>NC_087439.1:16692500-19192500 GCF_036321535.1 Camelus dromedarius
TTGACTGCCAAAACAAAAAAGAATAAATTTCAACTTCACTTTGGGGGATGCCATTCAAACCTTTTCAAAGTTGCCATCTTACCATTGTCTTTTAAAATTACTCTAATGTTGTTAAAAGTATAAAATGTAGTTGTACACCTTGGAAGAAAAATCACATAAATTTTCATTACTATGTCTTTTCCTGGCATGTATTCAAAAGAAAACATGTAATCAAAAGGAAAGAGTCACACCCGGTCAGTGGCTCTTGAAAAATCTGAGGATCAGAGGAAGTTAAATACACAACACCCTGGAAAAATATAAACATTTAATCTGCATACATTTTTGTGCACAGTTTTAAGGATTTATGATTACACTGCAGTCCAGCCATGGATAAATGGATCTCAGAGTAAGAACTTCCCATTAAATAATAGCTGAGAAAGATACATAACTGTTGCAGGTTTATATATTCCCTATTTACATTACCTATATATGTATATGTGTGTATGTAACACCTCTTCAAACCAGAAACTGAGCTCAGAGAAAGAAGAGAGTACTAAAGTCTGGGGCCAACTGAGTTCTGGGTACAGAGGCACACAGAAATGAGAGAGTTTGACATCTAATGTGTTTTAGACATTTAAAAAATTCCAGAAGTTTTGGAGCCAAAAGGAAGCAAGCTACCTTGAAAGAAGGTTGGTCCAAACTAATTGCTACCCAAGGCTATAGATAACATAGGATGGTGATCTGTACAGTAGTAGGAAAGAGTGTCCCAAAGATAGGACTTGGACCAAGTCATTTGCTAGCTCAGCTTTAGCAGAGGTGTGCCTAATTTTACATTGCAGGACAGATGCATTAGGTCTGGTAAGCCTTCCAGAGGCATCCACAAATCCTCCAGATGGAAAGGAGTACGCAGAGAAAAGGAGGAAAAGTTCACATTGGGTATGAAATGGGAAATTTAAAGTACATGAAAACTAATACTAAGTAGAGAACCAAAATTTTTAAAAATAGGGAAAATTCACTGACAAGTAAAAATAATGAAACAAACCAAAACTGACAATAAAGGAAGACATACAAATATGGCCAACAAGTACATGAAAAGGTGCTCAACATCACTAATTATCAGAAAAATGTCAATTGAGACCACAATGAGATATCATCTCCCACCTGTTAGGAAAAGTATTATCTGCACTTATAGTCAATTAATCTATGACAAAGGAGGCAAGAATATACAATGGAGAAAGCACAGTCTCTTCAATAAGTGGTGCTGGAAAAACTGGACAGCTACATGTAAAAACATGAATTAAAACATGCTCTAATGGCACATACAAAAATAAACTAAAAATGGATTAAAGACCTATGTGTAAGATGGAATACTATAAAATTGCTAGATGAAAACATAGGCAGAAGGTCCCAAGGAAGAGAAGAGAGAGAGAAAGGACCTGAGAAAATATTTGGAGAGATAACCAAAAACTTCCCCAACTTGGGAAAGGAAACAGTTACCCAAGTCCAGAAAGCACAGAGAGTTCCACACAGAATCAACCCAAAGAGGAACACACAGGGGCACATAGAAATCAAATTGACAAAAATTAAGGCTAAGGAGAAAATATTAAAATTAGCAAGAGAAAAGCAACAAATAACATACAAGGGAACTCCCATAGGTCATCAGCTGATTTTTCAGCAGAAACTCCATAGGCCAGAAGGGAGTGGCAGGATATATTTAAAATGATGAAAGGGAAAAACCTACAACCAAGAATACTCCATCCAGCAAATCTAGTTTAGATTTGATGGAGAAATCAAAAGCTTCACAGATAAACAAAAACTAAAAGATTTCAGCACCACCAAACAACCTTTACAACAAATGTTAAGGGAACTTTTCTAGTCATCAAACTATAAGAAAAGAGGAAAAAAAAAAAAAAAGACCTACAAAAGATAGCTTTGGCAGTTCGGGGTCTTTTATGCTTCCATACAAATTTTGGAATTGTTTGTTCTAGTTCTGCGAAAAATGTCGTGAGTATTTTTACAGGGGTTGCATTGGATCTGTGGATTGCTTTGGGTAGTGTGGCCATTTTGATAATGTTGATTCTTCCAATCCAAGAGCACAAGTTATCTTTCCATTTCTTTGTATCATCTTCAATTTCCTTCATCAGTGTTTTACAGTTTTCAGAGTATAGGTAATAACCTCCTTGGTTAAGTTTATTTCTAGATATTTTGTTGTTTTTGATGCAATGGAAATGGTCATGCCAGTTATAAAATTCTGGTTTTTGAAGTAAAAAAAAAAGTGTATGAAGGGCCAAAAATAGCAAAATATTCTTCTTTCCCATGGGTGAGTTGTATTCTGTTACATATATATATTGTGTCTGCTTTACCCATTCCTCTATTGATGTGCACTTATTATGCTGCCATATCTTAGTAATTATAAATTATGTTATTGTTAATAGCAGGGTTTATATATCTTTTTGAATTAATTATTATTTTGTGGTTGGCTTTATTCCTTTAATAACTATGTAAGTTTAAAAAGCTAAAGCTCTAAACATTCTTAGAAACAATGAACAGTACATATATGTAAATTTTAAAAATCTGTGCAGTATATTGTGTATATGTATTTACATGCAATATATTGTGTATGTGCCATCAAATTATAACAAGTCTACCTGACAAAACTAAAAAATGAAAAAAAAAGAAAAAGAAAACATAGGCAGAACACTCTTTGACATAAATCACAGCAACATTTTTTTGGCTCCAACTCTTAAAGCAGAAGGAGTAAAAGCATAAAAAGAATAAAAAATAAACAAATGGAACCTAATTAAACTTAAAAGCTTTTGCACAGAAAAGGAAACCATTGATAAAATGAAAAGATACCCTACTGAACGGGAAAACATATTTGCAAATGATATGACGGATAAGGGTTAATATCCAACATATATAAACAGCTCATACAACTCAACATCAAAAAAAACAAACAACCCAATTTAAAAATGGGCAGAAGAACTGAATAGACTTTTTTTTGAAGAGGAAATGCAGATGGCCAACAGGCACATGAAAAAATGCTCAATGTCACTAATAACCAGGGAAATGCAAATCAAAACTGCAGTGAGATACTACTCACACCTGTCAAAATGGCTATCATCAAAAAGAACACAAATAACAAATGTTGGCAAGGATGTGGAGAAAAGAGGACACTTGTACACTGTTGGTGGGAATGTAAATTGGTGCAGCCACTGTGGAAAGCAGTATGTTTTAGTTTTTAAAAAAAACTCAAAAAACTAAACATAGAACTACCATATGACCCAGCAATTCTACTCTTGGGTTTATACACAACTCCCACCCCTAGAAACAGAAATGCTAATTTGAAAAGAAACATGCACCCAGTGTTTATAGAATCATTATTTACAACTGCCAAGACATAGAAGCAACATAGGTGTTCATCAATAGATGAAAGGATAAAGAAGATATGTTATATATATACAATGGAATACTACTCAGCCATACAGAAGAATGAAATTTTGCCATTTGTAACAACATGGAGGGCATTATGCTAAGAGAAAAAATTCAGACAGAGAAAGACAAATACTATATGACATCACTTATATGTGGAATTGAAAAAATACAACAACTAGTGAATGAAATAAAACAGAAGCACAGATATAGAGAACAAATTAATGGTTACCAATGGGGAGATGGAAGCGGGAAGGAGCAAGATAGGGGAAGGGGATAAAAAATAAGGGTTATTAAGGGATAATATATGCAATCTAAAAAATAAACTAGTGAATATTATATATGCAATCTAAAAATTAAATATGAAATATACTGATATACTAAAAAATAAACTAGTGAATATTAAAAAAAGAAGCAGACTAACAGGTCTAGAGCACAAACTAGTTAGGGTTACCAGTGGGGAGAGGGAAGGTGGGAGGGGCAATACATGGGTAGGGGATTAAGAAGTGCAAACTCTCAGGTATAAAATAAGTTACAAAGACATATTATACAACACAGGGAATATAGCTAATATTTTATAATAACTATAAATGGAGTATAACCTTTAAAAATTATGAATCATTAAATTGCACATCTATAACTTACATAATGTTATACAGAAACTATAATTCAATAAGGAAGAAAATAAAGTGGCTTTCCCCTAAAAAAAAAAAGGGAATGTATATTATCAAAAAGGCAAAAATAAGTGTTGACAAGGATGTGGAGAAAAGGGAACCCTTGTACACTGTTGGTGGGAACATAAATTGGTGCAACCACAATGGAAAATAATATGGATATTCCCCTCAAAATTAAAAACAGAACTACCATATGATCCAGCAATCTCACGTCTAGGTATATTCAAAGGAAACAAAATCACAGTATCACAGAGATGTCTATACTCCCTTGTTCATTGCAGCATCATTCACAATAGCCAAGATATGGAAACAACCTAAGTGTATGTAGATACACACACATACACAACAGGATATTTATTACTCAGTCTTAAAAAGTAAGGAAATCATGCCATTTTCAATAACATGGATGAATCTGGAAGATGTTATGCTAAGTGAAATGAGCCAGATACAGAGAGACAAATATTTCATGATCTCACTTTCATAAGGAATCTAAGTGTCAAACTCATAAAAGCAGAGAATATAATGGTGATCCAGGGACTAGGGGGTGGGGGAAATGGGTACATGTTGGTCATAGGGTAGCAAGGTTCAGTTGCAGGATGAATAAGAAGTTCTAGAGATCTAATGTACAGAATGGTGATTGTAATTAATATTACATCGTATACTTGAAATTTGTTAAGAGAGTTGATCTTGACTGTTTCACTACACACACATATGCAATCATAACTATATGAGTTTAATTAGCTCAATTGTGGTACTCATTTTACAGGGTATATTGTATATCAAATATCACGTTGTATACCTTGAGATGTATCATGTTTTATTTGTCAAGTATACCTCACAGCTGAAAAAAGAATAAGTAAAAATCAAAATATAAAAGTGGAATAGTATTCATAAAAAAGAATGAGAAATTGTGATACGAGAAGAGGCAAATAAAAAGCGCAAACAAGTGAGTATGAAGTAGGATCTACTATAAATCTAGAAGAAAATTATTGTCTGAAATAAAATACCATAATCAAGATAAAGTCTAACAAGACAGTCAGAGCAAATTAGTGAATTAAAAAATGATACTAATGAATTCACCTACAATGAAGCACAGAGAAAAAATTGGAGATAAGAAAATTTGATTGAAAGGTTCTAAAATGAATCTAAGGAATTTCAAAAAAATAGAATAACATACGAGAAATATTCTAAGAAGTGATGGCTAAAAAGTTTTCAAAACTGAAGAACATGTGTCTTTATGACTGAAAGTACAGTGTAGATAAAAATAAATTCATAATGGCTGCAGAGATTCCTCAAAAAGCCCAAAATAGACTTACCATATGATTCAGCAATCCCACTCCTGGGCATGTATCTGGAGGGAAAACAAATTTGAAAAGAGACTTGTACCCTAATGTTCATAGCAACACTATACAATGGCCAAGACATGGAAACAACCCAATTGTCCATCGGACAGATGACTGGATAAAGAGGTTGTGGTATCTATCTATCTATCTATCTATCTATCTATCTATCTATCTATCTATCTATCTCAGCCATAAAGAATAAAATAATGTAATTTGCAACACGGATGGACCTAGAGATCGTCATTCTAAGTGAAGTAATCCAGAAAGAGAAATAAAAATACCATATGATATCACTCATATGTGGAATCTAAAAAAAAGAAAAGAAAAAAAGAAGACACTAATGAACTTATCTACAGAACAGAAACAGACTCATAGACATAGAAAACAAACTTATGGTTACCAGTGGGGCAAGGGGGTGGGAAGGGATAAACTGGGAGTTCAAGATTTGCAGATACTAACTAATACACATAAAACAGATAAACAACAAGTCTATACTGTATAGCACGGGGAACTATATTCAATATCTTGTAGTAACCTATGGTGAAAAAGAATATGAAAACGAATATATGTATGGTTCCTATATGATTGAAGTATTATGCTGTACATCAGAAATTGACACAACATTGTAAACTGACTATACTTAAATAAAAAAAGAATATGAAAACATATATATGTATGTAGATGTATGACTGAAATATGTTGTACATCTGAAGTTGACACATTGTAACTGACAAAACTTCAATAAAAAATAAATTAAATATTCATATCAACATCTATAAAACTATACAAACACCAAGCTAAAGAGGAAATCCTTATACTTAACTAGAGATTTTTTCGAAGTGACATATAAATGAAAGTCTGTTAGACAGCTGGACTGTCAACATATTTCTAGTTGGCAAAAATAAATGCCTGGACACAAGAGAATGATGCCTTCAAAGTGTTGAAGGCAAGGAACTATGAACCTAGAATCCCAAATTCAGCTAAAATACAATCCAGGAATGAGAAAAGGTTAAAACTCTTTAGATTCACCAAAACAAAAAAGTTTACCTTCCCCAGATACTCATGAAAAACTACTGAAGGATATTCAAAGCTTATGATTTTACTTTGCTATAACTTTTAATTACAAAGAGAACGTAATAATAGAGCAAATTTAACAATCAAGTTACTTTTTTGAAAAAGGGAAAGAGAAAAGTAAGAGAATTTAGCTGAAGTGGGGAATTATGTAAATGAGGACAAAAGATGAGAGCCACAGCCACAGAGAAAATAGTCTAATATAGCAAAAGAAATTAACTCAAAGATGATTACAATAAAAAATGTTAAATAAGCTTTATGTAATGTATGTTAATTACACCATGATCCTTTAAACTATTAATATCCTCATGCATCCTTGTGAAAAGTCTTTGCCAAAATTATTTAAAGAAACTTTCCTACATTACATATAAAACGTAGCCTAGAAATAGAAAAAGTGTCACAGCTATCTTTATCTTTAGTACCTGGCTTTTTACTCAGCAAATAGTAGGCAGTTGATAATTTTCTGTTGAGTGAATATTCGCAGGAAACAAGAAAAAGAGCAGTAACAAAAGACTAGTATCACTGTGCTGTAACTGATGCTGACTAAGAAGTAAAGGACATTTTACAAACTTATTGGGTAACTCACAAAACGGTTGGGAGGGCCAGGAACTAGACTAAAGACTAAGCTTCCAGAAACAATCCCCCAAACCACACTGCAGAACTGGGCTGATGAGGAAACCACAGCCATTCCCTCCAAACCCAGCTCCCCCCACAGCCGCTACTAAAATCTCACCATTCCTGTCATCACCCATTTAATAAAACGGAAAGCTTGGCAAAGGAATGGGTTGCATGCTTTACTCACTTCAGGCATGATTTCTCTCATATAGTATATATCTGGTTGGTGGAGTTTAAGTCATACACCTGCATTCTAACTGCAGGGGAGGCTGGAAATTTGATTCTGGCTTCAGTGCTGGGGAGGAGGTGATCATAATGTGGGAATGTCCCTAAACACAGAAGACTTGTTCATAAGATACGAGCAGCCACAGACATGACAAATGTCTGCAACAATATACTTACAAAAATGAGAAAATGTACTATAAAATTCCCCACCTACATATATGTAGCAAGTACCGTTTAATGCCATTAAGTATTCTTCCACAGTCCTATTTTATTTTATTTTATTTTTATTGAAGTGTAGTTAGTTGACTTACAAAGTTATATTAATTTCTTGTGTACAGCATAATGATTCAGTTATACATATATATATATCTACATATTCTTTTTCATATTCTTTTTCATTATAGGTTATTACAAGCTATTGAATCTAGTACCCTATTCTGTGCAGTATGAACTTGTTGTTTATTTATTCTGTATATAGTAGTTTGAACGATTGTTACAAACTGCACAGCATCTCATTCTTGGGATGTACCATCATGGATTTTAGCCATCCCTTATTGTTAACTAAGTAGGTGGTTTCCCAAAGTTCTGTTACAGTGGCTTAACTTTGTGAGCATGCATGATCTTTTGCTTCAGCTGAAGTGCTATCTTTAGAGACATTGTTAAATGTCCTCCACCACTTCCCTTTCACCCCACACCGTCCGGTTTACCACCCACTTACTATGGCCTCCAACTAACCAGCTTCAGAACAGGCAGCCATGTTTGGGAGCTCCGGCTTTTAGTCCACACTTCTCCTTTCCTCCCTGTTCACTGTCATAACAAGGGTGGAGCCAACCCTCACACGGATTTCCGGGACATCTTTTACATTGTGATTTTCAACCTGTCACCATTTTAACAGTCCACTTGGATAGCCATGTGTTACATTCTTATTTACTGAAAGTAAAACTGAAACTCCCAGGTACTCCCTTTAGCACAAAACCTGGAGGTTGTATACTTCTGGGTGCAATATTGGCATAAATAAAATCAGGCATTTTGGGGCTCTTCAGATCTGGCGTTATAATATTGTAAAAGTTAGTTTCATTGAGTCTCAACTTTTATTTCTAAAATGTGAATCACAACACTACAATGCCATCGGTGGGATCACAACGCTATTTACATCGCAGGGTCGCCATAAGGATTCTGTAAGATCACTCACATGGTGGACATACAGTATTCAACACACAGTAAGTGTTCAAGAAATGTCAGCTGTTAAAATTAGACATACAAAATTGTCTTTTCTGTAGATCCCTGGAAGTTTCACATCCAATATCATTGTCTCACATCCAATATTATCATTTCAATTCATTATTAATCACTGTTAACTTCCAGAAATGAACTCTCATCAGTATCAAAATCTCTAGTCTTTTGACAATCATGATGCTCCTAGGCCATCACCCCTCTTCCATCTGCATTTCTCCTGGACCCATCCTAGACCTCAAGATCTGTTTCTTATGCTCCTTCATGAAAATACATTTCTTATCTCCCCCAAAACAATCACTATTTGTCTTTCCCTTTGCAGACCCACCGTGTGTTCTCTGGAGTGCTCCTCTCAGCCTTCTATTGGAATGAGGTCTCATCAATAAATAGCAGGCGTCTACATGTCTTACCCTCCTTCCCACTACTGCTTACCCTCCAGGACCAGGGTCACAGCTCACTTGTCAAGTTATCCCTACCCCAAGTGCTGAATGTTTGGGACAAACTCAACTAGTCTGAGATGAAAATTAAACTCCCGAGCAATGGAGTTCTTTGCAAATAACTTACGCTGCTTCACATCTACTTAGAAATAGCTGGCGATTTGGATCTTAACAGCTTTGATTTGTATCTCAAATTAAACATTACCATGACTGGAAACTGTACCTCAACCAGAGAGAAGCTGAGATTCTGTTCCTCTTTTATATTACCTTTGCTTACCTCTGATTACTTATCTGGAAAAAAAAAATAAATCCCTTTCTTGTAATCCCACAGAACATTTTTTTTCAGAATATCCTCTTATTAAAATAGATACAAACAAATATACATGTATATACACCACATACACATAGATCTTTCTCAAAAGTAATACATAAATATATTCTCAAAGTAAAAAAGTTTTAAATTGTATAGGAACCAATAGGGAAAACAGGGAAGCTTCCTCTTCACACATTCCCAATTATATCCTCTCAAATGAGGGGGAAATAACTGTTAACTCTCTTCAAGTGTCCCCTGCCTATACAATAATTCACTTTCAAGTCATTCTGTGTCATTAACCCAGAACTCCCACACCCTCATTCTCCTGTGCCCTGCTAACCACGACCTCCCTTAAGCGTAACTCTCGAAAGTTCTGAAAGTCTGATTAAAGAAGGCACGATGGGCAACAAGGGTTTATGCAAAGTCCTGATCATGTCTCAGGAAGGATGCAGCCTCCTCCACCAAAAAAACAGAGAGACATGAAGTCAAATACTGAAGGCTGCTGGCGTGCAGAATTTGAGGCTAAAATCAGTTTTTTTCTCCACCCAATTTTCTTCATTATCTGTCACAGAATATTAAACGTTTTGCTTAGGCTATTCTTGGCAAAACTTTCTGCTTATTCCAGTTTGAAGTCAACATGGCAGGAGGTGCAGAAACAGCCGAGTTGGGTTGCCTCATTCGAAGGTGGTTCCCAGAGCGGTACTCTGCACCCAGAGCTGCTTTATCAAGGAAACTGACCGACACGCTTCATCCTCCACTTCCCTCTGCTTGTGGTCAGCACAGATTTAATCAGCTGGAGACCGAGGCAGAGAGTGAAGGTAGTAATGGAAACTGTAAGGCAGGCATGGTCTCTAAACATATGCACTTTTGTTTCAGTGGATCAGCATCATGGTCTAGTGTCTGTCGGGGTTGCATGGCTGCCTGTCGGTCCTGCTGTTCCACAAGGGCAGCCTCCAAGTCCAGTCAGCTTCAGTCACTACCACACTGAGCACCTCTCCACAAGGATGCTAGCTCTGAGAACTGACGCTGTGTAATGCTTCCATGAGCACTAAGCATGCATCCAAGAAACAAAACTGAAACATTCTGAGTCATATGTCAGAATTCTGTATCCTTACAAGAACATAGGGTGATGGGGACAGGGGAGAGAGGCAGAATTCAATGGTCCAAACATGTATCTTTGAAAAGACTTCTAATGGCTTAAGCATAATCCCAAAGACATTGGAGGAAAAGGCACAAACATCTCTCAAACAGAAAGTATTTTTAATTTTGGTAGGAAAGAAGATGAATGTTGCTAGTTAAAATGCCCTGGGATTATTTTAGGTTTTCATATACTGTAATTACTTTAGTTTGGAAATCTGAGGATGAATAATATTGTTTTTGTCTAATGGAAATGGCAGAAACAGAAACCCTGAAACTCAGATGTATGTGCAATATGCATATATACACACCCACATGCACACACACAGTATATTTTACACACCCACCTGGCCAGTTCAGATCTTCTGATACAGCCAAATATATTCAGGAGAAAGCCAATGGCAAAAAAAAGTACCCCCCCCCCATCCCAAGGGGAATCTAAGTAAAAAGAGATTTGCAGAAGAGACAAGTAGGGAGAGGCAGGGGATTCATCACTGCCCAAGAGACCGTATGTTATCAAAACAGTAGAAAAGGCTTAAAGAGAGTATTTAGAGGAGTACAATTTATCACACTTCCCACGATGACTGTCTCAGGAGAACTTCCCCAGAGCATTCTGCAACTCTGTACAATAAACCCGCCGCCCCACACAACTGTGTTCCACACATCAGATACAGCTTGCACTGTGACATTCCCAATGATGTCACTGATGTGTGCCTTGGTAGCAGGGCATGGTTACCATCCTGAATGCAGCACGTTGAATAGGCTTTGGAATGAAAAAGGGCAGTATCTGATGATTAATTCCCCGTGCCCTGCCCACACCTCCAGCTCTGGTCTAAAATGTGCCTGTTTACAGAACCAGGAGGCTAAAAAACAAAACAAAACCAAAAAACCCTACCTCAGTGTAAAGCCATTTCAGGCAGATGAAACCCCCTGAAAGAGACAAAGAGCCCTCCTATGAATTGTAAAACCTTATCTATGCATTGTGCTAGCCTCTAATGCTTGAGTCCAGGGAAAAGAGCAATTCTTTGTTCAATGTTTCAAAAGACAGGAGAAGGGGGTGAGGATGGAGACAAGGTGAGGGTGGAAAGGAGAGGGAGGAACACTATTTGTACAAAGCAAGAACTCTGTCTCAACCGTCCACCCATCAGTCTAGTTTTCTGAGCACTGTTCCTCTATGCTCACATTGTACACAGTATGATGAGGTCATGAAGAGAGGACAGATCAGAGTCTGTGGTTTAGAAGCTTCTACTGCTGCCAAGGAAATGAGACTCATGTACATTAACGTATCAAGAAAGAGAACATTGGTTTTCTGTTTATTTATTTCCAATCTCATTCCCCTCAAGGATCTGTGATCACTTACAAAAATACACACCAAAAGAAGATGATAAAATAAATAATTGAGGAAATAAAGCTAAAAGGAAGATACAAGTAGAAAAGTAATAAAACCAGAGTTAAGATTAAATAAAGAAGTGTACACTATGCTGTCCAGGCTAGAGGTGACCGATACGTTTGGCTTCAACTTTTGAGAACCTTAAGCACAGGCAGTAAATTGCACAGGACACTATACACAGAGCTGATGTTGAGTAAGAATGACGAGGCAACCGTTGCCAAACCTAGCTGCCCAGTGACGTCACCTGGGAAGGTTTTCAAAAATTCAGTGATGACCAAAATTCCTGGGGAAGGTGGAGAGGAAGAGAATGCCAGGAATCTGTATTTTTAAAAACCTCCCTGAAGTGATTCTGATGCTGTCAGCCTTCAGACTGGGAACCACAGCTGTAGGGATTTAGAAATGGAAAAAAAATTCTCCAAAAATCAGATTGCAAGAATTATGGAGGATGGAGGGACTCAGGCTGAGCCTCTAAGTCTGAGTGAAGTTTAGAGAAGTGGAGATTCTAAGAAGAACTTCCAACGAGGTAAGGGCATGGGCCAAATCACAGAGATAGGAAGGAGTTTAATGCCATGAATGGGACACGCCCACCATCCCTTGTTACCCTGGAGGAGATGTGAGGGAGTCCTAGGACACTATTTAATTTATTCGTCAATCCATTCAATTTTAATCAAATCACAAAGGAATTAAAGATGCCACATACACAACAAACAAAGGATAAAACTGAGTTAGAGATGAATGAAAAAGATGTATTAATTATCTACTGCTGCATAACAAATTGAGTGGCTTAAAAATAAGACACATTTAAGTGCTGGGGGTACAGCTCAGTGATAGAGCATGTGCTTAGTATGCACGAGATCCTGAATTTAATCCCCAGTACCTCCATCAAAAAAAAAAAAGAAAAAGAGAAAAAAGAATAATACACATTTACTATCTTACAGCTTCCATGGGTCTGGGATCTGAGAACAGCTTATCTCGGACCTCTGTTCAGGTCTCACTAGGTAAGCAGGCCTGAGGTCTCATCTGAAGCTTGGCATCTTCTTCTGAGCTCATGGGGCTGTTGGCAGAATTCCTGTCCTTGCATCTGTAGAATTCACGACGACTTGCTTTTTCAAGGTCAGCAGGAGAATCTCCGAGGCTTCAAATCTCTGACCTCTAGACTCCCTTTAAGGGACTTGTCTGCTTAGGTCAGGCCCACTCCCCCCCCAAAAGTCTCCTTTTTTATTAATTCAAGTAAACTGATTAGGGACTTTACATTTGCAAAAATCTCTCCATCTTGGCCACATAACGTAACTTAATCACAGGAGTGACTTCCATCATGTTCTCAGGCTCTGCCTACACTCAAGCGGGAGGGAATTATACACCACGTGTGTGTATAACATGGGACTGGCCTCTTAGGGTCCATCACAGAATTCTGTCTACTGCAAAGGACAAGATGAGGGAATGAAAAATTGCAAATTTGCAGGCTATATGAGCCAATAGAGCACTTGTAATTAAACATATAAATTTGGTGCTGAACTTCCTGGCAGTTGAAGTAAAAAGGAGCCATGGGCAGACTTCTTAGTTCTCTCTGGTCAGTTCCTAGTACGATTTATACAGGATATTTTGCACGTCTTTACAAAGGAATCATAAAATGACACAGCATCAAAATAAGGTGAAAGAAATAAAATCGAGTTCAATGGAATTTGATCCAAAATAACTCTGTCAAGTAAGGGTCATGTTTGTCCCTCTCCACCAACTTGCCCCAGACCGTGGGGAATTGGTAATAATGGGAACAAAGTTCAATGAGGTGCCTGGGCAATACCAGGTACCATGGGCTGGTGACTGGGGAACCTGTAACAGAGATTCATCATGAAAAGGCACCAGGAGTTGCTCTAGGGGAAGTGAGAATACTGAAGTGTAAATGAACTGAAGTCAGAAATCAGAGGGATCCCACATGTGGAAGAGACAGTGGCAAAAGTTCACACCCTACACAGCCTCCAATGCATCTTGCAGAAATGTTGCCTTGATCTTGCACCCTGGCAAGTGTTATCTGGCCACCACCCTGTGCAACAGCTTTCCCCCAGGGCATCTTACAGGCACCCCTTCACCTCAGACAGAACTGATCAAATGCCTCTGCTTTGCTTTCCAGGGCTCGCAATTGGTTCTAAGCATTCAGCACAGAAAACTGTGTCGACCTGTGTTCCATTCATGCTCTAAAATAAACTTGTAGCTGGATGAAAACTACTCTTCCTTCTTTCATCTGCTAATACATTATCTCTTTTTATGATCCCACTCAATTCCACTACTTCCTGCTCCATTCCGTGTACCTGTCTCCCTTCCTTGAATGGCCTCTCCCTCATTCAGAGTCAGAACTGACTGTGTAATCACTCCTGTTTACTCACATCTGGTCTCCGATCATCTGACCATCTGGTCCGTGGCAATGACCACTTTTAACCTCTTGCATCTTTTAGTTTCCATAGAGCTTATTAATTTAGATTCACAAAGTCCAGGGATGGAAGAGGCCTTGGAATCCTCCAGCTGACCTCCCTTCTCAATGAAAACCATCCCAGCACTGTCTGAGCACTTCAGGAGACAAGGAACTATTTCATAAGGTCCCAGTTTCTGTCTATTAATTTCCAAATGATCCAAAATTCTGCCAAACAATAGGCCACAATCACTCCTCTTTAACTTCTACCCTCAAGTAGTAGAAGAAATTAAGTAGTATTCTCTGGAGTAAATTAAAATACCACCTTTACCTTCATATATTGTTAGTGGGAACACAAACTAGTGCAACCACCTTGGAAAACTATTTGGTTATATCTTCGAGACTCCCTGTGACACAGCAATCACGCAGAGAGAGACACACACACACTCACACACACTCACCAGACATGGGTGTAAGTTCACCAAGGAACATGTCCTAGAATATTCACAGCAGCACTATCTGTAATGGTCTCAATCTGGAAACTAACCAAAGGCCCCCAACAGTTGAAAGAATATATTATGATAGAGTCACACAGTGGAATACTATACAGCAATGAGCATGAAAACTCTACGACTAATCACAGTAATATGGATGGGTCACACAAACCCAATTTGAATGAAAGAAAATTAGACATACTGTGTAACTCCATTTATATAAAGTGGGTGATTCCATTTATCTGAAGTGCAAAAACAGGCAAAATTAATCTATGCTCCTGGAAGCCCTCATGCTGATTACCTGAGGTGTGTGACAAAGAGGGAACTTAAGTAGGATGCTGGTGAGATGCTGGTGATATTTCCTGATCTGATAATACAGGTACATTTGCCTTGTAAAAATGTATCCAACATATAGTTAGGTGCACTTATCTGTGTGTATATCCTACTTCAAAAATAAGTTTTAAAATCCTCTTCCTCCTCCAAATATCCAGAATAAATCAAATTTCTTTAGCCATTTCTTATAAATATAGGTTATAGAATGTTCAAGATCCTAGCCACCTACTTATAAAACCTTTTAATTTGGCAAAGCTCTGATCATTCACTGGGAATTTAATCAGTGTTCTTTAAATGTCCCACATGAGATTAACTCCTTTCCTCCAAGATGCTGTGAACTCCATAAAGACAGGTATTTCCCATTTGATTTTCTAGCAGCTAATCCATTCAGAGTCCATCGTATGCTCAGAAAATAGTTTTTCCCTCTTCTTCCTTAGCAAGTACAGATAAAACAGGTCAAATTTCCATGGGGTCTATTTGATTAAACAACCTAAGTATTGTCTTCCATTTTTTTCTCGAACTAAAGGCTGAATACACATTTTTCTGGTGAAGCTAATAATTGGTCTCTCTCCTCGAGCTGACCTAAGGATTGACCTTTTGCCCTGATTTATGAGCCCTTTTCAGATGTTTCCATATGGTGAGGTGGGGACAAGCATGAAGCAGACCCCTCTAAGTCACTGATTCAGTATTTCTCACTTCCTTTCCTCTTGTCCTCATCAGCCATAAATTGACCTTGTATCTGAACCCCTTCCTGATAATTTTTTCTTCTCAAGGAAAAAACATACTAATTTGGACACTGAGAAAGCAGCGTTCTTATTCCTGTGAAGTTACTGGCATCCTTCTTCTTGATGGGCTGAAGAGAAGGTGAGATCAAAGGGCACCAGAACACAAGCCACATATCTAAAGTAAAGAAAGAATCCTGGGTTCTCAATAATGGAATGAAAATAACGCTTTTGGCGTTGATAAGGCATCTGCCTGATAACATATCTTTCCAGAGCAGATACAGCCAAGGAACTCTGCGGACATTCACATCATGGAGGTGGTTTTCCTCTCTGCTCACATGCTCGTTTGCACACTTGGCACCTGGCATGCTTGGTTGCTGCACAAGGTTTGCCGGATTTTCTTTTCCCACTTTGCACAATTTTTTTGAGAGGATATTTATGGGTGTCAGTCACTTCCATGGACAAATGGTAAATAGAATGTCCATTTTCTTAGCCACATTCTTATTCCTGTCACCCAGCTGCCTTTATAACCAATGGTTCAGTCTACAGAAGCACAGCTTGTGCCACCCCATCTTGATATAAATAGGTAGATATATAGATAGCTAGATAGATAGACAGACAGACAGACAGACAGACAGATTGATAGATACACAGATGAGGGAGAGAGAGTGGATAGATAAAGGAAAGAGAGAATGAAATTATGAATCTGCAAAGATTCTTACCAAGCCCTCTGAGGAGCTCTCTCTAGAAAACTGAGGACACATGTCAGTTCTTTATAAAGACCATACAAAACAGAGAAGGAAAATCTAAGAAAGCTACTCATGCAGAAACTATTTAATCAAAGAGTAAAGACAATTATAACATCTGTTAATCTTCTGTGGAGGTTATAATTAAATGCTCTGGAGAAACACCCTTTCATGAGTGATCCTTTAACATCTGTTGTGAAGACGCACAGCCTTGTGCAGTGACGAATCACTTCGGCACTCTGGGAAAAGGGGACTTCTGGGGATCTCAGATGCTGTGAGGGACCTCCTGCTCACAGCCCAGACCTGCGCCCACTGTCCTGGGGGAGGGGCCCTGCTTTGAGAGCTCTGCATAATTGTCTTTGCTGTGAGTCAGACCGTAGTTACTGCATGTTAAGGAATAACAGGATCACAGAGCCAGAAATGGCCTTGTGACTATCTGATTCCGCGCCCCACCCCACCGCCTTCGCTCTGCAGATGGGGCCACTTGACCCCATGTTCCACAGTGGGCTGGTGGCAGGATTCCACAAGCCGGATTGTTCAATTCTCTGTCCAGATCTCACTCCACTACATCATGCTGCTTGCTCTTTCGGTTTCTCTCTTATTTGGGCTTAGCGTTCAGATTTGTCCGTTAATAGAATCAGCATTATAATAAAGCCCTAGGATATCTGAAGTTTATGGAGAAGTAGGAAGCTGAAATGACTCCCTTCTCCATTGCCTGGTCCATGCCAGTGAGAAACACTAACCAGCAGCACTTCTTTACTTGGCATTCCGGAGAGCAGGAGGCAGAGGAGAAGGAAATTAAGATAAAGAAGGAGGAAAACAAACTAAGAGGATGAGAACACAGAGGGAGGGGTGAGAAGAGGGAAGATTTAGAGAGACAAGGACAGAGAAATAAAGTAGGGTAAAGAGAGAGAGAGAGATGGAGAAGAGGAAAGAGGCAAGAGGAACTAGGGAAGTGGTCCAGGGATGCAGAAAATGCACATCAATTAAGACCCCACCAAAAGGAGCCGGACACATTTTATACCCCTCCGCCTTCATAACCTGGTTCCACTGCACTTCGCATAAGTAGTTCTACACATACCTAAGACCATAGGATTTGGCAGTTTTCGCCAAACAAAATGCAAAGATGATAAAGCCAGGGGCATCACATCAACAGACACAAAGTGTTGAGCAACAAAAAATATGCCCACATACCCATCTACGATGTAAGAACCTCACAGACGTATTCACGGCCCAGGATGGGGAGGGGCGGCAGTCTCCCTGGTGGCTGATCCGGGCTGCAAATACCGGTATGTGGCAAAATGCTGAGTAAACAGGGTTTTTGGCATTTGGCATTGGGATTAAACAAGTCCCTAGGACCAGGACACAAAGTGCTGACATCAGACTTCTCATTTCCCTTCAGCAATCACCTCCTTACAAGGGCTCGTGATGTCTTCAATGAAAGTGAAAGTGGTTACCACGTACTGCGAGTCTAACTTTGTGCGGCACTCTGGGTACTTTATCTCACTTAATCCTCACAACGATAAGCAGGTTAATATAATCTAAACATCTGGTTCAAAGTCTTACTGTGCAGTCTGAACAAATGAACCCTCAACACCTTGGTTTTCTCATCCATCAAATGGAACTCATAGGAACGTCTATCTCAGAGGACTATTTTGAGGATGAAATGAGACAATTTAAATAGAAAATGTCACAGGGCCAGACCCGTGGCAAGAACTCAATAAACATTAGCTGAAGTCACTGTTGATAGGACTACATTTTACCAGCCAGGAAACCGAGCTCAAGGAAATGAAATAATTCTCCCAAAGTCGATGGAGATCAGCACGGAGGCTGGAACCCAGTTGTATCTAAAGGTAAATGTTACGTGGGCACAAGCTGTGGCCATTTGTTTTGTCGTTTTATCCCTATTAACTGACTTCAAATATCCTGGTCTTTCTAGTGCACAATATAGCCTCTCATGGAAAGGGTATCCAGAAAATTGCCAGCCCGACCTGGAAAACATAAAGGGGAACATTACTCAGCTCAAGACATCTTCCTCTTACTACTCCCTTGTCCTCATTAATGAGAGAGGGAAAGAAACCTTTGTCTTCATCCTCTTCTTCACTTACTGTCACACCTACAGAGCCACCGTGGACGAATGCCATGAAAATTGATGCTTACACGACTGGAAGTAAACACTCACTCCCTCGTTGAAAGTTCGGTTATACAAAATCATAGAAGGACAGTACAGGAAAAGAAAACTATGACCCAATACTGTGTTCATGGGTCAATAGACTGAATATAGTTAAGATTTTACTGTCCCCAAATTGATCTATAAATTTAATGCAACTCCAATCAAAATCCCAGCAAGATTGTTTGTAGGTACAGACTAACTAATGCTAAAATTTAAGTGAAGAGGCAAAGGAACTAGAATAGCTAAAATAATTTTGAAAAAGAACAATAACAACAAAAAGAAAGCTATAAAGCAATGTTTTGCCTTTGTGCCCTGTGTCCAAGGAATTCTGAATTCCAGGAGATTGTGTAATAGGGAAGAACAAACCTGACTCCATACTGGATCTGTTTCTTTTACTTTAACCTTTATATTCTATTGCTTTTGCTACAAGTTCGTCACTAAAGGGATGTTGCCTATAAGCTTAACTTATACATAATGGCCCTCTCTGGGAACTTGCCCTAACGAACTGTCTCTCAATTTAATGGCCTGCCGTGCAGTGAGCAGTACGCGCTTAGACTCGGTAACATATTGAATGTCATCAGTTGAATTATAAAAAGGGATGCTTTCAGAAGTGTAAAAATGGAGAGGAGAAAGTACTAAATTATAGCCTGAAGAGTTGATCACATCTATCTATTCACCAAATGCTTGCTGGACACCTACCATTCACCAGCCATTGTTCTAGGCTCTCAGGCTACAATATTAAATGAGATGGACACAGGTTCTGCCTTTGTGGAATTTAGGACCTAGATGGGGAAATGTTCTTAATCAAATACCTGACCATGTGTTTAATTACACTAGCGATGTGTGCTACACAAAACAAGGACCCGGGGCTATAAGAGTATCCAACGAGCAGGGACAGCTTTCTTGGGGAAGGCCATTTGGGCTGAGCAGTGACTGGCCGAGTGAAGGTAGTGGGGAACAAAGAGATTTTGGTGAGCAGGACAAGTTGAAAACAAGCCAGTGAGTAGGAAGAGACTAGCTCTGAGCTAACCCACTGACTGACTTTAGAAAAAGACATCTCAAGTCCCCCCCACCTCTATCCGTCATTAGAACATGTCACGATGGAGAAGTTAATGATGCTCTTCAGCTCTCACAGCTCCTCCCGACTCTCTCTTCCTGTGTCTGAATCAAAGGCACATAATTGCGTGAGAAGATTCTAATCCAGGTGCAGGGAACAGAAAACCCATTTTGTTGCGAGCGGGGCTCATGCAAACTTGGGAAGCAGTGCGAAATGTTCCTAGGATAGGGGCACCATTATTTCTTTCCTTGATATTGAACAGCCAATATCAGTTTCCCAAAAAGGCTCAGCGACCAGGGCTCCAACCTCAAAAAGAAGGTCACAAATAGATTTCATGACTTAGCATCCAAAGTCCTGGTTTAGTAGATGGGCTATTAATAATCTGCATCCTCCAATTTTCCCTAACCATGAAAATGAAAAGTTAAGACTTCTAATTTCTCCAGATATAAAGAACTATAATGCACTTTAAAAAATTGCTTCAGTAATTTTGCTGCTATTAATCAGGTATCCTAAAACAATGGCTTCTTTCACAAGGTTAACTGCTGCAATTGGTCTATATGTGAAAGTTTATTCAGTTTAATAAGGCCCTCTACTGGCAATCTCCAAAAACACAGTCTCTTTCAAATTATTTTAAGTAAACTATTTTAACTACTCCCAATAATAAAGTATCTCACATTTTGGGTTATAGAAATCTGACCTGAAAGAATGAGAAGAAAATGAGAAAGGGAAGAAATAAATGTCATTTTAAGTGGGCCATTCATTTAGTTATTCATAAAATAACATTACATGAAGCATCATTTGTTTTCCTCTGATGAAGCTATTCTAGCTGTCAAAGGTACTCAGAAACAAAGGCTATTTCTTATACTAAAATGTATCAAGTATTCATGGAACCATAAAACTAAATTATGAGTGTTATTTACAAACCCCAATAAACCAGATCATTTCTGACCATTTACCTCCATACGAGTAGTTGACTATAACTAGAGTAAAAGAAATGTTGAAGGTAGGCCTTTTAAATTGCTTTTGATACAGCAAAAACAAATAGTTAACTTCTCTCGCTTGACAATGGACTAAAATATAAAAAACCCCAAAATGATATACGGGGACTTAAGAATTCAACTACTCATATAAGAAGAATGTTTTAAAAGTAAGTCATCTTTGACACATTTGTCGAAGAGCTGTTAGAACAAGTGGGAAATTTCAAGTCTAGATTCCTAGCACACCAAGTTAATTTTTTAAATGAGGCAATTAATAACTTTAGGAAAACTATCTTTAACAGAAAGGAAATATGAAAATAAATTATTTAATTCAACAATAAGCTTATTTATAATCATGAGAAAAATAAGCACTGAATATACATGTAATCAAAATTGAGATGTCACTTCATTGGAGAACAGAAAAGGTGTGGGAGGTGTGAGAGATACATGTTGTAATCTATCATAATAGAAAATAGTTTGACATTATAATAGATATAAAAACATTATTTAAAAGTATTACAGAGAAAGCAGCTAAAAGAAAACACTCTGAGAAGCAGGACTCGGGAATGGGATGGGGAGAGTGTCTCAGGGGATTGCAAGATATATATATCTTCATTTATATATATATGTATATATATGCAATTATATATATATAAACATTTTAGTACTATAATTTATGTCAAATGACATACAAATTAAATGTGTAAGCTATAAAGTTCTTATTTATGTAGAAATTTTAGTACTATTTGGTTTTCTAAATTACAAGCATGTGTTACTTTGATTTTTTTGAAGTTT
Source organism: Camelus dromedarius (assembly GCF_036321535.1). Lineage (NCBI taxonomy): Eukaryota > Metazoa > Chordata > Mammalia > Artiodactyla > Camelidae > Camelus > Camelus dromedarius. The sequence continues at coordinate 16,714,051 of NC_087439.1, forward strand.
CTAAAAACAGATTAGCACTGACAATGGAACCCATTTAGGACATATCTTTTGGACTATCCTGGATCAATGTTCTATGTTTCTAGATTCCATTTGCCAATGAAGCAAGTACCCTTCGTGGAACAGTCTGTCAGACACGCATCTCAACAGCAACACTTGTTCCCACGCTTCAGAACTCAGAGTTCTTCTTCCAACACCATGATATTTATCTGCCATACTATTATCCAAGCTTATGTTCCAAAATGGGTTTGGGACTTTCTTTTTGAACTCAGTCCATTGGGTTCTTATAATGCATCCAAATTCTACTCAGAGGAATCACTAATCCAGAAAGTTTGTTTCTAAGAGGAGAGATCTGGTTTCTTGCCTTGAAAATACCAGATTAATTTATGTAACTACTGGGAAGTACCTTGTATGATCTGAATCTTCCAAACTGACATGACACACTTCATTAGACAAGTATGTATCGGGGTATAGTAAATGTTGTGGGTAACGTTCTATGTATCTGTGAGATTCATCATCTCATCTATAAAGAAAGCACAACTGAGAATCCAAAAATTCCAAATGCATTAAACTTTTTAGAATGAGAGAAGTAGAGAAAAAGAAGGCTACAAGGCATCTTGTGTTTAACTGGTTCTATGACTTGCCAGTGGTCAGCTTCAACCACTCTGGCTACTTAAACCCACTATCATTAAATACTACTCTTTCCCTTGATAAATCTTCTATGGACCAACCAAATGACCGACAATTATTTTCCTTTTTTTTTCTTTTTAAACTAAATCCCCTGGATTACACTCTTGACCACGCTGAACTCAGCCTATCAACACCTACACCACGAGTGCATATAATCTTGATGTTTACTCATCAACCTGGGCCAATCTGCAAAGGGATTTTGTCTGAGATTAAAACAAAAATCCCAAAGGACTGGGCATGCGCTTTGAGCCTTCTGAAAGACTAGAAAATGTGAATCACCAGTTCAGTCAGTTGGCACCTAGAAGTGTTTATCTGATTCACTGCTCTGCCAGTACCATCAATCCAGCAGAAGACCAGAAAAAAAATCGAAGTTCCACCATGTGCAAAGCTCGTAAGAAAAACTGCCTTCCACGTGTCCAGAAAGCCGTACAATGAAAGGTTAAGAGTATGGGCTCAGGGTTCAAATCCTGCCTCTGTCTCTTTCACCAGCCGTGTGACCTCCTTCACCACCCACGTGACCTTTGCACATTCCCCCTCCTTTCCGAACCTCAGTATCCTTGCCTGGAAAATGAGTATTATGATCACAACGAGATAGCGCACTCGAAGAGTTCAGAAACGTGCCTGGTATAGTCATCAGTCAATAGTGATTATGGAGAAAAAAGTTTAAATCTTCTCTGGGAGTATCCCTCGAGCATGCATTCACACATCTTTTTTGTCATCATTTATTGGGAACTCTGTGCCATATGCTTAGCTATGCATGAGATGACAAATTTGGCGAGGGCCTGGAGGATAAATTGGATGGAAGGGGAGGTGCCGTGGCCAAGACTGTAAAGGTGTAGAGGTGCTAAGGAACACCCAAGCCCAGAATGTTCCAGTAACAGAAAGCAGCTCCTAGTAACCAAGACAGGAATTCAGCCCTGAATCATCTGAGGAACTCTTTATACCTAGGGTTGAATTTCCCCTTGGAGATGCTGATTCATTAAGTTTGGGGTGGGACATGGCCATCGGCAAGGCAAACTGTAACGATAACAGCTAATACCCATTAGTACTTAATCTAGGCCTGGGATTGTCCTAAGTGTTTCTGCTCTATTCACTTGTTTAATCCACCCCACACTCCCATAAGTAGGCACTCTTATCAGCCACATTTTAAAGATGAAAAAACTGCAACAGAAAACTTAAGCAAATTAACCAAGATCATCAAGCCAGACAGTGGCAGAAGCAGGACTTGAGGCTGTGCAGGCTGGTTCCAGAACCCAAGTCCCCAATGGCTCTGCCAGGCTGCCCCTCCACCCACGACAGAAGACACAGGTGAACTGTCAGGCCAGGAACCTCTGGGACAGACACACAGTACATGTGCGGGAGTGGAGAGAAAGGAGGCAAGGTAGATTGCTGGCATCACTTCAGGAATAGCCGTTTGCAGGCTGAGGGGTCTGGCATTGAGGGCCTTCAACCACAAGAAAAAAGAATTTCAAGGTACTCAGCACACCTAAGAGCAATTTTGTTGTGCAGAGATATGGGTGTTTGATGCAGGAAAAGGGATACTTAAAATTAGCAATTTGCTCACTTATTTAATATTACACATTTAATCACTCTGTACTAGGTGCTGTGGATATAGGAAGTACTGAAACATAACCCTTGCTTTTGATGGAAAGAAGTACTAACTCTGTGGCAAAGAGCTTCAGATCCACTGCAGAAATCAGCCCAGGATACTGTGAGGGTCCAAAGAAGAAAATTGTCACTCGACTTGAGGAATCCACGGAGGCACCCCACAGGCAAGGGTGTCACGCGCAAGGAAGATTCCATAGAAAGAGATTACGCAGGGTGTTAGTGGAATCTAGTTGAAAGTTAGCATCAGAGATCCAGGCTGCAGTGAGAGAATGAAGGGGGAGGAGGAATCAATGAGAAAATGAAGAGAAGTTTCCACCGCCAAGAGGGGTGCCGGCGTGAGAGGGGGGAGAAAAGTAAAGCGTAGTCGATAAAAGAAGCTTGAGATGAGGTAAAGCCGAAGCAGCCTATGTCAGAGCTGGGAAGCACCTTAGGCCTCTCTACCTGCACCTGATGCAAAAGCGCCTTCCGTACACTTCCACTGCCCGAACCGTCCGGCTGGCCCCTAGGTCAAAACCTGTCAAATAATCACACAGTCCTCTTGGGTTCTCTAGCAAAAACAATGAGGAACAGCGACAGTAAGAAACATACCCACAGTCAAAGACAAAACAGGAATGTTCTGTTTACCAACCACCTTCATCGATCTCCACACCTTCACTCAGCCCAGTTCCTGCAAGAAGGTCTAATAACCACGTATGGGTCCTATCGCTTCTAGAACCTGGAAGAACTGAAATGCGAAGTGCATGCTGGGACGAGCCCGGGAGGCTGAGTTTCTAGTTGGAACTCTGCCAACAACTTGCTGGGTGACTTTGGACACATCATTTCCCCTCCTTGTACCTCAGGTTTTCTTCTGTAAAAAATAAGCTTTGACTAATAGTTTGGAAACTGTTTTAGTAGCAAATCCCTATTTTTTTTCCAAAGTAAAATTCACAGAAAGCACTGAGCTTTCATATATAAAACATATCCAAGAGAGTGTGCACTGATGGAAAAATGTGAAGCTGACACACAAACAGGAGGAGGCTGCCCACCTTAGAACTCCATAGAAAACAGCAGAATGGTTTAGAACCTTTCAGGCACTGGCTTCTTACAATTCTCTGAGACCAGAGAAAAGGGGAAAGGCTATGAAAGCTGTCATTGCTCTTGTGGGCTGCTGATGTCACAGCTGAATCGAGGACCAGCCAGGTCTCCAGGAGTGAGTCGTGGGGCTCACGTGCAGGAGGTAAAAGACTGACAGCCACTTGCCAATCTGTGCAGCATGGCTGTCAAGTCTAGATGGCAGGCATCAGCTGGGGTTTGTTACTGATTATGAGGGGCCGAACTGCAGGCACAGGAGCAAACCCAGCAGCTAGAAGCGTGCAGCAGAAAGACAAATCCACGTGGCCCTTAAATAGTACATCCAGGTGACCCAGGGCAGCCTGATGACAGCGAGCCCGGGTCCAGGCTGGCGGCACAAGGAGCCCACTCCTCCTCCTCCCCCAGAAAGATTCGGAGAGTTTGAAAGAGTTGGGAGGAAAGTGAAAGTGAGGATATAGACCTTGCTTTCCGACCTTGCTGGGTGTCCAAGCCTGGCTTTTTCAGGAATACATAACTTCAGGTTTGCAACTCAGAAGACAGGTTAGAACACTGGCCATTTCTCCAGGTACTTAAAGGGAAGAAATCCAGATAGAAAGGGTTTCAGTTTCAAAACATTTGTCTACACTTCCAAACTCCCTGAGAATGAATGAGCTTGTGTGTGTGTGTGTGTGTGTGTGTGTGTGTGTTTGGGGAGAGGGTGTAAGCAGCAGGGAACATGCCACTGTGAACAATATACACGTATTAGAAACCTAAGAACTACAGAAAAGATCAGAGACAAAAACAAACAAACAAACAAACAAAAAAGCTCTCAAAAAACAAAAATAGGTTTCCCCTTTCCAGCACACAGTTCATCAAAAATTAGTCTTTATAGTTTTCTATTAAAATTCCTAGGTCAGCGTAATAGTTTTCTGTATGGTCGGTTGCTTTTTATTTTTTTTAAAAAATTCCAACCTCCCTGCAGACGCAAATGAAGATCAGGAATTCAGTATCTTGTTATCATCTACCTCCTGGTGCCTGTTCTGAGACACGGAGTCCTCTACACCTACCCCGTCAACCTTAACGCACTGTAATTACTACTTGGAACAAATGCATACTTGTTGTGGCAGCGAGAGAGCCTGGAGAAATACAGATACATCATCGTCTCACTTTTAAAGGAAAGCAAGCTGTATAACCACGAAAAACTGTTACAAGAGTTTAAAAAAAAAAAAAATCCAACAGTCTTACTTGTAGTCAGCTCTGCAGTCAACACTTATCACAGTCCTGGAGACCGACACAGGAACTGCTCTCTCCAGCTAAAAATTTCCTCCCGGGTTTATCCTCTGTTTATTTGTGAAGCATGAAAAGGCCAGGCTCAGAGGGCCGTTTTTCTGAAACAGCCGAAGCAGCAGCAAAGTTCCGGCAGCGAATTCGGAGCAAGTTTGCGGAGACTCCGCTCTCTCGGCTGCTGCGGGCTCCGTGGTTGCTCCGAGCTTGTAAATACAAGCTCCGTGGACAAAGTCCCAAATGACATCACTGGCAGCTGCTTATTGTTGAGTCTTTATTAACTGACTGTCAAAAAAGAAAGGAGGGGGGGTGGAGCGCAAGAGTATCTTTTCTGCAGCAAAAAATCGGCATCTCTGAGCGGATTCCAGTCATACATGCGTAAATAGCCCCATTGATTCAAATTTTCAAGAGCCTGGTTTCCCTCAGGTCAGATCCTTTCTCCTGAAAAAGGCAGAGAATCGCCTCTACCAACTGATGCTGGAGACACTGATGCCGTGGAGAATTTTGAGGTGCCAGCCAGGCTCTAATAAGTTGCTACCCACCTGTTTCCAGTCTGCTTCAGAGGTTCATGATTATGAATAAATGAACATTAGTTATGTCTATGTTGCCTCATAACTTTTACTATTATATATATGTATACGTGTGTATGTGTATATAAACCTGGCTAACATGTTTTTTTCTGGGAGGCTTGTCCAGGATTGCAACTCTTTTTAGGTATAAAGCTTTTCAACTTGAGGTAGAAGGGAGACCTCCCTGAGATACAGCCAAAATTGTTTGTGTGTGTGTGTGCGTGTGTGTGTGTGTGTGTGTATGTGCGTGCGTACGGGCAGAGTTTTTTTCTGAGAAGAGTGGTGAAAGTTTTTTTCAGATTCTCAAAATTATAATGACCTACATACACCACCCCCATCATGCCCAAAATTAATCCATAAATAACCTCCTTGGCCAAATGCCTCAAATAATCCGTACTGCAAGCCCCACCCACTCCCAACTAGCAAGATTAAAACTGGACACTTCCCCTACCATTTTACACTCCCTAAAGGAATCTCTTTTCTGTGAGCTGGTTCTTATGGTTTTTGTGGTTTTTCTCCCCATGCACCCCCACCCCCACCTAAAAAGTCTACAAATCCTACACCATGTCTCTGCCATAAAGCTTGGGCACCCTAGCCCACCGTTTTCCTTCCTTCCTCTGAACTGCTATAATGATGCTATTTATATTTATTTGCTGCTTTATATATACTGATTTGTATTTTTAGCTTGTTTTTTAGCCATCTGTGTTCTGTCCCCCCAACTCAAGTTGAAAGGTCTTTGAGGGCAACCATTGTGTCGTGTTACTTGTTTATACCTAAGTCTCCTGCCAGAGTGAATCGTAAGCAGAAATGGGGGAGGGGTGAAAGGACCTTGAGGGCTGAGGCAGGAAGGAACAAGGTCAGTGAGTCCATGGAATGGGTGGATGTTTAGATTAAGCACCCTCCCTTGGAGAACAGTGACCTCGCATCTCACTGGTCACCACCTGAGTGGATGTTCTTTGGCACGTCCAAAAATTATATTTTTCAAAGAGCAGTACCAGAATATTGATTTGGCAGGGTATCAAGGCCCCCAAATATTCCACTTTTATGTAGGAATCAGTTAAAGACAGTACATATCTTTTATGTCACTAGTAGGCTTAAATCAATACAATATTTACAAAAAGCAAGTTAGAAGGACTTAAAGTTTAAGTACAAACCCTTAGGCCTAGCAATTCCACTTTTCCCGAGTGACCCTACAAATATGCTCACAAAAGAGCCTAAGGATATAAGCTCAAGAATGTTCTTTGCAGCGCTATTTGTAAACCAATAATGTAGAGACAACTTAAATATTCATCAATATGAGAAAAGGGAAGTTATACAAATTATGGTGCATGTATAGTATAAAAAAGGAGTTGAAAAAATTGAGGTAACCGCATATATATTGACATGTTAAGAAGTAGCTCAGTAGCTTGTTGAATGAAACAAGCAAACTGTAGCATATGATAGGAATTATACACAAGATTGGTAGTGGTTATCTTTGGTAGGGGGGTGAGTGGAATTTTCACTTTTGTGTGCTTCTGAGTGGTTTGACTTTTTTTTTCAATGAGCATGTTCTGCTTTCGTTACTTAAAACGTCATAGAAGTACATGATTGTCCAATTTTCAAAATAAACCAAAAGGAGAGATCTAGCTATTCCTTCAACAAATATCTGACATCGAGTAGGTGCTCAGTGAAGAGCTACTGACTGGAAGTATATTTATGGAGCTTCTACTAAGATACAGCCATGTGTGGGGATAGATCGGGGTAAAGAGGAAGAACCAGACACTGGGTTTTTATTCCCAATGGAATGACCAACCCCGTTCCCTTACATTAAAGGATTGACTTGAAACCTCTTGGACTCTGTCCACTTTAAGAAATGATTAAAGTTAAGTGCTCAGAACATAAAGTGCTGACCTTTCCCTTGTCCCATTGCTGTTTGACAAATGGAGTTTTAAGGTAAGACAAGTAAGAACCGCTCTGGTTCAGTTCACTGGCTGCAAGCAGGTGCTGGAGGGAAAGTCAGAAACCTGGGAAGGACAGAGGTTTGCCTAGCTCCTTGTCATGGCTGGTCTAACTTCAAGGAGCTCTTTCAGGGGGAGGTTAAGAAAGTTTGATCCACAAAGAGTCTTCAGAGCTTGATTAAGGAGGGACTTGGGGCTTTGAAAGTCAGTGGCCTGGAATGAGGGCACCAAACACAGCTCTGTCTCCCCTGCATACACCTCTAGAGCCTCCATGGTGGAAACTTACAGGCAGAAGCCATGTGCTAGATACTATGTTTTTCTTGAGGGGGAAAAAAAAAGTCCAAGAAAAAAGAATAATGGAAAGCTTCCACCCAGGTAAGATACGTTTCCCCAAGCACAGTTTCCATTCCTCTAGAGAAAACATACTGGAGTCCTATGTTACCTCGTAGTGAGAAGATACCTTATGTCTGTAATAATTTTAAGAAAAAGAAAAGCACAGCCCACATTTCATGCCTGTTTTTATTTTGCTGGGATCCACATATCATAGGAGCCTGAGGCCAGGTTCTATTTAAAGGTACATTTGGAGCCCCTCAGGTGTGATAGAGTCACACTTTCTTAACTGAGAGTTAAATACAAGAATTTAACCTGACTTAATGATTTAGTATAAAAACAAATATTACTCAGCCATAAAAAAGAATGAAATAATATCATTTGCAGCAGCATGGATGGACCTAGAGATTATCATATTGAAATAAGTCAGACAGAGAAAGACAAACATCATACGTTATCACTTATATGGAGAATCTAAAAAAAATGATACAAATTCTATTTACAAACCAAAAACAAACTCACGGACTTAGAAAACAAACCATGGCTACCAAAGGGAAAATGGTGGGGAGAGATAAATTAGGGGTTGGGAATTAACAGACACACATTACTATATATAAAATAAACAACAAGGACCTACTGTATAGCACAGGGAACTATATTCAGTTTCTTGTAATAACAGAAATGGAAAAGAATCCAAAAAGAAAAAAGTATTTATATGTATGTATAGGTGTAACTGAATCACTGTGCTGTACATCTGAAACTAACATTGTAAATCAACTACACTTCAGTAAAAAAATTAAAGGAAAAAACTTGAAAAACAAATAAGGGATGGGGGATGGGCAGGGCTTTCTTCCCCACCTCTACCACGTGATCATTACGGCTGCCGCCCAAATTACCTCCACCTGCTGAGATGCTTGGCCCACCTTCCCTTATGGTGCCTCCTAGTCCTCCACTGGGGCAATTTCCTCTCTCCCCGTGAGGCTGCCCTCCCCAGTGGAAGACTGCCAGGCAGTCAGAACATGCATAGTTATCCTATTTACCTAAACTCATTTCTTTTCAAGTCTTATGCTGTATTCTTCATGTTTAAGTGTTCTCTGTTTTAAACTGGAAAATCTCTAAAGTCAGAGATGGTAATCAGATCTCCAAGGTGTGAAACGCAGCCAAGAGGTCCCTTAGAGATGCTCGCTGGTGGTGTCACCTACCAAGTCTGTCATCACAGGTACAGTTTCTACCTCCACTGTTTGATTTCCCCCCTCCTTCCTCCTCTCATCCTGATAAGCAAGTATAACTACTGCCATTTATTAAGCATTTATATGTGCGATTTAGTCTAAGCACATCACTGACTTTATCTTTAAAATATCCCACTGAGTTACATACTATCATTATCACTCCCCTTTTACAACCAAGGAAACTGAGGCTCAGAGAGGGATGTTACTTAAGTGATTTGACAATGATCACAAATAGTAAGAGGTAGATTCACCATTTCAACTCTGCCCGATCTTCCGGTGTCCCAGGGGGAGACCTAGGTCCCTCAGAGGATTATAAATATTGGAAAGAGAGTTGGTAAAGCAATACAAAGAGTGGCAAATTGGAATTAGAAGCATGCAGCCATGATTCAAGTACTCAGTTCTGATTCCTATATACAGACGTACAGCAGTGACCTTCAGACTTCAATCCTGAACGAGTGTGACTTCTCTTTTCTGTAACCCAGCCCCTCTGCTTAGCTCTTAGAGGAGATAGGCTGTAGGACTTAAAGACAGGGGCAAAGACCGTGGGACTCAGACTCACATGACTGAGTCCCAGAGAGTCACTGTGGAGTAAGTTCCCGATGCCCTTGGAGATACACAAGATCCAACTGCAGGAAGGAGAAAATAACACATTTACAGCTTGTTTCCCTTTACACTGAGAACCTTCAGCAACTCCTATTCCTTTGCTCTACCATCTATTTTTTCTTATGGAGATAATGGTTCTATGGGCTTCTAAGGGCTTGAGATAGCCTGTCGCCAGGCAGTCTGCCTTACAAGAGTTAATATGATCGATAAATGCTGGAAAGGGTGTGGAGAAAAGGAACCCTCCTACACTGTGGCTAGGAATGTAATTTGTTGCAGCCACTATGGAAAACTGTACGGAGATTCCTTAAAAAACTAAAAGTAGACTTATCCTATGATCTATCAATCCCACTCTTGGGCATATATCCAGAGAAAACTCTAATTCGAAAAGATAAATGCACCCCAATGTTCACTGCAGCACAATTTACAATAGCTAAGACATGAAAACAACCTAAATGTCCATAAATAGATGAATGGATAAAGAAGTTTTGGTGTGTGTATATATACATATATATATATATACACACACACATACATACACACACACATATATGTGTGTGTGTATATATATATATATATATATATATATATATATATATATATATATATACCTACTACTCAGCCATAAAAAAGAATGAAATAATGACATTTGCAGCAACATGGATGGACCTGGAGATTGTCATAGTATGTGAAGTAAGCCAGTAAGAGAAAGACAAATACCATATGATATCACTTATATGTAGAGTCTAAAAAAATGGCACAAATTAACTTATTAACAAAACAGAATGAGACTCACAGACATAGAGAATAAGCTTATGGTTATCAGGAGGGAAAAGAGTAGGGAAGGACAAATTGGGAATTTGGGATTTGCAGACACTGACTACTACATATGAAATAGATATAACAACAATTTTATACTGTATAGATAAACAACAAAGATCTACTGTACAGCACAGGGAACTATACTCAATATCTTATAGTAACCTATAATGAAAAAGAATATGAGAAAGAATATGTAAAAAAGGAAATAGGAAACAGAGGAGATGTGAGAAGGAATAACCTAGGAAGACCTCAGCATTCCCCAAACAAATTAGCATGGTTTTGAGAGTATGAGTCCCTAGGGGCCCTGAGAATCTGCATATTTAGAAAGTGATCCACATCCTTCTCATGCAGATGGACCTCAGACCACATTTTAAGAAGCACTGTTTATAGCGAGAGAAGTAAATATATGACCCTTCTGTCTACAGTCAGACATCGATAAAGATCTTCTCCATGTTCCTTAGGAAAGAGCACTGTCATCAGTTAGCAAATTCCTGGTAACACTTCCCTCCAATATATCACATGTGACACAAAGTTGATGCACCAAGGGAAGACCCAACAGGTGCCACATGAATAGTCCTAAACACATAGACGGATAAAGACGTGTGTAACCTTTCATCACTGCAGATGTTACCGTAGTCCCCACACATAATCCAACAAAAGCAAGAGTAAACCATAAAGAGTGAAGAAGTCCAACAAAGTTCAGATTAAAGTTCAGATTACTCCCATAATGACGCTTAGATGCATTTTGTGATAGATCACATTTCAAGCCTAGAGTTGCTTTTTGCTTTTTTTCCAGTGGGGGAGGGAGGGCTGTGTACTGGTGCTCTAGACACACATGTAGCCTATCTACTGGGTCCTTGAAACTGTTGGGACACCGGGAGCCTTTGGAGAAGGGGCTGATATGACAGATGCCTATTGAAAGAGGAGGTGGAGGGAAGAGATCAAAAATTTAACTGACTCTGACAATTTGCCTGGGACCTGCCCTGGAAATGGGGCGCTATCACCCCACACATTTGCTTTCTCCACCAGCTCGGGCTCCAGGACCATCTCTGGGATGTACAGTGAGGTTTAAAGCTCCCTAAGACCCGGGAAGCTCTTGAAGAAAGGCCCCCGTGGAAGTATAAAGTATCACCCGAAGTTGGAGGATTTTATTTCAGCCTCTTCATTGTGTTGTTGACAGCACATATTGTGAGTTTGACATTTTTAACTACTTTGCCAGCCCCAAATCAAAGGGGCTGGGTGAGAGTAGGTGGGAAGACAGGCGAGGTGGAGGAAACTGTATTCTTACCATGACTTTAGTTTTCCATGAATCAACACACAGCATTAAATTGTGCGATCCCAAGCCAGGTCCAACGATGCTGCTGCCTTGGAGAGGTAGGTCAATTTAATAAACTAGAAGATGCACATTGCACTCCTTCTAACCTGAGAACAGAGTCCTGAAACCAGAGCCAGCAGGAGGCCTCTAGGGACACGGCTGTCTGTAAACTGAGAGCACTTTGTGGGCCATGGTAATTGTCTAAATAGAAAGGCCCTGAGTTCAATTTTCACCAGCTATGGAGAGGCCATTAAAATCAGTGATAGCGCTAAGCCAAGGGAGGGGATGGGGACAGCTACTGGCTCTCCCAGCGTGGTGCTGGAGACCAGGATTATTGTGTGATTAGCACCTGTGTTAAAGCCAGCGCTGAGTGGCGTTGACAGTCAACTCCCAGTGATTCCTGAAACCCTGGGCTCTGGCACATACTAGCCCTGCTGGGACCTGTTCATACCTGGGATGTGAGGCAAAGAGGAAAGACTGATAACAGCTGGGATGCTCCAGCGAGGATGTGCCCCAGGGCAGAAGCAGACAGCCTCCCAAGCTCTGAAACCTTTGCCTGCATTTGCCCAAAAGGCCACAGACCCCTGGGCTGACTCAGCATACTCAAGAGGCCCCAGAGTTTCTCCTTTCATGCTGACAAAGCCTCTTAGGTTAAAAAGACAAAAGTCGGGACTGCGGTAGGGAAGGCGGGTCAGGGGTCTGTTGGAGGGGTGGGCTGGAGGAGGGCTGTGCCTTTTCTTTTTCCTCTTTTTTCCCTTTGGAAGTGCATGCACACACACTCTCAAAATGAGCACACACCCGAGTTCTTTCGTCTGGTGGCCTAACATTTTAGGCTCCTGAAACACCTTACTTATGTGGCAAAGATTCCTCAAAGGCCCTTTAGTAAAAAGGCATTCTTACAGATCAGCGAGGGAGAGGCAGCTGTCTCTGCAGCATGTCCCCAACTAAACAGCCCTGGGAAGTCAATAGAGAGGGCAGAGATGGAGGGGAGGTGCAGGGGAGAGCAGCAGGCTCAGGTGCAAAGAGCACCTGGGGAGTGCAGGGCGGATACTGCAGAGGATGCTGTAAGCGGCCCCAGGCGGGGTGTCCAGGGCCAAGGCAGACGGGCAGACCAGGCACCATCCAAGCAGGGATGATGCATATTTGGCCTCTTCTCCACTCCTAAAGGAAGTGCCCGTTTGGTCCCCACACTCCCAGGCAAAGCTCACTATGGTGTGGAGATATGGCCCTCTGTCTAGGAAACTGTGGTATTAAAATCCTCCATAATTCCTCCTAGGAGTTAGAAAGCCCAAGGGACTCAAATCCTGGCTGTGAGACCTTTGGCGATAATAAAGTCCCTCAGCTCTGTCATCACTGCAGTTTTAAACTTTATACTTTAAATACATCCCAGGGAATTGCTTTAAAACAGATTAAGCCTTTTCCAGGTACAATCATCTATGGTTAAACCTAAAAATCTGCTGGTGGGGAAATTATTTTAAAGTAGAGCCTGCCTGTTAACAAAGGAGTAGAACCATTCAGTGTATTAGTTATTATTTCTTACCTTGAATGATTATAACAACGCAAGTCTTATTGGTCAAGGTCACAAGGTGCTATTGTTAGGTTAGAAATTGCTTAGAAAACAAACTATGGTTACCAAAGGAGAAGGGGGCAGGGATAAATTAGGAGTGTGGGATTAACAGATACACACTGCTATATATAAAATAGATAAACAAGGACCTACTGTATAGCCCAGGGAACTGTATTCAGTATCTTATAATAACCTATAATTGAAAAGAATCTGAAAAAGAATGTACGTGTGTGTATATATATATATAAAACTGAAAAATAATATATATGTGTGTGTGTATACATATATATATATATAAAATTGAATCACTTTGCTGTATACCTGAAACTAACACAGCATTGTAAATCAAATGAACTTCAGTAAGAAAAAATTTTAAGGACTAAAAATCACTTACATTTTTAAATAGTTTAAATTTTTTAATTGCTTTAAAACCTTAAAATTGCTTTAAGATATGGCGAAGACCTTCAGAATAAATATCAAAATGATAAATTCTTGTTTCAAAAGAAGAGTGTCATTAGTATCATAAGGAGCTTTAGAATGTTATTTTAGCAATAGGATACTTCTGAAATGAAATCGTGGGCAGATTTTTGTTATATACGACAGTTCAGAGAGTGACATCCCTAGGAGAGGGCCTCCAGCCCATCCGGCCAGCCCACCCCTACTCCCACCTGCCAAAAAGAGCCGAGGGAGGACACACATTCACAGGTGAATGGAGCCAAATGACATTAGGCTTTCCCTGTCCACTTCATCCTTTTTCAACCCTCTGAGCTGCTTGGCCCCATACCTTCTGCACCACCCAGTCTGGCACTTCATTATGCACGGCCAGCACTGGTGCGTTCACGTTTGCTTTTAGTAGGAAACTCTTACCTCCCAACCAGAGAGAGCGTCGTCATCTTGATGTAGAGACCATATTCTATACCTCAACAGTAGTTCCCTCTGTGTCAACATGGTGCTAGGTGGGTACAAGCTGTTTGTTCCAGTTGGAGAAAGAGACTGAAAGTCACAGGAGGCCTGAAAGGTCAGGGCCAGCAGGTAGATCTGATCCAACTTGGGACATCAGTTACAGGGGTGGTGGGGAGGCAAGGCATCAGGTACTCAGGTGAGGAAATCTGCCTGTCTTTCTTCTTTCTTTCCCTTCTTCAGCACCCATCTTCCAAGCCTATGTCAGATACAGATGATCCTATCTGCCTGCTCCCCCAAGATGCAGTCAGCATCACTTAATAATAGTGAACAATATGTTGGGAGTCCAGAGAAAAGAATATATTACTGTCTAACGAATGTCATGTGAACTTGAGGGCTACACTGAGGCATTAATCTTTGAAATCATTATCTTTAATTTGTTACTGAGTTTGCTCTTTCATCCACTGAGTCATTCACCAAACACTCCATATGGAGCAGATTACAGTGTCTACAGGTCCTTGTGGATCATCCCCTGAATTCTGGGCTCTAGGCATTTTTTGGATTCTGAGCAGCTATGAATGCTCATACACTATTCTTCGGGTGTCTCCTGACTGGGAGATATAATGGAAAAATACACCGAAAAAAGATACTTCCACCCCATATTGCTAAAAAAACAAATAAATAAAGTCCATACAGCAGTGTTAGTCCAAGGGGGAGAGGTGGTAACTGAGATTGTGTGTTTAGGAAAGTTAAGGCAACCTGACAATAAAGTGCAGGGAACTGAGCACCGACCTCTTGGATACAAAGAACTTAGTTATTAGCTAGGAGCCCAGTTCCTTACTGGAAATGGAATTGTTGACTGAGTGTGAACTATGCTTTATATGAGGTTAGAAAGTCCAAAGATCACAGTTAGTGAAATGTATCAGCTTGTCAGCCTTTCCAGTAACACATTCGGTATTTTGGAAACAAAGTAAGCAGATCTTGCTTTCATTTCAAGATCAGTTTCCACCAGACCCTTTGGGCCTTGGACTTGGATTAAGCAACCCCTAGAAATGCACTCCCAGAAGCAGGTAACCCCACACCACCCCCAACCACTGTCACCACCAAACTTCCAAACCAACCCTACAACATGTCGGTCCTGCAAGAGGCTGATTCACTGTGGGAGAGGGGTGGAGCAGATATGCCTGAGGTGGAAGTGGGCATCTCACTAACTTTGAAACAGGTATCACCCCTTTGGTGAGCGAGTAGGAAGGAAAGAAGGAAAGGATATTCCAGAGTCCATGAGGTGAGGGCAGGTACAGAGAGAGGGTTATTCCATAACACATATGGTTGCAGGAGCACTCCGGTCTGGACCAAAGACACTGGCTCAGGACCTGGCCCGACCTCTGTGGCATTGTAAGTATTCGGGTGCATTATGATTTGTTGCCTATATTACCCTTCTTTCCCTGTCCTCAGCAGTTTCTTCCAAATCATTTTCTCTTTTAATTCATTGCCCTCAAGTTCGTTTCCTCTTGATCTGTATTTAGTAGCTGACAAGTATGTGGGAAGCACTGCAGGAACCATCAATAATGTCTGTTTCCTGTCACTCTAAACTAAACAGAAAAATATCTGCCCATGGTTTCCCAGCCCTCTGCCCTTCCATTACCCTATGGCTTCAGTTGTAACTCCGTGACGTGGTTTAGAAAAGGCTTTGTATTCACCCACCTAGGACCCAAGGTTAGCATTAAAAGGCAAGCATCCAGGGACACCCCTCAGTCCGGGCAAAACAAGAGGGCTGAACCTACCACAGTTTCTCTTTGCAACATCTCAAAGCCTCAAAAAAAAAAAAAAATGCAAGTAAAAAAGGTGTGTCTCTATACAAGTCCCTTAATACCCCCCAGACTATCATCAGCCCCTTCTATGTGAAGATTATGCATGGTTTCCCATAGTAACATACACCTCTATTCCATCTTTGTGTACCCATCTTCCCTGCCACTCCTTCCTACAGCATTATCCCTCACCCTTGGGTGACCTCTTTTTCTTCCCCCTCCCATCCCAGTAAAAGGCACTTGGCCAAACTGTGAAGTCTTTATAAAGAGATGCTGTGGTACCTCTTCCTGGGAAGGCTGCATCTTTCAGTCGGGAATTTAACCTCTGGACTTGCAGGACTCAAAGGGACAGGTTCACCTTCCCCCTATGTCCAGTCCAAATTCTTCCCTGCCCATCTACGGGCATCTGTCTCCAATCAGTTTCCCACCATCACCTAACCCAACCAATATAGGACTTAGTTTCTGTTTCCAGAGAACTCAACCCGAGTTGTAACCTCAGACCTTGAGAACTTTAAGCACAAAAGGGGAAAGTATGGTTTCTCCAGTGTAATCAGCAAAATCTGTTTTTTTAGATAACTAAGACTCTGAATCAGGGTGAGAAATTACAATCTGGGGAACCATGGGGTATGCTGCAGTGTGGAAGCAACCAAACAGATCATCTGAAAGAAACATACACTTAAAGCAGAATGGCAGCTTTAATAATTAAAGAGGATGCATAAGGTCAGATAATAACCGCAGGAACTGTGATGACCATAAACAATTACACAGCACTGAGTGTGTGCCAAATGCCTTTCACAGCGCTGTGAATGTCTTGGCTTAGTTAAGTCTCTCCACAGTTGTGTGAGTTTGTTCCTTCCATTATCCTTGTTTTACAGTGAGGAAGATGAGGCACAGACAGGTTGAGTAACCTGCTCAAAGTTGCACAGCTAGTGTGTGGGCAGAGATAGGATTTCATCAAAGCAGCTGGCTCCAAAGTCTCCACCAAAATGCCACTGTATGCGATGTGAATGTGTAACCAAGGAGGACCCTGAGGGGCCTTCCTGGGACAGACCCCTCCCCCATGTCCTCTGCTGTACGTCCTCTCTGAAGCACCCAGACAATAGTATCTCTTTTATATTTCCTGAGTTTTTCAGATGCTAAAAACTACCACCAAAGGGAAGAAATGAACTGCTTGATGATTGAGAGCACGTGGCTCCCAGACCTCCTAGCACCTAGGGGCTGATAGTGTTGACTGCCCTGTTCCCTCCACATCAACCAGAGAATTGTGCACGAGCTGATCATGTACCCTATGGCCTCCCTCCCTCACCTGGCCTTAAATATGCTTTGCTGAAACCCTGAAGGGAGCTTGAGGTATTCTTGGGCATGAGCCACCCCGTCCTCCTCGCTCAGCCCTGCAACAACCCTTTCTCTGCTCCAAACTCCGATGTTTTGGTTTCTTTGACCTCAATGTGCATAGAGCACATGAACTTGCATTCGGTAACAAAGGTAGTACAAAGACTCCAGGTATTTATAGGGAGACTAGAGAAGAAGGTGGAAGGTAGAGAGAAATGAGGCAATGAGGAAACTATGGCACACAGGACTCAAAGGGACAGGTCAGATGGGACATGAGAACAGCACATCCCAGAAGGGACCTTGATTCTCTAGCAGGACTCTGGTCTAGCCTCCATGCTTCCTAGGGCAGGAGGCCAGCTCGGGGTTGACCAGCTGTAGATCCATATATGAAGGCAGATAAGTGAATATACCTGGATAGAGAAAAGGATGGGAACGCAGGCATAAAGAGAACTCTCAACAGAAACAGGAAGTAAACATGACCCAGTGGAAGGGAAATGAGTGAGAAGATGAATGCCCTCCTCCCACGGCAATAAACATTGCCCTCTATCATCAGTAGACTACATAAATATTTTGCTGGCCCTCCTTTTCCCCTAGATAAGGAAATCCTCTGTGTTAAACCGAGATACACCCAGGCCCAGACTCAGAAGTCCGTGTCAATATCCCTGTGGGTATCACATACGCATCTTCCCTTCACCATTATGGTTTCACCGTGAAAATGTAATTCTTTTCCTTCCCAGCAAATAGGATAGATAAAGAACACAATGAGTATTTTTGGCTTCTGGACATGTCAACATAAAAAATAGAGCTGAAATTGTTTTCTTTCCCTTTTATCCAACTGTGATACTATAGAGAAGCTAATAAACCAGTGAGCGTATCGTCAACACATCCGTCAGAGGTTACAGGGGCTGCCATGGATTCCTTCCCTGGTACTCAGGAGGCCGAAGTCTCCTGGTTTCCTTGGTGAATTGTTTGCTCACTCGTGAGTTACTACTGAATTGGGATAACCCAGGCCACTACTGCTTCTTGGATGATGAATTTTTAAAACCCATTCTACCTTCTGCTTCTCTGTAGGAGAAAACAGAAAAGGTTGAAGATAAATAAATTTTCCATAAATCTTCCATTACAAATTATTCATATTCCAAGTCTTTAGTCAAGCAGGATCTAAATTCCTGTACCTCTGTTTCTCTGAGCTCTGTGTAGTGTTCAGATGGATGTGGAAATTGAACCCTAGGATGGAAGCATAGAAGGGAAAACAGCGATTTTCTCTTTTACCATGGAAACCCTGTGCACCATGGGGTACTAAGGAGAAATGAACAACTCTAATAACTTGGGGGGACGGCTGCCCCTACCTTAGCTGGCATGATGTAGTTGCAGTGCGGCATAAATCACGGTGTCTAATGCAGACTGTCTCTTGAAAGCTCAGGGAAGCCTCTTACTCATTTAGAACAAATCAGCATGGTTTATTTCTGAGACAGATGGAGTATTTCCCCACAAGCTTTAATCACCTCTTGGTACCTTAGAACATTCAGTGTGCATGCCCTCAGAGGTAAGGGAATAAAGTGGATGGGCTTTGCTTTTGCATGTAATGCATCGATCCTGAATACACAATGATATCATTAAAATATTAGTCATTATTTTTTAAGACCATGTCTCAGGCATCTGTGCAAATATATGAATATATGATCCACCCAGAATGTGTAATCAGTATAAAGGCTCTCTCTCTCCCCAGTCTCTCTCTCTCTCTCTCTCTCTCTCTCTCCCCCCCACCCCCCCCCCTACACTCAGAGTTTT
This sequence comes from Camelus dromedarius, assembly GCF_036321535.1. Taxonomy (NCBI): domain Eukaryota; kingdom Metazoa; phylum Chordata; class Mammalia; order Artiodactyla; family Camelidae; genus Camelus; species Camelus dromedarius. The sequence goes on from NC_087439.1 coordinate 16,732,880, forward strand.
GGAAATAAATAGTTCCAAACTCAATAGCTATTTGCAATCAGTTATTTAAAAAGCTCAACTGAATTTTTTTAAAAATCAGAAAAGCTCTTGTTTCTTCTCTTTTCTTCTAATCTTCTTCCTTCTTCCCTTCCTCTTGCCCATCCTTCTAATACGATTTTAGTCAAGAAGAATGTAATCATATCGACATTAGCCCCTGACACTCTTTTTCAGAACTCTGTTTCACACGGAATGACCTCATCACAAGTTAATCTTCCATTGCTGCTAAAACAAATCTCTAGTGAATGAGGACATTTGTTTCCCCACCCTTCAATAGGAGTTTAAAAAAGTTAAAAAGTAAACTCGGGAAGGAAATGCCTCAGATGCATCTGGGATCCTGGAGAATGGCATCAAAACGCTGCGTGCTTGTAAGACGTGGCTGGAGATGGTTATCTAATTGGACGTCTGTCTGCACTTCTTCCCTCTCCCTGTCCGCTTCATGTCATGTGGGATTCTCTCTTTCCTACAGAGAGTGAGTCTTTCTCACTGGAACACACTGTCTAACTTGGACCCCTCTGTTCTGCTTGGTGGAACCTCATTGGCTGTCCCGAGGCCCAGGTGTCAGCTTGGGAATACGTCCTCCCGGAGCAGGCATCTAGCCCTGGGTCCTCGGCAAACCAACTGTGACAGTTTTCTCCAACAGCTGCTGTGGCAGGCTGAGCATCCAGGTAATTACATAACCCTGCTTTCTGGCCTGCTCATGTGTTTGGATTGGAGCCATTTCCCTGGAACAGGGCTGAACCAAACAGGGCTGTCTGCTCACTGACCACAGCTCTGTGTCTATGGGCTGAGGGCCTCTCTGACATCATGACATGTCTCCTTATCTTTCCCAGGCCACTCAAACCCAGAGCTCTCGGAGAAGAGACATGCCCTTGGAAACAGGAGGGCACCCATTTGCCTAAAGTGAGGCTGAAATTTCACTTTTCATTGTAAGTCATTGTTAAATCTGAACACTCTGCTTTGAAAAGCAGGAGATTATTCTAACACTGGCTAGAAAAATATTCCTTTTTTCTGATGTTGGGCATGCTCACGCTATTCACATTCAACCGCATGTGTACACCAGATGAAGATACGGATCAAGGAGAGATATACTTACTGTATGTACATTTTCCAAAGACACAATACCATGTCCTGGGGAAATAATTAAAAGACTGCTTTTTGGTGAAGCTTAATGCTGCTGGAATGCAAACACTAGTGGTCTCCCTATGAATAAAAACAGAAACCCACAGCAGACAGTGGTTTAATTTAATGATAGCTAAACTGCTGCAAGGGGGATCCTATAGGCCAGTGGAAAAGTGTGGTCCAGGGACCACAGCAGCAGGACCTGGGAGTCTATTAGAAATGCAAATTCTCAGGCTCAACCCCACCTACTGAATCAGAAACTCTGGGACTCAACAATGGTCCAACCTAGGTGATTCTGATGCAAGAAAAGTTGGAGAACAACTGTTCTAGGTGAAGTTGGGGCTTGCCAGGATCTCCCTGAGGGGGTGTGAGGGTTGCTCTGGAGAGTCATGCATGCTCTCCGAAAAATCACTCCATCACCATCCACTCCTATTTTAGCTACATCTAATTCAGGCTGCTACTTCTGTCTCCTAAAAGGTGCTACTACCAGATGTCTTCTTCCCAGCCCCCACACAATTATACCCCGCTAACCACATAGTAATTAGCTGGTGATCTGCTGTAACATGTGCAGCTCTGCAGGCATCTAGATGTATCAACTTTTCATTAAATTCTACTCAAAAATCCCTCCAAGTGACAGACACAAATGTCCCCATTATACATATGGTGATAATCTAGGTTGCCAATGGTTTTTCAATGAAAGCAAAGTAAAAAGGCCTCTGGTTTCACTTTTTGTTCCAGTGAATGGCATGTTTCCAGTCTTGTGGTCCAGTCAACCTGTTATAAAATCTGAACTCCTAACAGTTCTCTAAGTCTCACTCAGCCTTCACCAGGTAAGAGGTTGAGTTAGGGAAATACTGCTATCCATTCAAGATGTCTCCATTCAGCTAGTAAACAATTTTCACAGACAAAATCATCTTGCAGAACAGAATTTGGGGTGATGCCCACTGTTGCTGAGATCATGGTGAAGTAGGCACCTTCCTACAATGCTAGCAGGAGTTGTAAACTGGTATAACCTTTCTGGGAAGCAATTTGGCATATCGTTTGACTTAGTAATTACACTTCTTGGAAATGATCAAAATGAAATTGTCCAGAGATGGAAAAAAATGATTAATGTATAGGAAATTTCTCTGTGACCATATTTTTAAATGAAAAAAAAAAGGGGAACAATCTACATTTCAAACAACACATGGTTAAATAAACTAGTTCCTCCACAAGGTGGACTATAATGCAGCCATTTATAAATAGATTCTGGAGCACAATTTATTAAATAATAGTCACAAGATAAAGCTAAGTGAAAACAGCAGGATACAACATTTAATAAACAGTAAGTTCCCATTTTTTTAAATTGTAAGTTAACACATGATATACATGTGTTCATTGAACACACAGAGATAAGCACTGAAAGTGAGTGAAGAGAAATCACTGACATTTTAGGGATGGTTACAGTATTTTATTGTAAGAAACCTCGGAAATTAAATTATGAAAACAAACAAACAAAAAGAAACCTAGGAAAAACATTATCCACATTTACAGATGAAGGAATGGAGTTCTGTGAACCCTAGCTAGATTGTCCAGAATCACTTAAGAAATAGAGATCGAGATCAAGTTTGCCTGAATCAAAGCCCATGCTTTGCAGACTCTGTTGTCTACTACTTCTGGTAGCTTACACGGTCTGCCACATCATGGTTAGAGCTGGGAAGGCCAGTCAGTTCTCTTACTTTTTGTTAGTATTCTATTGCAAGGAAAATACAAAAATATCATTTTGTCATAGGTCATAGACCACCTCCACCTAGATTTCCTCCAAGTATTTCAAGAAACCCTGATAATAAAAAATTACAGTTCTTTATGACATATGGGCAAATCATTTTCCATGTTATTTCCTTTAATAGTTTTTATGACAGTGACTCTATGTACTATGAGCACTATTCACCTTATTTTACACATGAGAAAACTGAGACTCAGAGGGCTTAAGTATCCGCCCTGTACACACAGGTAGGAAATATCAATGGCAGCATTCAAACCGTCTGTCGGACTACAGAGAAATCTGTGTTGCTCTTAATTTCTCCATTCTGCAATCTTTGTAGAGAAAAAGGTTCCTCCAACGCTTCCCATCTCCCTCTCTGGCACCAAGTGTCTGTGTTTTGGCATAAATAATATCTTGGCATGGTGCTGATCATTAAAAAAGAAAAAGTCAGAACAAGCATTGTTGGCCCTCACAAGAGCCTGGGATTAAGTGTGAGTCGATACTAGAGATAAGAGGTAGATCTGGCATTTTCTCCTCAACTTTGGCACGGAGTTCATTAAGAGCTTAGATCTTCAATAGTAAAAGTTCATTCAGGTACAATTAGCTCAGACCCTTAGTAGGGCCTCATTAAATACGTATTAATGATCAATTAAAGCCAAACAGTCTCTGTGTATGTAAATGCCCACGTCTCAGAGCTGTCCAGCAAGCTGCTAACACAAGGGCCGTGTGACCCGCAAGCCAGTAATACTCTCAACGAATCCTCAATCACTTCCTTCCCTTCGGCTTCTAATTCCTGGCCAGTTCTGCACTTGACCTGAGGGCTTATCTTCTTTCCCCACTCACCCTTGAGAACTGATGCTTTATGTAGGTGATTTACCATCACCTTGACTTCCTTCCTCAATGGCCTCTCACTTATTATTGGCTTGGCCCACATATAACAATGTCAACTTCAGGAAGAGAGGTACCAGATGGTTCCTCAAGGTCTGATGCTCCCAGGGGGTTCTCCTCCAACAAATGGGAACCATATACTTTCAATTCGATGGCAAGTACTGTGAAAAGAACACTAGCCGAGTTCATGCCCAGTTTGCCTCCTCTTAATCCTCAGGATGGTGGTACGAGCAGAGTAGCATGCACCACGTCATGTTAAGAGACCTAGGGCAGAGTCAGTTGGCACCTGATCCTATTTAAGACAGCAATATCACACACAGGCATGCACATGTACACACATGCACATGCGCACACACAAATTACCTTCAGGAACAAGGCAGGGGACATAAGTGAAGAGCAGAGGTAAGGAATGGTGGTGACTGCGATGAAGAGGAAAGTTCATGGCCAGCAAAAGGCATTAATATCTACAGTTTTAAAAATACTAGTGGATCAAACAAAAGAGGTCCACCACCACATCACGATCTCTGAATTGGACAATCCGTCCTTTAGCTTTGGCTGATTGTACTTCTACAAGAAGTTGAATTCAGGGAAAAACGGGGGCAAAGCAATGCATGCTAGGGATGTGCCCTGGCCCTCATCTCACAGGCTAACACCAGTGCCCTGGAACCTCATTCCCCTTCATGAGCAGCAGGCTGGCTCCAATGTCACTATGAGATCAGTCGTCACATTTTTAAAGAACAAGCAGTGAGTGAGAACAGGAATTCAGGAGCCAGACTGCCTGGGTTTGAATCCTCGTTCACCACTGACTAATGAGGTCACCTTGGATAACTTATGTAATCATGCTCAGACCTGTAAAATGCAGACCCTAACGGCAGCACCACTGCACAGAATTGTTGTAAATTACTCAGAACAATGCCTGGCACATCACAAAGGTTCCTTGTCAGATAACAACCATTGTAGGACCAACTGAAATGCCTCATGGCTGCTTCTGAGAAGATAACCTGAGTATGACACAGTTGGTCATCGCTCAGTTTGGCAGAGAACACTGGAATGGAAAAATCTAGAACTAATTACATCTTCCTGGGAAAGGCACTGGTAGGGATGACAGAAGAGGCGTTCCATTTTGTGCACACAGTCTCCACCTGAAGGGAAGGACGGGAAAAGTCCTCAGTCTGACAGAAGGGATCTAGACAGGGCTTGAAACTGGGTTTGTCCCCGTCTGAATATGTGGACAGTGTCGGGCAAGAGCTGGCCCTAACCCACTTTCCTGCACTGTGATGATGACGTTTTCCTCGCACCTTTCTCTCCCAAGTCCTCCTTCAGTGTCAGCTGAATTTTAAAAACACCTTGCCAACAGCATCCAACCCATGACTCTCTCTCCTCAAAGCACGCATGCCAGAGAATTGCCTTTTTCTCCCCGACTCTAATAAAGATGCCAAATTTTTACAAAGAAAGCAGTCTGATTTTCTAATTCACAAGATGGTGTCATGACTGATCACTTCATTTACATTTTAACCTTTATCCCCCAGCAAGACTTTCCAGTTCCTCTAATGCAGTGTTTTTCAAACCATGGTTCATAACCCGTCAGCGGTTAAATCAGTTTGACGAGTCCAGAACAGTATTTTGTTATGGAACTAAATTAGAAAATGTTAAAATAGAATTCAAAGAAATAGAAAATAGAGTGCCACAGACATAGTACACAATCTTATGGTTACCGGGGAAAGGGGGTGGGAGGGATATAAAAATAGACGTTAAAAATGTTTCTTCTGTATAGCACAGGGAACTATTTTCAATATCTTGTAATAATCTTTAATGAAAAAGAATATGCAAATGAATAGATGTATGTATGTGCATAACTGGGACATTGTGCTGTACATCAGAAACGGACACATTGTAACTGATCGTACTTCAATTAAAAAAAAGGAAAGAAAAGAAAATAGAGTGCAAGCCACATACTAAATATATGTATATCTGTCAACTGTGTCATAATATAAAATGCATTTTTAAAATATATTTTTATTGAAGTACAGTCAGTTTACAATGTTGTGTCAATTTCAAGTGTACAGCACAATACTTCAGTCACATAGGAACATATATACATTCATTCTCATATTCTTCTTCACCATAGGTTACTACAAGATATTGAATATGGTTCCCTGTGCTATACAGTATAAACTTGTTGTTATCTTATTGAATGACCATGATTAGGGTTTAAGAAATACTGCTCTAATGTCTGTTAGTCTGACGGGCTTGGGTTCTGTCCTAATGGAACTCATGATTCCTTCCTTCCTCCCTCCCTTTCTTCCTTCCTTCCTCCATTCATCAAAACTTTACTGAGTGCCTACTGGGAGTCAGGCACTGTTCTAGGCAGCAGAGGTGTAGAAGGGAACAAAATCCATCAAGTCCCTTCTCTCATGGTGCTTACATTCTAGAAGGAGAAGTTAGGCAATAAACACATAAACAAAAATACGCCTATCATACAAAGCAGGGATTAGTGTTGTGGAGAATAAGCAAGAGTGACAGGAGGTGGTGTGATTGGTCAGAAAATGTCTCTCTAATTCAAGGCATTGAAGCAGACTTGAAAGAAAGGGGGAAATAAACCATATGAATATTTAGGGACACCTGTTCCAGGCAAAAGGAACAGCGAGGCCAAGGCCCTGAGATGCTAATCTGCTTGATGCTGGGGAAGAACTGCAAGAAGCCAGCATGCGGAGGCAGGGAATGAGGGGACAAGCAGGTGGAAAATGAGATGAGGTGAAGATCATGTAGCTGCTGTGGACAAGGTTAGGACCCTGGCTTCCACTTGAAGCAAGATGTGGACCCACTAGTGGTTTTGGAGCAGAAGATCAATCTAATCTCACTTACATTTCTAAAGGAACACCAGGGCTTCTGGGGAAAGGTGAACCACAGAGACATATGAGAGGACACTGGGACATCAGATAGGACATTTGTCACCCAGGGAGTGACATGGTGGGTGGTTCTCAGCAGTGGAGGTGTTAGGATGTGCTCAGATTTGGGATATACTTTAAATGTAGATCTGACACACTGATGGGGTAAATACGAGTGTGCAAGAAATTAAAAAGGCAAGAATAAATAATAAATGCTGAAGACGGTGTAGAGAAAACAGAACCCTCCTACACTGTTTTTGGGAATTTAAATTGGTTCAGTCACTATAGAAAAAGTATGGACGTTCCTTAAAAAACTAAAAATAGACTTGCCATATAATCCAGCAATCACACTCCTGGGCATATATCCAGAAAAGACAAAAAGAAAAGCTACATGCACCCCAATATCCAAAGCAGCACTATTTACAATAGCCAAAACATGGAAGCAACCTAAGTATCCACAGACAGATGACTGGATAAAGAAGATGTGGTATATACATATACATAATGGAGTATTACTCAGCCATTAAAAACAATGAAATAATGCCATTTGCAGCAACATGGATGGAACTAGAGATTATTATACTAAGTGAAGTAAGTCAGACAAAGAAAGACAAATACCATATAATATCACTTATATGTGGAAACTAAAAAAATGATACAAATGGACTTACTTACAAAACAGAAATAGACTCATAGGCATAGAAAACAAACTTATGGTTACCAAAGAGGAAAGGGTAAGGAGGGATAAATTTGGAATTTGAGATTAATAGATACACACTACTATATATAAAATAGATAAACAACAAGGACCTACTGTATAGCACAGGGGAACTATATTCAATATCTTGTAATAATCTATAATGGAAAAGAATCTGAAAAAGAATACATATATGTGTATAACTGAATCACTTTGCCATACACCTGAAACACTGTAAAGCAATTATAAAAATTATAAAAAAGAAAAAAAAAAAGGCAAGAATAAGTCTGAGGATTTTACCTGAGAAACCAGAAAGATGAAATTGCCTTTCCTGAGTGGGGAAGCCTACAGGAGAAACAGGTTTCAGAGGCAAATCAGGAGTCCTTCCGAACATGCTACGGTTGGATGCCTATTAAGCACTTAATTGGAGGTGCCCAGTAGGCCATGGGACATAGAAGCCTGGGACTCAGGAGAGAGATCTAGGAGGGAGATATAGATTTGGGAGTTGTCAGTATATAACTGGTATTTAAAGCCATGAGGCTGGATGAGATCACCAAGGAAGTGCACATAAATAAAGAAGAAAAGATATTCAGACAGTGAGGTAATGTGCAGGCACATTATAATCGTCTTCATGCCCACCAGATGGATATAGCCCCTTTATATGTATGTAGGGAACCGTACAGAAATATCTGGACTGCGGCATCAGAAAGGTTGCCATTCTTTCATTCCATATACAGTGAGTGACTGCCTGCTGGTGACAGGCACTGACAACCTCAAAGAGACAGGGAGACAAGAAGACACTCCCTAATGTACATGCAACCCAAACCAATGTTATTTTTGAAGGTAGAAGAAATTTTATCAGGTCTCTCCCTGCTGCCTGAAAGCAACTCAGCCAGGAGGCTGTGGATAGCAAAGACCCCCAGTGGGCTGGGGCAGAGGTCCACCCCTGCTGGAGCCCCACTGAGACGCTTTTCCTGCCTCCCCTCTCTATTGATGGCCCCTCAGCTCTGCCCTGTCCTGCCTCACCTCCCTGAAGTCCAGGATGTTCTCCCGGGAAGTGTCAGCTTGGCTGGACCTGGTTAACAGGGTGATTTCTCCACCTCTGTATCGTGAGCATCGTCCATCTCTGTACCCTGAGCATCCTCCACCTCTGTATCCTGAGATCCTCCACCTCTGTACCTTAGCATCCTCCTTTCAACATTTTCAGGGAAAAGTGCTGTAATTGGCTGTGGGTGAGAAGCGATCCTTGACAGCGCCAGTAAACCACAAAACCCAACCTGAAGGTAACAGTAACTCCAAAAGAAGGCGTAGCTGGTGAAGTCCCATTTTAGTGAAATGTCAGATGTCTTTAAATACCCTCGCCCAAGGCATTGTTATTGTTTGCAGTTGCCCCCTAGATATCTAGAGGAAAAATCGCTCTTTTGGCCAAGCCCTTTGACTCACTGCAGCAGGAGACTCTTCTGTTTTGATAAGCAGTTTTCTGGATAGTTTCTCCTATTTCTGAGCATTTGTTCATAGTGTCTATGCCACAGTGAGAGTGTAGTGTGTGTTTGAGCCTGTAGTATGTTATGTGTGTGACTAGCATGTATTGTGCATGTATGTTTGTGGATGTGTGAATGGTGTATGTGTGTGAGTGCCTGTACACGTGGGTGTGTGTCTCTCCCTCTCTGAACTTGTGTCACTCCTGTGCTGGGGCCTGGACTACAGAGAAGCTGTAATAGAGCCAAGATCCACTTGGTGGGAACTTCCTCCCCGCCTGGGAAGATAAAGCAGGGCTTCGAGTCAGGTGGGGCAATGAATCATTATTTAGAGCCTAGTGATCAACATTCAACGAAGAGCCCAAATAAACAGTGGGAGCTAAGCTGGGGCCTCATAAAGCGTTTGAATTGCTGGGTTTCCCTTCCTGATTAGGCGATGTGTTTGCCAACAGAGGTTTCATGAAGTCACGTGTCTCAGAAAACAGCTGCCCCGTTCGGCTGCCAGGGGAGCTGCTGCTGTCTCCTACGCTCTCCCGATGATAATTCAGGCATAATTCAGGCATCTCCCACTGCCTTGGGAACACAGAGCCACGTGTCTCCAGGAAAGTGGGGAGAGCGCGGTGGGGTCCCAGGCAGCGGTCAGATGCAGGAGGGAAAGCACAGCCTGAAAAATCCCATCCCTTGGTAACAGATTGGAGAAAACTTTAGCTACGGCTGTCACTGTTGGCATCTGGCTCCATCCCACTCAAATAGAAAGCTCCTGGGATATATCTAAACAAAAGAGGTGAAAACACCTGGACCCACTTTACAATGTGCAGAGGACTTTTACACGTGTCAAAACCATTCCTCTTATCAACCCTTGAAAATGAACTGAAGCTCAGAAAACTTAGTGTCACACAGAAAAACTCATAAAGGAGACACAAGTCCAGGTTTTTCATTGTTTTCTTAAGATTCATCATTCAAGTAACACATGCATATGATGGGCTTTTTTTTTTTTCAAACTATGCAGAAGAGTAGAAGGCAAAAAGGAAAACAAAACAAAACAAATGTGTTCATTTCTAGGATAAATCAGACCTCAAGGATAATTATCTACTGGTAACTATGTATTGTATGTCCTTCCAAAAAGGGTCAATCATTTGCACACAAATCTATTTATCCTTTTAAAAAATATAAATAGGGTTATTTTACATACATATGAGTATAAAATATTTTTTATTTGACAATATACCTTGTACAATTTTTACATCCATGTATACTATCTACCTAGAATTCTTTGAATCGAGGTACCCTAGTTTATTTAACCAGTTCCCTGGCAATGAATGTTTATAGATGGTTTCAAACCCAAGTGCTTGATTGTACATACCAGGCTATGTTGCTAAAAAGCTATATTGCCCTAGCCAGAGGATGAATTTTCCAGGCCAGCCTCAGGCAAAATGAAAGCTGTTTATGTGTGTAGATATTTCTTTATACAACACCGAGTGTCAGACAAGGCCTAAGGCCTCCAAGCTCACTCCTCTCCTTGCTGAGTCTTGTTCTCCCTGGCATGTCCTCGGACTCTCTCTCTCCATCGCCCTTTCAGACCCTTGAATTGTTAGCAAGGAACTGGGAATCAATTTCTTTACTTCCTGTGTACCTTAGATTTTGCATTCTCACAATGCTGGAAACCAGTCATTAGAACATCAACAACGATTTGATATCACCAAGACCAAACCGTTCGCTGAATTTCTCAGTTTCATTACACTATGTCATGTAGACACAAAAACAGGGACGTCCAGATTAACACCTGTCTACTTGTACAAAGGCATCTACGGTTTTTCTTCATAATACACTTTGTGTCCCGAGACCTGTTATAAAGGGAAGCGTTCGTTTATTTCCTTGTTTAAAATGAGGCTAAGTTTCACGTTCAGGTTTTGATGAAAAATGTTTTTTTATTTGTCTATTTTTGTCTGAAATGCAGACATTTAGAGATTTTAATTTGGAGTTTTATAAACACATCAGCTTTATCAGGGATTGAATGGGGAGTCACTGGAGTTAATTATGCCTTGTTCTCAACCTTAGTCCAGGCCCCCGGAGACAAAATATACAGTATCTTTGAAGCAGAAAGCAGCTGGGCCAGTCCTGTTAAAATACAGGTCCAACACCGTCTGTGAGCCATGGACAGTGGGGCCCTGGACTATCTTTCTGAGGAAGATCCAGCAGTTCACAGTGGTTACCAGATAAGCAGTCATTGCTACCATAATTTTAAATAGATTATCATTCAACAAACCTGAAGCAGAATCCACAAGGGAAACCCAGAACTGCTTCTTTAAAATGTATTTAATGTTGCACATTCCTCTATAGACACATGTACATAAATATATCTGTGTGTATGCACACACACATGTGCCTACAAAGTTCTTGGCCATCTTCACAAGAGAGAAAGGAAGAAGGAACCTAATCAGCTGTGTAATGTAGATGGAATTTCATGACAAATTTTTCAAAAAAATAATAATATACTCCTTGAGACATTATTGCGCACGCACACACACACACACACAAGAATATTTTAATTCCAAAAGAACAAATTTCAAAAATCTTAAAGCGGATTGCAATTTTTTCTTTACTTTTTATTTATTGTCTTTTATTGAAGTATAGTTGATTTACAATGTTTTAGGTGTACAGCCAAGTGATTCAGTTTTATGTATATATACTATATATATAATTTTTCAGATTCTTTTTCATTATAGACTAGTACAAGATACTGAATATAGTTCCCTGTGCTATACAATAGGTCCTTGTTTATCTATCTCATATGTAATAGTTTGTACCCACTAATTCCAAAATGTCAATTTACCACCCGCTTTCTGTCTTGGTAATCATAAGTTTTGTTTTTTTTTAAAATGTCTATGAGTCTATCTCTGTTTTGTAAATAAGTTCACTTGTATCATTTTCTTAGATCTCACATATAAGTGATATCATACGCTGTTTGTCTTCCTCTGTCTGACTTACTTCATTTAGTATAATCATCTCTAGGTCCATCCATGTTACTGCACATGGCAATATTTCACTTCTTTTATATGGCTGAGTAATATTCCAGAGTAAAAAGTGAATACTAAAAAGTTTCTTTTTAAAAACTCCCTGCATTATTTGTGTTATCCTCCTCTGGCCACAGGCTGGGGAAAACCAGGACCCAGATGAACATTTGGGTGTACAGCATGGAAGTCCACACTCATCAGTGTTTCAGCCTTGCCCAAGTTCCTTCACCTTTCCCAGCCTCAGTTTCCTCTTCAGTGAAACAGAGGTAATGATAGGACTTCCCTCACAGGGACAATGCGGGGACTGAATGGCATACCATACGCAGAGGGTGGCATGGTGGAGGACCCCAGAGCAGCCCTCAGCTCTGTCCTAGGAGAAATCTTGAGTTGCCTTCCCCCGTGAATGTGTGAAGAGCATCCACAGACACGGGGCAGGTCCACTCTCAAGAGTCCAGCCAGGAGACCAGACCCACGTAGAGCCTCACAGGGAGATGTGGTGATGCTCACAGGCTGAGATTTCTTTCCTCCCAACTCTTCTCCAATCCACAATTAGTAAAAATGTTCTTCCTCCAAAACTTCCCTGTGGTTTCAGTACAATCATTTTATGTGGAGCTAGCCCTTCTTTGGTGAGTTGATGAGAATGATGAATTCAGGAGGGGAAGTTACTGCTGTCGTGATCGACCCAGAAAGGACGGTATAATGGTTACATGCTGACATCATCGCCACCAGGGGCAGGGTCTGACTCCAGACATCTGATGGCTGGGAAGACATCTAACCTAAGTGAGAAAAGTGTTCTCTCCTTCTCATGCATGTGCACACAGGCTAGCCGAGGCCCCTCTCATCTTTCCTCTTAGGGGGGTCCCTGGTCTGCTGCAGTCAGAAGATGGACAAGCTCATCTCCCAGGGTAAACTGTGACTTCCTGGAGCCTGGGACCATGATTTGTTCATTTTTGGATCTTTAGGACCTAGGATTAGTGCCTGACACTCAGTAGGTACTGAACACATTTTTGATGACATGAAACTGAACTGAGAGAGTCATGTGATCCAGTGTCAAAGGAATGAATTTCTAGCTATCTGGTCCCCTGATAGCACCAAACCATACTCCACTGCCCTTGTTTTCTCATCTACAGGACAGAGATAATTCTTCCCACCTGCCTTTTCTCATACGTTGTTGTTAAGAAAGAATGAGATAGATAGACCAATTCTAAAGTAACTTTCATCAAGAGGTGAAAAATAATACAAGTATTTTAATATACAAAGAAGATAACGTTGGATGACTTTACTTCTGTGTGCAGAACACAGGAAACTGCTGAGTCACTGAGTTAATTATTTCCTCACTTAGGTCTCACTCAGTCATTCTACAAACACACACTGAGCATAAAACTTGAATCAGGCAACACTACCGTCAAGGAGTCAAGGCTGTCATAGCAGAAACCAATGAGTAATAAGTACCTGCTACACAATGGAATTCACACAGTGATAGACACAATGGCAGGTGCCCAGGGGGACACCTAACACGACTTTCTGTGCAAAGTGGCCACAAGGTGACTCCTGGGGGAAGAGTAGGCATTGAGTTGATGGTGTTAGAAAGAAGGTCAGTCCTGGATGAAGGACAGTAAGGTCAAAAGCAAAGAGGCTCGGAGCATCATGGGGCAAACGGATGCCCCATGGCTCACATGGCATTCATTCTGTATTGTCTTCTTGAAATGCATGTTTTTGTGGGGCACAAATGCTCCGGTTCACCAGGGGCCAAGGCATGACTCCGTTAGTTCAGTCTTTTTTTTTTTTTAAACATTTTTTATTGATTTATAATCATTTTACAATGTTGTGTCAAATTCCAGTGTTCAGCACAATTTTTCAGTCATTCATGGACATATACACACTCGTCACATTTTTTTCTCTGTGAGCTACCATAACATTTTGTGTATATTTCCCTGTGCTATACAGTATAATCTTGTTTATCTGTTCTACAATTTTGAAATCCCAGTCTATCCCTTCCTGCCCTCCGCCCCCCTGGTAACCACAAGTCTGTATTCTCTGTCTATGAGTCTATTTCTGTCCTGTATTTACGCTTTGTTTTTGTTTTTTAGATTCCACATATGAGCGATCTCATATGGTATTTTTCTTTCTCTTTCTGGCTTACTTCACTTAGAATGACATTCTCCAGGAGCATCCATGTTGCTGCAAATGGCATTATGTTGTTGGCTTTTATGGCTGAGTAGTATTCCATTGTATAAATATACCACATCTTCTTTATCCAGTCACCTGTTGATGGACATTTAGGCTGTTTTCATGTTTTGGCTATTGTAAATAGTGCTGCTATGAACATTGGGGTGCAGGTGTCATCCTGAAGTAGGGTTCCTTCTGGATACAAGGAGTGGGATTCCTGGGTCATATGGTAAGTCTACTCCTAGTCTTTTGAGGAATCTCCACACTGTTTTCCACAGTGGCTGCACCAAACTGCATTCCCATCAGCAGTGTAGGAGGGTTCCCCTTTCTCCACAGCCTCTCCAGCATTTGTCATTTGTGGATTTTTGAATGACGGCCATTCTGACTGGTGAAAAATATGGAATGCGTCACAAATTTGCATGTCATCCTCGCATAGGGGCCATGCTAATCTTCTCTGTATCGTTCCTATTTTAGTATATGTGCTGCCAAAGCAAGCCGTTAGTTCAGTCTTACTTGCTGCTTATTTGTTTTAAACCATTGACAGCCTGGCCCTTCGTGGCATTTAAGCTGGCAAAGCTGGGAACCAAAGGGGGCAAGGTGGGCACAGAATGGATTACAGAGGTCTTGGCAGACCATGTGAAGGAGCCTGGACTTCACCTCGAGGCCTCTGAAATGCCCTGCAGGGGTTTCAGGCAGGGGAGTGACTTGGTCAGATGTGCTTTGTAGATCAGGGGTCACCAAATCTTTGCTACAAAAGACCAGATAGCAATACTTTAGGTTTTGTGGGCTGTACAAAAGTCCCTGTTGCAGCTCCACAGCTCTGATGTTACAGAATGAAGGTGGCCCCAGACAATCCGTATGCGCATGAGTGTGGCGGTGTTTTACAGGAACGCTTGATCCATCAACACTGAAACTTGAGTTGCCTAGAATTTTCACGGGTCACAAACTACTGTTCTTCTTTTAAATTTTTTTAATCATTAAAAAACATAGAAACCATTCTCAGCTCGTGGGTCATCCAAAGAGAGGGTGAGCCGGATCTAGCCATGCCCTTAGTTTGCCAGCCCCTGTTTTAGAGGAATCATACTGCGAAGGTGATGGGGATAAAGGTGAGATTGCAGAGCTGAAGACAGAAGTACCACTTAGGAGGCCAGTGCAATGGCGCAGGTGAGACATGACAGAGACATGATCTTGAACCTTAGAGTGGAAAAGGGGAGGAGAATCCGACTGTAGAAACTGTGATTATGGGATGTCGGGGAGATGGTAGACAGATGAGTCAAGGTGGCTTGCAGGTTTCCAGCATGAATGAGTGAACAAAATGTTGCTCTAAACTGAGAGAAATCAGAAGTGGACTCAGGGGCCGAATGCAAACAGCAAGTTCTCCTTTAGACAAGGGGTCACTTTGGGGAGTTTTCGGGGCACGCGGTGGGAGATGAGTAAGGCTGTGGCACCAAATGGAACTGTTACAAAGAATAAACAAACACCTGACTTTGAGCATCACAGACTGTAGGGATGGAGCGGCAGGGAGGAGGGATCTTGTCAACCTTCCCACCTCGAAAAAGAGTCAGACTCAGATTATCCCAGACCAGTGAGAATTCCTCCTTCTCTGCAGGTGACCTATCCTGCATCCTCCATGCAAAACACATGGCGATTTCCTCTCATTCTGCGGCAGGAGAGATGGAGGCCCGCTGATAGGCAACCCTTCTAGATGAACGCTGCAAAGATTTTCTGTTCACCCATCTTCATGAAAATTGCTGCTTGACAAATTTGCTCCTCTGAACAAGTAGCCAATAGTATAACTGGGAGAAAAAGCATGTCCAAGATTTTCATATACAGTCTCTGTGATTACCTAAGGAGCCTACCCCAGCCTCCACCAAAGCAAAGTGGGAATTAGCCTCAAATAATGATTCGCAAAGTGTGGTACTCAGACTAATAGCATAAGCATCGCCTAGAGACAACAGAATGCAGATCCATGGGCCTGATTCCTCAGACCTACTGAATCAGAAACTCTGGGGGTGGGTCCAGAAATCTGTGGTTTAACACGCCTTCCAGTTTATTCTGATGAACACTCAAGTTTGAGAAACCCTGAGTCTAAAAGAGGTGGCTGCTGCAGTCCTTTCCACAATCTTTGGCGTTCCCCCGCCCCATCCCCTCCTCATTGTTCTGCTTTTTTTAATGGACAATGGATGCCAATTCTTTCATTCCAAGTATGGCCAAGTGCATAGGCCATGAGGCTTTTCCTGAGTAAGGTGAAAATCCTTCATCCCACGCTTCGTGCTCACTGCGTTTTCCATTCAGTGATGCTCACATCTCTGGAGTTTCCACAGGATGCCAGGGGGCAAGGAAGGTCTGGACCCAATGATGTAGAAATTGGGGGTAGTATGAATATCCATCTGGATAAACTGGGAAAGAACAGGGCTCTAAGTAAGGCTATGGTTAAGAGTATCAACTCGGGAGTCAGACTTTGTCAGCGGGAATTTCTGCTCCATCACTTATGATGCTGGGTAAACTTAGGCAAGTTATTGAACCTCTCTGTGCCTAGTCTCCTCACCTTTACAATGGGAGTAATGAGAGTACCTTACTCCTCAGGTGGCTGGGAGGATTTTGTGAATTAATATTTGAAAAGCACCTTGACCTGGGCCTGGATACTGTGCCACAATGAGTGCGCTTTACTATTATTTCTCAGCAGGAAATGCCTCATCTCCAACCAGCCACATAACACATAGTACACACTGCAGGCTCATGGGGCAACCATGCCCTGAAGATCCCCACCCGGGAAAATGTAACCCTCTTCCTCACAAGTTGAGGCCTTGTCTCCCAAACCCTGTACAGTGCCCTAAATGGATGAACCCAGCTCAATTGCACATCACTGAGAATTTTCCTTGTCTTCCCCTCTATTCAAAGGGCCAAATTTGGAGCAGGCCCAGTGGTGCTGATGCTGTTAGTCTGAATACCACATGCTGAGAGCCCCATGGCTCTCACAACTCCAATGGTCCAATGATGGCCAGGAAGTGAGGCCAGTCTAAGAGCCTTCCTCCCTGATGAGAACTCAGTTGCATTAAGCTCTATAGGGTGGGTCTCCTTTCCCCTGAATCCCCACTGACCCTGCCAAATTGGATGAGGTGGAGACCACCCCACCTCTCCAAACAGGCAGCCTGAACATTGTACCGAGTGCCTGGGATGCTGACCAGGGCAGAAAACGCAGAAAGCAGGGATAGTGTGTCCTAGGGTGGCTGTAACAAATTCCCACAAATGAGGTGGCTTAACACAACACAAGTTTATTCTCTCATGGTTCTGGAGGCTTTAAGTCCAAAATCGGGGTGTCAGCAGGGACATGCTCCCTCTGAAAGCTTTCAGGAAGACTCCTCCCCCACCTACCCAGCTTCTGCTGCTTGCTGGCATCCTTGGTGCTCTTTGGCATATATAGCTCCATCACTTCAACTTCTGACACCACACGGCACTCTCCCTGTGTGTCAGTGTGTCCCCAAACCTCCCTCAGTTTATGAGGACACCAGCTGTTGGACTTAGGGCCACCTCAATCCAGCATGATGTCATCTTAACTTGATTACACACGCAAAGGCCCTTTTCCAATTAAAGTCCCATGCGCAGATATCCCTGGGGTTACGACTTCAGCACTTCTTCTTGGGGGGACCCAATTCAACCCACAGCAGACGGCAGGTGTTTTATCTCAAGTGCAAACTTGGACCTGTTGAAAGCAGCCTGTGTGTGGCAGGAAGGAGCCTGAGGATGTGTTCCAGAGCCCAATACCCTTCTGGAGCAGTGGGAGGGCTGGCACGCTCTCCTGCTGGGGGTTTGCCTCAGGGATGCACAGAATGGGAGAGCACAGAGAAGCGAAATGCCCAAAGGGAGAGTTGAGGTGGGGGATCTGGGAATTTGGCCTGGCAGCAGGAGGGTGTCTCCTGACTGATGGCTGGAGAGGAGCATTGACTAGAGCCTTTTGTAAGTACCAGGTATATAGAATAATTAAACAAGCAGACATCACCTTGCATGTAAGACACACCTCACTGACCTCAAGGTAGCCCTGGCCTTGACTGTGCTGACTGCAAAGGAGACAGAGGGAAGAGAGTGGAAGGGTAGGCAGCAGTGGTGGTGGAGCAGACGGAGCTGGGAAGCACTTGCCCTCCGTGTCTGGGACCCTGGGTGAGATGTGGGGAGGGACCACCTCCACATGCCTCTGCCTGAAAAGCCTGTCTTCTGCCCCGGAAGGCATGAAATCAGAAATGGGGAGGGAAGAAGGGCTTTCCCACTGCCTTCTGGGAGGACTCCAATCAGCTTATCCACGCTTGGCAACGGCTTCAGAGCCCATCAGTCACACACCCGGTGGGGAGGTGAGGGAACACCAGAAGATTTCTGAAAGGCTGGAGTGGAAGCCGCCTCCTGTCAGATCTGCTGGCTGGCTCAAATTCAGCTTCACTGGTCTGCCCACGGTCCAGTCTAAACGATGGTTCTCTGCTTATTCATGTCTCCAATGAGGTGGGGATTTCTTAGGGGAACCACTGGAGGATGTGTCCGGAAGCATGGCTCTCGAGGGAGTAAACTCATCGCAAAAGACGATATTAAGCAAACACGCAAAAGGCCAACATGAAAAAGAGTGTGTTTTGCCGTCATCGAATAACGATCTTCCAGAAACTGAGTTCAGTTCAGAAACCACCTGTATGTACTCTAGGGCCTAAAACTTCAGGTGAGATGGATTTGATCCCATGAGCATTTGCCTGATAGAAGATTTCTCTTCTGGTTTCTAAAGACTAGAACTCAGAGTGACAGAGAGAGAGAGAGAGAGAGAGAGAGAGAGACAGAGAGAGAGAGAAAGAGAAAGGGACAGAGGGAGGGAGGGAGGGAAAGAAAGAGAAAAAAGTTAGCCTCTAGGGAAAGAGAGAGACACTTTAGCCCTGGCACACACCACGGCGAGCACACAAACCCCTTTTTGTTCCGAGGCCAGACCCCGAACAATGAGCTGTAGGGGCGCCTTTGAGAACTGCTCACGTGTCCACTGAAGCAGAGCTGACCGAGTTACAAGCCGGGAGCCCAGGATTCGTCTGTAAATTGGTGGAAAATAAAGTTCCATTATAAATTCCCTGAACGGGAGGCCTGGTTGGCACCTCTCCCTCTTGATGTGTGGTACTTTCACTCTCCATTTGAGAAAAGGCCTTATTGCTAAGAAGAAGTGGAGAAAGTTCTTCACAAGTGAATCCTTCCTGACAGCTGGGCCCCTGATACCGGCAGAAGGACAGGTCCCAAGGCGTGAGCTCTGCCCTTGTTCCCACAGGGGTGGCTGGACAAGGACAGGAGGCTCCTGCTCTGAAGGGGTCACCGAGGCATGCCTGGCTGCTTTCCTGTGAGTCGAGGCCCCGGTCTGCTGCTCCAAGTTGAAAGCAGACTCCAGCCCCTTCCTGCAGGCAAGGTGGGAGCTGCTTTCTCGCACCTGTTCTGCAATGTGCATCCTGGCATTCTGCTGATTCCCACCTCTAACCTCAACAGCTGCCATGTTACCTGTTACCTGGCCACCACATTCCCAACAGTCCCCACAGATCCTCTTCCTGAGGATGATGTAGTTGACTTCCTCCCACCACTCAGTCTCAGCCCCTCCCAGCAGAGTCCACGCGCGGTCCACACAGACCCAACGGCACCCTGGAATCACGGGAGGGCAAAGTGAGCTGTCTGCAGATGTGCTGATAGGATGAAATCAGACCTTTGAGATAGAAGGCAGTCAGCCTTGCCTGTTGGCCGCTGAATGAATGATTTGTGAGATGTGTTTATCCAGTGACTGTTGCCAGACTGGGGCACCAGGAAGACTCACCCACTTCATCATTTATTCAGTACATATTTCTTAGCAACAACAATGTGCCTTTGGTTCCAGGACCTTGGAAAACAGTGGGAAACAAGTTTTTGTTTGTTTGTTTGTTAAATTCCTACCTTGAAGGGTTTTTTAAAACACTTTGTGTTCTGAGATGGAAACAAACTTGCCATGTCTGGGAGCTGCAAGAAGGTGCATGCAGTCAGGGTAGAGCACGGGTATGGCCAGTGGGAGGGGAGAAGGAGGTCAGACAGAGCTCAGATGAGCAGGAGGCGATGTCATGTGAATGATGCTTTTAAAATATCCATACATCTGCTCTGTGGAAAACAGACTTCAAGGGAGCATAAGTATAGAAGAGGAGACCAGTGAGGAGCTACTTTCAGACCATCTATTCAGAATAGACCATCATAGAAAGTGCCAAAGGGAAGCAGATGGGAATCTAGCGAAGGGAACATCCCAAACCAGTGGGTCGGAGCATCTCTGAGCATAGAGATGACAGGGGAGGTGGTATCTGAGCCTTGGAGATCTGGGCATGGCAAAGAAGAGAGGAATGAACAGGGGCTGTTCTGGAACGATGAACAATGAGGTAGTTCTGGAGACTGGGTGCAGATGGAGATGCGGGAGGATTTTGCTGCCAGAGCTGCTCAGGTCTTTGCTCAAAACCCATTAACCCCACACCTTTAGCAGGTGTGCCCTCGCTTACAACCCTCCAACCCCCACCAGTAGGAGTTCACATAAATCTTTAAGTTAAACAGTCCAGAGATTTAAAAAAATAATAATATAGAATAGATAAACAAGATTATACTGTATGGCACAGGGAAATACATACAAGATCTTGTGGTAGCTCACAGTGAAAAAAATGTGACAATGAATATAAGTATGTTCATGTATAACTGAAAAATTGTGCTCTACACTGGAAATTGGCACAACATTGTAAACTGACTATAACTCAGTGATAATAAAATAATAATAATAATAATAATAATAATAATAATAATAATAATAATAATAATAATAATAATAAAAGCAGCTACAAACAAACCAAAAAACCCACATGGACAAACTGGGACCAAGATGGCAACAAATCTGCCCTCCAACAGACCCTGAGTCGCATCATAGGTTGACTTTACTACATTAGCTTATTAAATGACCCACCTATAGGCTGCCAGGACCAAAAAAAGACAAAAAGAGAGGGGCACACCACTCCCTCAGAAAAAGCCCTGCTTCTTCCCTCGTAGACCGATGGCCACACCTTCCCATCATCAGCCTCACTCCTCCTTCCGTTGTCTTTACTCTATAAAATCAAATCCCTCTCGCCAGGTGGGCCAGAAGTTGATCTGCGAACTAAGTTCCTGCTTCTCCATTCTCTGGCCACTAAATAAAGCTTGTGCTATGTTGATCTCAGCTTGGGTTTCCTTATTTACATAATCAAACTGAATAGAAAAAGAACCTTCCCCCACCCAGGCAGAGAGCCTCGGCCAAGCCAGGGTCTGAGCAGGGTCCATACAACTTAATTCTGTAACAAATCGAGGTCAGGAGGGCTGGTGGGAACCAGACGGCAAGGCCTGGGCTGATGCATCTCTGTTTTGCAGGTGAGGGAGAGGAATTGCTCAGGAGGGAATGAGAGCACCGCTGTCTCTGGCAGCAGTCGGGCGACAGCTCTGAGAAGAGGTTAGAGCAGGGGTCTGCAAACTTCCTCTGCAAAGGGCCAGAGGCAACAGTTCAGGCTTTGCAGGCTGTAAGTTTTCTTTTGCAATGACTCCACTCTGCGCCCTGGACAAATACATACACAAAGGGTGCTGCTGTGTTCCAATCAAATGTTACTTACAAAAGAAGGCCTTGGGCCAGATTTGGCCTGCTGGCTGTATAGTTGGCCAGCCCCTGGGTTAGAGGAAGGGGCAGAAGTGAGCCGGCCCTGCAGAGGCTGCGGAGGGGTGGACTAGACTAGAGACAGAGTGGAAGCAAGGACACAGATTTGAGAGGCATTGTGCAGACTGTCAGGGGAGGAGTGGGAGGGAGGATGATCCCAAAACTTCTGGTAACAGGCAGAAGGGCTTTATCCCTTTATCCCTTTGCTGAGATGAAGGGCAACAGTGGGGGGGGGGGGGAGGCGCTTTAAGCTGTAGAAATAGATGAACTGAGACCCTTCCCACACGTTCATCCAGAGAGAAGATGAAGGGGAAAGAGTGTCTGTGTTTACTGTGCAGCTGAAATGTGCAAACCATGGCATCAGCTGAGGAAAAAATGATCAGATAGGCAGGGCGTGAACTGCAGGATGCCACAGCCCTCTAAGAGGCTCCCAGAAGAGCATTTCACCCCTAGAAGTGGGCTGGTGGCACTTATGACTTAAGAGGTTTCATCCACTGCCTGGCTTCTTCTGCATCTTTATGCTGGTTCTCTAGCAATTAGGCAGTTTCCTGAGCACCTGTCAACTATTTAACCTTGGACTAGACTCTGAGGAGCCAGACAGACCGTGTGGTGCAGTCTTTACTGTAAGTCATGGGAGAGGCAAGAGATATGAAGGGATGGGAGGGGTGGCTCATTGCAGGGTCTGGGAACAGTCCCTGGGGGAAGGAGGGGTCTAGAAAGGCAGGTAAGGCAGGTGAGAAAAGAGAAACATCCACATGAGGAGAGAAACATGCAAATCAGTGAATGACAGCAATGAGCAGGCTCACCAAGCACTACGGACCACTAGTCCTGAGGATGTTGCATGCAATCACATGAGGATGCACGGGGTGATTTTGATTTTTTCTTTCCCTGAATCTCACCATACTTGGTTATCACCGAGAGGCAAAAGAGCAGCAAATAAAAACAAGGACTATGGAGACAGCAAGAGGGTTTGAATCTCAAGTTCTCTGGACTGTATCAGTTCCTCTTTCGAGGCCTCAGTTTCCTCCCTCTGCAAGGAGGACGGGTGACAACACAGCCCGCCGCACAGGACCAACGTGGGCATGAGACTCAGCACCTGTGCAGGGCTCAGACCTGGCTTGCAGCACAATGTCCTATGTCGTTTTCCCTGTCCTGCTCCTGCTTGGGGCTAAGTAAGAGGGACACGGGAGAAGTGGTTAGAGGTCCAAGGAGCCCCCCTGCTCAGCACCGAGGGCTGACCATTTCTCTTCTGAGCATCTTGGTGCCAAGGAAAAATGAACCTATTTCATGCCTTCATCTTTGTCTTCCTTCTTCCCATGCCTTTCTGGGAGAGATATTTTCTTTCCCAAGATTGCAACGAAGCAGGTAGAGAACATTTTGCAGTTTTAATTAATACAGATTTATCTACCTCCCAGGGCTGTTTGTAGAATTAATCCCTACCCGCTGCCTTAAGCTCCTTAGCAGACGGGTGGGCACTGTGTTCTCACCAAATAAGCTGTTCTCTGGATCTTGCAGCCCGATTCGCTCAGCCACGGGCCCCTTCATCTCATATAACAGCCTCCTTGCTCTCTTTACATTGGTTGGTTGGTCTGTGTGAATTTAAGTTTATCCTCTGCCTGGTGCAATTAAGTGTGAAAAGCCTTGATCCTTGCCTTGGGCGAGGGGAGGTGGGGATATTTGTGTGGTCTGGGCACTGAGCTGGGGTTCAATCTTGAAGTGACTCTGACAGCCAATGCGGCGGTCCCTGACCTCATGGCTGGGTTTCTGAGCAACTTGTGGAGGGGCTGAAGGCATGAGGGAGGGTCGCAGAAGGAGGAGAGTGAGCAGGCAAGGCTGGAGGATACTGGTGGATTTGATAACTTGGTGGAAGAGCCTGAAAGCATGGTCCCTGAATTAGTCAGAGGGCCCTGTTTAGAAACTGTTGCAAGAAAGAACTCTGCTCATTGATTTGTTAAACCTTGCTATATATATGATATATCAATATAAATCATTTGTGTTGGGGTTTTGCCTAGCTCCATGCTTCGCTTGTGTTGATTTGATTTGTTCCTATGTGGGCATCTTATTCCTTGAGAAAACCCCAAAGAACAAAGTGTTACAAATGCATCTCAGCTCTCTGGGCGTATTTAAAATTTCATTCTTTGCTGTTTTAGCACGTGTCTTACAGAACTGCAATGACTTGGGTAAATCAACCAGAAAAAGACAGCAGGAGACCTCCTCTGAGGCTCCATGAGCCAAAGAACCATCATAAAATGTTAAAAAGTACCAAGGAATACAATCCCTAAAATTGAAGCCGACTATCACTTTGCATAAGGACACAACTGCATCGGCAGATCAATGTAGGAAAAAAGTGCTATTTTCACATGAGTTAACCAGTGGAAAAGGCCACAGTCTTCACCTCGGCCTTGCTAGCATTGGCCAAACATAACTTAAATTCTGACATAGCTTTAAAAATTCTCTAAAATCGAATTTCCTAAAGAAGAAACTATGAAACATCATATGTCTAATAATAAGCTCTATGAATAATCCCAGTTTCAAATAAATTCGATAAATATCCCATATTATAACATCTCTTGGGAATTCGCAATGAGAATAAACATATTAAAGGTTCCAAGAAGTCTATAGAAAAATGACTTTCTTAACATATTTAAATAGGGAAGCCTGTTTATCACAAAGAACTTACAAACAACCCCTGAAATAGTTTTGAATTTAGTCTGTAAATGCAAGGGGGAAGCTCATCCTGCCTTCTCGGTATCAGTGATAAGTACATCGGAGATGTGGAAACACCCATCCACCCCCTAAAAGACCTGGGTCCACAATGAAGAACAGACTTGGTGTCTGACTCTATGAAAGCCTCCAAAACAATGGGTCTCAAACTCTGGTGCGTATCAGAGTCACCTGGAGAGCTAATAAAGGACAGTGTCCTGGACTTGTTGAGGCCTGGGTCTCAGAACTGTTACCAACTTGCCCCCGTGAATCTGATGCACCCCAAATTTGAGAACCACTGCCCTCGAAGCCAGTTCCAGAAATGGAAAGGAGCCCCGGAAAGGGTGAGATTTGGGCCTGGCCTTAAAGCTTCTCAAAACACTGAATCCAAAAGTGTTTGCTTGGTACCGCCCCTCCACCCAGCTGTAGGCTACAACAGCTTGGGACATTTTCGGTGGCATAGTGGGTTTTTTTCTCCAGATATTGTCTATCAGGAAATCAAGAGAACAAAAAATGGCGGTGGCCACAAGGTACAAGTCAGTTGGTCTCCAAAAGTTCCTTTTCCTAATCAATACCACACCACTGACATCAGATGATATAAAGGTAGCTGTGAGAGATTCAGAATGAGGGATAAAGACCTGAGTCCGTCCTTAATACTTTTTTTTCTTTGTATCTCCAAACTGAGCCTGAAATCGACTGAAATCTACAGTCTTTTTAACGTGCTTTTATAATTTATTAGGTCAGTATCCATAGTATACAGAAAACCCTCATTATTTTCAACTTTAGTAATTCTGACTTGAGAAAAAAATGTCAAAAAGCTGTTTCCAGGTAGTCTTTTCACAAAAATTGTCTGAGCAAATTATTGATCACCTCTGAGTCAAGAAGGAGGGCTTACCACTTCCTTCCCAAGCTACTGCTAGACCTTGGAGATGGTCACTGGACCTGGATGGGGTGTGTCCACTTGGCTGGAATAAAATTGCATATTTTCAGTCTATTATTCAGCCAGCTCACAAAGTCTAACCAGTCTCCCATGCCCACCATGTGAGGGAGAGCTGATTCTCACTCAAGAATCAATTCGTCCATATGATCTAGCAATCCCGCTCCTGGGCATATATCTGGAGAAGACTCTAATTCAAAAAGATACATGCACCCCAATGTTCATAGCAGCACTGTTTACAATAGCCAAGACATGGAAACATCCTAAATGTCCACTAACAGATGACTGGATAAAGACGATGTAGTATATATACACGATGGAATACTACTCAGCCATAAAAAGGAATGAAATAATGCTATTTGTAGCAACATGGATAGACCTAGAGATTATCATACTAAGTGAAGTAAGTCAGAGAAAGACAAATATCACATAATATCACTTACATATGAAATCTAAAAAAAATGATACAAATGAATTTATTACAAAACAGAAACAGACTCACAAACAGAAAACAAACTTATGGTTACCAAAGGGACAAAGGGCGGAGGGGGAGGGGTAAATTAGGAGTTTGGTATTAGCAGATACAAACCACTATATACAAAATAGATATACAACAAGGTCCCACTGAATAGCACAGGAAACTACATTCAATATCTCATAATAACCTATATCAAAAAATAATATGAAAAAGAATATATGTATGTACAACTGAATCACTATGCTGTACACCAGAAACTAACACAACATTGTCAATCAACCATACTTCAGTTTAAAAAAAAAGAATCAATGAGATCCACATATTTGCCAAAATCCAACAAGCTGAGACAACAGTGGATTAAGATTGGGAGGTGAGGGGAGTTGAAAGGGACTGGAGACAGGAGACTCTTTGAAGAAGCCCCCTGGGAATAATAACTATACATACTATACACTATGAAATTCATCTGAACGTGCCGAAGGGTATTTTTCAGGCTTCCAAAGTTTCAACATGACAGAAAGAAAAAAAAAGCACCCATAAGTTTTAAAGTCCAACCTCAGATTTCCTAAACAAAATGTTGAAATTTCTAAGCACCTGCTTAAAAAGGCTACAAATCTCAGATAAGTATGATTCAAATTCTGCCATCCCTGCTGACACTCTCATCCCACCCAGGTAGCCATAAGAAAATCCTCACGTGTCTTTTCTTGTAGGGTGAGTCTGGGGCTCATTTTAATGACTGTATCATGGTCACGGGCTTCAGCTTTTAACATGATAGTTTAATGCTGATGAAACCCAATAACAACGTACTGATATTAACTCACAGCTTGTTAGAAAATTCCTGTTCCAATATCAAGGTTCAGTGATTTGGGGAGAAAAAAGTGATTAAAAAAAAAATCTGTGGCTCCAATGAATACCTAATAGGAATCTGATTTTAGCAGTTTGTCTGTTTTCAAGATAAAGTTATTTATTCTATTTGATGGAACTCATAAAAAGCAGCATTTAGTCACATAAAACAACTCAACTGAAATAAAGCTGTACCTCTATAATTCTTCTTACTGAAATTCTCATTAATAGCCTCTTGTTCTCCAAGATGTCTTTTCTAGTGATTGAATAGCTTTGCTCTCTGAAGATACACTTGAGCCATTTTCAAAAAATTTTCACCTACTTTGTGGGAATAAGGGCTTATAGAAGTGTATGGAATCAGTGTTAACTATTTGTTATTTTAAAGTATATTGGACTAATCACCAAATTAATTAATAGCTCTTATTATAAGGCATTTTATTAACAAGCAAATTCCAGCTACAGTTATCCAAATGGCAGGAAACCAAGGAGAGAAGAATCACATGCATATTTGGTGAAGAAAAAGAGCACAAAAGTCCAGAATGAATTTGATAAATCATGGTAACAAATTTTATCTATAAAAACTAAATAATAATGACATTGCTTCTTTGATCAAAAACTTTATGCCTCAAGGTCCTGATACTCCTTTAGTGTTAATCTACAATGAGAGCAAGTAGCTTGGAGGCAGACACATGGTCATAACGAGGAGATCCCGGAATTGCACCATCCCTTTCTTTCAAGGCAAGGAAATTGTGCAGGCAGCACCAGGAACAGAATTAAGGATGAAGGAACAGAACTGGAGTGGCTTTGCATCACTCAGTGTGCCACCTTGGGAAAACCTCACCCCCTCTCCAAGTATATTCTCTTCTAGGTAAAATGAGGATAACAGTCCAAACCCGACAGCCTCAAAGGTTTCATCTGAGACTCAGTAATCATTAATAGAGGTGAATGCAAATTATCATAGTTGAATGTTGCCCATCTCACTCACCTTTACAATTTTTCCTGAGATGCTCTCAGAATTGTATTCCTAAAACAAGTCAAATTATGTATCATTCCTCTTCAGAGACTTAGTCACCCATTATCAAGAGATTGAAGTTCAAACTCTTTACAAGGTATGCACGATCCTTCATGGGATGTGCTGCTGCTAGCACCTCGTTCTGTTCCCAGACCAACCACACTGAGTTTACTGGCACTGTTTGATCATGTCATGTGCTTTCACATCTAGGTCTTTGCACACACTATCTAGTCCGCTCCTAATGAAATCCTACTCCTCCTCAACGATCAGTTCAAATGTCCCATTCCCTTAAAGATACATGCCCTGATATCATTCACTCATTCATTTATTAGTGTTTTGTGTACCAGGCATCAGAACTGTATAATTTTATTTCCCCTACAATGGCATTTTTTTTTTTTTTTTGTATTTCTAACATAGTGCTAATTTCAGGCTGCTTCATGGGACTTGTATTACTTTACCATTAGATTAAAAACTCTCTTTTGTTTCAGGTATCTTTTTGGGGGGGAGAAGATAATTAGGTTTATTTATTTATTTATTTTAAGGGCGGTACCAGAGATTGAATCCAGGACCTTGTGCATGCTAAGCACGCAGTCTACCACTGAGCTAAGCCCTCCCCACCCCTAGATTAGAAGCTCTTTGAGAAAATAATTTATTCACTGTCATCTCTACATTTCCACGCTAGCAGATAGAAGGCACTTGGCAAATGTCTGTTGAATGAACAAACTGTGTTTTCTTCATTTTGAAATTCTCAAGGTTCTGATTATCAAGGCACCTCATAACCTCGGAAAGGAAGGACAATTTCTGCCATTTTTTTCTTCAAGGAATGAGTAGTTATAAGTCATTTATGTGAAGGCTTTGGTTCTTATTTGTTACCAACTCAAAAAACCACACTTTCATCTGAGATTTCCCTCTTTCTCCCCCTCCGCTATTACTGGCTTGGCACCATGAGGAGCGCCGAGTTGGGGCTGTGGCCAATCTTCCAGGCTGGTACTCTCTAAAGACAACCAGGCTTCTAACTTCATGTCCAGGATAATCTCCACTGGATGGTTTGGACTTCTGCATCAAGCTAGCCCATCGGGACTGGGTTTTATCCCCTAAACCTTGCCAAGATAATGAATAAGGAAGTTGTAGATACATAACAAGTCCCCATCATACATTTTAGAAACATTTTTCCAGAATGATAAAGCTCCAGCTTTTGGAGAGGGTGTGTCAAGAGTTATTCATAACAAACAGCAATGATAAATAAGTCAATTAGCAGAAAAGGGCACCACCCACCCAGAGCAGTTCTTCAGGAATTTTAATTTAAATTCCTGGATCAGCTAAAAATGTGGTACTTTTTAACCTTCAGAAACCCACTTAATCCCAATATGAGGCCAACGATCCTAAGGTAAGTCAGTCTCCCTTCCTGTTTTCTTGGGTCTCCTTCCTCTTCACTGTCAATAAGTAGCATTGATTTTCTCCCCAGAACTCATGCTGAAGATGGGTTCTTGCTCTTAGATCATCTTTTCCTTCCTTAATACCATGAGGAGAAACACACTGGGAGTGATGTCTTTGCAGAACTGTGGCCAGATGACTACAAGAGGCATAATTCTTGCACAATAGCCAATCCTGTAAGTGCCCTGTAGTCCAAAGGATTGATGAAAGAGATAGAGGGGGTAACAAACTGTGTTCAGATGAAGATGAATTGGAGATGGATTTATATGGTGAGGAAGAGGGAAACTGGAGGAGATAACTTCTCAACTCTGGGTTCAAGGACCAGTGTTCTAAGAGACCCCCACATTACTGTCCAAGCATCTCTGATCACCATACTGCCACCGAACACAGCAATTAGTGCCCAAAGAGGCCACTTCCTTCTTCCCTCTTGGCAGGCCATCCTGAAAATGGGGAGCAGTAGGGGTGCCGAAAAGTTCCAGGCAACCCCACATCCGGAAGAAGGGTGAATAGTCTTTTTCCCAGGTGAAGAATGAAGGCCATCAAACAGTCTACCATTATTCCACTGATTAAAAGTTAATAAACACACACACACACACACACACACACACACACATACCCACACACAAACACACACACTCACCCCAAAGCTTTTTAAAACAGACCCAAACAAAATAAAATGTTTACCATGCTTGTTCTTGAGTGATAGAACTATGGGTTACTTTATCTTCCTTCTTTCTACATATCTCTATTTTCCACAGTAAACTTGCATTATTTTTCAAACAGGAACAAAATTACATGAGAAAGCCTTCTGCCTTAGACTAGGAACTCTTTCCCACTGACCAAGATTTCCATGAAAATACAATCTGTATTGGTCGGAGGGGACCACGGGGTTAACAAGGTGCTTCCATAAGAGGGGAAGAAGACAGAGTTTTTGTTTTCAGGGCTTTTCGGGGCTTTTGTGCTGTTTTCTTTTCTGTTCTAAGAAATGTGAGAGTGACCTCCTGCCCAGAGGAATGACCTTGGATTTAAATTTGAAATACTAGCACAGTCTAAATGTCTGAAAGGGGGCATTGCATTCAAGAACATGAGGTGGAGAGCTTCTCTGTTCTTTGCCGACATGTGACACATCCATCTCATGATACTTGCGAGAAATGGATTGTTGCATCCTCCACCTCTACCAGCTGCAAAAAAAACCCATTTCTTGTTCCCTTCCTGTCTCCCCCAAGTTATAGCAGCCATGGTCTCCCAAGGTGGGACCCAGAGTGCAGCTGAGAACAGGCAGGTGATCACTTGGGGAGAATTCACCTTCATTTTTTGGCTTTATTTTGCAGTATCTGTTAGGGTGGCAGGTTCGTGGGCCCCTCAGTTCCCCAGAGGTTCTATGTTTCCACTTGTTTGCTTGGCTGTCAGTCAGAGACAAAAGGAATTCTCCCCTCTAAAAGGCTTCCTGTGTCATTTTTTTGAGTCTGTCTTTTATCTTCAGTAATATAGCAAGACTTATCACCCTCCCACGAAATGACATGATGTCTGAGATTCGCTTTAAAATATTCTACTAAAGATGAAAAGCCTGGGGGAGGCGAGCATGGCAACTCACAGGCTCTCCCCGTGGGCTCAACAGGCTCTCAGAGACCTCCACTTCTTTCTAAAACAGAAGAGCTGAAACATTCTCTCTTCTATTAAACCCCTTCAAATAATTCTTGTCTCCAAAATCCTAACCTTCTCTTTTGTAGACTGGGCAGGATGGTGGTTTTGACCTAATCTGTTCTCTTATGGCATGTCCCACGTAGAAGTGTCTGGCAGTACCCTATAGAATGTGGGTGTACGTATCACCCATGGATTCCAGCTTTGGCAAATCAGTCAAACTTCTTAGGCATCAGGAGGGACATTTCAACATTCCATTATGGTTATATATGTACATTATTCATTTTGCACACAGACTAAACTTTCAAATGCTTATTATGGCTAATTACCAGACAAATGCAAATCAAAAGTACAATGAGGTATCACCTCACACCAGTCAGAATGGCCATCATTAAAAAGTCCACAAACAATAAATGCTGGAGAAGCTGTGGAGAAAAGGGAACCCTCCTACACTGTTGGTGGGTATGTAGTTTGGTGCGGCCATTATGGAAAACAGTATGGAGATTCCTCAAAAAACTAAAAACAGACTTACCATATGATCCAGCAATCCCATTCCTGGGCATATATCCAGAGGAAACTCTAATTGGAAAACATACATGCACCCCAATGTTCACAGCAGCACTATTTACAACAGCCAAGACATGGAAACAACTTAAATGTCTATCAACAGATGACTGGATAAAGAAAATGTAGTGTGTGTGTGTATATATATATACACAAAATGGAATACTACCCAGCCATAAAAAGAAGAAAATAATGCCATTTGCAGCAACATGGATGGACATGGAGATCATCATTCTAAGTAAGCCAGAAAAAGAAAGAAAAATACCATACGATATCACTTATATATGGAATCTAATAAAAAAAAAAAGACACAAATGAACTTACTTACAAAACAAAAATAGACTCACAGACATAGAAAATAACTTATGGCTACCCAAGGGGAAGGGGGTGGGAAGGGATAAATTGGGAATTCGAGATTTGCAAATACTAACTACTGTATATAAAATAGATAAACAAGTTTCTACTGTCTAGCATAGAGAACTCTATTCAATATCTTGTAGTAACTTATGGTGAAAAAGAATATGAAAAAATATGTATGTATATGCATAACTGAAGCTGTACACCAGAAATGGATGCAACATTGTAAACTGACTATACTTCAACTAAAAAATTTTTTTTAAAATTTTAAAAAAAGAGTAAACTTCCTCTGGCTAGCACTCATAGGACATAATGGATGTCCCATATTTTTGAGAACCCCAACACCACCTATGTTAACTTTGGAATTCATAGGGAAGATATGGAAATTTGAAACCGGAAAATGTCAAAAAGGCTTCTAGAGAGATACCCCAAGCTTCATTATGGAAGTAAGATCTTATTGTGTAAAGAAAAGGAGAGGGAAGTATTGGGTAAAATACCTGGATTCAGTCTCACAGCAAATGACACAACTGATTAATTCCCACAGGAAAAAGCAAAACCTGAAACTACTAAGAGCATGCAGGTTGAAAAGGCACAACTTTATCCTTACAAAATCTTCAATCTCAAATATACTCAGCATTGTCTTCTTTTACTAGAACATTTGAAAGTGTGGTACTTCATGACATAATCAATCACTCCTATTGGCCTCCCGGAGAATACACAAAGTACTTTTTAAACTGCAAAATGAGGAACAAATGTAAGACATCATAATCATTAAGCTGGCATTTTACTTCTTATGGTTTTAAGCTCTTTTTCATGGTCAATGTAAACATCCTCCGTGGGAGAACTCCACTTCTCTTCATCTCCTTGTTCATACACTGGTGCTAACAAATGCTAAGAAAAGTAGAGATGCAAATTTTATGTTCCTATACTTGCCACAATGTAGTAGCATGGGAAGGATGGGGAAATGGATCCAATTGATGCCTAGAACTACTTTAGCTTTGTATATCAGACATCCAAGAAAGACTGAATGGATTCAATCACCCAGCCCATCAGGACCTTGGACTGAGCACCTACTACGTAGCACTGGTAAGCAGCAGGTCCTGAGAAGGAATCTATCAGAATGGATGCTACAGAACACATTTCCATGAAGGAGACTTACAGCATCAAGAAAGCAAATAGTGAGAATAAACAGTTTATGGAGGGGGTGGGTATAGCTTAGTGGTAGAGCGCATGCCTGGCATGCACGAGGTCCTGGGTTCAATCCTCAGTACCTCCTCCAAATAGAAATAAATAAACCTAATTACCTCCCCCTCAAAAACAAACAAATAAACAAACAAAACAGTTTATGAGTGTTAGGTAGAGCATCCTCACAGCTGAAGTAAAGTTAAACTTAGATCTAGACCAAGTCCCACCTTGAAGTCACTTCCTCCTTACCTCCCCAGGAATCATAGGGAAAAATCATAGAACAGTAGAGTCAAATCCTCCTCCATTCCACGCCGACATTCCCTGGCAACAACTCTATGGCTTTTGATAGAATTATTTCCCTGGCTGAAAGTTCACAATACGAGAGAGGCCTATTCCACTCCTTTCATGTTCAATGGATGCAAAATAACCTTGTAATGGGAAAGATTTATACAGGTGCCCACTGCTGTGATTATGGAGAACGATTTTCTTCAGGAAGATTGTTTATCCTCCATCAATACCAGGCTTGGACTAAAATTAAGGTTGCAATAACAGTGGTGCTTACTTTGTATCTAGCTCCACCTCTCAGCAAAGATAATTAGTTCCCATTCAATTATTGAAAACTATACAGGGCATGTTCATATTAGCTTGGAAATAGAATCATCTGGGATGTGAAACAGTCAGAAACTTCTTCGAGCACAAAAGTTTGGCTGGGAGGGGGCTCCAGCCCTCACGCTCCTGCTTGCTCCAGAGATGCCTGTGCCATTTCCTAAAGTTCATTGAGAAATGCCCTCTTCAGCTGCCTCTGTCCCATCTGGAGGCAGCTCTGCTGTTCTGTTCTGTCATGTTCTGAGGTCTCCCTCTTCATTCTCTTCTCTGTATTAAGGGTGGTCCAGCAGTCCCTTTATGGAATTGGGAAAAAAAGGCTCTTATTCAAACTTGTGCAGCACATCATGACATTTGGGCTATAAAACTGGAATTGGTTGTGTTCTCAGAGTGTTAAAAGACACTTGAAGAAAGCAGTCCTTTTAGTTTCTCACAGCTCTTACATGGGTCCTTGGAGAGAACATTCAGAGTCTTCTGAAGCAGCCCTCTCCCATGATCCGTTGCCAAGGAACCAAGTTCTGTCCCCCAGGTGTCATACCCACAAGTTTCTCAGTCCCTCCTAGGATGAAACCCTGGGTATAGATGTGCCATGGAGCTCCAGGCTGCCGGGGTAAGACCGCCACCGACCAGTCCTGTTCCGCTCCCTTCTTCCCTCTGTGGTTTTTTGTTCAGGGCACACTTTCAGACTCTTGAATTTTGGCAGCATAGCTGAAGGAATTAAAAGGCTCAAAACAACAGTAAACAAGTTGGCAATAATTGTAACGCAGTCGCTACACGACGTCTCTCAGTGCATGTAAAAGCCGTCACGTTACTGGACTGTTCACTTGGTGCCCCTTCAGCACTGTGATGCTGTTTGGGTGAAGCCATTTCCTGCCCTAACAGCCCTTTATAGACTCAGGATGCAGAACCCTGGCACGTTTCAGCCCACGTGTGATGATTTTGCATGCCACATTACACATACCATATTCTTAATGACATTTCTGCTTTAATGTTCCAACTATGAGATACAGCTGTAAGAGCAAAATTTTACCTTAAAAAATTTACAGGTTGATCAAAACGTAGCAAACCCTAAAAACTGAAAGCAAAATGAAATAAAGTAGCCTTTGTCTGTGTTGTCCACATAAGGTATAGAGAGGAATCAGTCAGTGAATTTCACTAAACATCTTAGAGGAATATATGTCAGGAGGGGATACACGTGTACATGTGTGCACACACACACACACACACTCGAAACAACTAACAAAAGTCTTAAACTCTTTTCAGTAATCAATTGTTGGGATAAGTTTGGCAGTTATTCTGAGACTGTTGCATATATATTATAAACTAAAGCAAATTAGTAATTATGTTGACATCACTGCGAATTGATTTTTAGCCTTGGAAAAAGAAATACAGGTGTAAGATCAATATGGCTAAGTTAAAATTTTGTGATCCTGAATATGAATCAGAAAAATCTATCTAAATCCATGATACATTTTATTGTAAACACTGTACAGACATTTCTTAGCTCTGAATAATGAAAAAGACCTGGAAACAATGACCAAATCTCTAACAATGAGCCCCCCAGAACTCATCTTGGGCTTTCCAAGTACCAATTTCCACCAGAAGGAACCAGGGTTTCTCAGATAAATAAACGATCCCATTATAAGGCAGGAGATACACACAGGGAGATTGAAACATCTTGTCATTTAAGAGAGCACGGAAGCCTCCAAAGACTTTGAAGTCCAGGCCAAAAGGATTCAGGCACCAATTTGAAGAGGATGCTTCCACTGGCAAACATGAGAAAAATTTGAGCCTCATTAATAATAATTGCAACAGATTGAAACATATTAAATGTCTTTAAATGTAAAAGTTCATAATAATATTTTAAGAATATATTTAGTCACCATTGGAGGATGCTGAAGAACTCATCACTTTGAAAGCAATTAAACAAAAGCAAAGAATCAAGGGTTTCCTTTCTAAATTGTGCCACAGTAACTAGTAGGTGAGGGAAAGTTTCTTTTTATTAAATTATTCTACTAGTAAATGAGGTTAAAAGGATACAATTAGAATATTTCCCCCCTAGATCCACAATGAATTAATGGATCTAGGCAGTAGTCATTCATGATTATTATCCTTCACAGGGAGACAACCTGATAATATATGCACATGAGAGAAATATACAATGATATCATTTAGAAAATATTCCTGCTTAAAAATAAAATCTGAATCTAATCAAGCTGAAGGACATAGAAGCACAGGGAAACATGGTGAACAATATCATAGGATTCAACCAGCAAAGTCTAGAATATGAAAAAGTTTCTAGGCCAATCTATTTTCTTCAACAAATATATCACAAGGGAAACAAAAGAGAGAGAAACTTACCAGCCTAAGGCGAATTAAGAGATATATCAACCAATTACAATGTATTTACTTCCTTGGATTCCTATTCAATGTGTAAAAATGATGACACAAGTGTGAAAATTTTGTACTAAAGAATTATTAATATTTTGGGTATAACAATGATACTATTATTATGTTTTTAAGAGGGTCTTTATCTTTTAGAAATAGATGTGAAATGATAGGAAGTCTGGTGATGAAATAAAAATTTATATTTTATGGCAAGATAAAAAAAAATTTAAGCATAAAATCTTTCTCTGCCCTGTGACCTCCTCCTTCTCATCTATCATGCACTGTGAATCTGCCTCATGTGTTAACCAGACCTCCCCAATGGCAGAAATACCGGCTCAACCATGAAGATCAGTTTTTCTCTTTCTGGCACCAGTCAGGGAACTCCGTACAAGATAACATACCTTTCTCCAACCTTTAAGGGGTCACAGTGATCCAAAGTCATCTGGTACATGCAGATGTCTTTGTTGAGCTTTATGTATGATGCCAAAATATTATTTCCCTTTAAGAGAGCAATCAGTGCAGAACAGACTAATCAGATGACCTGGAGAGACACGGGTCCACACCCAGTGGAAGTCCTTAGCAGAAATACTTATGACCTTATTAATGTTGATAGCTATGTTACTTGTATTCTGCCTATTTTACAAGATGACTATTTCTTGCATTACCAAATGTATGACTGAGCCTCTGATAAAACTACTGAAGACTAGGTGGCTTGAGAGGATTCATCGAATACAAAGCTCTGTAAGATCAGTGATTGTAACAGTGTAACTCTAGGTACAGTAAGAAACAATAAGAGGGAACCACTTCCTGGACCATACAGACTAGTAACACTGGCGGTCCAGAGGCTTTTGGTTACTATTAACAGGGCCACACTGAATCGCCTATCAACGAAATCCTTGTCTAATCTGAGAAGGAACATTCCTAGCACCCTAGGACAAATTGGTTATGAAATGCCTCCCAAACCTTGGTCAAAATTAAGACCGAAAGGGAGGGGATTGTAAAATAAAGAATGTTGCCCACCATCCAGTTCCACAAGGATCCAGTCATCCGCCACTACAGTCGCTGACCTACAGTACACCCTGAAAGGAATTCAGGGCAAAGATCAGGATGAGGCATTTTGTACTCTGGGAAAACTGACAAACTGACCTTCAGACAATTAGGTATTTTCAGGAGAAAACTTTATGAACCCAGTTTCTTGCATTTTCTCATTCCTAAAAAAGCACTACAACCATTACCTAAGATACCTATTCCTCCCAAATAGCAGTCACCTTCTACTAAGGTGTGTTTGATTGCATGCACCCAGTCACCAAAATCACATATATACTGACCTCCCCCTTTCCAGCTTTGGAACAGCTCTCTGGGAGACTGTCTCCTGGTTGGCTCAAACAAAATTTTCCATTTCTTTCTTAGATTGACTACTGATTAATTTTACCTCAACCCTGGGATTTTTTTTTCCTAAATAATCTGAAAATTGTGAGGAAGTAAGAATAGATAAAATAAGATCAGGTATGAGTTGATAATTTTTAAATCTGATTGATAGATACACAGGGATTCACTGTATGATTGGCTCTAATTTTGTATATGTTTGAAATTGTTCAGAGTAAGTTTTTGAAAAAAGTATTTATATTTTAAATGAAGTTGAAGAGAAGTGGCTATTTGAGGAAAAGTTAGTTGATATAATATCACATGCCCAAATAAATTTCAGATGAATTAAATAGTTAAATGTGTAAAAAGGATATCACAGAAAAAATAAAGACTATGTAGATGAATAAAAATTTTTATATTGGTAGTAATAAGTTTTCTACCTTAAAAGCAATGAAATAATCACAAAAGAAAATATATAGACTATATAAAAGTTTAAAATGCATATATCTTTAAAAACAAAAAGCTGGAAAAATATTTGTACAAATTCTGACACATTAATGCTTAATGTGAATCCTTATAAAAGGCATGCATGTATCAATGAGGAAAATACAAAGATCTCAAGGAAAATGGGTATAAAAAGAAAATTCACAAAGCAGAGAATATAAATGGATATTAGTCTCCATGAGTAATTAAAGAAATGCAAATAACATATGATTCACATATTTAAAATGTACAATATTTAATATTGGCATAGTTGTTTTTATATAGGCACTGTAACAGCCTGCTGTTAAAAATGCAAATCAGTACCAACTGTCTTTAGGGTAAGTTTGGCAATACACATTAAGAAACATTAGAAAAAAGTTCATACTTTCTGAGGCACTCATCCTACTTCCAGGTATTCAAGGAAAATACAGTAGATTGTATGCAAATATGTCCACAGCCTCCATCATCCCTCCCAGCATGCAGGCCCCTTCTCAAGGTGACTTTGCTCCTCCTCCCATCACAAGATAGAATGTGTTTCTCCATCACTTGAATCTGGCTTTGGCCATGGTCCTTCCTTTAGCCAATTGGACTTCAGAAAATGTGACATGAACACAGAATTTAAAACTACTTGTGAATGGGGCCTGCCCTCTCCTACTGTCAGGGACCCTCCTGCCACCATAAATTAGTCTGGGCTGGACTCCTGGAGGGTGAGAGACCAGAGGGAGAGAGGTCCAATGACCTCAGATGTGCCAGTCATGGCAGGCATGTGAGTTGGGCCATCCTAGACCACCAGAGCCAACTTGGACCAGAAAAACAGATGCTCCACTGACATACAAAATCATGAAAAAATAATACATGTTTGTGATTTTAAGCCATTAAGTTTGAAGCGGTTTCTTAATAAAAGCTGAATTACTGGAAGTAATCAGAAAAATTGGCAATTATATGCACAAAGATGTTGGTTTTAATATCGTTTATATTAATAAATTGAAAATAATCTAAATGCCCAACAAAAAAGAATGGTTACTTATAATAACAACTGCAGATTTGAGATCGTAAAATCATTAAAAATCACATTTTCCAAATGTGATGTTATT
This sequence comes from Camelus dromedarius, assembly GCF_036321535.1. Classification (NCBI taxonomy): domain Eukaryota; kingdom Metazoa; phylum Chordata; class Mammalia; order Artiodactyla; family Camelidae; genus Camelus; species Camelus dromedarius. The sequence goes on from NC_087439.1 coordinate 16,771,681, forward strand.
TTATCATTTATAACTGTATCAATGATAAAAAAATTTAATGACATTGGAGAATGTTTACAATGGAAAATTAAAGAAAGCAGATTATAGTTATATGTAAAGTGATTTTCAATTATGCAAATATGTGTGTGTTGTATCACAGATGGAGATTTGACCTGAAGGCTTATTTTAAAACCACTATTTTAAAATTTGCATGCAGTGTTTCACTTTGTCTTTGGGGAGACTCTTCCTGGCTTCTGTGTGGTCCTTTGAAGTTATTCAATGTAAAGCAAAAGTGAATATGTAAATGTGTCACAGCAATCTGCGTGGAGAAGGTTCTGACTGAGATGTTCTGTTTAATAAATGAAAAACAGCTGCATTTTAAAATTACATCTCTGAAGACCAGTTCCTTTAGAGAATATTTTTTTTCTAAACTTGGACTTAGATGGCCATATGCCTTCAAATCATTGCTTGTCCTTAAAGAGATGTGATGTTGCTCTGTGAGCAGTTTTTTTAGCAGAAGGTGTAGCACAAAGATGGAGAAGTTTGAGCTTCTGGTCACATGACACTGGAGGAGATCTAGAAATCAAGGTCCATGCTGGGATAGACGCAGTAATAAACTAGACTTTGGGAAATATTCTCTAAGGCTAGTAGTATAAGTGAGTCATCTGCCCCCATGGCCAGATAGACCATCCCCCTGTGGGTGGGGCTGGGGTCTTCCATTCTCCGAAGGGAATGGAAGTTCCTACTTCTTAATCGTTCTCTAAAAAGGGTTAATATTATGGCAGTCAATGAAAACTGAAGAAGGCAATTCTTGGACAGTACTGGAGTGGGCAGGTTTCCATTTCCTTTGAGTCTGTGGCCAGTTCAACTTTACAAGTAGGCACTTCTAGAAGCAGTTTTAAGTTGTTTTCTGTGTTACATTTCTCTTCTGTATCCTCCAAACTTCAGTAAATTCTTCTGGAAAACACAGTTTTTTCTCAGCTGTGCATCGGGGAATTAGGGAAGGGCTGTCCCAAGACTTGGAGGGAAAGGCCACAAAGTGAGCAGTGTCCTGTTCCGAAAGGTGGAGTGTGGTATCACTAACAGTCACCAGGGGAAGAACCATCTAACTGGTCATGTCACATGGGCAGCAGCTGCCGCAGCACAGTAATATGCAGCAGAACAAGTCTATCTCTGAGCATTTATGAGGCCAAGCCTCTGAAAAACTTTCAGAAGCTGCTGAGGAACACTATCTGGCAACTCCACTGTTAGAATTCAAGTTAGCCCAAATGGACATTAAAAATGAAGGTTAAAGCAAACAAGTCACAAGACCAAGCCCAGGGAACTGCAAGGTCACTTGGTGGAGCCCTCGAGTGGGTGGGTTTCCTGACTTCCTTCTAATGAACAGAACAAGACGGAAGTAACAGTGGAGAACAGAACAGGTGGTAGGACACTGGGACCCCCTCCTTGCCCTTTGAGAATCATCACTCTGGGGAAGCCAGCTGCCATGTTGTGAGAACACTCAAGGAGCCTTAGGGAGAGACCCACATGGTGAGAACTGCAGCCAGCAGCTGTGGGCATGAGCCTTCTTGGAAGCAGGTCCTCCAGCCCTGGTCAAGCCTTCAGATGACTACAACCTACCAACATCCTAATTGCGACTTCATGGGAGACCCTGAATTAGAACCACCCAGCTAAGACACTCTTGAATTCCTGACTCACAGAAACTGAAAGAGTAAGTAATTGTAACTTAAAAAAACATTTGAAGATTAAAGAAAACTAACAAGGTGACCTTATTTTGTAGCCTCAGGCAACTTCATTTCATAGAGGAGTATCAAAAAGTTTCAGAAAGTAGATGCCATGATTCAAGGGGCAGAGGTGGGTGGGATTTAAACCCAAATCAGTCTGATTGGAAAACTCAAGTACTTTCAGTGATACTAAAGAGTAGGCATCTAACAGATAAATACACCCTGATCAATGGGGCTCATGAATAGATCCATCTTACTCCAAACTGGATAATCTCAAAAAGACTATACTTCCTGGCTGGGGCTGGAGATAAGAGATCATGGAGCTGCTCAGCACTTAGAAGAGCATCCTGAGCAAAGAACAGAGTTTAATCCTTCAAATAGAAACTCTCATCTGTACATGTTTAGATAGAGATTTTAACCCACCACTTCAGTCTTACCTTGATCACCATGCAGCTCCTCTCCAGCTATTATCTGTTAAGCTTCTCTCTTACTCACTGAATATTTCATCCATGAAGTAATGGAATGCAAAGCTATGGGCTGACCACTAGCCTTTTGGTTTCCATTTAAATTTACAGCTTGCCAGCATGAAAAGAGTCCCAGGGTGCTAACTAAGGTGGTGATTATACTGTCCATCAATTAGTTCACATTTCGGCGCAGTGTTCATGGCCCCTTTCCACTCCCTCATAACAAAGGGCTGTTTAACTCAACACATACACACATGCATGCTTTCTCCCAAGCATTTTTACTGAGTTACAGAATGTGTGTCACCCAGATGTGCCTGCCACAATACATTAGTTGTACTGGAAAAATTATCAGAGACATACTTATACTAGTCAACTCCCACAGCTGAGACCAGTTTTTCACTACAATACTATTTTTCCCCCACCCTGCTTTAGAATTAATTATCCTCTTGCCGTGTGACATTCCTCTCCACACTTAAAATTTGCAAGCTAGGCAATCTTTGAGAGTTTTCCAAGGGAAAATCACTTTTAGGGAATCTTCATTTCTGAATGCGGAAAACTTTTGTGTACTTTTTAGATGATTATGACAATAAGCAACAAGAAACTAGAAGTAGTACAGACATAGCGTTGCCAGATAAACACAAGATGCCCAGTTAAATTTGAATTTCAGATCAACAATGACTGTTTTTTTTAACTGCATGTCCCACGTGATATTGAGACATAGACTAAAAAATATGAACTGTTGACCTGAAATTCAAATTTTGCTGGATGCCCTCAATTTGCAAAATCTGGCAACCCTAGACACCTAGACAGACAGAGAAGAGGGAAGGAGGATGAGATTCACAGGCGTTATAAACACTGGAAGGTGATCTAATGGTGCAATGTATTAGAACAAATGCGCTAAAGAGGCATACGCTGCCTACCTCTACTTTAATTTATGTATTGTGATCATTTTAAAGTAGTGAAAGAAGAAAGGGAATTTGGGGAAATGAATTAACAGACTTCAAAGGTCAAGAGTGTTCTAGGCATTTTCTGGGGGACCTTTTCATGAGATTCTAGGAATCCCCAGTCATGTAACCACCAGTCCGTAAGAAGATCCATCACAGAAATCAAACTCCCTTGATAATATAGGAGAGTAAGGGAAGTACTCTTCCACACTGAAAATGAGGATTCACGCTGTCACACTGCTTTGCAGCTCTAGCAAGTTTTCTAAGTTGATTTTCATTTTTTGAATAAAAACTAGTGTGATAATTATAAGTCTATCTAATACGTCCTCATAACCATTATAGAAAAGCACCTTGATTAAATAATCAACAAGTGTGTTGAAGGCTACCAGATATACAGTACTGTGCTCAGAATTAAGGTAATAAGATGGGGGGGAGAAAAACAGCTTGTACCCAAAAACATGCAAGAAATAGGGATATGAAAATAACTATGATAGACGGCACCGAATATATGTGTTGTGTCCAAAGCATGAAGAAAGCGCACGTGAGCACGCAGCCGAAGGCGGGGATGGGTCACACCTTCACCAAGGTGAATCCAAGCCTAACCTTGAAGGAAGGTTTCAATATGCAGGCGGCAAACAGTAGATGCTCCAGGCTTCTGAACAAAGACGGAGTGAAATGGCAACATGGTCCACAAAACACAGAGAAGTGCAGTGAAGAGTTTGGTAGCTGAGAAAGTTGGAGAAAGAGCAGCTAAGAGTCACATTATGGAGGAATTTTAATGCTAAGATTATATATTTTGGCAATTAGAAGTTATCAAAGATTTTTAAGGGTGAGAGCTGTTTTTCAAAAAGATTACCATAGAAAACAATGTGAAAGCTAGCCTGCAGTGTTTAGAGATCAGGACACGAGCTGAGGAGTATACTGATCAACCAGGAGGCATGTCTATACCAAAGAAGCAGCAGAAGGAAAGACCCATTAGAGAAGACTGACAGTGGCTGGTGAGAGAGGCAGAGCAATATGAAGAAACTGGAGTCACAAAAGTCAGTGAACGAGAATAGGTGGTCAAGAAATAGAGCTTTCAGGGTGTGGGTATAGCTCAGTGGTAGAGTACATGCTTAGCATGCATGAGGTCCTGGGTTCAATCCCCAGTACCTCCACTAGAAAAAATGTTTTAAAAATTTAAAAAATTGAAAGAATTATAATGAGTACACTTGAGAGAGAGAGCTTTCAGGTAGGCAGCTCTCAAGAAGAGGCAGTGGATTTAGCACTAACACATCCCAGGAAGAATTTTCAGAAAGCAGTTTTAGATCAGTGGTAAGGGTTAGGGCTTGTTAAAGAGTGATTAACAGAAACGTTTCAGCTTCCAGCATATGTAACTGATGAAAACACAGCAAATACCCTTTTAAACTCATATCTCACTTGAAAGGAAGGGAAAAATCCTAAGCGCTAAAAAAAGCCAAACAACCAAACAAACAAAAAAGGAAGCAGAAAATCAGAGAGGAAGGCAAATGCTGGGTGAGTAATTACGCTGATGGAATTTTCCCATTCCAGGGACCTAGAACTTGGGGATCAGGGCACAAAGCCTCCACAATGTGGGGAGGTGGAACTTAGGTGCCCATGAAAACCCAAGTACTTTGAAAGACTAGATGCTCCATGAAATGATGGATTTGCAAAAAACAAAACAAAACAAAACAAAACAAAACTCTACCCACCCACAGAGAAAAATAATATGGAAATTTATCATATCAGTTCCAGCTCTTCTAGGAAAACAAAACCTCTCCATCTTCTAGCCTTAAGTAGCCAGATACAATCCAGGGTAAATATTCATGGGACAAATTAAAACTTTTTTGAAAAGTGTTTATTATTTATTGGAAAATCAAATTTAATCAAGTTTTTTATTTCCTAGAGCAGTCATCTTGGCTTTCCCATCCCTACCCCACAGCCAAGAATTTTTAAATACAGGCCTATTCCATGTGAGCTTGGGGCTCAAATTTACACAAACATCAAGGTTTGGAAAACCACAAGCCAAAACACTAACCAAATGATGTCCTAATTGGGTAGCATCCCAGGGTGTGTGGTAGAAGCAAGTGCTAAGGAATAAACACCCAAAGCTCTCAGCATTCCCACAGAGCAATCCAATGTAAGTTCAATTCAAAATGATCTATAAAATACTGCATCACTGTACCATACACCTAAAATTAGAAATTAATTATATCAATAAATAGAGGTTAATCCAAAAAAAAAAAAAATTGTATCTAAGCACACAGGCCACCAAGAGAAAGAGCTGGTAAAACTAAAACTCTAAAAAATAGACTTTCCAGAACATCATATATTAAAGTTTACAAAAGATAACAAAACATAAATAATCTTGAAAAATCAAATTAGACGTATATAAATTAAAATATAATTATTAAAATGTAATTGAAATGTAATTATTGTAATGAAAAATTCAATGGTTTAAAAAGCAAATTGGACAGAATTAATTTTCTTTTAAATTCACTTGATTTTCCATTTCTCTTAAAATTCCTTTTCATATTTTTCATCTGGTTGGTTCTATTTGCTACATTCTATAAACTTTTTAAAAAATCTATCTTCCAGTTTATTAATCTAATTGGAGTTTCAGAAAAAGACACTATTTGAAAATATAATGACCAAAAAAACGTCCTTGATGAAAGCCATGAATCCTCAGATTCAGGAAGTACAGAACTTCGAAAGGAAAATGTGTATGTCTATTTTTTTTTTAATCCACACGTAGACATACCATAGCAATACTATGGACCACCAAAGACAAAAATGATCTTAAATGCAGCCAGAGAGAAAGCATCTTCAGAAAACATATTAGAATGACACCTTCAAAGAAATAATTAGAATAGATTATTTCTCAGAAGCCATGAGAAAGTAACTTCAACTTACAATTTCATACCTAGCTAAATTCCCACTCAAGAATGAAGTCAAAGAAATATATTTACTGACAAAAATTTTAGTGTCTACATGAATAGACTTTCACTAAAAGAATAACTACAGAAAGTCTGAAATGAATGGTGAGCAAAGAAATATATAGATAAATCCAATCAAACATCGGTGGCTGGCCAAAAAATTAACATGATAGTGTCAAATTAGGGAAGTACAAAAATAAGGTGGAACTAAAATACTGTACACTAATAAAGAGTTAATGAGATTGCTTTTTTTCATAGCAGAAGAGATTATTAGATTAAGTTACACATGCATATAGAATTTTAAGGGTAACTAGTAAGGGAATAGAAATAATCTTTTAAAAAATAGAGGAAAAATTAACTAAAGCCAAAGTCAGAGTAATTAAGAATAAAAAAGATCTTTGAAACTAGGCTTAATAATTATGATGTCATTATATCCAAATGTTTAACTTCTGTTCATCACAAGACTATTAAAATGTTTTTAAAAAGTATAACAACAACAACAGCAAAAAACCAGTCACAGGATGGGAAAAGTATTTGCAATATACAGATCCACGCACAGTAAACATCCAGAATACAAAATACCTACAAGTCAGGACAAAAATAATTCACAGGAAAAAGAAATATGGTTAAAAGAAGAAAAAAGCAATTCATAAAACAGGAAACAGAAATGACCAGCAGATATAATCCCCCGCTCAACTTGAACCATAATAAAAACACCTCTCTGAGGTACCATTTTATATCACCCATCAAATTAGCAAAAATTAATATATCTGGACAGTATCAATTGTTGGGGAGGATGTGGAGCAGTGTATTAGTCTTACATATTACTGGAGTATAAGTCAGTCCAATTATTTAAAGAGCAAATGGCCACATCTAGGAAATCTGACAAGGCAAAATCCCCACAATTCAGCAATTGTGCTCCTCGGTGTGTAACCTTCACAACTCCTGCACATGTACACAAGGAGACAGGATCACGGTAACATTTGAAATAAGAAAAAATTGATTTGTAGTGACACATGACAAATAATAAGGCGCTCCTTCTAAACTGCCTGTTAAGATGCTAACTGCATCAGAGGCTTCATCCAGAAGGGGCTGCACTTCCCATGGCCCCCAAACCTCCAGGTGTTAGGCAGCTTATGGCCCCAACAACTGCAAACAGCTTCCACTCTACCCTCAAACTGTTTGACGCCAAAGCAGTCTGTTTCCAAGCCCTCCAAGGCTCTTCTGATTATCTCACAGAAAGGGAAAGCAACAGGGTGGGAACATCCCACAGGTGGCACCGGCTGCAGGAGGCCTGTCCCACAATGCGTCCAAATGCACTCCAGCCCAAGTACGCCTCCAAAAAGGATGCTGAGACACGACCTCTGACTACTTTCCTGCCGATAAATCCCATTTTGCATCAAGTGATACTGCCCGTATCTGCCTTGATCTCTTGACACAAAAGCTGCAAGCAAACTAAACATCCATTAATAGGCAAATGTATAAACAGATTGTGGAATGTCACACAATGAAACACCAGCATCATGGATGAACCTCACCATCACAATAATGAACAAAAATACCAAGATACCAAGTAACCAAAGGACACATACAGTATAATACCACTGTGTAAGTTTTAAAAATATGGAAAAACAATAGATTAGGCATGTGTACATATCTAATACTACTGTAAAGAATAATATAGAAATGATAATTACCAAATCCTAATTTAAGATAGGGGTGGCATCATTGCATATTTGCAGAAAGTGAGGTGTAACTGGGAATGGGTACACGGGAGCATCAGTTTTACTGGTAATGTTCTGTTAAGCTGAGTGGTGAAACACAGGTCTTCACCATGATCTTCTTTTACTTACACATTCTTTTCTGAAATATTTCATCAGAAATGTTTTAAATAAATGAGTATGACATAAGAAAGCAGAGTCAGCACATAACACTCTAGCAAAGGAGGAAAACTATGAAAATTGAGGGAAGTTTCTCTTAGGTGAAGGAGATAGAGAGTCCCTTGCAGGACACCTACATGGGAGTCAAAAGGAAGAGAGACATTCTCCAGAATGTCCTGGAGTCATTCTATAGCACTGTGATGCCTATAAATTCATACAAGCATCTCATAAAATCATTTCTTCATTGGCCTAGGGAGTATATAATAGTTTCCTTTTAACTAATGAAGCATGATTTTGCAACAAATAATTCATTTTGTTTATCTTTCAATATACGAAACAACCTCTATACACAGTATCACTTCACCGGCAAACACACACACACACACACACACACACACACACACACACACACACACACACACACACACTTTCTAGATTACCTATGCAAATGTCAAAATTTAGTCTGGAATTGCATTAATATTCATTACATAGACTTCTGGTCTCATATGGTAGCTCTAAGTAATTCCCCAGTGAATGAATGCATACATGGAGTGAATGAAAATCATTTCAAGAATTAGTGTGTTTGTTTAAGTGGCTCAGATTCATGTTGCTTTACATCCACAAGCACAACTTTCAACAAATATGAGCACCTACCACAAGCCAAGCCCTGTGCTAGACCCTAGGGACACAAAGACAATTAAATTGTCTAAGAATCCACACTGGTACTTGCATCATAACACTTGTTACCTCTTAGGGAAATGACTCCCCCATTCTCCTGTGCCCTCTGTGAAAACAAGAATTTTGCTCCATTCTCTCTTTACCCCTATTCAGCAAGAAGGCATAGAGAGAGGTAGATAAATACGACAGTTAAACTGTAGAGTCAAGTAGAAGTTCTTTGGGAGTCCTCTGGGATTTGAGGACCTTCTGCAATTATGTGCATCTCTGTTCATATGGACACCAGAGATTTCTTTATAGCTGTAAGAGCAGCCAATGTTAACAACTGGATATTTCTCTGCTTTCTCACAGTAAAATGTCCCAATTGTTGTTGTTTTTTTTTTTTGCCTACTTATTTTATTAAAGTTCTCTTCTCCTCTTTAAGCAGTAAGATTACTTTATGAGAGAAAATACACAATTTTGTTGTATAAAAATATTTTATGAATACTGTCATTAAACATTCTAATTTTATTTTGAAAGAGATGATTTTACCTTTTGCAGCCCTCTTCCTCCACAGCTGCCTCTGGTTCTGTTTTCTGGCCACCGAGACTGAGGTTCCTACAATTTGCTCTGTAATCCTAGTTCACTGCAGGATGCCAGCCAAGAACTGGGAAGAGTCTGGAATAGTGTTTCTAGAGCAGGCCAGAGTCAGGCACCGACTGCCCTGTCCACCTCCTGCTCCTGCCTGGCTGTGCCTGGTGCTAACAGAGTGGGAGTTGATGAAGGCAAGCACGTGGGTACAGCTTCCTGCCAGGGCAGGAGCCAGCCCCGAGGCCATGGCCTGATAGACTGCTCTGGGAGGCTGCGGTTTGTCCAGTTTAACCAGCTCAACCTGAGGGAATCCCGTGCCTCAGCACGTAGGGACCAGAGTGGGTGGCGGGACTTCCACCAGCCAGATGTCTTCTCAGCAAAGCCACCTAGGATTCAAACCTTTCCAGGGCAGAATCACCTCTGCTGTGTAAAGGGGAAAACTATTCTAGCAAGATGCCTTTCTCTACTTAGCGATCAACACATCTCTCCTGGTTAAGCCCTCATTAGCAGCTAACCCCACATCACAGTTCACCATTTTACCCCAATGTGCATATAGAAAAGTCTCATCTCAGATTTAGACAGTCTCTGCCTGTTGCAACAACTCACAGAATATGTGAATTGGTCAGTCAGAGGGGAGGAGCAGGAAAACGTGGCTGATATACCCTCAAAAGGGGGGGGCTGGGACTTGAGATATTTATAACTAGAACATCGTCTTTGTAGAGTGAGGCTAAACTATTTCATAAGCAGACAAAAAATCAAGATACTCGTGATTTTTCACGTTGCCTCTGAAGTCTGAAAGAGAAATACTACTTTTAGAGCAGCCTTTATAAAGTTGAGAGAATGCTGTGAGGAATCGAACTGCCGAGGAAGTGGATTCCTGGCTTCAAAAAGTGGTTGGCCCATTCATTTACGGCAGTAACTAAATGTTATGAAAGTTCATGTAGAAACCATTATCTAAATGGCTAAATATGAAAGGCTTGCATTTCTGGCAGGGGAAGTACAACTCTGTTCACAATGTCTTTTTTTAGATTACTCTGAGGAAGAATGTCATCATTGGAATACTGCAAACCATAGCAAGTTTCATCTTTCTTTTTTTTTTTTTAAGTGGAATGAGAAATGACATCAGTTTACATGTCATCTGAGAAGAAAGGAATTTATTTTGTTGCAAGGCATCCAAATCTCCCTTTCTTTGGGAGGCTTTGTGACTAAAACAAACTTTATCATTGTTAATTGTTTGGCCATTTATGGGATGAGTAGCTAAATAAAAGTCTGTTTCATCAACAAGTCTGTGCATTTATACGTATTTTACTGACCTAGTCATTTTGTCAGTATTATACATTCGTGACCATCTTGAGAAAATGCTAACATTTAAAGCCCCATTTTTCTCACCTCAGTAGGAAAATGTCATGAAGAGTGGGAAAGTCTTTTAATTGTGTATATATATGTATCTGTATTTGTATACATATATATCTCTGAATATATCCGAAATTATCTCCACCCACTCCACAATTCCATGACCTGCAAACTGTAGCTTCAAATGTTTTAATCATCCTCAATTATATCCCAACTGCTACTGCCAGTGTTCTGTCCCTTGACATCTTTCACCTGGATTAATCCAATAATCTACCAATCTCCCCACCTGTTTACAGTCCACATTCCAACCAACTCTGCTATCCTATTCAAGTTATTTCGAGGCTCCCCTAGCCTTGTAAATCAAGTGCAAAAGCTTTATGTGGAACCCAAAGCCCTCACGTTCTGAGCCAGTATTTCTCCTTCCAAACTTTTCACCCAATTCCCCCACTCACATATGCCAACCACAGGGAAATAGTTGCCGTTCTTCAAAGCACCATGTTCTCTCTTACCTATAAGCCTTCATATCTTCATCTTCTGCCTAGAAAACTCTTCTTCCCAACTTCTCCATCCCTCCCTGAAACTTTTACCTGTTGGACTCCTACTCATCTCTTAGGATATAACTCTGACATTACTTCTATATGGAAGCCTTCTCTGACACCCTCCTGCCCCTACACCTCGGTTAAATGCCCTCTGTATGCTCTCTAGGGACTCAATGCTTAAGACATGTTTGTAGAATGAATCATTTATCCTAATAAATATCTCCAGTTGCATGAAACCTCTGATGTGACCATGAGCATTGTTTGCCATCTCATGAACATGCCCTGAACATGCCCATCTCCACAACTTTGCTCACACTGTTCACCAACCTTGGGACGGTTTCCTTCTTCCTCAGAGAAGATTTCTCTGAATATTTTAACCCTAGGCAGTATTTCAGACCTCTGAAATCAGGGCACATTTTGTGCATGTTTCTCATTTGACATTTATTTATACACAGTGCCAGATATATCATTTCTAATTTAACTTTTGAGTTATTTAACTTTTTTTATAGATATACATCGCGTGTCCCCACCAATTATACTTTAAGCAACTTGAAAACAGGAACAAGAGACTACTTGGCATTCCTCTTCTTTCACCTACAAATTCATATAGTTCAGCACAGTGTGCACATCAGATAATCAATACAAATCATGTAACATTTGTTATATGATGAGGATAAGACTAACAAATGAAGAGAATATTACACAATGTAACAAATATGTTTCATTTTCAAACGAATAAATTATTTCAAATGAGATCATAAACAAAATGAGAAATTCATGACCATGAACATAATTTACTGTAGGCTGGCACATGAATGCAAAGCCTGGGGAAGCAGCAGCTGCAATGGAAACTTCAATTATCGTGCCAAGAGTGTAAATGCATTCAGCTGTAGGACAAGCCAGATGTCAATCAAAAGTGGAATTAAAACAAGATGTACACTCTCCGCTCCAATTTGTATGTATATTTAATCAAAGAGCTCACAGTCCATATGGCAACAGTAAAAGCAAAAGAAAAATAAAGGAAACATTAAAAAAAATACAAAACACTAAATGTCAGAAGTAAATCAAACATATCATTAACACAATAATTGTAAGTGGGTTAAACTCCCCTAACAATCATCTCACACTGGATCATAAACAAAATCCAATTATATGCCTCCTAGAAGAGATACACATTTAACAAAGCGACTCCAAGAGACCTGTTCATCCCACAAACGTTTTTTATAGGGTATCTACTGTATACCAACACCATGCTAAGTGATGTAAAGGTTAAATGTTAAAAAGCTAGACAGATATACATGGCAAATCCAGACAAAAAGGAAGCAAGAGTCACAATATTAACAAGAAAGTAGCAGTGCTAAAGGCAAAAAGCATTACGTAAAACAAAACATTGTGTTTTTTTTTATGGCTGTTAATGAAAAATACAACCTACCAGTGGATTGGATTGATAAATATATCACTAGAAATATTAAATATAGCTATCTATTTTATATATCTGTTATAAGTATTAAATAAGAAAATTCAACTAAAACACCTAACTCAATACCTTCCACACGGGTCATGCTCAAAGACTACTGGTTGTTTTTAGTATTTGTATTACTAATAGTAGTATTTGCAAGATATAGCCATTGATATTCATGATGCAGATAACACAGAACTAAGGTATATAAAGGAAAATATCAGAAATGCAAGGAGGAATTTACAGAATCATAGTAAGAGAAGAATGAGTGGGTTTTACCACAGTTCTTTTTGCTCTTGAAGCAACAAATGACAGAATGAAAAATAGTAACAAGATCTAAATAATAATGACTGATTATGTATGTTGTTTTGTGTGTGTATATATATATGTATACATACACATTTTTATATGTTCTACAAACTCCATGAGCTACAAAACAATATACTTCCTTTTCCATCACTGATGAAATATTTACCAAATTTTATCATTTATAAAATCAAAATAAAAATCACACTTGCTAAAGCAAAAGATGCTCATTATTCTCTGACATCTGCCAAAAAAAAAAAAAAAAAAAAACCTGGAAATAAATTAAGAAATAATAGCACCTAAAGCAAAACAAAAACTTGAAAAGTTGTATTTATTTACCTAAATAGCTCTCAGATCAAAAAGAAAAATAAAACTAAACTTATAGAATAATTAAAAATGATAATAGTTGCAACACTATACAGGAAAATTTGTGAGAGGCAGGAAAAACTGGACTCAGAGGTAAACCAACATCTTTATATGATTTTAATATTCAAAAAATTAATAATAAATAATAAATGACCAAACATTTATATTCAAAAAGTAGATATACAAACTAAGAAAAAATATAGGAAGGTTAATATAGATAGAGTAGAAAGCGATTTTGAAAACAGAAAGTGTAAACAATTTGCAAATAAACTCAATGTCTTGTTTCCACAAGGACAATAAAAATAAACCCATGATAATACGATGATGAAAACAGATAACAAACATTCACAAATAGAAATTATCAAGTGGATATGACAATATTTAGAGATACAGTTCTCTAAATACTGAGATATAGAAGAGATATAGAATATCTCTTTCTCTTTCTTTATATACATATAAACATATATAGAATTACAAATATAAAGAGAACTATATATAATACAAATACATATATAGAGTGCAATCTCTATAGCTTATGTTTGCTCTAATAATTTTGAAGAGCTCAATAATCTAAAGACAAGGTTTTTTTTGAAAACAATATTAAAATTAACTGAATAAAAATAGGAAAACTGAATAAATTAAAGAAGAACTTGAGGAAAACTGTCTCAAAATCTTTCTTTTAAAAACTCTTTCATTGTTACACTAATTTCCAGGAAAAGAAAATTTCCATGCAATAATAACAATTTCATCATCATCAACTTTATCATCATTATCTGAACAGCGGCCACATTTATTTAAAGCTCACAATGATCCAGGAGCTGTGATAAGGGCTTTGCCTATATAATCTCATTTAATCACACAAAACCTCCTTAGGATAGGTGCTGTGTTTATATGTTGCAGGTGATGAGTGATGCTTAGACAAGTTAAGTAACTTGCCCAAGGTTATAAAAGTGGCAAGGAACAACCCAGGATGTGAACTGAGGTCTGTACATATCCCCAAAGCCCAAGGGCTCAAGGGCTGCGCTTAACTGCCTTGTCTATATAAACAGTTCCTGAAACACAGAGAAAGACGAAAGCCATCCAAATTAATTTCGTCAAACTTGCATAAACCTGACAGCAATCTTGACGAAGCTTGTAAATAAAAAAAAAAAAAAAAGGAAATCTATTGGCCAAACTCATTATGAAGTCTTAAATAAAAGAGTAACACATCAAGATCAGTAATTTTAAAAGAAGGGATCATAAACAAGAATGGTTCACTGTGATTTCATTTATTACAATCCTAGATCAAGAAGTTAAGCTTCTATATAGCTGTAGAAACTTAAAAAGCTGTTTGTGAAATTCAACATGTATTCCTGACTTCTGTTCATTTAAAGTGAATCAGAGATAGAAGAGTACTTCCGTAACATGGCAAAGAAGTCCTACCTGAAACTAACTGCCAAGTATAGTAAACAATAAAACACAAGCATCCTTCTTCTTTGCATTAGAGGCAAAAGGAGGGCAAAAAAATTTTCTAGTCAATACAAGGAGATTAGGGAAAGAAAACAAAGGAGATTTAAAAACAGTGGGGGGAAATGAACCTTTTCAGACTTTCATTTCTTTGTTTTGGAAAGTGAAGGAAAATAAGTTAATCAACTTATAGTCCATATTCCAGGCCATGAATGGTATAAATACTTTAAACAGATTTGAATTGAGGTAGGGCATAAATCCATACTTTTTTGATTATGAAGTTTCCTTTTTTAACCTCAAAAACTTTCACAACCTTCCAGGGGATATTTTTTTTTCCCATTTGCTGATTCAGAAAATAGATTATGGTTAAAACTTACTATGAGTTCAGGAGCACTTAAAAAATTTTAAAGGGCATTATAATTCATCAATTCATTACATTATGTTACATACTTCTTCATGCTTTTGAAAAATAGTAGCACATATATGGCTGCTTGGAGTTCATACGAATTTACACACCTTACTCAATAATATGGCATCTCCTCCCACTCATGGAGTTCATGGCCCACAGGCAGGAACAATTGCTAAAGACATCTTCAGAAAAGAACAGAAGAAAACATCTAAGTGGGAAAGTATGGCTCAAAGGAGATGATCCCTTGATCTGACACATCTGCAAGACCTTTTGGGAATGGCTTAGTGACTCAACGTTTTACAAAAGCCATGAAAGGCACCTGATAAGCACATAAAGTTTGGTTCCTATGTTGACATACTAAAGTAGAAGGATTGTGATTCACCCACATAATTCCTAATTAGGAAAAACATACTAGGGAAAACTAGTTCTCAAATGTTAATAGAGATGTATGTTGTATATTACTCAAAACCAGGAATAATCACATGGCAAGAGAAGAGGGTGTGGGGTATAGTCACATAGTTATTCACTCTCTAAGGAAGGAGAACACATAGTTCATAAACATACACTTCCACTGCCTGCCAATGTAGTCACGTATGTACATGCAAGAAGATTTAGAAATAAAACAGTGAACAATGACAATTAAACGGAAAGCAGCAACTTAGTGATGGAGAATTCCTCCATTAAAGCTTTTCCATTCAAAATGGATTTCAGCCAGTAATTGGTTCTTTATCCCTCCCTGTAGAATGCATTCTTGGTAGCTACCTTCAGAACACTGCCAACAGCGTTACACATTTGCTTTATATAGCTTTCAAGTTGCTCTGCAGGTTTTCTCTGGCCAAAAACTTTGTAAAACCTACTGAGGGAATAAGAAGCACAGACAGGTTGTCTCCCAAGCTTGGAATCCATTGCCTGAGCAGTTTCTATCCAAATTTCTGTCTTTTCCAGTACCTTTAGAGTGGCTAGTGACCTCAGCTAATTATTATTTTAACACCGAGTTTAGTTGACTGTATGAGGATAAATCTGCCTTCAATTCCCTTTGCATCATTTGCCACCTCTCACATTGAGACTTTTTTGATGATGTTAACTTTATCCTAATTTTGATTGATTTTTATTTTTTTTTAATAGTTGATTTGTAATGTTGTGTTAGTTTCTGGTGTCCAGCATAGTGATTCAGTTATACATGTATATATTCCCTTTCATATTCTTTTTTATTATAGGTTATTACAAGATATTGAATATAGTTCCCTGTGGGACACAGTAGGTTCTTGTTGTTTATACAGTTTTGTGAAGATTTTTCTCGTAGCTCTACTTGTATGAGATCTTCTGTCAGAGTTCAGTAGGTATTCTGTGAGAATTGTTTCACAGATGTATTTTTTATGTATTTGTAGGAGAGGGTGAGCACTGAGTCCCTCTAGTCCCTCTATTCCCATCTTAAAACCCCCATTAGCCATTTGACCTTGGACAAATAATTCAAGTTCACTGAGCCTCAGTTGCCCCATCTGCAAAATAGCCATCTTTTGTGGAGGAAGCGCCGTAAGACACACAAAGCACGTGGCACGTGGTAAATACTCATACAGTAGCTATTGTTATGGTTTGCTCACAAAATAGTGTCTGGCACACAGTAGGTGCTCAATTAGTAAGTATTAATGAAGCCCCATCATCAGATTCATACAGCAGATCTGAAAAATGTGGCAGGGAACAGTTGCCTGGTACATAAGGTCTGGAAAGTAGCCTCCAGGACAAGACAGATAAGCCTAAAATAGTCATGGGGAATGATAAAGATAAACTTCCACCCCCTCTACCCCTCCCGGCAACATTCCCTGCTTCAGAATTCCATCTCTTCCCAGGCAGAGATGGTATTGGGACAGCTCTTGTCTTAATGGAGCAAAGAATTACCAACAATCCAAGTCCCAATTAAAATAAAAGTTACCAAGTGTAAGATCCCCTCCATCTGTCTAGACTCTAAATACAAAGAGGATTTACTTAAAGCTTCACAATTGGAGACATCTTTTATTTCTCTTTAGATTCAAACCCTAATGAACAAGAGATTTTTTCCCCCACCCAATTCTCCCATCGCCGACACAACCATCACAAAACAACTTTGTCCCCCTGGGACACCAACACAACACAACTCATTGTGTATCCTGATCAGCTTTCCCTCCCCCCACCTTCTGCAGGACCCTCAGTAACACTCACGAAGAACAAGGCTGGCAGTACAGCTGCTGGGCAAGGGTATACGTGTTTGGGGAAGAAGGGAAGAGGCTGGCTACATGTATTATCCAACCAGCAATGAACAATGTTGATGGTCCAAATCACTGAGACCCGTTCCATGTGTTTTCACTCAATCAGGGGTCAGCATGCAGACTTTGTGAACATTTTACAAATTAATGACTGCACTTACTCATCTTTCCTAACCTTGGCCTTCTGTCCTGTCCCTTGCAAAACCTGCATATTCTTTCCAAAGACTAACAGTAGGCAACTACTTTCTTAAAAAAGATGAGACATTACAGCCCGCAGTTCCCAAGGACAAGAAAAACTAGAGCAGGACATGACACGACAACGAACTGATGCTTTCCGCGTTGTCTAGCTGCCTTCATGCTGAACGTGTAGGATTAAAATAAGAACCTGATGTTATTTTGCTTTGCAGCCACGGATACTTATATTGTGAGTGGATCACACGACCCCAGGGCTTTGTAAACTGCGGAAAATGATGGAGGGAGTGGGGAGAGGCCAGGGGAGCAGGTCCTCACAGCTCTGAGTCAGAGCTCAGCTATTCGGGGGATTCCACTCATCTCCCTGGGGGTTGGTAAAGCAGAAAAGGCAACCAGTCCTGGCCCCTGATGATAAACAAGGGAAAGAACCCAAAACTTCACAGAAATGTGATGGATGATAGAAGCACTAAAAAGAACTACCTTCAAGAGTTAGAAAGCTCAAGACGAAGGCAATATTAGCAGCAATGTGTGTGCTAGGTGAAACTGATGACTTAGCCCAGAGTCCCCTCTCACTGAGCCCATCCAGATGTGCACCCTCAACTGATGTCACGGTTGGGGCCTTAGAATCATCTGGAGCAGGAAGGAAAATCTGACTGAAGATTAGAAATTGGCTATCCAGAATCCAACACGTGGGTTTTGAAGGACGGACTGTGGTCCCTGGGGTATCCTAGGAATCATCAGCCATTTGAAAACACATGAGCCTGTATTCAGGGTGCTATGAGGATGCATAGTAGTGGCATGAAAACACAGTTCCTAACCAGAAAGAAACTATATCCTCATTAAGAAAATGGGGCATGTGAAATACTCAGAGGAATAAGAATAAGACAGAGACTAACTGACTCTGTGGCTCATGGATACAAAGAAAGCAATTGGAATACCAGAGGGAAGAATGGTTTCTCTACTGTCTTGGGAGTGGGCATTTCCAGCATCCCCTCCCCCTGTTATCTGGGGGGATGCCTCACTGTGTGTGCCAAGGATTGGATGTTGAGTGGCATGCCCCTTCTGCCCACATGGCAGGGCCACACATCTTAGGCTCAACCAGCTAGACCAACACTCCCACTTTGTTTCTGAATCTAGACCTACGGATGCAAAAACTCGGAGACAAGGAGGTTCACTCAGTGTCAACAGTGGGGTTCCACAATGGCCATGATGTCCTGACCTTACTTTCTCAAGACAGTCCTTCCCTGCTTCTGAGCCGCTGGACTTGCCTCGTTCTGGTCTGTTTGCTGGTCCTCCAGGCTCCTCCTGACTCTGACTGTGGCTCTCTGAGCTGCTTTCTGTTGTTTTGACCAAAACTCCTGACTTCTACAGCCATCCTACTTACAGGGAATTCCCTTGTTTCTACTGTATTATTACTAGCTTTTAAAAATAACAACTGTGCTTATTCATCTTTCCTAGTCCTGGAGCTCTCAACACTCATGGCTCCTCAGGAAGGGTCTATTTAATTGAAAAAAAAAAATTGAAAGGCATCAAATGATGAGTATTCTTTCGTGAGTGTGTTTCTTTTACTACCTGGCATGAAATAGATGCCCATCTTAGAAAGGACATTTCCCTTGGAGTCCAATTAAATTCCACCTCTTACTTGGAATTCTTCAGGGCATCGAGAAAGTCACTTAACCTCCCTGAGCCTCAGTTTCCTCATCTGCAAACAGGGGTAGTAATTCCTATTTCACTGGACTATTGTGAAAATTAAATGAGGCATTAAATTGGGAAATAATGGTCTTTTCAATAAATGGTGCTGAAACAATTGGATATCTACTTGTAAAAGAATGAAGTTGACTCCTACCTACCTCATGTCATATACAAAGATGACCTCAAAAAGGATCACAGACCTAAATGTAAGAGCTAAAACTATAAAGCTCTTAGAAGAAACGCAGAAGTAAATCTTCATGACCTTGGGTTAAGCAAAGGATTTTTAAAGATAATAAAAGTATAAACAAAAGAAGAAAAAAAAATAGATAAATTTGATTTCATCAAAATTAGAAACCCTTGCGGTTCAAAAGATACCATTAAAAACATAAAAAGACAAGCCATAATAGAATGGGAGAATATATTTGCAAATCATGTAACAGATAAGGGTCCAGTACCAGAATAGAGTGGATTTGTTTGGGGTGAGTGAGAGTGACTGCTAATAGGTAGGCTGTTCCTTTGAGGAGTGATTAAAAATGTTCTAAAATGATATAGTGGTGATAGTTACCCAATCTGTGAATATACCAAAAATGCTGAGCTACACACTTTAAGTGGTATGTAGATAACATCTCAATGAAGTTACTAAAAAATTAAATGACACAGTGTATATACATAATAGAGGACAGATCTAAAAGGTACACATTGGAACTTTGCATACAAATACACATGTAAGTAAGTGCTCAAAATAGTTTAGATTTTTTGCTTTGACTTATGATGATTGCTTGATTAGGAAGAAAGTACTGGAGACAGAATGACTAAAGGAAGGTGTTTCGGGTGGATTAGGGTAAGAATCCCTCCCACCCAAAGCTATGAAAGACGTATTATTTTGTAAGAATCCTCTATATTTCTATCAAGAGCTGCAAGTTGTGTTCATATGTGTCTCACCTGTATTCTCACCTGTCATGACTGTATCTAACACCCCAAATGGTTCTGTCTTCCTCGACCTTCATCCCTCCAGTCAAAGTGTGCTTACAGTGTTACAGAGGAAGTGCTCACTCTCCCCTCTGACTAGTTGGATTCTGACTTTCTTCTAGTCTCGCCTCGGCATTTTTCCTTTCTGCTTACTTATCTTGAAGGAATTTAGCACAGAAATCCATTTCTTGATATTCAAATTCTTCATACCAAGTCAAGAGTTTGTTTGCTTTCGGATGTTTTGCTGTTATTGTTCATTCATTTATCTGTCTGTTTTTCATGAAAGTATAGCAAAAAGGCTAAATATTCATGCCAGAGTTGTAAGAGTGAGTGTCTCTGGGTGATGGTGGGATTAAATGTAATTTTTTTTTATCATTTTCCCTATATTTTGTGATATTTTCCAAATATTCTATAAAGAATCATGATCAAAAACTCACTGTAAGTGGAAGAACATTACATACTTAAAGGTTATGTTATAAATTAGTCCCGAGATGGTTTATGAAGGGAAGTATCTCCAAAGTGAAGATGTCCTCAAAGATGCATTGGAATGTTCACTGGACTAAACAGTGTGTGTGTGAGAGAGAAGTGTACATTTTGCCTTTGTTGAGACCCTTTCTATGGAATTCGGAGGACATTCATCTTTGCCAATTTCAGGTCAAGGCCATAGTCACATGTTTAATCCAGTTTTGCAGATTTAACATGGCAATTAGTGCCATCACTCATACATGTTTTGCACTTTCCTCGGTACCTCCTGGTTGGACTCTCCCTGGAGGAAGAAAACCTGAGTGATTTGTATCACCAAGGTACTACCATACATTTACAGTCTTGCAAAACTTTCTCGTCTAGATAATAATTAAAGACAGAAATGTAACTTAATTAAAGCACACCCTTCCCAAGCCCTGAGGGTCAGTCCTCAGAGTTCACCTACAGCGGTGTTTAGCTAGACTGTTCTGGGGATACACTGGGGCTGTCCTCTCAGGGGCAACCTTCCTTTCCAATCCCTGAGATGGAACCTGAGTAAGAACCAGGGTAGGGGTGGCTGGTTTAGGTGGGTGTGAAGAAGAGGAAAGCAGGGATTTCCTAATGTGTAAGGACTAATGTTAAGAATCACGGTGGTATAATTAAGACATCAAGGAAACGCAACTGAATTTGGTCAAGAGCCTAGTACACCCACAGACAGACTAGTAAACCCAGAAATCACAAACCAGCAAATCACAAACTGAAGGCTTTGATGGCCTTCAGATGTGTTTTAGTCAGCCAGCAGAATATTATATTTTTTTAATCAAAGTATAGTCAGTTTACAATGTTGTGTCAATTTGAAGGGTACAACATAATGTTTCAGTCATAGATGTACATACATATATTCCTTTTCATATTCTTTTCCATTACAAGTTACTACAAGATATTGACTATAGTTCCCTGTGCTATAGAGTAGATACCTGTTGTTTATCTATTTTATATATAGTAGTTAGTATCTGCAAATCTCAAACTCCCAATTTATCCCTTCCCACCAAAAAAAGTTATTTTAAAATTAATGCTAGTATTTTAAAATAGGAAAATTTGACCAAAAAATCCAATTTACAGCTTCTTTTAAACATTTTTTTAAAAAATTGAAATGCAGAGCTAGCTTCTTTTTGGCAACAATTGCTGGTGCTGAGTATCAGCTACATCCCCCAGACATTCAGCAGGACAGGCTCTCTGAGTCACCCACTTCCTCAGGAATCCCTGCAGTCTACACCACAATGAGATCCAATGGTGCTCTCATTTATTATCATGATTTTGTTTCTCTTACTCCTGGCAGGCTTCCATTACTTATAACACCTGTACCACTTTTGCAGACATTGAGTTTGAGCTTCTACCCATCTCCCTTCCACCCCTAAACCCCTTCTCCTGGTGTATGCCTTAGCATACTCATTCCTTTACCTGGAATTCTCTTTTTCTTTATGCTCACTGGTGTCTTGTTAGAAGACAGATCAGAATTCAATCCCTAGGCATTTTAAGCTTCTGGGGGAACAGAATGGTATGGTACACATGGATTTGGAGTCAGTAAACACTGATTCAATTCCCAGTAGTAACTGTAACTAACCTGGATTATCAGAAATATGTGAGTTCAGATCCCAGCTCCTCCATTTTCCAGTTTGATATCTTGAGCCATGTTAATTAATGTCTCTGAAGCTCTTTCCTCAGCCATGAATTGTAAATATTTGCCCTGCCTAACTCATAGGATTGTGAAAATCAAAGGTGTTCTAAGATGACACAACTGAAGACGGTTCATAGGAATAAATCAATTTAAGATAATATGATGGTGGGTAAATTATTACTTTGGATGAGTTGGTCAAAAATACATCTTACCAAATTTTCCAAATTCTGTATCTGAAAAAGCAAACAGTATAATAATATGCTTCCTAATTTGTTTTTACCATTTACCCAAGTCTGTGAATTGCATACTAAATGTGCAGAAGTATTTTGTGTGTATGTGACATTTCCCCCTAATTCCCTGGAAGATCCAATAACTAAAAATCTGTCTACCACAGTGTCTATAGGGTGCACTATTATAGAAGTTTCCACATACAAGAATTTTTTAATTGGCTTATGACGAATATCTGGCATGACAACATTTACTTTTTGTTTGTTTGTTTATGAGGGGGAGGGAACTAGGTTTATTTATTTATTTATATTTGGAGGAGGTACTAGGGATTGAACCCAGGACCTCTTGCATGCTAAGCATGCACTCTACCACTTGAGCCATACCCTACCCCCTATAATAGTTTCTTTTTAATGTGAGTGTTAGTAGCTATAACTATGAGGTTCTGATCTGTGGCACCTAAAAAATAGAGAGTATGGAGAACTTGGTCACAATACAAATACCTCTGTTAAATTGTTTTTAAAACATTTTTATCCTGAATATGAAATCAATAGATATTTATTACAATAATTTAGTTATGGCTGTAATTCTCTTATGTATTTTAGATAAACACTGTTAACATTTGATGCATTTCCTCCCCATCTTTTTTCTCTGTAATTATTTTTTATTTAGCATCATTTCATTGACAGTTTTTCAAAAATCACTGTTTTAAATTTCTCTGTATTTCATCTTATGGAGGTAACATCTTACTTCTTTGATTACAATGATGAAGCTGCATTTTTCTGATTATGATGTTAATATACGTGAATTAAAAACAAATTCAGCAATACAAAAGTGTACAATAAGGGTAAAAATTATCTTCTCATTTTAGTGGAAGTACTTTCAAATTTTCGTTTGTAGGCAGACACATACACGTGGATAGATGCAGCTTTAAAAAATGAGTTTATAATATACATTTATTTCTAGTTTACATTTTCCACTTACTATATCAAAGGCATTATTCCTATCAACTAGATATGTGTCACTTTTTAATGGATGTATGGTGTTGCACCCTGGGGTTGGACTACAATTTATTTAACAACCACCTTCCAAGGGACTTTGGATTATTCCATTTTCACTAGTATAAGTGTTACTTATTCACTAGTATAAGGGTTATAACAGTTATAATATCAGTTATAAATATCCTATACACAGCCTTCGTAGACTTTCTGATTATTTAAGATACATTCTTAGAAGTGCATTGCTGGGTCAAAATTATGCTCTCTCTGACCCAAATTACTCCCCCTCAAATTTGTCCCAATTTTATTCCTACCAAGAGTAAATGAGGAGGCCTGATTTTCACCTCTTCATCAATTAGGATGGTTTAATCTTTGCTAATAATAGGTAACATAATAATATCTCATTACTTTCATTTGTATCTCATTCATTTCTAATGAGCTTGAACATCTGCTCAAAAGCTACTCGGCCAGTTATATTTCTCCTTGGTAAACTGCATTTCATTTTCTTTAACTATTTTCTATTAGGATTGTAATCTTTTTTCTTGTAGATTTATAAGAGCTCTCTTCCATCCATAATTTATTTGACAATTCCCCTATTGATGGATAGTTGTTTTCTTTATTTTAGCATTATAAATAATATAGTAATGAATAATTTTATAGGTAGATATTTGTACATACCACATATTATTTCCTTTGAATAAATTAAAATAGAATAAAATAAATTAAAATAGATTAAAATACTCTAATACATATTGCTAGAATGCTTTCCATAAAAGCCACACCATTTGACACTTCCACCATCAGACTGTGAGATAATCTACCTCATAGCAACCTGCTTTATATCCATTCAGAGTAATAAAATAGGATGCAGATAAGGGCATAAAAGAGCATGGCTTATAAATCACAGCAGGAGGAGACAGGCAATCCTGCTGTAGGACCTCTAGAAGCCAGGGCAGAAGAGAAGGAGGATCAACCATGGAGAGGCATGCTATCTTTACCTCTTTTAAGGTTTTCCCCAAAACTAGCTCCTTCATGATTCATTGAAAATATGTGACTGCTGCTGATTGAAGGTTAAAAACCTGCTTAACACATTTAACTTCTTAATTTTTCGTATTCCACCAACTAAGTCCAGTTACTTATTATACAGATACTGGCTTCTCTTAGAATTGCTAAATCCCAGGGAAACCAAGGAAACGAGATTACAGCCCAAATGTTGGGCCATTTCCTGGTGATGTGAAGACGGGGACTCCTGAGACTGGGCCTGGGATGACAGGAGGTAGTAATGGCCCTGGGTTTTGCCAATCAAAGTACAGAAGGGTGTTTCAGACAACAGCTTAAGCCACTGAAAACATGCGAATTTTGTTCATTCAACAAATAAACACACAGAAAACCTTGCAACACCAAACTCGAATCAACGCTATTTCAGTAACCAAAGACTAGGCAGGTTCTTGGTTCAAAGTGCTTTTCCCGATGAAGTCCAATCAAGTAACCTGTCATCAATTATAGCACGTGGGGCAACGGCAGTGGCAGCAAGAACAAAAACAGGATGGTAATGCCTAATGCAGGGAGCTGATAAGGAATGTCTAATTAATGGTTCTGAAGTACTTTCAAGGTATAAAATCCTGTAATAACATTAAATGGCATAGTCATCCAGTTAAGGCAATTAACAGCCTGTTTGGCTTCTTTCAAACACAGGTGATCACACAAAAACAATCCTAACAAGCAAACTGCAGCCAGTTATATACACATATATTAGTTTTTTTTTTTTTTTAAGATAAAAGCTCCATGTTATATATAAATTAAAACTTCAGTTACATGTTTTTCCACATACAATTCAGCTGATTTTGGTTGTTCTATCCCAACCGCTACTGGTTATGGACCATAGTATAATCACCATTTTCTGACCAACAGCCTCAAGCTTGCCATGTGATTGAGACCCTGCTATATGTACAACATGAGAGTTCCTGCAAACGGTGTTATATTTGTGATTGGTTTTTAGGAGAAACATTTCAGCCTGATTATTAATGGTACTGCTCTGTTGTGTCTCTTACCATTTGCTTCTTACTCTTTTTTCTCCCCCTTGTGAAATCTTACTCCCTCCTGGGATTTTGACAATTCTGATGACTTCCAAATTGTTTTATTAGCCCATGCCTCTTTTCTAGGCAACAGACATCTACTTCCAAATACTCATTGGTCGCTTCCACCTGATGTCCAGCCTCACATATCCAAAGCCCAGCTCTCAAGACTCCTCCATGTCCATCAAAGCCTCCTTCATCTTTTTCTCTTAGGCAATGATGTCACCAGCCTGAGTCACGGAAGCTCTAAAGGTCAATTGGCCTCTCTTTCTCTTCTCTCCCCTCCCTCCTTCCCCATCCATTTCTGCTGACCCAGCTTTTAGAATCTCTGTTGTATCTGTCACACTGTCTCTATACCTGTGACATTGCTTAGAGTCCTCCCCAGTTCCTGGTGGGACCATCATCCTCACTTATTAACTGCAGTCCCCAGGCTCTCTCCTACTCACACCTCGAAAGGACTGCCAACAAGCTGTTACAGAAATGATAATATGATTACATTACTGTTCTTCTTAAAGTCTTTTCTGACTTCCCATAGCCAACAGTACAAAGTTGTTTTTGGACAAAGGTGTATTTGTCAAAGTGGAAGAAGGAAAATATATTTAAGATGGTGTTTGATTCATAATTTTTAAATGTTTAATGTATGGCATGTAGACCTCTATTTGCACTCTTGCCTCATGCTCAAAAATTGGAAAGATGGACCTGATTCTGGAGTGTCCAATTACTCTGGTTTCTCCCCTTAGCAATTTTTAAAATAACATATTTATTGAGATATAACACTATACAATAAAGTTATCTTTTTTAAAGAGCACAATTCCATTTTTAGTATATTCACAGAGATATGCAACCATCGCCAATATCTAATTCCAGAATATTTTATTACCCCCTAAAGAAACACCATGCCAATTACCAATCACTTTCCAATCTCCCTTTTTCCTAGCCCCTTGCAACCACTACTCTCTGTCTATTCTGAACATTTCATATAAATGGAATCATACAGTATGTGGCCTTTTGTGTCTGGCTTCTTTCATTTAGCATAATGTTTCCAAGGCTCATCCATATTGTAGCATGCATCAGTATTTAATTCCAATATATGGCTTGATAATATTCCACTGTATGGATATGCCACATTCTGTTTATTTGTCATGTAAGACATTTGGGTTCTTTCTACTTTTTGGTAATAATGCATAATACTACTGAGAACACTTATGTACAAGTTTTTGTGTGGATATATGTTTACAATTCTCTTGGGTATGTATCTGGGAGAGGAACTGCTGGATTATATGGGAACTCTATGTTTAGCATTTTGAAGAATTGTCAAATCTTTTCTAAAAAGGCTGTACCATTTTACATTCCTACGAGCAACATATGAGGGTTCTAATTTCTCTACATCTTTGCCAGCATTTGTTATTGTTCATCTCTCTCATTATAGCCATCCTAATGGGTGCAAAATGGTATTTCACTTTCTTTTGATTTGAATTCACCCAAGGATTAATGATGTTGAGCATATTTTCATGTGCTTATTGGCCATTTGTATATCTTGTTAGAAGAAATGACTAAATCCTTTGCCCATTTTTTAAGAGTTATTTGTCTTATGGTTGATAGTAAGAGTTCTTTATATATCCTGGTTGAATAATATATCATCGTATGGAATACAAGTCCCTTATCCGATATTGCAAATATTTTCTTCCATCATATGGACTATCTTTTCACTTTCTTAATGATGTCTTTTGAGGTACAAAAGCTTTTCATTTTAATGATGTCTTTATTTTTTCTCTTGTCATTTTTGCTTTTGGTGTCATATCTAAGAAACTTCTACCTAATCCAAAATCATGAAGTTGTACTCCTATGTTTTCTTCTATGAGTTTTATAGCTTTAGCTCTTACATTTAGGTCTGTGATACATTTTGAATATTTGCGTAAGTTAGGAGTTAAGAGTCCCAACTTTACTCTTTTACATGTGGATATCCACCTTTCCCAGTACCATTTGTTGAAAAAACAATTCTTTCTTCTGCATTGAATTGTCTTGGAACCCTTGTCAAAAATTAGTTGACCATAAATATAAGAGTTTATTCCTGAACTCTCAATCTAATTCCATGGACCTCCATGTCTAATCTTATACCAGTAACACACTTTTTTTGTACTACTGCTTCCCAGTAACTTTTAAAATCAAGGACTATGAGTTATAAATTTGTTCTTCTTTTTTAAGATTGTTTTTTGGCTATTCTGGGTCATTTTCATTTCCATATAAATATTACTATCAGCTTGTCAGTTTCTAAAAGAAAAAAGGTGTCTTGGATTTTGATAACAATTATTGTTGAATCTCTAGATCAACATGGGGAGTATCACCATCTTAACAATATTAAGTCTTTCAATACATGTACATGGGATATCTTTCCATTTATTTTGGTCTTTTTCAATTTCATTCATCAATGGTTAGTAGTTTTCAGTGCGTAATTCTTGGACTTCTTTTGTTAAATTTCTTTGTAAATATTTTCTTTTTGATGTTATTATAAATTGAATTGCTTTTCTTAATTTCATTTTCAAATTGTTTATTACTGTTGTGTAGACATACAACTGATTTTTGTATATTGATCTTGTATCCTATAACATTGCTGAATCACTTATTAATTCTATTTTAAAATGAATTCTTTAGGATTTTCTATATACGAAATCATATCACCTGCATATAAAGATAGTTTTACATCTTTATGCCAATCTGGGTGCCTTTTATTTCTTTTTCTTGTCTAATTGCTCTAGCTAGAACTATATTGAATAGAAGTAATGAGAGCAGACATGTTATATATATATATATATATATATATTTTTTTTTTTTTAAGGGGAAAGGCCTTTCACTGTTAAGTGTAATATTACCTGTAAGTTTTTGTAGATGCTCTTTATCATGTTGAGGCAGTTCTGTTCCTAGTTTGTTGAGAGTTTTAAAAGGTGTTGGATGTTGTCACATGGTTTTTAATGCATCTATTGAAATAAGCACATGGTTTCTGGCCTTTATTCTATTAATGTTTTTGTGTTACATTGTTTTTTCATATGCATAACCAAAATTGCATTCCTGGAATAAATCTCACTTAGGCATAGTGTATAATCCTTTTTAATATGTTGCCAAATTTGGTTTGCTAGTATTTTGAGAATTATAGTGCCCATATTCATAAGACATTATCAGACTATTGTTTTTATTTCCTGTTTCTTTAGTCTCAGGGTAATACTGGCCTCATAGACTGAGTTGGGAAGTATTCCTTTCTCTTTTATTTTTCGGAAGAGTTTGTGAAAAATTAGTTTTAATTCTTCTTTTAATGTTTGCTAGAATTCACCAGGTAGCTATCTGGCCCACTATTCTTTGTAGTAAGTCTGTTGATCATTAATTCAATCTTTTTGCCTATTAAAAGTCTATTCAGGTATTTTGTTTGTTCTCTGAGTCAGTTCCAGTAGTTTTGTGTCTAAGAATTTGTCTATTTCATCTAGATTATCTAATTATCTAATATAACAATCTACTTGGATTAATATCTACTTTATTTCAATAGACAAAAACTTTGCTCCTATAGAGATACTCTTCTTTGTCTTCTTATTGTAATAAACATTACATTCTTCTACATTATGAGCTCATCAACATAGTTTTAAACTTCCAGCTTGCAGGTATCTTTTAAATCAGGCAGAAAAAAAAAAAAGGAGTTATAAACAAAAAATACATGTAAATTGTCTTTTATATTTTACCAGTGCTCTTTATTTCTTTGTGTGGATTCAAGTTACTATCTAGTTTCCTTTTATTTTTGCCTGAATGTCTTCCTTTAGTAATTTAAGGAAGGAAAGTTCTGTTGATAAATTCTCTCAGTTTTCACTTATCTGGTAATGTCTTAATTTCTCCTTATTTTTGAAGAACAGTTTTGCTGGATATAGGATTCTCTTTCAGTACTTTGAATATATCATTCCACTGCTTTCTAGCCTCCCTGGTTTCTGATGAAAAACTGGCTATTAGTATAAGTGAGACTCCTTTACATATAACAAGGCTCTATATTCTTGCTGCTTTCAAGATTCTCTCTTTGATTTTTGACAATTAGATTATGTCTCAGAGTGAACCTCTTTAGGTTTATCCTACTTGGAATTTATTGAGATTCTTGGATATGTAAATTCCCATTTTCATGAAATATATAAAATTTTCAGCCATTATTTCTTCAGATATTCTTTCTGCCCCTTTCTGTCTCTCCTTTCCTTCTCAGACTCCCATAACGTGTACACTGGTACACTTGATGGTGTCCCACAGGTCTCTGAGGATCTGTTAATTTTTATTCTTTTTTTACTTTATATTTCCATATTGAATAATTTCATTTGACCTATCTTCAAACTTTCTGATTCTTTCTACTGACTACTTAAACCTAGCTGTTGAACCCAACAGTGAAGTTTTTATTTTAGTTTGGCTTCTTTTTAAGCTTTTTTCTCTTTATTGATATTCTCTGCTTGGTAAGATATTGTTCTCATATTTCCCTTTATTCCTCTAAACATTATTTCCTTTAGTTTCTTGAACATAGTTATGATCACTGACCCCTTAAATTTTTTGTCTAGTAAGTACAGTGCCTGAGCTTCCTCAAAGATAATTTCTATTGACTGCCTTTCCCGCTACACCACCCCCATGATTGGAACATATTTTCCAGCTTCTTTGCCTGTCTCATAAGCTTTTTTAAAAATTGAACTTTTAAAATAATTTATTGTGGTAACTCTGGAAATCAGATCTGTCCTCCAATCAAGCTTTGTTGTTGTTTCTGTTTGATGTTGCTGTAATTGTTCTTGCTATTTCTTTAGTGCTTTCCCTATTCTTACTCTGTGGAGTCTGTATTCTTTGTCATGTGTGGTTAGCTTAGTGGCCAGCTAATGGCTGGGCAGATCTTTTTTATAATGCCTTCAGCCAATAAGTCTTTCATCCTTTGCTGAGGGGATTTCTGTGTATAGTGGGGCACATTTCAATTTGCCAGCTGTTTACACTTCTTCCCTGGTTTTCATTCCCTGCTTGTGCAGAACCTCAAGGTCAGCTATAGGTGAGAGAGGTAAGGGACTTCTTAGGTCATTCCTGAGAATGTGCACACCTCTGCACACGTGCACGCCTTTTATGTTTCCAGGAACATGTGAGCTTTCCAACACCCCAGTGGACATTTCCTCCCCTTGCTTTTCATTTAGAATTTTTTTGATTATCATCCTGTTTGCCCCAACTCTTATTGCTGCCTCAGGCAGCTGCAATGTTAATTTCTGTGATAAATGTCCCAAGAGAAAAGTTCTTTGCATTGAGTTTTGAATCAGTTCAAATAAAAAACAAGACCTACCAGTGGGAGTTCCCAAGGAGCTACCAGACAGGTCAAATCATGCGAATTCTCTGGGAATGAAGCTCTTTGTAGAGCTTGAAACAGGCTTTTCCCCTCCACTGGCTGCTACACTACTGATTTTCACAGCTACCGTGATGGAAAAACTGTTAATTTTCAAGGTTTCCTCAGAGCTGGGAAGAGGTGCCTAGGAATAGGGCAAGCCAAATGACACAAAGCACACTGTTTGAACTGAGATTCAGGGTTTTGGTTTTGGTTTTGTTTTTTCCTGAATAAATGCTCCTCAGATTGTCTTAAGCCTTTGTTTAATTTCCCAAGTTCAAAAAAGTTGATTTGGACCATTTTTATCAGTGTTCTCCTTGTTTCTATGGAAGAGTAGACATTCAGAGGTTTTTTACTCCACCGTTTCAGAAGTACTCCTCTTTCCTTTAGCATTTTTATAGGCACTACAGTCAGGAATTTAAGTGGTTTGTCTCATCATAGATACTGCTGTCAAATAATCTTTGGTAGATCTCCCACCCCTTGACAAAGTGTCTTTCTCCAGAGGTATCTTTGAGTTCTTTGATGTTTTAAATATAAAAATAATTTTCAACTTATTCTCTGTTACAAAATGACAAGTCACAATTATTATGTTTAATGAAAATGATATGAAGTAGAATTTCAACCAAATAGAAGACAAAGACTTGAAATTTCTAATCAAACATATACAATGAGGCTAGAAGTTTGTCCAATTATAACAGAAATATTCTGCTGTCTAGGGTTTTTGTCTTAAGAGCAATTTTTGATACCTTAATCACTGTATATTTAGTTCTTTTTGACTCCTATTATATGCTCACCTATAGACCCACAGATTCATTGCTAATATTCTGCAATATTCAGTAATGATGACCAGGGACCTGTCCCAATATCTCAGCCCTGATGCCTGGATTTCACCTTGCTAAGGCACAAAGTAGATAATCAGTAGATTAACCAGACACTAGGATGGAAACAAAACAGGAGAGTCTTAGGTAAAGGAACAACAACCAGAAAAATAAATCATATGCAGGTTTATAACGATAGGTGAAGGATGCAAACTTAGATTTCAAAAGTCATGGGATACAATCCAGCTCTACCACTCACCAGCTCTGTGACTTAGGAAGTCACTTTTCCACTGATAGTCTCTGCTTTCTCTATGTAAATGGAAATAATGCCTACTTAAGGTTTTTTTGCAGATTAAATGAGTTATGCATATATAGCACTTAGTGTAGTATATGGCTCATAGTAAGTCCTCAGTAAATGATATTAGATGGTAACCAGAATAATCCCAGTCCTGAGCAGACTGAGTGTAACTCACTACATGAGTATATTCCAAAGGTGATATTATCCCACCGTAGAGACATTTCCCAGGCTGGCTCATATTCATGAATCTCCCTCACGTATGACACATGCCACCCTCCTACATAAATCACAGACTTCTGGGGAATGTGTCATTAATTCATGCATATATTCTTATGATTAACATTGACTGAGCATGTTACATATACCAGGCACTATTTTAGCATTGGTGTAGGGTATGAATGAGCAGACAAGGTCCCTACTCTCATGGAGATTCCATTCTAACAGAGGATGGAGGCAGATTCTGGTGACTCCTTTCCAACATTAAAGACTAAAAAAACCTAAGGTGGCATTTTCCTGACTCTCTCTTAGCTCAAGTTCTGCCGTGATCCAGATTCCACCCTGAAGAACACCCCTGCCCCAGTGGGATTTGAAGATCAGAGTGAAGGTCAGGAGGTAGATGCTATATATCTGCTGTTCCTACCAGAGGTTTGGGAACTCTGCAATCTCTTTAGCAAAAATCCCAGTATCCTGCCCCTAGCCACACGTGTTTCAAGAAACAGAAATGCTCATTTGTGGGGAGGAGATGACAGGAGAGGCAGTGTAATCATGGAGCTAGCAGTGGTGGCGTCAGCTTCCTGAATCCTAGCTTCATATAGCAAGGGACAGAGCTATAGTGGTTGAATTCTCTGTTGTTCTAGGCATGGTCTCAGAAGCTCTGCCACAGGGGTTGGATGTAGATTACAGGCCTTCTCGACTATTACCTCTCTAACTCATCACTGGACGCCCAAGGTCTAGCACAGTGATTAGATTGGATGTAGACCTCCTCCTACAAGATTTTATACGCCACCTAAAACCAATATGAAATTCCTTTCTGCTCGAACCTGCTGAAATGGATGATGTTACTGAATGTAAAACAACAAAGGGAAACGAATAGGAAGATCAACAAATAAACCCACAAGACAAGCACTGGTTGTAACAAGGGCTATAAAGGAAGAGTGATGTAAGACGTGGGAAGATTTTGCAGGTGGAGTGGTGAAGTGAAAGGAAGCAGAGCCCTTAAGCGAAAAAGAGCTAAGGGAGGATCTAGAGACGTCCAGGTTGAGCAAACATCAGTAGCACAAGCCTAAATATGGAAAAGAGTTTATTGAATACAATCCTCAGAAAGAACAGTAGCATGATTGGAGATTTGGGACAAATGGCACAAGACCAGAAAATTCAGCAGGGGCTATAGATTCTCAAAGTGTGGTCCACAGACTGGCAGCAGTCTGCCAACTGTTTGTTGAGGATCCATGATAAGTACAAAATGTAAGTAAAGACAGAGAAATTTTGTAGCAATTTGATATTGCCACAACATTCAAGCAACATTTTTACCATACTTAATAAAATGATCAGTCCATAACAGGCTGGAAATTAAAACAAAAACAAAACTGGTCCATGAGATAATTTGAGAAGCATTGTTCTCCATCTCTAGCTTCTAAAACTTTCCCTGTAAAGGGCCAAATACTAAATGTTTCAGACTTTGTGGATCCAAAGGGTCCCTGCTGCAACTACTCAACTCTGTTGCGGTAGCACAAAAGCAGCCAAAGACCTTCTGTCAGCAAAGGGGTGTGGCTGCATGCCAATAAAACTTTATTTACAAAAAATCATGGCAATCAGATTTAACCCACCTAGCTTGTCAGCCCTGTTCCAGGCCACAGGAAGAAGACTGGGCTTGACTCTGAAGATAACAAAACTACCCACTTCATGTTGGGCTTTCCTCACTCTTGACCCTTTCTCATCACTGCTTCCATGTGTGTAGAATGTCTTTACATCACTGCTTCTAAATCAGAAAGGATCTTGGAGCTCCTCTCAGCTCCAATTCAGTGTTCTCCTCACAGCAACCCTGACAGATGAAGTCTCAGCTTACAGGACTGGTGTTTATAGGCAGGGTCCATTTTAACTATGATCTACATCCTCAGGGAATTATGATGACACCATGACCCTGTGTTAGCACAGTTAGCAACCCACAGCCCCCAGAGGCCACCACTGTCCATTCTCCAGGACGTGGTCAGTCACACAGACGTTCCCATTGTCCTCTGAGTTCTAAGGTCACCTCCACGGCCCAATTTTCTGAGGTATACCATGCCATTTTTCTTCTGTACAAAGTTACATTTCTGTCCAAGTGGATTTCTGTAAGCTCTGCCCATCACCAGCTCTTCTGGTATGTCTGAAATGGTTACATTGGACAAGTGGCCACCACATGGGTAGCCTTGTTTGTCTCTGGGATCAGACACTGCCACAGGCAGGAAGGCCTTCTGCATTCACACAGCATCCATTTCATCAACACAACCCAACACCCACACAGTAGAACGCCTTATGCTCTCCCCATACGGAACATAGACCGCTGTGTGTGTGAGGACACGGACTCCCACCAGCAGGGCTCTCACACAGAGGGCACAGCTGAGGCATTTCGTTCTGAACTCTCTTTTATTTAAGATGTCTTTCATTGACTCATGACAAACTTAATAGGTAAAACTTTGCTCTTGCGAGTTTCCTTAAAATATCCCTTCTGGGCCAACCACGGTTTATCTTGGCAGCAGGTAGCTCCAAGAGTTTTGGAAAGTCTCAGTTTGGCATAGCCTCACAGCTACTGGCACATTAAAGATTAATAAAGCGCATTTAACTGAGCTCAGGACACTGCAATGCGATCCTCCACCGTGAAATGTGCAAGATTCTTTGTTTGCAATGAACAGACCTGTAGCCAAAAAGGCCCTACCGTGGCCAGCTACGACAGGAAACAATCAGGAACTTTGTGTGTCTTTGGTAAATTGAAGGATAGGAATCAATACCCCTGCTAAGCCATGCTCTGACTTGAGCTTTCTCAGGAATTTAAGATGGACATTGGAGTCCAAACCGCGGAGCTGGGTATTTACTGAGCTTGCAGAACCACAGAGACAGTGCAGCTGCAGCTGCTGCCTTAAAATATAAGAAAAGAGCGATTCAGAACAAATTCCGAACTTAGCAGCTTCTCCAGTGAAAGTCAAGATAAAGCAAGGCATTTCCAAACACTTGGGATGTGCTTTCCTAAAACAAAATGCTTGTGTCTGGTTGAATATTAACCCCGGAGGAAGAAAACACTCTTCTTGTGCATAGGTGTGGGACTGGCAGAATGAACCAGACAGTATTTGCGATGAAAAGAAAAATGAAACAAGCCCCTGCAGCATACCTATGGGATCCAAGGAGGAATCTATTTGCAATCAATCTCAGGACACCAGGACACAGGCAGAAAATATTGGGACAGAGCAGCAGAGGCAAACACTAAAACAAGTATCCTTCTGAACTCCGGAAAAGCCCGGGCTGACTCCACGTGCGTGCTGGGTGATGCCCTGCGTCTATTTACACATTGCAATCCACTCATGTCTTCCGGAAAAATCACAGGCAAACTGTGCGCTCTGCAAATCCGAGCTCTGGCGGCGAGCGCTTACTGAGGCTGTTGGAAGCTCTTGCCTCTGCACCAACAGAAACATTAAAGAAAAACAAAAGAGAGAGAGAGAGAGAGAGAAAAGAAAATTCTGTCCTTACCGAAAAGGCATAGCAGACAGGGACGGTGAATGTTTCCCTTTTAGCCCACTCAGTGCTTTCATTCGGTCAACGAAATTCACTCTTTCATTCGGTCAATGTTCTAAGGCTATTCAGGAGAGAGTTCCTGGGGTTTTCGGATCTTCCTTCAAGAGTTTTAATCACTGGCTTCCCCGGCTGGGTTTAACAAACACTGCTGTGTTCTGTCAATATTTGTATGCAGCACCACCTTGGGCAACCAGCCAACGCGGAGTTTCAAGAGGCAGGGGGAGAAAACTGACACCTTAACAAACACGCTTCCTTCTTTTGTGTCTTTTAAGGTGGTGCTCAAAGTGTCATCTTTGATTCTGACGGGAGCTAAAGATAGCCTCTTTTGGGGACTTTCTCCACTGCCCCCACCGCCTGGCTGCGTTGCGCGAGCTGGGGTTCCCGCAAAGTTTGTTTTCTGTCTCTCTGCCCTGAAGTCCTCTGCACAATCGCCCGGCCTGCCTCTCCACCAGCTGCACTTTAAATGTATTTTAATTGGCTGGAATGTCGAAAGAATCCATTTGGCAGTCGTTTACATGTGAAGCACGCCCAGGGCAGCTGAAAAAGGCCCCAGAAGCAGCCGATTACTTCATCAAAAGCTGCAGTTTGAATACCATTGACTCCTCCAGAATTACAGTGAACTCAATTCTGTAGGCAAGAAGGAGTAATTAATAATTTGCTGAGAAAATTCTTCATTCATCTAAAAGCCAAAATGGCAACGGAAAAAAAAAATTCCCTGCAGACACAACCGTTTTTATGAAAGGCTTGATTTATAACCCCCAGTTCTACTCTTCACAAACATTGACTTTGTATAGCGTTACAGGAGGGGGCAGAATGCATAATTCGGTTTGCCTGAAAAGTTAATTTTCCTTTTGAATGATCCCCTGAGATACATCGTTCTGTTACCTCTTTACACATTAGCCATATGCTGCAATAAATATTGCCAATACTTGTGGCATTTCCTCATTCCTTTTATTTTTTTCCTTAGGTTGACTGCAATAATTAGTTTGTGGCCTCCACTAAATCCAGTCACAAATAAATTCACTCTGAGTCAAAGTGGATAATCATCACCACCCAGAGTCTGTGAGCCAAAGAGAAGTTTAAAACACTCTGAAAAAAATGTCAGTTTATGGATAGACATAGAGATGATCATACTAACTGAAGCAAATCAGACAGAGAAAGACAAATATCATATGATATCACTTATATGTGGAATCTAAAAAAATGATACAAATGAAATTATTTACAAAACAGAGAGAGATTCCCAGACATAGAAAACAAACTTTTGGTTACCAAAGGGGAAAGGGGAGTAGTGGTAAGTCAGGAGTTTGGGATTAACAGAAACATACTATTACATATAAAATAGATAAACAACAAGGTCCTACTGTACAGCACAGGGAACTGTATTCAATATCTTGTAATAACCTATAATGGAAAAGTATCTGAAAAAGAATATATATATATACATACATATATATTTATGTGTGTGTATATATATATACTCTTTATGCCTCTAAAATAACAAATAAATGGAATTCTTTTCAAGTAGTTCTTTACCAATATTTTGCTCAAAAGCCTTTGAAACACCCTATGTAAATTGGGCTGACAAATTTAGAAGTATATTTTGAAGAAGCATCCCAAGTAATCCTGATTTTCACCCCTCATTAAGAACCCCTCGTTTAGACTCAGAATATGTAGGAAGTTCTTGGCACCTTGAGGATGCCTCTCAGTGGAAAATGTGAGCCAGAAAACATTGTCAAGTTTGTTCTGATGCCTTTTCCTCACTTCAATAAAACTGTCTGTGGTTCATAACATGACAGTACAAGAGAAAATATGACGTATGCAAGTTGCTTGGGTGAATGTGTCAGACAGCTCAAAGACTAAAACTAGCATAGTGTATGAACAGGCTTCTTTCTGGAAAAGCAGAGCAACAAAAGGTTGGGAGAAAAGATGAGTGCCAGCTCCATGGACATCCAACCCATACAGAGCCCAGTGCTCAAGACCTGCACTTGGATTAATCCTGTGCTGGCACCATCTTGGATTTCTTTACTTTTGAACCAAAAGTCCTGCATTTTCATTTTGCACAGGGCTCAGCAAATTATGTAGCTGATCTTCAGAATGAAGAGTATAAATCTGATTCAACACATGAGTGAAGCTGAAAAGTGCTGGGAAGATCATACCGAGGGCATGGGTGACATCCTACTTTTGTCTTGCCCAGTGTTCTACCTTAGATTTTGGAGCAACTGCGAGGATTGAGGAGGGCAATCTAGGAAGAGGAACCCGTTCAGTGTTTACTGGGCAGTGAGAGGGATCTGGGGCTTCTGACTGCTTTGCCCTGAGCTGATGGTTCACTGTTCTGTGACCACACTTCATCTTACTGGTTCAGAGAGATTTTTTTTGGTTTCCTATGTATTCAGGCCCCCACTGTGTCATTCTGTGGGCAGAGAGCTCCATGTGTAGCCATTGTCTATTTTTAAATTCTCCTTAAGCCTTGATTCATGGTTTGACAAAGTCAAATTCAGTGCCAAAGCCTCAAAGGCTCTGCTGACCTACTGCTATGAGGCCGAACAGCCCACAAGTTACCAGAGTACTATGAAATAAGTTCTCATGGGTCTCCTTCTGCTCTCAAAGGTATTCTCTAAGACCAGCCCTTACACCTGGATTTTGGGCTCCTCTGGCCTTAGCAAAAACCATACAAACAAGAATTTTTCTTTTAGAAAATAAGTTGGTCTCAGATGTCAAATACTTAATGTTGCTGGTATCTCACATCTGTTAGCTGAACTGCTAACATGTTCTGACACTGGTCCTTAACAAATAAAACAGATTAGTGTTGGAGAAATAGAGTAGAATTTAGAAACTATAGTCCAAACTATTTTTTTTAAAAAAAAGATTACTGAGGCAAGAAACAATTCATGACTTTCCAGAAAGTCCATAACACAATGGGTCCAAGTTGCACACTTCCGTTTGCTATACCCGTTCCTACCTTGGACCACCCAAGTAGTCCCCCATTCTGACTTGCCTGCTGACTCCTAGATATTTTCCTGAATCTAGTTGGCTTTTATGCCTCCAGACTTGCTTCAAATGCTCAAATTCTAATTCCTTGCCTTACTCCTTTGAGCCCTTTTCACGCAGTGGCTGTGCTGGGTCTGTAAGGAAATCCGATCTCACACGAGACACATGGCATAGTCATCATAGAACAAGGCCATCGAGGAATTTTTAGATCTCATGACATAAATTCCTCTTTGCCATTTATAGAGCTTTAGTATGTATCCTGGTAATCTTACTACACAGTAGAGGCAGGTTTGAGAAGCTCATAGTGTCCAAGGAATAGTGAAGTGATCGTGTTTCAGCTCCTTGCCAGAGCGTGTCCGCTTACCCTGCCCTTCCCATCCACACTCTGAAGTATGGCCTTCAAGCTCAGAGGTTCTTAGACCATAGCCCATCATCTTGGGACCACGTAAGGGCACATGGTGGGACATGGACAGAAAGCAGGAAACTGTGTCCTGGGAATGCAGAGCAGTCTACTAGGATGATCTGGTGGGTTGTGGAGTCCTAATCCAACACGACACAGACTATCTCACTGTAACAAAGCAGGACCCAGCGGGGCCTTCCCTGGTCAGACACCTCCCTGTAATCCTCTGCTATAGCTCCTCTCTGAAGCACCCAGATCATAGTACCTCATGTATATTTCCTGAGTTTTTCAGATGCTAAAACCACCACCAAAGGGAAGAAATTAATCAAGAGCACATGCCCCACCTCCTCCACCTTCTGATGCCTAATGTTGATAGTGTTGACCGCCCTGTTGCCTCAGTATCAACCAATCAGAGAATTATGCATGAGCTGATCACATACATTAGACCTCTCTCCCTCACCTGGCCTTTAAATATGCTTTGCTGAAACCCTTCGGGGAGTTCAGGGTTTTCTTGGGCCTGAGCCACCCCGTCCTCCTTGCTCGGCCCTGCAATAACCCTTTCTCTGCTCCAAACTCCAATATTTCGGTTTGTTTGGTCTCATAGTGCAGCAGGCGCTCGAACTTGCCTTCAGCAACATTGGACTAGCCATTGTTTGTTTTTCCTCCTGTCTGATTGACTCCATGCTAAATGCTTTGAAGGCAAATTTTTATTTACTCTAAAACTACCTTATTATCACCCATTAACGGATGGGAAAATTCAGGCTTAGAAAGATTAAGAACTGTGTTGGAGGACACAGAGAAGAGCCAATATGATTCTGGAGCCCAAGCTCTTAACCTGACACCTAGCTGTCTTTCCTGAAGCCAGGCTTATTGAGATATTTGATGAACAAGATTCGAAAGCATCTGGAGCCCAGAATCTGTACCTCATACTCTGTGAGCTGCTGCAGCTTGGCTTTCGTAGTTCTGATTCATTGAGCATTTTTTGAGCATCTACTAATAGGCCAAACTTCTCTGGTTGCTGGCAATTTTGCCCAAGAGATAACAAAAGTAGTCTTAGGGGTGAGGTAAACTGATTATTAAGATTTGGAGAAAGATCACACCTAAAGACGGGGGCGAATGACTTGATCTCTGCTGTGGAGTGTCCCACGACTGGGAAGGGAGGCTGAAGGCTGATGGGCAGGACTTGGGTTGATATTCATCCTCAAGGGGTCATATCTCAGCCCCTGAAAGTGACAATTACCCCAGAAGCTATCACTTAGAATCACACAAGAAGCCCCAGGGAAACTAAAGATTGCCTGTGAAGAAAAAAAAGAAGGGAGGGAGGGGAGAAAAGAAGGAAGGAGGAAGAAAGGAGGATAAGGAGAAAACAAGGTAGGAAACATTTGCCCAGAACCTGCTAGGAGATAGGTGTTATGCTGGACACAACTTACCTTGTCTCCATTAATACTCACAAAATGCTATTAGATAAATGGTGTTTATCTTCATTTTACAGATTCATAAACTGAAGCTCAGATGTGTTAAATGACTGTACACACCATTACTACAGAGATTTGCAGAGCCAAAATTTAAACCCAGCTTTATGTATGTTTTTCTGAAAATACCCTGTCCACACACTCTAAGTGAAGCAACCAGAAGCAAGCAGGAGGCTCATGCTAATAATGCTGGATGAGCCGGTGCCTCTAATGGGGCCTCCTTATCCCTCAAGTCAGGTGCCTAAGGAGGTCAGAACTCCTGGGTGTGTAACTGAGACAGGAGGGAGGGGGGCAGGGCACAATTATTAAAAGAATCACACAGCAATTAGCACCAAGATGGTGGAAGATTCAACTCCCAGTGGACCTTGAGCTTCAGTATACACACATTGAAATACAATAGCTGCTAAACGGCTCTCCCACAGGTGCCAGGACAGTTTCCAGGCTGACCACGAAAGGTCAAAGGGTGGGTGATGGCCCAATTCCTGGGAATCGCAAAGTAGTTGCAATAATCCTCCCACTTATTAGCATATGAAGCTACCGAGCCCATAAAAACTAACATCTGCACATTTTGGGGACCATCTCATTTTTCCTAGCCGATCTCCTGTCTGAGGCCACCACTCTCCCTTCTGAGTAAGGATGGCCTGCATTCTGCCTATGGGATGTGTATCTCCTAGGCCTTGGCCTTTCTCTGGCCTTCTGAGATGGCCTGCACTCTTTCTATGGAGTGTGCATCTCTCTGAATAAATCTACCTTCACTCTACAGTGGCTCATTCTTGAATTCTTTACTGTGTGAAGCCAAGGACCCTCAACGGGCAGGGTGCATTCCGGGACTTGCCTGAGACCTGGGACATGGCCATCCTCTCTAGCCCCATTTTTTTTTTTTTTTTTTTTTTTGCTGTATCAAAACCATGACACTGACTTGAATGGGTAGACTGCTGGTAAACAGTGCATCCCAGTGTGAACTGGAGTAAGAGGGGTCAGTGAGGCCATCTGCAATGGGCAGGGCTAGCCCGGGGCCAGTTCTCTGATAATAAAACAAATGGGTTTTTTTGATGGAGTTCACTTATTTTATGCAAATGATTCCACCCCTTGGATTTCTTCCTTTGTTCAATGGCAGTTTGCTTTGGTAAAATAGATCAGCTCCAAACACCAGGGAAAATAAATCTTGCTGGCCATTCAGACGCCAGACTCCAGATCCAGAGCTGGATGAGATAGCCTTTTAGTGAAATCAGTGGGCTGGTGAGCCCCAAGGAATTCAGATGTTGTTTATCCAGTGAATAGATAACGATTTATAGCTGGGAGGAAGGGACATCAAGAGAGGAGAGAGAAATCCTTTGAATTGTATTTGTAGTCACTGACTGCACTTTAAAGCACTGATATTTAAAGAATTGCCAGAAGATTAGGGGTGAATCAACAATTCACCAATATTTTGGTAAGCCACAAATGGTGGGCCACATATGATACTAGGTGCTTCAAACAAGTACATAATCCCAACTTCCATTTTATCTTGATCACTGAAGAATTCATTGAAGTAGTGAAGGGTAAGGAAGATAATTGTTACGGTGTTAGGAAATGCATTATTTGGTAAGCGACACTTCCTAAGTTTTGTCACGTGTAGGGTCGTGGTAAGACCTTGTTTGTATCTTTCTGGGTTTCACTTACTGACTACCTGAGAAGGCAATTCAGTAGTACATTTGACAGTCAACCATGCAATACGCTTTCTTTGTAGCAGGTCTTGTTCCAAATGCCTCTAACAGTATAGTTCTGTGAAGGTGGATAACATTATTAGTCCCATTTTACAGATAGAAGAACCGAGACAGAGCTGTCTTCACTTGCAATGATGTGAGTGGGAAAGCTGTGATCCGAACCAGGAAATCTCATCCCTAGCCACTGCCCATCCTGCCCATCTTGGCAGCATCCTGTGCTGGCCCTGAGGGACAGAGCCGTTGTGCACAGAGTCCCAGCTGCATCCGCCCTCACTTTATCGACCTGCCTGGGCTTCTACTACTTTCTCCAACAGTCGGGAGTGACTTTTCCGCATTCCTCATATGAGTGTGTACAGGTCCCCTTAATTTTTGTTTTTGTGTTTGTTTTTCCCAGAGAGATGTTTTCCTAAAGCATACTATGCAAACTGACAATTTTCTGCCAACCTTGAGTACCTTCAAAAACAAACTGGTGTGCAGAAACATGGATGGGCTTAGAGATTATTATATTAAGTCATGTAAGCCAGACAGAAAAAGACAAATATATGTATCACTTATGTGTGGGATCTTTTAAAAAATGATACAAATGAACTTATTTACAAACCAGAAATAGACTCACAGACATAGAAAATAAACTACAGTTACCAAAGGGGAACGGGGGTGGGATAGGGATAAATTAGAAGTATGGGATTAACATATACACACTACTATATATAAAATAGATAAACAACAAAGATGTACTGTACAGTACTTGGAATAACCTATAATGGGAAAGAATATGAAAAAGAATATATATATGTATATGTATAACTAAGTCACTGTGTTGTATACCTGAAGCTAACACAACATTGTAAATCAAATATACTTCAATTTAAAAAAATGGTGTTTGTCGTCTTGTAATTAGAGATTGTCTCATGGGCATTTGTTGCCTATAGAACTTGCCTTGGCTACTCACTATCATGTTAATCCTCCCCAGTGACCAGGGCTTAAGTGAAGGAAAAGGATAGGTTTGGAGGTGGCCATGCAAGGAAGGAAGAGGGAAGGAGGAAAAGATTCTGGACCCGAGCTTCTCCAAAGGCTCGTTTCCAGGTTGACCAGCTGCCCAACCACCTCTGCATGATATATTTCTTCCTTACAAAGGAAACTCCTATTCAGGCAGATGCAACAGGTCCTGCTGGAAAGACAGTAGTCCTCATAGTCAGACTCGCCCAAGGTCAGCCTCTGCTCTGCCATTTACTAACTGTGTGACCCCGGGTAGGTGACTTTACCTCTCTGAGTCTCAGAGTCTTCATCTCAAAAGAGGGATGACAATATGACTTTGTAAGGAGTACATAGGTCATAATGTCCAGTGTATTGGTGGACCCTAATTCATGTCAATTCATCTTTTCTTCCATTGTCATCCCTGGATTAAAGCCACTAACACAAAGACAACTGGGGCATTCTTACTCACAGACCTCAAGTATTCTGGGCTTAAAGATATTATAATCATGCACTGAGGATCCCACTGACATTAAATTTAGCTGCATAAGCAAAATCGGTGCCTAAGAAAGGCCTTGTAATGGTAAATACCTACAATGGTAAATAACATCATCGAATTGTTCTGTAGGGCTTCCAAACTGAGTGTTACTGAATTCCAATGACATTTGGAAGAAACCAGAAAATACATGGGCTCACAAGCCAATTTGCTCACCAGACTTAACCAGTGCGATAAACCTTTAAAATAACTTAATGAAAAGGGCGCATATAATATAATAGCTTTAAGGATCATTTCAGAGAGAAATTGTATCCTGTGTTTTAAGAAACAGCAAAAAAAACCAACAACTTTTATGTCTGGCTGTGCTTGAAAAAGTTAATCTTTCATAGTCACTGTATTTAAAGAGCATTTTTCTTATCCTCTGTCACCTTTCAATGTCTTCCTTCCATTTCACTTTTGTCTTTTTTCGTTAAATTATAGGAAAGACGTTTAGGAAAAGAAGCATTTAGGAAAAGAAGCACTTGGGAATGTCATAGAAAAAAAAATTAATACAAGTCCAGTAAAACTAGAGCTAATTTTTAACTACACAAATATGCTAAGTTAGTAAATAGAAATAGTTTCACATCCAGCAAAGATGTCTGGAAGCGATCAATAATGTAATTATTTATTACTTATTCATATGTTTTAACTCAAAAAATGGCTTGAGCCATGTAAGAGAAGAAAGTGAAATTTATAATAGCAATCAAGTCCAAAGATCTAGCAAGATGTGTGCAAAATGGTGATATATGGGAACAAAAACACTTACAAAGAGGAAATCAATAAATGACCAAAGGAAAAGCCATTTACCTTGAAGCCTAAGATCAAAATAGTGTGATAGTGATTAGAGGATATTTTCTAGGCTGAGGTCCTTTGGAAGAACACTGAGCCAAATATAC
Organism: Camelus dromedarius; assembly: GCF_036321535.1. Taxonomy (NCBI): domain Eukaryota; kingdom Metazoa; phylum Chordata; class Mammalia; order Artiodactyla; family Camelidae; genus Camelus; species Camelus dromedarius. The sequence continues at coordinate 16,816,480 of NC_087439.1, forward strand.
CTTCTGATTTCATATTGATAGAACTCCTTGGTAATAAACAATGGGGAGATTTAAAAAATGAAGCTTTTGATCTGAACACTGTAGAGTTCCTGGTTCAGTCAACCTGTGTAAAAGATTATATTCACTTAGGAAAAAAAGCAAGACTGAAATATCAAAGCACTTGTGCTCTGAATTGCCAGATGAACCAGTGGGGTTCGTTTTAGACCCACAACCTCAATGTCATACTTCCTTTCACGTTTATGTGTAGGTCCTCAGGCTACTGTTTGCTTCCTTGTTTTGTTTCCTCATTCCAATCTGCCCACCATCTCACTTGAACTGCAGACCTGCTTTACATATTCCTACTGTAACCCTTTGGGCATGTCCTCTACACATAAACACACCTCCCCCTCCCATATCGACCTGTGCCCCAGGGATATAATTCTTCTTGGCTGAATCTTCCAAGGCTCAAGGTAACTCCTTTCTCCCCAGAGAAGTCTCCATTCCCCATCACTTCAGCCCACAGTGAAGTAGGAATTACTCTCTCCTTGTCTATGGTAAGTGGCAAATAGTAGTAAAATATGCCTTATGCTGGGATTTTCTAGTGACTATATTTCATCTGTTTATTGATACTTGGTTGTAAGCTCTTTGAGCTAAGAAGCGTTGCTATTTACTTCTCTGAATCCCTGACTTCTGTGCCTTGTGCAGAGAAAGTAATCAACAGCACTCTGCAGACCAGAGGTTGGTGCCCTTTCTGGTACTAGCTGTCAGCTTAAAAACTCTTCCAACAAAAAGGGATAGAAAGTTCACTTAAGATTATTTGCTTGGGTCTGTCTGTAAGACCATGCCAAGGTTGCAACCATAAAAGATGCAACTCTGATGGACCATCGAAGGCCCATGATAGGGTAGGTTTCTTCAGGGCATAGAGCTGGTACCCTGAAGTCATTATGCTGGGTCCCACTGCTGTCTAACTATGGTGCAGGGCAAGTTTTTTTAGCCTTTCTGTGCCTTGGTTTCCCCATTCATAAAATGGAGATTGTAAGAGTTACATTAGCCAGAAATTACAAAGTGGTCCTTAAGCTTTTTGCAAATAACAATTCATTTAACTCTCATAACAACACTATGAAGTAGGTTCTTCTATTATTAGTCATACTTTACAAATTAGGAAACTGAGGTACAGAGAGCATAAATTTCCTGCCCACAGTCATAGACACAGAAAGTGACACAGCCAGAATTCTAATCTACATAGTGTAACAGCAGAATCCATGTTCTTAACCACTACGCTGAACTGCCTCCCTTCTATCATAAAAAGTGATATATGCTATCAGTATAATTTTAATAAGAACCAAATAATGTATGAAACTTATAGGGGACTATAAAGGGAAGATACAATTAGGCTTTTTTCCCAATGTGACTGACTTTTATATTCAAATATCTCCTTGTAGAAGCTGTTGCTTTTTTTTGTAAAAGCAAGAATTAGGGCTGTTGGAAGGATAAAATAAGATGGGCTTGTTACATGGTTACCACAGTGCCTGACTAGTGTGAGCTCATAAGTTTGGGGCCATTATTGTCATTTTATGATGATGATGGTTGCTGCCTAAGGGCTCATGCACTGCTGATGTCACTGCTGGCTCTTCTCCTTGTTACCGCTCTGCCTTACTCGGCCCAAAGCTCCAGTTGGAATCAAGGTCAGAATGGATGTGTTGATGCTTATCCCTTAAAGAGGGCCGGGAAGGAGCAAAGAGGCACATTGCATGGCTTAATGCGCACCTTACCCTGGAAGCTCTAGGATCTAAACGCATCCTCCACACTGCAGCCAAACTAGATCATTTTTTTCTCCTAAATACCTTGTACTTTCCCAGTTGCAAATCTTTGCACAGTCTGTGCCCTCCATTGCAAACGCTTTCCTTCCCAAATGCACTGTTGTTCGCCAATTCTTCTAAGCACCTTGCAAATTTTTGCATATATACAAAGCTTTTCTTCCTCCTGCTAAGTGAATCAATGCATTTATTCATTTTGCAAGCATTCATCGATATCTATTCTACTGGGTGGCAGGCACTTTGAAAGGCAATCGAGATGATAAAACCCAGTGAAGACTTAGCTTCTGCCTTCAAGGGGACAAGAAAATAAATGATAAAATGCCGTGTCATCATTGCTATGAATGTAAGTTGAACAATATTGCTCCTTCCTTCCTTTGAACTTCATATTCCCTTCTTGACATTCTTTTTGTGATTCAGCATGTGCTGTCTGCTGTTAGAATTATTTATGTTCCTCTCTTACACCCTGATTAGTATATAAGCTGACCAAGGCCAAGGAACATGGCTTTTGCCCCATGGATTATCAGAGCAACCTCAAGTACAGAATCTCCCTAAATGCCTAAGAAATACTTTAGGCATTGAACCCTTAATCCTGCCATGCTGTACATTATAACAATACTGCATTTATAAAAACTCCTAGCCATTAGCTAAAAAAAAGCAGAGAAAGGTTTCTTCATCTTCCATGGTTCTTTAACAGACAACACCGAAGCAACCCTCAGCCACACTCAGACACAGAGTGAGAAGCAGGGAGATTTAGAGCTTCAGCTGCTCCAAAGCCATCGCTGCAGCAATGTACGATCCAGAAATGATATATGATTCTTTATTACTGGATCTCACAGCCCTGAGCAATTGTATCTGCCAAAGAGAGAATATTCACTTCAGAATTTTGGATGTAAATATTCAGTCCCTTGTGCTTTGCATGTCATTGCTAATGGTATATAAAGAATGATCCTGGAGAACTATAAATAATCATTTGGCTCTATAATGAAAATAGCAGTTCTGACTCGAACCAGCCAAAAATGAAATAGGGCAACTTTCAAACTCAAATCGGGAGGTTATCATCCGGATCCACCTCAGAAAGGAATTCTTACTGTCAGAGTACAGAATGATTTTTTTTTTTTTTTAAAGAAAGGCACTAGCCCATTTCTGCAACGCTATTTCAGCCAACAAGATAGGTGGACTTCAAATTACAAGTGGGTTGTATTTTTAAAGGTTATTTTTAAGTTGAATGTTTAGGACCAAATTTCCAACATGATCATATCTTGGTGGTCCAATTTCCAGGAATAAACCTTCCATCAGGGACCTAGACATCTTTGAAAGTGTTTCAAGGGGAAAGTGGGATTCCAGTTCTAATTTTAAAACACAGAAACGGGAGAACAATCTGTGAGGATTGATTTGGTGGCTCAATATAGAGCCTCTTCTGTAGCAGATTGCAAAAAATGGCCACAAAGACCTCCCATTCCTATATGCATACCTCTCTGCAAAGTGACTTAGCAGCTCCTTTTAAGGAGGAATAGTGGAATCAATATCTTCCCCTCTCCTTGAATCCATTGGTGGAGTTTACATATTTACCTCTTGAATTCAGGCTTAGCCATTGTGAATTTCTTTGGCCTCTGGGACAGCAGCAAATCTGATGCAAGCAGAGACTTGAAAAATGCTTGTGCATTGGGACTTGCCCTCTCTTGCTACTCTTGGGAACTTTTCATGATCAAGTCTCACTCAGATGAGATCGACCCAACAACCAGATAGGTGAAGAAGTTGGTCCTAGACCACTCAGCCACAGCTAAGCCACTAGCTGACTGCAGAAATCAACTGAACATTCTAAGACCAAAAGAAATGGCCACCCTATTCACAGAATCATGAGAAATTAGAAAAGTTACTAAGATACTAGATTTTGGTGACATCTTATGTAGCAAAAGCTAATTGGTATACCTTCATCCCATGTTATCTACTCCATGTAAATCTCTCTCCAAGTTCTACATTTTGGGGAAGGAAACTACCTACCTAGAACTTGGTTAAGTGAAACTCAGAACTCACAGTGCAGGAAACACCGCCTGGGGTGACAGAGGTAGAAAGTGAGGAGCTGTGACTTTGCAATTTTCAGAAGAGACCATCCTCTTCTCTGTCTTGAGAAATACCCAGGGTCTATCAAGTCCAGATGGAGAGTGGGAGCAGAAGGCACCATAACAAAGACTCTCTGATGGTGCAAATTCCAAAATGGAAAACTTGCATATCAGGGTCTGCTCTTCCCAAGCCGAATCTTTCAAATACATCCTAGCATCCACCAAGCTCCCCACAGACTTATGAAGGAGGCTGCAGGGCCTGTAAAAGGGGACGCACATAGTTTCCACATACTAAGAGAGGTTAGGCATTGGTACTGAATGAACCCAACGCCGTACCTGCCACCTGACTGAGCCCTAGCTGATTTCCTCACTCCTGACCATTTTGCTTTGACGTCTGCTCCCCTGGTTGTGGACATTTTCTAGCACTAAATGGAGGGATTTGGCCTGAGGTTGCCAAATACCCAACACAAATGCCACGCGGCCCCATCTCCACTAATGACTGCTAGATGGTCAAATCCGTTCCTGCTAGAGCCAGTCTCAGAAGCTCTCCCCTCACACTGCTCCAGGAATCCACTTACCAATCAGTCAGAACGCAAACATAAGATGACCTCATCACCCTGTCCTGATTCCATCCTGAGCCATGCTGAACTCTGTTTTGTCCACAATCATCTTGATTGCTGTGTTATCAATCCTGTTTTTATATACTTGCCCATATCTTATATATTATTATGATAGATAATTTCTACCTCCTTTCTTAGCTCCTTCTTTGTCCCAACTTTTCTTTATTCTATCTCATCTACTTTAATTTTAGATGACCTTATTTTATTCCACATATTTTTAGACATTATCATACCTCTGTATTGAAACAAAGTGATATGTAAATATATAAAGTATTTATGTAATTGTCTCTCCTTTTTTTTTTTTATACTTGAAAGTCAGGATTTCATTTGCCTATTGTTAAGTTCATCTTGTGGTTTTCCCTATATTTCTGTTACAACATCTTTCTGGATTCTGAATTTTTTTTTTAGTCAACATATGACTTAGCCCTCCCAATGTCATGTCATCTGAAAAAATGGTATATATTCCTTTTGTGTCTTCATCCAAATTCATGATAAAAATTGTCAAAGGAGAGCGAAAACTTTGGCAGACAACTGGAAATCCTCATCCAAACAACCTCAAATCATTTATCAGCTATGAATCTACCTAACATTATAGGCTCCTGCCCACATTTCTATATATCACAAAAATCTATCAAATGCCTGAAGAAATGAAGAATGGGAACATTCCATATAGGGGGAATAAAATGAGAAAAAGAGCAGAGAAACATATGATTCATTCCAGAAGTAGAGAATATTTTCTTGCATTAAAAAATGAATATGTCTATGTAAAAAACAATTCCAATTTCTTGGAACAGGTCCACATTGAGAAGTGTGTTGAAAGTTGTATTGTTTACCTAAATTAGGAAAATTAATTGTTCTCTCATCAGTGTTTCCATAGAACTGGATTCATAAGCTTTATTTAGTCCTGGTAGTCATTAGTGTGTTTCACCAGATATTCCTCCGCCTCTTCCTTCTGGCTGTATAGTATGGTTCCACTTTCCTGCCCTCTCAAGGCTGGCATGGACATGTGACTTGCTTTGTCCAAAGAGATATGAAAGCGTTATATCACTTTGGGTTGAAGCCTTTAAAAGCTGATTTACCTGTGCCATGGTACCTGCCAAGCACACGTTGAGATGAAGCCTCCATCAACCTGGGGACCTTGGTAAACACCATGAGCAGAGCTCCTCTGCTGAACTACACTGGTCTTGCGTGTTACTTACAACACAGCCTATCCTATCCAAACCGACACGTAGAGTTTGCTTGTATGTATGAGCGTGCGCGTCTGTGTGGGGGTGGAGGGAATGAAGATGATTTACGTATTGGGGATGTAGCAATAAATAAAACAAAGTTCCCTGATCTTACAGAGCCTACGTCGTATTACAGGAAGCAAGTAACCCTCTGACTTTCGTTTCATGTGATTCAGAAATTTCATTATCAGTTGTGTTTATAGCGGGAATTATCTGAGAAAGCCAAATGCTGGGCAATTTCCTCTTCCCCTCAGTCACACAGGGATGGGTAAAAGGAGCTGTCTAAGCCTTTTTCTTGAGCCTCTCTATTCTGAAACATGTCCCAAGGACTAGGGGGCCTTCCACTCATCTCTTAGTGACATCCAGGGCTACAGTTACTTGCTCCACCCTCTCTAACCAGCTCCCCAGTGACGCTGAAACTGCTGGTGTGTGGACCACACTCTGCATAGGAGGTGGTACCCCGAAAGGCAAAGACCCCGGTTCTTGTCATACCTGGAAGATAAGTTTCCAGTCGGGAGATGGCATCTTGTGTAGCTAAAGATTTTTAAAATTTTATTTTAAAAAAAAGGAAAAATACACCTCCAAGAATGGGAAGCAGGCTGATCCAAGGGAGGAGAAACAGCGGTCCTTGTCTCCCCTTTCTCTTACACCCTCTCTTAGAGGAGGTCTTTTGATTGATGGCTCTTGTCCCGGAATGCTTCGTCATGTTTGGCCCCCTTTGTGCATGTCCTTACCCATGGTGTATGTAGAAAAGCCCAAGTGAGTGGGGGCTAAACTGCAATATGAATTATATTACAATGAGCACTGGTTAAGTCCTTTCTGCTACTGCACAGTCGGCTGTCGGGGTTTAGCCAGTCTTTTGGTTGGCACTCACTTAGAAGTAAAGCCCCTTTATGCTGGATGCGGGCATAACACCATCTTCCAGACCATCCTCCCTCTCCTCCACCTGTCTATCGGTGCCCTCACTTATCTAACTACCTAACAGAATGGACTTCCCAGGGCTTCAGCTGTAAAGTTTGACATCCTTTGCCTTCCAAGTCTCTCAGAACAGTTGGAGTGGGAACGGGTGGGATGGAGGGCAAAATCCAATAGTCAGTCGTGGGTCCTCAGCTCAGATTTCCTTTTCAGTATTTGTTTCCATCTGTGCATTGCAAGCATGTATTTCCTTTCGTTTAAGTTGTACTCATCCTGGTGGCTCATCTAAATCAGTATTTATGAAGAGCTCACCTATGATTCTATGTGCAGCCCATAGTGGAGAACCGCTCAGTTTAGGTGACTTTCCCACGAATGACAGAAAGTTCTTTCTCTGGAACATGAGCTGAGGTCTTCCCCAGAGTTAGCAGTCCCCCTATTATGTAAAATAGAGTCACCTTGCTTTTTTGATTGGAATGGGGGTGGGGCTGTTACTCAGGAGTGACATTAACCTTTAATGGCATTTACCCCTGTTGTTTCATGGGCGGATTCAATTAAATTCTTAGAGTCCATTATTTTCCTTGCTGAGGAGAGGCTACCAATATCTCCTTCTATACAACGCACTAGTATTGGATGAAATCTAAATATTTCTTTATCTGCAAATTCATGCACTTTACTGAACAGAATGGGGACTTTGCATATATTAAACTCTCAGATTCTGACTGTGATTAACAGGTTTTTTACCTCTTTCTCCTGATTGTCACATAATCTCCCATTCGTTCCCAGCAGGTCTGGTCTGTGAATCTACTTTCCTGACATTTAAGCCCTGGGCTTTCAGGGTTTCAATCTTCCCTTTATTTACATCTCCAAGCCTTTAACTAGGTCAGGAGAAGTCACGATCCATTTAACAAATAGTCCTGACCACTGCTCGAGATGAGAAAAAGAAGACGATGACGATGTTGAAAAATAAGAAAACGCAAGAATTCATCCTCAGTAAGGAACAGTCCCAATCGCAACGGCAGTGTTATGCAAACCGCAGGCTGCCATGTATCAGTGAGTCATGAAATCAGTTTAGTCACTTGTAAGCAACAATTTCAAAGGACATGGAAGAGAAAGCATCAGTATTTCTCAGGCATAAGGCAAGGTACTGTTTCATGAGACTGTGTTTCACAGATCTGCCTGTGAATCTGGGTTTGCACATGTGGGCTGGGGTATAAAACATACTGAGAAACATTCATCTAAAGGGTATCAGGTAATTTGGGACATTCTAAAAAGTGTTAGAATGGCATTTCCCTGTGTCTTTCACCTTTCTATTAACTGCCTCCTTCCTTTCTGACTTTCTGCCTCCCAAGCCTGTCACCTTCTCCCCACAAAGCTGGTATTGGTCCAAATAGCAAAGCAAAACACATTAAGGCTGAAATCTACGTTGTCTTTAGATTTCCATCAATCCAGGACCATAGTGGGCTCCAAAGACCCTTAGATTGTCTAGCCAAAAAGTATATGAAAGCTAATTAAAGATAAGTGAAAGTAACTCACGGACTGCCAATGGAGAAGCTGTGTATGGAAATTTCCACTTAAGCTTGTAGAAATCAATGTTTTGGAAGTATTATAACAGTATTATATACAGCTTGGGTTGTTTCTTTTCAAAATACAGGGTTTTTTCATTATCATCCAAAATTTCAACACAAATTAATCTAGCAGAGCAATACTGGGAATTTGACGTTTCTTTTCAATCACTATGCTCCTGGATTTTTTTTGCTCTTACCCCTGGAGGGCTTGTCAAATAAAAACAAAAAGTTTGAAGGAACAAAGCCAAAGTCAAAAGTAAAGTGATAAAGCTTGGGAGTGAGCAGAGGAAGAGAAAAATACATACAAGAGTAACACCCAGAGGGATGGGGGAACAGAAGTTGTGGGACAAGGGGACCCCATGGGGAGGAACAAAACAGGTTCAGACCAGCTTCAAAGAATTCTTCATGCTGAGCACAGTAGGAAAAGGTTAAAATAACATATACTTCTCTCAGTAAAACTCAAGTACAAAAGGACACTGCACAGGACCAGGGTTTTGTATTTGCCTGCACCTGTTCTGTACAAGAGGACCTGGTAGACACTGGGAATGGAATTCCTCACGAGCAGTAACTTTTCTTTGATGGGTAAATTAATGATGAATATAGCCGTGTCTGTGACAACCATGTAAGCAATTATAATGTATAAAGGCAACATGAAAGAGAAGTATTTACGGGACCTTAGCGATATTAACTCCAGGTAATAAAATAAAATTGGAATTGAACTTTCCCTAGATATTCATCCAAGAGAGACACACATCCCACTCCAGGTCAAAGGCATATTTCACAAAGCTCACTAAATGCACTGAGCTTCAAATGGTGCACTGGAACTCATGTATTCAAGTGAACTCCCAGCTAATTTTAAGAGCCCTTACATTAGACTCATGACCAGTTTTTCTGGTTAAAAAGATCAGAATCAAAATTTAAATGTATAATTCTAATATTTTCCTGAAATAACTTTCCAAAAATTATTTTAAGTAATCTGTTAAACTGCAGGCATACATTTGAATTCACGAACAGTGCTTCAACTCTGAGGTAACAAATTTGGCAACAACCAAACCTTTTATTATCAGCTTTTAATCTCTGCTTTATGCTACTAGGGTATCAGGTTCAATTTAGTTCAGCACATATTTACTAAGAATGTATGATACATTCATCTTTTATGCTGAGAGAGTAGTCCTGTATCTTTTTAAACAATTATCATTTGATATAATTTTACTTTTATAGAAAATCTGAAAAACTCCAATTGGTCTTCTCTCTTTTTTTTCTTGTCAGTCTGCCTAGTAGTTTATCAATTCAATTTTATTGTTTTTTGTGGCTGTTGTTTTCCCCCAAAGAACCAGCTTTGGGTTTCATGAATTTTTTTCTATTGTTTATCTGTTTTCAATTCTATTGATTTCTGCCCTTGTATTTATATTTTCCTTCCTTCTGCTTGCTTTGCGTTTACTTTATTCTTCTTCTCCACTTTCCTAAAGCAGAAGCTTAGAGTGCCAGTTTGAGACTTTCCTTCTTTCCTAATGCAAGCATGTAATGTTATACATTTCTCTCTAAGTACTGATTTCACTGGATCCCACAAATTTTTATGTTAGATTTTCATTTTACTTCAAGTTATTTTTAAATTTCTACTGAGATTTCCTAACACACCTGTCCATTTAGAAATAAGTCAAATTCCCAAGTATTTAAGAGTTTTTAAGATATCTTTCTTCTATTGATTTCTAGATTAATTCTGTAATGGTCCAAGAGCATAGTTTCATGATTTCTATTCCTTTTAAATTTGTCAGTGTTTGTTTTAGGGCCTCATAGATGGTCTACACTGGTGAATTTTTTGTGTGCACTTGAAAAGAATGAGTGGTCTCGTGCTGTTGGGTGGAATATTCTATAAATGTCGTAGGTCAAGAGGGCTGATAGCATTATTCAGATTTTACATTCTTGCTGCCTTTCTGTTTGCCTGCTCTATTAAATACTCAGAGTGCTGAAATCTCCAATGATTACTGTGAATGTGTCTACTCTTTCATTTATTTTGAAGTTTTGTGGCCAGCGACATACACGTTTATGACTATTGTGTCTTCCAGGATGCTCAACCCTTCTATCTTTTTGCAATATCCCGTATTATAATATCCCTTTTCTGAAACCTATTTTGTTTAATGTACCTACTCCAACTTTTTTATGTTTGATGTTTTCATGGCATGTATTTTTCCATTCTTTTATTTTTAATTTATTGATGTCTTTATATTTAAGGTGGGTTTCTGGTAGATAGCACACAGTTAGGTCTTGCTTTCTTATTCAATTGGACAATCTCTGTCTTTTAACTGGTTTATTTAATCTGATCACATTTATGTGATTTTTGACATGGTTGGATTAAACTCTACAACCTTGCTAGCTGTTTTCTATTTGTTGTATCTCTTCTTTGTGTTGATAGGCAATTCTCCACTATGTTTCTATACATTTTATATCAGCTATTGTCTCAGACTATCTTTTCAAGAATGTTTGTATAGTGAAAAAAAAAAGCCCTGAGAGGACAGAGATAAGAAGAGTCTAATTCCAAGACAGAGGGCAGATTTATTCCTTACCAGGAAATCTGATCTCTTTTATTTATGTTTCTTTTTTTATTTGTCTGTTTCTTTGTTTTAGATTTCACATATAAGTGTTATCATACAGTGTTTTTCTATCTCTGTTTTTATTTTTCTTGGCATAATGCCCTCAAAGTCCATCCATGTTGTCACAAATGACAGGATTTCCTTTTTTTTCTGGTTGAATAGTATTTCATTATGGATGTGTGTGGGTGTACTATGTTTTCTTTATCCAGTCATCTGTTGATGGAAACTTAGGTTGTTTCCATGTCTTGGCTACTGTAAATAATGCTGCAGTAAACATGGGGGTGTGGATATCTCTTCAACATAGTGATTTAATTTCCTTTGGATATACACCCAGAAGTGCTGTAGATCATACAGATTGTATGGCTGTTCTACTTTTATTTTTTTTTAAGAATAAATAATTTTAAATAATAAGAAATTCTATTTTTCTTCAACCCCTTCACTCTCCCCTTCCCAAGGAAAGAAGCATTTATTTAATTGGTGACCTTGGGAAAATGAGTCACTATGCATGTTTGTCTTAGGCTCTCTTTGGCTCTCTCCCTTGGAGCCTGGGAGCCCAAAGGTCAAGTTCCTTCCCTTCTGTGCCCTTTCCCCCTCTAAACAGCAAACTAACTCACCAGGGTAGAATCCTACATCATGAGGAGGTGGGAGAGAAGAGATTTTTGTTGTTCAGTGTGAGATCATAGCTACAGTCTTCAACCTTGCTTTACCAACAACAACAATTTTTTTAAAAGTGGATATTTCACACTCTATCCTATGTCTTTGTCTTTTTTTAATTTGGTTCACAACTGTCATTCTTCAAATCCCCAAGAGTAATGGAGGGAGAAAATTTTTATAAGATAAAGTTAAATAAACTGGGAGGCAGAAGAAAGAGCCATGGAAGACCTAGGTTGAAAGCAAAGGAAAAGATGATAACTACTGCCTCTGAGAAGTGGAGCTGGGACTTTGCAAAGTGTTAAAGCAGGAGGAGGAAATGCCACGTCTGTTACTGGTCCTGGGGGAGAAACTGAGGGAGCCAGCCTATGACCCACTCCCTCTCCTCCACAATATTTCTGGCTCCTGTTCTGCCAAGAGTTTGGGCAGCACAAGTTATAAAAACTTTTTGAAACCTTTTGGAAGTGTCTTAGCATTTCCGAAAGTCGAGTCATAATGTGAGGTTTTGTGAATCAATGATATTTTGAGGGAAAAGAAAGTCCTCGTGATTGAATTTTATGGATCAGATTTGTGTCTGTCATGGTAAACACTTCCTTCTAATGCAAATATCTGCAGGATTTCCTAAAATAGGTCAGCCAAGAAGATAACTAGTTTGACCCTATTGTACATGCCAAGCAAGTTATCAGAGCAAACCAATAACCCTCCCATTTCCATACAAGTCAGAAAAGAAAAAGGTACCCAAGAGATGTCAACATTGTTTCTTAGCAGGAAATATTGCCGCAAGATACTTGTATTTCAGTCTGCAATGCCAGTAGGTAGATTTTTATTATCACTAATATGTAGCATCGGACTCAGAGACAAGCTTTCACTCAAAGTCAATAATGCATACCATTTGCCTCTGTGATAAAGGTGTCACACAAAAAGCCATTTTTACATTGTTGCAAGTAGTGTGCTATTCGTAACAGATGTCAGTTCAAAGAAGAATTGTAAACACTTTGTGGCATGGTAGATACTACAGTGTTGAATCTGGACTGTTCAAATCTGTGATACCAGGATGGGTATCAGAAAGATATGAATAGCTCAAAGAAGGAGTTGGAGTAAAAATACCATTTTGTCATTTCCTAGAAACTTTCAAAATCTTTTTCTCCAAGTACACTGAGACTGAACTAATTTAATTCCCATACATTTGACCTTTAGGATTGAGAGCAATGTTCTAATTTATATAAACACAATCACAAAGAAAAAGCCAATAACAACAATCTGATGTACCTGAGAAAATTTCCAGTTCTTAAGAAAGTTTTTTATGAAAGATCAATTCAAACTCCAATATGTAAAAAGTTGATGATTAAGCCGAGAAAATGGGAACAGCAGCACACATTCTACATGTAGGGCAGTTACAAAAATTGCAGCTGGCTATTAAACTACTGATCTTGTCAGATACATAATTTTTGAAAGACTATTACTGGTCTCATTGTACTAACTGCATTTATTACCTTTTACAAAGTCACCATGAAGTTACCACAAAGAATGGGACAATTCTTTAAACTAGAGTAAGAAGATATGTTATTAATAAAGTATTTAAAGTATATAAATGGACATGTCACTTTAAGGTTTGTCTCTGCTATCTTGGTACTTAAGAAGTGATTTGAAATGATTATCTGGCTAATTCACACACACACACACACACATCACCACCACCACCACCACCACCACCACCACAACAATAACAATTACCGAATGATTAGACTTCAGGAGTTGAGAGGAGGGAAGATGTTGATTTAAGCAGATGGATAATATAAGTAGATCAAATCCTGAGAACAACTATTCAGAATCAGTTTTAATCTAGTTAAAGATTAATTTCCTTTTCCTCTCTCCAAATGGGAGGAATTTTCCAGATACAACTAGAATAATTAAACAAGGTTTAATGCTGCCTTCTGCATTCCTTGAATCCTGTGGTGAGGAGCCAGGAGGATCCCTACCCCAGGACAAAGTAGAAATCTCAGTTCTTGCCACTCCAGAAGAGGGAGCCATGCCAGTAGTCTGTGGAGCCCTGAGATACTCTGGGTTCAGAGAGATCAGGAATTCTTCAGCAAGTTTGAGTGTAAATACTACCTTTGCAGGAGCAAAGGTATGTCCAGGCAACCCCCAGAGAGAGAAAGAAAAAGAAAAAAAGAAAGCCAGAGAGGTCTTTCCATAGCGGTGTATTAGTTTCCTATTGCTGCTGTAACAAGTTACCACAAACTCTGGCTAGAAATGTATTATCTTGCAGTTCTGTAGTTTAGAAGTCCGTCATGCTTCTCACAAGGCTAAAGTCAAGGTGTCAGCAGGGCTGTGTCCCTTTCTTAACACCCTAGAGAGGAATCCATTTCCTTGCCTCTTTCAGCATCTTGAGGCCACCCATTAGTTGGGTCCTGACCTTCTTCCATCTTTAAACCAGCAATGCCGTATCTCTCTGACCACTCCCCTATAGTCACATCCTCTGCTTCTTTCCAGTTCTAAGAACTCTGTGATTATGTTTTCCTCCTTCTTCACTTTTAAGAATCCTTGTGATTACATTAGTAATCACACCAGATATCTATGGACCCAGAAAATTCAGGATAATCACCCTATCTCAAAGTTTTAGTTTAATCACATCTCAAAGTCTAAGATAACATACGCACAGGCTCTGCGAATTAAGAAGTGAACACCCTGGTGGGGAGGAGGGGCATTATTCTGACCACCACCAGGCCTAACAGGAATGTTCTTTAGTCATGGCTGTTACCAAGAGTGGTCATCTTCCATGGGGCTGTGTCACCCATGCATAAGTGAGCAACCAGTTCTTTCAAATTATATGATGGAAAACCAACCACCCCTTAAAATGTGTACGTAACACCTGCTCTTGAATACAAACCACCATGTTCAAACACTTCCTTAGGACATTCTTGCCTAAAGTTTATGTGAACAGCTTTAAATAGAGCTGTCCCTATTTAGAGCTGTCTGAGGTCCATGGAGGGAAAGGCTCATGACAAAATGGCATTTGCTTAAAGGGTCTACTGGTATCATTTGTGAATGAAATGTGAGAAGAGAAGAGAAATAATTGTCTATCTCACTGTTTCTTCAAAACAGTGATCTATGAAGCAACAGCCTTTGAGATGCAGCACACACACACAGGCACCCACACACAGGCACAAAAGATTTTGTCATCACTCAAGGAAAGCTGAATATTATCCACCTCTCAAGGATTCTCAATGTATGTTAATGTTTTAAAGCTCTGAGAAGTTCCACAGTAAGAAAACGTGTGTATGGTCAAACTTTGGCTCCTTGAAAAATATAAAGGGAGCTTCCAACTTTAACTTGACTTCTGCTTGGTCCCTGAGGTGCCCTCACTGATCCCATACCCTCACTGGAAAGAACAGGGTTTCCCATCTGGTTCCAGAATTCCTTTCTGCTGGACTTTGGGGCAGTCTGCAATAAGCTTGCAGGCTTCTATGAGAGTGGTCGCCAAATTTGTTCTGATTTGATTGTCTACTTCCTCAGTAAAATTTTATATATCTATATGTAGACATTCAAAATTTAATGTGTAAAAATTTTACGTGTACTACTGTACTAATATACACCTACATCAGATTGTAAGTATAACAAATCTCAAATAAGAATTATTTTATATGTTTTGATACTTATGGTTACTTCATATTGCCAATAGTTAATCCCTCAAGGAAAAGTACACATTTGGAGTTAAGGTTGTCCTTCCTAAACCTGGGTGTAAATTCATTCTCTCAACCAGTTTTCCTGCAAATAATTTTCAATGCTTTGTCTCATTTCTTACCAGATCTTACAAGATTATGGTTGTTCTTACTTTGCAATGTCACTGAAGATGTTCTCATCCTAGAAGCAGAAGTAGAAGTATCAGCTACTCCACTTTCTTGTGACCTGATTAGGCTTGCTTTTATCATCTTCGATCTATGACATGCTCATATGCTGTTTGTTTTATTTGATTGTTTTGTAGAATTCGTTTCAAGACATTTGTCCATTCTGTGAAGGTTAAGTTTTATTAAAAGGAAGCAGCATAGCACATAATTGTAGTGAACCCAGCACACCTAACATGGTACACTGAAACCAAGTGGGGGCACTACGGACAAGCCTTCTTAGCTGCAGAACGCCCTTCTTCATTCCAGCATCTTGCCTGATTAGAAGGCAAAGGACTTGTTGCCATACAGCCCAAATCTACATATCTATATATCTAATATTAGTAAAGGCTGGTTTCTTTCTCCCATTTTTTATAAAAATCAATCAATAAAAGTTCTACCATTTTCCTCCTGAGCCCTGCTGGATTGCCTTAATCGCCCTCCAGGTGTGCTCCCCAAATGCCATGACCACAGTTTATTCCAAAACTGCAGCTGGGAATTCAGGGAGGTCCAGGTTTAATTCCAGATCTGCTGCTCTAACCCTTTTCAGAGTTTCAGGGAGAAAGTGCTCAGTAGTGCCTAGTGGTGCTCTCAGGAGGAAAAATACTGGATTTTTGTTTGAGGCAATAGATAAGTGTCAAAAAGGTGGGGGTAGGCCTGCCCTGAGAGATACTGATCTCCTTCCCTGAGGACATCATACCCTCCTGGTGGACCACAGGCTTAATGGTTAACTCCATTTGCCAGCAGAGAAGAAAGTCTGCGGACTGCTGCAGGGAAGCTCTTTTCCCCAGGCCATAGGTCCCACTGGAGGGATATCCATTAGAGGAACGTTCTCGTCTCCCTTGGGGAGACAGAGTGAAGCATCAGATGGACATTTTAGAGCACAGAATCTAGGTGCCTTGAAATCAGCTCTTTCCTTTCTCTTTGGCACCTGCTTGGCCTGCAAATGAGACACTCATTGGGGGCAGATTCTGGACCTACTGGGGTGGCCCACGGGCTCCTGGGCTGCCTTTGAATGTGTGTCCAATTCTGGGCTTCCCTTTTAAGTAGCTCATTGTTGCCACGTAACTAAGTCACAGTCTCACAGGTATTTCAATCCCTATCTGACTAGCTTCTTTGTTTCCCTTTAGTGGTCCAAACTAGGTCCAGAAAATAAAACAGTGAAAAATTGTGGGATCTTGGGCAATTTCACTTTAGCTCAATGAGTCTCTGTTTCTATGCCACAAAATGCTGCTAGTAGCATCTGCCTTTTAGGGATTGCCTAGTCCACACCTTGATGTTTGTTAGCTATGCATTATGTGCAGGCATGTGCTAAGTCCTTCGTTACATTCCCTCATATAATCTGCACAATAACTGCATGAGGCAGGAATTATTATTATTCCAATTTTAAGATGAGGACACCGATACTTAGAAAGTGAACAAGATAACATGGACCATGCCCTTATGAGACTTATATTTTAACACAGAAGCGGAGGAAACATTTAGAACCTACAGCCCAGGTCTTGATTCCTTTCCAGAAGAGCAAGCCAAATGGAGAAGACAGAGGTTGAACCAGAAACTTCATACAAAAATCAGTGATCTACCACCAGACAATTTTTTTTATTCTCCTAGTGGTCCTCAGGGTTCAGAGTCCTAACAGCCCTACTCCCCTACTCCAACCCTCTTTTTTGTATCCAGTGTACTTCAAACGGCAAGTTACAGTCCATCAGTGAGTCATAAAATTAATCTGTGGTTCAAGGCCAACATTTTTCTAAGGGAAGAGAAGAGAAGGGAAGGGGAGAGACAGGGAGGGATAAGGAGGGAATAGCTTAGAGAAGAAGGATCAGAGTGCAGACCACATACGAATCATATTATTTTATTTAATGAAATAACTGTTTTGTGTGTGTGTATGTGTGTGTGTACTAAGTTGAATGTAAGTTTTTTTTACTATGGATCATAATCCAAAATGTTTTAAATTCATGGTTTCATCGTATTTGGGTTATCATAAGCTTGTTTTCATGGTGTTAAGACTGATTCTAACCTTGCTTAAAGTTCTCCTTCCTCATCCATGTTTCACAGCTGCTCTGGAAGAGAAAGGTGGAGAGGGCCCTGTGTGTATAAGATAGTAGCAAGAGGGAAGGTGGCAGAAATTAGAGACATGTGGAACAGGTGAGTGGGGCTGCAGGCAGTCCTGGAATGACTTGTATGGATTTTGTTCTTAAGCATTAAGGGAAGCCTTGGAGGGCTTTTGATTAGGGAAGTAATATGATTCCATTTATGTTACAAAAAGATCCCTGTAATTGTTGGGTAGAGAATGAATGGTAGGAGGCCGAAGTGGAAACAGCTGTGAGACCAGTGGCACGTTCTAAGACAGTAGTAGTTGAAATGGAGAGGAGAACGTTGAGGCCCATACCAGTCAGGGTTTGCTCAGAGAATAGACCAACTAGGAAACATACATGATAAGGACTGCACCTTACACAGCAGGGCAGCTAGTTACACAGGCTGTATAAGCTGCTGTTTCTGTGCCTGGTGCCAGAGCCTAGAGGCCACAGGGCAGCCAGTTGGGAAGGGAAACAGTGTAGGAAGTGGGACAAGTAAGGACAAGTGGGAACCTGGAGAGCTAAGCTGGAAGTCACCAGAAAAGACTGCCACCTGCACTGTCTCTCACCACCTCTAGACCTTCAACTTGGATGATGGCTGGTTCCTGAGTGATTAGCTGGCACCTGCCGTCAAGGTGCTAAGATGCACTTAGTTCAGGATTCAGAGAAGCTGAAGCAAAAGATCAGAAGGAGCTAGCTAGTGGGCCTAGCCACTCCCCATACCAAGTAGGTGTCATAGCAGATAAGGAGCCACACAGGTGAGTCACAATAGCCCTTGTGCACTGCACTCACCTTCTCAGTGTAAAAAAAAAGACCACCCCTTCACTGCTTCTCCCAAGTCATGTGCAAAATGTTTCTTGAGGGTTATGCTAACTAGGAACTCTGCAGGGAAGAGAATTCTGGGGAATGTGTTTTCAGCTTCGCTATATTGACACAAATACATCAGAGAGAACTTTCCTTATGTACAGAAAAAGAACAGCTGGAGGCTGGATCGAGAGATAAAGAAGGTCTAGAGGATCAGGAATGTCTATCCACTGCACCACACAGACCTGCTGATGCACTCCCAGTATAATAATCTCTCATTCTATAATACGGAGTGTTTCCTTAACATAGAAAAAATATCAACAATGCCACAGGGTCTGCTTTTATGGGAGCTGTCAAGGACTGGGCTGCTACACTATCCAATTCCAGGAGTGTCATTTTCATCACAGTTTTTGTGAGTGGTGCCCCTTGGAGTGGCACACTGCATGGCCTGTGTAGCTATATGTAGCAACCGTAACCAAGGGAATAAGATATTCATTTTAGATGTAAATTTTATTAAATTTTGAATCAAAAGACACAAGTAAAATTTCTCCTCATACACCATATAAACGGGCTCGGTGTCAGCTTTACGAGAGTGCCCCTTTCTAAATAACGAGCTGCTTAACTCCCAGGATGTAGCCTGGTTCTGTCACACCTACCTTGTGAGATCTGGAACACACTGAACTTTCATTATATTCTGCTGATGAAAGGTATCTTAGACCTTTTCCTAATCATTCAATTCCAACCCTACCATCTAGCTTATCTCAGAGAAATTAAATGGTTTATCTAATGTCACAATATACATTAACTATGTCAGAAAAGGAATCCAGATGGTCAGTGCCTGAAATCATTCCAAATAGATTCTAAAGTCTTCGAGGTTAACTGACCACTTCTTTATTCTTGCTCCTCCAGGAAAAAGTGCAGTTATTAAAGATGCTCAGTAAACAAAAATAATATGAGAATGTGCTAAAGCACTTGCAAAGAATTAAATCATAAGCACGGGTAGGGTAAGATTACTATCCTAGGCATTATTGTGCTGAATGGGCTCTGGCTGAAGCCTGCCCCCTACTAGATACTAACTGTGAGCAAGTTCCTTAAACTTGATGCCTCAGTTTTCTTACATGTAGAAGGATACTAACAGAAGCTGAGAACAGAATAGAAGCACTTAGTAGAATCTTGGGTGCTGTGCGCATACAATCAGTGTTAGTTATCATCATCACTTTGCCAACATTCAGATGGTCTACATAAAAACCTAAGAGCTATTTACATAAGAGTGTGGTCCATACTGTAGTGTCCCAACTTTTAGGAAGGCAATTTTATTTACTAAAATGGATTCAAAACTCACCTTAATTCAAACAACTGTTTCTTTCAGCACATGCCACTGAGTAACCACTCAGCGAGCTCACCATTTAATAGAGGAGACAAAGAATTTACATATGGTAAATGCATCAAGAGACATGGGCATAAGGGGCATGTGACACAGAAGAGGGCTACTTAACCCTAAAGTCAAGGCTTGTGATATTGTGATTTATAATATGAAGTATGTCTTTGGTCTTCTTCCACATTCCTGGCACAGAGCTCCTAACACCCTTGGAATTTCCTAAATAATAACTATAAAGGTGTATTGTTATGTTAATGATGTGAGTTTTAGAAAACACCTAAGGATAGGGGCTGGTTGCCAGGGGGAGCCAACCGTGTTATTAGAGGGTTGGGACTTCCCGTTCCACCCCTACTGACCTCTCAAGAGGGGACAGGGACTGGAGACTGAATCAATCACCAATGGCTGATGACTTAATCAATTATGCGTATGTGATAAAGTTTCCATAAAAAGCCAAAGGATGGGGTTTGGAGAGCTTCTGAGTTGGTGAACACATGGAGATTTGGGGAGAGTGGTGTGCTCGGAGAAGGCACGGAAGCTCTGTGCCCTTTCCGCATACCTTGCCCTGTGCATCTCTTCCATCTGGCTATTGTTGAGTTATATCCTTTCATAACAAACGAGTAATCTAGTAAGTAAAATGTTTCTCTGAGTTCTGTGAGTTGCTCTAGCAAATTAATCAAACCCAAAGAAAGTGGGTCACTGGAACTCCCCCATCTGTAGCCAGTCAGTCAGAAGAACAGGTGACAACCTAGACTTACAACTGGCATCTGAAGGGAAGGACACGGGCTTGTATGGCTAAGCCCTTAACCTGCGAGATCTAATGCTATCTCCACAGAGATAGTGTCAGAATTGAGAAGAGTTATAGGACACCGAGCTGGTATCTAAGAATGTCTTAGAGTGAAAATAAACCTCTCCTCGCCAACATTGGAATTGGGAGTATACATAGCCTAGCCCTATGAGCATAAATGAATTTACAAATCCACAATGGTGCCTTTCTATTATTTTATATCTGAAGGTCAGTTGGGGTTAGGACCTTATATCTAACTATGCTCAGCTGTTTATTTCATGTTCATGTTATTTTTGTAGAGGAGGAAAATTTCTCTCCTCTTCCATTCTAGGTTCTTCAGTTGGTGTAATAATTAAACTGATATGAGACAAATAAACAGGAGAAAAACTAATTTAATTTTGTACATATGAGAGTCCATAAAAATATAAGAATCAGAGAAGTGACCAAAGCAGGCAGAAATTATAAATTTCAGACAAGAAAACAATAAATTTGTGAAGGATTTATAAGACAAAGTGGTTTAGGTTTAGTATAGAAAATTAGTGAAGAAGTAACAAGGTTTGTTTATACAGTTTTCTTGGCCCTAAATTCCCTATCTCTCGGGATAAGGATGCCTTCTACCTTCTTGAAATAGGGAGGGTATCTTTCACATGGAAGTTGTATTTCCTGCTTTTAGGAGGACAAAGGAGGTCAGAGTGTCTCTCTTGCACTTGTTGGTTCTTATGTAACTTTAATTAAAAAAACCCAATATGCCAAAGTGGTATTTTTTGGGATGGTATAATTTGTTCCCCTTAATTTTGTTTGTTTAAAACTTCCCTTTAAGAGCAGAAAAAAAAAAGAATGAAAAAAAGTAAACATAGCCTACGGGACTTATGGGACAACATGAAAAGGACTAACATTCACATCACAGGGCTCTGAGAAGAAGAGAAAGGGAATGGGGCAGAAACCTTATTAGAAGAAATAATGGCTGAAAACTTCCCTAATTTGGGGAAGGAAACAGACATCCAGAACCAGGAAACCCAGAGAATTCCAAATAAGAGGACCCCAAAGAGACCCACACCAAGACACATTATAACTAAAATGTCAAAAGTTTAGGGGAAGGATATAGCTCAACTGGTAGAGCACATGCTTAGCATGCATGTGGTCCTGGGTTCAATCCCCAGCACCCCCTCTAAAAAGAAATAAAACCTAATTGCCCACTCCCCCGCCAAAATAAAATAATTAAATAATACAATAAATAAATAAATTTTTTTTAAGTTAAAGACAAGGAGAGATTATTTAAAGAAGCAATAGAAAAACAAACTGTTATGTACAAGGGATGAGACTAGCAGCAGATTTTTCACCAGAAACTTTGCTAGACAAAAAAAGGAGTGACACAATATGGTCAAAGTGCTAAAAGAAATAAACTTCCAACCAAGAATACTCTACCTGGCAAAGTTATTACTCAGAAGTGAAGGAGAGAGAGAGTTTCCCAGACAAGAAAAAGCTAAACGAGTTCATCACCCCTAAATCGGCCTTATAAGAAATGTTGAAAGGATTTCTTTAACAAAAAGAAAGGATGTTAATTAGTAACAAGAACATATATATATAAGAACAAATCTCACTGGGAAGGTAAAAATATAGTAAAGGTAGTGGATTACTCATTTATAAAGCCAGTAAAAAGTTGAAAAGATAAAAGTAGTAAAAATAACTTGATCACAATAATTAGTTAAGAGATACACAAGAAAAAAGATGTAAAATGTTGGGTAGAAAAACATAAAAGGTGGAGTGGAAAGTGGTAATGTCGTGCTTTACAATGGGATGAAACTTAAGTTGCTATCAACTTAAAACAGACTGTTGTAGACATAAGCTGTTGTATATAAGCCCCATGGTAACCACAAAGCAAAAACTTTTAGTAAATACTAAAGAAAGAGAAAGGAATGTAACCATACCACTAAAGAAAGTTGTCAAACCACAAAGGAATAAAGCAAGAGAAGAAGAGAGGAACAATAGAAACACCCAGAAAACAATTTTAAAAATGGCAATAATCATATACATATCAAGAATTATTTTAAATGTAAATGAACTACATTTTCCAATAAAAGAGAGTGGCTGCATGGATTTAAAAAAAATAAAACAAACAAACAAACAAAAACCAAAAGACAAGATCTATCTATATGTGGCCTACAAGACTCACTTCAGATATAAGGACACACACTGAAAGCAAATGGATGAAAAAAGATATTACATGCAAATGTAAACTAAAAGAAACTGGACTAACTATACTTAGACATAATACATGTTAAAGACTACAATAAGAGACAAAAAAGGGTGTTACATAATGATAAAGGGGTCAATCCAATAAGATCCAACATTTGCAAATATTTATATACCCAATATAGAGGCACCCAATTATATAAAGTAAATATTAAAAGATGTAAAGAGGAAAATAAACAGCAACACAATCATCGTAGGGGACTTTAACATCCCACCTACATCAGTGGACAAATCACTGAGACTGAAAATCAATAAGGAAACATTGGCCTTAGAGGACACATTAAACCAGATGAACTTAACAGGTATTTACAGAACATTCCAACCAAAAGCAACAGAAAACACAGTCTTCTAAATACACAAGGAAAATTTTCCAATCTAGATCATTCATTATTAGGCAGGAAAATGAGTCTTTATATATTTAAAGGATTGAAATCATATCAAGCATCTTTTCCAACTGCAATGGTATAAAATAAGAAATTAATTACACAAAGAGAACTGGAAAATTCAGAAATATGAGAGGTTAAACAGCATGCTACAGAACAACCAATAGGTCAAAGAAGAAATCAACAGAGAAATTAAAAAAACACCTAGAGACAAATGAAAACAGAAATGTAACATACAATACTTTATGGGATGCAGCAAAAGTAGTTCTAAGATGAAAGTCGACAGTGATAAGGGCCCACCTCAAGAAACAAGAAAAGTTTCAAATAAGCAATCTAACTTTATACTTCAAGGCACTAGAAAAAGAAGAAAAAAGCATTTGACAAAATTTAACATCCATTTATGATAAAAACTCTCAACAAAATGGGTATAGAGAGAACATTTGTCAAAATAATAAAGGCCATATATGATAAGTCCACAATAATAAAGTCCAAAATAATAAAGTCCATATGATAAGTTAAAATATACTCAGTTGTGAAAACCTGAGATTTTCCTCTAAGATCTGGAACAAGGCAAGAATGCCCACTCTCACCACTGTTATTCAACATAGTATTGGGAGTCCTCGACAGAGCAGTCAGGCAAGAAAAAGAAAGAAAAGCCATCCAAATTAGGAAGGAAGAAGTAAAACTGTCACTAGTTGTAGATGACATGATATTACATCTAGAAAACTCTAAAGATTCCATTTAAAAAATTGTTAGAACTAATAAATGAACTCAGAGTTACAGAATACAAAATCAACACATAAATATCTGTTGAATTTCTATACAATAATAATGAATTAGCAGAAAGGAAAATTAAGAAAACAATGCCATTTAAAACTACATCAAAAAGAACAAAATACCTAGGAATAAATTTAACCAAGGAGGTGAAAGACCTGTGTAGTGAAAACTTATCAGATATTAATGAAAGAAACTGAACACAAATAAAAAGAAAGATATTCTGTGCTTATGAATTGAATTAATATTGTTAAAATGTTTATACCACCCAAAGCAATCTACAGATTCAATTCCTATCAAAATACCAATGGCATCTTTCACAGAAATAGAACAAACAATCCTAAAATTTGTATGGAACCATAAAAGACCCTGAAGAGCCAAAGCAATCTTAAGAAAGAAGAACAAAGCTGGAAGCAACATTCTCCTGACTTCACACTATGTTACAAAGCTATATAGTAATGAAAATAGTATGGTATTGGCATAAAAAAGATATATAGATCAGTGGAACAGGATAAAGAGCCTAGTATTAAACCCACACATATATTCATAGTCAATTCATTTACAGCAAAAGAGATAAGAATATGCAATGGGGAAAGGACAGTCTCTTCAATAAAAAGTAAAAGCAACAAAAGGAAAAATAAACATCAAACTAAAGGCTTCTACACAGCAATGAAAATCATCAACAAAATGAAAGGCAACTTACCAAATAGGAGAAAATATTTATACATCATATATCTGATAAGAATAATAAAGAACTCATACAACTCAATGGCAAAAAAAAAAAATTCTGACTAAAAAAGTGGACAGAAGATCTGACTAGACATTTTTCTAGAGAAGACACACAGACTGCCAACTTCTATATGAAAAGATGCTCTGTATCATTAATCATGAGGGAAATGCAAATTAAAACCACAATGAGATATCACCTCACACCTGTCAGAGTGACCATTATCAAAAAGACAATAAATAATAGATGCTGGTGAGGATGCAGAGAAAAGGAAACACTTGTGCACTGCTGGTGGGAATTTAAATTGGTGCAGCTACTATGGAAAACAGGATGGAGTTTCCTCAAAAAATAAGAATAGAATTACCAAATGATCTAGCAATTTCACTTCTGGGTATTTATTCAAAGAAAGCAAAATGCTAATTTGAAAACATATATGCAATTCCCATATTCACTGCAGCATTGTTTACAATAACTGAGCTATGAAGCGTCCATCAATGGATGAATGGATAAAGAAGATGTGGTATACATATTCATTGGAGCACTATTCAGCCATAAAAAAGAAAGCTTGCCATTTATGACAACAAGGATGGACCTTGAGGGCATTATGCTAAATGAAATAAGCCAGACATAAAAATACAAATACTAAATGATCTCTTTCACATATAGAATCTAAAAACAAAACAACAATAGCAAAAAACCCCACTAAGCTCATAGCTCATAGATACAAAGAACAGACTGGTGGTTGCCAGAAGCAAATAAGGGTAGGAGAAATAAGTAAACTGTTTTTGCTGTTTTGTTTTTCGCCTAAATAAATTGAAAAAAATTAAACCTCTTCTGTCCATGAGTAGCCTTAGGGTTGCATAAGACAATAGCTTTATCTTTTCTATGATTCTTTAGACTTTTAGTAGTTAGTTATCTATTTCTTAAAAAGCATTCTGAGTCCTCCCTGAATGACTCTACTCTGATAAAGAACCCTTGAATGGAGAATTTTAGAAACTCGTAAGACATTGTACTAGGTGTCATGGAGCTAGCAAGACAGGCAAGGTCTGTTTAGGGAGCATGTGGGGTAGTAGAGGAGGATATTGGGGATGAAAAGTTAATTGTTAGCAAGGCAGAATCAGCTTCAAACAACAAGAGAAGTACCACCAAGATTTGCATTCGTGGAGGAAGGTATGACTGATCCTTAAAGGGTCAGAGGGAGCTTCAGGGAGATGGGGCTTTGGAGCCGTCTGGAAGAGGGTTTTGACAGGTGGAGGAGGGAAGGAAAAGACATTGTTGGTTGGCATGGCTGGCGTTTCTGACAAAGGGAGCCATGTGCAAGATGGTCTGGAGAGTGGGTGAAAGTTGGGTAGTTCTACCTACTGGGTTAACGCACAGTGCACAGAATTGGAGCCGGAGCTTGAAAACATAACTGAGGCTCCATTAGGAAGCACCCTAGGAACTTCATCCTATTCAGCAGGTCCTGGAAAGTTATTCCAAATGTTGAGGATAACAAAGCAACATGAAAGGTCATACACATTTGTGGTACTGAGGGTGCAAGCTGCCATCAGACAGACCTCACCTTGAACTCACCTCTTATGCAGAGGTATTGAGCTTCCTGAAGTCTTGATTTCCTCATCTGCAGAGGGAATAATGGCACCTAATTGCCAGGTTATTATGAGATGTAACTGAGCTGAGATGTGAGATAAGAAATTAACACAGTGGCTTCCATAGGGTAATTTTTCAGTAGCTGCTGAGGAGGACTATGACCAGTATGATGACAAAGGAGGAGGAGGAGGAGAAGGACAAAAAGAGAGAAGTTTACTGATAATACAGATAATGTTTGAATTCGTTTTTGTATCTCAACCCCTAATCTAAAGTTTGGCACATGGCAGGCACTCAAACTCTTGAATTAAACTAAAGGACAAATTAATCCCAGGGAACCGTGGTATATCTGTTTCATATCTTCACCAGTCTTGGGGGGAAGGAGAGAAAAACAAATGTAGGTAGTAGGAAGCTGCCTGAAGAAGAAAATGTAGACAGGATAATTAGAGGTGCTTATTCGAAAAAGCCTATGATGAGAATAATTACTAATTATGCCAACCCAATGTATTATCTTTATATCACAATTGGGGGGAAAAATGCCAAGGTCAGTGAAAAGCACAGAGCTGAAATGGAAAACCTGGCACCCTTGAGGAGTAATTGGGTTTTCTTACTGGGTTCCCTCTCATTAGATTTGATGTAATTGTTTTTAAAACATCAAGACATAATGACAAGTATGTATTTCGATATTACCGTGATGCAGTAATCAAAAGGGCATTTAAAATTTGCTGTACAATTACAGTCCCATTAAATCTAAGTGAACTGCTCATTTGAGTCACTAAATCTAATCTGTTACCTTGCAACATACATGCAGTGAGTTTCCATCATGACGGAATCATAACCAGATTTCACTCATGGCTCTGGGAAGGGTTCTGGAATAACATTTTAACAAGGGCTGGGTGATGTGTACATGCAATTACAATTTGCCTACAGATTCACAGATAATATGCCCAGCGCTCATATTATCACATCAGTAATGGAAAAACAGGCAGGACTGGATTCATGCAGGCAACAGACAGCCCAATGCATGCTGCTTGCTCTCTCTACTTCATCATGACAAGGGGACATTCCAAAGCATTGCGTGTCTTCACACTAAAAACCTGACTTCAAGGCTCCCCCATCTTGTTGAGGACAACTTCTGAAGGATCAGCCAAAATGAGCCCTGGTTTGTATTCTTCCACCCACCACAATGGAAAAATTTCAAAAGAGTCCAAAATGAGACTAGCCTCACAGCATTCAAAACGCTGTGTGTAAGGGTCTTAAGAGGAAATCGCTTTGAAAAGACAGCCATCAAGTGCTCCTGGGGCAGGCAAGAGAAAGAAAAGATCCTGGGGGAGGCAGCTGGCCTATCCAGCTGCTGAGGAAAGCCGCGTGATGGATGGCTTCCACTGGGGACAATGGACAGCCGTGAGGGACAGGTCTTTGTTCCCGGGTTCTTGCACCCTCTCCTTTGACCCGCCCCACTGACCTATGTGCTTGCGCACATGGCAGGGACGCCCTGGCCCTCTGCAACTTAAGGCCCCGCAGGATCACTCAGGCAAAGGGCCCGCTGCCTGCCGCTCCCCCTCCCCCCACCCCCCATTTCCAGGCAGTCTGGCCAGATGCAGATAGGGTTGGAGGTGGAATCCTGGACTACAGAGAACAAGGTTTCCAATCTGCAAATTCGTTCTAGGATTAGCACAAATCAATTGCACAGAGAGATGAAGAGCTGGAGGGTGGGGGTGGGCACTTGTTTTTCTCAGAAGAGGAGAGTGAGTAAGCAACCATCCCCAGGTGGTTACTTAAGGCATAATTAATTTGCATTCCCAGGGATATTTTCCCATTCAAAGTAAAGAGGGCAATTCTAAGGCTCTGATGAAATCACAGCTGTAGATTTCTGGTCAACTCTGTGGGTGTGAAGGGCAGGCCTGAGCCTGTGGTGTCACCACACACCTGGCCCACTCTGACCTCAGGCTTTTCCTCCATAAAACAAGTTAATACTTCCTACCCTGCCTAGTCACTAGAGCCTTACTGAAACAAGTGAACTTGAAAATACAGTGGAGAAAGAAAAATACTGTGTGACCTCACTTACATATGCAATCTAAAAAAGTTGAATTTATAGAAGCAGAGAGCAGAATGGGGATTACCAAGGGCTGGGGCAGAGGGTGGAGAAAACAAGGAGACATTGGTCAAAGGTACAAAGCTAGAGTTATGGAGAATGCATTAAGTTCTAGAGATCTAATGTATTGCATGAGGATTACAGTTAATAATACCATACTGTACACTAGAAATTTGCTCAGAGAGTAAATTTCATACGTTCTCACTACAAAAAAAAAAAAAGGTAACTATGTGAGGGGGTGGATATGTTAATTAGTTTAACTATAATAATCATTTCACTATGTGATATGTATATGTATCAAATTATCATCAACTACACATTAAAAATATACAATTTCACTTTAACTTTAAAACATTTTAAAATTGAATTAAAATTTTAATTTTAAATAAGATTTTACCACATCTTCTTTATCCATTTGTCTGTTAACGGACATATAGGTTGCTTCCATATCTTGGCAATTATAAACAATGCTACTGTGAACACTAGGGTGCATGTATCTTTTTGAATTAGTGTTCTTGGTTTTTTTGTATATGTATCCAGAAGCGGAATTGCTGGATCATATGGTAGTTCTATTTTTAGTTTTTTAAGAATCCTCCATACTGTTTTCCACAGTGGCTGCACCAATTTACATGCCCACCGATAGTGTACAAGGGTTTTCTTTTTTCCACATCCCCGCCAACATGTGCTATCTGTGTCCTTTTTGATGACAGCCATTCTGACAGGTGTGAAGTGGTATCTCATCATGATTTTGAGTTGCATTTCCCTGATGATTACTGATGTTGAGCATCTTTTCATGTGCCTGTTGCCCATCTGCAGTTCTTCTTCGGAAAAATGTCTATTCAGTTCTTCTGCTCATCTTTTAATTGGATTGTTTGGTTTTTTTAGATGTTAAGTTACGTAAGATGTTCGTATATTTTCGGTATTAACCCCTTATTGGTCACATCAATTGCCAAAATTTCTCCCACTCACTAGGTTGCCTTTTAGTTTTGTTGACAGTTTCCTTTGCTGGGTAAAAGATTTTAAGTCTGATTAGGTCCCATTTATTGTGGGGAAGGGGGAAAATAGGGGCAGGGGATTAAGAGGTACAAACTATTAGTCATTATGAAATAGGCTACTAGGATATATTGTTCAATGGGGGAATATAGCAAACATTTTATAATAATTATAACCAGCATATAACTCTTAAAAATTGTGAATCACTATATTGTACACTTGTAACTTATATAATACTATATATCAACTATACTCCAATTTTAAAAAGCTAAAAAAAAATAAATTTAAATAAAGCATATCCAAGTGAAAAAGAAAACACTGTAAAAACATAAGAGGGACTCACCCAATGACTTCACAAAATATTGTAATCATTTGTGAACACTGAAGTCTGGTAATAATAACAGCTACAATTGACCACACACCAGCTTTGTGACTAGAAACATGGAAGCACTGAAATCAAGCATCACTAAGCCTCACAACCCTGCCACGGAGCATCTCATTAATCTCATTTTACACATGAGGAGACGCAGGCTCACAGGTGTTAGGTAACCGGCCCCAGGTCACGCAGCCCATCAACAGGTGAGCTAGGTTTGAATTTAGTTCTTCCGCCTGAAAGCCTGTACTCCTTTCACTGTGTGTGTTGTCTGTGTCAGACTCCAGAGCCATGGAGGGTGTCCTGGAGGTCAAGTTCAGGTCTACCTGGAGCACAAAGACCTGTCTGCCCAGAGCACCTGAGCGGTGCCATGTCACCACCAACAAGCCTCGACGTTAACACACTGACTCTTCCTCCCCAGCTCCATGCCTTCATCTCAGTGACTTTGGATCTTTCCTCACAGACATCCCTTTCCTACTCGAAGTTTCTATATCCAAGAGCACACACATCCTCTCTCCCCACCCTACCTGCCCAGCCAGCATATCCCATGATTCAGCTTCACCCGGCCACTCAGATGGAAACTCAATACCATGTCTTGTTTTTCTCTCACCTTCCTCCACCTCTACTCCTGCAGCCCCCATCTGAATTTACACCTTTATTATACTCCATCTGTATAGTTACCACAATGCCCTGTCCTGTGTGTCCTGGAAATAGGTCTAGCGTCGCTTCCTGCAATACAGCTGGGACCCCGTCCTTACCTTGCTCAGAAAAAAATCACTCTGTGTTATCTCCACAATGAACCCTGAACTCATTCATAAACATTCAAAATCCTCCTTGATTTGATATCAACCTACATTCCAAGGTGACATCCCCAGTTTTCTCCATCACAGACATTAATCTGCTACCAGAACCAGCGAGTCCAATATCGACTGGGCAGGATTTGCTAAGACAAGGACTAGATTCCAGACAGATTTCCCGTTGCTGAGACTGCAGATATCTGGGCTGGCAAGTGGCCTGTTGCAGAAAGAGGGGTCTTGCCAAAACAGTCACACCAGACACAAGACCCACATTTAGCTCAAAACAAGGTACATTCCCAGGTTTGGGAAAGTTGAACACTAGACAGGATACAAGTCAGACAGAGGAGAACAAGACAGCCACATGAGACAGGAATTGCCTTTCAAGGCAGTACTTGAAGCACAAAGAACCAGGAAAGAGCTCGGGTATTTAAAGGAGGATAATGCAGCAGAGCAGAAGCAGCAGCAAGAATGGCAGCTGTAGACCTCTTAAGAGCTTGCTGGGGTACCATACAGATGCTTCACTTAGCAGTATGTGTTCATAGGATTGCACTGTTTTGTTTTGGTTTTTAATTACATGGGTTTAAGTTACTGTAGTAAATTACAGGCATCCTCAACTTCCCTTCCCCACATCAGGGATGAAGGATTTGTGACTGGAAGGCATAAACTGAGAAGGCAGGAGTAGAGTCTTCCCACGATGTGCTGAAAAGAGTTTACCCCGCTTCTGGTTTCCATCATGATGAAAAATTGGAAAATTTTACCATGTCCAGAAAAAATATAGAACCCAAAAACAAGTTTCACAAATTTGTGTAGCTGATTTCATTCACTATTGTTGTTTCATGGTTTCTGAGGTTCCTGGTTATTATATTTTTCATTTTGTCCTAATGTTGGGATGTTACATTCTGATATGGGGGGAGGATATTATAAACTAGTGGAAGAAACTGGGTTATTTGTACTTCTCCCCTCCCCCACCACACTACATGACTGATGAAACAGCTATTCTCATTTTGGAATTTGCTGTCAGTCACTCTCAATGAATTCTTTTGTCAGTGTCATAAGCCTCAGAGTTACAGAGCCCTGCAGGCAGAGTTACACACAAGCTTCTGGGCTCGGGGTATCAGAGCTGACTGTTTTGTTTGATGTTATAGTGTTCAGCTTCAGTAAAACTGCCTAAGCTGATAGAGGCAAAACCACCTCTAGCAGAACTGATGCCTTAAAAAGTCTTAATTCTGTGTGGATGTGATACAAGCACGCCAACACAGCCACAAAGAAGGAGACAGCTTCTGCCTTTTCGCAGAACTGATGTAAATTCGAACATTTCCTGAGACAGGTCAGCCTGGAGTCATTTTCCAGTTGACTTGCCATATAACCAGGGGACCAGCTCCCACATCACAGTGCAATGCAGATGAAAATCCCTTGTAATTTCTCTCGGGTTTTCCCATTTGTTCATTCATCGTGTAGAAAATCATCAGTGTGTGGCTCAGAGTTTAAGCAGACTGGTGGGAATCCATCCAAAACACAACCTGGCACGCAGTTGGTGCTTAAGAAATATCTGTGAATTACCACTGTGAAAATTGAATGGGGTCCTTCTGGTCACTCTCCCTCAAATACCCAGCAGATGCTTTCAAAATTTCAGCTACTCCAGCAGCTGTAGGAATCCCCCTATACATTGATTCTCCTGCCAGATGGGCGTGAATACAAAACAACAGTTTGGGTCCATTTTAAAGAATTTTGAAAAAAATGCATGAAGGCTTCTAGTTCATTCCTTCAACATTCATTTATCATTTGGAATTTATCAGGCTTCGTGGCCTCCACTATCATTTAAACAGCCTTCCTGGATTTGGAGAATGAGCTTCAGTATAAGCCCTGGCTTCCCACGGTGGAAACTAGAGACACATGTCTTCCCCAGCCCTGAATTTCAAAAATCAGAGGCACTCACAAAAGATGTCGATGTAAAGAGACGCTAATAGGGCAGCATCGGGAGGAATGCTTTTCCCAGCCAGTGGAGCCTGGAGAGGTCCTGAGAAGTGTCACTAGCGGCAGAGACACCTGTCCATCATCCAGCATCAGGCAGGGATCTGAGGTTCTTGTGTTCAGTGGTGGAAGCAGGGTCTTTACTGACTAGCCTTCTGGCTTGGGGGGAGGGGTAGACACTGTTCCCGACTGTGTGGTCTCCAAGCCTCACGCTGGTCCTTCCACAGACTCTGTGAACATTTGAACTAATATATTTCATTTGTACATACTCTGCTTAAACTAAGTAAAGGAGGTTTGGATGCAACCAGCTAAGAACGCTGACTGCTACATTGGCATTTTGTTGAATGCCATAGTAGGTAGGGGAAGGTAGAGAAAAATAAGACATGAACACAGTTTCCAAGATTCCACAGTCTGGAGATAGGAGCAGACTCGAGCCCATCCGTGGGATGTAGTGCGATCAGAGCTGTGAAGAGGTGCACAAGTAGTCACAGGTGCAGCAGGGCAGAAGGAAAGGAAGCCTGCTGGGGAGGGTGCACGCCCCACTGCGCCCCAGCAGTGGACACTGACAGCACCGCCCACAGACCCTCAGGCCATGCCCTGACCAAGGGCTCCGCCCACCCCTGATGTCCGAGATGCTTATACTGTGATGCTGTCAGTAGGGCTCAAAATCACAGGATTGCAGGTCCATCCCTGGGGATGCTGAAGGACAGCCTCAACCGCTGGGCTCCCGTGTTCTTTTGTCTATCTTGCTGTTAATTGGATCTGGGACTTGGAATTCCCTCGTGTCATAGACAAGCTGTGGCCTTGGGGACTGACTCAGCCACCCAGATCTGGGTAGCTGAGGTGGGGCGTGCAAGGAAAGTGGAATTCCTTAGCACCGCCAGTTCTGAACTTCAGGAGGAGCAAACCCTAGATTGAATCCTTCAGCAGGAAGGAGCCAGGGATGGGGCAAACTCCTGAAGGCATCATCCTTTCCACATCTTCTCCGGGCTGATCATCATTGTTGCAGTCGTGTTTTATTCTGCTTCCTTTAACATCTTTTATGAGAATCTTAACCTTAGGGTCTCCCTGGTTGTGTGGGCCGAACAGCAAGGAGCCAGGAAGTAGCCATCGGAGGAGCAGCCAGGGTCGAAGCTCCACTTGTTGGCAGAGCAGGAAAGGCAGGTGTCGAGGGGCTGGCCGGGCAAAGAAACAGAGGAGGAAAATGGAAGGTGGAGAGCCCGTGGGGTCCCCAGACTGGGGCGGGCTCGGAGCACACGCCCAGTGCCCATGCAGCCCATCAACCCCGCCTCATTCCTCTCCCCAGGTTGGATCCGCCTCCTTGCTGCCCACAGGTGCACTTCCGGGCAACGACAGCGCTGTCCGCGTGGACTGTCACAGCACGGGTGACTTTCGAATTGCTCCGCCCCCGGGAAAGCCTGGCTCCGCGCATGGAGCTGACCTGCTGGCAATGGTTTTGCCTAAAGCACAGCTGAACCGCTTCGGTCCCTGGATCCGGCAACCCTCAGCAGCAACAGCCTCCGAACCGAGACTGGTTTTCCCTAGGGCGCCTCTCCTAGGCAGAGAGGGCCTCTCCCGGGCCAGACATCAGGTACCTTTAAGTTGTACACACATCCCAGGGGAAAATAACCACAGCACAGGGTTACCTAATAGTCCGACAACATCGGGGACATCATTTCCCTTTCTCGCCTCTTCCCATCCCTTCTTACAACCAAAAAGCAGCCTCAGCTGTGCTGCTGTGGCTTTATCGCCTCCCCCACAGTGGCTCACTTCCCAGTGTAGCATAACAACCAGCCTCAAGCTGGCGATTCTGAGGGCAGCAGAAGCCAGCTGAAAGGTGACAATGTTGTTTTTCTTTTCATTGTATTTATACACTGGATACAAAGATACCTATGCTTCGTTATTACCTACTTACATTTAAGGGAATAATATTGATACTCATTTCCCTTCTCATTTTTAAATATCTTTTTTTTAAATAAATGAATGTAACCTAGAAAAAGTCAGTAAAGTGTTCAAAAACTATAAGGACCTGCACATGGCAGAAACTGTGACAGCCCCTGAATAATTGTAGTTTGGAGAGCATGTCCCTGAGATGTGACCCTCCATCCTGTTCCCTTTCCTCCAGCTCAGTCTCAGCTCCCGGAAAGTGGGGGGAGTCCCCTCGTGGCAGTCAGCCAAAGTTGGGGCACTTTAAGTCACTGGTATTGGATTCTTTCCTCTTTTTAAATTGTTTTCTTCAATGTTTTGTCTTTCACCCCATTTCCCCATTAGGGGGTGAGATCTTTGAGGGCAAATATTTTGTCAGTGCTTTCTTCCCAATTTACTTGAAGCTGCCAGCTGCAGTATTAGGCACACAGTGGGCATCAGATAAACACCGCTGCTCTGCATTCAACACTCGGGCGACAACATCCCCACTCACACCAGACGCTGGAAAAATAGGTCATCTATTTGGCAAAGGCAACAGGATTCATCAGGACAGGCTCGGCGAACGGTATAAATGAAAAACAACAAACAAGAAAGTCAGCCTTTTGAAAAAAATCACATCTTTGCAGCAGAGATGTCAGCCTGTCTGAAAATGGCTAAAACCTGGGGATTTTCCATAGATTAGTCATGTGGTTTAAATAATTAGAACTGAAGGCCCAGTGTGAGATTGCCCCCAGTGAAATCTGAGCAGGTTCCAGGCGAAGTTTAGTCATGTGTAAAGAGAAGACGTACCTTATCCTGACAGCAAGGAATTAAAAGGAGGAAGAAATCAAGAAGAGACCTGCAGCCTGGAGAGAAGAGAAAAGGCATGTTCTATGGGCTGGGCCGCGAGAGAGGTGTGCAGGAACCTCAGGCAACGTGTTGAATATATTTGCAATTTTACAGAAAGAGTCCAGTCTATATCACAGGCATTTGGGGTATGTGTTTTAATAACATTCTAAGTGAAAGCTTTCTCTCTGGTAATAGAATTTCTTTCCATTTTTATGAAGTCAAAAATGAAAAATAAGCCCAAGCCAAAGAATCTAATTTCCTATAATAAGGTTTTGTTTTGAGTTACTTGTAAATGCGAAATCACGGGGCCTTCAACACCAGAAGGCATATGTGGATCGTGGAAAGGAAATAAGAAAAATAAAATAAAATCTTAGAAACCCACTCATAAATATTGACCTTCCCCTTTTTCCCTACCTCCAGCTCCCACCTAAGCCTTCACACGTGTGTGCCCACACACACACACTCACACACCCAGGGAGAAAAATAACAACACGGGCTTTCAGAGACTGGGCCAGATGGACTGTGAACAGACCTGTTCTCCAGATAGAACGCATTTTGTTCAATAAATTCATCACCTCTGGATGGAAGTCCATGGAATTCGACACGGCTGCCAAAAATGCCCAAACTTAGAAGTGTCCAAGGGTACCACGTGGTCCAGAGTCACCCACTGGAGGCTGGGTGCTATCAGAATTGGACACCAGACCCTTTCTCAACATGGTCTAGCTTATCTTTAATCAGTGAAAGATTGTGATTGTGTTGCAGGTTACGGGGTCAGTGACCCCACTTCTCAATGTCTCTTCCATTTTGTCAGTTTGACCCAAGCCATGTACCCTTTGTGCTTTATTCCCATGTGCTCTGTCCAGAATATTGTCAAGAGATGCTCACGAATCTTTAGTTTCATCAGTCCTCCCCAGTTTTTCTTGTTCCTGAAAGAGCAAAGGTGTGACTCCCACTCCCCATTCACCCACAGTTAATACTGTCATCAGGAGCTATGAGCCAGTGCCGCCCCTTCCTTTGTTCCTCTCAGTTTTACATCTCTTTAAGACCTCCAGTCTGCCTGTTTCCAGGACGGGGAAGCTAATTTTGCCCCCTCGTCCTATGGAGCCACGTGCCTTCCTCTATATTAACTGCCAATCAGTCCTTCCTGTACCAGGACTTAGTATCAGTTCTGTAGTTTGGGTCAGATTTGTGGTCCCCTACACATCTTCCAGTCTTCCCTCTTCCTCTTGGCTGGACAACCTCTTCCTCCTCCTCCTCATCCTCCTCCACTGTGCCTCCTCCCACTCAGAGCTTCCCCGGCCTCTACAATGCACCCAAACTTTGGACATGGTTCGTACACACATGAGGGAAACTTATCCTTGGCCCCAGAAGCCTAGACTAAGTCTTTATAATTTTTTTACTTTTCCCTTCATCTTTTTTTTTTTTCTATATGGGCCAATATTCATCAAGAACCACTTATTCAAATAAGAACTGTCTTTGATGACTTTTTAAAACATTTTTGGAATCTGATTGCCTCTATGAAGGAGTCACTGGAAGTGTTGAACAGAGTATCAGTATTCTTGTGTGTGTGCATTCGTGTTTATATACATAGAGTGCCATGGAAATAGTGGGAGTTTGTAGTCAGCCTGACCTGGGTTTGAATCCCAGCTCCACCAAAACCTCAGGCATCATCATTGATCCTTCTAAGTTTCAGCTACCCTACCTGAAAAAAAACAATAAAGGGGGAGGGGAACAGTTCAGTGGTAGAGTGCGTGCTTAGCATGCACGAGGCCCTGGGTTCAATCCCCAGTACCTCCACTTAAAAAAATAATAGTTAATTAATTAAAAATACATAAATAAACCCAATTACCCCCCACCCAAAAAGACAATGGAGATAACAGGAGATACTTCAGTAAGTTGGTAGAAGAATTAAATGAGATAAGGTCCTTTGCACAGTACCTGAATCATGTAAGCTCTCAATAAATGCTAGAAAAATGTAGAAATGATCACTTTACTAGTAGTAGTAGTATATTACAACTCCTAATTATATGTAGTATTAAAGTAGTGTTGCTATTATTTGAAGTCAGGAGGCCTGGTCTCCTAGCTTTGTGAATAAATTATTTTTCTGGAACAAATCTGAATTTCATTTCCTCCTCTGCAATAGAGCATGAGGATTAAGACTGTGGATTCCAGTTAGAACTCCTCCTCCTCCCCTCCTCCATTTATTAGTTACACAATGTTGAGCAAGTCACTTAACTGCTATGAGATTCAGCGTCTTCATCTATAAAATGCAGGTGATAATAGCGCCCACTCCAAAGGGTCATTGTGGTTATTAAATGAGTTGATGCAAAGCACTAGGCACATAGTAGGTACTCAAGAACTCTTTCCAAAATCTGTAATAGGTTGTATTGACATCCGCCACACAGGTTATGGAGCAGATTTGAGATGATGCATGAAAAGCACCCATCCCATCACACTGTCTGGTATAAGTGCTTCTTAAGCCGGGATGTGGCTTAGAATTACTTGGAGATATTTGAATAAAATGAATGTCTCTGTCTTACCCCAGACCAGTTACATCAGTAATCTCTAGGAGTGGGACAGGGCATTTTCAAAACTTTTCCATAAGATTTTAATGTGCAGCCAGGGTGAAAAAATCACTTGCCTAGCAACAAAGATAACTCACTAAAAGGTAGTAATTTTTACTCTCCATCTATATACACACATATCCAAACCTAGCAAAAAAAGAAAGAAAAAAATGTTCCCTGATTTATAAAAAGATTAAGCACTTTATAAAAACATTCTGAAATTATGCTGCCTACACCCATACTCAAACCTACAAAATACTCATTTACAAACCTGGAGGCAGCTGCCAGAGAACAGTGGGAAGCTGACAGACATTAGAGAAAGTGTTCATAGCCACAGCTGAACTACAAAGACACACAGTGCCTTGTACTTTGGCAGGGCAGAGAGGCTGTTTGCTAAAATGAGTTGATACTATGATGTAAGTCAATGGGAAAAGGCTGATTAGTCAATGACACTGAGGCTTCAAGCAAGATACATATATACATGCGCATACACAGTCTCTCCACACACACACACACACACACACCCCAACCTCTTGCTCCCCACTTCCCCTCACTGGAACTCTGCCTCCTCTGAACCCTTCTCAGTGGTTCTAAACAGTATCACTATGGCCACACTAATAAGCAACATAGAGGAGACGTCATACTCTATCTTACGTTTACAAGTATTTATGTGTATGTTATTATTGAACATTATCCTCTTCTACTAAACACAGTAAAAATCGATGCTCTTAGAAATGAAGACTCATGTCCACACAAAACCATGAGTACAAATGTTCATAGCAACATTTTACATGATAGCCAAAAAGTGAAGACAATCTGAATATCCACCCACAGACAACAAAACGTGGTACACCCATACAACGGAAGTCTATTTGGCAATAAAAATGAAGTAGTGATACAGACTGCAATGTGAATGAACTTCAATAACATTCTAAGTGGATGAACTCATGCACAAAAGACCACATATTCTGTGATACACTTTACACGAAATATCCAGAGGAGGCAAATTCACAGAGACAAATAGTAGGTTGGTGGTTGCCTCGGGCTGTGGCTGGGAGGTGGGGGGTGTGGAGGAGGTAATGAGGAGTGACTACCAAGTATGGGGTTTCTTTTGGGTGTGATGAAAATGTTCTAAAATTAGTTAGCGGTGATAGTTACACATCTCTCAATATACTAAAAATCACTGCACTTAAACATTAGTGCACTTCAATAGGTGTACTTTATGGTATGTAAATTTTATCCTAATAAAGCTGTTAGAAAATTGATGTTCTTAAAGATGACCGTGACCTACCAAAAAAAATAGCTTAAAATATTTTATATATTTTAGCAAAGAAGGCCGAATAATATTTATCTTAGGGAAAAGTATTCAACACTTTAGCCTTTTAAATTATGTGAACATTTTGTTAATGTAGTCCACCTCATTTCCCGCCAGCACCAGGTGAATGTGGCTAGTGGACATGGACTTTGCAGAGCTGTGGGTCCCCTGTAGCTTTACCTGCTCCCAGAGGAGGATACTTGGGTGTGGGAGCCCTTACCTCTCAGTATTGCCCAAGAACGTCCTGGCTGCTACTGTTCTCTGGCCTCCACTGGGCCAGCCTGGGAGTTAACTCCGCCCTCCCTTGTGGGCAGAGGCGAGTCCCAGGATGCCCTGCAAACTGGTAGGTTCCATTAATGTCACTGCTCTTTAGTTGACCTGCTCCTGCAATTTAAAAAATCTCTTAGGAAAGTCGATTATGTTACTGATCCAGGAGCCATTTACTTCTTCTCCCCTAGTTTACAGAATCTCAATTTTGCTTACGTTTCAAAGTGCACAACCTTAAGGGATAACTTGTATTTGCTTTTAAGTCAAGCACACCAATTTTTGTTAGTGAGTGGTGGGCAAGAGTTCCATGTCTGGCAAATAAGGCAAAGTCCGCTTGACAGTATTTTGGAAAAATATATTCCTTGATCATAGAAAAATATATAGGGATGCTCAAAGATAGGTCCAGCCTCTCTGCTCTCTTCCTCCAGTGTGATTGTGTGTAGAGATTTTGAGAGTGAGAGGAGGAGACAGTTCCTAAATGCAGAGGTTGGAAAAGCAGAAGAAAGGAAAGAGCCTGGATCCATGGTGAGATTACCGAACTGTTGAATCAACTTTGATACCACTTACCTTCTGACTGTCTAGTATATAAAATAAGCACTTACTTTGCCATTACTTGAATGTCTATTACATGCAATCAAAAGGATGTTAACTGGAACACCTACCAACCTAAACATTCATAGTTCCTTCTAGACCAGGACTGTCTGATGGCATCAGTCAGTTAGTTTTGGTTACATATAAGTACAGTTTAGAAAAGAAGAAGTGAAAGACAAAGTCAGAGTTGGAATTCTAGAGGTAGTATGATGGTTCCACAGTGATCAAGAACTCAGATTTCTTCTATCTTTCTACATTATTACCCTTAAGTTGTCATTCTCAAGATCACCTTATGATCCAAGGTGACTGCTGAAGCTCCAGGCTTCACATTCACATTCCAGGACAAAGGAAGGGGAAAGTGTAAAGGACAATAAAGGAGAATACCTTAGACCTGAATTTCTCATAAGGAATACCCTGGAAGTGCAATGTAACACTCTGTTGATATCTCATTGACCAGGACTAGGACATGTCAAGGCTGGGAAATTTCTTCCAGCTGGGTACATTGTTGGGGGGTCCTGTTTTTACAAAGAAGGGCAAAATGGATATTGCAAAGACAGTTAGAAATCTGTGATCCATAGGGGATAGTCCTCAATTAATCTCAGTACACTCTTCCATTAACCAAAGATGACCAGACGATGCTTTATGCAAAGTCTGTCTAAAAAATGTTGGGCTGGTGGGCAGTAAAGTCAGTGCATCAGATGTATATGTTTGATGATGATAAAAGGTATATGTTTTCTAAGACAACAATTTGAAAATGGGTAATATATATTGAGAGGAAAACCAGATCAAGCTCCTGGTTTACCTGGAACTCAAATTAAACGCCAGTAAAATGATAGACCACTAGCGACACCCAGATTGTCCCAGAAGGTTCTGTAATGACCCAAGAACAGGTACAACTTGAGATAGGGAAACCATTCAGAAGAAAGAGATAGCACTGGATATTACCACCAAAACTAACCAAAGAATCAGTTTTTAAATTTTAAAAAACTTAGCTCATGGGAAACAACTAGTATACCAACTTGTGCACCAATAAAACTTATTCTGAAAGAAAACTTAGGATAAAATATCTTCTGCTTCTTCTGGTTAATTAAAGAGTATTTGGGGACTAAACGAGAAGTTACTTAAAAACACATAAATTTTACTGCCCCTTGTTTGTGTAAAGCACTGGTTTATCAAACTGTGATAACAAGGGAGAAACATATGGAACTGTATTCTGGAACTGATTTAAAAGATTGTGATATTAAGTTCTAATTTCAAATATTATGGATCATCAAAACAGACCCATTTTTCTCCCTGATTAACTCTCTACAAAGGAAATGTTATACATTTGGACCTAACAAAACAAATTTACGCTGATAGAATATTGCATTGTCTATTCAAGATCATGGAATCTCAAGTAAGATTTAATTTGAAAACAGAATTCTGCTTAAAAATATTTGGAAGCAATTGCAAACATTGTTTGAAAGCTACTATCTCATTCTAAGAGTGAAAGTCAGCCCAAATGTGGTCTGTACTTCTCTTCTGACTTACAAACCAAAAACGTTAAAAATAAGCATCACAAATCTTCTAATTGGATGAAAGCCTTACCCCCAGCTGTATCCTAATTTATGACTATATATGAGCACATCCCAGACCATATGCTTGGATCGTAATATCCCACCCTCACAAATCACCAGCATTGCACAATTTCAGGCTGAACTGATAACAGGGACTTTCCCTTTAATTCCCCACCCAAACATCCCAAGGAAGCAGATGTGTGTGTTTAAATCCACCACCTCATGGTCATCTCTCCTTCCAAGTCCATCTAGCAGGTTGGCCATGCCCAGGGCAGCATCTTCTCAGGACTTTCTCCCAGGCTTTCAAATACCACCTGTTAGATCCTGCTCCTTCTTAACTTCCTGTTTCCAGGAAGTTTCATGCTTGATGACCACTAAAGGTTCTCAGGCTGTCTGATGCCCCAGAAGTGTTATTGTATAACAAGAGTAAGACATTTTGCTTGCATGCAGACACAGCACCTGAATCTTCCCTGTGGTTTTCAGTCCTGCTCCAGGTTTGGAGCTGCCTTAGAGGCTGCTGTAAACTGGGAGGCCTTCCCCTCCCCCCATAGCAGCTCCTTTTGGTCTCATAAAATGTCGTCTGAACAAAAGCTACCATTTATCTGTAAGAACTTTGGAAACCACAGCTTCCCTCAGAACTGGCCTGAGGAAGGACCAAGTGCTTGCTCTTCCAGATCCACAGAGAGCCCCCAGCCTTCACCCCACACCACCAGCTGTGGGAAGCAACAAGTCCCTCTTTTTGTCCCAGAACCAGAGGGGCCACCTGTTTCTCATCTTCTGAATTTGAAAGAATAAGTCTGTGTTCATAGTGTCCATAACCCAGTGGTGGGTGTTATGAACTTGGAATAATATGCTAACTCTCTCTTTCATCTTTTTAACAGCAGATTATTTTTATTAATCGGTCCTCAAGGGGAACCCCCTTCATCATTCCAGCTGCATCTCTCATAACGATCCAGGACTCAGCAACACCTTTCTTAGGGGCTGGCATCAGCAGCTAGGCGTGGATCTAGCATGCTGTCCCTTCTAGTGCCTTTGGTGGCATCCTGGCCCAGCAGCACGTGATTCCATACTCCCTCCCCCATGTGAATTTCAACAGTCCATCCTTTGCTTTAAAGACCTTCTGTGCCTCTTCATCTGAGCCTTGCAATTGAGTATGTGAACCCCAGCATGAGACTGCCTGAGATTAAATCCCCGCTTTTCCACTTACCTGCTGTGTGATCTTGAGTAAATTGTTGAATGTTGCTAACCTCAGCTCCATCAGCAGCAAAGCACAGATTTGATGTAGTTTGGTGCAGCCATTATGGAAAACAGTATGGAGATTCCTTTAAAAAAAAAAAAAGTACAAGTAGTCTTACCATATGATCCAGCAATCCCACTCCTGGGCATATATCTAGAGGGAACTCTAATTCAAAAAGATACATGCACCCCAGTGTTCATAGCAGCACTATATACAATAGCCAAGACATGGTAGCAACCTAAATGTCCATTGACAGATGACTGGATAAAGAAGCTGTGGTGTATATATATATATACAATGGAATACTACTCAGCCATTAAAAATAATAAATGCCATTTGCAGCAACATGCATGGACCTGGAGATCATCATTCTAAGTAAAGTAAGCAGGAAGAGAAAGAAAAATACCATATGATATCACTTACATGTAGAATCTTAAAAAAAGACACAAATGAACTTATTTACAAAACAGAAACAGATTCATAGACATAGAAAACAAATTTACGGTTACCAGAGGAGAAAGGGGATGGGAAGGATAAATTGGGAGTTCAAGATTTGCAGATACTAACTACTATATACGGAACAGATAAACAACAAGTTCATACTTTACAGGGAATT
The DNA here is from genome assembly GCF_036321535.1 of Camelus dromedarius. Lineage (NCBI taxonomy): Eukaryota > Metazoa > Chordata > Mammalia > Artiodactyla > Camelidae > Camelus > Camelus dromedarius. The sequence goes on from NC_087439.1 coordinate 16,859,682, forward strand.
ATATTCAATATATTGTAGTAACCTTTAATGAAAAAGAATATGAAAACAAATATATATATATGTATATGTATTATTGAAACATGCTGTACAGCAGAAATTGATGCAACATTGTAAACTGACTATACTTCAATTAAAAAAATAAAATAGACTAAACTAAAATCTACTTTTTCATAGAGTGCTGTGAGAAGCTAGCAGTCTGGCAAAGCTTGGTCCACATTAGCTAATATCACAAATGAAATTAGTGTCTGTGCGTCCACTAAAACAAAACTACCTAGAATCAGGGACCAGCTGGCTCATACTGAACAAATGATGTGCCCGATACTGAACAAATGAATGGACGGGTCCATGAAGTCCAGACTCCTACTAAGCACTGACTCCCAGGAAGCACCGGGGCTTTGCCGCCTGGTTCCCTCTGTTCCAATCACCTCAGCACATGGCATCTTGGCCGCCTGGATAAGTGATGAGTGTCATACATTGTGGGGTGACTTTGAGGATGGAATGGGGTCTCTCTGGAGTGCCAGAGTGGACTTGGAACAGGTCTCCTCCTCCTCAGGGAAGCTCCCTTTGGGGTCCAGTGAACACAGATTGCTTTGGGAAAGAATCAGTTTTGTTCTTAGCAGAGCACAGCCCAGGTTACAGTTCTGAGGAAACAGTATTCATACTATGTGAATGGAGGTCTGTCAAAAAGAGTCATCTTTGAGCTGCGAGATTTGCTGCATTTTCCACATTTTAGCTGAGAACAAGCTGCAGCCAGAGTGGAAGTTCTCTTTTTGGCCCTCTCCGCCCCTCAGATGACCAGTGCTCACCCTCATCCCTCCTAGCCCCTGAACTGGGAGACCCTAAAACAGTGTTGCGCTGTCCACAGCATATGGTAGCAAAAACTGCAGAGGAGAGATGCCACATCACTGAGCAAGTAAGATATCCAAGGCCGAGAAACATGTCGGGTGCAAAAGAGAACTTGGAACTCGATGGTCTTGGAGGGAGGGTAGATGGTCCCAGAAGTCTGGTAGGGGGACTCTGGAGAGGGAGGGTTTAATAGAGAGGAATGTGGAAAGGGGGCTGTGACAGCCAGGGAGGTGTCGCTAAGATCGTTTCAAGAAGAATTGCTGTCCAGCTGTGGGAAGAGTAGTTCGCTGATGGCCTCCAGCTGTTTAAGCACCTTCAGGCCTGATCTCAGCTCTTTTGCTGAGACCACACTCTTTCTGGGCAACTGTCAGCCACTGACAGCAAGGGAATTTGCCCAAAGCAGGACCCCTCTAACGGGCATCTTTGCACAAAAGCTCTCTGTTGCATTGGCTGAGATTGGTCATCTCTCTCTGAACCATCTTGCCATTTCATCTTTTGCGGATATCACCTCTCCCCCTCCCCTGCCCCCATATCCCAAATCTCCTGTGCTCCTAACTCAATCTCAGCATCTGCTTTCTGCAGAATCCAGCTGACCTGGGAAGGAAGAGGGATCATTAGGAACGGACAGAGGATACTTCGGGAAGGCCCTTGAGAGGCCCAAGGAGCCTCTGCACTGGGCCCCCTAAAGCAAGTCCTAAGGAAGGTCCTGCTTCTCTGTTCTGTGCAAGTCCATTAGGTGGCCAAATTTGGGGATTAGGGCCCAATGCTCAACTGTAAATACCCCTCACTCCCCACCGTGTTTTTTTCTTTCTTTCTTTCTTTTCCTCTTGAACATGTTGTCTAAACTCTTGAGCCAAGAACCACTGAAATCTTCTGGTATGTTTATGTTGGCATCAAGGAACAGCAGGGGAACAGCTGCCTACCACAATGTCACTGGCAGGCATAGAAATATCACAGCTGAGAACTAACAGGCTGTCAAGAGGATCCCCAAAGCCAGTATTTTTTAAATCAGCTTTGGCCATGCCTCACCCCAGAGTGGCTAGAGACTCAATGGAGAGAAAAGGGAAGGATCTACTTCAGAATATCCACAATGTATTTCAGAATGTCTTTTCTCAGTGCCCTCAGTTAATGCTAAAAAATTTGTAGTGTCTTTCATCTTATCCATAAGTTGGTCTGACCCTATTTTTCCAAGTTAATCTCCTAACCTATGGTTGAGTTAGGTTTTCTTGCAGGTAACAGGGTTTCCATATAATAGTGACAATATAAAAGTTTATTTTCTATAAATCAACTATAAATGGAACTATACATCCATTTTTTTTAAAGTTATTTTCTTACTCTCATAAAAGAAGTCCAGAATTGGTATGGTGTTTCCTTGGTCAGCAGGGTCCCAGACACTATACATTTTTGCTCTGTAATTTTTATCTTATGGTTTCAATTTCAAGAAGACATGGTCATAAGATGGCCATTGTGTCTCCAGCCATCACATCAATGTTTTCAGCAGCAGAAGAGAGGAAAAGACAACAACAACAACAACAAAAGTGCATATTTACAACTGCATCAGGACGTTTTAAAGATCTGTCCTGGGAGTACCAGTCTCCCCCAGAAACTTCCAGTTATACATCATTGGCCATTTTGCTACAAAGCATGCTGGGAAATGTAGTGGACACATTACTATATCCAACAAAGTGGGGGTTTTCCCATGAAGGAAAATGGGGAGAAAATGTGTAGGCAGTCTCTGCACACTTTCCTGTAAGCTGGTTTTCTCACATTTCATCACCCAGAACAAATCATCCTAAGTTCAGGATTACATTTACCCTGTGACCCCTGTACCATCTTCTCCAACTGCCCAAATCCAATCCTCCATTTCAGACATGCCTGTCTTTCCTGACCACCTCAGCCCAGTGACCTCCCCTTCTCTTACTGGAAACTTATCCAGTTGTTATTATTTAGTTTTTTCTTCAATAGTCCTATACCACCAATGAGAATATGATCATCTAGATAGCAAAAATAGTAGATTAGCTTTATCTCTCAAAACAATAGGACAGTATTAAGTCATAATTTTAGCTGCTGCACGGAACATGTGCTAAATTAATTATAAAGTATCTCCTATTTCTTCTAAATAAAGTTTGGATTATTTTTTCCTTGCACTGCCTTCAATGACATTTTTTTTATCTTCAAGAAGGTGCATGAAGTCTTCCTACTGCTTATCCTCATTCACTTGGTATTTCATCTCACCCGGGGACTTTGTGTAACGCGTAGCCTGGAACTTATACTGTACTGTGTACATACCATCCATCTCAGCAGACATCCTGATCAGACACAGATTGCTAACGTTGGATCAGGAGATGGGGAGGCCCTCTTCTTATGCCAAACACTGCTGGCTGCCTACCCCATATCTCTTCCTTTTCTCCACTAACAGGAGTCTAATTTGAAGTAGAGGTAGGATAGAAAGCAGTGATGTTCCCAGCTGAAAAACTCTACTTTCTCACCCCATGCAGCCATAAGAGGCCAAGTGACACAGCCTTAGCCTGTGAGATGGACAGTGACCATGTGACACAGCCCTAGCCAATGAGATACAAACAGGAATTGTAAGATGATGCCTCTCTGAAAGCTCTTTTAACTCCCTGGCACTCACATTTTTGCCTTTCAGTCTTCCCTTCCTCCCTGACTGGAACAGAGACAAATGTAGGTGGTAAAGCAACCATGAAATAAGCATGAGGACAAAAACCACCTGGTAAGAAAGACTAAACAGAAAGATAAACAACTTGTCCCTGCTGGCACAGTGGAGCTGCTGTCCTGGACTGGCTACTGTGTGGCTTTACTTTATGTGATGGAAATTAACCCCCTCAAGAAGTTTAGCAGCTCTTGCTCAGGTCCCTGTAACCCTCAGCAGAAAGCATTCCAGGCAGTACCCCACAGAGAGGGGTGCCCCGCAGCTAAACGTTCTACTGAAGCAGGAAGTTGCTTTTGGACTGGGGCACCCTCTGAGCATTGTCCTTTGCATGAAGACTTCCTGGATGGAGCTCTGCTCCTTTCATTGGAATTTGCAGCTGTGTTGGGCATGGTGCTGTTGCTGCCAGACCTTCCTCAGACACTGTCATCTCTGTTCTTTTCAATTTGGCATAAAGGACAATAAGTCTTCATCATTAGTGGTGCCCTAAATGTCCACAACTTGTGCATTTTCATAAAATCTTTAAAGAAAGTGAGGGAGAACAGTAAGCCATGCATTATCCAAGAACATAATGAAGGGAAAGCTGCTGAAAATGAGATGCCGTCCTAGTCACTTCCTATTTATCGAAGCTCACATTTTCCATCTTGGTGCCACGTGCTTCTGAAAATGGCTCATCACATGATGTTTAATCCAATTCTGATGTGTGCAGAACACAGCATAAATCTTTCAGCCTCATTGAATTCTGAGAAACAGCCTTTTTCTTCATCACTGTGAGGAGGTGCTGAGAAGACAGCATTGGCCCTTCAACTATCAGAGAAATTCAACTCTTTTTCAATCGGCTTCCTGACCAAACCTGATGGGGTGTCCCATCAGGGGTCTCCATTTGCCCGGGACTCAGAGGTCATCGGGATGCAGAAATTTACTGTTACAACCAGAAAAGCCCCAGAGATGGATTAGTCATCTTGTCACCTCAAGCCTCTCAACAAAAACCAGAGCGCAAGCAAAAGGGTCACTGCTCCCCTTAACTGCACCTCACCCCTCAGGCCCTATTCTCCATGTCTGTGAGTCTTTCAGGAGCATTTGTAAGAAGCTTGGGTGTCTGTTTTATCACTCATGTTCCAGGCACTGGTCTAGGCCCAGGGCATACGACAGTGAATTAGAGAGATGAGAGCCTTGCCTTCCTGCACCATCCATTTTAGTAGGGAAGACTAATAGTAAACAAAGAAAAAAAATCAATAAATGAGATAACTTCAGAGCGTAAGAGTGGTGAAGAAACACTGGAATAGGAGAGGGATGTGCTGAACAGGGCCGGCAAGAGGGCAGGGCCACCACCCCTAGCCTGGCCCTGGCTCTCAAAGCCCTGCCCTCCCCATGCTAGGTGGAGAAAGGAGGCCAAGGAAACTCTGTGGGCCATGAAGATACGCCCCCTCTCTCCCTTGTAGATTGCATTCCAGGGACTTGGGATCTCCACTGCCCTGTCCATAGGGCTCCAGCCTACCTCTAGGGTCTGTCCCAAGCGATGGATCGCTCCCAAGGTAGGTGCACCTCTAAGCCTGAGGAGTAGCTGGTGCCTTATGGAGGTGGAGGGAGTGAAGGGCCTTTGGGGTGTGGGACAGGGTGGGAGATGGCAGGAAAACTTGGGTGGCCTCTGGTCATGGGTCAAGGGCTGGTTCTCTTTGTGCTGCCTAGTTGTGACACAAAACACCAATGAATCTGAGATTTCTAAATATGATCCTGATCTTCCTGCTTTGTTAGGGTATGAAGTTAGAATATATTTTGTTTTAAAGTTTGCTAACTTACTACATACACCCATATATGTGTGCGTCCATCTAGACATACACACATGCACGCGCACACTTGAGAACAAAAAGGTTACCAGTTGGTTCTGTGGTCACCCTCCAGCCTCAGAAATGCCTGAGGATTTGACCCTTAGTCAACATTACCTCAGGGAATCACTTGGGAGAATCCCTCCACTGGGCCCAAGGGGAGTGAAAATTCAGCAGAGGACGGGGCACGTTCCAAGCACCTGTACCTCATTACTGAGATTTTACTGAGAACTGAGGACAGGCTACTGGTGAGTGACAGCTACAGCAGAGAAGGGGTATTAGTCATGCAACCCTGCGGGTCCCTGGGTGGGATTAGGGAAGAAGATTCTCAGAGGGAGATTGGCATGAAGGAAGTTTCTGGAAGAGGGCTCCTAGGATCTACATCTGTGTGTGGGGAGCGGGGAGCAAGGGCATTAGGTAGGGGGAGAAAGTGAATTGCAATTTATTTGCAAAAGAGGCCTTGGCTGATCTCTTGGGAAGGAAAGGATGCTTCTGACTTCCTACGTTGGGATGACACCAGAAAGGGACTCAGCTTTCAGCTGTCAGCAGCTGACATCTCTGGGGTAAATGAGGGGAGGGGGAAGTAAGTGCCTTGGTTCTGATGTGGGGGATCTGGGCAGAGCCCCTCAGAAGCCACCACAGGGGATATGTGACTATTTTAAAGTTCAAAGGACCTCAAAGCTTATGGCTTTTGGTAACTGAGTTAGTCCCTACCCTCCCAGCTCTGTCTCTTGTGACCACACACATTACACTGTCTTGTTGCTTTGTCCTTGATTTCCATAAAGCCAACTGAGGCTTGTGAGTTTGAATATCAGTCTGAACCCTAGGCCACTGCTGCTGGTCCACCAGCAAGAGCATCAAAGGACTCCATTTGTTTTCACGCTCCAGGCCCAGAGAGGTCAGCTCGGACCTGGACAGAGAGCCATTCCATAGAGGGGTCAGTGCAGGTCTCTCTGTTCAGGTTACCATAAGTGATATAGTCAAAGATTTCTTAGACAGGTCACAGAACACCTTGACCATAAAAAAAAAAGGTTGCTAAGTTTGACTTCAGAACTTCTTTTTATTATTATTAAGAGAGTGAAAAGACCAGCTATAGACTAAAAGGAGATATTTGTGATATAGGTGTCTGACAAAGAACTCATATCCAAATATATAAAGACCTTCTAGAAGTCAATAAGAAACAGACAGGCAATCAAAAATTTTTTCAGTGGTAGAGCAGTTGGTCAGTACTTCACCAAAGAGGCTATCTACATGATCAGTAAGCATATGGAATCTTGCTCAACATTATTAGTCATCAGAAAAATGCTGACTGGGACATCGTGCTGTACATCAGAAATTGATGCATTGTGATAATACTTCAATAAAAAATAAATAAGTGGATGTGAAAAAATTTTAAATAAAGAGAATAGAGGTGCAAAAAAAAAAAAAGATGCATATTAAAACCATGCTGAGACATCATTCTCCACCGCCAGAATGGCTAAAATGACCCAGTCAGTACGAAGTACAAACAAGGATGTGCTCTCACACCCTGCTGCTGAGAGGGTAACTGGTACAGCCACTTTGGAAAAACTATTTGGCAGCATCTACTAAAGCTAAACAGATCCCTTTTCCTATGGCCCAATAATCCCAGTCCTGGGCATACACCCAACAGACTGTCTACAGCAGTACCAGTCATGATAACCAGAAACGATAAGCAAACATCTTTCAGCAGTACACTGGGTAAGTAAACTCTAGTTTGTCCACACAATGGGATACTATGTCACAAAAACAACCAACTGCTGGTGCAAAGAACCGCAGGGCTAGATCTGGAAGACACTAGGTTGAGCACAAGAAGCCTGATACAAAGAGCACATGGACAACTGCATTGGGATGAAGTTCAAAAACAGGCACAACTGGTCTCTGATAACAGAGCACAGAATCTTTTCATACCTTGAGGACGAGGACTGACAAGAGCACCAGGGAGCTTTTTGTGGGCCTGGAAATGCTTTCTGTCTTGATCAGGGTGGTTGTTTTCTGGGTGTGTACACACGTGCAGAAATTCACCAAGGTGTGTAGTTAAAAGGTGGGCCCTGAAGTGTATGATGTTATACCTCAAAAAAAGGAGGAGTTGCTTTTAATAATAATAATAAAATAATACTGAGGAGGAGGAAGAGAGGGAGCAGGAAGGAAGAAGAGGAGGAGGAAAAGGAAAAGGAGAAAGAGGAAGAGATGGAAGAGAAGAGCCACCAGCTTCGAGGGACCATCAGGCAGAGGGAACAGAGAATGTCAAGTTCCTGAAGCAAGAACAAGCTTAGCTGAGACAGCACCTGGAAGGCCAGCCTGTAACAGACAAGGGAGAGAACGGTACCCAAAGAAGCCGGGAAAGGAGGCACGGCTGTTGTGGTTATGGAAGAGTCGATTTTCATCTAAGGGCAATGGAAAGCAATTGACCTGTTTTAAGCAGCAAGATGGAGGTTGGGAGCATATTACCCGGTTTATGGGCTTTTCCTAACATCACTTTGGCTGCCAGGGGAAAAAAGGGATTTCGTTATCAGCAGCAATAGTGCATGCAAGCAGGAAGACCATTCATGGGACTATGGGAGTTTAAAATAGTGGCAGGAGAGGCCGTTAGAGGCAGACCGCTAGCAGCGATCAGAAGAAGCTGTTCATCTACCATTTGCCAGTCTGGACCCCCCCTCACCCTTCTCACCCTGCCCACAGAGGGCAGCTGTATGGGCATCTCCAACAGGTCTCCCCACCCAGTGGCTACTGGTTGGCTCAGCAGACTGAACGGCAAGGGGTGAGTGAGGGGGTGTGTATTTGGCTGAAGGGAACAGCTCCTGGTGGGTAGCTCTCTCCTACAGCTACACAATCTAGGTTCTGGAAACTGCTCCCTCTTTCATTCCTTTAGATTTGCCCACATCTTTGTAAGGACTCCCTTTATTTAATTCTCCTCATTTATCTTATTTGAGTGTGTGTGCCATTTGCTTCTTGCTGAGTATGAATTCCACACAGTATTCCAACCAGAGACCAGTCCTTGACCCAGGGGTCAATAAAAGGATAACGTATATCCTACATGCCCCTAAGAAGGCAGAGAAGGTGCTAATGTATTTTCAAAGGAAGCCCACCCAAACTGGAAGTTTTGTGTTTGAAGGGTCAAGATAGGGTTATCTGGAATATTTGCTTATAGGTAACATTTTATTCTGAGACAAAGCTGAATAAATGAGCATATTTATACACTTCAAAGGCCTCTTATGTTTCTCTTTGGTGGCACTTCTCACAACTGGAATTAATTGTGTGTATGTTTACACCCATCTTCTATATTGGCCTCCAAGTTCCATGGACACGGTCCACGGAAATGGTCCGGGAAGAGGTCTGTCTTATTATCATCCCCCTGTACCTCAAAGACCTGGACCGATACTTAACACAGAATTTAATAAATAAATATCTTTGAAAGATAGAACTGAAGGAGGGAGGATAAGAGCATAGAGGCAGGAGGAAATAACCTGGGATTCAAAACAGGAAGGGGAGGGTGGGGACCCCAGCTCCTCCAATTACCATCAGCCGTGTGCTCACATACACCTGACTTCTCAGGGCTTCCATATGTGCATGGATATAAAACTAGGATAAGAACTCCTTCCATATCTAATATTTGTGACAATCAAATGAGATAATACTTATAAAAGTAAATGAAGCAGTAAATGAAGCAGCCATCCAATATGAGACGTTATTATGATAATAAAAGCACCAGTGAGATGCAGCCAGGCCTGGTTTTATATGCAGCCCACATCAGCTTCTGCAGGGCATGGAAAGATATTATGATTTTTATAGCTTTCATTTAAGAATAATTCAGCTCAAGTGGCTGCAAAGCTTGGCATCTGGTAATGCGCATCTAGGTGTTAAGGGATTCGGACAGCCGTGTACAAAACATGACAAGCTAACATGTGCTTTATTCTCCCTGGCTCCTGAAGCAGGAAAGGGAAACAGAAGGCTGACAGATGCTACCATTTTGGGCAGCTTCCGGAGTGTGGCACCCAGTCAGTGTGCCTAAACTCCATCACATCCCAACTCCGCTGCTGGAGGGCTGTGTGGGCAGGGGGAGATCAAAAACCCCCAGGAACGCTGAATTGACCAAAATAAAGGATGATGCCAATAATGGAGTTAAGTCTCCTTCATGGGGCTCTGAAACTAACAATGTACCTTGATCCTGGGGATTGCCCTAATTCATATCCAAATAGAAGCAAGTCCTCTCGATCTTCTATAAATGCTTAAATACGAATTTCAGATCTGTATTAGTCAGGGTCTCCAGAGAAACAGAAACAGTATGTGTGTGTATACATACACAAACATATATAGGATATTTATACATAGGATGTATATATATGTGTGTGTGTCTATCATAGGATGTAGGTTTGTCTATATAAGTATGTATATATATACACACACATATGTATCTATGTATCGCTATCTGTCTTCTATCTATGTATCTATCTATGTAGACGATTGATTTAAGGAATTGGCTCATACAATTATGGATGCTGGCAACTCCAAAATCTGCAGGGTGGCCTGGCAAGCTGAGACCAAGGAAGAACCAAGTGACAGTTCGAGCTCTGTGGGCACGTCCTGTGCCACTGCACCTGTTCTAATGCTGTCTGCCTTTGCTGGGATGTTCTTTCTTCTACTATTTCTCAAAATTTCATTTATTCTTTAGGGTAACTCAAATGTGATTTTTTTAAAATAAAGTTTTCCCTAATATCTCACTGATTCACTCCATTCCCTTACCCTCACCAGAATTACTGACTCCTACCTTTGGGCTCCCAGGCACTGTCCATAATCCCACATGGAGAAGTCTAAATATTATCTGACTCATTTTATAGTTTTTTAATAGTTTGCTATGTGCATCTCTCCTGCCCGCCCTTCTCCCCCAAATCATAAACTCTCTGAGAATAGAAACTAGGTTTCCCTCTTTTTTAAACTCCCAGTAGATAACACAGTGTCTAATATAGAAGACATATATTTCTTTAGCATTTATATTTTGCATTTGTTGTACAATAGATACATGTATTTTGCACATAATATGTGCACCTTTCAGCACCAACTTGGAGCTAGGCACTCTTCTAATTATATATGCAATACCTCTAATCCTTACAAAACCTGAGAGTTAGGTATTATCCCCATTCTACAGATGAAAAGACTGAGGCTTGAGGAGGTTAACTGATTTGCCTAAGACTACAGTGTAGCCTAAATTTTCACCCAAATCTATCTGATCCCACTGCAATCTTCAAGCAACTGAATTGCTCATTCATGATAATACAGTGCATCTCTAAATCAAAGGAGAGTACTTTCACAAGAAGGGTGCTTACTATTTTTACTTTAAAATCTTGGGGATTAAAAATAATCATTCCCCCTCCCTTGCCAAAATAAGTTCAAACACATGCATACAATTTTGCTTTAAAAATTACACTAAAAGCAAAAACACTGCATTGTCTTATTTTGTACTATTGAGTATGAAATGTTTGATGAATTAATGAAATTGAGGGACACAGAGCCACTAAATCTAGTCATAAAAGGAAACATTCAGGATCATAAAGGCTATTTTATTCATCTTGACAGCTGTAGTTCAATTTTAAGTATTTATGATATTACTGCATAGTAAATATGTCTAATTCATGAAAGCTAGGTAATATGAGACCCAGCTTTCAAAATCTGCTCAAGTTTTTTGCCACTAAAGCTACGTGTAAATGGATTTTCTGCTAAGAATTATGGGTTTTATGCAGTAATGACATGAAAATTATCCACACTCCACTCTACTGTAAAGGCAGCCCTTCCACAACTACGACCATTATCACCGAGACTACTACACTTGACTTTGTGGAAGTAAATCACCTAACACATCCTCTAACATATATCACTTGAACTGAATATGAAAAATGCCACAATGGGGAACCATCATTATACTTTTACATAACATTTGAGCTTACTTTAAAAAATCATCATGTAGTATAGATTTTGTAACCTAAAAAACTGCACATTCTTATGTCAACAATGGCTTTACTTTTAAAAGAAATAGTTGATTCTTAAAAGAAAATCCTTTTTTTCTTTTTTCTTCTTTTTTTTTTTTTTAGTTTTGGACATCTTCTTTACATCTGGGGCCAGGGAGAAAGCAATGGGACTTAAAGTGATTTAAATCTTAATAAAGACCACAGCTATGACTCTACCACCGGCTGTGTGGGGACCTGGTCTCTGGGTCCAATGTACTGTGACATATTGACAAAAGAAAGTGGAGAACGTAACCTTTGGCTTCCCTGAATATCCTCTCATGAAAAATTTGGCTGTGATTTATGGAGAGGCAGCAAGGAATCGTCACAGGAGTTTCTGACCTGACTCATATTTATGAGCAGTTGTTAGTCATACGAACCCTCTGAGACCCTCCACATGACCCGTAATTCACATCTTACGTACCAAAGAGGAGATCCCCAGAGCACAGAAGAACTCTATCTCAAAAACACAACAAAAATGAAAATAAGAGAAATCTTGAGGTGGCGTTTCTACCTTGCTGGGGAACAGGAGAAGAATGCACACAAGGCTGCTGGGATTCCTCTTTCACATCATTTCATTTGAGAGCTTTTCTGCTCTAAAGTGCCTTGGAATTTCCAATCGAGTCTCCCCATCAATACTTTAGAAAGGCAGCAAGCTTTTCCTAGTGTTTTATTATTGGTTTGTAATAATGGGCAAATTTCACATCTGATTCCCACCCAAGGACTAGGGCAGTGAAGAGCTTTCTGCTCTCACTGGAAGGTCCTAGAGACTGTTGGAGACTATGGACCACACTCGGTCCCCATGTGGAACCCTAATATGATAGAATATAGAAGGAAAAGGCAGTGTGTGCACTAGAACTGAGATGTCCCACTCAAACCACAAGGTAGGCCCTTAATATGCTCGCCAGATACCTTCTCAAATTAAAGAAAAAGAATCCACTGTAGCATGTGGCTGGGCCGTAAGAACCATTTGGGCCAGGCTTCATATTCCCCAGGGGCTTTCAAATTTAGAGTCTGGAAGCCATTTTTGAAAGAGGCTATTGGTGTCGTTAGTTACAGAGACATGCTGACAAGATTAGAAAGTGAAGATGTGCATCGGTCGTCTCTTAATTTCTCGTCCACTGCCTGGACGACACCAACTGACTTCAGTGAACAATGAACTGATACAGGAACTAAATCTCATGATGATCTTTCATGCTTACATATCTGTAATTTTTAAAATTGAAGTATAGTCAGTTTATCATGTTGTGTCAGTTTCTAGGGTACAGCATAATGTTTCAGTCATACAGGAACATACATATATTCCTTTTTATATTCTTTGTCATTATAGGTTACCACAATATATTGACTGTAGTTCCCTGTGCTATACTGCAGGATCTTGTTGTTTATTTTATATATAGTAGTTAGTATGTAATTTTTAAACTTGAAAAGCATGTTATTTTTAGTAGCTGAATTTTGTAGTCCTAGAAACTTCAAAAGATGAGAGTTGAGCGAGCAAGGAAGACCAAGTCTGGAAAAGAAAAGGAGCAACTCGAATATCCGCTTACTTTCCATAGCATAGAATGTCCCTTCCCTGTCTCAGGGACACAAAGCCTACTTAACGTTCACGAGGTCTTGTCTGTCTCTGAGACGTGGACAATCTGTCCCTCCTTGGAATTCCCATAATCTTCAGCACCTCTTTCTTTCCGCACTTAGCTGTTTTGATCCTTCAACTGAGTCAGAGAAACTTTGACTTTCATGTTCATCCCTTCTTGCCTGGAAAAGCCCTACTCATGTTTTAAGACTCAGCTCAGGCATCACCTCCCCCAGGAACCCTTCTAATTCCCACTTCCCTTTGCACACACACCCCCGCCCCATTCATTGTCCCCCACTGTTCTCCTTTACAATCCTGGGCACCCCTCTATCTCTTCCCCTGCCACCGCAGAGGGATGATCTGTCTATGAGCTGGTCTCAGAGGGTAGTGATCGCCCCTGAGTCAGGGATTTCGTCTGAAGCATCTTTGTCTCTAGGCAGTTGGAACAGTGCAGAGCTGGGACTCAATAAATGTCCATTGAACTTCATGAACTACTTTGACCTATTCCAATTTAAGTCTTATCACTCTTGTCAGTCTCTGCTCCACAAGGGTGGGCAAGATATATATCTGATCACATGAATAACTCTCACATTTGGTGCCTAACAGGACTCCATAAATATTTGTTGAATGAGTGAATAAATGTATCCTAACCTAAGCTTTTCACAACAAATTGCAATGTGCAGGAGAAATGAGAACATAAAAATTCCATCTGTGAAAGTATTTTTCTTATTTATAACTGGTTTTTATTTCTAAATTCACTGTCAAGGGGATACCACAGATTTCCTTTCTTTGGTTTTTGCCAGAAGAGAGCATCTGCTGGGGCCTAGAAGGAAAATACACCTGTGGTTAAGGGTAGCGCACGAATGCCAGAGCTTTCCAGACATTTTCAAGTATCTAGGGGAAGTCATCAATGAGACACAGCCCAGGTAGAAGAAAAATCTTTGCCAGGCTTCATTCATTCATTCACAGCCTGTCAATAAGCATTTATTGAGCATCTTCTCAGGGCCAGGTGAAGCTCTGCGCTCACTGTCAGGGAAACAAAGATGGGTAACAGACAGTCCCTTTCCCTCCAAGCCTTCAGAGCCTAGTGGGAAATTAACAACAATTAGACTAGCAATTCCAATTCTGTGTGCTAAGTGCTGTGTTAGCAGTAATACAGGTTATGAATGCAGCAAAGGTTAGAGTTATTTGCTCTGGAAACTTCCCTTTACTTCCTGAATGGGCACCAAAGGCTGTGTGAGATGGGGGATGACCTTGACTGAGAAGCTAATGGCGCTAGGATGACTCCAGGGCAGGAATGAGAAGGTTCCAGGGACCTGTTTACATTAGGATTTTGCTCTCCCGTCCACTGAACATAGACCAGGGCTTTTCAAACTTCCACGTGCATATAAATCATCTGGGAAGCCTGCTAAAAATGCAGATTCTCTCTAGCATTTACTATTTGCATGAATTACTTTGCTTCCTGATCCTCCATTTACAGCATTTGAAAGAAAAAAGAAGAAAAAGCCCACATCTTAAGGTTGCTGTGAGGACTCAGTCAGAGTGTTTGGCACAGGTACTCAATAATCAATAGCTGTTACTCAAAGGATTTCCATTCTTTCCTCCAATGTGTCTGGAGATGATAAAAAAAAAAATTCTGCATCTTCCCTACACGAATAGAATCCTACTTGGTCAGTAGTCTCTGTTTCCCTCCACGTGAGCCCATTGTTAAGGATTTCCTTTTTACTTCCAACACCTCTCGGTTTAATATCAGATGCTATTTGTGAACTAGAAAGCTGGTTTATCTGGGTTATTAATGAAGTTGTTAAGTGAGGCTGGTGGGGGAAGCTGGCGGGACTCTGAGCTCTGCCTCCCCATAAATCACCACCTGGAACCGAGACGGCTCCTGCCACTTGTCAGTTCCTATCACCCCAGTCATCTAAGTGAATCTGAATGAATTTCATGATTAAAGTTTGATGAGATGCCACGTCAAACAGTCTCTAAACCTCAAGGTCTAGCACTTTGACAGCGCTTGCCTCTGTTTTCTCCTCCTCCAGTTTTATCTCCAAAAAAGATGCAGGTGCACCTTGCAGGATAGGATTTTTTTTTTTTCCCGTAACACCTCCGCCGCTGATTCCCCATAAAGCAGTTATCTCCTCAGTGTTGGACAGCTTGCTTTCAGCCTCAGCTTTCCACCCGACAGGTGACCAGCAGGCTCCGCACATAATAGATGCCTCTTACCTCAGTAATAAATCTGGTGCCCGGATGCCTGACAGCCTGCACGTGGCTCCCGTCACCTGCACATGCAAGCTGCTGGCACCAGCCTGGTATTTCCCCATCCTCCTCTCACCCACAAACAATCTCCTCCCCCATGTACATCCATTTGCTCCCAGAGCCACAAGAATAACTTTCTACAATTCTAACCAGCTTGGGTTCACCACAGAGGAATAGGCCTATTTTCTTAAAAAGAGAAAAGAAAAGAAAGGTTTCCCTGCCTAGAATCCGCAGGATTTCTCACCATTCAAATGCAGCTGCATGTTAACATCATCAAATGAGTGTTCACTGGGACTCTCTGAACAATTCAGTATCAAGTGAATTCAGAGCCAGGACTTCAAACTCTTGAAACACTAAGGGGACCCTACAGAAAAGATCAAAGAGATTTCAGAATCCACATCCAGAATGCTCCACATTTGGTATCTTCTTGTCTTACTTCTTAAAAGAAGCTCATCCTTATCCCCAGAAGGAAGAAACTAACAGAGAGATAGGTCATCGGATTTGTAGGTTGGCTATAACCTTCTTGAAAAAGAGATGTGTGGTATGTCGAAAAGAGGTGGGGTCTGCAGAACGGAGGCAGAGACACAGTTTGAAAGCTTGAAAAGGAAGGGCTATTAACCAGCAGACTCGTTCTTTCCCATTTGGGGAGCCAGGAATCTCAAGACCAAACGTGCATCCCATCTTTTGCCTAAACCTCCTCTTTTTCCTATCCTTAAATCAGGAGACAACAAAATCGGACTTTTTCTAAAATTTTGACAATTTCTAACAGAAAGCATTTAGCTATACCTTTTGCATTCTTACACACATTCTCTTTCTGTCTCAATACACACAGTCACAATTCTGTTGTTTCACCATCATCTGTAGCCTCTCTACCCTACATGATAAAATATAGCCAAAAGTAGCTCTTTGCTTTAAATTTAAATTTGTTTAATTGAATTTATTAAATTAACTTTATTTAATAAAATTTAAATAAATAAGTTAATTTATTTTTAAGTAAATAATTTAAATTAATTTTATTTAATACATCTATTTAAGTTTAAATTAAAAATTCAGTTCTTTGATCACACTAGCCATATTTCAATAGCCACCCGTGGCTCACTGCTGCTGCATTTAGTAGTTCAGAGAGAATATTTCCATCATCACCAAAAGTTCTATCGACCCGTGTTGATCTATATAGTACACGTCACAGGATAAACACTCAAGAAATATATATTCACTAATTGGCTAAATGAATGAATAATTATGTACTAAAGTTTTTCCAAATATATTTTTTCCTGTTTCTTCATCTTCTCTAAATATTGCCCGTTTTTAGGGATAAAGTTAAATTCCCCACCTCACACCATAGTGCTCATAGAGATACCTTATTTCAGATATTTCAATATTTAAAAAAAAAACTGTTTAAAAAAATAGCAGAAGAATTAACTGAACTTGAGACACTGAAGAGCTTTCTAACCGAGAGAGGAAAAGATGCACAGATTTGTCTGTGTATAAATTTCAAATTTCCACGAGGTGAAAATAACAAATAAATTAAAAGACCAACAAACACACAGGAACTTTTTAATATATGCAACTGATAAGGGATTAAAATTCTTACTATTTAAACATTTTAAAAATCAATTTAAAAAACCCCAGTAGAAAAATAAGAACAGCCAATTCACAAAGACCACTACAAGTAGTCATTTTACCCATTTAAAAAGTTGAAGCTTACTACTAATCAAAGAAATGCAATTAAAGCAACAAGAAGATATTCACCTATCAGTCTGGCAAAGATTAAAAAATACTCTCATAATCAGCAGGGTTTTATATATTATGAGGAATATAGTTTATATATTGTGAAGAAATGGGCACATCCAGTATTGATGTTTTGAGTCATAAATTGATATGGCCCTTGGGGAGGGCACTTCGGCAGTTTCAACCAAAATATTAAATGTGCATACATCTTTATCAGCCATTTCATGTCTAGAAATTTATCCTACAGCAGTCCTCAAACAAATGCATAGAGATTTATGTACCTAGAAGTTTAATATAGCATTGTTTAGAAGATTAAAAAATAGACACATCTAAAAGTCTACCAACAGGCCACATTTATGGAATGAAATATTGTCTAACTTTAAAAAAAAATTTTATATTACTAAAATAATAAGTTGTTAAGTCCAAAGGACAAGATGCAAAATAACGTATACATTATCACCTCGTGTGTATTAAACACACATGTATACACACAGAGATAGAACGCTTATTGAGGGTTTATCTTGCGCTGATCCCTGTTCTAACTGTTTTATATATTCACTCATGTCATTTTCACATAAACCTGTGATGTAGATAATATTATCTCTGTTTCATGGATAAGGAGATGGAAGCATGAAGTGATCACCAGCACAAAACCACTTAGCTAATAAATGGCAGAATCAGGATTTGAATACAGGGAGGCTAGCCCCAGAGTTAAGTCCAATTAACCCTGCCAAGTAGTCCGCGTGTTAGGAGCAATGAATAAGACAGAGACAGAGAGAGAGATAAAGACAGAGAGAGAGATTTCAAATTACCTTGGTTACATCTAGTGAGTGGAACTGGGCTTATAGGTGATTGGATGCTAAGGAATGTGATGAGTTAGGGAAAAAAAAAAAAGAAAAAATTTTCACTTATTACCATTTTATAATATTTAAGTTTTTATAATAAGCATGATCACCGTTACAATCAAATGTTCAAATCTGGAAAGACATTCTATCTCTTTTTTTCCAGTGGGTTTAGAAATATTGTTTTTTAATTTGGAAAAGCAAAGTGTATAAATGTGATTGACGGAAATCTTGGAAACACGAATATCCAGGATTCTGGAGAGAAATCACTCGTCTCTCAGCAAAGGTGAAAGGTGAGTGGAGACCTGGGGCACCCAAGGGCACGCTGGCCAAGAGCCAGGCTCTAGTGTCAGCTAGAGGCCCAGGGTGGCCATGCGTGCATCTTTGTCCTAGGGTCTTGACTTGGCTACACTACGCTTTGGTTTCCTCGCCCACATTAAGGGAAAAATGATTAGTACTCCCGCAACGGCTTGTGGTGAGTATCGAATAAGGTGAGAGTTAAGTGCTTTGTGCAGTGTCTGGTGCCTTATTGGTCTCTACCATCGTTGGCCTCCGTAGTCATCATCACCATGTTGAGCCCTCCTTGCTCCTTCTCTTGGCAATTTGGAATTAAGATTGGAAATGGATCAACTCATCTGAAGCAGCCAAGAGACCAGGAAAGTGGAGTTGGCATACTGAATAGAGGGTGTGAGTATAAATGAGAAACTATGGCCAAGTAACCACTGATGAAAATTGTAAGAAGGCTTGCTTGATGTGTGGACAAAATGATCTCCCTCTGAAGTGCA
This sequence comes from Camelus dromedarius, assembly GCF_036321535.1. Taxonomy (NCBI): domain Eukaryota; kingdom Metazoa; phylum Chordata; class Mammalia; order Artiodactyla; family Camelidae; genus Camelus; species Camelus dromedarius. The sequence continues at coordinate 16,878,226 of NC_087439.1, forward strand.
ACTGTCATTTGAGTCCTAGAAATTCAGTCTCTGCCCATCAGCTCTCAGGATAAGGGGGCACTTTTGTCCAAAAAGGTGCTCACTGTCTATTTTTTAGGATGAATTGTGTCTAATAACCTTATAAACCCTTCTCATTTCCAAAATTCTTGGTCTAATTCACAGCTCCTGACTTTCACTTAAAAAAAGAAGAATGTGTATTCAGGAAATGTGCATGGCAAAGCTTATTTAAAAAATAAAAAGAACAACAACAACAAAACCCCAGAAACTCCATTTAAAGACAAGGGTGCTAAATGTGCCGTCCCAAGATTTAATTGCCATATGATTGATATGTGTAGTTTTGAGAATGACTTTGTCAACAAACCAACACCCTCTGCCCTCATGTCCACTGTGCTCCACACTGTTTCTGTGTATTTGCACAGACATACACACACACATACACACAGCTTGTCTCCCCCGTTTTCAGGCTGTTCTAAAATACAAGGCACAATCAGGTTAATAAAATATGCTTGAGGCTGTGCTCTGTTTGTTCATTTAACTATAAAGCACCTTCAACCTACAATTAATTCTAGGTAAATTAAAGACATGACATGGCCATAGTACTATTGCAAGAGGATTTGTGCTATCATATCTTACATTTTTTACACTGAATCACCCTGCTGAAAAGTTTAACAGCCATTCATATTTATAACTTCTTTCTAGATTCTTTTTTTTTTTTTTTGCCTATCTCAGTTATCAAAGCATTAACAAAACTGGCTTTGGGAAGAATTCCAATTCAGAGTTATTTTTCCATGCAGTACTTAAGAGTCCACATGGCAGCTCATGATTATATTGGCAATGGCTTTGCATAACTGTTGGTTTCCTGTAGCATAAATAAGTGAACAGCTAAGAATGCTAATGTTTTGCTTTGACCAAGGAAAAGCTCTCAGTAAACGACCAGGAATTACCCTCATTGGACTCCTTGAGTTTTTTGGGTTTTTTTTTTTTTAACTCTTCCTTTAAAGGGGTAAGTAAAACCAAAGCAACAGAGATGCGTGATCACATAATACATGCTACCACTTTAAGATCATTCTCCAGTTTAAAAAAAAGTTTCAAACTGTTTAATTCCCAAAGTCCTTTCTAGTTGACAAACTGAACTGGAAAAAAAGCCATGAGGATGACTGGAGAACACCAATGCAGGGAAACGTCCAACTCTGGCTGAACTCAGTGCAAAGAAAGTCAGAGCCTCTGCCCTCTGGAGATCTGGACAGAAAAACAAGAAAAAAAAGCCCAGGCTAGGAGAGAGGGACAGACCAGTAGGTGAGGAAAGAAAGACTGCAGAGGAGAAAGCTTGGCAAGAAGGGAGTGTGCAGATGGAATTCTCAGGAGCAGCTCCTGAGGGAAGCGTTGCTTCATGTCGGCTGTCACGGTCAAGAACAGGACAGGAATTCTGTGGGATGAGATGTGATGGACCTTGCAGAGACCAGTGTGCCTTTTGCTGATTCCACATTCTCTAAAATGTTGAGCTACTAAATGCTCCCCAACCAGTCTTATGTGTTTTCACTCTTGCCCTTGCACACAACAATCCCACCGTATGGAGCAAAAGCCAGGTAAATGTCCTCCCAGGATGCCTGGCTGTCATCACTGCCCTCCCACCTCCTCTCCTCCTCCTGCCTTCTACCCACTGAAGGCTCAGCCTTTCAGCCAATATCCTTCTCCCCAGGACAGGCTGACTGCACTCCCTTGGTGTACGAGCCACGTGGCTGCTGTTCTGTGGTTTTCACTTGTCTGTCTCCCCAACTAGACAGTGAGTTTTCTCCAGGGTGGAACCATGACTTCAATGATTTTTATCCTCAGAGCCTAGCCTAGTGCTGGCATAGAGTAGTAGACTCTTGGGAAATATTTTTCAAAAGAACAAATTAATCGATGAGGCTTGTGTTTTCACCATCATAACTGCCCTTGTTTACCCAGTAGTAAAACAGTATTGTGTATTCCACTAAGCAAATTATTTTAAGTGATTAAATATTTTTAAATCACTGAGATAACCTGGTGATTAACTAGTATATATTATAACCTCATATTACACTATAAAAACATTACATTGTACATAAAGCATTATTTAATTATATAGCCTAGGTTCACATAGATAACTTTCACAGTGAATGATTTATAGTCATATGTCATCTTCTCTATCTGCCATTAAAAGAACTAGTTGAACAACCACTGTTCTTTTTGCCAAGATAGTCATTTAAATTTTTTTTGGATAATGGACCCATCAGTCATACATAAAAGTAGAGAGAACAGTACAACAAACCCCATGAACTCATCATCCAATAATTTTCAACTCACAACCAATCTGGTTTCACCTAATTTTCTCACCTACCTCTCTGCTCTATATTACTTTAAAAGAAATCCCAGAAATCGTATTATTTCATCTCTAAATATTTCAGTATCTCTAAAAGGACTCTTTTTAAAATATATCAATTATCACACCTAAAAAAAATCTTTTTTGGACTGCAATTTTTAATTGTTTTAAATTGAAGTATAGTTGATTTACAATGTTGTGTTAGTTTCTGGTGCACAACATAGTGATTCAGTTATATATATATATACATATTCCTTTTCATATTCTTTTTTATTATAGGTTATTACAAATTATTCAATATAGTTCCCTGAGCTATATTCTAGGACCTCGTTGTTTATCTATTTTATATATAGTAGTGTGTATCTGCTAATCCCAAACTCCTAATTTATCTTTCCCCCCTTCCCTTTTGGTAACCATAAGTCTGTTTTCTATGTTCATAAGTCTGTTTTTGTTTTGTAAATAAGCTCATTTGTCTCCTTTTTTTAAGATTCTACATATAAGTGACAGCATGTGATACTTGACTTATTTCACTTAGTATGATAGTCTCCAGGGCCATCCATGTTGCTGCAAATGGCATTATTTTATTATTTTTAATGGCTGAATAGTATTCTATTGTGTGTGTGTGTGTGTGTGATATAAATATATACATATGATGTATATATCACAACTTCTTTATCAAATTATCTGTTGATGGACATTTAGGTTGCTTCTATGTCTTGACTATTGTAAACAGTGCTATGAAAATTGGGGTGCATGTATCTTTTTGAATTGGAGTTTTCTCCAGATATATGCCCAGATGTGGGATTTCTGAATCATATGGTAAGTCTATTTTTAGTTTTCTGAGGAATCTCCATACTGTTTTCCATAATGGCTGCACCAAATTACACTCCCACCAGCAGTGTAGGAGGGTTCCATTTTCTCCACAGCTTTTCCAGCATTTATCGTTTATGTATTTTTTAATGATGGCTATTCTGACCATCACACCTAAAGAATTAACAAGAATTCCTTTATTCAAAATTTAGTCAGTGTTCAAGTTTCTAACTGAAACATAAACGTTAATAATTTATTATAGTTTATGGAATCCGGATGCAAATAAGACACATACATTATGACTGGTTGAGAAATTTCTTAACTTGCTTTCAATCCATACCTCCCCTTCATCTTCTTCTCTTTCTTACAATTTATTTTGTGAAGAAACAAGATCACTTAACTTATAGAGCTTCCCAGTTTGGATTTTGCCAACTGTATTCATGCAGTATCTTCTATCATGATCCTCTGTCCTCTGTATTTCCTGTAAATTGGTCATTGTATCTAGAGGTTTGATCAGATTCAAGTTTCATCTGTTAGCAAGACTGTTTCAAAGGTGGTGATGTGTTCTTTGATCAGGAGGCACACAATGTGTGGTTGTGTCGTTTTTTGATGTTAGCAGCCATTCACACTCAGCACTGAGATCCACTCATTCATTAGTGCTTCCATCATGGTGATAGTCCAATGCTATCATCTCTTCTTCACTTACTAGCTGGCTACCTCTATAAATTTCCCATTATCTACTGTGCATTTGGTTATTCAGTGGTACAGCTTGTATAGGAAAGAAAACATAAATATTTAATAATTTCCCCTTAGTGTTCATAGTAATGAGTTGGTTCCCTAACATCCTCCAATGGTGAGCAATTCATTTTCTTTTTTACCCCAATGTCATTTTGAACTCATAGATTTCATTATATTTGATGAATATCAATCCATTGCAGTTAATTTCCTTATTTAATACTCAAATTGTTTCATCTTTGACCAGTGGAGCCTGGTTAAAATTGGCTCAAGTCCTTTTGGTTTGACCCTAGTAGCCCATGACAGTCATTTTAAGACACATTAAAACATCCACAGAATAAAGAGAATTTTTATGCAGATAAGCACCTGTCTTCTCTCCCAAGTGGCGGCATATCTAACAAAATGCCATGCTACCCACTGAACTATGCTTAATTCAGAGATCCACTGGGGAGTACTCCAGGAAAAAGACTTGAACTCAGGGGTTAGAGCCATACCTTTTAATCTTGCAGATTATTCTCCAAGCACTCAAAAAATAGTGGAGTTTTTTTTTTTAATTAACTCTTATGAGGCTTCTTCCATTGTTTTCTTGAGACCACAAAGCTCCATCTGACTTGATGATTAGATTGCAAGAGTATATAATTGCAACAGTCAGTTTCTTAAGGATGCCTTCTAGAAGTAAAAATAAATAGAATGTAGGTAACACCCAAGTTCCAAACGGCAAACAGGTTAAGTTGGGATGATACCATGGACCTGATTTCTCTTTGCCTCCCTCCATCGAGCAGTGGGCATTCTTCCCATCTCAGGGACATGGCCCAGACATCAGGAGCTCAGCAATGAGACAGACACAAGAGGCCCAGGAAGGCACCAGGCCACCACTGGTAAGTGTGTGATATCCATTCCTGAAAATGTTTATGAACCATGGAGAGAAATACATACACTGGAGAACTTAGGATGGGTTATAATCTGACATAACAGAATGGGTAGATCAATTTGGACATTTCTTCAACTAATGTGAGACTACTGTTCTCTTGCCAGTTAACGAGAAAATACAAATATATGATTATTCTGTTCCTTATCAATCACTAAGCATTTTCACTGTCTCATTCTTACCTCCACTTTCCTCACTTGCATTCATTCATTCATTCACGTAATAACTAGTGATTGAACAACTTCTACGTGCCGGGAGCTAGGGATATACCACGATGAACAGAATGGGCAAGATCCCTGCTTTCAAGGAGCTTTGTCTCTGTTTGGAGAAAATAGTCAAAATATAAGTAAATATAAGTAAAAGATCAACAAGGTTGTTTATATTAGACGTGTGCTATGAAAAAAATAGAACAAAATGAAGTGATGGAGTCACTGTGGGACTACGTAAAATGGCTGATTGGATAAAGTATTCGATTACAGATAAACTAAGGATTAGTAACTTTCCTGTAAATTGCCAAACCATCAATATTTTAGGCTTTATGGGCCATGTAATGGCAACTACTCAGCTCTGCCACTGCAGCATGAAGGCAGTCATAGATAACATGGAAGTGAATGGGCATGGCTGTGTTCCAGTAGGACCTTATTTACAAACACAGGCGGATTTGGCCTGTGGGCTGTAGGTGGCTGACCACTGAACTAAAAATCTGTTTCATCAGTGTCTGGATGGTCCTCCTCAAGAAGACTAGTTGTCTTTCCTGAAGAACTATTGTAGGCACACCAAAGCCAACCTATTATTTTAACCACCTTGACAAGAAAGCTGAAGGTCTTAAACTCCACAGTCTAACTTGGTTCTAGTCTCACTACCCAAGTGTATAATAACTGAGGATTTAAGACCGTGCCCTTAAGAAAAGAAAGGGGGTGATTTCAGCTAGAGTTGAGCTCTTTATTGCAATGATTGAAATGTACCCCTGTAGGAAGCCTAAAGGTGCCACCCAATGCGTGCACCTATTCTAGAACACCTTGTCCAAAGTCTTTGGGAAATTCTAATATGTTATGTCCACTGTCTCATACCCTCTGCTTTCCACATTATCTCTTTCATTCTCTCTTTTTCCCACCACATTTGTCAAACAAGATTTACCCTTGTGAAACCACAATGGCTAGTTTTTGTCAGTTCATATTTCTCCAGATGTTTTGCGATCTCATTTCTTCTTAATGTCTCTCAGATCTGCCTACCTCTGAGGTTAGGCTGGACGGTCTATAATTTCTCATCCCCTGCCACTCTAAATGGGTCCCTGGCTAGGCAACAGCCCCCTTCAGTGAGGTCAGCCAGAGAAAGTCAGAAGTATGGTAAACATGCCACGAGCTATTCAGCAATAACATTCAGTGGAGTTTGCTCTAGTTCAGAGGCCAAGGGGATTTGGCCGAAAAAAAAAAAAAATACACAAAAGGCTGTTATATTGGAGTAAGCTTGACAAAGTCAACTGCTAAAGAAAACTAGAGCCAGACTTTAGGCATCTAGAAAAGGGAGAAAAGATACTCTCCCCCAATAGTTCTTCGAGGTCCCCAGAATAATAAAAAAGATATTATGTGTGGCTGCCTGTGCTTTCATTGTGATTTCACTCTTCTCATTATTAAACCTGAGTGTCAAATCCAAGTACAGCAGTGACATGACCTAGAAGTAGGGGTTTACCTATTAGAGGCACAGCCTGCCCCATCTTTGTGAATGGAGCTACCGCATCTACACAAACTCTGATGGAAATATGCAAAATCCAGTACTGAAGGACCACGCATTGCTTAGGGGTTGTGTTATCTGTTCATTCCTGCTCACTGTTTCTCATTTTCATCTTCATTCCTCTGAGCGACTAACCCAACCTGACAATACTCAGTGGCTCCTAAAATTTGCATCAGATCTCCTTGCTCTTACAACACTGGTTTTGACCTTCACTTCTGACCCTACATGATACAGTTGTGGGTAAGGGGTCTTCTCACTTTCCAATGCAAACTTGCAGAGCTGGCCAACAAGGCTAGGCCCATCCAGTCTCCTTTGTAGAGACTGGAGGGATGGGAAAATCAACTACCAGAAGTTGAAACATAGGAACGCAGGGATAAGTGGAAATGTGAGACCATGGGTGAACCCAATTCTAGAAGGTCATAACAAAGCAGAGCTGAAGACTGGTGCAGTTCCAAAGGACATCATTAAAAATCAAACTTATTTATAAAACAGAAACAGACTCACAGACTTAGAAAAAAAACTTATGGTTACCAGAGGGAGAAAAGGGTGGGAAGGGATAAATTGGGAGTTGGAGACTTGCAGATACTAATTACTATATATAAAAGAGATAAATAACAAGTTTATACTGTATAGCACAAGGAACTATATTCAATATCTTGTAGTAACTTACGGTGAAAAAGAATATGAAAATGAATATATGTATGTTCACATATGACTGAAGCATTATGCTGTACACCAGAAGTTGACAAAACATTGTAAACTGACTACTTCAATTTATATATATATAAATGATATATAATATATGTCATATATATATGTACACACATAAAATAAAAAGGAAAAAAATGGGCTAGAAGTCTGCCTCTGGGGTTGGTCTAGGGCAGATAAAACCTGAAGAGATTGGTTTTATTGCTGGAAAATTACCCACAGGGACACGTGGCAGCAAGGTCAGAAAGGAATTATCAGTTGAACTGAATGCAGATGGAGGCACAGCTGCTGAACTGGGGCTCCTGCCATTGGCTGGGTCCACAGCCAGGGAGAGGTCCTTGTGGATGCAGTGCAGTAGGGAACAAACTGGACTTGGTTTCAGCGGTCCTTGGCCTTCTAGTCAAATGATAGCAAATCTTCTTTCAGCTGCACGAGTAGGTTTGAAGTAAACAGGGTTTGCCCATGCTTATTGGCCAAAGCCTTCAACAGGAAGTAGCACCACCTCTCGGCCCTGCCCATGATGAAGCTGGTGAGAAGGTGGCGCTGGGAAGGGAGAGGAGAAGGGGGGAGGCAGCCCCTCAGCTGACTCTAGGGCTACCCTGGGCCATCGCAGTTTTGCCTTTAAGAAAGAAAGCATTTCTTTCCCAGTGCGGGAGGAATGTGGGGTGGAGAGTCTCTGTCAGAGGAGCATGTGAAATAAATGTCTTCACCGTAGAGACAAAGAGCTGTGTTGAGTCATTAGCATTCTGGTCCTATGTTCACTTCATGGTGTTGCAAGCTGGCTAGTCAGGGTTGAAAGGACCGCCCCATGTCAAGAAAGCGATGTTGACCGAGTCACACCAAAACGGAGCTCACCGATGCCTGTCCACACCACTGAGCAACAATGACTAACAGTGCCCCCTACCCCGCCATGACCTAAAATATAACATCTGTGTCTACCCATTCTTGGGAGTAAAAATCAGGTGGTTTATTGTCAGCAGCAGCTGGAGGGGGGGGGGGGGTGATGCCTAGAACAAGGCCCAGCTGCGTAAATCAAAAGCATAATTCCCTCCTCAGCAGTTAGGTTAGGTCATGTGATGGAGATAAGCCACATTCAGCTTATGAGCAGCAGAGGACTGAGCTATAACACATCACCCCAAAGTGGGATACAGGTGAGCAGAATGGGCCTGGGACCAGCTGTGCCTCTTTTCGGGCCTCTCCCTACAAAGATGAGATGCTTCCTTTCCCGGGGTTGCTTCTCCAGGTGCCTGAGCTGGAAGGTGGAACTGATCTGATCAAGGAATCCCTCCCGAGGCAGAAAGGATGGACAGAGACTGCCCATCTCCTCCCTCTCAAAGGAAACATTTGCATTTTCACACAGCCCTTCAGTGACTTAACCCAGAAAATGCTAGTGGAAGAAGGGAGATATTCGCAGGACTCTTGAACTTTAACTATTAGGAGGAAATAAAACACTAGATTTGGAATCAGAGAAGCTACGTTTTTATAGAGTGTTATTCTACACAGTTGTGAGCAAATTACTTCTCTTTAAGCCTGTTCTATCTCCTTCCCCTACCCCTCTCTTTTTTTTCTTCTTCTTCATAATAATAACATTTCAGGGAGCACCTTCTCTCTACTGGTTTCATGAATAAACTGAAGAAAATAGTAAGAACGACTTCATAGAACTGTTGTGAGAAATAAGTGAGAGACTATCCACACAGCACACAGTCCCTTGCCGGGCACGGGGGAGGCATTTAGGAACTGGAAATTCCCAACCTTCCCAGAGTAATAACAGCCTCAGCCAGCTGACATGAATACTCAGGAGTTCAGAAAAGAACTTAATTGTTGCTCTTAATCCCTGGTGCCCAGACATCTTTCCCTTCCTCTGGGTAGCTGGAACATTCTTAGTACAAATGAGTGTTCTCTACACTGGGACCGCAGGAGGGTGGTGACAGGGCTGGGCTCTCCAAGGCTGGCCAGGAGGCTGGCATAGGCCATGTGTGCTAAAGATTCTACATCATGCAAACAGTCCTGAAAATCAGAGTTGAGGGTTCCAGAGGTGACGGTTTCTTTCAAATCATCAGCCACAATCTTTTAAAGGCCACTTTAGAAATTACTTTAATTAGCAGAATTTCCAGTAGCAGGGAAGTCGAGAATTTAATTTTTTAAAAAAATCAGAACTAGAAGGGCTTTAGGGGTAACTGAGATCAGGTATTTGGTATCAAAAGAGACTAGGAAAAAGAATGGGCAGAGGACTAATGTCTTGCTGCTCCTTACTGAAAGAACAGAAATCAAAAAGCAGGTCTCAGGACATCCAGGTTCCATGATATTCTGCTGGCTTCTGTACGTCCTCAGGCAAAACAAAAAAAAAGCAACCCTGGACTTCCTCATAAAGGAGAGATTGATACGGCAGAAAGAACATGGCCTAAAAATTCAGCCTTTGGAGTCCAAGCCCCAACTCCGGCCAGCAGGCTGGGTGACTTGGTCCACGTAATATCCCCCATCTCCACGGCTGTGGTCAGAAGGCCCTTGGGCAGCTGCTGAGCGCCCTGGATCCTTGCCCTGGCTCCAGATATTACAGGCATGCGACTCTCCCCAAAAGAGCAATAGAACACCCAGGGTGTGCTTGGCTAACAGACTCACTTTGAGTTCTTTCCTCACTCTGTCCAAATAAAGGCAGCCGCTCTCTGCCCATCTTTTGTCAATAGCATTTTTGTGCTGTCATCCCCAGGGTCACTGCTTGTTTGTTCTTGGACTGCTTTCTGGGAAGCTTTTTACTGTCGTGCTGGGCCTCTGCAGTGAGCTTAGAAGAGCCTCAATCACACAAGATACCTCAGAGAGAATACCAAAGAAAAGCAAGAAGGAAAAAAAAAAAAAAAGAATTGTAATATTAAGCTCGCCTATCCTGAACTGCACAGGGGCAAAACTGGGCAAATGGAATTGTGCTTTTTTTGGGTTTGGAAATCTTCTGCCACTAAGGCAGAAAAGAATGGGTCAAGAGTGAGTCTTGGATTTAAATTCCTCTCTTGTGGCTATAAATAAATTCAACGCAAACAATATGCAATGAGTGGCTACTCTAAGCTAAGACAGGCATTGTGTTAGGAGCTAAAAGGGAGGCAAAGGTGACAAGCTCCACCCCTCCCTTCAAGGAACTTGTGGTCTGGTGAGACCGGAAGTAGATGAGAACAGGACAGTAACCTAATAACCATGACACCAAGCAGAACATAAGTCATTCATTTAGTCATCAGAGCAGTCTTTCACTCTAAAGACATGTAATGGAATATCTGCTGTGTGTCAGGGAAAAATACTTAGCACTGGGAATTTAAAGAATAAAAAAGCCAGGATCTCAGCCGTCTAGGAATTCATAGTCCCACTGGGGATATGTGTATGTCTGGTGCCATGAGACATAGTCCCAGGAATTCAGAGAAAGGAGAACTTTCCTTATGAGGTGATCAGCCCAGCCCCTGCAAGCAGAGATGACATTTAAGGGATGGCTTGTGCATTTCCTGCCCCAGACTTGGAATCAGCTGTGTCTCCAAGGACATCTAAAAACATAGGTTTAGAGGAAGGCTGGCCCAGGTGAATATGTAGCATGAACAACAGCACAGAGGTGAGAAAATAGGAGGCAGAATCATGAAACAGCTAGTAGATCAGTCTGGCTGATACATGGCAGGGTGCCCAGGGGAGAAGTAGGCTGCAGCTAGGAACTCAGGCTGGACCAGGCTGGGATGCCCAGCTGATGGACCTGATAGATCAGGGAGGCTAGTGAAATGGCTCCATGCAAGAAAGACATGACTAGTTCCGGGCTTCTGGACAATCCTGCAACAGAAAGGTAGCACGACCGTGAAGTGAGTAGTAATCCGAAACTGGTGGGTTCAGGCTGCTATGGCAGTTGAGATTAGAAGTAATGGAGACCCCTAATACCCAAGCTGTGGTCTTGGAATACATTCCCACTACAAGAAACCAGGAGTCCTCAGAGACATGGCTGGCTCCAAGCCTGGGGCAAATGTTCAAGATGGGTGTGGAGTATCCTGTTATGTCAGATAACAAAGAAGCTACCAAAGAAGCAATCAAAGAAGCTGTCAAAGACCACAGGGTTGTACAAAAAGAACTTGGGGCCAACTTGGAGAAGCTACCACAGGCCAATTACAGAGCAATTCGAGCAACAAATCAGAATCATAACTGAAGGGGACTGAAACACATCACAGATATTAAATCTACAATCTCATGTTGATATAAAAGAAAAACATTAATGAGTCGTTATTTGGAGATACCGGGAAACCAACCAGTAAGTAAGGGAAAGAATCATGCATTGATCTTGTCTTTCCTCTGTGAAATGTACCACTGGGAACCCACGTGAAGGGAAGTTTATCTTCATAGAAGTATTTCTGCTGATAGATGAATAAGGATTGCTAGCAGTTAGAGTATTGCCACTTTGTCCTTTCTTATGAATGAATGGTCCCAAACATCAATGATATTAAAAGAGACAAGTAGAAGTGATGTACCAAAAATAACTGGTCTTGCCAAAAATAATTTAATCTGTAGATCAAATCTGTAGATCTACCAATCAATTCATAAGAAATACAAGGGACAGAGGAACATTTCTTATGACATCACAGGGAAACGATTAGCAGGATCCAGACCATGGGAAAAATCTAAAGACAAAAGCCTTGGTTTCTTCAACAACTAAATTACAAGGGAAAGAAAAAAAATGGAGGGAGAACCTAGAGATTAAAACAAATTTTAAAAAGTTTTCGACCAATTACAAACTTGGACTTCAAATGGATCCTGGTAGAAATAAATTTTGAAAAATAAAAGCTTTTATGAGATTTGAGTATATGATCATGTTAAGAAACTATTGTTACTTTTTAGCTATAAATAATACATTGTGGTTGTGTTTTTTTAACATTCCTTATCTTTTAGGAATGTTTGTGGATAAAGTGAGATAATGTGTGATACTCACTTCAATAAAACACAGATGGGAAGGATCTAGGTGGGAGGTGAGAGTTGATTATTACTGAAACTGTGATGAGTGCATGGGAGTTTATTATAGTATCTATTTTTGTATGTATTTAAAATGTTTCATAGTTAAAGGTTAATACTAAAATCAAACAAATAATAAAGTGATGGGGGAACTGAATAAGGAACTGGGGAAAGAGAGGAAAAGATAAATGGCAGAGACATATCTGTGTAGGTCTGCAGGGAATCCCAGCCCCAGACAGAGTGCTGGCTGGGGAGGTGGTCAGGTCTTGGCAGCTCATGATTGTTTCTTTTCTCTTGTCTTGGCTCCAACTCTCCTTTGTTTGGATTTCCTAGCTCTTTTTGAAAATATTCTCACCTGTGACATTCTGGTCAAGCTGCACCTCTTCCTTGTAGGCTTTTCTGACTGCCACCCCATCTCCTCAGGCATTTCGGGCACCCCCTCCTCTCTCCACACTCACCAGACTCTTCCACCACCACCACGTCTGTCTCTTTCTAGCCTAAGGACTGTGTCAGATGCAGCTTTGCATTCTCACACCTAGCAAATGCTTGCCCCAAAATAGACATTGAAATAGTTGAATGAACCATGAGTGGATGACTCTGAACTTCAGGTGACAAAGACAAGGGCGATGCCATTTACAGAAATAAGGAGACGTGAACAATAAGATTGGAAGATGGATAATGCATTTTGTTTCTGATGTATTGAGTCTAAAGCTCAAAGAACTTGAACTCAGAAAGTTGGAGTCAGAACTACACATCGGAAGCCCCCTTCACAGAGATGAGAACGTAAGACTTTGGAGAGGACTGACTTGTAAGACTGATGAGAAGGCTACTGAGGAAAGACTTGGGAATTTAGGGTATGATGTTAAAAAGAAAAAAAGGTGATCCAAAAAATTTTAAAGGAGGTGGGGTGTAGGACAGAATTCCATATGGATGTTTAGAAAGATTCCCTGTAGGCAGGTGGCGCTATGTCAGAAGAGGAGACTCTCTGTGCCCAATAAGGAAGTGACTTCAGCAAAGAAGAGTGAGTGAAGGTGGGCAGGAAGCTAGAAACCAGACTTGAGGGTCAATGGAGACAGGAGTTGTTGAAAAAGGAAGTGTAACTGTGGTTCCCTTTTCATGAATCTGGTGATAAAGAGATAGAAAATAGTAGTAGCAGCATAGAAGGGCACTTTTTTTTAATATTGCAAGAAATAAGAGACGAAAACATCCCTGGAAAAGACATGAGGAACTTCCAACTTCTGAATGTTTGTTCTTGTTTTCCTCCTGTGTCTGATGAAGATAGTAAAATGCTATTACTGGTTCTTAATGCCACAAGCAAAATTGCACAGAAATAGATCACATTTATGCCCCAATTACTGTTGCCAAGTTGGTCTAAGTGGTTTACTTATATCAGCTCATCAAACCCTCCCAACCCAATCCTATGGACATAGTGCTGGTATTAACATTCTGTTTTAAAGAAACTAAGGTAACTTGTGCAAGGTCAACTTGTGAAAGGGAGATCTGGAACTTGAACGTGATGAGCTAGCTTCAGAGTCTGTTCTTAACAACCACACCCCATGGCCTCTTATGTGAGGTGAGGTAAGTTTTATTATAACTATTTTATAGAGGAGAAAACCAGTTCAGTGAAGACAAGTAACTTGTCAACCAGTCAGAGGCAAAGCCAAGATTCAAATTCACATCTTCCTGTGCCAAGTCCAGGATTCTTTCCATTACCTACTATTACCCTTGCTTGGTAAAAGAGACAAGATATTATCTGTGAAAAGTGAGAAAAGGTTCCAAGAGAACTGGGCATCTGTAGAGAATTTTTTAAATGAAAAAAATCTTGAAAGAGCTTTTGTGAATAACATGATAATGAATCCACAATAGGTACAGTTTTAATGCTTATAATATAACCAAGAAGCAAATTCCAACAGTAAGGAAGAATTATCAATAAATATTTGTTGAATGAATGAATGAATGGGTAAAATTGATGGAGACAACTCTTCTTCCATCTATTGGGCTCCAACAACATCACCCAAAATAAGCTATATCAGTAGAAATGACAGCTAGCATTTATTGAAGCTTATTATGTTCCCAGCAGAATGCCAAACATGTTAAAAACAATCTCATTTAATTCTCATGATAATGCTATCAAGTACTATACTTTTATTGTTACATCCAGTTTTACAAAGATGGCATAGCTACCTTACCTAAGGAAATGTGGCCAGTAAACTGGAGACCAAGATTCAGGCTCTACTATGGAAGGCTCCAGAGTCTGTGTTCTTAATCATTAAAGATGTTGGTCACTGTTTGCCCTGTCCACAAGGCTTCTAGGAGACTTGGTTCTAGCCGAAGATATTCATGTCTCAGGTTTCCTGTTGGGAACCATGAAATGCAAGTCCATAGCAATGGCTGATAGCCAGGAGGGGGCATCTACCCCAAGTGTTGTTGCACTGGACCCTGGCCTTCTACGTGCAATTTGATGTAAAAAGATGAGCTGGAACAATCAGATTTATCTTGTAGAAATGCAGAACTGGATAACCGAGGTGCCAAGCAGTTAAGAAGAAGAAATAAAGTCATATGAGCATGAGCAGGGTAGGACCAGAGAGCCCTTCCTTGTACGGCCACGTGTAAGCCAATGGGTGGGATAAAAAGAGGAAGTCAATGAGTAAAACTAGTGGAGGGTGGAATGGATTTGCAGAAGATGTGCAGAAAGTAGCAGTGATCCTATGAGGAAAAGGCCAAACAGCTCTTAAAGGAAGCAATAATAAAAAGTGGATTTGGTACCTAATAGTCTTCCTGCTCTAGTTGCAATGAGGTCTGATGTTGTGCAGTTCATTTCCTGATAGCCAGTCTTCAAGATGGCATCCAGTGATCCCCCTCCCCTGGTAGACATACAGTTATGGAGCCTTCTCCCATGGGGTCAGTGTGTTTAGCAATAGAATATGGTGGAAGTAATGGTATGTCACTTCTGGGATTAGATTACAATAAGACCATCGGGGTTTTTTTCTTATTGAGGTATATATAAGTTGATTTACAGTAGTAATTAGTTTCAAGAGTAAACATAGTGATTCACAATTTTTATGCATTATATTCCATTTATAGTTCTTATAAATATTGACTATATTCCCTGTGCTGTACAATATATCCCTGTAGTTTATTTATTTTATGCATAGTAGTTTGTTATGTTTTAATCCCTCACCCAATCTTGCCCCTCCCCTTTTCCCTTTCCCCACTAGTAACTACTAGTTTGTGCTCTACATCTGTGAGTCTGTTTCTTTTTTGTTACATTCACTAGTTTGTTGCATTTTCTGGATTCCACATACAAGGTATAGTATACAGTATTCATCTTTCTCTGTCTGACTTATTTCACTAAGTGTTAATACTTTCCAGGTCCATCCACATTGTTGCAAATGACAAAATTTCACTCTTTTCTATGGCTGAGTACTATTCCATTCTGTGTATGCGTGTGTTATCACATCTTTATGCATTCATCTGTTGTTGGGCAGTTAGGCTGCTTCCATATCTTGGCAATTGCAAATAATGCTACTATGAACATTGGGGTGCATGTGTATTTTCAAATTAAGGTGTGAATATATCTATTAAGTTCATCTGGCCTGTTGTGTCATTTAAGTTCAGTATTTTGTTATTGATTTTCTGTCTGGATGATGTGTCTATTGATGTGTTAAAATATCCTACTATTATTGTGTTACTATCAATTTCCCTATTTCCGTTTTAATATTTGCTTTATGTATTTACATGATCTTAGGTGCATATATATTTACAATTGTTCTATCTTCTTCTTGGATTGGTCCCTTCATCATTATGTAACATCCTTCTCTGTCTCTTGTGACAGTCTTTGTTTTAAAGTCCATCTTACATAAGTATTGCTACCCTTTTGATTTCCTTTTATATCTGAAGTGAGTCTTGTGTAGACAGCATATATATGGGTCTTGTTTTTGTATCCATTCAGCCCTCTATGTCTTTTGATTGGAGCATTTAACCCGTTTACATTTAAAGTAATTATTCATATGCATGTACTTACTGCCATTCTGTTGTTTTGGGGTTGCTTTTGTAGTTCTTTTTTGTTCCTTTCTTCTTCCCTTATTATTCTTGCTTTTCTCTTCCCTTGTGATTTGATGTCTGTTTGGATTTCCTTTCTATTTTTTGTATGTGTATCTATTATAGATTTTTGATTTGTGGTTATCATGAGGTTTATCTTTAGCTATATATAATATATATATATGATTGTTTTAAGTTATTGATGTCTTAATTTCAAATGCATTTCAAAAAACCTGCATTTGTACCCTCTTCCTCTCATGATTACTATTTTTAACATCATACTTTCCATCTATTTGTTTTGTGTATCCCTACACTGCTTATTGTGGATATAGATGATTTTATTACTTTTACCTTTTAATCTATTCACTGCTTTATATGTGGTTAATTTACTAACAGTTACTATACATCTTCCTTCACTGATAAGCTTCCACATACAAGGTAATTTTCATGTTTCTGGTTATAGCCTTTTCTTTTGTGCTTAAGAGAAGTCCCTATAACATTTCTTGTAAAGCTGGTTTGATGGTGCTCTCTTAGCTTTTTCTTGCCTGTGAAACTTTTGATCTCTCCATCAAATCTGAATTAGAGCCTTGCTAGGTAGAGTATTCTTGGTTACAAGTTCATTCCTTTCATCACTTTAAGTATATTGTGCCACTCCCTTCTGGCCTGCAGAGTTTCTGCTGAAAAGTCGGCCAACAGTCTTATGGGAGTTCCCTTCTATATGACTTGTTGCTTTTCCCTTGATGCTTTAAATATTCTTTATCTTTAATTTTTGCCATTTTAATTACAGTGCATCTTGGTGAGGATCTCTTTAGGTTAATCCTATTTGGGACTGTTTGTGTTAGGGAAAAGTTCCCAGGTTAGGGAACTTTTCAGCTATTATGTCTTCAAATATGTTCTGAGCCCCTCTCTCTCTCTCTTCTTCTTCTGAGACCCCTACAGTGTGACTGTTAGAACACTTGATGTTGCAACAGAGGTCTCATACTTTCCTCATTTCTTTTTCTTTTTTCTGTTCATCTTCAGTGGTTTTCACTGCTCTGTCTTCTAGTTCACTGATTTGTTCCTCTGTACTATTTAGTCTACTATTGATTCTTGCTAGTGTATTTTTCATTTCAGGTATTGCATTCTTCATCTGTCTTTGGTTATTCTTTGTATCTTCCAACTATTTGTTAAAAACTTCTAACTTTTCACTCTATGTGCATCCATTCTCCTGAGTTCTTTGATCATCTTTAAGATTATTACCGTGAACTCCTTCTCTGGTAGATGACCTTCACTTAGTTCTTCTGGGGTTTTATCTTGTTCCTTTGTTTGGAACGTGTTCCTCTGTTACCTCATTTTGCTTAACATACTGTTTTTATTTTGATCCATCTGATAGCATTCCCAGCCTTGGAGAACTGACATTTTGTAGGAGACATCCTATTCAACCCAGCAGCACACACCCCTTAGGTCACCAGAGATACTTGCTCTAGGGGTGCCTCCTATGTGAGCTGCATGTGTCCTTCTTTTGTAGTGAGCTGACTACTGTGGGCAGTCTGGTAGGTGTGGCTGGCCCCCAGTCTGGTTTGTTGCCTGGTCCTGCCTTACGTGGAGGCTGCCTGCTGCTGGTTGTCAGGGCTAATTCATGAGATGGGGGGGGGGGCTGCAGAACTCCAGGGGGCCATAGGACTAGTACTGGCTCACTGATAGTTGGAGTTGGGGTCCAGGAGACCCCACAGCTGATGCCCCTCTACCATTCATTTGGGAAAAGTCAGGTTCTGGGTCTAGTGCTGGCTCATTGGAGCCTGGATGCAGGTTCTTGCATCCAGCTGCAGGGCCCAGGAGTTACAGAACTGATGCTATTCTGCTGGTGGGTGGGCTGGAACCTGCCATGGCAGTCTGAAGAGTTGTGGTTGTCCTGGGGCTGGTGTCTGCCCTTTGGTGGACAAGGCTGGTCTTGAGGCTAGAGCAGGCTGGCTGATAGGTGAGGATGGAGTCTAGGTGACTCTCAGGGTGTTACCTGCCCAGTGGTGGGTGGATCTGCATCCTGAGGTCTCTGGCTGTAAGGCCTTTGGAATCCCAAGTCTAGTGCCTGCACACTGGTATGTAGGGCCAGGACCTGGGTCCTCTGGTGGACAGGGCCATGTCCAAGGGTGGCTGTAGCTCAGGGGGTCTTAAGGCAGTCTGTCTGCTGGTGCATGGGGCTATGTCCCTACCCAGTTAGTTGACTGGCCTGGGACATCTCAGTACTGGTGTCTACAGGCTGGTGGGTAGAGGCAGGGCTGGGTCCTAGGGGCTAATACGCTAGGAGGATTCTAAAACAGTGCTTGCCAGCGCCACCATCCACGTGGTAGAATGAGCTCCCAAAAATGGCTGCCTCCAGTGTCTTTTTCCTCAGGGTGAGCTCCAGTTCTCTCCTACCTCTCTGAGAGGCCCTTCAAGATCAGTAGGCAGGTATGACTCAGGCTCCTTTCAAATTACCATTTCTACCCTGGGTCCCGGAATGTGTGAGATTTTGTGTGTGCCCTTTAAAAGTGGAATGTCTATTTCCCACACTCCTCTGCTTCTCCTGAAGTAAGTCCCGATGGCCTTCAAAGCCAAATGCTCTAGGGACTCAACTTCCTGATGCAAAACCTTGAGGCTGGGGAGCCTCATGTGGGGCTCAGGCCCATCTCTCCTCAGGAAGAATCTCTGCAATTATTCTCTCATTCGTGGGTCATCCACCTGAGGGTGTGGGACTTGACTGCATTGTGACTCCACTCCCCCCAACCCATCTTGTTGTGGTTCCTTCCTTATATCTTTAGTTGTAGAAGATCATTTCTCGTGGGTTCCAGTCTCTTTCATCATAGCTGTTCTGTAATTGTTGTAGTTGTTAATTTTGGTGTGCTCATGAGAGGACGTGGTCTCAGGGTCTTTCTGCTCCACCATCTTGGGAACTCCCCTCAAGACTGCTAGTTTCTAAGACTAGGATTAGGTTGTAAAGGAATTCGGCTTCTGTCTTGGGATCTCCCTCAGATCACCCACTCTGAGGCCAGCTGCCATGTCATGAGTTCACTCAGGCAGCCCATGGAGAGGCTTGTCTGGAAGAACAGAGGTTTTTCAGCCAACAGCAAGCGAGGAACTGCCAACAACCACGTGAGTCAGCTTGGAAGCAAATTCCACCTTGAGATGACTGCTGGACTGCAACTTTATAAGAGACCCTGAGCCAGAACCACCCTGTTAGGCAACTCTTGGATTTCTGACCCACAGAAACAATGAGATATAAATGTTTGTTATTTTAAACTACTAAGTTTTGGAGTCATTTATTATAGAGCAATAGATGATTAATATACTTTCTTAGCTCCTAGGAAATCTCTACTTCATGTATTGCCCAATATAAAAAAGCACCCACTTTGAAATAGTTGAAATATGACTTTATTCCTTCTGGCTGAGAAGACCAGACCTGAACCGAAGCTGCTGCATTTGGTCCTTGGAGACACTCTCCCTGGAGCACCGACAACTCACTTTACCTCCCAACCCTATTTTCATCCTATCTGTTCTGCTCAAATAACTGCCTGGGTTTGATTCATCTTGTTTCCTTCTTGTATCTTCATCCATGTGGTTCCAGACCAATTGCCTAACTTTCACCTACTGACAGCCTATGCCCTTGACTTTCAGGCCCCAGCTAAGCTGACCATCTAGGTGGCTTCCCTGGCCTGGCTGAATCCAAGGCCCACCGAACCTTCCCATCCTGTTTGAGTCTCACAGTACTAACTTCAAATATGTTTCTTCTTTCCACCACTGCCGAAGTCTCAACTGAGGAGTACTTATACTTTTGTTCTCCACACTGACTTGCTAAAATTCACCGTCATGTTCGCCATTAAATAAATCTTCATAAGTACCTACAATATGGCAGGCAGTAATGCCAATCACTGGGGACATGGAAATGAAACAAGACACAGCTCTGGTCATCAGGGAATATTCACTCTAGTTGGAGAAACAGGTGCATAAGTAAATAATAATTTAATGTGATATGAAGATTTCCAGAGAAGGAGTGACATTTAAGTGGTTCAGAAAAGCTAACTAGGAATCCTCCAATTAAAGAGTATGAGATGAGGGTGTCGGACAATAAGAACAATGGAGAAAAGTTTTGCATTTACCAATGAATACGGGAGGCTCTCCTTAAAATTTGCAGTGGCTAGTTACTTAGAAAGTAGCCATTTCGTATCCTTTGATCAAGTAATTCCAAGAATTTTATTTTACAGGTATCTCAGAGCCTAACCAGAAATTTATCTTACGAATAAATTCAAAATGTACGTGAAGACATAGATACACAGATATTGTTGCAAAATTCTTTTTCAGTAGAGAAAAAGTGTACACAACCTAAGTACCCATTATTAGTGGGCTGGTAGAAAGAGATTATGCATGTTCCTACAAAGGAACACAAGGCACCTGTTAACAGAGTGAGGCAACTCTATAGATATAACTCTAAAATGTATGATATGTGCAAAGCAGCGTAAATATTATAGTACCAATTGTGTGTATGTCTGTGCTTATATTCCTACTTATTCATTTATTCATTCAACAAATATTTGTTGAGCTCCTCCTATGTGCCCAGCACTATTCTGGAAGCCAGAGATACAGCAGTGAGCAAAATGCAGAGCATGAAACTTGCCCACTAATGCATTTCATATGCACAGACCATCTCTGTGGTGATAACAAAGAATGGGTAACAATTGCTGCCTAGGGCAGGTGCACTGCAGGGTTGAGGGTCAGGTCAGGTCAAAAAATAGTATCTTTGGTACTATTTGAAGTTTTTACAATATTCAAGAGTTATCTAGCCTCCAACCCAAAATTTTAATTAGAAAAAGACACTAGCCATTTCATATAATTAAAGCACTTGCATTAAGTCAGATTTAATGCTGCTTCAAAAGACACTCATTCTACACACACTACTCATTCGATTCTTCCTACAAAGAAATGATCCTGGAAATATCTTTTAGACTGATGGCTTCTGTTCTGAATTTATCTCTCAGCTAGAGAAGGGTCAACTGTAATCACAATGTGTGATTTTTAAAGAAGAAATCCCATCCTAAAGTCACAGAGAGAAATAAATTGATTTTTGGGACAGGCTCTGAGTTGATTACTAACACAGAGTCCCTTGTGTAAAAGAAATAACAGAGTTGGACATGATTAGTATCATTCTAGTACACTACCACAACATAACTTTACAAACAATTCCCAGCAATGAGGCAGAAAGAATGTGCTAATATTCCAGTAGCAGCCCTAATGGCTGGGTTTTGCAATGATTCTGGAAGGGTGGGGGGCACTTGCTGAAATATTAGACATTGTGTTTGCATTCAGATCCTTTGGGAACACCCAGTGCTCCCTCCTCCAGCTGACTAGCTGGCTAACAATATTTTACCCTCATCCAAACCCACATAATTCATTAGTAACATTGCAGGTCGAGAACTAAGTTTAGGCATGTATTTGGATTAGGCGTGACCTGTGATGACAAAGGTTTCAAGCGAAGCACAAATAACAAAGATGAATTTATGCAGGCCAGGATGCTCATTGAGGTTATTTATCACAATTACATCATTTTGCTTGAGGGGGGAGGGAGAATAGGAGCTGGTGAAAGGAGCCTCCAGATACCTCGGCTTGGCTGCAGCCGGCACAGAGGAAAGCACTGTTTGAGTGGCCCCCCTGTCTTTTCAGGGCTCTCCTGACATCCTACATCATCCTGGCTCGTTTTGTCAGACATCTGTCTTTAAACAGAGGCTGCCATTCAGACCTGGTCAGATGAGAGTCTTGTGATACCTATCCGTGTCTCTCCAGAGCAAAATGAGGTCACTAAGTACCTGGGAGCGTCACCTCTGTGATCGGAGGCAACAATCTGACCTAAGATTCCAGAATTTGAGCCTCTATCTGCCAGACTCCATTGAAACTCCCTCTGAGTTAGACTGACTTCAATGTCTCTTTTTGTTCTTTTCCACTGAGTTTTATGGGCTCTCTGCTGGATATGAGGTGTTGTGGCCTCCCTGGGCCAAAAACCACTGTTGGCCCAGGAGGCTCATACTTGGCTTTCAGACAATCTTGGCAGACACTGCCCACGAGTTGGCTCAGAGCCTGCTCTACAGACTCTTTAAAGCAATGGGACCAAAACAAGGAGACCTTAGAATGCAATGGTTAAACACTGTGGGCTTGGTTCACCCAACAGAAAGGATAAGAGAAATATTAGTCAGTGTCATCTGTGTTACATCTACGTGTAATGTACAATGACTCGAAAGATCTGTGGCATTTTAGAATCTCTGACGTCTTCCCCTGGGTTTCTCACAGTGTCTGAAGCATCCACAAAAGCCCTAACACTGTACGGTGCCCACCCTCTTTTACAGAGGAGAGACTGGTGGCCCTTGGATGGGCTGCCAACACGTGCAGCACAACCAGACCCAGGCTCTGTGTCAGCCACTCTGAGATGATGCTGGCAGGCTCAGGACAACATACACTGTTTTACTCCTCACCATAACCGTAATCTTGGATAAACAGATTATGGAAAATATCACTATCCCTCCTTACAGATGAGAAGCTTATAGAGTAACAGAAGATCAATGGTTTACTCAAAGTCACAAAGCTAGGAATCACAGACGCAGGATCTGGACCTGTTCTCATGACCCCAGAGGAATGCTCCTCCCATCAGCTTTTGTCCACTGGAGTTTATAAAGCATTTGAGTGTGTTTCTCATACACAGAGAAATGCACAGGAAACAGGGCACAGTTATACTCACAAACCTATGCACTGAGTCCTTAATTTCCCCAGAAGTCACTGATCAATTTCCTACCTCTGTTCTACCAAAAACAAAAAAAAAAACCCAGAAAGAAAAATAAGGGTAATTCACTTAAAAAGCAGGGGAGGGGTGTGGAATACAAAATAACTAGCGGACCAAAATTTAGCGACACTAGAATGGTTTAATCCTGAAATAGAAAAGGTTACATAGAATAAATAATTTTCAGTTAAAGAAGCAAGATATCTCTCACCTAAGGGTGATTGTGCAGAAGTAATGAGAAATGCCCAAAGTTTCCTCCATGGCAGGTTTCTTCCTTAGACAATCTGCCATGTGTGCCTAAAAATTCCATTTCCTGGAGCCCATGGTTGCCATTCATTTGTATCACCTTAATAACCTTTAAGACCTTGTCACAGATTAAAATCCACCATTCACATCCAAAGGCAAAGCCAGACAGGACTAGGAGGCTGGCTAGATTCGTTTTACACAGAGAAAGGTAAGGAGGCCGGAGGGGCTGAGGAGCAAGCAGGTGGGCAGTAGGTGGGCTTGATGGGAGTAGTGACATTTATGGCAGCAGCCACGTGACACTGATGCTGTCAGTGGGGGCAGCAGCAGGGAACTGGGTCATCCAGAGCTAGTGTAAGGGCCCTGGGGCATGTGCGTGCGGTCAGCGTCGGTGGCAGGCAAGATCAGTATGTAGAAGTTTTTGCCTCAGTCTTTATGCATTCATTTTAATGCACATTAGAAAAATTATCACTGGCATCACGAGCTTGTCCTCTCATAGATGTTAGTACTTAAAACAAAGCTAGGCTTTCAAAAAACAACTTGATGGCAAATCGATTTGATGAAAAATGCTAAATTAAATGACAAGGGGTCCTTCAGGGAGGGCAAAAATGGTGAAGGTGGCATCAAAATAACTATAGTTTTGAAAACCCTGCTTTAGACGCCTGGCATATTCTCAGTACACACTGGGCATCGCATTTGCAGCAACCACCATGCCAGGTCTGTGGGTACCTGCCCTTGAGGAGTTCAGAGGCCATAAGTGGTGACACATAACAAAAGAATGCACCGTGGCCGCTGGAGGTGCATTGAGGTAAGGCACCAACCCAGGGACGCTGCCTGGAAGAGGAAACGTGGACAGAGAGGCCAGGAGCATTGGTAGGCATTGGACAAGCATGGAAAGGGCATGGCATCCTAAGCAGAGAATGTCTGCATCGAGCCTTGGGTATCAGAAAGCAGTTTTCAGCCTCTTCTACCTCTGTGAGCCTCTACCTCCAAGAAGATGGTTGGTGGAGGTTGACGGTAGAAAGGTAAAATTGACTTGCCAACCAAAGGGACCAGGTCTAGCAGATACTTGTGGCCCACAGGGACTTTCTGTCCACTGATCTGATTCCAGGTCCCCACACTGCTCCTGCCCCTGGGTCTGGGCTGGCAGCTTCCCCAGGTGCTGACCTCCTGACCCTTCTTCCTGCCATTCAGGCTACTCCCCCAGAATCATCAACTCCTGCATCCTCCATACCCCCAAGCCCTGCTTCTTAGGTTGCTTGTGTGTTTGGTTACTCTGCCTTTCGCTCTTGACCCTGGACTGTACCACGAACCCAATACCCTCCCCACCACGGCTTGGGAGTGAGGGGCCAGTTCCCCTCCCTTCTTAGCACCACCTAACACGAGTGCACTTCTGCCCCTCCTGAAAAAACCTCACAGCCTGGAACAGATAGTGGCTGATTTTCCTTTTCCCAAATGAAATGAATGCCCCTCGTTTCAGATACCCTGAAAACTGGCACAATTAAAAAAGGAAGTTAATTAGAATGATTAAAATCTAGCAGCAGCCACATTCAAAACAGCAGCCACATGTAAAGCAGCAGTCACAGCCACTGCCACCTCTGAAGGCTCCACTGGGCACTGCCAGCTTGGAGAGACAGGCCCCAGACAGCACTCCAGGGGCCAGTAAAGGACCACGTGCAGCCTTGAGATGCTGTAGGAAACATGCTGCCGTTATGGGCTGACTCACTGGGCAGTGATGTAACTGGATACGTTTAATGAGCACCCAAACACACTTTTAAAAAAGATTTTATAATCATACCTTTCTTACAACCAATTTTCTGTATTTCTCTTTCTTTATCACTGAAAAGGAAAAAAAAAGAAAAAGAAAAAGGAATCATGTAATAATAAAAATAGCAAAGAGCTTATTCAAAGATCTTTGCCTCGCCTTTGCTGTTTGGTAAAAGAAAGGGGCTTTGAACTGAACGTTATCAGTGCTTAATAAATACAGGTTTTATAAGAGTAGGGATACGAAGGACAAAAAATAAAACAGCATTCCATTCAATGCTAAGCATTTTCCCACATACGTTGTTAGGCATTTAAATGAAGACACCATAAGTATCTGTTACAGCTTTTTATAAATATGATGTTCACCTTTGTTTTGCGTCCTCTTCCTCACTCTGCAGAGAGTTTTCACTTCTGTTTACCACTCCACAACCACGTGCTGCCCAACATCAGGTACTACGATTTCCATTTCACTGATGGAGAAACTGGCCCAGAAGAGACGGCTACCTCAAGGTCTGGTAGCTGCTAAAACAGACACCCTGCCACTCTGATGATCCTCTCCCGTTCTTTATTTCAAGTGCCTCTATCCCCGCTTCTCAAACACAGGCAGACGCTTCACATTGATTTCCTAAACAGGAACAACCTGGAGAGGAAAGAATTTGGGGGGAAAAAAAATTACCCTGAATCTCATTTCTAAAGAAAATCTAATTTACAAAAAGTCAGTGAGCACTCAACCAAACAACTTGACTTGGGTGAGCGCGCCTCTGTTCAGGCTCCATGCTTCTAGAAGAGAGTTCGGTGGGAGCCTTGAGAGCTGAAAACCAATGGGGAGCAGGACTCTTAATGCTACAGGTCAATGGGCAACCTCAGAGAAAGCGTTTTCACCAAAAAGTTAGAACTTACTGTGGAGACACCGTCATTTCCACAGGACTCTTCGCCCCGCCGCCCCCTCCCCACCGCGCGTCTGCCCTCCCTGCACCACTGAACCTTCAGGTGCCATGTTTCTCCCCAAAACGCAAACTCCCACCGCCGAATGCTGTCCTCCCAGGTCTCACCAAAACCTGTCTCCCTCTTTCATTTCACAAAACTTGAAATCCGTCCCTTCTGTGAAAGTTTCCATCGTTAAGCGTCTTTCCTTCTCGTCAGGTCAGTATGCAGCCTACTAGCCGGGGGCACACGCTACACCTTGCCCCAAAGTGACTGACCTTTGCCTCTAGATATCTTACCAGATTACTCTTTATAGATGCTGATGGTTTATTTCTCCTCTTATGCTGCAAATTCTCTGAGGCAGAAATCACAGATTCATCTTTTCTGTGAGGCTGCTTTCTCTTCTCTCTGCTACTGCATGTCCAATTCTCTTGGAAACTTTCTCGCCCCTCCGAGCGCCCGGGGCTTTCTCGTGGCTCGCGCAGGCGCGCTTTCTCGTGTTCTCACGCAGGCGCGGTTTCTCGTGGCTCGCGCAGGCGCGCTTTCTCGTGTTCTCACGCAGGCGCGCTTTCTCGTGGCTCGCGCAGGCGCGAACGCGTGGTGATTATTTACCCACCTGAACGAAATTTTCCCTGGCAACTATCAAAATCACAATTCAATAAACAATTCCCACATATTCAGTGACACAAATGTAATTAAGGGTAGCATTAGTGTAATCTAGTAATGTAACTAATGTACATTAATGTAACTAATGTAATTATTGATATACCTGTGGGGCCTTCTCAGGACAGACCCCTCCCCCATATCCTCTGCTGTAGCCCCTCTGTGAAGCACCCAGATGACAGCGTCTCATGTATATTTCCTGAGTTTTTCAGATGCTAAAAACCATCACCAAAGAGAGGAAATTAACTAATTGATGTTTAAGGGCATGTGGCCCCAGACCTGGCGCCTAGGGGTGAATCCTGTTGAGCACTCTGTTACCTCCACATCAACCAATCAGAGAATTGTACAGGAGCTGATATACCTGAGACTCACCTCCCTCACCTGGCCTTTAAATATGCTTTGCTAAAACCCTTCAGTGAGTTCCAGATTTTGGGGGGCATGAGCCACTCTGTCCTCCTTGCTGGGCCCTGCAATAAACCGTTCTCTGCTCCAAACTCTGAGGTTTCAATTTGTTTGGCCTCATGGTGCGTTGGGCATATGAACTTACATTCCGCAACATTAATAGTTTAACTATATATTTTACAAATTACTTTCACATATGTGATCTCCTCGTTTGCAAATTCCAGGCACTCTAAAATTCCTACATCCAAAAGGGAAATCATGAAGGACAGTGTCCTTAATTACTTAATTTACTTCTGCTACTTAGGTATAAATCTAATCCAACTATTTTGTTGGTATCACTTAATAGTCATCTTTAAAACCAAGTTCAAATTTCCATTGGCCCAGGTGGAAAGACTATATTTCAGGATTAAAAGGTGGAGAAAGGGTGGGTGAAGAAAGTGATTGCTGTTTCATTAAGAGAACTATTACAGCAACTTCACCCTTTTCGAAGGAATTTCACCAATTTTCTGCTTGCTGGCTAATCATCTTACCAGGAATTAAAAAACACAAGAAATATTTAAATTGTCCCATCCACCAACTGTTTCTAAAAGCTCTTAATTTAATCCTGGGAGGTACCTTTTCACACCAAATAATAGTATTGAGAAACCTCTTTGTATATTTTGTGAGCTGCTTTCATTTTTCTAAACCAATAATGAAGAATCTAAATCTATGGGCACAGCGCTATCTAGTGGTGGGAATGGGTAGCCCAGGAGTCTTGACTCAGGTTGCTGCCAATAGGCTTTTGAGACCAGTTCTATGTTCTGCAGCTCAGCCCAGAAACAGAAAAACTTAACTGTTCTCTTCCACTGAGATATACAATATTGCTAGAACATCTAATTAACAGCAAAGTCTTAGTGACAAGCATCTCTCTTATCTGTCCACCCCCTACTGAGGCTTTCTCTTCCAATTATAGAGCTAGGTCCTAATGGTATAGGTTGGAAATTGCTCAGAAATGGGCAATTAAGAATGGAGGAAGAGGGGAGGGCATAGCTCAAGTGGTAGAGTGCATGCTTAGCATGCCTGAGGTTCTGAATTCAACCCCCGGTACCCCCTCCAAAAATAAATAAACCTAATTACCTCTCCCCAAAATAAAATAATTAAATAATACAATAATAAACTTAAAAAAAAAATGGAGGAAGGAGAAACCAGGCCCTCACGATAAGGTATGTGTGAATTCATGAACAAAAACCAATGATGGCCCTGCTCAGTTCTTAGTAAGCATGGATTTAGAGTGATGCTGGTAATTATGAAGATTATGATGTCGATGACAGTCCTGGTGGTGGTGGTGGTAGTGACAGTGATAGCTAACATTTATTGAATGCTCATCATGTGCCAAGTCCTAAGTACCTGTAATAACTTATTAAATCCATCCAACAACCCTGGTCATCCCATTTCACGGATGAAGAAACTGACGCAAAGCGCAGCTAAGTCCTTTTTCCAGGACCACCCAGAGATTAAGAGGCAGAGGTGGGATTTGATCTCAGGCAATTTAACTCCAGAGCAAGTATCCATCCTTAATAATGATGTTCAAGAAAAGTGCTAATTTTCAAATTTAGAAAAAAAAAAAAAGTTACTTCCTAAAGTAGCAAACATCTCCAAAATCAGAACAGAAAGAGCAGCAGAGCAGTGTCCAAGAGCCACAGTCTACTTTGGCAGATTTTATTCTGTTTTGGCTGGCTGGTTTCAAATGTATCCCCCACCACAAGTGCACACATGCGCGCGCACACACATACACACACACACACACACACTCATGCTCTACCATGACCAACAGAGCCGACTTGATGTTAGAACATGGGCTCACAGGCTGATGCTGATGGAAATGAAAGAGGTCTTGAAGGTGACTTTAGTACAGTGTGATTGCCACTTCACAAATAACAAAATAAGACCAAGAGATATGGTTATTTTGCAAAATAGAATTTATTAAATATTTATAGAAGACTGCTCACCAACAAGCTCTCTTGACAATCATTTGGCAGAGGAGGAAAGGAGGCAAGATGAGAAAATTCTAATCTTTGCCATCAAGAGAAATGTGGTCCACTACTGTAGAGCACAAGGAACTATAGTCAATTTCTTGTGATGTCGTATAATGGAAAAGAATCTGAAAAAAAAGTATATGTACATATATGTATAACTGAACCATTTTGCTGTACACCTGAAACTAACATTGTAAATCAACTACACTTCAATTAAAAAAAAAATTTTTTAAGAGAAATGTGGTCCAGGAGGGGGGAAGAGAGGTTGATCAAATAACTCAAAAGCATGGAAGGAACTACAAAGGTGATAATGGTGATAATAATAACTAATAATAATAATCATCAGTGTTGAATGTTCACTCTATGCCAAGCATCTTACATATAGTACAGCACTGATATGTGTAAAAAATTGGTGTTATTATACCCATTTTATAGACAAGGAAACAGGCTCAAAGAGGTTAAATTGCTTCCATCCCTCTACTGACAGGTAGCAAGAAGCAGAGGTAGGATTTTTAACTCAGCTATGTTGGTTGGCAAAACCAATGGTTTCAGCCTTATGAGAGAAGCACAGATTATAACACAAAATAGAGATAACAATCAGCTTGAGAGATGAGGGAAGGCTGTGTGGAGGAGAGCACATGTGAGCGGGGCTGTTGAGGGCGAATAAGGTGTCAGTCAGTAAATGGGGCCTGATGTATTAGGTTCTTGTGGCTGCCGTAACAAATTACCAGAAACTGGATGGCGTAAGACAGCAGAAATTTATCTCCCACTGTTCTGGAGGCCAGAAGTCTGAAATCAAGGTGTCAGCAGAGCCATACTCCTTCTAGATGCTTGAAAAGAGACCCATTCTTTGCCTTTTGCAGCTTCTAGGAGCTGTCAGCATCCCTGGACTTGCAGTCCCATCATTTCAGTCTCTACTGCTGTGGTCAGATTGCCTTCTCCCCTCCTGTTCATCAAATCTCCCTTGGCTTCACTTTTACAGGGACACTTGTTATTGGATTCAGGGCCCACCAGATAATCCAAGATGAGCCACTTCTCTCAAGATCCTGAACTCAGTTACATCTGAAATGACTCTAAAGTCCAGTAACATCCACAGGGTCTAGGGATTAGGGGTGGACGCACTTTTTTTTGGTAGGGGTTCGGTGGGGCACCATTCAGCCCACTATCCACTACATGTCTTGGGAGCCAAAAGCAATCCGATTGGGTTTCCAGTATAACTTGAAGTCAGGTAGTGTCAGTCCATCAGCTCTGTTCCTCTCCTTCAGTACGGTGTTGGCTATTCTGGGTCTTTTGCCTCTCTGTAGAAACTTTAGAATCGGTTTGTTAATATCCACAAAATACCTTGCTGTGACTTTTATTGGGATTGCGTGGCATCTATAGATCAAGTTAGGAAGAACTGACATCTCAACAACATCGAGTCTTCCTATCCTGGAACTGGTCAGGTTCCTGAAGGTGTGGGGCAACTGAATCCGTAAAGGCTGGGTCAGGCCAGATTTTGAGGGCCTACTAAGCATGTTGAGGAGGGTACACTTTCTTCTGTGAAAGCGGAAAAACTGAAGACATTTAGGCCAAGGAGTGATGTATTCAAGATTATGCCTGAAGCATAATGTGGGATATCCAGGAGAGAGGGAAGGGAGGCGGATTGTATAGGTGGAGATGGAGTGGTCCAATCCCAGTGAAACAAAGCGGCGGCCACGGAAACTAAAAGAAAGCAGAGAAGGTAGCAAGGTGGTGGTCATTCTGGAACCACGACTCCAGCTTCCCAGAGCTGAGATCATCAGCAACGCCCTCAAATAGGGCAGGCAGAGAGGTCCAAATTCATTCCCAAATGCCACTGAATTTATCTTTTCTGTGTAGAGCTACCTGTTCCCCTTTGTCGGAGGGCAGGGATGTTGCAATCCAACCTCATTTTCCCGGTCTGATAGCGAGGGGAGTGCAGTGGGGTGGGAGGTGCCTGTGTGCGCAGCGAAGGAAGACCCTCTCAGTCCGGCCACTTCATTTGGTGCCTGGTCTGTGCTTGTGCAACGTGCTATGTACTGTGAGAAATAGCAAAGAAAAAAAAGATCATTCTTATCTGCAAAGTATTTAAAAACTAGGAGCGTAAGAAAAGAGAATTTACGTTCGATACACACTAGTAAGTCAGGTAGCTTGGAGTTGGGAGCCTGCGGGTGGAATCACAAAGCCCAGGGCTGTAAATCCATCGCAGGCTGGCTGGGGCTGGTCTCACTTTCCTTATTTGAGGACTACAGATCCCTTCCTCAGAGGAGTGTTCTGAGGATGAAAGGCACTAATCATTAGTGCATTCAGCAGAATGCCTGGCATAGAGTAACTGCCCAGAAAAACACGGCTACTGTTGAAAATATAGAGGAAATTTATGTGAATATGGGGGAGCTGGGCGGTGGGGACCCCTAGTGGGGGTTTGAGCTGTACCCATGGGTGGGTGTGCTTTGAACTCAGAGAGAAAGATGAAATGCTTTTTAGGTTAGAAGGACAAACTGATTGAAGATGTGCAGCTGGGGTGCTGGCTATCCAGATGTTTATGAAAAGTTCCCACAAGACTGGCCACCCAGGGGAAGTGGTAGAGTGTATGCTTAGCATGTGCAAGGTCCTGCGTTCAATCCCCAGTACCTCCATTTAAAAAAAAAAAAAAAAACCCTAAGGAAAATTCTAAAGGAGCTTTAGACATTCTTTTCCTTCCTCTAGTGGGTCTTCCGTGAAAGATTCCTGTTACATCTCTCCCATTACCACTGCCCTGCTTGGGAATTGTTCACTTACTGGGAATGATTAACTGTTATTAAGGTATCCATGACTAATCCATATGTTTATAAACATATACAAATGCATATATGTACACAAATCTATATTTTTTCACATATGTGCATTCAAACACACACATATGTACACACACACACACTTTTTATGAAAGAATTTTTTTGCCTTAAATCCAAAGTATGACTCTAATGGTAGCAACTCCAGGTTCTTAGAGCACTCTATCTGAGTGGCCTTTGAAAATTTATTTCACATTTGATGATTTATCTCTAAGGATACTCCAGTTACATCTACAATAACACAACTGAGGGTAAGTTATTAACAGAGACATATATCAGAGATCTACTTCCACAAAATACTCTCAAGCTTAGGCTTTTCAAAAAGTTCCTGCACCAAGAGAGACTTGAGTTCTGTTGTGAGTCCTGCCTCTGGGTGATGCTGTGAAAATCCTCTGCCTCCACATCCTTGCCTTCCACTGCCCTCACACTGGCCATGCCCTTGTGCCGGATGTCTCGATTTGCCCATGATATCCACTCTCCATGTCTCCGCCCTCTTCCCTGCCCAGGCAGGCTGATTATATGGGCTGAACCAAATGGTTTCCTTGCCTTCTGGCTCCCAGTTGGGTTTGGCTAAGGGGAACCTTGACAGGAGAGCAGAGGAGGAAGGGCGAGAAAGGTCAGGGTATCGCCCTCTACCTACAGAGGGGAGAAGCCTGGGGAGGAGCCCTCACTGCCTCTGAGTTCCAGCAGTTGCTCCTGCCTCCTCTGCAGGCTTCCCAGCCCCACGTACTGCACTTCCCTGTGGTTTCCCTACGCCCAGCCCACACCTTTGAAATAGACCCTTTATGAAACTCTCTTCGATTGATACCATTTTTTTTTCTTGCTGGGGCCCTGACGGAGGTGCCAGTCGTGACTTGTCTCCTCAGTGGCTCACATCCACCCCTCAACTCCCCCAAAAGCCATGCACTGTACTGTGTGTATCTTCTGCCCACCCCAGCCACAGCTGACTAGACCAAGCATGGTTACCTGACAGAACAGCCCATCCCAGGCTGGTCAGTCACCTATAACTTGCAGGGCCTGATGCCAACAGATGAGCTCAGCTAAGCAGATTCTTCTCTTAGGAACTGAGAACTGAGAGACAGAGATATCAGGGCAGCAAGCTGTTATAAGCCATCCATGGGAGTCATGAGGCAAACAGGGGGAAATATTTAGGGCCACGTGCCAATAAGGAGGCAGCTATGAGGAGAAAGGAGAGAAATTAGCAAATACACAGGGAACGTTAGCTGAGAGAGAAAGGGACTGCTTTCCGATGCGGCCTCAGTTTTCTGATTCTCATGGCATTTCACTTTCACAAATCCTAGCCAGAAACTATTTCTGAACTTGAACTCCCATGAGGTCACGCATCAGTACAAAAACATTCCTTTTCTTCAGCCAACCTGAATGCCCACCATGTGTCAGGTACTGTACTAGGCACTGAAAATAGGTGAACAAATTAGACAAAGACTTTGCCTTTAGGAGGTTTACATCTTGCGGTTTGTTGGTGACAAAAGGGTGTGGGACAAAGTGGTCAGTCTCAAAATGTAAAACCTGAGTAAACATTATCTCAAAATGTAATCCTGGGGAAACATTAGAAATAGATTGAAAGACATTCTATGTAATATGTTCCCTGTGCTCCTCAGATTGTCAAGACCATCAAAGCCAAGGAACGATGGAATGTGTTCCACGTTAAATGAGACTAAAGAAATGGTAACAAGAAGATATCACTCACATCCATTAGAATGGGTGTTATCAAAAAGACTAGAAATAACAGTGTTGCTGGGATGTGGAGAAAATGGAACTCTAGTGCACTGTTGGTGGGAATGTAAATTGATGCAGCCACTATGGAAAGCAGTATGGAGGGTCCTCAAAATTTAAGCATAGAACTACTGTATGATCCAGCTATCCCACTTCTGGGTATTTATCCAAAGAAAACAAAAAAACTAATTTGAAGAAATATATGCACCTCTATGTTCATAGCAGCATTATTCACAATAGCCAAGACATGGAAACAACTTAAGTGCCCATCAACAGACGACTGGATAAAGAAGATGTGGTGTATATATACAACAGAATATTATTCAGCCATAAAATGATAACATCTTGACACTGAGAAACATGGCTGGATCTTGAGGATATTACACTAAGTGAACTAAGTCAGATGGAGAAAGACAAAAACCGTGTGATTTCATTCTTATGTGGAATAAAAAATAAATAAATAAACAAATAAAATAAAACCAAACGGAAACAAACACATAGATACAGAGAACAGAGTAGTGGTTACAGGGGTGGGGTGCATGGTGAAATGGGTAGAGGCGGTCAGCTGTTAAATGAAAGTTGGAGACTAAATTTTTGATGGTAAGCACACTGTAGTGTATACAGAAGTCGAAATATAATGTTCACATGAAACGTATATAATGTTACAAACCAGGATTAACTAAAAAAAAAAAAGAAAAGAAATATGACAACAAAATGCAAAGTATGACACTAAAGTGGCTCCTGCATGAGAAAACATTATTTTCTCTTTGCTCTAAGGATGCTTGGGACACTTTTGGATGAGGAAAATGAGACCTAAAATACTTCGATGAAGGGATGGGACCAGAGCACAGATAACCTGCTTCTCAAGTCCGTGAGCTTTCCAGTCTCTCAGACTGTTTCCCAAGAACTCTAAGTTTTGTTTCTCATTTTATTATTATTGCTAAATTATCATCAGCTCACCCAAAGATGAACTGTAGCAAAAAAATCTCAGCAATGATTCTCCCTCTGGTCTTACGGTTTCTGACGCCAGAAAAACTTCTGTGCTGCTAAACATACCTACCACAGAGCTAAACCCAGTAAGCTGGATGAATTTCCCATTTCTGTTCAAATCCACTGTCTGATGATATTTCAAAAATAAAAACCCAGGCAATCAATGGTTACATTGGGGCAGTATCAGTTCTGACTGAAAGGTCTATATTTGGGGATTTAAAAGTATTTCAAGGGACAGTGAATGTTTTGAAAACTTTGGGAAACTGGGGAAGAAGTTCTAGGTGACAAATGTCTATTCAGGAACTGAGTATAAAGCACTAATGTAGATGGCTTAGGTTTGGTGCCCAGGAAAGAAAAAGGAAGGAAAGGAAAACCTTTAGCTTGCATTAGGCTTTATGGTGGGCCAAGAAAGCTTAACTGAGACACAGTGAGCCATACAGAAGGGTACACGTCATACAATAGAGCCTTAAATGAACGGGCATCACCAATGAATGAGAAAGAAAAATGAAAGCAACTTTTGTACTGACAGACTTACTGACTTTCAGATTATTTGTCTCTAAAATGAAAATGTATGTTGGAGTCTTGGTTTTGCTCTTTGGTTTTAAGCAGGTGTCCTTCACTTTTATTAAATATGAGCGTCTCTTCCTCGGTCATGTACTCTCAATTTCCAATATTGGAATGTCCTCAATTGCTTGACATTTCATTTCACTCTGTGTTTGTAGAGGCAGACGCCAACATTTTATTTTTTTAGAGGAAAAGCTGAAAAACAAGCAGTACTATAAAACTCTATGGCTACTAATGTAAAAAGCAAGTAAGCCTTGTAATCTATACCACAGCATCCCCAGCAACGTTATCAACATTATTAACAAGAATTAACTGAATATCTAAGGTACAGAGAGTACAGCTAATATCTCCGTTTTTGTTGCATTTTTACCTAATTCATTTCTCATCTTTAGCCATTAGTTCTACTCATCAATAACCACTCTCATATTCAATATTTGCTTTCCCCCAGACTATCATTACTTCACCTTTAAATTACCTACATTTGAAGCTTTATATATATATAAATTTTTTTATTGAAGTATAGTCAGTCTACAATGTTGTGTTAATTTCTGGTGTATAGCATAATGCTTCAGTCATACATGAACATATGTATATTCATTTTCATATTCTTTTACACTGTAAGTTACTACAAGGTATTGAATATAGTTCCCTGTGCTATAAAGTATAAACTTGTTGTTTATCTATTATGTATATATATTAGTTAGTATCTGCATATCTAGAACTTGCAGTTTATCCCTTTCCACCCCCTTATCCTCCTAATAACCATAAGTCTTTCTATGTCTGTGAGTCTGTTTCTGTTTTGTAAATAAGTTTGTATGTCTTTTTTTTTTTTTTTTTTTTTAGATTCCACAAATAAGTGATAGCATATAGTATTTTTCTTTCTCTTTCTGGCTTACTTCACTTAGAATGATTTTTTTTAATTAACTAGTTTTCCCTGAATAAGAGTACTTTGCCACTTGTTCAAGTACCAGATATATATATAGCAAAAGCATGGTTCTGCTGAAACTTTTAATCTTTGACCTGGAAGATGAGAATAAAAACATGTCCACTGAGTGCAGGGGAATATTACATGCAAGGGGAAGCTCTTAAATACACGACACAAAATTGATCTGACAAAATGAACTGTGGTTGCTAAGAAGTTACTTTAAACAATATATAAAATGAAGATAAAATTTAAAATGCATAATAATTATTACTATATTGTCAAAAATGAAACTAGGATAAATATTGAATAATAATAATAATAATGGCAGCAGACTCTGTGTTTCGTGGCATTACTCCAAGCACTATATGTGTTTCAAAAACCACTATATGAGTGTATATAAAGTAATATATACAAACTAATTCAATCCTTACAGAAACCTTTTGAGTTCAGTACTACTATTATCTCCATTTCACAAATGAAGAAACCAAGGACAGCAAGATTAGGTTGTTAAGTGTCGGAGAAGGGATTTAAACCCAAGCCATCTGACTCCAGCATTCATGCTCCTGATTGCATTTAATCAACCAGTAAATATTTCAGAACTATTTCAAGAGTACTGTGTTTTCAGTCCCACCTAGATTGTATTAGTCAGTTTTTGCTGCAGTAACAGACAACCCCATTTCCTAGTGACTTACTATAACGAATGTTTATCTCTTGCCCACATTACTTATGGGCTATGGGTTGACCTCAACTCCGATTGGCTCTGCTGGGTATGGCTTGGCTCCATTTAGCTCAGCAAGATATGTCTCCTCCTTGTGGGACCAGGAGGAAGGAGGAGCTCCTCTCTGGGATGTGCAGGGGACAATAATTTAAGAACAGCAGAGGGTGCCGCTGCAGAAGCATGTATTCTAAAATTGGAACAGTACAGAGATTATCATGGCCCCTGTGCAACAATGACATGCAAATTTGTGAAGCACTCCATATTTTTATTGGGAGTTCAAGATTTGCATATACCAACTACTGGATATAAAATAGATAAATGGCAGGCTTCTACTGCATAGCACAGGGAACTATATTCAGTATCTTGCTGTAACCTATAATGAAAAAGAATATGAAAAGGAATATATGTATGTATGTGTATGACTGAAACATTACGCTGTATACCAGAAATTGATCCAACATTGTAAACTGACTATACCTAAATTAAAAAAAAAAAAAAAAAGAACAGCAGAGGGAAGTTAAGCAGAGCACACATTTACTGACTCTGCTTGAACACAGCAAATGTCCAGTCCTCATCCCACTGGCCAAGGCAAGTCACGAGACCAAGCCCAGAGTCAATTAGGTGAGTTTGTCTACTTCTCCCATGGGTGGCACAGGCTAGTCACACAGAAGTAGTGAATGGCTGGGAGCAATAATCCAGTACCTCAAGGGCTCCTCATCTTGCCCCAGGGATCTCACAATTAAATTAAGAAAATAAGACTAGCATAAAAATAGTTTGAGAGTTTTGAGAGATACAATCGTCCTCACTTCGCATGGTACCATGTCACATGGAGCTTGGGCATATAGGAAGCTTGTCTTTGCTTTGCAAGATTCTAGGGTAACTGAGATTTGGTCATGCAGTACTATATCATGTGAGGACTGCTTGTACTTAATAAAATATAACAACAAATGATTGATTCTGAAATGGGGCCATAGTGTAAGAACTTCTTAGGGCATTTAAAAGGAAACCCAAACCATGCCCACAAAGCCCTAAATTACCTGGCTTTTGCCCACCTTCAGACCTCCTCACTGTCTCTCCCCTTTTCTATTTTGCTAGCCCTAGGACCTTTGCACATGCTGTTCTTGCTGTCTAGAGTCCTTTTCCCCAGATCTTCACAAAGCTGAGTCCTTTTAGACATTGGAATCTCAGCTGCAAGTTGTTCCCTTCAGAGACCCCTTCCCTGACCAGTCAACTTAAAGTAGCCCTCCACCACTTTGTCACTCTCAGGCCCACTAGTCTGATTTTTTTTTAATCACTGAGACTCTCTTATCAATAACTGTGTTTACACATTAATGGTATGTTTCTTTCATTGGAATGTAAGCTCGAAAGAGCAAAGAACTTGTCTAACTTGTCATGATTCTATCCTTACTGCCTAGGTCATTGGCTGGTACAAACTGGACATGCAACAGCTATTGTTAAATGGATGAATAAATGTGGACAGAGGCCAGATCATCTAAGGACTTGCAGCCATGTTTTGGATTTTATTCCAAATGCACCAAGAAACAATGTGAAAATTATAAACAGTCATGTATGAGTTCCCTAAATGTGCTTTCTTAGCTCCATCATGCCATTTCCAGGCCAGGGGTCACCATTCTCATCACCAGTTCCCCGCCTTTGTTACACTTTGGCATCAGCTGGGGCCGGGGGACAACTTTTTAAAAATCCCACCTTCTGGGTCCCAACCCCTAGGAATTCTGATTTAACAAGTCTAGACTGAGGCCTGGGCATGAGAGTTTTAGTGATCCCCAATATTCAGCCAAAATTGAAATCCACTGGTTTGGGTGGTACCTAAAGTATAGTAAGGATTCCAAAAATGCTTTTTGGCTCATTGAATGTGGCTAATTTGAAGATCTGGCTTCGTTTTGACAGTGTCTGACACATAGTGGGTACTCAATATTTCTTCATTGGCTTTCTAGTAGATATTTGATGAATGAGTGAATGAATAAATAACTGAATGATTTAACTAAAGCATATAGGAGATTAATAGAGGCAGAGGTCAGTGTGGATGGAAGTAGTTAGATAAAGCTCTGTAACAAGGCAGAGATTAGGAACTGGGCTTCGTGTCTGCTTTTCTTTGTTATAAAGTGTTCCAGGATCCTGGAACATCTGGTTTGGAATGGGCCATGGAAACCATCCAATACAGTCATTTATAGTATCATTTTGGTCACAGACTCTTTAGAATTGGATGAAAGTCTTGGATACTCTCCCTCCAAAAAAGACATCCAATATCCATAATGATGTATCCAATTTGATAGACTTCAGTGAGTTCCAGACAGTGATTGCCTAAGCTAAATGCCTAACATCCAGCTCAAAGTCTCTATTAACAGAAAATGAAACAAAGGCTCAGAGAGGGTGAGTGACCCGCTGGAGGCACAAGCCAAGACAGGGACAGCAACTGCACAAAACCTAGTTCCCACAGCACTGAATGTCCTTGCCAATCTCAACTTTACATACCTGCTGAGAACAAAGTTAAGAGGATGACTTTGTAACTAATTATTCTGGGTTTCCTCCTCCCTGCCCTTGACTTCTCAAATCTCACACGCCAGAAAATTCCAAGAGCTAATCTAACCCCACAGCTGTGCCACTCCATCCAAAAGTAGAAACTGAAATTCTCAAGCAACCAAGTCTTCCAAATCTACCATGTCTTCATGCCAATATCTGAAAATAGAGGAATGGAAAATGGCCTCAAATAAAGCCAAGAAACATTGACATGAGGGCCAGCCTGTGGCCAGTCCCTAGAGCAGCCAGCTCAACCAGTCCACGGTTGTGAACATACATAGCTGAGCTGACGATGCAGTCCATCATTCCAGATGTCAGGATAAGCAACACCAAAAATAGTCATAGCAGATAGCTGGACAGCAGGTGTTCTGAATAAGATATGAGCTCAGAAAGTAAGAGAAACAACTGGGATCAAATCATGCATTTTAAGAACAGAGTAAGAACCTGGTGTCTAACTGCCCTGACTGGGAGTGAGTCTTCAAAAGGCTCGTGGCAGAGCACAGGGGCTTAAGGATGGCTGTTTGAACCTGAGAAAGGGTTATTGAGGCTCACCTACATGAAGTCAGGCTTACGTCTATCTTGGGAAAGGACATACTGTCAATATTTCAAAGGATCCAGGAATAAATTATCTGATATCTGTTTCTTTCTCCTTCTTCTCTCCAGTTCTGCTGCTCTTCTAGGGAGTCCCACTTATTACCAGCACCTCCTCCAGAAGCCAAAGAAAAGAACAAAACCCACCAATTAATCACTAGGTTGTGCATAAGCACCATGGGAAAAGAACTCTTGTCTTTGTTCAAAATTACACTTGAGAATGTCACCTAGGCATGTCTTCTTCTAGTTACTAAGATATCTTCTTAACTCTCTAGGGAAAGCACTGACTCAAAATGCAAAATGAAATGGTCAGCCCTGTGGTCCATCCGGCACAGGAAAGGACTCATGGAACATTATGAAGGAACATGGCAGATGCCCTATTTATAACCTTTCATCCCCAAACCCCTTAAAACTCCATGATGCCATGAGTAAGTCATCTAAGATCTCTGTTTGCTATCTCCAAAACTTAAAAAAAAAATTTTTAAATTTCTAGTAAGTTGTTTTCCTTTCAGTAAATTACATACCTTTTGAATAATTAGTTTCACAAATTGGTTTTCCTGTCTCTTGCTCCATTAATCATGAACAAGGAAAGTGGGGCGTGAGAAGATGGTCATGTCCCAGGTCCCAAGTGAGTCCCTGGGATGCGCCCCATCGATTGAGGGTCCTTGGCTTCACGCAGGAAAGAATTCAACAATGAGCCATAGTAAAGTGAAGGTAGATTTATTCAGAGAGATTCATACTCCACAGACAGAGTGGGGGATGTCTCAGAAGTCCAGAGAAAAGGCAGAGGAGACTAGGAGATACACATGCCACAGACAGAGTACAGGCCATCTTACTCAGAAGGGAGAGCAGCCACGAGGTGCGGGGCTGTTAGTTTTTACGGGCTTGATAACTTTATATGCTAACAAGTGGGAGGATTATTCCAACAACTTTGGAGAAGGGACTGGGATTCCCAGGAATTGAGCCATTACCCACTTTTTAACCTTTTACGGTCAGCCTTAAAACTGTCCTGGCGCCTGTGGGAGTACCATTTAGCAGCTGTTGTATTAAAATGAGCATCTAATGAAGCTCAAGGTTGCCTGGGAGTTGAACCTTCCACCATCTTGGTGCTAATTGCTGTGTCATTCTTTTAATGCTTGCGCCCTGTCCCCTTCCCTCCTGTCTCAATCACACGAAACTTGGGATTGGATTAATTAGTACATAGTACTTAATACAATAGTGGAGCCAATGCCACACTCCACAGGGTAGACTGTGCCTCAGCTTACAACAAAGCATACCCTTCACTTGCAATAGCTGAGCTCCTAAGCATGGCACTTAGACAAAGCATGTGATATGTCATGAGTTTTAAATACAGAAACTCTTTCTGTCAACTTATTGAGGTATGTAGGCCAAACATATCCATCCATCATGAGTATCAAAATTTATGCAAAGATTCAGGAAGGAGGACAAGTGTGAGGGATGCTTGGTAAAGTGGGAAACCAGCAAACATGAGTTTTGAACCATACTGTACCTCTCAGCATCAAAACCTTATCTCATAACTTAGTCCATGGCACTTCATTAGGATATGTTAAATAGTCAGCCTCCACTGGTTGAGATCCAGGACCCTGACATTTCTGAGTTTCCATTAATCACTTACCATGGCCAGAGGCAACTTCTCTCTTAAGGCCTAAGGCATTTCAGGCAAATCCCTGCTTTGTAAACACTTGCTAGGGCTTTGGGGCCAAAGCTTAGCGTGATCTCTACTTGATAAGCTGGAGTCAGGGTCCAGCGTATGCAATCTACTCCCTACTCCGTTTCACTTACCTCTAGGCCCCACCCCAGTTCGTTTTCAGCTTTCCAAGGGTAGATTGTCATTCCAGCCACATCAGAAGGCACTCCGAGGACCGAAATTCCAGAAATCATTTGCTTAAGAGAGTAAATCTTCAAAGTTCTCATTACAAGAAAAAACAATTTTAACTCTGTGTGGTGATGGATGTTAACTAGACTTATTGTCATGGTCATTTCACAATACATATAAATATCAAATTATTATGTTGTACACCTGCAACGAATACAATCTTATATGTCAATTTTATCTCAGTTTTTTAAAAAGAACATTTGTCCCTCGTCATTTCATGTAGATTTCCTTCATTATGTCTTCTCCTAACAGTTCTTTCCCTAGAAAGATAGCTTCATACACATCCTTGAACATGGAATTTGTCCTTAACCCGTATCAGAGTCCCACTCCATGGATGCAGTTTCTGGAAATGTGTTGTCACCAACAGTGACATTCCACACAAAGACTTACAGGAGTGACTTGGCACTTATTAAAATCTGACTCCCCCAAACATGACTAGTAACTGTGCTTTCACACAAAAAACAGTTGGAGTCATTGAAAGCTTCCTGAGAACAAGCTGTTTTACAAGTATAGCCAAGTCATAATCTTTCTGGAAGGCACAGCAGAAAAAAACAAATCAGCAAACTAGCCACAATTATCGATCTTTCAAATCCCTGAAAATTGATATCTAGCCTTCAGGCTGAGAAATATGCTGCAGAAAAGAAACTGTTTTTATCATCTTCTTTGCATGAAGAGTCCAGTTCACCCACAAAAGATAACAGGTGGGCATGTTCATTCTAATTTTCTCATTCGTGGGAGATGCTTCCAAAACCCTCCTTTTACCAAAGTGTTTCTCCCTGATATTTATCTGATGTGAACATCAGGAATAGACTAATTAGTGTAGGCACCTCAAGGAGATCTCAAGGGACAACAGTATCTGAAATATATGTGGCTCCTGCTGGCCACCCTGCCTGCTAAGGATGCTCTGGTCCTATTAGCGACAAGCATCCTTAGGCATTCCCAACATGGAACCATTTTCATTCAGGCAGAGGGAGAGGACCTTTCAGAAGGACAGACCACTGATTCCCTGTAATTTAAAGGAGAGAGATACATTATGCAGCTCTCTCGTTTGAATTGTGACTCAGAGATAAGGATTTCCTCTCTGCGATAAGAGCAGAGGTCCGTAATAGCCATAGAACTATTTTCCTGAAAGAGTTCTCATTTGCATGCTTAGCAGCTGCTAGAAAAGATGTGAACAGCTGG
The DNA here is from genome assembly GCF_036321535.1 of Camelus dromedarius. Classification (NCBI taxonomy): domain Eukaryota; kingdom Metazoa; phylum Chordata; class Mammalia; order Artiodactyla; family Camelidae; genus Camelus; species Camelus dromedarius. The sequence continues at coordinate 16,921,232 of NC_087439.1, forward strand.
CTGGGGTCGAAAGTGAGCCAGACTCCCAAGCTTAAAGGGATGACTTCGAGGCCTGGCCACTGGGGAAGCTGGCCACTGATTAGACACCAACATTAGTCATGCTGTTAATCTCCAGTGCTAGACCCATGAGTTCCAGGATCCTGCTGAGACGCAAATGAAGCTAGGCTAGGGACATTGTTATGTGTGCAATCTGAGAGGGAGAGTCACCAATGTCAGCCATTTAGGGGGACAACTTCTTCCTACTTGAAAACCAGAGCAGCCAGTGGAAAGGGAATTATTTAGTAATGACATCAGTTACGTGCAGACTTCAGAATGGAGACAGAGTAGCTCCCTCACTTGTGTGTCCAGCCAGGTCATCAGCGATTCCTGTGTACCCAGCCAGGTACAGAGGGTCCTGAGAGAGCCTGAGGGACTCCATACACCCCGCATCACAGCTGCATCTCGACAAGCGAGGCCAAGTGATCCGATGTTTCCTTTTCTTCCTTTTTCTCCTCTCTGCCCTCCAGCTGCAAAAGGGTAGACTGGGCCCCTGACAAAATAAAAAGGGCAATTACAGGCGTTCAAGGAGTCAGGCTCCTGCCAAAATACTGGCTAGCAGGGCACTGGTCAGAGATGGGCTCCCAGGAAATAAACATGATATGGACAGGGAGCAAGGGCTAACCAGAGGTGGCTAGGAACCGAGTCTGTGGGCCGTGTGGATGGACACAAAGTGGGAAACCTGAGGCAGTCCTGATGCACCAAATGTAAGAGCAAGCAGGAACTCAAGAGCAAAGCACAGGGTTCAAATGTGAAAGAGCGAGAACTGAGACGAAAACAACAATGCAAGCAGGAGCAGAGAGAGAGAGAGACCTAAGCAATTGGACAGAACAGGGAGGGAGAAGGCCTCACGATTCACAGGCACACCAGGCTGCTTTCTGCACACAGGACATAAGAAGACAGCACCAAAAACACAAAGAGGGGGTTCTATAAAATTATCTAAAATCCCTGCAACATACTAATGGAAGAGGTTTGGAATTGTAAGGAAGTAGTTATCCATTATTCCAAACAATCATCCAAAACTGATAGCTAGGCACTTTATGTTTTCACAAAGTGCTGGAACATTAATCATCCTGTTTGATTATCATAACAAGACTATGTGAGCAGACAGTTGCGATGGTTAATTTCATGTGTCAATGTGACTGGGCCACAGGGCGCCCAGATATTTGGTGAAACATTATCCTGGGTGTTTCTTTCAGAGTATTTTTGACTCAGCTTAATATTTAAAGCAGTAGGTTGAGTAAAGCATATGTTCTCCCTAATGGGGGTGGGCCGCAGCCAGTCAGTTGAGGGCTGACTAGAACAAAAGGGCTGACCCTACCCTGAATAAGAGAGAGTTCCTCCTGCCTGACTGCTTTCAAACTGAGACATCGGCATTTTCCCACTTCCAGATTTGGACTGAAACATTGGTTCTTCCTGGGTCTTGAGTCTGTCGGCCTTCAGAATGGAACCACACAATCAGCTCTCCTGGGTCGACAATTTGCTGACCCTGTACGGAACTTGGGACTTGCCAGCTTCCATAAGCCAATTCCTTATAATATGACATATAATACAACAAACAGGATGCACTCTATATAAGTATATATGTACTATAGCTACGCATATATAGTACATCCCACTGATTCTCTTTCTCTGAAGAGCCCTGGTGAATACAATTATATTACCACCATTTTACAAATAAATCGACTGGGCTCTAGAGAGATTTAACAAGCGTCACAGGGTCACAGGAGAGTTGATGGCAAAGAAGAGCTTTAAATCCCGTCTTTTAACTTGAAGCTATGTTGACTTATTCTTCCCTACGGCCAAGATAAGATCACAGATAGATACAGAATCCACAGCTTTATTTTGTAATCAATAGACTTTACTTTTTAGAACAGTTTTAGGTGTATAGAGGAATTGATCAGATAGTACAGAGAATTTCCATGTACCTCTCACTTCCACTTTCCCCTATTATTAACATCTCACATTAGCATGTTACATGGGCTACAACTAATGGATAATAATAATATATTATTATTATTAATTATTAATATATTATATAATTATATTATATAATATATTAATAATTAATATATAAATTATTATTATTATTACTAAAGCCCATACTTTATTCAAATTCCTTAGTTTTACCTAATTTCCTTTTTCTATTCCCAGATCCCATATTGGACACCACAGTACATTTAGTTGTCAAATCTTCTTAGGCTCCTTTTGACTGACAGTTCCTCAGACCTTCCTTGTTTTGGGTGACTTTGACAGTTTTAGAAGTACTGGTCAGAGATTTTGTAGGATGCACCTCTCCCAAAATCTGTTTGCTGTTTTCTCATGATTTAGACTGAAGTAGTGCGTTTTGGGGAGGAAGATCACAGAGGGAAAGTGCCACTTTCAACGTATCATATTATGTGCACATGATATTATGATGTCTTAGGAACACAGCAAAGTTTTTAATTATAACAAAATCAAACTCTTTTTTTCTTTCATGGATCATGGTTTTGGTGTCATATCTAAAAACTGTCAAACCCAGAGTTTAATCTAGATTTTCTTCTGCTATCTTTTAAAAGTTTTCTGTTTTACATTTAGGCCTATAATTCATTTTGAGTTAAGAAAGGTATGAGGTTTGTGTCTAGATTTCTCTTTTTGCATATGGTTGTACAGTTTTTCTAGCACCATTTGTCAAAAGACTGTTCTTTCTCCATTGAATTGCCTTTTCTCCTTTGTCAAACATCAGTTAACTATATTTGCGTGGGTCTACTTCTGGGCGCTCTACGCTTCTGCATTGATCTCTGTCTGTTCTTTCTCTTATACTATGCTTTCTTGATTACTATAGCTGTGTGGTAAGTCTTAAAGTCAGGTGATGTCAGTCCTTCAGTTTTGCTCTTTACTATTGTGTTGGCCATTTGGGTTTTTCACCACTCCATATAAACTTTAGAATCAGTTTGTCAATATCAACAAAATAGCTCTTTAGGATTTTGAAATTGCATTGAGTCTGTACATAAATTTGGGAACAATCAGCATCTTAACAATAATGAGTCTTCCAGTTCATGTGCACAGAGTATTTATTTGTATCTTTGATTTTTTTCCATTGGTTTTATAGTTTTCTGAATATTTTGAACATATTTTGTTGGATTTATGGCTAAAAGTTTCCCTTTTGACACTAATGCAAATGGTACTTCTTAAATTTCAGATTCCAATTGTTCATGACCAGCATATAAGAAACCAGTTGACCTTTGGATATTAGCTTTTCCTCCTCTGACTCTTGCTATAATTGGTTATTCATTCCACAAGGGTTTGTTGATTCTTTGGGGTTTCCTACATAGTCAACATGCCATCTGTGAGAAAAGCAGTTTTCCATCTTTCTTCCCAGTCTTTATACCCTTGATTGATTTTCTTTTCTTGTCTTAATTCACCAGGTATGACTTTCAAGGTGATGTTGAGTAGGAGTGGTGAGAAGGGACATTGTTGCCTTGTTCCCAATTTTAGGGGAAAATCATCCAGCTTCTCATCATGAAGTATGATGTTAGCTGAGGTTTTAATCAAGTTGAGAAAGTTCCCCTCTGTTCCTAGTTTGCTGAGAGTTTTTACGATGAATGGGTGTTGAATTTTGTCAAATGCTTTTTCCTGTATCAGTTGATAGAATGCTGTCATTTTTTCCTCTTAGCTGGTTGATGTGGTGGATTACAATAATTGGTATTCAGTTTCAAACACTGAACGAGCCTTGCATACCTGGAGTAAACTCCGCTTGGTTGTGGTGTATAATTCTTTTGTGGGATTTGAGATCCCACAGCTTCTTAAGACATACTCCGAAAACAACGACTAGACTCATTCTTCCGGTATGAAAATGCCCACTTCAGTATCATTTTAAAAACTTTTTCTTTAGTATAATATTGAATTTTCCATTTTTCATGCTATTCAGAACTTCTTGCCTTCCCAGTTTGTAGTGCCCCCTGCTCCAGACTTAGAAGCCCTCAGTAGGGAGGGGAGACTTGATAAGAAGTTTACTACCCTCCTAATACATAACCTCCTTCCCTCCTCAGTAGCTGACACACTTGGCCACTTTTGGGTTGGCCTGGGCTTGGGAGAAGAGGAAGACAGCGCAGTCCTATGTGGCCAGCACAGTTGTGATGGGCCCTCGAGCCCTCTGGACGTGTCACATTGCAGAAGGGCTACGCCTCCCAGGGGGTGTTTGGAGGTTCTTCAGAGAACCCATTGCAGGCAGTTCCCCTGCTGCAAATGATGTCTTTTCCAACTGTCCACTTCCCATGTTCCCTCCACTCCTGGTTGTCTAGGGTTCTTCCTCCTACTGGGAGTTACCTTACCCTTCCAGATGGTACCCTTGAGCAGCATAAGAAAACCGATGCCTGCTTCTTTTTCAAAGAATCCACATGAGACCCATAGGAAATACATATGCACACAACCTGGGGGGCTTCCAAGGCCACCTTGACCTTCACTCCACGAGGTACAACTGTAAGCTTTCCTGAGTGTGAGTTAGATGCCTGTCTTTATACCCCTTATTTCCAAGGGACCTACAGAAGCTCTCTAATTAGTGATCTTAAAATAAGTTTGTTTGTTGTAGGGTTTTTTTGGGGAGGAGGGGGGTGCTTAGGTTTATTTATTTAATTTCTTTTAAATGGAGGTACTGGGGATTGAATCCAGGACCTCGTGATGCTAAGCACACACTCTACCACCGAGCTGTACCCTTCCCCCAAGTGTTCTTAAAGTTTGACCTAAGGTGAAGGAGATCTCCATGTCCACCCTGGCCCGACCTCCTGTCCTCCCAGCCAGGATACAGACAGTATACAGGCACACAGCCTGCTCCCTCCTCGCCAAGTCTTGTCTCCCCCTTGCAGAGCTCGGGGGTGGTGATGAGCTAATGGAGGCGATCCTCCTTTCATCATCCCAGTTAGGCGGGTGTCTCTTATCCCCAAACTGCCACTTTCCAAACCTCAGAAGTAAGCTAAGAAAAAAAAAATGACGAGAAGCCAAGTTACCAAGAGTAGAGATGATTTTCCCCTAAGGGAAGTGAATATTCCTACCATCAATCTTCCTGGAATGAAGTCATCCTTATGGCAGGAAACAAAGACACCTGGCATGGGACTTCGATTCAGAGAAGGGGAGATCTTTTCTGCTCTCTCTGGTCTTCAGAGCTGTAGGGACCAGAACTTTAAAGTGCACAAACCACAGAGCACTCCCAGTGAAGAGGTGAGCTGGGTCCTAGTGTTTGAGGAAGCCCAGCAGCCAGGCCAAGGAGGGCCCTTCTCCTTAATGTGAAAGGCAGTTTGTGTTTATGGACCCTCAGAGAGGGCTGTCATCTGGTAAGAGCTTCTAGGTCTTATCGAGGTGTGTGACCCTTCTGGTATACCTAAACCTCCAACTTATTATCAAAAGTCGCCTGGCCTTGGCTGTGCAGTGGGGAATCCAGAGAAAGACCTGTCCTTCACTTGGAGGAGAGTGGTAACAGGCAGAGCAATGACCTCTCACTGTCCACTGACCCTTATTGGAGGTAGGACTGGTGGTGGCAGCAGAGGGCGCCAGCGAGGATCACAGGCAGCAGAAGCGTGGCCGGGCAGCAGAGGTGGAGACTAGAGTGGAAGACACACACCGGCAGTGACCTAGTCCCGGGGTCCCATGACACAACACCAGGAAGGGTTCGTAGTAATAGGCTGGGGAGATGGAGGAGGGCAGTCTCCACGTGGGTATCACGAGCCAAAACATAGCCTTATTTCTAAGCTCGTTCAGGGAGTCTCAGACCTGCCAGCTACAGCAACAAAGCAGTCGAGAACTTCTGGCCAGAGACCAAACCTCCAAGGACTATCTCAAGCTGGCAAAAGTAAAATTGCTGTTGTCTTTTCTGGGATGATCAGCAGTAAATGCTTAAAGCAGAAAGGGTATCTGAGTTTGCCTTGGGGGCAGCAATAAAAGGTGGAGGGAAAATTAAGGAGACAGATATCTCTGTCAATCAATTTTTTAGGGGAAAGGATTCCACGGTGTAGGGGAAGTGGTGGTGTCATCACAGAAGAGAGGAACGTGGCCGTCCTTAAGGCAGAAAAGAGAGCATGAAGTGGGGGCTGAGCCTGAGAAGGTCCCTATCGCCTCCAAAAAGGATTTTAAAAGAACACCCTAACTTCCTGCAAAAAAAAAAAAAAAATCTAAGTTTTTGCAATGTAGCATTCCAGAGTTAGTCACCCACCTCTGAGGCTTATTAGCTACATGTCTTTGGGCAATTTGTCTTTGATCCTTAGCTCCCTTGCCTTCAAAATGCAGCTAACACTGTATCTACCCATCACTGGAGCATTGCAGAAATTAACTGAGCTAAAACATGTAAAACACTTGGAACAGAGAAAGCACTCAGCAAAAGGTAGTTTAAAAAAAACTTACTCTGTTCCATATGCCCTGGGGATAACGCTTACTCCCACACAATGTATTAACGGATGCTCTTAATGAAGATCTGAGTTACCAACAGAGAGTTAAGCTTTAAAAGTTTGGCACTTAAAGTCTTCAGCAATTTTCCAGAAAACTCATTTATTTAGGGTTTTTTTTTTTTTTTAAATGACCATAAACTCTTTGACAGCCCTCTCATCAAGAGTTAAGGTCTCTGTTCTTCTCTTCTGTGTCTTTGCAGACTTATAACTGCTTCCAGAAACAAAGTATGGTTGAAGCGATGCTCTGAGACTTTGGAGGCTAGGTCCACCAAGCTCATGTAGCTGACCCCTACTTCTCTTGGGATGCTGCATCTGGGGGAAGTCAGCCACCACGCAAGGAATCCAACTGTTGTAAAACCACCGTCCTGGGGGGGTTCACGTGCAGGCCATCAATCAACAGTCATGGCTGGATGACCAGCCCACGGACAGCATTTAACACCACCCTGAGGCTCAGCCATCTCGGACATCCAGCCCAGCTGAGCCTTCAGATGACAGTAGCTTGAGCCAACCTCTGGCTACAACCACATGAGAGGTCCCAATGGAGAGCTTCTTAGCCGGAAATGCCTTGAATTTCTGACTCACAATTTGGTGAGCAAAAATAGAATGGTTGCCAGTTTACATCACTATGTTTTGAGATCACTTTTAGACAATAATTGTAGCAAGAACCCTCGTGTGGACCACCCCACTAGCTTGTGATGGATAGAGCTGATGTGGCTCATCAGACTGCAATGAAAAGTCACCTCCAAGATCAAGAATGCCACAAACACGGTGTTTCCAGATTCTTCTCAAGTTTCCCCAATGCCTGTTTGGTCAGTGCATTCAGAACTCTAAAAATAAAATGAGCCTCTCTCTCATCCTTTTGTCTGCTACCTGCTTGATCATTTTGAAGTTGATGAACAATAATTCTGTGTTTCTTCTGTTCCTCCCAGTGCGATGAATGGCTCTCATCCTTCAAACTTAGACAGAGCACCTGTGTCCACGGCAGGTGGGACTGTAGTCAGCAGGAGACCCGCAGCCCGACAGTCACAGTCCTCCCTTCATCAGCGCAGCAGCCCCGTGTTAGTATCGGTCTGAGTGGAAAATAGGCCATTGTTGGTGGAATTTGTGAGCCACCAATTTGTCAATAGGCATGCCTTTGAAGGGAGGAGGGTGAGGATGGAGAAAAGAAATACAAATCCTATTTTTTAATCCTCTGGGGCTTAATGTCTGTTTCACTGCTGTTAAGATTTTCGAGAGATAGAGCCGTGCCTGAGAAAAATACCATGGCGAAGGGAGACAGTACAAATTGGTTTCCATAGCAACTTCTCAGATAAGAGTAATGATTCTACCCAGCCTAGAGGGTAAAGTGGTAAGACTAAAATATGCTCAGAATAAACACTTTCATGACTTAATTTTCTCCCTTAAGTATTTAATTTTAAGTAACTTGCTTGTTGCACATATAACTCTTACCATGGGAGAGTGTCTCCCCATGACCCCCTATTTCTGAGGCACTCATGAAATACAGAACTACACTCTGATATATATGATATATTGCACTCTATTAAAAGAATAGAGCATAAAATTTATAAGGTAAGTGGATCTTAGAGAGTCCAGTTCCAAGACCTAAAGTGATTTGTAAGTGTCATTCTTGCTTGAATACATGGAAGTTTACTTCATACTCACTTTACTTACTTGAAAATTGGTCCGTTGATGTCCTATTTCACAGGGCTGCTGTAAAAATCAGTTGGCACAAAGTATACAAAAATTTCTGTGCAAATCTAAAATACAGAAGTAGTAGTAATAGTAGCAGCACAGCAGTTAACAATAGGGGCCAAAGTAAAATCTTTTTTTCATTGACGTATAGTCGATTTGCAATGCAGTGTTAATTTCTGGTGTACAGCATAGTGATTCAGTCATTATAAAGATATTACATTTACTTATATTCCTTTTCATATTTTTTTCATTATAGGCCATTTCAAGGTATTGAACAGAGTTTCCTGTGCACAGTAGGACCTTGTTGATTATATATATATATTTTATATAGTAGTTAATATCTATAAATCCCAAACTCCCAATTTATTTCTCCTCACTCCCTTTCCCCTCTGGTAACCATAAAGTTGTTTTCTATGTCTGTGAGTCTGTCTCTGTTTTGTAAATATGTTCATTTGTGTCCTTTATTATGATATCACTTATTTGTGGAATCTAAAAAAAATGTAAAGTTATTTTTAATATTGGCAGAACTAGAACCCAGGTCTCCTGAGTGTACCACTAACACTGGGGTTTTTCCTACCCCCCCCCCCAATACTGGAGTCAGATTCTCTTAATGAACACTTAATGGTATAGAATCCATCCAGCCAAAGACTTTCTTTCATCCCAGTCAGATCCAGTCAAGGCTTAGATAATGTAACAAAAGATATAAGAATCAAAAGCAGAGCGAGGTATCGACCACATCTCCTGCATTTGCTGGTTCTTGGAGTTGTCCTGTTGTCAGCAGTGCTCGTCACTAGTTATAGGGCATTTTACACACCACAGCTGTTATGACCTCAGGAATGATAAATGGGTTCAGAAAAAAGGAGAGAGAATGTGAATTCCAATAAGGACAGACAAGAAGTTAAGAAATCATACTTTCAGCCAACACTGAAGACCTAAACTTTACATTTAAAGTAATTTTTAAATAGATATATAAATAAAATATTCTTTTGCTTTAGGTTTTTATACTAAAACAAATACAATATTGGACTTCAAAGTAAGCACCACAGGAGGCTCTTATTTGAGATGCAAATGTTTTAGTACTTTCATTTTAATACTGACTTCAGAATTAGAAATTAAGTTCTGTTACTTTAAAATTTAAAACGGTTAACGGCCAAAATTCTATTCTCTCTCCTACTCCTCAAATCATTCACCAAAGGTGGCTACGAACTGCTTTCCGTTGTTTCCAAAAATCACCCTCACCCACAACGGATAAAAAGTCATCACCACTGAAGATAAGTAAAAACATGTGCTCTGAATGCAATTAATTCCTACAGGAGCTTGAAACTACCCTGGGCAATAAAGATATTGCAGGAATAAATCCAAGATGATTACTTTGAAGTAGAGAAAAATCTGGGCTATAAGTCCTAGCATATTTGCTTTTAAAAACTAATTATACGGCTTTGTAGTTAGACCTTGACTCATTCACTTATTCATCAATTTACTCATTCAGCCAATGCTAACTTTCACCCCTACCATATAGGTAGTGGACTATTAAGCTAAGTTTAAGACAGTCTTCTCTGTATGCTGATCATTTCCAAATTTGTTTTTCTACCCTCAACCTTTTCTTGTGTGTGGGCTCACATTCCTGTGTGCTTTCTGGAACCTCCACCTTAATGGTCCACAGATACTAAAGATTTTACATGTGAAACTTTGTGTCTGGCCAGCCACATCAACTTGGGGGCAAAAAAATCTTCTCTGTTTTTCCAGTTAATCACTAGAGCTTACCAATAGGAAGTTCAGATGCTCCTTCTTAATACTACTATTTACTATGATTCTTTTATATCCTAGACCCTTTTTCAGACCCAAGGGGTCCATGTGACTTTCAAATGCCAAGCAGAAAGAGAACTGTAAGGCTCAGTTTGCCCACGGCATCACCACCTCAAATATCGTAACAGAATGAACACTGGTCCCACACGGGTCAGTGGTGATTCACCCTGAGTGATGTTTTTGGACACCTAGACCATGTTCTATGCATCAAAGTGATGCTCTTGACTTAGGTTAGGGTTAGAGCTTGCTTTGCTGTGTCCTCCCCTGCTCACCAAGTTTCTAAAGCATGGCACCACCCCAGCATGAACTAGCAAGGTCAGCTGGCCTCAGCCACACACCGGTTTCCTCACAAGTAACCCTTAGGCAGCCCAGACTCCCCTTCTCTTCTGGTGATTCTCTGGGCTGTCATTGTCTCTCTCCTTTGTATTAGAAGAGGGTCTTAAAAATGCTAGCATGTCAGCGCTCTGACCGCATATTTGATCACTGCTCTCATAACTAAGCACTTAGAGCAGCTGCCGCGTCGCAGACACAGTTACCAGAACAGATAAAGTCTAATCAACGTCATCAAGAAATCTAGAGTTTAGAGGACACAACTGACAAGCAAAAAGCAACAAACAAACACGCTAGGTGCTCAGCAGGTAAGATGCTGTGGGAACCAGGGAGGGCCGTCTACAAGGCTTCCTACTACCAAAGAATCTTCCGGAGGCCTGGCTCTTTATGGCTCTTCTTTCGGTTCAAACCTTTAATCTTGTGGTCCTTGAACAAGGCTGTTTTAGGAAAATGATCTGATACATCAGAGTCACTTCCCTAAACCAGCAAACTTAGAAGAGATTCCTGCAGCGTCTGGAGAGAAAAAACAGCGGCTGTGACCTGGCTGTCTCTCCTCTTTTCTGGAGACTTCGATGTTCCCATTCCTAGTTCTTTTCTTTCCCCTGTGAAATAATTTAATCCTCTATGTGCAAAAAATCACTTGTCAAAAGCCTAGCACATGTAGGGCTAACAGCTCCTGTGGGGAATTATACACAAGCAGAGGAGCGACCGGTTACACACAGTAAGCGGGTTACAATTTCCGTAGCCATGAGCAGCCTCTGAACCGGCAGATTCTGCATTACCAGCTGTCAGGTGGCGGAAGGTGGGTGAACCGGATGAGAACAAACGTCTGCAAAACGACTCTGATCGCGGTGGACGCCCGCGCTGCTGCCCCTCTGGGAAGGAAAGCTCGCACTTCTTTCGTTTTGATCTCCGTGTGCTGAGCTTGCTCCTTCGGTCACCATCAGATTTTTAGAACATGAGTAGCTTAGGCTTAACACACATGCGCAAATACACACGGATCTCTCCCACATCACCTTCAGAGATGCCGGAAGACCCCGTCCAATGTCTTCAGGAGGATAAGAAACAGCACCCTCGGTGGACCCGGCCACAAGAAGAGAAGTTCAGGACAGAACTCCCAGGTCCCAGGTAGCCGCTGTGGTTGGGAAATGTTGCAGGGATAAGAAAGGTGGGGGAAAAGGGAAGATGGGCAATCAGACTGAGGAGGAGTCCACTCAAGGCTGCACGGTGGGTAGGCAACACAGGCAGCTGACAGTGGCACAGGAGACAAGTGTGCTTGACCGGAAACACCGTGAAACAACAGGATTGCTGAAGAGGGCACATGGGGAAACCATTCTGCGTGGATTAAGAAATCAAGGTATTTGTTGGCAAAACTGCCAGTGGAGGGAAACCTATCATCCAATCCCATCCACTGGTGCATTGCCATCAGATTACTTAGCCAGTCACCCAGCAGGACCTTGAAGAAACGGTGAAACATACCTAAGCATTCATGACTGGGAGGGGACAGGTAAGAACTAGAACATGGTGGACAGAGAGAGAGATAATCCTACAGGGGGGTCAATGCTCATTCAGTCACTTAGTCATACAACAAACATTTGTTGATGTCTTACCATGTTCCGGGCACTATGTATAAGGATATGGAGATGAACAAAGCCCTCAAAGGAGGCATGCGCGTGTGTCTGTGTGAACATGTACATGTTTGACTACGTGGGGGAAGTGAGCCCACAGACAGCCAATTACATTACAAGGTGCACCCCAGCATTAGGATACACCAAGAGTAATGGCATCAATGATGCAGAAACAGTTCATTCTGCCTTGAGGAGAGGCAAGAGCCACCAGCCTGAGAACGTTACTGAGAAATAAAAGGGACTAAGTGCTGTGAAGGTAGGGGCAGTGGATTGAGAGGACCAAACTCACTTTCCAGTCCCTTGATGTGAATCCCCAGCCCCCTCCCCACAGACAGAAAGTCTTCCCTTGACAGATTTTCAGCCAGAAACCCAATTGCCAGCCCCCACCTTCATGGTCACAGCTCCACCTTCCGGCTGCAACACAGCAGAGAACTTCAGGCTGATGGATGGAGAAGCACCAAGGAAAGCCATGCAGCAGCCTCCGAAGCTGCTCAGCCATCAGCCCGTGGGCAGGCTGGTGGCCGGACAGGCTGTGGAGTCCCCTGTCCTGGGAGCCCCATGCCGCTGAAGGCTTCCGGGTTCTTGGTCCCTGTCTTCACCCTTGCCCCTCACCCGCTATAGGCTGTGCCCCAGACTTGCTGTTTGCATAGACTTTGAACAGCTCATGCACTCTGACTTTTGGTGACTTAATTGTCTCCTAACTGACTGAACCAGGAAGCCCCATCCCAGGTTCCCAACAGTCCCCATTGCTGGCTGCTGACCACAGCTCTGCTTGATAAAGAAGATGATTCTTCTGGAAGCACAGCAGGAGAGCTTTTATGCTGGCTGCTTTCCACTAGTCCTCCGTGCCCTGCACCAGACTCTGTGCCCCAGAGGCTGACTTTCTGGATCATATCAATGGGCTCTCCTCTGATTCCATTGGGATTGATTAACGTGGAGGCAAGGGCTGGAGGTCAGAGCCTTTCTTCAGGTTGCCTGAGTCCCTCTTCCAAAGACCACACTACTGTCAAGCTGCCCTCTGCAAGTAGCTATGTTTTAGGGTCTAGGAGAGGCTCTCTCCCCTTGTTCTTTCAGTGAAGGGGTGGTAAGGCTAGTACTGCTAGTGTGGATGAAAACTGTCACCTGCCATATCAGTAAATAAAGGATGTTGCAGCCATCACCCACTGCAGCCACCCCAGACTGTGCACCCTGAGGGGCTTCAGGATGGAGAAAAGCAGGACCTGGCCCCAGAGAGTTAAGGTGCAGATCAAAGGAATGATTTCAATGAATCCAGACCCTTGGATCTTAAAAAATTGCTAAATTAATTAACTTTAGATGTCTAGTTTTCTTTAATTAGCAGTATTCTTTTAATGTTCAACTACCTGGGTTTTTGGTTTGACTTCCTATATATCCTGGCTCCTCCCTTGCCTCTTCAGAGCAGCCCCTCAGAGCCATCTGAAAGGCTGTCTCCCAGGCTTAAGTCCTCAAGTCTGCCCAGTAAAATATAATTTTCAACTTTTAGGTTGTGTATTTTTTTTCCCAGTGGACCCTAGTCCCACATTATGCATTGTGCATCCCTTTCAGCCCCACCCACACCTTTGTAAACAGCGTCCCTTCATGTAAACTCTCCATGTATCACCCAGCTTGGAGCGCTTGGCGTCTCCTACTGGGACCCGACTGACAGAGCTGAGTGGCTCTTCTGTGGCAGAGACTGGGAGAGACCATCTCCCTCTCTGCCCAGGATTCCCTGGTTCCACAAATCCTTACTGAGAGCCTATGAAGGACCACACTCGGATCCGGGAGTGAACAGAACCCCGAAACATCTTGCACTCACAGATTTTGCATCTAATAGAGGAAGACAGACAATAAAGGAAAAGATACACCACGTTAGATGGTGGTACAGGCTATGGAGAAGCGGACAGAAGGTGATAGAAAGGAGGACAGAGAGCATCAGGGGTTCAATTAGCTACAATGTGCCCAAGAAAGGACCGGTGTCCTTATGCAGGGCATGACTCTCAGGCTGGGCAGGAAAAGGAAATCCCAACTTCAACAACATGAGAAAACTTTTTGTGAGAAAATTTTGATGAACTGGTTAAAGGCAACAAGCAAGAATTTAACATGCCATTATATTTAGCGAGAACCAAGATAAAATACTGAAATTCATAGAGATAAATATTTAACAATTTTTAAAGTATTTTAAGAATTTTTACTTACCTGAGTTTGTATCCCACCCAAAACAGCACTTTATCTTGATAACATATGGGGATAATAGGGTAAGGTTATGTCAGGATGGTGACACTTGATGTTATTTCAAGCAATAATAATTCAGCAATAATTAAATAATGCATTTAAGAAGATACAGTCTGTCCTGGTACCTTGCTTCAAGGGTAGAAATGTGCCAGGAGGGAAGTGTTTAGTTGATCTTAGAGGACTTGGCTCACAAACAGGATGCTCTGGAGAAGCATTATTAAAGAGAACAGCCCCTCTCCCCCAGTGCATCTGTGTACCAGACAAGGAAGAGAATGAGGGAAGAGGCTGGGGAAGGAGTGATGAACTGGACAGCCAGGCTCTGCTAAGGGAGAAAATGACCCTCAGCTGCACCCCATTGCGCAGAAATGAGGGCTCCTTTTCAAGAGCAGCCAGAAAACAGAATCTTGCTATGAAATTTCCTAATTTTCAAATGCTAGAACTAGTTTAAAAGTTTGTATTCACCCCAGGACAGCTAAATAATAGGTCTATGGATTGCCTTTGTTTTCTGGCTGGATGTAGCTTGTTGGCCACAAGTTTGCCACCTCTGCTTTAGAGAGAGATGAAACCCACACGGTCACATGGAGAGGTAAAGCCTCTCGCTGGCCCCAATCCACCAGTACAGTCGGCCATAGAAAGAAACACCACGCGAGAGAGGTTTGCAGAAGGAAGCCAGGGACGCAGAGGGCTGCAGTTCAGAATACAGATGGCGAAAGACTGAAAAGTGCCATCCTTTGAACATCACAGCAGGCACACAGCTTGGAGTCCACTGGGAAAGCCAAAGGAACCCTCGTACCTAAAATCTGAAGAGGTGTGGGTCCCCCAGTGCACAGTAAGTGAACTTCAAGCTGATTTGATTCTAACACAAAGACAGGGCAACTCACCTGACAACTGGATGACCTAGAGTGACACTGCCCAGAGGGATGGCGGATCGGCCAGGGCCACACAGCTAACGGGGTGGAAGCGGGAGCTCAGTGCTGCGCTAGCTTGTTGGGAGGGAGGTGCTCTTTGGGTAACGGCTCCATGAATCCCATGGACATCAGCGCTCATAGACTGAGGAAGACAAAAAAGAAATGGGAGGAGGAGGGGGAGGAGAAGAAGGTAGTGGTGACCAGGAAGAAGAAGAAAAGGGGGAGACAAAACAAAACAGATGTGGGAGGAGAAGGAGGAAAAAAGAGAAGGAAGGAAAAAATACAAAAGGAACAAATAACGAATGGAAGAAAGGAAAGAAAAGAGAAAATAAATGAAAATAAAAAGGAAAGAAAAGGGAGAAAGAAAGAAAAAGGAAAAAAATGGATGGAAATGTGAGAAGAAAGGGAAAATGGGAAGAAAGAAAGAAGGAAGGGCAGAGGAAATGAGAAGAGAGAGGAAGAGAAAGGGAAAAGGAAAGTAAGAAGAACAGGAAAGGGAAAGATGGATATTTAGCCAGAAAGGGCAAGAATAAAAAGAGAAACAAGAAAAAGAAAGAATGAAAGGGAAGTGAAAGGGAAGTGAAAGGGAAGTGAAAGGGAAGTGAGAGGGAAGCAAAAAAAATTTTTTTTTTAAAAGAAGAAGAAGAAAGAAAGAAAAACTACAAAGAGGAAGGAAGCCAAGGGAAGCAAGACAAAAGAAGTGAAATGAGTAAGTTAAAAACAGAAGCAAATAAAAGGTAAGGAAAATAGAGAATCAGAAAGGGAAGCAAGAAAAGAGAACAACAAAAAGCCAAAGGGGAAGGAAAAAGAAAAGCAATAAGAAAGGGAAATTTTTAAAGGGACACAAGAAAAGGGAAACTAGAAAGAGAAATGAGAGAAGAGAAGCAAGAAAAGAGAAGTGAAAAAAGAAAATGAAGGGGAAAAGGAAATGAGAAAAGGGAAGGAGAGAGGGCAGCAAGGAAGGGAAGAAAGATAAAAGAAAGAAAAAACAAGGAAGAAATGAGAAATGAGAACAGGGATGTGAGCAAAAAGAAGAGGCACATGGAAGTGACAGATGACAAACAAGGAAAGGGAAGGAAGGAAGTGGGACCAGAAAAGGGGTAGGAAACAAAAGCAAGACGAGGTCAGCAAGATAGAAGATGTAAGAAAAGGGAGGCGGGAAAGGGAAATGGGAAAGAGGAAACAACAGAAAAGGGGAAGCAAGTAACTGTAAAGAAAAGGGAAATGAGAAGAGGGAACTGAAGAAACTAGAACAGCAAAAACTAGAAGCAAGAAAGGGAAGAGACATAGGAAAGAACGAAAAGAAAGCAAGAAAAGGGACATAAAACATTAAAGCAGGAAAAGGGACATGAGAAAAGGGAAGGGAGAAAACAGAAGCATAAAAAAGAGCCAATGGGAATGTAAGAGAGGAAGCCAGGAAAAGAGAAGAAAGAGAGGGGAAGGAAAGGAAAGGGAGAAAATGAGGTTACAAACAGGAGCATGAAAAGAGAACAAAATAGGGAAAGAAGAAGAGAGCTGCAAGGAATGGGAAAAAAAGTGAATGAAGGGCTGTAAATGGCAAAATCTTCTTTCTTCTGGGTGAGTTGTATCCCATTCTATATATATGCTGCGTCTGCTTTATCCATTCATCTATCGATGTGCACTTAGGATGCTTCCATATCTTGACAGTTATAAATAATGTTGCTGTTAATAGCAGGGTGTATGTATCTTTTTAGGTTAATTCTTATTATGTGATTGGCTTTATTCCTTTGATAACTATGTAAATTTAAAAAGATAAAGCTCTAAACATTCTTAGAAACAATGAACAGTACATATATGTAAATTTTTAAAATATGCACAGTATATTGTGTATATGTATTTACATGCAATATATTGTATACGTGCAGTCAAATTGTAACAGTTCTACCTAATAAAACTGAAAATTGAAACAAAGAAAGAGAGAGAACTAAATGGAAAGGGGATACAAGGAAAGGAAGCTAGAAAAGGAAGCGTGTGAAAGCAGGAAGGAAAGAAAGAAGAGAGGAGAGCAAGGGAAGGGAACCAGGAAAGAGACAAGAAAAGGGAGCAAAAAAGTAAGTGAGTAAAGACAAACAAGAGAAGGGAAGCAAGAGAGAGGAAGAAAGAAAATGCAAGTGAGAAAAGAGAAGCAAAAACTGCCAGTAAGGAGAACGAAATAGAGAAGTAGGAAAGGGAAGCAAGACATGGAATTGAGAACAGGGAAGTGGTCAAAGAGGAACAAGGGAGGGGATGTAAAATAGGGAAAGGAGAAAAGGGGGCAGGAAAGGAGAAGCGAAGAGGGAGAAGTGGGGGGAGAGGGAGCAGCAGCAGAGAAGCCGGGAGAAAGTAAGACGGGGATGTGAACAAAGCAGAGAAAGGGAAGCAGAGTCGGGGAATCAGAGTGGAAAACAGAAAGGGAAAGAAGAAAATAGAAGTGAGGGGAGAAAGTGAAAATGAAGGGGCAAGAGAGAAATTAGATAACAGAAGCCAGAAAGTGAAGTGAGCTGAGGAATGTGAACAAGCCAGAATGAGAGGTCATGGGATGGAAGCAAGAAGGGAAAACCAGAAAGGAAGCAAGAGGAGGGAAGCAAGGGGGGGGGGGGAGAAAAGGAAATGAGAAAAGAAAAGTGAGAAAAAGGAAAGGAGAGAAGAAAGCCAGGACAGGGAAGCAAGAAAGGAGAGAACAGACAAGGGAACCAAGAAAGACAAGAAGAAAGAACCCAAGAACGGGAAGAAAGGAAAGAAACAAAAGTTAAGAAAAGTGAAACAAGGAACAAGAAGTGAGGAGGAGGAAGCCAGGAAGTGGAACCAAGAAAGGGGAGTGGACAAAAGGAAGTGAAAATGGGGAGCAAGATAAGAGAAAGGAGTAAATAGAAGCCAGAAAAGGGAATCACGAAAAGAGAGGTGAAAAGGGAGGGGAAGGGAACAAGAAAAGGGAGTACGACTATGGAAGTGACCAGAGAAGCAAGAAATGGGAATCAAGGAAAGGAAGTGAGAATAGGGAAGTGAGAAAAAGACACTGATAAGGGGGAAGCAAGAAAGGCAAGTGAAGGGAACTGAGAAAGGGAAGGCTGAAAAAGGAGTCGAGAAACAGAAGGCAGGAGAAGTGGAGTGAGAAAAGGAAAGTGAGAACAGAAAGTAAGATGGGAAGTGAGAAACGGAAAGCAAGAATGGGAAGAAAGGTAAAGGAAGGAAGCCGGGGAAGCAAGAAGAGGGAATCAATTAAAGACAAGTGACCAGAGTGATGCAGAAAAGGAGGGGAAAATAGGAACCAGGAAGGGAAGCAAGAATAAAGAAGCAAACAATTTGAAAAGACACATATACCCCGATATTCACAGCAGCATTTATAATAGCCAAGACATGGAAACAACCTAAACGTCCATCAACAGATGACTGGATAAAGAAGTTGTGGTATATTTATATAAAATGGAACACTACCTAGCCATAAAAAAGAATAAAATAATGTCATTTGCAGCAACAGGGACGGACCTGGAGATCGTCATTCTAAGTGAAGTAAGCCAGAAAGAGAAAGAAAAATACCATATGATATCACTTATATGTGGAATCTTAAAAAATAAACTAGTGAATATAACAAAACAGAAACAGACTCACAGATATAGACAATAAACTAGTGGTTACTGGTTGAGGAAGGGAGGGCAAGATAGGGGTAAAGGATTAAGAGGTACAAACTGCTGTGTGTAAAAGAAATTAGCTACAAAGATACATTGTACAGCACAGGCAATCTAGCCAATATTTGATAATAATTTTGAATTAATTATAGTCTATAAAAATATGGAAAACTATGTTGTACTCCTGAAACTAATATAATATTTCAAATCAACAATACTTCAATGAAAATTATAAAGAAAAAGAAGAGAGAAGCAAGAAAATGGAAACTAGGAATAGAAGCAAGAAGGGGAAAGGGAGGGAGTAAAAGCACATCGACCAGCTTAAACTGGTTTTGCCTCCTTAAATAGGTTGATTAACCAAACCTGGAGTTGTTTTACAGAGACAACACTGCGCATGTGCAAGAAAGGAGCCCACATCTCCGGGATGAGCCTGGAGCCAAGAATCTTCAGTCTGGGAACTCAAAGAATAGAAATGCTGCCACCGGAATCCTTTAGGAAGGGAAAAGTCCTTCAATAAGGAAAATCTGGCGGCCAGCATTGGGAGTAGCTTATGTGGGCAGATTCGAAACCAGCCAATCAGCTTCCAAGTTTGAAATTCCCCTATCCCCTTAAATTTCACCCCAAACCCTGGATGGAGGAGACAGGCTTGAGAACTTTGCCTTCTATCTTCTGGCCAGTTGAACTCGCAACAAATCTTTCTTTTCTCAATAAGCCAGGCTCATAGTATTGGCTTCTCTGCGGGGTGGGGGGTGGGGGGTGGGGGAGCCCTTGCCCAGGGAGGGAAGTAGGGGGCAGGGATAGTTTCGGATACACACAAGGAAAGTCAGCGATGGCTGCCATTTGCATGCTCAGTTCTACCTGAAGGTTCTCCCTGGATTCACAAGTTCCAGAGGCCCAAGTTCAGCTGCCCAAGAATCTGACAAATCAGAGAGGAAGAGAGAACATAAGGAAGGGCGGGTCCTCTGCACCGCGTGCCCAGGGCAGTGTATGGAATGGGCTTGTCCTGCCTGAGGCCAAAGGGAAATCCAGTTTAATAAAGGATTTTTGTAAGGTCTAGCAACTCCCTACAGAGAAATCTTTGTTATTCAAAGCATGAAAGAATGAAGGAATTTACTAGATCCATTCTGTTTCTCCAGGCAATCAAAGCTCTGGATGGGGGCCTCAGCTATGCTTGGCAAGCTTAGAGAGAAAATCATTTGTTATTCACTCCGAAGCTGTGGTGGCTTAGGAAAAGTTGTAAGGTGTTCCTCAAGATGTAAAAGATAAGCTTGGTGTTGTTTCTGCCCTAGTAGGAAGCACCTGGCCACCCTCAACCTCTTGCATTCACATGAAAAGAAATGAAAAGTCAAAAACTAAAACCCCTTTTTGCACAGTGCTAGGCTCATAGCAGGCGCCCCCAAAAGTGCCCGTGCAGTTGGATGGAATGTTTCTTTCTAACTTTAAGGTCTCCTGTTGCCAAAGGATTCCAGCTGTGGTTGGTCATCTCTGGAATGGTCTGTCTCACTGCTTTCTGAATCTGGAATACAAGGATACCATCTCTACCAAGTGGAGGAAGAACAAACACACTAGCCTCTGTTCACAAAACACACAGAAAGGAGTGCGTGGAAAGGATTATTTCTGAGCATTATTTCTTCAGTAGAGCACGGAGGGGTTTAATGACTTGATCCTCACAGGTAAATGAGCATTGCATCCTCCCCATCATCCTTAAAACCTAGCACAGCATGGAGGCTGCGGATGCCTGCTCTAAGCTGAAGCAATGTGGTGCGTGGGGAAGCCTTCCGGACTGGCGTATGTTTTCCCACTGCTTTGACAATAACCAAAGGTGAGTCACCAGGCAAGTCACTGAACAATTTTAGTTGCCAGTTTCTTCATCTGTAGAATCAACGAACTGATTTCGTTTTGGGGGTCCCAGACTGGCAGCTGTGAAGCTGAATCTGACCATCAGACATGCCATGTGACCCACGTCACATCAGCTCTGCCTGGCTGGTGACATCTCTTGGGCCAGCCCATCTGAAGGTTCTTACTGAGACAATGCAGCACCCAATCCCCCAAGTGAAAAACAGGCAGGGCATCATGGTGCCACTCCCCTTCCCACCTCTGGGACCTGCTTCCCCAGCCTCCTTTGGGGACTTCTGCCCATCTCTTAAATGTTGGGGTTCCTCAGGGTCCTCCTCATCCCAGTCTACACAACACACCCTGGATGCTTGCTTTAACTCCCAGTACTTCCAGGGCTGAGTGCTCATGGGTCCCCAGCCCACGTTTCACCCCTAACCTGTATTCAGTGAAGCCAATCTACTTATGCCAGGTTGTGGTGAGGGAAACTGCAGTGTTCATTGCAGGGCACCAAGCACACAGTCCAGGGCAGCTAGTGCTTAAAAGGCCCGAACTCCCCAAAGGCTTTCAGGGAAGGACAGGGGCAGAGGGGAGGGTTTGTGGGGTGAGTGACAAGCTCATGGACATTCTTCTGATTGGTTGGTGGTGAGGTAATTGGGAGTCAATACTGTCAACCTTCTGGTTCCAAAATGTCTGGGGTCTACCTATTTGTAGGTAGCATACAGTTAACTTCTTCCACCTCGGGGCAGGGGAGGGGTGGTACAGTCTCTGCAAAACAACCCAAAGAATGTTGCTTAGAATATTATCTATAGCCCTTGAGGAAGAACTGAAAGTCCTTGACTTTGTTTAATGGCTAAACTATTATTATTTTGCCTCGCTTGACTGTTCCTTTCTGCATTTTCTCACTTCGCTGATTAAATCTACTCTTTGGAACTTAGGGAAGCCTAGGAGGCTAACGTTTTTCTACAGACAAGAGGCAGGCAGAGGACATGGTGGGGGAGGTGGGGAGGAATGCCTGTTCCGGAAGGACCCATAGGGTCCTGCTTGGTCACACTTCCTCAAGGAAGCTCTTTCTGCCCATCAAGACTGTGCAGCTCTGTGCTCTCACGGCACCCTGGATTTGTCTCTCTTCCACAGCACTATCTGCACATCTCAGCAGTCATAGCATATTCACCCGTCAGCTCCTTGCAACAAGCTCAGGGTCCTGTTAGCTGTGGCTTTTCCTGTATCTAACACCATACCTGGCCCAGAGAATAACTGCTGAATAAGAAAATCAAATTAAAGGCAGACACTTGTTCCTCTTTCCTAAAAATATGTAAGCCACCTCTAAGGGTTCTTTTCCTCATTTCTTTCTTCTAAGCTTAGCCCATAAATCAGTGACCTGCCGTGATACATTCTTTCCCAGTTATTACCCAGTGCCGTAATTTATGCACGGAAGCAAAAACTCATCTGTGTGGATTCTTTCACATTTGTCACTGCCTTTCTCGTGACAGCAGGATGACCACTAAAAAGGAAATTCTTGCCTAGGAATGGAGTAAAAGTGTATCATTTAATTCAACACTGAGTAGATTTGGTAGAACCGAATACCACAGGAAATTAGCCCTCCCCTGCCCGGCAAGACTTTATGTGCCTGGTTAACATGCTCAACATGTTTCCAGTATTATGGAGAGTAGGGTCATCTTGGACGTTCACAGAAGGAGGGCCTCCATCTCTCCCATCTCCAGCTTCAGACATTTCAACAGTCATTGCCACTTCACAGAAACCTGGTGTGGGGACTGTGTTTTGTGTGCATGAGGACGTATTTGCAATTCACCTGCATCTTTGACCTTGGCAACGGGACTAGGTGGTTGAGGTGAAGATTAATGAGACAATTACTTTTACAAGGAATATAAACAGCCTGACTCAGCTGTGTTAACAGCAGCCGTGACATCCGTTGCTCTTTCACGTTGTGATTTTGCTCCTTGAATTCTGAGCAGCAGAAAGTCAATGCAAAGTGTTCTTCGAGGTAATCACTTCTAATGGAGAAAAGCAAATTAAGATAACGGCTTGATATCATGACAACAAACACAGTTAACGTTGACGTCTCTTAAAAACAGAAGGGTAGAGTAAGAAAACAAGGTCTCCGCACCACCACTTGCCAGCTCTGGTGCTCGTACAAGCCTTTTTTAAAAGACACGGAGCCTCAGTTTCCTCATCTGAAAAATGGAAATAATTATTCATGAAAAGGAAAGAAAAATCAGTGCTTAATATGAGAACCCACTACAGCCACTTTTGTATAATTAGGAATTCAAATCTGGGGCGATAGCTCTTTATTTGGCAAAAATACCTTAATGAATTTCTTTAAGAATCAAAGGTGAGAACTTCCAGAGCATGGTCTGAAAAGAGCAGGTAAAAAAAAAAAAAGGAGAAAGGAATCTTTCTGCAAATCACAGTGAGAGAAAACGTAAACCCAGACAAAGGGGTAAAGAGTCATCAGAAAGGAATGACCGGGGACCTTGTAGGCAGTGAAGGCTCGGACAACGTGGCTGCAGGTGAATAAGAAGTTCCCTGTGGTGAGAAGTGCTCAGTAGCTTTCTGTGAATGAGAATTTGAAGTGGTTTTCTACCTGTGGCGTAATTACTTTCCATTCTTCCCCAAACTTTAATAAAGTCTGCAAACCACAGCAATCTGGTATGAGTGGTGAACTGTCAGGATGAAGGGAAGCTGCTGACAAAGCGATGGGGAGGGGGTCACGGTGCTTGGGCGGGTCAGGCAGCATCCTGCAAGCAGATAGCAGCAGGGTAGGCTGGCCCAGGGCTGTAAGCTCCATCTGAGGCAGAACAGAACTCCACTGTCCATCCCCTGCCCCAAGCTTGTCTCCCCTGGAAATTCATGGACCCATTCATTGGGTGGGCCCTTCTGCACTACAAAGAAGGGAGACTTGAGTCCTCTTGTTTGGAAGTTCAAGTGGACTATGACCCTGAAAGTCTGAAGACCCAGATGCATCTGGGATTCAAAGCTGTCGTAACTACCTCAAAGAGATGCAGTGAGGGCAGTGGGAAAGAATAGATGGGAAAGTAATCGGCAAACTTCACAATAACAAAGTAGAGTACTTACATAGTAACAACCAAGCTTTTAGACCTCAAGTCTCTGACCCATTTCTTCCAAGAAAATGCAAAGCCACCTGATTTGTAGCTCACTGGGGTTCATTAAAAAGGGTTACAGTAAGCTATATCTGACATTTTTTATTATCCAGATAACCATAAATGTGGCTTCTAAGCATACATTGTTAGTCAAATTATTAAGAGAGACCATGGAGGGATTGATACAAAAGAAAGACTAGTACATAATCACTGAGAACACAGATTATAATTAAGAATTAAACCAACAGAAACTTAAAGAGCAAGAGAAGAATCTATCAAATCTGGGTTCCAAACCCAACCCTAGCACAAACTAACCGTAACCTTGAATGAATCACCCAGCCTCTTTGGGCTTCTTGTCCTCGGCTGTAAAATAACAATAAATGTGTGAGCTCTGTTCTCCCTACATCACCAGCACTGTTAAAAGGACAGAACAAGACACCACATACGAAAACCCTTTGAAAACTGTAAGATACTCTGAAAAATAAATCATCACTGTGAAGAAGTCTTGTCTGAGTATTTATTTCATTGTGTATCTGTTTCTTTCTCTGTCCGTTGTGTATCTGTTTGGTGGTAGGTGAACTCAGCATCAGGCTGCTCATGCTGTGGAAAATGCCTCATCTCTTTAAAAGCACTCAGTGATAAATCATTCACCAGGCATCCTCCGAGGGGGTGGGTTCTGCTCCCCTCCCATATGCTGGGGAACAGAAGGGCAGAGAGCAGCCTAGAGGGAGAAGCGATTCAGCTCAGGATCACCTCTGATTGTTTTCATGTGGGTGAGAACGGGAAGAGAATACAAAATACCAGAAAATAATAACTGGGTGTGTTAGCATAGCGAGATTGCAGGTCCTTTTTTTTAATGTCTTCAGTGTCTCCATTTTTTATAGCTGTAATGGTCTTGGGCAATAAATAAAAATAAGGAAGAAAAAATATACACTTTGCAACCCTTTTCAGTCCACAGAGCATTTCCACATATAGCAATTTGATTCTCACTACTGCTCTGTGAAGCTGAGAGGGCACTGCCATTACTGACTCTATTTTACAGTGGAGGACACTGAGGCTTGGGGGGAGAATACAGGCTACAGAATCAATATATTCTTTCCATTCCTGGGCTCTACCTCCCAGAAGAAAGGAGATGCTGCTCCGAGGACGAAATTCCAAGAGAAGCAGGATCAAGCAAAGGGTTCCTTGGAAGATTATTCCAGAAAGAACCAAGGTGGAGGCTGTGACTCGAGATGAGTCTGCCTCAGGCTCTGAAAGCAGTGGTGAAGATGGCCAGAGACATGTGAGATGGTGTTGGTCTTGCCTTTGGGAGGTGGCCTTGGTATGTTCATGAATGCAAAAGGGAAAAGTCCCTTGTCCCAACCCCACCCCCAAGAGAAGAAACCAAGCCCCGGGGCAAACAGACATGGCGGGTGGGGCACTGGGATCCCAGGCAGGTGTCCCTGAAAGTCACAAAAATTTTATTGTAATTTGATGACCTTAAAAGCAGTCAAGATTTTATAGAAGAGATTATTGTCCTGGAAAAGTTATTTTGAGCCAGTAATATTAACAAGCAATACCTTGGGGGCAGCAGGTCTGCATGGCGGCTGATCACCTTGTGGTGGGTCCTGGCCTGAAGAAACGAAAAGGCTGGGATGTTCCTGAGAAGCTGGACACTGGGCTAAGCGAGAGGTGCAAACTATAGCCACAGACCAAACCCGATTCTCCGATGGGCTACTTGGAGTCCCTTAAGCTGTTATCACAGGTGGTGGTGATATTTTATTAGGATCTCATTGCCAACATCTGAAGGTTGTAGAATTTAACACCAAAGTCTAGGTTTCTAGCTTCTCTTGCTAATATCAAATGTTTTGGCTCTCTGAAGTATATCCACAAGAAGGCAGTTTTCTGGAAACTTCCAGCATCCCAGCACTTTCTTCTTCTCCCAGAGACCCTCTGCCTGGGGCCTTCATGTACTTTGTCCAGATGGCCCTGTGTGTGGTTATGTTTGGGACCCCTTCCTCTACTGCTGAAGCAAAGACTTGGAGAACAAGCCCAGGCAGGCATGAGGCAGCTCCAACGACCTCAGGTAAAGACAGCCAGGAAACTTGCTCTGGCATGTGTTGCTCAGACTCTGTTCTCTCAGTTCCTCCCTGACACACTCAGACTTAAAGGTTGACCATCTGCATCCCTGAAGAGAAGCAGAGAGCAGGGCTGAGCAATGGCCAGGAGTGCAGCTGGAATGGTGACCAGGAGACCCCAGCAGAATGGATGGGCAGTCAGGGTCAAAAGCCATTAACCTATAACTCGAAAAGACACATGTTCATTGCAGCACTATTTACAACAGCCAAGACATGGAAGTAACATAAATGTCCATCAACAGATAAATGGATAAAGAAGTTGTGGTATATACACAATGGAATATTACTTAGCCACAAAAAAGAATGAAATAATGCCATTTGCAGCAACTTGGATGGACATAGAAATTATCATACTAAGTGAAGTAAGTCAGACAAAGAAAGACAATGATATCACCTATAGGTGGAATCTTAAAAAAAATTATACAAATGAACTGATTTACAAACCAGAAATAAACTCACAGACATAGAAAACAAACTATGGTTACCAAAGGGGAAAGGGGTCAGGAGGAGGGATAAATTGGGAGTTTGAGATTAACATATACACACTACTATATATAAAATAGATAAACAACAAGGACCTACTGTATAGCACAGGAAACTATATTCGGTCTCTTGGAATAACCTATAATGGAAAAGAATCTGAAAAAGAATATATATATATATACATATACACACATACATATATAATTGAATCTCTCTGCTGTACACCTGAAACTAAATCCACTATATTTAAAAAAAAAAAAAACCATCAGGAGAAATAAACAAAAAAGCAGCAGCTGCAAGAGCTCAGAAGGAGAGGTCTGGGGTAAATTCCTTCAATTTGGGTGATTTTAAACCCCTGTCACCTGGGGGTGCTTCCATGCATACGACCAAAACTGGAGGTCTCTGAATCTAGTGCATCGGAGGAGGAGGAGCAGGGAGGGCGAGCCTCCGAATGGCCTGATACCTCCTTCGGACCCAGCTCCATGCCTGTCACACAGAGACTCGCCATCCAAGTTATTTAAGGACTGCATGATTGGATCGAGTCTGCCTCTCAAAGGTTCCTGGTGAGAGTGCACGTTGGTGCAACCTCTGAAGGGGGCATCTTGGCCAGAGCTAGCAAAACCACCAGAGAATATAGACATAGCCCTATTGATACACCTTAGAATTTTTCTTAGAGACATACCTACACATGTCCAAAACAACATGTATACGAGTGTATGCATTGCACTTTTGTTTATACCAAGTTTGGAAATAATTCAATGTTTCTCAAAAGAAGACTAGTTAAATAGTTTATGGTTAAATAGCTTATATAGCTAAAGACTAGTTAAACAGTTTAACAGCCAAAGAATGGAATACTCTGCATCCATTTTTTTAAAAAAGAGAAAAATATGGCACTATGTGCTAAAAAATGGAAAGTTTTCCCTAAAAATGAAGTGAAAAAAGCAATGTACAGACAGTATGTATATTATATAACCTTTTCTATGTGAAAGCAGGAAAGATAAAAATCTAAATTCATATTTTCTCCATTTGATTTTTAAACGCTTCCCACCCACATACACTAAAAAAAACTGATAAAAGTGGTTACTTATTTGGGGCGGTGGGGAAGCTGTGGCAGACGGGGTGGGGGAGGCTGAGTGACAGAAAATTTTTTCACTGTCACCTTTGTTCATTGTTTTGCATTTTGAACCAAGTGGACATGTTACCCTTTCAAACACAACCGTTTCTTTTTAAATGTCAAGTTGGGAGGTGGAGGCATGAGTGGAGTGGTGGGCCTGGGTATAAGAACATGCAGGGAGAGGTGAGAGAGATGAGGGAACACTGAAGCCTGATGATCAGGGCAGGCTGCCGGGTGCTCTTGAGAATTCACTTCTCACATGTAAGCGCCACGGAAGGTGCCTGCCTAACGCGTGGCACCAGTTCCCTTGTTGGGGCCTGAAGGACAGGGGAGAGCCCAGAAGCGAATGTAACAAACTCCTTCAGGACACCCCTACCACCCAGGGTTCGGAATCTTACACTTTCAGAGCATAGCATTCTTTTTTATTTAACTGAAGTATATTTAACTTTCAATATTATATTAGCTTCAGCTGTACAGCATCATAATTGTATATTTTTATAGATTATACTCCATACAAAGTTTTTATAAACTATTGACCATATTCCCTGGGCTGGACATTACATCCTTGTAACTTATTTATTTCATCCTGGTAGTTTGTACCTCATAGTCCTCTTCACCTCTTTTGCCCCTCCCTCACCCAACTCCCCTCTGGTAACCTCTAGTTTGTTCTCTGTATCTGTGAGTCTGTTTTTGTTTTGTTATCATTGTTCTTTTAAAAAAAATTTCTAGACTCCATATCTAAGTGAAAGGATGTAGTATTTATCTTTCTCTGGCTTATTTCACTGAGCATGATACCCTCCAGGTCCATCCATGGATATGAATGACATTCTTATAATTATTAAAATATAACTAATCCCTCATGTATGCTGCCAATTATTAACATTTACACAAATAATTCCACTGCATTTGAGGGAAGCAAAAGATGTGGCATTAAAGGTGTTGTGTGTTTGTGCATAAATACTATGTGGGTCGGTGAAGTTTTTATTAGATAATTTCAAAGATATTTCCCATCCCGTGACCCTCCTTGTCCCTGGGACTTCCAGACATGGGTCTCTGTGCTTTAGGGAGGAGTTGGCTTCTAACAGAGCAGAGTCACAATAGCTTCTGGCTTGACAAAAAGCTTGAAAGCCCAGAAAGGAAGGTGCCTCTAGATGTTTTTAGCAGCCTATCAGGAGTGAAGAAGGAAAAGATCCAGATTGTAGAATTTCATCAGTGGTTGTGGGAAGGAGGAGGGAGAGAGACAAGGATGGTGACGTCTTCATTTTGGGCACTTCTCTGGAAGGTGCAGGCAGTCTAGAAACATCCAGAGAGGTATAGATGAGGCTGGGAGCAAGACATGACAGCCAGTGGCAGCTCCCACAGGTGCAATGGAAAAAGCCTCCAAAAGAAGTCCCCTGTTATGGTCTGAATTGTGTCCCCACCACCTACCCCCCCACCAGATTCATATATTGAAGCCCTCTCCTCCAATGTGGCGATATTCAGAGTCAGGGCCTTTAAGGGGACAATTAAGGTTACCCCCAGTGTCCTTAAAAGAAGAGGAAGAGACATCAGGGATGTGCACACACAGAGAAGAGGTCATATGAGGACCAAAAGAAGGTGGTCATCTTCAAGCCAAGGAGAGAGGTCTCACCAGGAACCAATCCTACCAGTACCTTGATCTTGGACATCCAGCCTCCAGAACCGTGAAGAAATAAATTTCTGTTGTTTAAGCCATTCAGTCTGAGGATTTCATTATGGCAGCCTGAGCTGACTAGGGCCCTTTCAATAGCCCCTTACACCATTGTTGGGGGATGTCTCACTACTTGCAGCAGGAGTTGGCTTTGTGTGTGCCCTCCTAGTGTGGCATGTAGGGCGTCAGAGGCCCTAGTGAGGGTTTTGGAGGTGCTACAAGCCCATATGGCTCAGCAGAAATCTGGGGTCCCTAAAGATGGCTGGGAACTTTGAGACCAGTTAGAAAAGGTGAGAGCCAATGTCAGCAATGTGAATGCCAGCAGGTCAAACCATCTGGTCAACCTCATTGGTTCCTTGTCAGTGGTAACAGTCCCACACATGCCGGTCCTGCCTCACTGCACCAGAGGCTAAGGAGCCCCCAGAGGATGCCTGTGGATGCAAGAGTCCCCACCTTCCCTCCATTACCCCTCAGGTCACCTATGCCACATCCCTCTCTCCATACACCCAGATGCCATGTGGTTCAAGGGCAGGGAAGAAGGCAGGGAGGGGTAGAAATAGGAAAGGCAGCGCTTACCCCAAAGAAACAAAATTACCTAGAGAGACTGTTCAAACTATTGGCTCAGGCTTAGATTACCTTAGATTAAATTAAGTCCCTTCTGGGCTCCCCACCTCCCACAGGTACGTACTTCATAGGAAAATCATATCAGTACCAAGCAAAATAAGGAAAACCCATGTTTCTTCACTCCTGAATGTGGTAAGAGTCATCTATCAACTCCACTCTCATTCTTTACAAGTACATACATCTATGTGTGTGTATGTGTGTGTGTGCACGTGTAGAGACCATCCAGTGCCTTACAACTGGGCACTCCATTCAAAGGAGGGATTAAATGTTGCCTAAATTTTAAAAACATTTTCTTCCTGATTAAGAATTGCCCTGGGAAGCCTCTGATAGCACTTTTCCAATGTATGTCCAAAGCATTGACCATCTGGTCACGTGTCTGATAAAATACAGCCCTAGGGTACACTCACCCTTCCAACCTGGCAATGCTGCCCCTCTCATCTCCACAAACACCTTTCCTGCCCCTTCCCAGGGGAAAATCTCATTTCTTTAGGGCTACAAGGTACATACACTGAAGACAAGCAAGTGGGCTCACTTACCTTACGGATTGCCTTTCCCACAACACGCTACACTATTTATTGCTGGATACAGAGAATATGACAACTGGCAAACCTCACTGCAGGTTGACAACAACAGATTGGATGGACAGCTTAGATCCCCCCATGTTGCCGTTTCTTTTGGTTTTGCATCTTCAAAGCAACTGCATCTGTTTTACAACCGAGAGGCGATTCAAAACCAAACAAAATAGAAATGTCTTTTTAAGAAAAGATTTTTCTCCCTATTATCAACAAATATTTATGGGCCCTGATACCTAACGGAGGAGGAAGACAACCCCAGAGCCCCAGACACCTTGGAGGATCTGGCCTGGCTCACACCTCAGGAGGACACTTGTGTTCACCACAAGAGGTCAGTTCCCGGGAAGCACAGTGGGAAACTCACAAGGTACTGGAAACTAGAGGGAGATCCTAGTGTGGAAACCGACTGGGAGGGTCAAAGCTAGGAGACCTTAATGGAAGAAAGAGGATGACGGGAAACAAATGAGTTCCCAATAAGCAAGGGGAAGTGAAGGTGGTGTGGGGAGTAGTGCCAGTACAGAGCAGGTCGAGGTGAGTTTGGGATGAATTCCACAAGCCCTGGCTTGTGGCCTTTCTGCTTTGTTTTTGCCTGGGTTGGTTCTTCCTGTGGTAGGACAAGACCTTCCAGGGGCCCAGTGTTGCCACCCACTTAGAGTCTATGGGGACACAGCGTGTTGACCTACAGGATGAAAGCTAGCTATGCAGGGCAGCATCGCAGAGCACCAGCAGTGGGCAGGGATGATGACTTACCCATAGCCAGAAAGGAAGAGCATCTCATTAGGGGTTCCAGGGAAGGCTCTGGGACTGAGAGACTTGGGAAGGGCTGGACAGATGGGAGCCAGTGGGCACACAGCAAGGCTGCTTCTCATTCCTGAACCAGAGAGGATGTAAGGCTCTTCTCCGTGGCCTCAGCCAAGCTCAGAACACCCGGTCCTCTGATATCCCTCCCACAGAATAGTCCAAACCTGCTCTGTCCAATAAAGTAGCTACCAGCACATGTGCTACTGAAATTGAAATGTTAATAATTAAAGTTAAACTACAGATCTAGCTCTACATGTGGCTAGTTGCTAAGTATTGGATGGCACAGAGAGTGAATACATCCATCATCACAGAAAATTCTCTTCATTAGGCTGGTCCAAAAAAATATTCAGCAGGCCATGGTGCTCCTGTAACTAACAGTTTGGGCTCAAAGAATATGGAAACATTGGATTGGAAAAAATATAAAAGTCATTTTAATCTGAATAATCTTAAAGTGAATATGTTAAATTACTGAGTAATTCATCTAATGGATTATCCCTCAAAATTTCAAGTCCAAAAGTCATGTGTAAGCAAATTCAGCTAGTATTTAAGATTCCTACAAAAATATAAAAATAATTTCATTAACTTTCCTTGATCTTTTCTACTAATGTGTATGACAAATATGGGGAAAAATTATGCTCTGAATGGTTTAGTTTACAGGAATCACAAAAATAGCATCCCACTTGTCAGGGAAATTTTGAAAATATATGCTTTTTTGTCTCCACCCACACCGTCGCTTGTGTAGAGAACACAGCTGTTCATTTGTAAATGATTTGCAGTGTTTGGGTGACCTCTGGGGTGGTCCACAAACATCGTCCCCATTAGCAATCCTAAATGTTTTGATAGATATCTGAGTGCGTTCATGCTTAAAGCAGGCTGGGCCATCCTTTGGCCCCAAATAAAGACTTAGAATGTACCTGTCACATTTTGCATTCATAAATCAGCCAAAAAGGTTTCCAAACTTCCACCTTGGAGTTGGCAAAATACGTAATGGAGAATGATAAATGATCACTCGACAGCTCAGCAAGCCACCTGCAGCTCATCAGAGCCTCAGGAACCAGCTCTTCAAAGAACAGCACCATTGATCTCAGATCAAAGAAGAAAATGCAGAGGAAAAAATCTAGACAAATCTTTCACTCCATTGTCTGCTGACTTCCTTAAAAAAAAAAACCACACACACATGATAATTTATCCAATGATATGGTGGCAATATATTATGTCCTCAGTCTCTTTACAGGACTCTCCTTTAGTCCTTCAATCATAACATCTCCAGCTAGTGTGTGTTTCCTCCATGAATGAAATGATTTATCTTTGTGAATATGATTCTTTCCCCTTGTCATGAAGATACAGAATAGTAATGGTTTCTGAACGCTGGGGTCTGGGTTGGCCGGGGTTTTTTCCGCTGTTGTAGTTCCTGGTGGGGATGGGGGGAGTACAAAAATTGAGACATTCCTTTGGATTTTTCCACAGGATGGTGGTTACTCTTAGAGCTACCGCAGATGAATCGTTTACCATGAGCTGGCACCACGCGGAGCACATTCTTACGGGATCTTCATGACACTGCCCTGAGGAGATGATGCGCTTACCCACATTTGGAGAAGGAACCTGAGGTCCAGAGGCATGACGAACCCAAAGTCATACAGAGCTAAGGCTCAAACCAGGAGTACAGGGAACCACCCTGGACTGATTTCAGTGAAGCTGGGAGATACTCTCTCGGAGAAGAGGAGGGGGAAAGAGAACAAAAGGAATGTAAACCAAGCTGAATGCTCCGAAGGAGGCATTGAGAGTGTGTCTGGCGAGAAGACTGGAGAACTGAGATCAGCAACCTTTATATGTCAGCAGGGACGATGCCCACCGTGACTTTGGGGATTTTCCTAGAATTACACAATTTATCAAGTAGTGGATGTTTGATTAACCTTTTCCTTGTTTCTCTGCGGCATAAAGAAATCAGAAGGGATTTTGTACTGTTTTGAAGGCAATCGATGGGAAAGAGCGAAATGTTGCCTTATTCGCTGGGATTTAATAAAGGGAGGGTGTGCCCCGAGCCAGAGCCTATGGGAGGAAAGAGGAGTGGACAGGAGTGGACCCCTTGGAAAGGCCTGAGGGCAAGGGAAGCTGAGTGCACTCTTATTTCTCCACGATCCATCTCTAGGCAGAGTGGGTTTATAATAGCGCCATGTCTTATAGATCAAATTAACTTTGGTCAGTTGGTGAATCTCCTCACCTAACTTGTTGATGCCTTGAATGTCACTATTAAGACTTTCCATTTAGTCTAAGGCTTGACCTCCTATTAAAATGAAAATGTGACGGTCATAAGATTTTAGGCCAGGAATAGTAAAAGGGCTCTTAGGTAAGCCGACTGTCAGTGAATAGAAAGGAATAAAACCAACCTGGGTACAAATATGGGCTCCACCACGTAACCGATGTGGGATTTGGGGCAGGTTATTTAGACTTTCAGGGCTTCCGTGCTCTCACCTGTAAGTGGAGATTTTCCCCACTTCCTCATTTTACGGTAATTCATGACCTAACGTCTTGAGAGTACCTGGCCCGCAGGGGGCGCTCTTACTGTGTTGGCAGGAGAAGAAACGCATGAATTGAAATCTACCATATGCCAGACCGTCTCAGAGTTTTCTTTAATTTTCACAACAACCCATCTTGCCGGGGAGGATGGGGCATTACAGAGGCTGAATAATTTGCCTTGGATCATGTAGTGAGTCGATGGAACATCGAATTCAAATTCGTATTTTGGCTTCATGTTGAGTGCTTCCTCCACTTCAGCAGGTGATCTCTCAAGAAGGAAAAAGAGAAGGTGGGGGAGAGTCCTTGCCATTCACCTTCTCAAACTACGCCACGTAGGCGGCCAGCTTATCCGCCTCTGGGGAGTGGATTCTACCATAAAAAAAGAAAACCTAGGATCAGTTCCCTCCCGCCACGCCGCAGACCGGAAGACCGCTTAGTTTCTTTGCATCTTGTGGACACCCTGCTCCATGCCAAGCGGGCAGTATTGATCACGTTATTACAGGATAATGAGCAGATCCGTGAGGCAAGCACCAGAACTAATTGGGCCTGGTTTGAGATAGATTCAAGTTTTCTGGCTGAACAGCTTGTGAATTGAGTGAAAATAAAGTGATGTGACATTTCTGGCTTCCTTTGGTCTGGGACATTGGCATGTTCTTTGAGATCCTTTACTGAGTCTTCTGGGTCACAAAGTAAAGAGCTGAGATGCCCAGGGCTCATTGCAATGACCTTTCCTGCTGATATGAGGGGGTCAAAGGGAGGAGGGGGGGCACCAACAGGGAGAGAGAGGGAGAAGGAAATTAATATTCATTTGACACCAACTGTATGCTAGGCACTTTAAGTTTTCTGGTACCACCTGCAGTAATTTTTATTATACCTTTTTTACACAGCCAGTAAGTTAGAACACTGGTATCTGTAATTTAGCCTTTGGTCTTATCAGATGAGTTCACTTCTGTCAAATATAGAGAGGACTCAGAATGACTTGTAGCTGGGCTTCAGGCAGGTCTGACAAGCTGGCAAGGAAGACCTGCTGGAGTCTTTTCGCAATAAGTCTGAGGAGCCTCCTGGCAGAGAAGTCATGCCAAGGGAGCTGTGGGAGAACAGACACATGTTCACAGCTAAGATCCATTCCTCACCTCTTTTTAATGAAAAGAATACAGATATTGGTAGGAGAATCAATATGTCTAGCTGAACATTTGTTTCCCTAGCCTTCCCTGAAGGTAGGGGTGATCACATTACTGAGTTCTGGACAATATGACATGAACAGAAATCTGCACAGAGATTCGGGAAGTCTCTACTTTTCAAAGAGGAGCAATGGAGGTAGTACCACCCTTCTCCTTTCCATCTTCATTCTGTCTTAAATATGGATATGATGTCTGGAGTGGCAGCAGCCTCTTTATGACTATGAGGCCACAGCATGAAGGAAGGAGGCCAAGCAAAACCAAGGGATTGGCAGAGAATTTGGCCTGACATTATTACATTCCTCATCTGCACCAACAACCACCCACCTACTGAATCCTTGTTACATAACAAAATACATGCCCATTGGTTTCAGCTTCTTGGATTTGCCTCTTACCTAAGGTCAAACATATTTATAACTGATATACCCAGCACTAAAGTCTTCCTTGGATGGGGAAAGAGGTTCTCATACAACATGGGTCTGTTGCTTTGATTTGTCCCTCTTTCCACACGGGACCATTGTCAAAATATCAAGGAAAGCAGGAGACTCATGGCAAAATTCAAAGTTAACAGAGCTCCTCCCCTGCAAACACTGTACCCCTCTAACATTCTAGCTTAAAAGGGAGAGATAGGCTATGAGTGAGGGCTCTTTAGCTCTAAAGTGATAGAAAATGTACACAGACTGGTTTGAGCAAAATGAGGAACCAACTGTCTCACATAACTGTCAATCCAGGAGATGGTCTGGCTTCAGGCACGCAGGATCCAGGGGCTTACACGATATCATCAGGCCTGGCTCTCAGTTTCTCTACTCCACTCTGTGTTGGCATCCCTCTCAGAAAGGCTCTCACTTCATGGCAGCCAACTAGTTCTGCTCTTACAAACCCGACACACAGCGAATGCGCCTTTCCTGGTCATGCCACAAAAGGCTGAGCTTTGTTTGCCTGGCTTGGGTCATGTGATCCACACACACCCAGAACTGGGGCAAGAGATGGGAAGATCAGGCCTACCCGAACTACGTGGACTGATTATGGGTGTGGGGTGGCCTTTCAAGGAAAATATATTCCTAAAAGGCCTAAGGGATTTTTGGCAGGCAAAAGCAATGCCATCCCAACCCTAGTTATTAATGCTAAAAACGTTGGACAGCATAAATTTCCATAATCCAGCTGTGGTGAAAACAGTGCTGCTCCCTGAATACAGAAACACGAGGAAATTCTAAGGCAGATACCGCAGACAATAGGGGTGTCAGAAATAGGCTTTTGCAGGGAGCTCATGCAAGACATTGCCCAGGGATATGACCACAGTCTGATCACTTAAATTAGTAGAACACATCTAAAGCCTGGGCTGTCTGAGTTGTCTGTTAGTATAGTTCATTTGCCCCCAAAGGCTGGTAAGAACAATAAATTAAACCATCCTCCACCAACTCTGAGTGCCCATAATTGTGAGGGAATCAAAGACTAGAAGACATGCCAATCCTCAAAGATTTGACAAATGTATTTACTCGAACCTAGCTATTAACGCAAAACAAAATACGCAGAGGACTGGTACCAGTTGTACTGAAAAATAAGTACTAATGAAGGCTGAGCATGTCAAGGAAGATTCCACCAAGAAAGAATGAGTATTTAGGATGGAAAAAGAGATATTCCCTGACTATGAGAAGAATAGCTTCTTCAAATCAAGATTTCTCTCTTGCAATTTTCCCAACATCTCCAAGCCAGGAGTACAAAGGCCACATTTGACTTTCCAAAATGAACCTGCTCCTCAGGACCTACTCAAGGAAGGGCAGGTGGAAGTGGTCTTACGAGGATTCTGCAGAGACTGAGCTCACCACAGTGGGTGGGCTGAGATGGTCCCTCCAGGGCAGGTACAAAGGCCCAAAGGTCACTCAAGGAGCAAACACAGAACCAGTTCACAGACCATCTCACTCTCATCTGATGTGATCAAGTAAACAGCAGCCGTGGGAGACAGAGGTGGGCCGTGCTCAAAGGGCACATGAGCCAAGGGCAGGGCACGCTGTCTTCTTAGGATGGAGCATGTTTTACTGCTGAGGCAAAGATCCACTTGGGAGCAGATGTGTATACACAAGAGGGACAACTGATTAGAACGGGATTCCTGAGGAGGCCGGCGGTTCAGCCTGAAGCTCAGAGGAGGACTGGCGTCAGACGGAGGAGGGGACGTGTGAAGAACTGTCTTGGAACAGGAAAGTAGCTTGGGCTGGCCCAGCCAGAGACCTAGTGGTCAAGCATAGGACTTCTGAAGCAGAACTGGGCTCAAATCCCAGGTTACTCCTTCGAAGCTGGGTAACCTTGGGCTCCATTTCTTTATCCAAAAAATAAGAATTCCATACTTCCATCACAAAGTTGCCTCAAAGACCATATGAAATAATGTACACAAAGGCTTAGCCTAACAGGGAAGACTCTAGTGTACACCCCCAGACATGTATATAGTGTCACACTCAGTCACAGTGAAAAGGAATGAGGTAGATCTGCACAAGCAAGCGTGAAGTGATCTGCAAGACGTACTTCGAAGATTTTTAAACAGGAAATTACAAAGTAAAGTATGTAGTCGGATAACATTTACTTTTGAAAATTCATAAAACTGCAGCGGATTGGAAAACATGACATATAAACAAATCCCTGAGCTCATCATGATACAAAAAGAAATCTAATATGGTAAGAACTCTATCAAAGATGCTGAGGAACCAACTCATTATTTTGAAAATAGGCAATTAAAGGATAAAATCAACATTTCTTCTTTGAATTCCCTTTACAAACTGTACTTCAAAGTAACCAAACAGTTGATAAGAGGAAATGTCTCAGGATATTCAAGCTAATAAAGAAGAAATAATAGAATCTGAATTTTTAGCTAGCCCCAGTGAATTAATGTATCTGAGTATTGAGCATCGATGGACACCAACATCACAAAGAGAAAAACAACCAGAAATTAGGCATTTTCTGATAGAAGAACACAACAGCTCTTATGAGGGAGTCTTGGCCAAAATTCAAACCTGAGTTGGTCCCACTTCAAGACTCAACCAATTTACAGGAAAAATAAGGACAGAGAAATATGTTAAATAACACCAAAGGAATGCCAGCATTCAAATCCAGACTGAGGAAAACTTTCACAGAAAGGAACGTCATTCTTCAAAAACAAAACAAAACAAAACTGCAATCGGAAAGAAAAGAAAGGGAATCTAAAGATTAAAAAGGGTTTTAAAGTTCACCCCATTGATATGTTACAGACCATATTCATATCCTGAAGCAAAAAGCAACTATTAAAAGAAACAATGACACGCTGGTGAAATTTTAAGGCAAACTGAATGTGTAAGATACTTAAAAATAGTTATTAATTTTTAGTGCCTATCTGGGTTGAGGATCCCTGGAGGCAAACTCTAAGACAAGAATTCACATGTTAGTGCTTTGTTAAGGAGGTGATCCCAGGAAAACCTGGTAAGGGAGTCAAGGAGGAAGATAAGAAAAGAGAAGAAATTGAGCAAGGGTGCAGTTTGAGGCCAAGTCCTAGCCTCAGCCTGAGTCTGTAGACAGCTCCAGAGTGGACGTTACACTATAGAGTTTGTCGCACTGTCAGGCAGGGGAGCCGGGCACCAGTCACTAGCTGTAGGAAGAGAGCAGGATAGGAGGTGCTTCTGGCGCTTGGTGGGTCTTGGATGGCAACATGTTCTATGTCACCCCTTCTGAAGGACACAGTCTCCATTTAAATGTGGGAAGTCCTGACAGCAGTTTCCCCAAAGCCTGGGGCCCTTTATGCAAATTAGTCCCTTGAGCAAGCCAGAAGTGTCCCAAGCTCCCTGAAGTGCTATGCAAATCTGTACCTAAAAGGGACATTTTCTTAAGCATTTTTTAATAAAAATCTTTCTAAAATATATCATATCACAAACCTTAGGCCAATGAAGAAAACACACTGAATATAATTTAAACTTTTCTAAATGACTTAAGGTGACTTAAACTATGTCTCATAGAATACGAGTTCCAAAGAATGCTGTAGGAGCACATAGAGAGGGCTCTCTGATGGACTCAGCCTGGGAGAGGAGAACCCGAAGTGAAGCCGGTGCCTTCACCCCAGGACTTCCTGGAGCTGTTAATACAATGACGAGCAGGCTTGAGCTCCCCAAGGTAAGGATGTCCCATATGAATAATGTGTGCCATCAATTCTAAGATGCATAGTTGTTTCCATTTTAACATCTCTGAAATCCAGATGCATCTTACAATGGGTATTAAGAAACAGAGATGAATACCTACAAAACTAAAAGTTTTCACTACACAGCCCAGCTTCTCAGGCCCCAGCCCCAGTCCCTTCTACACCTCAGTGAGGACTGAAGGGGAACCAAGAGACCATGTCTCGTTTTCAAAGTGGCTTCCACCAGACACAGAGGGGCTGACTCCGTCTCCCCAAGAGGAATGTGGAGCTTTGTCTGATCGATTGGTGCCAGACGTGGAATGAGAGTCTAAGCTCCGTGGTCCCCTTAGTGCACCTGCCTACGTAAAAAGTATCCCCCACCCAGAGACTCCTGCTAGAACAGAACCCTCACTGGCGGGCGGGCTCACGCCAACAGCCCATCCTAGGGGCTGCAGGCA
Source organism: Camelus dromedarius (assembly GCF_036321535.1). Lineage (NCBI taxonomy): Eukaryota > Metazoa > Chordata > Mammalia > Artiodactyla > Camelidae > Camelus > Camelus dromedarius. Next base: position 16,960,523 of record NC_087439.1, read on the forward strand.
GCCTCTCAGCTGGGTCCACGCAGGTTATGACTCCACACCATAGTATGTCAGTGGTCTTCACTTCTGCCACCTTTTGACTGTCCCTTTCCTTCTGGACACCTTTTGTTCTACTTTACAATTCATTGTTTTTCATCTGCCGACAGCTGAGTCTGATAACCAAAGCCCCTGAAATAGAGTACAAACTATGAATCAAAAAACTGAGTGAAGTTCCAAGGTCATGATGAGGGTTCTAGACCCACTAGGCCAAGAGAGGCTGGGGTGGTGGAGCAGGGACAGGGAATGCTCACCTCGCTTTCAAGCCAGACCCTAAGGGGGTGCCCATTCACAGTCACCCAAAGGGGCGTCATGAAGTTGGTCTTAGTTCTGGGGGCTGTCCCTCTATGAGGAGCTCCTACCTGGGGCAAGGGGGCTCAGGGGGTACAATAATCCAGACAATAGGGAATTTCTGAGGGCTTTCTTAGAGGAGCATCAGGTACTGAGTGATCAAGAATCCAGAGTCAGCCCACGGCTGGAGACACAGATGGAGAGTGTAAGGTGCCTCGAGCTAGGGGCAGGAGTAGAGAGCGGGACCCTGCAGAGTGTCAGAGGCCAAGCAAGAGAGACAGAGGCCATCCCTTGTGGTCTAGGCCAGCTTGGCCGCCACTTGGTGAGAATTACACAAGGTTCAGAGTCTCTTCAACATGAGCACCGCCATCCCAAAGGCCCACGGGAGCCAGCCAAGTGCCCTGGGAACCAGGCAAGGGATCAGATAAAAGGGGATGGCTAAGAGAGTGAGGGCAGGTCCCACCACTTACCCCCAAGGCATCCCAATGTAAATTTTAAAAACACTCTCTGTCACACAAATACAAGTCTTCTGGGAGCCAGCATCACTTGAGGAAGGCACATTGCAGTACCCTTACCCCCACCAAATTACACCACACACCCTCCCTGCTCTGCCTCCTGCCCTACGTGGGCCAGGGTGACAGGAGGCCTTATACGAGAGAGCCACCGCACTCACTGGGGTCTTTCTCTGCACACTTCAGAGCCTCAGCTCTCAACCAGATGGCCAGCCTGAAACCAATGTCAATGACAGGGGACATTTCTGCTTAAAGTTCTCCAGGGACCCCACATCTCCTTCGCTTGAGGCCTGACCTCAGCCCAAGGACACTGTAGCTGTCCCTCTGGAGGAAGAGGGTGACGACAGCTGCAAGTCCCATGACTTTCTCATCAGTCTCACATGGTGGGGCCAATGGGTAACTCTCTGATCTCACCTGGACTCTGGTTTCAAGTTTCTTCGGGGGAACCATCACACTGGAGCTGAAGTGACAAGGAGGGAGATAAGATGAGACAGACATTTCATCAAGTCATCTGACCTTCATCAGACTGGCAGAGCTCCCTTCAAAGAAGCTGGATTAAATCTCCCTCTCTCCTGCCCCTCTTCTTTCACTGAAAGACAGCACGTGGGTATGTGTCCTCCTTCCCTCCTTCCTGATGTGTGCAGCGGAGAAACTGGAGCTCCCCCTCCAGCATCCTCCTCTGTCCTTGTACGGTACAGAGAGCCCCAACTTGTGGCCCCTCCCCACTAATCTTACTCCCTGCATGGCTGTTTCACTCCTCTCCCACCAAGGATCAGGAGCCAACTCTGCAGTGAGCACACAGCCGCCCTACAGGCAGCCTGGGCCAGCATCTGCCTGTTTACTTAGGAAACACACTGCTCTTACATGTGCTAGACTCTGGTCTAAGTACCTTACAAAACTCACCCATTAATCCTCAGAATAACTCAATGAGGTAGATACTATTAATATCTCCATTTTACAGATGAGGAAACTGAGGTACAAAGAGGTAACGCGATTTGCCCAAATTTCCCCAGAAACTAATCTTACATACTGTTGGTCTTTGTGAAGTATTGGCCAAGTTGAAATCTTACTGATGTGTGTGTGTGTGTGTGTGTGTGTGTGATGAGAGAGGAAGAGAGATGAATCACATGTGGTGTGCTCAGAACTGCTCCTAAATTTTATATATATATATATAATATATATATATAAAAGAAGATATATATATATATAAGAAGATATATATATACATACATATATAAAAAAGAAGATATATATATATATAAAAGAAGATATATATATATATATACACACACACACACATATATATATATAAAAAAGAAGATATATATATAGATATATATATATATATATATCTTCTTAGGGTCTTGCCTCTTTCAAGAGGGGTCTCCATTGGATTGAGTAAGGGTTCGCTTAAGTTAAGAGACAGACCAGATGACATTTTGAGGATTCTCTAAAAAGATGTGTATGAAAAGTACATGTTGTACCAACCATGTGCTAAACATTTTTTTTCTGCATTACTTCATTTAAACTCTCAATAATCTGTGATATAAAGTTTTTAAATTGCTCCATCTTAGAGTTGGGGAAACTGAAATTTATAAGGATCCTGTGACTTACCCAGGGTCCTACAAACACGGTCTCTCTTACTGCTGACCCCAAGTTCTCAGCCCTTCGTGTTAGATGGGGAGGTGGTGAAGGACAGGGGTTTATTGGAAGTGAGGATAGAGGGTTACTGCCCTTATTGATAAGTATATTAAATGTATCTATCAACTGGCCAAGATAAAACACAGTAATTCTTAACTGTTGGAGAGAGTTCAGGGAAACAGTTATTCAGATACCTCTTGGGAGAAGGTAAATTGGTACACATTTTCTGGAGTACAGTTCAACTCAAAAGCTCTTAAAAAAAGTAACTATGCTTTAATTCTGCAATCTCATTCCTAGGCATTTTGCCTAAGGACATAATTGGACAATTATACAGACATATGTGCAAAGATGTTTATTATAGACGATATTACAATAGCAAAAATCTGGGAAAATCAACCAATAATAGGAAATCAGTTAAATAATGTAAAGCATGACAAAACACTTATGTGTCCATGGTGAGTGCTGCTATAAACCAATATGCTGACAAAGAATGATGCACATGATTTTCTTAAGTTGATATATGCAGATCATAAACTAAAAATAATCATTTTTTTCATGGAAAAAATCTGGGGAACAATCCACCCAAAATGTAGGGGAGAGGACATAGCTCAAGCCTAGAGCACATGCTTGGCATGCATGAGGTCCCAGGTTCGATCCCCAGTATCTCTGTTAAAAATAAATAAATAAATAAGTAAATAAACCTAATTACCACTCCCCCAATAAATAAATAAAAATAAATTTTTAAAAATCCACCCAAAATGTTATCAGAAGTTATTTTTGATTAGTGAGATTTTAAATAATTTTTTCCTCTTGATTAGCTGTATTTTTCCCTATAAAATAATAATTGTGCAGTTTTCTAAGAAAATAATATATTTTGAAAAGCGAGCCCTAGAGCATAGAAAGAGGAGCCACTGGCACGGTCTTGAGAAGTAAGCAGTAACCTTGTGTCCTGGGTCCCACCAGCAAATCCCACAGGAGCTAACTGTCACCAAGACCAGTCCTGACCTGGAAGTCAAAATGGTTTGAGAAAGATTAAAAAAAAAAAAAAAAAATCAACCCAAGAACCATTAAATCCTTGATATTCAACTTATCACAAAAGTAAATTTGGCAGAAATTATTTGAGAGGAAGCTTCTCCCCTCTTGCTCCCATAAACTGATTCTAAAGCAGTGACCGCCCCTCCTGCAGAGTGGTCTGAGCTAGGAGTCCCAGCTGAGAGGGAAGGGGACCACAAACAATGTCACCTGCATGATCTCAGGTCAGAGAAGCAGCACCCACCATGGGTAGACCCATGGGAGCCACCCCTGTCTTCACCAGTCGGCCTGGGTTCTTAGGTGGCCCCAACACCTGTGAGCTGCCAACAGCCCTGCCCCACCTCCGGGAACTCTTGGCAGAAGAGCCTTTTCACCACCTGGGATGCTGGCGGGTTAGATTCCAGGAATGTCAAGAGCCTCCAGAACTTGCAGGAAAAGGGTTCATCTTTTGCTGGTGGAAATGTGAATTATGACAGCCTTTTTATAAAGTTATCTGGAAACATCTACCCAAATTAACTGCATTACCATATCCCCCAGCCCAGCAGTTTTACTCCTGGAATCCATTCCACAGAAACAATAGCAGTTTGGGAAAATGCATCTCACTGGGTCAAGTACATTGTTTGAAGTGTGCATTATAGTCATATTCTCAATTTCCAGATGTCGCTGGCCCCAGGATATCAAATAAAGTGACAATAAAAAATTACAAAATGTGCATGGGTGGGGGAGTAATTCCAGGCTGCAAGGCAGGAAGGCAGGAGGTGTGCCTCCCAGGACAGGAAACACCATGGACTGTGGGCTCAAGGGGCATGACCCAATCTCAATCTAGTGGTAGGAAGGGTGGGGTTTTAAAATGTACCCCAGGTTTGTTTTAATCAGGTATGGCGAGACATGGGGTCAAATGACTGTCATGAAGGGTGAAGCTTTTATACTCATGTTTCTCTAGAAGCAGGAGGCAGAGCAGGCCATATAGGGCCACACAGGGAAGAACCATGGTCAGTCAGGAGACAAAGAATAAAGAGAAAATAAAGGCAAAAGCCTTTGTTGTGGATTCCATGGGAAGGAAGTGGTGCAATAGGGTGAAGAGCCAAGGACTGGCTAGTTTTAGTATGTTGGGCAGGCTATGGGGCACAGAAGCTGTCCCTACCTGTCTAGTCTCTGGCCCTCTTGTGTGTGATTAAGGCAAGAAGACAGTGGCCCAGAGCATAAAAGCCTGGTGGAGAGGGTGATGGGGTGTGAGCTCTGGATTGGCTGGTTTGCCTAAGAAGGGTGCGCTTCCTGGCAGGCGCCTTAGTGTCTCTAGGAATTAGCTAACCCCGCAAGAGCAGTCTCTCCAGACTCTGCAAGGCCTCAGATGCCAAAACATCAGAATAAAAAGACACATAACACAGTTGGCCAGGCCCCAGCCATCCAGTGGTTCAGAATCCCCCACCTACATCTGGAGAACTAGGTGAGCCAACCAACCAGGCTGCAGAGACAGAATCACTGTAAGGTCCCAGTCCCACAGAAGCCAACATTGCATGGGGGAGGCAACCAGAAGTGATGGCTGGCTGGCCTCTGGACCATCAAATTGTGCCTGGGAGGCACACAGAGGAGCCTCAGACTGTCAGGGGCCTTAACAACTAGATTTGGGATTCTGACCAAGTTTCAAGGCCCAAACACGCCAAGCAGAGGCCCCATGTGACCTGTTGCCATTTTCTCTCAGGGCTGTATTTCTCTCTGGGTAATATTCTACAGATAGAAACTGGAGCCTGATGAGTAACTGAGGCCTCCAGGGGAAAAAGGAAGCCGACGAGAAAGAGAGAGAGAGAGAGAGAGAGAGAGAGAGAGAGAGAGAGAGAGATGCTCTTTCCTCCTCTTGTGCCAAGACTAAATTCCAAGGACTTGGGTGGCCTTGGAGACTCAGGGGTAGGTCAGGAAATGACACTTGCTCTGAATGGGTGGTCTGACTTCTAAGGATGCTTGCATATACGGAAAAGGAGTGGGTCATTTCTTCCACCCGGACACCACTCACCTGCACTCCTTCCTCCCATCTAGGTGGGCCTGCCTTTCTGGTGGATGATACCTCCTCCCTCACTCCAATTATTTCCTTAAGAGTGGCAGTTAATATTGCTTTTATTTTAGAAGAAAAATCAGATTTGATTATATCCACTAGCCTGAGAATTTCAAAGAGAGAAGGAGTTTGTCTTCATCCCAGGCAAAGGCTGGATGCTCATTTAAAGCACTTGTAATATGTGCATAGACAGATAGTGATCTGCCTCTGCTCCATGGTGGACAGCAGTGATGGTCAGGAAAAGAACAGCAATGGTCCCTTTGGGTCTCCAATATGCTCATTTAATAGGCACAGAAACCTCTTGGCTGTGACAGCTGTGTACCTGCACACTGTCCCCACCTGCCACCTAACCAGGATGGCCAAGTTGTCTCACTTAGCACAGAGTGGTCCTGGGGACAGTCCCTGGGCACAGTCCCTGGGCACAGTCTGGGCAACACCTAGAGCTCCTCGGTCTCCTGATCTCCCTGGTTTTGCCTGAAAATGCTGGGAGTTTCCAGCTCAGACTGCCCGCCCCACTCTCATCTAAGGAGATACCTTAGAAGTCCAGGTGGTCTTTGGCAGCCTGAATTAACATTTCTGTTGAGATTCCACTGTTTTCTTGCCCCTTCCTGCCACCTCTCCCTCCAGGACACTTGGGTGCCCACTACTCACTCATCAAAGAGTGGTCTTTCTCAAAAGGTCACTAATCCACACCTCGTGCCCTAAAATAGCACAAATACATAGCCTCTACTGATTATCATCTAATGTGATGTGCTGATACCCCCCACTCAGCCCCTCTTTTCTCTGCAAATAGAACAACGAGAGAGAAAACACAGTCCTGATGATTAATAATAATATAGGATACCTACCCCAGGATGCAGAACCCAGCTCTGGGGTCCTCCCCACCCTGTGGGACTATCAGCTCTTGGAGCTAGCTTTAAAAAGATTCTCCCAGAACTGCGCTTCTCAGACTCAGAAGAACATACAAATCCATCCTGGGGAGCTTATTAAAATGCAGATTCTAATGCAGTAGTTCTGGGTTCCAGAGTGGTGCCTGTCTAACAAGCTCCCTGGTGATGCTCATGCCGATGCTGCTGGTCCATGGACCACACTTTGAGTAGCGAGGGCATAGGGAACATACCACCCTGAGCTTCAAGTGCACGTATACACACGTGGACTTGTGAAGGCAAATAATATTCACTTTAAGGGGGACCCTGTAAACATGCTCTGCTTGTCTGTTTCTGAACTGAACTGCTTTAGAGGTCTCTAAGTGTGCACATGGCTTCAAGGTGCTATTATTTCGATAACATTTATAAACATATCTTCTAAAAACATTCTTGTGTCTATGCCAAATTCATAATGCATTAAACAGGGAGAAATAGAAACATCTGAAGGAGGAAGTGTTCACTTTGAGCCCCTGGGTAAAGCCCAGTGACTCAGGGCTGCGGGTGAAATTGATTTATGGATGTGGAAATTGAACCTAAAAGGGCTCCAGAAATAAGGACAAGGACGGACATCACCTAACAGTGCAGGGAAGCTCACAGCAGAGCTGGCACAGACTATGCCTTGTGCTACATGTGGCTGGCTGCTCTCAACTTCACAGCAGGGAGGGGGTCACCTGTATTTTTGCAGATAGGTGTTTTAGTGAGCAAACCTTAATGTAATTTGATCCAAAAACAATGTTTGGATTTGGGTTTTGATTTTCATTTTCTTCTCTTTTTGCTCCAGCTTTGCCTCAAGAAGAAAACCACTTAGAGGTGATATTTGTCCCCTGTCCTGTGGCTTTTTGGGCCCTAGACAGCCCTAGACTAAACATTTAGGTGACACATGATGAGATCCCTGGGGAAATGTCTTTGATGAGGCCATTTCCTTACAGAAAGAAATTGATTGTTTTGTTGTTTCTTTCTGACTCTTCAGCAGCAGACCTCTCCATTTTCGGAAGCCAGCCTCACCTTTAAATAGTCTGCCCCCTTACCTTACACCTTTCATGTCGTGGGTCATCTTGACTCTCGGAAGGCTGCACCTCAGAACCAGCCCAGAGGTCCCGGAATAGATGGAGGATGCTTAAAGGCTGGCGGTGCCGAGGTCAGTACAGAGATCCCTCCACACCTGCGCTGCCTGCTGGCTTCACTTTAATTCAGTTTAGCTCTCTCTGCAACTGATTCTCAGGTATCTGGTGCCACCTCGTGGAAAACTGCAGACATGGAGAAAGGGCAGATTTCCCACACGAGTCCCAGGGAATTAGAGAGTACTTCAGATCATCTGATGATTGTTGCTGTAGTATTATATACAGTACCTGTATTTCTACCTCTAGGAATGAGCTTTATGTGCTAGGTTTTAATATCTTTGAGCCTGGGCAAGCACACAAATCTTTTTAGAAGAAACAGCGCTTACTTGCACAAACCTGATCAGGTCTGAGAGACGGTTAATGCCTTTGAAGTGGTTTTCGTAGATGTGAAATAATTGGTGAGAAATTGAATTCCTCCCTCTCATTATAGTATTGAAATTAAGTCGGCTTAATGTATCAAATCATGCTCATGTACTTGGAAAAAGAAACTGATTCCTCTTTGCACTGAAAAGGTTAACAATGCCTTGCGAGGTTTGCATAGTGTGGTGAGAAGAACACAAGATCAGGAGCAGCTCAAACTCAGCCCAGCCACCTTCTGTGTCCCAGGGCAAGTTGCTCACTTGCCAAACCTTAGTGTCCTCAGTTGTGCAAAGGTGATAACCAATCGCTTTGGAAGGTTGTTACCTGGATTAAATCTGCTAATGAGTGTAGAGCTGCAGGATGGAGCTGGCCTCAAAGATGGGATAAAATCAATTATATGACTCTGTCATTCATGATTTTATAAAATTTTGTCTAAAATCTGGTTACCGTGATGTTTGCCCCACCTAAAAAATGTCTAAATTCTATAAGTGTACATGCAGTTCGATGTCTTTTTTCTGGCCTATAACTGTGTCTTTACAATATAGAGGACTTCCCCTCTACCCGTATTCCAATCCCAATCTATGACTGCAGTAAGGACAGATACTGGTTCAATTGTCTCTAGAATGATCTATGCCATTTTGCATCGTCCTGAGGCTGGGAAGTAAAAAGTATCCCCCAGCACATTTTCCATTCTTATCTGACACCCTAGGGATAGAAATGTCCTACTGGCCACTTGGAGCTCATGTGGTTCTAGAAAGAATCTTTAGTGCCTCGAGCCATACACTCATTCATACTCGGTGAGTTGTCAGTTGACAGCAGTTTGAGCTCTCAGATGAAGTATGGTAAGAGTGGAAAGGTTCGGAGAGGCCCAAAGATGCTGTTTCCAGCTTCTGTCATTCCCTGGCTGTGTGACTTGGCCTCTGAACCTACGAAGTGTTCCTTGATTCACACACCATGCAGGCAGTTCTGAGTCTGCCTTTGTCTGCCTCACTCTGAGAGTTACTAGAGTGACTATACATGCTGGAAACAGTAAACCAAAGCTCAAAGATGCACGGCATGGTTATATGTCCCTTTCAAAAACGTAACTAATTTTCTCAATCACCTTTGCATTTAGGGGTGAATAAGAGACACAAAAGTGGCCAATGAGAAGCAAGAGGAAGTTCATGGGTGAGAAATCTGGGGAAACTCTATTGAAGGTAATTGAAGAGGCTCTCTAATTTCTCCTGGGTGAAGAGCTGCTGATAGAATATTATACTTCAGAGCTGGACTAGTGGTTGACATTGCTACGTCTAGAGAATAACACTGCCTGTCTTTTTAGATCCAACTTGAGTTTCTACCTATTTCTTTAACACAGGCTCAAGTCTTTAGCTTAACACATTTTTTTAGTCAGTAACTGTTAAATAAATAATTTTTTAGAGATATACACATTATAGAAAACAGTATGGAGATTCCTCAAAAAACTAAAAATAGACTTACCATATGATCCAGCAATCCCACTCCTGGGCATATATACAGAGGGAACGCTAATTCAAAAAAACACATGCAGTGTCAATGTTCACAGCAGCACTATTTACAATAGCCAAGACATGGAAACACCTAAATGTCCATCAACAGATGACTGGATTAAGAAGCTATGATATATTTATACAATGAAATACTACTAAGCCATAAAAAATAATAAAATAATGCCATTTGCAGCCACATGGGTAGACCTGGAGATTGTCACTCTAAGTGAAGTAAGTCAGAAAGAGAAAGAAAAATACCATATGCTATCACTCATATGTGGAAACCTTAAAAAAAAGAGAGACACAAATGAACTTATTAACAAAACAGAAACAGACTCACAGACATAGAAAACAGACTTATGGTTACTGGGGGGAAAGGAGGTGGGAAGGAATAAATTGGGAGTTTCAGATTTGCAGATACAAACTAACTACTATATATAAAATAGATAAACAATAAGTTTCTTATGTATAGCACAGGGAACTACATTCAATATCTTGTGGTAACCTATAATGAAAAAGAATATGAAAACAAACATATGTATGTCTATGTATGACTGGGACATTATGCTGTATACCAGAAATTGACACATTATGAGCTGACTATACTTCCAATAAAAAAATCATTTACTAGAACACAAAATACATAGCAGAAAGAGAGGCTGCAGAGGCACTAACTCTTTGTGGCATACACTCAAGAATGAGGGGAGAGGGTTCATTGGCATAGAGGATTGGCATTAGAGGATACTGACATTCATTATTTAAGAGTGTGCGGAACAGTTCCTACTCTCACTTTTTTTAAGTGAAAATACAAAAGCACAGTGGGGGAAGCACAGTGGGAAAAATATGTAACAGTAAACTACAAAGGATTTTTCATACACACACATACATACATACATACATACTTTTGCTAGGAAAATAGGTTCAGAGAAAAATAACATAATAAATTACAACAGTGTAGATTCCATTAAATGGAATATGTAAGTACTGATTCAAAAAAAGTATTCAGTCCTCTGTCTTTCTAAGAAATAAGCACTATATTCTTTCTTTCATAAACATTTAAGTTTTTCCCTGTTCCAGGCCTGGTGTTAGAAACTAGAAATAAAACATAAATGGATGGTGAAAAAGAGTATTAAAATGAATATATGTATGTTCCTATATGGCTGAAGTATTGTCTGTACACCAGAAATTGACACAACATTGTAAACTGACTGTACTTCAATAAAAATGTATTTAAAAAAAAACAAAAATGGTACCATTAAGAGGGAGTGGTGTAGCGCAGTAGTTAAGATTCTGGCATAAAAATAAGCTCATAGACTAATGGAACAGAACAGAGAGCCCAGAAAGAAACTCTTGCATATCCAGTCAACTAACATTTGACAGGGCAGCCAGGAATTCTCAATGGGTAAAGAATAGTATCTTCAATAAATAGTGCTGGGAAAATTCTATATTGATGTAGGTAGATAAATTGGACCCTTATGTTATACAACTCATAAAAATTTATTAAAAATGAATTAAAGACTTAAATGTAAGACCTGAAACCATAAAACTACTAGAAGAAAACAAGGAAAAAGCACCTTCACACTGATCTTGGCAATGATTTTTTGGGTATGACACCAAAAGCAAAGGCAACAAAAGAAAAAGCAAACAAGTGGGACTACATCAAATTAAAAATGTTTGTAAAGTAAAAGAAGCAATCAACAAAATGAAAAAGCAACTTACAGAATGGAGGGAAATTTTTGCCAACCATGACCTTGATAAAAGGTTAAGACCCAAAATATATGTAGTGACCTAATACAACTCAATAGCAGTAATAATAATAACAATAATAATTATATATATATATTCCATTTAAAAATTGTGCAAGAGACCAGCAAAAAGACATTTTTCCAAAGAAGACATACGAGCAGATACATGAAAAGGTGTTCAACATACAAATCATCAGGAAAATGCAAATCAAAATCATAATGAGATATCACCTCACAACTGTTAGAATGCCTATTATCCAAAAAAAAAAAAAAAAAGATAACAAAAGCTGGTGAGGATGTGGAGAAAAGGGAATCCTTGTGCACTATTGGTAGGAATGTAAATTGGTGCAGCCACAGAGGAAAATAAGATGGAGGTTCCTCAAAAATTAAAATACCACAAAATCTAGCAATTCTACTTTTGAGTATATATTTGAAGAAATTGAAATCAGTGTCAAAGAGGTATCTCAACTCCATATTCATTGCAGCATTATTCACAATAGCTAAGACGTGGAAACAACTTAAGTGACAACAGCTACATGAATAAGAAAGATGTGGCATACATGTATACAATGGAATATTACTCAGCCAGGAGAAAGAAAGAAACCCTGCCATTTGCAACAACATGGATGGAAGTTGAGGGCATTATGCTAAGTGAAAAAGATAGATAAAGACAAATACTGAATGATCTCATTTATATGTGGAATCTGAAAAAGCTGAACTCATAAAAATAGAGTAAAAGGGTGGTTGACTAGGGCTGGGGGTAGAGGAAATGGAGAGATGTTGGTCAAAGGATACAAATTTCCATTTAGAAGTCCTGGGCATCTAATGTACAGCATGGTGACCATAGTTAACAACACTGTATTATATACATGAAAGTTGTTAAGAGAGTAAATCTTAAATATCTTCAGTACACACAAAAAAAGAAAAAAAAGGTAATTATGATGGAGGTGTTAACTAAACTTATGGTTAACTAATGATAATTGTTTTGCTATATATATATATATGTGTGTGTGTGTATATATATAAAATCACCACTTTGTATACCTTAAATTTACAGAATGTTATATGTTGATTATATCTCAATAAAGCTGGGGGTGGGGGGAAACAATAGTAATAAGAAACAAAGATTAAATGAGAGTTTGTATTTGTTAAGCACACAGAAGAATTAAAACTTACGTGTTTTTAAATAAGTAAAATAAAGGGGATATGGTTCAGAGGCAAAAACAGAGATGTAACCAGATAGTTCAAGCCATGCAGAAAGTACTGCGATCAAGATGTGTTCTGGAAGCCCAAACAGGGAAGAGACCAGCCCTACTGGGAAGGTCAGGAGAGGATTCTCAGAGAAGACAGGGAAGGTGGCCCTAAAATTGAATCTATAGGGTAAGGAGTCCTCCAGGGAGACAAAGGAGAAGCAGGGAATATCCAGGCGTCTAAGTTGCCCCTTAGTTTTTCTGGTGTCTCCCCATCACCTAGGTCCTTCCAGCCTGCATGGGACAAGGCAGGCCCTAAAGCAAGAAGTGACCCTTGGCTGGGATGCAAAAAATGGGCTTGGGAGTTTTATTTTCAAAAATTCATCCCTGTTTCTGTTAGAGCAGGCAGATAGCTAGATACGAGCAGAGAAAGGGGGATGCAGGCCAAATGGCAGGAACTGAGCAAAAAGGAGGGGCACAGACCAAATGCAGGAAACCATACATCATGTAAGCACCAGGGATACCTGGGCAGAGAAAGAAAAACAGGAAACTCTGGGCTGATAAGTGGTCACACCTTCTGGAGTGATGAGTGGCCTGGAGGTTGACAAAGGGGACCTTTGGGAAAAGGCAGGATTCTCTAGTGTCCAAATGTAATCTTTTGCTCATTATGCCCTCATTTCAATAAAGTGAGCCTTGCAAAAAATATGAAAATGAATAGATATGTATATGCATGACTGGGACATTGTGCTGCACACCAGCAATTGTCATATTGTAACTGATGGTACTTCAATAAAATAAAATAAAATTAGCCTTGCAGATGAGAAGTACCCATCAGGCACTGACGCCATGACACTTCCGATCCAGACTAAATAAGGACAAAAATCCTTCCTCCCTTCGGGAAAGTGGAGATGAGATGAAAATCAGGGAATATGGCCCCCAAACCTTCCCTCCTTAATGAATATTTCGCCCATTTATTTTTACACCTTATGTAACCAACTTGCCAAAGAATCTCAGGACAGCCACTCACCTGAGCCTGCCCGCTCTCCCCTTGAGAGTGTCCTATCACTTTATAAATTCTCACTTTAATTTCTTAACCTTCCAGTCTCATCGCTGAATTCTTTCTGGGATGGGACAAGAACCTAGAAACTGGTTACATCTACTGGCAAAAATTTGTCAGACTTTGGACCATTGGTCAAAGGACGCTCCTAATTGCCTTCACGCTTCAGGCGCCACCATGGTGATCGGGCTAAGTGCTATCAGCTGCTACGGTGATCCCGGTGGAGCCGTTACACCAGCTGTGTTTGCTCTGAGTCGAGGCCCCCCCCACCTCGAAGAGACCGAGAGCGCAGCTTCCGGCCATGGTCAGGGAGAGGCGCTCTCCGTGAGCCCCAGCCCTCCTCTCTGTCTCTGAAGAGGTTCCTCCCAGGGAACCCAAGCATGGCCAGAAAGACAACCAGGTCCGATTCCTGTGGGACAGCAGGGACTGGAATCCTTCGCTTTCACTTCATCCTCCAAGCTATCTGACTGTGTAGAGAGAATTTTCAGGAGCAGACAATAAAGTCAGGATCTCACTCCTGAAGTGCGGCTCCTGAATCCTCACAGGTAAGAAGACTGCAGTCTTCTTCCTTTACTTTATAGCTAAAGTTTCACAGGACGAATTCTCATGGGCAAACTTCCTCTCTTTCCCTGTTCCGGGTGTGACCCTGCCACCCACCATCTTCCCTTTGACGACAAGTGGCTTCTTCTTACAAATAAATAAATAGGGGAAGGGCCAAGATGGCGGAGTAGAAGGACGCTAGTAGCTCACTCTCTCCCACAAATACACCAAGAGCGACATCCATGGACCCACCCACTCAGAACCCCTCTGAACTTTGACAGAAGTTCTTCAAAAGACAAAATATGCCACAAATCTAGTGAGAGAAAAGTTAAAAAGAAAGAAGAAAAGCCAAAACAGTGTGGGACCGGTCCCGTGGGGAGGGAGCAGCAAAGGAGGACTGGCGCTTGTTCGCTGGGTCTCCCCTCTCCAACGGAGAGGCCAGCGGGACAGAGGGGGGGGCCTCTGAGGCTCAGATCTGCAGGGAGCACCCCTTGACCGACAGAACTAAGTTAAATTGGCACAAAGGGTCCCTGCGACACCCAGCCCGAGACGCAAGCTGGCAGGGGTGGGACAGGACAGGCTGCCCAAGCCGAGCGGAGAACTCGGGTCGGCTGCACTGAGGCAGCCCTGAGGGACTGCAGGGTGCTGTGCATCATGGCTGGGAGGGTATACAGAGCAGAACAGCGTGGGTCCCCCATAAAATACAAAAAAAAAAAAAAAAAAAAAGTAAAGCAACACTGCTGGTGTGCCCTGGGGGAAGGGGCGCCATAGCCTTTGTCTCCTCAGACCCACGGTGCCATTACTGGCGCGTTCTCAGGAGAAGAAAGGCGGGGCACAGCCACAGGCGCTATATTCTCCGGTGCGCAGCACCCAGGGGAACGCGGGGTCGAAACCTGAACCCATACCTGGGGACTCCACACCTCACAGCGGGGACTGAGCCCCAGGCAGAAAGGAATATTCTGCCCCAGTGCCTCTGTGAACTTGCGCCTCTAAGACAAATGAACAAGGAGCAGAGCTCTGGCACAGAGCAGGGGCCAGGGCTGGTGTGGCCGTTTTCTCCAAGCCCGCCTACGGAGCACAGACCTGACGCAGAACGGGGAGCAGCCCTGGGGGAAGCGACCTGCCCATCTACCATGCTCGAACGCAACACTGAGTCACGGCGTTGGGAGGGGCGCGCCCTGCCCACCGACTGTGCACTGGGAGCAGCACAGACCTGGGGCGCGACCAGAGGGCTTCTGGAACCAGGGAGCAGAGTTCGCAGAGCAGGGCGACAAGGGCAGGAGCGGCGACAAACAGAACAAAAAGGAGGCCTCGCTCAACAGCCAGGGCAGACTTTGGCCAACACAATACTGGTCACACCCCCAACCAAAGGGATAATAGACAAAAGGCACGGAAGCGAGACTTGGCAACCACACATACTTAAAGAGGACCTCCTGATAAAATTATTAAGAGCACATAGTCTCCACGGGAACACACCCACCTTTTCTTTTTCTTTTTCTTTAATTTTTAATTAAACTTTTTTTAAATTTTTTATTTTTTAAATCCCTTTTAAAATTATCTTTAATTTTTTTTTAATTAATTTTTAAAATTTGTCTCAATTTCATTTTTATTTCTCTTTGGTTTGTTCTTCTGTTATTGATAATGCTGTTTTCAAATCTTTTTTTAAACATTTTTTATTGATTTATAATCATTTTACAATGTTGTGTCAAATTCCAGTGTAGAGCACAATTTTTCGGTTACACTTGAGCATATATATATTCATTGTCACATTTTTTTTCTGTGAGCTACCATAAGATCTTGTATATATTTCCCTGTGCTATACAGTATAATCTTGTTTATCTATTCTACAATTTTGAAATCCCTGTCTCTCTTCCCACCCCCCGCCCCCTTGGCAACCACAAGTTTATATTCTATGTCTGTGAGTCTGTTTCTGTTTTGTGTTTATGCTTTGTTTTTTTTAGTTTTTTGTTTTGTTTTGTTTTGTTTTGTTTTGTTTTGTTTTAGATTCCACATATGAGTGATCTCATGGTATTTTTCTTTCTCTTTCTGGCTTACTTCACGTAGAATGACATTCTCCAGGAACATCCATGTTGCTGCAAATGGCATTATGTTGTCAGTTTTTATGGCTGAGTAGTTAGTATTCCATTGTATAAATATACCACACCTTCTTTATCCAGTCATCTGTTGATGGACATTTAGGCTGTTTCCATGTCTTGGCTATTGTAAATAGTGCTGCTATGAACATTGGGGTGCAGATGTCATCCTGAAGTAGGGTTCCTTCTGGATATATGCCGAGGAGCAGGATTCCTGGGTCATATGGTAAGTCTGTTCCTAGTCTTTTGAGGAATCTCCATAGTGTTTTCCACAGTGGCTGCACCAAACTTCATTCCCACCAGCAGTGAAGGAGGGTTCCCTTTTCCCTACAGCCTCTCCAGCATTTGTCATGTGGATTTTTGAATGATGGCCATTCTGACTGGTGTGAGGTGATAACTCACTGTAGTTTTGATGTGCATTTCTCTGATAGTTAGTGATATTGAGCATTTTTTCATGTGCCTATTGATCATTTGTATGTCTTCCTTGGAGAATTGCTTGTTTAGGTCTTCTGCCCGTTTTTGGATTGGGTTTATTTTTCTCTTATTGACTCGTATGAGCTGCTTATATATTCTGGAGATCAAGCCTTTGTTGCTTTCATTTGCAAAAATTTTCCCCCATACCCTAGGTTGTCTTTTTGTTTTACTTATGGTTTCCTTTGCTGTGCAGAAGCTTGTAAGTTTCATTAGGTCCCATTTGTTTATTTTTGCTTTTATTTCTATTGCTTGGGTAGATGTCCTAGGAGAACATTTTTGAGATGTATGTCAGATAATGTTTTGCCTATATTTTCGTCTAGGAGGTTTATTGTATCTTGTCTTATGTTTAAGTCTTTGATCCATCTTGAGTTTATTTTTGTGTATGGTGTAAGGGAGTGTTCTAGCTTCATTGTTTTACATGCTGCTGTCCAGTTTTCCCAACACCATTTGCTGAAGAGACTGTCTTTATTCCATTGTATATTCTTGCCTCCTTTGTCAAAGATGAGTTGACCAAAAGTTTGTGGGTTCATTTCTGGGCTCTCTATTCTGTTCCATTGGTCTGTATGTCTGTTTTTGTACCAATACCATGCTGTCTTGATGACTGTAGCTCTATAGTATTGCCTGAAGTCTGGGAGAGTTATTCCTCCAGCCTCTTTCTTTCTCTTCAGTAATGCTTTGGCAATTCTAGGTCTTTGATGGTTCCATGTAAATTTTATTATGATTTGTTCTAGTTCTGTGAAATATGTCCTGAGTAATTGGATAGGGATTGCACTAAATCTGTAGATTGCCTTGGGCAGTGTGACCATTTTAACAATATTTATTCTTCCAATCCAAGAGCATGGGATATCTTTCCATTTTTTTAAGTGTTCTTTAATTTCCTTCATCAATGGTTTATAGTTTTCTGTGTATAGTTCTTTCACCTCCTTGGTTAGGTTTATTCCTAGGTATTTTATTACTTTGGGTGCTATTTTAAAGGGGATTGTTTCTTTACTTTCTTTTTCTTTTGATTCATCATTAGTGTAAAGAAATGCCACTGATTTTTTAACATTAATCATGTAACCTGCTAACTTGCTGAATTCTTCAGTCAGCTCTAGTAGTTTTTCTGTGGACCTTTTAGGGTCTTCTATATATAGTAACATGTCATTGGCATATAGTGACATTTTTACCTCTTCTTTTCCAATTTGGATCCCTTTGATTTGTCTCTCTTGCCTGATTGCTGTGGCTAGGAATTCCAAGACTATGTTGTGTAGGAGTGGTGATCGTGGGCATCCTTGTCTTGTCCCAGATTTTAGTGGGAAGCTTTTGAGTTTTTCACTATTGAGTACTATGCTGGCTGTAGGTTTGTCATATATAGCTTTTATGATGTTGAGACATGTTCCCTCTATACCCACTTTGGTGAGAGTTTTTATCATAAATGGGTGTTAAATTTTATCAAATGCTTTTTCTGCATCGATTGAGATGATCATGTGGTTTTTGTCCTTTCTCTTGTTGATGTAATGTATTACATTGATTGATTTGCATATGTTGAACCACCCTTGTGTCTCTGGGGTGAACCCCACTTGGTCATGATGTACAATCTTTTTTATGTGCTGTTGGATTCTATTTGCTAATATTTTGGTGAGGATTTTGGCATCTATGTTCATCAGAGATATTGCCCTATAATTCTCTTTTTTGGTAGTGTCTTTTCCTGGTTTTGGTATCAGGGTGATGGTGGCTTCACAGAATGAGTTTAGGAGTATTCCCTCCTTTTCAACCTTCTGGAAGAGTTTGAGAAGGACTGGTATGAGTTCTTTGTATGTTTGGTAGAATTTGCTGGTGAAGCCATCCGGTCCTGGACTTTTATTTGTAGGGAGGTTTTTTATTGCTATTTCGATTTCATTTCTAGTGATCGGTTTGTTCAAGTGGTCAGTTTCTTCTTGATTCAGTCTTGGTGGACAGTATGTTTCCAGAAACTTGTCCATCTCCTCTAGGTTATCCAGTTTGATTCCATATAGTTTTTCATAATATTCTCATATGATATTCTGTATTTCTATTTTATTTGTTGTAATTTCTCCGTTATCCTTTCTTATTTTGCTAATTTGTGCTCTCTCTTTTTTCTTCTTTGTGAGTTTGGCCAGAAGTTTATCAATTTTATTTACTTTTTCAAAAAACCAGCTTTTGGTTTGATTGATTTTTCTATGGTCTTTTTAACCTGTATTTTATTTATTTCCTCCCTAATCTTTATAATTTCCTTCCTTCTGCTGCCTTTTGGGGATTTTTGTTCTTCTTTTTCTAGTTCATTCAGCTGGTGGGTTAAATTGTTTGAGATTGTTCTTTTTTGAGGAAGGGCTGTAACGCTATAAGCTTCCCTCTTAGCACTGCCTTTGCTGTGTCCCATAAATTTGGTGTGGTTGTGCTTTCATTTTCATTTGTCTCAAGGTATTTTTTAATTTCAGCTTTGATTTCCTTATTGACCCATTGGTTTTTAAATAACATATTGTTTAATCTCCATGCCTTCCTTTTGTTCTCCTTTGTTTCTCTGTTGTTGATTTCTAGTTTCATGACATTGTGGTCAGTAAAGATGCTTGAGTAATTTCTATCTTCTTAAAATTGCTGAGGTTTCTTTTGTGCCCAAGTACATGATCAATCCTGGAAAATGTTCCATGTGCACTTGAAAAGAAAGTATATCCTATTTTTGGGGGGTGTAATGCTGTGAAAATAACTACCAAATCTAATTTTTCTATTGTATTATTTAATTTCTCTGTTGCCTTATTTATTTTCTGTCTGGAAGATCTGTCTAGTGATGTTAATGCGGTGTTAAAATCTCCAACTATGATTGTATTCCCATCAATGTCCCCCTTTATCTCTGTTAGTAATTCTTGTATGTACTTAGGTGCTCCTATGTTGGGTGCATATATATTAACGAGTGTAATATCCTCATCTTGTATCACTCCTTTAATCATTATAAAATGTCCTTCTTTATCTTTCTTTATGGCCTTTGTTTTAAAGTCTATTTTGTCTGAAATCAGTACTGCAACACCTGCTTTTTTGGCTTTTCCATTTGCATGGAATATCCTTTTCCATCCTTTCACTCTCAATCCATATGTGTCCTTCTCCCTAAAGTGGATCTCTTGTATGCAGCATATTGAAGGTTCTTGCTTTATTATCCAGTCTGCCACTCTATGTCTTTTGACTGGAGCATTTAAGCCACTAACATTTACAGTAATTAATGATAGATGTGTGTTTATTGCCATTTCGAACTTATCTTTGCAGTTGATTTGGTATTTCCTCTTTGTTCCTTTCTTCTTCCTTTTGTGGTTTGGTAATTTTCCTTTATGTTTTCATGGATTTTATTTATTTTTTGTGACTCCCTTGTAAGTTTTTGGCTTGTGGTTACCCTTTTTTGTAAATCTATTAGCCCATTACTATAACTGTTTTTATTAAACTGATAGTAACATGATCTCAAACCCATCCTACTGAGAACAAAAAAATTTTAAAAAAAGAAAAAAATTCTATATTTCTCTGCCTCCCTCTCCCACTCTCAATGATTGGTATGTCTTCTTTTATAATTTCGTGTTTACTTTATTTGTAATTCATGAGTTATCACCTTTCCAGTTGTGAGTTTCTCATTTCTGTAGCATCCTGCTGCTTTTCTATTTAGAGTAGACATTTCAGTATTTCTTTTAGCATGGGTTTAGTGTTGCTAAACTCTTGTAGCTTTTTCTTGTCTGTGAAATTATTTCTCTCTCCTTCTATCCTAAAGGATAGCCTTGCTGGATAAAGTATCCTAGGCTGCATCATTTTTTCATTCAGGACTTTGAATATATCTTGCCACTCCCTTCTGGCCTGTAGTGTTTGTGTAGAGAAATCAGCTGAGAGCCTTATGGGGGTTCCCTTGTAACTCACTCTTTGCTTTTCTCTTGCTGCCTTTAGGATCATTTCTTTATCCTTGACTCTCGCCATCTTGATTATGATATGTCTTGGTGTGGGTCTATTTGAGTTCTTCCTGTTTGGGACCCTCTGAGCTTCCTGTACTTGGATATCTGATTCCTTCTTTAAGTTTGGGAAGTTTTCAGTCATGATTTCTTCAAAAACCTTTTCAATTACCTTTGATCTTTCTTCCCCTTCTGGGACCCCTATTATGCGAAGATTGGCATGCTTTATATCATCCCATAGGTCCCTTATGCTATTTTCATTTGTTTTTATTTGTTTATCTTATAGGTCTTCTGATTGGGTGCTTTCCATTGTCCTGTCTTCTAGGTCACTAATTCGTTCCTCTGCATTATCTAGTCAGCTTTGCACAGCCTTTAGATCATTCCTCATCTCAGCCAATGAGTTTACCAATTCTACTTGGTTCTTCTTTATAGCTTCAATTTCATTTTTGACATATTTTATATCTCTAAACACTATCTCTTTTAGTTCCTTCAGTACTTTGATCACTTCTTTTTTGAAATCTTGATCTAGTAGGCTATCGATGTCTATTTCATTGATTGTTCTTTCAGGGGATTTCTCTTGTTCTTTTAATTGGGAATGGTTTCTCTGCTTCTTCATCTTGCTCATACCTCTCTGGCACTGTGGTTTATGGAGTATCAATTATCTATTGTGGTCCTAAAGGAGTTTATCTATCTAATGCCTATGTAGGAATAAAACTTAGAAAAGAAAAAAGAGAGAGAGAGAGAGAGAGATAAAGAATTTTAAAAGAAGGGAGAAAAAAGGTTTGAAAACAGTGTATAATGATTAATAGAAGAGCAAGTTGAAGCAGAATTTTAAAAAATAATAATAAAAATATTTTTTAAAATTTTTAAAGGGAGTAAAACTGGGGGTATATATAATTGTTTAAGAAGTAAAAATTAAAAGGGTAATAGAAAATAGAACAGGCAAAACAGATTTTAAAAAAGGGGGAGCGGGGGTCAGTGTTCTGGAGACTGTGTGCTTTTAATGTGAAGTCTTTCTGTCTTCACCCTGTCTTGGAAGCTCAGCTTGCTGTTTCCAGAGGCCCTCCGTTGGTGCCCTCGTCTGTGCTGCTCCCAGTGCCGGTCAGCAAGCAGATTGCTCCTCCTCCCAACAATGGATCAGGTGCAGCTCTCCTTTGCTGTAGGCGGGCAGGTCACTGCCCCTCCTGATGCCGCAGTCAGATGTTGCAGACTGGCCAGGTAGGAGGGCAGGTCGCGCCCCCTCCCAGCACCACGGTCAGGGTCTGCTTTCCTGCCCGAAAGGTGGGGGGGGGCACCCTCCCTCTCCTGGCACCGGTCACTCCGCTGCTCTGTGCCACTGCGCGCTCTGCCTCAGGTCGGCGCTCCACAGGCAGGCTCAGGGAAGACCAAGGAACAGCCCTAGGAACAGCCCTGTCCCTGCTCTGGGCCAAAACCCAGCTCCTTGTTTGTCTTGGTGGAGCAAGTTCTCTGAGGGACCAGGATGGAAGGATCCTATCTACCTCGGGCTGTAGACAAGTCTCTGTCTGGCCTTTGAGGCTGCTAAGCCGTTAAGTGCAGATGTAGGTTTCACCCCCGCCCCCGCCTGGGTGCTAAGCACTGGAGGATATGGCAGCTGTGCCTGAGCCCTGCCTCTCTTCACCCAAAAACTTTCCGCAGGTTTTCAGAGATGGGGGTATGCACCCTTCCCCCCAGAGCACATCAGCCCTGTTGTTTTATGGAGTGCCCAGGTTGTTCTGCCCTGTGCACCCACAGCCACAGCGCGCAGCCCCCTGTAGTCCCCCGGGGCTGCCTCAGTGCAGCTGCCCGTCCTCCGCCTGCCTCAGGCAGCCTGGCCCTGCCCCCAACTGGTGGGCCTCGTCTCAGGCTGGGTGTTGCGGGGACCCTCTGTGCCCGTTTAACTTAGTTCTGTCGATCAAGGGCTGCTCTGTACAGATCCGAGCCTCGGAGGTTCCCCCTCCAACCCGCTGGCCTCTCGGTTGGAGAGGGGAGACCCAGCGAGCGAGCGCCAGTCCTCCTTTGCCACTCCCTCCCCGTGGGACCCATCCCACTCTGTTTTGCCTTTTCTTCTTTCTTTTTTCCTTTTCTCCTACCAGATTTTTGGCGTCTCTATCTTTTGAAGAGGACGATGTTCTGTCGGAGTTCTGCAGGTGCTCTGGTTGGCTGAGTGGGTTTGTGGATGTGAGTCTTGGTGCATTTGTGGGAGAGGGTGACCTGCGAGCATCCTTCTACTCCGCCATCTTGGCCTCCCTCCAATCTTTTTTTTTTTTTTCTTTAAAAATTTTTTTAGTTTTATTTCCACAGCCACTTCAGATAAACAAACAAACAAACAAACATACCCCTTCAGGACCACAGTAGACAACTGATACTCCATAATCTATAGAACTAGACAGATATAAGTAAAATGAAGAGGCAGAGGAACAACTCCCAATTAAAAGAACAAGAGAAATCCCCTGAAAGAATGATTAGTGAAATAGACCTTGATAGTCTACTAGATCATGATTTCAAGAAAGGAGTGATCAAAGTACTGAAGGAACTAAAAGAGACTGTGAATAGAGACAGAGAATACATCAGAAAAGAAACTGAAACTATAAAGAGAAGCCATTTAAAATTGGAAAACTCATTTGCTGAGATGAGAGCTGAGCTAAAGGCTGTAAAAAGTAGGCTAGATAATGCAGAGGAACGAACAAGTGACTTAGAAGACAGGACAACAGAAGTCACCCAATCAGAACAGCAAGAGAAAAACAAATAAAAACCAATGAAAACAATATAAGGGACCTATGGGATAATATAAAGCATGGCAACCTATAAACAATAGGGGTCCTAGAAGGAGAAGAAAAAGCAAAGGGGACTGAAAAGTTATTTGAAGGAATCATGGCTGAAAACTTCCCAAACCTGAAGAAGCAATCAGATATCCAAGTACAGGAAGCACAGAGAGTCCCAAACAAGAACCCAAGCAGACCCACACCAAGACATATTATAATCAGGATGACCAGGGTTAAGGATAAAGAAATGATTCTAGAGGCAGCAAGAGAAAAACAAAGAGTTAGTTACAAGGGAACCCCCATAAGGCTTTCAGCTGATTTCTCTACACAAATACTGCAGGCCAGAAGGGGGTGGCAAGATATATTCAAAGTCATGAATGATAAAAAGATGCAACCTAAGATGTTTTATCCAGCAAGGCTATCCTTTAGAATAGAAGAGAGATAAAGAATTTCACAGACAAGCAAGATACAAGATTAACGTACAAAAATCATTTGCATTTCTTTACACTAATGATAAATCAACAGGAAAAGAAATTAAAGAAACAATCTCTTTTAAAATAGCACCCAAAGTATTAAAATACCTAGGAATAAATCTAACCAGGAGGTGAAAGACTTATACATGGAGAACTACAAAACATTGATTAAGGAAATTAAAGAAGACTTAAAGAAATGTAAGGATATCCTATGCTACTGCATTGGAAGAATCAATATTGTTAAAATGATCACACTGCCCAAGGCCATCTACAGATTTAATGCAGATTACCCAGGACATTTTTCACAGAACTAGAACAAATCATATTAAGATTTATATGGAATCACAAAAGACCCAGAATTGCCAAAGCATTACTGAAGAAAAATAATGAGGCTGGAGGAATAACCCTCCCAGACTTCAGACAATACTATAGAGCTACAGTCATCAAAACAGCATGGTATTGGTACAAAAACAGACATATGGGCCAATGGAACAAAATAGAGAGCCCAGAAATGAACCTACAAACTTTTGGTCAACTCATCTTTGACAAAGGAGGCAAGAATATACAATGGAATAAAGACAATCTCTTCAGCAAATGGTGTTGGGAAAACTGGACAGCAGCATGATCTGGAGATTGGATCTTAGAATGGATCTTCATTCTAAGTGAAGCCAGAAAGAGAAAGAAAAATACCATATGAGATTGCTCATATGTAAGGTCAGAAAAAAAAAAAAGACAAATGTACTTATACATAAAACAGAAACAGACTCACAGACATCGAATACAGACTTGTGGTTGCCAGAGGGGAACAGGGTGGGACGGGATAAACTGGGAGTTTGAGATTTGCAGATACTGACAGGTGTATATAAAATAGATGAACAAGTTTATACTGTATAGCACAGGGAAATATATCAAATGTCTTGTAGTAGCTTATGGTGAAAAAGAATATGAAAATTAATATATGTATATTCATGTATGATTGAAGCATTGTGCTGTCCACCAGAAATTGACACAACACTGTAAACTGACTATACCTTAATATAAACAAACAAACAAACAAACCTAATTACCTCTCCCTCCCTCCTCCAAAAAAGAACCCTGATTATCATTGCCTGAGTTCATCTCCCACAGACTGGTTCCCAGAGCTCAGCAGTTGACACCCAAAAGAAAGAAGTGATCCTGGATGAATTTCGACATGTTGTCTGGAATTCAGTAATTATATAGCTACAAGTTGATACCTGCTGACGGTACTCACAGAGTGTTTTCCCTCAGGCGCTGCAAAGTTACAGAATTCCTTCACACCCACAAGTTGAGGAGTTGTTTTATAGCCAACCTTATTCACGGAGTTCCCCAAATATGTGTACAGTACCTTCTGTGCAGCCCTGAAATATGCACTTTTTTTGTTGTTTAATTAAGCCAAAGAGTCACAGAGAAATGGGCACCTGCTTCTTCCTCTACTCCATTCTGGAAACTGGAGAAGTGCCCCAGGCAGAGCTGATGCTCATTCTGTTCCATTAGCGTTTCTCTCATCGGTAGAACTTGCCAACGGTAACCCGCTAGTCCTCGGGCCTTAAACCGTGGTCCCCAGACAAGCAGCATCAGCATCAGCTGAGTGAGACTTGATAAAAATACAGGTTCATGGGTTCCACCCCCCAGATCTATTGATTCAGAGGTGGACCCAGAAATCTGTACTTTAATTAAAGTCCACCAGGTGCTTGGTTAAGTTTGAGAACCACTGGTCTTGTCTACTGTAGAGGACCAAATCACACATTTGTTAGGCTTTGCAGGCCAAAAATTCCTGTCACTACTATTCACCTGTGCTATTGTACTGTGAAAACAGACAGGAACGTTGTGTGAGATAAATGAGCTTGACTGTGTTTTAGTGAAACTTTATTCACAGAAATAATCAGGAGACCAGACCTAGTCCTAGCGAGGTAGTTAGGGAGGCTGGGCTAGTCCTCAGACCTACTGTATCCTGATACACCCCTGAGAGTTTCAGATGATGTTTTATCTGTCAGAATTTTTATTTCATCCATATTTCTGATCCTGGGGTTTTTGAAGTCCTTACTGTTGGTGGATTTTTTAGAAATTATACTGACCTTCGGTTAAAAAAAAAAAAAAGTAAAACTATACAGTTACGTACAAAGTGTGGTGTCTTTCCCAAAGGCATGGGAAGGATGTCACAGCCCCATTTCACAGTGAGGAAACTGAGGCACAGATGGGACACATTCAGGGCCTGCCATGCTATACTGTCACCCTTGTGCTCCTGGAGCCCAGAAGGCCCCATTTCCATCAGACACAATAGAAACAGTGTCTTTTGGAGTAGTGAACAGTGACCCAGGACACAGCACATTCAACCACACTGCTGACCCAACCAAGCCGCTTCTAGGAACCCAATTTCATGATCCCTTGTCTAGGCATCTGCACTATGCTGCTACCGCTTATTTGGGGCCACACAAGAAACAATCAAAACATACGAGAAACAATAAACACACAAGAAACAATAAAACCAGACAAAGGAGTTAATTACTGGCTCAGGTATTTCTCTAGATCCATTCTCTAAATGACCCATCCGGAGGTCCAAGCCTGTTTACAAAGCAGCTGGTACTCTTTTCTCACCATGAGTAATGTATAAGTATCTTTCAGCGGGATGCAGATAGGTTTAGTCCAACCAGGATGGCACTCGGGTCTCATCTGGAAGAGTTTTGGCGAATAGGATTCCTCTAAAATTGCGTGGGGGAAGTGGAGAATGCAGAGATGGCTCCAGGCCAGAATAAATTATCAAGAAAATGAGAAACTGACGTGCCTGGGCTCTTATACTGAAAGCAAAAGCAGATACTCTACTGATGATAAAAAAGTGTGAAAAGACTTGTAATGTTTTCTTATTGATTTTTGCATTAGATTGAGCCAAGTTGTCTGACAGTTACAAACAGCCTCCAAATTTCAGTGGCTTAATGCAACAAAGGACTTGGGATGTTGCAAATGCTTCTTTCAGGCACCTTCCCTTATGGTGCAGCTCAGGGGCCAGGTTGGTTTAATCTTGCAGGTCTGCCCCTAAAATAAAGCCTCCTGCTGGATCACATGCTCTTGGAGACACAGACAGAGAGCAGTGTGTGGGCTTCCCCTGCCTCTGCTCACAGGTCATCCAGAACTAGACACATGGCCCTGCCCAACTGCAAGAGCCCTGTTGTCCATATGCCTGGAATGGGAGGAGAACCAGTTGTGATACTAGTGATGGTGAAACTCACAATGTCAGTTCCAACATCACATTACATGGCCTCTCTCTCCGGAGCACCAATGGGAGATCAGCTAATATGAGAGCCCAGTGCAGCTTAGAGGACTGAACAAGGAGCCTTTTTTAACAGCCCTGACATATCATGTGTACTAATCAGCAGTGGCCTCCCCAGACACCTATTAAACGCAGATCCCTGGAGTCATAGTCCTCAACACAGGCTGACTGAGGTTTTACTGCGGTTGCCTCCACCCTTTGTTGGACTCAGTTCAGCTGATGGATACAGACAGAAAGGGTGTCCATGTAAAAGGGCAGAAAGAGAATTAACACCGTTAAAAACTAACACAGAGATGGAAACAAAGACCAGCCAGGCCATGAAGTGCCTGCTGGGTCTGTCTTCTCTTTCCAGTTTCCTTGGCTCTGTCCTTTCAGACAGGACACATCTACCCTCTAGAGTCTCTTGCTTTATCCCACATCAGTAATTCAGGCTGAAAAGATGATATTGGATAAAACCTTGAAAGATAGGGACTCCAGGATTCCTCTTTCTGTACCCATCCACCCCGATCTACTCAGCACACGGTCCTTTCACTAATAAATACCATTGTCTGAGAATCTCTTGTGTTCCACGCATGTTGATAGGGGCTTTATGTGGGATATTATCTTAATTCCACAACAGCCCTATGGGGAAGGTATTATTGTACCCATTTTGTAGATTAGAAAACTGAGAATGAGCTAAGTTAATTTCTGTCCAAGTTTACACGATTAACAATGGCAAAACTGGAACCTACACTCAGGTCTGGTAAGTCCAAAGCCAGCCTATGTTATATCTGTTCTGCTGTGTGGTCTTCCTCATTGTTGCCTTTGTTTTCATTTATCAGACATTCAGAGAGTGCCTACAGCGGATCCTGAACTTTCACAAGGATCAGTGAGACAGAGAGAGGAGCCCTCCAGCAGCTCACAGTCTAAATCGATGCCACAAGTGTGGTGGTAAAGATGTGCTCGGGGCCCCAGAGGCAAAGGCTGTAATCTACCTGGAAAGGATGGAGATTTCAGAGAAGAGGTAAGATTGACCGTTCCAAGGAGAAAAACTTGGGAGTCGGGGTAGGGAGCAGTAAGAGGGAGAATTTCCATTAGGCACCCTTTTGGGTCCCAGTGGGACAACACCAGGTCTTGGTGACTGATGGGCCCCTGGTGGAGACTGATCACTGCACTCCCAGCTGCCCATGGCCACCACCATTCCACAGCACACTCCGAGCAGCCCTTGGTTTCAGCCAGCATGGCCAGGTGTCGGGACTTGGGTCGGAATAAACTCTTCACACGAGTAAGTGTCCATAATGAGGATGTGGCCAAGGCCACTGAGAGATGACTGGAATAGGACCTGAGCCATGGGCCAGTCCTTTTACTCTCCCAGGAGAAACTCATCTGTAAGAGTTTCCCATCAGGTAGAGGAGGGCTGGCTCTAAAGGCAGGGGAGTATTGTAGAGCCATGGTCTCAAGGTGTGGTACCAGATCGGCAGCAGCAGCAGCTCCTGGAAATTTGTTAGAAATACAAATTCTCAGGATCCGTTCCAGACCTACTGAGTCAGACACTCTGTCCATTTTTAATCTGTGGAGAAATTCCAGCCTATAAACTCTATTTCTTTCCCTAAAAGATACATGAGAACTTGAAGGGCTTACTGGAGTTGGTCATTCAATCCTTATGTGGGCCTAGTCCCCTGGCCCCACTTTCTCCAGGACCAGCCTAGCCCACCTGTTGAGAACCATAAATTCTCAACGCCCTCAGGGAAGCCACCGCATGGCATGGAACAATTTGAGAGACAACAAAAGAAAAACTGCTGGGTGTATTTACATGTGAAGTAACAGGCTGTGTGTCTGGGGGAGAAGCTGGAAGGAGGTGAGTGAGCCCCTGATCTCGAAAGCAAAGGGAGAGAGAAGGGGTACCCTGGAGCAGAGGCTAGAAGACCACTTATGAATGGTGCCACAAGAGCATGATCATGATCTAGGCATTGCCATAGGTGCCAAGAGGAGGGGCAGGAGACAGAAAATACAGGAACTCCTGACAAGGGAGCAGTTAGACCGGAGCACCTTCACTTTGCACATTATTGATGGAGCATCTGTGCGAGGCACTATGAAAGCAGAGAGACAATTTAGAGGAGTGTTGAGGATGCAGATTGTGCAGCAGGACTGCCTGGGTTCAAATGCCCACTTGGGGTGATGCTCAGTCGGGGGGACCTGTAGAGCCATGCCAGCTTTGTTTACAGGTAACGTCTGTTCTGAGGGGGTCACAGCCGTGGCTCTGATTGGCCGGTGTCTGGATCATCCTCATTGTTCCATCTTGTGAATGCCAGCCATGTTGTCACTTACTGCAGAGTTGGACTTAAGTTATTAAGCCTCTCTATACCTCGATCTCCTCCTCTGTAGAGTAGGAGCAGTAACACTACCTCCCTCAAGTGCTATGAGGATTAAATGAGTAAACAGAAGGACTATGGTTAAAATGATGCCTGGTGCATGAATTCTCAACAAACATTAGCTGTGATAACTCTTCTCTCCCAAAGTATGAACGGCGCCTGAGCACAGACCAGCTTTTCTCAGAGTTAAAAATGTCCAGAGTGGCCTGAGTTGGCTAAAAGCAGAAGCTGACTTCTCTTAGGATTTAATTCCAGGGCTCAACACCCACCATCAGCTCAGAGCAGAGGGAGGCTGCTGGATGGCTACAGCTAGTGGGGTGGGGACATGACACCAGCCACAACACAGCCACTGCACACACACAGAAAACCTCGCTCTCCTCCAGAACATGCAGCTGTTCTGGCCCAAATGCTGGAATAGACCCTCGGTGTCCATTCAAATGTGGAGAAATATTTATATCCAATCAAAACTACTCCAGATTGTTGGCTCTTATTTTAGATAAACAGGATAAGCAAACTCTGCCTAAATAAGAACTTGTAATAAATATTCTCTTTTCCTGTCTTTCTAATTCTTCAGAGTCAAATGCTCCAAGTAGAAATGTCTCACAGGGAATGTCTAAAGGATTTCTGGAGGTTTTATTTGGTTAAAAGCAAAAATTCTTTACAGCATACAGACCTTTCCCATATGTGCAATTCTCACAATATGACTGAGAGGACAGTAGGTCATTTGGCCTTAATGTTATCCTAGAGACTTAGAAACCAAGGCCCAGTGAGGGTAGATGGTTAGTCTTGAGGCTCATGGATATTTCTGGTGGACAAAAGAGCATGAAACCGTCACTCTAGAAATAGAAAACCTCTGCTGTCCATTGGCCAATGGGAGCCATTTTTCACAGCACTGTTTCCTAAACCACTCACCCACCACAGATTATCTTGAAGATGCCCACATGCACAGACACCCCCATGCATCAAAGGCAACCACTTGGCTTCAAGAGAGGAAGAGAGTGGCTCATCTTGGCAAAGACTGGGGACCCCTGATCATTCACCTACCACCACCACCTCCCTTCAGTACAAACCACTGAAAGCTGGTTCTATACACGTGGTCATATCTTCTGGACACACAAGAGGGAGTTAGGTGCATATCTCCTACATCCTAAAATAGGTAGTTAGGGATGAGGCAGAATGAGATACTGTCTTAAATATTGAAAAGAACTACATACATCTCTGTAGAGAGACAGTCAACTTCAAATACAAATAGCATAAGATGCAAGTATTAAAATGTGAAAGAAATTGAAGTGGTGACTTGCAAATTTTCCAGCAGACATGAACGGGAAGACATCACTTGCAACCACGGAGAAACAGATCTATACAAAAATAGCCCATATCATGCCATCGCTACAAACAAGCAAATATATCCGATATATTTTGAGGCTTCAAACTACCACAATAATCTCCGTATCCTTACAGAAGTAAATAAATAAATAAAATGAGCTTCCATTCCATCATGAGAAATCATGAAATCAGCTGAAATGCACTAGTTTTATCCTGTAACACTCTCCTAAATTTAGGCCTAAGAGGCTTTGCCACCATTTTGTTAGTCAATTAGACAACGATTTCATGAAAGGAGCCTCATATGCATATCTTTATATTGGTGCTTCTCTACTGGAAGAGGGTGAGCAGTCTAATCAGGCAGCCAAACTGCAGCATGACGTGGTTTTAGAACAAGGAATATGGCCAAGGACCATCAACTCTTCCTTCCAAATATGTACAACTCCTTTTTGGTCTTCTGATTCTACTAGGAACCCTAATCCAGACCCGCCATCATTCTTTCCTCCCGTCCTGGACAGCTTCCAGACTTTCCCCTTGGGTTCCCTTGAGTGGACCTCGGTCAGATTGATTTTCCTAAACCAGGCACGAGCAAACCAGTGGTAGCAGCCCAGCTTCTCAGCCACAGGGAGTCACTGCACTGTGGCCCTGCAACCCCTCAGCCACACCAACCGTGGCTCCCAAGCTGAATCTGCCACTGCAGCCGGAACAGCTTGGTCATGACCACTCCATCCACCTTAACCCACCTGAGAATCCTTTCCTCTCCTCCTCACCTTTTCCAAGTGCTTTGAAATCTTAGCTTAAGTTTCAACACAAAGTCTTCCTTGACTCCTCTGGTCTGAAGCATTCTCCTTTCCCAAATTCTAACAGCAATAGAATTTGCTGTGGCTCTGTTTGCCACCAAGTGGGGGGAAAATAGTGCAAGAAAGTGAAGCCACTGCACGGAGAGAAGCTGAAATAGATGTAAGTGTAAGAATAGTTCCATCCTTTCTGAAATTAGGCAATAATCCATTTTCATTTATTCAAATGAATAAGTCCATTTTCATATACCCTTCCAATCAGAATGGTCAAAATAAAGACTTTTTAAAAGAAGAGAAGCCAACATTGGCACAAATATTAAGCAAATAGAAGTCTCATTTACTGCTAATAGGAGGGTAAATTGGTCAGTCACTTTGGGGAAATACCAGTAACCACTACAGTTTAGCATAAGCTTACTCCGTGAGCCAGCAATTCTAACAAAATGAGCGCACACATGCCCCAGGGGAGAGGCACTGAGATGTCCGCAGGTGCACTAATTGTGTCAGCCAAATCCTAGAAACAACCCAAACGTTCATCAACTGTAGACGGAGTAAATCACTTCAAGGAATAAGGGCAAGGACTTAAAACACAGCCATGTAAATAAATGAACTTAGCTGCGTGCAACAATGTGGGTAAACCTCACAAAGGTAATTAAATGAAAGAAGCCAATCACAAAAGAAACTGGGTAATGGTTGGAAAGGAACACAAAGAGGTTTCTGAGATTCCGGTCACCCTCTGTTAAGCAATGTGGAGGCTGGTTGCATCAATGTGTTTATCTTGTGGAAATCAGTCAAGCTGTACACTTCTGATAAGTGCAATTTCTTTTATACATGTTACACATAAAATACATCTAACATGTGTGTGTGTGTGTGTGAGAGAGAGTGAGAGAGAGAAAGAGCGACAGAGAGAGAAATGCCTTCAACTGGAGAGCAGGAAGTGAGGGAAACAGCCCAGAGACCCTGGGTAATATCCGCAAGCACCGAGGGCTGGCCTCTCGGGTGTGGGAGCTCTGCAGGTGCGCCAGGCCCTGCACTGACAGGGTCCCAAACTTGAATCAGTGCTATGTTGTCACCGCCTTACAATTCTTAATAACTTTTGAACCAGGGACCTGCATTTCACCTTCACCCTAGGCCCTGTGAATCATGTAGCCAGTCCAGAGTACAGGTTTACTGTCAGCTCCTGGTATCCAGAACCCAAAATTCCTCTAGTAGATCCAAAAGATGGTCATGGAATTGAGTAGACTCAACCTCTGAAGCACTTGTGTGTGCCTTTTCAAGGACACTGGAGTGACAGCTGCCTTCTTTACTATCAAGCCCGAGAGAAGCTGGTTTATTTCAAAGCCCATCGTAGGTCTAAAAGGGGTGGGGACGAGAAGGGGTAGAGAGAGCTGCTACCCTGAGTCCTGAGTCGGTACCTAAATGAATCAGGAAAACCATTTGGGGGGAGGGGGAGGGTATAGCTCAGTGGTAGAGCATACATACTCAGCATGCACGAGGTCCTGGGTTCAATCCCCGATACCTCCATTAAATAAATAAACAAATTTAATTACACTCCCCCTCCAAAAAAGACAACAACCAAAAACAACAAAAACATAGGAAATCACTTGGTTCAGCCAGATACCAGAGGAGACCAGAGGAGAGTATTATTTCCTCATGCTGCTGATACCACATCCCATCAAGGGCCAGATTGATAGCTTGGAGAACCCCTGGACCTGCTTGTCTCAGCTCCCCTTCTCTCCTCTAGGGAACAAGCTGCTCTTGGTGGGCAGGGGGTTTCTGATTCTGCTCCACGGCATGGTTGTTCCAGCATGTGCGGGGAGGGATGAGCGTGCCTAATTCTGGAGGCATTAACAACTCAAGGTTGTGCTCTCCATCCTGGCTTTTACCTGCCTCTCTTTTGTCTTATTTTTCAAATCCTTCAGAACCTGAGCAGGGAAAGGGGAGCTGACCAGGTTTCAAGCCTTCTAGAATATTATTGTACTTTGCCTTGTCTTTAAAAATGGCAGCACAACTCTTGGACAAGGGCCACCTTCAAAGTATCTCATGACCACATCCACATGATAAAAGCCAGCCCCCAAGCTGACCTCTGTGTGGTTGGCTTTTAGGCAGGAGGCCTGCATCAGATAAAACAAGCTTCTCCCTCCCTCCCAATACTAATCCATCCAGCCTGTGGTCCCTGAGTAGCTGGACCATCAAAGTTACTGACTTTCCTTCAGTCCTGGGAGCCCAACTAGGTGGGCTTCTCACCCTGAAGATCATTTTCTGCTGAATTACATCCAATTCCATACACTGGGTTCAACAGCTGATACCACAACCTGACCACTGCCTCTATTTTCTGTCTGAATTTTGCTCACAGTTAATCTGCTGAAGGCCCAGGAGATTTTCTGGGGTTATTTCACATGAAAGGAAGAGCTCTCTGATTTTCAGCAGAGAGTAGATAAAATTCCCAGGGTACCCCTCAGTCAAACAACTGCTCCTGCCAACTCCAGGTAACCAGTCAGGTGGCTGCACTCAATTTCAATTAGCCCCAAGGACACCTTTTCTTCTCACAAGACAGTAGCGATAATAACTTTGTTTTTTCTTTATCTGCTGTCAACCTACAGAGCTCCAAATGTGAGCCATGCCCTTTTGTGACTCATTCATCCTTGGAGAAACTGTCTCTCAGCAGCTCATTTTATCCATAGGATATTTTACCTGAATAATTTCGTATCACCTGCATTCATTCATTTATTTATTCATTATCTGCTTATTCAGCAACATAGCACTAAATGGGCTTCATTCCCTACCCTATTCTCTCTTCACAATCTTTTCTTTGGGCTCATCAATGCCTGGTTCAAAGTGCCATTCCCAAGATGTCTTCCTTGATTAAGTCCATCCTACTCTGATCTGAGTCTTCTGATCCTAACACTTTCTTCTATGTCCACGCAGTATTAACTGCTTAGTCTGAACCAAACTTCCCAGATCTAACTCTCATGGCTCCCCATACACATATCTTAAATGTACGCAGTTAAAGTCTGATGACATTCAAACGAGGAGGAAGATCAGCAGTGAATCAGAATCTAAAGGGAGGGTTCTTAAAGATCCTTTGCCATTTATAAAAAGCATACCCAATATTTCACTGTATTTCAGATAATAAGTACTTGTATTGATTTTTGTCATACAAACTACATGAAGTATATCTTAATAAAAAAAATCCCAGATTTGGGGGGAATATAGTGAAAACATAGTGATTTTCAATGGGGACTTGCCCCTGTAGGGAATGATCAGACCCTGAGCCAGGGAAAGATGGGGTTGCTCTGCCAGTCTGTCCTAGAAGTACCAGATTCATCTCTGTCCCAGAACCTGGCCCATGCTTCACCTGCCTTTGTTCAAAGTCTTTTCTCCACCCGGCATGCCTTTCCCTGCCCTCTGTGGGATCCCACCTGTTCTTAATGAGCTATCTATCACGAATGTCACTTCATGCTCTTAGACTTTCCTAGTTCTCCCGAGTGGCCTGTCCTTCTGAATGCCCTACAAGATGCCTCATCTACAGCACTAACTGCACTGTGGCAAATATTAATCCATTTTTGTCCACCCACCCTCCTGACAGTAAGCTCCCTGGGGGTAGGAACCATGCACCACAAGCATGACTTTTACTCCTGAGCCCTAAGATACAACAAAGATCACTTTATCCTTCCTCTAAACCAAATTCAGTTAGTTCTAAGCTCTATTGCTTAGCTGGAGAAACATTACATTTTAGCCATTGGTGAGTTCCTTCTGACATCTGCCCTCCCACCACCACCATGAGACTATACAACAATGTGGGGTTTACAAGGGAG
Source organism: Camelus dromedarius (assembly GCF_036321535.1). NCBI lineage: Eukaryota > Metazoa > Chordata > Mammalia > Artiodactyla > Camelidae > Camelus > Camelus dromedarius. Next base: position 16,995,814 of record NC_087439.1, read on the forward strand.
CAGGTAGCAAGACCAGAGTCTCCTCCTTTGAGTAGGGTGGTGTCAGCCCTGGTGCTCACTGCCCAAGCCCACATGATCAAGTTGAGGCAGATGGCTCCACTGCCTCCTGCCAATTTCCAGTCTATAGCCCACTCTCAGCGAGGACTTCCTAACCTTTCCGTCAGGGCAGATCTTTGTCTCTTCTGACCCCCGTCCCTTAAGCCCCCACCCCCATTTGGTTTTGACTGCATTCTAGCATTTATCTTGGCATTTACCTTGTACACACTTACTCGCCCCAGTTTTCCCCACCCTAGTCTTCAAAGGAGGAAATCATCTTAGTCACATTTGCACCTTGTACTAATAGCTAATGGAGTGCCTCAAATACTAAGATAGTGATTGAACGGTTAATCTTCTGTCCTTTCATCTTCAAGCCCAAGAGACACTTCCTAAGACATGAGACCCATCCCATAGCACTCAGCCAAATATTCCTTCCTCAGTGCCTGTCCTCTGTCAGCACAACCTCAGCACCCAGTAAATTTCTTTCCCCTTCATCACAGCTGTTGGTGTCATCATGTGATCCTATTTGCCTGGACCACTAGCCTGCACGTTCCATGAGGGCAAGGACAGTATCCCTCTTTGCTCACTAGATTCTCTGCCTAGGGGCCTGATACCCAGTAGCCATTCAAATAAATATTGACTTAAATAATAAATATTTCCTCCTCCTCCCTTCAGGTCTTCTAGCTGGGCTTGGGTTTTGGACACAGTAGGGTGTGTTTGAAGCTGTGGGGTAATAGATCCCCCCAAAGGTAAAAGTAGAGGCTCCTTCCCCACCTGGCTCCCCCTTAAGAAACAGAGAAAGTGAATCAAGATTCTCACCCATCTCTAAGCCACGTTCCACTGCCTTCACCTCACTTTCATGCTTCTGGTCTGGTTTAGAAAACTCCTTACACTTTCCCCTTTTCTTCTCTATGATAGAGATCCACTCAGACCTGAGCAGAGCTTAAAATTCCCTCAAATGTCCAAATGAAAGCCTTTTAGGGCTCTTTCAGGTCATTCTTTAAATACTATTTTCTACCATTAGAATGTGCAGCAATGGGGATTTTAGTACGTTTGGTTGAAAATAGCAAAGAACTCAGTAAATTTGATGTGCTGCACACCAAGATCTGACATTGTATAATTCTAAGTGAGAGTGACAGCGATGACATTGTAGACTAGCCTAGGGAGCTGTGAGGGATGTGATCCTCGGTGCTGATGGACAAGGTCAGAGTTCAGCTATTTCAAGTTTAAATGGGCCTCTTCTAGTGGGGTCTAGATCTGTACTTTCCTATACAGTAGCTACTAGCCACCAGTGGCTATTTAAATTTAAATTCAATTAAAAATTGAGTTTCTCCGTCTCACTAGTCACACTTCAAGTGCCCAGTAGTCACGTGGGGCCTGTGGCTACCGTATTGAACAGTGCGCTGTGTTCCATCCTTATCAGTACAGAAAGTTCTCTGGAACAGCCCTGCTCCAGATGCCTTGAACACACACTAAGTTAAAAAATCATCTCAGCAAGAAGACTTGTACTTAAATAGGAGATATTGCATAAACAACCCCTCTTTCTACTATCTGCCAGATTCACACACAGGGCATCATTATTATGGGATATATGTAGTTTATTATCCCCCCCGAACTAGCTTGCTTGCACTTTCATTGCAGGAGATCGCAATGGGCTGCATTTGAGAGAAAACAGGAGACCCATAAAGAGAGTAGATGAATGACTACTTACCTACTTCCTTTTTCTTCCTCTTTGCCCTCCTGACCATTTGGATATCAAAGTCTTATGACAGGACAGGTAACAGCTCCAAACATAGAGAGTTGCTAATGTGGGTAATAAATCCGCCCCCCCCTCCGCCCAGGGCCAGACCTGAGCAGACAGCCTCCCAGGTTGAGAATGAGCAGCAGTCTCACTGAGCAGGGCTGACTCGATGCAGCATATGCTCAGATTGAAACAATTCAGGAGTGCCCCCATCACCAGTGCAGTTTTTGCATTGAAATATGCTTATTACCTAGCCAATATGATGAGTGGGAAGTAAAAAGCCCCAATTCTCCTCCAGAAAAATAAAAATGGCATGCAGCCACCTCTCTATTAACCATAGAAACTGGAGCAATAAAAGCAGAGGCAATTGGAATTCAATACAGATAATTCCAAAGCTTTTCTCTAGCAAGTGACAGCAAGTGAGCTCATTTTCATAGGCTTCAAGGCCAATTCTAATGTAATAAGCAAGAGAGAAATTGTGTAAATGCAACACACCCACACAGTGCTTGACTTGGGAGGAACCAAAGAGGACCAGCCCAGATATCCATTCAGGCTTGACATGCTCCTGCTGAACCCTTAGACTTTGTGTTCGTAAACTCAGCCCTCATTCAGGACCTTTGAGCTTCATGCAAATTAATTAAACTGCCATGCAGCTCATTTGGCCATTATTGAGGTTTTAAAATAATTAAGAGTGAAGGCAACTGATTAAAGCCTTTCCAGGCTGTGGTAGCAGTTTGTGAATTATATAAGCTCCACATTAATGTGACTCCTCTGTGACTGCAGATTAGCTGGGGGATATTCATTAAGATGGAATAAAAGGCAACAGTAGCTATGATACCCTTTTGTTTCATGCTCCCGGACAGTTTTCCAGGGTGTTCAATGTGAAGGCATCAAAGTAATACACTGTTTCTATAGCATTTTCAGATAGGATAATATTGTTTATCCCATTTGACCCTCCCACTAATACAATGAGCTTGGCAAGGCTGGTGTTTTTCTCTTTGTTTTATATGAAAAGAAACTGAAGCTCAAAGAAGTTTACTGCCTCACACAGATAACAAGAGAGGGAAGACAGTCAAATACCCAGGCTTGCTAACTCCCAATCCAGTTGTCTTCCAGAACACCATGGTGTCTCTCTTTCTTAAGAGCCATGCTCCTCCAAAAACAGTCCCTCCACCCTCCCACCTTAAGTGTCTGAAATTTCCAAAGAGAAAGATTTGTTACTTTGGTGTAAAGCAAGGATTCTGATATTAAAATAGAGGAGAAGAATTTTCACTGAGAGATGGAAGAATAGAAGTATTTTTGCTGTACTCTCTCCCTATGAATCGCTTAAATTAAAAAAGGAAACAAAAGATAGAGAAATGACACATCTTAAATAAAGCAAGGAAACAAGTGTGTGCCCAGAGCATAAACAGTGAAGCACACCTGCCCATGCTACAAGATCTGAATCTAGCTGAGGGAATACAGTGAGAGTCAACTAACCAACCCACCTCAGACTTCATGGAAGATGCAGATTTTCCCAAAATCAAGTGTCACTAAGAAAGAAAGAACATCAGTCTTCCATAAACCCTTCAAGAGATTTTTGTTTTTAATGGAGAGTGCCTTTTAAATCATTTCAATGCCAGTATAACCTTAGTACCAAAACCTGATGAGGGACATTACAAGAAAGGGAAGTTACATACCAAACTTACCCATGAATCCCAAACACGATACCAGAATTAAAAAATACTAAACAAAATATCAAAAAGAATCCAGCAATATATGAGAAGAAATACATTTGAAATATTTAAAAAAATTTTTTTGAAAAACTTGAGTTAATTCCAGAAATGCAAGGAAGGTTTAAATTTTGAAGCTCAGTTATTCATTCCATTTACAGAAAAAGAGAAAAGTTACGTGGTTTTTATTCAAGGTGTGGAAAAATGATAAAATGTAATACTTATGTATAATAAAATCTTAGAACCCTAGCAATAGTAGGGAACTTCCTACTCTGATAAATGAGATCTACAATGATCTATACAATGATCTAAAGGCACAAGTCATGCTTAACAATGAAATAGTGGACACTTTCCCTCCAAATTGGGAATGAAACAATAATGGAACTTACTAATTTCTATTCAACATTGTTCTGGAGGTCCTGTTCAGTCTAATAAAGCAAGAAGAAAAAAGGATTAAAAATAAGGAAAACTGCCATAATTTGCATAAGGGACAATTGCGTGCATAGAAACACAAAATAAACTATAGACAAACTATTAGATTAAGAAGTGGGCTTAGCAGTTATGCTGGATAAAATGTAAATACACAAAAACTAATTGTATTTCTACGTACTAGGAACAAAGAATTAGAAAATTTTAAAATGTTTAATTATACTATTTATAATAACATTAAAAATAAAATTCCTAGGGAATAAATCTGACAGAGGATGTGCAGTATCTCTGCACAGATACTCTAAAGAATTACTAAGAGAAATTAAATAAGACAAAAATTAATAAATATACATATGTGTGTGTATACACACCACATTTCTGAATTGGAAGTTTCAATAGTGTTAATATGTCAATTCCCCCTAAACTGAGCTATAAACTGACACAATCCCAGACAACATCTCAGCAATGTGTACATGCGTGTGGGTGTGTATGATTTGACAAACTGGTTCTGAAATTGATATGGCAATGTAAAGTACCAGGAATATTGAAGAGAAATTCAAAGATGTCTAAAGATGTCAGGACTTACAATAAAGCCACAGTAATCAAATCAATGTGGTACTGGTCCAAGAAAACACAAACAGGAAAATGGAACAGGACAGCAAGCCCAGAAAAAGACTCATGCAATATGAACACTTGACTGATGGCACTGAAAACAGCAGAGAAAAGACAGTTCTGTCATTGAGTATTGCTGATTAATTAGATATCTATCTATCTATCTATCTATCTATCTATCTATCTAATAAACAATCCCTACCTCATACCATGCAAAATAATCAAGTTCAGATGAATTGTTTATCTAAATGTGAAATATAAAACAGTCTAAAAGATAAAAATAGTAGAATATCTTTATGACCTTGGAGTAGGCAAAGATTTCTGAAAAGGACACAAAATTGACTAACCATAAAGGAAAAAATAACAAATTAGACTAAATTGAAAATGACTGTTCATGTAAAGACTTCATTCTGAGTATAAAAAGACAAGACACAAAATGGGAGATTTTATACTACATATAACTTAAAGGGATATATATCCAGACTATACAATGAAATTCTAACAATAAATTTAAAAAGCCATTTATCCAACATAGAAGCACGCAAGGTACTTGAATGGGCACTTCACAAAAATGAATACTTAAATGGCCAATAAACACATGAAAATGTGCCCACTTGTATATCTTCTCTGGTATTTGAAAAGATGCTGAACATCACTAATCATCAGGGAAATGCAAACCAAAACCACAATGAGGATCACTTCACACTAGTTAAGATGGCTATTTTATAAAGTGTATAATTCAGTGGGTCTTGGTGTGTCTGTGTGTGTGTATGTTATATATATTTGTGTGTATATATATTATATATTTGTATATATATAAAATAAGTGTTGGTAAATATGTAGAGAAATTGCAACTCTAATGTGCTGTTGGTGGGAATGTTCGTACAATGGGGCGACCACTACGGAAAACGATATGGAGTTCCCTCAAAAAATTAAAAATCGAATTATCATATGATGCTGCAATTCTACTTCTATTTACCCCCAAAATTGAAATTAGTATCTCAAAGAGATAGTTACACCCCCATGTTCATTGCCACATTATTCTCAATAGCCAAGATGTAGAAACAATCTAAATGTTCATTGACAGATGAGTTTATAAGGCCAATGTGGTATATACATACAATAGAATGTTACTCACTCTTTAAAAAGATGGAAATCCAGCCATATGTGGCAACATGGATTAAACGTTCAGGACTGTATGCTAAGTGAAATAAGCCAGTCACAGAAGGACAAATATCACTCAATTCCACTTTCATATTTAAAAATCATCAAACTCCACAAACTTATTTACAAAACAGAAAAAGACTCACAGTCATACAAAATAAACTTACAGTTACCAAGGGCGAAAGGGGGTGGGGTGGAGGGATAAAGTGGGATTTCAGGATTTGCAGTTACAACTACTATACGTAAAACACCTAAACAACAAGGTCCTACTGTACAGCACAGGGAACTATACTCAATACCTTGTAATAGCCTGTAATGAAAAAGAATATGACAAGTAACATATATATATGTATAACTGAATCACTCTACCGTACGTCAGAAATAAACACAACATTGTAAACTGACTATACTTCAATAAAAACAAAAATAAAAAATAAAATCATCAAACTCTTAGAAGCAGAGAAGATGATGGTGATTGCCAGGGACTGGTGGGTGTGGATGATGGGGAGCTGCTGTTCAGAGAATATAAAGTTTCAGCTTCTCAAGAAGAATAAGTTCTAGAGATCGTCTACACAACATAGTGCCTATAGTTACAATACTGTACTGTATGCTTAAAAAATTAAGAGAGTAGATCTCATGTTAAGTGTTCTTACCACAATTTAAAAAAAAAAAAAAAAAGGAAAATGTGCCCAGGCTCATTTAATAGAAATACCTATTAAAGCTACAGTAAGATAACACTGTGTAACCTTTAACATAAATTAAAGAGCCTGACAAAACCGAGTTTAACAGGAATGTAAAGCAACTGAAACTCTCACATGGGCTAAGAAGAGCATAAATTTGTACAAACACTCTGGGAAATTGTATGGCACTAGTCACTAAATTTAAACATATGCAAGTCAATGATCCAGCAATTCCTGTATACATGTCCAAAAAATAAAACTTAAAAATAGAAAGAGAAATCCATGCTCATGTGCACCAAAACTTACATGTAGCAAAGTTCACAGAATCATTATTCATAATAGCCCCCAGTGTGATAACAAGCCAAATGTTCATCAACAGTAAATTAAAAAAAAAAATTTTCATGGTTTGTGATACAGTGAATTCAATAGAACAAAAAATGCTTAACTACAGCTACGTGTGACAACATGGATGAATCTCATGTGCATGGTATTGTGGAAAAGAAGTCAGGAAGGAAAACATACATAATGTATAATTACATTTATAAAATTTCAAAAATGGGTGAAATTAATCTATGATGTTCAGATTCAGGTTGGTAGGTACATTTAGGGAAAAATAGAAAAGTTATGGAATGGACAGATATACAAACTATACTTTTAGGATGCTGGAAATGTTCTCTTGACCAGGTTAACAGTTAAACAGGTGTGTTCATTTTGTATACTTAGGGTTGGTGTAATTTTCTGAGTGTGTTATACATAAAAATACAGTTCATCATCATAAAAGTCATAGCCAATGTCCATTACATTAAAGCCAGTAATCTTTCAGTTAAAGATCCAGAGGCAAAGGCAGTTAGCAAAGAGGCAGAGGACATCTCTATTACAACCGAGTTCAGTTCTGTAGGAGGGTCAGAAGAAGAGAACCTGAAACCCTCCCTGTTAACTAGTCCTGGTCGTTCTATATTTGATACAAATTCTTTATCAAGATATAATTGACATACCTTAAAATTCACCCTTTTAAAGCATACAATTCAGTGGGTTTTGATATATTTATAAAATTATGCAACTATCACACCATCCAATTTCAGAACATTTTCTTCACCTCAAAAAGAAGGCTCATGCTCATTGTCAGTCACATGCTACTATCCCTACCCCAGCCCTTGGCAACCACTAACCTGCCTTCTTTCTCTTTAGATCTGCCCATTTTTGACATATCATGTAAATGAATTAGTATGTTATGTGAACTTTGTGACTAGCTTCTTTCACTGAGTATATATACCATTTTCAAGGTTCATTGATGTTGTAGCATGAATCGGTACTTGATCCTTTTTACAGCTGAAAACTATTCCATTGTATGGATATACTACATTTTTAAAAATCTGTTCACCAGTTGATAGATATCTGAGTTGTTCCCACTTTTTGCCTATTACATACAATGCTGCTGTGGACAGTTATGTGTGGGTATATGTTTTGAACTCTCTTGTGATATACTTAGGAGTGGAATTGCTGGATTGTATGACAACTCTATGTTGAGCATTTTGAGAAACTGTCAGATGGCTTTCCAGGAGGCTGCACCATTTTACATTCCCACCGGCTCCAATTTCTCCACATCCCAGTTAATACATGTTATTGTCTGACTTTTTTTATTCTAGCCATCCTAGTGTGCGTGAAATGATATCTTATTGTGGTTTTACTGACATTTCCCTTTATGACTAATGATGTTCAACATCTTTTCATGTGTTTACTGGATATTTGAGTATCTTCTTTAGAGAAATGTCTATTCAGATCCTTTGCCCATTTCTTAATTAGCTTATTTGTCTTTTTATTTTTGAGTTGTAAAACTTAAACGTAGTCTATACATAAATCCACTGTCAGATACAAGATTTGCAAATACACCCTCCCATTCTGTGGGTTGTGTTTTCACTTTCTTGATGGAATCCTTTGAAACACAAAAGCTTTTAATTTTGATGAAATTCCATTTACCTGTTTTTTCTTTTGTTGCTTGTGCTTCATGTCATAGCTAAGAAATCATTACTTGATCCAAGCTCACAAAGATTTATTCCTGTTTTCTTCCCAAAAGTTTTATAGCTTTAGCTCCTAAATTTAGGTCTATGATCTATTTTGAGTTAATTTTTGTATATAGTATGATAGAGGGGTCATTTTTTAAAGCTCTTTGTTAAAAGGACTATTCTTTCCTCACTAAATTGTCTTGGCACCCATGTCAAAAATCAACTGACCATAAATGTAAAGTTTTATTTCTTCACTCTCATCATTTTACATTGATCTATATATCTACCTTACACCAGTACCACATAGTCTGGATTACTGTTGCTTTGTCCTAAGTTTTGAAGTTGGGAGATGTGAGTCCTCCAGCTTTTTTCCCCCCTAAATTGTTTTGGCTATTCTGAGTCTCTTGCATTCCCATATGAACTTTATGATTATCTTGTCAGTTTCTGAAGAAAAAGTTGGTTGGGATCTCGATAGGGATTGCACTGAATCTGTAGATCAAGTTGAGATTTGCCATCGTAACAATGCTGTTTTCTAATTTATGAGCACAAGATCTCTTCCCATTTACTTAAGTCTTTAAATTTTTTTCAGTAAAGTTTTATCATTTTTGGTGTAAAATTTTTACATTACTTTTGTTAAATTTATTCCAAAGTGTTTTATTCTTTTTGATGCAATAGTAAGTAGAATTATTTTCTTAATTTCATTTTGGGATTGTTCATTGCCAGTAATAGAATTATAGTTGACTTCTGAGCATTGATCATGTATCCTGCAGCCTTGCTGAACTAATTAACTCTAATAATCCTTTTGGTGTGGATCTCCTAGATAGCTTGTTTTTTCCTTTCTAATCTGGATGTGTTATATTTCTTTTTCTTGCATAACTGCTCTGATTCGAACCTTCAGTACAATGTTGAATTGAAGTGGTAAGAGTAAGCTTCCTTGTCTTGTTTTTTAACTCAGGCGGAAACATTAAAGATTTTAAACATTAGGTATGATATTGGCTGTAGGGTTTTCACAGTTGTCCTTTTTCAGATTGAAAAAGTTCCCTTGTATTCCTAGTTTGAGTGTTTTTTTACATAAAGGAGTGTTGATTTTGTCAGATACTTTCTCTGCATCTACTGACAGTATCATGGAGTTTTGTTCTTTGTTTTATTAATATTGTATTATATTGATTGTATCTTGAACAAAACTTGCATTTCTGGGAAAAATCCCAGTTGGTCATGGTGTGTAATCTTTTCTATATTGCTGGATCAGTTTGATAGTATTTTGTAAAGGATTTTTAGCCTATATTCATAAGAGGTATTAATCTATAATTTTCTCATGTTATCTTTGTCTTGTTTTAAAATGAGTGTAAAATAGAGATTAAAAAAAAACAATAGAAAAAAAATCAATCAAACCAAAAGCTGGTTTTTTGAAAGAGTAAATAAAATTGACAAACCTCTGGCCAAACTCACAAAGAAGAAAAAAGAGAGAGCACAAATAAGCAAAATAAAATGAGTGGAGAATTATTTTCTCCTCTTCTGTCCTTTGCAATACTTTGTGAAAAGTTGGCATTAATTCTCTTCTAAACTTCTGGTAGAATTCACCAGTGAAGCCTGGTCCTGGGATTTTCTTTGGGGGAATTTTTTTTATTACTAATCCAACCTCAGTATTTGTTATAGGTCTACTCAGGTGTTCTATTTCCTCTTGAGCTACTTTTGGTAGTTTTTTTCTTTCTAGGAATTGGCCTCTTTCATCATAGTTTTCTGATTTGTTGGCATGCAACTATTGATGGCCTTATAATCCTTTTTCCTTCTGTAAGGTCAATAGTGAAGCCCCCTCTTTCATTCCTGATTGTATTACTGTGAGCCTTCTCACTATTTTTTTCATCGCCTGTCTAGCTAAAAGTTTGTCAATTTTGTTGATCTTTTCAAAGAACCACTGGAGTAAGCAAGAAGGAAGATTTGTTTACCCACATTGTAAGGCTTCCTGCGTAGAGATGCCCCGAGTAGTTAATTCAGCAGCTATGATGACATGGGGGATCCAGGTCACTTCTGTGTGTCTGCCCTGTGCTACTCATGTTGGGTTGGCCCTTGCTTGCCCCCTCCCCGTGGCTTCCACATCTGCAGGTGTCCATTGTGTCCAGGAGAAGAGTGAAAATATATATATATTTTTTCAAGACTCTTCTGCAGGCCCTCTTCCACATTTCATTGCCAGATCTGAGTCCTAATCTAATCTCTAACAAGGTGAATACAATGATCGTGATGGGTATAAATTAATTAGGACACATAGAAGGGGATGAGACCTGAACAAAACTGTAGCAAGGATGAAGGAACTCTGTAGACACTGTCTGGATTTGAAACAGGTAGTTAAATGAATATACTAACTCTAATTCCTAACAGATTTTTAAATAATTTTATTTATGAAGATTTTTAAAGTTTTTTTAAGAAACTCTAATGCTGGAAGAACTTTTAGCTAAAGTTCAGCTATTACTTGAGATTCTTTTTCTTTATTCATATTGATAATCATACATTATATTTTAGTAATATGCATACTATAATCCCAAGTTTAAAAAAAAAAAAAACTAAGGTAACCATCTTTTTTTGATTAATGGAGGCACTGGGGATTGAACCCAGGACCTTATGCATGCTAAGTAGGCACTCTACCACTGAGCTATATCCTCCCCTCTAAGATACCCATCTTTACTAAAATGTGAATAACCCAAGGAGCAGTTATGTTACGTAAATGTTTACTGCCTATAGTTAGTATTTATGTCATTATCAGACATTGATACTTTGTCAAAATTAGACCAGATTAACTGATCTGTCATATTGGATAGCAAAATAGAGCACAGTTTGAGAAGGAAAAATAGTTCAAAAAGTTTAAAGGCCTGAAAGAATGTTGTGGTTGTGGAGGAGGCATGGGAGCAGCTCTCAGACATCAAGGCAGTCCTCAGAGCTGTGTAGGAAGGGCCCGTGAGGGCTGGACTGATGATTTTCCTGTGCTTCTTCCTACTAAATGCACAGAAAGCCTCGTGTGAAACACTCGCGATCTGGACCCTGGTATCTACTTAATATTGACAATATGGCCTTGGGCCAGAAGTTGATGATACAAAGATGAATATGACTCAGCTCCTGCCCTCAAGCCCTCACAGTCTAATAGGAAAAATGGACTCGTAAAAAGCAATTTCAAGTGCAACAATAGAGGTGCAGTAGTATGAGCTGCAGCAGTTGCCCAGGGCGGGGAGTGATTAATTCCGTTTCGGAAGGCAGAGACAACTCTATAGAGAAAAAATTAAGATCAAAGGATGCGCTCGAGTTCACCAAGTGTCCAGTGAAAGAAAAGGCTTTGCAGAAAGTGAGAACAGAGGTTTGAAGCAGGCTGGCCTGCTTGGGGAACTGCAAGACAAGTGATGCTGATGCAGCGGGGCAGTGGGGGGAAATAAAAGCAGAGCGGAGAGAGGCACTAGACCTCGGAGCACATTCCTTGCCTTACTGGGGACAGTGAAGCTTATCCTAGGGCTCTTGGGAGTTTATAAATAAAAAAGTGTCCCAATCTGCATTTTTAGAAAAAAAAAGACCCTTGGTGGTCCTCTGGAGAACATATTGGAGCTGGTCAAGATGGGAGGCCAAAGACGCATCAGGATGATGATGCAGGTAATAGATGTTGGAGCCTGAATTAGGGACGTGACAATAAGAAGAGACAGAAGTGAGAAAGCAGTTCTTGACTGTGAGGGTTGATGGAGAGAAAGTAGTAAAATATGAGCTGCAGGTCTCTGGCTTGAGCAACTAGGTCAGTGTATGCTGGAAATAAGCTCTGTCCAAGGCACGTTGACCTGAAGGCATCAGTGGGACAACCCAGTGAGGATGCATGCTGGGGAGCTGAACGTGGTTCTCAGCCCCAGATATGAATTTAGGAGACTTCAGGTGGCATCTCCTGAATCTCCAGGGGAAGGTCATGTTGCCTGGGGAGCAAAGAGACAACGAGAAGGGAGAACACAGGGGCCTCCACAATTCAGGAATGGGTGAGTCAGGTCCCCAAAAAGACTGAGCAGGAGCAATCAGAGAGATCGGAGGGGAGACAAGAAAAATCAGTGCATCCAAATATAAAGGTTGAATACATTCTTTGAAGGAAATAATGATCTCTGTTTAAAAAACAATTAAAGAAGAGAAGGAAGAGGAGGAGGAGGAGAAGGAAACACATTCATGCATCGTTGGCAGAGAATGATCTGTAAGTGTCCAGAGCTCTGCGGCTGGTTTCCCTGTCTTTTTTCCAGGGAAGCATGGATGTGGTCAGATGAGGTCCAGGTATCCAGGATTCTGGAGGAAGGAACAGCAGAGGCTGTCTTGCTTCTAGGGACCATTTCTTCCCCACCCTGGCTAGAACAGGGAAGCTTTCCTGGTCAACTTTGCTGAGAAAGTACAACCACATATGGAGGTTTCTGGTACCTAAACATTAGGGACTTTTCAACCTACTAATGTTTCTGCCTCATGAATAGTCCTTTTCCTCCATCTGACGTCTTGAGAGGGAGAAACCTGGGACCCTCCTAGAGGCAATGGAAGAGGAGCCCAAGCAATTGCCTTCACTCTGATTTTACTTTGCTGTGAACTGAAGATGGAAGATTCCTGTAGTCTGAAGCCGGGTCTCTAACCCTGCTCGCCCTGCTGTGTGCAGCTGGATAAGTCTGTGTAGAGACACACACAGCCTATAGGCACAATGAGGACACCATCCTGATCAACTCCTTGGGGAACAGAGAAAAGCAGACTTTTACCAAGAGCCATCTCAGTGCCAGGTTAAAGCTACATGCCTGTAAGCTCCTCCTGTGGCCCCTGAGGTGTGTGGTTTCTTGCCTATTGGAGAAACTCAGATGTGCATCCTCCCTAAGACCGCCTGACTTTTAGTAAACAGCAGAGACGGGGTTTGGTACCAAGTCTGTGTGACCCAAAGTCCATGGGTTTTCCCTATGTAAATAGTCACTTTCTACTCATTTTTAAAAAAATTTTAATGGCTCCTCATCCTTCAAATTCCAATATGCAGATGAGCTTTAGATAAGAAAGACATGTGTCTCTGGAAAGTTGTATACAAACTGAGATTTTGTAGCTCAGATTTCAAGTATCTTAAATTTCATGACAAATCCTCTTTCTACATCAAAGACCCCCTTTCACAGAGCAAAGGGCCAGTCCCTAATTTATCTCTAGTTTCATGTGTCAAGTCTCCTTAAAGTGCAGCTCACTTCTGCCACGAAAGAAACTGTACACCCTGTCAAAGCACCACATCCAAAGTCACACTTTGTTTACAGTGAGAGCGAAGAGGCAGCGCTGGGGAGCCATCAGCGTTCCTGGAGCGAGACGCCAGCGTTCCCCTCTGCTGCCTGCAGACTCACTCCTCCTCACAGAGGAGCTGGTGAGACCCCAGGCCCTCCTCCTGAACCCACACTGTCAGGTCAGAACAGAGTTGTTCAGAATTGTTCCTACACATCCTTGGAACCTTTGGAGGAGGCACATAGAAGCCTAGATTAGCACAGAGTTGCCCCCTCTTCCGGTCACGAGAGCCTCTTAAGCAAGAGGGGCTGGAGACTGAGGTTCATCTTTTGATGTGTCTGTGAAACTACAACTTCTCAGCTCATTCTTTTTTTTTTTTTAAGCTGTATATACTTTTTTTTTTAGCTGTGTATACATTTAAAAATTTTTTTTATTGATAGTCGATTTATAATATGTTAATTTCAGGTGTACAGCAAAGTGATTCAACCATAAATGCACACTCATATATATATATTCTTTTTCAGATTCTCTTCCATTTTAGGTTATTATAAGATACTGAAAATAGTTCCCTGTGCTATGCAGTAGGTCTTTGTTGTTTATTCTATATATAGTAGTTTATATCTGCTAATCTCAAACTCCTAATTTATCCCCTCCACCGACCCCTTTCCCCTTTGCTAACTATAGTTTGTTTTCTGTGTCTGTGAATGTATTTCTGGTTTGTAAATAAGTTCATTTGTATCATTTTTTCTAGATTCCACGTGCAAGTGATATGATATTTGTCTTGACTTATTTCGCTTAATATGATAATCACTGGGTCCATCCATGTTGCTGCAAATGGCATTTTTTTTTAATTGATAAATTTTATTTTTTTAGAGCAGCTTCAGGTTCACAGAAGAATTGAGCAGAAAATACAGAGTTCCCACATAGCCCTCCACACCCACACGTATATACCCCCCTACCCTCAATATCCCTATCAGTGTGGCATATTTGGTACAATCAATGAACCAACATGGACACATTATTATTAACCAAAGTCCATAGTTTACATTAGGGTTCACTCTTGATGTACATTCTATGGGTTTTGACAAATGCATAATGAGAAGTAGCCACCACTGCTGCAAATGGCATTATTTCATTCTTTTTTATGGCTGAGTAATATTCCAGTGTGTGTATATGTGTGTGTGTGTTTTATGGCTTGATATGTGTTGCTTTAAAGGACAGAAAAACAGTGGCAAAGAAGTTTAAAGTTACTTAAAACTGTACCTTCCTTATCCAAATTTCAGTTAATACAGGAATAACAACGGCATTTTATGCCAGACGTTACAGAGCAAGTGTAAACCCTAACTTTGTGTCACAGAGCAGCTAGTGAAATAATGTATATACATCCTGTACTTGTTTCCCTCACCATTTGTCACAGCTGGGTACGAGCTGGCAATACAATATGGAGGCAAGTTGAAGGTCCTGAGTCATTTTCATAGTAAAAAGATAGCAAAGCAAAAAAAGGGCATAGCCAGTCAAGGGCTTCATGGGTTTCCCACAGCCCTGCTCTGCTCTGCCTTGGTTAACACTGTTATTTTTACTATGTATCACCAAATGTAACAGTATTATTACCAATGGATGCACTCCAACCGAAAAACTAAAACAAAACAAAACAAAAAAACCCAGACTGTCCATAAATGTGCTGCTTTCCTCTGAGGCCCAGTGCCCTCTTCCATGACCAACAGTTCAATGAGACGATCATATAATGAAATGAGTAAGCAATCCATGCTATTCTACCACTCCACGAGGCCACACACCACATCTTTTTTATCCAGTCATCTGTCGACGGATGTTTAGGGTGCTTCCATGTCTTGGCTACTGTAAATAGTGCTGCTATGAACATTGGGGTGCAGGTGTCTTTTCGAGTTAAGAGTTTCCTCCAGATATATGCCCAGAGTGAGTTTGCTGGATCATAGGGTAACTCTATTTTTAGTTTTTTAAGGAACCTCATACTCTTCTCCACCATCCCTTTAGCCCATTCTTAACTCCTTAAGTCTGCAGGCAGATTTCTCCTTCCCTCACCCTACCCGACTGGCCAGGAATTGAATAGGCGAATTTGAGGGCAAGTGTGGGCAGTTACTTCCGTGCCCTTTTGTCTTTCTACAACCGCCCTGAATTTCATGAAGGGCGTGCGTATCCCTGCATACCCAAACGGGCTGAGCCCGAGGTTACTGGGCAGAGATGCTGTGCTCTTAGCTTGGGCTGAAACTCCACAGCAGGCTCACCTTTGTACTGGTCACCTACCTGTCGTCTCTGAAATGTTTCCAGGCTTCTCCTGGGCATGGGTATGATTGCCCTTGGTGGCACTTAGAGTTAAGTGTGGCCATGTGACTTGCTTTGGTCAATAAAATGCCAGCAGAGGTGACATGGGTCATCACTAGGTGGAAGCTTTATGAGCCAGTGTGATGGGGGAAACAAGCCTTGAGCTCAATCTGTTGTCAGCCTGGGTTCCTAAGAGAAGATGTTGAACAGAGCTCCCTGCCAGATGCCAGGGGACGTGAAGCCAAAAAAAAAAAAAAAAAAAAAAAAAGCCCAGGATGTCATGGGAGTTCTTAGGAAAACTCCTCAAGGGAGGGGAGGCTAGTCAGGGAAGCCTTCCTAGACAAGGTTGTGCTGATACCGAGTAGTAGTGGAGGATGAGTAGTGGTACCAAGGCAAAAGGGCTGGTGGTGTGGAGGGGAAAGGAGGCATTGCAGGAAGAGGGAAGAGCATGTGAAGACCCAGATCACCAGCCAGAAAGTGAGGAAGGAAGGAGGGAAGAAGACGGGGAAGGAGAAGAGTCATCAGCAGGTGCCCGACATCATCAAAGGCCTGGCTTATCTAAGAGCTCCTTCCTTCCCAGTAAACTTTGGTACCACCCCAGCTCCAACCAGAGGAAAGGGAAAAGGGGGGGGGGCGAGGTATGATGGAGGAGAATGAGAAAAACAGAAAAGTGGATTTAAGGAAAAGAGGACTGGAAAAGAGGACCAGTAAAGAATAGGAAGCTAGAAAATTCAGACTAGAGGAGACAAAATGAAACAGGATACAGTGGGTGGAATAATGACCCCAAAGATGCCAAGTCCTCACCCCTGGAACTTGTAAATGGGACACACTTCGGGGGAAAGTGTCTTTGCAGATGTGCTTAACTTAATGTTTTTTGAGATGAGATTGCCCTGGATTTTGCAATGGCCCCTAAATGCTGTCAAACATGTCCTACTAAGTGACAGGCAAGAAGAAAACCTCAGCAACAGGTATATATAAAATAGATAAACATGTTTATACTGTACAGCACAGGGAAATATATTGAATACCTGGTAGTAGCTCACGGTGAAAAAGAATATGAAAATGAATATATGTATGTTCATGTATGACTGAAGAATTGTGCTGTACACCAGAAATTGACATAACATTGTAAACAGACTATAACTCAATCAAAAAAAATAAAAATAAAAATTCAATGCAGAAGAAAAAAAAGAAAAAGAACAAGAAAACCTCAGCAGAGAGAGCTATATGACCACAGAGGCAGATTGGGGTGATGTGGCCATAAGCCAGGGAGCACCTGGAGCCACCAGCAGCTGGAAGAGGCAAGGAATGGATTCTCCCCTAGAGATTCCGGAGGGAACACGGCCCTGCTGACCACTTGATTTCAAAAAGAATACATTTCTGCTGTTCTAAGCATCCCAGTTTGTGGTCATTTGTTCCAGCAGCCACAGGAAACAAGTATATAAGATGACAGAGAATGTCTCCTCCATCCATTTGGCCATCCCTTAAGTAAACAGCTGCCTTAGCCTCCCAGCCTCCTACACAGCCAGCAAGCATTCTTTGTGCTTTCCTACCTCAGGGATTCGCTAAGGCACCGGACTCTTTTCCTTTCCCTCCATTGGGCCAGGCTTCACCCCTGTGCTCCCTTCCCTCTTCCCCTTCCCTACCTCCTCCCTCCCCCTCCCCCCTCCCCAACCCGCACTCCCCTTCCTCTCTCCCAGCCTCTGTGATGAACAGAACTGCCATGCTGTTGGCTGTGTTGCTCCACTGACTTCAATGGTTTTCATCTCTTAAAAGGCAAAGAACCCATAACCACCGCCAAGTATTTTGTTTAGTGCCAGACTCAACACACAAGATTTGAATGCGTAAAAGGTCATTGATAAATGTTTGCTAACTGACTGCTAATTTGGACTTGGCAATTATTCCTGTAACAACCGTTTACGTAGCTACCTGTTATGTCTCAGGCACTAAACAAGAAGAATAATAGTAACAGTCGCTGTAATTAGTGAGCTGTTGCCATGTGCACTGGAAATATTTATTTAATCCTCACCACCGTATTACAGCAGTCTATGGTAGCATAGTAACCCTCACCACCATATTATTGTCATCATCTCCTTTTTATACATGAGTCAGCTGGCCAAGAGAGGTTAAGTCATTTGTTCAATGGAACCCAGCTAGCAAGCCTCAGAGCCAGAGTTCAAGCCCAAACCTGACAGGCTCTCAAAACCATGCTCTCAATAGGATCTTTTTGGGGAAAAAAATCTATACTGTTCTAAACGGCCGTTTCCTTGGCCACTGTTTAAGTTGCCTGAGTTTCCCAAACATTTGGGGGTATTCCTTAAATATCATGAGCCCAGGTTTGCCAGAGTCGCAATTCCAAGGCCTGAAATCAACCAAATTGTCCACTAGGTGGCACCAAAGAAGTGTGTCTGAGACCCAAAACCCAGCAAGCCAAGGGCGGTTTTCTGCTCTGAGGTGTTCCTGGAGGTGAACTGCACACAGATAGAGAGGCTAAGCTGCCCAGAAGGAAAAAAGCCAAAGATCAAAGAAACAGAGTGAAAAACATGTTTCCTTGGGGGTCAAATGCTGATGGAAAAAGATAGCAGCAAATCCTCAAGCTTGCATTTCAGTGAAAAATCATAATCCTGAGAAAAGCAGACTATTTAAATACATGTGTTTACCAGGAGCACGCAGAAATCCCTGTGGGTGCTCAAAGAAAAGAAAAATTATAAGCACAATCACCAACAGTGAGGATGTCCAAACTCCTTAACAAGTCCTTGTTGAACCGGCAGCTCTTGAACAATTCAGCTGCCTCGGAGCCAAAACGCATAGCGACAGCCATAAATTACACTATAATTAACATCACACGCAGAGCAAAGGGAACTTTGAAAATATTGCACTTAGCATCTCAAAGGAGTCATAGATATTCTTCCCATGAATGAGGACATTGTCAAATTATTTATCGAGAGCCAGCTGTGCATTCTCTGAGATGTAAAATACCTAGAGATTGCTGCGTGGTTAGTAGGAAGAATGACAGCTGAGCAAGCAGCACCACATCCCTGACTTCAGGGCCCTGCTGGAAGCCTGGCGTCTGCGTAAGAGCCGTGTCCTGCACCGCTGATACTGAGTGTGGTTCATAAAGTGCTTTTCATCTGTGAATGGTTTGCTACCAGTCCACGAGGAGATAAGAACAGAATGAGAGTGAGCATTAGAAACTGGCAATTTGGGCAGTTTGACCTTGCCATGACATCCCAAGCTGTGATCAGCTCAGCAGATTTGGACCAGTAGGGAGGTTGCAAACTTCCCGGTGAGTCACTTGTGGCAAGAGATACAAACTAGACCTGTGCAATAAATCCATTTATTGATCTGAAGCAGATTGGAAATGAACTGGCCCCCCGGACAGGTGGTTTGAGAAGCATTGTCCCAAGGCAGATATCTCCCGCCTGGTTCGCCCAGTGCCCTGCCTTGAGAGGTAAAGGTTGCTAGCTGGGTGGTGATTAAGGGCGGGGCCTTTGAAGTTGGGGAGAACTCGATTCAATCTCCTCTATCAATTATCAGCTGTGTGGCCATAGGAACATTGTCTAAATTTTTGGATCTTTAGTTTCCTTAGTACTAAAATGGGGCTTGTAACATGTACTTTATAGAGTGGTTGTGAGAATATAAAACAAGATAGATGTGGTGAGACTGAACACTCAGATGGTTCTTATACCTTTTTCTCAATCTCTCTCTCTCTCTCTCTCTTCCCTATTTCTCTTTGTCTCTGCAAATAATATCTTGTATCTGTTTGGAGAGTTTTTGAAAATAAAGCCCTCTTTGTCCTGTTGGCCTAAAACAAATAGTTTGCCAGATATTTCTTTGGCAAAGATGGGTTTATTCAGGATCAGCAGAGAATTGCAATGCAGGGTCTGCAACCATGGTGAGACACATGCAAGCCTTTGCACGGCAAAGGAAGAGGAACTCTTTTATAAAAGGGACAAAGGAAGTTTAGAGGGCTATCGTAAAGAAAGGGTTCATGGCTTTTCATTGGCTGAGGTGTCGCCAGGAAAGAAGAGGAGTCTTTCTCTTCCCGATTGGGCTCTGCTCTCATCACAGGGAATGAAAGCTCCCCTTCCTGGTCTTCCAACACTATTTAGTTGAAATTTCTGTTTATTAACTTTTACATTTCCTCCTTCTGATCAAGAGCTTTCTCTGAAAACATCACTGATCAAGAGTCAGGTTTTCTAGTTTCAGCAGCTTTTTGTCCCTCAGTGCCAGGAAGGATCTTTCCTAGGTGCGGTATCTCATGTCAGAGGGAGAGTACACAGATTGGAAACCTATTGAGATCACATTTGAGTAAAAAGGAGGGGTATGAGGGAGAATTCACAGGCACTTTTTAATCCGAAGTCCACATGTTATCAAGATCATAGATGTTGGAGATCATCTGAAGCAATAGGTCATCATCAAAGATGTGGGGAGAAACTTCCAAAAGGCCTGGTCCCTATCTCTAGGGAGAGTTGTCTCATCAGTGGCCATCTGCTTCAGTTCCAGGAAACCTTTACTCTTAGATCACCAGGTGATGTGCAGGTCCAGTCAGGGGTCAGTGCTTTCTCTAAGTGTGCCAGGTGAATCAAAGAGTCTATTCCTTGGAGTTTGGCAACTCAAGGGCTGGTTTGCAGTACTTGATAGGGGCCTCTTCAGTGAGGTTGAAGAGAATTCCTCTGGAGATATCTTTTCCAATAGACAAAACCTCCAGGTTGCAAGGTGTGATGCTTAAGGTTTTCATCTCCTGAGAGTGCACTAGGAAAAGATTGCATGACCAAAGTATGGTTATTTTCAATAGAAGCAATTAGACCTTTGCAATATTGGAGTATCTCTTCTCTTATGAGTTGTAGGTCAAAAGAAGAAGGAGCTAAGTCCATTGGGTGTTTTCTGACTACCTCAAAGGGTGAAAGTTTATAAGTTCCAAAGAGGTTGAATCTGAGCTTTAGAAGGATCAACAGCAATGCTTTTGGCCAAAGTATTTAGGGCACCTCTATAAATTTTCCCAGTTGGGTTTTAACAATGCCATTAGTGCATTCGATTAAACCAGAGGATTGAGGGTGGTAAGCTTAATGAAAGTGTTGCTAAACTGGCCAAACAGCGCAGACTTGTGGAAGTACCTGGTCAGTAAAAATGAGTTCCTTGATTGCTATGAGGTTCAAGGGGGAGGTCCCTATGTAGAGATAATCTTTTCTAAAAGCACTTTAGCTATAGAACAGGCAGTAGCCTATCTGCAAGGGAAGGCTTCAGTCCAGTGTGCAAACATACAGACCATGACTTAACCATATTTATAGCCACAAGATGGACAAAGTTGTATAAAACCCATTTGCCAGACCTCAAATGGTCTATTAGACAGTTTAAAAAGCCTGGAGCAGTAAGCAGTCCCCTCTGTGTTGCACTTCAGACAACTGGGGCAGGTGAGGGAGCACCACTGCAGCCGTGTTCATGTTTCCACGCTGATACTGATGCACGAAGGCTCTCATTTTGTCAGCAGACCAACAGTCTAGTGCATGTCCAGTGGCCAGGAGTGGGGGTTTCAGGACTGGGTTGTTATTTGGTCCAAACAAAAGCCCTTTTTTTAAATTAAGCCAACAATTGTTGAATTTCCAATCTTGTTTTTCCTTTTCTGAGGCCAATTGTTGGGCTTCTCCAGCCAGTTTTTCTAACTTATCATTTGGGGAAATATCCCTTTGGACTGCAACAGAGGTTTGGCTGCTGTTGGTCCCTTTAAGGACAGCATTCTCTGCAGAAATATCAGCCAGTTGATTTCCCCTTGTGTCCAAAGAGTCAAGTTTAGAATGCCCCAGAATCTTAATAGCAGATGAACTGGCAGGTAAAATTACTGCACCCAATAATGTTTTAACATGGGGGCTATTTTTAATTTCATTTTCACTGGATGTAAGGAAGTCACATTGCTTCCACAACATTCCAACCTCGTGAGCTACTCCAAAAGAATCTCTACCATCAGTATAAATATTGGCGGTTTTGTCCTTGTTTGAAGCCCAAGCCCGTGCAACGGCTATGACTCAGCTTGTTGGGCTAAAACAGCCGCAGGTAAGATTTCTGCGTCAACATCAAAAGCAGCATGCCCAGGGCAAGGCTTGCCATCGCCACCTTGTGACGAAGAACCATCGGTAAACAAGGGGAAGTCAGTGTTACCCAAAGGAATTTCCCGCAGATCATCATAAGGAGTCAGGTGGTCTGTCAGGGTTGAGCAGTTGTGAGGGGCTTCGTCAGAGAGGCAGGGGAGAAGAGTGGCAGGGTTTAAGGTTACTAACACGATAAAAGAGTTATGTGAGGGGTCGTTAGCCAAAGGACTTCCTAGGAAGTGAGGAGGCCTGGCTGAGAAATGGTGAATGTGATGAGAGTTCAGAAGGGTTTCTACTGCTTGTGACACAAAAAAATGGGTAAAGGAGATCCCACAATAATTTTCTCAGTGGCCTTAACCAAAAGGGCCGTGGCCATGATGGCTCTAAGGCAAGGGGAGTGCCCACATGTCGCAGGGGCCAGTTAGCTGGCTGTAATACCCTACAGGTCAGTGGCAGTCCCCGTGTCTTTGGGTAAGTACTTCAAGGGCATCCCCTTCCTTTTCATAAAAAAAAAAGAGAAAGGAAATCTGATCATTGGGAGGCCCGAGGGCAGGTGGGCTCACCAAACTCTCCTTTTAAGGCTTTAAAGGCAATGTTGTTCTGGTCTTTCCATAAAATTGATTTGGGGTTTTTATTGTTGAGTAAAACATATAGAGGTTAATAAGAGAGAAGTTTGGATTCCAATTTCAGCAATAACGAACCAGCCCCAGAGAACCTGGCAGTTGGCACTTAGTTTTGGGTTTGGGGAAACTTAGCACAACATGAAGTCTCTATGGATCTAGGTGTAGCCCTTGTTTCTAATCAGATGCTCTAAAATTTGAACCTGGGATTGGGCAAACCACTTTTGTTTGATGACTGTATGTCTCTTTAAGGACGAAAGCTTTATTAAGTGGATGCTGTCTGCCTGTGAAGAGGCTTGGGAAGGAGAGCAAAGAAGTAAATCATCCACATATTACAATAAAGTAGAACTCTCAGAGTACATTGTATCATCCAGATCAGCCTTCAGGATTTGTAAGAAATAAAAAGGACTCTCAGTAAAACCCTGAGGCATTACTGTCCAGGTGAATTATTTTTCTTCCTAAGTGAAGGCAAAGGTTATTGGCTATCTTCATCAGCTAGGAAGGCTCTGCATAAATCAATTACAGTAACAAATTTACTTCTGGTGAGAATGGACATTAGTCATGTATGAGGGTTAAGGACAACAAGGTGTTGAAGGATAATAATAGTGTTTGTTGCTCGGAGGTCCTAGGTGAACCTCCACTGTCTGCCCTCAGGTTCCTCTCACAGGGAAGATGGGAGCGTTACAGGGGCTGGTACAGGGATACCGAGGCATTGCGCCTTTGATCTTCTGTTATGGCCATTATGCCTTGAAGGGCTTCTTTACTTATAGGGTATTGATTACTCTGGAAAGAGGTTTTGAGAGATCTATTTGAATCTTAATGTGAGGTGCACTGTGAATTTTGCCAGTATCAGCTGGAGATTTTGCGCATAAGGAGGGTGGCAGCTGATTCAACAGGGACAAGTGATCAGTTTCCAGAATCAGCTCTAGTACCATCGGAGACAGAACAAATGAAATATGTCAAAGGGCCATTTTAATTTACCTGGTTCATTAATTTGATGACTACTGCCCAATTCTACAATTACTTCCCCCTTTGGGAGAAAGTCCAATATGATACTTGGCCTAATAAATGAGTAAGGACAGAGAAACTAAGCAGAAAAGGGTGTGTGTCTCTCAAAGAGCCTAAGTGAAAGGGAGTGGTTTCAGAGAGAGGAACCTCTTGAGGTTCATTAGAGATCTGACTGTTTGAACTGTTTTAGTACTCAGAGGCTGGGGCTGTTTTACAGTAGTGGGGCCGAACACCAAGAATGTGACCCTGGTGTCAGGGGCTGGAAGAGACTCACTCCCAATCTGGAGAAATGTTTCTCCAAGCTGCTTAAGAAGGAGGATTAGGAAGAGCCCCTGCAGTTACTCAGAGCCCTGTTGTTGAGAATTGGAGGGCGCTGGGAAGGCTGGTTAGAGGGCTGAAGGCACCTAAACACTCAGATGTGTAACAACCTCTTTTTCAAGGTCTTGGCTCTGCAGGAACATCAGAAACTTGAAGGGTTTTGGTTTCACTTCTGAGCCTTCATCTGCTGGAGCTGAAGATTAGGAGTTTTGGCAGTTTTCCTTTTTGGTGACTCACCTAGAGTGTGCGAGAGCTGGTTTGCCAGATTCACTAAGTCTGGAGTGGACGTAGTTTCCCAGTCTGTCCTGGCCTTTTTGCCAGAAGGGAAAGGTCCCAGTCCCATTAACATAGAGATAAAAGCTACCCGGGTGAAGTCAGAATCTGAAGGAAGACTTGAATTTTCTTGAAAATCAATCTGAAGTCAATTGTAATAGTCATGAATCCATTATTTGTTAGATTTTTGTGTGTGACAAGGCTGAATTTTGTTCCAACAGGCTTTGGAAAAGCCCTAGGAATTGCTTGATGAAGTCACCTAGCAATTGCTTGAGGCTGATCATGTAATAAGTTCTAGAGAATAATAATTATTATAATAATTCTAGAGAACGTTCAGAATTTTCCCAGTTAGCTGTTGTTCATCCAATGTTGGGTCTGGCCTTCACCCACAAGCATATGAACTAGCTGATATAAGTCAGAGAAACCAGATAGGCAAGTTTAAATGACTGTATTAAATTTCTCAGCAAATCTGTGAGGATTTTTCAGTTATTTGGGGATAATCTTTGACTGTGGTTTGCAGTTCAGCTTTAGTCCAGGAAATATAAGAAATTAAGGATTTAGCCTCTGACTCCTCAGAAGGCTTAATTTTAAAAGGACAGGTTCTGACATGTTCAGAGAAAAGGGGAGAGTTTCAGAGAAAAGAGGAAGTTTGGTGAGAGATTTAGTATGAGGGAACTGAGGGTACAGAGGAGGCAAAGGCAGGGTAGAAGGAAAAGAGGGAGATGGTGCCAGCGACGTAGCCTGAGACAAGAAGCCAAGGAGGAAGAGCCTGAGGTTTTGAGAGCCATTTTTTCTTTCCCTAATCTTCTGTTTGCCTCAATTATCCTTAAAATCTTACATTGCAGAGAGGCAATTTTAGGCTACTGATAACTTTTGGAAGTTTCAGAATACCAATTGAAATGAGCATTCCAGCCCTGAAATTTTTGAGCTATTGTAGCCCAATTTCAGTTTTAAGCAAATTAAGTTGGGAATTTCCAGAGTTCCCCATAATGGCCATTGATATTCTCAATCACCTTTGGTCAGGTCCGTCCATGTAGTTAGAAATACCCATGAGAAGAACCACAGTTTATAAACACGAAATTGGCCAGAGTCCCTGGTGGGGGTGTGCCCTCAAATATTTAGATAACTGGGTTCCCATTTCTCAGGGGTTTTCCTCTAGAGGAGAAGAACAATGCTCAAACAGCTGGCAACACAAACAGCTCAACTGAAACAGCTTCCAAGCTAATACCAGCCAGTTCTAAGGAGATGGCTTGGCCTGGGAGGAGCCAGCCCAAAAGCTTTTTCTGCCAGTTTCCAGAGAATAGCCCCTATTCCAAAGGAATGAGCCGGTGGCTGAACTGGCACAGTTAAACTGAAGCAGCCCCTGTTCGTAAAGGAATCGGCTGGAGGCATCTCAGCCACCTTCAGTTGAAACAGAAACAGACTTACAGACGTAGAAAACAAACTAGGGGTTACCAAAGGGGAAAGGGAAGGAGGAGGGGCAAATTTGGGGTGTGGGATTAAGAGATACAAACTACTATGTATAAAATAAGTAAGCAGCAAGGATCTATATTGCATAGCACAGGGAATTATGATCATTATCCTATAATAACTTTTAATGGAGTATAATCTGTAAAAGTACAGAATCACTATGCTGTACACCTAAAACTAATATAATATTGTAAATCAACTATACTTCAACTAAAAAAATTTTTTTAATCAGATTGAGGTGCCAAACAAGTACTCACCTACAGAAAAAGGCTTTAACCAGAAAGAGGAAAGCTTAAAATAGATCCCAAATAAAGCCTGGAGGGGTTCAAACACAAAGAGGGCATGAGCTTAGATTCAGGAGAAAGATATATCTTCAATCTCCAGGCTTGAAAAGAGAAGCAGGGAGTGACCCCAAGCTCAGTGGTGGGTCCTGCACCTGTTTGCTCACCAGCCCCAGAGCCTTTGGCAGTCTCTGTGCTCCCAGCACAGACCACCAAAACATTGACCAGAAACAGACAGACTGCCAGACATTTCTCCAGCAGAGATGGGTTTAATTAGGATTAGCAGAGAACTGCAATTCAAGGTCTGCAACCATGATGAGCCCCACGCAGATCCTTATGTGGAGATTTGCACGGGCACTCAGGAAAACATTTTTGTTTGTTTGTTTTTTTGTTTGTTCGTTTTTTTAAGAAGAGGTAGCACTTTGTCAAGGAGGTAGGATCTATACCAGTGCTTCTCATCCTGGAGCAAATTTGCTCCCCGAGGAATATTTGCCAACGACCGGAGACATTTTTGATTGTCACAACACGGGTAGGGGGTGTTACTGGCAGGGTTACGGCCAAACATCCTACGGTACACAGGACAGCTCCACCACAAAGAACTATCCAGCCTGAAAGTGGAGGAGGTGCAGATAACAGAGGGGTGTTCTGGTGGCAGAACAGCACAGTGATCAAGAGCGTGGACTCTGCATTAAGAGTGTGGCTGAGACCCTCCTTCTGCCACTTTCTGGTGACCACAGACAAGTGGCTTGACCCCTCTAACCGGGGTTAGATAATCGTAGGATTTATTGTGAACCAACCTAAGCTGATTTCATCTCATACATTTCTTGGGTTCCTTTAAGGAGATATGGGTAATGGAAGATGGTTGAGGTAGGGAAGAGCTGGCCAACTCCTTCTCTCCACCGCCAGGTTACAAAGGAAGGAAATCTCAAAATCCTCCCATACATCGAGACATTTATTAGCAAGCAAACCCGAAAGAACTCATAGTACTTGTAAGATCCAGGAAGTTCTCAGCTCCTTAATGTTCCCACCCCCATTTGCCTGGCAGATCCACAGTGACCGCTGAGGCAGGGATTCTGTTCATGTTATAATTGGCATCAGGCACCATAATCTTCTTCCTTCCTCATGCTGGACACCAGACAGATTAGGGATTTAGCCCTCTTGAGTTATTCCTAAGGATTCAGGCTACAGGTCTTTCTGGTTCTTGATACCCAGCTCACACAAAGGTAGGGAGCATTTCTAAAATATTTTATGCAGCCCAAACATCTTGAAGGTTTTTATTTCCCCATTGAAACACATTTCTAACAGTTGCCGTGCTATTTAACAAGCCACTAATTTCACCAGTAAGGAAACATTTCTGACATTCGCTGAGCTCATAGGCAACACATCTGATCCCCACGGGGAGGCAGACAGCAGAAGCCTGCCTTAGCCCTGGTGGAGGCCTCCTGAATGGAGTGCTCACAGACCACACTCTGCGTGGGGCCCGCGTTGGAATGTCACCTGCACTTCGGCGACTGTTTAACCACAGTCACACACGTACAAGAACACATTGTCTGGTTCGAAGATTTCAAGCAAACCACAGACAACATAAGAGAACTCAGAGAGATAACATGTGCCAAGTGTTCAGCGCTCTTTCAGAGTATTAGTAAACACAAAAATATGTTTGCTATTGGCGTAATCATTTTTTAAAGCCTTCTTCAGCTCCTTGAGGAAAGGCAGGAGAGTTTTAAGCTCTAAGGGTAGGACAGGAAAGGAAGGTTATGGCATTTGTTGAGCAACTCCTGAGAACCAGGCACTTCATGTGCTTTTTGGCATTGAACTGGCACAACCACCTGGCTAGGTGGCTTGATCATCACTACTTCCCATTAAGAGGAGGGCGACTCAGAGGGATCAGGCACCTCAGCCAAGCCCACAGAGCCAGCAGGTGTCAGAGCTGAGACCAAAACTCTCTTGGATGGGAAAGTCTGCCATCCCAGAATTGCACTTTGAATGTCCGGTGACAGGGAGATGTTGAAATTCAGAAGGATCAGGAAGATAAAGCCAAAGGAATAGAAGGCGAGTGGGAATGACACAGAATCAGTGCTGGAGGCTGCCAGCCAGCTCTCCACAGGGGACGAGGGGCCTGGTCAGACAGAGAGAGAGCTCACTGCATACTAGCCAACCCTGGGAGTTGTCAGAAGGTGGGCTCTCCCAGAAGCAGGACTGGAACCAAAGATTTGGTCTAAGTGACAAAACACCAGTGACAGGGTGGAGGCAGGCAGCAGGTATGGATGGGAGGAGGTGGACTCTGGTAGCCACACCAGTCAGCACTGGCCACGGCTCCTGGGCAGGCCTTAAGCTTCTCAAGCTCTTCTAATTCTCCCTGTGGTGATGGCGCCAGCGTGCTTGATCAGTCCTCTGAACACACTCAGAAGCTGAGGGACAGACACACACAGGGAGGAAAAGGACCCCCAGAGGCTCTGGGCAGGGCAGCAGCAGCATGCACCGTGGTGGTCATCCCCCGGCATCCAAAGGGGTTCATCCTTTGAAACCTAGTAAAATCTAAATCCTTCCGTGGTCCAAGTAGCCTCTGGACTGGCCCTGCCTAACTGTGTAACTCAGTTCTCCTACTCTTGCCTCCCTAGTCCCACTCCAGCTACACTGGCCTCTCACTGTCCTTCAGTGATACCAGGCACACCCCAGCCTTGGACCTGTGCCAGTCTCTGCTCAGGACCCGCTTCCCTGGAGAACAGCCTCCCTCCCTGCCGGCCTTGCCCCAGCTGACGCCTTCTCCAGGAGACCTGATCACCCTTTTTAAAGTAGTGCCCCTGCCCCTCTTCCATTCCCACCCCTCTCCCGCATCCCCATCCCTTTCCCTGTCACCACCTGACACTATGTTATGCATGTTTCTTTGTTAACTTGTTTATCACTGGCCTAAGGACAGAGAAATGTAAGCTCCATGAGGGACAGGACTTCTGCCTGCTTTGATGACTGCTCCTTCTTCAGTATCTAAAACAGCACCTGGTACAGAGTCGAGGTCAATAAACACTTGTGAATGAATGAACGAATAAAATGAACAAAAGAACAAATGAATTCAGAGCATATTCCCTAAGGCAGCATTTAAAAAAATTTTTTTAATTGAAGTATAGTTGATTTACAATGTTGTGTTAGTTTATGGTGTACAGCAAAGTGATTCAGTTATATATATATAGATATTCTTTTTCAGATTCTTTTCCATTATAGGTTATTATAAGATACTGAATATAATTCTCTGTGCTATATAGTGTATCTTTGTTGTTTATTTTACATATAGTAGTGTATATATGGTAATCCCAAACCCTAAGGCAGCATTACTGGAAGTCAGTCTAAGGACCACCTAGATCAGAATTCCTGATCTAGGGAATTTATTATAAATGCAGATTCCTGAGTGCTTCCTGATGGGTAAGGAGAAGAATTCTTAAGTTTCCTTCAGTAACCTTAACCTCCCGCTGCCCACAGCTCTGCAGAGGCCTCCAGAAGGTGCCAGGTGGGGTGGAAGGAATAACTACTTGGCCACCCGGAGAGGATGGGCACTAGGCACCAGGGTCCCAGCCTTCCATCCCAGAACCCGAGCACAGCCAGGAAGCAGCAGAGCTGTCCAGTTCAAAGGATATTCAAGGGATACATTTAGAAAATGTAGCTATTAGGCCATCCGTGGCAGACAGGATGTTAAAGGACCCTCACTGCTTTTCAGACACTGCCTGGGCCTTCGTGATTCTGTGTCCTCTGGGAAGGGAGGGTCCCCAGTACTGACTGAGATTGAGGCTTAGAGTCCAATGAAAAAGAGCAACTTGATGTTTCAGTGGTTTTTACAACTTACTATAAAGAAGACAAATTAATAATATCTACATCATTTTAGCTTTCTTATACTATGAATTCTTTCATTTATTTGTCAGTAGTTTTAGTATCTTATTTTTACTCTAAATTAAATTTAAAGGGTATTTAAATACTTCTGAACCTCATACTAACACATGTATTTGAACTAAAAGATGAAGTCAGACTATTTCTGCCACCAGGATCAGATTTAAATTGATTGAAAGAAAATAAATCCATGGAGAGAGCTTTTAAACTGCAGATTCCTGGGATCCATCCCAGGGCCACTGATCAGAGTCTCTGGTGGTAGTGCCCTGGAATCTGCGTTCTTTCCAGGCATCACACAGAATTCTAATACCTTCTATGAAGTTTGAGAATCCCTGTGATATGTGGCCTCAGGGTGAGTGGGGGTGTTATAATAAGCGCCCCTATGCTCCTGGGTACTTGGTAAGGGACACTGTGACTTAAAGCCTACCTCCCTTTCTCTTAGACCCTGAAATGGCTGTTTCCCTTCCGGCCAAGAAGACCCTGTCTCTAGAGGCCTGACTGCTAGAGGGGGTCAGCAGCTAAATAAACCAAGTGGAGGGAGGCAGGCTTGACTTTATAAGGGAAAAAGAAGAGTCAGGGACCAGGAGGAAAGCAATACAAATGTCAGATAATAAAGGTTATATTAACTGAGAATGATGTCGCTCAAGGTTTCTTTAAGATGTGGTAGAAAGAGTAAAAGCAGGCAGCAAGAGCTGGATCCAGAGAACATCTCTGGGGCTTAAGGGGAAGCGTACGCGGCTGTGATGGAGATGCCGTGGGTTCTTGCCCTTGGCTCAGCCAGTCTGGGTGTATCATCTCCACTGTGTGCCTAGGGTTCCTCGTCTGTAAAAGATGCATCGCTATCCCTGTGCTTCCTCTTGATGTTTGGAAGGGTAGCCTGGTGGAGGCCACTATCTGAGAGAAAACTCACCATGAGTCACCCTGCCTGTGTACTTGGGGTCCAAAGGGTGGAGCAGGAACAAGCCTGCCCAAGGTCTGCTTCCCATTGCTTGACCATGGCAGGTACAGGACCACTAAGGCTTTGGTCCTTCTCCTCTTTCTACCTGGACCAGTCTCTCTGCACCTCCATGTTGACTTGCAGTTGGGGTTTTGTTTTTTGTTCTGCATGGAACATTCTTTTCATCACCTTCTCATCATTCAGATCTCAGCTCACTCTCATCTCTTCAGAAAGACCCTCCCAGGCCCCCAATCCGATACTGCATCCTCAACTCTCCATTATGTCATCTTCTTGTAGCTTTGTCTTAGGAGACTTACCACTCTCGGACAACATCTAGTCTGTCCATTCATTTGCTAGTTGACTGTCCACATCCTCACTGTCATGTGAATTCCTTGAGGTCAGGGGCCCTCTTTTCCTATGAGAACATTCCCTGAAATGTAGCAGATGTCTGTAAATAACCCATAGAATGAACAAAGGAGCTTACTTGTCCCTCTTTTTACCTCTTAGTCTTCCTCCTCTCTGTTCCACTCCTACCTCCACTCTCCCCTTTGTCGCTTTCAGTCTTTTTGTCTCTGCCCTTTCCCCATCCTCCATTTTTTCCTCTAGATCCCAGTTTTGTAAGAGTTTCCGCCAGATGGTGCTGGAAAAGAAGGTTTTAGGTCCTTCCATTCTTTCTGGAGGATATTAGGTTGAGTAATCCAGCCTCAGTGGGAATCTTTTTGAGGACAATCAACGTTTCTCTGGCTAATGTTGCTAAAAGTAGAGAGTTGGCTTAAAGAGTTGAAGTGTAAAGAATTAATTATTGTACTGGGTTAGAATGGAATTAAGGACAAAGCACAGTGCCCAGGAGGGGAAGTCAAGCTGGAGAGAATATGTGAAGAAAGAGGGTAAATGCTGACCAAACGATAGCTACAGGGTGTTTTGGCTGCAAGCAAAAGAAGTTGAGTTTGGCTAACTGAAGCCAAAAGCAAACAAAGAAAGGAATTTATGAAGATGCTGAGGTACTAACTGGCTCAAAGTGTAATGAGAACAATCAGCCTTGGGAAGGATGGGCCTGGCGGGGTCTCAGCTGTTGAAATTCACTCCAGAGCCTTCTTCTGGATGTTGCACTGGGAAGATTAAGCTCCAGATGCCTTCGGTTCTGATCCTGGTCTGAGTTCACTTAAGATTCGAATTCCAGGATAGGAAATCTGGGTCACACCTTCTCTTTGGGGAGGAAGTGGAGTTAAGTACAATGTCCGAGAGTCTCCAAAATAATACAGAATGCGGCAGAAGTTGAAATCTCTATCAGTTTTTATTGCTGCTATAACAAATTACCACATACTTAATGGCTTAAAATAACACACATTTATTATTTTACAGTGCTGAAATCAGAAGTCCAAAGTCTGTCTCAGTGGGCTGAAACCAAGGCATCAGCAGTGCTGGGTTCCTGTCATCAGCTCTGACAGTCTTACACAACACAAGGTAATCACAGAGTGCCTCTCCCATCACCTTTGCCCTATAAAGTAACCTGATCAACGGAGTGATAAATCGTCGTATTCAGAGGTCCTGCCCACACTTAAGGGGAGGGGAATATACACACCATCTTTGTGTCTAAAATGTACCTGTTAGTAAGTAAGGTGAGGACAGGCGGGTAAACAGATGGTAGAACAGCCTAGGGGGTATGGGCCCAAAGGTGTGTATGAGACCTCCTGGCAACTAGGGTAAAAGTGAAGGAGGAGGAGAGGAGAGAATGGGGTTCAGAAAGGAGGTGAATTCTGAACTGAGATTTGATGGATGAGAATTGGTCCCTGATGGGAAATGCACATGAAAACCAGATTCATGTTTCTGGGTAAAAGACTAATGCTTTAATCTAGACCGCAGCTGAATTCCAAAAGAGCCTGAAATTAAACCTAGGCAGAATTAATCATTTAATCAGCCAGTGACTGACTACCTTGACTTCCTTTGGTGATTTAAGGGGACTTAGACAATGCATCTGGCTCTCATTTCTAAAGCTTGCTGCCTTTTGAAATTCTTCTTATTCAAGAAGATGACTAGTGAATTATCAGAATCTTTTTGCTAAAAAACATGCCACAGAGGAGCAAGCATATGTGGAGTTGCTGGAGGAAAAAGAGTCATAATACTGTCTAGATAGTACGGTGGTTGAACTCACCAATCAGCCAGTTGCCCTGGGCTTGTTAGTTCCTTCTTAATCTTATACCACAATATAGAACTGCAGGATGGCATGAAATGTGAAAAGGAGAGAAGGGAGGGAGGGAAGATTATTAAAGCAAGCACAAAATTGAAAGGGAGCAAGTAGAAAGCCGTGCATGAAGTTCCAGCTGGCTGGCAGTGACTGATCACCACTCTGTTCGCTGGCAGAGGTGTGGAGCTGGGAGGGATGGGGGCCTTAGTCCCCAGACATTCCTTTGGCTTCTGCTCTAGGGTTGGCCCAGCCTAGAGTTAACCAAGCCTGAAAACTTAGAGAATTCACAGGGTTTTGTTTTTTTTTTCTGATTTGTAAATGTTTATCCAAGTAGTACATGCACACATCTTTTAAAAACCAGCTTTTACAGAGGGATTGGTAATGGAAGACAGCATCTCTGTCCCATGCTCCCCACACCCCCATTTTCAGTTGCTTGGGTAGTTCCTGTCCTACCTACAAAGCTTGTGTTTATATCACTCTTGTTTTGTGTACTAATTTGAGAAGAGATCTCCTGACTCTCTTTAGTAGGAAAAGATTTTGCTCACCTATAACGATCATCCCAACCCCTAACTTCCATAAAGCTTTATTACTGTTTGTACTTCCTCTATTGAGGAAGTTTGTACATCCCACAACCTTTACTTCTTGTTCCATTGTCCCCAGACAATAACACCTCTTGACTTTCTCCCTTGCATTGGAAGGATTTTTTAACAGGGATGCTGACAGATGAACATAGTTTTACAGGATGTTAATAGATGGGCCATAAAAAAGGTGTACATGTATAAGTAAGTTTAAGAAATCCTGGGTAAATAAATGGAACAAGTTTCTCTACAATGGATCATTTCAGAAGCTTTGATGTGCAAATATACACTGTGAAACTTCAAAAGGGCATGTGATGTGTAGCATTTCCCAACTGTTAATCATAGGAACTTACTTTCTTCACAGAACCTCTATTAATATCTTAGAGAAATGCTTGTAAAGAGGTAGAGGAGGCCATCTCCTGTTTGATGGGATGGAAAGAGCATCAGTTTCCTTTTAGCAAAATGGGAATGACCTACTCATATGCCGACCCTATTCTAAGTGCAATTACATAGCACCCTGTGAGCTCTGTACTAACAGTACCTCCACTTATAAAGAGGGAAACTGAGGCATAGACACTACAAATCATTTGTTCAATATTCCACAACCAGTTAAATGGTAGAGTCAGGATTCAGAGAGCTCAATGTTAGAACCCTGCAACTATGCTATCCTGTCTCCCCCATGGATGGACATGTGACCTGAAATGAGAGCAGCATAAAAGGACTTCTCAGTGTGGTTATGCTTCTGAGCCCAAGCTCGTATGGCTTGCTGCACAACACTCCAGTAAATTGAGAGATGAACTGTTGGGACAAAGGATAGTGACTTTATTCGAAAAGCCAGCAGACTGAGGAGATGGTAGACTAGTGTCCCAAAGAACCATCTTACTCGAGTTAAAATTCAGGCTTCTTTTATACTAAAAGGGGAGGGGGTGTGGCTGGTTGGTTGTTGCAAACATCTTGGTGCCAGAATCCTTTGTTCTTGCAGCTGTCCACCTAGATCAGGCCACAATGTCCCTGCAAACCTCCAATAAGACAAATGTTATTCTCTGTTCTGCAACTTTTTATATCTGTGTGAATGGAAAAGAGTTATAGTGTTAAAGGTCAAGCCTGGGAGGCAGAGCATTTCATGCTATAAGCAACATTCTTTTACAAAAGGTACGGAGCCAGCCTGACTCAGCACAGGCAACAGAGCACAAGGGTCAGTGCTAAAGGAACAGATCCAATATGGAGTTAGGTTGTTTCTTCTCTGTTACAGTTGGGCATTTTAACTAGATTCAGCCATTTCAGCCATTTCTGTAGTCATGATGCTGTCTGTTACCTCTGCAGAGCAGGTTATAATATACCAACGACACTTACATTCATTGTCTCATTTAAGTTTCACCCAACCCTGCCTGATACTGGAGCTGATGAGGCTACAGAGGATGAGTGTGCTGGTCAACTTAACATAGCTAATCAGGGACTAAAATAACCAGGAGTTTGCGTTATTACTGGCTTTATCCAAGTGAGTAGGGTTTCCAGATTAACCAAATCAAAACATAGGACTCCCAGTAAAACTGGAATTTCAGATAGAAAAATGAATAACTTTTTTTAGCATAAGTGTGTTTCCTACAATATTTGAGACACCCTTATACTGAAACATCATCCATTGCTTATCTGAAATTTTTGTCAGTGTTTTATCTGGTGACCTTACAAGTGAGAACAAAGGCTTAGAACACAGGATTGAGTGAAAGAAGAGCAGGGGGTGCTGGAGGACCTGGAAGCCTGGTGACGCTACTTCTGTCTCTGAGCTCCCCAGCCATGTGTGCCAGTGGTGGAAGGTGGACAGTGGGACACTGCTTCTGTCAGCCCCCTGCACATCCAAGGAAGCCTGGAGTGGCAGAAACACAAGGCCAGGCACTTCTAGTCACAGAAGTCCCTTCTAGAGCTCCCTGAAGGGTAACCCAATTGCGATGAGGTCTAATGGTGGGCCCATGGTTTCTCAGGAGGCATCCACAATGGTTCCATCTGGACCTCTACATCAGCAGCCAGCTGCAAAGCACTGAACTGCCCAGCATGGCCCAGGGACCCAGGGACCCAGTGGAGTTTATATTCCAAATATCCACAGAACAGGGCTCGCAGCCCTTGGAGGAACTTGGGGTAAAGGTGTCCAGGGGCCCCAGCAGACACAGCTCCAGGCAGTGTAGCCCCAAACCTCTTTTTCACACTTAACAGTAAGTGTTGCTTTGTGGCTAATCTTCTCTTACTAACAGCCCAGTTAGCAGCCCAGTGAAGGCTTTGCCATGCATGCTCTGTAAAGTAGAGCTTCATTGTTATTTCCAAATACTTGATATGCAGAAGATAGTTTGCATTTGAACTCTAGTTGCATTATTACAGAATAAAATTTAATGTACCATTTGCCAATAAAAGAAAAGGAAGCATTATTAAGGTTTTCAAACATAACTTTAACTCTTGTAAATGTTTGAACGGTCATAAGAAAATGGTTTCAAATATTTTATCACCTCTGTGTGAAACTCTGTTTTCAATGGTGATGATGAGAATTTGAGGAGAGCACATTAAAAAGCCAATTAGGATGTGCTTGTAACCATTTCAACCTAAAACTTGGTAGAAAAGGCCATGCTGACTTCCTCTCCCACTTGGGATGTGGAATGTCACAAGAGAACATTGCTGTCACTCTAACAATGAGAACAAGTCAGATAATCTGCAAAATTGTAATTTTTTAGAGCCTGTAAGAGTGTTCAGGTTGTAAAGAAACCTAATGAACCAAAATCGAAAAAGTAACAACGACTTTCATGAGAGCTGCGTTCTTCCTTGGCAGCACTGTGTATGGAAGAGGAAGCTGATAAGGAAAAAACAGCTGAACCTTTCGTGCAGTTTTAAAGGGATTTAAATCCCCGTGAGCTCAGACACAGAAGGTCTGCCCCTACCAACCAGATCTTCCCACGAGCCTTCCCTGAGTGCCCACAGGGTGCACTGGGGGTGTGGTAAGATTGCTGAAAGGCCCCCAGTGCACAGGTGTGCGGGGACTGCAGAGACCGAGCAGGAGAGCTGAGGGGACTCCAGCAGCTCTCCAGTCACGGTGCTGAGCATGCGGCAGTAGCTGAACGTCCCTGAGGGAGGGGCTGGAGAGCTGAGGAGAGCTCCTCTCTCTTTCCCCACGGACAGGTGGGCAGAGCCCACTGGGGTCCAAGGAGAGCTGGGAGAAACTCCATAGACACTGATGGGCCTTCCCTTACCAGGTTCAGTCCTTCTTCCTGCCAGGGGAGGAGCTGGAAAGCTGAGGAAGCCACTTCACCTAAAACACAGGTGCATGGGGCCAGCTGCAGTCCAAGGGCAGAACAGGGATGTTGAGAGAAACCCCTTCACTTAGCGCCAAGTACAAGGCAGGGGCCTGGGCAGGTGGGAGAGGGCAGGATTGCTGAGACAGGCGGAAGGCAAAGCAAACAGAGGCTGCTAAAGTTAAGGGCAGGAAAGCACTGGTAAAATTCCCCCAGACACCCATTCGCCAAGTCCTGCTAAAGGACAGGTTCTGATTCCTCCTTCAAACAATGTGAAGCATGTGGTGAGCTAAATCCACCTAAAGCAGCAAAACTTTCAGACCTGGGTCAACAGCCGATTAGATTGTCTCAAACCATCTCACTAATGGCCCACCAGACAAAAATGGTCTACAGTTTTCTAGATGTCATTGTCATTTCCTTCAGACTCTACTATCTACTGATAATTTATCATGTCTGAATTCAGTCAGAGTCAAGCAAACGTGACTCTTCCTTAAACAGAAAATAGTAAATAGAACCAAACCTAGTAAATAGAATTGCTGTTGGAGTTATCAGACAGGAGTTTTAAAATAAGAATGAATATATAAAGTGAGAGAGTGGGAAAAGTGAACAACAAGTTTGAACAGATGGACAATTTCATAGCCAAATGGAAATGCTAGGAATGAAAAATATATCGGAGACAAAGCATTATTTCAATTAGTTTATCTGCAGACTGAACCCAACAGAGGAAGGAATCAGTGAAACCTTGAACACAATCAGACAATTCATTTTTGAACTCTGCAGCCAAGATAAATGAGATATACATATGTATATAATATCTCACATATATGTATCTACATATGTATGTACATATATAGTTGTTCAAATAAACATATAATTTGAGTCCCAGGTAAAAAATTTGAATGACCTAAAATTTTTTAAAATATATGAAAGATCTCAACCCATAATTCCATAAGCTCAGCAAACCTGAAAAAAGATAAACAAAGAAATACCAATAAAAGCAGCATTAGGTACATCATAATCAAACTGCTGAAAACCAAACATAAAGAGAAAATCTTACAAGCCATTAGAGAAAATAAGACACATTGCATAAAGGGGAACAATAATAGAAATTACAGCTCGCTAGAAACAGTGGAGACCAGAAGACAGTGGAATGACATTTTTAAAATGTTGAAAGGAAAAAAAAATCAATCTAGAATTCTAGGTCTAGTGGAATTATTTTCTGAAAATAAAGTAAGGCTAAGTAAAGATACTTTCAAAAAGGAAAAAGTGGAGGGAATTGTCTCAAGCAGAACTCTTCTGTAAGGAATACCAAAATTAATTATTTTGGCCAAATTAAAACAATACCAGATAGACATCCAGTTCTTTAGGAAGGAAGGAACACCAGAAAGAGGAAACATGTTAGTAAATACAAAGGACGTTAGAACACAGACACATATACACATTTTAAAGACTATTGATCTTTCAAAGTAACAATAAAAAAAGTAATAGAATGATTTTTATTGTAGATGTGGCAAATTAAAGAAGCATATTTTAATCTCTAGGTTGATGACTAAAAAATAATGAGAAATAACTAATGATAATAACTAACATGGAAACTAAAAATGAAATGAATACCTAAAAATACTTAATTCACACCAAAAAGAGGCAGAAAAGGAGGAGCAAAAACAAAACAAAACAAAACAAAAGAGCAGTTGGAGCAATATAAATCAAAGGCCACTATGGTAGCTTAAAACTCACATGTATCAATTAATGCATATGGATGAAAGAGCCAAATGAAAAGCCAGAGATTGTCAGACTGGCTAAAAATTAACAGGACCAAAGTGTATTATTGTTGACAAGAAACACACTTCACATATAAAGACACAGAAAATTTAAAGGTAAAAGAATGGAAAATGGAAAAGGAAATGCTAATCATTAAAAATCTACTATTACTGTATTTTATAACAAAAGCAGACTTCAAGATAGAGCATTATTGAGAGAGAAAGGCATTTCATAATAATAAGAGGGTCAGGTGATCAAGAGAATATGACAATTTTGAATACAACAGAACTAAATAAAATTGTACATAGATCCACAACTATCATCTTCCAATACAAGACTGTTTTGTCTACATTGAGAATTTGTTGTTTAGTGTAGCCACCTTTGTTAATAATCTTAGCTGGATCTTCTGGATAACTAGCTGCACCTTCTACATCAGCACTTGCTGACTGATCACGCATTTTGATGTTATGAAGACGGCTTCTTTCCTTAAACCTCATGAACCAACCTCTGCTGGCTGCAAACTTTTCTTCTGCAGCTTCCTCACCTCTCTCAGCCTTTCTAAAACTGAAGAGAGTTAGGACCTTGCTCTGGATTAGGCTTTGGCTCAAGGGGATGTTGTGGCTGGTTTGGTCTTCTATCCAGACCACTCAAACTTTCTCTGTATCAGCAACAAGGCTATTTTGCTTTCTTGTCATTTGTGTGTTCACTGGAGCAGCACTTTTAATTTTCAGACCAAAAGTTTCAAAAGTTCTGAGACTTTTCCTTTGCATTCATAAGTTGGCTAGCTGTTTGGTGCAAAATGCCTAGCTTTCAGCCTACCTCAGCTTTTGACATGCCTTTCTCAATGAGCTTAATCATTTCTAGCTTTTGATTTAAATTGAGAGACATGTGAGTCTACCTTTTACTTGAACATATAGATGCCAATGTAGGGTCATTAATTGGCTTAATTTCAATACTGTTGTGTCTCAGGGAATAGAGAGGCCTGAGGAGAGGGAGTGAGATGGGGGAACAGTGGAGCAGTCAGAACACACAACATATTATGCTTGATAAAAGGAGCCAGACACAAAAGATTACATAATGTATTATTCCATTTATATGAAGTCCTTTCCACAAGAATAGATCAAGGGGCCGCTTGTAGGGGCAAAGCATTGACTGATTGTAGGCACAAAGAAACTTTTTAGAGCAAAAAAAAAAAGTTCTATGTCTCGATTGAGGGGTATGTGTTCACTTGTCAAAAATTATCAACAATGTACTAAGATCTGCATATTTCACTGAATGTACGTTATGCCTCAATAAACTTTCCCGTAAATAATGAAGCTATGTTCACAAAAGCAGGCTTAAGTTTTCAAAAAGCTTGAAGTGTTCTAAATTGACAAGGTAGTACAGATTCAGTATTTAATATCTTCTACAGTGTAAGTACTTGATTTTTATTATATATTTTTTTTCACCAAGCCTTATCAAAATGCTTCAGAAGGCCCTGCTGTTTGTTTCAGTGTACCCTGCAAATATTACACTTTCCACATGAGCCACAAATACGAACATGGGACACACTGGTCTACCTGGGGTTGAAGCAGAGAGAGGGTTGGGGAGAGACACGTGTTTGGGAGGCAGGCTGCGCAAGAATGGAAGGGGTGTTTAAGTCAGAGCGTTGCTGTAAGGATTCAAATGAAATGGAGTCCGTGAAAGTAAAATGGGATTGTGCATCTATTGTTTCTAGCACGATTCCTGGTTCCAAAGCAGGTGCTAAATTAATAGTGCTTCCTCTCCCTCTAGAGCACTCTTATTTCAGGGCGGTGTAGATTGCGTCTCTCTATAGGGAAACCTACAGCTTCTATTTGGGAAAATGTATTTTTCATATCTTTATTTCCTGTAAGAAAAGGTTGGAATTGTCATGGGACCCAGGTTTTGCTGCTCTTCAAAAATGAGCTTTTTTTTTTTTTTTTTAAAGAATATTCTGAGTCTTCATAGCTCTGGCCTTAAACTGTATGCGACTAAGGGGCTCAGAATTCATTCATTGATCATTGAGCAGTCAGGGGAACCGTGAAAGGGCAGTCTTGCTGCAAAACTAAATATTTTGTCATAATTAAGATGACAAGAAGGAGCTTTTCAGAATTATAAAAAGACTCTTCTAGACAATAGAAAGTACTTAATTTAAAATACCAAAGTTGCAAATTCATATATTTATTAAGATAGCAGGTATTCAGGAAGAATTATTTTTTTAAGTTTCTTCAGGCAGTTCTTATGACTTAATCTCTCAAATTAATTTAGGAAGAGTGTGTCACTGATGAAAATGTCTTTCAAGGCAGTTTTAAGCCAGTAGAATCTAAATAAAGGGTTCTTTTTTAAATAGTACTACTCATTTTGCCTTGGGTTAATTATCAAAACAATGCCTTGAGTGTCATTTCATGTTTTGAACAGGAGGCCAGGAGAGCCAGAGTAGGGGTGGGGGTTTCTTGTTTTTTTGTTTTTAGTGTTTATTTGTTTTCATACTTGTGATATATTCTATATTTCTCCACCATTTAACATTAATTATCTTAAATTTTTTGAAGGCATTTTTGGAGCACCCACAATACATCACATCAAACATATTTCTGCATTGAATTTTCACAGCCTTCCTCCTTCTTATTTTACAGATGGTGGAGTCAGGGAGCAACATAAAAGGCTGATATATTTACTTACCCAGGGTCCACAGTGGATAGAAAATGGAGCTGGGCTTGAAGTCTTGCGCTGTCTACTTCCCCATGGTTTCTGACATCCCACCCTGCCCCTGTGCACCCTGTGCTCCATGAGGGAATATGAAGGAGAGAGGCCACCATGATGTGAGCACCGCCTAGCCTTTTTGGGGCACTTGTGCCAGGCAGGGAGACCTCAGAGCACTGTGGCTGAGGATAGGGCACCCGGCAGGCACACACTCCCATCAGGGCCCTCCTGGTGGTCTCTCTGTCCACCCTCACAGCAGGGTTTCGGTGATGGTTGATTTTTCCTACCCGTGTGCACTTAGGAGAACTTCTGGTCCAGGATCCCTGCCCCTCAGCAGACACCCACTAACAGCAGCCCCCTCCCCCAGCAGACACTAGCTTCACCCACTTGTTTCTCTGCGAGCCGAGGAGAGTGAGGAGGAGCACCAGCCACTGGGCTGTGAGCATGGGCAGGACCTCACCATCCTAGCATGATTCATGCGGCACAAAAGGAACACTGGAGAAAAGACCTCACACTCAACCGTCTGTTGCAACGCCATGAAACGCCCACCATTTTGTTCCCTCCTCAAGGGCTTCCTGGAATTTTTTCTGTTTTGACTGGTTTAAATCATTTTTCTTATAAGCTAAGTCTAATGTCTCAGCTGACTCAGGAATTAATGAACTTGTTGAACTTTTGAAGAAGACCAACAGATCTGGCTTTTTAACCTTGGGGTTGAGGGCATTTAAGCCATTTAAAAAGTTAGTCCCAAGGATAATTCACATCTTTCCTAACCTTTAGCTTTTCATTTATCCCTGATAATTGAAGTTTTACAAAATAGAAAATGAGCATGGGGAAGGAAATTTACTGGCATTAAGACTACTTACCTACTGGGGTTAGCAGGTACAAGCAACTGTATATAAAATAAATAAACAACAAGGTCCTGCTCTATAGCACAGGGAACTACATTCAATATCTTATAATAACCTATAATGAAAAAGAATATAACTGAATCACTATGCTGAAACTAACACATTATAAATCAA
Source organism: Camelus dromedarius (assembly GCF_036321535.1). Classification (NCBI taxonomy): domain Eukaryota; kingdom Metazoa; phylum Chordata; class Mammalia; order Artiodactyla; family Camelidae; genus Camelus; species Camelus dromedarius. The sequence goes on from NC_087439.1 coordinate 17,038,114, forward strand.
CTATACTTCAACTTAAAAATAAATAAACAAACATTATCACTCTCATTTTTTCTTCACAACAACCAGTAATATTGACACTATTATTATCTCCATTTCACAGATGGGAAAGAAAGGCTGGAGAGGACAAGTAATTTGCCCAAGGTCACATAATTGGTCAGTGGCAGTGCTGGGACTGGAACACGGGCCAGATTGACACCAAAGTCCACTCAAGCCTCCTTCTCTGGGGTTCTAATTTTAACTCCAATCTGTCTAACTCCAAAGCAGACAGACTTTCCACTGCCATGTTTTCTAACAATAAATACCAGTCACAGGGAGTTAGTTACTCACACAGATGGTTTGAACAGTGCAGCTAACTCGATCCAGCCTTTCTTTCATAACCCCAATAGGACAACACCTTTCAGTGTTAGGAGCACACACTTGAAGTTTCTCAGACCCGTTCCTACATTGCCTCTTGTTGACTGAGTGACCTTATAGGTGTTACTCAACCTCTCTGAGCCTCCACTCCTGACTCCTTGAATGGGAAAATAATAGTACCCACCTCAGAATATTGTTGTAGGAATTAGTTGAGAAAGTGTTGGGAAAATCTTGATTATACACAATAGCAATTATTATAAGATATTACCCCACCCAATAAAGATAAAATATACCCCAAAGTACGTTTAGGAACAAAATATCAGCCATGCTTTCATCATAATGTCACCATTATCTAACTGGGTGACCTTGGATACGTTACATAAAGTCTCTTGACCTGTGTTTATTCATAAATAGGAACAGGGTGAGATGGTTGTTAAGTTATCTTCAAACACTAATCTTTGATAATTCTAGGAGTGTGTATGAAATTGCTTTGTAGTTTATAAATCACTGTAAAATGTGCAGTATAGGATCTCTTTCTTTATCAAGGAGCTGGGACAGAGAAGAGTGGAACTGACACCTATTGGCAGCATTTTATGTGTATTATTCCACTTCTCCCTCACATTCTTCCTAAGGGGTTGGTATTTTAAAACAAATGTTACAGATGCATCTGAGCTTCAGAGAGATAAAATGACTCGCCTTGGTTTGCACAGTTAGATGAGAGGGGATAGCTCTCAAAGTCACATCTACCGAAAACCTCAGATTCAGCCTTGGAAGTAGTCCCTGGAGATTCACCAAGCTCAGGAGGGACTTTGGGAACCAGGAGGAAGTATGTATCTGTGGCCTAAGCAGGTACCTTGCCATGGGCAGGGCTTTTCAGGCCTTTCCCTTTTCCAAGTGTCGCAGCCATGGAGACCGAGGGAACCACTGGGGAAGGAAAAGGGACATGCAAATTACAAGGCAGCTCTACCTTCTGCTGGGTGTCCAAATGTAGACCACAAGCTCCAGGAAGCAGGAGTGCCCATCCACACCAAAACGAGGGTTACAATATTCTTTGAAAGAATTTGCTGTTTCCCCTAAAACAGGGATACTGTCGTTTAGGAACATGTTTTAAAACTTAATTTACCATTAATACTGCTTCCATTTTGAATTAGCTATGGGGGACACCATAATTTCTTTAATTTATAATTTAAATAATGTACAAAAGTAGGGCACTAGAAAATTTTTTAAAATAGATTTTCTTTTTAAAATCAGTTTTTAGGCTCAAAGCAAAAGTTTCAGACAGTTCCTGTGTAACCGTTGTCACCACACATGTGGAGATTTCCCCATTATCCACATCCACACCAAAACGGTACATTTATTACCATTGATGAAGCTACACTGACACGTCATTATCAACCAGAGTTAAGAGTTTACATTAGGGTTCACTCTCTCTTGGTGGTGTTCATTTTATGGGTTTGGACAAATATAGAGTAACATGTGTCACCATATAGTATCCTGCAGAGTAGTCTCACTGCCCTAAGCATCCTCTGTGCTTCACCTATTCATCCCTCCCTCCTAGCCCCCTACCCCTGGGAACCCCCAATCCTTTGTAACTCTCTCCACAGCATTACCTTTTCCAGAATGACATACTGTTGGGACCATATACTATGTAGCCTTTACAGATTGGGTTCCTTCACTTAATACACATTTAAGGTTCCTGCACGTCTTCTTACAGCTTGATAGCCCATTTCTTTTTAGTGCTGAATAATATTCTGTTGTCTGGATGTATCATGGTTTTATCCATTCACCTATGGAAGGGCATGTTGGTTGCTTCCAAGTTTTGGCAATTATGAATAATGCTGCTGTAAACATCGTGTGCAGGTTTTGGTGTGGCCATAAGTTTTCTTCTCCTTTGGCTAAATACCAAGAAGCACACTTGCTGGATTGCATGTAGGAGTATGTTTAGTTTTGTAAGAAACTACCAACTGTCTTCCAAAGTAACTGTATCACTTTACATTCCCATCAGCAATGAATGAGACTTTCCTGCTGTTCCACATCCCTTTCAGAATGTGTTATTGTGTTCTGGGTTTTGGCCCTTGCAATAGTTGTGTAGTGATATCTCATTATTGTTTCAATTTGCCATTCCCTAATGATTTCAGAGGTGGAATGTCTTTTCATATTCTCTTTTGCCATTCGTGTATCTTCTTTGTTGAAGTATCTGCTAAGGTCTTTTGCCCGTTTTAATTGGTTTACTTGTTTTCTTACTGTTGGGTTTTAAGAGTTCTTCGTGTATTTTGGATTATAGTTCTTTATCAGATGTGTCTTCTGCAGATATTTTCTCCCAGTCTGTGGTTTATCTTCTCATTCTCTTGACACTGTAAGTTTTTTAATTCTTAAATCCTCTAAGGTTATAACTGAGGCTTAACACCATCTCCACTCTGAGAATAGGAAAATACAAGGACCTTATCACTAACACTGATGACTTCCAGCTCCCAAATACCAAAAGTGTTAACAAGAAAAATTCCCTGAAATTTAGATCCTATGCCAATATCTACCAAGTGCTAGTAATGCACACAGATGGCCATGGCCGTCTTATCTTAAATGTGCTGTGAAGGAACCTGGAGAACACCGTGCGAGCAGACTGCTGACTCAGAAAGCTCAGACTCCTGCTGTAAAATCGCCCTCACGTTACATCAGGGGCTTAATCTGAGCCCTAGCTCTCACAGTGACTATTTCTAGAAGTATAGGTGAGGAGACCCTGAAGACCCTGAAGTCTGTTTGGCAAATAAGCATTTAGTATTATTTCATTCCAATATGAATAGAATGGATATGAATGGTCAAGATAACCATTATGTTTATGACACAAATGAGTTATAAATACATATACATTTCTCAAGATAGTTATTATCTCGTAGATGCTATATGGCATGTATGTAATTTCAAACTGCCCTTCTGGTGAGAGAAGGCAATAAATCTTGAGAATCACTGTGTTAATTGTATCCATAAAATCTTAGATTAGGGTGAGAACTTAGAGCTTATCTTATACAATCTTCCTTTTACGTACAAGAATCAAAATAGCCTAGACAGGAATTCTGGCTCCAAATTAACCGGCTTTGTGACCATCGGCAAGTTATTTGATATCCTTGGGACTTTGCCTTTTCTTCTGTAAGATGAGTATCCTAGACTTTTGGTTAGACATGGCTGATGGAAGACACATGTGCATCTTCACTGTCTCCTGAAACCCTTGTTAAATTGCAGTAAAGAATTTTTTACCCATAAGAAACAAAAGAATGAACAAGGGAAAAAACATGGGGAAAAGGGCTTGCAAGCAGAGAGAAACTCTCTCATTTTCTTCAGGGGAAGAAGCCAATTCACAACACACAGAACTTCAGAGAGTTTCAAGAGTTAGAGGGGACGCAGCACTCCTAACAGTGCGAGAATGGGACAGGACAGAAATTGAAGAATTAGTAAGGAAGCGGATGAACTCCTGGGTTCCCTTTCCAGCCACGTGTAGTCAGATCTTCCTTCACAAAGCTGAAGACTGGAGGAGAAATTGAACCGAGGGACTAAGAGATGCCAGGAATAGCAGAAGATAGGCTGCTACGCTAAAAACAAGGGGACTGGGCAAAAGGCTACTTTTTGGATGGTGAAAGTCCCCAAGGCCCCTGTGCTAATCAAAATGATTGCCTCCCCCCCCCCCCAAAATGCCCAAGTCCTAATTCTCAGAACCTATGACTGTGTTACATTACATGGCAAAGGGGAATTAAAGTACTAGATGGAATTAAGATTGCTAATAAACTGACCTTTCAACAGGAAGATTATTCTGGATTATTTAGTGAGCCCAGTGTAATCATGAGCATCCTTAAAATGAAAGAGGGAGGCAGGGAGTCACTGAAAGGAAGATGTGACTATGGAAGAAAAGCACAGGGATGCAAGTTTGCTGGCTTTGAAGATAGATGAAGGGGGCCATGAGCCAAGGGATGTGGGTGGTCTCTAGGAGCTAGAAAGGGCAAAGAAATGGCTTCTGCTCTAGGGCATCTGGAAGCGAACAAAGTTGGACACCATGACTTTATTTAGCCCAGTCTGACCCATGTCAGACCTCTGTCCTACAGAACTGTAAGATAGTAAATCTGTGTCATCTAAGCCATCAAGTTTATAGTTATTTGTTACAGCGGCAACAGAAAACTAATACATCCCTCCAGGATGCAATAACAAAGTGCACCTGTGTTATTTACAAATACAGAATAAATTCCAGAAGAAATAACTAGAAAAACTAAATACGGTTGCCTCTGGGAAGAGGGAATTGGTCAGGGTAGAGTAGATAAGGGGTCTGTGTGTTTCTGTGTAAGTCTTGCAAAAGCATGTAAACTTTAAAATTATGTTGCAGTATTATGGTGAAAAAAATACAACTAAAGAAAATACTAAGTTTCTTAGAAGATTTTGACACAGTCAACTTAGTCTACCCAGGTACTGGGAACCATGTTCTGAACAACTGAATTAACCAGTTACTGCCCAGCCATCCTGTAACAAACAAGATTGCTCTGTGTCACAGTATTCTGTGATGTGTTCTTCATTTTAAAACTATTTCTTACAATTTAAATATTTAGTTGTGTATGCTTTAAGTGTAAATATTTGCATCATCATATTTATGAAATCATGAAATATATAGTGTCTACATGAGTGCAACAGCATTTTTTTACAGTTGTATCATTTGGCTAGTGGGACATCTTATGTTTCTTGGTCCCTGCCACGTTCATCCCCTTATGATCATTACTAACATGTGGTCTTTGGCCTGAATCTCAGCATTCTATAGATTTTTGATACAAAAGATGGATTTTAGAGTAAGGCTTCAACCATATTGAAGTGTTTCCTGTTGCAAACTATAGGAATTCCAACAAAGTAACCATAATAGGAATGATATTTATTTCTATGTTTCTACTATTTTTATCATAAAAATAATTTGCTATTGGGACTTGAAAAAAGCCATTCCAGAGTGATAAACTCTAAATTCAGGTTCCTTCTGCAGGGTGAGGGTCAGAGAAGAAGAAGGGGATTACAGGAGACTCCCATGTGTTGACTGCACAGCTATGCGTTTGCTCTATTTTTAATATTGTCTAAAATATTTTTAAGAGGCTACATTCTCATTAATTTCCAATATATGCTTTAAAAGTGAAATTGTATGAAATTAATTTAAGTGCTGACAGCACTACCTTGCTTAACAGATCTTACAGTACAACGAGTATCCTGCCTTCATCCGATCACTTTGAGACAGCGGCCACTTTGGCAATAGCAATATTCGCGTGCCTGCAAATATGTACCGTCCACACACATGTGAACACCTATCTTGAATGCAAATCACAGTGTATTCATGCAGACTTGTTTCACTTGTGTTAAGAAAACATCTTAAAATGCTCCTGAGGTCATTAGTTTCCATGTGAAGTCATGCTATGTGGTCAGTTCATTTACTGCAGCCAGCTGTAAAGGCACCTACCTGAATTTCAGCTATGAGATCTTTCAGTGCAAGAAATGTGATCTAGTTTTAGAAGCAATGCTACTTCTGCTTTAACCCGCATAAAGAAAAGTTGATTAGTTTAATTATTATCAGTGTATAGGGAATTGGAAACAGACTTAACATTATGCCGTCACTAAAGCATAATTAAAGGATTTTTTCCTTTAGCCGATGTTACCAGAACTATCATTTGTCCTAAGCATTAATTTCGAAAAGAAATTTCACAAATTGCAATATTTCCCTTTTGTATAGATGTGAATGAATGATTTAACTTAATTTCATTTTTCCTCTGATTTCAAGCCCTCCTTACACACTTTCATTAAGTAACTTAATTTATTCAAATGAGAACTAGCCCCTCTAATTCCATCTTGTATCCCTCAAGAACACATGTTCCTTTGTTAGGCCAACTCAACCACCTGATGCTGAATATTTAATTTGAGGAGCATCTCCAGCATCTGGCATTAGCTGTCAGTCTCTCTGTAGCTGGTTTAGCTAGGATCTTTGTATATTTATGTTTAGTTTTTTCATTGACATTTTATTAAAAAAAAAAGGTGTGGGGAAAACTAGGAAGAGAGAGTGTAAAAGGTTAGCAACAAGGATGTGTCGTAGCAGAATTTTTATAGTATCTGGTAAAAAATAAAAGCAAAATTTATTAGATGGTTATAGAAAGTGTTTTAAAGCTCAAAAATTTATTTTAGAATGTATTGTGATAGATAAGATTTCCTTATTTTATAAAGAGTATGGTAAGTTGGGTGAGTTATCAAATTTAGATTATCTTCCAAAAGAAACAATCCATTTAGTTTGCTGTTAAGCAGACCTTTAACTGGTGATTTGGAGCAGATAATATTAAAGATTTTGGGATGAGTGGAAAGTGTAACTGTTTATCTGGCCTGCCTATGAAAGATAATATATAACTTCAAACTAGGGAACATTTAAGACAACAAATGTCAGTTTTCCTACTAAATAATAAATGAAAGGTCATTATCCACTATGTCCTGAAGACACCACAGGGAGCTTACTGGGTAAACATAACTGAATTAATCATAATGGAAATGAAAGTGTTATAACTTACACACATTTAAAAATCTGATAGGTCACCATTTGCTGTAGAAGTGAGTCAAAACTGAAAACTATTTATCAATTTAAAATAGCTATGAAATGGTAAAATGGCAAATACTTATGACTAAGATTGACACTAACTTAACTGTAGTGTAATTCCACAAATAATCTTTTGCATTTCAAAATTATCAAAATATTGCCCAAGGCACAGCATTTGGGAAAATTTTTAAATGCAAATGGAATACCTATTTTCTATGATCATTATAAAGATCAAATGTACAAATTTGTGTAAAGCATATATCAAGCACAGCACTTCACATATGTAAAGCGTTTGATAAATTATAGCTGTTAGCTGCTACCTATTTTGTCAGACAACCAAATAAGTGAATATCCAAGTTCTGATCCAACCTTCCTATTGATGGAGACCTTGATCCTTCGTTAGCTCATCCATTCCATTGTTGGATAACTGCAAAGCCTAGAAAGGCCATTTTTATACTGAGTCAAGATCTTCAACTTCCTGCTGCAGGTATCAGTTTTGTCCATTGGAGCAAAACAGAACATGACAACCCTTTAAACGTATCTACACAGCTGTATCCTCCTCTTGACAGTCATCTGTAGAAAGCTGAACCTAGAAATGACCACAGTAGTCCAGGGAAAAGCTTAAGATTAGGGTTACCTAGAGATTCAGGAGTTTATGATTACCCCACCCTTACACTAGTGTTGGAGCTTAAGTGTCTGTGTTATTACTCAGGACATTTTAAATTGCAAATGACAGAAACTTAATTATCTTGAGTTAAAAAAGAATTTATCAGGTTCTATTAGGTTCTTAGACTAGAATGATACTGAGAAAGGAGGGATGGAGCTGAGCCACAGACACAGCTGACTCAAGGAACCCAAATATAGACAAGTTTCTTTCTCCATCTCTCATCTGTTCTTATCTTTGCGAAGACATAGCTGCATACACATCCAAAGCTTTACCTCTCAGAACCCAGGGTTTCAAAGAGAGACTGGCTTACCATTCTCTGATTTTGAAATAATCATATTTTAAAATTAATAAATCAGAACTTAGAGATGAATTCTCACTCTTGAGTCAAATGTGCGCTCCGGGACCCCTCCACTGTGGCCAGGGAACCAGGTCTTGTTGTGATTTAAGTGCTCTTGTTGCAACCATTTGGATTCCGTGAAGGGGCTATTTGCTGTACAGACAGGCCTGCAAGTGTTTACTACAGAGTACATTGTTTTAGGTTTCATTTTTTAACTAGCAATTGATTAAACCACCTTTTCCATTTATATTTAACCTGATATGTATAGTCCCACGTGTCCCATTCTGCACTTGTGATATTGGCTACCTGAACCTCTGACATCATTTATGCTGACTGAATTTCAGCACATCTTTGCAGCCTATTGAAATTTCATGTTAGAATTTCTCATTCAACATATGTTACTAATGTATTAAAATTGTCCATCTGAAGTCTGGCTTTCACATCTTCACAAGTAGATAATAAAACGGACAGAGTCACAGACAGAACCTTGTTGCAGTCCATCAGAAACTCCTTTCAGGGCTGACATGGGTCTGTCCATCCATACCTTTTCTGTACAATCATTCAAACAGCCATGATGTCTTAGAAACGAGTCTTTCCAGAAGCCCGTGGATGTAAATGTCGGAGACACTGAGGTTAAAAGGTTCATCATCTCCTCATCCCACAGGAGAAAATTATTTGGGGAGCCGTGTTTCTGCAACACCCAAAAATAGGGAAATTCTTAAACAGTGACCTGAAACTCCAGTTTTCCCCCTCAAAGAGGAGGTGGTGCCTGAAATACTTTGTAGCGTTGTACAGATTATCTCGACAAATCATTTTTCTGGTGAAAAGAGAATTCAGAAAGAAATTTCCCAGAAATGCAGTTCTGACAAGAAGGACAAAGCCTCTAAAGCCCCAGATGGAAGGGGGGAGGGGGTGCAGGCACCTTCAGTACAACGCCCAGCTGCCGGCCCAGGACAGGCACAAATCTCAGCCGTCTCCACCTGTGCTCTCAGATACCCTCAGCTCTCAAATGCCAAGTCATGCTTGGAAAGCTCTGATTCCCCTGAATATTTTCTCAACAGACTTGGCTGATACTATCTTATTTTCCAGTTGCTTCCCACTTTTTAACTGGTGTGTCAAATTGTGTTGTTAGTGGAGTGAATGAACTATGCCATCCGTAAACAGTTACCTTCAACCCAATTTTGATGCAAAACATTCCGTTTATTGACTTATCCTTTCATTCATTCAGCAGCATTTACTCAATGCTGCATTTACATACATTTGAAATGTGTCACGCTCTGAGGATAGCTCAGTTCTCAGAACAGACACAGTCCCTGACTTTGAGCATGGAACCTCAAAACCCTCTTCTTCAGCCCAGTAGGTCTGCTCACTGACCACTGAAACTTCCAGCACTTTCCTGACCACCCCCACCCCCACCCTAGCATTCTCTCCTATCCATGGTATTCTGTTTAAATCATCTCATAGGATATCTCTCCCTCCATAAGGCTCCCACATCAACCCAGCCTGCAGTGCTGTTTCTGCTGTCTGAGTTCTTGTAACTGAATTGCTTGCACACTGACAGACAGCTATCAGCTACATTTGATAGACGGAAATGAGTTTTAATTAGAGTGGGATAGATCCATGTTCAGATCCCACCTCAGTGACTTACCAGATTGTATGGTCATAAATTATTTAACATTTCTGAGCCACGTCCGTCAAGTGAGGATAATGCCAATTTCACAGAGAAATAATTGATTCCATATGCCCTGTTTTTATCCAAGCATCCAGTTCCCTACCAACAGTATACAGGAAAAAGAATAGGACTTGGACTTAGAACATGAATGCTTCTATACACCTTGGCTTTGATCCATCGGAAATTTCACCTAATATCTGTGAGTCTCAGTTTCCTGAGAAGAAAATTAGGGAAAATGATTAATTCTTATTACTTGAAAAGGCTATTGTGAAGAGGAATCAAGTTAATGTATAGAAAAGTCCTTTATGAGCTAGAAAGTATAGGACACATGGCAGACTGCGTCTTGATGACTATTTTGTAGGTTTCCTAACCATTAACTAGATTATCGACCTAACTGGGTCCGTGAAGCTATCTCCTATTTCTCTCTTGCAACTCTCCTATTCCTACAGTGTACAGAAACAGTCAGCAGTCCTGACAGCTGAACACACACACACACCCCTGTTCATATTCCGTTTTAAGGCTTTTTATAAAGTATACTATGGATGCAAAAAGTACACGAATCTTTTTTTAATTGAAGTATAGTCAGTTATAATGTGTCAATTTCTGGTGTACAGTGTAATGTCCCAATCATGCATATATATACATATATTTATTTTCATATTCTTTTTCATTAAAGGTTATTACAAGATATTGAATATAGTTCCCTGTGCTGTACAGAAGAAATTTGGTATTTTATCTATTTTTATATACACAAATCTTAACCTCACTTGATGAATTTTTATAAAGTTCATTAGCAACCACCCAGCTCAATTTACAAAACATTACCAGAAACCCAGAGCCTCTACCACAATACCCCACCCACTCAAAATTAGCCACCATTCTGAATTCCATAACCAAAGAGTAGTTTGCCTATATCTTAGTGCTTAATATAAATGAAATCATGCAATATGAACTCTTCATATCAGGATTATTTCACTTAACATTAGGAATGGAGAGTCACTCTTTTTTATTGAAATATATTTGATGTATAATGTGTAAATTTAGGTGCACAACATGTTAATTTGATACATTTATATATTGTAATATAATTTCCATTGTGGTGATAATTAGCACCTCTATCACATTATATTATTATTGCTTCTTTTTAGTGGTTGGGATAATTTTATCTCTTTTTATTTAGTGTTTTATTCTCTTAGCAAACTTGACAATTAAAATATGATACTGTTGTCTGTATTCACTATACTGAGCGTTAGAGCTCTAGGACTTACTACTCTGCAAGTTTGTAGCCTTAAACAGCCTCTCTCTCACCACCCTACCCCCTTTCCCTGGAAACCATCATTTTACTCTCTATATGAACTTGGCTTTTTCAGATTCAGCATATGAATGATGTCGTACAGATTTGTCTTTCTCTGTCTGACTTACCTCATTTAGCATAATGTGTTCAAGGTCTATCCATGTTGTCACAAATGGCAGCATGTCCTTCTTTCTCATGACTGAATTATAGATATATAGACACACAGCATGTCTCTTTTATCCATTCATTCGTTGATGGCACTTAGATTATTTCCACATCTTGGCTATTGTGAATAACGCTGCAGAGAACATGGGAGTGCAGATATCTCATCAATATCCTCTTTTCATTTCTTTTGGGTATACACCCAGAAGTGGAATTGCTGGAGCATATGGTAGATTGATTTTTAATTTTTTGTGAAAACCTCATATTCCTTTCCACAGGGGCTAAACTGACTGACATTCCCACCAACAGTGCACCAGGGGTGCGATTTCTCTGCATCCTCACCAGCACTTGTTACGTCTAGTCTTCTTGATGGTAGCCATTCTAACAGTTGTCAGGTGCTATCTTCTGGTTTTGATTTGCATTTCCCTGATGATTATAAATGTTGAGCGACTTTTTATGTATCTGTTGGCCCTTTGGATGTCTCCTTTGTAAAAATGTCTGTTTAATTCCTCTGTCCATTTTTAATCAGATTTATTATTGAGTTGTATGAGTTCTTTACATATTTTGAATGTTAACTCCTTATCCAATATATGGTTAGTAAAAATTTTCTTCCATTCTGTGGTTTGCTGTTTCATTTTAATTGTTTCTTTTGCTGTGCAGAAGCTTTTAAGTTTGATGTAGTCCCATTTGTTGATTTTTGCTTTCTTAGCTTGTGATTTTAGTGTCATAACCAAAAAAATCATGGTCACAACCAATGTTGAGGAGCTTCTTATCTATATTTTTTTCTAGGAGTTTTATGTTATCGGGTCGTATGTTTAAGTCTTCCAACCATATTGAGTTAATTTTTGTGAGTGGTGTAATGGGTTCAATTTCATTGTTCTGCATGTGTTTATCAAGTTTTCCCAGCACCATTTATTGCAGAAACTATCCTTTCTCCATTAGGTATTCTTGGTGAGTATTAGTTTACCACGTATGCAGGGGTTTGCCTCTGGGCTCTATTCTGTCTCATTAGTCTATGTGTCTGTTTTTATGCCAGTACCATCTTATTTTGATTTCTATAGCTTTGTAATATAGTTCTAAATCAGAAAGTATGATATTTCTGACTTTGTTCTTTCTCAGAACCACTTTGGCTACTTGGGATCTTTTCATACAAATTTTAGAATTGTTTTTTCTATTTCTGTAAAGAATGCCATTGGAATTTTGATAGTGACTGTGTTGAATCTATAGATGGCTTTGAGTGTTACGGACATTTTAACAATGTTATTTATTCCAATCTATGGACATGGATATCTTTCCATTTGTTAGTTTCTTCTTTGACTTCTTTCAACAACATGTTACAGTTTTCATCTCATTCACTTTGTTTCTGTGTGTCCTTAGAATTGAAATGAGTCTCCTGTAGGTAGCATATACTTGACCATTATTTTTTTAATCTGTGTATCCTTTCTGTGACTTTTGATTGGTAAATTAAATCCATTTACATTTAGAGTGATTATTGTTATGTAACAACTATCTTATTGTTTGCCTTCTGTTTGTTCTGTATCTCCATTTTTTTCTTTTCCCCTCTGGTAAGCCCTGTCTCTCCCTATTTTATGTTTCAAGGATCTATTCTAGATTTTTCTTTGTGGTTACCATGAGGCTTACATAAAACAGTCCACTTTATACTCCTTCCCTTTTATACTTTTGATGTCACAATTTGCCTCTTTTTATGTTGTGTGTTCATAACAAATTCATAACAAATCTGTAGTTATTTTTAATACTCTTTTCCTTTAACCTTTACACGATAGTTAAGTGGTTAACACCCCAATCTAATATAGAGTTACAGTTTTTTGACTCTGTTTTTGCCTTCACTAGAGTGTTGTGTACCTTCACATATTTTTATGTTGCTAGTTAGTATCTTTTCATTTCAGCTTAAGTAACTTCTTTCAATATTTCTTGCAAAGCAGGTCTAGCAGTGGTGAACTTCCTCCATGTTTTGGTCTCAGGGAGCCTTTATTTCTCCTTCGTATATGAAGGCTAACTTTGCAGAAACTATTATTGGCTGGCAAATTTTATCTCTCAACCCTTTGAAAATGTCTTTCTACTCTCTTCTGGCCTGTAGAGTTTCAGCTGAGAAATCTGCTGATAGTCAAATTGGTGTTCCTTTGTAGGTTACTTTTTTTCCCCCGGCTACATTTAAGATTCTGTATTTATTACTCTTTTTAAGAGTTTCACTATAATGTGTCTTGGAGATCTTTGAGCTTTGAAATAATCAGGTGTTCTACTAGCTCCATGGACTTTTATGACCAAGTCTTTCCCCAGGTTTGTTTTTCAAATATACTTTCTATCCTCTTCTCCCTCTCTTCTTCTTCTGATGTGCTGATTATATTTGCCTTTCTGATCAAAGCCAATAGATCTTGTAGGGTTTCTTCACTTTTAAAATGTCTTAGATCTCTTTCCTCTTCTAACTGAATTATTTCTGCATTTCCATCCTTTATCCTTTCTTCCATCTGGTCTGCCCTATTACCAGTGCTCTCTATTGCATTCTTCATCTCATTCGCTGAGTTCTTCAGGTCCAGAATTTTCTTAATTTTAATCTCTTTGGTAAAGAACCCCTTCCATTCATTAACTGCTGTAGCTAGGCTGTCACTTAGCGCTTTTGCTCTCCACTTCCTCCACAGCAGAGGCCACTGAGCTCCACCTCCTCTACTAGAGAGGTCTCTGCTGCTGCTGCCACCAAAAACCCAGCCTGTGCAGTGTTACCCTGGTGAGGGGGGCCACCTTGCCAAGTTCCTCCCTTTCCTCTGTATCCAAACTGGTCTCTGTCCCACTGCAGTGCCATGCTGGACTCTCCCTTCAGACAGGATGGACTTCCACACACTCTCCCACACATACAGGTATCTCTCTAGGCATATGGCACTCTCTAGGTTCCTGTTTCTGCAATCATGGTGAGTGGGATGGGGCAGGCTTGCTGGCTCCCTTGGAATCTCAGCTATTACAAATGCCCTGACCTTTCTTTTTTTTTTTTTTTTTGTCCAGATGCACAGGTAGGCTAGAAACCTCCCAGCTACCTTTGTGTAATGTGGAGAAGCACTTTTGTTCAGTTATGTATATCTAGTTGGTTGTTAAAAAAGGAGGAAAGAGGAGTAACTTATGCCACCATGATGCTGACATCACTCCCAGAGATTCACTGTTTGTTGCATGTAACAGTGGATCATTATTAGCATTGCTCTATGGTATTTACTGTATAAAGTACCAAAAAAAATTACACATTCAACTATTGATGAACACATATTGTGTCAGTTCAGAGCTATTTCAAACAGTACAATAAACATTCTTGTACATTTTCGGGTGCACTGTGTTTATATATCTGTTGGATGAATACATAGGAGTTGAATTACTGGCTCATAGGCTATGCATATGTTCAGCTTTAGTAGAGACTGTCAAACATTTTTCCAAAGTGATTGTACCAATTTACACTTAATTTGACAGCAATGAATGAGAGGTTAGTTGCTCTACTCCCTAACTAAGATTTGGGAATGTCTGTCTTTGTTTTGGCTATTCCAGTGAATGTGTAGTGGTGTTACATTGTCCTTTTAATTTGCATTTCCTGATAATTTATGAGGCTAAACATGCTTCATATGTTTATTGGCCATTTGGCTATCCTCTTTGACTAAGTGACTATTTAAGTAATTTGCCTATTTTTATATTGGATTAACTGTTTCTTAATGATTTTTAGTTCTTTATATATTCTGGATATGAGTCTTTTTATCTGAATTACCAATATATTTAATGCTGTGTGGTTTATGTTTTCTTTCTCTCAATGGTATCTTTTGAGGAATAGGAATTTCCTAATTTTAGTGTAGCCTAGGTTAATATTTTATGATTAGTATATTCTGTATCCTATTTAAGGAAACTTTGTTTACCTAAGATAATAAAGATATCCTCTGATTTTTTTCTCTTTGTTTAACTTTTGCATATATAAATCTACAGTCCACCTGGAGTTGATTTGTGTAAGGTGACAATAAGACAAATTGCCACGTGGATATCCAAATAACCCAGCACCATTTATTAAAAAGAGTATTATTTCTACACTATACCACAGTGTCACCTTTGTCAAGTATGAGGTAGCTCTGCAGATGTGAGACTGTTTTCTATTCCGCTGGTCTTTTTTATCTATTCTTTTGCAAACTTCAATCTGTCTTAATTTTAATAGATTTATCATTGTCCTGACACCTGATAGTATAAGTCCTCCAGCTTCTTTCTTTTATTAATGATCTCCTTGACTGTTTTTGACCTCTTACATCCTTATATGAATTTTAAAATCAGCTTGTCAATTTCTACACAAAATCTACTGAGATTTTAATTAGAATTGTGTTTAATCTAAAGGTTAATTTAGGAAAACTTTACATCCTGTTTTAGTTCTTCCAGTCCACAAAAATGGGGAAAAAATAGCTTCTTTATTTATTAAGGCTTTTGAAATTTCTTTTGGCAAAGTTTTGTAGTTTTCAGTGTAGAGATCTTGATCATCTATCATTAAATACATTCCCGGACTTGAAGGGTTTTATGCTAATGTAAATTTTATCTCTTTTATTTTAATTTTATTTGCAACTTTTTTGTTGCTGGTACATAAATGTATAATTGATTTCATATACCGACCTTGTATCCAGTGACCTGGATAACTCACTTATTAATTCTAGTAGTTTATCTCTAGATATTTTTTAAGATTTTCTGTGAATAATGACAGTTTTATTTTGTCTTTTTCTAAAACTTATGACTTTTATTTCTCTTTATTGCCTCATTGCATTGGTTAAGACCCTCATTTTTCTTTTAATAGAAGTAATGTTAGAATCCATATAATGTTTCCAATCTCAGGAAGATAGTTTTAAGTAATTCACCATTAAATTGACTTCTCTCCCTGGTTTGCTAAGAGCCTTTATCATAAATCAACATTGTGTTTCATCGAAAGTTTTTTCTCTAGTTATTAAGATCATAATTTTATTTACCTCCATTTTTCCGTAAATGTGTTGAATTATATTGGCTATTAATGGTAAGCTATTATTAGCATTCCTGGAATAAACTTCATTTAATTGTGATACATTACCCATTTTATATATTACTGAATTCTGTTTTCTAATATATTGTTTAGAATTTTTACATATGTCTTCTTGCTATCTATTGGTCTGTAATTTTCCTTTCTTGTAATTTTCATAACAATATGGCTATTAAGGTTACAGTGACCCCATAGAAATACTCTCTCTATTCATTAGCGGTATTAATCATTTGTTCCTCTTTTTACGTCAGTCTTGCCAGAGTTTTATCAATTTGATTCCTCTTTTTCAAGGAACAAACTGTTGATTTTGTTGATTCTCTTTATTTTGTCTTATGTTTCTCTTCTTTCTGCTTTTATTTTTATTATTTTTTCTTTCTACTTTTACATCTTTTATCTGTTTTATGACCTATTGGGATCTTGATACTTTTAGAATAAATTTGAACAGGTAATTGTATAATATCAGTAATTTCCCCTTGGCTCGTATTTGGTGCAAATGTTTTATTATCTTTTTTAATTTTAGCTTTGCTGTTTTTCACCATACAACTCATGTTCAACTTACGTAGGTTTGAATCTGCTCCTTTGTGACTACTCCTGTCACTTCAAAATGGTAGCAGTATTCGATTCTTTCCTAGATGCGTATTTCTTTTTGTTGTTGTATGGTATAAAGAAGCACTTCCCCATAGAAATATAATGCAAGCCACATACGTGATTTAAAATTTTCTATTAGCTACATTCAGAAATCAAAAAGAAATAGGTAGTGGGGAGGGTGTAACTCAAAGTGACAGAACACATGCTTAGCATGCACATGATCCTGGGTTCAATCCTCAGTACCTCCTCTAAAAAGTAAATAAATAAATAAATCTAAGTTCCCCCCCCAAAACAAAACTAAATAAATAAATGAACCTAATTTTTAAAATAGCTGGTAAAAAAAGAAACAGTTACAATTAATTTTAATCATATAATTTATTTAACTCATAACCAAAATATAGGCAGATTTTCTTTTCATGGTTCCAATATACATTAATTTCAATCACCACCATTTAGTTAAATAAAACTAGTCTTCAGGTAACATGATTCAAATATCAGTGATTCTGGTATAGTAACTGTAATTGCATAAAATACAAACTTCACTGCTAGACTTTCAATCCACACACGACTACACACACAGCAGATGGGCACCATTATCAGTGACTAGTCAGCATTTCTTTTAAAGTCTTTTGGTGATTGGTCACTGCATACGTGTCACTCACTTCTTGCACAGACAGTAAAGTGTGTAGTTGTGTTACCTCCCTATCTCTCAGTGTTAAACCCACATGACACTTTATAAAAATGAATAATCTAACGAGGGAACTGACTAATAAAGGTAAGAAGTCAGGAAAGAAACAAAGATATGTATATATATGTGCTGTTAGAAGTGAAAGCAGATGTGATTAGAAGCTGAATGACTGTGGAAATGTGAACACTACCCCGGCTCAAGAAACTCTAGAGAAGCAGCCTCAGGAGCTTCGTGAAGGCAAACATATCAACAGAAATGAGCAATGTGGTTGTGACGGAAAGGATGCAGATGCCCCAGGAGTGACACAAGAAATAAAACATCACACCAAAGAAACTTTCAGAGATATTTCACAACATTGAGAAAGCAAAGGATAAAATGTTGGAAACTGATCTCAGAAAGGAGTGTGATAATTCACCAAGGTCCATAAAAGATGTTCACTCCACATTGTGTTACACAACAAGGCAGCAAGCAGTATTCAAGTTACTCTTGATAACTTTATTAAAAAGGAAAAAAAAAACTTTAATTCTCAATGTTCCTAATATTTTAAATTATTATGTACCAAATAAATTAGTTTTACCACTTTTTACATTTTTGTGTACATGTATAACTGATAGTAAGAATGTTTAATATTTTGACAAAAAAATTTAAAGGCTACACAATGGTCATAAATTCCCCCAATTGATTGTTTTGATCATTCATATAGTTTTGGTTCACAAAGTCACCTTTATGGTTCTGCACTGTCATGCAAAACAAGGACCACCTGTATTATCATTTCACCATATGATCAATGTAAAAGTTTGGGATACATCACATTCTTTTTTTCATACTAAGGCTTCAAAATATGATGTGTATTTTATTTTTTTAAACATTTTTATTGAGTTATAGTCATTTTACAATGTTGTGTCAAATTCTAGTGTGGAGAACAATTTTCCAGTTATACATGAACATACATATATTCATTGACACATTTTTTTTTGCTGTGAGCTACCACAAGATCTTGTATATATTTCCCTGTGCTATGCAGTATAATCTTATTTATCTATTCTACATATCCCTGTCAGTATCTACAAATTTTGAAATCCTAGTCTATCCCTTCCCACCCTCTCCCTCTGGCAACCACAAGTTTGTATTCTATGTCTAGGAGTCTGTTTCTGTTTTGTGTTTATGTTCTTTTTTTTTTTCTTTAGATTCCACATATGAGCAATCTCATATGGTATTTTTCTTTCTCTTTCTGGCTTACTTCACTTAGAATGACATTCTCCAGGAATATCCATGTTGCTGCAAATGGCATTATGTTGTTGGTTTTTAAGGCTGAATAGTATTCCATTGTATAAATATACCACACCTTCTTTATCTAGTCATCTGTTGATGGACATTTAGGTTGTTTCCATGTCTTGGCTATTGTAAATAGTGCTGCTGTGAACATGGGGGTGCAGGTGTCTTTTTGAAGTAGGGTTCCTTCTGGATATATGCCCAGGAGCGGGATTCCTGGATCCTATGGTAAGTATATTCCTAGTCTTTCGAGGAATCTCCATACTGTTTTCCACAGTGGCTGCACCAAACTGCATTCCCACCAGCAGTATAGGTGGGTTCCCTGTTCTTCACAGCCTCTCCAGCATTTGTCATTTGTGGATTTTTGAATGATGGCCATTCTGACTGGTGTGAGGTGGTACCTCATTGTAGTTTTGATTTGCATTTCTCTGATAATTAGTGATATTGAGCATTTTTTCATGTGCCTATTGATCATTTGTATTTCTTCCTTGGGGTTGCTTGTTTCGGTCTTCTGCCCATTTTTGGATTGGGTTGTTTGTTTTTTCTTATTAAGTCGTATGAGCTGCTTATATATTTTGGAGATCGAGCCTTTGTCGGTTTCATTTGCAAAAATTTTCTCCCATTCTGCAGGTTGTCGTTTTGTTTTACTTAATGGTTTCTTTTCTGTGCAGAAGCTTGTAAATTTCATTAGGTCCCATTTGTTTATTCTAGCTTTTATTTCTATTGCTTGGGTAGACTGCCCTAGCAGAACATTTTTGAGATGTATGTCAGATAATGTTTTGCCTATGTTTTCTTCTAGGAGGTTTATTGTATCTTGTCCTATGTTTAAGTCTTTGATCCATTTTGAGTTTATTTTTGTGTATGGTGTAAGGGAGTGTTCTAGCTTCATTGATTTACATGCTGCTGTCCAATTTTCCCAACACCATTTGCTGAAAAGATTGTCTTTATTCCATTGTATATTCTTGCCTCCTTTGTCGAAGATTAGTTGACCAAAAGTTTGTGGGTTCATTTCTGGGCTCTCTATTCTGTTCCATTGGTCCATATGTCTGTTTTTGTACCAATACCATGCTGTTTTGATTACTGTAGCTGTATAATATTGTCTGAAGTCTGGAAGAATTATTCCTCCAGCCTTTTTCTTTTCCTTCAGTAATGTTTTGGCAATTCTAGGTCTTCTGTGGTTCCATATAAATTTTATTATGGTTTGTTCTAGTTCTGTGAAATATGTCCTGGGTAATTTGACAGGGATTGCATTAAATCTGTAGATTGCCTTGGGCAGTATGACCATTTTAACAATATTGATTCTTGCAATCCAAGAGCATGAGATGTCTTTCCATTTTTTTAAGTCTTCTTTAATTTCCTTCATCAGTGTTTTATAGTTTTCCATGTATAAGTCTTTCACCTCCTTGGTTAGATTTATTCCTAGGTATTTTATTACTTTGGGTGCTATTTTAAAGGGAATTGATTCTTTACTTTCTTCTTCTTTTGATTCATCATTAGTGTAAAGAAATGCCACTGATTTTTTAACATTAATCATGTAACCTGCTAACTTGCTGAATTCTTCAGTCAGCTCTAGTAGTTTTTCTGTGGACCTTTTATGGTTTTCTATATATAGTAACATGTCGTCAGCATATAGTGACACTTTTACCTCTTCTTTTCCAATTTGGATCCCTTTGATTTGTCTCTCTTGCCTGATTGCTGTGGCTAGGAATTCCAAGACTATGTTGTGTAGGAGTGGTGATCGTGGGCAGCCTTGTCTTGTCCCAGATTTTAGTGGGAAGCTTTTGAGTTTTTCACTGTTGAGTACTATGCTGGCTGTAGGTTTGTCATAGATAGCTTTTATTATGTTGAGATATGATCCCTCTATACCCACTTTGGTGAGAGTTTTTATCATAAACTGGTGTTGAATGATGCATATTTTTAGACTTACAGAACCACTCAATTAGATTAACCACATTCCAAGGGTTCAGTAGCCACCTAGGCTAGTGGCAGCAGCATTTAACAGCACAAGTCTAGAGAAGTTGAAAAGTGTTGGTGTTGCTGGGAATATGAGTAACTGACTAGAAACTTGCTGTCCAAACAGATCAGTGCTTAGGAGGGGAACAATATGGAAATACACTTTCTCCCTCATTGGTAACAAAGGCACTGACATTACTTCAGCTCCCTCTGGAAGAAAGGCTGAGAAAATTAGCCTGGAATTGCTCTCATAAATTCACTGCAATCAGCCTTGTTGGAACGATAATGGAAAGGAAGAAAGAACTATTCTTCCAGGGAAAATACTGGCTCCTTCGGGCCCCAGGTGAGCTGAAATAGCTCGACTCATCTTAGCTCTGGGGCTGATTTGTAAGAGCTTTTGGGTGAACACATTATCTATGAAATATAGAGACTGAAGGCCTCTGAACAGTGCGTAGTCTGCTTGGAGTTTTGAAAATACTTTTGCAAGTTAGTGGAGTCAGCAAACTATTTATTTGATTTCCTCCTCAGTCTCACATTCTGGGAATTCCCAGTAGCCTAATAGGACTGGCAGCAACACCTGCTTGGCTGTTGGTTCGCAGGCACTTTTCTTCCTAATATTCCCCAAATGACTACCCTGCCTATTGTGCTAATATCTGTAGATTTTTCTTGGGTGAACAAGATTATAACATCTATTCCTCTATCTTATCCCAGCTCCACCTGACAATTGGCCCATAAATATTTGTACATAGTTAACATCTGAAGTTAGATGAGGGGTGTGTGTGTGTTTGTGTGTGTGTGTGTGTGTGTGTGTGTGTGTGTGTACTCAGGCTACTATACATTCTAACCAACTTCTCACTCATTAAGAAAAGAATATAGCCATGTGGTTAAAAGCACAATCTTTGAAGGCAAACCAAAGTGAGCTCAGATTTTGACGCTATCACTTCCTAGCTATGTAATCTTAACATATGTTACTTAATGGCTTTGTGCCTCCATTTCCTCAACTATGAAATGGGAATAATAATACCACCAACTTCATACAGTTGACATAGGACTTAAGTGAGATCACACATGTAAAGTGTTCATCGATGGCTGTCACACTGTAAATGCTAAAACAATGACCAGTCTTCATTGTTGGTGGTGGTATTATTATCATTATTTTGTTATTGTTATTTTTACTGTTACAACTTTTGCTTTAAAGGAGCAAAACAAAAACACATAGCAAAAGAAAAAGAATCCAACTTCACAAGTTGTATTAAGGAGTAAAGATTTCCTTGGACCAAGGGCATCTTGGCAAAAGACCATATCCTACCCCAACAGCCTGCAAAACTTTTCGAAAGTCGTCTTCACCATTGTATCTTCTGATAGCCCCTCCTTCAGGGCAAATCCCTCTGCCTCTCCCCAAAGCTCCAGCCTGTACCTGCATCTTCCGCTCTCCTTTCCTTCCCTCACTCCTTTCCTTCCCTCACCTTGACTCCAGACTCTCCCCTCTTTTTCTGTTCATTTCACTCACTCTTTGACTCAGTGGTACCTTCATATGGTACAGAATTTTAGAGACACAAAAAAGTAGAAATAATATATTTCTCCCATCTCTAACCCCTACTCTCCAGCTCCGCAGAAGCAACTACTGTGATTGGGAATATTCTGTTTATGGACAACAAATAAACAAACACACACACAGAGTTTCTTTTTTAAACCATTGCACTTTTCAATTAATAAAATTTGGAGATTCTACCCTGCTAGTACCTAAAAAGTTACCTCATTCTCTGTAACAGCTGCATTGTTTTCCATTAGATGGATAAACCATAATTTAAATCATTTTAGTATTTTATTATCATAAATAATGCTGCAATAAGTAACTAATTAGCTATATAATCTTAGCCATCTATAAGATCAATTCCTAGAAATTTAATCTTTGGATCAAAAGGTGGGTACATTTTTAATTTTTATAGATTTGGCCAAATTACCCTCCATGAAGGTTTTACTAACTTACACTCCTGCTGGTAATGTAGAAGAGGGTGAGCTTCCCCAAACACTCAGCCCACATAGGTTGTTTTAAATTGCATGACCTTTTCCATGCTTTTACTTAGGCAGAGTAATCTCAGCTTCTTCAATACAACATCTCCAGCAATTTATCCTCATGAAAAAAGTGGTTTTTTTTTTTTTTTTTTTTTGCCTTTTCTATTTTTTCCCCCAGTGGAATCTTTGCCATCCACCTGTGGCCTCCAGAGTGGCTTCTATCCATAACCCTGGACCCTCAACCCTCCTTTTCCTCCTCTGTGCTTGTGAGGATTTCCTCCACATTACCCATAGGGTCTGCATTGTCTGGGTCAGTCTGCTTAGGGCTAGGAGACCTCAAAGTGGCCTAGGAACAAATGGCTTGGGTCAGGGTGAGACTTCCATCCCCTACTCAGAGTCTGAAGCACCTGCCAAGGGAAGTAGACATCCTTCACCAAATCCATTTCCTTGGCGATTTAGCCAGATGCCATTGACTGAATCATGGCATATGTATACATGGGGATACCATACAACCCTAAAAAATGAATGCACACCTGCATGCATCAACATGGATGGAGCTGAGATATATATGCCAAGTATAAAAGCAAGTTGCAGAAAATACATACAGCATAATACCATGTCTGTTAATTTCTAAAATGAGCAAACCAAATTATGTCGTATTTATTAATATATACATACATGGTAAACTATACAAATTGTAAAAGAATGATAAATAACAGAATTCAGGAACATGGTATCCTGAGAGCAAAGGGATGAGGCAGGATGCACTGATCAGAGAGTCAAGGTTGGGGGCACACAGGAGCCTCAACAGTGCAGGGGATGTTCTACTGCTTAAGTTACATGAAGGGGTCCTGGGTGTTCATTTTATTCTCCTTCTTAATAACTTCTATGCTACTCATATGCTTTTATATAGCAACTATTTCATAATCATTTTTAATGGAAAACTTACAGAAGAAGTATAAACTGGAAAGATGGACTGGTCATGTTATATAAGTAAGGAAAAACAGACAACAAAACAGTGTGTACATTCTGATCCTGCTTTGAACACACACACCACACACATACACACACACTAACATTCTAGATAGATATTGACCAAAATGATATCAATAAATATGTGCATTGTGGAATTATAATTTTTTAAAACTTTTCTTATTTTTCTGATATGTATTTCCCAACTTTTCAACAGTGAACATTTTTTGTAATGAGAAAATATTTTGAAATATTTTTAAAAATAATATAATGTACTAAGTTCCATGACCAAGTAGTTAATCACAGTTAACACTGGTTGAGCTTGCTTGGTGCCAGGTTCTGTGCCAGGTGCACTGCAGCCATTTTCTTACCCAGTCACCATGAAAGTCTGTGTGATTGGCAGTAGTGTCCTCGTTCCGCAGAGGAGAACCCAGAAGTGAAGTAACTTGCTCACAATCACATGGTTAGTCAATGATGGAGCCAGGACCG
The DNA here is from genome assembly GCF_036321535.1 of Camelus dromedarius. Lineage (NCBI taxonomy): Eukaryota > Metazoa > Chordata > Mammalia > Artiodactyla > Camelidae > Camelus > Camelus dromedarius. Next base: position 17,062,193 of record NC_087439.1, read on the forward strand.
AACTCAGTCTGTCCTCCTGCTTCGGCTGCATGCACCTCCCACTGGCCCGGGAAAGCCCAAGGAGCTGCACAGTGTCAGTAAGTGTGAAGAGCCTGAGATTTTTGCCTTTACTTTTCAAGCTTATAAGTTAATCAGTTACGTTTTCATGGGTGTTGGCAGGAGACACGAGACTCCTGAGTTAGAGACAAAGGTCTTCAGGCTTCACGGCCAGGAAAGCATGAGCATCCCGTTGGTGTGCGTCTGTTCCTCCTGGCCCCACCCTCAAGTCCCATGGGCCACATGAAAGCTGGCACACTTGGTGGGGGGTGTTGCAAGAGGGGAACACTGAACTTGGGGGATTCACCACATTCATACAAGCGGAAGGCAGCCGGCTCTTTGCGAGAGCGGTTACCTCGTCCCTCAAGCTGCTCAGTGCAAACACAGTCCTGAGAAATGTGTCAAGAAAAGATCAGTCAGGGCCTCGAGTCCTTGGCATGCCCAGCAAGCGTGTGCAGGGCCCACGCAGATGGTTCCCTAATGTCTACTCAGGACTCCTCGAGCTGCAAACTACAGAAACCCCGCCTAAACTTGTTTAATCAAAACAAAACAGGAAAAGAAGATATGAAAAAAATATCCACTTACAAAACTCCCCTCTTTCTCTTTTTCTCTCTCATCTCCTTTCCTGTATGTTGTCTCCACTCACTGACAAGCACGTCCCTTGTGATCACAACAGGGCTGCCTATGGCACCAACCCCAAAACAGAGCATATCTATTCCAACCCTCCTAACAGATGTCCTGGAATCAAGTCTCACTGGCTACGTTTGGCCTGGACTGGGTCATATGTCCATTCTTAACCAGTCACTGGGTCCAGGGGACACACTGATCTAATTGCTCATACCCAGGTCCAACGCCCCCTTCCAGAGCCAAGGATAGGGGCAGTCCCACCCATTATATGGACCAAGAGTGGGATTTTCTTTCCAGAGATCAGGGTGCTGTTAACAAAAGACAGAGGGCTAAATGCACAGCGGGCAAAATATTCATTGTGCCCAGGAATGGACTATCTCTAAAACATCACCTATAACAAGCAGTAAGCTATCTGGGCTGACAAGACGAAACATCAGCAATTCTGATAAGATTCGCAAAGTTGCACATAACTCAGTGGTACTTCTGCAGAAATGGTGCCCAACCGCTGGTACTGTGACTTCTGACATTTGAGGCCATTATCAGAAGGTTGGAGCAGCTTAAATGCACCCAAATGCAGTGCGCATGGGGATTTGCCAATGCAGAAAGGAGGAAAAAAAACAAAAAGAACAGAGAAACTGTTTCAAGCTAATGACTTTATAATTGATTGCAATGCCCTCTTTCAGTTTGAAGCATCTTTGCTTCTAAACTCTCCAAAAATGAAGAACCAGGAATCATGTTCCAGTGTGACCAGATCCAAGGGGAAAGTTAGTCTGCAGGAAAATTATCTAGGTGCCCAGGGTTACTTTTGTAAGAACACAGTATTTCGGATGGGAAGGGAGTTTACCCTTATAGTGGCTTAAAATCCTCAGCTAAAGGTAGCAGAATCAAAAAAGTTTGCACTGCCACCACTGTTTGGGCTAAGTTGAGGCTTTTCAGGAAAAATGATGGTTGGCCAACTTCTCCTTCATAACTACCTCCACTGCCACCGCTACCACCACCACCACTTTCCATTCTCAATGAAATAGCACCTAATGTGTTGTTTGGCCACTGGAGCTGCTCCCTTTGGGACCTGGCTTCATTGCAAGAGCTGCCCTTTCAGCTCCACCTCTCTGCCTGGGGTTCTCCTGTGTAGCCTGGGATGGAGAAGGTAACTGTCACACTCTGGGCTTGGTTTTAGGAAGCCCTTCACTGCCACGTCACCTCACTTCCACTCTACAACGCCCCCATCAGGAATAAAGTTGGAGTTTTCATCTTCAAAAAAAAAAGTAGCACCTAAATTTGTGACAATGATAAATGATGGCAGATGAGAAGCACTGACTCAGAGCTCCCCTTTCCCCCCAGAAGGGATTAGAACTAAGGACGTCACTCACAGGCAGTCCCTCCCTCCTAGCAAAGATGTCCTCAGTAAAGCCCTGTTCAGTAGAAGCGAGGGCAGAATGTGAGTGAGCATGTGAGGCACACATGAGTATAGAGTGGGCACCCCAATATAAATAGGTGTTGATTCAAGCTAAATTCAATAGCAGAACAGCCCTGCTTTCTCATCTTCACTGCGGGATGCTATTTTTCCAACTTCTGCCAACCAACTACGTGAAAATGCAAATATCGTCATTTCAAGAAAATAAACTTTTGTAATTAAGGAAAATGCTTTGGCTAGAGGGACATCACAGACCTCACAAGCCATTATTGCTCGTTCAGTGATCTGAGTCTCCCATCCCTCCCGTCTCACCACCTGAAGCCTAATTAACAGAATCCATGCCATTATCACCAGCTCACATTTATTATCATGGATGCCCATTGCAAAGAAATTCTCATCCCAGAGCGAGAGTACTGGAGGGCAAGGACCATGTGCAAGTTATCTATTGCTCCATGGCGAATACTGCCAAACTTAGCAGCTTAAAACAGAAAACACTTATTATCTCATAATTTCAGAGGGCCAGGAATCCTCGTGGCTTCTCTGAGTGTCTCTGGCTCAGAGCCCCTCCCAAGGCTGCAATCAAGGGGTCAACAAGGGCTGACTCATCTGCAGGTCCAACTCAGGAAGAAGCCAAGCTCCCCTACGTGGCTGTTGGCAGGACTCAGGTCCTCACTGGCTATTGGCCAGAGACATCAGTTCCTTTTTACACAGATATTGATGGAGCAGCTCACAACATGGCAGCTGGCTTCCTTCAGAAGCTAGAAGAGAGAATGAGAGAGAATGAACAAGATGAAAGTTATGGTCTTATTGTAACCTAATATTAGAGGTGGCATCCCATCACTTTTTGCCATATTCTCTTTGTTAAAAGTGAGTCACTAGGTCCAGCCCACACCCAAACTGAGAAGATTCACAAAGTCATATGTACCAGGAGGTGGGGATCACCTGGGCCTTCCTAGAGGCTTTTTTCTTAGTGATGGTGTGCAGTGTGCCCTGCTCCTCATAGAGGGCCAGGCAAATGGGGGGCTCAGTAATACTTGTTGTACCAGGATTAATCCAGTCCAAAGGATTCACAGCAGGTAGAGAAGGATATATACAAGGAATAAACAAAGAATGGTGTAGTGAGTATGAACTTCGTTCCACCAACTCAAGCATATAAGAAGTATAAAATTTTCTATAACTCAAGTTTTATTTGAGCCCACATCTTGCCAGGATGACAAAAATGTAACCTAGATCATAGGAATCCACTTCCCCTTTGTCCAGGGTAGTTTTTTTTAATTCAAGAGAGATTACTTAGTGCCAAGGCCATGGGGGCAGGGGGAGAGAGGAGGGCGTCTCCTGCTGCTTGAGTCACAGGTGTTGGCTGAAATGTGCCTCATCCCATTTGCTCCTCAGTCGCCTGTCCACATCCTGAGATTCTTGTCCATGTGGCCCTTTTGGAGCTGCACTTCCCTGGTCTATTTATGACCCACTATGAAGTTTCTGAGCCAAAATAGGACACAACATCCTCAGCCAGGCTTTCTGTGGACCATCTTGTGAGATATTCTGCTCAGACATATCCCATCTCGGTTCTTGCAGCCTCCCAGGACTATGGCCATGGAAGAAGGTTGCAGAACCTTCTTGCTCTCCTGCTTCTCCAAAATCTTTGTGGCCACATGGGCTCCCGGGCCTTGGCTTTGAAGAAGGGTGCACATTGGCCCTCTCAGACCTGTTGGCTTTTCTGCTTTCATTGTCACCTCTCTACCCTTCACCTCTTCTCTATGAACCTAACCCTCAGCCTTGAAAACCCTCTGCTAGTCTGGGGTTAGGAAAGCAGGGAGAAGAACGTCTTCTCTGTTGACCTTGGGTGTTTTCTCTCAGAGGCGTTCCCACTGCCTCCATCTTTGTCCTTTGTCCTATTGTCCCCCACCCCTACCCAGGGCACCTTCCCCACTCTTGCTCATGGGTCAGACTTCAGAAGTGTGAAGCTAGTGACTGGCGGGCTAGTCTGCCCTTTCAAACTGCTCCCGAAGCAGTGAACACAGAACGGAATCTGGCTTGCACAGAAAGGGGAAAACAGAAAAGAAGGGGGAATTAGATCCTTTTTTATCAGTGAATCTTTCGAAAATAATATTATTTTCCACAAAGGCAAATAGTTTGCACCAGCCAGAGGCCTAAAAAATGCTAGTGGACATTGAAATAAAAGTGGAAGACACAGGGATCCAAAGGACACATGAAGATGAAAGCAATGTCAGCTACCTGGGCAGGTGGGAAGTTGGAAGCAGGAGAAGTCTATGCTCATCTCTTTAGTAGGTGACATTCTCTCTCCCTGCTCTCTTAGTCTCGCTTCATATGGGCCTCTGGTCACTCCTGCCATCAGAAAGAAGCTCCTGGGGCCTGGAACCTCCTGAGTATTTCGTGATTTGGGCACACTCCTGAGGAGGTGCACAGCCTCCACTGGTTCCAGAGGAAGGGAAGCCCACATGGACCCATGCCTCTCTGGAAATAGATGGCTTCCTAGAAGAGTCTGGGAATCTCATGAGGTAGCAGACACATTATTACTAATGTGGAAATAGGGCATTAATAATAAAAATAATACATAAATTATTAAAGTACTGCCTTCAAGTTTCTCCTTAATTCTCACATCCAAAAGTTAGCTATTATTAATTCTATCACAGATAAACAGAGACCAGCAAGACAGGGATTTGAGACGGGAGCTCAAATATTCTTATGCTAAAATCAGTGATCTTTCAATTAAAATGTGGCTAAATGGATCTTTCCAAGTAAAAGAGAATAAAAAGCTGAACAACTCTCTGGGCAGTTGTAAGTAATCAGTGTACTTCATTCTTTTCTTCAATAGAGCTCCCTGACTCAAAAAAAAGGTAATTTTTCATTTCTTCATGTTGTTCTGAATATAAAGAAAAGTGGTGGCAGCGGGAAAGATTAGAATGTTCTCATGAGATTTGTTTGCTTGTTTTCTACTTTTGTAAAGACTGGTAATTGGAGGTGTCAAAGGAAAATTTGTAAGGTATTTTTGTGGCTGATTTGTTCATCTGAGCATTACTGCCAATTAGCTCAATTGTTAGATCATTTTGGGAGCAAGGATTCCAAAGCCAGATGAGGCAGTCAGCATGGTCAGCCTGAGACAGCAGGGGCAGCGGCTCAGTATGGGAGCTCAGGATGGGATTCCTTCCCCCACAAGAAAACCAAGTCATCACAAGCATTGGGCTGACTGTGAGCTAATTGGCATTGTTATTTCATTCTCAGGGGCCAGTCCTGGGCAAGCTTTCTTCTCTGTAGCTGAGGCATTCTTTACAGAAAGATGCAATTGCTACATAAGGCCTCTTACGCTGACCAGAGGCTCTCCAAGTGGGAGTCATTTTGCAAATGGTACAGCAACCCCATAAGTACACCACACATGGACTGAAGACAGAGTATTTATCATTTCTCCATGTTACACCTTGTGATTTCTGAATTACATATCAATTGTATTATGAATTGATAAAATACAGATTCACATAAAAGCATTTTCCAATCCATAATAGTTTTTGTCCTTGTGTACTTAAACAAAAGGTTACTATTAACAGAAAAGTACAATTTTTATCCTTTGAGGAGTCAACAATAATGTTTTGCATTATGGAGGGACCTTGATGCTCAGAACAGTTGGGAATCATTGATGCAAGTTACCCAGATGTCCCATCATCACATTTTGAAAGCAGAAGGACTAATACTGATCCTAGAATATTCCCCAAGCTGATCTACAGATTAATACAATCCCTAGCAAAAACCCTAGCTGGCCTTTTATTCTCCTTGCAGAAGCTGACAGTCTTATCCTAAAATTCATATGGAAATCCAAAGAACTCAAAATAGCCAAACAGTCTTGAAAAGGAAGAACAAGATTGGAGGACTCACACTTCCCAATGATAAAACCTATTACACAAGGTCAGTAATCAAGACAGTGTGGTATGGACAGAAATACAGACATATAAATCAGTGGACTAGAACTGAGAAAATCAAGGGACAAATCCTCACATTTATAGTTGATTGACTTTCCACAAAGGTGTAAAGACAATTCAATGGGGAAAGAATAATCTTTTCAACAAATTGTGCCACATGCCAAAGAATGAATTTGGACCCCAGCCTCACACTATTGATACAAAAAATAACTCAAAATGGATGACAGAGCTAAATGTAAAAGCTAAAACTGAAACACTCTTAGAAAAAAACATGGGGGTAAATCTTTGTGACGTTGGACTAAGCAATGGCTTCTTAGATACGGCACCGAAAGCACAAGCGACAAAAGAAAAACATAGATAAATTAGACATCATCAAAATTAAACTTTTTTTTACTTCCAAGGATATCATCAAAAAAGTGAAATGGAGAGAACGTATTTGCAGATCATATATATGATGAGAGACTAGGATCAAGGATGTATAAAAAACACAACTCAATAAAAAGACAAGTAACTCAATTTAAAAATGAGCAAAGGATTTGATAGACATTTCCCCAAGGAAAGTATACAAATGGCCAACAAGCACATGAAAAGATCAACCTCATTCATCAGGAAGGAAATGCAAATGTTCATGTATGACTGAAGCATTATGCTGTATGGCAGAAATTGATACAACATTGTAAACTGACTATACTTCAATATATATATATACCAAAAAAAAAAAAAAAAACCACAATGAGATACCACTCCACACCCAGTAAGATGGCTAGAATCAAAAAGACAGACAATAACAAATGTTAACAAGAACGTGGAGAAATAGGAAACTTCTGCTAGATTGGAAAACAGCGTAGTTGCTTTGTTAAACAGTTTGCTAAGTTCCTCAAAATGTTAAACATACAGTTATTGTATGAGCCAGCAATTCCACGCCTAGATATATACCCAAGAGGATTGAAAACTTATGTCTGCACAAAACCTGTGCACCAATGTTCATAACAGCATTACCTGTGATAGCTAAAAAGTGGAGACAACCCAAATGTCCATCAACTGGATATTTCTGATGAATAAGAAACACGCAGAATACCCAAATAACGGAATTCGGTAATAAAAAGAAATGGAATACTGATGCATGCTGCAACGTGGGTTGAACCTGGACAACAGTATACTCAGTGAAAGACTGTCACAAAAGACAACATATCACATTATTCCATTTAAAGAAATGTCAGGAATGGGCAAATCCATAAAGACGGATATTGAATTAGTGGATGCTGGGGGCTAGCAGGCTGGCGGCTAATAAACATGGGGTTTCTCCCAGGGTGATGAAAATGTTCTGAAATTCAATAGTGGTGATGGTTTTTGTAAATATACCAAAAATCACTGAGTTGTGCAGAGGTGGACAAAAATCTCCTGCAAAGGGCCAGATAGTAAACATCAGAGGCTTTGTGGGCCAGTCTTTGTTACAACTACTCAACTGCCATTGTAGAGGGAAAGTAGCCTTAGGCCTTATGTAAACAAGTGGGTTGGTTTTTGTTCTAAAACTTCATTTACAAAAGCTGACAGCTCACAGATGTAGTTTGCCAACCCTTACTCTAGACAGTGAGGTCTTTGAGATGGGCCGTGCTTCATTCATCTTTGTGTCCCCTGAGGGCCTCGCCAGTAGGCGGTACTCAGTATGTTCTTACTTGAGCTAAACATGAATTCCCTTGTACCATCTTCCTTCCATGGACAAAGGAGTTGGTAGCACTTCTTATTCCTCTTGGCTTCTGGCCGCATGTGGATGTGGTGACCAGATACCCCCTGGCTGGCCATGGTAGAAGTCCTGCAACTTGCAGACAGGTGGGCCTAAGATTAAAAAGGAAGGGATGGAAACCGGATAAGAGCCAGTGCCAACCAAGTGATGGAGATTAAAACACGGAACCCATTTTACTCTTGAGTTGCCTCACCGAGAGCCTTCTTGGAACAACAGCACTGGTCAGAGGAAAGAACTCTGGTCTAGGGGTCCCAAGAATTACCCTGCTTGGAGCTACAACCTTAGTGCGGTCCCGTGCACCTCTAACACATCTACCACACCCAGTGGGAGTCGAGTCTGCGGCTTTCTTCTGAGGAAGGACCTGGACCTGTTGTTCTAAACCTGGTTACGGCTCTGTCACAGTCTTTACCTAGGAAGTGCACTGGCAATGTTTATCCAGCTTCTCCAAGGAGGGAGGGTAATTACAACATTTGCCATCCTGACATAATGGGGTTGCTTCAAATTGTGCACGCCCGAAACTATTTGCTATACCACAGGCTATGAAGAGAGATGGAGCAGGGAGATTGTGTGCCCCATTAAGAGCAATGGGAGAAAATAGGGCACATTTTCCCTCTCTGGGTTCTCCCAGTGATGAGCAATGGGGATGCTCTGTTGATCATTTCTGTCCCTCTGCATTCACAGCTCTCAGCTCTCTCCAAACAACACAGCCTTGCTGTTCTCTCCTTGGGAAGACACCACAGATTGAGCAATAAGGACACACTTGGAGTTGTCTCCCAGTGGTAGGGATGGATACACACCATCCCCACCCTCTGATTTATTTTTGAGTTTAATGACATCAGTACGGTGGCTTATTATAGATACAGCCAAAGCTGAAGACAATTACAGATAAATAACTACTAATTTCTATGACACCATCTTAGAGTTGTTTGATACTCAGATAGAGAGTGTGTTGGGGAAACATTAAGGAACATATTAAAGGAGTCTTCTCTGTATCACAACATGTCAGATAGAAATGGTGTTAGAAGCTGTGCTTCTATTTTTGCACAAGGCTAATGTACACGTTATATCTAGAGAACCAGAATCTGATATTTGGAAGATACAGTTATTCAACATATTGATGCGTGTTTTTTGTTGCCTCTTTTAAGTTTCAGGTACCAGAGGGAAAAGTCAGCAGGTGTGTTAGGCATTGAGCAAGAAGGGACAAGAGAAGTGTCGATATCTGGTGTCCTCCTCAAAGCCCTTGGGAGCAAGGATAATTGGGTATTGCCCACCAGGTCACAAGGTGACAACTGGAATCAAAAGTCTGTCTCAGTTCGAGAGGAACACACATAACCCATACTAATTCTGCATGGCTATGATGCTCTAAAGTTACCAGCCTGGCTCCTGCATCCCAGTGGAACGCACTTCAGAAATTGGTACTGAGGGGATCAGGGAGGGAGACAGCATGGACACAGGATAGTGCCTCCCCATTGAAGATGTGAAGTGGTTTGCAAACATTTTTACTTACAGAATTTCCAGCTTGCAGTATCAACCCAGGTCACTGGGGAAATTTTATTTCCATAAATTAAAAACAAAATAAAACACAAGCCTATGTTTTTAATACACTTTCAGCTGCAAGTGAGAACTTACTGAGATGCTTACATAAGCAGCTAAGTGATTAAATCACATTAAGGGGAAGACCAGGAGTAGGGAGGGGACCAGGCATGTTGTGTTAGAGTTCCAGCTGTGTGTCTCCGCAGCTCTCTTATTCCTTCCATTCCTTCTGTGTTGGCTTCATTGACAGGCTTGTAGAAAGATGATTATAGCTGGTCAAGGCATGTAGGCAATGAGAGTGTTGAAAGGAAAAGGGTTTTGTCCTGCAGCTCTTTGTAGGATCGAGAAACCATAGATGGCCTCAGGCAGGATCACCTTCATGCTTCATAGACCAAAACTGCGTCTCATGCCCCTTCCTAAACCTATTGCTGGTTTAGAATCATCAGGATCTACCCCGGGGGGCTGGGGTCACCTTTCTACAAGTCACCTAGAACAGGGGTGTACACCTGATCAGAAATCTGTTAGGAAGAGAAATAAAACAACAGCAGGTAACCAGCAACACCCACTGCAAACACAGTGACCACTGGTCAGGCCAGGCTCAGTTCTCCAGCTTCTGGACTCCCGCAGCCAGTTATCTGATAATCCTGCAGGCTTCGGTGTTGGTTGTTCTCTTCCACTCCCACCCCTAAGGCACCCCCACCAGCTCCAGGGCCAATTCTCACCTGAGATGTGAACTCTGTAAGTAGGAAGCCACCTGTCTCAGTTACCTATTCCTGTCTAACAAAGTGCCCCAAACTTAGTGGCCTAAAGCAACAATCACTGTGTTTGCTCACAGTGCTGTGAGTCAGGAAATTGGGTGGCTAATGGAGAAGACTAATTTCCGTGATTATCCCATGACAACTGGAGCTTCCGTTGGGGGACTGGCCCACTGGGGGACCTAGAGTTTGGTTCTTGGCTGATTTCCTTGATTGTCCCCCATGTTGAGAGCCCATGTGTCTTCCTTGGGCTTCCTCACAGCATGGTGACCTCAGAGTTCAAAGAGGGAGCATTCTAAGAGCATAGATCCAGCTTTCAAATGCCTGTCAGGCCTCTAATTAATCACATTTGCAGATATCTCATTAGCCAAAACAAGTTATCTGGCTGACCCTAGAGTCACAGTGGCAGGGAGTACACAAGAGTGTGAACGCCGAGAGACATGGCTTCCTGGGGCCATGAGTGTAACAGCTACCACATCAGCATCCTGGCTCATCCTTGAGTCCTGTCCAGCCCTGATCCCGTGCCCCAGTTCTGATCACTGTGCCTCTGCTACCTCCAGTGAGCTGTCACATTCAGCAACTTTCTCTGTACCCACAACCTAAGCCACAGACAACCACAAAAAGCAGCTACACCTGTCTTCTCTGCAGCTCAGGAGTTTTTCCAGACTCTCCCTCTTTCTTTCCTCTTTGAAGTGCGTCTCTCTCACCTGCTTATCCTCTCTTCTGTCTATAAGTGGTACCATATCCACTCTCTCTGCCTAGCCTCTTTCAAATGACAACTACTATTTAGGACAAGCTATTTGATATTCATTGTTGGGTTTCAACCCAGATTCTGCCCCGAGACTGTGTCCTTATTTCTATGTACCAGAGATTACTGGCCAGTGAGGCCCACCCCAGGGCCCCACCTGGGCTTCTGGGTCCAGCACCTTAGATTCTTCTTGGCTGAGGGTAGCACTCAGATATCAACATTTGCCTCATGATCCTGAGTCTTTGACCTGGAACTCACTTAGGACCCCACCTCCTCTAGGACTATGAGCTCCCCCTTCTCTCTCCAGAGGACTTGAGTTCAACTCTGAAGCCCAGCCCGGAAGTGGAGACCTTGCTACTGGCAACACATTACCATGGTACTAACAACTACGTGTCTTCTAAGATGCCCAATATCTCCAGGTCCAGGGATCCCTGCCACTTTACACGGCCTGCCTGCAAGGACCTTCCTGCTGCTTCATGTATGAACACTTGATCTAGTTAAGCAGGAGATGAGGATTTGTGGGCTCATGTGATCAAACCAAGGGAAGGTGGGACTGGCCTCAGAAATAATGGATGCCGGGACTGGAACACAGTCAGGGCTGGCTTTCTACTCCCGCCTCCCCCCATTGCTGTCTTTAAATCTTGGCTTCACCTTCCGTCCCTAAAGAGCTTTTTTTCCCTTTAATGGCAGGAACCATGGCCACCAGTAGCCCTGGAATCTCTAGTGGGTATGAATTTCAACACTTGTATTAAAATTCCTTATCTTTCTCCCAGCAATAAAGAGAATAGAAAGAGAGAGTTTTCTAGCTTCTTTCAATTTTATTTTTTAATTGAAGTATAGTTGATTTACAATGCTGTGTTAGTTTCAAGGGTACAGCAAAGTGATTCAGTTATACACATACAGATATATGTGTTCTTTTTTCATGTTTTTTGTTAATTTCATATATTTTTATTGAAGTATAGTCACTTCACAATGTTGTGTCAGTTTCTGGTGTACAGCATAATGTCTCAGTTGTACATACACATATATTTGTTTTCATATTCTTTTTCACTATAGGTTACTACAAGATATTGAATATAGTTCCCTATACTATACAGAAGAAACCTGTTGTTTATCTATTTTATGTATAGTAATTAGTATCTGAAAATCTCAAATTCCCAATTTATCCCTTCCCACCACTTCCATCCCTTGGTAACCATAAGTTTGTTTTCTATGTCTGAGATTCTGTTTCTGTTTTGTAAATAAGTTCATTTTTGTTTTTTGTTTTTTTTAGATTCCACATATGAGTGATATCATATAATATTTGTCTTTCTCTTTCTGGCCTACTTCACTTAGAATTATGATCTCTAGGTCTATCCATGTTGCTACAAATGGCATTATTTTTTTTATGGCTGAGTAGTATTCCATTGTATAAATATACCACAATTTCTTTATCCAGTCATCTGTCGATGGACATCTAAGTTGTTTCCATGTCTTGGCTATTGTATATATTGCTGCTATGAACATTGTGGTGCATGTATCTTTTTGAATTAGAGCTCCCTCCAGATACATGCCTAGGAGTGGGATTTCTAGATCATATGGTAGGTCTGTTTTTAGTTTTTTCAGGAATCTCCATACATTACAAAGCAAAGGACAAAGCAATTTCTGCCCTGCTCTCCCCACACTATGTTAACTTGAAGCAGTGTGTACCAATCTACATTCTTACAGCAGTGTAGGAAGTTTCCCTTTTCTCCACACCCTCTCCAGCATTTATCGTTCGTGGACTTTTGAATGATGGCCATTCTGACTGGTGTGAGGTGATACCTGACTGTAGTTTTGATTTGCATTTCTCTGATAATTAGTGATATTGAGCATTTTTTCATGTGCCTATTGGCCATTCGTATGTCTTCATTGGAGAATTGCTTGTTTAGGTCTTCTGCCCATTTTTGGATTGGGTTTTTTTGGGGGGGGGTTGTTATTAAGTTGTATGAGCTGTTTATATATTCTGGAAATTAAACCTTGTCAGTCGCATCATTTGCAAATATTTTCTTCTATTTCGTAGGTTGTCATTTTGTTTTGCTTATGATTTCCTTTGCTGTGCAAAAGCTTACAAATTTAATTAGGTCCCATTTGCTTATATTTGCTTTTATTTCTATTGCCTGGGTAGACTGCCCTAGGAGAACATTGCTAAGATTTATGTCAAAGAATGTTTTGCCTATGTTTTCTCACAACTTCTTTGTCCAGTCATCTGTTGATGGACATTTAAGGTTGTTTCTCTGTCTTGACTATTGTAAATAATGCTACTATCAACATTTGGGTGCATGTATCTTTTCAAATTAGAGTTCCCTCTGGATATATGCCCAGGAATGGGGTTGATGGATCATATATGGTAGGCCTATTTGCAGGTTTTTGAGGAATTCCATTACTGTTTTCCATAATGGCTGCACCAAACTACATTCCCACCAACAGTGTAGGAGGGTTCCGTTTTCTCCACACCCTCTCCAGCATTTATTGTTTGTGGACTTTTTATTGATGGGTATTCTGACAGATTCTTTTCCATTATAGGTTATTACAAGATATTGAATATAGTTCCCTGTGCTATACAGTAGGTCCTTGTTGTTTATCTATTTTATATATAGTAGTGTGTATCTGTTAATCTCAAACTCCCAATTTATTCCTCCCCCCTTTCCTCTTTGGTAACCATAAGTTTGTTTTCTAAGTCTATGAGTATATTTCTGTTTTGTAAATAAGTTTATTTGTATCACTTTTTTAGATTCCACATATAAGTGGTATTATATTTGTCTTTGACTTACTTCACTTAGTATGATCATCTCTAAGTCCATCCATGTTGCTGTAAATGACATTATTTCATTCTTTTTTATGGCTGAGTAGTATTCCATTGTATATTTTATATATGTATATGTATACCCCCATCTACTTTATCTATTCATCTATTAGTAGACACTCAAGTTGCTCCATGTCTTGGCTATTTTTTATAGCTACAGCTTCTTTTAAAGCATGTATTTTTGCTTCTCTTCCCACTCAGTTTAGCCCTATAGAGGAAGAGACTAGAAGTAGAAATGTAGAATAAGGAGGTCAAGCACACAGGACCCGTCCTCCAGGGCCCCCACAGTGCTCTTCACAGTTTTCTCAGGTGGGTTCATGTCACAAGAAGCTGTCCCAACTTAAAGTGGCTTGGGAGAGGCTTTACACACTTGGTTAGGTGTATAAATTCAAAAACTTCTACCCAAGACCTTTGGGATCAGATGAATTTTAGAACTTTTCAGATTTTAAAAGTATACTATAGGTATATATTATGTATTATTATCACTGCCAGTGGTGTGTGGAGCATAATCAAACTCATTCATTCTTTGATGATAAAATGTTTGAATATTCACACTTTTAGGATAATGATGTTTATATAAATTTTCTTGTTAACTCATGTCAGGTCAGATTTTGCTGCTAAATGCGTCATATTTTTGTTTTCAGCATTTGAGGACTTCAGAATAATGGATAATAGATGGTGGAACTGTAGCAGGGGCATGGAAGATGATTGCTAAAACTTGGATAATAGTTCCAGCTCTGATGGGAACTGGGGTCTGTGATTGGTTGAACATGGCTCGTGTGCTTGCTCCTATGTCCTCCCCACTGTGCCTACCCAGCCTTGCCTCCTCCATCAGGAACACCAGAGAGCACCTCTTCCCCAGTATTTCCCCCTCACTGCTACCAGATTCTCATTGTCTAAGAATCTACTTTCAAAAATGAGGATACAAAAAAAGGAAGATATACTTACAATGGATTTTCTGCCTCCCAGTAGGAGACCCTCAATGCCACTCCCATCTGATCCAACATTCCTGTTTCCCTAAGTCACCACAAGATGTCCACAATCCTAGGTCTTTCTTCTCCACCTGCACCCTCACCCCCTTAAAGCTCAAAACATTTAATCAAATCCAGTCTCCTATTTCTTCAAACTCTTTCATTGTGTCCTCTGAAACTCACAGTCCAGCATCAGCACAATCCCCTCTATTCTTAACAGCTGAATATTTCCTTGTTGCTCTGGCTGAAGCCAGGCTCTTCCCTGAGGACACTTCCCCCCAACCCCTGAGTCCTCTTAAGTCGTAAATTTATCTTTTCCCTCTCCAACCCCTGAGCCCATACATGGGAAAGATGTCCTCATTCCTCTTCATGGCTACTTTCAGAACTTCATTCCTCCTGTACACACACAGACACACATACATGGCTTCTTTGGAGCTTATGCACCATACAGTACCATCTGTGCTCCTCCTTATCAGAGCCGTGTAAAGGTCTTTGGGTTACTCGTTTCCTTCTCTCTCCTTCTAATACTCCATGCACAACACTTGATGATTCCAGTATTCACGTAGATGATACATCCAGGACGTCCAACCTTCAGTTTCTCCATCTTCTCATCTCCACTTATTATATCCTCCCTACTTCTGCTTACCCCGACCTTATTCTTTGTCATTACCATTTACCACATCCTTCCACAAAGTGTATTTCAAGTATCCCACTCTCCAAACCCAGTATTTTCTCTCAAGCCAACTCCTTCCATACTCCAGTTTCACTGATTCTTGGACCACAGCAGGATCAATAACCTTGCCATTATTTCACTGTCCACTTGTATCCTAATCTCCCTCATTAGATGCCATGGTCCATTCTTACAATCATATCTTCACAGAAGAGATAGTCAACTCCTTTGCTCCTCTCTTGCTCTGTCCTACCCCCCTGGCAGAAAACCCAGTCCTGATTAGATCCAACTTTCTGCCCACTCCATACCCACACAACTGAAAGTGGTCAGAGAAAAAGCTTGCAACTAGGATGACGTGTCTCCATTTAGTCACTCCAGGGAGCCTGTAGAGCTGGTTGTCACTCCTACCACGTTCCCTTAGTCAGTTCACACCCCCATTCTGTGATGAGTAATTCACACCACCTTCTCTCCTCTCAGGCTGCCCACCTCCTTCCCATTCCTAGTCTCAGCTGAAGACCTCATCTTTTACTTGGCTGAGAAAATAGAAATAATCAAGAGAACTGTCAGGTGCCCTTCTCTGCTTTTTTCACCCTCTTGGGCTCGTACCCATTTCCCCTTCATTCTAAGTGGTCTTTCATTTCAGCTTTTCTTGGGTGTTTACTTAAATCTCCTCCTTCTGAAGCTCATCATTCTTGTCTCACCACCTTGAGTTCCACTACAGTCACCTCAAAATGGTAATCCCAGCCCCCGAGACCACCTGACTTGTTTCTCAGAATTGCTTGTTCCCACCTCCTAATTCCCAGGGTGAAAAATCTGATTGGCCCAGCTTGAGTCAAGTCTTCACGTCCAGTCCAATCAGCTGTGGCCATTGGGGAGGGGTTACATTGCACATGAGGCTTTTATAGAGAGATGTTGCTCTGAGAAGGGGCTATAGGGAGACAGAAAATGCAGGACAGCAAACAGGCAAAACCAAATAAACAAAACAGAAAACCCTTCCAAAAGCCTAACTTCCACTGGGGGGAAAAGAAATCCCCAAAACCAAAACAAAAAACAGGCATTTTAAAACTCAGAGAAAAAAGCTTTACAGAAACTACTGAGGAAGAAGGGAGATATCATTATAAGAGGAATCTGAGGAAAGCATGGCTGTAATGGAACATGTATTTCCCTCTGCATTGGAGACTGTGTGTCCCAGAGCCCAGAACTGGCCCTGCTGAGCTTTATAACCCAGTAGGTAACATAGTACCTACCATTCAATATTTGCTGCATTAAATAGACTCCCCTGGAAGATAATGGGGTGGAGGGTGGATGACAGCATGCTGGGCACTGCAATTCTCCTCTGTAGACAGGCAGAACTGAAGTTTTCCTGGAGAGTCAAAGTTTTCTCTAACACTGAATATTATAAGGGATTGGGAAGAGAAATCTTTATTTGGGTGGCATTTGGTCACTTAACAGACAGTGATTTTATCTAGGGCTTTGCAAAAGATTCAGAAATACCCTTCAACTGTCTTGTCTGTTTCTTAGATTATCCTGCTTGAAAAGCCAAGGGCGTAACGCTACATCATAACACTGCGCTGGCATTTCCATGGAGAGATGAGCCAGTCTGGCAGAGTGAGCTGCTTTCTGACCAAATGCAGGACAGAGCTGGGAAAATCTAGAGATGAGGCTCTAAGCTCTGAGTGGAAAACTGGGGAGCCAAGAGGTGTATTGGAATCACCTGAAAGAATTTTTCAAAATCCAAATCCACCCTCTACTGTGATTCTCATATTACTTGGGTCCCTGGGAGTGAGGGTAGAGAGGGCTCAGAAGAAATACTAGGATGTATATTTTGAAAAATAAAGCTCCCTTCCCCTTCCTCTCCTCATCCCTCTCTTGAATACCAATGACCTAGAGAGATGCATTTGTGTTTGATGACTTTCAACACAGATTTGAGATCTCAGCATACATTTTATGTATGCATCTATGTATGTATTTGTACACCATCTCATTCCAGAAAGGATGGCTTACAAGGATAAATCACATACCAAAAAAGAGCATAAAAAATAGAAACAAAATGCCAAAGAGAAAAACATAAGTTAAAAGCGAGTAGCCCTGAGTGCACTTTTGCAGACTTCAACTGACTTCGATTCAAGAGAGGCTGAGCTCCCGGAGAGGAGACACAGGACTGAAGGTGGGCTGGGTGCTCAGGGAGCGTACAAACCTTAGGCACTGGATCATTTGCTGGAAAAGCTGATCATTCGTTATCAAGATGGAGACCTGGACTCTTGAGTTCTCACAGATTGGAAGCCCTCCCACCTAAAAGTGGGGGTGGGCAGCAAAGGTCCCATTTTGTAAGACCAGGGGTATTTCAGGGTCCCCATGAGAAAGCCTATGTGAGATAGCACTTGTAATTTAAGGACCTAGCAGGCAAAGTAAAGGATTGTCACAAGGTCTTATTACTGCCTCTCCTGACCAAATAGATGAAACACCCCAGGTTGGGGCATCTAGAATTCAACCTTTTATACTCAGATTCCATCTTGACCAATGGCCAAGTTACAGATGAAATGTCTAGGTCTTCCTAATCCTGATTCTATTTGAGTAATTCTGTCTTCCTACGCATACAACGAATTTATACTTGGAACCTGACCAGGCATTTATATAAGACCCTATGATAGGACTGAAAACATTAATGTATGTGTGTAGTAGTCAGCGGGAGTGGCATTTAGATGAGGGCAAAAGATCAGTAAATTCCATCCCCAGATAATAGCCATGATAGCTCATATTACTGAGGACTTTTTAAGTAATGGATGCTCTAAATGCATTGCCTCATTTAAGCATTTCAACAACCACTTTAGGAGCCCTCTTATCATCCTTCTCACTCTGTAGATGAGGAAATAGAGGCTTAGAGAGGCTCAGTGTGTCACTCAGGACAGGTCGGCTTTTAAGCTGTTGAAACAGAATTCAAATTTAGCAGTCAGCCTGGTCAATCAAGACTACAGAGGGAAGGTGTGAGCAGATGTGTAGTGTATAGTTTGTGGAACACAGTTTGGAAAAAATCAGCCTTGAGCTATTCCCTGAAGCTCGGGAGAATCAGCTTTATTGGACCAGTGAAAGAGCAGACAGCCCTGGAAAACTGTTTCTCCAATTCCCCTTCTAAAGACTGAGTCCTCCCATTATGCCAAAGAAAAATTTCTGCTGACAATTTAGAAGGCATCCCAGTTTGTCTTGGCCAGTGGTGGAGGGTGGGGAGGCTAGAGGCAGGGCAAACAAGATGGCATACTTAGGGTAATGGAGATTCATACCATCTAGTCCAGAGCTTTTTGATAGTTTTTTTTCTAAACCCATGCCACCATCATTTGATGAAAATTTTTGTCATCACCCTAAGAATTATTCATGTGCAGAAGAATCAGTTTCCTTTGACACAAGATTTTATTCAGCTTTACTTTTTCTAGTTAGAATTACAAAAAAATGTTTTGGGGCTTTGTTTTCCAAATATAAATGTTGTTACAATTTAAATATGTTTCAAACCACTCGTGTTCCCCTTTGAGAGGCTTCACCTTCTCCCTGCCCTTGAAGAACCATGGGAGAGATGTTATTGCTAGGAGCTGTTGTCCGACCATGTGTTCTCTGAAATGCTGCCTGGAATTCAAGAACCTCTGAAGAGTGAACAAGTTTGCAGGTTGGAGGAGTCAGAAAATTTCTTGTTTCTTTCTCACCCTCGGCTCTAGAAATCCTGACTGGAGTAGCAAAATCACCTCATCAGTGGGGGCTGTTGTGCCTTGCTCTTTTTCACATCTTAAAAATTATATTCCTGGGTATTTTCCTCATGTAGCTTTTACTTTATATGATGCGCGAGACGATAGTATATGTTCTGCATGCTTCCACGGGGCTTTATCTGACATCTGGGCCATGTACACGGGACAAGGAGATAACCTCTGAGGTTTCTAAGGCAAGTGTGTGGTGTGCATGTGCACATACACCCTGAATGCAGGCTACTGAAGACTTCTTGCCAAGGTCTTCCATTCATAGTTAACCTGGGCAGAGGGGTATTTCTGTCACAGCTTTCAACGTTGGGGCTTTTCAACTGCAAGTTTGCAGGTCCTTGCAGGTTTAATTAGCTGCTCCCTAAGTAGTTAAAGCTGTTCTCTACATGTATAGTCAGATTCTGAAAAACCATTGATTAACTGTGCAGCCCTTAGGCCAGAGTAGAGTGGGACCTCTAAGAAATGCATTCTCCTAGTGATAGAGAAAGGGATGTCTGAGGATGGATACAGACTGTGGAGCCAGGAGGTGCACTTTTGTTTAGACACCATTTTATTTTGAAAGAGTTTAAGACTCATACAGCACGTTGCAAAAACAGTGCAGATTGTCCCCATGAACCCCATCATCCCATTTCCCCCGGTGATAATCTGTCACATAACCATAGCACACTGCAGAGGCCCACTCTCAATAACAAACACTTACTGAGCACATGCACAAGGTACCAGCAACTGTTTTAAGGGCTTTAACATATTAGCACCTTTAATCCTCACAGCAAAACTTTAGGGTACACATAGTGGCCCCCATTCTACAGTCGAGGAAACCAAGGCACAAAGAGATTCATTAAGTTATCCTTAGCCAGGATTCAAACCCTGACCATCTGGGTCCATCATGCTTTGAAGTACTCCACTACCATGTTTTTCTCTTTTTTTTTCCTACGTGCCAAATTGCTTGTACCATCCCCGTTTATAAAATTAAGTTGTTTTGAAGGCTATTTTTTAAATTAAGCAGGACAGTACCATGTACTCAGTACTCCATGGATTGTAGTCACCCTTCTTCCCCCACATCCCAGCCCCTTCTTTATTGGATGACTGTTGAAAACTGACCAGTCTTCCAAGCACTAGGAAACAAACTGTCAAAGTCGATAGCAAAGTGAGTGAATGGTACAAATCATTCACTGGCCACGTGGCATTTATACTGAGGTTTGCACAAAATAAACCAGTTGTAGGTATGTTCTAATACTCCAAAACAACACCTTCTGGTTCCCTCCATGATTTCAGATCATTCAGATAGTTCTCTTAAGGAATTGCGTATGGGTAGGAAAGGTATAATTTGCTGATTACACAAAATTCAGGGTTTGGCAGGAGAAATTAACAAAGTAAAGGCAAAAAAGCTCTCAAAAAGTATTCAAGCAAGAAGGGTGAGAATGAAAATCATTGCATGCTTAGGTGTAATGGTAAGAAAAGAAAGCAAGTGTTTATTTCATGCCGACTATGTGCCAAACTCTTTAGCATCTCTCTTATCATCACAATTTCCACAAAGCAGCACCCTATTCAGAGAGGAAGGAACTGGAATTTGGGTACTTTTCCTTCCAAAAACAAAGAACAGGGATAGAATCCAGGTGATGATAGCATCCTTCCTCAAGTCTGTTGCCTGCTCGCCTCAATAATCAAAACCAAGAAGAAGCTGACAACACAAAGATAAGCTAATTAAGGGGAAAGTTAGCTGCCTTTCTAGTTAGGAGGTGTGCCTTTCCAGTCTCTTGGGGGCCCTACAGAATGTACATCATGATATAAATAGTGACCAATAAGATCATTAGATCCTTTGCTTCTCTATCCTAGCTTTTTCCTCCACTCCCTCTCCATTCCTGCCTTGTAGTTCAGGGAGAAGAAGTACAAACTAGGAGCAGGCCAAATTTACTGATAGGGACTCTATAATGGTTAATTGTCTGTGTTAATTTGACCACAGTGTGCCCAGATATTTGGCAAAACATTATACTGGGTATTTTTGTGAAAATGTGTTTGGATGAGATTACCATTTAAATCAGCAGACTGAGTAGACCAGACTGCTCTCCTTAACGTGGGTGGGCCTCATTCAATCAGTTGCAGGCCTGGATAGAACAAAAAGGCTAAAATTTCCCCAAGTAGGGAAGAGCTCTTCTGCCTGATGACCTTCAGACTAGGACATTGACTTTTTCCTGCCTTTGGCTTGAACTGAAACATCAGCTCTTCCTGTGTCTCCAGCCAGCCTACCTTCACACTGGAACTAAACCATCAACTAGCTCTCCTGGGTCTCCAGCTTGCCAACTCACCCTGCAGATCATGGGACTTGCAGATCTAGGGCCTCACCTTGCAGATCTCACCTTGCAGATCTTGGGATTAACCTCCATAATCATGTGAGCCAATTCCTTATAATCAATCTCTCTCTCTCTCTCTCTCTCTCTCTCTCTCTCTCTCTCTCTCTCACACACACACACACACACACACACACAAACACACACACACACACACACACACACACACACCCCTGATTGGGTCTGTTTCTCTTGAGAACTCTAATACAGGCTCACTGAGCGGGAAATCCATAATCAGAGACTTACCTAAAGGAGATTGGAATAACTCTTGCATTTTGTTTGACTGGTTGTCTGAAATTTGTATCTAAAGGTGGGCTACAGTAAATTAAGATGAAATGCCACAACTTCCTAGGTGCCCTGTAAAGGAAGATACTCAAAGGCCTATGGAGATTGGATGCAATTATATAATACTGCTACATCTATTCCAGATTGGTCCGGAGGATACACCTTTCACTAAGGCTGTGATCAATTAAATAGAGAATACCCTCCCCCAGTATCCTTTCAGAGCTTTATGATTGTTCTTGTCTGTAGGTCAGATATTACAGTGTGAACTGTGCCTCAATTACAATTCCTAAATGTAAGGGGAATTATAGAACTCTGGGGTGGGAGCACAGAAGAGTCCAAGCAGTAATCAAAATACACGTCTGACTCACAGGGGTCTTTGGCACTTGTCAGTTGATCATGCTATTCCTAGAACTAAAATAGTTGGGCAGTACATTAAAGCCTTTTTTATTGACGTATAGTCAGTTTACAATGTTGTTGTCAATTTCTGGTATAGAACATGTTTCAGTCATACATATACATACATATATTCTTTTTCATTATAGGTTACTACAAGATACTGAGTATAGTTCCCTGTGCTAGACAGTAGAAACTTATGGTTTATCTATTTTATATATTGTAGTTACATCTGCAAATCTCAAACTCCTAATTAAAGCCTTATTTTATCTGTATAAGCATCAAAGCTTTAAGTCTTGTGAACAGAATTCTGTCTTGCTACCAAGCTAGAAAGTTGCAGCCTCTCAGTCTATTTCCAGACTTAAGCCAGTTCACCAACTCAGAGTCAGTGGGTTCTTGAAGAAGAAGCCTGTTACACTGTCAAAAATGTATACTACTTATGTCCCTCCCAGCCTTCTCCAAAAGGACCTGTGACTATTTACCAGGGTGGCTGTGCATTGAGGAAGGAGAAACAATCAGACTTTTCAGGGATTCTGGGACACTGGGTGTGGATTGGTACTAATTCTTGAAAGTCTAAAATGTCACTTTGGTCTACCAGTTAGAGCAGGGGGTTATTAAACTCAAATGATTAATGGAGTTCTGGTTCAGTTGCATCTCCTAGTGGGCCCAGTGGGTTCCTGAAACCGTCCTGTGGTTATTTCCCCAGTTGTGGACTGCATAGTTGGAAAAGACTCAGCAGAATCCCTAATCTGTAGAATGAGGGCTATTATTGTAGGAAAGGCCAAGTAGCTCTCTATACCTAGGAAAATAGTAAACCAAAGACAGTACCACATTTCAGGAGAGATGGGGAAATTAGTGTCACCATCAAGGACCTGAAAGATGCAGGGGTGGTGATTACTGCCACATCCCACAACTAGCCTGTAATAGTTCACCGGCACCGACAGTGCTTGGATTGTCTTAGACTTAATCAGGTGGTAACTTCATTGCAGCTGCTCTTCCAGATGTGGTTTTGTTGTTGGAGCAAATCAACACATCCCCTGCCACCTGGTATGCTGCTACTGGTCTGTCAAATGCCCTTTTCTCTATCCCTGTTAGTAAGACCATCAGGAGCAGTTTTCTTTCAGCTGGCAAGGCCAGCAAGACAGCTTCACTGTTCTTTTTCAGGGCTACAGAAACTCTCCAGTCCTGTCCCATAATCTAGTCCACAGGGGCATGACCGTCTTCCATTCCATGAGATACTGTGCTTGTCCATTGCATTGACAGTCCATTGATTGGACTTGGTGAGCAACCATTTTAGACACATTGAGATAACATTTAAGTAAGGGAAGGAAAATAAATTCCACAAAAAATCTTAACAAAATTTTATTGTCTGAGGCATGTTGAGATATCTCTTCCAACATGAAGGACAAGTTGCTAATTCTGTCTCATCCTGCATAGTGGGTCTTTGGATTTTAGAGGCAACTCATACCCATTTACCAAGTGATTCAAAAAGCTGCCTATTTTGAGTGGGTCCCAGAACAAGAGAAGGTTTTGAAGCAGGTCTGCCACGTGTACTGCTCTGACACTTGGACCACATAACACACAGATCTAATCATGCTTGAAGAGTCAGTGTCTGATAGGCATGGTGTATGGAGTCTTTAGAAGGCACTTTTTTGTAAATCACAGGGCAGATTCTTAGGATTTTGGAGCAAAAATGCCATCCTCTGCAGATGACTACTTTCCTTTGAGGAACAGTAACAGCTTTTGGCTTTGTACTGGACTTTGGTGGAAACAAAACGCTTGACCATTGAACACTGCATTATTTTATGACCTGAGTTTTACATCATAAACTGGAAGTTGCCTGACCCATCAAGCCATAAACTTCAGCATCCACAGAAGCACTCCATCATCAAATGGAAGTGGTGTGTTTGAGATCATTGCTGAGCAGGTTCTGAGGACTCAAGTTGCATGAAGAAGTCGACCAGATCCTCATGGCCCCTTCATGGACCCCTTGCCTTCTTTCTTTCAACCTGCATTTATGGCTTCATGGGGAATTAATTCCCTAAGACCAGTTAATTTGGGGGAAGGAAGAAGAACTTTTGGGCACAGTTTACAGTTGGTTCTTTACCTGAAAGTGAGTGGCTGCATCATTCCTAGTGATTCTGTTTCTCTGATGAAATCCTGGAACCATATGTTACCAAACCAAACTTGAGTGCACTTGTCCTCTCGGAGTAAATCCAATCTACTGACACCCGGCTGTGGTGAAGGGAAGTGCAGTTTATTGCAGGCACCAAGCAAGGAGTCTAGGCAGCTAGTGCTCAAAAGGCCAAACCCCCTGATGGCTTTCAAGGAAAGGTTTTTAAAGACAGGATGAGGGAGACGGGTTGTGGGGTGTGTGATCAGCTCCTGGAAATTCTTGTGGTTGGTTGGTGGTGAGGTCATCAGGAGCTAACATCATCAACCTTATGGTTCCAACTGCTCTGGGGTCTACGTGTGTGTGATCAGCATACTATTAACTTCTTCTACCTGGTGGGGGACTCAATATCTGCAAAACAGCCCAAGGACATGGCTCAGAATATTATCTATATAGCCCTTGAGATGGAACTAAAGGTCTTTGACTCTGTTTAATGGCTAAATTCTTATTATTTTGTCTTGCTTGACTATTTTCCTTTGTCTCTATATTTTCCCACTTCTCTGATTAAATTTGTTCTTTGGAACTCAGGGAAGGGCTAGGAAGCTAACGTTTTTCTAGAAGCAAGAGGCAGGCAGAAAACATGGGAGTGGGGTCTGTCCCAGGAAGTTCTCGTAGGTAGGGTCCTGCTTGGTTACAGATACATAAGTCTAGCTCAAAGGATTAGAGACTTGTGCTGGCCAGGCACACACCCTGTGAAACTCTGAAGAGCTCCCATCCTAGGTGACAGCTATCCATCATAAAACTCCCAGCCTCGTGTCTGAAGGAGAAGTCTTTGAGCCTTCCTGGCTTCTCCTTTTCTTTCCAGGCTCATCCTTTTCCCCATTGCACCATCTCAGGGCTGGAGGTGGTTATGACAGAGATGATCCCAAAGCAAGAAAAGCTGGAGCAAATGAGAAATGGCTGCCAAGACCCTTGAACTGTGTCCCAGGCCTGGACTAACCACACATCAGCTGTGCTCCTCAAGGACCCAAGATTCCTCCCTTATCTCTGTGCATCTTGGGAGGATATGACTTCCTGCCCATTCTCAGTGACCTGTGAACATTCTCCAGCCTTTCACCAAGAAACACATATTCCTGTCGTGTAAGATTGCCCATACGTCTGCTCTCTTCAGAGGAAGGTCTGCAGGCTCCTTTCAAAAGCCTTCAGCCCCACCATCCATTGTCCCGAGAGTGTACTCTAGGAATCCCGCCCCTCCCCCACACAAGCAGTGGAACCCGGCTTTCCAGGAGGGCTAAGAACATCGTCCTCCACCTCTAAGCATCCCCATAACTTCAGATGTCGCCTCTCCAAAAGCTGTCTGTTCCAGACGGGCTCAGGAGCAGAGGTGGAGATGGAAGACTTCCCCTTGAGGGAGTGAAGGGGGAAGCAGGGCTCATCCCCTGATCCCCTGATCCTGGGTGTTCACTGAGGTGAATGATGGGAACCTCCTCTCCCTTCAGGATATTTCTGTTGCTCTGAATTCCTCAAAGCTTTCCCTTCCTCTGGGAAAATGCCACCCTGAGTATGACCAGAGGAATCCGGAGCTCAGTGACCCACACTGCAGACTGCACTCCACCCCAGAGGGAATTGAGACACAGGTGGGGATGAGGGGTGAATTCAGGAATTAAGGTGAGACTAAAGTCAAGAGCCTTATTTGAAGGCTGAGCCCTTGAAAGAGACTTGCTTAGCATGCAAGGGCGATTAAAAATATCCTTACCTCCCATAGACAAAGACGTCTGTCTTAGGGTGTTCATCTCAGCATTCTTTAGAATATTGAAAATGCCAAACAATGGAAATGTTCAATACTAGAATCTTGAATAGCTAGGGGAAATCATGTGTTCACTTTTTTTAGTATAAGGAGAAGTGACCACAAAATGCTAAATCGTTTTTAACAGCAAAAGGCAGAATGATGTAAACCCATTTGTTTATTTTCTTTAAACTTTAAATGACTGACTATGCCCAGAAAATAAAAAATTTCAAGCTGTTGGAAGTGATTTCTTCTAGGGAGTGGATTTGGTGAAGAGAAAATTTCTCTTTCCCACTATGTATAATTCTGAATTCTTGGATTGACTTACAATAATTATTTTTTGTAATTAAAAAAAATGAGGATTAAAAATCATGTTTTTGAAGACTGATGAATGACAGAGAAATGTTTATAATGTAAGGTTAATTTTTAAAAGCAGGACATAATATATAAAGGGTAAAACCCCATAAAATATCATACACACACACACACACACACACACACACACACACACACACACAGAGAGAGAGACAGAGGCAGAAAAAGACACTGAAAGGAAGAAAATAATTTGATACACAAATGCAGGTAATTTTGGGGTACAAAGGTTGTAGGTAACTTACACTCCTTTAGGATACTTTTTGCATTCTCAAAACTTCTAGAATGTAAATTAATTTTTTAAATCAGAAAAAAAATGGACTATTATTTTTTATAGTCAGCCTTTATATTAATATCCTGTGAAGCGTTAGGCCAGGGCAGCTGTGTAAGGGCTCTCATTTCCTCATTTTTTTCCCCAAACTGAATTCCTCTAGGGAAATTTTTTCTCACGGATGCTGCAGTAGCTTGTGTTTGTGGAGAAAGTTAAGGAACAAAACTTGGAACCAGCCCAGAAAACAGCTCTGGAGGCCACCAGCTCTTGGCTGCCCGGCACGTCCACTCCTGGTGTCTCTGTAGCCACTGCCCCCACCTTACTGATTAACAAGTTATTAATTCACCATCCTCCTAGGCAGACTTTTTTTGTACCCAATTCTCTAATTCATATCGGCTGTCAAGCACCATTCCCTTCATGAGTGGAGAGTATTGAACTCACTGCCAACAGGACCGATCAGAGGGCAGGACCAGAACCAGACGTCCTGCTCAGTCATTCTCTCATTCAAGTGCCTCATGTGTGTGCCAATCATTGCCGACACTGAGGCTATAAAAACCTCATTGGCCTAACCCTTGTCCTTTGGGTGCTCATAAGAGGCAGGTTGGAGAAGGGAAGGGGCCAGAAAGGAGCAAGGAACAGGTTTAAGATGAATGGGAGTCATGAGTCATGATATTAATGAGCGAAGGAAAAGCCGTGGCCATCACCATAGAGACAGGGAGAAAACGTAAGACAGCGATGGTGGAGGAAAACAGAATTTAAGCCTGTCTGTTTTCTTTTTTTTTCTAAATTTTTTTCATTGAAAATAGTTGATTTACAACGTTGTGTTAGTTTTAGGTGTACAGCAAAGTGATTCAGTTATACATATACATACATATTCTTTTTCAGATTCTTTTCCATAATATGTTATTACAAGATATTGAATATAGTTCCCTGTGCTATACAGTAGGTTTTTGTTTTATTTCTTTTTTATATATAGCAGTGTGTAGCTGTTAATCCCAAACTCCCAATTTATCCCTCTCTTCACTTTCCCCTTTGGTAACCATCAGTTTATTTTCTGTCTGTGAATCTGTTTCTGGTTTTTAAATAAGTTCATTTTTTTTAGATTCCACATATAAATGATATTACATGATATTTGTCTTTCTCTGTCTGACATACTTCACTTCGTATGATCATCTCTAGGTCCATCCATGTGGCTGCAAGTGTAAGCCTGTCCGTATTCTAAGAGCAGAGCTTCTCCAGGTGTGGTCCCCAGACCGGCAGCATCCACATCTCTGGGGCTTTCCCAGACCCCATTCGCCACCTCCTGGGAATCAGAAACCCTGGAGGCAGAGCCCAGACATTTGCATTTTAAGGCATCCTCTTCCTCCCTCCTCTTCACCCCTCTGCCCCGCCCCCACTTCCACCACCATGTGACTCTGACATCTGCTGAAACCTGAGGACCCCTGATGGAAAGTTCAGCCAGGGGCAGATGCTAAATAACCCAGGAAGGCAAACACACAGCAGGAAACCCGGTGCCGATGAGTCATCTGTGCCTCCCGGAAAGACCCGAAAATGTGACCCTGACAGAGGCACTAGCAAGACAACCCCCTAAAATGCCCTGTTCCAGTGGCAAATTGAGATCTATGACATGCTAGTTCCAAAAGTCAGCTCAATGCCTATTCATACAACTCTGAGGAGGGACTCTCCCGCCTATTTTTCAGCCATTTCCAGGAACGCTGAGAGGGAGAAAAATCACCCAACAGCAGCCAAACTCTCTGAATCTAAAGAATCATGTAAATTTGCACCTGCACAGGTGGGAGCGTGTGATAAGTGCTTCGTTAGAAATTTGAACACAATGCGACTGAGCACAGAGGCGGCAATCGCCGCTGGCTGCCGACAGGAAAGGGAGGCTTCACCCAGCGGACACTCCTGAACGCGGGGCTGGAGTCGCCAGGAGAATTTTACCAGGTAGAGAAAAGGACAGGAACAAGGGTTGGGGAGGCATGAAGGCCTCCTGGGAGGGAGATAAGGATGGGGAGGAGGGTTACAAAGATCCCCAAGGCCAGGCTGAGGAAGATAAACACACTCTTGCAGCTAGTGGAGACCCTTGACGGTCTGGAGGCAGAGGGACGGTATGAGGAAACAGACGGAAAGACCAGTTGGAGTGGATGGAAAGAACGGACTAGAGAGGAGGCCAGTTGAGTGAGATTATGGGTGATTTTTATTTTTATTTGTGTGTTCTTTTCCCCACCATGAACGTGTTTTACTCACTTACTTCTTTTGGAATTAAGAAGTACAGTCGTGAGGAAAAGGAGTAACCCAGGAGAGGAAAGTCTTGGAGACCCAGACGTTTTTTAAAAAAATTTTTTTAGAATGTTTTATATGATTTTTAAAGGTTACTTCCCATTTATAGTTATTACAAAATATTGACTATATCCCCCATTTTGTACAATACATCCTTGAGCCTGTCTTACACCCAATACTTTGTACCTCTGACTTCCCCAGCTCTATAGTGCCCCTCCCCCACTCCCCACTGGTAACCACTAGTTTATTCTCTCTCTGTGTGTGTCTGCTTCTTTTTTGTTATATTTATTAGTTGGTTGTATTTTTTAGATTCCACATGTAAGTGGTATCATACAGTATTTGTCTGTCTCTGTCTAACTTACTTCACTTAGTATGATCATCTCTAAGTCCATCCCTGTTGCTGCAAATGGCATTATTTCACTCTTTTTTATGGCTGAGTCATATTCCATTGTATATATGTACCACATCTTCTTTATCCAGTCATCTGTTGGTGGACACTTAGGTTGCTTCCGTATTCTGGCCATTGAAAATAGTGCTGCTGTGAACATTGGGCTGGAGTCCCAGACTTAAAGACAAGAAGAGCCATGATCAAGCCCTCAGCTAGAAGGGTTAGCACTGGCAAAGAGGAGGTGCCATTTGTCCTTCAAGACCAGAAAGAAGGGGCTAAAATTTCATGAAATATACATTTTTGAAGTGGAACAGAGTTGAGATCATTTGTACCAGAGGCCTCTGTTTCTTTAGTAATGAAGACAGCAACATCACTGCCTGAGAACACAGGGTCAGGGTCAGAGGAGGTGCTTGAGGATTGCTGCACTGGTTTGGAACAAATATCAGCTAATACCTCTATGGTGTGTGTGTTATATGTCAGGCACTGTCCTGAGGATTTTGTATATATTGACCCATTTCATCCTTACCGCAACTCCAGGAGGGAGACACTATTGTTGTCATACCCATTTCACAGAAGGGAAAACTGAGACTCAGAGAGGCTATAGTCACAGAGGGGATGAGTGGCACAGCTAGGATTTGAATCCAGGCAGTCACCAACCAGCGTCAGGATTTAGAGGAGAAATACCCCAGGAATGACCAAGCGATCATAAAGGAGAACTGAAACCTCAGCTATGTTTAGAAACTGCATTTGCCAAGGAGCCTGCCAGAAATCCTGCTTTTGCCTGCTCCTACAGAGGGGGCCTGAGAAGAAACATCAGGTGTTCTCTGAAGGAAAGACTTCCAGGGCTACCCTCAAAATGCTGCCATAAATTTCATTCACAGAAGGTGTCTTGTGCTCTCAGATTGCGTGAGAAAGCCCTGTTTGGAGTGTTCCCGTGGAGAAATCCTACTGTGTGCCAGTAGAGCCCAGGCCACCCGCATCCTAGGGACTTGGGAGACTCCAGTGGAAAGAGGGCTGTTTCCCATCCACCCCAACAGCCTCATCCAACAGTGGAATTGGAAGCTCTTCAAGTATTTGGGGGAAGAGCAGCTGCCAACTAAGCTGAATCAAAGGATCTAAAAATAGTTAAAGCAAACACAAAGACAGAATGTGAAAATCAGATTATTTGGGAGGCCAAGCCAAACTTAGAAAAACTACAAGATGGGAGGAGAGCGAGAAAACGGAACCACAGCAACAGTCACACCCCTCATTGTTGTCTGTTGGCTTAGCGGGGCTCTCTCCCTCCACCAGTCCTCCCTGGCAGAAACTCTCAGGTCGCCTGCACTGTACAACAAAGCATTCACATCAGACAAGCAAACCACCTTGTTGAGTACCGTGCTCACATGGAACAAACTCCTGGGGCAGCAGGAGGGGTCCCCATCCCCTTCTGTACCATCAGTGAGTGGACCTGCCTTAAGTGCCAGGGAAATAAATTGCAAAACCATAAATGTCTCCAAAAAATTCCCAGCCCCTACACAACATTTTGAGACACCCACAGGAAACCCGGCCAAGATTTGGGTCAGTTATGATGCATTTGGCTGCCCCATCAGAAAACCCTCCTAAACAGTGGCATCACCCATAAGGGTATATATATATATATTTGTAATGTAACAGGACAATTGGGGGAAGCTGGTTCCAGGGTCAGTTCAGCTGTTCTATGTTGTCAGTACATCAGTCAGTGCAATTGTGGGGGAGTCCTCAGTGTGTGTACCCTAGTTATGTAGAGAGAGGCTCTCTTTCCGCTCAGGCTAATGTCTTAATGCCCTGCCTTTCCCGGGAGGAAAGACTGTTTTCCAGCTATTAGTCTCTCTTGCTTTTTCTGTCTTCTGGAGGCCACCTGCATTCCTTGGCTCATGACCCCTTCATCCATCTTCAAAGTACATCAGTCAACTTCTGCTTCCATCATCACATCCCTGACCCTCTTGCCTACCTCTTTATAAGGACCCTGGTGGTTACATTGGGCCCTGCCTGGACCATCCAGGAAAATCTCCCCATCTCAAGATCCCTAGCTTAATCACATCTGCCAAGTCCCTATTGCCATGTAAGGTAACAAATTCATGAATTCTGAGGATTAGGGTGTGGTCATGCTTTGGGGACCATTATTCAGCCTAACAGAGGACCTCAAAAAAACATCTTGTCGGCAATATCCTTGATGCTCTTACTCACCCTAAGGAAACAAGCCACTCTTCCTAAAGATTTAGTCAGATAATCCTAGAAATGTCCACATGGGGTTCCTCAGACAGCCCTTTTGGCTACCCTCGACAGTTTGGCTACCCCATGGTAGATGTGATGAGGTTAATGGTGACCCTTTAATTTGGGTCCCCATAGTGATGCTTCTTGACAGTGTGTATTAGTCAAGAGATTTTCTTCTTCTTTCTTTTTTTTAACTGAAGTGTAGTCTGGTGTATAGCATAATGTCCCAGTCATGCATATACATATTTGTTTTCATATTCCTTTTCATTAAAAGTTATTATAAAATATTGAATATAGTTCCCTGTGCTATACAGAAAAAAATGCTTTTTATATTTTTTTAATATAGTAGTTAATATTTGCAAACCTCGAACTCCCAAATTTATCCCTTCCCAGCCCCTTCCCCCCACCTTCGTAACCATAAGATTGTTTATTATGTCTGCGAGTCTGTTTCTGTTTTGTAGATGAGTTGATTAGTGTCTTCTTTTTTCTTTTTTTAGATTCCACATATAAGTGATCTCATATGGTATTTGTCTTTCTCTGTCTGGCTTACTTCACTTAGAATGACAATCTCCAGGTCCATCCATGTTGCTGCAAATGGCGTTATTTTATTCTGAGATTTTTAATGAAATAGAACCAATAGGAGATTAGATTCAGATATAGATTCAGACAGATACGGATATAAATGAAGAGATTTAGTATAAGGAATTGGCTCACACAAGTATGGAATCTGACAAGTCCAAAATCTGCAGAGTCCATGTCTCAGTTTGAGTCCAAAAGCCAAAAGCTGCTGTAGAACCAGGAAGCGCTGATGTCCCAGTTTGAAAGGCACCAGGAAGCAGAATTTTCTCTTGCTGGAAGAGGGTCAGCCTTTTTTAGTCAGGCCTTCACCTAATTTGCTGAGGCCCACCTACATTAGGGAGAGCAATCTGCTTTACTCGGTCTCCCAATTTCAATGTTAATCTCCTCCCAAAGCACCCTGAAAGAAACCCCCAGAATGATGTTTAATGAAAACATTAATGTTCATCTGGACACCCCATGGCCTAAGCAAGGTGACACCTGGAATTAGCTATCTCCTCGCGCCAGTGGCAGAGTTAGCGTCTGTGCTGCTTGTACCCACTGGTGTGGGTGCCCCCAGCACTGACACAGCCACTGCTGCCACTACAGTCTGCACCAGGGGTGCCAGAGGCCACCAGCACCGGGGCCCAACGCTGCAGAGTCAGCACACCACCTGGAGCCACAAGGGCTGACGCGGGACAGCCTGAGGGTTCCACACAGAAGGCAGCAACATAACTCGTGCACCAAAGCCTTCACTGTGGCTGCCTCTTCTGGCAGAAGAACGTGCCCCACCTCACCTATATCCCTTTCCTCACCCTGGAACCCAGCTATGTGCTTTAACTTTCTCTTCCCTTACCCTGAGATCCTTCCCCACAAACTCCTTAATTTTTCATGTAAATATCGCCCCCCCAGGGCCTCTCACGCTGCCTCCCCCACCCTCAGCTCTCAACGTGATCAGACAAGGCTGACATTTCAGATAAACATAATTCAAAATCTAAACCAGGCTGGAAAACCTGCTGAAGGTCTTAAAGCCTTCAAGATGAAAAGAATGAGTCTCTTCTGTCAGCAATGCCTGGAGTGTCTGGGAGTGGAGACGAGTGGGAAGTTTGAGGGCAGTGGGATAGAACTGGGAGCCTCAAGTCACGCCAGTGCACCCTGTCCTGTCTCTTGGCTGAACGGTTTTCCTGAGAACAGTCCAGGTTACCTGCCCGACGACCCGCAGAACCTGTCCTTGTGCGGCCTTTCTGATCCTAAGCTGCCCTTGAAACATGAGGATACTCCAGCCGAAACTCCTGTCCCTCCCCCTTGGTAGAGGGCAAACAGCCAAATAAGAGTGGCTTTCCTCAGCCTAACTTATCCTCCTTGCAAGACGCAGACTTCCCAGGACCATAGGAAAAAGCATACATATTTCATGGAAACCTAATCTAGTTGAGCGAGTGGAGGTTGGAAAAGAAAGCCCTAGAGAGTGTCCCTCCTCTCGGGGCAGCTGGTGCACTGGAAGCTGAGAGCTCGAAGGTGCCAGCAGGGAGTCTGACTTCTTAGTCTTGGCCTGCAGAGGCAGGAGGGCAACAGAGCAAATGAGCAAGCTTCAGGGCGAGGGGGCACAAGATGCTCAGGAGGAATTCACAGAAACCTTTCAGCCAGGTCAGGGAAAGGGCTGACTTTGAGCTCTGCTCCAAACAGACCCCTGTACGGCGTGTTTCCCAAAGGTTGGCCACAAGCACCTTTGGCTCACAGCAGAACAAGGTAGCGACTGAGAGCACAGGTTTGGAATCAGATGGTTCTGGGTCTCAGTTCCTGCTTGGTTCTTCTTAGGAAGAAGATGTGAAGCCAGCTACTTTATCCCTCAGAGTTACAATCCTTTATTTATAAAGACCTGTCTCACGTGAGTTTAATAACAGCATCATTAACAGTTCCACGACAGCATCGGGGACCCAGACGTCTCTCTCTACTGTGTCTCCTTAATACATGGCTTCCATTCTCAAGGTTCTAATGGTCCAAGATGCCACTGGGGCTTCCAAATTACAGACTGGAAGGAGGAGAAGAGTTAAAACAGCAAAAGGATTTTTTTAAAGCCTTTTCTGGTTTGGTCAGCTCCTTTTATGACCACATGGCATACATTTGCACTTCTCTTTCACGGAGGAGAGCTTGGGCTCGTGACCAAGCCGTAAGTTACAAGGTCACCAAGGAAATCTTCTTTTATGTGCTTTTATTAAACTAGGTTCATTGCTCACCACCCTAAATAAAATAGGGCTCCTGTTCTTACAGAAGAAGGAGAAATGAATGTTGAGGGAGGCCACCAACAGTTGCTGAAAATGTCCCCATCCTCCTGAGCCCCCTTCTTGGTCACTCTCATCACAAGCATCCTGCTCACTTTTTCCTCCGAGTCAGGACCAGGGTCAGGCATTGGAGGTCCTCACTCTCAGGTTCATGCAAGTGCTGACACTGTACTTCTGTGAACCTGGGGTGAGAGCCTCCTTAAATTTTGCATCCTAGGCACCTTGCAGGCCTCAGCCCAGTCCCAGCTCTGCCTTAGAGCTGCCAGGTGGAAACACCCAGCCCTTTGCTCCCCTCACCATGTTGTGCAGGGTCACTTCTTCCCATTAGAGCTGGTTTTTCCAAAATGGGCAAACCGTCTAGGTAAGCCTCAGAATTTAGATCAATTGGGGGTCCTCAGAGACCTTGGATCCCTTCTGACCCTCTGGAACATGCAGGTCTCTCCATCACAGCCATGTCCCCGTGTCCCCCAGAGAGCAGGTCAACACATCAGGATGGTCAAGCTGGATGCCACTTCACCTGAGGGTGCAGCAAAGCCATCAGCCTCATGGCACAACTTCTTGTTGCTTTGGATTTCAGAACAGCTACAAAAAGCTTGGAGGAGGCAAGAGCTGCAGCTGGCATGGTTCTTCCCACCCCCATCTCTGCTTTGAGTCCTTCCAAGAAAACACCAACCACGCTAACGCTAGCATTTTGCAAACCAGCTGGCCTGAAACAAGTCTGGATCCGTTGTGGGTTCCATACACCATGGGTTAATTTCCAGTCCAATTATAATAATGGTAATAATTGGCCACACTCAGGGAGCTGGCAATTACTACTATTTTTAACCTACATCACTAAGGCAAATGGTTTTATGTACAGCTGGTTCCAAGAAGGCTGAGTGCTCTCCAGCTGGGAAAATTAGGTACCAGAGTCACTGCCCATCTCTGTTTTCCCTGAGAGTCTTCTTCCAATATGGTATTACCTGCAAGTCCAGGGTTCCCGGGACCATCAACCTGGCCCTTCCTTCTGGCTCTACCTTCCCACCTGACTCTCCAAACCGGCAGAGATCTGAGTCACCCTCTTCCCATCCACTGGTGGATGCCCAGTGGCTATTGAACTCTGAGCCCCACCCTGGGCCTCTATCTTTAGCCTACCCAAGAAAATGTGTATTCCTAGTTTTATTTTGACAATGCACTTTCTGAGCTCTGGAGTGGGCCTCCTGGCGCTGGGTGTTTTTCTGACATCATCATGGACTTGACCTCCTCACTCCCAACCTTGGCCAAGAGAGGGGAGGTGTTGGCAGAACACCAGGAGGACCACACCTATCGGGAAACAGGAGGGTGGGAACAGAGCAAAGGAAACTCTCCACTGCTCCCATCATTAGCCTCATGGATGAGAAGGATGAGGTGTAGAGAGTTTCTTGCTAAAGGCCTGGAAGAATCCTAGGGCAGACCACCACCTCTGGGGGAGCGTGACTGCTGCTCTGTGCCATCTCCTGCTGGATCCTTGAGTCTGTCTCTTACCTCCCCGTCTACACCCTGAACCACTTAAAGGGAGAGATTGTATATTTCGCTGCTGTCACCCAGCACAGTTTCTGACACTGTCTATTGCTAGTATTTGTTAAATGAATGAATGTCGTTGGGCACTTCATTTTTTTTAATTGAAGTATAGTTGATTTACAATTTTGTGTCAGTTTCAGGTGTACAGCAAAGTGATTCAGTTATATATATCTATATTCTTTTTTGATCTTTTCCATTTTAGCTTAGTACAAGATATTGAATATAGTTCCCTACACTATACAGTAGGTCCTTGTTGTTTGTCTATTTTGTATATAGTAGTGTATATCTGCTAATCCCAAACGCCTAGTTTATCCCTCCCTCCTCTTTCCCCTTTGGTAACCGTAAGATTGTTTTCTATGCCTATGAGTCTGTTTCTGTTTTGTAAATAAATTCATTTGTATCATTTTTTAAGATTCCACATATAAGTGACATATGGTATTTGTCTTTCTCTGTCTGACTTACTTCACATGGTATAATCCTCGCTAGGGCCATCTATGTTGCTGCAAATGGCATTATTTTATCCATTATTATTTTATATATACCCAGGAGTAGGGTTGCTGGATCACATGGTAAGGCTATTTTTCATTTTTTAAGGAACCTCT
The DNA here is from genome assembly GCF_036321535.1 of Camelus dromedarius. Taxonomy (NCBI): domain Eukaryota; kingdom Metazoa; phylum Chordata; class Mammalia; order Artiodactyla; family Camelidae; genus Camelus; species Camelus dromedarius. Next base: position 17,098,633 of record NC_087439.1, read on the forward strand.
ATCCTGTTTCCCATGGTGACTTCACCAATGTACATTCCCACCAACAGTGTAGAAGGGTTCCCTTTTCTCCACAATTGGGCACTATAGTCTGGATGTGTTCAGACCTCACCAACAGGAGTTCAAATGAAGTCACAATAATACCATATATTTTTATATTGAAAGGAGCTTATGGCCAATTTTTCCTCTGAACAGTGTCCTCATTAGGTTGTTACAAATGGTTAAATGAGAGGACGGAGCCCATGGTGAGAAGAAGGCAACTTGGGTGCAAAATTTAAATGCTCAATAATCAGATAAATAATATTTTAACGCAATTGTGTTCATTTCTCAGGGCTGCTGTAACAAAGTCCCACAAAGTAGGTAGCCCAAAACAACAGGAATTTATTCTGTCACAGTTCTGGGCACTAGAAGTCAGAAATCAAGGTGCCGGCAGGGCCACGCTCCCTCTGAAGGCTGGAGGTACAAGTCCTTTGCCTCTTCCCAGCTTCCGCTGGCTGCCGGCCACGTTTGGCCTTCCTTGGCTTGTCGCTGCATCCCTCCAATCTCTGCCTTTCGTGGCTGTCCTCCTTTCATGTCTTGTGTATCACGCAGTCATGGTGGCTTTCCTCTAAGGACACCAGTCCCTGGACTTAGAGTCCACCCTTCTCCAGTATGACTGTATCTTAACTAATTATATCTACACAGACTCTACTTATTTCCAAATAAGGTCACATTCTGGGGTTCTGAATTTGAAGGGTACGCTATTCAACTCAAGCAATATTTTTTTAAATCGAAATCAATGCCAAAAATCCCTGAAGAACAAAATCTCAAAGTTCTAAATACAGGATCCGCCCCTGCCCCAGCACAGTGCCCCCCAGTCACCTCCCCCGGGCCCAGCCTGTATGAGATCATCTCTGTAAAAAGCCTCAGAACAGTGTCAGGAGTGAGAAAGACACGCTTGCCATTGATTTTTTCTACTTTGCTCTGTACATGTTCTTGTGTGGAACTCTTATCTGTTGCTGGGATTTGACTTCTCTGGGGTCAAGGGGTACAAGCTCTGTCAAAAACATTTCTCCTCCTGCACCAGACTGAAATGAATCTGTTCTTTTTCTTTTCCGTTAGAGTTTATTATAAAAGATATTGAATGTAGTTCCCTGTGCTATACAGTAGGTCCTTGTTGTTTATCTGTTTTATATATAGTAATGTGTATCTGCTAATCCCAAACTTGTAATTTATCCCTCCCCTACCCCCTTCCTCTTTGGTAGCCATAAGATTGTTTTCTATGAGTCTGTTTCTGTTTTGTAAATAAGTTCATTTTTATCATTTTTTTTTATATTCCACATACAAGTGATATTATATAGTATTTGTCTTTCTCTGTCTGACTTACTTCACGTAGTGTGATCATCTCTATCTCCATCCAAGTTGCTACAAATGGCAATATTTCATTCTTTATTATGGCTGGCCATTCTTAAGGAAAGAAAGGCATTTAGGAGGGAGGTGGAGATCATACTTCCTGCTAGATGGACTCTAATTATTGCCCGTGAGTGTAGGAGAGAAAAGGCACCAATGAAGACAAGAAGAAGCTCCCCAAGGCTCGGGTCTGCAAGGAATCCTAGGAAAACAGACCCAAATTTGCACCAGCCTGTCTCTATCATTCTGGTAGCTTATGCCCACACACTTGGAAAGGTTTCCAGAATTTCCAGAGAAGCCTATCCACCCCTTTACAGAAAAACATACAACCTCTGCTTGGACATTGGGTTCTCAGCAAGGGAACATGAGAAATAGCACAGCCTGGGCTGCACTGTTTCAAAAAGTAGGTCATAAATATCCTTGAATCAAATTACTGGGGCTCATGGCTGGCGGCAGCCGCCACAGCCAGCAGGTTCTATGTGGTTTATTTTTCTTTCCTTTTGGGAGTTGCAGAGACGAAAGCACTGAAATCTTCATTTCTTTCACTCTGAAAAAGAGAAAGAAAGAGAGAGGGAGAAATGGCAGATATTTCAGTGTTTTTAATGTCTGGATGTTCTAGTACATACAAAAGTCCATGCACTTTCTATGTGTGATTTCTGTGAAGTCAAACTGATGAGGTTAATATGGAATCATCCTTGTTTTTGAATTGAGAAAAGTCTCAGACATCTGACTCACCCCATAAGAGTAATGCCAGGGTTTGAACCCAGCACATAGGCATTCCTTCGAACACTGGAATCCTCTGTCTGGTTCACAGACTACATGCAAAGTAGCAACTCTGATAGATTGATGACTCTACAGCTCTTCTGGAGAGTTCAAAGGTGGAGAACAAAATTGCTCTACATCACAAGCCTTTGCAGTGGGCATACCATCACCCAAGCAATTCTACCTCTAGGAATTTTCCCCAATTATGCAATCAATAATATACCCCAAACTTTATCTATAAGGCTGCTTATAGCAGTGTTATGGATAATAGTGGAAAATGGTGGGGGGGGGGGGGCATGGGCAGGAGGATGCTCCAGAGAGGAGATGGTTAAATAAATGATGATACACTTCTGGTTAAAGTGTCTCAGGCCTTCCAGCCCTGTGTAGTCACAAATGCTACTTAATACTCATGACACGGGGATTCCTGAATGCTTCTAACCAGTCATGTGGAGCAGCTATAGCAATTAGTGACGGCTCTCTCCCCTTGCTCCATGCGCTCTTGACTTCTAATATCTTTTGGCCATATTCTAAGCCTCTCTCCACTTTACTGCAAATGTGGAAGTGGAGGGCAGGGTATAGCTCAATGGTAGAGTGCGTGCTTAGTATGCACGAGGTCCTGGGTTCAATCCCCACTACCTTCGTTAAATTTAAAACAAAACAAAATAAAACACGGAAATAGCCCCTTCCTTCATTTCTCAGGGCATTACTTGAGTGTATAACTGTGTATGCAAGAGTCTTTACAGGCAGGATCATAAACAGAGTTCAAGACCAAAGAAAATCAGGTCAGACATCAATGTTCCCAAATCCATCTTTTGTGCTTCAATACAAAGAACTCCTTGCTGAGCATTTCAGCTTTGTCCCGACCCACCTCCCATTGCGAGAGTCCATTGTCACTTATATCCACATCCTTCTCACCTTCCTGAGTCCTAGGCCTGCAACCTTGATTCCAGACCCCCAAAGGAAACCAAAAATCTGTTACCATCAGAACAACTCAAAGAGGCACTTTTCACTGCCATTTATTTTCTCCTTGTCTCCAACTTTGGCTCCCATGAAGGCATTAGTTCTTGCCTGTCTGTGCATCACCAAAAGGCCCATGGAAGTGTTTCTTTTATTGTAAATTAAAAAAAAAAATTCTCCCTTGAATGAATTTTGCTACCACACCCTAGAGAAACCAAGACAAACTGCCAATAGCTTTTAAAATAGCAATTTATTTTCCTTCCCACCACGCATTTAATTGAATTCCTTAGAGCCATTAAAAGTCATGTTGTAGAAAAGTATTTAATGACATAGAAACAGTGTTCATGGCATATGGATAAGTGACAAAAAAAAACCTATCAAAAAGTACATGCATTAGAATCCAAATTACATGAAGTTGTGTGTATATTTGATTAGGAGAAGAGGATAGGATTTGGAAACACACCGTTGTGTTTTACTATTTTGCCTTCCTACATCCATCTGCCTCAGGGCGAGGCGTTACTACAGATGCCAAGAGAAAGCCTAACTGTTTATCTTTGACATTCAAAATAGGATTTTACACCTGAGATGGTCTTGGAGCTGGGAACCAGTAAAAGAGGGCCATTGAACATACCAATGGCTTTGCATGACAGTTGAGAGGGAAGAGAAATGGAGACAGAGGAGGGAGATGTTCAGGGAGAAACTGTGTCCTCTGAGCTCAGGGGACCCAGGGCAGACAGAACCTTGCCCTTGTCTCCTCTTGGGACTCAGGAGGAGACCACTGTGCAAGACAAGTCCACGGCGCAGGACTAATGAGGCAGAGAGACACAGCTGAGCAGAGTGAGCAGCCCCGAGAGGCACGGATTCCAAGCTAAGATGTGGACAGGGGACAGCCTGAGTGGATCAAGCTGATCAAGAGTAAATAAGAAGAAATGATAGAAACCCAGGGGTCAGCAGCACCTTGGGAGCCATGGAAAGACCCAAATTGCAGAGGGAGGACCCTGGCCCCTGAACAAACTGAGAAAGAGTTGGACACATATCAGCAGTCATGGTGTCAGGGACAAATGCCAACAGAAAGTCCAAAGGTGAGAACAGGCCAGCTGACTCCCAGCACCAGCATCAGCACACGGAGGACACCAGCTCAGGGCCTGGGGTCCCTCTGGCCATAGGGACATGGAGGCTTAAGCCCCATATTTATTCCCAAATGCCATTTTGAAAGGAGCTGGGTGACGTGGGCAGGGAAAGAATCTAAAAGACTAAGCAATCGTCCCGAGAAGATGAAGTTAAACCTGAAGGGACTGTTATTAGCTTGGACTAAGTTTAAACTCCAAGGAGCTAAATTGAGAATCTTTTCTAGCAATCTCGTCTAGGCGACAGGGTAGGGAGCAGAATGGGACAGAGGACCAGACTAGTTATAGAGCAGGAGCTTTCAGACTTTAGTGCACATTAGAGTCACCTGAAGGGCTGGTTAAATCGCGGTCCACTGGGCCCACCACCAGAGTTTCTGACTCCCAGGAAGTCTGAGGTGGAGGCCTCAGAATTTGCATTTCCGGGAAGTTCTCAAATAATGTCGATCCTGCTAGTCCAGGAATGACACCTTGAGAACCACTCTTCTGGAAAGTTAAGGAGGACCATGGTCCGGCACAGCTAAATGCAGTGATGTTGATCTGTCTGTCTGTCTGTCTATCTATCTATCCATCCATCCAATCCATCCATCCATCCAATCTATTTACCTATCTATCTATCTAACTACCTACTTACCTACCTAGCTACCAACCTACCTATGACCAGAAGTACATATACTAAATGGCAGTTGTGATTATAAGGTTGCAAGATTATGGCTGACTTACATTTTTACTTCATGCATTCTCAACCTTTCTAACTATGTGAAATGAGCATGTATTACCTTTGAAACTAAAAAAAAAAAAAAATCAAAAGAGTTATTCAGAAGATAAAGAGACTTATTGAATGTAATCTGTCTAATATAATCCTAAAAAATGAGACTGACCAAAGGGTCAGACTCTCACTCTTTCTTCCCTTCCCTGCACCTTGTACTGCAGATACTTTGCAGCAAAGACTAGTCTCTTTCAGAGACAAAGAAAGCAGCCACCGTATAGGTGAAATGTGAGCGGTAAACCAAATCCCGCAGCCCTTAAATAGCTCCCTCAGCCACCTGCCCTGGTCCTGGAGCTTGCTCGGGAGACTAGTCCCTAAAGAGATTTGGGAGTTGTGCATCACCACTGTCACCTGGTGGGGATCATCATTCACTTTCCAACCTAGAAAGCTGTGATAAATACAACACCTGCCTTGACCTCGGGTCACTAAGAGACGGCAGGAGTCTAAGGGGCCGGGACAGGTGACATCGATTTTGCTGGCAGGTTCAAGCACCAAAAGTTCCAGGCTTCACGACCCAGCCTGGAGGCAGCAGAGGGCAGCCGTGGGCCTCCAGAGGTCAGCCCAGGGAGGGCAGGTGGGGGGAGGGAGCTAAGGACGAGCTGCACAAATAACATTAAGACTGAGGCACTCCGGGGCACTGCCTGACAACAGGGCTGCCTGCCTGGGATGTACCGCAGTTCCAAGCTGGACCCGCCCTGCCTCTGGTCAGCTATCATGCACAGCGGCTTGGGAGAGCAAGCTGCTGCAAAGGCCAAATGGCCAATACAGGTGGAAATAATACATTTCGCACACGATTAAGTTTTAAAAGCAGTTGGACTGTTGGTGGAAAATTGTCCTTTGAATGTCTTGGGACATCTTATTTTCCACAGGCAAAATTCTCTGGACAAGGAGTGGTACCAGGGCCCCAAATCTGGCTCATAATGAAAATCACAGAATGCGTGGTATTTCTTTTTCAAAAGAAATCTCAGTTCTTACAAGAGCCAGTTTGCCTCCCGCAGGCATCACTGACTCATCTTATTTCCAATCTACTGCCTTGTTTATAAAAATGGCTCAGATATAGAGTTCTTCAACTGTGCTGCAGGGCTGTCCCAGCTTAGAGGCTAAGCAGGCTGACTTATAGCTCTGATTAGACCAAAAGGATCTATTTATTTCAGATGTTAGAATCTATCTTCTTTGGCCGTAACACTTTGCTGATGTTATTCCCCTCCCGGCTCAGGGAGCGAATCCTTCAGCAGCAACAGTTAACTAGGTGTGGAGTGGTTCTCCTGAATTCCACCACAGAGCTGACGACCCTGGGCCTCTTACACTAGGTGACACACACGTTGAGTACTGGGGCACAGATGGCCAGCTAACTGCACGGTGTTTGTCCTTCCCGTGTTGTTCTCTCTGCTTGGCTGGGAGCTCCTCGAAGGCAGAAATCACGTCTGAATCCTCACCGTGGATGCCTAGCACTGTGCCTGGTGTGTGAGATGTTCCTTAACGTGTGTTGGAGGGTTCAGTAAATAGATAACAATGATAATGGCTCCCATAGAGAGCAGCATTTACTAAATACTCACCAATACACTAAACAGATTACCTTTGTTAATCCTATTTAATCCTTCTAACAAATCATTTTACAGATAAGAAATGAGGAGGGGAAGAATAAATGGGAAAAGAAAAAGAAAGGCAGGTAGAAAGATGAAGGAAGGGAAAGGGAAGGGTGAGGGAAGAGGGGGCAGGGGATGGCAGGAGAGTGGAAAGGAGGACAGGATGGGACCGCGAGGGGAAGGGCAGGGTGGGGAGAGGAAGTGAGAAAAGGTGACATGGAGAAAGAGCAAAGGAGGGAGAGATTTAGAGAGAGATCAACTGACACCTGCAAGTTGCCTTGCCCAAAGGGAAGCCCAGGTCCAGCGGAAGCTACAGAGAGGATTTCAGTTGAGCCCACAGCGTGCACCATATGGAGGAGTTGACCAGAGGAGCCTGGTGTGATGCCAAGACCACAGTCAGGACCCAGATTGACCAGAGTGACCTGCTGGATGGCAGGCTCTGGCAAGGGGACTCTCCCCGCAGGCCAGATTTGAAAACCAAGCAGGCAGGCTCAGTAAAAGTCTGCCAGCAAGTAGTGAAGCCTCACATGCTGGATTGGAAACCAGAGACTAGACTCTAATCCAAGGTTACAAAAGAGAGTTAGGCCTGGAGCACAAAGCAGGAATCCAGTTACAGAGGATAAGCCCAAGGAGAGATCAGATAAGATGCCTCGGGTCAGATTGAAGAATGTTATTTGATTACACCATGTACAGCAAGGTATTCGCACATTTGTGTTTAAAGTAAGGACCTCCTTGTTTGGGGAGATAAACATGTAATCCTTATAACATAAAATTAAACAACACAAAATAGAACAAAGACCAAAGAATAGAACATTACATTGCATCACCCAGGAATAAGCCATATTCCTGATAGATAGATTTTATTTCCGACAACTCTCCAAGCACATAAACACAGAGAAACATGAATAAATAGACGCATGGACACACAGATGAACACTTGAACAGACAGGTAGATATTACCAAAAGTTGTTTTTAAAGTATTAAAGTTAATTTTACTTGATTTTACTTAGATTTACTTAAATTTCAATTTTACTTGAAGTTGCATCCCAAGTTCATACTTTCTTGCGTTTTGAAAAACTTCAAGCCAAAACTATGGTTTCAAATCACCCCAGACTGTGATATTGCCTTAAGACACAGAGGAGAGAGAAATACATTTCCTCTCTGGAGGACCCACTTCATCCCAGGGCTCTGAGAATTTCTTCAGATCAAATTTCAAGGAATATGAGCATCTTAAATTTAATGTCATGAAACACACAAGAAAACCAGTCACCATGTCCGAGAGAAAGCCCAAACAAGAGAGAGGGCTGAAGCAACATGAAATATTCCAGATATTAGAATTATCAGGCACATAGAATAAAGTTGTACTTAACGTGCTTTAAGAAATAGTGGGGGCACTTCACAAATGAGCAGGAGCTAGAACTATAAAGTGTACCCAAACAGATTCCAAAAAAAAGAACCAAACAGAACTTCTAGAAATGAAAAGCAATCTAATCATGGAAATTAAAACTTCGATGGCTGGCTGCAAAACAGATTAGTCACAGCTGAAGAGAGACATAGTGAACTAGAAGTCAGAACTGAAGAGATTCTCCAAAATGCAGCAGACACAAAGAGATGGAAAAACACCCAGGAAAAAAAAAAAAAGAGTTGAAAGATGAAGTGGAAAGGTACAATATACATTATGTTAGAATTCCAGAAAAAGGAGAATGAAGCAGAAGCAATCTTTGAAGAAATAAGAACTCAACATTTTCTAAAAGTGACTAGTTCCTCATATGCACAGATTTTAAAAGAAGGAAGAGGACAGATACAGACAAATATATCCTGAGATGCATCATAATCAAACTGGGAAATACCAAAAACAAAAAGCATATTATAAAAGTAGCCAAGAAGAAAAGACAACTTAATTTCAAAGGAACAAAAATGAAACCACAAGTCTCTTTTCAACATAAACCAGAATACAGTGGGATGGTACCTTTGATAATGGAAATCAGCACTTACATGGTATATGTAATGTGCCTAGAAATGTTCTAAGAGCTTTACTTGCATTAACAACCCATTTAATTCTCAAAATCACGAGGAGGTTGGTACTAATATACTCATTTTACAAGTAAGAAAACAGAAGGAGAAATCTGAGCACATTCACACAGTCAGTGTCAGAGACAGAACTCAGATCAAGTTAGCCTTGTTTCTGAGACTGTATTTAATTAATTCTCTGTGCTGAGAGAAATAATTTGTTACCCTAAATTTTTTTTACCAGGAAAGATATCTTTCTATAATAAGGCCATATGTAGTTTCCTCTTCTGTTAATGGCAGACTATATAATTCAATTAAAATTTTGAAGGAGTAATTTAATACCTTCCCACAAGGAAAACTCCAGGCCCAGATGGCTTCCCTAACAAATTCTACCAAATATTTAACCAAAAAAAAAAAAAAAAAAGACAATTTTATACAAACTCTACTAAAGTAAACAACGGAATATCCCAAATTTATTTTTTGAGGCCAACATATAGTCCTGATACCCAAATCTGGCAAGAATACTACAAGAAAGCAAAATAAGTCAGTCTCACTCATGAACATAGATGTAAAAACTCTTAACCAAAATATTAGGAAACCAAATCCACCAGGGCAATTTGGAAAAACCTGTTCAATTAAAAACACATTTATTCTATGACCTGGCAGAATTCTATCACAAGTCTGGAGATTTGTTCCACAGTTTTAACTTCCATCATAGAAAATAATAGTGTTCACGTGTAGAGTATTTATTGCATTATTGTTTTATTAGGAAAAAGATTGGAGACAACCCAAGTAGCCAACAATAAAGGCCTCATTAAATAAATTATTGTATACCCAGACAGAGAAATATTGTGCAGCTATAAAAAAGAATAATGACAATCTATGTATTGATATGAAACATTTCTAAGATATATCGTTCAACTTAAAAAATCAAAATACAAAAGAGTTTTACGGTATGCTGGCTGTTGCATGTGAAGGTAGAAAACTAAGAATTTATATTCATGCTGTTTCTATGAATAGTAAGAAATACTAGAAGATTATAAGAATCTTCTGTTTGGAGCAGTGTGTAAGGAAGTGGGTTGTAGTCAATAATAGGAGATGAATTTTTTTTACTGAACTTCCCCTTTAAATGGTATTTTGACTTTTTTGCACCATGGACTGCATTATAAAAAACAAATAAATAAGTTTCAAAGAACAATAATATCTTATGGGGAGAAAATAAAACAAAATTGCAATAAAAATATATGACAGAAACAGCCCATAAGGGAAAAAGGACATGATTGCAATTGATGTTTATTGTTTGAGATACTGAGCAGACATCTTGGTTAACTTCAGCATGTAATAAGTTAAGCATTAATGTTACAATTCTAGGCTAATTCCTAAAACAATGGAAGTACTAGTATATAACTTCGGAATCCATAGAAGAAAAAAATGGATAAAGAAAAAATATTCAATCTCTCCAAAAGAAGAGAAGAGAGAAAAACCACAATGAAAAAGATACAACAAATAGAACACACAACATCAGATGGTGGAAATAAATCTAAAGATACAAGTAATAACTATATATATGTATCTATGTATAGAGATATGTATATAGACTGACTGCTCATTAATATACAAAGACTGTCAGAATTTTTAAAAATCTAACTATGTGTTATTTATAAGAGTGTATAAACAAAATGAATAAAGATATTAAAAGACTGGGAAAAAAGAAAACAATAGAATGAAAAAGCTATCGCTATCCCAGGTAAATATTAACCAAAATAAAGCCACTGAAGTTATATGAATACCAGAAGAAATCAATTTTAAAGCATAAAGCTTTTCTGGAAACAAAGTTTAAATTATATAACACTTGGTACGATTGATTTAATTGATACGGTATTTCTCTAATAACAGTCTCAAAAATATAAAGCAAAATTTGACAGAACTACTAAAAGATACAGATGAATCTCTCACAATCATAGTGTGAGCTTTTAACACACCTATCTCTGAAATGTATTCTTTCAAGCATACAAAAATAAATAGTTAAGGATATAGACCATTTGAACAACATAATAAACAATTTTGACTTCATAGCATACATGTAATTCTGGCCCCAATAATAAGAGAGAACATATCAAACAAACATTAAGCATTTGTAAGGATGTCACTTGTAAGAATGACATTGACAATGACACCAGGCCATAAAATAAATCTCAGTAAATTACAAGCAACTGGCAGCATCAGACTATCCTTTTTTACTACCAGGCTACTCTATTCATAAAGAAATTCACAACTAAAAGCACATATCATAACATCTAAAGGAAATTAATTCCAATCTTACCCAAACTATAGAAAGACTGTAAAATAAAAACAATATATGCCAACTCATATTGTGAAGTACATATAAACTTGATTCAAAAACATAGCAAGGACATTATAAGAAAGAAACATTTTAGTTCAACCTCACTCATGAACATAAATTCAAAAGCCCTACACTAAGTATTAAGCTCTTTCTATTGGCACAGCAAGAAGGGGATAGAAATCAAAGTGGTGGAGATACTGAGGCCAGAATAGATGGCACAAAGGCAGCAGTGGTCCAAGGAGGAGGTTCCCCAGAGCACCTGCTCATCACTAGAGGAATTCAGCTCTCTGTTTGGCAAGAGTTCTGGGTCTAAGCACCAAATCTGACTCTCACATGTGTGTCGGGGGCCATGGAGGGGAGTCTAAAATCAATGGCTATAAAATCCTTGAGTCACACTTCCTTTACCTCAGAACTTTGTAGGCATTATTTCGCTGTGTTCCTGTGTGTATTGTTCAACTAGTCTTTTGTTGTTGTTTTTGTTTTTTTCCCTTGGCCTCTCATCTTTTGATCAATTGGATCAAAAAGTAGTTGTTGATTTATTTCCTTCTGAAATGGCTCATACGTACTTATTCCCTGATTCTTTAATGTTTGTTAATTGCTGATAAGTAGCTTTTTTCCATACTTTCCCTCATGTTGCTCCATTGAATGTTGCTATGCGAAATCTAAAGATAACCTGATTCTTGTTCAAAAGACTTGTTTATTCTACATGGTGACCTAAAGAATGCTACCTTTTTCCTTCTCCAATAAGTTTAAAAGAATACAACTCAGAGTCTACCATCTGGACCAGTGGTTTTCTACATCACATTATCAAAGAAACCCAAGTATTCTTTTCAGGGAAAGTTCTCTTCTATTAAATATGTTAATAATTGTTCTATTCTACTTGCTGGGTTATCTACTTTATGTTTATCAACATTTGATTATCATCATCTCTCTTCCATAGATGTTATCTTCTCTTTCTCTAATTCCTTTAGTTTCTTTCTAAATTATTTAAATTTGTTGAAATTATCTCTAGCTTTTCCCAGATTTCCATGGTTACTTTTTCAACCATGATTATTCTATTCCTTCCTGTTTCTAAGTTATGTATTACTTCTGCAGTGACAGTGCTGCATTCTTAATATTCTTTACCTTTCTTCTAAAACTTGCACTCAAATTCTCACTAAATTGTTGTATAGAATGAAATATTTGTAGGGAATTTTCTTCTGTTCTTTAGGCTATTTTTTTCCAGAATGGAATCTTCAGCTGTCAGCTGCATTCTATGTTCCTTTAACTTACTGTTATTATTTTTATTACTACTATTACTTTTGGTTGCTATGGTACATCAACCCAAGTGCCATGCAGTTTCTTTGATTTTGTTCCTGCTTAAGAGGGAAGCTCTGTCCTCTCATGGAAGATGGGCTAATTCTCCTTGACTCCCTCCCACTTGAAATCTGTCTCCTATTGCTCCAAATGAACTGAGTATGAGATTTGATTCACTTAAAGATAGAGGAAGAGATCAGCTTGGGCTGTGTGTAATCTTTGTTGGAAAACTTGGCCTTGACTGACCTCTCTCATGTAGTTAAATGGGTTCATTCCACTTAATAAAGTGGGAAATACTAGTCCCGCACTTCAACTTTGGATCATTTTCTTAATTTAGCATGAGTCCCTGGAAACTGTCTGTCATACAAGACTGTCAGTTCCAGTTGTTGACTTCCTCTTTTCACCCATCTCTTCCCAGCAGATGTTCTTACTTCCCCAGATAGAAAAGATCTCAACTTCCTGTTCAACTCTTATTCTTTTTCCTTGTCAATGAGAAGATAATTGCTGAAGCTAATTTAGTCACTATGTCTTGGAAGTACACCTCATATAACACTTTCCAACAGATTCCAGTCTCTACATATTCTAGGGATAAATATAGTAAGGTAGACTTAACCCAGATAAACTAGATGTGGTGATACTCTGTTTCCATTAGTAAGTGGCTGTGTAGAGATGTCTCTATCTTTTCACCAGAATTAGAGCAAAAGACTCAGTTTTACAGAAAATTTCCCTGTGTAAATTGAGATGAGAAACTAAGTAGTACAGTATTTAGTAATATAATACTGAATCAAAAAATGGCAGTGAAGAAAAAAATCAAGAACCATATTTTTGCATGTTTTATGATTCTATTTCATGTTCTAAATTATATCATAATTTTTTGCCGATAAATTATTTTTAATCAAAAAAAGATACTTGCAAAATTTCTCAGGACTTTGCTGATTAATATTCTTTTTTTCATATCCTACTTCTAACAACTGGAAAAAGAAGCATTTGTCCTCTTGATCACCGTTTTAGAAGCTTATGATGAGGTTTAATTTATTTCTTTATTTGCTTGATGTTGGTTTTATTTTTGGTTTTTGGTTTTGCTGCTTTTATTCTATTAGACATAGAAGAAAATAAAATCTATGCTCCAACTTCATTCCACTACATTTATCTGGAAACTAGATGAATATGGAATAACATGGAGAGATAAATTGTTGAATTAAAAAATAGGTTATGAAGCAATTATTTTATTGTTATTAAAAATATGTATTTGATCAATGTTTGTGTATGTATCTGTATCTGTACAGAAGCCTAAAGATATAGATATGGCTGTGTATGTGTGTGTGTATATAGATAGATAGATATAGATATAGATATATAAAACTATAATATGTATGTAAATTTGATATAAAAATGTGGAAGGGTATGTCGACTGAAAATAATGCACAACTTAATAGTTGTGAGTTATGTTCTATTTGGGGACCTTACTGAGGACTATAGACTGGGAGACAGCCTCTCAGATAGCACTGAGGAACTGTTTTGAAGAGGCAAGGGAGGAGCCAGGATATAAAGGAGTTTTTGCTGAAAAAAAAATATGTAGTGGAACATCCAAAGATTACTGCTAATCACAAAAACAGACATCTCAAACTAATGACTTTAGTGCTTTTCTATGTATGAGAAAATGCAAGAGTCTGGGCTCATTGAAATTATTCCTTTGGTATGCATTTTAACTATTAAGGGCCAGTATCCTGTTTTCTCTATTCTGAATTCTTGCAAGGTGCACTGTGCAGGGGTGGGGGCTGCAGTGGCTGATGACTTGATGGCAGGCAGCATTCCTTGTTTACTGAAATGGCAGGCAACATGTTTGTCCACGGGTATATACCAAAATGTTAATACTGATATTCTCTAAATGAATAGTTTTCTTTTTCTTCTTTATACCTGCCTACATTTCATAAAAATTCTGTAATATACATGTATTACTTTAAAAAAAAAAAAGCATGCTATTGTTTCATTTTTTTTCTTGGTTTTATTTATAGCCTGCCTTTATTCCAAAAATGCATTTGACATGGTTTTCAGCAGAAGAAATGTACAATGAGGTTAATGAAATAGAAAATCAGGACCAAGGGGAAAACAAAGCAAGCAAATAAGGAAAGGAGGGAGGAGAACGGAGCTGCCAAAATGATCCAATTCTGTCCGAAAATAAAGTGCTGCGTGTCCAGTCTTGAAGGAACCTAGGCCCTCTTAGGGGAGTCAGCGGGGTCCAGTTAGGAAAGGAGAGCCAATTAAGGGAGTGAAGCAGAGGCTGGATCTACACCGGCCCTTGAGCTGAGTGGTTATTTCCCCCACATATCCCAGCAGAAAGCAGAATATGCAGCCATGTCGTAAATAAAGAAGCTGCCCCTTACACCTAAAGCCAGCCTTGCCAAGGCCATCAAGAAATATATATATATGAATGTGCTTGCAGGGTGTTTTGAACAAATCAACATTTGGACCATTAAATGGGACATTCAAATTGAAAGCTAGTATGCGGACAATTTACAAATTGGCTAATTGTTCTCCTCTGCAGGAATAACACCTTCCCATGACTGTATATAATGGTTGAGAAGATTACTATCTAGGTGTGTGGGTTGGGCAGGCAACCCAGCTGCCCACCCCTGCTCCACACATACCTAGACTGTTCTTTTGTTCCATGCTGCCTCATTTTTGTTAAGCATAGTAGAGTCTTTTTCACTACCTACCAGGCATCCAGACCCAATCTTAATGCCTTCCCATTGTCTACAGGATGAAATGCAACTTCCACAAACTGATATTCAAAGCTCTCAGCAATCAGTCATACCCTATCCATCTAAATTATTTCCAGCTCAAGTTAGCAAAGATTTACTTAGCCTAATAGATGGAAGTATATAACCACCAAAGCATCCCCTAAAATTTGACTGCCTAACAAGAGAGATAGACACCTAAACAAATACTAATAATACAATGTAACAGTGGAATGATTTATTCCTCTGTGTAGGATGAAGGGGCTTTTAGAAAAACCTAAGATGGCCGGGAGTCATCTGAGCTGGGTCTTGGAGTAGGATAACGAATTTTGCCAGTGGTGGAGCTAAGGGATTTCCAAGAGGTATGAGAAAGAATATAAAGGTGTAAGTGTACTTTTTTTCAGGGAATGGAGAGCAATCCAGAAATGCTAAAGTTAAACCAAGCTATTTCACTGCAAAAACTCCAGTGACGTTGAATTTTATAGGATACCATTTATATAGAAATACCATGTGAATGGTACTCCCAGAAGCTGCACAACATCAGTTGGCCCCCAAGCATCTAAGTGGGAAGGACTGGACATGTCACTGGAAAGGTAGGTTTGGGGTAGGTTATGAAGGACTTTGAATTCTAAAGAGTTCAGACTGTTTATTCCATGGGAATTTCTGATAGCACTCTTAATTCCCACAGGAGAAAGTATAGCTTCTTTAGAATTCAAAGCCCCTCGTAACCTAGCCCAAAGTCTTGGAGTTAATCAATCATGTTTGACTCTTCAAAAAGATATTTATTTTAAAAGATCACTATTAAAGTAGTAAGGAAAATAATGTGTGTGTGAGTGTGTGTGTGTGTGTGAGTGTGTGTGTGTGAGTGTGTGTGTGTGTGTGTGAGTGTGTGTGTGTGTGTGAGTGTGTGTGTGTGTGTGAGTGTGTGTGTGTGTGAGTGTGTGTGTGAGTGTGTGTGTGTGTGAGTGTGTTGTGTGTGTGAGTGTGTGTGTGTGTGAGTGTGTGTGTGTGTGTGTGAGTGTGTGTGTGTGTGTGTGTGAGTGTGTGTGTGTGTACACAGAGAGGGAGAGAGAGAAAGAGGAAGAGGCACCAGAGTTCAGCCAGGAGACTATTACAACAGTTTTATAATTACTATTGTATTGACTATTACAATGGTCATGAAGGCTTGGAGTAGAGCAGTGGCAGGTTCAAGGGAATGGAATGTGTGAGAATTTCAGAGACAGACTCCAGTGGAGTTAGTGACCTGCTGCTGTGATGGTGAGAGAGAAAGAGAAATCAGCAAGTCCAGGGACTGGGTGACTTGGGTGGGTGGGAATGGTGTTCTCCAAGACAGGGAGTTCCAGGTAGGAGCTGGTTTATGGGGAAAGATGATAAGTCTTACACAAATGCAAGAGACTAATGGAACCTTAGGATAACTAGAGATAGAGGTCTGGGATTCATTAGCAAAATCTTGGCTCAGAATAAAGAATTAAGAATAAACAACAGGACAATAGGAGTTAAAAGTCATGGAACTAGATTTCTAGCTTTCAGTCCAGATGGAGTTAATTGCAGTGAATCATCACATTTACTCTAATAATCAGGAAAAAGTAGATAAGCTTTTTTAAAAAAATGTACATTTTTAAACTACATCAGAGAGTTGGGAGAGCAAAGAAGTCTAAGGGAACCAAAACCAGCAAAGGGCGGGGCCTCCCCAGATGAGAAGAGAGGAGGGGTTGCTTTCTTCCCTCGAGGTGTCTACTGAGTCTTGAAGTATGTGGAAAATCCAGCCTGTTGGAGTCAGAGAGACTTCACAAGGATAAGGAGAAACCAGTGGAGTTTAGAACAACCCTATAGGCTGGCAAGAGAGATTGGAATCTGCTAGAACTTTCACTGCAGAACTGGTTCTCCATGGCCACCAATTGGCCTCATGTTGCGTTTGCTGACTGCAGTCAGAGCTGGGGCTGGGCTGGAGAGCTGAGAGAGACATCCACAGTCATTCAGGACTTGGGGTCCAGAGTCCTGCTGGAGGCAAGGGCTATAACACACACAGAACGGTGCTTTGACCCTTATCTTTCACCATATTCAAACAATAACTTGAGATAGATAGATGAAATGTAAAGGCTGAAATTATTTTTTAAAATCAATAAACAGGACTCGGTCAAAATTAACAAAAAAAAGCCTTTTGTTCATGATAAGACATCATTAAGAGAATTAAAAGGTAAGCCATAGGCTGGGAGAAAATATTCACCATCCATGTATCTGATGTAACTTGTATCCGAAATATGTAAAGAATTCCTAGAAATCAAGAAGAAAAGCCAAACTATCTGATTAAGAAAGAAATAAGAAATTAAAGAAAGAAAAATTAAAGAAATTAAAAAAGACTTAAGAAGGTATTTCATAAATGAAGATATCTGAATAACCAAAAGGCCTATGCAAAGATGCTTAAAATAATCATCAGGGAAATGCAAATAAAAACTATGAAGAGATACTACTGTATAACCACCAGAATAAGCTAAAATGAAAGACTGACAACTGCAAGCATCAGTGAGGATGTGGAGCAACTGAAATTTTTATAAATAGCTGGTATGAGTGGAAAATGATAGAACTAATTTAGAGAACTATTTAGCACTTTCAAAAGAAAAAGTAAGCATAAGTTTTCTCTAGCAATTCTACTCTAAGTTAATTACCCAAGATGTATAAAACTGTATATCCACAAAAGACTTGTAAAAGGTTTTTCATGACAGTTTTATTCATAATAGCCAAAAACTGAAAACCTTCTCCATCAACAGGAAAAAGGATGAAAATAATTGTGGTATAGTCATACAACAGAGTACTAAACAGCTACAGATATACACAACATGGAAGAATCTCCAAAAATTATGTTAACGGAGAGAAGATATGAAAAAAGAGTACCATCTGCATGATTCCATTAACATGCAACCCAAGAACACTAAAAACTAATATATTCTGATAGATAATAATGGCTCCCTAGAGTTCGTGGGGGCAGTGGGCGTTGGCTGAGAAGGGGTACAGGAAAACTTCCTGACTGGATGGAAATATTCTAGATTTTGACTTCGTTATTTGGGTATATGAATATGCAAAAAATATCATCAAACTAACTTATGATTACCAGAGGGAAAAGGGAAGAGGGAGGGATAAATAGGAGTATGGAATTAACAGATACAAACTACTATATATAAAGTAAGTAAACAACAAGGACTTACTGTATAGCACAGAGAACTATATTCAATATCTTGTAATAACCTACAATGGAAAATAATCTGAAAAAAGTTTGTGTGTATATATATATACATATATATATACACATAGACGTATATATATATATACACACACATACACACATATAATTGAATCACTTTGCTGTACACTTGAAACTAACACAATACTGTAAATCAACTATGCTTCAATTTTTACAAATTCATAAAGCTATACACTTAGGATTCATGCATTTTTCTGCATATAAATTATACCTTTGAATTCATTTCAGATGAAATACTCTGAAAAGACTATAATACCACCTATGCAGTATTCTGGCAGAGAATGAATAACCTCAGTCTAACCACAAGGAAATATCAGATGAACGCAAAGTGAGGAACTTTCTATTTAAAAAAATGTAAATGTCGTAAAAGTTCAAAGAAAGGCTGTGGAAAAGTTCCAGATTAAAGAAAACTATAGAAACCTGACAACTAAACACAATCCCTGACCCTAGGCTGAATCCTGTACTGAGAGGGAAGTGTGCTATAAAGAACAGTATTAGGACAATTGGAAAACTAGACTGGAGACAGTAGGAAAACAAGAGTGTCATATCAACATAAATTTATGAAGTTGACAACTGTACTGCAGTGACATAAAAGAATATCCCTATTCTTAGAATTTACACCCTAAAGAATTTAGAGGTAAAGGGCCATGATGTATATGACCTGCCTTCAAATGTCAAAGAGAGAGAGCAAAAGAAAAGCAAATGGGATAAGATGGATCTGGGTGGATTTTATTTTCATGGTACTATTTTGAATTTTTGTAAATTTGAAATTATTCCCAAACAAAAAGGTTTTTTTTGATAAAAACATTTTAAAAGAAGCCCATCATGAGAAAAAAGTAGATTATAGAACACTGTATTTATCCCACATTGTTTGCAATGGTTGTTTCTGGAAGGTGGGATTATAAGGCAGTAGGGGATAAACAGTAACTTTTTCTGCATTATTTGAAATTTTCATACGTTTAGTATTATCAGGGGAAAAGTTATTTCAGTTTCTTTTAAGGAAAAAATGACAATTGAAATATGATTTGACTCATTTTATTTGGTAGCTCAGGCTTGGAGCAAAAGCCAAAACTTAAAATCCTTAAATCCTGTTTATCCTTTAAGACAGCTCAGATTTCACCACCTCTGGAAAACCTTCAGTTTCAGAAAGGATTCTTTCAGTTGTAAGTGACACAAACCCAACCCCAACCAATAAATACCAATAGTAAATATGTCAGCTGTTGAAATACAAGGAAGGCTTGCAAAGACAATTCAAGAGAGAAATCACGGCAGGGCTGCAGGAACAGCTGGAACCAAGGAATGAAAGGCACCAGACTGTCCATCTCCTTCATTTAGGCTCCATTCTCTCTGACTACAGCCCATTTTTCTCCATATGGCAAGAAACACTCTGCCTACAACTCCTTGGAACTTTTCCTCCTAAAATGCACGCTCTTAGGAAGAAACAGAAACTCAATTTTCGTTTGAAATATTCCAGGGAAGGAAGCAGATTGGCCAGGCTTGGTCAGATTTCTTCCCTAGACCAATCAGCCATGACCAGAGGGTATGGATCAGCTTGAGTGACGCCCCCCTTCTGGACCAAGAGCTGAACTTACATATGAACATGGGAACTCCATCATGCAGGAGCTAATGTTGTGCTGCCCTGGCATCATTCTTTGTCTCCAGCTCTCGTACCTTCTAGTGTTGTGGCAATTTGCATGCTTGCCATAATTCATCAGCAGACTTGTAAGTTCCCTAGGGATAAGAACCATGTCCCTTTCTCCCCAGATATTCTCTAAATTGATGGCACAGTGTTTTCCATACAAGAAGTGAATTGTAAGCTCCAAGAGAAAAGAGATGTTATCCATCATTCTCACCGAGACTTGAAACATGCCTGGTACATGGTAGATACTCAAATATTTGTTGAGCAAAGGAATAATATATGTTCACTCTGAATAGAATGGATAGATGGATGGATAGACGGATGGATGGATGGATAGATGGACGGGCTGACAGATGGTGAATGGATAGATAGATATGTAGATTTTCCTCTAGTAAAGATAAATTTGTGCTCTGCACAAACCAAGGTATACTTTCTGGGCCTGGATTGGGGGAACTGAGTGTGGCCACCAGGCCAGCACAGTTAATTAACACTTGGAATGATCAGTCTTGGTTTTGTTACCTGCAACCTGTGCAATACAGCCTTAGGAATATGGGTGAGCTGGAGGCAAAATCAGTCTTCTAAAGCTTTCTCTGAAAAATGAAAAGATATCTGAAAACCAACTTAGAAGCACTGACGTACATATAAATTCAATTAGCAAATGCTTGGATACTGTGGACCAGACACTATCCAAAACCTGGGGGCCCGGGAGAGAACAAGACAGAAACAAAGGCCCTAGTGCTATGAAAGAAAAGTACAGTGGTTACCCAAGTGTTTCATAGCAGATCTAACCTAGCCTTGGAGTCAGGAAGGCTCCCTGGAGGAAATAATATTTTAGGCTCAGACTTGAAGAGATATGTAGAAATTAACTAGGTAAAGAGCCTAGAAAGAGGGAAATGTTTCACATACAGGCTGTAAAATCCTGCAACTTGGAACTTAAGAGGAACTGAAAAAAATAATTTAGTATGTGTATCAAGACTTACCTGTAAAGATGATCATTATAGTAATATTTACGAGACATAAAATACAACCTGTGTGTCCAGTAACAGGGGAATAATGAAATAAGCTATACTCAGAGGATTTTTAGATCAGTGAAGAAAATCTATATGATATTATAATGATGGATACCTGTCATTATACATTTGTCCCAATCTGTAGAGAGTACACCACGAAGAGTCAGCCCTAATGTAATCTAGGGACTTTGAGTGATTACGATGTGTCAGTGTAGGCTCTTCAGCTATAACAAATGTACCGCTCTGATGGGATTTGATAATGGGGGAGGCTATGCATGTGTAGGGGCAGGGGGTTTATAGGAAATCTGTATCTTCCTCTTAATTTTAGCTGTGAAACTAAAACTGCTCTTAAAAGTTTTAAAATAAATAAGCTATGCTATCCATGCAACAGAATCTAACAAGCCATTAAAAATAACACTACAGGTGAAAATGCTCAAGATATATTTTAAAAAAAAGCAGTACAAGGGGTACAATCAATAGGATCCAAATTTTGCTCTATCTCTATTTTATTTTATGTACATATTGCTTGTCCAGGCCAATTACCCTCTAATTCTACCAGTAATCATATCTGGATTATGGAATACAGGCAGTAGTTTTCTACTTTGTGCTTTCCAGGATTTTTAAAAAAATTTTTTTAAATAATAAGCACGCATTTCTTTTGTTGCGGAAAAAAAATGTCAAAGAAGAATCAGGCTTGCTTTTTCAGTCCCCCTCTCAGAGGGCTCTTTGTATGCAAAGCATCAGTGAACCCAGCAAGGCCCAGCAAGTAGCTTGGCTGAGCAGGACCCCCAGGCTGTGCCACTCCACCAGGCTGCCTCCCTTGGGTCCCTCTGGTGTCACCTTCCACAGGAGGCCCCAGCTCAGAAGAGCTACCTGGGGTGGTGAGGTTCCTGGCTCACCCACCTCCTCTGTGGGTGTTTTCCTCCCTCCCAAGGGTTTGTTTTACCTTCAGTGCACAAGTGCTGCTGCTCTGACAGTGACCTTGCTTGATGAAAGCTTTCTCAAGGGGCTTGACTGCAAGAGGCACCCAGGAGATGGAGCCAGGCTCTTAGCCAGGAGTCTGGGATCAGCAGTTCACCCCTGTGCTGTAGCATCAAGAACAGATGTACCTGGGTCTCTGCTGAGGGAGAAGGGCCGGCTGCTTCTCTGCAGCCCACTGCCAACTCGCCACCCCATGCAGAAGTGGCCCCCTCTGTCCCAAAACAGTGGGCTTCTTCCAAAGTTGGAAGATTTCATGAGTGAGGCGGAAAGGGGATGGGGGTTGCTTCTGAACACGAATGCATCCATGTCTTGTTTCAACCACATGGTCTCAGCCTTGGCTCCACATTGAAATCACTGTCAGAGCTTTCAACACCCCTGATGCCAAAGGACCACACCCCAAGGTCCTGATTTAATCTGTCTGGAGTGTGACCTGGGCATGGGAATCTGGTGCCCTCTTTATCCTCTCTTCCAAGCTGAATGCCTGCATTGCATTTTCCACTTGAGCTGTTCCCTAAACAGATTGCCCTTCCCACATCACCATCATGCCAGGCTCTCTCCTTTCCATCTTTTTTAAGCCAATTCTGAAATTCCATTTCCTGGAGAGACTTCCAGTTCTGCTGCTAAGGCTGTGTGGTCTGAAGGCAAGTCTCTTAACCCCTGTGAGTCTCATTTCTTCACTCAAAGGGACCTGGTTTACAGTTCTTCCAACCCGTGGAGAACCAGCGTCATGGCGTCCCATTCCTGAAACACCACAATGGCCAGATTGCCATCCCCTCCTCAGTGGTCTGAACTGTGGCTCCTCCAAGCTTCTAAGTGTTAATAATTTCAACCCCTTCTCTTCGTTCCCCCAGTTCTAAAAGTAAAAGCTACTTCCTACAATCGCTGCCACCTTAATACTTTGATACTGAGCAGGGGTCAGCAAACCTTTCTAGTAAAGGGCTGGATAGTAATATTCTAGGCTTTGTGGATCATATGGTCTCTGCTGAGCGTATTTAATTCTGCCATTATAGCACAAAGCAGCCAGAACCAATATGTAAGTAAATGAGCACTCTTGTTCCAATAAAACTTTATTTATAAAAACAGGCAATTGGCCAGATTTGACCCACAGGTTGTAGTTTGCAGACCCCTGCCTTATTCTCTTTTTTTCCCTTTCAGTTACCTAATTAACAACTTTATACCTTTTTTTAGCCATTCTTTATATAAAAAGTCTCTGTTCTGATAACTGTTGTTAATACTGTCTCCTAACTAGACTCAGCCTCACACAAGTTCTTTGACTTTTTTTTTTTTTATTATTATTAGTTGGGGGAAAATGTTTGCATATTCTCCTCAACACTACTGTATTGTTTGAATTTTTTATAAGCCTATTCTTTCTTGGAAAAATTTGACTGAAAAATGTGTTCTCCTTTAATAAGCACTTCGTATCTGCTTTAGCAGAAAGGGATTATTTATGTGTTAAATATTTCATTTCATTTAAATTTTCTTTCTGAGGATAGAACAGTTGCATCCTCCTCAAATATATCACTGGTTATTCCATCCTGAATTTTTGCTCTGATTCTGGTAAATTTGTGTTTTAAATATATCCTTTTAGAAGAAGAAGCAAAAAAATAATAACTACACTGCCAACCCCAGGGTGGTTGTGAAGAACAAATTAGATAATGGATTGGAAAAAAAAGGTTTGAGAAGTTAAAAGTGCTGCACAGACATGAGGAGGTGGAAAAAAAATCACAAAACCCTTTCAGCCTTCCTAGTCAAGGCTCTTAATGTACCTCAGGGAAATATTTAATCTGCTTATTTCCTGGCTTTTAAGTGCATTTCTCTTATAGGCAGATGCTCATTGTGTGTTCTTCCTCGTCACCTGCATTACGCGTGTACAAGATAACGGGCAGAGGCCTTTGTCTTTACCCCAGCTGGACACAGCCACGGGTCACTGAGCTCGTGGCACATGGCTTGGGATGAAGAGTTGGCTGGACACTGGAGTCCCTGTCTTGCTTGCTTGCCCTCGATGTCCCCCAAGAGAAAGCACTGGCGTGGAAGCAATGCATCACAGGGTAATCTTTGCTAGAAACTACCTGGGGAAGAAGGAAATTTACATTACACTCCAGAGCAGAGTCCTTAGACTAGGATCTGTAAGCTTGGTTGGACAAAAATGCTAAAGTTAAGCGTTTCCTTCTGTTATGAATATATGCAACACTGTTACCAGTACCGGTGACTGTCTCACTAGCGGAAACCACAGGCATTTTTATATCACGTTACTGTTGTTGTATCTGGAAGCACATCCTATGCTCACTACTACTTAAAAATTGGAAGCGGTTCTTAGACCCATCCCAGGTCTTTTCATGTAAAAAGTTAATAACAGGGTACATATGTTACCATATCTCAAAGTTGCTTCTTTATTATATTTTGAGAATTATATTTTAGTATAATTTGCTTCCTTTGTAATCCTGTATATTTTATTTTGTGCATTTAAAGACATCTGTATGCTTCACCAGACTGCCAGTGGGGCACATGGCACACAGAAAGCTAAGAACCCTCACTCTAGGATAATAGATGTGTTCTCCCAAGGTATTTTGTTCTTATTTTTGCTTCTCAGTCTATATCTTGATCCTCATTAGTTCTTCTCTCTTCATCCCAGATTCTTAAACACTTTCACCCCAACTTCAAAGTCCTTGACTATACAGAACAACTCACCTCAGCAAATTTGTCAAGATGCTTGACAAAATGAGGATCTCTCCACCTGTAAAACCCACCTTCCTGTGAAGGCAGCTTACAGGTTATGTTTTTTTCCCTTGAAGAAGACCCTGGGGTCTTAGTGATTTCGTAGGCTAATTAAACTGCTCTGCTCAACAGTAATTTTGATTAATTATTATAGAAAATGAATCTCCAGACTCCGGGTTTTGAGGAAAACTTTATTATTTACCAAAAAATCTCATACAGGAAGGAATGAGGGAAGCACACACAGCGCAAAGTTTCTACAACACTCACTCCCAGTTCCTTGACTGACCTTTCTAGGCTTACAACTGAAATCTACAAAAAGAAGCAATGGATTCTTTTAGGTACATTAAATTAAGAAGTAGACTGATCATGACAAATATTGCAACATCGTAGGGTATTTTGTGCAGTTCTCTTAAAATACAACCTGAGTTAGCAATTTCTAAAGAGCCATTTGTAAGTCATACTTATAACTGATTTTTGAAAGGGGTCACACTGTTTATTCAGGAGAACTAAAACATAAGGTTCTTGCTTGTTTTCTAAGGTCTCAACCAACAGTCTGTGTGACATCCAGGTTTATTGTCAGAGGACAAAGTGGGAGGAAAGATTTCCTCTGCAAAATGATGTCGTTCAACCTTACTATACCAAGTTTGCAGTGCTGTCTATGAGTGACACCAGAAATATCACTTGGTAACTATCAGGTCAAGGAATGGCAGGGCAGGGAGAGAACAGACTTTCCTGGCAGGTAGTAACAAGCTACAAAAACAGGCGTAGATTGCTGAGAGTAATACAGATCATATTAAAACCCGTATAAGTCTCCCAACCCGTAATATGAGACCCGAGATATTTACCCTGACTCTTCATATGCTTCATCGAGATGTCATTAAACCCTCACTACATCTACAGTGCATGCCAGAAGACAGTACCTCTTAATATTGCCCTCATCCTTGAAAGATGTTTTCACTGGGTACAGAATTTTAAGTTGGCTGTTGTTTCCTTTAACTACATTGAGGATATGGTCTTCTGGCTGCCATGTTTGCTGTTGAAAAGTCGAGTATCAAGCAGTAACTCCTTTGGTGGCAGTCTCTCATTTCTTTTAAGATATTCTCCTTGCCATTAGTTTTCTGTGGGTGTGGATTTCTTTCCTTTTCCTTTTTTTTTTTTTTTTTTCTTTTCTTTGTAATTTTCCTTGGGATTTCTTATACATCTTGAATCTGTAGATTGGTATTTTTCATCAGTTGGGAACTATTTACCAAACAAAAATTTTTTTATAACATTGCCTCTGTCCCATTCTCCATCTCTTCTCTTTCTGAAATTCCAATTACATGTATGTTAGACTTTCTCACTCTCTTCTGCATGTCTCTTAATTGCTTTTTTATATTTTCCACCTCTCTGTTTCTTTATGCAGCCTTCTGAATTTTTCTCTCACTTATATTTTGGCCTAAAAATTATTTGCACTCTTGTTAAGTCCTTCAGTGCTTTTGAGAAGACTTTAAAACTATATTTTGTACAGCATTTCTAGTAGTTTCCCCTAGTATGGTTGTTTTGTATAGTTAATCCATCATATTCCCAGAAGCTGATGTCTGTGATTGGAATTTGATGATTAAGTCTATACTTACATGTTGAAAAACTTGTCCCTTTAAGTAAGAACCTTAGACTAGGTGATTGGGGGGGGGGGTCCTAAAATATGTAAATATTTTTGATCTTATGCTTGCGTTTATTTCTGGATTCTCTCTTCTGTTCCATTGGTCTTTTTGTCTGTTTTTATGACAATAGCATACTGTTTTGATGACTATTTTTATACTATTTGAAACCAGGAATTAAAATGCCTCCAGCTTTGTTCTTCTTTCTCAGGATTGCATTAGCTACTGTGGGGTCTTTTGAGGTTCCATACAAATTTTAGGATTGTTTTTCCTATTTCTGTGAAAAATGCCATTGGAATTTTGACAGGGTTTGCATTGAAACTATAGGTGGCATTGGGTTGAATGAATATTTGACAATATTAATTCTTCTGACCCATGAACATGAGATGTCGTTCCAATTATTTGTTTCTTCTCAATTTCTTCCATCAGTATCTTATTTTTTTTCAGTATACAAATCTCTCACATCTTTGATTAAATTTATTCCTAATTATTTCATTGTTTTGAATATATTGTAAGTGGAATTCTTTTCTTCACTTCTCTGTCAGATATTTTATTTTTAGTACATAAAAATTCAACTGATTTTTGTATGTTGACTTTGTATCCTGCAACTTTACTTAATTTGTTTTTTGGTTCTAACAGTTTTTTTGTTGGAGTATTTAGGATTACCTATATGTAAGATCATGTTATCTGCAAACACAGATAATTTTACTTCTTTCCTTCCAGTCTGGACACCTTCATTTCTTGTTCTTGCCTAATTTTTCTGGATAGGACTTCTAGAGTTGAATATGATGTCAGCAATTGAAACCAGCTGGTTCTTTTTTGGGAGGTTTTTGATTACGGATTTAATCTCTTTACTAGTTTTTTGTCTGTTTAGATTTTCATGATTCAGTCTTGGTAGTTTGTATGTTTCTAGAAATTTATCCATTTCTTCTAGGTTGTTCATTTTGGTGGCATATGGTAGTTCATAGTAGCTTCTTATGATCCTTTGTATTTCTATGCTGTCAGTTGTAATGTCTCTTCTTTCATTTACAATGTTATTTATTTGAGTCCTGTCTTTTTTTCTCTGGGTTAGTCTAGCTAAACTTTTGTCCATTTTGTTATCTTTTCAAAAACCAACTCTTAGTTTCAGCTGTTGGCTCAAACTGACCAAGTTTGGCATACTTACCTCCAGTGTCTCCCAGACCACAGCTAAGAGGGGCTTCAGCCAGATCATGGGCCACTTCAGTGTCCACAGCTGGAACTGAGGTCTGTATGTCTATTACCCAATGCACAGGTGGACGTGTCACTTCCCAGGTCCCTTGGTGCTGATGATAGGACCAAGCCAAACAGAACTGCAGCCAAGTTTTCAGGGCTACAGAGTTACTCTGGGTTTGCAGCAGTTAGTGAGTTAGCCACCTAGTTACAAGCCTGTCTTCTTAAAATGGCTTTCCTCGATCTGAAACTACACTAAGGTTTTGCATTATCCTAGCTGGATCCCAAAGCTCCAATGAAGGTACTTTTGGGATGGATGCCAAATTATTGTTGTTGAGGGGGAGGGGTGGAATATATGTGAAAGATGCCTTACTCACTCATCTTGCTGACGTCATTCCCTGAAATCTGTATTCTGATATAACCCAGCATTCTTTGTATTAGGGCCTAATACATAGTCCTCACTTAATAAATATTGCTAAATTTTAAAGTCACCCATCATCCTGTATTCTATGCATTTTATGAGTGCTTATCTAATGTTTGGTT
The DNA here is from genome assembly GCF_036321535.1 of Camelus dromedarius. Classification (NCBI taxonomy): domain Eukaryota; kingdom Metazoa; phylum Chordata; class Mammalia; order Artiodactyla; family Camelidae; genus Camelus; species Camelus dromedarius. The sequence goes on from NC_087439.1 coordinate 17,126,580, forward strand.
TAATCTCATTGTTTCTATTCATTCTTCAATTAAAAGGTGTTGACATTATAACAGAAGGTAGTTCTAAGTTCTTACAGGAGAGTAGCTTTGACTACTTGTATTTTCTTGGTGGTAATACTCAGCTAGTAAAGTAGGGGAGAAATCAGTTTTGTCATACCACTTTAAGAGATATGTAGAAAGTCATGTATAAGAGTTTTATTTTCACCTCTGGGCCGTGTGCAATAATTAAGTGCATGGTTATAGCTAAAGATTCATAAACACAGTATCTAGATTAAGCAAACTAATCGTGCTTTTTATTATTCAGTTTGTAGTAATATTAGAACTTATATGTTTTTACACATTCAAATAAATATTTACTTTTTTGAATTCTGATCTGACATTGGAACTTTTTATATTGTCTTTATGCCTTTTCTGAACTAGAATATTTACTTCCTCTTACAATGATCAATACATATTCCCTTATTTACATAAACATTATATCATATATTGTTACACCAAAGTTTACAGCTATAAATCTACGTCGTTCTCCCAATTAGTGTTATTTTGGACCAATACTAGTTAAAATCTTTAATTTTTTCTCAGGAAATTTTAAAGATAACCTCTAATACCTTAGAATTCTATGTGATTACCAAGAAATGATACACACAAATATAAATTCTTATAATTATGTATGATGGCCTTACTTACTTTTTTTTGCCTTACTTCTTTTAGTATATGTGTTATTAAGAATCCTACTATTAATTAAAAGCAATCCTAGTATGAAATGCCAATTTCTGAGAGGCCTTTACATAAATACAGATATTCATTACTCTAATATCTCACGCAACTTCAAACTTTAAAAAGCAAATTAAGAATATTGGAAAATAGAACAATTAAACCTAAAATTTTTATGGAACCATGAAAGACCCTGAATGGCCAAAGCAATCTTGAGAAAGAAGTACAGAGCTGGAAACAGCATGCTCCCTGATTACAAAGGTATAGTGATCAATCAGTATGGTATTGAAACAGCATAAAGACAGACACATAAATGAATGGAACAAAATAGAGAGCCTAGAAATAAACTCATATATGGTCAATTAATCTATAACATGAGAGCTAAAAATATACAATGTTGGAGAAAATTGGACCACTATCTTATACCATACATAAAAACTAACTCAAAATGGATCAAAGACTTGAGCATAAGATCAGAAACAATAAAACTCCTAGACAAACATATGTGGCAAGCTCCTTTACATTGGTCTTGGCAATGATTTTTTTGGATCTGATTCTAAAAGAAAGGCAACAAATGCAAAAATAAACAAGTGAGACTACATCAAACTAAAAAGTTTCTGCACAGAAAAGGAAATCATTAACAAAAGCAACCTACCAAATGGGAGAAAATATTTGCAAATCATCTATTTCATATGAGGTTAGTATCCAAAGTACATAAAGAACTCATTCAACTCAATAGAAAAACAAACAATCCAGTTTTTAAAAATGTACAGAGGATTTGAATCAACATTTTTCCAAAGAAGATATACAGATGGCCAACAGACACATGAAAAGATGCTCAGTATCACTAATCATCAGGGAAATGCAAATCAAAACCACAAAGAGATACCATCTCACACCTGTTAGAATGGGTATTACCAGAAAGGCAAGAAGTAACAGGTGTTGGTGAGGATGTGCACTGTTTGTGGGGATGTAAATTGGTACAGTCACTATGGAAAACTGGATGGAGGTGCCTCAAAAAATTAAAAGTAAAATTACCATATGATCCAGCAATTCTACTCCTGGATATATATTCAAAAAAATGATGAAAATTCTAACTTAAAAATATACATGCATCCCAATATTCATACCAGCATTATTTACAATTGTCATGATATGGAAACAACCTAAGTGTCCATCGATGGATGAAAAGAAAAAGAAAAATTTATATATATGTATAATATATACACACATACATATTTATATATTATTCATCCATAAAAAGAGAAGGAAATCTTGCCATTTGTGACAATATGGATGGGCCTTGTGGGCATTATGCTAAATGGAATAAGACAGAGAGAAACAAATAATAATCTTATATGTGGAATATGAAAAAATATATTCCAAGCTCATAAATACAGAGAACAGATTGGTGGTTGCCAGAAGTGAGGGCAGGGTGAGAGAAATGGGTGAAGGGGGTCAAAATGTGCAAACTTCCAGCTATAAAATAAATTAAGTCCTAGAGATGTAAAGTACAGCATGGTGACTATAGTTAATAACGTATTGCATATTTGAAAGTTGCTAAGAAAGTAAATCTTAAAAGTCCTCCAAGGGAAACAATGTTTAACTATATGTGGTAACAGATGTTAACTAGATTTATTGTGGTGATCATTCCACAATATATACAAAAATCAAATCATTATGTCATACACCTGAAACTAAGATAATGTTATATGTCAATTATATCTCAATTTTTAAAAAAGAATGTTAGAAAAGATAACCAAATCTAACCAGATAAAATACACTGTATAATGAACAGATGCTAGAAAAATGTGACAGGTCTTACACTTTAAAATTTTACTCAGAACAAGAGAAAGAGCTACATGTAAACAAAAACCAGTTGTTTAACAGGAAATGTACAAAGTCTATAGAGGAAAATTTTTAAAACATTCCCAAGAGGCACAATAGCAAAAGATTGGAAACAAGCAAGATTCAGCAATGAGATCAGTAGAGCCAAACAACAGAGTTATAGATAGCCAAAAAAAAAAAAAAAAAAAAATGCAGAGGTTCCCTATGTAGAACAAAGAAAGGTCAACATAGAAGTACATAGAAGTTACACAGAAGTAAAGAAAGCAAAGTATCTCATAGTGCCTTTATTGTGCCACTTTTTATATGGGAAAAAGCATGGAAATATGAATAAATATTCATACTTGCTTATATCTGCAAAAACAAACACTGGGATGATAAGAAGGAAATTGATATAAGTAATCTATGGGGAACAGGCTGGATGGAATGACTGGGAAAAGGGTGAGAGTAAATGTTTTGGTGCTACTTTTTGGTACTATTTTGGTTTTATTGAATCGTAAAACTGTATTATCTACTCAAATAAAATAAAATTTATCCAAAATGTTCAAGTGGAAACATTTCTCTCCAGATGCGTATAATTTTTTAGATTTCACTAAAGGTGTTACTAGCACTGATTCACAAAAGACATCATTTTTTGTAATTAGCATAATACAATTGTAATGCATTTCAAGTGAAATTCCATAATACATTACATTTGCATAAAGCAGTTGCTCTTTTCTCTATGGAGAAAAACAACAAATCACGTTCTGAATATTAAAGCAAAATGTTAAATTTCCCATTTTCATTATATAAATGCTTTTTAGTCACCTTTTGAAGTTTAAATGAATATCATACAAAGGTCTCTATATTTGAAATATATATTTTAGAAAAATAAGATCTACAAAAGACTTTTTAAACCAAAAAATCACCCCCACATATTTGCTTTTTCTAGAACCAAGACTTTTTATTCCTTGATGTGCATTCTTTTGTTAATAGATCAAAAGTTTTTGAGCTAAAGACTTTGGTAGAAAAATAGAATTCTTGTTTTTAAAGAAGTTTAATTCATAATTTTTAGTTGCATACAAATAAGTTCACATATTTTTCCTGGTTATAAAAATACACAGATTTTAGCCTAATTAAACTTACAAGCTTCTGCACAGCAAAGGAAACCATAAGCAAAACAAAACGACAACCTACAGAATGGGAGAAAATTTTTGCAAAAGATGAAACTGACAAAGGCTTGATCTCCACAATATATAAGCAGCTCACATTACTTAATAAGAAAAAAACAAACAACCCAATCCAGAAATGGGCAGAAGACCTAAACAAGCAATTCTCCAATGAAGAAATACAAATGATCAGTAGGCACATGGAAAAGATGCTCAATATCACTAATTATCAGAGAAATGCAAATCAAAACTACAATGAAGTATCACCTCACACCAGCCAGAATGGCCATCATTCAAAAGTCCATGAATGATAAATGCTGGAGAGGCTGTGGAGAAAAGAGAACCCTCCTGCACTGCTCGTGGGAATGCAGTTTGGTGCAGCCACTGTGGAAAACAGTATGGAGATTCCTCAAAAGACTAGGAATAGACTTACCATATGACCCAGGAATCCCGCTCCTGGGCATATATCCAGAAGGAACCCTACTTCAAAAAGACAGCTGCACCCCAGCACTGTTTACAATAGCCAAGACATGGAAATACACTAAATGTCCATCAACAGATGACTGGATAAAGAAGACGTGGTACATTTATACAATGGAATACTATTCAGATATAAAAAATGACAACATAACACCATTTGCAGCAACAAGGATGTCCCTGGAGAATGTCATTCTAAGTGAAGTAAGCCAGAAAGAGAAAGAAAAATACCATATAAGATCACTCATATATGGAATCTTAAAAAAAAAAAAGAACATAAACACAAAACAGAAGCAGATTTATAGACATAGAATACAAACTTGTGGTTGCCAGGCGGGAGGAGGGTGGGAAGGGGCAGACTGGGAGTTCGAAATTTGTAGATACTGACAGGTATATATAGAATAGATAAACAAGATTATACTGTATGGCACAGGGAAATATATACAAGATCTTGTGGTAGCTCACAGTGAAGAAGAATACGACAATGAATGTATGTATGTTCATGTATAACTGAAAAATTGTGCTCTACACTGGAAATTGACACAACATTGTAAACTGACTATAACTCAATTTAAAAATTTTAAACTAAAAAAAAAAACCCACATATTTTAGGAAAATCTCCAGAGTACTTATAGCTTTATCAATGGAAGCTTCACACTTTGAATCAAGTGTTTTGTTTGCTTGGAAAGTGTTTCAAGTTGTCAGTCATTCTTGAGACTTTGCAATCACAAAACACCATTTTTATTCAGTACTCAAAAATATCAGTGTTTGCCTTGCTGAATGTTTGTGTCTTTGGGGAATTTGCTCTGATCCAATATGTTCCATCAGTGGTCAGTCCCAGGAGGCTGTGAGGCTTCACCTTTGCCTCTGACCTAATGATTGGTTACATGTCACTCTTATGATGCTTGTGGGGCCTCTATGTGACCACACTGATGGCTACGCAGTGTCTTGCCTGGCCTTCTTCCAATTCTATTTCGACCCAAAGGGCTTTACCCAACCAATGGAATTGTTCCAAAAAGACATATTAATAGTAAGACAATGAAAAGAAGACTCACCATCGTCAAGGGAGCCATACACACAAGTTGAGCACTGACTTATTTTCCAGTGTAGCTGCTGGGTTCAGGAAACTGGCTACTAAATCTTCTGGGGGTGGCATTGGGCACAGATAATAAAGATGGCAGGAGAAAAGACCTTTCTAGCAGACATAGCAATTGCAATGGTAAGCAAAGTAAAGATGGTTAATAATCCTGTGGGAATATGGAAACTCTGCATTTTCCAGGGCACGTCTCAAGTCCTGAGGTCATAGGATCTGCAGCTACAAAGGGCTCTTTGCCACTTTTTGCAGGCTTCTGATAGTCTTCACTCTGAATGCCACAAAGTAATCCCTTTCCCTCTAGAGTAGGGGTCAGTAAATGTTTTCTGTAAAGGGCCAGATAGAGTAAATATTTTAGGTTTTGTGGGTCATAACGTCTTGGTTGCAATTTTTCAGCTCTCACAGATAGTACAAAAAACAATGGGCATGGCTGTGTTCCAGCAAAACTTTCTGGGCAATGAAATTTGAATCTCATGTAATTTTCACATTTAATGAAATAGTCGTCTTTAATTTTTTTTTTCTTGCAACCATTTAAAAATATAAAAACCATTCTCAGCTTGCAGGCCATACAAAAACAGATGGCAGGCCTTATTTGGCCTGTGAGCTACAGTTTGCCAACTGCTGTTCTAGAGGAAAACAGCTGGAATGTAAGTTGGAACCAGCCTGAGTCATCCTCTTATATCATGTGGGCTGAGCTCTCTGGCTGCAGAACTCCAGGTTCATTATGATGGTTGGGAAGGTCTCAGGCCATTTAAGGTCTTCACTGAAAAGTCTACATAATTCTTGCTTGACATCATAATCTGCCTTGTTAAAGCTTTTCAAGCATATAAGTTCTATGGTTAGAATTTAATGTTTGGGGCTTTACATAAAAATTGGAAAATTCTTCTTATAAAACTGGAAACTTAATCAGAGTCTACATTGAAGAATTTGTTTCTGGAGCAATGTCTTGGCAAAGTCATGATGTCTGCTTTCCTCTAGGGCAGTGGTTCTGGAAGTCTGGTCAGCAGATTGACAGCACTAGCATCACCCAGCAACTTGTTAGAAATACAGATTCCTAGGTGCCACCCCAGATCTATTGAATGAGACCCTGGAGGTGTGGCCTGGAAATCTGTGTTTTAACAAGCCCTCCAAGTGGTCCTCATGCATGCTAAAGCTTGGAAACTATGCTGCTAGGGAAAATCCTTGGACCCTCCTGAAATTAAGCATATTATAAGTAGGACTTAAGAGAAGGTTGATACATTGAATTTGCTAGTAGGCAAAAGGCATCCAGTTCCTGGTCAAGTCCTGCATGGTTCCTAGACCAGCTGCCCTGCAGAATAAGCAGAGAGCGCCCACAATGACAAGCTGCTATATTGGACAATCCAGTCACAAGCATGCAGTTCTGATTTGTTCTGTCCCCTCTATTTGCCCAGGTGTCCCCTCCAACTGATATATTGACTGGTAAAGGGGACTTAAGAGTTATGGGATGACTGTGTGGGTATAAACTGGTTGTGAACAGAATGAAGGGGCCAAGTTGGTGTTTTTCTGATGGCCTTTTTCTCATCAGGGGCCTCATTCCCTAAGTCATAAAGTTGTTTTATAGTTCGTAAGTGGCAAGAGGAAATAGATGGTCCTTGGGAGAAGCAGCTTCAGTGGCTGCAACAGCTCAAACAAGTCCCCAACTAACCTCATCTATGTAATTGATGTGAGCTATCGGTCATGGTAGAAAAGGCAGGAGGTTAGGAATAGGAATATCCTGGAAAGGAAAAATAATGTGTTGGCCTGGTAAAAAAACAGAGACCTGAGCAAGGGTCCTGGAAGGAATAATATTAGAACTAGAGACGAGGAGATGAACAGGGCTGACACATGCATTCAGGAGGCAAGATTCTCAGCAGAGCAGTACATTTTTCTGCCATTAGAGTTAAAAGTCCCTGAGCTCTTTGTTCACTAGGTGTCTGGTGGACTCTGGGTTAGAATGAAGACCTGTTTAAGGAGGTTGTTAATGAAGGCCTCACAACTTCTGCTTATTTTGAACACAGGTTTTAGGGCATCAAAGTGACCACATAGGCAATCTGACTTTGGTTTTAGCAGGAGGTGCTCAAAGCTGATTCTCTGCCTCATTTGGTAGCTGCCCACAGGCTGATAAGACCCCTGCAATGGTCGAATCCAAGCTGGACAGTGCTTGTGACTTAGTCATTGTTAGTTTTCCACTCAAGTTTGTCCAGATGGGAAGATCTAGCCCATACATACCACGTTCAAAGTGCAGTGCATTGTTATGTTTAATTTACAAAGTAAATCTCCATTCAATACACACACGGGCCAAGAAGGAAAGTATGTTCCTTCATGAAGGGTTGAGGGATAATTTGGAGTCCATTAGAAAGATGATCGTGATTGTTCATCTGTTCTTATGGCAATAATCATTCAACCAGAAAGTGGGCAAAATCAACAAATGACAACATTGAATAAGTAGCCCACATGAAGTGTGTGTGTCTGTTATGGGGTGTAGGGTTGGAAGGTGAAAGGGGGAAAGTGTTGCTAGGAGTCATTGAAGTAGGCTGAAAGGACATCCAAAGTCCTGTTTAAATATAGAGGGAATGTGATAATTTCAGAGAATTTCCTCGGATACTGATTTTTCTTATGCTCTTGGTTTTAAAGTAGCAATTTATTAGATAGGGTTTGAGGAAGAGTTACCATTTTGGGGCGGGGGAGTGCAAATGCAGTCCCCCACTACCACAAATTATGCAGTTGAGTTTCCCACATTTGGGGAAATCGCAGGGGTCGGCACATCCAGAGTGCAATGGATAAGCCTCACCCTGGGAAAACCACCTTCGTGATCGGGGAAGAGTTACCTTTAAGGTATGAGGTTATAATCCATTGCTCTTACCAACTTCTAACTTGGAGGAACTTAAAATTAGCTTCCTCCTTTTCTCTAGGTTTTGAATTTTATTGTCTGTGGGTGGCTGCTTGGATGAATTCACTAGTCAGTCTTGGCTTCTCTTTGAGAGCTGCACTTTGGATGTCTTCAGACACCTTGGACAACTGTCTATAGACAAAAATTTACAGAATGCCCCCCTGGGACCTTCAAAATTCTCTACCACAGGAAGTTACCTATAGAATTTCTGTTCAAGCATGAGACAGAGTTAAGCAAATCCCATCCCTACTATTTGCCAGGGCCTGGGATAAAAATACAAATGGACAACCACACATTTTACACATGTTGAGAAGTTATAAATGGACAAGTTTCTGGAAACATACAGTCCACCAAGACTGAATCAAGAAGAAACTGACCACTTGAACAAACCGATCACTAGAAATGAAATCAAATTAGCAATAAAAAAAAAAAACCTCCCTAAAAATAAAAGTCCAGGACCGATGGCTTCACCAGGGAATTCTACCAAACATACAAAGAAGAACTCATACCAGTCCTTCTCAAACTATTCCACAAGATTGAAAAAGAGGGAATACTCCCAAACTCATTCTATGAAGCCACCATCACCCTGATACCAAAACCAGTCAAAGACACTACCAAAAAAGAGAATTACAGACCAATATAACTGATGAACATAGATGCAAAAATCCTCACCAAAATATTAGCAAATAGAATCCAACAGCACATAAAAAAGATTGTACATCATGATCAAGTGGGGTTCATCCCAGGGACACAAGGGTGGTTCAACATACGCAAAACAATCAATGTAATACATCACATCAACAAGAGAAAGGACAAAAACCACGTGTTCATCTCAATAGATGCAGAAAAAGCATTCGATAAAATTCAACACTCATTTGTGATAAAAAAAAACTCTCACCAAAGTGAGTATAGAGGGAACATATCTCAACATAATAAAAGCTATATATGACAAACTTCAACGGTGAAAAACTCAAAAGCTTCCCACTAAAATCTGGGACAAGACAAGGCTGCCCACTATCACCACTCCTATTCAACATAGTCCTGGAAGTCCTAGCCACAGCAAGCAGGCAAGAGAGAGAAATAAAAGGGATCAAAATTGGAAAAGCTAGCGAATTACTAAATAAAAGAGGTTCTGTCAGCTAACCTAGAAAAAGATACTTTCCTAATGACCTGGAAGCCCATATTCAAGGTAGAATTCTCAGACCACTTAGAGTTCCCTATCAAAGATGGAGACATGGAGAGAGTCAGTCTCAAGTCTAGCCTTACTCTTCCCAGCCCTGCTCTGTTGCATACTCCCAGGGGCTGCTCCACCATGCATATGGACACATCAACCACCTGGCTAAGCTCTCTCCTTATCCATTCAAAGAGCCCCCTCCTGCCCACACATTCACAGTGAGCCTAGGCAAATGAATACCAATGGCACAGTCAAGAGCAACCCAAGAGAGAGAACTGTGCAGGTTCCAGAAGCAATCTGGAAACATTTGTGCAAGGAATTCTCAGGTTCCAGCATCCAAGCATGATCTAGAATTTACTGGTGTTAAAGGTAGTGTGGACTCCTGGAGGACAATTAGAGTGACCGAACTGGTTTACATGGATCTGTCTTCCTGCTGTTAGCACTGAAAGTTCCATGCCCTGGGAGACCCTTCCAGATATTAAAAATCCTACTTTTCAATCTTGCATCAAAAGGTTAAAGGAAAAGTGCAAAATCCACATGACAGCCCCAAAATACAGGCAGACAGTATTACTGTTTTTAGTGTCAAATGGATTTGGTGTAGATTATCTGTCTTCCATAGTCATTATCACTAGTTTATTCCCCTGGTTGAAGGAAGGAAAAGAAGACTTTCCTGAAGTGATTGTAAGAATCTTGAGGGCATTTATCTGACTTCTGCTTTTATTCCATTAATTTTGGGATAATTATCTCTAATATAAAACTAATGAGCTTACTTTGCTTGTGCCATGTATTCATTCATTTCCATTCCAGGCTGGTCTATCACAGCACTAAGACTTTTTTTTTTAACATTTTTTTTATTGATTTATAATCATTTTACAATGTTGTGTCAAATTCTACTGTAGAGCACAATTTTTCAGTTATACATGAACATGTGTATATTCATTGTCACATTTTTTGCTCTGTGAGCTACCATAAGATCTTGTATATATTTCCCTGTGCTATACAGTATAATCTTGTTTATCTATTCTACAATTTTTCAGTTATACGTGAACATATATATATTCATTGTCACATTTTTTCTCTGTGAGCTACCATAAGATCTTGCATATATTTCCCTGTGCTATACAGTATAGTCTTGTTTATCTATTCTACATTTTGAAATCCCAGTCTATCTCTTTCCACCCCCTGCCCCCTTGGCAACCACAAGTTTATATTCTATGTCTGTGAGTCTATTTCTGTTTTGTATTTATGCTTTGTTTGTTTGTTTGTTTTTTTAGATTCCACATATGAGTGATCTCATATGGTATTTTTCTTTCTCTTTCTGGCTTACTTCACTTAGAATGACATTCTCCAGGAACATCCATGTTGCTGCAAATGGCGTTATGTTGTCAGTTTTTATGGCTGAGTAGTATTCCATTGTATAAATATACCACACCTTCTTTATCCAGTCATCTGTTGATGGACATTTAGGCTGTTTCCATGTCTTGGCTGTTGTAAATAATGCTGCTATGAACATTGGGGTGCAGGTGTCATCCTGAAGTAGGGTTCCTTCTGGATACAAGCCCAGGAGTGGGATTCCTGGGTCATATGGTAAGTCTATTCCTAGTCTTTTGAGGAATCTCTACACTGTTTTCCATAGTGGCTGCACCAAACTGCATTCCCACCAGCAGTGTAGGAGGGTTCCCCTTTCTCCACAGCCTCTCCAGCATTTGTCATTTGTGGATTTTTGAATGACGGCCACTCTGACTGGAGTGAGGTGATACCTCATTGTAGTTTTGATTTGCACTTCTCTGATAATTAGTGATGTTGAGCATTTTTTCATGTGCCTATTGATCATTTGTATGTCTTCCTTGGAGAATTGCCTGTTTAGGTCTTCTGCCCATTTTTGGATTGGGTTGTTTATTTTTTTCTTATTGAGTCGTATGAGCTGCTTATATATTGTGGAGATCAAGCCTTCATCGGTTTCATTTGCAAAAATATTTTCCCATTCCGTAGGCTGTCTTTTTGTTTTAGTTATGGTTTCCTTTGCTGTGCAGAAGCTTGTAAGTTTAATTAGGTCCCATTTGTTTATTCTTGCTTTTATTTCTTCTAGGAGAAAGTTTTTGAGATGTATGTCAGATAATGTTTTGCCTATATTTTCCTCTAGGAGATTTATTGTATCTTGTCTTATGTTTAAGTTTTTGATCCATTTTGAGTTGATTTTTGTGTATGATGTAAGGGAGTGTTCTAGCTTCATTGTTTTACATGCTGCTGTCCAGTTTTCCCAACACCATTTGCTGAAGAGACTGTCTTTATTCCATTGTATATTCTTGCCTCCTTTGTCAAAGATGAGTTGACCAAAAGTTTGTGGGTTCATTTCTGGGCTCTCTATTCTGTTCCATTGGTCTATATGTCTGTTTTTGTACCAATACCATGCTGTCTTGATGACTGTAGCTCTATAGTATTGTCTGAAGTCTGGGAGAGTTATTCCTCCAGCAGCACTAAGGCATTTTTAAAGGATCTAAAATCTCTTTAAACTGAGGGACAAGGATTTGGCTGGTCAGCCTCAAGAGGAATCAACACTTACTCTTGTTGAGGCTCAAAGCTCATTTTGTCCTCCCTGTATGTAAGGTCTATTACATCAAGAATGGTAACAAGCTTTGCTGTGAATCTTCTCGGTTCCTCTCTAGTATTCTGACCATGGTACTACTGCAGACTCACCCTGCAAGACACAGGGTTCTTGGGGAGAGGACAACAGATGGATTCTGACTACGTGGTTCATGGGGTATAAGTTAATCTACAGAATTATCAATGTCAAAATAACATTCATTCATTAGAAGCCTCCACATCTGTGTAATATACACCTGGGAAGGACTCTTACTCATTCACTGTGAAAAATATGGCTTCCTAGGGTGAAAAGCCCAGTATTTTGGATTCTTTTTATCTAGATATTTGTCTTGGGGAATGATGCCCAGAAGTTCTTAAGCTCTTACCAAGATGCAGAAGCCAGGAACTAGTTCCAGGGCTATACTCTAGTGGGGCTATGGGAATAAACCCTCAGGAAGGCTTTTCTGGTAACTGAGAAACCTTCTTCTTGAGTTTTGATTCAATTTTTGCTTTCTTTCCAGAGTATTTGTGTGGGAGGCACTCAAGAATCTTGTATCTCAAATAAGATTCTCTTCCTGCTTCCATAATTTTTTAAAATTTTTATTTTATTTATTTTTAAAATTTATTTATTTTTTAATTGAAGTATAGTCCAGTACAATGTGTGAATTTCTGGTGTACAGCACAATGTCCCAATAATGCATATACATACACATATTTGTTTTCATATTCTTTTTCATTAAAGGTTATTACAAGATATTGAATATAGTCCCCTGTGCTATACAGAAGAAACTTGTTTTTTTAAGCTATATTTATATATAGTGGCTAACATATGCAAATCTCAAACTCCCAAATTTAACCCTTCCACCCACTTTCCCCCAGTAACCAGATTGTTTACTACATCTGCAAATCTGTTTCTATTTTGGAGATGAGTTCATTAGTATCCTCTTTTTTCTTTTTTTTTAGATTCCACATATAAGTGATATCATGTGGTATTTTTCTTTCCCTTTCTAACTTACTTCACTTAGAATGACAATATCTAGGTCCATCCATGTTGCTGCAAATGGCATTATTTTATTCTTTTTCATGGCTGAGTAGTATTCCATTGTATAAATATACCATAGCTTCTTTATCCTGTCATCTGTCAATGGACACTTAGGTTGTTTCTATATCTTGGCTATTATAAATAGTGCTGCTATGAACATTGGGGTGCATGTGTCTTTTCAAATTAGAGTTCCCTCCAAATATATACCCAGGAGTGGGATTGCTGGATCATATGGTAAGTTTATTTTTAGTTTTTTGAGGAATCTCCGTACTGTTTTCCATAATGGCTACACCAAACTGCATTCCCACCAGCAGTGAAGGAGGGTTCCCTTTTATCCACACCCTCTCCAGCATTTATCATTCATGGACTTTTGAATAATGGCCATTCTGACTGGTGTGAGGTGATACCTCACTGTAGTTTTGATTTGCATTTCTCTAATAATTGGTGATATTGAGCATTTTTTCATGTGCCTATTGGCCATTTGTATGTCTTCATTGGAGAATTGCTTGTTTAGGTCTTCTGCCCATTTTTGGATTGGGTTTTTTTGGGGGGGTTATTAAGTTATATGAACGGTTTATATATTCTGGAAATTAAACCTTTGTCAGTTGCATCATTTGCAAATCTTTTCTCCTATTCCGTAGGTTGTCATTTTGTTTTATTTACGGTTTCCTTTGTTGTGCAGAAGCTTATAAGGTTAAGTAGGTCCCATTTGTTTATATTTGCTTTTATTTCTATTGCCTGGGTAGACTGCCCTAGGAGAACATTGCCAAGATTTATGTCAGAGAATGTTTTGCCTATGTTTTCGTCTAGGAGGTTTACCGTGTCTTGTGTTATATTTAAGTCTTTAAGCCATTTCGAGTTCAATTTTGTGTATGGTGTGAGTGAGTATTCTAACTTTACTGATTTACACGCTGCTGTCCAGATTTCCAAACACTCCTTACTGAAGAGACTGTCTTTTCTCCACTGTATATTCTTGCCTCCTTTGTCGAAGATTAATTGACCGTAAATCTGTGGGTTTATCTTAACTGCATCTGCCCAAGATAAATATTCCTTGGGTTTTTCCTATTACATGGCCTTCAAAAGGGCAGCATAACTTCAAGTTCTCCCTCTTGTGCGTGTTTCACGTTCTAACGAACTTCATGGACCAGGCAGTGTAATAGTTTAGCATATGGACTAAATGGTAATGGGAATCTCTTTTTAATCCTTGGACCGAGCAGTGTTCCACAGTCAACTGACTGAGACCAGGGATGAAAACAGGACACTCAAATGCTTTATGGGGTCTTACAGAAAAGACATCATAGGTAGAAACAGGTGACATGGAGAACAGAAAGACAGGGCAGACTCACTTTAGGACCAGACATTGAAATGGCAAAGCCTTCCAAACTGAAGCTGTTTGGGTTCAGAGAGAGCTGCAATAGCCCCAGACAGCAAAGGGAAGTCAAGAGCAGGAAGTGCAAGTCACCTTCCCTTGGTCCTCACGGTACTGATGTCTTCACTGGCCTCCAAGGTCACAAGGCTGCACATCCTGCCTCCTATGCCAAATGGATGGAGAAAAATAGCAGCACCCCCTGTTTTTGAGTACGCTCTGTCATTCACCAAAATCAGCAGTGGGGCAAAACAAGAGGAAGCACATGTTTCCCAAGCAAGTGCTTCAATTCTCCCATCTTATTAATCCCTTAAAGCAGAGGTCGGCAAACTTTTTCTGTTCCCACAAAACTACTTCTGGACACCAAAATTTAAATTTCATACAATTTTTGTGTGTCGGGAAATATTATTTTTCTTTTGATTTTTTTCAACCATTTGAAAGTTCAAAAGCCATTTTCACTGAGTAGTACACTTTAGAATGTTTAATGGCTCGTTTTATGTGACATGAATTTCATGTCAGTAAAAAAAATTAAGCCATTTTAGTTTGTGTGCTATAGAAACACTGATAGCAGGCTGGATCTGGCCAAAGGGCCGTTGTTTGTCAACCTTTGACTTAAAGATACAAACATTATTTTGGATACCCTTACATGGAGCTAGATTCATACTTAATATATTATTTTATTTAAGATCTATTATATACGCTACATAAGAATCAACATTTTTTTAGAGATGGAGAAACCAAGGTACACATATATTCATAAATCATCCCCAAATTGGATCCCGCAACCAACAATGACAATGTCAGGATCTGAATCTTAGATCTTTCTGTGTACCTTTCCTTCTTGAAAATGATAAAAGCTCGTGTACATTGAGTATTCAGCACGTGCCAGACCCTGCTCTGAGTGCTCTAGACCAGGGCTTCTGAATTTGGTGACATCCAGCAGTGTCTGGAGACGTGGTTGGTTGTCACAGTGTCAGGGAAGGGTGCTTACTGGCATGTAGTAACTGGAGGCCAGGGATGCAAATTCCTGCCACATACAGAACAGCCCCCCACAGCAAAGAATTATCCAGCCCAAAATGTCTATTGTGCCGAGGCAAGGAAACCCTGCTCTAGATGTAGTATCATGTGTAATTGTCATAACAACCCTCAGAGGTGCCATCACTATCCCCCATTTAACAGATGAGAAAACTGAAGTTTGGAGGAGTTAAGTAACACACCCCGTGTCACCCAGCCAGAAAACTGGACTCAGACCCAGGCAAATTGGCTCTACCATGCCACACTTCAGAGTAACAATTGCAGCTTGTAACTGTACATGGATTAGTGGGATTGCATCATTAATTCTCCCACTAGACTAAAAGGGACATGAGCATAGTGGTGTCTTCTTACCACTATATCCCAGCACCCAGTTTAGGGCCTGCTTCGTGGTGGATAATCAGTGACTCTGTTATGGAGCCCAGGTTCACATCCCTCGCCACACCATGCATCAAGAGATGAGTTGTTGGAGCAGGGAATAGCAACCTTGTTGGGAAAGCCAGCAGACCGAGAAGATGGCAGCCTGGCATCCCAAAGGATAACCTTGCCCGGGTTTGGGTGCTCGTTTCTTTCACAGAACAAAGAGGGGGAGGTGAGGAGGTAAAGTGAAAAAGGCAATAATTTATTGCAAGTATTTCCTGGTTCCAGCCGGACTTGGGAGGGGCTGTGTTAATTTCTTCTTTCCTGCAGCCATTCACAGTTGGGCCTGGTCAGAGTGTTTCCTGTGAGCTCAACAAAGGTATTCTGGCTTAACACTCAGGCATGGAAGGCAGGATTCCCAGAGATGGGCCATTATGTGTAATTCAGTCTTAAAGCAACATCCCTTTAGTGATCAAGTTGCAGCAAAAGCAATAGAGTACAGAGGTTAAAGCAGAAGAAACAGATCCAATATGGAGTCAGATTTGTTCTCTCCTATTGCAAATCAATGAAAGAATGAACGTATACATTATACATAAGAGAAGCCAGCATTCCTGCTTTTACCATCACTGAAACTTCCCATTTCTCTCCCTCTTTCTATATATATGCATATACATATATATATATATATATACACATAGATAGATAGATAGATCACACACACACTTAAGTGAAATCTTCAAGGAACTGAAAGTCATCCCTTTCCTTTCCAAAACTCTTTGTCTCCAATTTTGGAGAGAACTATTTTTAAATCATGCTGCACACATTTCTTCTTAAACATGGAGCTGAATAATTAAACTCAAACATTTACTTAGTGCTTTTAAATTTACAGAGGATTTTCCATCTGTGTTATCTTATCTTCACGAGAACCCTGTGTTCTAACATGCGAATGTGAAACTGGGACTCCGAGAGGGATGGTGACTTGCTTAAGGTCACATGGCCATTAAATGGTGGGATTGGGTCTGAACCCTGGTCTTGGGGTCATGGTCTCATTTTCTTTCCACTTGAACCTGCTGCTGCCCCCAGAAGTTAACCTTGCCTTGAGAACTCAGGGTCTCCTTTTGCCCACCAGGTACCATAATGCAGGGTCCAGTGGGCTGCAAAACCATGTAAGGTGGCCATGCCCCCACTTGGCCCTAGATGTGGCATTCTCGGTGCATGTGCATTTATGATGTATAAAGTCTCAGTTTCTTCTTCCCTTGCTGTCTTTAGGAACCTCTCCTCAAACACACACACCTGTATTAGCCAAGGTTGTCCATAGAAATAGAACCAATGGGATATATATATATATACAGGAAGAGATTTATTATGAGGGATTGGCTCACGTGACTATGGAAGCTGAGAAGTCCCAAGATCTGCTATTTGCAGCCTGGAGAACCAGGAAAGCAAGCAGTGTAGTTCCAGTCCAAGTCCAAAGGCCTGAGAACCAGAGGTGTAACCAATGGTGTAATTCCCAGTCCAAGGGCAGGAGGAGACAGACATCCCAGCGCAATCAGGCAGGCAGGGGAAGCAAAAGAGGCCAATCCCTCCTTCTTCACCTTTTGTTCTATGCAGGCCCTCCACTGGCCACACTGGGGAGAGCAGTCTACTCCCCTGACTCCATGGATTCAAATACTAACCCCACCCAGAAACACCCTCACAGACACACCCAGATATGATGTTGAATCTGGGCACCCATTGGCCCAGTCAAGTCGACACTTAAAAATTAACCATCACACATCCCAGTTCTTTCTAATGTGGTGCTTCTAATCTGCTTCCAGATAGAAGTTCTGCTATTTGGACTGATCAAAATATACCTCTGCTAATACAAGAATTGGCAGGCTCTGAGAGAGACCTTGAGAGGTGGACTTTCACGTAAGGAGTAAGAGCTTTCATGCCTGGCCTTCAGTTGGCTATTGCATAGCTGACTGCACATGATGAAGACAGCCAACCCAGTGATCTGCTCGCTGGGTCAGGAGGTCAGTGCCGGTAATGGTGATATTTGGTAGAGCTTCCCAGGCTCCCCACTAGGAAATGCAGCTAAATAGTTGGTAGCCTAGAGTTTCTACAAATGACGGAATTAGGCTCAGAGACAGGGAGTTGTCAGGTCAGCTCTGGACTCAGGGTCAAATGTTTACCCAGGAAATGCTCTCTACAGCCTTGGGTGGCCGTGGGGGCAGACTGCCATCCCCCTAGTTACTCAAAAAGAACCCAGGACTTCTGCTGCCTTGCACAAGATGTCCCCCCAGCCTGCCTAGACTAGGACCCGAAGACCTCGATCTAATAGACTATTGTCTGTGTGACAGTAAAATAGTAAAAGTGGCAATAATACAAGCTGGTATTTATTGAAGGATTGAATTAAGCCTTCTATGTGCGTATTTGCATCTACTCTGTAGTTACAGCTAGTAGCACAGTCATTCAGACCTAAGCCTTGGACTCTGTGGATTCTGTATCGATTCTTCTACATGGTGATCTTCCAAACTAGAGAGACTCCTTCTCGCTTGTGAATCTCCCAGAACTTTCATCCTGCCTCTGCCTTCTGCCCTAGCCCTGCTCTTCTTTGTAACGTGGCTATTTGTGATCTTGAGTGTTTCAAAGCACAGATGTGAAACCAACTAAAGTGTACTGAAATAGTTGTTGGGTCTTGATCAGCATTTTAAAAAATAAGAAGAATGGAATGGAATGGAATGGAATAGAATAGAATAGCATAGAATAGAAGGGTGGAATAGAGAATCAGTCATGTAGTAAGAGCGAGCATTGTCCCATGAGATTTTTGTATCAGTGGTGTGTGTGTGTGTGTGCACGTGTGTGTACACACATGAACACGCTGGGGTCAGCATAAAATATGTTTCTTGTGGGGAGTTGTTTAATGGGTCTGGAGTTTCACCTTTGCCAGACGAGAAGAATTCTGAAGATCTATTACACGACAGCATGACTGTGCTTAACAAACCAGAACTCCACACTTAAAAATGGTGCAGATGGTAAATGTTATGGTACTGTATTCTACCACAATTAAATATAAACATTTTTAAGATATCTTTTACTGTGAATCAGGGCCTCAAAAGTTTGAGAAACACTGTTCCATTAGATTGAAATTATTTTCAGGCTTATAGCACATATAATGCCTCCTTTTATTCAAAGTAGCACACACCTAGCACAGCAGCACCAGCTCGGAGTAAATTCATCGTGTCCCTCGAGCTGAATACGCTTCCTCCTTGTGAACAAGTGCCAATGGTCCATCCTGTGTAACTCATGCCTCCTCCCCTCCCATAGTCTCAGCTGCCAGAGACAGAGTCCCCCACAACAAATACTAGGAGAGGAAAATGAGGAGACCCAAGGTGGGGCATATGAACGGGAAATGGTTGTCTCGCCCCCTGATAACGTTCCCCGCGTTGCCTTACGGTCAGCAACCCAGTTCCTTGCTGAGTGAGGATCCTTCCCCACGGCCCTCAGCATCCCAGGATGGGCACTGGGCAGTGTTAGCTGCTCCAAGCATCACAGGAGTCTGTGCTGTCTCTGCCAGGAGCGCGACTTGGCCTTCCCAGTCCTGGGGCAGCTCCCTGATGGCAGCCCGTTCATTCTGCCCAGAACAGTCCTCCAGTGACTGCCTTCCTGCCTGCAAAGCTGAGAAGGGCCAGAAAGACTGTGCCTACAAGGCGCTGGGGGACTCTCGTGGGAGCTAGAACCACACGTGAAACCAGAGCTTGAATGTGCCTGCCCCAAGCAAGTCGTGTTCTTGGTCTTGCCACTAATGAGGAAGTGTTCTGGGGTGGCCTGGTCCTTCACAGTGGCCCAGACAAGCCTGGGAAGACTGGAGGCGGGTGGATGAGGATGGGGTTTCGGCATCATCACGAGTGATGTAGAAAACAACACTCCCCACTGTGGGAGGGGATTGGTGCGTGGATAACTGTTCCATTTAAGGAAACATTTTACTTTATTCGTACGGACCTGAGAGATTGTACTCTCCAGAGAGTTAGTAGTCCCATACAGCCTAATTTTATTGGACTTTACAGATACCGTGTTTTTTACTCACAGAAAGTTTGTAGCAACCTGCATTATCAGATGATGGTTAGCATTTTTAGCAATAATGTGTTTTTAATGATGGAATGTACCTTGTTTGCTTAGACATAATGCTACCACACACTTAGCAAACCACAGTATGGTGTAAACATAACTTTGCTATGAACTGGGAAACCAAAATATTCACGTGACTTGCTTCATGGGGATTTTCCTTTTATTGCTGTGGTCTGGGACCAAACCCACACCATCTCCAAGGTATGTTTGTATATTTGGGAATTGTGACAGTAGTTACCTCCAGGACAACAACAACAAAAAAAGATTCTATGTAAATAAATCTCACATTGGCAGGAAGAGCTCAAAAGAGACCAACAACACTGCCAAGGCCCACCCAGGACCATCCTGTCATGTCCAGTGCTGGGGACGGCAGTATCCAGGGGTAGGAGTTGGCCATGGAGGGTAGTGAGAAGTGACATGTAGACAAGACCAGACCTCTGGGGACTACCTCCCGAGGATGGGAAGATTTGAAAGGGCTTCTCTCCAGGATTACTGCATTACACACCTCCAGGGGGCGCTGTTTCCCTCATGCTCCATGTAAATGTGCATGGTGGTCCCTGATTCTCTTTCAGGAGCCCCGACCTGAGAGGAGGGAAGAAGGTTAGGAACTGGGGCATGTCACCTCTATGAAGGGCTACCTGTCTTGGTCACCAGAGATGGTAACACCAAGTACAATTTTTAAAACGTTTTCCTCTTGGGTGGGTCTCTGTTCCCTTTCCTTCCCTCTCCCCACCCTTCAGTGGAATCAGAGCCTCTGGTAGGGCGTTAGGAGAGGCTGCTGGGAGAAGTGGAGGGAGGACGAGCGGGAAGGGTGCTGTGCCCCTGCTCGTGCCCACGGGCTCAGGGCAGCAGCCTGGACGGGGTAGGGGCGCAGGGGTCTGACACGCGGTTAGGGGAGAGGCCAGTGGCTCTGCTGGGGTGGAAACGAGGGGCTCTGACTTCGCACAGAAACACCTCAGGGGACATGTCCAAGACAAGCTTCTTCCTCCCAGATATTCCAGATTGAGGGACCCTTACAAGGAGAGGCAAACACTTGGGCTGCAAACGCCGTTTGGGTCCAAGGAGAGTGAATTTGCTGTTCTCACTTTTTCAGAACTGCGAAAATTCTTTCTGGCCTCTGACCTGGAGAATCTTTTACCTTTTTTTTTTTTTAATTTGCTTCTCTATTAAAAAGAAGGGCACTCAAAAAAAAAAAAAAAAAAAGCCTTAATCTTGTGAATCAGCTATTTTCTCTTGGAAACATATTTTCTTCCTCTTCCTACTTCATTCCTTCCCACTTTCATTCATGTGTTCACTGAGAAAGACTCTTACTGCCTGCCCCCTTGCTAGATCTGCTAAGTGCTGGAAACCAACATTGGCAGACCAGGTCCCTACTGGGAACTGCTGATCCAGGAGGGAGCAAATAAAAGCAAACACTCCGAAAGTCTCCATGGCAGAGGGCAGGCCTCCAGAAGCAAGAGCTGCTCTCCCTTTCGGGAATTCTCTCCATGGAGGGAGGCCGCAAGGAATCAGAATCACGCATGCCCAGGGATTTTTTGATACACCCACCTGCAGGAGTGTGTCCCCTGCCCCCAACCACTAATTACATCTTCAGTACGGAAGTACCCCAACCCCAATCCTTTGGAGGAAGTGACATGTTAACAGTCTTAAAATAGACTTACCATATGATCCAGACATCCCACTCCTGGGCATATATTCAGAGAAACTATAATTCAAAGAGACACATGCACCCCAGTGTTCATAGCAGCACTATTTACAACAGCCAAGAACTGGAAGCAACCTAAATGTCCAACAACAGATGAATGGATAAAGAAGATATGGTATATATACACAATGGAATACTACTTGGTCATAAAAAAGAATGAAAAATGTCATTTG
This sequence comes from Camelus dromedarius, assembly GCF_036321535.1. NCBI lineage: Eukaryota > Metazoa > Chordata > Mammalia > Artiodactyla > Camelidae > Camelus > Camelus dromedarius. Next base: position 17,148,292 of record NC_087439.1, read on the forward strand.
CAGCAACATGGCTGGACCCAGGGATTATCATATTAAATGAAGTAAATCAGACAAAGACAAATATCATATGATATCACTTGTCTATGGAATCTAAAAAAATACAAACTTTATTGACAAACCAAAAATAGACTCAGGGATATGGAAAACAAACTATGGTTACCAAAGGGGAAAGGGTGGGGGAGGGATAAATTAGGAGTTTGGGATTAACAGTTACACACCACTATATATAAGATAGGTAAACAACAAGCATCTACTGTATAGCACTGGAAACTGTATTCAATTTCTTGTAATAACATAATGGAAAAGAATCTGAAAAATATATGCATATATGTATAACTGAATCACGGCTGTACACCTGAAACTGACAAGTATATCAACTACACTTCAATGAAAAATAAAATTTTTAAAAAAGTGAATCTGTTTCTCCTAAAGAAGTCAAGGAAGGGTGGCCCAGGCAAAGGGACAAGCATGTACTAAGGGACAGCAACTTGGAAGGTGTGAGCATTTAGGAAACTTCTTGAAAGGTACCCAGTGGAGGCAAAGGTAGGAGTGATGAGAGAACAGGCTGAGCAGGGAAGGCTAGCTCTGATTCAGGCTTGAAAAGCTACAGAATCCGTTCAATCCTAAAGTAGTTCCTCTGTATTTGTAGCAAATTAATTTCCCCCTATTTGGATAATATTAAGTATTCAGCTACTGCAAGAGAAGGGGGGGAAGGGGCGGGAGAACTTTCAACAAGGCCAAAAGAAACACACACCTTGACAATTCACTCTGCTATCTGATAAGCACTAAATTAATTTCCACATTAACACATTATGTGAAGATAAGACACAAGCACGAATGCCAAAAGACACGTAGGGCTCTTATTAAATTTCCGAGGAATGTAGTGCGTGAATTAGAAGCCCAGGAAACCTAACACAAGAGAGGTTTGCAAGGAGCAGATGTACAGAGATGGATTACCTGGAGAAAGAGGTTTGGCTCTGGAACTGATGTTTTCTTTTCCTCTGTGAATGGAACAAGATAAGACATGTTTCTTACAAAATGTGATCATTTCTGGTGCTCTCTCCCCCTCGACTCCCGCCCCCACCCCACCAAGTGCTGCCAGGCACCCAGGCAGGCTCTCAGCACCAACCCGAGAGTCCATTATCCAGCCGCGTGGGCCTCGCCCACCCCAGCCCCAGCGACCCTCGTGGATGAATTGTGCAAATCCAGGGGAAAATGCCAGTTCCCAGTCCTCTCAGGCTTGGCTCTATGTTCTGTCAATCCAGCTTTGGATGATGACCTGATGAATTTCCCATGTGGCTAAAGGCATTGAGGCACTGTTGTGACTAGGTCTAATCCTAACGCATTTTTAACTTTCCCCCTTTTAACCTGGAGCCCAGGTGAAAAGATCAGCTTGAAAAAATTCCCTGGACGGGCCCACAGGGAGCCAGAAGGATGAGTGCCACTCTTTTGGAAAGGCACTGGAGGAAAAGAGTTGTTAGCAAGTACCAACGTGGGCTCCAGGCCCCCCTGGCTGTGGCTGAGGCCAACCTGTGGCTGCCGTGGCCCTCTCCAAGCTCCTGCGGGGAGTCCGGCAGGTGCCTAGTATGTGAGCAGCCCTGTCCTGGAAAGAACAAAGGTAAGGATGAGGATTTGGTTGGCCTTGACCTTGCCATGTAATCTTGGATGAGTCACTGAACGTTTCATTTTCCTTCCCTGTTCAGTGATGAAGTTGAGCTGCATGATCTTTGCTACCCCTGTGAATGTTAATATCCTATCACTCCTAGTGTTCTGTTAATTCACAGCAACCTACGCTTTCACATCGTGGTGGACAACGTGATCAGCTTCCCCATGACCCTTCAATGAAGACCTTATCACCCAGCTGTTAAGAGAGAATTTGCCTCAAGCATCAGAGAGTGCCTTGCGAGGGTCCCAACCTATCCTGGGACAGCCCACACTGGTGGATGCAGAGCAGAGACACCCAGCCTTTTCACCCCTACTGACACTATGCCGAGGGCATTCTAGCTCCATAGCTCTCCATGCAGTTGGCCAAGGCTTTCATTTGGCCTCAACTTCTCCCTCCACCCCTTCCTTCTATTATGTTGTGTTACCGAACCAAACTTGGGTCCACTTGCCTGCGCATCGTAAATCCAATCTACTGACATGGGGTTGTGGTGAAGGAAAATGCAGTGTCAATTGCAAGGCACCATACAAGGAGTCCAGGGCAGCTAGTGCTCAAAACACCCGAACTCCCTGATGGATTTCAGCAAAGCATTTTTAAAGGCAAAGTGAGCGAAGGGTGTCCCAAGGTATGTGAGAGCTTGTGCAAAATTCTCTGGCTGGTTGATAGTGAGGTAGCAGCGTGGTGTCACAGGGGTTAACATTATCCATCCTTAGATGCCGGTAGGTCTGGGGGCTACTTGCTCATGGGCATCAAGTAGTTAATTTCTTCCATTTGGTGATGGTTTTAACATCTGTAAAACAACGCAGGACATGTGCATCAGATTCTAGTAGTGAATTTGGGGAGGAGTTACAGCAGAGGATATGGGGGAGGGGCCTGTTGCCAGAAGGTCCCATAGGATCCTGCCTGGTTGCAGTTGCTCCGACAGCACCTCCTTAACCAGCAGCCTGCATGCTGACCCCCTTCTCCATCAGCTTCCTAGGGAACCCAACTGCCACACCCATTTCTGTAGACATACAATTTGAGCCTCTGACCGCACCTCCATTCAGACCTCCTCCCTCATTTTACAAACGAGAAAATGAAGGCTCAGAGTATGTCTTACCAAGCTCACCTCATCAGCAGAATGAGGACTAAATCTTCCATTTTCCAAGCCTTGGTTATATCCTCTTTCTATCCCACCTCACTGCCTTCCCCAACTTATCTCATTTTCCTTGCATAGTGGAGAGAGATGTGTAGGCAGAGATAAATTGATTCATCCATCCATCTCCACTGCAAGGAAGACTAATAAGCACATGCATGAATTCATGAGTTATTCACTGCATCTCCTTTAAATAAATAAACCATCGGTTTTTGTTTGGGGATTTTTTTTTTAACCTCCTTGTGAAGCCGTATCACATAAAGACATACAAGCTCTGGATTCGGAAGCCCGAAACAAGTTTTCATCTTAGTCTTTCATTGCAAATATGCTGTTCATTCAATATGAGGCTCTTTCAGATTCCAAGACTGATGGCTGGGGGAGTAGGGGTTGGGGTGAAGGGGTGGGGAGGAGGTTAATGATGTTGTGAAATAACAATGAGTGATGATGGTTACATGAAATGTCATTGGGAGAAGGAGGGGAAGGACACACAGGAACTTGCTTTTCACAATTTCATGTATTGTTATGAGGAATGGATGACTTGAGGTGAGGTGAAGGGGAAGGAATGGGCAGATTACAGAACGTACTCAGAGTCCCTAACTGCAAGGCTAGGGTATTCTGAATGTCACTCCGTGAGATGGAGGGGAAGAAGATTGTTTCACCAGGCATGGGTTGTTTTTTTTTTTATTGAAGTATAGTTGACATACAATGTTATGTTAGTTTCTGGTGTACAGCAAAATGATTTAGTTGTGTGTGTGTGTGTATATATATATATGTATATATATATATATATACACACACACACACACACATATACATATATATACATATACATACATACATATACATATATATTATTTTTCAGATTCTTTGCCATTATAATTTTTCACAAGATATTGAATATAGTTCCATATGCTACACCATAGAACCTTGTTATTCTGTATATAGTAGTTTGTATCTGCTAATCCCAAACTCCTAATTTATCTTTCCACACCCCTTTCCCCTTCAGTAACCGTAAGTTTGTTTTCTGTGAGTCTGTTTCTGTCTTGTAAATAAATCCATTTGTATCATTTTTTAAAATTTTATATATAAGTGATATATGATATTTGTCTTTATCTGACTTACTTCCCTTAATATGATAATCTCTATGTCCATCCACACTGCTACAGCTGACATTATTTCATTCTTTTTTATGGCTGAGTAATATTCTATTATGTATATACACCACATCTTCTTTATCCAGTCATCTGTTGGTGGGCATTTAGGTTGCTTCCATGTCTTGGCTATTGTAAATAGTGCTGCTATGAACATTGGGGTGCATGTATCTTTTCAAGTTAGTGTGTTTTAAAAAGCATGCCCTCCATGACTGAAAAACCTGAAGACTAACATCCTTTAAGCCAAAGCTTTGAAAAACGTCTGCTACAGCACCTGCTTTCCTGTTCCAGTGAAATCTCCCAGTGAGTCTCACCTACCTTGAGGGCCAGCATCTACTGTGTCTAACCAACCCCCTCATTTTATGTGTGAAAAATCTGAAGCCCCAAAAAGTAAACTGCTTGTGCAGGTTGCCCAGAGAGTGGTTGATTTAATGGAATAAAAGGAGATAATTCCAAATTAGAAACAGACAACTGGCCTGTGGTTTGCAGGGCGCCCCGTCCTGTTCTGAGAGCCTAGAGCAGGGGAAGTAGAAGCTACGCGCAGGCGGCCTGGGACCCCTGCCCTCGGAACGGCATGAGGGACGGTCCCTTTCCAGCCCACAGGCTTCAGCCAAGAGCGACACAGTCACACAGACTGTCGAAAGCAGCCTCCTGGGAAAGGTTCCTGAAAGCAGGAGCTGTCCACAACTCAAAACTGAGCATTTTCAGTTTGGGAACTCACCTGCGTTCCAGAGTACTGTCAACCATAAAACAAATGTCACCTGAAAAAGCAAGAGAAACCAATCAGGTAGGGGGAGACAGCTCCCTCCCATCTCAATGTCATGCACTAAAAGGTCAGTTTCTTCTCTGAGTTCTGGTGCTCTCCCAGGGAAAGGCCTGTTTTTGCAGCTACAAGAGGCAAGTACTAACCAAAACTGCTCTTGATTCAAAATGTTTATTATCTTAGTGGTGTTTAGTGTCCAATAAAATAGCACTGACTTTATTGCATGTCTCAAAGTCCAAAGCCATTAGGACAGTTTGAGGTTTTTATCTATGCACATTTTGAAGGCATATATATTTTTAATTGCTTTTTAATTGAAGTATAAATTATATATAACCAAGTGTACAAAACTGACTAATTTTTATGTATTATAGGCTGGTAACCACCACCCTGACCAAGACAGAGAATATTTCCAGCACTCCAGAAGTTTCCTAAGGTACACAAATATGTAAATAACATTTAAATACTATGCAAATAGAAGCCTCCTGCCTCCCTGGCCTGGGTGGCTAGCTCATCCCAGATGTGGTAGCCAGCTGAGATTGGAGGAAAGATTGCTCCTAAAGGCAGGGCAAGACATTCAGGCACACTGTTTCAGAACTCCCCACCAACTGCCTCTCAAAGCATCCCCACACTCTTGGGAATATTTTCTTGGAAAAGTAAAAGAAACTTTAAGGCAAAGAAAAAGGGGATAGGAGCTGGATGAGAATGGCAATGAATGTGAAGATGTGAGGTTTAAGGAAATTCCACCCCCTCCCCTACCCCACGGGCTTGGACGACAAGGGAAAGTTAATGGTGAAATCTGAGAGGTTTGACTTCTAAATTACGGTTTGCAATTAAGAATGATAATGCTTACACTTTTTGTTTAACAGCCACTGAGTGGTGGAAACGTTTATCCCAAGGCTGAAAAAAGATGCTCCTGCAGCTTTTAAATCCCTAAACTGATGTTTGCAGGGAGCTGCTTTTTCTCTCCCCTTGATTGTCGAATCAAGCGCCAAGTATTGGCTTTCATTCTGTTTTTTTCCAGTGGGAAATTTCCTTCAACCCTAAAGCCAGGATTTAATAACACACAAAGCTGCTGTCAACCTAGGATTGGGGATCTGATTTCACCAACCTTCTTCTTTCTAGGTCACATTTTAAAATCTTTTGCACTTTGAATCTTCTACCCAGAAGGTATTCTCTATCAGGGGCATGACAACCTACCCTTCAAATTAGAAATTTACCTGTATCTTCCAGAATCCAGTTTCTAATCCAGTTTCTAGTCCTCCCCCACCTCCCAAAAGCACAGTCTCATGAGCTGATCTGAGCTGTACTGAGGACAAACTGAAATAAGACACTTGAAACTGTGGACTGGATGGAGGCCTTTAGAATCAGCTGGGGTTAGGACCCCCTCCCTGGGGTGACCTTTGACCAGAGGAATAAAGAAGATAATGCATAGAAGACACCATTTCTGAGAGGCTCCAACTCATCTTCCGTAGTCTGTAAGCCTTTTCTCTCCCTTTACCATCTAGCATAAGGGGAAATTTTGAGAAAATATCAAACCCCAATGAGCTCAGGACTTTTTTTTTTCCTTTCCCAACAAGTTGGGGTTTGATTCATCTGATTTCAACAAGGCTCTGTGTTTGTAGAGCAAGGAATCCCAGTTCAGCTCAAATGAAAGTTTAGCCCCTGCTATGAAGCCAACAAGCTCTGGTCATGACTTGGAATTTCTACTTACCTTGAGCTGATAGGTAGAGAAGGATTGCTTACTGGCTTCAGGAAGGAGGGAGAGTTTTGTACACAGATATCTGGGGAGAGAAATCCCACCTTGACCTGAAGGTCTACTTTTTTCCCCACCATTTATACCCCCTTCCTTACAATGTCTTCTGATTACAACATGTGAATATCACACGTTCATTGTAAATATTTCCACCAACTTATAAAATATAAGACTTTGGAATATAAAAATGTATTAAAATATATCACACCACCCTAAACAACCAACACTAATATTTTGATGATCATTTTTGAAAGCATCTCTTTATGCCTACATGCACATATCTATGCAATTTTAAAAAGTAGGATCTAGTATAAATGATGGTTTTTCCGGTGGACACCTTCCCACCCCACACACACTGTCCTCACGTGTATCAGTAGTCCATACTTATCTCCATTTTCCCCAGTTAACTCTTGTGTCAAAAGCAGAAAGCAGAGACTGAGACAAGGGTTTGCATGCAAGTAGTTTTTTGAAGAAACAACCCAGGCATCAGGAATTAGGACCTGGAAAGAGTAAAGCAAAGAAGGAAGAAAAGCCAATAAAGTGTGCTTTGTTTACTTGTTTATTTCCACTTTTTAAAAAAATTGAATGAAAGATTCTTTAAATTCTAAAAGTGCTTCATAATTTTCAAAAGTTTCATACACACAATTTAATATAATCCCATAATAACACTTGTTTTTTAACCCCCTACCCCTATGTTGCCCTCCCTCACTTCCCTCTCCCTGCTGGTAACAACTAGTTTGTTCTCCAGATCTGTGAGTCTGCTCCTTTTTTGTTTTATTCACTAGTTCGTTGTAATTTTTTGTTTCATATATAAGTAATATCATACAGTATTTGTCTTTCCCTGTCTGACTTATTGCACTTAGCATAATGCCCTCTAAGTCTATCCGTGTTGCTGCAAATGGCAAAATTTCATTATTTTTTAAGGCTGAGTAGTATTCCATTGTATATATACCACATCTTCTTTATCCAGTCATCTGTCATCAGAGATTTAGGTTGCCTCCATGCCTCGGCAATTATAAATAATGCTGCTATGAACTCTGGGGTACTTGTATTTTTTTGAATTAGTGTTTCTGAATTTTTGGGATCTATACCCAGGAGTGGAATTGCTGGGTCATATGGTAGTTCTGTTTTTAGTTTTTTAAGAAACCTCCATATCATCTTCCACAGTGGCTGCGCCAATTTACATTCCTACCAACCATGTAGGAGGGTTCCAAGGCTGCTTTATTGAACTGGTCACAGCCATAAGCAACTGGGGCTCAATCTCCCAAGGACCCTCTAAGGAGCTGTGTGAAATACACCGCAGAATTGTCCACCTGCTAGAGATTATCATATTAAGTGAGGAAAGTCAGACAGAGAAAGACAAATATCGTATGATATCACTTATATGTGGAATCTTTAAAAAGATACGAATTTTATTTACAAGACAGAAATAGACTCACAGACAGAAAACAAACAATGGTTATCAAAGAGGAAAGGCAGGGAGGGATAAAATAGGAGTTTGGGATTAACAGATACACATTACTATATATAAAATAGATAAACAACAAGGACCTCCTGTATAGCACAGGGAACTATATTCAATTTCCTGTAATAAGCTATGCTGGAAAAGAATCTGAAAATATATATATATGTGTATATGTATACGTGTAACTGAATCATTTTGCTGTACACCTGAAACTAACATTGTAAATTAACTACAGTTCAATTAATATGTTATATATATAAAATAATTGTCCACCTGTGGGAAAAAAGATGGAAGCACCTATTTATTCCGTAGCACCTGTCTCCCATTGGTCAAGTACTGCCACATGGAGAATTAATTCTCTCTTACTTCTAGATTGTGCATGAGTAAGCAGCTGCCAGACTGGTTTAGCAGTCATCTCATCAAGTGGCCTCAGAGAAGCCCCCAGGCAGAAAGTGAGGAATGAGGTTCAGTCGTGGGAAGGTGCTGGAGGATTATACCTGCACGAAGCTGTTTTGCTGCAGCAGCGGATTCAGTACAAGGTAGGCTGAAAGGATACAAGGCATGAGGCATGAGAGACGACCAAGACTGTTTACTCCTGACACCACTCAGATCCATTCATGCCCTCACTAGAGTCTAGTCAGTCAGTTGCAAGGCCTTTTATTTCATTGTTATACTGGGCATACAATGTTATATTAGCTTCAGATGTACAACACAGTGGTTCAATACACTGATACACTTTGCACTAATCACTACCATCAGTCCAGTTACCATCCATCACCATACAAAGTTGTACACTCTTACTGATTAGATTCTCTATGTTTACATTACATCCCCGGGACTTATTTATTTTATAGCTGGAAGTTTGTACCTCTTAATCCTTTTCACCTATTTCATCTGTCCCACACACCCACCCCCACTCTGGCAACCGCCAGTTTGTTATCTGTATTTATGAGTCTGTTTCTGTTTTGTTTTAATATGGTGGCCAGCAGCTATCTCTACAAAAGACTTACTACAGGAGCATTAGTAGACCATGCTGTAGTCCTTCCAGCTGCAAGAGGTCCCAGCACTGTTGTTTTGAGTTTTGTTCCCAATACTGTTGTTGGTGTGCATCATTTATTTCCCCCACACTCATTGCAGACTTCCCTCACCTGGGCCAGACCTTCATTCCTCATCTCTGCAGAGGTGGAGCCTTAGTTCTCTCACCCCTATTTAGTCATGGTTGCTGTGACGGACCATTTATGCTTACCACTTGGCATGAAGCATCAGTGTTCCATGGGTTCCATTTAAGCTCCTTCCTTACTCCATTGGTAGACAGCAATCCTGGCTCCTTAAAGCAATCAGGGTCAATTATCCCCACCAGTACAGTTATTTATGGTCCACTGGCTCAAGAAATCTAAAATGTCTAGGCAGCAGTTGTAACTTCAACTTCAAGAGACCCCTTCTGGGACAGGCATGCCTCCTAATCCTGTACTCCACTCCACCTCGTTGTAAGCCTCTAATCCAACAGGCTGTAAGGTTCCAGTAGGGAAAGCATAAATTCCTCAAGTGGGAGTAGTAGTGAGAATGGCTAATCCTTCTTTCACCTCTTGGTTCCAGGATCCATAAATTCTAGCTATTAGGAACACAGACCATATACTAACCCTTGATTCAGTGAATATAATAGATCCCAAAAGCTGTACCCCAGTACCACCGAGTGTTGTGCCCAAGATGACATCTTAAAGGAATCTTTACTAAATCCTTCATCCATCTACTAGGCTGTCAACTTCCAGGTGATGTGCTATATGGTAGAACCAGTGATTCCTATAGACATCATCCCAATGACACACCTCTTTCACTATAAAATGGGTCCCTTAGCTGAGGCAATGTTACTTACATAGGCTCTATGCTGATAAATAAGGCATAATGTAGATCCTTGGATGGTGATGCTGATAACCTGGGAGCAGAATCTCATATCCAGAGTAGGTGTCAATTCTTATTAAAAAAAAAAAAATTGCTGCCCCACCAGGGTGAAAGAATCTGAAGAAATCCACCTGCCATCACGTGGTTCTGGAGTGATGTTATCCCATCAAGAGGCTGGCTGTTATTTCTTTGGCTGGAAATCTAGGCATTTATCACTGGCACTGGTGAGATCAGCCTTGATGAGAAGAGGCTCATGCTGTTGGACATAGCTATATAGCTTTGATCTCAGTTCCTTTGGCTTTCAGGGGACTACCAAATAAGCCCTGGGTGGCCAAGGAGAGAGGCTGGCTGTTATCCACACAAAAGGGACACCCTCCATGGTAGATGCTCTCTGGTGAGAATTCACACGAGATCCAAAGATCTTACACACTGTGCCTTCTCCCAGGGACACAAATGCCTCATCTCCTAACTTCCTTAGCTCTCATCTTCCAATCTTGCTCCCTTCAGACCCCTAGCTACTCAGCCAAGCCACTCACCCCTGTCAGCAGTCTACGTATAGCCATATCTCAGGCCATCTCTGCGTCCATGCAAATTAAATAATCAATGCGCTGCTGCAGCTCTTCCCACAAAGAGGATTTCTCTTCTCCCTGTCCCACAGGGCCCCCCTGGGTGGGGCTACCATGCCGAGGGATCCATATTCAGTGAGCACCAACATCCTGAGCTTATCCATCTATATCCAATGTCCAAGCTCTTTCCTTTTATGTCACTTGGCAATAAGAATCCCCTTCTTGCCCTGCCACCCTCACAAGGCTGCCAGTGTTAAGTCGAGGGGGAGACAATGGTACAACAGATGCAGGAAGCCTGGGAGTCAGGGCTTCCTATTCATGTAAATTCCTTGTGACCTCAGTGCCTCTTCACATGCAATCCAAATATCTACCATTCTTCTCAAATGATGGATTGCTGCTGTGTCTGTCCAGTCTTATGATTTGGTGCATGCCATGATGCCTAACTTTTGATTGGCAGTTCAGTTTACACAGTCACTTGATGATTTATGGCAGGTGGTCAGTGTCCACGAGGGCCTAGTAGGATACAGAGTAGAATACATTTGTTTTTTAAATGGTGAGTTAATCTCTGTTGAAGAAGGCATAACCTTGCTCTCTATCCCTAGGGTTCTATCCTGTGATTTTTCTATTAGGGTTTTCCAAGGACTCCACACAGCATCCTTATCTATGGTAGATACTTCTTGCACTAGTGGATTTGCTGAGTCTGATGACCCAAGTGGTTGAAGAGCTCACCCCAAAGCCTTGACCTGCTGCAGAGCCTTCTCAAAATAGGATTCTGAATCACCCAATCACAGGGTGTATTCCCAAAAGGGATAAATGCAGTCTGCAGATTTGAAGGAGGTACAAGTATAGTGTCTATTACTTGGTAATAGGAGGAACAAGAGAAAAATAAGTCATCCTTTGGGATTTCTTGGGACTGTCCTTACATACCACGTATCATCAGGGCCCCCAAACACATCCTCAGTGTGCTCGATGCCAGCAGTTGTTACCAGCCTGCTTCCCACTGGCAACAGAGTCCTTATCACCATCTGACCAGTGAGTGAACCAGTTCCACAATTCTATACTGAGGTTCTTTATTCTTGGGTCACCTCTGGAACCAAGTGTCTTGGTCTAGATTTCCCCCAGAAAGCAGAGCCTGAGACCAGGGCTTCCATGCAGGAAATTTATTGGGGGAAATAATCCTAGGGAACAGGAATGAGTCATCCTAGGGACTGGGAGCTGGACCCCAGATGCTAGAGCCTGGCAAGAAAGAAACCAAGAAGGAAGGAAAGTCAGTCCTTCCACTTTTGGGCTTGCCCCAACTGTGGACAACTGGGGCTAGATGCCCCTGAGGACACTGTGTTAGTTTCCTGTGGCCACTGTAACAAATTATCACAAACTGGTTGGCTTCAAACAAGAGTAATTTCCTCTTTCACAGTTCTATAGAGTGAAAGTCTGAAATCACAGTGTCAGCAGGACCATGTCTCTCTGGAGCTTCTAGAGAAGAATCTGTCTTTGCCTCTCCCGGCCTCTGGGGTGGCTGGCATCCCTCGGCTTGTAGCTGCACCTCTCTCTGCTCTGTCTCCACATCACTGCCTTCTCTGTGTCTGTCTTCTCTTCTGCCTGACTCCAGTTTTCCTCTGCCTTCCTCTTAGAGAGACACCTGTCATTGGAGTTAGAGTCCACTCTAAATCTAATCCAAGATAGTCCCCTTCTCTCTGGATCCATAATTTAATCACATTGCAATGACCCTTTTTCCAAACAAGATAAAATTCATAGGTTCTAGAGATTTGACATGGATCATTTAGGATGGATCACTTTTTGGCCTAGCACCTTAGACCTGCCCACCAGAGGGCAAGAAGAGGAGAGAAGTAATCCTCATCTCCCAAGCCTTATTGGCCGAGAGCTGCCACATGGGTGTTAACCACGTGGAACTTCCTGGTTGCGTACACATGCGTGAATGCCAGCTGGACTCAGGAGGTATCCACATGGTGGCTTCAGAAATCCTCAGTGAAAGCCATGGGGCTGGAGGGAGGTGCTGTTCAGGTACACCTGCCTGAAGCTGGTCGCTGCAGCAAAGTTTGGCATGAAAGGTGGACCGGAGCACAGGCAACAAAATAAGAAAAAAACAAATGGGACTCCATCAAAAGTAAAAACTTCTGTTTATCAAAAGAAACAATATAATGGAGTGAAAAAGCAGCCCATGAAATAAAAGAAAATATTTACAAATCATGTATCTGACAAGGAGGTAATATCCAGAGTATATGAAGAATGCCTACAACTTGTAAACAACAACAACAAAAACCAAACAACCAGATGAAAAAATGGGCAAAGGATTTGATCAGATATTTCTTCAAAGAAGATATACAAATGGCCAATAAGCACATGAAAAGACACTCAACATCCCAAACTATTAGGGGAATGCAAATCAAAATCACAATGAGATACCATCTCATACCCAGCAGGTTGGCCACTATCAAAAACAAAAACAAAAAACCAGGGTGAACAGCAAGTATTGGCAAGGATATGGAGAAATCGGAACCCTTGTGTACCGTAAGTGTAAACATAAAATTGTGCATTTGCTACAGAAAACAGTGTGGCAGTTTCTCAAAAAATTAAAAATAGAATTACCATATAATCTAGCAATACTCCTTCTGGGTATATATACAAAAGAATTGAAAGCAAGTTCTCAAAGAAATGTTTGTATACCCGTGTTCAGAAAAGCATTATTCGCTCTAGCCCAAAGACAGAAGCAACCCAAGTTTCCATCAACAGACGAATGGATAAACAAAATATGATCTATACAGAGAACAGAATGTTATTTAGCCCAGAAAAGAAAAGAAATTCTGACACGTGCTACAACATGGATGAGCCTTGAGGGCATCATGCTAAATGGAATAAGCCAGCCACAAAGGGGCCACTTGTATATGGTACCTAGAGTAGTCAAATTCATAGACAGAGAGTAGAATGGTGGTTACCAGGGCTGGCAGGAGAGGGAACAGGGAGTTGTTGTTTAATGGGTTTGGAGTTTCAGTTGGGAAGATGTGAAATTTCTGGAGATGGATAATCGTGATGTTTGCACAAGGCGGGTAGACAAGGTGCCACTGAACTATACACATGAAAATAGTTAAGATGGTCAATTTTATGTTACATGTATTTTACCACAATTTTTTTTAATTTTAATAGGTTTTTTTAAAGGTAGACTGAAAAGATGTGAGTTGGGACACAAGAGGTATCTGATACCTTTGTAACAACCTAAGTTATGTCCCATTGCTTAATATTAATAAAATCTTATAAATACCACATTAAACAACTCCTTTACATACACACACGTTAAAATACCCAGGGTTACAGTCTGCACAGGTTACACTGTTGTATGAAGGTGAGGTCAAATTTCAGGTACATTTCTGCCTCTTTTATTTGCAACTCCAGTCCTTCCAAGTCATCTGAAATAGTTCTAGTTTGTTCTTTCTAATGTCTGCATATAATTTCACAGTATGGATATATCACAATTTATTCAGCCCATTTCTTTTCTTGATGGTCAGGCCATTTATTTCCAGTTCTTCAATACTGAAACACACCTGCAATACACCTTCTCATGCATATTTCCTTTAACTGAGCTCTGTGAAGACAGTTGTTCAGTGCTGAAAGTCAGAAGGACTTTGTGAGACTGGATACAAGCAGTGATGCTTCAGAGCATCCATGATAAGAGGCACGGGCTCACCCTGCAGCCTCATCACCTGAAGACACAGGCAGCCAAGGGTTAAAGGACTGGGGTGCCAAGCAAAGCCATTCTTGCAGGGACGCCAGAGGCAGGAAGATATGAGCACAGGTGAGGCACCTATGGAGATGCCCCAAAATCCCCAAGGGAGACTATACCCATGCTTTGAGCTTCCAGAGTCACCCCATGATTTTTTGTACCATCAGGTTGTTACAGCTTGGGGACCTCTGGGTTGAACAGGGAAGGCTCCCATATCCCCTTTCAAGGTAAAGATGATGCACATCTTTGCTCTGAGAAATTCAAGAGATTACGGGCTCTTGAAATCATCACAGGGGTTCTGCTCTTGGCAGAGCAAGCTAGAGAATTGCATAAGCAGCTTTATTTCCAACAGTCAGAGTGAAATAAATCTGGCAGGAGGAGACACCAGAGATATAAATGGCAAGTGTCAAAATGATAGAAGATTCCATAAAGCGGGTGGTATGCATAAGAGAGAGAGAATTCGGAGACTTTATCTCCCCTCCCCCCATTGAATCTTAATTCTCCACTTTATTATCATCCATTTAAAATGAAATTCTCTGTGAGAGATTTCCAATGGAGGAACTATGTTCAGATGACCTTGCCCAGGGACCCACTCCACCCAAGCACATCAATCTCCTGGATTTATTCTTAAGCTCACAATATACTTAAGTAGCCAGTCGAAGAATGGTTAAGTGTTCACTCTGGGAACACCGTCTAGCTTATTACTAACTCATTTACATAATCATTTCCATGGATCTGTATGCTGTTTCTACCTGATTCTACTCTTCTCATGTGTTCAGACATAATTACAACATTTTAGATATCTTTGAAACTCGGAGGGTGGAGAAAACGACACGATAGAGCGAGAGAGAAAAAAATAATTAATTTCTGAAATGGCCACAGATTTCCTGCCCCACCATCTGCTCTGCCAGCTTTGCTGCCTCCTCCTTTCCACTTGAAGCTTGCATCCGATCCCCAGGGCTCTGTGATGTTTACAGGATAAAGTCCAGTCTCCCTTGCCAGATTTTCAAGCCCAGCGGCAGCCTCATTCTCCAGTTTGATTTCCTGCTGTCCCCACCCCCCAGTACAAGGTCACTTGGCCACTCCCTGAGTCTCCTCTGGTTATTTCCCACTGTAAGCGTTTCCTGCATCTGAGTTTCACACCTGCTATTCCCCGTCTCATGTTGTCTGCTCTCTGCCAATCAAGGCTCCCCTTCCTTCCAGATCCCAGCTCAAGTCCCACCTCCTCCAAGAATGTTTCCAAGAATGTAAGCCCCTCGCCATGGGGAGGGATGTTTTCATCTGTTTTATTCACTAATGCATTCCCAAGAGCCTGACACATAGTCACTGCTAAACAACTATGTACTAAATGAATGATAAGTGAAGTTTACTCCTGACCAGTCCATCTTACCACTGGCTAAGGATGAGGATGTTTGTTGCTCTTATTTCCTGCACTTAGACCCTTTGGCATACTTTGCCTCATCTGAGCAGGAATCTGATCATCCTGTCTTCCTTACAGATGGAGGAATCCCGGAGGGAAAGGTTCTCTTCCAACTCACCTTCCCTGTCATTCAGTCAAGCGGTCAGCTGCGTACTTTACTTTAAAATTCTGCAGGATCAACAGTGTAATAAATATATATGTTAATTTCTGTCCTCTACCGCCCCCAGGGACAGAGGTTAGTTAGCTCCAAATCTCTAATCAGACATCCACACACCATGAGCCTTCAACCGCCATTATATCCAATCAACACGAGAGGGTTTCCTGAGAGCTTAGGGGATGCTCGAGAGCATTTTTCATCCCTGAAATGCATAGCGCTCAAGGTATGTGGACTGCCTGCAAATTTGTTCAGACACCTCTGTCATTGCTTAAACAGCACCAGCCTCCCTCTCTCTCTCGGAAAACTGCATCTGCTTCCTAACTCAACTCCCTGACCCCTGCTCTCCCGTGTCGTCTTCAAGGAGACTGTCCAACTCGCATCCAGTCTTCTCCATGGAAGGTGATACTGCCAAAACACAAAGCTAACGGTGGTTCACTCGCTCTCTTAAAGCACTTCAGTGTCCTCTGAGTGATCACAGAAGCTGAGAGCTTCAGGGCCACGGAGGACCCATCCCCTGGGTACCTCTCTAGCCTCGTCTTTCAGCACCCACTCCCCACTTCACCTCTTCCCAGCACACATACATACACACACCCTTTTGTTCTGCTCTTAGGCACCTCACACTGCTGGGTGAACCAAGTCTGAGGACTCAGACAAAAGCAATTTCCCACTTTATCTGCATTTGCTGAATGAGAAATGGTGAGTTTTGTCTCTCAGCCTCTGTAAGTCACTTCATCTGTAAAGCAGAAATAATTCTCTCACCGCTAATTCTTCCCTGCAGAGATTTCAATGACTCCATTGAGGAGTCTATAATTCTCATTTCTTAAAGGTTGGAAAATAAGGTGACTAGCAAAAAAGAATTATTTAGCAGAGAGAAAAGGCTAAGGACTAACGCTGTGTATCTTTGCTTCGATGTGTAGTCTTTCTTTTTAATTTTTTTATTTTATGCAATTTTTAAAGGTTACTTTCCATCTACAGTTATTACAAAATATTGGCTATATTCCCCGTGTTGTAGGATACATCCCTGAGCCGTCTTACACCTAGCAGTTTGTTCCTCCCACTCTCCCATCCTGACATCGCCCCTTCTGCTCCTCCCAGCCAGTAACTACTATTTTGTTCTCTGCATCTGTGAGTCTGCTTCTGTTTTGTTACATTCACTAGTTGTCTGTATTTGTTAGATTCCACATACAAGTGATATCATACAGTATGTGTCTTTCCCTGTCTGACTTACTTCACTTAGCATAATGCCCTCCAAGTCCATCTACGCTGCTGCGATGCGAATTCTTTTCAGTCTGGGGGTGCAAAATAATATACCAGTCCAGAGATGAGCTCTGAAGCTCTGTTGCTTGAGGTCAAATCCTGGCTTCATCACACACTTCCTGTGACACCTTGAGCAAGTTATTTCATCTCACTAGAACCAATAAACTGACACTTCCATCCTGTACTGCAATGTTAGAGGAGAGGGTGGTGTTCGTGTGCTCACACCAGTGTCTGAAGGACACAGGCCAGCGTGGAGTGACAGGTGAAAGGCCAGGCACACCAAGAGGGTGGGGGACAAACAACGCGCAGCTTTTATAAAACCATCACCAGCTATTCTAACACCTTTATTATCATGCTAACCTGACGTTTAAAATCCGCACTCTGTCAAGAATCTGCAGCAAGTTCGATTTCTGGATCTTGTTAAATGACAGCAGTAAAAGTATCCACTTTTCTGGATTTTTGTGGAAATTAAATAAATACATGTACAGTACGTAGCAATGCCCAGCATACCATGAGGACGAAGTCTTTGTTATTATAGTCACCCAATTCATATAATCCGAAGATCAGTACTCTGTTACCTAAGGTACTATCATGGGCAGAGAGTGATGGAGTGTGGTTGAAGGACACTGTCTCGGAGACCAAGTTTCTAGTCTCAGGTCTGCCACTTACTGACTGTGTGACACTGGCTAAGCATCTTCGCAACCCTGCTACTTGAGTTTCTCAGTGACAGTGCTGAATGAAACAATGCTCTTCAAATTTTAGCAGCGAAGTCCTCTTTCTAATCACATCTTTTTTTGAGACTGCCAATATAGAAGATAGGTAAAAATGATGCTGCCTGCTCCTGGATCTCCCTGCCCAAACCTTCTGAGATACCTCTTGGCAACTCTAAGGTTCCTAGGTGAAAACACTGGATTATGTGACCTCTGTGAGTCTTTGATTTACAAATGACTTTCCCTTTCAAAAGCACATTCAAAAATGCTGGCCACGCAGGAAATAGTATCGTAGTTGTAGCTGTTATGGATGGCGATGTTGCTGGAAGCCCTGCCGTGCTTGACACTCAGACTGGCCATTTTAACAAATTTGTTTTGAAGAGTCTCCTCTGTGCTCAGGTGCTGGACCAGTGCCAGGTCATGTGAAGCATGTCGTCATTCTAACACAAGGACAATAAATCCTCTCCTTGGCCCAGTTGCCATCATAAAATGGTAATAAACCTGACACAGTGACAGGCACCTGTGGGTTTCCAAATCTAGGGGCATTCCACAGCCACTTTACTAACTGTTCTAAAGCAAGACCAGTTTCTGCCAACCAGTCATTTCCTTTTTCAAGAGTCGCATGGGAGTAGGTAACACTGAGTGAATCCCCTGAGTTGTCAACCAAGGAATTTCCTCTGTGACTCAAAACAAGATGAATCAGTCAACTCTGGGTGCCCAAAAGGGCAGAAAGAAAGACCCTCCTCCTGGGGAGATGAGCCCCTCTGGTTGCTCGTAGACATCAGGGAACTGAGAAGAAGAAACCAATGACACCTTTAGAAGGGGATTCTTTAGACAGAACAGAAATCCCTTAGGTCATCATGGTGGTTGTCATCAGTAGGGAGAGATTTCTAGAGAGATGGATAAACTTTTGGGTCCCCATTGCCATCCATCCCTGTACACTTGGAGTTTCTCGCTTCATTTCCAACCTTGTAGGATTGGATGGTGGTTTATTAGGAAAGCCAAGGGGTTTCCTTACAGGTGCTCCCCCTCACCAGCTGTCACCCTGTACTTCCCCACAGCTGCCGGGTACCATCCGCCTACTTCTGCATCAGTCTGTGCCCTTTCCATGGTCTTCTTCAAAGAACTGGTACACTCAGAGGCAGGAGGGCCTGGATGTTGGCAGGCTGACCCCACGGGGAAAAAGTAGATTGAGTTATCTCCAAAGTTTACTTTAGGTGACTGCTAGGTAGTGAATTGTGTCCACCCTCCTGGCCACCCCCAACTCAAATGCGTAAGTTAAAGCCCTAAACCCCAATATGACTGTATCTGGATATAAGGCCTTCAGGAGGTAACTACGGCTCCATGCGTCATAAGGGTAGGGCTCTAATCTGATAGGATTTGTGTCCTTGGAAGAAAGGGTGCAGAGAGCACTCCCTCTCTCTCCCTCCATGCACTCTCAGAGAAAAGGCCATGGGAGGTCATAGCAAGAAAATTGCTGTCTACCAAGCCAGGAAAACAGGTCTCACTAGAGCTCCAACCCTGCCGGCACCTTGGTCTTGGACTTTCAAGACCCCAGAACTGTGAGAAGATCAATTGTAAGCCACACAGTCTGTGGTGTTTTGTATGGCAGCCCACACTGACTAAGACAGACATCTGTGTGGTGTCAGGGGATGTCCCACTAAAACTCTGGGCTGCTGAGCTGGCCAAGGAAATGTATCAGGGCCTCTGATCACTCCCTGGACACAGACTTGATGCTGGCAGTCAGAACTGACTCCATTCCACTCTTTATAACTCTCTGCAAGCTTTGGAATCCTCTCTGGCAGTGTGTTTGTTCCTTTGTAGTGTGTCAACAGGAGCTTCAAAAGCCTCTATGAGACATGGCTTTTGAACACCCGGCTTAGTGGATGAATGACGCCCAGGGAGGCTTTGTGCTCCATCCCTGCTAACCACCTCAGAGCCTGCCCCAGGCTCCTCCACACCACTGGGGCTGGTGACAGGACATGGCAGTGGAAACATGGCTTCCTTTCCAAAACAGACCACATTTTAAAATATATTGTAATGCATGCACATACTCTCTTATAACAGAAATACATGCTCCTTGTAGAAAAACTGAAAACTTTGTTTAAATATGAAAAGAAAATTTTAAATCCCTCCTAATTCCACTGCCTAGATGCATTTCCTCTCATTTATTTGTGTGTGTGTGATTTTTTTTTTAACAGAATTGGGATCATATCATATATAGTTATACATCCTCCATCACTGAATGGTATATGTCATGGGCATTTTGTTGAGTCATTAAGTCTTCTCAAAAAAAAAGTGTTATTTTAGTGGTATTTTTAATTTATGATTTTTACTTAAGTCTATAATATTATTAATAGAAAAATGCTCAGAGGTAAGGGGAAAGAGGATGATTTGTAGCATTATTTTCACATTCTCTACACTCCTTAGTCCTGATTGCGAGATACTAGTGATACAGGAAAAATGGGCATGAGAGAATGGCCGTGGCCCAGGTCTCAGACGAGTCCCTGGGTCATGCCCCACCAACTGAGGGTCATTGGCTTCGGGCAGGAAAGAATTCAAGAGTGAGCCATGTAGAGTGAAGGTAGATTTATTAAGAGAAATACATACTCCACAGACAGAGTGCAGGCATCTCAGAAGGCCAGAGAAAGGCCACAAGGTGCAGGGTTGTTAGTTTTTATGGGCTTGGTAACTTCATATGCTGACAAGTGGGAGGATTATTCCAGCTACTTTGGGGAAGAGGCTGGAATTCCCAGGAATTGGGCCATCACTCACCCTTTGATCTTTTATGGGCAGCCTTGAAACTGTCCTGGCACCTGTGGGAGGACCATTTAGCAGCTATTGTGTTTCAGTGAACGTATAATGAAGCTCAAGGTCCACTGGGAGTTGAATCTTCTGCCATCTTGGTGCTGATTGCTGTGTCATTCTTTTAATGGTTGTGCCCTGCCCCCCCTTCTCCTGTCTCACCAGGATGGGCCACCAGGAGAAACTGAAGAACCTTCTTTCTCTAGAAGAATTTGAGAACAGAAGAGTTCCATCCAGCTGGGGTGGCTTCAGCAGGTGCGGATGTACCAGGTCAGTGCAATTTTAAAAAACCAAACAATCCACCAGGCATGTCAGTCATTTGAGGTCACACTTCATTACTTCAGTTGTTCACTCTTTTCCTCACCCTGTTGTCCAGACACAGCCTTAGAAGGATGCTGACAAGCAGACAGATGAATTGGTCTTTTTCCTGCAGGCAAGTGCCTAAATCCTAGATTGCCTAATCCAGCTCTTTCAGGAAACCAAGGTCTAGAGAGCAGAGGGTAAGAGAGTGAGGGGCAACACTGAGGACAGAACTCAGGCCCTGTCCCCAGTGCTTACTCTCTGTCTTAGTCTATTCATTTGCTGTAACACAACGTCAGACTAGGTGGCTTAGAAACAGCAGACATTAATTTCACAGAGTACTGGAGGCTGGAAGAAAGGCACCAGCAGATTTAGTGTCTGCTGAGGACACTCTGCCTGGTTCACAAATGGCTGTCGTCGTCTCGCTGGGTCCTCTTGTGGCTCAAGGGGCCAGGGAGCTCCCTGGGGCCTCTTTTACAAGAGCACTAATCCCATTTATCAGGGCCCCATACTCAAAATTGCCTCCCAAAGGCCCCACCTCCTAATGCCATCACCTTGGAGGTTAGGTTTTAATTTACATAACATAGATTTGGGAGGGATATAGACATTAAGCTCATAGCACTCTGTTTCTCATATTTTTATTATAATGAGTTTTTCAGACATATAAAAAAAAAGATCTAGCAAAATAAGACAAGTATCTCGTGGCCACCACCCCGCTTCAGAAAGAAAAATATAAATGAAGCCTCTTACCCTTCTTCCCACCTCACCCCCAAGTGGTGACCCCGGTGCTGAATGCGCTATTCTCCACGCCCATGAGGCTTTTCATGCCTTTACTAGTACACTCTATTAGCTAGTATGTTTTCTGCATATTTTAAACTTTGCATACTTTCTGTCCTACTTTGGGACCCTTCTGCAGCTTTCTTTCTTTCATCCAGCATTTTAAAAATTTCTCCATGTCTGAGCATATGTAGTAGTCTGTATTATGAGTATTTCATCCTATTTGTCACTATCCTCAGGCTTGGGAACCTTGAGGATGTTTCCACCATCATGGTGGTACAGTCGTGAACATTTGTGCACAGGTCTTGTGATAATTCCAGTGCTTTGCCCACTAGGCTCAGTGGCCTGTGATAGTAGTGAGACAGGAGGGACGGGGGCAGGACACAACCATTAAAATGACACAGCAATCAGCACCAAGATGGCAGAAGATTCAACTCCCAGTGGACCTTGAGCTTCATTATACGTTCACTGAAACTCAATCGCTGCTAAATGGTCCTCCCACAGGTGCCAGGACAGTTTCAAGGCTGCCCATAAAAGATCAAAGGGTGAGTGATGGCCCAATTCCTGGGAATCCCACCACCTTTCCCAAAGTAGTTGGAATAATCCTCCCACTTGTTAGCATAAGATGTTACTGAGTCCATAAAAGCTAACAGCCCCACACCTCAGGGGCAATCTCAGTCTTCCGAGACAACTCATGGTCTGAGGTCACTGCTCTCCCTTCTGAGTAAGGATGGCCTATATTCTGCCTATGGGATGTGTATCTCCTAGGCTTTTCTCTTGCCTTCTGAGACGGCCTGCACTCTGTCTATGGAGTGTACATCTCCCTGAATAAATCTACCTTTGTTCATCTATGACTCACTCTTGAATTCTTTCCTGCAAGAAGCCAAGGGCCCTCACTTGCTGGGGTGCATCCTAGGGACTCAACCGAGACCTGGGACATGGCCATCCTCTCACACCCCTCATTTTTTCTGTTTCAGGAGCTGCCCCCCAAATACATGTAGGTTCTAGTTATATACCACTGTGCACTGTTCTCTTATACCTAAATGCCTCTCAGGCCAACCTAGGGAGAGTGGAAAGGAAACAGAGCAGTAGTGGATTGGATGAGTTGGACCCAGGACAACTCAGCAGGTGGAAATACGAGTAAGGAATACCCTGCTATAGGGGGAGGGTGTAGCTCAAGTGGTAGAGTGCATGCCTAGCATGCACGAGGCCCTGGGTTCAATCCCCAGTACCTCCTTCAAAAATAAATAAATAAACCTAATTATCTCCCCCTCATCAAACAAACAAGCAAAAGGAAAACTCTGCTAAAAAATGGAATAGGGAAAGAAGCCTCAGGGAAAAATTGACCCCAACCCCACCCCATGATCAATTTCCAAGTTTCTCTCCTGGAGGAGCTCTAAGGCTCTGGGAGATGTGGGATCATATATTCAGATATTTATTGATTGGGAAGCACTGGAGTTGGACCTTTTCTTTGTCTTTTTGATCATTAAATTTAAAAATGTCATGGATATTAAAGTTCTCCAAAGACATTTGACAAATTCTCTGGATCTGGAATAATTTATTTTGCCACTATTGTCTGTGAAATTTTTTTAGTAGCTATTTTTAAGAGATCGCTGTAGAAGACTTCAAGTCCCACTGTCAAGTAACATTTATTCCTTTGACGGTCTCCCCTCCCCTTCTGTTTTTAAGACTCAGAAAAAGTGAAACATTTATCCTTCCAATTTGGTCCGCTTTAGCAAGTGCTAAGATTTTTGCCCTGAGTTTCGTGTTTTTAATGAAGCTAAAATGAAAACTGCTTTCTTGTCCCAGCTACAAAGGCTAGCCCTTTACATAATGGCCTTCACCCGCATCAGAATCAAGTTCATTAGTCAACTATCCGCCGGCAGAAAATGAAATTCTCTAAATCTCAGTGAAGCCATGTTTATCTTTGGCCCTTCTTAACTGAAAAAGTGAAGGATTTAGACACAAAGAGAACAGATAGTTGAAATCTGGGCTTTTTTCCTTCCCAGAATGTGCTTGCTCCAAAGTAGGTCAGACTGTTTTGCTATAAATCTTAACAATTCTCTTTAAGTCTTTCACTGGCTACAGTTGGGGGCTTAGAGGGAGGGGAACTCGTCCAATTAATTAAAGAAAAATCGCAGTAGAAAAAGAAAGGATCCTGAAGGGCTGACGATCTGCATCTCCACCCACAATGAGTTCAGCAGCATGAAAATTATCAAAAGAATTACGGGTGGTTAGGCAATTATTATACAATGGATGCTTCGCTAGCCTGTCATGGTTGACCGCAAACATTCAGCAACCCTCCTGGTGTCTGGGAAGGAGGCTGACACAGCTCCGGAGGAAGGCCAAGGCTGAGCTCCAGGAAGAGGAACCTGGAATAAACCTCAACTCTCAGCTTGACGTCCCTCCCCAGAAAGCCCAGAGAAGGGCTTTTCACACTGAGGCTTCAGCAGAAACTTGCTAGAAGGCAGAGCATTTGGTAGAAGTGTGTGAGGGATGTGAACGTACTGAAAGCTTCCCTAATCTGTGTGTGCATATTTTTCCTAAATCCAAATCCTTTCTTTTCTTTTGGCCACTAACTTATATTCCTACCTTAACCAGGGAGTGGTACAGTTGTTCCCAAGAGCAACCTTGCCAGAAAGTAAATGGCACAATTTTGCTACTTAATCAAAAGGTTGCCAGTTTAAATTTTTTTTTTTAATTATGTATTTGTGACTTCCCAAACTCTTAAACTCCTTTTTCTAAGTCATTTCAGGCCAGCAAAATCTGCCAGGGCTTAAGGGATTTTCAAAGGACCTCTAGTTTTTTCTCTTACCACATCTGAGTCTCTGCAAGAAATTATTCTAAAAAAATGACTCTTCATTAAGCTATCCTGGAAAAAATTTTCCAATGTTCCCCAATTAACCGATCTAGGACAACACAGTTACCATCAACAAATTATTTTTCCTCTGTATGTAAAAGCTAGAGGTCTTTTTCAGTCTTCACTGGGATGGGACATTGTTTGAGTGTTATTATATATTATTATGTCTCTAAAGTTACTTTCTTCCTTATATTCATCAGCTATTGCCAAAAATATGCTGCTTAAACTCAGTAGCATAAGAAAAGCACTGATTTCTTGCTCAAGCATTTATGGGTTGTTAGAGATTTCACCAAGCAAGGTTGACCTCACCTAGGTTGGCATCAAGCTGGAGATGAAACTAAGTCTCCTCTATTTGTCCGCCATTCTCCTCAGATCAGTGGTCTCGTGAGGCATGGTCCTCCCCTGGGGAAAAGCAGGAGCACAAAGAACCAGCCCAACCCCACTGATGGCTTTAAAGTCTGTGCTCACTTCCCACCACTAACATTCCTTTGGCCAAAGCAAATCACGCAGCCAAACCCAACATCAACAGAGCCAAAAAATTAACTCCAGCTCTCATGGTAGGAACTGCAAACTCACATGAATAAGGGTGTGGACTGGAGGACAAGTGGGAAAAATAATATGATCATCCTGGTCTTTTCTGTCTTAAAATAAGCAAGTGGTCTCTACCCATTTAGGAGCCTTGGGAGACCCCACCGAGAATCTGATAAAGCTTCTGGATTTCAGTGATGGCTTTTCCACTGACTGGCTGGGTAAACTTGGGGAGACTATTCAACTCCTTCAGACCCCAGTCCCTGTATCAATAAACTGGAGGGCAAATTTATTTTATATGACTGTTGAGATGACTAAATGAGATAATACATAAATACAAGGCTGAGAATAATGTGATACCCAGAGGAAAATATTCTCAATAAATAGCAGCTGTTAATATTGGGTCATTCATGCAGTAGACCTTTACGGGGCATTTGCTACATGACAGGCATTTTGTTAGGCTGTGGTGATACAAAGATAAATGATACTGTCCCTGAAGGTGCTGAGTATTAACTATGCTAGACACAAGCAACAGTCACTAGAGGTGCGTGGGGAAGAGGCACCTAACCCAGCCTGGAGCATCAGGAAAAGTTTCCTGGTACAGATGAGACATGAATACAGTCTTAGAAAATAAATGGCAATTTGCCAGGTAGGTGGAGAAGAGGGTACAGGGAGGGCATTCCAGGCGGAGGAATAACCCCAAGGAATCTGGTGTGCTCAGAGGACTGAGTCATTCAGTGTGTCAATAGGAATGAGGGAGAGAAACTGGAGGAGTGTGGCTGGAACAGGGGACCAGTTCAGTTATCATAATTTGCTTTACTAAGAAGTTGGAATATACCCCAAATTAGCCATCCAGCAGTGTTCCAATGGGAAGCATTCATTGAATGACACCTCCAATTTACATTAATGCTACATGATGTCATTTAAACTCCTGTGACCTGGTACAGAGAGAGGTCTGGAGTCTGCTAGTAGAGAGATTTTCAGTCACAGCTGCTGGGAGGGGAAGACAGCCTTGGCTTTATCTTCAATCCTATGCAATTCAGCAAGGCTGTAGTGGACTGCCCTTCTGCACCCAGCACTCTGTTGGCACTTCGGATGACGGGTTGATGTGGGGTGAAAAACGTGAACAGACATGAGCTCTGCTTCTAGAGGTCCCAAAGCTAAGGGTTGGGTTCCAGCTAAAGGGAACCCGGAGTGTGTCCCGCAGAATGGCTGCAGCTGTCACAAGTGCCCCATTCTCATTCCCTAACCTGTTTACTTCCTGTTTCAGTAAGCAGGGATCACCTCTACCGAGCAGGATGGGCAAGAAATGCTTTTCAGGATTTCATCCAATGCTGGCCCCTCCTCCTCTACACACATCCCACTGTTTTCCCAGGGAAAGAAGATGGAGTCAGCTGGGG
Source organism: Camelus dromedarius (assembly GCF_036321535.1). Classification (NCBI taxonomy): domain Eukaryota; kingdom Metazoa; phylum Chordata; class Mammalia; order Artiodactyla; family Camelidae; genus Camelus; species Camelus dromedarius. The sequence continues at coordinate 17,174,637 of NC_087439.1, forward strand.
GGAGGGCTGAGAAATGAAGGGAGGCTTGGACTCATTATGTGTTGCCTTTCCTGTGAGAGAAAAAGGAACAGCTTGTGAAGCCCAATTCTGTGCCTCATGAGCACTGAAAATAGGGATTTTAAAAAGCTGATTCTAGGAATGAATTAGTAATGAGTTTCTGCTGAATTTTTTAAAGTTGTGCTTGTCACACCAGTCAGTGGTCATTACCCCTTTGTGATGAATCCACGGGGTTTAGTTTTGTAATTCAGAAGAAACTCAGAACTTCAGGAGATGCTCTGTGGTGTGTGTCAATGAACCCTTCAGGCCAAGGTTGCTTTTTCTGAGGAGCGGATAAACACCTCCCCCTCTAGAATGCTCTCGCTCCTGGGGACCCTCAACCGGCAGCATCCTCCCATGAGTCCACCTGGCTAGATCCTTCCAACCTTCAGGCCAACACCTGGTCTGCTTCTGCCACCTGAGTTCACACAGTGCTTTCTGACCAGGACCGATTCCAAAACTTGGTACTCGGACCTCTAAGCAAATGCTCCTGTCACCTCCTCTTATGAGTACTGGGTACCATTTCATTTCATTTCGTTTCTCCCCAACACATTGGAGCCAAAGGTCAGAGGCTCCTTCTCAAACCTTCCTGCCTCCCCAGCTCAGAGCCAGTGAGTGGGATTCACCTTCTTTTTATCTTCATTTTCGGATGATGATGACGGACCTGAACCCCTCCAGGGCGGCTTTGGAGGCAGGTTCTGCTTTAACCTGAGTCGAGCAGGATCTGATTCTCTAATTCTGTTCATTTCCTCTTGCAGCCTACCACAAACTTTGAGGTTGGAAACAACCTGAATAGGTTACTTTACAGTTCTGGAGACCAGCTGTCCAAAGTGGATCTCACTGGGCTGACAGCAAAGTGTCAGCAAGTCTGTGTTCTTTTCAGGAGAGTCCAAGGAAGAATCCTTCTCCTTGCCTTTTCCAGCTGGTGGAGGCTGCCCGCGATCCTTGGTTCGTGGCCCCTTCCTCCACGTTCAAAGCCAGCAATGGCCATTCAAGTGCTTCTCATCCTGCATCACCCTAACACTGACCCCTCTGCCTCCCTCTCCCATAATTTGAGGACTGCATGATTCCACTGGGCCACCTGGACAATCCAGGATCCTCTCCTTTCCTTTGGGTCAGCTAGTCAACAACCTTAATTCCATCCCCTCCCTCAATTCCCCCTTGCCATGTTCATCACGTATTCAAGGTCCCTGGGATTAAGACAAGGATATGTTTGGGGGCTGTGATTCTGACAACCACAGTGATCCAGGTGCAGGAGATGTGCAAGAGCAACATTCCCCAGGCTTGGATAGTGGGGTACACACAATCGGAGACAGCCAGTGTCTCCGGCTCCGAGTGCTTCCCAGGAGGAAGGGCAGAGGAGATATCTCAAAGCAGCATTTCATTTCCTCCACTCAGCTTCTTTTATCCTCTCAGTATTTCAAGTTGCCAAGAAGGTGGGGGCCTTTCTCTTCGTTTACGGCTGTTGCTCTGACACGCTAATGACAGAGAACTTCTCTAGGCTTGAAGGAGTGGGGAGGACGGATGAGATGGTAGATAAAGCCTGCCTTTCTTCCATCTGCCAGGGGCCTATCAGAGCTGTCGTTTAACCTTGCTCTGCGGAGGTTTTCCTCATCTTTTCCGTGAGGACGAGGCCATCTGCTTCCCTGTCTGTAATTAGCTGCATACTTATGTTTCTGCTGCTATTGCACTATGTTATTATGTTTGGGGGTTTTTTTTCCAATTTTTTTTTAAGTATAGGCAGTTTACAATGTTATGTTAATTTCTGGGTTATGGCAGAGTGATTCAGTTACACTATATATATATTCTTTTTCATATTCTTTTTCACTATAGGCCATTACAAGGTATGGAATACAGTTCCCTGTGCTGTACAGTAGGACCTTGTTGTTTATCTATTTTATATACAGTAGTTAGTATCTGCAAATCCCAAACTCCCAATTTATCCACCGCCTTCCCCTACTGGTAGCTATAAGTTTGTTTTCTATGTCTGTGAGTCTGTTTCTATAGTTGCAATGAATTCTTAAAGGCAGTGGTTTTTGTTTTTTTGGTTTTTTTTTTTTAATGCATGGAAAGGATCATGCATCTAAGTTTATGACAACCAGGACACTTTTCTCTTTTACGACCTTCTTATGAGATATGATCACGGAAGATGAAAATTCCTGTTGAGATAAAAGTAACATGGTGTTAATAGTTCATTAGCCTTAAATGGAGGCAGGGAGAGGAACTTTCTGGAAGCAAGGACACCATATGGGCCACACCAGATAGTCACAGGATCTGGTAAAAAGAGCAAACGGAATGGAGTCAGAAGCTGGTTCGTTCTCTGGCTCCCTCTCTCTCTTTGGCCGTGTGACTTCAGTCAGTCATTCAAGGATTAGTCTCCTCCGTTTCATCATCTATAAAATAAAGCCAACAAAAACGGTTATCTCATGGGTTTGGGGAAGAATCAAATGAATAATGCCTGAGAGAGGGCCTTGTAAGATGCTAAGTGCTAGATGGTTGTATTTGTTCTCTCGGCCACATTTGCTGAATGCCCGCTTACATCACACAGAGCTGCAGGAACTGGGAAACCGGCTGGAAAGATGACAAATCCCCTCTCTCCACTGGAGCCTGTGATCACATGGCGTGGGGAGAGTGAACAGACAAATAAGCAAACAAACGATTTTTGAGACGTAGTGCTAGGAAGGAAATAAAACTTTGGAGGCCTGATGGTGGCTGGTTGGATGGGGTGCCCAAGGGAGATAGGAAGTGACAAAAGTGGCCTGTTCAGGGGCTCCCTGTCCAGCGGGTGCCTCCCCATACAAGGACAGAAGGGTGTGGAGCCTGGGTGTAAACTCTCTGGGCTCGCCCGGTGCCAGGGGAGTGCCGCCTCGGGAGGAAGGAAGTGGGCAGGACAGCTTCTTTTATCTTTCCTCGAATTGCAGGTCTTCGCAGTGATGCTCCTCTGCAGTGAGGCACGTCTGGGGCTGATGCCACAAAGCGAGGCAGCGGGGAGCAGTGTGCCACTCCTCTAGTCTGTGCCCAGGTCTGGAACAGGAGCCCAGGGGGAAGGCCAGCCAAGCTACGTGCCTTCCTTCCGTGCTGCCTCTGCAGCTGGGCTAAGCTCTTTGTTTGTTTGTTTGTCTGTTTGAATTGCAGAATTTTTTCTGGCTAACACTGCAGAGCAGTCCATTTGTGTATACATGTGTTTGTGAGATGGTGTGCATTTAAAATGGAAGAAGCCAACTTTTATATGCATGGATAAACTTACAGAGTAGTATTTCCAAGATCTTGCTGTGTTTCAAAGTGCAGTGAGGGCAAAACAGCTTCTCAGACTTACCCTCCATTCAAAAGAAAGACTGGAGCATCCCCGGGGGGGCAAGAGAGGGCCCGGTGTGTCCCACGCTGCAGAAAGCTAATCCAGGGGAGATTTGGCTCACCTGGATCCCTATTCCAACATGCTGAGGTTCCCAGCCTAAATCTAAGTTATTCCCAGGCAACCTTGTGAAGAACAGTAGTAATAACCATCCTCTACTGAAGACATAGTATATATGAAGTACTCAGGCTAAGCATATCCCATGTATTTCTCATTCTTACAACCAAACTGTAAGTTTGGTACTTCTGTGCTGGGTCTCAGGAACTGATAGACAGACAGGAAATCAAAAGGAGACTCTGGACTCTCCTCGGAGGAAGTCTTGATCTGAATAAAGTTCTGCAACTTGACTAGAGACATAAGCTCGTCAGTAACAGAACTGGCATCCCAGCACAGGGTATCTAATCTTAGATCCAGCATCTCTCAGCCTGCAGCCCCTCGCTCAGGCCCCTGACCCCCACCCTCCACACTACAAGGCACCAGAATTCTCAGCTTGCTGCTCTGCTCCTCAGGAACCTCACAGAAGACCTCCAGGCAGACCCAGTTTCCTAGGCAGTGTCTGTGCTACTGACGGTGAGGAGTCCTGGGTGTCCTCTGATTGCTGCCTGCAGCACGCAGGTAGGCCTGGCCGCATCTGTCACTGTCTTGTTTGGGTTCCTGCCTCATCCGCCCTCCACTGACCAGCCTTAGCCAGATGCAAGAGCAGGACAGAAATCTACTCCGATCTTTTCTTCTACACTAACCATCTAGCAAAGCTAACCTAATTCCCTAAAGAGAACAAACTAGTGGTTACCACTGGCATCGGGGTGGGGGGAAGTGGGGGGGAGTGGCCAGACAGGGGCAGGGCAGTGGGAGGTACAAACTATTGGGTGTAAGGCAGACTCGAGGGTGTATTGTACAACACAGAGAATGCAGCCAATATTTTGTGATAACTGTAAATGGAAAGCACCTTTAAAAATTGTATAAAAAATTTTTTTAAAAACTAACCTAATTCCAAAAGTAGATTAGTGGTTGCCAAGGGCTAGGTGAGTGGGAGGAACAGAGAGTGACCATTAATGGATCCAGGGTTTCTTTCTGAAGTGATGAGAGTATTCAGAAATTAGACAGTGGTGATGGCGGTGCAGCACTGCAATTGTACTAAAAACCACTGAATTGTACACCTTAAATTGGGTGAATTGTTTGGTTATGTCAAATACACTGCAATAAAGCTATTAAGGAAAAAAATCCTTACCTGGCTCATCCCCCATCTCTTCATGGCTATTGGCTGATTAGCTGTGGTGAGTTTTAAATGTGCCTACAAATCTTTGACCCTCTTCCAGTCATGAGATGGAGCTTAATTACCCTCCCTTGGAGTACAGCTAGGACTTGGTGACTTTATCCTAAGGAATGGGGTGTCCCAGAAGTGAGAGGGTATAACTTCGAAGACTAGGTCATAAAAGCTTTCTTCACCCTACATCTGACTCTAGCATCCCTCACTCTTGAGGGAAGCCAGCAGCCATGATGAGAGGATACTCAGCCCCATGGAGGAGCACACATGGTCAAGTGCTGAGGCCACCTGCCAAGAGCCACATGGCCGAGCCATCCAGGAAGCATCCAAGGCTTCAGATGCCTGCAGCTCCAGCCTACATCTTCACCACATCCTCAGGAGACTCTGAGCAAGAACTAAATTTCTAACCCATGTGAACTGTGAGATAATAAATTTTTACCGTCTTCAGCCATAAAGTTTGGGGATAATCCTAACAGGAATAGGTGACATTAGATACAGAAGAACACATTATTAGCTAATTCATTAGATTATATTGGCTCACTATTAGCCAGTCTGAGTTAAACTTTGGACAGTGTTGGGTTAATGATTTATCATTCCAAAATATCACCTTCCTATTTTAACAGAGGAACCCTGGAGATGCAGTACCCCGATTCAAAAGCACTGTGACAATGGTGAGCATTTTAGGCTTGGTGGCAGGCCTGTCAGGAGGTTATTTTTGGTCCAGGGCTGGGGAGTTTGTGACTTAATCACATCCATGCAGTTAGCTGCCTGCCCCTCCGAGGACCATCTCTACCCATTCTTCAGGCGGCCCAGAGAGACAATTCCTGTCAGAGGCGATGTGGGCAGGGACCCAATAACGTCACCACTGTCCAAGTCACAGGAAAATGCTCCTCTCTCTCCAGGGCTCTTATGCCCCTTTCTTTTCATAGCACCCGCTCCTCTTCCTGTATATCATCTTCCAAGAATAAAGGTCAGTCATCCTCTCCTTTATCTCCTTCGCTGAGGGGGGTCTTTTCATTCCAGGTTAAGTTCCGTCTTTGCCGCCTGCTGGCTTTTTCTCTTTTTGCCCTTTCTTCCATCTCCTTTGACATCTGTTGCTGCTGTGGTCCTTTGGAAATCCTGGAAGTCCACTAACAAAGACAGAAAGCTGGGGATTGGAGTGTGAGAGGCACAGAGTCCGCAGCAATGACTTCAGAGTGTTTTTGCATGTGTCGGAAGCAGAAGAGACATGCACCCACACACAGCACATCACCATTAAAACTACAAAGGGAACACCTTACCGGGTCCAGGCTGAGGAGGGGCTGGCCGATTTGAGACCACATCCTTCCTCCTCCCACCCAGCCTGAGAGTTATTACTGCATAACAGAACCCAAAACCGTTCAGAAAGGATTACTAACAATCCCTCAAGCACACAGTACCGCCTTTGCTATCGTCTCTAATTTCCAGTGTTCTTTTTCTCCATCTGCTTTGCACAAGTCCAAGGAGTTTCTCTCTCTTCCCCCAATAATGTCAGCAATTGCTTATTATCCCCAGATACTGGCTTCAAGTTTTCAGTTTTGTGGCTTCATTTCTGTACCTCTTAGAGAAACCAAAAACCATACTGTGACCCCAGACTGGGCTCTGGGATGCCTCAAAGCGCATCAGCACCTCACAGGGGAACCTAGGATCTTTTACATTTTTTCAGGGCAAGGCAACAGTACCTGACACCAAGGGACACCAGCCTGAGAGTCTGAGAGAGTTCCAAGTTCAGCATTCCACTGGCTCTCTCTCTTTTTTTTTTTTTTTTGGATTGAAGTAGAGTTGATTTATACCACCCAGCTCATTCTTTTTGATAACATTATGTCTTTGCAAAGCTGAGTTTTGGGTGGTCACGATGACAAAAAGGAAATATCACCCAAAAGTCAATGCAGAGCAGAGAGTGAAGTGGCAGAGTCCAATCTGATTCCAAGGTTTGAGAAACTGTCCAGTGTCCAGGAGGTCCATATATCATGTCCATCAGTAATTGTGACCTATGAATGGAATGCTAGTATTGGTTTTCTTTTCATTTGTGTGTATTTTTCTGAGAGGCAATAACTGTTAGGACATAAATACCTATTAAACTGCTTCTCCCCAGACTTCACACATGGGATTGTTAGATATTTCTTCTGGACTCAGGTTACCATTAGAAAAATAACTCGCACAGTAAGAGAGCAGAGAACAAGCAAGTCTGGGAATCTGTGTCATGACTGTTGTGACCTGGCTTCGCCCCATCCGTCTCTGACAGTCCTCTGCTCCCTCATTCTACGCCTTTCCATAGCATTCTGGGTGCTGTTCCCTAAACTGGCCATGCGTCCTCGCCTCTAGGACTGCGCACATGCTCTTCTCTCTGTCAGGAATGGCCCTGTCCCCTCCTCTCTTCAATGTATCCTCTCATCCCCTGTCACTGGCCCTGCATTTATTTGCTTGCATCTTTGTTTTCCCACTAGACAGTGAGCTTCTTGAGAGCAAAGAACAGATCTCACTCACTCAGCATTGGTTGATTGAAGGAAAAGGGGTAAGGATGTTACTGGAAACTTTGTTGGGAATTCTGCTGGCTAGACCCTACTTCTTACTGTCTCCTCCACAGACATGACCATGATAACTCACATTAGCTACATCATCTGGACTGTAAGCACAGAGGACAGCCATGGATCAATTGGCCTTCCTTCCCCCAAAAGTATTCCTTTGATAGAAGGTTATCTATGGACTGGAACATGGAGATTTTGCCTGGAAGACTCTGGCCTCAGTTTAGGATCTGTGTGCGCTGGGTCTGCACCGCAGGGATCAGGGTTCTAGAGTCGAGTACCAGTCTGCACATATCTGGTTGAAAGCAAAAGAGATTCCAAATTCCTAAAGGAAGGAAGAAGGGTTTTTGGAGTTGGGTTGGGTTTGGTGGTTTGTGTGGAGTCACAGCCTCATGCTTGTTCTTATGTTAGCCCAGGAGCAGCAACAGTATCGGGATCCTGGGGCAACGGGACTTCCCAGAGCCTGGGGCACCAGTCAGAAGCTCTGGGCTTGCTCCAGGTCCAAAGCAACATTAGGGCCCAGACCATGGGGAACCTCACCCTAGGGCTCCATTATCCGTGTGATAAGGTGTCCTCCTCTCTCCAAGCCCCTCACGACTGTGCTCACATTACTCACTCTGCAATTCAGAGTCCAAAGGGAAGGCATCTGATTGGTCCAGCTGATCAGTGAAGTCTCCGAACAGAGGTTTTGCAGAGGCTGTAACCTGGCTGTACTAAGGTCAGGTGTCTACTTCCTGCCCAGGCTGCCGAGGGTAGCAGAAGAGGCTCAGGGGGCACCAGCATGATGGTACACTGGAAGGAGGTCCATAAGGGAGCTGTGAGTGCAGCAAACAGCCTGAGAATTTGCCTCTCTGGTCCATGGGGTCTTTCTAGTTGTGTGGCACTAACTAGTTGTTTTCTCAACAACATTGTTTCAGGGTTTTTATTCACCATTCTGAAACTGTCAGTATAATTTATGCTCTGATAATTCTCAGATATCCAGCCACGGAGCCATTGGCATCAAGCATATCATTTAATGCCTAACATACTAATAAGGTGACTTTGTTTCCTTGAACAAGTCTGTTTTTCTCTTGGGTGCTCAGTTGAATTGCATGTGAAGGTGAGCGTAAATAGACCATATCTGTCCAAAGAGAGGACAGAGAACACTTTATCTCTTAAGTACTCTCTCAAACCAAGAATCCAGGACTCTACAGTGATTTATGAACTTGGAGTTTCCAGGCCACTGAAACGGGATCTTTGTGCAAGATAAATGGATTGATGAGGTAGGAGAAGAACTGCTCTTCTTAATTTGAGCAATGAAACTTATTAATGAATGGAACCCCCTATAATTGGTAAGTCCAAATATTTGAGGACTCGGTGTTTTGTCCTTAGCTTGAATCAGTAGGTATTTTGCATGGATGTAGACTGGGTCTGAATCTTCAATAAAACTTTGCAGGATCCAGGTTAAGACAGGAGGGAAGGGGCATGGAACAACCACTGAAGGAAGGACACAGCAACTGAGGACAGGACAAACTGGTTAGAACCAAGATGGCGTAAGATTTGACTTCCACTAGACCTTGAGCCTCATGGCACACCCACAGGCACCATGACGTTTCCTCGGCTGACCATGAAAGGTCAAAAAGTGGGTGGGAGCCCAATTTCTGGAAATCCCTGCCCCTTCCCCAAAATAGTTGGAATAATCCTCCTACTTATTAGCCTATGGAATTATCTAGCCCATAAAAACTAACAACTCTGCCCTTCCTGAGCGCTCTCGCTCTTGCCTTCTGAGATGGCCTGCACTCTGTCTGTGGAATAAACTTACTTTCACTTTGCTGTGCCTCACACTTGAATTCTTTCCTGCGCGAAAGAAGAACCTATTCTCCAGAAACACAGATGCATTTCCAAGGCTGACTGTGAACCTGAATAATGAGCTTTTCCCTGTCTCTCCCGTGAGACTGTGGTCTCTGCCACTGCGTTCTTTGATGTTTTGCATTGTTTACTCACAAGTTTCACTTTCTTCTGGATTACTCTCTCTCTTAGACCATCTGCTTCTCTCTTTTGCAGCTTTTAAGCCCTGTCCCAACTGCCTCTTTTGCCTACACTTGTGCACATATTTAAATCTCGTCCAAAAAATAAATCACCTTCCTTGGGCTCTGCATGACCCTCCAGCTCTCTCTCCATCCCTTATACCCCAGCTTCAGGGACGTGTGGTCCGACCTTGTTTTCATAGGGTTACTGGGAGTCACCTAGTCTCCAGCTGGGACACACCCTCTTCCGGCCTGAAGTACCTGACCCTGTCCGTGGCACCTTCCTCTCTGGTAACACTGGTTCTCAACCTTTCCTGGGAGGGCTTGTTCAAAGATGGCTGGGCTCCTCCTCAGAGTTTCTGACTTAGTTGATCTGGTTTGGGGCTCTAGAAAACGCCTTTCTAATAAGTTCCCTGGTGATGCCAAAGCTGCTAGTCTTCAGGTCACATGTTTAGAAATGTTACAGGAGATGGTTTTTGCTCCCCTCCCCACTCCTGCCCTGACCCTTGGCCATGTCTTAAGACATTTCTGGTTGTCACAATTCACGGCAGGTGAGGTATGGTGCTGAAACCTAGTGGTAAAGACCTGGGATGATGCCAAACATCCTAAATGTCTGGAACAGCCACACCACTTCACCCAATAAAGAATTATCTGGCCAAATATATTAATGGTGCTGAAAAACTCTTGAGAAACTTTGCTACAGAGACTGTCTCTTTCCTGGCTGCTCTCTGATCACACGCTCTCTGCTTATCCAATCCATCTCTACAGCCCTCTGGTTCCACCTCCTGCATGCGTCTCATCTGTCTTTGCCTCTCCCTTTCTACCGTCCCTCCTTATTGCAGACTCATCATCTCCCATATGGATTACTGACTGCAGTTGCTTCTTTCTTCTGTAAACAATTTTTATTATGTGTATTTCCTAATAAGTTTTTAATACAGTTTTAAAGGTTACAGTCCATTTATAGTTATAACAAAATACTGACTGTATTCTGCACATTGTACAGTACATCCTTGAACCCAATAGTTTGTTCTTCCCACCCCACCCCAATTTTGCCCCACCTCCCATCCCACACTGGTAACCACTAGTTTGTTCTCTGTATCTGTGCATCTGCTTCTTTTGCATTATATTCACTAGTATACTGTTTTTTAGATTCCACATATAAGTGCTGTCATAGAGTATTTAGCTTTCTCTGTCTGACCTATTTCACTTAGCTTAGTGCCATCCAAGTCCATCCATGGTGCGGTAAATAGCAAAATTTCATTCTTTTTCATGGCTGAGTAGTATTCCATAGTGTGTGTGTGTGTGTGTGTGTGTGTGTGTGTGTGTGTGTGTGTGTGTGTGTGTGTCTTCTTTATCCATTTATCTCTTTTTGGACACTTAGATTGCTTCCTTATATTGTCAATTGTAAATAATGCTGCTGTGAACATTGAGGTGCATGTATCTTTTGGAATTAGTGTTTCTGGTTTTTTTTTTGTTTTTGTTTCTTGATTTTTTTTTTTTTTTTTTTTTTTTTTTTGGATATAGATCCAGGAGTGGAATTGCTGGGTTATGTGGTACTTCTGTTTTGCAGTAGCTACTGAAGTGGACTTTTGACAGTAAGGTCATCCCTCCCAAATCACCATGATGTTTCTGAACACACGGCTTCCCTAGTTCAAATTTCTCAAAGCTTCCTTCCCCACTCAATGCCACTATGAAACGACCTCAGACCCCTGGCACACATGAGGCCCGCTGTGTGAGCTGTGACTGGTGAGCTGACTCCTGCCGGCCCCACCAGTCTCCTGTGCCCCACTTGCCCCTTCCCCATGCACCGTGCTTCTGCCCTGCATAGCTAAGCACAGTGGCCCTACCTGCCATCTCATGATCAGCATGTATTCTGTTTCGTCTCTCTAGAAAACCTCTTTCTCCATCTCTGCTTGACTAATTCTTTCCCAGCATTTAAGACTCAGTTCAAGTGCCACCTCCTCCAAGGAGGTTTGTCCAGCCCTCTTCACCTGCTGAGGTAGGTGTTATACTTCTGCTCATTTATCCTAATATTGATCAGCAGAAGGGCCAAGAGAACATCCATCGTGTTAAACACTATGACTCTGAGCTGAAAGTCCAGGATGTGCATCCCAGTTCTGTGGCTTAGTTGCTCTGTGACCTTGAATAATCTACTTAACTGTGTGTGTCTCAGTTTCCTTATCTGTGAAATGAGGGTGATAAGGCACCTACCTCACTGAGTTGTCGTGAGGGTCAGCTAAGTTCAAAGCCACGTATAGGACTTAGGGCAGGGCTTAGCATTTAATAACAGTTTCATAGCATTGATGATGATGATGATGATGATGAATTTGTCTGTTTACCTCACTGGGTTGTCAATTCTGTGAGGATAGCACTATGTCTTTGGTTTGAGGCTTTGCACCTCAAATAAAGATAATGGTGTCCGTCACAATCCTCTGCCACCAAAGTGTTGTAGAGCCATCATGAGATAATGAATTTATGGAAAGTCTAGAGCAATCACTAAATGTAAAGGATTTATTTTTCCAACCCACATTTTTGTTACTGAATCTGGAACAAGGGGCACTGATCTGACCTGTAATCATCTGTATACTGCTCTTCACACAAAAGTTGGAGAGAATGTGAAGTGAGAAATAAATTTGCTGAGACTGTGAGAAGCTAGAAAACTAAAGGAACATTTTCTTCTTACAGAATCATGCTGGTTAGTGATCAGCATTTTCCAGAAAATGTTTCAAACGATACTTGTTCCAGGTCATGGTAACAGATGTGGCTTTTTTTTTTTTTTTTTTTTTTTGGAGGAGGAGCAGTCTATAGTCAAATAAACTTGGGAAAGGCTCAATTAAACTAATCTAAACAGGTTTCTTTGTGGTAGGATTTTTCAGTCTTCAATAAGCTAATGTGCACAACACATCTCCAGGAAGGCATCTCAGGTGCATCTGGGGGACAGAATTCCCCAAAGTTATTTGACTTTAGAACCCTTTTTCATCAAATGTGTTCAGAAACAAGTGTTTCATGGTACACACTTTGGAAACACACAGTGGAAAATACTGGTCTAGGCCATCTCTCTTATTTTCAGACATTAAAGATAAGGTACAGAGAAATAATTTACCCCAAATGACACAGTCAATGGAAGAGTCTGACTATTGGACCAGGGCTTTTTTCAAACAACCATACCAATGCCATCCTTTTCTAAACTCCTAGAAAATAGAGGCCTAATGCTTTGGATTTAATTCCAAAGTGACTTTCAACTTCAAATTACAGAATCTCAAGAAATTTCAAAGCTGAGTTTCTGAAGAAAATTAATGAAAGTAGATTTCATCTCCTCTCCAGTCAGATATTAATGACTTTCTTACTTCCCTGAAGTTCAAAAATCCAACCTACCCCTCAAGGCCTCTTCTTTCAATGCCTCGCCTATATGAGGAACTCAGTTAATGCTTGTCAAGCATTGAGTCTCCCATAATTTCTCCTATCAGTGGGGGATCACCCCAGTCTCCCATAGCACATTTTCTGCACTATTCAGTGGCAGTTTTTTCAAAATCTCCCCTGTAACTGTTGACATACATTCTCTTCCCAGCACTAGATTATAAAATCTTGAAAGGATCTATGTCTAATTCATTCCTATAAATTGATACCAAAACTTGATCCCAGGGAAACAGCTCCTATAATCATTTAGACCTCACTGTAACTTACTGTGCATCATTTCTCATGCCATGTTAACTCTGGCAGAATAAGTTTATGCTGCATAACAAATAGCCCCCAGTTCTCAGTGATTTATCACAATAAAAGCTTCTCCCACATGTTACAGATCTCACACGGGCCAGTGGAGGACTCTGCTCCATACAGTCACTCAAGATCCAGGCTCCTGGAGGCCTGACCAGTGGCTCCCTCACTCTCTACCAGCAGCACAAAGAGTGCTGGGCTGCTGGGCATCTCGTGCCTTCGCCCAGAAGAAACACAAGCTCCTTCTTCTCAAAGCCCATTGGTTAGACCAACTGTGGGGAGCAGAGAAGTCTAATCATGTCATGTGACCAGAAGGAAAGGAAAACCAGGTATGGGGAGCCCCAGAATTCTCTACCACATGATGCACTTATCACAATTAAGCTTTATTTCTAATAGTGGAATGAAAGGTATTGTAGCCTTGATAGATGCTTAAAGTAACTTTTGACTGATGAATGGATTGAAAGTTAGAGATATTTCAAAGAACAAGGAGTGCTGAATGAATGCAGCATGAGATTGGAACACTAAGTCAATTTTGTCCCTACTCTCTGACCTTGAACATGTTTGATCACCACTCTGGACCTTAGTTTTTCATCTGTAAAATAAGAGATTGGTTAACTTCTAAGGTCTCTTCTTGCTTAAATATTCTGATATTATATAGTGGGGTCAGGGGAATTCATTCCAAGAATTTCTCTCTTTTTCTCTATGAAAGAGATCTTGTTAACAAAGACTCCACCATACTCAGCAGAATTATCCCTTTAACACCAGCTGGTTTTTTGTCCTCAATAAATGGAGAAGCCACAGAGGGCAGAACAGTGCAGAGAGAAAGGATTCAGAAATAGCCTTTCCTTTCAAGCCAGAGTCAGGCAGGAGCCTTAAACAGACTGGACATGTCCATTTTGCTTTTGGGAGATGCCAAAGTTGTCTCTTCAATCAAAGAGGAATTTAAGAGGAGCAGAAAAATTCTTTAATGTTCTCTGAGCTGCTCTCTGCCCAGACCCAGGAAACATTGTTATTGTAACTGAGACAGCGGGACATTTGGCAGTGTTGTGTTCTTATTTGGCCCACTGAAGCTCTTTATTTATTAAAGCCTTGGGGCCTTTCAGGCCACGGTTCAGTGTATTAATTTATGTAGTGTGCTTCCCTAGAGAGAAGACCAATCTGAATACCCCCAGCTTCAGCACGACCCAGTTTGCTACCAAGATATTAACTCTGAAGTTTTCTCTTTTCTCTTCTCTCTTATTATGGCTGTAAAAGGTATCTGGGGCCCACACTAGGCAGAAGGTCATGATCAAACACCCTTACTCATCCCATTTCAAATGCCCATGTTTCTTCACTATCCCAATGTGAATAGGACTCTCAGTTTAATTCAACCAGTTGTAAGTTAAATTCAACCAACCCAGCATTTTTTGAGTGGTGATTATATGTAAGCCATATGCCAGCATGAATTAAACAAGGCCCAGTCCCTGTCTTCAAGGGGCTAGAAACGTACTGTGGAGATGGACGTGGAAACAACCTCTCCAGGAGAACATGGTGGGTGCAGACTAGAGGTGAGTACTGGGGGGTGTGGAGGAGGGCGTGGGCATCCCTGCCTGAGAGGCACAGGCAGGGGAGATTTCTAGAGAAGGATGCTTGACTTGGGTCCTGAATGATGCTAAGAATTTGCCAGATGTAGATGAGTGTGTGTGCCTGCCTGGGTCAAAGCATGGTGGGGTAAAATAGCAATCCATGCTTGGGGAACTTCAAATAATTTCAGCTGGCTCAAGCGTAGAATGCATGAGAGGAGGTACAGAAGCGACAAAGAGGCCAGATCATGGTCGGCCTTGTCCTTTGAAAATAATTTAAGCCATTGTCCTTCCCAAGAGTGTTTGGAGAATGGATTCCTGAAAACCAAAATGTCTCCCAAGGTCCTAAAATAAATTTTAATTATGTCAACCAGAGTCCCAACAGAAAACAGTTAGTTCTCACATTAGAATAATTTAAAGATACGGTATATCATTTCAAAGTATTCATATTAATAACATTTTACCCATACAAGTTTAACCTAGGGAAGATTACGTATCTTCTCTGATTTGACAGTGTTTTCCATGCAACTCAACAATCATAACATATCAAATAAACCTAATTACTTCTGGCACATCTCTTTTTACAAGGTAAAAGAACAAATTGCTTGTGATTTTCTGGGGGCTCTCTGGGAAATCATAAAGACAGCCTCAAGAGTAAAAGATACCACTTATGAGCCAGTATAAGAAAGGCAAAAAATCAAAAGTTGTCAGGAGATTTGAACACTGGTTAAGATAGGGTCATAAGTTTACTGAGAATAATACTTGGCTACCAATTTAATCAAAGTGACAATAACAGACTTAAAAGGAAACACAGGAGGTACTGTGCTGGTGAAGGACCCTAACTTAGCTCTTTCAAAAAGTGAAAAGACTGTTTTCTTAAATGATCAAGGACAAGACAAAGTCAAAATAAAGAGCAGGAAATTATTCTTAAAGTATGCAGAATCATTGTTATCTAGGCAGATTGCACAGAGGGTAAGAATAACCTTTTGCAACCTCTTATCAAGAGTAGGCCAATAATCTCAGAAAATTTTGTCATTTGAATCACGAGAAAACCAAATTATAGTTTTCTATCAGTACAGCAATGTACACTAAAGGGTTTTGGGTTTTTTTTTTAAATATCTTGTAAATAAATCATAAAGCTTAGCCAACTGTGACCATAGCAAATAAAATTCTCTTTCTGCAGACTTTGTACGACTTTTTATAATCATTCAATTTTCTTCCTAAGCTTTCCTATTTCTCCTTCTTAAGCAACCAGTCGTTTTACTTTAGGACAAAACTACTTCTTTTTTCCTTAAAAACCACACATCTCCTTTAGTGTAATTTCTCAAGTGGCAAAAAGTGAATACATTTATTAACAGACCCAAAGACATAGCCTCCCTGTATCATGTGAGAACTTCAGGAATATTCAATTTATGTAAGTGCATATTTATCTCTAAGCAATCAGAATGGAGCTCTTTTAAGAGATTTTATAATCTAGTTTGCTAATATCATCTGGATATAGGAATTTATTATAAATTCATAGGCACATATACTTACAGATACAGGTAGAGAGCTTATAGCTTTGATTTTAAAATTTCAGCCACAGGTCAAGCATAAACACAGAAATACAAAACTCATTGGTTTATATCAAAGAGCTGTTCTCTTCTTATTGGGTGCAAATTCTTAATTGATTTGAGCCAAAGATAGACAAATGGACACACAAACAGAAAAGAGTAACCAGTTGGATTATCTTTCTTCCCTTAGCAGAGACAAGATCTCTATAAACCATCAGTCCATTTACAGAGACCCAAATGGTCAGATCATAAAATTGAAAGAAGCTGGCACTAGAAATCAAGCAAGAGAAAGAAAGAAAGAAAGAAAGAAAGAAAGAAAGAAAGAAAGAAAGAAAGAAAGAAAGAAAGAAAGAAAGAAAGAAAGAAAGGAAGGAAGGAAGGAAGGAAGGAAGGAAGGAAGGAAGGAAGGAAGGAAGGAAAGGAAGGAAGGAAGAAAATCCTACTGTATGATCAATGGACAAAGAGTCTAGGACAGAGTGCCAGGTGTCAGAGGAACCACTGGCCAGTCCCATTACTTGGGTGGACTAAAGAGGATCTGAAGGAGAAGCCCAGTCCTGTCCAAGTCATGGTACCCAACTGTCAAGGACAAAATGCACTGGATGATTAAGGAGATGGTTTTATTCAGATTATTGCAGTGAGAACATCCATGAATGAAGAATCTCAAAAAGAAGGAAAGAGGTTTTATTGAATCAGTTAAATAAGGGACTTGTGAGGCCCTGGGAGGTGGGTCTATCTAAGTTTGCCTTTGGCTATTTCCACAACACAAAAGGGTGGAGGATTTCAGAAAAGAAAAGGATAGGAGGGTTTCTTAAATGCTACTGTTTTCCTGCAGTCTAGCGCTCAGATAACGTTTAAAATGGTACTACAAAAGTAGAAAAATGTTTAATGTTTATCAAGCAACTAAATGGAAGCTCTGGTTATCATTGTCATTTTAATGGCTTTTTTTTTTGTAGTTTATATTCAAGGTAAATATGTATTATTTTTACTCATTAGATGAGGAACAAGAATGGCTTTTAATTTTGAAGGAGGATTTGATCGTTAACATTCTTTGCATCATTTTCTTTCATTTTAGTGGCTTTTGACTTTGGCGTCATACCACCATGATCATTGTAATCCATTGTAAGAAACATCATAAGAATTTTTCTTTTTTACTACATATAAGTCAAACACTAATGTTGAAAAGTGATTTATCTTTTAAAAGATAACTTCAGACAGAGTTAGAGACATTTCTGTTCACTTGATGGGCCATGGGGAAGGGAGTGACTCGTGCAAGAGCATTTGCCAACAGTGCCGCAGCTTCAGGGCGCTGAGCGTCAGTCAGTGTGGGGACAGTGTGATGGGGGGAGGCCAGGGAAAGGTGAGGCTGGAGAGATAGCCAAGGGCAAGATGAGGAGGGCCCTTTGGGCCTCTCTCACAAGTTAGAACTCAATCTGGGGGAGGATATAAAGGGCTTGAAATTAGGGGTGTGAGGCCATCTTACTAAGAGCCTGAGCCTTGGGGCCAAACTCTCTGGGTTTGGGTCTAGATTTTGCCACTTACTGGCTCTGTGATCTTTTTTTTTTAACTGCACAAATTTTTAAAAATTTATGTTATATGTACTATTCACTGTAAGAATGTTTAGAGCTTTAGCTTTTTTAAACATACGTAGTTATCAAAGGAATAAAGCCAACCACAAAATAAGAATTAATTCAGAAAGATACATGCACCCCACTATTAACAGCAACATTCTTTATAATTGCCAAGATATGGAAGCATCCTAAGTGCACATCAATGGGTGAACAGATAGAGAAGATGCAGCATATGTAAGTAATGGAATACAACTCACCCATAAGAAAGAAGGATATTTTGCCATTTGCGGCCCTTCATTCACTTTTTTTTCTTCTTTTCACTACAAAAGCCAGAATTTTATAACTGGCATAAGCATTTCCATTCTGGCTCTGTGATCTTGAGCAAGTTACTTAACCTCAGTTTTCTTCAATGGTAAAATGATGTTCATAACATCTGTTTCAGAGGAATTGTGTGATTTAATAGACATAAAGCTCCAAGAATTGTGTCTGGCATGTAGAAGTACCTACACTGACAGCTACAATTCCGTTGTTATTGTTACTTAGGCTTTCCTTGGCTAAGTGTGGCACGGACACAAATGAGCCTCCGACACTCCCCTATAGAAGTGGCTTAATGGCACCAATCTGGCTGGAATTTGTGGGGATGGGTTGATACTGTATCTGCATAGCTATCTAGGCAAGACTGACTAGAGTCAATTGATCAAATCAAACAGTGAGGTTTTGGAGATTGGGGTGTGGGTAAAGTCCTGCCAGTACCACCCTTATTGTGTGTGTATTGGGGGAGGGCGTGGTAGGAAACATGTTTGACCACGGTCTACTGTGATGGTTTGTATCATACAGCTCCAGAAAGGTTCCTTTTACATCAGCATCTCCTGCGTACCCCTGTGTAAATTTCAGTTAAATGGGCAGGGAGAGGCACCAAGGCCCTTAAGTATGTCTGAAGCTTGGAATGCACAGGAAGTCATGAAGCAAAAGCAAAACGTTGAGTATGTTTGTCAAAAACATATGATGTGTTTCATCAAAGTGTGAGAAATTTAAAGAAGAGCAGCATCTCAGTTTCCTCTTCAGGGTGGACACACAAAAGTAGCTTTTAAGATTCTCATCTGACACAGAGATTGTTCTAACCTTCATGAGCAATGCCAGCTGGATTTGCTTCTAGCTCCCAGGGCAGGTGAGCTGGTGAATTCTTCTGGAGCATAAGGTCTCTCAAACTGCAGTACAAGGGTCTGCTGGTTGCAGACAAGGGCCACCAGCATGTTTCAAAGCCAATTCTGTCCCCCACCTCACTCAAGAATGGCACTGCTGTGGCACTGACATGTTCCAAGCGAAGGGTGGCTGAGGCCCCGGCCATCTTTTGAAGTTATCCAAAGAAAACACTCATTCTTTTCTCATCATTGACAGAAATTATAATTTGTAGCCTGAAGCATTAGGATAAAATAGCCACACACACCCCCTGCCCCCTAGCTCCTGCAGCTGGATGGAGGACAAAGAGATACACAGAAACCTGAACACCTACTGCAGAAGCATCCAGAGATAAATTCCAGTTTCCAAATTAATGTGGGTAATGTTACCATTTGCTTTGCTGCCCTGCTTCCAGGGGCAAAAATGTTTTACACAAATAGATTGTTGGTACTGAGGGGAGTTGAAGTTTACTCAGTCACTGTGGGAGCCATGGCCTTCAGAGCTTTTGATCATGACCCAGTGAAAACAATACACTTGCTGTTATGACTCATTGCACACATTCATAACTGAAGCAGGATCTCCATGGTATAAATACGCCACCATGGCTCATTATTAGCTGTCACCTGATGTCACTGAACCACTGAACATGGAGTTGGGAAGAGATATACACAGTGAGCTGTCAGCACATAATGGCCATACACACACCACAGCACCAGCAACGTCCATTCAGTCTGCCAGACTAGGGTAGCAGAGGACACATTGGGAAATGCTTTCTCATTCACACAATTTGTAAAACAAGGAAAAGAATCAACATGCAATATATCCGAAGGTGTTCTTGACAGAATTTTCACGTCTTTTGGAAATCTATTCCGGTAAACACCTTCCCTCATAATTTAATCTGTTGTTGGGGATATTCCAAGAAAGTTGTTCCCTCTATTTAAAATCACTGCCTTCTCGGAATTTTCTGATTCCTCTTTGCCTCTGCCTAGACGACCTTTTCTTTGGAAGCAGTTTTTACAAAGCACTAGAAAATTAAGTTTCATTCTCTATAAAATGAAGTATGTGTGTGTATGTGACAGAAAGAGAGAGAGAGAGAGAGTGTGTGTGTGTGTGTGTGGGTGTGTTACAATTCACATGACTCTAGGTATTCTGAACAATGGGATGGGCATATGTAGTTTTCCCTTAGACCTTAAAGCTGTTGTGGGGATAAAAGAATTGTACGCTGCATAACAGATCACCCTGAAGTCAGTGGCGTTCAGCAATGAGCATTTATGTCTCACATTTGAGGGTTAGCTGCCGAGACCATCCGCTCTTAACTGGGCTTACTCCTTTGTTTGTGGAGCAGCTGGAGGCTCCACTCTAAGCTGCATTTGGCTGGGGCAGCTATGCTTCACATCCCTCATCCATCTCGTGGGACCACTGGACTAGACTGGTGGAATCATTCCTTCTCGTGGCAATGGCAACGGCTCAAAGGCAGTAGGAAATTTGAAAGACCCATTGAGGGCATCACTTTGCCTCCTTCTGTTAGCCAAAGCAGGTCGCAGCACAAGCTCAGAGTTTACCTTGCTCCCATAGTCCTTATATTCCTCAACTGCTATTTGATCTCCCCAAAGCTTGATTTCAATAGGTGCTTTATTCTAGGTGAGTACAGTTGATAATTTAATAAACTGCCAATGTATACCATAGGCTGCCTGCATCAAAACCCTTTAAAGCAGTTGAATTTTTAACCCTCAGCCTTAATCAGACTAGACGATCCATCTCTGACTTCTTCTGTTTCCCTGAGGATTTGTACCATTTGATTTTAATGTAATAGTCAAGCTACTTAACTGTAATCAACAAAAACTTACTCTGACTACTTTAAAGGTGAAAAGGAACTTATTTAAAGAAAAGGTTGAGTCAGATTCAGAGGCATATGCATCTCAAAACAATTCCTAAAATCATGTCGTAGAACTGGTGAGGTGAAGACACTGCTATACATCTCAGCTTCCATTATCAACACCATGGCCTCCATCACTGGGTACCACTGCTAGTAATGCGGCCCTAAACTTTGATCAACCACTGTTACCATCGGAGGCTTTACGTTCCACCAGGATTACATAGTGGATAATTTCCAAGCCATTAAAGATAGTTCAGGTCCTGGGCAAGAAAAAACATTCACTTGTTTATTTCACAGAGCACTGCTCCAACACTGAATCACATGGGTCTCAGCTTTATAAGGTTTATATACACAATTGCTATTTTATTGCTTATAATTTTCAATTTGAATACATCAGAAAATGTGGTTTATGTAAAGTAACTTATGTATCCCCTTTAGTTTTTAGTGTAATCTTCAGAGTGATTTCTGCTCTGATCTTCATTTCTTCCTGGTTTCCTGGGGGTAGGCAGCACAGTGTAGTAGAAAGATTCTGGGCTCTGGAGTCAGGAAAACTCTGGATTCACTCCTGATTCTGACTCTAATGAATAGTACCTACTGGTGGGCATTTTACTTAACTTTACAAAGGCTTGGCTGCTTCTGCTTCTATAAAATGGGTATTGTATAATCTGTCCCATGAGTTGTTATAAAGATTAATATAATTCACATAGAACTTAATAAGCAATGCTGAGAAACAATAGACTTGATTGTGTGGACAGAGTTGTGTTTTTTAAGTTTATAATTGAGCAATCATCTAAAGTATGGTACATGGGACAAACATATGGAAAGAAGTGGAGCAGACTTAGTAACACCAACAGACACTGTTGCATTGTTGTGTAACAATGTAATCTCCTTTGAATCTAACACCATTGTTTACAAGTGGTGGAAATGCTAAAAACTAATCACTGTTCACCAAGTAAGCCTGACCATGACCAGCAGCTGCCAGGGCTTTCGGTATTGAAACCCCACTGTGTTATTTTCTTCCTCTCTAATGTACACACACACACACAAACATATATATAATATTCTTTTTCATTATAGGTTATTACAAGATATTAAATATAGTTCCCTGTGCTGTACAGTAAATCCTTGTTGTTTATCTATTTTATATATATAGTAGTTTGTATCTGCTAATCCCAGACTCCTAATTTATCCCTCCCTTCTTTCCCCTTTGGTAACCATACGTTACTTGTCTGTCTGTGAGTCTGTTTCTGTTTTATAAGTAGGTTCATTTCTATCTCTATTTATTTATTTTGTTTTAGATTCCACGTATAAGTGACATTATATGCTATTTGTCTTTCTCTGTTTGACTTATTTCACTTAGTATGATAGTCTCTAGGTCCATCTTCCTCTCCAACTTCGTAATCAATTCTCTCTTGAGAGGAGATGATGAAATATACAAGTCCATCCTAGTAAGTTTCTTTATGTCTACAAGCAGTGTCCTTTAGCAATTATTACTTTAATTTGCAATATTAACTGCGTAAGAAAAACAATTGAGATAGTATTAATTTCCCTCAAAGGCATTGCAAATATGGTATTCATACAAATAAATAGAAAATATGCAATACAAATACATTTGTGTTATATAAACTCATATGATGTGTGTACATAAGAATATTATACCCTTATACTTTATTTCTCTCTATGCACTTATTTAAAAAATCCTGAAATAATAAGCATCTGTATTCTCCTCTATAGCAGTGAGTCTACAGAGTTTAACTGATTGATGTCTTTCAGAAATTTCTAGGCAACCAGGTGGTACAATTATTTGCCACCAGCAGGAACTTGGCTTCAAAGTGAATCTATTAGGATTAGAATCTATACCTCCCATGTCCAAAGCACAGAAAGTCCTGGCCACCAGATGTCACCATTCTTCTATTTCCCTCCCAGTGCCCGAAGAGGGAGTGAGATGTTAAGTTTACTTCCAAGGGACTGAGGGAAATACATGCCACCCAACATTCTTGGGATTTCACCAAAAGGTCTTATTAAGACCGGACAGTTCCTGACAGCAGAGGATCTAACTGGCGGATAATCTGGGGCTCCTCTGGGCAGGAACGTTAAAGCCCTTCCCTCCAGCTTGAAATTAAAGGTAGGACTGACACAATGAGCCCAGAGTCTAGGCTAGCTCAGTGCAAGAGAGGCCACAGGGTGTGTCCTAAGGAGACCTCTCTCACCAGCTGAGTGGCTCTGATAATTTGCTTACAAAGTGAGGGACTTGGACTAAGTCATTTCTAGAGTCTAAGAATTCCATGATCTTCAGTTGTTAAATGCCTCTGCTGGAGAGGGTGGGCAGCAGAGTAGGGTGATCTAAGTCTAAGAAAAAAGACCCCAGGGGTGACAGTGAAATGGGGGTGGAGAAATTCTGCAGGGAAAGTTGAACATAAACTCTCATACGGTAACTTGATGTAGTGACTGGTCACAGGGCTTGGAACTTGATAGGGTTATGAACCTTGTCATTTCCACCCCTGGTGATCCACTAGGCCACCCTCTTTCCATTCTAGATACTAAACATGCATCTATAATGCTTACCGATGGAAATGTACAGCATTCTCTCTCCCGGGGCTTGGTTGGATTTAATATGTCGTGTCAGTCAATGTTCTTTGTGGTGCCTTCAGGGCATGTTTTATTTCTGTTTGAATTTACAACCGTACAATGTTCAGCTGGCCTGTCCAGAGTGTTCATAAAATCTGGGGGCGGGAGGAGGGAATAGAAAGAGAAATGGAATTCATTTATTGAGCACCTTCTTTGTGCCAGGTATTGCTAAGTAGTTTATATATATTTTTATTTCCTCTTCAAAATAACCTCATGAAGCCCCATATATTATGTTTGTAGAAAAAGAAGTTGAATTCAAATGGCTAAGTGGCTAGTTCAAGGTCACAAAAACCGAGTGGCAGAAACTCGTGCTGCTTCATATAACCCATTCCATGAAAATGGAAACTGAGGCTCAGGGCATTGATTCAAGCTGCCTGCACCCGCAGATGACTGAGTCCATAATCTCCCCTTGCTGGGCTTCACTGCTTTAAGGCCTCTGGTGCTCAGAGGCCTGGACTACGCTTCTCTGGAGGATGCATTGTCTTATCAGCGTTTGCACACTGCTCCTGACCTTGCTAGAATATTATTTGTGGCCGCAATTAAACTGTCTCCCTTGCTCCCTTCTCCCTTTGGGCTGCGGGATTGGGAGGTTGGTGGAAGTCCCCTCTCCGACAGGGTTGGGAGTTTACAGACGGCCCCTGAGAGGCTGGGGCGTTCCGAATTGGCTGAGGGCTCCGCGGGGAGGGCGGGGAGTTTGCCGAACGTCCCTGGCCGGACTCCCTGCCTTAGAGAACTGCGAGCCCACAAGCGGGGAGAAGTTGGAGAGGTCGGTAGGGGAGGGTTGGAAGAAATTGCGGACAGACCTCCTCCCGGGTCCGCCGAGACCCTGAGGAGCGTCTCTGCCGTGTCCAGGCCGAGTGTGGACGCGCCGTGCGCGGCCCCGCCAGGGCTGAGAGTTTGCAGACCGTCCCTGCCGCGGCCCGCTCGGCGGCGGCCCTGCGGCTCCGGCGGCAGCCGCGGCGGCCCCGGGCGCGTTCCAGCCCAGGTAGCCGCGCGGCAGGCTGGGGGCTCCTCGACCCCGTGCCCCGCCGCGCTTTGGGCCCCGCGGAGACGGCGGCTGGCGGGCGCTCCTGGCTGCTGCTGCTGCCCAACAAGGAGGTGAGAGCCAGCGGGTCGGGGCTGTCGCGTAGAAGCTCTCCATCTCCCCGGGGAGATGAACGCAGAGGGGACAGCGGAGGGCACAGGGAGCTGGGCGCGAGGGTGGGGGGGAGTCTGCAGCGAGGGCTGCGCGGCCAGGGGCTTCCGCCCGCTGCCCCTGCGCCGCCTGCGTGCGTACCCCGGCCGCTCTGCGGGACCCAGGAGTGCAGCCGGGGACGCGCCTTGAGGCGCCCACCTGCCGGGGCAGCCCCTTCCCAGGCCAGACTGCTGGCCCCCAGAGCCCCTGGGGAGGCGGGGGTTGTGAGCTTTTCAGTGGACTGTCCGGAGGAGGCTTTAGTTGCGCGGGCTGGAGGCGAGCGGCCAGGGATGGCTGATGGGCTCTCGGGCCGCGGAGGAGCCTGGTGGGGTCACGCTGTGGGTGTGGGCTGGGCTGGGGTCCTCGGGACCTGGGCTTGCAGGGAGGGCTCAAGCCACTGGCCAGTGGGGAGGAAGCAGAGAGGCTGGCTCCGGGGCCCAGGGGAAGAGGGATGCAGCGGGCGGGCGCTCTGGTACAGGGGGCCAGGACAGTCCCGGGGTGCCCCCCCACCCCTAGGGGACCGCCGCCGGCCCACGATTCCGCGGGCGCGCTCTGCTAGGCTGCCTGGCCGGAGAAGCTGCGGGGAGCGCAGAGCCCACACCCGCGCACACAATCCCCGAGAGCATGCTCAGTGCAGCCCTGGGAACTTCCTGCCGAGGCGCGAGCCTCCCCGGCCCCCTCCCGGCCCCCTCCGGCCCGTGGCTCGCAAAGTTGGGGGCACGGCGCCCTCCTGTCGCCGTTTCGCGCCCGGGCCCCCTGCTTTGCCATTGCTTGGCTGCCCGCGCTGCTCTCGCCGGTCGCCCCCCGCGGCTGGGAACGGGGGCGTGGATGTCACCCCCAGCTCCCCGAGGTCAGGTCCGAGGCCGGGTGGCCAGAGGCCTGGCGGCGAGGCCGCCTGATGGGTGGACCTGCGAAGGATGCGCTCGCCGCGCGCACGGACCCGGCGCCGTGAGCAGACTGGGTGGAAGGGGGTGTGTAAGCCCGGGGACGTTTGCGCACACACTCGCTGTCACACACAAAGCCGCGGTTTCGTAGCTGCCGCGCGGAAGAGGGAAGGGGTGGCGCTTGCATTGTCCAGCCGCGTTTGGAGCGCCCACAGGGTACTGGGCGCTTGGGGGCTGCGGGAACCTGGCGATGCATATGGTTTCAGAGATGCCTGAGTCGAGGTCTGGGGCCCGGTACTCCTGACACTGACCTCCAGGCCCGGCCCGGGGCTGACTCGGCTGTCTGCACTCGGCTCTCGCCGCCCAGTTAGGGAAGGTTGGACACTTACGGGGCTGTGAAGTTGGGGAGGGGAGAGCTGAGGTTTGTGCGGGGTTCGCATGGAATGGCAGCACTGCCCCTTTAAACAACTAGGATTCGAGTGTTAGAGGTAGGATCTCCTTCTCAAGAGAGGCAAGTGGGAAGCTGGTGCGCCCCACCGCCTTCTCCCCCTCCCTCACGCTCATTGTCAGGCCCTGAGTGACTTGGTTGATTTTTACTCGGAGAGATACCGCCCCCACCCCCTCAAGTTAGCCACCCACATCCTGAGCCTCGACTCAAGATCAGAACTAAATTGGTTTTGATTGGAGAAAATCGCAAATCAGTTTTTCATGATGGGCAAACTATCACAAATCTGTCTTAATAAATGAATTTTCATCTCCCCCCACCCCATATTCTTTTCGTTGTTATGATAGAGGGCTGAGATAGGCACCCTCAAATTCGTTTGGCTCTGTTAGGATTAGAGCAAAGCTCCCCTTTCTAGAGGCCTAAATTTTAGTCTTCTCCAGTTACCAACTTGACGTCCACGTAGTCAGCCTGAAGGGGAGAGACTTTGAGAGAGGAGGTGATGGAGAAGGGAAAGAGGGGGACCGTTTTGCTCTTTCAGGGACTGGGGGAGGAGGAGGAGAACGCTGCCCTGCCCAGCACCTGACTGGCAGAGCCGGGTGCCTGGACAGAGGCTTGGGCTGCTTCTTTCATCTCCTTTGTTCCTGCCCGTGTTCCTGGGTTTGAGACACTTGTGACCGGAGTCACCAGCAGAAAGGAGTCTGCAGTCCTGGTTTGGGGCTTTGCAGGGTTTGCCAGTTGGTTTTAAGGCAACTGCAATGGCTGGAGGGCTGGGGGACTCCACTCAGATCTGCCAGTAGCGTCTGTGTGTTCCAGCCGCTGCTGCAGAACAGCTCATGGGCCTCTGAATCGCCTTAGCACTGTGCATTTCAATTGCTTTGTGTTTGCAAGTGTGGATACAGTACTCATTTATATATATAGTCACACATTCCATGTTCGTATGTACGTTTTTATAAAGGAGGCTGTGCATATGTATGTGCATATGCAGCATTCTTTGGTAGCATCTTGGAGCAGGAAGAGACCTCAGAAGATCATAGGAATTCAAATTTGCTCCCTTCCCGTTCAGTTTTCCCAGTTTAAAAATAACCCACCAGCCTTCTGCCCAGCTGGCCTCCAAAAACGTTGCAATGCCAGAGTCCCCCAGTGATCTTAGCCAAGGGGGACCCATTTGGCTCCTCCTCTGAGAAGTGAGGCTCCTCAGGATTGGTTCTAGATGTCACTGTGACATTTGACCTGACTTTTCCAAATGCTCCATGTGGCTCTGTGTCCAAGTCACCACAGAGTCCCTGTCCAGTTGGTTTTGGCAGGGGACAGAAATTGAACAGTGTCCCCTGCAGAGATGTCTGGAAAACTGCAAAGAGCAGTCATCCGTAAGGCGTGGGTTGGAAAGTCCTTGTCCTTTTGCACTCTGGTCCTCCAGGCAAGTAGTTGTCCTGCTCCTTCCCAGGAGGCTTAAAGAGCAGTGGGAACTCCTTTCATTCCGTCCTCATAGTGTGGCTTGGCCTCCTGGCTGTACAAAGGTGGGGTGGCAGGTGGGGGTGGCATTCTGCCCTGCTGTTATCATAGTGGGTCTCAGGAATGCCTGTGCGGTCAAGAGTGTTGTCCCTGGGGGGATGTCACAGTTTGGGGAAGGGTCTTGGTGTCAGGTGAACAGTTAACAGATAGTTCTGCCTGAAGGAAGGTGTAGGTATTTCAGAATCTAGCTACTTAAAAAAAGAGAGAGAGGTAAGAACTTTATATTTGGGGGAGAGTGCCAGATGGGTGACAGTTGAGAGGTTTGGGTCAGAAAGAAATTTGGTATTTGTCAGGGCACATTTTTGCCTTTAAAGTTCATAAATTGCTTTGAAGTGGAGAGTCACTGTTAAGAACTGGAAGATGGCTCTGCTTTAAAATTTTTATTTGAAATTGAGTAAAGATCTCCCCAATGCCATCTTCTTTAAAGTCTAAGTCACGCCCCCATTTTATCTTGCATCCCGTGTCCACATTAAAAGTCCGAGCACAGCTGTGAGTTCAGAGTCAGCT
This sequence comes from Camelus dromedarius, assembly GCF_036321535.1. NCBI lineage: Eukaryota > Metazoa > Chordata > Mammalia > Artiodactyla > Camelidae > Camelus > Camelus dromedarius. Next base: position 17,202,440 of record NC_087439.1, read on the forward strand.
GCGGGCATCCACCGAGTGTTTATCAGGGGTTGCGGTGCACGCTGGGTGCTGGTGCTGGACGTGAAGACATCTTCTTTCAAAGAGACCTTCTCACTTTTAATTCATCTGCCCTTAGTGTTAATGCAAACTAATAGCTCTTGGAAAGCCGCCAGGGTGGATCCCAGGAGCCTGAGGACTGTAACCAGGTTCTTGGCTACTTGGGACTGAGCTCTGTTTGCCCACTTGGACTGCTGTATTTCTTTGGTTTTTTTTCGTGGCTACAATTCAGTGCTTCCTTGCCCAACTTTGTCACGTCTGGGAGGCCGTATGTGTGTGTGGGAAAAGTTGAAGGCATCACATTATTTCTTCACAACCCCACAGCTCCCTTGTCTGAACACCTAACCTTCTTGGAAAAAGAGCAAGGGCCTTCCTATTGGGCCCTTTGTCCAGCCTCAAAAATCTGGTCAGGAAGGGGCATTCGCTCTCGTGGCCCGGTTTGGTGGGCGAGCATGTCCACTGGAACCTGGCTGCCCCGCTGCCATGCCTGTGTTAATACCTGCTGGACTTGGCCCCAGCTGGGGCGGCTCCCTAGGATGGCTGAGGACTTATTTCTCCACCCTGTCACCCATGAACTCAGGAGCCAGGTGTATCCAAGTACTTTGCTACCTGTAAGAGTCAAGGACTGGTGTTTGCCAATTGATTGACTTGAAAAAATGCAACATTTTAAGGTTATCTGTAGAAACCTAACAGCCTCCCTGATTTGCGTCCCTTGGTGATTGAGGGGGCTGGCCCTTGAGGGAAGGAGTACCGCCCACCGACCCCTGCCTCAGCTCCACTCCTTCATGCTGCTGTTCTGTGCACAGAAGGCTTCAATGTCCTATCATGCCGGTAAGATGCTTTTTATCACCTACACAGAACAGCCTTCCACTAGAAGCGTCCCGGATCTCTTTCTCATCTCTGTCCACCCAGGGGAGTGTGTTGTGTTAGTGCTGGGCAGGGACTGTAAGTTTTGGTGGAGAAACCTCAAGAACAGGTGGGCAAGAATCTAGGAGTGATGGTGATGAAAAATGTGTCTTCTATAGTTGATGCAATGCAAATGCTTCCTTTGTATCTCATTTACTTCTTGCTGCGGCACTCAGGCCGATCCTATTGTTTTTCCCAGTTTATACATAGGGAGACTGAGGCATCAGGAGCTAATGAAACCTGGCCAAGGTCACGCGCAGCTAGCAAGCGGCAGGGGAAGGATCTGAACCCAGGTGGTCTAGGTCCTGAGCCCAGGTTGGTTGGACTATGCATAGTTGTTAAGGTTAGCAAGCTCACCCTGTCCTAGCCAGCACCTTCTTTCCAACCGCAGCCAAGAGGAGTCTTAGACACTCAGGGATTGGAAGGGACTTCAGGGAGACCCCCCTGGGTCCCTTCTCTTCCTAGATGCAGTCATGGAGGTGCAGAGAGACTGGACTTGCTCCAAGTCACTGGCAGACTGTAGCGGCAAAGCTGGGCCTCAATTCTGACCCTTGGTGCCACAGGAATAGTGGTAACAGCTGATAACAGATGTGTGCCTACTTTATTTCTAGAAAGGACCCAGGAAGAGAATGTGACGGTCATTTGGCATCTGTCCCTCCTGCTCCTAGAACTCTGTGTGCTCACACTCAGTCTCCCCGTGGAATCTGGTGGAGAGCAGGTGGGCATGCCCAAGTCCCTCGCCCACCCTTAGATGGGAAAATCTAAGCAACTTCCGTGCCTTTGAGTGAGCTGTTCCCTTCCTCATGTCACCTTTTAAGTTTTACGTCTCAGGAATATAGTCTGGGATGGATTTTACATTTCACTCTTAAATATTCCTTCTGCTTCTCTCTGTCTCTCTGTCTCTGCGTCTGTGTCTTAGGGCCCCAGGCTCTTCTCAGCATGGAATTCCACTCTTAGGAGGGTGGAGTGGGCCAGGGTGAGCTTGCAGAAGTGTCAGGGCTGTCCCTCCACACTTCCAATGAAGGGCCTGTGAAGACAGTCCCGCAGCGTCTGTTGGATCCTAGAAAGATCCAAAGTCCTGCAAAATCTCTCTGACCACCGGGATTGTAGGACTCCATGGAATTTTCCTATCGGGTATATCAGCACTTTATTCCTTACATTGCATCAGGCACAACCGTGCTCTCACCTGGTCCTGATTCTAAACATTTCTTTTTTTTAAACTTAATTTTATTATTACTATTTTTTAATATATTTTTATTGGGGTATAGTCAGTTTACAATGTTGTGTCAATTTCTGGTCTGCAGCATAATACTTCAGTCATATAGGAACATACATATATTCATTTTCATATTTTTAACTATAAGTTACTGCAAGATATTGAATATAGTTCCCTGTGCTATACAGTATGAACTTGTTGTTTATCGGATTTTGTGAGAATCCTCCTGTATTTTGAAACAAGAGACACTCTGCCAGAGTTCAGTAGGTGTTTTGTGCAATTCAGTGGGTTCGTAGATGTAATTCTTGGTATATTTGTGGGAGAGGGCGAGCTGTGAGTCCCTATACTCTGCCATCTTGGCTCAACCCCCTGATTCTGATAGTTTCTGGTTAATATATAGTCCCTGGCTGCTCAAGGCATTTAAAATCAAGGTCTGGTCAGGACCCACACTGAAGAGTTAAGTTCAGTTATAAAGCAATATGCAAAATGAAGCACGCATTAATTCAGCCCATATGACCACTTTGGGCTTTAGTTCTTATGTTGGAAATTAAGAGGGGATTGAATGAGCTCCAAAGTTCTGTTCAGTCCTAAAGATGTATAATCCTATACATGTGGCAAAGGCAGTGTAGAATAAAGCAGTGCAGTGCCCTTGTTGAAGAAAAAAAGGTGGAGTAAAAACTCAAGTTGTCTTCGCCTTTGCTGGTCAACTCCTTAGGAGACTGTTGAAATGCTTAGCTAAGAAGAATGAACCCTTGATTATCACTGTCTTTGGGGATGTTTGCTTTTGTATGTTTAGAAATAAAAAGCTGTGGTCCTTACTTCTCAGCCTAGAAATAACCTGCTTCCCCTAGTGAAGCTGTTTTTCCCCACCTTGGGAAATTGAGAAATGCAGAAGATGACCAGGTTCATGGAGTTCTGTGTTTCTGTGGCACCGCGCCCTGGAGAAAGTGGCTGAGTGTTTACACTGCCAGGAGCTGGGCCAGATTCTGTTTACGTACCTTCATCACTGCTTCCCTGTGAAACAATGATGTTGAAAGAACAGGGAGTTTGATATCCATCTCCTTGCAGCTGCTTTTCTTTTCTTTTTTTTTTTTAACCATCTGTTATTTTCAGCTCTGATTTTTTTTATTTACTAGTGTTCTTTCCAATGAGGGGTTTTCTAAATGACCAATTCTTTCTCTCATGCATCTCATTTAGGAAAGCACTGTTTATACCTCGTGCTAAGTATGAGCTTTCTGTTTTCCTTTGGTACATTTCTTGGCATTTGTGTTTGGTGTACTTCTCTCATCCCTTCAGAGCTACTGAGGTTAGAGGCAGCACTCAGGGTGGATTTGGAGGGGAAGGGGTGCTTTCTTCCGTCTCCCTCTCAATAATATTCGTCATACAAGGGGTCCCCAGACCTTTGCAAACATAGCTTCCAGCCCTCTGTCCATCGAGACTCTCTTCCTTCTTTAACAAAGTTCTCAGCTCCAGTAACTAAGAATGGTCCATTTCCCCCAGCTCCCCTTCTGCGATATCTCACTATTGTGCTTGCTGGATGTAAAGGCAGCATTATGTAGATAATCTTCCACTGTCTGTTTTTTAGTGCAGTCAAATGTGATTCTCTTGGGCTAAAGCTATCAACTCGGTTCTATAGGTTCACTGTTCTGTATTTCCTATTCTGATGTCCATTGAGCTCCAGAAAGGGAGCGTTTTTTCCCCCAGGTTGGTTAAAAAAGTTACATCTGGCCCCAAGGGTTTCTCAGAAAGGAGTCTAGAGCTCTAGTGGGCATGCCTAGATGCTTCGTTGCCTCGCACAGGGCAGGACACCAGAGGCACGTGATCAGCTGGGCGGCATGGCATCATGGGTAAACTCGACTCAGGCGGGTGAGGCCTCTCTGCAGCTAGCCGGCTGTCCTCATGCGGGTCAGCTCAGTGCTCTGTGACTTTGGCTTCTCATTTGTCCAGTGAGGCATCTCTTAGCATCGCCTGCATCTATGAGATTCTACTATTGTGCCTTCTCGGCTGGGCTTGGCACACTCGTCTACTCTACTTTCTTTCATCTGGTCTTAAGACTATTCTTTGTTTGTTTGTTTGTTTTGTTTAGGATTTTTCTTTTGTTTTTTTATTTTTTTTTTAGTGGAGGTCATGGGGATTGAACCCAGGACCTTGTGCATGCTAAGCATGCGCTCTGTCATTGAGCTATACCCATCCCCTCCCCTCCCAAGAATATTCTTAGGTGTCTTCCTAATTTTGAGGTCTGTTTGGTTGTGCTGGTTTAGAGTTCTGTTTTTCAAATCAATCAGTAGAATTTTTGTACACATTTTTCTCCCTCCTGGTAAGCATTATTTATGGGCTCAAGAAGCCCAACAAATTGAGACTCTGTGTGTGTGTGTGTGTGTGTGTGTGTGTGTGTGTTTGTGTGTGTGTGTTCATGTCCACACACCGCTAGGGCTTATTACCTTATTGCCATATTATCTATAAAAAGAAGTGGGAATGATCAGAGTCGGAGCTACGTATCTCTGGAAAGTTTCTGTGGAAGGATTTTTTTTTTTTAATATTGCTTTTCCCCTGGTACATGCTTGTCAGAGTTACAGCTGGGCATCCTTGGAGACTGTATGGGTAATGATTTCATTGTACTCTCCTATAGACTGCAGTAAAAGTGTTTTCCATGATAACGAGTTGCTTAATCTGTCATAGTGTGTTTTCTCTAATTGCCCTTGTAACCAGAATTAGATACAACTTTCCATTTTGGATGCCATGCCTGGTTAGTGTTCTCTGAGTTCCATGGTTTCTTCCTCCCAGTTCAGTGGCTTCAAGAGACTTTTCTATTTCCTCATTGTCAGCCTTTGTGTAAAGATAACAAGATTACATCATCTTTCTGTGACTTCTCTAACAAATAACCACAGATTTGGTGGCTTATAGCAACACAAATTTATTGTCTTATAATTCAGTAAGTCAGAGGTCCAACACGGGTCTCACTGGCTAACATCGAGGTGTCCATTCCTTCTGGAAGCTCTAGGGGAGAATGCTTTTCCTCATCTCTTTCAGCTTCTAGTGGCTACCCACATTCAATGGCTTGTGCCCCCTTCCTCCAGTGTCAAAACCAGCAATGCTGGGCTGACTCCTTGCCCCTCTGAGACCATCAGGCTGGGACCACAGCTGGGAAGGAGTCTCTGATTTCAGGGATCTGTGTGATTAGATTGGGCCGACCCAGGTAAACCAGCATAATCTCATCTCGAGTTCCTTAATTTAGTCGCATCTGACCTGTAAGGTACCACATTCACAGGTTTCAGGGAGTAGGATGGGATCATCCTTAGGGGCCATTCTTCTGTCAACCTCAGTCCCTAAAAATCTTTGTAAAGATATGTTTTCTTCACATAAAGAAACCGTTCTTTTCTGTCGAGAAACTTACCTATCACAGGGAATTTACCTATTTCCTTGCTCCCCATCTTTTGGAATATATTTAAGTCAACTATTCGCAAACACACAGTGTCTAAGGTTTGCATTCCAAGCTGGCCAGACATTGAACTGCACACATTTCTTATGTAATTGCCAGCAATTCTACTGTTAAATAATGAAGAAACTGAGGTGCAAAGGGGACTTGCCCAGGGTCATGTAGCCAGAAGTGGCGGGAGCCAGTCTACAAAAGTGGATCTCATTAACTCTACAGCCTGTGTTCTTTTCACTCTGCCTTCCTGCCATAGAAGTCATAATGGAAAACTAAAATGAGAAAAGGTAATGGGAAAACTTAAAATAATGTAAAATCTCTCTGCTTCTGCTGAGGTGATGACAAACAGTAAATAACATCCGGGGAAGATTGATTGCACTAATGGCCCCAATTAATGGCTTCCCTGTATCTACACTCTTTGCCTTGTAATTTACTAGTCCCCTCCCCGCCCCTCCCCCACTACTGGGATTGGCCACGTGACTGCTTTGGCCACTGGGATGTTAGCAGATGCCATGCAAACAGAGGTTAAAAAGAGCCTACGCGTTTCTGATTGCCTTTTACACAGCAGGGCTTGCTTGCTCAGATCCCTGCCACCCTCGTGAGAGCTTGCCCAGGCTAGTCGAAGGGAGGGACTGAGAGATTGGGAACGAGTCAAGTTGTGTCAGCTGAGGCTTTCCTGGACTTGCCATCCTCCAAATGAACTGCACCTACTCTAAGTCTCCTGAGCATGCCTTGCCAACATCAGTTAAGCCTCTCATAGGTCAGAATCACCCAGCTGACCTGGAGAGTTGTGGAAATCATTGATGATTATTCTAAGCCACAGAGTTCTGGGGAAGTTTGTTATGCAGCAATTGCTATCTGATACACAACTCATATCAGATACTTGAATAGCATAAGAAGTAATTTTAGCATTCTTTTGAAGATCAGTTTTGACGACTTGTAACAAATTCATGTTTTTAAAAAGTTAATATATTTTAAAATATATTTTTAAGATTATACTTTAGGCTCAGAACTTGCCCATTACATCTACTTTTCTTTTCTTTTTTTCTTTTTTCTTTTTTTTTCTTTTTAATTTGAAAATCCTTTGAACTCTTTATCAGTTTCAGTCAGAAGCAGACTTTTTTTTTTCTTCTGAAACTATTTATTGTTTCTAATATGGTGGCTTTTGACCCTCAGCCTCCAGCAAGAAATACATATTGACTCAGAACTCACATATACATGTGCGTATGACATCAAGGAAAGTTTCTTGAGACAGTACCTACCCTTCTACCTCTGATGGCCTTTGATGTTTTCTCCTCTATTTCATTCGCTTAAAAAATGCTGGTCAGGACCCAGCACGGTGGCCTGCAGCCCATTTTGTAAATAAGGTTTGGTTGGAGACGTGCCACTGCCATTTGTTCATGGATTGTTTATGGCTGCTTTCAGGTTACAGTGGCGGAGTTGAGTGGTTGTGACAGAAATGGTCTGGCCTGCAAAGCCTAAAGTATTTACTCTCCAGCTCTTGAAGGAGAAGTTTTCTGACCCTTGCACTGAGTTGATTTCCTAACCCATCAGTGAGTTGTGATCTCCATTTAGAAGACACATGTTTCAAGTGACCTTTAGCTCTCCTGATAAGTCTTCTGGAAATTACACTAAACAAATCTGGCCCAGGTGAAAACTTACCCTTTTCCTGTGTTAGACTCAAACTTCCCAGTTTATTTACTTAGATTCAACAATGAAGTTTTTGCTGTTTAACATTATACCTGGTTGGCTGATATAGGAAACATTTCAAGCATTTCTAAAATGTTTCATTATACGCATGCCCTCCCCCCTGCTTTTCTAATTTAAATGAGGCTTTCTTGTAGAAAGTAGCTGGAATTAAAATGGACACAAGTTCTATTCTGGTGCTAGTTATTTATTCATTAGATTCCAGCAGTGCCCGTTTCTGTGATATAATGGAGTCCATTAGTGGAAGAGGTAGAGAAACAGTCATCTTGGCTCCTTTTAGAACACCTTTCTGGCAACCAGTCCTTACGGCCACATTTCTGAATGAGGATGGTATTATTTCTGAGCATAATAAAATTCAGAGACATTAAATTGTGGCCTTGTAGAGTTGGAAAGACTTTGGGAAAAAAAAAAATTTTTTTAAACTCACATCTAATTGGGCCCTTACAGGCTAAATTTCTCTGATACCTAAATGTCCTAAGCCTGTCAAGGAAGGACAACTTTGTTATTTACATTGTGTGGCTAATGAGATTGATCAGAAGGCACTGAGGCAGAAAAGGCTTCAGAATGATCTGGATCTGTCCTGCTGGAATCTGAAATGCCAGGTGAGGAATGGGCACTGGCCCATTTATTTCTTGGCAGTGAGGACAGAGTCAAAATAAATGAGCTTCAGTGACAGCATGAGAGCTTTGGTAAAATCTGAGCGGTGTCCCCCAAATCAGGTCGGTTCTTGAACAGAACATGTTCTCCTGAACACTTTGTTTTTTTTTTGAACTGCAATTGGTTTACAATATTGCATTAATTTCTGGTGTACAGCATAGTGATTCAGTATATATATTTCTTTTTGTATTCTTTTTCATTATAGGCTATTGCAGAGGATCCTGAACCAGTATTCTGGTGTACAGCATAATGCTTCAGTCATACAGGACCATACATATAGTCGTTTTCATAATAGGTTACTACAAGATGTTGAATATAGTTCCCTGTGCTATACAGTAGAAACTTGTTGTTTATCTATTTATCCTGAACATTTTTGATGTGAGTGGCCTCCGTTAGCTCGGGTGGTCGAGTGGGTGGCCTTCCCTGCAGGTGGTTGGACGTGTGTAATTAATAAGGACTCTCTGGGTGCTAGCAACACAAACCTGCTGGAGCTTGCTTCAACACAAGTGGGGAATTCACATTGATAACAGGAGAAAGAATGTGGGGCGTGAGGGTGGCTGTGTCCCAGGGCTCAGTTGAGTCCCTGGGACATGCCCCACCAAGTGAGGGTCCTTGGCTTCTCGCAGGGAAAGAATTCAAGAGCAAGTCACAGTTGAGTAAAGGTAGATTTATTCAGAAAAATACATACTCCATAGACAGTGTGGGCTATCTCAGAAGGCCAGAGAAAGGCCATGAGGTAGGGGTTGGGTGCTTAGTTTAAAGTAAAAGTAGTTACACACTCCATAGACAGAGTGTGGGTGCCTCAGAAGGGAGAGTGGCCACGAGGTGTTGAGGTTGTTAGTTTTTATGGGCTCAGTAACTTCATATACCAACAATTGGGAGGATTTTTCCAACTACTTTGGGAAAGGGCTGGGGATTCCCAGGAACTGGGCCACCACCCACTTTTGACCTTTTATGGTCAGCCTTGGCACTGTCATGGTTCCCTGTAGGTGTGCCATTTACCATGCTAATACGTTACAATGAGCATATAATGAAGCTCAAGTCCTACTGATTGTTAAATCTCCTGCCATCTTGGGCCTCAAGGCCAACTGGGAGTTGAATCTTTCACCATCTTGGTATAATTGCTGTGTTATTTCCTGAATGACTGCACCCTATACCTTTCCGTCCTGTCTCAATCAGGGCTACGGGCGCTGCCAGGAGCCACCAACAGCCTGGGATTGAAACTCTGGGAAGCCCGAGAATCCCCTTTGCTTCCTGGCTGCCTCCATCTGCCTGGCTGCTTAACTCTCCTCCCTGCCTTGTTCTGCTTTTTGTGTCTCAAGGGCAGAACTCTGGGTAAGGGCCCTCATTGGTTGGTTAGCCACTCAGCAAGATGGATCTTTCTCTCATTATGCAAATGCCAGTTTCCTGGGGAGTGCCCCAGCCCACCCCAGTGGTCCAGCTTGATGTCACCCAGAGGTGGGCAGAGCATGGGAACTGCAGTGTGGATTTTGGCTAGCTCCAGGATGTTCACTGGGGGCATTTTAGAAATATGGGGGGGCAGTTTTGGTTGTCAGTGATTGAGGGGTGCTACTGCCATTGATTGGATGGAGCCCAGGGATACTAATGTCTGTGCTGGGTAGAATAGTCTCTCACCCCTACATGTGTCCTGCTTGGTCTCACTGTGAGACCAAGGCTGTTGCCCCAGAATCATACCCCTGTCCCTCCCTTGAATGGAAACCAGTTACTTTTATCTAAGTTTCAGGAGAAAACTGCAAAGAGGAAAAAACAGAAAAAGGAAAAAAAAAAAGAACTGGTTAGAACCAAATAGGCCCAGGATGGTGGAAGATTTGACTTCCCGCAGACCTTGAGCCTCATTATACGCTCATTGTGATACATTAGCATGCTACACGACACACCCACCAGCACCATGACAGTTGACAGTTGCCATGACAACAACCAGAACAGCCCATACAAGGATTGAAAAAGAGAGTTGTATCAATCCCAGGTCCAAACCACACCCCTGTTCTTGGATCAGTCGTGAATATTCCTCCCACTCTTTCCAATTCCCTCCCCTTTACTTCAACCCTTCTATATAGTTGGTGTCTCCACCCAAATTGGGTTGAGAAGTTGATTTGCAAACTAGGTTCCTGCTTCTTCTTTCTTTGGCCACTGAATAAAGCTCGTACTGTTTTCAGTCTCAGCATCAGTTTTGTTACTGGTGCGCGAATCTGATCAGAAAAAGAACCTCCGTGGCCAAATCAGGGGATCCCGGCCCAGGGCCTGGCTGGGACTGTGGCATGGGTCCAGTTGACTAATTCCATAGCAAGATGACCATGGACGACAAAACCCATTTATTACCTGAACCTAGAGAGGCAACTTACACATAAAGAATATTTTGCATGTTTCAAATAAATGTTGACTTTTCCAGTCAGTAAAGAAACATTGTGCTTTGTTTTATTGGGAAATTTACCAAAGAGGTGTTTGCCATTTTGGAAAATCACTCTCCGCATGGCATCACCACATCTGATCTGTGTCAGTCCACGCTTGCAGCTCACGTTTTTTTTTTTAATTTTACTTGAAAGTCCAAGCATCTAACAACTTCATAAGCCTTTTAGATGGATCTTGCCCAGCTAATTGCATATTGAAATACATATTCAGTTATAAATTATTTTACTTCTATTCTCATTTATGTTACTCTTTAAGGCAATAAATACATAGGTTTGAAATTGGGTTTGGGAAGGGTCTCTAAGAATTTGATTTCAGGAAATAAAGAGGTATTAGAAGTTTGCTGTAAGTCTGGAGCTTTGGAGCTAATAGGGTTTAGAATACAGCACAAGGGGAAGTGATTTACAAAATAGTGCCCCCCCACACGGCCATGAGTCAGCCGAATTAAGTGCTCTTACCACTAACCATTTAAAAAATTAAAAAACTGTAGCCCTTGCAGTGAGTACAGCTAACTGAGAAGAAGTCCATAGAGATGTTGGCCCCATCCTGCTCCTTCCATGGGTGATGGACTCTCCTTGGTTTAGACCCTCCCCGCCTCCCTTATATGTGGTTGGTGGTCCCGCTGGGCTTGGGCTTTGTCATGGGTCTCATTATTCTGGAAAAGCGCCAAGAAAAGGGGTGAAATCAGATTATCACGTGAGTTTCACATGAACTACTGCAGATCACTTTGCAGGGATTCAAGGGGAGCTCGCGTGGGAAAATATTATACCTTGATTTTCACTAACCTCTAACCAAAATCGAGCAATTTCTTAACTTCTGGATGTTGGCCACAAAACGGAGTAATATTAGCATCGTCTCTGACTTTGTCACCAATAGAAATCCACAATTTTCCTATCACATTATAGATGGCTCACAGAGAATCTTGAAATGTCTGTCCTCATTATGACTTAGAAATTAGGGTGGTTATTCTACTTACTGCTGAATAGTGTTATTTAATGCATTCATAAACAAGGGTATGTGTTATGATACCATAATTAAACATTTTTTTGGTAACCATATTGAAATATAATTGACTTCCTCTCTAATCCTATGTATTTCATTTTATGCATTTAAAACATTTTGATTAATTTAATTTGGGGAGTAATTTGATTGATTGATTGATTGATCGATCTGTTTATTTAATGGAGGTACTGGGGCTTGAACCCAGGACCTTGTGGATGCTAAGCATGCGCTATACCACTGAGCCATACCCTCTCCCCAAAAACATTTTGGGAAGGGGTCTGTAGGCCTCACCAATCTGCTTGGGGGTGTGTGCTATTGAAATCGTGGAGCTGGATTGCAGAGCAGAATCGCAGGGCGCTCTAGGCACTACTCACCCGTCCGCTGCCCTGTCTGTCCCGTTGACCTTCTCCTGACTTGGCCTTTCCCCAGGACTGCCAGGTATGATCATGGAGGAAGTGTGGGCTTATCTCCAGTTGGCTTATTTTCTTCTTAGACCTGCCCAAAGAATTGCACTTGATTTGCCCTAGGCTCATTCTTCTATCAGACATGAGGAGGCAAGTGCGTCAGAACATTCCCCCAGCGAGGTTGGATTAACCAGTACAAGGTACATGATGTGTTTAAAGCCAAATGTACTGATGATCTGAATCCTTAACAGAAGTGTGGTTTCTGGTTCAGTTTTTCAAGTGGAGAAAAACCACAGATGTCCTGCAGGAAAATTCCCTGTGTACAGCCCAACTTCTGTCTTTCTCTTCGTATGCTTCAAAGTTAGAGAATGACAGCACAGCTCTGAGAAGTACCCACACTGCTCATCCCCAGAAATCAGGGTTTGGGGTGGACAGCTCCATAAGGTGTGCATTTCGTCCTGATTGCAACCCCCCCCCCCCCCCCCACCCAGCGAGTCCCACCTAGAGGATGCTGTGCCACAGCTATAACTGGATTCCTGGCAAAGACTTCAGACTTTTTCTGTTTCTGGAAGTTTCTGTTGAGAGGAAATGACTTTGCCACAGAATATCCTTCTGCCCTGTTCCTTGCTGTCCTCCAGACATGGGGTCGTCGTGTTGCCATGGCCATCTTTTTCACTCACAGCTTCTAAGTCTATATTTAGAGCATGAAAATGCTGAACATTTCCTTTCTGGTTCTTTAGAAGTGGGGCGTGGGGAGAGATCTTCACCCACCCAGCCCTGACACCGAAGACAACCCTGTTAACTCACGGTGGGAATCACGTTGTTTTCATTCTTTGTTTTGGAAAAGGTTGTGCTGAAGATTGGACTTGAATAGTTTCACATTTTTAGCTTTCACTTTCCTATGGGTTTAGTTATTGATCAAGTTTCTCATTGAGTCGAAGCCACTGCCTTAAGGGAGTAGGAGCAGCCCCATGGCATGACACTGGCTGCTCCTGTCAGACTCGGGAGAACACACGCGTCCTGGATAAGCTTATCAGCGAGTGACAGCCTTTCTGTCCCTCTCTCTCTCTGTGCAAGGGAACAGCAAACTCCCTTGCTTTCTGAGCTGATTGCTGTTACAGATTCATGCACGAAACTGTGGGTACTATTTGGCCTAATTTTTAGACTGAGATACCTCAAATCCTTTGAGAAAGTATCCTGTCATTGGGCCAGTAAAGCCAGTTTTTTTTGGCTACAGAAAGCAGGAGATTCACCAAACTCATTGACTGAGGGGTGCAGCTTTCACTCAGTTTGAAGGACCTCTTACCCCCTTCCCCCCAAAGTGGGAACCACATTAACTTGGCCTACTGTTCATACAGGTTTGGTTTGGGGGTAAATTTTGATCTTAATCCTACCTTTGTGGAGAGAGTAAAATAAAGTCTTGAAGATCCAGAGTGTAGGAGTTTAAATCTCCGTAGGTGATTCACATCCTGGGCAGGGATGGCGGAGTTGATGGTGCAAGCTGCTGGGCACAGACTGCATCATCATTTTATAGATCTTATCACCATGGAAAACGGAAACTGCAGGGTCTGCCTGCAAACAGACAATCCAAAAGGTGAAGACATCACATACAGAGAAATGCTTTTTCTGGGAAGTGGGCCTCCTGAGCACACAGCTGGTGTTCAAGGGAATACTGGGCACTCCTGGGAACCAAGCCTTGAGCACACTGTCTAATTCCATGCTTATGACAACCATGTAAATTAGAATCCTTGGTTTTCGTTGAGTAAATGTGAAACCGAAGTATGGGGAATTTGCGTCTTGCCTGCAGAGACTCATAGAACTGTAAGGTGATCCTGTAATTTATCATCCAAACCTGAACACTTTTGAGAGTGAAAGGGGGTGCAATTAAATTAATGATGAAGCTAGGATGGCAGGCATCAATGGGGACATATGGTTCTCCTACTAATACGGTCCAGATCGGGGGTTTAATTCAGGTCTCCAGTTCCTGAGAATCACCTTGCTCGCCTTGAGATGCTAAATTGGGCTACCTCCTCTGCAAATGAATTGTTAAGGCACTTACTGAATAAACTTCTGAAGGTGAGTTCTTCACTATGTATAGTACCAAGGAGAAATTCCTCTTAGGCTAGGTAGAAGTTCCCTTTGGCAAGAAAAAGATCTACTAGAGATCTTCTTTCATGTAAAAATGTAGAAAGGGTTTTGTTGAGAAGGCGGATGGCGTTTCTCTTCCTAAAAAATGGTTTTCCACTTTTTTTTGTTTAAAAGAATGGGTCTGCTGTAGCATTTACAAGAAAGACAAGGAAAGACTCACAAAAATCTCATCTCCAGGGCAAACATCTTCATAGCCAGTGGTTGCGATACAAAATAATAGAATGGATTTTTCAATAGTCAGGTGTGCAGATGAAATTTACTACCCCTGTTTTTAGCACTCTCCATGACGGTTATCATCAAGGCAGATTTGTGTGGTGTAATCATTACTGTGAGGTGTTTAGATAAAACCCCAGCCCTTGAATATATGGCACTCCCAGGACTGGACACCCTGGCTTGTGACAAGCCACTGTGCTGCTGTGAGCCTCAGACACATGTGTGTGAACACACTCAGCAGAGGTGCAGACACAAAGGTGCATGAAACTTGTAACTGATAGTTCAGCCCAACCACAGAAGGTAATAAAGAACATCACACAGCACCCCAGAATTTATTTTTTCACTGTGTCATGTTCTTTTGCCATCTCCTAGGCTAGTTGAGGTGTGAAAGCAAAATTTCCTAACAAAGCAGTTCTGTAAATACCTTGGCCTCTAAAACAGTCCTGCTGGACTGCCACCGTCAAGTCAGCAGTGCCAAAGAATGGCCTGCCATTCAAAAGCCACGGCTAGAAAACAAAGCAGTCCGGCAGATGGGTCAGAGTTACGTGTTGGGCTGGACATTCGGGGATCAGGCTTTCAAATGAGAGCTGTCACTTGGCCTCCATTCTACACCCAGTTTCCTGGGGTATCTGCCTTCTGAACCTTGGAGCACCCAAAAAAGACTGACTCCCAGAGTCGGCAAAATGAAACTTTCTGGTTATGCAAGAGAAGCCTTCCTGCATCAAGAGGGACCAGTGAGACCAGAAGAGGAACTGGGAGGCTCAGGGATTGCACTTGCCCTTGTGATCTGTCTGAGCTGCCGAAGACCCTGAGGAAGACCACGATGTCTGGTGGTCTTTTTGAAGGGCCAGATTTTCCCCTGGAAATAAGAGAACCACAGGCCATGAGACAGAAAAAGAAAACGAGCTTGGAGGGGAGGCTGGGGGATGAAGGAGGTACCCTAGGTGTTGGGATCAGCATTTCTGCTGTGGAAAGCCAGAGCGCGTGGAAGGGGAAGAGCAGCTGTGCCGTCCAGGGTAACGAGAGTCTTCCTGGAGGAGGGCAGGAGGCATCAGCTGGGGGCCGGTGCTTTCCCTGCCACTAACGAGCTTTGTGAGCCGCTGTCTCTTGCGCAGATGTGGCCAAGTTGGGTCAGGTGTGAGGCAGCCTGACTCCCAGCTCTGTGAGTCTTTGATGCTGAACTATCTTCGCAGGGCTCCCCAGTGTAGCTCAGCGAACACTGACTGAGCACTTGTATGCTGGGCATAGGGGCGCAAAGGCGAATGCCTCACTTGGTCCTACATCAAGGGCGGGGTCCTGTCTTAAGTGCTCCGGGTGTCAATCAGAGAACAGCTCACTCTTGGAAAGCATTTGTTATACGCCAGGCAGCGTTACGGACACTTCCTGTTGATTGACATCTGTTAGCTCTTTTAATCCTCCCAACAACCCCATGAGGTAATATGACTTTTCTAAATTTTGAGGCACGGAGAAATGAAGTCCTGTGTCTGAGGTTTCACAGCTAATGAGTGGTGGAAGCCTGGCTCTGTGCAGCTGCTGTGTGTATTTGGGGGGTGGGTTCTTACGGTCTCCATTGCTGGACTGTCAGCTGCCTGAGGGCAACAACCATATCTGTCTTGTTACCTGTTTTATTTCTAGTGCCTAGCCCAGTGGAGGCTCTTGAGGCATTTTTGTTGGATGGATGGATGGATGGATGGATGGTTAGTTGAATGGATGGATGGATGGGGGGGTGGATGGATGGATGGGTGGATGGATGAATGGATGAGTGGGAGGGTGGGTGGATGGATGGGGGGGTGGATGGATGGGTGGGTGGATGGATGGGGGGTGGATGGATGGTTGGATGGATGGATGGGTGGGTGGATGGATGGATGTGTGGATGGATGGATCGATGGATGGATGAGATAAACAGGATCTTCACAGAGTTTAAGGAGGAAAACAGACCCGTAAATACCTAACGTCAGTTAGTGTCAGACAGGAAGGATGCTTAGTCCAATCTAGGGCATCGGAGGAACCTTCCTTGAGAGGGTGATATCTGAACTTAGCCTTGAAAGATGCGCAGAATGTGGGAGAAGCCGGTGGGAAAGGCATACCAAGCAGAGGAGCCATGCGGGCTAGCTGTAACATCTCCCCAGCTGTCAGCTATTCCCAGAGCATGGAAGGTGAGGCAGGGCTGTTGGAGATGGGGTGGGGTCAGGAGAAGCCTTCCCGGGGAAGGCATTCGCACTTGCTCCTGAGAACAGTGGTGAACTCCTGAAAGAATTTAAGCAGGGAAGTGATATGGGCAGGTTTAGATTTCCTATGGGGTGTTCTGGCTACAGCATGAGGGCTAGAAAGGACTAGAATGAAATTGGGCAGGGGAGAGGCTACTGCAGTGATCCTAGGGAGAGATCTTGGGCACCTGGAGTCGAGGTCCAGGAAGAGGTGGCTAGAGGCGTAGGAGAGGAGGGTGACCCTTAACTTTGGGTGTGTTGAGTTCAAAGGTCCTAGGGCTGCTGATGCCCCGCGCAGATGCCCCGCCCTCCCCACCACCCCCACCCCGCCCTTCCGTTAGTGCACAGCTGGCCTGAGCCGGAGGGGAGGACTGGGTAAATGGGGCTTTAGGCGTTACCTGCATCAGGTGGTGGTTAAAGCCAGGAAAGTGGATGATATCATCCCCAAAATAGTGTTACCCTGGAAGAGCCAATCCCTGGAAGCAGAGCCCAGAAGAACCCCGGGGAAGGGACAGAGTGGCCTGGTCCTGCCTGAGCAGAGCCGGACTCAGTTTTATGGAACTGATCATCCTCGGTAGTGATTTTTGAGCCCTGACAGCGTGCCTGGCACATGGATGAGCACTTAGGATGCTTTGACTCAAGTGTTCTTCATAAACACCCTATGAGGTAAGTGTTACCCTGATCCCCATTTAGCAGAGGAGGGAGGTGAGGCACCGAGTGTCGATCATAATTATCCAAGGTCACGTGCATTACGGGACCAGAGGGCCTTGGTGAGATGAGGCCCCCTTAGTTTTTATTGCGTTCGTCCATGTGCAAATCTCTGCAGACCTTTGCAGATCCTGAATCAGGGGCTGAGAAGAGGAGGAGAGTGTTGGAGCAAGAAGAGGTAGGGTCAAGGTGGGTGTTTGTTTTGTTTTGTTTCTTTAAAGGGATGAGAGAAAGCCAGCTCAGAAGATCTGGAGAGGACCTGGGGCCTCAGGACTGACAAACCAGGTGATGGATGACAAACACAAAGGAAAGGGTGGCCTTGGAGGAGGAGGAAGTGGGGTGCAGGAAGGTGGGAGCTGTTGTCAGGATTGGAGGGGACTCATTATGATTCCACTGATAGGAAATAACCAGCATATGTAAATCCCCAGACAGAAAGCAGGTTAGTGGTTGCCAGGGGCTGTGGGGAGGGGGAGGGGGAGGGAGGGCTGCTTAATGGGTCTGTGGGGGTGTCTTTCTGGAGTGATTAAAATGTTTTGGAAGTAGACAGAGGTGATGGTTGCACAATATTGTGAATGTACTAAATGCCACTGAATTGTTCATTTTTAATGATTAATTTAATGTTGTATGAATTTTACTCCATAAAGAAAAATCAGAAGTGGGAGAAGTGGAAAGGGAGCAAAGTGATGAGCAGGAGTTTCTGGCCCCTGCTTGCTCCCTGTGACGCAAGTTTTATTTTCACCATCTTCATCACATCAACACCTGACATAGATTTGTTTACTAGGGAGTGAGCGCTGTGAGATTCGATCCTGTCTCTCTAGTACTGGAACAACCACCTCAGTAAGTGCTGGAATGAATGGAAGGATGGTGATGGATGGATGGGGTGGAGGGTCAGGTGGCTCCTGGAGGTAGAGCATGGAAGAGAGTGCTGGTTTGGAATCGCTGGCTGAGGAGAAAGGGAAATGGAGCTATGGAAAAGAAAAAGCCCCAGTTCCTGATGGGAATGGGCCTGCAGATGACGAGGGCCTGGAGTCACCTGGGAACACCTGTGTTTCCTGGTTCTGTTGGTCCGCCCGAGTGCAGAAGAGGAGGTAGACCATGCGCTTGAGTTTGCTGTTACAAGTGGGGATTTCGCTGGGGGATTACAGTGGAAAGACGAGGGTTTGGGGGGGAAAGGGCTTTGGTAATAAATTGTTCAGGGAGGTAAGGAAGGATTGGCTCTGAACCCGAAGAAGATGGGAAGAAGTGATCCCTGGACTCTCGGGCGCGAAGAGCAGTTCATCAGTACTGGGAGTGGAGACCGGGACAGCTGACCCAGACAAGAGGTCAGAGATGCAGCTGAAGGTGACGGTCATTGGGCTCCAAGTGGTCACAGTGTTGCAGGCGCAGGGCAGTGACTTCCAACATTTAGTACTCAGGGTAGCCCTTTGGGATATGGGAGGAAAATATGAAAACTTGAACTTAGTTATTTTTTCCTTAAAAATGAAGGACTTATGTTTTAATAATATTTACATTTATTCTTTTTAAACAAACTAGCATATATTAGGGTTGCATGCTCACTTTTTACTAATGGGATGAGTGGCCAAAGTGGTTGTGAAGGATACTTGTTTGGGAGGTTGGACAGGTCCTGGGATGACATTTTTTACTTTTTGAAAAATTTTTTGTGTGGAGGTAATTAGGTTTACTTATTTATTTTGAGAGGAGGTACTGGGGGATTGGACCCAGGACCCTGGGCATGCTAAGTGTGTGCTCTGCCACTTGAGCTACAACCTCCCTGCCCTGGGATGACATCTTAAGGAGTGATGTCACAAGGGAGACCAGGTCACGTGGCTTGCTGAAACAGAAGCCCTGTGTTTCCGTGTCTCTGTCACTGTTGCCTGGTTGACCCACTTGAGGTATCTTCCAGATAGGACATGAGGTTTCCCTGGAGTGTCTGGCTCTGCGCAAACCCATCGTGCTCTGCAGATCATCTTTTAAAATTGATCACAAACCGTATTCCTTGTAGGACTTGAACACTCATCATCGCCAGTTATTTCTGAAATCCATTCCCAACCCCCAACCCAGTTGTTTTTTTTTTTTTTCCAAATTGGACCTTTCTTCCCCTTTTCTTCTGACTTCTGGGTATTCATTAATGTTCTCTCCCTCTCCCCAAAAGATTATGACCTAGGGAAGTTTTTTTTAGGAACCTGGGATAACATTTTCCTGAACCTTGAAGTTTGAGCTAAAAGTAACTCAAGATCTGAGGAGCGAGGGGCAGGAGAAAGAGCTTGGTCCAGAACCAAGATGATTTGACTTCCAGTTCTGACTGCCGTTATGAGCTGTGTGCTTCTGGGCAAGTTGCTTAACTTCCCTGACTTCTGGTTTCATTTTCAAATTGGAGAGGTGATTGTCTATCTGATAAGGTTATGGGGAAGATTAAAGGAGTTAGTGACACATGTGGAAGTCCCTTAAACTTGATGGGGCTCAATAAATACTGGTTCTTTCTCCTCCTTAACACCCCCGTCTGCACCCCCAGTTTCGGCCTATGCTTGTGTCTTGTACATTTCCACCCTGGTGGAGGAGACAGGCAGGAACAAAGGGTGATCTCTGAGACTTCCTGTTGGGCTGGTATGTGATGTTGCCACTCATGTCCTTGTGATCTCTCTTTCGTGGATTCCTTTCCTCAGCCTTTATTATGTTTTGTTTTATTTTGTTTTTTACTGAAGCATAGTTGATTTACAAGGTTGTGTTAGTTTCAGGTGTACAGCAAAATGATTCAGTTATACATATCCATGTATGTATCTGTTGTTTTTCAGATTCTTTTCCCTTATAGATTATTGTAAGATATTGGATACAGTTCCCTGTGCCATCCAGTAGGTATTGTGTATCTCTTTTGTATGTAGTAGTGTCTGTGAATCCTAAACTCTTAATTTATTTTTTAATTTTGTCTTTATTTGTTTTAAGGAGACTTTAGGGCATCCGAAGTTCTTTTAAGGTGTTTGGTTAATGTTGAAACAGCTTATTCATTATGAGCCTCTCCCCCCTCATTAAATGCCTTCATGAGGAACTGATTTCATAGAGGGCAGAAAACAAAATACGCCACCCTCTCCCCCACGTCAGACACTAAGTCAAAGGAAATGAGTTCTGAGGGCATTTCAAATCAAAATGTTTGAGCCTGGTTATTGCAAAAGCCATTTTGTAGTTATGGAATGGAAATCTTCTTACTGGAAGATGATGATGATGTTTGTGGCCAGGGGACCCTCCCCAACCTGTTGGACATTACAGAGGCTAGGCTTCCAGGATTGCTGGGTGCCTGTCTCCACGGCTGGGTTTCTCTCGCTTGTGGGTACTGGCGACTGCTTTCTTGGACAGCCACGTGTCTGCATGCTGGTCTGCCTGTGCAGATCTCTCTGCATTTAATTGGAGTGTTGTATAGTTCGTGAATGAAGAATGAAAGAAGTTTTAAATCATTCTTTAGAGAAGGATGGCTATGAGGAAAAATAAGCCTTTGAATTACTGAGCTCAGTCTGTTGCTAGGATACATGGGTGTGGCTGTCCCTCTCCACCCCAGGAAAATACTGTATTGTTCAGTTAAAAATAACTACTTTTAATTTATGACTGGACTTTCAACACAGATGTTAATATATTTTGGGCTTTCTTTTCCTCTTTTTTTCTTCCCGAGTGATTTTAACATCAGGCTCTGTTTTGAAGTTCCTAATCATTTTATTTCTGTGATAGTGAGGTGGGATGGTATCACAGCATGGATGTGAGCATTAGGACTCTTTCAGAAAAAGAGCCTAGCACTGTCCCTGCAGCATGACAGCCACCCCATACACAGTAAATGCTATTTTAAATTCAGATTAAAGGAAAAAAAAAAGTTCAGGTTCTATGCAGGCAGTGTAGCCCTGTATGAAAAAGAACCTATTGATCAAACACTTAGAAAGTTTCCAAAAACCTCCATTTAAACCCCAAGATATTGGCACTCATGTGATGGATGTCTTGAGGCAGATAAAACAGTTGAGTCTTTTTAGTGGAAGAAACAGGGATCCTTTCACATGAAGTGGTACTTGAAAAATGTTGCTGTAATTAAAATATACAGTGGAGTTAGTTTTCAGGAAATGTACATTTTTCATGTCTTGAAGGAACCTTACAGAGTTACTTAAAAAAAAAAAAGGAACAGCCTCTACTGGAAACTAGCACGTGATAGGGTTGAAGTTGTTTTTTCCCTTCCCTCTGTCTGAGAGCTTACAGCCTCCGTAGTAGGACCGATGTTGGGATAAGAGAATCTTAGAGCTCTGTTTTCTTTTTAAAAATTTTTTTTTATTATTTTTTAATTGAAGTACAGTGGATTTATAATGTTGTGTTAGTTTCTGGTGTACAGTGTAGTGATTCAGATATGCACATATATTGTTTTTCATATTCTTTTGCATTATAGGTCATTACAAGCTGCTGAATATAATTCCCTGCGCTATGCAGTAGGACCTTGTCGTTTATCTATTTTACATATAGTGGTGTGTATCTGCTAATCCCAAATAGAGCTCTGTTTTCTGACATCACCCTCTCCTTCTCCTTCTGTATCTGGGAATCTGTTAGCTTGGATGGGAAAAAAATTCCATCTTTATATATGATGAATTCTAACTGAAGTTTGGCATTTTCTTCAGTTATGAACATGGGCAACAAACTAGTGTTAGAAGAATCCCAACTGTGTCACCAGTAAATCCATACCCTACATCAGCTGTTGCAGATACCTCCATGTATTATTTACATGCATCACTACTTCAAAATGATGGCAGACCACAGAGCTACGTTTAGGTCTTGTTACTTGACATATTAGTAAAGAAACACTCCTATCACTGTATCACAATTTAAAAACACTGTAATAACTAAATCTAAGTATGATGTGTTTGCTTTGAAATGTCTCGTGTTTTATTTATTTTAAAAAGTTAATTGGAAGAGACATCCAGGAGCATCACCTGATTGCCCCTGGGGTCCCTGGCACACAAAAGGTTAAGACCCTTCTCCTTGTCTGCAATTTAAATTTTGTCCTAAGGGACTAATAGAATGGCTCTTAACCCTGACTGCCCGTTAGAATTACCCAGGAGCTTCAGAACGCTTGGTGGCCCAGTCATACACCAGACTGATTGAATTAGAATTTCTGAGTTTGGGACCTTGGCCATTACAGGTGATCCCAGTGTGTAGCTGAGTTTGAAAACCAGTGGTCTCTGTGTTCAGATAAACCAGGCTCCTTCCCTCTCTCCCTCCTTTATGATTCTTTAAATAAGAACTTAAGTTTCATGCTCACGGTAGAAAATTCAAACTGTCCACAGCTCTCTCACCTTTCTAAAGGTAACCATTGCTGACAATTTTTGTGCATAAACAACCATTATTGATTCACACAGCTATACGTATACCCACGACAGAATTATACTGTACATGGTAACACCATACAGACATACTGTACAAGCTGTTTCACTTACAGAGAACTTGCATAACCAATCTCTGAGCTAAGCTGGTTTTTGAGATTTGAGTCTTTTTCTTTGGTGTTTTTTATTTGCCTGCAGCTAGGGAGCCTGATCCCTCTGGACCCAACCAGGAAATTTGGAGACCAGAATCCTTATTTCTGTCTTTTAAGAACTAGTGTGACGGACAAGAAAGAACAGCACTGGGGTCAGGCCTACCTGGGGTGTGGGGCTCTGGGAGGCTGCTTATACATGCACACGTCTTTGAATCTGTTTGCTCATCTATCAGGTGGAGACAAAGGATGTTTCCTCACAGGGCAGTTGTGAAATGTGTACGTGGTGGGTGAAAGGTAGCTATTATGGTTAGCCTCCTTGCAGATTATATTCCCCAAAGAACCTTGACATGTTCCATGGGCCCCTTAGAGTTCTTTTTCCTATGAGTATGCAGAAAACACAGGGTCAATTAAAAAAAAAAAATCCAGGTGCCTTTACTGCAGACAGAGCCTAGAGGCCCTAAACCCGCCATCCTCTGGCTGGATTCGGAGTTGGCTTCAGGGCCACACTGATGCTGAATTCACCTCATCAGCTCTTCCCAGCCGAGTACTTGTACCAGGTTAACGCATCTTAGAAATGCCCCTCCAAGCTCATTGACCCACATCTTTGCATTTCATCTCATTTGCAAAAGCAGTTATGTCTAGAGTGAGAGCCACTATCCAAGCACGTGGCAGGAAAGAGAATTCACCCCAGATGGTTTGAATGGACTAATGAAAGGAACAGCTCAGAGGTGCTGGCCCGGCACCATGAGGCACCCGAGGACTAACAACAGTGGGAAACCAATATATCTGCTTGGCTTGAGGGGGCAAGGGGATGAAGTTACTGGAGCCCATGGGATCTGAAACTGGAGAGGGGCTGCCCAGCAGGAGCTGTGGTCATGAAGAATGGTGCCCAAGTTATGATATTTGAGGAGCGAGGGTGCTGGGAAGAAAGATCCTGCCCTCTCTCCTCCATTCTCCAGTCCTCTGCCGGGCCTCTGGTGGGCTGAACCAATGGGAAGCCAGCAGGTGATGGAGCCCCAGTGATGTTGTCTACAGGTGGCGCAGCTGTTCAGGGCACAGGCTAGGGCTGGGGCTGGACGGGGACGGGCAGGAGAATAACCAGATAACCAGCCCAGTGGCTGGCAGATGCCAGAAGAGAGTGAGGTGCCTGCCAGCAGGCTGAGCACTTCGATGGGCATGGTGAATGTTGTTCCCTTCCTCTGTCTCCAAGGGTTTGGATGTCACTTTTTCACCCCTGTCTTAAAGAAACACCAGCCAGGCTGCTCAGGCAGATGGAAAAGGAGGAAGAGCTTCATCTGCTAAACAGCAAACCCTTGAAACAAGATCTGTCATCTTTTTCTGAGCCCTGGCTCTCTTGGTGTCTGTGCAGAAACGCTATCCATGTAAATTGTCCTCTAGTTCATGGCTGCCACTGGGCTGGTAATACATAAAAGACATGGAGATCCAGTTGAGGAGATGTTAATTTGGAAACTCCGTCTCTTGTTTCTCCTGACACCCATGCCTGGAGATTCCTAGTCGTCATCTCTGGCTCAGAGACCACTCTGGTGTGAGCGTAGCATCACCAGCCACTCTGCAGGCCAGCCTCTCAGAGTGCAAGAGGAGACCAGGCTGTTCCGTCATTAGAGCCTCCCAATATATTTAAAAAGTGGGAAAATGCATATTAGGATTAGAAACACCCTAGGGAATCTTTAATGTTTATATGTGAGAACTGAATGTTGTTTTTTAAAAATACAAACATAATATGACCTAATCGTGCTTTTCACAAGAATATTAGAGGAGTTACAAAACTATGGAGACAGCGCCTACTTGAGGTGGTGTGATCCGGTAATGCGATGTCAGTTCAAAGTTCTATGATGAATGTCTTCCGTTTCAGCCCCATTGCTGTTATCTCTGTGAGGCTGGGTGTGACTGTTGGGAGAAGGTATCGGAAGTCTGGGGCTGGGCTGTTGTGAATTGGGTTCTTGCCAGATCTACACCCCACCCCTCTATGTTCTGTGTACTTTGATTCCCTTTGCCTCTATACCTTCTCAGACCCAGGTCTGTAAAGATTCAAGTCTGCGTTTTGCGTAATTACCAAGCACAGGAACCCTGCGGGAACCTCTTGTGGGACGGAGTGGTCCAGCTCACCGCCATGGGGACGCCTCTTCCTTCTGTCTCCAGATGTTGACTTTTGTCAATCACTGCTCATCCATAGAAATCTCATCGAAGAATAGAAAAGGAAGCAAATGTAAAATCAATGATGTAAAATGTAAAATCAAAATCTTTAAATTTTTTTTTAAAATAATACGGTGTTTGTTGAAAGATTTGGGAACTAGAGACTCAGGACGGTGAATGGTGAACTCTGTTTTCCCAAGTTACATGCAAATGTGATGGAGACTGGCTTAGTGTTTTTGTTTTTAAATGGAAAAACCATTCTAGACTTCAGCTATATGTCAGTAGTGCATTAACAGGATAGGGCAGCAGTTTGCCAATTCCAGTTGTATAAGAAAGGACATAAGGAGCTTGTTATAAAGGCGGATCTCAGCCCGCCAACCCCATCCCAAGGCATGGAGTCCACCTTTTTAGCCAACATTCCAGGTAGTTCCAGAACCACAGCTTAGGAAACACTGCAGCATGGGACTTTGACCTCGTGAAGCTTTTTTTTTCCTCTTCCAGTTTTACTGAGATATAATTGATCTACAGCACTTTGTAAGTTTAAGGTGTGCAGCGCCATGACTTGACTTATATCATGAAATGATTATCACAGTAAGTTCAGTGAGCATCCATCATCTCACACAGATACAAAATTAAAGAAATAGAGAAAATATTTTTCCCTTGTGATGAGGACCCTTAGGATTTTCTTTTAACTTTCATATATAACATACAGCAGTGCTAATTATGTTTACCGTGTTGTGCATTGTATCCATAGGACTTCTTTATCTTATTGCTGGCACTTGGTACATTTTGATCGCCTTCATTCGGCCCCCTCCCCCCTCCCCTCCCCCTTAACCCTTAAGGTGTTGATGCTTGAGCTGGAGATCTTTGATCTTTTTTTTTTTTAATCAGAATTCCTCTGGACCTTCTACCAGACTGTATGTTTTTGTTTCATTTTGCTTTATTTTGACCTGTGTACTTGAGGCATCTTGTCATGGGCAGGACAGATGCACCAGAAGTGATTTCCCCAGAGAGGGAGTCCGCTGTCACATGGTGGGAGATGCTGCCTTGTTTAAAATCAAAGAAATAGAACCCCGCCATCGAACTCAGTGGTCTCCCAGAAGAGGTTGGCAGAGTAATCCAGTGGTGTCTGTCTGTTTCAAGCCTGTGTTGTTATTAATCCTGTTACAAATGGTAATGCTTTCCATTTACAAGTTTGCTGTCTCTGAGGAGTTTTATGTATCGCGTAGGAGACCCTGCTGGGTGATTAAGCCACTCACTCAGCATCTTACCGGCCACTCAAGGACGAAGACGATGATGATCAGCTCGGAGGGGACGCCTCACCTCCCCCAGAGTTCACTGTGGCCGTGCATTAACTGTTCTGGGCCCGGTGCTGTGGGGGTTGAGGTCCAGAGAGAAGGGGTTCTCCTTCTGATCTGTCCCTTTATCTCTCCTACATCGTGAGAGGCTTCTTGGGCCCTTCAAGTGGGGTCAAGGCCAGGGCTGTAGCTTTCTCTAAGGGTCACTGTCCTCCAGGGAAAAAAATACAAAAGCTCTACAAAAAAAGAAGTAATTTGCTTACTACTGCAGTAAGCCAGAGAAAGATGTAGCATTTTTCACTCCCTAGGCTTTACAGTTTCAATTTACAATCCAAAGACTTTGTAGCTAATTAAGGCAGTGAGTGCAAGGAAGGAGATGGGATGAGTGCATGGTGGGGGATGGACGGTTATCCCAGAGAGGGCTTCAGATGGACTGCTTGCTCAGTTCTATAGCCTTCCAGGACAAGCCCTTCAGAACTCTGAAACCCACGTGGACTTCCCACAACTGTAGTAAGTGAGGCTGTGACTGATGCACAGAAGGAAACGGTGCCTACCCTCTCCGGGAGAGGCCCGCTAGACTCCACCGCTGGCCTGGCCATATGCTTCCAAACTGCAGGTCAGAGGGCAGAAGCCAGGCTCGTCTTGGGGAAATGACAGCCCAGCGGTGCCCGGACGTGATCCATCGTGGGAGACAGGAAGCCTGGTGGCTCTGGTGGTTGGCTGGGGAGTCCCCCACTGCCAACACAGATCTCAGTCATGGTTTTGTTCTCAAGCTCCGTCAGATGAAGGGGTGAAGCCTTGTGGCCACACCCACCCTTTTAAAGTCAAGTAACATCAACCACACCCCTCAGACTCTATATCTAACCCAAGGAAGTGGTCAAATCTCGGCTTCCCCAAGACCCACACTATTTTACCAAGTCAGTCACAGGCAGGACTCTTCTGGAAAAGTAAGCCACCCTGAGGATCAAGCCGTCACCCTCTCCCTGTGAACTGTGAGGCAGGCAAGGTCATGAAAGGAAGCCCTGCTTATTCAAATGCGAGCAGGAAGCCTCTTTTTACATCTGAGTGTGAATCCAGTCCTTGTTTATGAGATACTGTGTGCGGTATCTTGGCCATGTGTGACCTTGCCTGGTGCATAATGACATCCATTTTAAACAAAGAGCGGACTTTCCCCCTTAAAATGCTAAAGTTTAGGAATAACAGTGACTCGCATTGCAGAGGCGGAGAAGCGCTGTTTCTGTCACGATGGCAGCCCTGTGTTTTGGGTCCATCCCCCAGGATGGAGAGCCCTCTTTTCAGCCTTTGTCCAGTTCTCTGATGGAAGGTGCCAGGTGCAGGTTAGGCTGCACTGACTTCCTTTCTTTTTTTTAAATTTTTTAAAGTGGCAGTTTCTTTTCACTTATTTATTTTTATTTGGGGAGAGGGGTAATTAGGCTCTGTTTATTTATTTAAATGGAGGTACTGGGGACTGAACGCAGGACCTCGTGCATGCTAAGCATGTGCTCTTCCACTGAGCTATGCCCTGCCGCCCTTAGATTGCACTGACTGCCGTTCAGGAGTTTGAAAACTTGGTGCGCGGCCCCTGGCAGAGTCCGCTCTTTGTCTGCATCGAGACTTTTCTCTTGCTCGGACATCTCTCTGCCACCAGCCTGGCCCAGCCACTGCCATTTCTTGCTGGGACGATGCTATGCCTCTGTCACCATCCTCTCTTCTCTACCTACACAGCATCCGCAGCGAGCTTTTGAAAATGCAAACCAGATCACTGCCATCAGTCTGCCGCCTCATGTGGCGAGGTAGTCAGAGCTTGGGTTCTGTAGTTGGTGCAACTGGGTTCTCATCCTTCACTAGCTGAGTGACTCAGGGCAACTTAGCTTCTGTCTCATCTGTAAAATGAAGATGATGATGATAATAGAAGCCACTCTTGGGTTGTGGTAAGGATTACATTTTCACGTGGCGCTCTTAGACCACTACTGAATAAATCATAGCTATTATGTTTATTGTCAATATTCTGCCTCAAATTCATGGGCCTCCTATGGCTAGACTCCAGCACACACTCCTGACCAAGTCTGTGAGGTGCAGCAGGATCCATGGCTGGGCAACTTCTCTAACCCTATCTCCCAAGGACGTTTCCTGCCTCGTTCTCTGTTTTCTACGCACTCTGGCTTCTTTTGGCATCTCCTAAGCACCACGCTTTCTCCTGCCCCAGGACCTTTGCACAAGCCTTTCCTTTACTGCAAATGTTGGTCTCCTTCCCTCCTTGCTTGGCCAACTCCTCCTCCTCCAGATCTCAGCCTAAGTGTTCCCTCCTCAGGGAGGCCTCCTTCTACCACTGAGGTGGACGACGAGCCCCTTGTTCTGTGCCGTGGCACCCCCATTTTTTTCTTTCAGAGTGTTTGCCACCATCCATAATTTTATATTCATCTATAGGTTTGCTTGACTTGTATCGTCAAGCTTTCTTCAATTTAAGCTCCAGGAAGCCCAGGATGGGCCCTGCGGGCCGCAGCAGGCCTGGCCTGCACGGGCTTCTGCAGCTCCCCAGCCGTGTGACGAATGAACACTGCTTCCCCAGCTGGGCTTGTGAGTGTCTGCCCTGGCCTTACAGCATATGGTGGAGTGTTTATTGGCAGACAGAGATTTTTCCATATGCATTTCTGGGTCAAGGGTCAGCCCTGGAGGGGAGGCAGGGAATATATCATTTAATGGTTCTCAAACTGTAGCCTGCAGCTGAGACACCTGGAGGGCAGGTTAAAACCCTGCTTGTTTGGCACGCCCCCCCCACCCCCAGTTTGATTCACAGCCTGGGCTGGGGCCTGAGAATTTGCAGCTCTAACAAGTTCCCAGGTGAGGCTGCTGGTTGTGGGGGGCCACTCTTTTAGAACCAGAGACAGAGAATGTCTAGCTAGCCACACAATCGCTGTGACAGTCCTCGGAGACCTGCCAGGTCCTGGAATGCCACCAAGGAAATAAAGGCTGGGAGGCAAGTGAACAAGGTGGCTTGTCATGGGCGATCTGGGTGAGTTCATCCCGGCCCCTGTCCCATTGCTGTGTGTAGGTGTGTGTGTGGGTTATTAACGACTTCACGGTGTGAGAGGCTCGTCTTCCTACTTCTTTGCTGCTCAGGTGGGGGAATCTTGGGGCTGGAAAGGCTTGAAGTACAGGACCCCCCAGGAGAGGAGTGTTTTCAAGGAGCTCACTGTAATCATGGTGTAAAGGCTCCCAAGGGAGGAACCTGGTTTGTGATGGGAACTGGATTTAAGACAGTTACTGACGGCAGTTCCTTCTGCCGCGCGTTCCTCTGGAGGTGCTCTTTGTAAAGTAGGGCTCTTGTGGGCCCCCGTGGGTTTCTCTTTGCTGACCCAGCACCCACAGAAGCTCTTAGGTTGACTCGTGGCCCTAGAATGGACATGACCCTTCCCTTCCCAGCACAGCCACCACGAGGTTTTCAGGGGTTTCAGGAGCTTTTCGTGGCCCCAAGCAGCTCCTCATCCCTCCGTGTCAGGGAGGGAGATGGTGTCGCAGGAACGTGGCCTCAGGAGTCAGACAGCCGCAGGTTTGCTGCCGTTCCTGGTAGCAGGCCTTTAGAAACTTGCTTCTCGCCGGGTTTTCCTGTCCTGTAAGACGGGGCTGATGACGTCCGCGGGAGCTCGTGGTGCAGAGGTAACGCAGAGGCAGCACACTGAAAAGCCTTGCCAGCCTTCTTTATTGTGACCACAAGCCAGCCATTGACTCTTTTTCAGCCTCAGCATCCTCCTTCCTCGCCTGGTGCCGAGAATGGTGCTTCCCCCGTAGGGTTCTTGGGAAGGTGAAATATTTGGGACAACTGGTGGAATCCAGATGAGTCTGTATTTTTTTTAAGGGCATTGTGCTGATGTGAATTTCTTGGTTTTGACAAATGTATCATGGTTGTGTAAGGAGTTAGCATTAAGGAAGCCGGGTGAACAGGATGCAGGGACTCTGTGCTACCCGTGCAACTTTTCAGTAAGTGTAAATTTATTACAAAATGAAAAGTACACTTAAAAAAAAACGTTTGTGAAGCAGTTAGCAGGGGGCTTGAGATGTAGTAAGCCCTCAGTCCGCACGTGCTGGCTGTTGCCATGACTGCTAACACAGCTGCTGTCACTGCTCCTGATGCCTTGCAGTCGGGGGAACCACTGTCTGTCGAGCTGACCACTCCACGCACGGTATGTTGGATTCCTATGGCTCCTGTAGCAGGTTGGTACAAACTGGATGGTTTCACACAGACTTGTTCTAGTTCTGGAGATCAGGAGTCCAAAACAGGTCTCCTGGGCTAAAATCCAGGTGTCAGCAGGACTGCATTCTTTCTGGATGTTGTAGGGGAGGACTCTGTTTCCTTGACTTCCCCAGCTTCAGAGGTGCCCATGTGTTCCTTGGCTCACGGCCCCGCCTCCATCTTCAAAGCACGTGATCACATACATCCCTGTGACTTCTGCTTCTGATTCTCTGACTCTGACACCCCTGCCTCTCTTTTCTAAGAATCCTTAGGATTGCCTTGGGCCCACCTGGATTATCCAGGATCATCCCCCATCCCAAGAGCCTTAACTGAGTCACACCGGCAAAGTCCCCTTTGCCCTGTAAGGCAACGTCCACAGGTTCTAGGAACAAGGACATCTCTGAGGGTAGTTATTCTGCCCATCACAAGTGCTAAGCTGTTTTCCTCCTCCCTTTTTTATCTGCCTGTGTTCCACGTCTCCTCACAGCCCATGGGTGGGAGGGGCCTGTTTGAGTTCCTTGGGTGGAGCTTATGCCCACAGAGCAGAGGGCAGCTCTCCTGCTGTGTCTCTTGGAGGCCTGAGCTCCACGTGGGTGGGTGGCTTCCAAGGGTTCTGACCGTAGCTTGGTGTCTGGTATGTGTGTGATTTTTCTGAGTGGTCATGGGCTTTGATTCTTCAGTTGTGGGCTTGGTGCTTTGGGGCAGCAAAATGGTGACACTGGCTCTCTCTCAGTTAGCAAATTGTGCTAACGTACTTACTGTTAAATCTGAAGGTTGATTACCCCTAACCCCTTATGAGCACTGATTAGGGGTCATAAATGATCCTGGATGTCATACTCCGTTAGTTCTTTGTTCGGGACCTTATTCCTACCTGTTCTCTTCCTCTTTACCTGCTCATCTCTGTCTGAATCTGGGCTGCCGAGCATGGAGGCCACTGGCCATGTGTGGCTCTTAAGCACTTGAAATGCAGCTGATCCAAGTTGAGATGTGCTGTGAACGTAAAATACACGCTGACGTTTGGAAACTTAGTGTGAAGAAAAGAATGTGAACGCTTTCTTTCATGATGTTTAAATGCCGATTACATGTTTACAATAATATTTTGGATATATTGGGTTAATAAACTACATGATTGAAATGAATTTCACCTGTTTCTTTTTCCTTTGTAAATGTGGCTCTTGCAAGTCTTCAAATGACAGACGTGGCTTGGATTGTTTTCCTTTTGGAGAGTGCTGGTCGAAATCGGTGTGTGTGTGTGTGTGTGTGTGTGTGTGTGTGTGTGTGTGTGTGTCTATTGTTCCTGTCACTGTGTCATGTAAAAGGCTTCCCCAGGGTTTCTCTCCCTCCTATCTTTTTCTCTTTCTCTCTCTCTCCCCTCACTCCTTTTCTGTTCGCTTGCAGCTCGCCAGCTAAATGAATCCCTGGGACTGTCAACATCCCTTGAACCGCGATGAGCTTGCTCACAGGGAAAGGCCGGGAGTGCTTTACCCTGGCCCGCAAAATTAGGAAGCTAATCCCCATCTCCAGCTCCTCTCCTTGCTCTTTATGCCTTAGAAGATTCTGGATATTTTTGGCTTATTTGTTTTGTTTTTGTTGGGCATCGTGGCTCTTCTTTCTAACAGCTGCAGATGGGGATTCTGACATCCCCCTCCCAACTCGGCCTGGAAAACTGCCTCTCTGGGGAAGCGGGGTGGTCCAGGGGTTCCTAAGTCACATCAGAGTCGTCTGGGGAGTGAAAATGCTGATGCCTGAGCAGTGCACTTTGGCGTTTGCCAGGAATGAGGCTGGATCTACACCAAACAAGCCAATGGCCACATTTGTCTGACTTGGGGGCAGTGCAGCCCGGCCGCAGGGTAAGCCTCAATTCCCACTTCTGCAAAGCGCCGTCTGGCTTGCCCGAGCAGCTCGGGAGGGATGCTGATGAGGAGGTGGGTGCAGCTGTGGGTGAGTGGGGGTGGACACGGCTAGACTCCCGCCCCTGCCCCCAGCCCATGATGATGGCAAGTTGGGCCCAAGAGGTCATCCTTTCCTCCAGCACTCTGGTGAGACAGCAAGAGGACAGATGGTCAGGGGTGGCTGGAAGGGACGTGGCTGGTCCAAAGGGTACGGGGGAGGACTCTGTGGTTAGACAGTCGGGGTTTACATCCTGGTGCCGGTTCCTCTCTGCACCTCCATCCCTTCATCTGCCGATGACAGCGGCTCCTGAAAGGGGTTGTAAAAGCGCCCCGGGCTGGTGAGCGGTGGGTCACGCTGGCCGCTGCTCTGCTATCTCTTTAACTTCTGGTGAACTTCAGGCTTCGATCAGGTGAGATCCAGCCTCATTACTTAATTGTTTCAGTGAGGAACACCTGCGAGCCCACGGGCAGGTTTGGGCAGGAAAGAGGGAGGACACCTGGAGGAGGTGGTGGGTGGAGGTGAGGGAGCTTGAGGCAGAGAGTTGCTCGGAGGGCTGGTGGGTGAGTCCGCAGCTCTTTAGAGACGTTGTAGGCCTTTGTGAAGTGCAGCTCGCTCACCCTTGGATGCCAGCAAGCCTTCCCTGGCCAGCATTGGGGGGACGACTGTCCTGGTACCAGATGACTAAGCAGGACTGAGGTAAGAGCCTGTGAGCCTGAGTGAGCCCGGGCATCCAGGGGGTGGCTGGGCGCTGCCCTGGGGGCCAGGCTGGGTGCGGCGGGTGGAGAGGGAAGTCATCTTTCAGCTCTGAGGAGCAGGACCACGTTTCTGGTGGGAACCCGGTTACCTGATAACTCCTGTGACTTCTGAATACTGGCTTTTTACCTTTCCTCTCCCCTCCAGCACTTCAGGGACCTGAGCCAAGGATTTGGACCTTGGGCCTCCTGGGCCCCAGCATGGAGCTGGGGGAGGCAGAATTCAGGAAGCCCGGGCCGCATGGAAGGGCCGGCGGGGTGGGAGCAGCAGGCCTCTCTCTGCTCCGACTCCCCCTCAGAGCTCGCAAAACCTTGCAAATGCATCTGAAAGAGCAGCCTTTATTTTTCTTAGCGGTAGTGGTGTGGTCTTGGCTGGGGACTGCCTTTCTGGGGTTGTACCCATTCACCCACTCCTGTGAATGTCCGCTTTTAATCGGTGGATTTTTCTCTGTCTTAGCACTGTGTGCTTTTTGTGAGAATGGTTTCAATCATAGGTTGTTTTTTAAAAGTAACCAGTTGTACTAGTGTATTTTCCTTCCGGAAATGGCCTTGTTGGTGTTACGCGTACATGCGAGTTGATGGGAGTATTTGGAGATTGCCGAAGCGATGAAATTGAGGGTGCGTGTGTTTGCCTCGGAAAACTGGGTCTGCTTGTAGCTCTCGATGGAATGCTCTGGCATTCACAGTGTGAGGTCTCGGGCTGAGGACCCAGGAGGTGGGGGTTGGTAGCTGAAATTTTTCGTGAAACCTCATGTGCCCAACGCACAGTGAGGCCAAACAAACCGAACCATCAGAGTTTGGAGCAGAGAAAGGCTAATTCCAGGGTTGAGCAGGGAGGACGGGGCAGCTCATTCTTGAAAGACCCGAACTCCTTCATGGTTTTTTGGGGAAGAGTTTTTAATAGGCAAAATTTGGGTCGGGGCAGGGCTGCAGGGTGTGGATCCCTCTGGTTGCTGGTGATTTAACAGGGTGGTGTTCCAGGAATTTCTAACCATCAACCAGAAGGTTCCAACCAGGCTGGGGTCCACGTACTTGTGCTCCGCCTAAGTCACCGTCCTCCACCTGGGTGGGAGCCCTAGTTTCTGCAGAAGAACTCAGAGCTGTGTATCAAATTGTTATGCACATCCGCTTCAGACCTGGGACCAGGCCCCACCCCGCACTGTTGTTTTCCTTTGTTTCTGCTTTTCCTCACTCCCCTAATTAGTAACTGTTTGAACCTGCCCTTTGGAACTCAGAGAAGGTCTAGGAGGCTGAGACCTTTTCCCTACAAACAAGAAACGGGACACAGAAATGTTTTGGGCCACAGGGTTCTGCTTGGTTTCAAAATGGCTGGGGCCTGTTTTATGGACTTTAAGAACATGATGGAAGGGGGTGGCAGCGATGTGAGTGAGGATACAGGGCTTTCCCTCTCTTTTCTGCTGTGTTTTGACTGAATTAAAGTCACATTTAGTAAATGGCATCAGGTGAATGGCTACGTACTGGGAACTCCAGGTATGTTCCTTTATTTAGTTCTTAGACCGACTAACCCCTTCAGGTTGATGATTAAGCCCAGTTTATAGATGGGGATGCTGAAGCTGGGTGGGGGAGTAATTTCCCTAAGGCCCCACAGTTGGGATCTGAACAGAGCTGGGATCCGACTACAGATCACTTTTATTCCCATGACCATGGTATTTCTACTCTGCTGTGTTTCCTTTCCCCTTGAGGAGATTTACTAGTAATGGGAGGCAGAGAGGTAAAGGGTAACGTTTCTTGAATGCCTACTGTGTGCTATCCCTTATGCTAAGTGCTTCACCATTATCTCTAGCCTGCAGCGCCCTGGGGGTGGCATGGGGGGTTGGTCCTGTTATGACCTTGGTTTCACAGAAGATGAAACTAAGGCTTAGGGGTCTTATGTGCCTTTCCTGGTAAATAGTAGAGAGGAATTCACAAGACAGCCTCCGTGGGCTCACAGTGAACAGACTGGGTATGGGAGGAGTCTTCATGGTCTGAGAATCCCCTGCCAGAATAATGAACGTACAAGCATGGATAGAGACTGTTTTCAGTGGATTATCAAATACTTGCAGAGCGTCAATTTTGTAAAAGAGTCTGGGTCTAAGATGCTGTTCAGAGATACTGAGAAGAGTAGGACATAGCCCGTTCTTGGGGAGTTGACCTTCTGGTCTGCTTATTGGTGTTACGGCATGCGGGAGGGGGCGGGCACTTCAGGTTTCCCAGAGCAGGTGTGGTTTGTGTGCTGAAAGGGTGAGTCGGATGTACTGGGGGCAGGGAAAACCTGAGGATGGTGGGAAGAGGTAGACTCTTTGGCTGGAGCAAGGCCGATTTTCCTGATTGAGGAGAGCCTCAGAGGCCAGGGTTTACTCTTAGAGTGGTACCTGAGCCACCTGACGGCAGTGGAAAGCCCTGGCCTGGGGGGTGCTTCCCCAGACTCATCAGGCAGGGGGTCTGGATTGGACTGGGAGGTGGGGGGGATGAGGCTGGAGAAAGGTCCACCAGGTTACAAAGCTGTTGTGAGCTACTGGGCAGGAAAAGGTTAATGCTGGACCTCCCATTAGAGTGAGTGGTTCCACTGGCAGTAATGTAATGCCAGGAAGAGGGGCAGAAGTCAACCTTGCTGATGTGACTGAGTTGGGGGTTCAGAGATTAGATGAGGTTCCTAGGCTCTAAGCACCTCCCCCGAACCGAGGATGAATTGATTTGCATTTTTTATTAGGAAACTCTTTCTTCTTGCCTGAGCTCTGCAAAGTTCCCGTCCATTACTTGGTGAGAGCCCCAGGTGTGACCTGTATAGTGATTTGAGCCTGGGATCATCTGGAGGTTGCTGTAACTCCGTAAAGGAATGGGCAGGGGAGGAGGCAGGCAGACGTCGGTCCACCACTTCACGGACCAATGTTGGCAGCCATGAAGGCTGGCTTGTCTTGGGCATGGAGTTCAGTCCTAAGGGGCCTGATGCATAGATAGCGGGGAGGGAGGAAGGAGAAAGCCATGAAGAAGGGAGGGAGAGAGAAGAAATGCCACTTGCAGGGCACTTGCAGGTTGTAACAGTTAAAGATCAGGTTGATGACCTTGCCTCTCTATCACTCTGTGTGTCCCACTTGGAGTCATTCTAATCCAACAGCAACCAACACTGTATTTTAGGATCCTCCCCCAAATTGGAGCTATATTCAGAATTTCTCAAGTTTTTTAATTCCTGAAAGTCTTTTAAATACGTCCTTCCAGATCAGGTATCACTGACTGAGGGGACTGAGGCTCTCTTGTCTAGCTTGCTGTCAGACTGTCATTGTCACCAAAACTTGTCTCATTGCTAATTATCCCACTTTTTTTAATCAGTCTTTTTTTGGTTGGGAGTAATGGGGGAGGTAACTAAGTTTTCATTTGATTTATTTTAAATGGAGGTACTGGGGAATGAATCCAGGACCCTGTGCATGCTAGGCGCGTTCTCTACCACTGAGCTAAACCCTCCTCCTAATTATCCCACTTTTAGTGAAGCAATCGAGAGCAACTGGTAGGAAATACCACTTCGATTGAAAGGTGGTTTCACTGCATTGATTTCTTTAATAATTAGAAACAAGTTGGCGAGGATGTGGAGAAAAGGGAACCCTTTTGCACTGTTGGTGGGAGTGTAAGTTGGTGTAGCTACTGTGGAAAACAGTATGGGGATTCCTCAAAAACTAGAAATAGAACTACCATATGACCCAGCAATTCCACCCCTGGGTATATATGTGAAAAAAACAAAAACATTAATTCGAAAAGATACATGCACCCCAAAGTTCACAGCAGCATTATTTACAATTGCCAGGATATAGAAACAACCTAAGTGACCACCAACAGATGACTGGATAAAGAAGATGTATGTATATACAATGGAATACTGTTCAGCCATTAAACAAAAATGAAATTTTGCCATTTGCAGCAACATGGATGGACTTGGAAGGCATTAGGTAAGTGAAATAAGTCAGAGAAAGACAAATACTATATTATATCACTTACATATGGAGTCTCAAAAATACAACAAACTGTGAATATAACAACAAACACAGATGCAAAGAACAAACTAATGGTTACTGGTGGGGAGAGGGAAGGGGGAGGGGCAAGAGGGGTAGGGGGTAAAAAAAGTGTTATTATGGGATTATGTGAAATCGTGTGTGTGTAACTTTTGAAAATTGTAAAGCACTATAGAACTTAAAGAATCTTTCATTCAGTAACAAAATTAATTAGAAACAAGAGGCCAAATGTGGGGACCTTCTCTTGCCCGGGAGGAGTAGCGGAGATGAACTTCTCACAAAGGGAGCTTTGGTGAGGACATGCCTCAGGGATGCCCCGTGTGGGTGGTGGTGCGCGTGTCTCTGGTTGTTCCTGGTGGATCCTGACCTGCAATTCCATCGGGTGGTCATTCCTGACACTTTCTGTTCTATGAGGTCAGTCTGCTTGCTTTATTTATAAGTTTACCAAGTGACCTAACTTCTTAAGGAATGTTATTCCTTGGAAGATGACATCTGAAGACATACAGATGTGGCCACATAGTCTGATGAGGCCCTTAATTCGTTCTGTGGTGAAGAAGCTGTGTCGAAAGGGTACTGGATGAAAAGAGGGTGTTCCGAAGTATCCCTGCACCTGTGCTGTCCGGTGGAACTTCCTGCCGCGCTGGAGATGTTCTGGATCTCTGCTGTCCCGCATGACAGCCACAGGCCCCATGGAGCTCTGGAGTGCTTGGAATGTGGCTAGTGTGTCTAGGGAACTGAATTTTAAAAATTGTATTGACTTTTAATTCATTTAAATTCAAATAGCCATACGCAGTAAGTGGCTACTGTACTGGTGAGCACTGCCCTGAACAACAGCCAGAGGAGACCAGTTACTGTGCTTAGAACTTGGATGCAGGTCTTAGCTGGGCAGGCTGGTTTGTGAGATACAGGCTATTTTAGTGGACACTAGGAAATCTAATAGATGGCATAGAATTGTGAGATTTTATATAAATGTTGGAATTCAAAGAAGACTTGGGTGAGTTGGAGTAGGCGGGGAGGTTTCTTAAAGGAAGAGGGCATGCCCATAGCTTTCAGGTCTTCTGGAATCATATCTCGGCAGCCGTTAATGTTCTCTTTATTCATGCTCTTAGGGAAGGAGTGTGGTATGGAAGACTCCAGGCCTGGGAGCCTGGCATATCTGTGTGTTTAGATGGGGGTCACCTATGCAAGATACTTAGTTTTCTAAGCCTCAATTTCTTCATCTGTAAAATATGTGGAATAGGACTTGCAGGAGCTCAGATAACTTATACCAGGTCCCTAGGGTCTTGGCACATAATAGGTTCTCCATGAGTGTAGGCATTATTATCAGAAACAGGATTAGCATATATATACCTGAAGCTCCCTGACTTCTGAAAAGTGCGTGATGAGACGGGGTTCAGACTCCTTTCCTTCTTGTCCTCTGATGAGGGAGATCTGGCTCTTCACATGTATTGAGCCAGGAGTCCCGAGACTGTCATGGGGAGAGTGGAGAGAAGGCAGGAAGGGTGTGACAAGGCTAAGGAATACACAGAGGGGCTCTCGCAGAATTGAGGACTAGACTGTGATAAATAGCTTCTCCTCTTCGGTCACTGGTGAGGCACAAGTTTATCGGTGTGTATTGCAATCTTCTGAATTCCAGCTTTCATCCTCCTCTCCTCCCAGAAGAGTATGAAGTGGAGTTTACAGCTTACACACTCTCTGGGGGTCTGGGCATTTATTTGCGGGGCCCCTTGGACACCTCCTGGAGGTGATCTCATCATCACTTCCTTATCTGGGTTCTGTGTTTACTTGAACACTTGAGGTTGATTTAGTATCTTACAAGAACTGAACATTATCTTCCAGACATCATTAATCTCGCCTTTCTTATCCAGTGTAAGTGTGAAATTAATCAACAAGGAAAGGGAAATTAATAATATGTTGGTAGTCATCATTCATCAGGAGGCTTCACAGCAGGTATGAAATTAACTTTGAATTAATATACACTTTAACAAATTAAAGGTATAGAAAAGGGTTATTTATTATTTAGGAAATGCCCCTTAATGCTTCTTGCTTGGATAATTAGTTAGATGATGGGTGGTGTCTGGTGGTAAGATCGTTGGATATCGTGAAGTCACCTTAGGACCCATAGAAAGCATTGTATCAACTTTTTTTTTTTTCAATATTTCACTTAGAGAAATGAGATAAAGCCAGATGGTTAATGCGTACTTGTTTCCTGTCAGTTGAAAAGATTTGCCCAAATACTTGCAGTTTTGATCTCTATTTACAATAAACTAAATTTGATTCCTGGTTCTGTGTTTCCTTGTTATGACATGTGGTATGATCAGTTTCAAAGGATACATTATTATGAACATGTTATAGAAAAGGATGGAGCATTATAATTATAACTCTCTATTGCAGCTTTTGCTGAGGTTGGTAAAGGACAGGCTTTTGTTACTGAATCGTTCCTGTAATTATCTCAGAAATAACAGGCAACAGTCACCTTCCATTAGGGGTGGGAGAGAAGGAGCCTTACTATTTAAGTGAAACACATAAGGTACTGAATGAATCATCCTTAGCCTCATCATGAGGAATTAAAAATAGAGAGGAACAGTTGACATCATCCTATAGCAGGTTTTTAAGGAGCAGAAAGATGGCAGATAGTTTTTGAAGGAAAAGAGCATCCTGAAGTGGTGTCCCAGCCCACATGTGAACAGCCTATTGGCAGTGGTTCTCAAACTTGAGAGTATATCCTGGTCTCCTGCAGACAGGGTGAGGGTCCCAGCCCGGAGTTTCTGATCAGTCGATGTGTGGTGGGGTCTGAGGTTTTACATTCCCACTTTCCCAGTTGGTGTCGATGTTCTGGTTTAGGGGCTGCACGTTGAGAACCATTAGGCT
Organism: Camelus dromedarius; assembly: GCF_036321535.1. NCBI lineage: Eukaryota > Metazoa > Chordata > Mammalia > Artiodactyla > Camelidae > Camelus > Camelus dromedarius. Next base: position 17,242,192 of record NC_087439.1, read on the forward strand.
AAGGGAGAGAAACTTACTCCCAAAACAATCTTAAGACTAATTCCCTAGTGCCTGTTGAATAATTTTCATGAAAATAGCAAATTTTGTTTGGGGTCATGTGTGATTTTTGTAAAGGGGAATCTGCTCCTTGTTGACACTGTAAATAAACATTAAAAACAGTTACAAACCACTACAATGGGGTATCACCTCATATGGGTCAGAATGGCTATCATCAAACAGTTTACATATAAGTGCTGGAGAGGGTGTGGAGAAAGGCAACCCTCCTACACTGTTGGTAGGAAAGTAAATTGGTGCGCCAGTATGGAAAGTAATATGGAGGCTCCTTAGAAAACTAAAAATAGTTACTATATGATCCAGCAATCCCACTCTTGGGCGTGTAACCAGAAAAATACGAGAACTCTTAATTCAAAAATATCTGTGCACCCCACTGTTTACAACAGCACTGTTTACAATAGACGAGACCTGGAAACAACCTAAATGTTCATAACTCAGTCACTCAGACACAAAAAAGAATGAAATAAAGCCATTTGCAGCAACATGGATGGACCTAGAGATGATCATACTCAGTGAAGTAAGTCAGACAGAAAAGACAAATGTAAGATGGTATCACTGATATGTGGAATCTAAAAAAAATAATACAAGTGAATCTGTTTTCAAAACAGAAACACACACAGACATAGAAAACAAGTGGTTACCAAAGGGGAAAGGGATAAATTAGGAATATGAATTAACAGATGCTTAATACCACATATAAAATAGACAGACAACTAGGATTTATTGTATGGCACAGGGAACTATATTCAATATCTTGTAATAACCTGTAATGGAAAAGAACCTGAAAAAACAATAAAGAATATATAAGTGAATCACTTTTCTGTACACCTGAAACTAACACAAAATTGTAAATCAACTATAGTTCAGTCAAATTCTTTTTAAAAGTTGCAAACCTAGATAATTGGTCTTGTGGCCCACTGTCGTCATGTCTTGGCAAAATCTTAGATAAACTTTACTGACTACAAATATTATGTCTATAATCCAAGTTAGTGATGAATTCAGAAGTCACAAAGTTTAAATATTTTTCTTTTCTCATCTGTGAATCAAACAGTACCTGCAGATCAGCAATAGGAGAAAAGTCATTTTAACCAAGGGTATTCCAGGACCCAAGCCACTAAATCATTGTTACTGTCGTACATGCCTGACATAATAGCTGTCGGCAACATGAAAATGTAACACGCTGGGCACCAGGTAGTGGTTCCAGGCTTCTCACCGGCTCTAGAACTGCCCTTTTATTTTCTTATTAGTTTATTATCCCCTTAGAAAAATAGCCACCACAGTAATAATAATTGCCCACGTTTGTAGAGGGCTCGCTGCCTCTGTCATGTGGTGGCGTTGCTGTTTGGCTATGTTGCGGTGGTTTGTGAATGCCCGCCACCATTTCTGATGGAGGCACTGTGATTACCTCTGCTTCAGACCCAAGAAGACAGAGGCTTGGAGAGGCACTTGGTTGTGAGAGTTGGGCCTCTGTGTTTGAGTCTGGGCAGTGTGTGGGGCAGATTTAGATTTGAGTCTATTTTGGGAAGCTCTTGGTGGAGCCTTGATGAGAGACCTCACTGAAGTGGAAAGATGCTGGGAAGTCTGTTGAAGTGTGATGAAACCAAACGTATTTGGTCAAGATTATGTACGTCCCGGTGTCGAGGACCACTCTAGATCTTTGTAACTGCACAAAATTGTCCTGTGTGGTAAATTTAGCTTCCCTGCCCAACCTAAGATGAACGCCACTTGAAGCCAGTATTGTAATCATAGGACCTTTTTTCTCTGTGACTGTCTGACATTCCCTAAGGAAGATTGAATGGCTTAAGGCTGATAATGATGGTCATGATTTGTTTCTAGTGTGTGCCGCTTGGTCGTCTTATCATTGGAAGGCTTTTCTCTAGGCATGACCATATTCTAGGCAGAACTGTAGACTCCCTTCAACTATTTTCTCACTTGAGTCAACAACATACAGGATGGCTTTGGTGTTCTTTATGAGCCATGTTTGCTTAGGTTGTGGAAAAGGAGAGAGGGAAAGCCTGCTTTGAGTTATGTCCATGGTTGCATCAAGATTCTGAGACTCTCCATTTAGAGAGACATTGTCCATAGGGAATAAGAGGATGGAAAGCTTGAGTGTAGAACTGAAAAGGGGTCAACCTGACAGATGACTGTGCTGAAGGGCATGAGGGGTGAGGAGGCATGAAACCCACATGTCTGGAATTGGCCTCCATCGTCCTGTGTCATCATCAGATCCAGAGTAGATATAGCAGAGGTGGTCTTTGAACATGCTTGCTTTATCATGGCTCACCTTTACAGGTGCTTTGTGTTTTTCCTTCTAATGTCTTTTATTGAAGTATAATCAATTTACAATGTGTCAATTTCTGGGGTACAGCATAATGTTTCAGTCATACATACACATACATATATTCCTTTTCATATTGTTTTTCATTGTAGGTTACTACAGGATATTGAGTATAATTCCCTGTGCTATACAAAAGAAATTTGTTGTTTATCTATTTTATATATAGTAGTTAGTGTCTGTAAATCTCAAACGCCCAATTTATCCCTTCCCACCCCCTTTCCCCTCTGGTAACCACAAGTTTTTTCTATTTCTGTGAGTCTGTTTCTGTTTCGTAAATAAGTTCATTTGTGTCTTTTTTTGTTTTAGATTCCACATATCAGTGATATCATATGGTATTTTTCTTTCTTTCTGGCTTACTTCACTTAGTATGATATTCTCCCGGTCCATCCATCTTGATGCAAGTGGCATTATTTTATTCTTTTTTATGGCTGAGTAGTATTCCATGGTATATATATACCACAACTTCTTTATCCAGTCATCTGTTGATGAACATTTAGGTTGTCTCCATGTCTTGGCCATTGTAAATAGTGTTTAGAGATGCTTGGAATGGGGAAGGGGTGATAGGCCAGATACTCGGAGATTTCTAATAGAATGCCACTCTAGAGGGTGGAGCTTGTCAAGTTGGTTACTTTGTGGGTTATTTACAATTTCTTTTATCCAAAATATAAAATGAGAGGGGTTAATGTTTGAAAATGGGATTCCAGTTTTTTCCTACATACTCTCTCACTGTGTATCCCCGATGATTGCTACCTTATTTTTCTTTCTAGATTGAGTTGCATTCTCATGATTGCTATTTACAAATGCTTTCACAGTTTAGGTATAATTAACGGAGGAAAATCAAAGCATAAGCCCAAGAAGTGATTGAGGGAGCCTATTAATACATAGAAAAGATACTTTGGGGTGAAATCTTGATGAAAGCTGTGGAGTGGTGCTGTATTGAAAATTAGGAAGCAGAAAGAACTTCCTTCAACATTTTCTTTATCTATAAACACAGCTAGAAATAGCTATAAACTTTCATTAATGTTATAGACTTGGCTCCACAGGAAATGATATTTAAGATTAGTTGAACATTAAAGCTTTGCTGAGGATAAAAGTGAATGGCCTTTGGGTTTCTTGGTGACCATGAATTTTGCAAAATGTACAGAGCCAAGCATGAGGCAATAGTTTTCCTGTGATTCAGGGAGCAGGCAGCTTGTCTGATTCTTAAGGTGAACTCAAGATTGAGTTCTTAATTAGTATGAGTATTATTAAAGAAAAAAATCCAGATTTGAAAGCACCGGGCGAGGTAAAGGGTAACAAAGTTTTAGTTTTTTTCTTTTGGGACGTCATGAACATTTTGACTTAAGTCACCACTGCCTGTGCACTTGATCCCAATACTCAAAGGCAAATTGCCATGTAAGATACTGCATTAAATGTTTATGAAAGCATACAGGAAAGAGTGAAAGCACTGGAAGTAAGTTGATACTATTCAGGTCAGAGGCACCTGAGTGTTCTCTTGCTTAGCCGGTACAGCTACACACAATGAGTTGTTTTTGATGTTGACCAAGACGCTTAGGATTGTTTTCTTGAAATAGATCTTGGTGTTGCTTACAGGAGTTAGTTGCATTTTCCGTACCACAATAACCCAGTTTCAGAACCCATTTCTTCACCTCAAAGCCGTCTCTGATAGAAGCTGTTATAAAAGTGGCCACCCGCATTGATCTAGTTCCTTCCAGCCTTCATACCCATCTTGAGTAGACACTTGAGGCGAGACTGTTTCATGGAGGTGGTGGATTTGGAGTGACGGCAGGTCAAACCTGCTCTCCCAAGTGGCCCCAGTGCACAGCCCTCTGCTATGGCTCAGAGATTGCTGACACAGACAAAAATGTTAATGCTGTGAAGGGCAGTTATATGCTGCAGACCATACAAAGAGGGAAATCAGCTTTGGATTAAAAATAACAACACTGTTTCAGACATTTTCCAGCAGAATAGTATACATGTTTGTGGTCCATGACTGTCTTCGGTAGAAAGTAGACCAGTTGGCTAATCTTAGAAGACCTCTGGGTGGTCAGCTTGAAGATGGGTCTTTATTTTTTTTCCTTCCCTCCTTCCTTACCCCTCTGTTGAGCTCTCCTTCAGTTTTATAATTCTCTGCTGATAAATTCCATGAATATCAGAAACACCATATGTATCTGTTAAAGAACATGTTTTCCCCCTTTTCTTTTTTTATAAAGGCATTTTGTAGAGGGGAAAATATTAGCAATATCAGAAGCACATAGTAGATATGTTTATAAAATGGCTTTTTTTTTTTTTTTACTGCTTTTTTAGTTTTATTCTTCAAGGTGAAGCAGCTACAAGTAATCTGTTACAGTAGAATGAGCAGGCTTATAGTTCAGTTGGCTTTATCTCATACTGCAAACTCCTTAGTTTTTTCTTGTCATAGAGCTATGTATTTTAAAAATTGTGTGTATACACTGTGTGTGTATATTAATGTAGCCTAGTCCAAAAAGCACTAGGCTCAGTAAAAGCTTTGGTTTAATGCCTCCTGAGACTTGGAACAAAGAGTGGTTTTGTGTGGATGCTCTGTCTTTGCCAAGGGAGCCTTACTTCTACCGAACTACAGATGGATGGGTTTGGATCCCAACAGGTGAGATAATATAATTTTTTAGATAAATGCCTCTGAGTGTGGAAAGGATAAGGCCTCTACTTGGCTATTTTTAGGTATTTATCTTAAAAGGCAGTTGGGTTCCAAAATGGTAGAGGCGTAGTTGGTAGAAGCCCTTTGGCAGCCTGTCCATTTGCCACGGATCAAGTCCTTAAAGAGGAGAAAGTTAAAAATGTCTCTGTCCTTGTGACTGCAGGGGTGATGACTGTTCTAGGGTGACATGGGGGGGGGTGCATCCTTCAGGCCCTGTAAGTACTGTGATAAGCAGCTGTGAACCTGGTCAAGGTCAGACCCAGGGTGTTTGCCCTTAGGAGGGAGAGGACCAAGTAGCTGAGTCAGGTGTTAGTGTTTGGAACCATCAAAATACACAGCCGTCCCAAAAGGCCAGGAGGTTCCTCTTCCAGTGCACCTCAGTCCTGAGGGGGTGTCTCCAGCTACCTGGTTACCGCCTGGTGAAACTGAACTTTTGGGTTCATCGGGCAAGGAGATTTTATCTGTCTGGAATTAGTCAAGCGACTGGAGCAGATGGCCTTTTATTACTTTATTCAGTCATTATGAAACCTAAATTTATTACACTGGATCACGGCCAGTTACTCTTTTTTTTTTTTTTTAATTTTAACACCTTATTTATTTTGCTCTTAAAAAATTAATGGACTTAATTTTTTTTAGAGCACTTTTAGGTTCACAGGCAAATTAAGCAGAAAGTGGAGTTCCTATATCCCCCTTTTACCCCACCCCAGTTTCTCTTATTTTTAATATCTTGCATTAGCATGGTCCATTTGTTACCATTGATGAACCAATATTGATACATTATTATCAACTAAAGTTTGTTTTTTTTTTAACACTTTAAAATTGTTTTGAGAACAAAGAATATGGGACAGAGACCATAGGTGGCTCACAAAGTCCAGAATATGTACTATTTGGTCCTTTATTGAAAAAGTTTGGCCGGTTACTTTTAGATTGTAGGACTGGCTCCCTTCAGAACAGCTCAGCCCAGACCTGACAAAGAGGTTCATGATGTGAACGTAAGCAGAGCAGTGAGCTGGAGAGTGTGACTCACAACGACTTCATGATCTCTGAACTGTGCCTGTATCAAGGAGTTGATGTTCAGGGAGTACATTTTCCAAAGCCTCCAGTTACAAATATATTTTCTGGAGGGAGCAATTTGCTAAGTACTTTCTTGTTTTAACTGTAAGAATAGTCTTTCATGCTTAGAACCACTGTCCAAGCTACCCTTGAGAGTCACCTTGGTAAATCAGGCATGCAACTTAGAAGAATATTTGGATTTCACAGGCTGATAGGATTTGGGTGTTGAGGTTAAGGGGCAAGCAGAGTGAAACATTAAACATTCATAATCCTTGTTTCTTTTATGTATGTGGGTCTTTGAACAAACTTTGTCTCTAACAACATCCCAGGAAAATAAAACCACCCCAGCAACTCAGAGGCAGATTAATGTCTGATGTGAATAAAAGCCTTAGTTAGAACTCGAAAATTGGGTGACCCTGTGACTTATCAGACGCTTCTCTCAAGCTGTCACCTTGAGAGTTTGTCCCGTTGAGAGAAACCAGAGAAACAAGAAACATTTCCTTCAGAACCTCAAAGAGATTTCACATCTCTAAAGACATGGCGTTTTGTCTAAGATGGAATAAGCATGTTTAATCCATCACAGGCACACCTCCACCCCCACATCACACACATCACTTGCATGGAATGGGCTTCATTTCAGAGACTGGACAACTGAACAATCTGTCTTTCAGGGTATGTTCTGGAACTACTGTAGTGGTGACAGATAGGGAAGTCTGTTCACTGCCCTCCAGGAGCTGCCTGGCATGGCGGCTGGGGGTGTAGCAGGCTGACATCAGGGAGGCTCTGAACTGAGTCTGTGGTCCCTGATGCCCAGGTACTGGGGTTTATGCTCTGCAAAGGATGAGCATCTTTCTGCCTTTTCTGTGCTGTGATTTTTTTCCCCCTGTGCTGTGTGGGGCAGAGCAGATAGACATGTTGACATCGTGTGGCACTCCTGGGCTGTGTCCGTCTGCCACCAAATGCGCCGTCACTTTCCCCTGCAGCAGGCTGTACCTAGCTGCCTTTGGCAGGGCCTCTTGGCTCCTCTGGAAATAACTCCTGAAAGAGCAGCTGTGTGTCGGCCTCCTCCAGAGCCGTGGAATTGGGCTGTTGTCGACCTGTCGTTGGAGGAGTTCCCAACACAGCCGACTTGGCTGTCATTGACATTTAGAACTTGAAAGCCATATCACAGATGAGTTTGCGTTTCTTATGATCCTTTAAATAGCCTTCAGAATATAAAGCACGCTCTACACACTTGGACAATGCCCAGGAGTCTGGAAACGGTTGGGTCTTCCTGGAGGTGGAGACGCAGCTCACCCTTCTCCCCTGACCATACTGTAAAACCGTCTCTCTTCTGATTCAGCTGGGAAGAAGCTGTCCTGGCTTTATGCTTAGATTTATGTGTATATGAGTCAGTTTAGATCAGGAAGACTATTGGCTTCTGAAAACAAATGACTCTTTAACTCTGATGGTCACAGAGGCTGGGGTAAGAAAGGGTATTCCTGGGAAATGGGTGTCAGAAAATGTTTCTCAAATAGGTTGGTAGACTGAGTACATGGTTTTTTATGCCTGACTTTCCCCGAGAACCGTCTTGTTTCATTTCTGGGGCCGTGACTAGAGGATAAGAATGCAGTGTTCGTGGTAAAAATAAAAATGAAACCCAGACCCTCCCCAGCTGATCATGTGAACACATATGTCCAAAGCCGAGAAGGCGGTAGAACTCGTTTTCCTGACTGTGGGTCTGTCTACACCGTAAACTCCCGGAGGACAAGGCTGGCCTTATTTCTCTTCATACCACCAGTGGCAAGCGCAGAACCCGGCCTGTGGCAGCAAGATGAGCTGAACAACCAATGAGTGTAAAACAGAAAAGGTTTTGGGTAGGAAAAGTTTTGTCTCACTTTATTTTTATCCCAGTAGCACAAGCATTGAAATACAATAATCAGCAAACCCAGATTATGGGATTTCAAGTTAATGACATTTGCCCGTCGACGTCAAAGACGAGTAATCTTGCAAGAGCTGTACCAGATATGGAGACCTTAGATGCAAGGAGAGTGAAACAGCCTTCACTGCCCATGCTCAGATTTCTTTTTGTGGTTCCCAGGACATTAGCCGCATTTTAGGAAATGTCAGTGCCTGACCTTGGTTGGCTGTGTGCTGCGCAACCAAGTCCAGCATCTGTCTTACCTGGAGTGGGGCGGGCACAGCCTCTTGAGCCAGCTTGATGGTGACCATGGGCTTTGGGAAGAGAGGCAGCTGGGGATGGTAGTCACCGTCCCAGTCTTTGCCTGTGTGGCACACTGGTACTCTGTCTCAGAGCCCACGAGGTGCCTGCCGTCTGTCTAGAGGGGCCCGTTGACAGAGGGGCATGTTGGGTTAACCTGCTTCTCCTCTGGCCCAAGGGAAAGACTAGGGTGCATGGCGGGCAGAGGTCAGGGCTGCGGCAGCCCCTGGTCTCATCGCGTGGCCAGACGTGGAACAGCAGAGCAGTTGTCTCCACAAGGCGTGCCTGGTTTTGACGGGATCTAATCAGAATTCCCACTTGTGGCAGGAGGTTTCAAAACAGCATCATGCATCTGTTCTCTGGCTTTACTTGAGAAAAAAAATTTAAAATCTTGAAATATTTCAGATACCCAGACAAGTGCAGAGACTTAGTGGAACACTCGCTCATCATCTGCTTCCCCCTCCACTCCCTGCCCTCCTGATCTCACAGATGACACCTGTCTCATTAACTGTGAAAGGTGCTTATGTTGGCATATGTTAAAATTACCATCCTTTTGTCCCCGGGAATTCTAAAAAAAAAAAAGTGGTCTGCCTGGAACCGAGAGCTACCTGGAGCCCCAGGGTACCTGCGCTCTGGGGAGGGTTGGTGCCACCTGGCTCCACCCTCACCTGCGGTTTCCTTTCTTCCTTCTGTTAGGTCATCACCATCATCGCCATCCATCTGATTTTCTTGTTATTTGTTTTCAAGGAGGTGTATACGTTTCCTTCCTTCTCTCCGTATGCTCCTCTTCCACTAGTGCGGGACTCCCTTGTAACGGGCAGTTCAGTGGGTCCTGCTGGGCAGAGCTAATGCTGTCCTCACATCCCCTTCCTTTCTCATAACGGTTCATCACACCTGATGCCGCACACAGACCACGCACTCTGTAAGTGACCTCTCCTTTCTCCCCGAGCCAGTATGGAATCTCCAGATATGTGGACCTCGGTGGAGGAGAGAGGCGAAGGCTGTTGTATTTTCCTCTCAGGTTTGGATGATGGACAGTCAGCGTCTGCTGGGCAGACTGAGGCTCTCACTTGGGTTAGTTAACATGGATCGGGGCCACTGACAGGTTTGCAGTTGTTTCTTCTTTTACCTTGGCTCTTCTCCAGGACCGGAGTCCTGTGTTATTTTTGCCGTGTTGGTGGTTGACTGATCAGTCACTTAACCCTTCGTTTTGATCTGAGCCTCAGGATGGCTTACAGGAATCAGCACCCACAGGTCATGGGAGGGGCTCTTGGGAAGTTTACCACCACCCATTTAATGGGAGATGCCACCTAGAAAGGAGGGGTAGAGGGAGCTATTGAGCCAGGAGGGTGGGGCAGGAAGGATTGAAGAAGGGGGTGTGGTTACTTGGGGAGTTTGGTTGAAGAGTCTGGGGACTCTGGGTGCCTGGAGAAACAGAACAGGTTTTAAATATTCTAAACCATCATGGGTTGGTACCATAAAAACAAATGACTAGAAAAAATGAAGTGAAAAAAGAAGGAAGTCTAAAATGCCAGCCTTCAACTTTATTACGAGATTCAAAGACATAAAACCACCCTGTGCAGTGGGTGTACAAGTTAGCAGAACACTTGCTTGCTCACTATTGCTTCCTTTTGTCCACATGAACTTGTTTATTCCTCTTCTGTACCTGTACGTGATTATGGCCAGGCGTTACATTTTTATGCCCTGGGCAAGAAAATGGGATGAGAAGATTGGAAGTGGACAGGGACTGCTCAGGCCGCTGTCAGCAGCCAGGATTGGCTGGTGCCAACCATGAGAGTAAATTGGCCATGTGCCCTTAACAGCATTTGGACCTTTTTTTTTTTTTTAAAATCAAGGTATTTATGAGTTGAAACTACTGCTTAGTCTTTTAAAAGTAAATAGCACTTAAGCAGAGGGAACCCATTGGTGCAGGAGGAGCCAGTAGCCCATGTTGCAAGGTGGCAGGGGTAATGTACTTGATAAAAAGCTGCAGTAGCTCAGTTTTGTGAGTGCAATTTTCCCCCACTGCAGCAGCAAATTTAAAGAAAGCAAACCAAAGCACCTTCATTTTATCTCAATCTAGAGAGTCAGGTTGTGAGAGGTGAGATTGTGGGAGGGCCAGGTGTGTGTGTGTGTGGTGGACTGGGTCTTGGCAGGACAGTTGGAGGGTGTCATGTCCTTTTAGAGCCAGTGTGTTTGTAGCGTGTCAGTCAGGAGAACGGGATGAGGAATTGGGAGCAGAGAACTTACTGCGGAAAATTGAGTTTGTGGGTGATAAAAAAAAAGGTGAGGTACCAAAGAGAATGTGTGCCAATCCCGAGATTGGCAGCCAACGGAAGATGTCCCACCCCTAGGGCTGAAGAGGGCATGGAAGTTAGAGGTGTTACCAGAAATGGAAAGTAGGTCCCTCTGGAAAGAGCTGCGTCTGTGGAAGAGATGCCCATGGGTGGATGGAAAGGGGGCGAGAGACCCCGGCCTCTTCCCTGCACCTGCCCTCCCAGCTGCCGCCGGTGCCTCCCACCAGCCAACTCTACCTGGAAACCAGTTGGCAAGGGAGTTTGGGAAATGTAGTTCTCTGTGATACTTTGCAGAAAGGACAAGGAGTCCAAAGAATGTATGTGAGATGAAAAAAGTAGATGGCTGCTGTGGGGAGTGTGATCTTTTGGTGGATAGATAGGAAGATCAATAGACTGGGAGATGGATTTAGAGAAGAAATTTTCTGAGTTATGATTTTTGATTTCTTTGTTGCATGCCATATTCCCCGTCCTGGGTTCTCTATCACCATCTGTGTTCTTTTTTCATGATTTTGTTACGTTTTTTACACCATCTGATATTTTGTTGACCTATTTGACTCCCCAGTAATAACAATGAACATTTATAAAGGGCTTTGCACCAGGAAGGCAGTGTTCTCAGTGCTTTATCGCTATGAATTCACTGTCTCATCAGAGCTGCTGTGAGGCAGGTACCGTTGATCCTCATGATTTGCAGATTCTATATTTGCGAGTTTGCCTCCTTGTTAAAACTTATTTGTATGATGCCCACGTAGGTAGCTGCAGTGTTTGATCATTTGCAGACGTATGTGGAGTGGAGGAAAGTTGAGTTGCCTGATGTCACTTTTCCAGCTCAGACTGAATGAGGAGATACTCTGCCTTCTAGTTTCAGGTCTCATACTGTAAATAGGTGTCCTCTTTGTGGTCTAATCAATGCAACTCTTGTGGCATTTTTGTGCTTTTTTTCGGTTGGTGATTTTGTTGTTCAAAATGGCCCCCAAGCCTGCAGCCAAAGTTATGTCTAGAGTTCCTAAGTGCACGGAGGCTGTAATGTGCCTTGTGGAGAAAACAGGTATGTTGGATAAGCTGCTTCTAGCATGAGTTATATAGTACTGTTGGCTGTGAGTTCCATGTTAGTGAATTAACGGTATATATTAAATAAGGTGTCTTAAAACAGATGCACATAACACATGGTTATGTCTTTTTTATTGAAATATAATCAGCTTATAATGTTGTGAAATATTAGTTTACAATGTTGTGTTTATTTCTGGTGTCCAGCACAGTGATTCAGCTATTCATATATGTATTTCTTTTCATATTTGTCTTCATCATGGGCTGTTGCAAGGTACTGAATACAGTTCCCTGTGCTGCACAGTAGGACCTTGTTGCTTATTTTATGTTTAGTCATTAGTATCTGCTATATGTCTTGATCAGTTGACAAAAATGTTCTGACCAGAGGCTCACAGGAACCATTCCCCTAGGAGCACTGGTTTAAAATTCTCCCAGTCGGTGTTCACGGTGACTTTATAGAACATCACTACTGCAAATGATGGCAGCCGGCTGCGCCACTGTTGTCCCCAGTTTGCAGACGGAGACCGCGGCGTGTAGAAATCAAAGTTGCCCAGCGTCATCCAGTGGGATCAGAACCCAGGCAGTCTGACTCCCCACCCTTCACTGCTGGCTCAGCGCTTCGATAGCTGTTTCATACTCTTTCCCACCTTCAGAATCTGCTATTGGAGCTGCTGGAACACACCTGAGGGCTGTTTTCAATGATAAAACACCTGTTGGTGGAGCCAGCAGTTACCTCTGGTTCAGATGAGAAGCATGATGTGTATAACCCTACAGGAGAGGTGATAATCTTTGACATCTGTATGAAAACCTCCATGTAGTTCGAAGGAGTTAGTTCTCATGCCAGCTCTCCAAAACACACATCACCCTCCATTTCATAAATAAAAGCTGGCATCCTGGGAGGCTGTGATGTGGTCAGGGCCCCACGGTGAGAAAGTGGTAAAGCAGGGACTCCAGTCCAGTTTCCTGTCCTCGAATTCCCCTCTTTTTGCAGCACCGATGCTGGCTCTCCGTGCGGCTCGTGGTGGAGGTGGGGGGGAGGCTTGCCTTGTTGCTGCTATTCTGATTTGCTAGGTGCATGCTGCTTTGACCTCAGGGAAGTGCAGAGAGTTAGAACTGGGCGTAAAATAAGTGATTCCAAGCGAGGGTCCGGAAATATTGTCTTTAAAATGATCATTTATTTCCATGTTTATAGACTATCTTTCATGGGCTGGAGTGGCCTTTTTGGAAAGATGTTAAGTTTGTTTCTGTTCATTAGGGAAATATCTGAAAATAAAGGGAAGAATTTGAGAGGGCTGCTGGCATTTCCTTGGGGCTATACACTCACCAGCCATTGCGCCTGCCTGGTTTCTTTAGTTGCCTTGTGTATTTAAATGTGTATGTTTGAATAATAGACGTACTTGTTAAGAATTAAAAGGGTGCTAGGAAAAAAAAAATCAAGTCTCCTTTCCCTGGGGCAAGCTTGATTCTTGTGTAATCATCCAGAGATGTTCTGACCTCCACCCCAGGGACTCTCAGCTGGTGGTGATAAGGGACCTTTGTCACTTCTTGGTGGGGGGGGGGGAGTTTGTTACTGGCCTATAGTGGGTAGAGCCCAGGCATGCAGATAAACATCTTATAACACTTGGGACAGCTCACAGCAAAGAATTACTCAGCCCCAACTGGCAATAGTGCTGACGTTGAAAAATCCTGCTCTACCTTCACTGGAAGCTGCAAAGGCTATCTTAACATGGGAAACACAAAAGCTTTTGTGCCTGAACTTGGGACATCTATTGTGTGTCTTCAGAAGACTTCTGTTTGCATGGTTCTTTGTGGGAGCAGTCTTCTCCAGGTGCGGCTGTAAGGGGCTGCGTCCTCTATGGCAACTGAGAACAATACAGCTGACTTCAGCCAGCCTGCTTTGTTTGTGATCACAACGTGTGGGCCAGTGATAACATAGTTTCCTGGGAAAAGCTTTTTTATTTGCTTAAGTTCTGAATAATTGCTACTGTTAATAATTTGAGATAAATGTATGTAAATATATGTGTATTTCTCTGCACATACTTCAGATGAGCAGTTTTTTTTTCTTAATTGAAGTCTAGTCAGTTATAATGTGTCCATTTCTGGCGTACAGCACAATGTCCCAGTCATGCAGATGTATACACACACGCACACACATATTCTTTTTTCATATTCTTTTTCATTAAAGATTATTACAAGATATTGAATATAGTTCTCTGTGCTATACAGAAGATACTTATTTTTAATCTGTTTTTATATATAATGCATAACATTTGCAAATCGCAAACTCCCAAATTTATCCCTTGCCATCCCCTTTCTCCCAGTAACCATAAGATTGTTTGCTATGTCTGTGAGTCTGTTTCAGTTTAGTAGATGAGTTCATTAGTGTCCTCTCTTCTCTTCTCTTTTCATTCCACATATGAGTGATATCATATGGTATTTTTCTTTCTCTTTCTGGTTTACTTCACTTAGAATGACATTCTCCAGGTCCATCCATGTTGTTGTAAATGTCATTATTTTATTCCATTTATGGTTGTGTAGTATTCCATTGTATAAATATACCATAACTTCCTTATCCAGTTGTTTGTCAATGGACATTTAGGCTGCTTCCATATCTTGGCTATTGTAAATAGTGCTGCTATGAACATTGGGGCGCACATATCTTTTCAAATTAGAGTTCCCTCTGGTAACTCTATTTTTAGTTTTTTTGAGGAATCTCCATACTGTTTTCCATAATGGCTGCAACAGACTACATTCCCACCAGCAGTGCAGAAGAGTTCCCTTTTCTCCACCTCTTCAGCATTTCAGATGAGCGCACTTTTAAAAATACTTCCCCTTGAGCAGACATTGTATTCTAAATGGAAGTTAATTTGGAAAACTGACAGACGTGGACCGAGTGATACCTGTTGATTTGAAAGTTCTAGCAGTTGGGCATTGTTGGAGCTTGCTTTAGGAGTACTTCATGCCTTTTGCCCTGATGGTACAATGTGTTCTTTTGTTTAAATAGGGCTTTGTGATAAACAATGATAGTGCAGTTTGAGACAAAGGAGCAGAAATTGAGTTTCTTCAGTTCTGTCACTCTCTGTGACCATTTAGAATTCTTATCTGTGATTAAAACTTTAAACAGTGAGAGAATGAGAAACTCCTAGGTGTCTTATTGTTTGGTAAATGCATATTTTGGTTCAGGGAAGAAATATTTTACAGAATTTTAGAAGTAACTGTAAAGCTAATGTTCTTTTTACGTGCTTTTTTTTTTTTTTTTTCTCTTTTGGGGTGGGGGAGATAATTCGGTTTATTTATTTAAAATTAAAAAAACCATTTTTTTAGCATTTAAAATTATTATTTTTAATGGAGGTACTGGGGATTGAACCCAAGACCTCATGCAAGCTAAGCACACACTCTACCACTGAGCTATATACCCTGCCCTCCTTCACATGGTTGTTTTAAAACTAAATGATTCGAGCATAGAATGATGATTATTGTATGACTGTTGCTGGAAACAGTTTGGTTGTACAGAGGAGGGGGTGGTGGATAGTGGCCCACGCTGAGTGTTTCCCGTGCTAAGTGTATGACTGTTAAGAGGGCTGAGATCTCTTTATTGAAGTAACATTGGTTTATAACGTTATATAAGTTCCATGTGTACCACATGATATTTCTGCTTCTGTACACCCTACAGCATGCTCACCACTAAATATTTAGTTTCCATCCATCACCGTATGGTTGATTCCTTTTACAAATTATGCCCTCCCCTCTCCCCTTCCCCTCTGGCAACCACTACTCTGTTCTTCGTATCTACTTGTTTTTTTTTGGTTGGTTGGGTGTTCATTTATTTTGTTTTTTTGTTTTGTTTTTTATATTCCACATATGAATAAAATCATCTGGTATTTGTCTTTCTTTGTCTTATTTCACTTAACATAAGACCCTCAAGGTCCATCCATGTTGTTGCAAATGGCAAGATTTTGTCTTTTTTATGGCTGAGTAGATATACCACATCTTCATCCATTCATCCATTGATGGGCACTTAGATTGTTTCCGTATCTTGGCTATATTGTAAATAATGCTGTGATGAACATAGGGAAGATGGTTGAGATCTTTAAGAAAAATGAATGAAAGATTGAAAGCAGGTCCAGGGAAGCAATTCGTTATTTCTGTTGATCTAGTTTCTGTCCATGTCAAACCCTTGTTCTTTCAAATGCCACATAGAATTAAAGTTTCGAACTCTTAGGGTCTTGGTGAGATTTTGCCCTCTACTCTAATGTTTTTAAACTTTAATTGAATTATACATAAAGAACAGTGTACACATTGTTGGCATACAGCATGATGAGTTATCACAGCCAAATGCACCTGTGTAAACAGATCAAGAAGCAGATCGTGGGCTGTACCCGGCAGCTCCCATGTCCTCCCTTCTAGCCTGGATCTCCATTCACCCCCATCCCAAGCACAACCATCCACCTGGCTTGTTAGCACAGATTAGTTTTGCCTGTCTTTGGATATTATGTAGATGGAATCAATTATACAGTGCATAAAGAGAAGACTATTTTTTTTTACCTTTTTAATTGTTTCTTTTTTTATTGAGGTATAGTCAGTTTACAATGTTGTGTCAATTTCTGGTGTACAGCACAACTTTTCAGTCATACGTGAATATACTCATTATACTCATTTTCATATTCTTTTTTACCATGAGCTACTACAGGATCTTGAATATATTTCCCTGTGCTATACAATCTTGCTTATCTATTCTATATATACCTGTCAGTATCTACAAATCTCGAACGCCTAGTTTATGCCGTCCCACCCACCTCCCCTCTGGCAACCACAAGTCTGTATTCTATGTCTGTGAGTCTGTTTCTGTTTTATATTTAAGTTCATTTGTGAGAAGACTAATTTTTAACCCATCACTTCATTTTGATTCTGACCAGAGGCATGTGAAATATTCCAAAATGTGGCAGTTAAACATCTTGGCAACTTGCAGTGGTAAATTGATGAAAAAAAAAATCCCCAGTCTGTGTCATGTGTGGCTTTGCTAATAGCAACATTGGCCTTCAAGGTAGTAACATTTAACATGCTTGCTTCTATAATAAAAAACATAACTGACCTAATTATGATCTTGTGTGCTGGGCTTTATAGAATTTCATTTGGAAAGCAGTTGGGTAGAGATGAAATTTGAATTTGTGTACATATCAAAGCAGTCAGGTTCATTTGAAGCTAGAGTAGCTGGTAGGTTTAAGGTGTGGTCAGTAAACTGGATATATTGTGTAGAAGCTTATAAATTGGATTTGGGTTGGAAATCATAATATTGCAGTGTGATCTCACTGCGTCAGTATGATATTCAGAACACCATTTTCTGAGTAGTAAGCATGTCTTGTCTATAGGGACAGAGTGGATGGGTTGTTTACTAGTTGAAGTTTGAGTCACGGGGATCTGAATTTGTCCTTCACATTATGGAAAAAATTCAGTCCTCAGTTTGAAGGCCCTCGGGAATGTCGAGTGGTTAAATTAACGTCAAATATTACTGGGAAAAATAATATTTTGGCCTTCTCTGCAGCCATCATCCATGGTGAGACGATGTGCTCTGACTCGTTTCTGGATCTGTCAGAGGCTGGCTCCTTCTCTGGCGGCCAAGTTGGGAGGCTGGCACGGCTCTCACTGAGGTGTGATGTGGCGTCGGGCCACGTGGGACGTGAAAAGCACGTACCACGCAGCTTCTGTTGGTCCCAGCAGAGATGAAAATGAACAGTTCGAGCAGAATTATTCAGTCAGGGCTGTTTGTCTGTGGGAAGCTGTTTCTTGCTCATTTAACTTTTGGGTTTGTGAAAACCACCCCCCCCCTTTTTTTTTTAAACCTTCTCCCTCTGAGTGGTTTCTAGCCATCTTCTGTAATTAAAACAGGGAAGAATCTTCTGTGCCTTAGTCTTGGAAACGTACTTATATCCAGTCACTAAATCTGCCTGTCAAGTCTCTGATGCAGGAGAGGTGGTGCTTGCAAAAGAAAACCAGTTCAGGAAATGGTATCTGAGATGGGAATCGGTTCACACCTCTCCTGGGCTTCAGGCTCTGCAAAGTCACTCAACTCCACGGGAGCCCTAAGTCCTGCTGCTCAAGACTCATCTTGGCACCCAGCCCCCCATTCCATTCCAGGCGTGCAGGGGAATGCGCCCTTCAGAGTCACTGGTCGCTGGTGTCTCTGCTCCACGCACACACTTGCCCCCGCTGGGGATGCCTTCCTCTGCCATCTTTTGTCTTTCAAGACTCCTTCCAGGGTTTTCTTTCTCAGAGAGGTCTCCCTGGATCCTCCTGGGTAGGATGTGATGCGTTTCTTCTGTGTTCTTGTGATATCCTGTGTATATTGTGTACTCTTGGATTTGTGCATTCTGCATGTGCTCGGCGTCCAGAACAGTGTCTTGCATGTAGTAGATGTTCAACAAGTTCTCATTGAACCAATGGATCGAGTCCACTTTTATGTTATATTCGAATGATCAGTTGATGTCTGTCTCCCCACTACAGTGTAGGGGCTGGGATCCTGCCTTTTCATCATCCCGTACTCAGTGCCTGACAAAGGGACCCCAAAATGTTTGAGTGGCAGGCAGGCAACTGGCCTGGGAGGGGAGAGCATTTTAGAGGCAAAGGAGAGTTTTTCTTGCACCACAGCCGTTTGTTTGCGTCGTCCTGAGCGTGTGGGCAGAACCTCAGCCCGCGGCTTTGTGATCAGCTGCAAGGCAATCCCAGAAGGCCGTGGGGCAGGAACTCTGCCCTCCAACTCCCCCGCCCTCCTCGCCTTGTTTTCCCAATGGCAGTGCCCCTGTGCACGGGAAGGTGTCGGCGAAAGTGTTCACCTCTCAGAGAAAATGCCTGCCAGTGACGTCGCTTACCCGGCTGGTGGCTCATGCAGGAAAACATTAGGAGAAAAGAAAAACTTAAAAAACAGTGGGCTATAGAAAGGGAACGTTAATTATCATCCTTTAAAGGAAATAACTGTCATTTTTACATGATAACTGTGCAGCCCTGTAGAGGCTGTCTTATTTCATTTCTACAATAATTTTGGTATGAGGGCTTCCTGGATTCAGGGACTCATCTCCTAGAATCGTATCTTAGTGGTGTTTTTCTCATTTCCCAGAAAAAGAAACTTAAGTGATGGGATAGTGCTTTCCCAGATTTGAGTCTTTATTTCCCTAACCTGCTCAGATCTCTGGCAGTCACTTATTTACCAGTGCACATCACAGGTGGTGAAATGTATACTAAGGGAAAAACAAAACCTGTAGAGAGCAGAGACATGTGACTTTTCAATATTTCCTGTGTTCTTCTGAGATGCCAAGGTCCCTGCCCGCAACGTGTACCCTGTCCTTCCAGTCAGATCGTTCCTGGTTCAGGAGAAGGGATTCTGTGTTGCAGGATTCCCTGGTTCCTTGGGTGATGTTAGGGGCCCTTCACACATGTGGGGACCCTGGATTACAAGCAGAGGCACATGCCTGAGGTCCACAGCTCCCTGCTGCCAACCTGGGGGAAAGAAAACGAGAGAGAGGCTGTTTCTCAAACACATTCCTCGCCCATCCTCTCCCCAAATGGGAGAATCAGGCAGATCAACATTAAAGGTCCAAGCAAAGCCTGTTAGGATTTTAGCTGGAACATGTAGGCCTTTTCTGGAGTGATAGTTACTCTGAGTGGAACACTCATGCTGGCCTGGGGACACGGGAGATGGGTTCAGTCTCATGGGCAGAAAGGATAGGAGTGGGGACCAAGCAGCCCTAGGACAGCGACTTCCGTCAGGAACAGTCCCCTGGCTGGGAAGCTCTCGTCTGGAGGGCCTGCCGATCTCTGCCACATGTGACAGTGCCACTGCAGGACACTGCCTTTCCCAGACCTGACGGTGGTCAGCTCTGTCAGTCACCACGAGCCTGTCCTCAGTGTCACTGCTCTTGCCCAGAGACAAGGAGAAGAGTTAACTTTGACCACTGTGGAAGCACTGAAGGCAGTGTTAGGGGTGAGATTCCAGGCCAGGGTGAGGATCCCTGCTCCCTCCCTCTCCCCCTCCCCCAAAAACGAGGAGACCCCCCCCCTTCCCACTCAGGCCTGAATCCCACTGAGGGGGCTGCGCACCCCCCACCCGGCTAGAAGGCCTTTCCATCACTGGTTTCTCACCCTGAGGGGTAGGGGTTGATGCTCTGTTTTCCCAAACTGCGATTTTTGAAAGGATGAAGCACTGAGGCTTACAGCGGTAGACTGGAGGCTGGCCAGACTTGCCTGTCTCCACTGCTGGACTGCCCGGGATCCCCTGACCCAGGGACTGCCTGTTGGGGTTCAGCATGTCCCCAGGGCTGAGCCTGTGGTCGCCCTTTGGGAGGATTTCAGTGAGCAGTGACTGTACAAGAGAGGGGGGCGCTGGAGACATCTCCTCCCCCCTCAAATTCTTTCCACCCATGTCCTCATGGAAGGGGTTGGGAAGGGCAACAATCCTTATTTCACTACTTGGGTAAATGTGTCAACCAAGAAGCACTTTGGGGCCTTTTGGTGTCAAAGTTGGGTTGTCGTATGATGTTGTAGGGAGTCCTTGTGCTCTTAGGATCAGAGGCGCAGGGTACGTTCACTGGAACATTTGCCTTTGTGGGATGGAGGGTGTTGCCCCCCGAGCTGGCAGACGAGACTGAACCAGTGGTCCCAGGACAGGGGGGTGTGGACAGCCTGGACACAAAGGTGGTGGGTCCTGAGATTGATGGCGGCATCAGCGCCATCCATCCCTTCACCTGACAGGTGTTCACGGAGCTCCTCCTGTGTGCCCAGCACCGTTCTAGGCATGGGGGATAGAGAAGAAAGACAGAGGAAGTGGAAAAAGAGGTAAATCACGTGTCAAGTGGAGATGAAGGTGAAGAATCAAGGCGGGCGAGGGATAGAGAGCATGTGTTGGGTGCCGTGGTCCCAGAGGCTGCCCGGGGAAGGATGTTTCTGCCCAGATCTGAACGAAGGCAGAGTCAAGGCAGTATCCAGGGGGAACGGAGCTCCAGGAGGAGAGAGCAGGTGTAGGTGCCTGAGGCAGGAACAAGACTGCGCCAGCGCAAAGGTCGTGTGGGCTGAGTGAAGGGAACAGGATGCTGAGTTTGGAGGGCGGCTCGTGCTGGGACGCGGTGAGCCTTGCTGCACGTGGTGTGGAGTTGAGGCTTCATTCTGTTGGTGATGGATGTGTTCGGAGAGTTTCTGAACATGGAGATGGCCTGATCTGACTTATAGTTTACACAGGTCATTGAGCTTGTCGGGAGAACTGGCTGTGAGGAAGCCTAGATGTCAGGTAGGAGATCAGGTCAGAAAAGCGAGTGTCCAGTATAAGGTGATGACAGGATAGACTCAGGGGAAGGGAGGGAGATGGTGATAAGGGATTGGATACTTCAGTTCAGACCTGGCCCCTCTCTGTCTTCATCTCCCATCCCTTTCCCACATTAATTTCACTACAGCCACACACATCTTCTTGTACTTCCCCCAGGTCTACACTTACTCTATTTTTAATATCATTTATCATTTCCTGAAATTATGCATATGTACACGTGCAATACATGCACACACTCACCTGTCCCTTCTTTGACTTTCTCTCCTGCTGGCATGTCAGTGCCCTGAGGGCGAGCAGGGACCTCCTCAGATTTATTGCTGAGTCCCGAGTGCCTAGGATGCTCAGAAGCGTTAGTTACTAAAGGAGTACGTGAAATGGAAGGACACATAGCTGATGTCAGTATCGCATTGTTTGTATTTGAAAAATTACCACCATGACCACTGAGGTTTTAATTGCAGTAGTAAGCACACCGAGGACATCAAACTGTAATACCAATTTAATAAAAGTGGAGACGTATTTGGTTAACACTGTTGGGTTTAAATCATTGGGAGAAAAAGAAAAAAGGGATTTGTGTCACCTACAGAGAGGTTCTGCTTGCAGTGAGGGAGGTAAAAATGAAAAGGAGCAACTTTGAATCTGTTCGTTTATTGCAGAGAGATTTGTCACGTTCATTTACTTCTAGAACCATCCAGCTGTTAATTTGTATTTTGGTTGGAAAAGACTTTCAGGGAAATAGTTAATCTCCCCCTGTGCTATATGTGTTCACAAAATTGGTTTTCCTGAGCTACAGTCAAAACGAGGTAAATCTATCATCAGAAAGCATACAGCGGGGTGAGTATAGCTCAGAGGTAGAGCGCGTGCTTAGCACGCATGAGATCCTGGGTTCAATCCCCAGTGCCTCCATTAAATAAACAATAAACCTAATCATCTCCACCCCCCCCGCCCCAAAAAGCAGTCTTCCCCAAGGAAATCAGCATGTAGCCATTCTAAGGATCGAGAAAGGGAGCCAGCCAGATGGAGAAGAGCAGTGACCTGTGAGCCCTGGGAGGGGAGGGGTGGGCAGCCAGCAGTCACGTCTTTCCCTCTGGACTTGTGGCTTAAGGGCAGCCTCTAGGGACAGAGGGGCTTGGTTTGAATCCTGGTCCCTTGATCATGTGACTTGGCCTTGTGACCTCAGGCAAGTTACTTAGCTTCTCTGTGTCTCAGTGCTGTCATCTATAAAATGAGAATAACAACAGTACTTACCCTATGAGGTTGCTATGAGTGAGTGAATTAAGTTCTTAGGTCTCAGAACCATGTCTGGAATAAGCAATTACTCAAAACTGTTCAGCTATTGCTACTATTGAATGGGGGAAATTTTCTAGTTTGCATAAATTTTAGATAAAAGCTATGTGATGGGGACCTGAGTACTGAAACAGTGTGTAGCACTGAGGTCAATGGGAAATGTGTGTTGGGGGCAGTATTTTAACACCAGCTGGTGGACTGCAATCCGGTTCCGATGCTAACCACCTGGAGTTCATGCAGATCCCAGACGTTAAAGGGTTTGGTCC
Organism: Camelus dromedarius; assembly: GCF_036321535.1. Taxonomy (NCBI): domain Eukaryota; kingdom Metazoa; phylum Chordata; class Mammalia; order Artiodactyla; family Camelidae; genus Camelus; species Camelus dromedarius. Next base: position 17,264,715 of record NC_087439.1, read on the forward strand.
CAATAAGATTGTCCCCGCTTCAGATGTCAGCTGCCAGTGGGGTCCCCAGACACTGACACTTGTGACTGGCTACAAATCCGAGGGTCTCCTATGACTCGCTAATTTACTAGAATGATTCAGAACTCAGGAAAGTGTTATACTCATGGTTACAGTTTCATTTGAAAGGATGTAGATCAATTGAAGAGATGCACAGGAGAGGTCTGAGAGGGTTCCAAATGCGGAGCTTCCATGCCCTCTCCCCGTGGGATCATGATGTGTTCCCTTCTTGACACATCATTGCATCCACCAACCAGGAAGCTCTGCTGAGTCTGGTGTCCAGAGTTTTTATTGAAGTTTCATTACACTGGCATGATTGATTGACTCGTTTGTTGGCCCTGTGGATGAACTCAGTCTCCAGCCTCCCTCCTCTTCTCCAGATTGGCCTCAAAGCCCTAATGAGCTAAATCACGTGGGCGATCTTGCTGGTGACCAGCCCCCAATCTGAGTCTTCTCTCTTACACAATCTCAGGTGTGATCCAAGGGGCTCAAGAATAACAATGACACTTTGTTACTCAGGAAATTCCAAGGATTTATAGTCTCCCTTTCAGGAACCAAGGACAAAGACCAGTCAGATTATTACACAATGGGGGGTTATATTTGAGTTAACAAGATACAAGGTGGTGGCCTGGCAAGGGAGCCCGGCCTCTGCCTGGTCTTGGTGTCTTCCCTCTAATCCTATGTCTATCAGGTTGGATTTGTGGTTAGGCAGCAATGTGTGATTAGCCTTTAACTCTAGCTTTCCTTTCTTTAGAGCAGCTTTATATAGTCTCATGGTGATTAACCTGTCTTGTGGGATCTCATAGTGACCTTCTATTAAATAAGTCACAAAGATAGCGTTTCTGAACGTGAGTCTTTCTAAGAGCTATTCTGTGATGCTCTGTGAATACGGTGAGTTGCTGACTGGTCATAAGCTATCTTTCTGGCTCCCAGAGGTACCCTTCTCAATATGGGCACCCCAAATCTGGCTTGTAGGTGGGCAGACCTTCTGGATCTGATGTTCTTGGCCACAGAAGACCTGAGGTCTGATGATCTGCAGGCTTGTGAGAAGCCGTTTTCTGTGATTGTCTGTGTTACTCTCAGCAGTCATTAGGGAATGCTTACCTGGTTTTCCCATTTGTTCTTTGATGCCTGTAGCAAGTGTGATTTTTATATTCCATGTCTTTGAGTCTCTGCTTTTCCTTTGGTATTCCAGACTGCTCACTTATGTGACTGTCAGTACAGGTTCTTCCCTACAATTAAAGATGGCATGTTTCTAGAAGCATTTTCATCTTTTCTTAAACATTTGTAACCCCCTCCCAACTTCTGTTGGGTAGCATTACCCAGAAAGGTTTATGAGGATCTGACGAGGGTCTGAGTGGCTGAAACACCCTAAGTAGATAAGAAGCTCATGGGAGGCCCTTTGCTTCCAAATCCTTTTTTTTTTTAATTGTGGCAAAATATATATAACATAAAATGTATCATTTCAACCATTTTTAAGTGTGCAGATCAGTGGCATTAAGTACATTCACATTGTTGGGTATCCTTCCCCACCACCCATCTCCAGAACTATTTCATCTTCCCCGCTGAAACTTGGTACCCATTAAAGGACGACTCCCCCCGCCTCCTCCCCCCAGCCCCTGACAGCTGCCGTTCTCTTCCTGTCTCTTTGCCTTGGCCTCTTTTAGGTACCTCACATAGCTGGAATCATATGATACTTATCCTCTTGTGACTGGCGTCTTTCACTTACAATGTCTTCCAGGTTTATCCATGTTGTAACATGTGACAGAATTTCTTTCCTATTTAAGGCTAAATAATACTCCAGCGCACATGGATACCACATTATGTTTGTCCATTCTTCTGTCAGTGGACGGAAGCCAGTGGTTGCCTCTACCATTTGGCTATTGTGAATAATGCTGCTGTAAACATGGGTGTGTAAATATTTGTTCCAGTCTTACTTTCAGTATTTCCAGGAGTGGAGTTGCTGGATTCCCAAATCCTTCTTTACACAGGAAACAAATAAACCATTTTCTTTTATGTGATGAACGTGACCAGGCCAGTAGTTCCATGCCAAAGTAATAAACCCAGGTCACTTTTTGATGAGTGAGCCAATGGGAAGTTAATAGTCCACTTTCTGATTCGACTTAGAACCGACGGCTCTGTTCATCACTTATGGGACAACCCACCAATGGTAATATTGAACATGAAATTAGAGGTCAGGGAGTAGCTGGCAGGATGTATTTCCAGAGAGCTCCCCACCAGATGTGCATCTTATCCGTTCTCTGCTTCTTCCAGAGCATTCCCCATGTGGTTGTATGGTGTAGTGGTTAAGAGCCTGGACTTGGCAACCGAATTACCTGGGTTCAAACTCCAGCTCCTCCACTTAACAGATGGGCAGATGACCTCCCCTTCCTGTGCCTCATTTTCCCCATCCATACAATGGGATTAAGAACAGAGCCCTCCTCAACAAATGTAAATCTCAGAACAGTGCCAGCACATAGGAAGTACCATGGTTGTGGTTTTTATTAGCAGTAGTCATATGCACCTATCTGATTGGCAAGTCATTTTTCAAATGCCAGTAAAATACAGTTCGTAAAAACTTCGGTGAATGTGCAGGGTATACAAGCATTCCTACACCTCACCAGTGGGGAGTATAAATTGGTATAACTTTTTTGAAAGAAAATGTGGGGATATTACTACATCACGAGCTTAAAAATTCTCTTATTTGGTCATTCCTTTCTTCTAAGGAAATCTCTGAAATGACAAAGGTGGGAGTGAGAGGTGGTTTATTTTTGTGTTATTTTCTAACATAGAAAAATTCAGAGAAAAATAAATGCCTAATACTGTGGGATTATTTAAGGGAAAACATGGTAAAATAGTGGAGTGGTATTTAGCTTTTAAATTGTGACCAAAAGATATTTCTTGTCATGAGAAAGCATTTAAAATGTGTCATTAAGATATAAAAGCAGGCTGTTAGAAAGAAATATAGTACTATTTTTGTGATACCTATGTATGTGTGTATCCATACGGTGTGTGTGTGAAATATACCAAAATCTTAGCAGTAGATATCTGAGTGGTGGGATGATAACCAGAAAGATGACAAATTTTAAAAATCAGTTATTTGGCACTGAGCAAATTTTTGACATCTGGCAAATGTTATGTTTCTATTAGAGAAAAAGATAGTAATTTCACTTGGAAAAGGTAGATTCTGATTGGTTAGATGAGGCTCTAAGAGCCACAGAGGGAGAACTGTGCAGAGGGGCCATCCTGATAGGGGTTCCCAGCACCCAGTGATGGGCTGACTTTTCCCCTGGCGGCTGGCTTAGTGCCCAAGCTGAGGTGCACCTGCCCCCAGAGTCCTCTGCCCAGGGTCCAGGCTTGGATGTGAACCCCTCCAAGTCTTTCAGCATCAGTGGATGCAGGGCAGTCTCCCTTGCCTTCCATGCCTGGAGTCCTCGTGCTTTCTGAAGGAATTTCGAGCTGAGACACTGGGGGGTTTGCTGGGATTCCTGCAAGTTGGGAGGGTGTTGTTTAATCACGCTCAGATGAAAGCTGGCTTCCCGTTTTGGGATCTCATTTTCCAGTCTTGTGAAGTCTTCCTGGCATGCCTAACGCAGACATTTATGTCCTTGTAGTTTTGTGCATAAAAGGGTAAAAATAAACTAGCTGGCTGCTCAGAATTGATCCTGAGCAATGCATCTTCCGTTGGACATGGGTGCCAGATGGCGCTACACCTCCTACCGGGTTAATGAATAGGCAATTGCTGGGAACCTTGAGGTGCTCTTGAATCGTTCCCTGCACCTTAAACACGAAACTCTGCCAGTGGCAATTTGCATTTGTTTCTTTTTCTCTCCCTCTTTTGATTTGAGGAAGGAGAAAGAGGTGACACGTCTCTCTGGAATCATTTCCCATGAGTTGAGTTAGTTTTACTGCCAGTGTTGTACAGATATGTCTCCCTAAATAAACATATGCTGTGCCGATGTCTGGGAAAAGCAAATTTCTTCTCATAGCTGTCTGTAGTGTAACGGTAGCTTTAAAATACAGTTCTACCATTGTTAATTATTAGGGAAATGCAAATTAAAGCTACAACGAGGTACCACCATCATCAAATAGTTTACAAATAATACATGCTGGAGAGGGTGTGGAAAAAGGGAACTCTCCTACGCTGTTGGTGGGAATGTAAACTGGTGCAGCCACTGTAGAGAACAGTATGGAGGTCCCTTAAAAAACTAAAAATAGACTTACCATATGATCCAGCAACCCCATCCCTGGGCATGTATCTGGAGAAAACTAATTTGAAAAGACACACGCACCCTGTATTCATAGCAGCACTATTTACAATAGACAAGACATGTAAGCAACCTAAATGTCCATTGACAGATGGCTGGATAAAGAAATTGTGGTATATATGTGGTATACATACATACACACACACACACACACACACATACATACATACATAGACACACACAATGGAATACTACTCAGCCATAAAAAAGAATGAAATAATGCCATTTGCAGCAACATGGATGGACCTAGAGATTATCATACTAAGTGAAGTAAGTCAGACAGAAAAAGACAAATAACATATGATTTCACTATATGTGGAATCTAAAATATGACACAAATGAACTTACTTACAAAACAGAAACAGACTCATAGGCATAGAAAACAAACAATGGTTACCAAAGGGGAAAGGAGGGAGAAGGATAAACTAGGAGTTATGGTTAACAGATACACACTACTGTGTATAAAATAGATAAACAAGCATACTGTATAGCACAGGGGACTGTATTCAATATCTTGTAATAAACTATAATGGAAAAGAAAAAAAAATCCAGTTCTGCTTCTGCCTTACGTGGAATAGGGTGCCTGTTGGTATTAGTGTGAAGGAGGCCAAAAAAACGGTGCTGGGGGCTGTAATACGACTCCTGGGACGGTGTTCCAGGTCCATTCGCGTCACTCATTCCTTCTCCAACCTTGTGCAATAACTTCAGGAAGCTAAGAGAGAATTGAAGTTGGGAGCCGTTTTGCCAATATCCACAAGGCTTTTCTTTATGATCCCAGTGAGTTGCTCAGGCTCTTACCACCCAGCAGTATTTTATTAGTGGCAGTGGCTGTGAAGGTCATGTGTCTTATTTTTTTTCATGGCCTCTGACCTCAAATGTCCCCAGAATACAGTCGGCATTGGGGTCGTGCATAATGAAGTTTGCTGACCTCCAGGACAAACAGCCTTTGGAACATTCCTGTCAACAGTTTGGATTCCTTTGAGGTCCCAAACCAATGTTGCATTTCTCACCCACCCGAGAGGGTGACCTGAATCCAAATTAGACGATACTGTACTAGAATTGAATCCTTGTTCGTCTTCACAAATGTTAACACCCTCGACATTTTTAAACTTGACTTGGAAAAATGTTTTCAGGGCAAAGTTTCCTGTTCTGGAGAAGGATTCATCTTTTCGGAGGTTCTGAAATAGTCTTTTGATTTTAGTCTGGGCATTGCCTCTAACAGTTTTTACATTTTTATCCACTTAAGTTAGAGAGCAATTTTCTAGAAGTTACCCTAGAAATTACAGAGGGAAGAAAGTTTCAAGTAAACATTTAATCATGGAGTCAGAAATGTCCCCTAGTACCCTGTGTTTATCTCCAATATGGGATGTAGCATGTGGTTTTATAATTTACATGTGGGGACCCCTCTGTTTCCTCCACTAACTATGAGCTCTTTTGGAATGGGTTGCCTTTGGCCTCATTCATTTTTGAATTGCTAGTAAATATCTACTGCATGAAGTGAATCCCACTGGAAGGTTTCCCTGGAGCCTTTTTAAAGTCTATAACCTTTGTTGTATCCGATGCCGGTGTGTATGTGTGTGTGTTTGGGGAAGAACTTCTGAATGGGCCGGGTGATCTCCTTTACTGACATTTCTTTGTGTAGATTGTGTTAAGGAGTGGCCTTTATTCTACGTGCTGTGCTGGAGAAGACCCCCAGTTAGATCTGCAAGGACCGGCGGCTCGGAGCTTTGCTCTGCCCGTAACTGGCTTGTGTTCTCCAACAAGTCGCTTCATATATCTGCGCATCTAGAACAAATGGTCTTGGAGGTCCCTCCACCTTTTCAATGCTGTGAGCTTCAGAATAAGAGAGACTTGCTTTATTTGGGAGGAACTTCAGGGTAAAGGTTTAGGTGATGCTTATGGAATTAAAAGTCACCTTCCCTCAGCTTATCATTTGAGGCCGGTCTCCACAGGCTCCTGTTTCCTACTCTGGGTATGGTTTGTTCTTTGGTGGTTGAATTTTCTCATTGCCCGTTTTGTTCTTGAACCTCTTGTTAAACATTTGTTTAGTCCCCGTGCCAAACTATAAGCAAGTAGCAGAAGTGGGAATTTCCACTGAGTGTAGCATTGGTCCAGATTTGCCTCATGCTTGGGGATGGTGACCACAACCTATCCTTGCTGTTTGTGAAAATATCGTTTCCCTTATCTTTGAAAAGAGAGATTTGAGGCTGTTGCTTCTGGTGTTCAAGTACTAGCATGGAGTGTGTGTGTGTGTGTGTGTACTTTTTTTTTTCCTGCAGATCTTTAGGTAAAAACAAATCTATATAGTATCTAAGGGAACTTTTGAAAACATTGTTTAATGTGTGTATGTTTTTTGATTCAATGTAGGATCTGTTTTCAAAGCAAAATGATCATTTTTAAAAAGTATGACTTAGTGAACTAGCCAATTGCTTTTCTATTAGGTCCAAAATTGTCTTTCTTTGAAGTGCAAGTTGAATTAATGGCAGTTGATGCTCCTGAGTGCCATGGAGCTTCAAGTCCACCTTTATCCTTTAAACTCTGAGTCTCCCATCGTAAGGGACTAAGGTATAATAGTTTAAGGCGGATTCTTGTGGTGGTTTGATTTACGTGGAGACTTCCTTAACGCATAGGGTCTGCTTTTGAATTTTCAGTAATTTTAAAATCAAGATGCATTATTCAAGAGTTTCATTCATTAGTTCACCATTCGTTGTATTCTTGCTGTGTCAGGCTCTGAGATGCATGCAGTGGAAGGGGGTTGGTGATCAGGCTTACAAAGATGAATAAGCAGTTTCTGGCATCAAGAGCCCAGCAGACTTGGAGATTAACAGGCATATGTACCACAATATATGACATTCCTTTTTTTTTTTTTTTTTTTAAGTACTCTAAGCCTTTAGGAGTTGGGACATTTTTTACATGTGAACTTGGCTATGATGAGGAATTTTCCAGGTCAGGGCGTGCCTTCCAGGCAGAGGGAGCAGCATTAGCATTGGAGAAGTGATGCTGGACTTGTTTCAGAAGTTGTGAATGAATAGTTTACATGGTAATTATTGGGAGATGACTGACTTCCAAAGGTACACTGAAGAGGCATCGATTGGCCAAAAGAGGAAAGCTCGTATTTTCAGGTGGGTCTCACACTTAAAGTTTGATGTTTGGGATTAAAGGGAGATTTTTGAGGCTCCTGACGTAAACTGGCTCTCCTTTGGAGTTGGAGATGCTAATGTGCACCATATTGTTAGGCTGAGGAGGAAAAGGAGGGGTGAAGGGGTCACTTCTTGATCAGTAGTTCTTTTATTCCATGTAGGAAAGAAACCCTTGTATAATGATGCATGTGCACCTGCTTTAACAGAAATTCCGAATGATAGTGACTTCAACAAGCTAGAGTTTCATTTTCTTTTGCATTAAAGTCAGCTGGCGTGGTCATTCTCCTCTGCTAAAGCCTCGGGGCCTGGGCTCCTTCCACTGGGTTGCTCTGCTATCTCCAGTGTTGCTCTCCTTTCTGTGGTCCAAGATAAAGGAGAAGAAGGGGTGAGAGGAAGGGCAAGGGGAGATGAGGACCCAGAAGTCGCACATGTTTCTTCAACTCTTACCCGGTCACGTGGCAGAATTCGGTCACATGGCAGGATTCGGTCACATGGCCACCTACTGTCAGAGATGCTTGTGCTCTGCTCAATTTCTTCTTCTGTGGTAGGGGTGGAGAAGGTTTCGGGGGGACCAGTAGCAGTCTAACACACCCTTGCTTGGACCTTGTCCTCTGCAGCTGCAGCTGTTGGTAACTAGAACTAAAAGCTTCTTTAAACCCCAAGTAATCACGAAGGTAGCCACAGCCCACTTTCACACTGAAACATGGGACAGATTTTAAGATCTCTGTCTGCCTCTTCTGCCTCACCGAGCCTATGAGCGGGCCTGTAGCTGCCCTCCGTGAGCCCCTCGTCACTGGCAATACAAATGCCCCGGTGGACACGCACATCTCTCGCTCTCAAGGTCTGTCCAGCTCTGAAGATTTCTAGCACTCTGACCCAGCGTTCCTCAGAGCTGCCAAGCAGCTGACAGCAATGCCCGGGAAGTTTTCTGGAAGAAGACTCCTTTTGCTCTTGGGTCCAGCTGGATGGGAGGCTGGGCTGTCTTGGGCCATCTGGACTCCCTCCAAGGTGGCTGAGTTAATGCGACCTCTGGGGCATTTTGGTACAAAGCAGCATATGCACCTGGAGTTCCCTTGGTGTCGGTGAGCGCAGTCAAACCACCCTTGCCATGCTTCTTAGAGCAGCTGCTCCCAAACTGCCCCATGATCAGAATCCCCTGGAGGAGGTGCCGGTTAAATGTGCGGGTTCCTGCATCCACCATGGGAGACTAGCCGGTTCTGAGTGAGGTACCAGGTGTGGACTTTGAAGCAACACCTCCTCCTTGTGGAACTGACGGTGGGGCAGGTTGGGGAATCACTGCTTTGTAAGCTTTCTCTTACTACTAATAACTCTCAGTAACTGCAGCTCATTTCCCCTTCCACTGAGGGGGTTGTCTTACAGCTCTGCTTCTAAGTGCTCAGTGCTGGGCTGTTTCTGATGCTCGCTCAGTATCAAAGAGACAGAAGTTGATTTTCTGAATGAACAGTATTTGTGTACTGCTCCCGGGTTCCCTTGAAATGTATCCTCATGGCATATTAGTTTCTTCAAACATGTTGGTTAACAGAAGGTAAAAATTAGCACACCAGGAAATGTTGCATGTGGACCATTTCAGAGAAATTAAATTCTTTCCTGTCTTCCAAAATTGGTGATAGATTTGCAAGTAAACATTAAACTCCATTCTGGAGTTGTTAAAGTAAGTCAGTGTTTCGCAGGGAAATCTTTTCCATGTCATCTGGCTAAATTCTTAGAGAACTGAATTCCTGTCCTTTCTCTATGCCTCCCATCCTCTGCTTCTCATGGGAAGACAGGATGTTTTCCTGTTTCCTGGTAGCTCGGAAGCTGTGTATCCCCTAAGACCAAAGCTCACAGGATGGGGCTGGAGTCCTGGAGGGCGTCAGGGCAGGGTGGTGGAAGCCGTGAGACCAGCTGTTGCCTGAAAGCCACTTTCCCTTTTGTGCCACCTGGGGCAGCCGGCCTGCTCTCTGATGGGAGCTGGCATGGCAGGGCTGCCTGCAGCTGTATTTTGTTAGCTTGCTTTGTTTTCTTTTTCTCAGAACAGTAGCCTGTTCCTCGTTGTTCCATTCACTCTGTGGGGAGGGAAGATTAAATCTCTGTTTAGAAAAACAGGATGATTTTTACCCTGTTCTGCATGCTGGTCTGACAGCTCTTTAATGTCAGTATTCTGTGATTTTCTCCAATGGTTTGATCATTCTGATATTTATTCTGTGGGTTTGTTCCCTTTGTCATGCAGGATGCTCTTCTTCGGGTGTACCTGGAGTCCCTTGGTCTTTCTTCTTTTCTTCTCCTCCCTTGCCATTTGCACTTTCAACTTTGGGAAGGTGGCTCCAACATCCTTTGTTTGGGAAATGGCTCTGCCTAATGGCTGGTCCGCTTTTGCTCCTTAGTCCTTTTGGTTTGAGGGAAGCAGGTGATTGCTTGGGTACCAGCTGGGTGCTGTGTGTGTGAAAGTAGGGCAGATGGCTGAACTGACCATGGTTCTTGCCTGCAAGAAGCTTCCGTAGTCCAGCAAACGTAACACTTTACGCATAATTAAAGCTGTTGACTAGAAGTATGCTTCTGGAATACCAGAGGATTTGTTTTTTGAGATCAACTTCTCTGAAACTAAGACTTGATTACATCGGCCTCTGCAGATAGCAGTAAGCTTTTTATTTGGAAAATGATGACTGTTTTAGCTGACTCTCCTGCCCCCGCCAATAAAGGCTGAGAAAGTCACAACTTTGGGGGAGTGTTCCAGAAATATGTGGGTGGCTGACCTTGGTAAGGACATCAGTAGTCATGCTTGAAGGGTTTCAACTGATTTTCTGCCAAGAGAATGTAGCTTTCAGCCTGAATGCTTCAGACAGGGCTGTCTGGAGGTCCCCTGACACTGTCTTCCTTTATGAGTTCTTATGGAAATTCCTCTTGTGTTTGCAGTGATGCTGCCTTCAAGGGGCGCAGCTCTGTTTCCTGGACCATGGCAGTCGTTACCAGTTGGTGGTACCACTGATCTCTCTCTCTTCTCTATTTAGCCACTCTTTGTGCTTCACTCCCTAAATGTAACCAGATAAACCCAATTCGGTGCAGGTCAAGTGTTTCTCAATGTCATCTCCATTGGCTGTTCGCCTTTCTCCGTTTATTCATTCATTCGAGCAATAGATGAGCTCTTACTATTCACTGGGCCCTGGTCTCATCACCAAGGATGAGTGCAGGGAGTGAGGAGTGGGATGAAAGGAGGCGGGTGAGGTAGCAGAAGGCCAGGTCGAGACCGTCTGCACACAGCCAGGGTAAGGAGTCTCCAATCTGCCTGCAGTGTAAAGGGAATCGTTGGAATGAAAGAGGACGGTCCTCCTGAGGACGCCTGTGCAGACGGCCTCACATTTCCACCAGGGCCAGTATCCTGGGTTTCTTACTTGTGTGTGGACAGTGTTACACGTTTGATTTCCTTCCTGGAAGTGACATGACATGCCATCCTGACAGCCTTAGTCGATTCATCCCACACAACCCAGGGCTTTATCCGCTGCAGCAGAAGCTGTCCTTGGTGATTATCTCGACTCGTGGAGGTGCTGCGGGAAGGAAAGTTCAGGCCACCCTTACCTGCCCGTCTGTCCCCGTGTTGATATTAACTGATGCTCCTTCTTGACTCTTGCTGCTGTAGGGAGAGGAAGGAAATTGAAATATGCCTGGAGCACATCATCATGACCCACATCCTGAGAGCTACGGCTGCCTTTTCTGTAACCTCCTTCCCCTTTTCCTTCCCCACTTGGGGCTGTGCCTAGAGTTTTCTATCTCTTCCTCGGCTCTTCTTGTAAATGGTCACCAGGGCTCCTAGTCTTACAGACTTGAAGGTCATGTGTTATATAGCATAATAAAATGCACAGTCACAGACTTTAGGTCACATCAGTGCCTGGGTTTTCTATAAGCTACTTTGGATTTCGAACACAAGTGAAAAAAAAGTGGGTTTATTCTTCCTTTTGGGGAGCTTATCTGTTGTTTTTTGGCTTAGCTACCTTCATTGAAGACCTGCTTTGTGCCTGATCTTAGTCCTGGTGCTGTTTCTGGAAAATGAAGAGGATGTGGTCCTTGCCCTCCCTGACCTAGTGGAGGCAGGTTGACCTGAGAACCATAAAGTCTTAAGTGAAAATGCAGAGATAGGTCCAGGGGTCAGTGGGAGCTCAAAGTGTCTTTTGGGGGCACTAAAGAGCGGGGTGTCTGTTCTTCCTAAGATGACGGAGTAGGGTGGGCTAGTGCAGGCCTCTTCTAGGCTTTGGCCGTAATAAGCCAATGCTTGTTCTCTGTCCCCTCTATTTGGAAAGCCTCTTTCTTTTTCATATTCTTCTATATTTGAAAACCAGCAGATGGGAGAAAAAGATGCGATGATGGGGGGAGGCAGGGGGGAAGAGCAGTCAGTCGGATGCCCCCTCGAAGCCTCTGGAGGCCCCTCGGAAAAGAAGTCACCATCTTCTGCCGCATCCAGTCAACCTGTGACAGCTCCAGGCACGTGAACCAATTTCGATGATTTGTCTTCAGCTCCTTTTCTCCCCTCGCCTTCAGGGTGACCTGTGCTTGTCAGCTCCCCCGGGCGGGTGTTCTTGTCAAGTGAGGTAACAGCTGCACAATGCTAATGAGAAGACAGAGCGGTCGCCGCAGTGGCCCAGTGGCCGCCTGGTGCCAGCGTCTTTAACTGCCTGACATACTGCTCAGGGGGCCGCACCCCGCCCTGCCGAGTGCCTGCTTCATTTCCTTTTTCTTTTTATTAACATGAGAGCAGCGACTACCCGTCTCCTCAGACGCTACTGATGCACACTCGGGCTTACACTGCTCTGTGCGCATCTGAAGTTTGTTGTCTGATACAAGCTGCCAGGATTTGGTATGGTTGCTATGTTAATTATTTTCCTTTCTATGATACAATAGTTGATTGATACTAATGAGTACATGCAATTAGTTTCATAGTATTATTATTGTTGAATCATTGTTGTTGTCATTATTATGGAATTGCTTTGAAGCCACCCAGCCCAAGGACCCACACCTGCGGAGAACTCTGTTATCTCTCTGTCCTCCTTTCCGCCATCCCCCTGCCTCCTGCTGCAGCAACCACTGGCCAGAATTTTCTGTTTCCTGTTCCTCATGTAACTTCTCTACTTCGTGGCTGGCCCAGGGCTCAGTACCCGGTGAGGAGTGCTGTGGTACATATCTGCTCCAGCTGCCAGCCCCTGTGGCCCAGTTCATGGTTTTTTCTTTTTTTTATACGCGGGTGAGTGAGTGAGTGGGGAATGTTTTTAGGGGCCTCCCCTACTGGTGAGATTCGCAATGACAATGTCTCAAAAGAGTCTATTTTAGCCAGGATCTTTTTTAAGTCAAACTTCATCCTATAAGACCCCTTGTCTCCTTTCATGACAATGATTTTGTCCTGTTCTCTTTGCCATGCTGAATGCAAGTCATAGACAATATAACCTACCAGCACACATGATTGGAACAAAAAATCAATGCAACTTCCTAACTAATGTAAAGGAGAAAATGACAGTAATGCAAAATCAAATAGGTATTTCATTATCTAAATGCTTGGGCCCAGCTATACTAAGAAGACAAAATGATGTCATCAGATTCCTGTATGTATTGGTAGAATTGCCAATAAATGGAATACTGCGTTGATTTGGTGACTCATATTCCAGACGTGGCTATGTCATCAGTGATATGATTTTTTGTTTGTTTGTTTGTTTTAGTGTTTAGTAGCTGGTGGTGAAGTTCAGAACAAAACAAAGTCTAGTCTTGGTTCATTGTATACGAGAGTTGCATTCTGGAAAAATTTAGAATATGTTGATACTGCAAAAATTATCCCCATCTGTGCTCCTGGCCAGTGGGCCTTACTCTCCACAGCTGGTCAGAATTCCCTGGGCTGCTTGTTTATAATGATTTCTGGGCTCTACCCCTGGTGGTTCAGCAGGTATGAGAGGGGCCCTGGAATCTGCATTTTTAGTGAGCCTACCAGATCATTCCAAGATGACTGGTTTTGAGACAAGCTTTTAGATGACTTATTTGAACTCAGTCCTTATTCACCATGAGCGCTCTCTGAAGGAGCGTCCCTCCGAGGGGAAGGGAACACACAGAGCCCACTTATTTTAATGTTAAGAACAGTGGTCTTCCAAGCTAAGGATCAGCCACAGGAGGAGTGATCAGATTTTTGGTGAGTCCTGGGAGGTCCTTTTCTAGCTCTATGATTCTTACATTAAAAAAAAGTGCATTTTCAAAGGCTCAGGTGATGGAAATATTCTATACCTAAAGAGATGCCCAGGGTCCTATGAGGCATGAAAGTATAAGGAGGCCGAGTGGTGCTCTGGAAGAGAGTGGGGACTGATCTGGCCTTAGCTCAGCTCTGGTGACCGTAGCAAAGTCTCTCCACCACTTCAGAGCCTCCTTGGGACTCTCAAGGGCCCAAGGCATGTTGGGTTTAATAGACCCCTTCCTCCATTAAAAAAGGATTTGCAGATGCACACTACTGTATATAAAATAGATGAACAACAATGTCCTACTGTATAGCCCAGGGAACTGTATTCAGTATCTTGTAATAACCTATAATGAAAACATATGAAAAGGAATATATATGTGTGTCTAACTGAAACACTGTGCTGTATACCAGAAATTAACATATTGTAAACTGACTATACTTCAAATTAAAAACAAAAGAATTGAAGATTATTGAAAATTATATTTTATGACTGCATCCCAGGTGCATTATGTTCATTTTTTCACTTCTGGTTTAAAAAATAAATATTTTTGTGGCCCCTGAAAGTTTCAAAGACCCTCACCACTGTGCATGCTGTGACTCGTGGATAAGCCGGACTTGCACCTTCCTGGACACCCTTTTCTTCACCTGCAGAGGGAGGTGGTAGTTCCTTTGCAGCCATGCTGTAGGCATTAGATGTGATTTGAGCAAAACCATCTAGCCTGTTTACCACCTGGCAAAGAGCAGGGTTGCTGTACACGGGCCAAGAAGAAGCATTCCATTTAAGAGCCAGCCTGTGCACGTGCATTTAAGAAGAGATCAGAAGTGTCCTTTCACGGCTTATTTTTCTTAATGAATCATGTTGTTTACATGGAGATTCATTTCCCTCCTAATCTTCATTTCGATTCAGGCCCACCCTCATTTCATATGTCCTCGTGATTCCAACCATCTGCTGGGTTTGACACCCCTCCCACCCTTTGGGAGGACCCTGTGGTCATGTACTCGTCCTTCAGAGGAGAATGCACAGAGATGCATGTGGTCTTACTACTGTTGGGAGGATTTCTTCCTCTCGGTGCTGGGTATTTGCACTTCTGCCCGCGTGCTCTTGTTCCCTACGGCATCCTCTTCGTCCCAGGCCAGGAGGTGATCTCTCAGGAGGTGGAATTGAGAGACTCAAAAGAAAACTTTGTTGTTAGCAAGTAGTGTGATGCCCTGAGCTCTCTGAAGCAGCAGAAACAATGTAAGATGGAAGGGTAGGGAGCCAGCTAGCTGGTAGAAAGGAGAGAATGGGTCACAGAGATCAGAGAAGCCAGCAGAGGGGATGGGAGTGAGGTGTAGGAATCCGGGAAATCATTCCGCAAAACCAGAGACTAAGATAATACGTTTTAGGGTGATTGGATACTGCCCTTGGATTGTAAAATCCTCAGCAGCTCATGACCATGTATTTATTGAACTCCCAATACATGCCAGGTGCCAGGGAGACCGTGGTAAAGGGTCATGCCCTCTCCAAGCGTGTGCTCTACCGGAAGGCATCACACATGCATCAACAAACCGCAAAGACCTTTCCAGGCATTCCGAAGTTTCCCGAAGAAGGCGGAGTGGGGCGGGAGGAAGGCATGTGACTGAAGGGTTGCTTTTGCTGCTCTCAGGTTTTAATCGTTTGAGGTGAGGTCCCTGGGAGGGAAGAGGACAGTCATGTGTACATCGGCAGGTGAGGAGCAGCGGGTTCTAAGGCTCTGAGATGGGATAAGCCTGGCATGTCCCAGGAGAGGTCAGAGACCAATGTGGGTTCATGCCAGTCAATCAGAAGAGATAGGGAGGAAGGTTGAGGGCTAGGCAGTGGCCAGATCACAGTCAAGTATGGAGTCTTTGTGTAGCTGGTAGCCCTGAGATAGTTTGTCAGCGGCAAGGGAGTTTGATTTCGCATTGAGAAAGATGACCAGCTGCCTTGTGGAGGATGAAGGCTGGTTGGAGGCAAGAGGGAGTCAGGGAGGGGGACGAGCTGGTGGTGGATGGCCAGAGTCTGCTTGGGAGGTGAGGGGAGCTTGCATTGGGGTTGAAGCAGTGGAGATAGTGAAAAATAGAGTTAGGGAAAATATTGGAGGCAAGGCTGGCAGAATTGCTGATGAATTAAATATGAGGACCTGGAGGCAGTGAGGAGAGCATGAAGGTGAAGGTGATGAGTTTTGTTCAGCGTCGGGTAGATGGTGGTGCCCTTGACTGAGCCGATGGGTGCTTCTGCTGTGAAATCAGCAGCTCTGTTTTTGAAATTTATTTTTTATTGAAGTGTAGTTGATTTACAATGTTAATTTCAGGTGTACAGCAAAGCAGTTCAGTTACACATATACATACATATATGTTCTTTCAGATATTTTTCCATTACAGCTTATTTATAGTTCCCTGTGCTATACAGTAGGTCCTCGTTGTTTGTTTATTTTATATACAGTACAAACCAGAAACAGCCTCTTGGACATAGGAAACAAACTATGGTTACTGAAGGGGAAAGGGCTGGGAGGGATAAAGTAGGAGTTGGGGATTAACAGAGACACACTGCTATATATATCCAATAGATAACCAGCTCTGGGGCTGACTCAGTTGGGAGATTTCCTAAACATTCAAGTGGAGCTGCTGAGTGGGCACATGGACACAGTGAGGTGGAGCTCGCTCAGGTGAGGAGTCAGGGCTGGGGAGATGAAAGGGAGATCGTGGGGCAGGGTACACTCACTAAGGTAGAGAAGACAGAGGAGAGCGTGGACAGAAACTGGGGGTGTCCCGGCACGGTGAGTCCTGGGAGAGGGGTCTGCCCAGGAATTGCTGTGGTGTCCCGAAGGCAGATCAGTGGAAAGGCACAGTTCATAAATAGAAAGCCCTACAGAGATGACAGAAAACCAGCATCATCACATGCCCAGAGGAAGAACGGTGATTGATGGGTTCTTGAGAGTGTCACGTTCTACCCCTGGAATGACAGAAAAGCTGTCTGGAGAGGGTGTTCCTGATTGAGGAATATGGTCCTTTAGGGTCTTACATTGTCTTGTATTTGTGGTAGGGATTATTGGCTTTCTGAGCAAAATCCTTTGACATTTGTGGATGGAGTGTACTCCTTGTTATTAAGAGGAATTCCCTGAAATGAATGTCAATTCTGTTTTCCCTCTAAGCTTTGCTTTATGAATTACCGTAAAGTTTAAGAAACTGGTGATAGGTGAGTGGAAAGAGAGAAGGGTGATTTCTGAAGCTTCTAAGGGCCACCAACTGCGGAATCTTGGCATTCTTTCACATCTAATGGGGGAAGGGGAGGTCATCTGTAGATATAGAGGACCCCCAGGATGCTGCTGTGACTAGTAGGGATGGGCTAGCTCCTTGCTCTCACCCAGGCCATCTCCCGACCTGTAGCCCGCATTTGGGAGACAGCAGGTGTATGAGTTTCCTATTGCTGCTATAACAAAAGTATCACACTTAGCAGCTTTAAACAGCACACATTTATCTCATGGTTCTGGAGGTTAGAAGTCTCAAGTGGGTCTGTGGTAGGCTGAATAATGCCCTGAAATACAGATTTCGGGCTCTGACTCCTAGACCCTGTAGATGTTACCTTAGATGGAAAAAGAGACTTGAGGTGGAGGGGCTACCCTGGGCTATCAAGATGGGCCCTAAATGCCATCATACATATCCTTATCACAGAGGGGCAGGGGAAGATGGCCCAGAGAAGGCAGTGTGATCCTGGGGGCGGAGACTGGCCTCATGGAACCACAAGCCAAGGACTGCCCGCAGCCCCCAGAAGCTGGAAGAGTGAGGAACAGATTGTCTCCTAAGGCTTCTGGGGGAAGCACAGCCCTGCTGCCACCTCAATTTCCACCCAGTGAAACTGAGGACTTCTGGACTCTAGACTGGGAAAGAATAAATCTCTGTTGTTTTAAGCCACTAAGTTTGTGGAACTTTGTTACAGCAGCAATAGGAGACTAGTACAGAGTCTAACTGGGCTAAAGTCACCGCCAGCAAGGCTGCATTCTTTTCTGGAGGGTCTGGGGGACGATGCTAACTTGCCTCTTCCAGGGGCCTGTCTGCAGTTCTTATCTGGTGGCCCCCTTCTGTCTTCAAAGCCGGTCTGTCTTGACACTTTTTAGACTTTGACTCTGTGCTTCCCTCATCCACGTGTTAGGACCTTGGTGAGTAAATTGGACCCACCAGCATAGTCTGGTCTAATCTTAAATTCACCTGATTAGCAACCTTAATCCCAGGTGCAACTTAATTTTATTTTTTTAATTGAAGTATAGTTGACTTATAATATTGTATTAGTTTCAGGGGCACAACGTAGTGATTCGATATTTTTATGGATGACACACCATCCAAAGTTATCATTATTGGCTATATTCCCTGTTCTGTACATTATATCCCGTGACACTTATTTTATAACTGGTAGTTTGTACCTGTTAATCCCCTTCCCCGAGTTCTTCCACCCCCCACCCTCTGTGCACCTCTTTAACTCCCCTTTGCCGTGTAAGACAACACGTTCACAGGTTCTGGGGATTAGGACAGGTGTGTTTTGGACAGGGGGCAATTATTTAAGAATAGTATATATGGTGAAGAAATAGGTCTTCTCTGGGAAACTAACTTGCCCATCCAGGGTTAGCCGCCTCCTCTGCCTACCTGAGCCAGCTGGACTTTCATGTTTTAGCCTCCAGATCAAACTTGGTTTCTCAAGGCACATGGCAAACACTATGATGATACCAAACAGGTTTAAAAAAAAAAAAAAAAAGTTGCTTACCAGAGATACTGGCCATTTGCTCCTGAAAGACACCAAAGTGATTCTGAGAGCCTGGTAATGAGTGACCTCAGAACGTCCTGCCTTCCTGGGAATCTTGTGCCCAGTTGTCATTGAGATCAGACGCCAGCCTCCATGATACGTATGGTTGGTGCTCTGTCATCCACTGTCCCTTCTCTGCCGCTAAGCAGACCTTGGGAGGTCAGTGCCTGCAGGCTTGGCAGAATGACTTTGCACAGCTCAGGGAGGATTTACGGAGGTTTCAGCTTTTATTCCATTGCCCTATTTGTTCGTGTGTCAGAACTCAGTGAAGGTTTATGAGACTCAGCTGGCCAGTGGCCACACCTTATTTGAAGGCAAAGAGCCCTTGTGTTCTATTTGTAAAAGATTTCACATTTGTCACCCTGTCCTAACCTTGTCAGCTTTGTTGCTGTCATTTGAGTGAGGGCTGTCTGGGGAAAGGAGCTGGAAGATCCCCAAGGACACCGCAAGTCAGCCCTTAGAACTGGAGCTTTCTGAATCTTGGCAGAACTTTTTCTTTCCAAGCAGACCAGTATTTTTCAAATTTCAGTTTTTACCATAGTCATGTTACCACCTGTACTAGTTACTTAACATATTTTTCTTCAAATGTATTCTTATTTTAAAAAGAATTTATTATTACTTATATATCATACATTTATCATTTGCTTTAATTTGGTCTCATCCAACGGACAACGTAGCCAGAGAAATTTTGCATGCTTGTGCACGTTAAAATAATTACTTAACTATTAGAATATTTGGACGTTATGTGTACCAGAATGTAAATGTATTGCACTCAGAAAAATACTGGATTTAGACCATGCTGAATCCCCTGGGGCTTGGTGCCCTGGGGAGATAGAGTCATCAGCCAGACTTCTGCTAGCTTCAGCAGCTAACAGGATGGCTGGTTAACTATTTAGGAACATTTCAAGTAGAAGTCAACCAGGGAGTGGACAAGCCTATGTTTCCTGGAAGCAAAGTGACGTACACTAGTATTTGCAATAGAAGCAACACAGATATGCATATACCCACCCCAAACCTTCATCTTTATCCCACTTGGGAAGAAATCTCAAGAAGAGCTTACACTACTTCTGTATGAAATGTCTAAGGAACTGGGGTCAAAACAGGGCGTTCACCAGACCATAAAAGTCAATAGCCAACTGAAGCAAAAATGTACTGAACACAACTCTGTGTCTACTTTAGCTCTTGGCTGGGCTTTAAGAAATTTTGATTTTTGTATCATATTCTTCGTTTTAATAAAATTTTGTCTTACTCTCAGCCTCTGGGGAGAATAACAGAGGTGGGCTTTCTGGGTGGCAGGAGGTGGCGTGTTCAGCTGTGTGAGAAAACTGCCTTTTCCTAAGTGGGTGTACCGGCTCTTAACCTTGACTAGCAGGATGTGAGAGCTCCCTCCTTCATTCACATCCTCCCAGTAGGTCCTGTCCTTTTTGCCTTAGCCATTCTGGTGGGACTGTAGTGGTTTTGTTGTGGTTTTAATCTCACTGCTACATTTGCTTCCAAAGGACTTGGTCATGTGCTGTTTGTTTTGCGCTTATAATGGACTTGGTAATCTTGACTGTTTTTAGATGGTGACCTTAGGGGAAGGCGTTAATTCTTTTAACTGTTTGAAAAGGCTGCTGTTTTCTAACAGACCCCATCTTCTCTCAGCTGTTGTGCAAGAGAAAAGCTTGTGACGTTGGTGTCTCTTACTGAAGACCATTCCACTCCCACCATATGGTTGGTCTGTGGCAGTGAGATCAGAAATAAGGAACAGGGTCCGCATCAGGGCAGCTCCATTTGGTCTAGCTGGGTTGATTAGTACCCAGCGTGGACGATTCTAGTTCTGTGCTGGGGAGGCAGCAGGTGAATGATGGATAAGTCTGAAGCTTATTCACGTCGAGGCCTGGGGAGATCAAACCCAATTTTCAGGTTTTGACTGGGAAATTCCCCTGTGGCAGTCCAGTAGGCTTCCAGGATGGAAGGATTACAAAGAAGAAAAATGAAGACATTACTTCCTAGAACAGCATCCAAGCTTTTCTGCTTGTTGAGGCAATTCCGTGATCTCAAGAATGTACTGTGGAGATTGCGAAGGGCACATAAAGACCGGCTAGGACATAGTGCTGTAGGGGAAGCAGGTTAGAGAGCCCCGGGTCTCTCTATGTAAGTGGGTGATGGGAGTCATTCCCCGGTGGCTTTCCCGAGAGTTTCGCACCCAGCTCAGAAAGGTGATGAGTGAAGGCAGGTCTGGCATCGTTTTTTTATGCTGCTCTTTTTGCCGTCCCTGCTGTCTGTCTGGGGACCATCTCAGGTGCTCAGTGAGTGAGGGAGGAGGGACTTGGGGAGTGAGGTCTCTAGAGTGGGGGGCATGATCCGTCCTGCACTTGACAGTTGAGGGCACAGCTGAATGGTTTGGAGCCCCCGCCTGCACATGACAGGAGTCCTGCTCAGCCTAGGGGTGCTCTTGCCAGAAAATAAAGCCACTCTGGACTTGGCAGAGGATCAGCTTCCGTAGGATAACAGGATGCTGTTTGCTAGGACCCTCGTGGCTTGTTTTCTCATTAGCTGTTCTGTGGATTGTTCAGGACGTTGTCGGGATCCTTGAGAGTAAGAGAAAGGTCCCTGGAGGTTGGGAAGAGCCTCAGAGGCCTCGTGTGGATCATACTCCAGGTGGTGTTGGGTAAAAGTTGAATGAATGTCTGTGTTTTGGGGATGTGACTTTCGGGACTTTATGCTATTACTGTTCCTACAAATGTGATACTATATTGGGCAGAAGGGGATGAGTATGTGCTGAAGGGGAGAAAGAGAGAGAGAGGGAGAGGGAGAGAGAGAGAGAAGCAACTGTGTTTTTGTAGTTGAAAGGAAGGGAAGAAATCATTTGTGAGCACTCATAGGTGTTCAGGACTGTGCCAAGCCTTTAGACTTTCATATTATATCATCTCATTCAATCTCATTTAATTTTCCACTTCATATATGAGAAACTGAGGCTTGCAGCCCTCAATAATTGGCTAGAGTTCCCTGGAGAAGTGTGAGGGCAAGTGAATGTGGGGACCTTAAAACTGAACAGAAAGCCACTTTCCAGAGGAAATGCATCACGGAGTGAGAGACTGCATTGGCCACAATGCATCGGTTACCCTCTGTCCACAAGGACGTTCATTAAAGTACTTTATTTGAGAAACATGGTTGAGGTTAGGGGCTTCTTGCAACACCCTGTGACAACCAAGGCAGGTTTGGTTACTAGGACTTTTCCACTTTAGATGGCAGGCCCTGGGCTCCCCAGCTGCTGTGCACTCCTGACTTTTATAGCCAGAAAGAGTAAGGCTGGGCTCTGACCTAGCTTCTTCCAGAGAAGAGGACCTTTTAGGTCCATCAGATTGGCGTTCCCTAGGGGCAGAGAACATGTCCCTTTTATCCTCAGTCCTGAGCATGAAACCAGGCAATGTATTGACTGAAGAGGGAACAACACAGAACTTTGAAGGAGAAAAGATGAGTTATAACTTTGAGAAGGGGCAAGGCATACATACAAATATTTTTCAAAACGATTTGACATCATCGCCAGAAATGGTTGTCTTAGAGTCCCCTGGGAGCTGGTTCGCAGGCAGGCAGTATGACCAGAGAGGGTGGGTAGGACAGGTGGTGAATAATGCTGGTTGTTACTGTTATTACTGGCTCCCAGGAGGTGTCATAGGAAGTGAGTTCCTGGTCCTCCTCTGTCACTGTCTTTCCTCAAGATCAGAAGGCACAGTTGGTAGTGTTACAGATGAGGGTGCCGACGAATCCACAGCTACCTTGAAGTAAGTCCCTGTCAAGTTCAGAAATGTTTTATTCAGATACCTGACAACAGCACTTCTGCCCATATATGAGTGTGATTATAAAGACTGAGATGAAATCAGTCTATCAAAATGGAAGAAACATTGGTAGGTATTTAATTGGACATTAAGGAAGCTCTCATTAGATTAAAGTGAACAAACAAAAAACACCTGACAACAGATCAAGAGGTCCCTCCTAACATGTGGCCACACTCTGCTTAAGAACTTTGGTCCTCAGTATGGCTCGGGCCAGACTCGCACAGCCCTGCCTCCTAGGGACTTGATGGCCATAAGTTAGATTGTTGATTCATCAGTAGTTAGCTGTTGCCATGCCAACATGACAAGCTACCCCAACACTTAGTGGCTTGAAACAGTAAGTCTTTTATTGATGTTCACAGCTCTGGCAGTCAGTTGGCAACTCAGCTGGCTTCACTCATGCAACTAGGGTCAGTCTGCTGATCTTAGCTGGGCCTTCTCACATGACTGGCCACATCTGGTCCAGGAATGTCTCAGCTGGGACCCCTGGGCTCCCTTCTGCATGGCCCTCCCTCTCCAGTAGGTTAGCTCAGGTTATCCATGTGGATCTAAGAGGGTGAGCAGAAGCATGCAGTGAATGCCTTTGGAAGCCCCGGTTCAGAATCGGCACTCCTGACTTCTGCCGCATTTATCAGCCAGAGCAAGGTGCACGAATGGTCCCAGCTCAGAGGGTAAGGACGAAGAGTCTTCTTGCTGAGAGTTGCTGCAGAGTCTCGTTGCATGGAGCATGGATAAAGAAGACTATTAATTGGGGCCATCAGTACAATTCATCTCCTGCATTCATTCTTTTATTCATTCATTTATTCATTTTATTCATCCCTTAATCCCACTTGTGGTCCCTGAGGCCATCCTTGGCTCTCTTGTTCCACTCTTTCTTACTTAAAACTCAGGAAAGACTAGGCAGCATTTGCTGTGCACAGGCTCTGAGGAAGCCACCCAGATGAGTGAGATATGAGCCCACCCCACAGAAGTTCACAACCAAAGGGGCTCGGGAGATGCACTCGAAGGCAACCAAGAATAAGACAATTGGAGCGGACCGGCAAAGTTGGTGTGCAGAGTTTGAATCCAGAGGAAGGGGTGAGCCAAGTCTCTGGTGGAGCAGTTACTTCTTCGTGGAAGAGGAAATAAGTCTCCTAGGAACCAGGAGCAGAAAGTGGCTGGAGGGTAGGGGTGGAAGAGGGGCCGAACAGTAGGTGGAAGGACCTCAGGAGCTTGTTCTGGAATGCTTCAGTTGCTGCAAGGGTGGAGCCGCAGGAGACCGATGGGCAAGGCTGCTGGGAGGGT
This sequence comes from Camelus dromedarius, assembly GCF_036321535.1. Classification (NCBI taxonomy): domain Eukaryota; kingdom Metazoa; phylum Chordata; class Mammalia; order Artiodactyla; family Camelidae; genus Camelus; species Camelus dromedarius. Next base: position 17,288,258 of record NC_087439.1, read on the forward strand.
TCAGGGGCTTAACCAGCAGTGATGACCGAAACGCGGTTGTCGGCAGATTTTTTTTTTTCTTTCCCATCCCAGTGACTCATGCACTTGAAGGAACACAGTGTGATGGTTGCTCTCCTAGGCCTCTTCCTCACCAGAAGAAGGAAGCAAGGAAAGTGGAGTTTGGTGGATTCTGAACTATGTGCTGAGCTGCCCTGGGGTGCCACGAGGGTACCGTGGGATATTGGACAATTTGTAGGAAAACACTGCCACCTCTTCCAGACACCACTTAACTTCTATTACATTGTTCGAACCTAACTCTTTGGTAAAAGGACTTTTACTAGTTAATTCTTAGGATAGTGTGAAAAAAAATGACAATCTCTAATGGCACAGTGAAGTGGGAAGGTTTGAATTTGGGAACCACAGGTGAAGTTGTTCAGAGTCCTGGGTTCGAATTCTGCCCCTTCCTCTTCTTGGAGATGTGACCTCGGGCAAGCAAGTTACTTTCTTGGACTTGTTTCTTCATCTGTAAAGTGAAGATGGTACCCCTCTCCCTCAGGAGATGGAGAGGAATAAATGAGTTTGTGTAAGTAAGGGGCTTTAAATGGAGCCTGGTGAACACTAATAGGTTAGCTGCCTTATCACTGTTATTATTCACTGCTATTAATTCATTGCTATTAATTCAGCGTTGCCACCGTAACTGGGCTGTTGCTGGGTCCGTGGTCTTTTTGCTGCAGAGGCTAACACAAGCACAGCACAGGTATCCCTGTTGGAAGGAAGGTCTGCAGAGAAGTTCCCGAGCCTTTTAGTGGCCAGTGGGACTTTATATACTGCATGAAACCACCGGCCGCCTTGGATAGTGCCGCGCAGCCATAGGATCCTCGTTCTCCCCCAGCCTCTCATCTCAGGAAACTTTACTTTACAGGCGTGGCTCTGGTTCAGAGGGCTGTGCTCGGGCACCTCCATTTAGAGTCTGTCCCTTTCCTGTGTTGCTGCCTCCGTCTCCAGTGAAATGAGCTGTCTCCATAGCACGTGGCTCAGATGAAAGGAGCTTAAGAAGGTGTCTCTGCCTTGTGGTTTCCTGCGTTAATGGACGGGAGCGGGACAGCCTGTAATGCGGGGGCCAGGGTGGGTGGGCAGGAGCTTATGCCAGTGCCGCCAGGGAGCAGATCTAATGCACACCAAGTGGGCTTTCGTTTGTAATTAGAAGCCAGTTTGTGATGCCTTAGGCTGTTCATGGTCCCCCTTATCTAGTTGATCCTCCATTTCTTCTTAAAAAGGCATCCGATTGCATTGGGTGTCTCTGCTGTCGTGTGTGTGCGCGAGCGCGCGCATATGTGCAATGCTACCGTGTGTTTCTTTCCTGCAGCAGCAATCTGCCCACTCTGTTTGCTTCCCTTCCGTCCAGGGAACTTCTTCTTTTCTCATCTGCACAAATGTCACTCTGACTCCTTGTAGCTGGGAGTTGGCCGCGGCCTCCTTTCTCATGCTGCTCACGCTTTTTCTGGATTCTGCCAAATCTCTTCTGCATTTGTTTTGCACCTCAGCCCTCAGTGCTGTCAGCAGCTCAGTGAGCCCTTTCCAAGCTAATTTTTCTCCATTTGCTTTTTAATTAGTTTTCCTCTCCTGCATCACCCCATGTCCTCTGCGTCCTGCAGTCCTTCTGTGGATAAACACAGCAAGTCCCACAATCTCTTGCATGCTTTTAAGAAAATGTGGGTCAGAGCAGCGCCGATCACAGTTATTGTTTCCATGGTTGTGCCTTTGTCCTGAAATTTGGGGTTTTATTCGTTTGTTACTTGGCTCTGTAATGAGGCATGCAACCTGTTTGCAGGCATTTTGTGATCTGCATTAAGTTTCCAGAGGCAGAGACTTGGTGTCTCCCGTGAAATATTTGTTGGAAGTCATTCGTATTTTTTAAAAAATAAAGTGCTCTAAGTGTCAACCTGTGTCTTTAAAGTAAGTCTTCTGGAACACGGTGGGCAGGCTTCCTTTTATAGATTCAGTCATAGTCTCTAAAACCCTTGAAATGGTAAATAACCCTTAGAGCCTGTATTTGGTGGGCAAAGTGTGTTCATAGCTTTTATTAGATTCCAATAGGAGCCTATGGCACCCACATATTTGGACCCCCTGCCTGGGTTATTTTATAAAGCCTAAAGAGATTGGAAATTATGATGTGTGATCTGGGAAGAGAAGGATGGAAGCTGCAGGAGCACATGGAAACCTGTATCACCTGAGGATAAAGCCCTCACCAGGCACCTGGCAGTACACAGGCGGAGTATCCACACAAGGGCTGGTAATAAAGGAGCTTGAGATTTTGAAAGATTTCCCCCCTGTACTAATTTCACCCCATAGTGTTGACTGCTGATAGATTGTTAGACCTTGAGTGGAATAAAAGAAAAAAGGTCGTTGCCTTAAGGAATTGCTCGTCTAAAGCACACTGCATCAGCTCTGTCCTCTGCGCAGGTCAGCCCGGCTCCTTAGGGCATGGTGTAGGCTGCAAGGAACCAAGGTGGTTCAGGGTCCCCGTTGGCGCGCCTAGATGCTTGCTCCTTGGTGGGGCTCCATCAGCATCCCCTGGGAGCTCATTAGAAGTGCTGACTCTTGTGGCCCTTGATTCAGAATCTGCAGAATAACCGCAGTCCCAGGTGATTGACAGGCACATTAATGTTTAAGGAGCAAAGTTCCAGGCTTAGCCTGTTTCACAGACAGTGGCCGGATCTCTCCAAGGCCTCGTGTCCTGGGCATGCCCAGTGTGTTAGATTCAGTTCTGATTTCCTGTCATTTTTATGATAAATGCAAATAAAGAGTGATTTAGATATATATCTGTATGTGATTTGGTTTCCTACCTTGCTGTGTTTAACAGGCAAAGTGTGGATCAGAAAAAGAATCCTTTTTGACTCTGTTTGAGGTCTGGGGATGGGAAGGTACTGTCGTGCCCACCGAGTGCAATCACCATAGAAGGTGCTGGGGTTTTAAGCCGTAAGATGCTGGTTCTGCCTTTGAGGAGTCTGGTCCAGGGAGATACACATTAAAAGGGTAGTTTCATCTCATTGTATTGTATCTTGTGGTTGCATAAGGGACCAGAGAAAAGAGTGGGTAGTTCTTTGCTCTCCTGCTGGGGTGTCACCAACATCGGTATACATTGATAAGGGGACAACCCTCCTCATGATAAAGACACTTTTAGCCTTTGACCAGATTTTTGACCCCTTCGGGAGCTGCCCTGATAACCTCTTCAGACTGTAACTGGATAGTACCTTTTGTGTGTTGAAGCAAGTAGCTTAAATAGTCATTTGTTCAGTCACCGGGCTGCTGGTGAGTAGCGGGAGAGAGACTGTTTGTTGTTGAGTGTTTGTTCTGCTGCTCTGCCCCTTGGTTAGGAACCCCTGCTTCCTATTACGTGCTGTGACTTCCCCCTAGGACTTTTTGTCTTTGTGATCTCACACTGAAGGCATGTGATGTTTCAACTTAACGCTTTTCCTTCCGAGTTGCCTAGCTGAAGCATGGTCACTAATCCTTGCCCCAGAATTAGCCCCGTTTGGAGATTTAGGTGGTGGATTTGGGCTCTCCTGATGCAAGATTCTTAAGAGTTCTGCAGAAGAGAGAAGCAATGACCCTAAAGATAAGTACTTTCTGTTTACAGGTGTGGAACAAAAAATAGATCTGGGAAACTAGAGAGTGTTGGCAATCAGCCTATTGCATTTTTTTTTTAAACTAGAAACTTTTTCTGTACCCTGACTTGCTGTTTCACACTCTTCAGTTTTGGAACCACTCCAGCTTGGAATCAAATTCTGTAATCCCTCACTAGCATTGGAAGGGCAGTTAGCTAATTCTCTGAACCTCATATGTAAAATGGGGAGCAAATATCTCAAAACGGTAAGAATGAAATGGAATGGTGTATACAGAGGGTCTAGTAGCGTATTTGATAGCGAGCCCCTCCCATCTGGCCGGCACTGTTGCCGGGCACTGGGCACTCGGCTCTGTGCTGAAATATGTCTTTGAGTAAAAACAGCACATGACTTGCCCTCCTTGGATTTTTAAATATTACTTAACGTATCCTTTAGTACAGGGCTAAACTAAAATGGTAACAGGTGTGTAAAGTGACAGATAGATAAGGCAGCCTGCATTGTGTCCACAGAAAATGGGAGAGTGGCGCCCAGCACGCCGCTCCTGCCAGGGTCCTCTCACCTTGGGCCTTGGAAAGCGTTCAGTGTTAGCAGAGGGTCCCATTTTTCAGGAGATGCCAGAAACTCAGGTATTTTCTTCAAAGTTATATTTCTAATTTATTGTGATCTTAAATGTTGTAAGTAGCAGTGGGAGGAAGAAGAGAAAGAGGTTAAGCAGGAGAAGTGTAAGGGACAGCAGGCTTTGGGTATTTTCTTTTCTTTTTTTTTTTTCAGTCTGACTGTCTCTAGACTTAGTTTTTTTAGTGCAGTTTCAGGTTCACAGCAGAATTGAACAGAAAATACAGAGTTCTCACATAGCCCTCCCCACCCACACGTATATACTTCTCTACCCTCAACATCCCTCATCAGTGCAGCATATTTGGTACAGTCGATGGCCCAACATGGACACATTATCAACCAAAGTCCATGGTTTACATTAGGATTCACTTTTGATGTTGTACATTCTGTGGGTTTTGACAAATGCATAATGACAGGTAGCCACCACTATAATATCAAACAGGATAATTTCATTGCCCTAAAAATCCCTTGTGCTCCTTCTGTTCATTCCTCCCTCCCTCCCTCCCTCTCCCCAAACCCCTGGAAACCACCATCTTTTTATTGTGTCTGTAGCTGTGCCTTTTCCAGAATGTCATTTGGTTGGAATCGTACAGTTTGTAGCCTTTTCAGACTGGCTTCTTTCATTTAGTAATGTCTTTTAAGTTTCTGCTATGTCTTTCATGACTTGATAGCTTTTTTTTTTTACTGCACATATATTTTTAAATTTACATATATGTACTGTTCATTGTTTCTAAGCACATTTAGAGCTTTAGCTTTTTAAACTTACATAGCTAATCGAAGGAATAAAGCCAACCACAAAGAAAGAATTTAAAAAGATACATACACCCTGCTATTAACAGCAACATTATTTATAATTGCCAAGATATGGAAGCATCCTAAATGCACATCAATAATTGAATAGATAATGAAGGTGCAGCATATATATGTGTAATGAAATACAACTCACCCATAAGAAAGAAGGGTATTTTGCCATTTGCGGCCCTTCGTTCACTTTTTTTTTTTAACTTCAAAAACCAGAATTTTATAACTGGCACAAACATTTCCATTACATCAAAAACAACAAAAATACCTAGAAATAAACTCAACCAAGGAGATTACCTATATTCCAAAAACCAAAATGACACAAAGAAATGGAAGGATTTCTTGTGCTCTTGGATTGGAAGAATCAACACTATCAAAATGGCCACACTACCCAAAGCAATCCACAGATCCAACGCAACCCCCATCAAAATACTCACGACATTCCTCATAGAACTAGAACAAACAGTTCCAGAATTTATAAGGAACCACAAAAGACCCTGAACAGCCAAAGGAATCTTCTGTAGGTCTTCATTTTTCTTTCTTTCTTTCTTCTTTTTGTTCTCTTTTCTTATGGTTTGATGACTAGAGAAGGTCCTTTAACATTTGTTGTAAAGCTGATCTGTTGGTGCTGAATTCTTTTAGCTTTTGTTTATCTGTGAAGCTTTTGATTTCTCCATCAAGTCTGAATGAGAGCCTTGCTGGGTAGAGTATTCTTGGTTGTAAGCAGAAACTCAGATTTTTATATAACATCTCCATGTTTTCCAAATGGTATTAAGTAATCTAGGGGGAGAGAACCTCCTTGACCTGATTTCTAGTCTGTTGGATAATAATAAGGAGGCATCCTTATCAACGAATGTAATTTTGAGGTTCTGCCCTCTTCGGTGCATCACTTGATCACAAAGCCGGACATTGATCCTCCAGGCCATCTTCCTTCCTCCCACTGGGGCACGCTGGCATCTCTATCCCAGGACTTTGCCCGCACCCTCCTGCTTGGGAGTCGTGGGCTGTAATGGTAAGAAACTTGACCATGGAACAGCTACTTGCCTGTGAAACAAAGCACTTGAAAAGGTCCCCACTGGATTGGGCTCCGAGTGTGGTCTTTTTAACCACTCTGTTCTCATTGCTGCTTCTACTTTAAGCCCAAAATGTAACCCAAAATCCTGAGCTTTCGAGACAAGCTCTTCTTGGCCAGACCTGCATTTATATTCATTCACCGCTGGCTTCAGCATTTATGAGCACTCAAGTCTTGAGCTCCAAATTTTGCCCCAAACAAACAAATAATAAAATAGTACCTCTCAGGAAACATTGGCACCAGACTCTTTGTTCGTCTAGCTTTTTTATAGACTATTCTGTAAGAGCTGAACTCTCACCCACACCCACTTTGAATTGTAGTGTGCCATCCTGCGGGTGAACTTGGCAGGGAAGGCGTCCTCGTGAAGAGAAGGCCCTTGGCTTCCTCTGGGATCTTCTTTAACTGTGATTTTCTTCAGGTTCTCAGATGGCCTCCGACTGTTCTGCTTTATGACGGGGAGGGGTGGGGGCGTTGTGTTCTTTGGAGTGGCAGTTGCTGGTGCAAATGGTGGTCTTGCCTGTGACTGTGGAGTGTGATGGGTGGGAGTGAGCCACGTTCCTTGTACTAGCCCAGGGCCCAGTCCCCAGGGCTTCTCACTCACCTGCCAGCCATTAGAGAGACAAACCACAGCCTGGTTTAAAGGCTCAAGGCAGAAGAGAATTGGATCCAGAAAACCCTAGGCTCACGATGGTGACTTCCATGTGAGAATGTTAGCACGAGATGGGAAGGCTCTGTAGAGGGAGTGATCTGTCTGATACATCTTAGACACTGTTCAAGACACAGTAATCAGAATTAGCGTGGGGCCAGTCACAGAAGGATAACCTGTTGTTGCAACATGGTGTGTGTTTCTGATTGTGAGTGTGTGTGTGTGTGTGTTTAGGAGGGTAGGAAACAGGAGTGAAGTGGAAGATAAGGGTATTCCTTTTAAGGAGAAGGTGAAGATTCCTAGGAAAGTCGAGGAGGAGTCTTAGTATGACAGATGTGTGAACACTTGGGGTTGGCGCTCGGCAAATTAGAGGCTAAGAAAAGCCCCAGTCAGAATCCTTGTTTTCACGTCTGGTGAAGGTTGCCTCAGGATGTCCAGCCAGAGGGTACTGTGTGAGTGTCTTTCCCTGAAGGTGTAACTGGCATTTCCCAGATGTGTTTGACTGTACCACATGTGCTATTGTTGATTTACGGCCTCTCAACTTCAAATTTGTCCCTTCTGCCTGCTCTGTGAAGCTGCATCTGGGCCCCCTAAGTCCTTTTCCTTTGCAGTTGGCACATTAAGCTTCGTCAGTAGAGGGCGCAGGACAGCCGTCGCAGGAGGAAAGGGTTTCGTTTCTGATTCTTTGTGCTCTCTGGGAGGGCTCCTCTAGAGTGTACGTCTTCTACAGAGTCCTGCTCTGGTGCCATGTGGCTGCCAGGTGCACACAGTGGCCAGAAGCTTCCCCTGGCCCCTCGTGGGCGATTAGTAGGAGACTGCCTCCTGTGGGGTACCTCCCTGTGAACGGCTTTACATGGGACCATAGAGGATGCAGTTCCAGAAAATTTGGCAGCTGGCACCCCAGTGGCTTCTGCCATCTAGGGAGTCAAAGCTGTGCCCTCTCCAGCACAATCAGGGTCTCCACCCTCGGGTGGTGCCCCTTCCTTGGGTGCTCTATCTCCATCCCAGGGGCAGTGGCTGTTCCTTATAGCTGGGCTTCCTAGATGCCTTAGGGTCCTGAGTATTACTGCTTACTTGAAGTTCTCTTGCTACCCTGGTCTTGGTTGTAGTTAAATATTGTTTGTTAAGCATTCCTGGTTAGTATTACTGTGTGATTTCCATTACCTGATTGGATTGACTGATACTAAACATCTATTAAAGTATTGTCAGGAAAAATTGTTAACTCTGAAACAAGCAAAAAAGATTGTTTAGTATCGAGTGCACCCATCTGGGTTATCTGTGTCTTTCATTTTCTTTAAACTATTTTACAATTTGGCAAGATATAGAAAAATGAGAGTAGTGAAAGTGATTCTTGTTCATAGAAAGACAAATTAATTTTGTCCAATGGAGGTACTATTGATTGCTCTCAAGAAGCCAGTTTCATATATACTAACAAAACACTATGATACTTTAAGGAGCTCATGAGATATGCCCACTTAGATTAAAAAATATCACAGAAAGTGATGATACACGTTCTAGAAAGTTGATTTAAATGCATTTTAATACTGTATAACTGGACAGAAATACAGAAATAAAATCTATTTATAAAGAATAACAAAAAACCATCATTCTAATACTTTTATTTTTAATTTTTTTATTGAAGTATAGTCAGTTTACAATGTTGTGTCAGTTGCTGGTGTACAGCACAATGCCTCAGTAATACATATACATACATACATTTGTTTTCATATTCTTTTTCATTATAGGTCACTGCAAGATATTGAATATAGTTCCCTGTGCTATACAGTAGAAACTTGTTGTTTATCTATTTTATATATAGTAGTTAGTGTCTGCAAATCTTAAACTCCCAATTTATTCCTTCTCACCCCCTCCCCTGTAACCACAAGTTTGTTTTCTATATCTGTGAGTCTGTTTCTGTTTTGTAGACAAGTTCATTTGTCTTTTTTTTTTTTAGATTCCACATAGAAGTGATATCATATGGCATTTTTCTTTCTCTTTCTGGCTTACTTCACTTAGAATGACAATCTCTAGGTTCATCAAATTATGTTTTGAAAATAGAAGATATTCATAACGTATAACATATCAACAGAATGGGAGAAAGTATTTGCAAATCATGTATCTGATAAGCAACTCGTATTTAGTGTATATTAAAAACTCAACTCAATAATAAAAAGACAACCCAATTAAAAAATGAGCCAAGAATCTGAATGGGTAACTGCCCCCAAAGAAATACAGATGGCCCGTAAATACGTGGAAAGCTTCCCACCGTCATTAGTCACCAGGAAAATGCAAATCAGAGCTACAGTGAGATACTACACACCTGCTAGGAAGACTACAATAAAAAAGACAGATTTAAAAAAAGTGTTGGTGAGAATGTGGCGATGTTAGAAACTTGATAATACGGAAATATTGGAGCCTTCGTACACTGCTGGTGGGAGTGCAAAATGGTACAGCCACTGTGGAAGGCATTTTAACGGTTCTTCCAAATGTTAAGCAGAGTTACCATATGACTCAGCAATTCTACTCCTGCATATAAACCTGAGATAAATGAAAACATAGGACCATGCAAAACGTTGGACGTGAGTGTTTATGTACCAGCTTTATTCATAATAGCCATCAGTGGATAAATAGATGAAATCTGATCTGTCCATACAGTGGGATAAACATTCACAAACAGAATGGAGTATCGATAAAGCTACAATGAGGATGAGCCTTGAAAGCGTTGTGCTAAGGGAAAGAAGCCAGTCACAGAGGACCACGTATGATTCCATCTATATGAGCCATCCATCCGCAAGAGGCACATTTATAAAGACAGGGAGTAGATTAGTGATTGCCTAGGGCTAGGGGTGAGGATGGCGGTTAGAAGGTGCTAAGTGAGGGTTTTCCCTTTTAGAATGATGGAGAGGTCCTAAAATGGATTGTTGTGACAGTTGCACAATTCCGTGAATATTCTAAAAGCCTTTGAATTGCACCCTTTGCAGGGGTGAATTGTATGGTATGTGAATTATATCTCAATAAAGATGTTTCCCAAAAAAGGTAACCTAGACAAACGATCATCAGATAAACCACATTCCTTGGCGGTGGGTGGTAAATGCTGCCTGTGTGTGAACTTACAGATCCGTTTTCCACACAGCAGAAGACCTTCATAGGCTCTTTTTTTTGACATCCTCTGACTTAGAACTTTCCTTTTTAATTTAGAGCAATTTAATTTCTTATTACAAAATGAAATGAATGGCTGCACAATTTCTTAACAGGGTGTCCCTCCCGTCCCCACCTCACCGGCACAGGAAGCAGTTGATTTGTGTAAACCTTTATTTCTCCAGTTTTTCTATCACGACGTCCGTGTTTATGGTCTTATTTTATATCTTTTTCTCTCTGGATCTTGTGATGGTGGCAGCTGAAGGAATCTGTAAATTTGTAAACTATCTAGTTTACAAATGATACAAAGCCAATATGGTATCTAGAGCTTTGACTGACAAACAATTCAAAGAAAAAACAATGGGATAGAACAATGGACCAAAAGTAACCATATAAAATGCGCTAGAGACACAGAAGTCTCTCTTATCTGCGGTTTCATTTACCTGTGGTCAACTGCAGCATGAAAATATTAAATGGAAAATTCCAGAAGTAATTTACAAGTTTTAAATTGTGCGCCATTCTGAGTAGCGTGATGAAATCTCTTGCCTTCCCACTCCATCCTGCCCGGATGTGAACCATCCTGTTGTCCGGTGTATCCGCCCGTGAGTCACCTAGTAGCCATCTCGGTTATCAGATCAACAGCTGTGATATTGCACTGCTTGTGTTCAAGTCACCCTTACTTCACTTAATAACTGGCCCCAAAGCGCAAGAGTGGAGATGCTGGCAATTCAGATATGCCTGAGAGAAGCTGCAAAGTAATTTCTTTAAGGGGGGGAAGGTGAAAATTCTCCACTTAATGAGGTTGCTGAGATCAATAGTAAGAGCCAATCTTCTATCCGTGATATTGCAAAGAAGGAAAAAGAAACCCATGCTAGTCTTGCTAGTCACACCTCAAACTGTAGAAGCTACTGCCTTAGTGTGTGATAAGTGCTTAGTTAACATGGAAAAGGCATTAAACTTGTACAATCTTTTGAGAACGAGAAAGACCACATTCATATAACTTTTATTATAGTAGATTGTTATAATTGATCTATTATTAGTTACTCTCTTACTGGGCCTAATTTATAAATGAAACTTCATCATGGGTATGTATGTATAGCAAAAAGTGTGTGTGTGTGTGTGTGTATATATATATATATATATAAATTACATATATTTATAGCATATATAGGGTTCAGTACTATCTGCAGTTTCAGGCATCCACTGTGGGTCTTGGAACGAATCCCCCTTGGGTAAGGGGGGAATATTGTACATAGGAAATCTTGTGCTTAGGTTCAAAACAATCAATTATACTAACCCAGAATGGAGAAGACCTAGCTTAATTACAAATAAAACCGCGGTGGTTTGAATTGGGTTGTGCTGGGGAGGAAAGTTAAAATAAAGATGGCTGTGGCTTCCAGAAAACTAACTCTGAAATTTGGGCATACCCCCCCATCACTTACTAACTGAATAGCCTAGGGCAGGCTCCTTAACCTCGCTGAATCTCAGTTTCCTCATCTGTAAAATGGGGATGGTAGCATCAACTTTACGGGAATGTTGTGAAGATTAGCCAGGTTAATACTTGTGAAACCTTAAAGCTGGCACCTAGGAGGCACTGTATGATGATAGTGCAGATGATAGAAAATGGTTCCAGAAGTAGAAATTCCAGACTGAGGGAGATGGCAGGGCGGGTACTTGGCAAGCATCAGATCCCCGCTGGGAACATTGGGATCTGGTGAATAGAATCATCGACTTCTGGGAAGTGCAGGCAGGAGGTGGCCCTGCTGGGGGAAGGGCTGGGAGACGTCAGTGCAGTTTAGCAAGTAATTATTGAGTATCATTCGTGGGAAATCTATGTTAGATGCTCTGGGGATAAAAACCTCACATCACATGGATAATGTGGAGTAAACTAGGGTTTACAGGAAGGGTCAGCCTAGGTTGGGACAGAGTAGTGAGAGCATTTCTGTTACTAGAGTGTCTCAGTCTTGGGTGATTCTTCTGTAAAATAGGTATTATATTGGCTGTGAGGATTAAGATTTCCATAAAGCACCTAGTTGGTACAGTAGCAGGCACTCAAGAAATATGTATTATATAATATAATGATATAACTGGAAATAATTCAAATACAAAAATAACCATGGCACAGTCGTTTAATAAAAGTCATGAGAGAGAAACAGAGTGCTCTAGGATTTGGAAAAAGGAGGGATCCTGTGTGTTTAGGGCCTCATAAGGCAATGTTTCATTTGCAAATGGACTTTGCATAGATGAAGATTGGGGTGGAGAATGAGGTACAGAGAAAAGACTAATTTCTGATAATCAGTGAGACTGTAAGAGATTCCTTTAGGCATAGAGAAGGAAACAGGAGGTAACTATTTGTGAGATCCCTTCTACCTCTTAGGATTCCTGGTAATTTATTCTAAGAACATTCCTTTTTTTCTCCCATGTTTTTTAGTTAACTTAGCAATATATCTTGGAAATCACCCGTGGAAGTGTTGGAACACTTCCTTATTCCTTTTTAGCAGCTGTATAGTTTTCTATCCTGATGAATTTTGTTTATTCACCATGTTCACTGTTGACATTTAGATATTCTAGTCTTTTGCTATTATAAATAGTGTCACAATGTATAACAATTGCATAAGTCATTTACTAATTTTGCCACTTTTTTGCAATGTGTATAATTTACAATTTGAAAAAAAATTTTAGAAAGTCTAGTTGATTTACAATGTTGTTAGTTTCAAGTGTACAGCAAAGTGATTCAGTTGTGCGTATATATATTCTTTTTCAGGTTTTTTTCCATTATATGTTATTACAAGATGTTGAATATAGTTCTGTATGCTTTACAGTTGGTCCTTGTTGTTTATCTATTTTATATAGTGGTGTGTATATGTTAATCCCAAACTCCTAATTTATCCCTCCTCACTTTCCCCTTTGGTAACCATAAGTTTGTTTTCTATGTGTCTGAGTCTATTTCTGGTGTTCTTGGATTGGAAGAATCAATATTGTTGAAACAGCCATATTACCCAAGGCAATCTACAGATTTAATGCAATCCCTATCAAATTGCCAATGGCATTTTTCACGAAACTGGAACAAAAAATTTTATAATTCGTATGGAAACGCAAAAGACTCTGAATAGTCAAAACAATCTTGAGAAAGAAGAATGGAGCTGGGGTAATCATGCTCCCTGATTTCGGACTATACTGCAAAGCTAGAGTAATCAAAACAGTGTGGTACTGGCACAAAAACAGACACATAGATCAATGAAACAGGATAGAAAGTCCAGAAATAAATCCACACACTTACGGTCAATTACTCTGACAAAGGGGGCAAGAATATACTGTGGAGAAAAAGACAGTCTCTTCAGTAAGTGGTGCAGGAAAAAGTGGACAGCTGCCTGTAAAAGAATGAAATTGGAACATTCTCTAACACCATATACAAAAATAAACTCAAAATGGATTAAAGACCTAAATGTAAGAATGGATACTCTAAAACTCTTATAAGAAAACATAGGCAGAACACTTACATAAATTGCAGCAATAGTTTTTTGGATCTGTCTCCTAGAATAAAAGAAACAAAAGCAAAAATAAACAAATGGGAACTAATTATACTTAAAAGCTTTTGCATAGCAAAAGAAACGATAAACAAAATAAAAACACAACCCACAGAATGGGAGAAAATACCTGAAAATGATGTAACTGACAAGGGATTAATTTCCAAAATATATGAACAGATTCATACAGCTTAATATCAAAACAAATTTTTTATATGGGCAGAACACCTAAATGTTCATTTCTCCGAAGAAGACATCCACATGGCCAACAGGCACATGAAAAGATGCTCAGCATTGCTAATATTAGAGAAATGCAAATCAAAACTACAATGAGGTATCACCTCACATCAGTCAGAATGGCCACCATTAAAAAATCATCAAATGATAAATGCTAGAGAGGGTGTGGAGAAAAGGGAACCACATATATATGGAAGTTCCTCAAAAACCTAAAAATAGAGTTACCATGTGACCCAGCAGTCCTACTCCTGTGCATATATCCAGAGAAGACTCTAATTTGAAAAGATACATGTACTCCATTGTTCATAGCAGCACTATTTACAATAGCCAAGACAAGGAGGCAACCTAAATGTCCATCAACAGATGACTGGATAAAGAAGATGTGGTGTGTATATATATATATACACACACACACACAATACTGTACACACACACACACACTACACTATATATATACATACACACACACACACAAAGAAATACTACTTAGCCATAAAAAAGAATGAAATAATGCCATTTGCAGCAACATGGATAGACCTAGAGATGATCATACTAAGTGAAGTAAGTCAGAAAGAGAAACACAAATATCATATAATATCACTTATATGGGGGATATAAAAAAATGATACAAAAGAACTTACAAACCAGAAGTAGACTCATACACATAGGAACAATTTATTGTTGAAGGGGTTTCTAGAGTTTTAATTCTCTATCTCAAAGGAAGATATTTCTAAGTGAAACCTTACAGGGCTATGGCAGTCCGCCTAGGAGGTGTTTTGCCAGAGGCCCTCTTCCTTTCTCAATAACTGTACTCCTATAAGTAAGAAAAAATGTGAAAACATTTGTTGCAGTATGTTTAATTTTAGGGACAAAAATTTTTAATTCAGATTTCCTGTAGTGTTCAGTTCTTTGTATAGGAGTGCCGGAATCCAAGTGCCTCTAGACCCTGTAGGAGACATGTCGGTTGTGTAGCTCTTTTCCAAGTGGAGGTGCATAGGGTTAAATGCTGGGTACATGGTCAGCCGTGAGAATGAAAATGATCTGACTGGGGCCATGTCGCTGGTGTGGCTGAACAATAGCTGCCTTTCCCAACCCCCGTACCAACTTGTCCATCCCCGGGACTTTATGCCCAGTCAGACAAGGAAGAGGGGCCTTCCCCACTGGAGGAAGAAGATACATAACATGGTACTGTTGCCCTGTAGAACCTTCAGGCCATTTTGTTTCTCCCTCACTCACTGGCTCCTCCATTTTCCTGTTTTGGCTAATGACACATCCCATCTCCTCAGCTGCCCACGATGAAAGTCTAGAGGTCATCTGAGACTCCTTCTCCATTCATTCCACTTAGTTGTTGTTTATTGTCTTGCTGATTTGGGCTCCTGAATGTTTCTGGCACCTGGTCTCTACCTATCCTGACTGCCATGACCCCACAGAGGCCTGTATCGGACTCAGTCCCCCCCAGAGTTGCATGAGCCTCCTCGCTGGGCTCCTGTTCTCCAGCCATGTCCTCTTCAAATCCTCTACACAGTGGCCAAGGGGAAATATGGTGGCCTCTCTTCTCTTAAGTCTCCAGTGATTTACATTGTTTGGAGTAGTGGTTCTCATCGAACAGGGAAGGTTTTCCAGGAACATCTGCAGATCCTTTTCAAAGTATTTTCGTGTCGGTCCCTTCCAGGACCCATATGTAGAAAGGGGGTGCTCAGAATGGGCTTTGGGCTTCTGTATGGTGAAAAATCTCCCCAAACAGGAAAAAGCTCTATCAGTATTCCTTCAAAAAGCAACTTTTTATTTTGAAATAATTATTTCCCAGGAAGTTGCAAATAGAGTACAGAGAATTCCATGAACCCAGCTTCCCTGAGTGGTATCTTATATGCTCTAATACAATATCAAAACCAGGAAACGGACTGCAGACCTAAGTAATGCTTTTTAATGCTCCTTTCTCTTACCAGGTTAGAATGTAGAACTTCCTGTTATGTGAATTCTTGGGTCATTTTTCCCGACTTCATCTGGACACATTTTAATTTAGGAGTGGCATGGACATTCTCGAGTCTGTGAGTGGTGGTGGTGGTGGTTGTATGTGAGTGTGTGTAAGATTTTGATAGCTACCGCTTGTTTATCTTTGTAAAGTGGATTATACCCAAAGAGCTTGCCAAGAATAAATCTGAGCAGTTGTAATTCTACCCAGCGACCCAAGGTCATAACTTTCTTATGTAAAAAGTCGGACCTGCCACAACAGATTTTACGCTAGAACAATAGTACAGACATTTATTCTTCTTGAATCTAAGATACAGTTAGCTTAAAATTATGTCCTTGTGAATTGTGTCCCCGGCACGTGTAAATCTTGCTTTGTTTTATTCTGTTTAGATTGTAAAACATAAGGGCATGGGGCTTGTTTTGCGGCTGGTTTTTGGTCTTATTTTGATCGTAATTCTAAACTACAGCATCCGTGAGGGAACGGCTATGTGCAGTGAATCATACAGTGTAGTTTTGCTCTGAGAGGTGGAATATTACTATGGGTTCTAATGAATTCAGGGGAACGGATTTCAGACTTTTAGATGCCGACCTAGGAAATTCTCTGAAGCAGCGATCTTTAGCAACGCTGGGCGTCGGGCTTGGTGACTGAACTCCGCTGTCTCTCCACCACCCCACCCCACCCCATCATAATTGATGGATAAGCTAGAAAAACCCTTTGTGTCAGTTGTGATGACATTTTGCTGACACTGGCCTCTGCTTTCCGTGTTTCACTCAGATTTGCTTGCATCTTTTCAGAAAGGGAACTGAGGAATGTTAAGAAAACCACTGTTTCAGAACAAAACTAGGTCAGAAAAGGCAGGTTATATGTTTTGAAATTAGGCAGCAGGAGGAGGTCTCCCACCTGACTCGCGGAGGCCTCTGGGGTGCCTTGGAAGAGTCCTGGGACTTGCTCAGTAACACCTGTCTCTCATTAAGAGCCAGGCACTGGACTAGGTCCTTTGCAAATTGAAACCCTGCAAGGTAGACATTTCACAGATGAGGAAGCAGTGGCATCTCCATTTCTGTAACTTCCCGAAGGGAGGAGGTCCAGGGCCAATTCACGTCGGGGCTGAGATTGGAATCTGGGTGGTACTGCCACGCGCAATCGCCTCTCCATCCGTGCAGGCGCTCTACACTCGGCTCCGACCCCCTTGAGTGATTCCCAGGCGGGCTTCTGAGAGGGAAATGCCAAGGCTGACTTCTTTCACTGCTGACAAGCTGCCTTCAGAGTGGAGAATTCAGAACACATTACGTGCCATGTCCCTTGATGGTGGGTAATAACCTCATTAGAGCAGGAAGGAGAATTTGTGGTCCAAGGAGAGAAGGAAGCAGCTAGCTGAAAGTTACTCATCTGATTCATTTCTCTGTGTCTCTCCTGTTTTCTGTCAGTCAAGTGGTGAAGTAGTTATTGGGGCTGAGAAGGGAGCTCTGATGAATGGTCCAGACCTTCAGATTCTTCAGAGATTCCCAGAGCAGTGATGCCTGTATTTTCCAAGGACAGCACCAGCAGGCATCTTTATTGATCAAGGAGCTGCAGAAAGCTTTATTGACCCAATAGATACCAAGCACTCAATTTGCAAGACTTGAATCCCTTCAGGGAGTTTGGACCTTAACAGGGAGCAAACCGTGAAGGTAGAATGTGAATGTGCATCAGGAATTCCAGATGATGGGGGTATCTGCACAAGGGACAGCGGGGTGGCTCTGTCCTTTATCCAGGATGACCAGCCATCCTTCTTTGCCTTGGTTTCCCAGAGCAGGGGACTTTCAGTGCCAACACCGGGACAGAGTTGGTCACCCCACCTTCAACAGTCTTTGTGGTCCTAAGCAGATGAGTTAGACTTTTTGGATCCTGGCATCTGCATCTCTCTTTCTAGATGGCTTTTAAATTCCCCTCCAGTTTCTTAGGATTGGCCATTGGGCATGACTCATTCACAGGCTTGTGCTGGGCAGAGCCTGTGGGCGAGAAGCTGGAGCTCTGAAGCTTTCACTGGATGATCAGAAGTCAGCATTTGCTGGAGAACAATACCCGCTACTGTTCAGAAAGTTAAGAATGGGTCAGGCAGTTGGGATAAAATAACAGACACCTGTAACTAGGTGGCCTGAGCAGGTGAGCAAGACTGTAAACTCCTTTAAACTGTGGCCCTCCCAGAACTTAAAAAAAAAAATGAAATTAGTGCAGATGTTGATCAATACAGAGATTTGTCCCAAGGCTCTGGGTTTCTGGCTTCTCTGGAAAGATTGGAAGATCTGGCCATCCCCAGGCTATCTTCCCTCAAGTTGTCTGGGGTCTGGAGCTGCAAAGTGGCTGCCTCCTCTAGGCGTGTCTCTGGTTCAGCATAGCCCTCCTCCCCCATGTTTGTCCCCCGCCCCCTCTTCTTCCTGCTCACTTTCGTATCTGCCTGGGAAGGGGGACACTTTAGCTCAACAGTTCTCAACCCTGGCTGCCTCTGAGAATTTAGGGGTGTGCTTAAAATCATATTGGTTTCCTGGACTTTCCCAGACCAACTAAATCATCATCTTGGGAAGGGGGTGGAGCTGACATTTGTATTTAAAAGGTCTCCCAGTTGGTTTTGAAGTACAGTAAGGGTTGGGAACCAGTGCCTTAGCTTGATGCTGGGGTGGGTTTTGATGGGGAGAAGCATCGTGGGACAGAGAAAATGGGGAAAGAGTTTACCTGATCTCGTTGGTTGGGGCAGGCAGAAAATCAAGGGACTTCTTAAAACCAAGTGAATATCCCAATGGTGTATTCATGGCATGTTCTGCTAAGGTGTTAATAAACTCCCCCCAGATCCTGCTGCACTGCTGCGGGCTTTAAATCATCATAATAATAGCCATAATATTTTGCACAGGGTGATTATAAAAGTAGTTTTTTAATGGGCATATAAATCTAGTGGCCATGAGAAGCAAGTGACAGGAATTTAGTGTTTTCGAGGCAAGGGATAAAATGGAGGGGGCACAGCTAAAATGAACTTTGGTGTTTTTCTCTTTTGCATAATGGCTTCATTCATGTATAATTCCCTTGCTGTAAATCAGTTTGTCATCTGTTGCCCACGAGCCCTACCCCTCCTGCCAGGATCCCACTCTAGGCTACGAGAGTAGTCATCCTGAATTATCAAAACATTCAAGGAGCTGGTCGATAAAAATCTGTTCTCATTTGAATCTTAAGATGGGAGGGACTCAGATACCACTTCTATCTGCTGCTTCCTTTTAAGGGCAGACAGAACCAAAGTTTTGAGATGTTAAGTGATGCATTCAAAACCCTGTTCCTATTCTGTGCCCCATGGGCCCCTCCTTCGGGTTTAGAGCTATTCTTGCAGAGTCCCCGTGACTGCAGAGAAACTGGGTATCTCTCAGGCTGTGTACCTTACCTTAAGCTTGTGGCTTGTAGTCAGTAGCTTCAGGAACTGTATTTTACTCACCCTTTATCTTAGCCTGGGTCCTGGCTTTAGGTGAAGGTTTAAAAATGAGAGAAAATGAAGGGAAGAGACCCAGTTGACATCACAGTGTCTCTATGAAAACTCCAGGGGCTTCTCTCCGTCTCCTGAGTCGTTGGAACCCCAGGTGTCGTGCTGATGGAGCCCTGAGCTAGCTGTGTTCTGCACGGCTGTGTGGGTGCTGGGGGAGGCAGGGCTTTTCTCTAAGGTGGGGACCATCCCTTCAACCTTCTGTCTGAACCACGTGTGGAACCATGGAGGGTACACAGCGAGCCCCTTCCGTGCGTGTGTGTCTGATAGGGTCTAGTGCTCCAGTTGGTTTCTCTGGTTTTGCTCTATGGAAAATACCCACAAATGCCACTCTAATGTCACTTTGATGGAACTGCAAGAGATAAACAGTAAGATTGAGATTGTGTGCTAAACTGGTAACATGTGTTAGTAATCTCCCATCTTCTCAGGCTAGCTTCTGCCATTGAAAGGGGAATGTGTGCATGTTGTTACCCTCTTGCTACTTACCTGGCTGCCAAGCTCTAATATTAAGCGCAATTATTTTGCTGATTGCTTAAATTTTAGTTGTGCGTCCTCATACCTTTGAAATTAAATCTCCACCAAGAGGATCCACATTCATCTCATTCTGGGTTCTATTCCATGTCATGGGAGCACCTCGGAGCAGCGATACTTGGCTGGCTGGGCTGGGGCGGGGGGAGGGGATGTGTGAGAGGCGATAATGAGTAGGTGTTTGCAGATCACCTGGGAAGTTGGTTTCTGTTTTAATCACCAGCTAGAAGTGCAATTCAGAATGATAAAGCAGAATTTGGGGAGGAGGAGGAGGGAGGGTGCTGCTCAGGGCTATATTTTTTGAAAAATTTCCTGGTGATGATTGTATACCTCCCCAGCTCCTCCTTGGAAAAGAGCTGGCCTACAGGCTTTCCTTGAAATAGGAGGAAAAGTGTAACACTCAGTGAAAAGAGGCTGATATTTGTAAAGTGCTTGTTGTTATGTGCCCGAGCAAGTGATGTCATCCCTATGGTTTTTTTTGAGCTCACTCCACGGACTCACTTTGTGATTCGGTGTGTCAAGCTCTCTGAGGCATCCTAGAGTCGTGTTTAGGAAGCCAGATGGCCAGGGTCTCTAACAGCTCCACCACCTGGCAACTGCGTGACGGTGAACAGATGGCTTGGTGGTTCATCCCTCAGTTTCCCCCAGAGGTTCTGGGCGTGGGGATGTGGACCTATTTGGGGGGCTGTTATTCTCTAATGAGGTAGGCACTAGGGGACATCAGCTTAGAGGATGTATGTTGAGGTAATATTGATGATCAGGACGGTGCTGCCTTCAGAGAATGTCTAGTTGGGTGGCAACCAGAATCCAGAGGGGAAGCCCCGTGGTCAGCCTGTGTGACACATGGGACATTTCACCCTATCTGTGCTTTTCCCGTCTCACCTTACAGTCTGCCCTCCCTCTGCACCCTGCCCACATCAATGCCTCATTTATCTATAAGTTTTCCTAGAAATAGCCCAGAATTCTGGATCACAATTCATTAACGAGTGAGGCAGTGTCATGACTGTGAAAATCAGTTACGGTCAGAATCACAGAGTGATGCTCCCAGGCCCTCCTGTGATAACACAAGCTGCTGGCTCTTAGACCAAATAAATGGCCCTGAAGTGTTGTCCTTTTCTGCACTTAACTTTCTGTGCTGTCTTCCTCATCCCTGCCCTCCCGGCTTCTAAAATTCCTAATCTCTTACCACCAGAAGAGAACCAAAGGTGACCAGGAGAAACCAAGTAACCAGGCTTGTTAACTCAGTGTCCTTGGTTTCAGGCAAACAACTGTGTGTAGTCAGAGAGTTCTTGGGGAGAGACTGTTCCCCTCTGACCTACCCTGCCCTCTGTCTTCCTTTTCTACTTCTAAGGATTCTGTAATGACATGGAGCCCACCAGGATAATCCAGGATCATCTCCCTATTTTAAGGTCAGCTGATTAGCAACCTTAATTCCATCTGATACCATAATCCCCCTTTGGCATGAAATGTAACGGGTTCCAGGGATGACGGTGTTGGACATTTGGATGGCCATTACTCTGTGTGCCATAGCTGTCTTGTTCCTTTTTGTTTAATTAATTCCTTATCATGATATGTTTCAAAAAGGATTAAAACACATAACACAGGAAGATTAGATACATTTAAAATTAAGAGGAAAAAGGAGACAGGTAGAAAATAGTCAGGAATGAGGTTTAAACACAAAATAGATGCCAACTTTCTTCCTTGAAGTGGACAGTGATTTTGGCTCTGAGATTTTCTTAGCAACTCTCATGAAGAGGGAAGCAATGTCAGTTTCATTTTACTGTGCCATCAAGTAAAATCCAGCTAGTTAGCTGTTCAGAATGCCCAGGTGAATGTTGACACTAAGATGAAAGATGAATGTTCTTCTCAGGATCCTCCTGAATCCGTGAAGTCTAATGAGCAAAACCTTTGCCCAGTATACAGGAAACCCAGAGATGGGTTTTATCAGGCCGTTTGCTTTTTTATTGACTTCTATTTTAGGTCACGTAAGCGTTGCTTTGAAAATTTCTGCCAAGAGGTGTATCCAGGGCCAGGCCATATCCAGGGATTTGAAGTCTCTAGGGCAGTGGTTCCCTTGTGGTTCTCATGTCCTGGGGCTGGGTTCCTGAGGGTACCCTGGGCTTTCCTTCTGAATGGCAGTGACGTCTCTTTTATCATTTCTATTTTTGAAAGTCATTCAATAAAATATGTATTTATATATATGATCTCCGATCCCTCTTTGAGATGGAAGAGTTTGAAAGCCTACCAGCGTTTATCAAGAGCTTGCATTGTGGTTAGTGGTGCAGGAGAGTGTTCTGCCCTAGCAACCCAGGAGGTTTCTGGAAATGATACATTATAAAAATATTTATTTATATCCCTAATGGCCTGTTGGTTACAGACAGGATGCATTAGGAACACTCAGGCCAAAGTATAAATTACTGAGCATTTTACTGACAATTCTGCCGGTTTTCCTCCAGCTTAACTTCCTTCTAGCCAAAAGTTGGATTCAGCTGATCAGAATTCTTTTGGCATATCTTATAGTATTTTTTTCTAAATCAATATTTATAAAGAGAAAATATTATGACTGTGATAGTCATTTTGCCTTTTAATTTATTAGGATTAAAGATGCATACACCTGCAGTGTGTTATTTGTAGAGAAATGCTTTCCAATAACTGCTGGAAACCAGCTGTCTTAGCCTGATACTTAGAAACCAAACAGAAAACAGTTTTAAAAAATAACCTTATGGGGGGTTTGGAGATGCCGGTGAATCACACCCTTCCTCCCTTCTGGGTTGTGAAGTAGAGAACAGTAGAAGCAGATGAAGATGACAGTTCCAGCTTTATCAGAGTGAAGCTGAGTTGGAAGATGTCTTGAGTGCAAGACTTCCTGATCCCTCCTGGATGGAATCAACACAGCCGCCCTGGTGATGGGCTCTGATAGGCTGCAAAGCCCTGTCTCTTTCGCCCTCTGGGGGCGGGGAAAGAGGGAGTGCACCACCTGAGGGCAGGAAACCCAGCAGTCCCCACCCCCTCAAGCCCAGATGCTGTCCTTCCTCCCCAAGAAGGACACTCTGGTGAGGAGCACGAGTCGTCCCCTCCGTGGTTCTTCCTGGGAAACGGAGCACACATGTTCTGTGTGACGTGTCCAGAGGAAACAGAGGTTTATGAACCATTTGTTTTTAAATTCAGATATAAGAAATCCAAACATTGGGCTGTTTGCTGGCTGATTTTGATGCTGGAGCCAGTAATTAGATTGTTCTCTGGTTTTGAATATACATTGGGTCCCCACATTGTATGTACACTAATAAGACTGTAATTTTGAAATTGATTTTGTTGACCAATCATGCTTTTTTCTTAGGTAATTAAATTGAATCCTGTGTGTTACAGGCTAAATGGGCAAAATGGTAACTTGTCATTAATCATTTTGCACATTTACAAAAACAGTATCAAAATGAATGGACTTCATAAGCTTTAATATCTTTTTTCAAAAACGAAATAGGATTTTACTTTAATACTCCATTGATCATATACATGTAAAAATTAAGAAATAATTCAAAAGTTCCTACAGTGTGTGTGCCTGCATGTCTGTGTATGACAGAAAGAGAGGTTGTTAAAAGAGTTCATTTGTCACAAAAGGTTGGGCAAAGTTGATCTGCAAGAATGGATGGTTGAAATCCTTCAAATAGAGTTTCTTTCAGCCAAGGAACTTAAGTTGTCAAAAAATAGTTTCTTTCAGCAAACCTTTGAAAGCCTTTCAATGGCCACAAAATCAGTTATGTGGAAAATATCAGAA
The DNA here is from genome assembly GCF_036321535.1 of Camelus dromedarius. NCBI lineage: Eukaryota > Metazoa > Chordata > Mammalia > Artiodactyla > Camelidae > Camelus > Camelus dromedarius. Next base: position 17,311,673 of record NC_087439.1, read on the forward strand.
TTAGAGACCTTTCTAGAAACTTTAAATATTGATTCATGTCATCTGATGCAAAATTAAGGCACCTAATAAGGATGCTTACCTGAGTTGAAAGCTGTTTCACTTTGAAGTCAACTGGGACGGTAGTCATGACTGTTAAATAGGTGTTCTGAAGTGAGCACTTCATCACTATAAAACAGAGCAACTCAGCCAGCCCTGAATGATGTCTAACTGGTGAGCAGTGCAAAGTGTATGTTGGGTAGCTGACTAAAGAGATTCGCTGTATAGAATTGTTTGCTATATCAGAGTTAAAGTTAGAAGACGTGTATCCAAATTGTATCCTTGATTTTAGGGAAGTGGATCAATATTTTGCAGTTAGAAAGCATGGCCAGTTGTCTTATATGCACTCCTAGCTCAGTGATGAAACCATGCCGTGAGCAGATGGCGTTCTCATCTCAGCTGGATATGTCTGACAGTAACTAGGAGCACCTGTAAGACAGCTGGTCTTCCTGACATGCATCCAGTATATTCAAAAGTAATATCAAGTCATCAAGTTCTGTGCACATAATAAAAAGGAAAAGAATTGTCACAGTCTCCGTCATGTCTCACTGGAAATTAGCATCTAATTGGCCCCCATCCTTAGTATCCTGGATGAGATTTTATAAAATGCATCTCAAACTTTAATGTGTAAACAGATACCTGCAGATCTCGTTCTTTACACCAGTTCTGATTCAGTTGATCTGGAGTTAGACCTGAGAGCCTGCATTTCTAACAGCCTGCCAGCTCAAGTCAGTGCTGCCCGTCCACAGACCAGACTTTGAGGAGCAGGGTTACAGAAGTGCTGGTTACTCAAGTAACTTTTCATCCTTTGAGCCAAATGCCAAGGAGCGGTTAATAAAAGCCCCAAGACTGGGCAGGGCTCCTTGGGGATTGGCCTGAGAAGACAAGCGTGTGATTCTTCAAGAGAAAACCAGTGTGCCTCACATACGGATTGTCTAGTAAGCCAGTGCATCTGCGTTTGTGCAGAGTGGAGACATTATCATTTTAAATGCTGGGATAGACCATGTTTTGGGTCCCACTAGATGGGACCCACAGGCTTGACAGAAGGAACATTTCTCCAAGGATGTAATAGTTTTCATGTCCGCCTGCATATCAAAATCACTGAGGCAGCTGAAAAATAAAAATATCCCTGCTTTGGCCACACCTCAGACCAAGTAAATCAGAATCTTGACGCGTGAGCCATGGGCATCTGTCTTTTTTCGGAAGGAGCCCAGGTGATTCTTAAGTGCCTCGGGGTTGAGAGGCCCCAGGTTTTGGAAGTTCAGGAAACTCTCATGAGATGTTCTGTTTCGGTCTGAACTGATTCATCATTTATGTAATCCTGTGGTTTGGGACCAGGTATTTGCAGTATTGGAAGAGTTGCCCTTGGTTTATTAAAGGTCAGCCTTTATAAACTTATCAACCAATGTCTGATTGTTGAGTTCTTCCCTAAGAAAATTCAGACTTGGGGCATTAATGACCCAGGATCTAGCACAGCCTAGGGCTTTGTGCTTCATGGGGATTTGCTATATTTCAGAAGTGATGGGAAATTCACTATACAGTTTACATTTGATGAGCCTCTGAGGGCCCTTCCTCCCCAGACTGTGTGCATGTCCGTGTGCGTACTCATCTTCTCATTCACCAGCTAGTTTTTGAGACTTGTAACCTGCTGGTCTTTCTCGGATCCTGTGTTTGGAGGGCCGTCCCATTTCTGCAGACAGTGCAGCTGGAACACTCGAGGGCCAGCACCCAGCCTGTGTCCCTCTCCAGCTGAAGGAGTGGGCTTCCGGGGTGATGGGCTTGTAGGATTCAGTGAGTGCTTGCTGAATAATGAGCTTTATCTTGAGGGCATTGCCCCAGTTTTTGGAAGTGATTTTGACAATTTTTGTGGCTTTCCTTATTACTGGGGCCATTTTGGGCCTGTTGACATTCATGGGTGTTTTCTAAATAGGGAGTTGCCAAAAGTCTGATCCTCAGAGGAAAAAAGTATATACTTACCATAAAATGTCTTTGTGGCTTGACTGTCCATTGGCACTGAGTGAAAGCAGATCTTTGAGGGCTTCATCCAACATCGAGGAGAACTACCTAACAAGTTTACACACTATGTAATCTTTTCACAGACCATTCCTTTTTACCTCCTGGAGAGTCATTATCGACCTGTCGTAATATGTGTTCATGGTTTCCTGGGCTGGAAGCCAGATGACAGTCCTTCTCTGTTTAAGACTGATGTAGCATCGTCCAGATTTTGTCTTCTCATAGCAGCCTTCCCTGTGACTGTTGATTTATGGACTGGGATCTTTGTGGAGTGGAGCCCCAAAGCCATATACTAATTAGTAAATGGGGACATAGCCAGCCTAGGCATGAGCTCCTCGGCGGGTGCCAAGATAGTGTTGGAACTGAAGGATGTGGAAGAAAATGAGACGCGTCCGTCAGTCAGCTTGGGGCAACATCAGGGATCCCCCCCACACCCACACCATCTCCCTGTGGCCTCTAGTCTTTGCACCGGGCTCTGAGCCTGCTTGTCGTCAGGTCTGGTGACTGGCTCCTGAGTGCACTTGGTTTGCTTCTCCTTGCTCCGTAATCTAGTCCTGGGGGCGGACCTTCCCAAGCCTTATCCTACGAGTGGGTAAGGTCCTGCTGATTGGTTAAGGCTGTGGTTCTCAATTGGGGTGCTTTAACCTTTAAGGAACATTTGACAGTGTCAGGAGACATTTTTGATTGTCACAGTTGAGGGTGGCAGGTCCCAATGGCGTCTCTCTAATGGCGTCTTGTGGCTCGAGGACAAGGATTCTGCCAAACATCCTTTGATGCGCAGCCCAGGCCCCTGTAACAAAGAATTACCCAGCCACAAATGTCAGCTGAGCCAAGGATCAAGATGCCCTGTATTAAACGGACCTATTTCATTTTTCAGGAACTTAAGCTTTTTGTTTTGGTTGAGTAGATGTTTTCAGAATTCTTGGAGTTGCTGTGGTTTCATTTTTTTGGTTGAAGGGAAATTCTGTCAACCGTGAATAACCTATGAGCCTGGTAAATGAAACTTACAAAACATGGGAAGGTCTTATCTGATCCAGAAATGACAGCTTCCTTCTCACTCCTTTGTTATTATTCCCTTTTGTCCACCTGCCAGGACTGTGCACTCTTCTCTCCCAGGTGGCCAAGTCAGAATACAGTCCTCAAATGTGTGTTTCCAGCAGTTTTCCCTGCCCATACACGCCCCCTAGTGGAGATGGCCACAGACACAGTGGCCAGAGGACAGTTGAGGGTAGTTGGAGTAGGGGGTGGAGGGGAGTGGGGTGAGACGGAACAGAGGTGGTGGGAAGGAGAGCCTGTTCTGGATACAGTCATTAGCCTTATTACAGTGTTTGAAAATTAATGTAGCTGTTGGTGCCAGTGATGGAGCCCTGAGCTACACTTAGTAAACTGTGCAGCTGCAAGGCAAACCCCGCTTCAGGTGGGCGGGGCTGCTGGTTCCCCTTCCCCTGCCCACATCAAGAAAGCACGTGCAGCCTAATAAATGAAAGCTGGTTGGTTTGATCCATCTCAAATGTAAGAGGGATGGGTTGTGTAAAACCCGGAGATCAAAAAGGCCTCCGCAAGAATAGCAAAGATGTGTTGTTTTAGCGGGTGCCTTTTGGTTGGTGACTCAAAATAAGACTTGTTTGGCCAGTTCTAAAGAGAACAGGCTGTCTACACTTGGAATGTGTTTTTCCTGTTTATAAAGGACTAGAATTCATCCGAGGACCCAGTCAGGAAAGTGGAAGGGAGGGGCGGTGGGGGTGGGGCCGTCCACACATGTTCAGGCAGCACAAGCAGAGGCTCCTGGGCTCCTTGGCTCCTCGGCTCCTCAGCTCCTCAGCTCCTCGAATTAGGAGGAGAGAGCAGAGCTCACGTTGAGCAGAGCTGTCAAGGACTCACACCTCAGAATGGGGGCCACTGCCGAGGGAGTCCCACGACTGGTTTCAAGGCAATGGCACCAGGTGGTCCAGGGGACTGAACATCCAGCCTCAGAGCGTCTTCCCAGGAATTGGGGCTTATTTTGTAGGAAAAAGCTGCTTTGCTTGATCTTGATCTTCCCTCCTGCTCAGCTTCTCCTTTTAACAACAGAAGACTGTATTTAGAGCAAGACTCCCCCCCGGCCATCTGCCTGCCTTGCACCAGTGATTCCATGAATGTGTGTTTTTCTTCCTGTCATTTGCCGAGGCACTGGCCCCTTGAGGTTGGTGGGACATCACAGTGGACTCACAGCTCCTTGCTGTCACCAGACTGTGGTTTCTGGTTGGTGTTTCATGTTGCTAAGTCTCTTCCGTTTTGAGTTTCTGCAAGCAGCTGGGAGACACCGCTTCCCATACCGAATTAGGAAGCAAGACCTGAGTTCTAGTCCAGTTCTGACTCTACCTAGAAGACATAATGTTTTCTGGGCCCGAATGTCCTCCTCTGTAAATCAAGGGTTTGTAATTGGTTATTGTTTTCCTAAGCAAGATCTTGTGTTAAATCAAGCTCTCATGTAGTGTCCTAGTCTGCCTAAAGGTATTTGATACATTTTAATTTATCCTATATCTTTTTCTTATTATAGTCAGTTTGCAATGTTGTGTCAATTTCTGGTGTACAGCATAATGTTTCAGTCATACATGAACATACATATACATTCCTTTTCATATTCTTTTTCATTATGCGTTACTACGAGATACTGAATATAGATAGTGCTGTACAGTAGAAATTTGTTTATCTATTTTATATATAGTAGTTAGTAACTGCCAATCTCGAACTCCCAATTTATCCCTATTTTTTTTTTTAAGTCAATCACTACGTTAGTGAGCTGCGCCAGAGAGCAGAGTCGAGAGTTTGGTAAGATGATGAGCACTCGTGTTAAGGCAAGCCTCCAGTTCATGTCTCTGCCACATTTTGGTTGCAGGGTAGTAGCAGCCCAGACTCACCCTGATTGCACATGGAAATGGCTACTGTTTTTTAATGCAGTTTTCCAGGCACTCGAAATTGACTCAATGTAAATTCATACCAACCCTAGAAAGAAAAGGAGTAGGAAATTGTTCCATAGTTGAATCATCAGTGTTCTGTAAAGACTGTTATTACTCCTTATAATAAGGAAATCAGACTGGAAGCCTCTGAAGCTTACAATTTGTGACTGATCCTCATTTAGCATCTAACTTGGGTCTCAGTGTTCTCTGCTGTGCAGTTTTACATGAGTAGGTAAGTGAACCTGAATTTTGTAAAACTTGAATAAGCAAACAAGACTACTGCCAAGCATTAATTTTCCTGACCAAAGAAGCATAGGAATTCAGAGTTCAAACTCTACATAGAGGGGGAGCTGGGGAAGTTTTGTTTGGACTCTCTATAGTATAAAACTTTTTCTACAGATTTAAAAAAAATTTTATTGAGGTGTAGTTGATTTACAATGTTAGTTTCAAGTGTACAGCAAAGTGATTCAGGTATACATACAGATATATTTTTTCAGATTCTTTTCCATTATGTTATTACAAGCTATTGAATATAGTTCCCTGTGCTGTAAAGTAGGTCCTTGTTTATATATCTTATATATAGTGTGTATCTCTAACAGATTTTTTAAAGACAAGCTGTTTTTAACAAAGGAAAACAGAATTCAAATTAAAACGTTTGTGGAACTTTGGAAACACCTCTGGGGACCGTGATGTCCTTTGGAAGACAGTTTGAAAACCAGTGAATAGGATCAGTCACTTTCAGTCATGTAGCTGTACAGTGTTCCGTGGTCCTACAACTTTCCGCGCTTTACATGTGCAGAACCTGAGACAGACTTGTCTAGGATCCCGCAGTGCTGACAGATGGAACGAGCAATGGGTCGAGGTTTCTAGGCCTTGTGTGCACTAGTTGAGTCAGCTTCTCCGCACCACCCTTCCAGTGTCTTCCTGTGATCATCTCCGATGCCCAGTAATATAACCAACAGCCTCCACCAAAGCCCACCCCACCATTTCCTCTCCCATCCCTTGTCTTGGACATCTTTTTGTTCCCACAGTCACTGTCCCTTCTAGAATTTTTTTTTGGAGCTTTTTCCCTTTTTTTTTTCCCCCTTTTAGTGCTTGTCTACCACCATATCCACTATAATTTAACTCCATCTGTTCTAAGCAGTGATGGTCTTTCACTGCTATGTGACAGATCTTAGGGTAAAAACTCCCAGAAGGTCAGGTGCACACAGAGTCCCAGAGTGCCTGGCTTCTTTGTGGATCACATCAGAAGGTGGTCCTGAAGGTCACTGCTCATTTGTGTTTCCTCATCTCATTACCACCATCCCGCTCTCTCATCTGGCAAACACTTCACAACCGCCCCCTGTGTACAAGGCAGTCCCGTTCCTGGTACTTCCTGTCTTTAGGGAGTTTACAGATCCATAGGAAAGACGAAAGAAAAGATGATTCGACAGAGCAGTGGGTAAGAAGCTCTGCAGGAGGAGCTCGTACTGCTGAGGGTGTTCCAAGGAGGAGGAGCCCCCTCGCTCTGGGGAGCCAAGGGAGGTTTCATGCAGGATGCGGGGTTCAGTTGTGAGATGGGGTGGGGTTTCCCAAGGCACCATGGCTAAGCACAGCAGACTCGGGATGTCTTGAATGTCACTTCTCAGGATGAGGCGAGAGGTAGGCTCTGATAGCCACCATCTAAAGACCGAAGGGCAGTTCAGGTGGTGCACAGTTAGGACCACAGAGGTCTGTGAGTGACTAAGTGTGAGCCGTGCTTCCCAGGTGAACGTGGGACCGGCAGGCTGTGACGGGATGGTCCTGTGGGCTGTAGGAAAAGATCGGATCTCTGTGGTTGGGGCTGGCGTTGCTCCTGAAGGGATGGGCATTTGCAACTTCATCCTCTGAAGAGACAGGTCCTGATACAAGAAATGGATGTTGGATGGGCATCTGAAGGAACTGCTTCACCACCTCATCAGTCGGCTTTTCACTCCATGGGACAGGGGCTGTTGTTTTGGAGTGTTCTCAAGTGGTCTGAGAAATTGGCATCTAGCAGGCAAAGCCGACCACACCTTAAAGGGTGGCCAGGGAAGTGGATCTGGAGCTTGAAAGAGCAGCCGGATCTGGTAAACGGGTGGCAGATTTCTCCCTGTAATTTCCTTCTGCTGCTACAGCTGTGGTCAGCCCTTAGTAGTGGCACAACCTAGGCTTGGCTGTGCTGTGGGGAGTGAGGGAAGGGCTGGGTGCTCCCTGGGGCTGCGGTGCACCCGTGGGGCTTATCTGCCTGTCTCCAAATACCGCTCCTCCCCTACCCCGCAGCTTTGGAGGGGGGCTTGCTTTCTTTCTGTTTTGGAACAGCTTTATTGAGCTATGTTTCACATATCATACGATTCTCCCATTTAAAGTGTATAATTCAGTGTTTCTTAGTATATCCGCAAAATTGTGCACCCATCATCACGATCCATTTTAAGGATGTTTTCGTTGCCTCCCAGAATAAGCCTGCATGCCTTAGTTCTCACCTCCTGCTTCCCCATCCCCGCCAGCCCTAAGCAACTGCTATTGTACTTTCTGCTTCTATAGATTTGCCTATTCTAGGCATTTGATAAAAATGGAATCATACAACATATGGTGTTTTGTGACTGTCTTTTTTCACTTCGCATGACGTTTCCAGGATCGTCCATGTCATAGCACATATCAGTACTTCATTTCTTTTTATTGAAGAATTGAGCTCCATTGTATGGATGTGCCCCACTTTGGTCATCCATTTGTCAGTTGATGAACATGTGGAATGTTTCTTTTTTTTGTCTGTTATGAATAATATTGCAGCAAACATTCATGTTTAAATTTTTGTGTAGACAGACGCTTTTATTTCTCTTGGGAGAATTCCTTGGAGCGGAGTTGGCTGGGTCACGTTCAGACTCTCCACTTAACTATTTGAGGAAGCGCCAGACGATCTTCCACACCATTGTACAGCCCCACCCACAGTGTATAAAGGTTCCAGCTTCTCTCCAACCTCACCAACACTTTTCTTACCTGTCTTTTTTGATGGTAGCCATCCTCATGGGTGTGAATTGGTGTTTCATCGTGCTTTTGACTTTGTGTGTGTGCTTTTGGTTTGAATTTCTCTCATGACGAGTGGCGTTGGGCCTCCTTTCACATACTTATTTTTTACAGTAAGAGAACAGACACATTTCCTTGCCAAAGATCTTTGATCACATTTCGAAAGGTGGTTGCCTGATTGCATTGTGTTGCAGAGTGAATGGGGAGGGAGGAAGTGAGGGCTGCTCTTTGAGGAAGTACAGGAAGGGAGGAGGTGCATGTTAGGGTGGGCAGTGGCTGTGATGGAACTAGGGGCTTAGCTCATTGCACACAGATGGTGCAAACTTCTTTCTGGAGGAGGATTGGTAAAGTCATGGCCCTGGGCTGTCACTACTCTGGTTGGCAGCCAAGCCTTCTTGAGATCTACTGTGTAGTCCTTTTTGTGCCTGTTGGATGCACTTTGCTAGAGGATCCAGCTGTCAGGAGTTCTGGAGGCAGGAAGATTCTTAGCTTGATTGACAACATTTTGATCGCTGTTGTTCTGTGGCTTCGTGGTTAATATCATGGCCATTGCTGATGACTATTATTAAGTCCTTTTTGGCAACAACACCCTCTGGTGTGGATTGCTGTCCTATTGTTATCCTATTACTATGGGAGTTAGGGGTATTTCCCAAATAATGATTTTGAAAAGTCTTTTTAAATTCCTTCTTAATAGGAATTGGAGATATGAATTCTAATCTAACTCTGTGTGCTGATACAGTTGCTGTGATTTCAAACTATGGATTCCTTTGGAGAAAAGAATATTTCTGGGAGTTCGGTATTCACTCAAAATCTGGACCCTCAGTAGTCAGAACTGTGCTCTGAACTTCAAGTTAGAGGTTTTCCCTCCAAATTTGTATGTCTCTGAGCTGGCGTCATCTGACCGTCCCCAGGTGTCTTGATCATCTTTTTGCACCTCAAATGCACCAGCTGGGTGGTCCTGACTCTCCCCAAGACCAAGGTAGAGAAGCAAGCCCCCTCCCCCTGGGTCCCTGCTCAGTTCTTGGCCTTGGTCTTTCCTTTGCTTCAGCTTTGCTGCCTTCAGCAACTTCTTCAGGGGGTTGATGGAGGAAGCTGGGTGGGGCTTCCTATCTGCAAGCAGACAGGTAATTCCTGTCTGCATTTGGGGCTGTCTCCTAAAATAGCAAAAGAAAATGACCAGAGACTGTCCTGGAAGAGCACCCAGGTTACTTGCTCTGGGAAAACCCCTCCAGCCCGGGGGCGATATCGGCTAACTAGGTGTGGATTGTCAAAAAGGAAGTGCAGCCACTTCCTGAGGAACTGAGGGCAGCACTAGTTAGAGGGATGGCTTCTAAAGCACCAGCCCCTTGAGGATGGAAGCCGTGTCTGGTTCCTTGTTCAGCCCCTGGGGCCTGGGGCCAGCAGGTGCTCAGTGCACCCCTGTGGAGGGAGTGGAGGGCCGGTACCTTTCAGCTGGCCTGCGTGTGAAGGGCTGAGTGAAGTGTCACAGTGCCCAGATGGCAAGTTCACTCGGTCAGCAGGTATTTTATTGTGCCCCTGGGCCCAGTGTCTTTCTCTGAGAACAGAACGTCCCTTCAAGGATGTCATGCCTCCCACACAGAAACCAGTGAACAGCCCACATAGACAGTCAGTGTTGTACAACTGCAGACTAGGAAGGCGCGTCGGGGGCAGAGCATTGGGAAGGGGGTCTGAAGCAGGTGGGACAGGAGCTGGTGTTTGGGGACAGGCTGGGTTTGGATTATCAGTGTGACATGGGGAGGGACAGCCAGGTAGGGAGAGCTGCTCAAACGAAGACAGGAAGACCCTGCAGGGTTGGTTATGGGGGGTACCAGACCGGCGGGTGTGGAAGGAGGATGGGCCGGACAGAGTTCCCAGCACATTGCGGTGGCGGCATGGTGGTGCAGCTTCCTGACGGCATCCATCTGCTTGCGTCCACCCGGGGCTCCCAGACTTGAGTGGGCATCAACGTCTCCCAGAGGGCTTACTGAAGCACAGGTGGCTGCTTCCTCCCCACCCCACAACAGCTGCTGATTCAGCAGGTCTGGGGTGGGGCCCAAGAATTTGCCCTCTGACTGCTGCTCTTGCTGCTGCTGAATTAGGGACCACACTTTGAGAACTAGTGGCCTTGAATTCAGCAGTTGGTAAACTTTTTCTGTTCAGGGCCAATAGTGAAGGTTTTAGGCTTTTGAGCTGCGTTGGATTTGAGTCACATATTCTTTGTTGCTTTTCACAACCTTTTAAGCATTTACTGACCGTGCTTAGCCATAAAGAAACAGGCTGGCAGGCAGGAGGGATGAGCCCTGGGAAGGCAGGGCGGGGTTCACTGACTCCCGGGCTGCAAGGAGATGATCCCACCTCTCCCACAGAGCTGGCAGACCTTTGCCAAGGTAATCTCCATGTGCCTCTGTTTTTCCATCTATAAAACAGATACTAACTACTATTTATAAAATAGATAAAAATGGTACAAATGAACTTATTTACAAAACAGGTACAGACTCACAGACATAGAAAACAAAGGGAAAAGAGGGGGAGGGATAAATTAGGAGTTTGGGATTTGCAGATACTAACTACTCTACGTGAAATAGATAAACAAGTTTCTTCTGTATCGCACAGGGAACTATATCCAGCATCTTGCAATAGTCTATAATGAAAAGGAATATATATGTATGAATGAATCACTATGCTGTACACCAGAAACTAACACAACATTGCAAATCAACTATACTTCAAAAAAATTGTTTTGAAAGTCAAACATAATAATATTAATAGTCTTAGTGTATAAGACTCTTCCAAGAATTCAGTGAGCTAAGGCACAAAAAGCGTTTATCACAGTGCCTGGGACAGATGTGCAATTTATTTACCATTTACTCTCAGTCTCGCGGTGGTGCTACTGATACCTCTGTTGTGGGACAAGGAGGACCCGCCCAGACCCGCTGCGTTGCAGACGCTGAGAGCTCACTGCCCCAGGATCTCATTATCATCTCTTCTTAGGTGCTTAGGAAGAAGGATGCTTTGAACTGAAACATCCACACTGAAAACATCCTGGCTTAGTCCCGCGTCGGAGATCACGCTTAGCCTCTGGCTTTGGTGCACATCGAAGATAGTGCTGTTGGCGAGCTGGCTGGTTCTTGGGCCCAGGACTCTGTAAAGGGGCGGGTATCCTGGCCTCCTGGCAACCCATTTGCAAGCTGTGCTTTAGCCCCGTTTGTTGGGAAGCCTTGATTTAGGACCCTGGCTCAGCCTGCCCTGGTAATGGGTAGGATCTGACTGCGTTCTATTGAATCTCTGCCTTCTCACCTCTCATTTTGCCCTGTGATGTAAGCGAAAATGAGAACCACAGAAAAGCAGGACGTTGTGTGCCCCACATTTCCTGGGTTGAAGTGTGCAAGTGAGCAGTGAGGTTCAGCTTTCACTCACAGTAGCTGGAGTGGAAAGGCGACTGGGTACCCCTGGCATAGACTCTCTGTACGGGTGCCTGGGGAGAGGGCACCTGGTGGCCCTGAGATGGTCAGCTCAGCTCCAGACACTGCTAATGAAAGCTGGCCTTGCTTAAGTAACATGGGGGCTCTCTCCCCTCTCCTTGTCTCCAGGGGGCATCCACTTTCGGGCTCCCCTCACCAGCTGCATGCTCTGATCCTTGCCAGAGCACATAATAATGACTTTTGTAAGCTCAAGTTTCAGATGCACAAAAGTGCCCGGTGGTGGTATGACTCCACCCTCCACTTGCGTTTTTGCTGACATTCCATGAAATATCCTTCCATCTCCTCCCCACCTTGCAAAACAAGCTTCCTGTTTTGAACTCTGTCCAGACTGGAACAGCCCTGCTACACCTGTTAACACACTCAGATGCCCACTTCCCCCTCCTCCCCACAACCCTCGTATTTGTACAGCTTTTTGTCGCCCAGCCAGGTTTCCCTTCTCAGCTTTACAGATCCCGAGTCATAACATAAGATATGGAACCAGCAAATGAAGAAAAAAGGAAGTTCACGTTTTAGGGCCATTTGAGTGAAAACACGGCTCTGGTTGATTTCAGTATGTTTTGCCACCATGATTCTGCTAACTTTCCCCTTTCTTCACAGCAGGATGGAAGCGAGGAAAGAAAATCAGCTGACGCAGGAGCCAGAGTGAGACGGAGAAACCCACAAACCCAGCCTACACCATGAACTTGTGTCTCCCCGCTGCGCTTTAAGAGCCCCGGGCAGGTGAAGTTGCCGGAGGGAGCAATGGCTCTCTTTACTCCATGGAAGCTGTCCTCTCAGAAGCTGGGCTTTTTCCTCGTGACTTTTGGCTTTATTTGGGGTATGATGCTCCTGCATTTTACCATCCAGCAGCGAACTCAGCCCGAGAGCAGCTCCATGCTCCGGGAGCAGATCCTGGACCTCAGTAAGAGGTACATCAAGGCGCTGGCAGAAGAAAACAGGAACGTGGTGGATGGTCCTTACGCAGGCGTCATGACAGCTTATGGTAAGCACCACACCGCTGGGGCTTCTCCATTGAGTGTAGCTTTTCCTGGAAAGGACCCCAGAGGCTCTCACACTTGGTCGTGGATTGAGTATATCCCTCACCGCTGCCTTCATGGCAATAAATTGCACACAGAGGGCCACTTTGAGAAGGTTAAAGCAGTGCCTTTTGGGAGATTTTGACCTCTTGTACACAGTGACATTCAGCCCGAGGGGCAGTGGGACAGAAAGGTCTGTGCTCTATTGGTTGTGTGTGCAGCTGGCTCCTCCTCTCGATGCCCGGCTGGATTGCATGATCTCATCCGGGAGGATGATCAGGGAATGTCGAAAAATATTCTCATTATCGCTCCCTAAACAAAATTTAATTAGGACCTGCGAGGGTGAGTTAAGGAGGGTGGGGAGGAAAGTTCCAGGGATGCCAAGAAACTCAGAGCCAAGTGAGTGCCTCCCGCCAGCCAGCATGCAGGACGTGAGGGCTTCCATGCTGGTGAACAGCTTTAACCTTTGGTTCCTCAGCGTTTACTGCTCTTGTTTCTTACTCTTGTCTCTGACTGCCCTACTTTGAAAGAAAGCTTTTAGTGTCTGTTACTTTTTTGGTCAGGTGCCTGAAATCTTTTTTGATGTGAGGTTGAGTGAAAAAAAAAATACACATACGGAATATTACTTATTTTTCTTTGGGCAAAAATTTTGCTTTTAGAAAAATTTGGAAGCTGTGGATGAGCAAAAACAAAAAAGACAAGGAGAAAAAGGAAAAATCACATATAAATCTACCACTCTAGGAAGTAACCACAATTCACATTTTAGTGTTTATCTCTCATGTATTTTATATATACATAATACATATATACAAATATATATATAGGGACACAAACGATTTACAAAAACATATACACACAAATACAAAACAAAAATCACAAATGAAATTCGGATCAGACTGTTTTGGAGAATCCATGTCCCAGATGTCCTGTGGTCCCTGAGTACTGGCGTGGACTTGATCTGCAGAAGATGACCGTCTGCTACTGTTCACTGACAAGTCTGGTCACTGAGAGACTTGAGTGGCCTCAGGGTTTGGGACCTGGGTATAATATCAGTGAGATACAAGAATGGGGTTGGGTGAGGTAGGAAAGGTTGATGACCCAAGTCAAGGTCTCTGACATAGGTAGAGTTGGATTGATGATTCCTGAAAATGCATAGCAACAGGTTGAAGCTTGAGTTCAAGACAGGAATTCATGCTCAATTTTACACATATATATTTTTCTTTTTGGAAGAATCCAGAAAAATTGGTTACTTTTTAATTGTACATAGGTATTAAAAATTTATGTAGAACTATGCAGGAAACGGTTGCTTTTAACATACAACATGGACATTTTTTCTTTACCTACTATTTGAATGATCACACAGTCTGCTTTTAATCTATTCCATCAAGATTAGGCAGTGTCTGTAGGGACTGCTTTTTAGTATGTCTAGATAAAATGTCACCTTTTTTGATCTGGTGGATCAAAAAAATGAGACTAGTTTGAGAGCTGACGTTGCAAACCAACTAGGTGGTTTTTCAGAGAGTGTGTTTTAAATTACTCATTGACTTAGATCTTCTGTGATATTCCCCAAACATTATAGGTAAACCACCAGGAAAAAAATGAAGCAAATTGGTGTTACCAGTGTGATACAAGTAAATATCACAAGTAGGACAAATGCTGTTTTCAAATTTCTGATTCATTGCATTCCATGTTACACATTTGGACGGAAAGGGATTTATGGTCCAGTAGTAATTTCCTCCTGCTGTTTATCTCAGACTCTCTCAAACCTTTTCCATAGGAAGGAAGAAGCCCCACGAATGGCGAATACATGGACTTTATTTTTTTTAGTTGTTTGGACCAGTTTTTATTTCTTACGTACTGCTAAGCACGTCTGCAATCTAAAGAGCAATGATCTGATCTTAGCTTTTCAGCCTCAAAGAGACAGTATGTTTTTTTAGAAAGTTAATAAAAATCCCCAGTGTAGTCTGTTAGAATATCAGCCCCCTTATGCTTATAATCATAGGGCTTTGGAGCTCGAAGAAACTACAGAAATTTATTTCAGCTTCCTCCCTTTACAGATGAACCTTAGCAAAATAATTCTTTTTCTCCTAAACAACAAAGAAACAACCTGACGGCCCCATCAGCAAGTCTAACCTATTTTCCCCCTTCATCTAATCAACTCCAGTGCCAATCAAGGTGGTCTTTGGAGCCGAGTTTCGGAAATTTAATTGGACTGTGCACATGTGCTTGATGCACTGGGATCATTACGTGGCGAAATCTCACTAAGACACAAGTCCTCACCTGGCACTAGTATGTTTGGGGCCAGGTGAGTCTGTGGGTGGGAGACTGTTTGGGCCTTATGGGATGGTTAGCAGCATCTCTGGTGTATCTACCCACTACATGCTAGTAGCATCAAAAATGTCTCCAGACTTGAGGGGGCAAGATTGCCCCCCTTCCTGCCTTGGAGAGCCACTGCACTAAAAGTAGAAACAGCAAACACAATCTAACGGCATCTTCTGGTGAAAAGTTCTCAAGCAGATAATTGGATTTTGTTATTAATAAATTGACAACCTACTTCTCCCTGGCTCTCAGTTATGGGCACCAGCAGTTGGCACTGAGCCAGACGGCATAGTTCGGGGCCAGTCCTGGAGAGCTGGAGGGCCCTTCTGATGGTGTGTGCTTCCCCGGGGATTCGTCAGTGGCAGTTGTGGATATGTCAATAGCTGGGCTGCTCTGGTGGTTGATGGTAGACAGCACATGGAGATACAGAGGCTATAGGATGTTCAGTGGTTGAGCTGGACTGTGGGCGCTGGGATAAGGATAAATGAGCCATTGGTTTGCAATCTCTTTTTCTGCCACAAATGCAGCCCATGTACATACAGAGTGCTGTCTAGATGTCTGCTCTGAAAGAGTGGAGGGCTGATTCTCTGTGGCTGGGACCTGTGTCTGGTTTGAATGAATGCAGTTAATTTAAAAAAAAAAAACAAAAAAAAATTCCTTCTCCCATCCCCATGTTGGTATCATTGGAAGCTCTCAATGGGCTATAAATGTGTCTTCAATAGCTGTGGCAGCTGTTTGAAGAATAATTATCACTGATATTAGATTATTACTGATTTATTAAAATTCCTGACGAGATGCTAGAGCAGAAATGTTCAATAAACCATGACCAGTGGATCAGATTTGGAACTCTGCCTGTCTGTGTAAAGAAAGTTTCTTGGAACACAAACACTGCTGTTTGTTTATAACAGCTGCAATAACAGAGAAATGTGGTAATACCTGTGTTTATTTCACATACCATCTAAAGCATGCTGAATCCATCTTTCAGCAGTCTCCATAGTTCATTCGATAACACTCATCTGATCATGTCCATCTTTGACTCAACAGTTTCCCAGGACTCCCGTGACCTTGGGCCAAATCCTCCTGCTCTTATATGAGAAGTGTTTGGAACCCAGCACCCCGTTGTTTGTGCATTGTCAGTGGCTGCTTTGGGGCTATAACTGCGGAGCTGAGTAGTTGCCACAGAGCATGCAAAGCCCAAAATATTTACTGGCTGGTCCTTCGGCAAAAATGTTTGTCAGTCCCTTACACATGGTTGCTGTTGGCTGTTAGTTTGAAGAGTCCTCAAACAGCAATAGAAGCCCTTTCAAACAGGATCTCCTCCTCCCCCATCCCCGCTGCTTTGAAGAGACTTCTGAACTTCCTTTGGGATTTGGATGTTCAGAAGCCATGCCTGGCAATGTCCTGGGAAGCCCGTGTGAAACAGAGCATTCATTCCTGGGGTGTTGAGGGTGTTCCTGGGTGTTTCTCCACACTGCTGAGAGGAGTGTCTGGAGCCAGAGCCTTCTGCAGTTCAGCCTCCGCTGCATCGCCCGGGCCTGCGTGGCAAGGCCATGCCTGTCAGTGCTTTCTCAGGGATTGCGTCATGAAGGGTGTCACTCGCCTCAGTCAATGCTGCTCTTGTTTCTGAGGTGAATTGATCTCTGTCTCCAATGGCCTGACCCAAATTCTGATCCCCAGTGATCACCTCTTATCTAACAGGCCAGGCCTGGTCTACTTGTGTTCTCTAAGTAACAGGAATAGAGACCTGGGGGAATAGACACCACCCACCACCCTGTGGTCCAGCCACACACTCACCTTTCTCACCAGCTTGATTTTCTGGGTGCTGGGACGCTCCTCCCTGGACCAGTCACCCGCTCAGGCTGAAGCAGCTGGGAGCCATAATCATCCCTGCCAACCCCCACCCCCACCCCATCCTGCCACCAATATCCTATTTCCCTGCTGCCTGGTCCCCCTTGGCCTCCAGGTCTGTATACCTGGTCTGTCTTGCCTCCTGTCTCCTGGGTCCCTGAGTTCCTTGGGTCTAGACTGTCCCCTGGATTGGCTCTTATTCATCCAGCCTGGCACTTTAGGAAATATCTGTGCCGTTGGCTTTGTGTGCACAGCTGGAAAAAGACCTACAGGGTCGCTGCTCTCACAGAGGCTTCGTTCATTTTGGGGAGAAATAATAAACAGAAGAATGACAGATGGCAGTAAGTTCCAGGAAGAAAAATGACACGGGGAGATGGGATTTTTCTTTTAAAGTACTTGAGGCACTACTTTGGAGGAGATGGTCGAAGAAGGCCTCTCCCAGGAGGTGTCTTTCAGCCCAGATGACACTGAGGAGCTGCCAGGTGGGTGGGGACGTGGTGGGAGGCTGAGGCGGAGTGCGGGCAGGAGCTGCGCGTGCGCCGGGTCCCGGCTGTGCGCATGCGCACCGGGGGCAGCGCAGAGGGGGCTGCGGCGGGAACAGAGGGAGCCGGGAACAGAGGGAGCCCCGAGCAGCGTGGCCGGTGCTGATGTGGGAAAAGAAGGCAGAGGGGCGTGGGTACCGTGGCCCTGCAGGCTGAGAGTCTCAGTGTGATGGGAGGAGGAGGGGGAAGAGGGGGATGGATGTTCTTGTGAGAGAGCCTGGCGTGGCTTGCCCCTGCCTGGTGCCGGCCTTGGCCCGCCCTGTTGTCCACTGTCACCTCCACGGGGGAGCAGGGAGGAAAGGGGGAAGGAAGTTCTGTCTGTTTCCTTAAGGACGTCGGGGTGGAGACCCGGGTGGGGCTTTTGGTTGCTGGTCAGGGGGCTGTGGAGCTGTTACAGCTTTGGGCTTCCGTGGCCCTCATTGACCTGGGGATGTCCATTCCAAGACATGAACGCTATTTACGATTTCGCTCAAAGGGTCAGTGGGGACCCTCACTGTGGTGCCTTTGTGGCTCCCTAAGGTTGCTTGGAAGTGTAGCCCCGACCCTGGTGTTGCAGACCTAAGGCATGATGTCATAGTCAGACAGCAGCTTTGCCTTGTGTTTTGTTCCACATCTCCTATGAAAAGAAGAAGAAGAAACGTAGAATTTCATTGAAGATAGAAGCCTGTGAAGGTTTGTTGGGGGAATTTTGAGGGTGTGTGTGTGTGTGTGTGTTTTTTCTTTTTGGGTCTATTGCTACAAATCTGACCAAGGGGCTGTTTTTCAGAGGTCCGGGTGATGTGAAAAACCATCATTGCCAAAGCAGAAATTCTCTGCCCTTGAGGAAAATTCATAGTTCTTGGAGTGAAACTGGTAGCGGGGAGAAGGAAGAGCCTGGGCTGTCTGGTGTGTCTGAGGAGGCCTTGATTACTCTGCAGTGATGTGGCCGGTGTGATTCAGGAAAGGGCTGTCTGCTTTAAAAAACTTGGAACCTGGAAATGGGCCTCTGTGGGGTTTGGGGCTTTTCCAGCAATCCTGTGGTGGAGGCCTGGTCTGCCCAGCATCCCCGTCTGAGCCCGACCAAGTTCATGGGCACGCCCAGCCCAGTCCAGGAGTTGGCACATGACCTCGGGGATGTTTGAGACAGGAGTGCAATCAGAATATGAGTCTCTGGTAACCACAGATTTGTTTTCTGTGTCTGTGAGTCTGTTTGTGGTTTGTAAATAAGCTCATTGTGTTATTTTTTTTAGATTCCACATGTAAGGGATATCATACGATATTTTTCTTTCTCCTTCCAGTTTACTATGATAATCTCTAAGTCCGTCTATGTTGCTGCACATGACATTATCTCTTTCTTTTTTGTGGCTGAGTAGTATTCCACTGTGTGTGTGTGTGTGTGTGTGTGTGTGTGTGTGTCTTTATTCAGTCGTCTATTGATGGATCTTTAGGTTGCTTCCATGTCTTGGCTATTGTAAATGGTGGGGAGACAGGGATAAATTAGGAGTTTGGGATTAGCAGATTAGATCAGATTAGATAAACAACCAGTTTCTACTGTACAGCACAGGGATATTCAGTATCTCGCACTAACCTCTAATGAAAAAGAATACGGAGAAGAATACATACTTGTGTGTGTATAACTGAATCACCAAGCTGTATACCAGAGACTAACACAACATTGTAAATTGGCTATACTTCAGTTAAAAAAAAAAAAAAAGAGTATGGGTCTCTGGGAGGAACTGGAGGCTCTTTCTTGTACCCTCTTTGTCCTTAAGCCCTTTTCTTTCACTCGGCACCTTGCTTTCAGTCCTGGCTGGAGGAGGGGGTGCACACCTGAGGGTGTTCGCCTCAGGCTCAGAGTGTCCTGCCCCTGAAGCAGGTCCCTCATCTTACCTGGGGGCCTTGGATCCTCCCTTTCTCAGCTCTTTGCATCAGAACTGTTTGGGTAGAGCTCACAGCCACCCTGAAGAACAGCCCACCTGTCTCATGCCTGCCTGGCAGCACCGCTGTCTTCCAGGACCAGCTGTTGGGCAATAGCTGAACATCTTCCTGCCTCTGAGCCACTGTGCTTGCTCTTCCCTCCACCTGTGCATCTTCCCTCCAGAGAGGTCACTCCCTTCTCCCCGTCAGTTCCCTTCATTCTCATTCGTTGTGACACTTCAACTACCTGTCATCATATATTCATTGTGTGTGTGTATCATTTCTCTCCCCCACTTAGAATGTATGCCCCCAGAGAGCAGGGAGTCTTGTCTCTTCTGTTCCCCCACTGCACCTCAGGGCCTTAGCACATGCCTGGCACATAGTGGGAGCCATGAGTGAATAGCACCAGTGCCTCCCCTAATCCCAACTCTGTGTGGTACAGTTACAGCTAAGGCTAATTTGAAAATCACAGTAATACAGTAATGTTTTTGGTGAGACAGGAAATAAGAGATTCCCTCTGGACTCGTCCAGGCTGCTCTAACTAGCTATTATGTGTGATCCTGCCATGGGAGCTATTGTTTATCCTGGAAAGCAGCTAGTCTGTGTTGATATGTGGCTTGTGGAAGGGCTCCTTGCTACATGCATGACCTCGGGCAAGTCACTGATGTTTTAAAAGCCAGCCTCCTCTTTTGTAAGAGAGAGGATATCATATAACATATGTCATAGGCTTGCTGTAAGGATTACGTGTGTGACAAAGCTTATCGAAGCCCTCAGATTAGTGAATTACATGATGTTGATGTTGAGTTATTGCTCACCCTGGCCCGCACGTACCTGCAGTTGGTACCACCGGCCAGAATCATCCCTTTAGACATGACACTGTTTATTCATTTGAATGCATGGCCTCAGGAACCTGTTTATGTAGCTGTTCTTCAGGGTTACGGGGGGTGGGGCCTGACTAGACAGGAGAGGAAATGAGCTGTGCTCTGGAGGAAGGCAGGCCTGCCCCCCCCCCCCCCCCGCCAAAGAGACAGGCAAGGCTTGTCCGCCAGAATCAGCCTGGGCTGCAGAGACAACACCATCACGGGGCCCCACCCCGGCCAGGTCGGGACCTGCTGCTCTGGGCTCCAGGGAGATGCTGTTCGGCTCTTCCCTGGGCCCCTTTCTGAAGGTGTTAGCTCCACAGAGTGACTTTGGCCTCTTAGAAACAGGCCATGTGATTGTCACTGTCTTGTTTGAAAGATAAAGCTTTCCTTTGTGGGCTTGGAATAAGCTGGGTGCGGCCAAGCTCGCTTTGTCTCTGAAGTGGGTGCTGTTGGGGGGACTGTTTCCGGTGTGAGTGGTGAGCTCGGGCACTGGGCTGCAGCTGCCCTTTCCCAACAGGGAAGATGCCCTGGAGTCAGTGGGGACTTTGGGTGAAAATGGACTTGATCTTTTATTTTTTTAACAGCTTTATGTATGGTTCCTGTGCAGTAAATGACACATATTTCAGATGTACAATTTGATGAATTTTGATAGATGTATCTACCCATGAAACTACCACCACAGTCAAGATAGCTAACATTTCCATCACTCCCCAAGAGGTGCAATTTTTGAATTCCCAATTTATCCCTTCCCAACTTCTTTACCCTCTGGTAACCATAAGTTTGTTCTCTATGTCCATGAGTCTGTTTCTGTGTTGTAGGTAAGTTAATTTGTCTCTTTCTTTTTAGATTCCACATATAAGCAATATCACATGATATTTTTCTTTCTCTTTCTGGCGTACTTCACTTAGACGGACAATCTCCAGGTCCATCCATGTTGCTGCACATGGCATTATTTATTTTTTATGGCTGAGTAGTATTCCACTGTGTATGCGTATACCACATCTTCTTTATCCAGTCATCTGTTGATGGACATTTGGATTGTTTCCATGTCTTGATTATTGTAAATAGTGATGCTGTGAATACTGGAGTATGTGTGTCTTTTCAAATTATATTTTCCTCTGGATATATGCCCAGGAATGGGATTGCTGGATCATATGGTAAGTCTATTTTATAGTTTTTTAAGGAGCCTCCATACTGTCCTCCATAGTGGCTGCACACCAGTTTACATTCCCACCAACAGTGTAGGAGGGTTCCTTTTTCTCCATACCCTGTCCAGCATTTATCATTTGTGGACTTTTTAATGATGGCCATTCTGACTGAGGTGATATCTCATTGTAGTTTTGATTTGCATTTCTCTAACAATTAGTGGTGTTGAGCATCTTTTCATGTGCTTGTTGGCCGTCTGTCTTATTCTTTGGAGAAATGTCTGTTTAGGTCTTCTGCCCGTTTTTTGATTGAGTTGCTTGTTTTTTGTTGTTGTTGTTGTTATTAAGCTGTATGAGCTATTTGTGTATTTTGGAAATTAGTCCCTTGTCGGTCACATCATTTGCAAATGTTTTCTCCGATTCTGTAGGTTGTCTTTTTGCTTTGTTGATGGTATGCTTCCTTTTAGAGCCTGAGTCCTTTTCTGGGCAAAGGGCTGTTACTGGATTCCTATTCCATGCAGCTGGCTAAATGTCAGGAAAATTGAGAGAACAGCCCAAGAACTCCATTCTGGATGTTTCCAGATTCCAGAGAGCATTTAATATTATCCACCGACTTAGGTAGGATCCTTTTTCAGATTCTGCTGCCTAGAAGTTTCTTGAAATACTAAGGACACTCCCACAGCGCCCCAAGAATAGCATTCCCTTCTAGGTACAAGTTTGAGTCAAAGCTTAAATTCATACCCCTAACCCAGAAGGGCATGACAGTGATACTGAAATTCTGAGCTGTTCTTTGACTGGATAGTGATGGTTCCCTCCCTCTGTGACCTGGTCCAGCTGCCTACGACACCTGCAGGGTGAAGGGTGCCTTTGTGAGTTTAGGTGCAGGTGAGTTGTCCACCACCATGTGGCTTTAAGAACTCAGATGAGATACAGCAGTGAGAGTCAATGACTGAGATGCTTCGGGGTAGGGGGACGTCAGTGTACCTGTGGCCAGTATCCTTGAGTTCTGAGGGTAGAATACACTGTACTGGATGCCTTTTTAAGCAGTATTTAATGCCTTTGCAATGGTCAGAGTAACGTGAATGTTGATAAAAAAAAAATTCAGAGCATTGGAACGTGAAGCTGTCGAAAACCTGGGACTTTTCCTGGTTCGGCCTCGGATTCATTTTCAACCCCAGCAGGCACTTGAGTCACTCTTTCAAAACTGTTCAACACAAGAGAAAAGATACTGTCCATAAAACACACTGGTGCAGAGGATCCCAAGCCCAACTTTGCGTCCTTGCAAATAAAGAATACAAAATAAAATACTTGGTAGTCCCCAAACCCAGATAAATTTTTTTAATTGAAGTATAGTCAGTTTACAATGTTGTATTAATTTCTGGTGTATAGCATCATGTTTCAGTCATACATGTACATACATATATTCCTTTTCATACTCTTTTTCATTATAAGCTATTATAAGGTATTGAATATAGTTCCCTGTGCTATACAGTAAGACCTTGTTGTTTATCTATTTTATGTACAGTAATTAGTATCTGCAAATCCTTTACTCCCAATTTATCCCTTCCCGTCCTCTCTCTACCTGGGTAACCATAACTATGTCTGTGAGTCTATATCTGTTTTGTAAATAAGTTCATTTATGTCCCTTTTTTTTTTTCCAGTCCCAGATAAATTTCTCTGTGGTCCTTTATTTAAATGCAGATAGATATGAGAGATATATGTGTGCTCATTTTAAAATACTGGATTATAGAGCTTTTAAAACTCATCTTTATTGTATTTCCTCATCTATTAGATATTTTAAGCAGCCATACATTTTTTCTTTTTCATCCAACCATTCAATAAACATTTATTGAGCTCCTGATGTCAGTAGCTTGTGGAAATAAAGAGATGACAGGACATACCTGCTCTCTGCCCTCCCTGGGTTTCCAATCTAGTGATGATTCCATCCTATGAATAAATGGCCATCATGTAAT
The DNA here is from genome assembly GCF_036321535.1 of Camelus dromedarius. Classification (NCBI taxonomy): domain Eukaryota; kingdom Metazoa; phylum Chordata; class Mammalia; order Artiodactyla; family Camelidae; genus Camelus; species Camelus dromedarius. Next base: position 17,334,766 of record NC_087439.1, read on the forward strand.
ATAACCTTTTTGTTGGGTATTTGGGTGGTATCCACTTCTTATCTATAATAACACTCTTCTCTTTTATAACTAACACTGCTTCAAATGTCCTTGCACATAATGAATGGACTGGATTTTGGTCATTACTCTAACTGTAATATCTTTCTATGGAAAGGTCATTTTAAAATTAATTTTAAAACTTGTAACTGATGAAACCTGACATTCCTGGCAGTCAGTGGGAATGAGAGGTTGGGGTTAATTCTTTTTTCATTAGCACCTTCCTTTCTCATTAACGCCCTGTCTATGTCAGTTTCTCTGAAACAGCAAGCGAATCTGCTCTGTGGTTCTGTTGCTCGAGCTCTGCCTCTCGGGGTGGCCGAGATAGAGAGGGATCTGCATTAGGAGGAAGCGAAGATGAAAATGATTTCTGGCAGTTCCGATGAAGTCCTTGCTCATCTCACAGTTGGTTCTGTGCCAGTGAATCGTGGCGCCTGCACCTTAAACGTAGTTCTGGGTTGTGGCTGCTCCCAGAATCCTTGACATGTGGGTTCTGCAAGTTCCGACTGAGTGACTCAAGAGTGGAGCCTGGTACCTCTGACTCCACAGCTGAGCCTGAGGGACAGCAGGCTTTGGGAGCATGTCCCAGGGGAGCGTGGTGGGGGGCCAGCATTGCCCCCAAGCACAGCCTTTCTTGATAAATCCCCAGATATTGATTGACTTGATGATCTGGGCAATCAGGTTTTACCACCCAATTTCCTGGGTTTAGCTGAGAAACCTATAAAAACTGATAGACCTTTTCCCACCAGCAGGACCCCCTTTCTACTGAGATCTTGTCTCCTTGGACTCCAGCTATGGGAGAAAGTATAGCTGGCAGTGATCTCTCCTTGGCTATCCTGCTCAAGGATGTGGCAGCATCTTCCAGACCCTTCTTATCCTTAATGTCATGGCTTTCCAGAAATGAAAAATCACAGAAGCTGCCAGAGCACCTGTTTTGAGAGTCTGTCGATCTCTCCTTTGATCAGAAAACTCCTGGTGTGGTAGAAACCAAAGCTTACTTTCCCCAGAGGGAGCATTTTAAATGTTTTTGACTACTTTGATCTCATCTTCATCATGTACAGTAAGTTATAGGAACGCAGAATTGCAATTGTCATGTTGGGATTAAATTTTTATTGCTGAGGCTTTGAAGCACAGACAAAAATTTAAAAGCCCGTTAGTAACTGGAAATTGTAATCCTGCTGAGGATGCATTTTACTGTATAATAACTGTAAAACAGTGATAAATACGAAAATATTATACTAGAATTTGGAGGAATTTATTCACCCTCATTCCTTTATTAAACTGTATAGAAATTATTCTTGAATGTTCAGTCTTACCAAATATAATGGGTTCTCTTTAGACTAAAACACATACAAAAATATTCTGGTATTAGTTTAAAATTGCAATAAAACTTTTAACAGTTCTTGCAGGTTTAACTGTAAAATACAAATGTGAGAGACAATTTCATCACCTAGAAAGATATAGTTTGTCTAGCCTTATTTGTGGGAAGACTGTAGTTGATTTATTTGTTGGTTTGTTCATTCATTCACTTACTCCCTTACATAACACACACTTAGTGATGACTGCAGTATGCCAAGCTCTGTACCAGCCTGTTGGTAAGGATACAAAGAGAGGCTGGGGATCATCTTTGTCTTTGTGTGTTTTATTGACTCAGTATCTTTTATCTTGTGTTGAAATGCCTTAAAATAGTGACTCAGATAACTGCCTGAGTTGAAAATGAACTTTTTTCTTTTCAGATTGGGAGAGAAAAGATGCCTACCCAGGTAAAGGCCAAGGTGTTTGATAGCCTTGTATTCCATTTTCATTTTAAGGGAGAAGATAAAGACAAGTTCTTCATTATGTTTAGTGTTGGAGTTGCTCGCAGAACAGTGGCATCCACGAGTCTTGAGGGTGGTTGGGATACGATTTCACAAAACCTTTTGGCTTCTGCCTTGTGTTTAATCTGAGTGTGTTCAGAAGGAGCAGGTCAGAGGTGTTTGCTGGCTAGCACGCCCATAATGGTCCTTAGGAGGAAGCGTAGCATGGTGGATAAGAGCCATCGTGTCTGGAGCCAGGTTATCTGGGTTTGGATGTGGATCTGTAGTCACGTGGGGCAAGTTGCTTAACCTGTCTGTGCTGTGGTTTACTCATGTGCTAAATGGAGATGGGAATGACAACACAATTCTCACGTTGGCAGGATCACATGCATTAATCCATGTAAAGTGCTCAGGATAATAGCTGATGCATAGGGCTCAGTAAATGGAGTGGTGATGGTAGTGGAGGAGGAGCAGCAGCAGCAGCATAGTGGTAACAGTAGTAACAATATTAACAGTAGTAATAGTAGTAACAGTAGTAACAGCAGCAGCAGCTGTAGCGATAGTAGCCATAGCAACAGCAGCGGTGTTAGTGTTGGGGCAGTCGTGATGGTGAACATCCACATCCTTCTCATCGTGAATTCCTTTATTCACCCCATGTCACAGAGTCACAAAAGGTCAGCCTCTGGTAGGTGGGGTCAACAAGAGAGAGTAGGTCACATTTGTTGATGGACTGTATTTTAAGAATCGAGGAAAGGGGTCTTTTTAATGCTGATGTCACAACTTTGCGGTCTGCCTAGGGTGTGCGCCATCAGTGACTGTCACCAGTAACTATGGGTTAGGGGACTCTGTCCAGTAGCCCTGTTACCTTTTAAGGAAAAGGCAAAACGTTACCCGCCCTTGAGAGACCATCAGCACGGGCTCGGCTTCTGCCAGCCCCCGCCCTCCCTCACTGGACTCCCTGTCATATTTGTAGCCGTGCTGCCCTTCCCTCTGTGTGTGAAAGTCTCCCATAAAGCAAGTTCAGTGACTGGTTGCTCACACTTCCTTGTCTCTCCCCTAACCCCTCTGTCAAAAGTCTCTCTTGATATCTCCACAAGGGACACTGGCAGTGTCTGGAGATGGAGACATTTCTGGTCGTCATAGGTGGGGATGGCTACTGTCAGTGGCTAGTGCGCGCACGCACGCACGCACGCACACAGCAAAGAATTATCTGGCCCAAAGTGTCAAGTGTGTTGAAGCTAAGAGACCCTGACTTAACCGGAGGGTCAGGGCCTCTGTGTCTGGCTAACTACAATTGCTGATAATAGTTAAATGCTATTTTTACACGTGGACTCCCTGGCTGGTGATACAGGCTCTGGGCAAGGAGGCTGGAGATGGGGGAGGTGGATGTCATTTATCTGAGGAGTGGCTTCTTTACAGAGAATACAGCTGCCTCTGAGTGGCACCATTGCCGCCTGTCAGCGTGACCAGCCTCTGGCAATCTTCGGAGCTCTGGAGAAGCAGTCAGTGCTTTCAATTCAGCGTGAGAGCAGAGCTGGTGGCTGACTCCCGCCGTCCGTGCCAGCTAATGACGTGTCAGGGAAAGGCTGTGAGTCATGCAGCCCCTGGAGGGGAGTCATCTCGTGACCCTTTGGATAAAGTGTTAAAGCTCTGCATCATCACTCAGGGAGAGATTTCTTTAGAAAGGATAAGAGCATTTTCCAGAGGCTTAATTTTTTATTTATATACGTAACAGGCAGTTATGTAGTACTTATGTGCGAGGTGGGGTTCAAAACGTCTTCTAAATCTTAATGTATTAAGACCCCGCAACAACCCGAAAGAGGTAGGCTTATTCTTTTCACCCTTTGACAGATGAGGATGCAGGAATGGAGAGAGAAGGCTCAAACCTAGGAAGCTTGGCTCCAGAGCCTAAGCCCTTAACCACTGCGCTATGGATGAAAGTTGCTGAATCCATGTTTGGTTTCTTTCTTCTACCCTGGCTCTGGACTTCTGACTGGTCACAACGAGGCATCAGGGAATTAGGCAGTCCTGACACAAGTCGCCATTCCTACTTTTATCTCTGTACCCATGATCATATTACTTCCTGTCTGTGAATCTCAGTTTTCCCATCTGTAAAATGAAGTCATACCTACCTCCTGGAGAATGTGGAGGTAAATGGAATTCCTTATATATGTGCATGGCATGTAACAGGCCTTCAGGAACTCTTCGTTGTAACCATATTTTTAGCCTGTTGCTCTAATGTCATGGCCAGCTTGTCTTACTGCCTGTAAGTAAGGTACACGCTGAAGAACAGAAAATAAGCCTGGTCAGATATTTTTTAAAATGTGCGAAGGCGCAGACTACTACAGATCTCAGCGTCGTGAAGAAGTCTGATGTTTGGTGTTGGGGAAATGGTGAGGAGATTGAGATTATGCCAAACACATGGAACCAGACTTTCAGGATAAGGATATGGGTTCTGTTTCTGTTGGTAGTTTTTGTCCGCTCCAGTGGTGCTGTCTGTAAACCCATAAGGACACAAATGTCTATGTCAATTACATGTCTTTGTTTCCGTTCTGGTGAGTTTCTCTCTTGAGCTGGCAAAATAGGAAGCCTGGGTGCCTGTTGGCCAAGGTTCACTGCCTGTGCTCTGAAGTTGGTGGATTGATCCAGTGTGTGTTTCTTTCTGGGCGGGATCAGAGCACCTGCTCAGAGCACAATTGCTCTGTTCCCAGCAGAACCGAAGGTGGCAACTTCCCATTTGTCTCAGTTCCCAACTTCTCTGCATTCTGGTACCCACACTGTGACCTACTCCCCTGGCCCACTCCCAGTTCATAAGTGAGTCTGGCTTCTTTCCACATAGGTGGCTATCCTGTTGGCCTTCTATCTTTCTCACGTGCACAAGTTGGACTATCTTTCTTTGAAGAGTTTCCAGGGGAGAGGGGGCCAAATTAATCTCTCCTGGTGTGTGTGGAATACCTTGTGTACAAACTTAGTAAATACTCGTGTAGGCATGAGGATAATGTGTCTGTAATTTATCCAGAGAGAAGTGTACTTCTCTGTAACCCACAGCCAGATACGTAAGAAAGGAAATCACCACGAGAGAATAGCCCGAGCCTCTAGACCTATGCCCGGCACATAGCAGTTGTTCAATAAATATTTCTCGACTGAATGAATCTGTCATTAAGTGTATTCCAAAATCTCAATATAGTTAAACTCTAAGTTATCCAGCATGCCTAGATTCTGAAACTGTAGCTTCTATTAAGTATTCCCAACAGAAATAAAGACTTCGCAAAAAATCGGAACATACTAGAGTATACAGCACTAAAAATACCAATGAACTTGGTCAGAAGTTACTTCAGGCTTTGCTGTACTTTGGGCTTGTCATTTTGTGTGTCAGTAACCACCACGTGGACAGGAGGAAGAACTTGATCCAGTGCTTTGGTAGGATGCTGAAAGAATTTTCTCTCTCAGCCGAGTAGCCAGAAATAATTTTGTCACTTACTGTGAAACATGTATTGCAGAACAGACTGATGTGTTTCATACCCTCTGGACCACTCGAACGTGGCCTCTGTCATCTTTAACATGTGGTGTGTTAGGCCAGGTCTTCACATGATGCTTTTTGACTGTGCCAAGTCCTGTTCTTCATGTTGGAGATAGAAGTACAGAGCGAGCGGGCGGGCGTGGGCGAGCATTCACCAGACAAATATGCAGGGGCCAAAGAATTTTTGAACTATGTACATTTTCTTTTACAGATTTGAAGAAAACTCTTGCTGTGCTGTTGGATAACATTTTGCAGCGCATTGGCAAGTTAGAGTCAAAGGTGGACAACCTCGTAATCAATGGCACCGGAACCAACTTGACCAACTCCACCACAGCTGTTCCCAGCTTGGTAGCACTTGAGAAAATTAATGTGGCAGGTAAGAATCGCAATTCTATGCCCTGATGTGGAGTCAAAGCCTGCTTTTAGCTGGGAGGAGAATATAGGAGCACAGTGGTTCTTACTGGTATAAGATAATCCCCTAAATGCGGTCGGGCCCCTGTGAAGCTAATTTTAAATTTATTTTTGAATAATATGATAAAATGCTTTTATGGTCTTGTCATGATGTGTGATATCTGGTGGTTTCTGTGACATATTTCACATAATGAGCTCCTGAAATTACTTTTAATGAGAAGATTCCTAGCAGGGGTGAAGGAAATGCAGAGGTGATCTGGGAAGCTCATGCCATGTAGGGTCCCTTCCCCGGCCCCATTTTCATCGATTTCACAAGTCCGTTTCACATAATAGATTCTCTCTTCCCGGCTGTTAAAGAACCACCACCATTGCAGAAAGTGCCTCCTTTGTGTATCTGGGGAAAGAGAAATTCTGGAAATGACACTTGGGCAATTAGTGGTCCCTGCCTGATCATGGTCACTCAGGGACACCACCATGCAGTTCCCACTGGGCTGCCTTTTGTCTGGCCCCTTCTGGAGTCTTGGATGAAAGAAGAGAAATGAATTTAAAAACAAAACCCAAATCACACATTGTGTGTATTGTCCACAGTTCACATTGGAACCCCCCATCCCCCGTCACGCTGTCTTGGCGTTGGCCTCTGGACCTTTGTGGTTGAGCCAGGATGCACCCTTGTTAGGATGACCACTGTCATTTCCTGGGGACCTGGGATAAAGTGAAGAGCTGAGGATTAGGACTAGGTGGTTTGGGTGAATGGCTGTGAATGCATTGTCTATCCTCCTGGTGGGGTGGTATCCAGACTCTAGTTAATGGATAAAATGAGTAGCTGGATTACTTTTGAAAATTTAAAACTCTACTTTCGTATACGTTTAGGCTTCTTTCTCCCTCTTTCTCACAGGAGATTCATAGACTTAAGTGGGAGAGAGATTCATTTCCATTCCTACCTCCCAGCGTCAAAACATTTAATTGTTTCACGTTAAGCAAGCTGGTTGTATTACCTTTCTTCTGTGTTCTTTGCCCTTTAGCAAGTTTTAAATTGCAAAATAGATTTCTAATAATCCAAAGTATCCCACCAAACAAAGGTATTAAAAATAACTTTTAATTACAACACAGAGGTGTCTCCTTGGCCATAAATCCAGTCTTCACTGCAGTTTCCCACAGCTTCTGTAATTAGACAAGAAAGCCTCCCACTGTGTTGAGCTGCTTATTAATAAATGGAGCCCAGGCCTCTCCAGTCTGCACTCCGCCACCCCTGTTCCTGGTAGGGAGTGCTGCTGAAAAGGTCCTATCTGGTTGCATGGCAGTTCTGCGTGATCGTACTTCCGGTGTTGGGGAGGGGCGCTCTGCCTCTAACAGTGCTGCCTCCCACTGCCTCTGTCCTGTTGGGCCTGTGTCAACATGCCTGCTGTCCTGCTCTTCCTTGAGAAGGGATCTCACTGCTCTGCCTGTGCCGTTGGCGTGCCGGGCTCGCAGGGAGACTTCCCTGCCAGGGCTGCAAGTCCCAGGGAACAAATTTTGAGTAGAGCTCCAGGAATGAAATGGGTGGGAAGTGGTGGCTACTTCTGCAAGTGGAATCCCAGCCCTGTGTATTGAACTGGGTCACTTGTTAACACATCTCTCTGAGCACATTCTCCAAGTCATTGGCTCTGAGTGGGGCTCCTTTAGAAGTATGTGCCATTGGTACTGTATTTCTAATATTTACAGAACCAGAGTATTTTGTTTTTGTTTTTGTTTTTCCCTTTTTGGGAAAAGGGAGCGCATATAGTATATGCCTTGGATAATTAGCATCATTCTTACTCGTTTGCATCTTTCATGTGTGTCACACTCCATACCTTCGAGATTCTTACTAGCCAACCAGCAAGATAATACACATGCATAAAGTAATATAAACTGTGGTCATCCTAAGCAGAGGGTGACTGTGGAAGGCTTCTGACAGTCAGAGGTGAACATGGAAGTTGGGTAGGATGGAGGCGATTGATAGAGATACAGATGAGAAACGGAGTGTGACCCAGAAAAAAAAAAAAAGTTGGAAAGAAAGAGAGGAAACTATCAACTAGCAACCATCCAGTAAATCCCAGTGCATTTCCCTTGACCCTTGAAGGCATGTGATTTCATTTAATCTTCTCAACATCTCAGAGAACTAGGTGGTTTTATGAGTGTAAGTATTTGGAGAGGGGGACCTTCGGTACTGGAATCCCCTGAGGTCAGCTGAAGACCCGCTAGTACCTTGTAAAGGAGAGATGGCGTTGCTCCTTCTTTCTTGCTTCCATTTGTACGTCATCCCAAATGGGTGAGTCTAGAAAAAAATGTGCTACCATTTTCTTAGGAGGTTCCTAGAGAGCTGACAGTCTCTGGAATATTTAATACTCTGTCTGATAAGAAAGTTCTTTACATCTAAGGGTCTGTTCCTTTGGCTGACCTGTATATTAAAAAGCAAACAAGCAAACAACAAAACCAGTCCCTCTGTGCGTGTGTGTGCACATTCATCCCCTTGCCAGACACTGTTGGCCGCAGTGAACACAGACATGATATGAAGAATATGGGCATCCTCCTTCATTTCCCCCAGAGGTTGGAGGGTCCTTTATATCTTGTGAAATAACCAATGTATATTTTTTATTTGCCATGTCTGCAGATGAGGGTGCCAGAAAGAAGGACAGGCACTTAAGTCCCTGGTCCTAGCTCACTGTCAAGCTGTCACTGCTTTTTTGCCTTTTCCCTGATCCGGGGCTGTGCTGGTCATCCTCACACCCCTCTTGTAGCAGGAGTAGCTCTTGAGTTGTGAGAGAGCTTGTTTTTACAAAGTTCCAATCCTAGTCGAGTGGGATTTTTCTTTTTCCCTTTCTGCATTAAGACATGTGGTAATTGCCCAGAAATGTTCTCCCTGGTGTGTCTTTACTGCTTGCTCTGCTGTCGTATGCTTAGTGATGCTTCTGGTTGCTTATTGTTGTGTCTTATTGCTCGCTGATGTATCTTCCAGTTGGCTATAAACTGCATCTAAATTGGGTACTGTGGCAGTTGAAGAAGAATTCCCTGAATTTATTTTCTTTTGGGGATGTGTGTGTGTGCGTTTGTGTGTATGTCCCCTTTCCTTTCTCCCTTAGCTGTGTTCTATGTGGCTTTTATCCAAAATGGCTTTCCTTTCCAAATTTATTCCTGTTGGGCTTTTTTATTATGTGGAAATGAATGTTCCCCTAGAGAAATTTACGTGGAAATGAACTTTATTGAAATCAAGAATCAGTATTGAACTGCATTTTTTGAGGCCTGTTGATCTTATGGAAGAGGAAGGGGAATCAAAAAAATGAAGAAACAGGTTGGGGGAAAAAAAAAAACAAAACACCTTTCAACCAATCATGATTTCTTCAGGTTTAATCCCTGAAAGAACTTCAGTGCGCCTTTGTCAAAATCATCTTCTTTCGGAATGATGCTTTAGTATTTTAGAAAGACCAATTCTGCTTTTCTCCGGATTTGTGATCTTAAGTTATGAAGCAGAGTGAACAGGATTGGATCTGTCACTCTTGACCGTGTACTGATGTGGACGAAAGGTAGAGAGTCCAGGTGTGCAACAGTGAACATCCTTGCCTCCTGAGGACTGAGAGTGTCCGCCTTTATCCTCGTTTTGCCCACAGTGTCTCGGGTAAAGCCTCGTTGTTGAAGGTAGTCAGTAAATGCTGTCCACTTGGACTGGATCTTGCTGGAGGGGAGAGCATTTGTTTCACGTCTGCAGGGAGTGCCTCCTCATAGCTCCTCCTCTGCATTTATACGTGTAGGGATTTGCTTGGAAGTGTGACTTGGTATCTCCTTGCCCTTTCTCAGACCCCAGAAGACACCACGGAAGAAATATGACCCTGTTTTTGTCTCTCGTGGCTCATCTTCCTATGGATGACTTGATGCTGTAGAGCCTTTACAGAGTGATGGTTACAACTCTAGATTGTAATCGTTTGTGGGGATGGGGACATTGCCTAGCTCTCTGTGGTGGGGGAGGGGAGGGAGGAGCGTGGGCACATGTGAGTGCATGCGCTCGGGCATATATTTATTTAAACTCTCAAGAATATATTGTTGTTCAACATCAGCTGAATAACTGGCCAGCTTTCACTAAGAGGCAGAACATGATGATAGGGTCTCCTGTGTTGTGATTGCTTACAATTGCCAGGTGACTTGGGAAACACAGTCACAAAAACAAAAATGCAGGCACCCTGTTGAGAGGATGTTTTCTGAGACTGAGTCCAAATTGAACGTCAGACAGCCTTGCATTTTCCAAACGTCAGTCTCAACGTGCGACGGATTCTTGTATTTGGGGTTGACGTGCAGTGTGTTTGAACTTGGATGTTGTTCGCAACCGAAGAACCATACTTGTTATTCCTAGCATTTTAAAGTTGAAAATGAAAAATGTCCCTGCTGAGTTGCAGGGCCTCCGTTTGGAAGTGCAGTTTCCCTCCCTTTGTGCTGCTAATGGACCTTGAAATTAAGTTGCACCTGCACTGTTTCCTTGTTTGTGTTATCCGAGGTGTTGGCACTGCACCTAAAGTGTCCCAGCCCCGTCCAGGCAGGGGCTCAGCAGGTGACTTTCCCAGGGTCAGCTGTTGGTCTGTCAGTGGCACCCCAGTGCTGCTGAAAGACAGGAGAGAGATGAAGGAGAAGGGTGCTTTCTTATTAACTTGAGCAAGAAACAAATGTGTTCCTCCTATCTGTCTGCTTGTGCCTTTGTTTCAGTGTTTGCAGGGGCAGCAATATGTGTTTGGCTGCTTGTCAGAAGCAGTCCCTTTGGTATCTTCACAGAAAATGTGTGTCATTGTTGATGTGGCTTTGACTTATGTGTAGTCAATGGTGTTTTGATTTGTATCATGATGGAGGAGGAGGAGGAGGAAGAAAATACAGTTCAGGAGGCATGGTGCTGACCTGTGAGCCTGGGTATTAACAGCACTGATTCCCAACGGCCTGCAGTTTTTGCCTTGCAGGCCACACTTGGCAACATCTGGAGAGATTTTTGGTTATCACAACTGAGGAGGAGCTTTTGGCATCTAGTAGAGAGAGGCCAGGGATGCCACTGAACATCCTGCAGTGCACAGGCTGGCCCCCATGGCAGAGAAGTACCTACCCCTGAATGTCAATTGTGCGGTGGTTCAGAAACCCTGATCTATAAGGTCGTGTAGGAAACTGATTTTCCCTCTCATGATCAGTGCGGAAAGATGCCTGAGACTTTGAAGTTTCCTGGTTGGCCAGCTGAGACCTTCAGTCGCCTACCCACTTTCTAGCCAGAATGTTTGCAACCCCCTCCCTCCTCCGCCCCCAGCCCTCACTACTTTTAACTTTGCAACTGGTGTTTGAAAACTTGCAGAGATTTTTATAAACTCCCCGAAGACTATTTCGGGATTCTGACCTTAAGAAACCTCTTTCCTGGACCCAAACCAGTAAATTTTTGGCAATCTGCATTTTACCCCTGCTTAAATAGAAGGTAATTATTTCTTTTCATGAAAGAGCCACTAATTCAGAATAATGATAGCAAAGTAGTCAGAGACAGTGGAGTTAAATTACCAGAATGTTTTAAAAGAAATTTCATTTTATTAATTTTAAGTGGAATATATAATTATCAAGATATGAGGGAGTAAATTAAATAAGTTAAGGAAAACAAGAGAGGTCCCCAAAGATGGACTTCACAACATGAAATCCCCTCCAGGGCTTATCTAGGACAACCTAGAAGGAGATGAGACAGAAAAGGTAGGTTGGGGGAACCTGTGAAGAGTTTTCAGTGTACAACCAGGGAGTTTCTGTTTTGTCCTGTAACAGTGACAGCTGATGAGGGTTTAAAGCAGGAGGGTGATTAGATGAGATCTGTATTTTCAGAGAAAACTGAAACATGCTGGATGCTTGTGAAGGGGGTCATATGGAAGCTGGGCGAGAGTTTAGTTAACTTGTGCAGAAGAACTGAAAGACATATGCATGAAGCCAGGGAGAAGGGGAGGGTTTGAGATCCAAGTCAGGTGGAGCTGACATGATGGGGTTGCTGGTGGACCAGGGAGGCAGGCGAGGGAGGAGCCATCATAATGATTCCCAAGGATGGAACCTAAGGATGACTGGATGATGCATTTACTGAGGGAAAGAGCCAGCAAGGACCGGATTTTGGAAAGATAGTAGCCACATGTTAATGTGGATCTAGGGAGTGTCAGTGGCTTTGCTGCAGGCTATTTGTTGAGGAACATCAGTTTAAAGAGAGTTCAAACATTGGTGCTCAGGAGATGGAGGACAATGGAAGGCAGTGCTTGTAGAGCCAGGCTGCCCAGGTTCAAATCCCGGCTCCACCACTTCGTACCTGTGTGACCTCGGCGTGTTTCTTCATCTTTCAATGCCTGAGCTTCTTCATCTGTAAAATTGGGGAGGTAATAGTAGTGTCCATTTCATGTGGATTGTTTATGGGGATTAAGTAAGTTAAGTGATCTCTGTAGAAACATGGCTGGTGCCAAGTCAGCACTACATGAGCGTGTGTTAATTACAGTTTAAAGGCTCCACATTTAGAATGTTGATATAAGAATGGAAACTGTACTGACTAGTTATTATTAATATTTATGTGTAACGTAATATTGACTATTAATCTCACGACTGATAGTGAAACTAATATTTGTACAGTGCTTGAGAGATGAGAAAGTATTTTCATACATGTTTATTACATCATTTGAGTGCTTTAAACTTGAAGTTCCCAAATTGACCTTTTTGTCAGTACATAGACACCTTTATTATCAATACTTGGAGGCTTAGCAGGAAATCCATGTATTTGTCAGTAATCTCTTGATTGCTAGAGGCAAAAAAAAACCTGAAACAGAAATGGAATTTGGGACCCACGTAATCAAGAGAGTTCAGAAGATGCACCTGAGCTGACGCTGCTGGATACAGACATGGGAACTGTCTTCAAGAACCTCAGCCATCCTGCCATCTGCATTGGCTTCATTCTTGAGTCATCATAGCCAGGTGGTGGCAGAAATGGCCCCAGGAGGCTCTAGGTTTCTGGCAGTGCTCTTTAAGAGTGTTCTCATTGGCTGGGCTTGCAGTGCATGCCTCTCTGTGATCCAGTGACAGTGCCCAGGGACATCCTGATTGGCCAGGCCTGGGTGACGTAGGTCACCCCAGAATTTCACGGTAGGGGAGGATCCCTGAAGAGATTCTGAACAAGCAGATAAAATAGGTGCAATGACCCAAGACCCTGGTCAAGTTACAGTTTGGATTTCCAGAGTCATCCTAAACCTGACTTAAACTTTCTTCCCCTGAGGGTTCAATGGGCAAAGCTTCTGGAATGTGACACTTTCTGTCCCCGTTTTATTTGATTTGATTTGATATTTTATTTTTTTTTATTGAAGTTTAGTTGATTTACATTGTTGTGTTTAGTTTCTGGTGTACAGCATAGTGACTCATATATATATATATATATATATTTATGTATATGTATGGATAGTCTTTTTCATATTTTTTCATTATAGGTTATTAGAAGATGTTGAATATAGTTCCCTGTGCTATACATTATACAGTAGAACCTTATTGTTCTGTTTTATGTATAGTAGCGTTTATCTGCTAATCCCAAACTCTTAATTCATCCCTCCCCCACCTTTCCCTTTTGGTAGCCATAAGATTGTTTTCTATGTCTGTGAGTCTTTCTGTCTTGTAAGTAAGTTCATTTGTGTCATTTTTTCGATTCCACACATAAGCGATACCATTTTAAACGCTGCCACGCCTGCGTGTGCCCCAGCCCTGCTGGGAACGAGCCTGGCCCCCGCATGCTGTTCATGGACACCCTTATACATTGGCATGTTTTTGTCCTGAGTCTGGAATGCCCTCCATTTTTCTGGCTAACCTTTATGTATCATCTTTTTCAAGACTCGAGCACTGTCTCCCATAAGAAGCCTTTCCACACTTCACCTGTCTCGGCTGCCAGGCTCCAAGCTCTCTTGAAAGGCGTGGGCAAAATATCCTCCATTTTTCTTTTAAACCTAATATGCAGCTGGGAGCGTGGCAAACAGCAGGTTCTCAGTAAGTGGTTGTCCCACTGAATGCACGCCTCCCTCTCCTGGCCACACACTGGGTCAACTGCTGTCCTGAAACTTTGATCACGATAGCGGTGGTCACACCCTCAGTTCGGAATCACCGCACCTGTCACGCGCCAGCTTGGGGGGTTTCCTGAATATTGTAGCAATCCCTAAAAATCAACTGCTGTGTTACTCAGAAGAGAAATGCTTTTGCTTTACTACACTTTCTGGAAACTAACATTCTATAATAAGATAATTTACTCTCTAATTTCTTCATGGCTAATGATAAAAATGGATGTAGGATTAAAAAGAAAAAATTCTAACCAGCTACACTCTATTAGGGATTGTTCTGAATGAAGAGTTCTGGCCAAAAAGGCAGGGACCTCCCCACTCTTAATGTATTTGGACTCATGACTGATCCTGCAAGGAGCACATGACTTTTTTCATTTTAAAAAGTGAGAGTGTGTGTCCCTTGGCAGGGGTGGGGATGCCATTCCCCACCAGCCACTGGAGGAGAAACAGTGGAAGAACAGCAGCTCTCAGGGACAGGAATCGCCAGGCTGGCCTTGGGAACTCGTGGGGGCTTTACTGTTTGTTTTGTGGATCGGAGGTGGGACATGATGAAATTAGATGTGTTTGTTTCCATCAGAAGGCGACAGATCCCACTTGCTCTAATTTGCCTTAATGAGGTCTGTGTATACAGTGGTGCAATCAGCTTACTTATGGTATTGATTCAATAGACGTTCCGCAACGACCGCATCGCATATGCCTTCCTGCAGTGACTCCCTTGTCTTTTCCGCTTCATCCTCTACCTGCTTTCACTGACACGTTATTCCAGTAGAAGCATTCAAGAGCCAGAGATTTCAGGATTCAGAAACATTTTAGAATTAGAGCTGTTTTGGCGGAACCTGGGGAATGTAACTGACTCTGGTTTTTGAAAAGGTTTTTTAGGTTCAGAGGATTGTGGGGTTTGGAGGGATTTTCCTCTAAGCTGTGCTTTTGGCTTTGCATATCCCCAGCTTCTAAAATTAGGCTGCCTAAATGAAGATCAGTTGCTAGTTTTGTTTTCCTGTTCTCTATCTCAGAAGAAGGCTGAGCATGGAGCATATGTCGTGGAGGGGGGTCTGAAGCTCTGTGCTGAGCTTAGAAACAAAGGAAAGAGGGGTTCAGTTCCACACAGGAGTAAGAGGGGCTGGACTGCCTCACTGCTCGGACTACAGAAACATCATCCCACTGCAGTCTCGTTTTCTGTCCCTCCTTTGCTTTTGGACGTTCAGCAGCCTAAATGTCTATCAGCAGATGACTGGGTAAAGATACGGTGTATACATATGTATATACATACACAATGGAATACTGCTCAGTCATAAAAAGGAATAAAATAATGCATTTGCAGCAACATGGATGGACCTAGAGATGATCATACTAAGTGAAGTAAGTCAAAGACAAATATCATATGATGTCACTTACATGTGAAATCTAAAAAAATGAGACAAATGAACTTATTTACAAAGCAGAAACAGAGTCACAGACATAGAAAACATACTTATGATTAACCAAAGAGGAAGGGTGGGGGATATAAATCAGGAGTTTGAGATTAGCAGATACAGACTACTACACACAGAATAGTTAAACAGGGTCCTACTGTAGAGCCCAGGGAACTATATTCAGTAGCTTGTAATAACCTGTAATGAAAAAGAATATGTATGTGTATAACTGAATCACTATGCTGTGCGCCAGAAACTAACACCACGATGTAAATCAACTCTACTTGAATTAAAAAAAAAAAAAAAAACAACGGAGTCATTATGGAACCACAGTGCACACCAAGTGAAGGGCTTGTGCTCGTGTTTCTGCTGTTGGTGGGGTGGGGTGGGGGGTGCTGTGATTGAACGGCAGCCTTAGGATTCTGGTTCAGACACAGAGTCTGGACCCTGACCACCTGGGTTCAGACCCCAGCTCTGCCACCTCCTGGCCATGTATCCTTGGAGAAGCCCAGTCCATTCCCTCATCAATAAAATGGGATAATGTACCCGTGCTGTGGTTATTGTGAGGGCTGTGAGTGAATGTGTGGACAACAGTCATGGGTGGACGTGAAATAAGAGCTTAGGGAATTTGGGGCCACCGGGACATGTACTTAAGGATGTAGCTCAGGGTTTGATCCATGGGCCATGCGTGCAGCAGATGGTCAGTGCTTGGTCAGTGGGTAAGCTACCCAGTCCTGATGCTGTGTTTCGAGAGAAAAGTGGACCTGGGAGAAGGGATAGCTGGAAGCTGCTTGGTGGTCACAGGCTGGACCGTTGACAACAGACCATCTTCCATCTTGAGCAGAACTCTGACCCTTATTTACCTGCTGTTGGCATTCTGTTCACTATGTCTGAATCTCTGCTTCATTGTATGATGAAGATAATGGCGCCAGCATTCTCCCTACAAGGGTGAGGATGTGATGAGATAATGTGCATTGAGAACCTGACAGCATCCAGCGTCTTATCCCCACTTACCTACAGACTCTGCCCTTTGTAGTTAATACCTTGTTAGAAGGACGGAGCCCAAACCTAATACAGCAAACATATGACCAGCACTGCCCGGCTGGTGTCAGACAGTGGGAACGCAGCCGGATGAGAAGCTAGGGCTTCAGCTGGGGATGTAGGGCTCACCGTGCAGTGGAGGAGGAGGAACAGAGCGTATTGCTGATGCTCATGGTATCTCTTGACCTTCAGCCTAGAGCTTCTTTCACTGTAGTCCAGGAGGACCTGTTGGCTCTGCCTGAGAATGACCTTCAACTCTCTAGCCATCGGGGGAGAGGGATAGGAGTGAGCTACAGGGACTAGCACAGAGGGAACCCCCACTGTCACACAGTGGAAGTCATATGGCCCTTGTCGGAGCAAACTCAGTCTGGAGACTGGCCTGACCCCAGGCTGCACCTTCTCCCCCAAAGTGGGGCGGGGACTTCCTGTGCTGTAGAGCTCAGCTGTCAAGGGAAGGCAGTCATTAACCTGTCTAAACTTTATGCTAATAGCACTGTCTCAGTCATTGCTTTGATGAAGTATGGTTAATAGGAGCGACACAGGTTCTAACACGATGGATAGAAGAACAAAGTAAATATTGAAGATCTTATCTCAGGGTGTGGTTGGGTTAGGGCAAAGAGAAGACGACTAAAAGCTGCATCTGAAGGTGTCTGACATTCAGACCACTCATCTGAAGTTCCAGTGGTTTCTCTCCAGTGGCTCTCTTGATCTGAGTTCAGGGGAGGCAGATGGGTGTCCCCACAGGAGACAGTTCTGAGCTCTGTTCCCTCCTGACATTTCCGGCCCCTGTGAGACAGAGCAACACGGTGATGAAGAGAAACTGCCTTTCCTGTCCTTCCAGAGATGTGGGTACTGTGAGGATTAAGAAGGTAGCCGTTGGCCCCGGGCTGTGCCACGTAGGGAGGACCGCTGTCCACTGAAGGCAGAGGGCCGTTAGGAGCAGCTGAGCTGGCCAGGGAAGTCTGGGGTGAGGTTCTGCCCTTGGCTGCACATGCTGACCTGTCATCTGAGGGCACCAGAGGATTAATTTAGCCATGGTTTTCATGCCTCCCCGCTCCCAGTGACCAAAAGCAGCCATAATCTCTATCTTGGAGTTGATGTAATAATAGGGTAGTTTTCTCTAAAGAAAGACATTATACAGAACTTTACTTACATATTATAAAAAAAGGATACAATTTTACTGCTAAAAATTTGGAAATTACAGCTAAGCGAAAAGATGAAAATACAAAGCAGCAGTTTTTCTGTTACCCAGAGATTGATTTGCTTCTTTCCTACCAGATACTCTAAGCATATGCTCTGTGCCAGATGCTTTCAAGGCACTGGAGCTTGAGGGGTGAACAAAATCAAGGATCTTTCATGGAGATTACATTCCAGCGGTGAAGGCAGGTCATCGGCAAATACCCAAACATACGCTATGCCCGGTAGTGATAAGTGCTCTCAGAAACAGTCATGCAGGGAAGGGGGGCTGTTTTGGGTTGGATAGGTTGTCAGGGAAAGCCTCTCTGAAGAAGTGACACTGAACAGAGAGCTCAGTGGCTGAGGAAGGAAGCCAGGAGGCCACCTGGGAAGGTGTTCCATGCAGAACATCACTGACACATTCCTCCTGGGTATATTCAAGAAACACTCTTGTGCCCTTCTAACAGTTACTGCCAGACCATATCACTTGGATTTACATTTCTGCTGGGTCACACTGGTTACTGGAGAGAATGGTATTGGAACCATGGTCAAGGGTTGATGGGTTAACGTAGTGGTTCGGGGTGTGATGGTCTCAAGTGTGTGTAGCAGCCGAGAGTAAGGCTGCACACTCAGGCTGCTGGGGGTTGAATCTGAGTTCCACCAGTGGTGGGGCTTTGGCCAAGCCATTCAGAGAGATCAAGGCTCCATCCCTCCATCTGTACCACAGAAACAAGGTCATGAGGACATTGGGAGGATCACATGATAAGTGCCTATGAAGGGCTGGCATGCAGAGAAGTGCTTGGAGATTATTGACCATTATTACAATGATCAAAACATGGGTTTGGTAAATGTGCATGACTTTGTTCTGTAGACCTTTTAACCAAAGCTAACGAGCTTCAAAAATTGTATTAGAGGCAACAACAAGTGGGGGCATGTTCTATTCATTTGCATAATAGGCTAAATATAATTAAGGCTTTAATAGATCACATGTTTTGGGTAGAGTTTGTGCTTTTGGTCTTGAAGCGGATGCAGAGTTTGTGCTTTTGGTCTTGAAGCGGATGCACAGTTTGTGCATCCACGATCAACTTCTTGTCTGTTTTTGCCAATTCAGAGTTAATACTGTTGTTGAGGAATGTAGTGTTTGTTTTTACTGTTCTCAGACTTGGGGATGTCGGTGTGACGATGAGTCTTGAGAAGGCCAGCATGAAATCATCATTGATGGTGTTTGGCTTGACCTTCACGGGGTTCTTGTTTTTAGCTTAATGCTTCCTGAAAGATGGTACTTAGATAAGTCGTTATGGTTTCTCTGGGTCCAAGATCCAGATTGTCTCACTGTTTCAGTCACCTCCTCTGGCCCCCTTGACTAAAGATGGAATCTCGGGCACACAGAGTCATGGGTGAAGGTCTGACCCCACCTCCCACAAGAATCCCCCTTTTATAGATGACATTCGGTCTCTCCCTACTCTGTTCTTAGTTTCCAAAGGAGAGAATCACACAGATTCTCCTGGTCACTGGATTCTCTCTGTGTGATGTCAGGGCTGCAAAGACATAGGCATCAATGCAGGGAGGTTTCTGAGAATATGTGACTGGCTACTGATTGACTGGCTGACATTTAGAAGATTTCCAAGTATAAGCTTGCCACAAGTTAAGAAATACGAAATACCAGGCTACTGAGTATGAGCTGCGGTGAAGGAGTGTAGGACCAGGACCCAGGAGATCTGGGTTCTAGACCTACTGCTGTCAGAACTGACTGCAAGATGATCCAATTTTTCTGTTTCTTCTTTCATAATGGAAGAGTCTTGGACGCTCTAACCTTTCCCCCATATTGAGGGGCTGCAGTTTTCTGAAATCCTTGGTAAATAATCTTCTAGTCTTATCTGAACTATTCTAGATCTTATACAACTTCAGTGGACCTCGTAGTCTACATGAGTGGTTAGCAGACTATGGCCCATTGGCCAAATCTGTCCTCCCATCTGTTTTTGTAAACAGTTTTGGAATGGAGTCTTGCCCATTTGTTTCTGTATAAAACTGCTTTTGTACTACGAATACAAAATTGGGAAGTTGTGGTGGAGACCATATGATCCACAAAGCTGAAAATATTTGCCACTTAGCTCTTTACAGAAAAAGTTTTCTGACCCTTCCTGTAGATGAATGGTGCTCCCTGGAGTGCAGGGCACAGCCTCTGTCCCATGTGCTGTGACCCTGGTAGGGCTCAGCTACCATAAAAGATAACCCCCTGCGTTTGAGGCAATTCCAGTTTGCTGTTTCCACTTGCTGATCTTGGCTTCTCCTTCTAGAACAACTCCTAATCTTTGGAGACTTGTGTCATATGTCTGCAGAGTATTCCTTTTCCAGCTGCACATCCTCACCATCCTTAGGTCTGTCACGTCTCCATTCCTGGTGTGTAGTGTCTGGGTCCCTTGCCTCTCTGATGCCCTCCTCTGAGCATGCTTCAGTTTGCAAAAGACTCTCCACTTCCTGTGAGATGCCAGGGCTGTGTTCATTCCTCCAGAAACTGAGTAGAGCCTGCCAGAAAAGAGTAGAGCTCAGAAGAAAAGACCTTACCTTCCTCTTGACTCTTTAAGGTTTTAGTAGTCTTCTCAGTTATTCGTTTTTTTCTTCCAGGTGGGTCATTGGCATTTCCATTTTGACTTTCAGTCAGGGAGCTGTAGAGCGGCGGTGTGGTGACGGCACTGGAGACAGCTTCCGGGTTGACATGAGTCCATTGATCAGTGCTGTGTCAGTGTAACTGCTCGACCAGGTGCAGATCAGCTAGTTAGCCAGCCACTTTCCTGTCTTATCCACAAGGATATTATTAAAAGACTAAAGGCAAGAAGTCATGTCATAGGACATTTCACCCTTCCCTCCTTTTCTGGTCTAGTGTCCTTTGAAAAAGGGGGAAGCAGGGAGTTGCGGATAATGGTAGTTTATTTGGTATTCTAAGTACTCTTAAGTCATCTGTTTAGTAATCTCTAGAATTTGGCCAGGAATGAACAAGCAGCTTATGCTTACTTTTCATAATCGTATCTCCTCTCCCACATTTGAATGGAGGAAATTTCATTCACCCATCTCTGGTCTCCTCAACAGTTCCTTAATAATGGTGCAAATTTTCCTTAGCCTTCAAATCTACGTCATACTTGTACTTTGCCACCTACAGGTTTTGGCTGCAGAAACTAAAAGCAGAGTCATTGAAAACACTATTAAAACGTAGGAAATTACAATGAAAATCATCACCTAGGTATGCCTTGCGTGGATGTAACACACTGACCTTGGAAAATGTCAGTCCGACTAATAATACTCTGATTCGCATTTGCTTTCCAACAGTATAGCTTTTTGTTATTCACTGCTGCACATCTCTTATACCTCTTGAATGTTCGTTTTTTATTTGTAAAAAAAAAAAAAAAAGAAAGAGCTCACAAATCCTTTGCAAGTTGATGGAATTCCCTGGGAGATAGCCACTCTCTGAATAAAGGATGAAGTTGTAAAAATCTGATGCGGTGAGCTAGTCACTGCTGTGTAATGCTTTGAAATCAGTCTGTCCCCTTACCCATTCCCAGACTAGCACCCGTGGCACATCGTTAAGTCTGGGAGAAGGAGTCAGTGAATGGTGAGAACACATTCTATTTGCGACGATGGCTAAACAGGCTTGATGTGTGGGGTGTTTATAAAGTAGAACAACAACAACCAGGAGTGGCAGGGTAAGAGAGAGCGTATCATCTGCCCAGGTTGATGAAAGCCTGAACCAGGACCCAGATCCTGGTTGGCTGGGATCTCAACTTCACATCCAGAGATGCTGCCCACAGCTGGGACCATGGGGTTTCATTAACTCGCAAGCCAGGAGGTCACCCCTGGGTGTTTTCAAAGAAAACAGTTTAAGGCTCAACCACGGAAGATAATCGAAGAGACAGAAGCTTTTTGGTGACTCTGATGTGATTATAAATGTTTCAGGTGCCAGGCACACTTTATTTTGTGAGTTAGTTTTTTGGGTCTACTTTTTGCCTTTGTGCATTGATTGCCCTTTGATTTTCTTCTTAGCCCTTAATTATTTCAAATGAGGTCATTTTCTCTAGAGAAATACCAGAATTGTTTTCCAATTTTTCCTGCTTAATAAATTTAAAATACTGTAAAAAGCTTTGCTAAAGTGATGCAAATTCATTGTAGAAAATTGGGAAAATACAGAAAAGAATGAGTAAATAAAAATAACCCATAATCCTGCTCTCTAGAGCACATGACTGTTAACATATGCTTATTTCTGGTCTTTTTTTCTCTATATATAGTGCATAAGAACTATCCTTGTACTCAGTATAGTTCCTAAATCTTGATTTTTAAAGGAGCATTCTCTCATGTCTTCATTATTCTTCAAAAGCTTTATTTTAAAAATAACTACATAATATTCTCTTATTTCATTAACTAGATCCCTCTTTTTACACACTCCCCAACCCCCCCCCCTTTTTCCTATTATAAAGATTGTTGTAGTGAACCTAAATCTTTACATCTCTGATTATTTATTCTCTTGGGAGAGTTTCTTAGCAATCAAATGGCTAGGCTGAAAGTATAAGCATTTTCTTAGGTTTAATTTTTATTTTGATCAAATTAGGACATGCACATAGAATTTTATAAGTCAAATAATACAAGGCTTCTGCAAAACCAGTTGCCTGTTCTGTATTTATTCATTCTTCCCTCCCCTTGACAAATGTAAATACGTTTAACTGTTTTTAGTTGTTCCTTTCTATGTGTATATCTCTTCATATTTCTCATTAACACGTTATGTGATGCTTTTTTTTTACTTTGCAGTTTTCAATGTTATCTGCTGATTTTCTGTTGTGGAAGATGGGAATTTTGCTCTCTTTCTTTCTTTTTCTTTCTTTTTTTTTTTTTTTTGGTCTTACTGGGTTACCAGCTGTATCTATTTATTAATTGAAGTATAGTCAGTTACAATGTGTCAATTTCTAGTGTACAGCATAGTGTCCCAGTCGTGCATATACATACATATGCTCGTTTTCATATTCTTTGGGAATTTAGCTTTCTGACACTGCATACCACCATTGCCAGGAACCCCTCCCACACACTTCCTTTCCCCATCCTCAAGAATCCTAGTATCCTGATTTTTTTTTAAGTTAAACCAGCTGTTATACTTAATCTCTAAAGACACTGATTAGCTATCTAGTCAAATGGTGCGATACTGAATTGCCTTTCTGATTCATCATTTTGTTTTTCCCAGAGTTAATAATTTACTTTTTATATTTGCTTAGTTTTAGAGGGTACAATAAATATTTGCTATAGTTACTTTCAGGATGCTTGGGATATACATCCTTGAACAAAACAAATGTTCTTGGCCTCACCAATATTTAGCCCTAAACTTTCCATCAGAATCCGCTCTTAGATGTGGCCAGGGAATCAGATAGTCTATTGGATACATTTTTATTTAACAGCTTTCTTTCTGGAGACTTCGGCGGTCCTGTTGCAATGTGGCCTGTTGGTTTTCTGGGCCTGCTGTTCAGTTGTTCTGGGGCTGCCTTATTTCCAACGCCCTGGGAAGACTCACTCCCCTTCTCTGGAGCTGGGTCTTCTATCTCCTGGATTCCATGTCTTTTTAAAATGGGTTAATTACCTCATCCAGGTACAGCTCATCTTCACACAGTTTCCCAAGAAGAGAGGGTATGTGGGTACAAATGTTTTCCAATGTTGGAAAATATCTTCTTTTTACTGACATTTAATTAACGTGTAACATTACATTAGTTTCAAGTGTGCAGTATAATGATTTATTTGGTATTTGTATATATTGGGAAATGGTCACCACAATAAGTCTAAGTTAGTAGAAAATATCTTTGTTCTAGCTGAAATGATAAATTGGTTGAGTGCAAAATCAGCTGAATGTCAAATTGTAACTTTGAAAATTTTTTCTTAAAAATGTGAAGACCTTGTACCTTTGACTTCTGCTTTTCAGTGTTCTCTTGGAGAAGTCTGGTGGCATTCTCATACTTGGATGGGACCTGTGGCCCCTCTAGAATCTTGTGGGATTTGCTTTCTGCCCTGTGTTGTGCTTTTCCTGTGCTTAGTGTGGGCTGGGTTTTATCATGATTCTGACCCTTCGGTGGACTCTCTTTCCATTGGGACATTTATGTTTTTCTTGTCTAGGAAGTTTTCTTAAACTATTGATTTGATAGTCCCTCTTCCTCCCCTACCCCAGGTCTCCATTCTCCTCTGCTTTTTTTAGGAGGGGTGTTATTTTATTTTATTTTATTTTATTTTATTTTAATTTTATTTATTTATTTATATATTTATTTATATTTACATATATATAAATATATATTTATTTATATATTTATTTATATTTATATATATATAAATATATATTTATTTATTTATATTTTATTTTAAAGTTTTTTTTAGTGTAGGTACCAGGGATTGAACTCGGGACCTTGTGCATGCTAAGCACGCGCTCTACCACTTGAGCTCTACCCCCACCCCCGCTCTTTTTTCTAGAACATTAGTGACTGATTACAACACTCGTGACTGACTTCCCCCCTCCTCACTCCCAAGTTTTCTCTCTTATTATCCTTCTGTTCATCTTTTTGCTCTATTTTCTGGAAGATTTCCACAACTTTATATCCAGCTCCTCTCCTCTGAATGTGTTAATTCTTCTATTTTAGTCTTCATTTCCAAGAGTGCTTGTTCTTTCAAGGTTCCTTTAAAAAAAAATTGCATCCTGTTCTTGGTCTGGTTTCTTGAATCAGTATATTTCTTGGCATCTGTCAGGTATTTGTTATATTCAAAAATACTAATCATTTTCTGTTTTCTATGTTGTGTCTATTTCCTCTGAGTTTTGTCCTTTCTCTCTCTCTGTTGATGTTGTCTGTTCTGATTTCTTTTGCATTAGAGTGTGTTTGCAAACTTCCGGGAACCTGTAGGTGTTTGTTTCATCCTCGGTTGGGGGAAGATGGGAGCGGGGAGGTATTGGGAACACCAGGCATGGCTATGGGTGAGGGTTGACAGCTGCTGGCCTACCTCACAGGAGACCACAGAGGACATTAGATGAAGACCCTAGATGTCTGGATTAGGCCTTCCTGTCCCTGGTTAGTTTCTTCAGTGATAATCCTTCAGTGCCCAGGAGACAAAAATCATTGCAGCTCTATGTCTGTTGCAAAGCTGGAGGCTGGGGCCTTTTAAAACTTGGAGTAAGGACCTCGCCTCCACTTCTCTACCCTTTCTGCTGCTCTAGGTCCAAAACCTTTTTTGGTTCAGTCTCTCCAGAGGGTAAACCTTTGCTGTTTCTGACTAGAAGTCTGTAGTACAGATATCTTAAATACTGACATTGCAGGTTACACTCTCACCAATGACATGTGAATATTCCTGTTTTGCATTCTCTGTCTGAATACTTGGTATTTTCCTTAAAAAAAACTTTTCCAGCAGTAATAAATAGAAAGTGGTATTTCACGTGTGTTTCTTTGATTACTGGAGAGGTAGGGTGTTTTCCGTATGTGTCACAAGGCTTGTGTATTTCGTGCATACCCTGTTCATGTCATGTTTTGCTTTTAGTCTCTTGAGCACTCACTGAAGTTAGAATCCTATTGCTGGTGTCTGAAAGTGAGGGCCTTCCTTTTATTTGTTGGCTTTGTGTGATTCTGTCTCCCCATCATGGCACTAGTAGCCTCCTATGAGGATAGAGGCCCCTGAAATGCTTTATCTGACACATAATATGCATTTCTTATCAAATAGGTCAAAATCGTTTCCACTGAAAACCTAAATGGCCATCTAAGACCCATTTCTGCCTCTTCCAAATTCTGTATATGAATTAAACCAGTGATCAGCAAATGATGGTCCGTGAGCGAAAAATCTAGCCAAAGTCCTGTTGTATAAAGTTTTACTGGAGCACATTGATGCTTATTTGTTTATGTGTTGCCTGTGGCAACTTTCTCGCTACTTTCATGGCGGGAGTTGATTAGTTGTGACAGAGACCATTAAAAGTCTAGAATATTTATGACCTGGCTCTTTAAAAAAAAAAAAAAAAAGTTCACCAACCCTTGAACTGGATGCTTGTTGGTGGCTGAACACCATATAAATATTTGCAAAGGCTCAGGCAAATTGATGGTTCCCTGTTCTTATGAATGAAAACTAGAAAGTTCCTCTGCAAATCCTTGTAAATAAGATGACTGGGGGACTCATCTTTCTACAGATGATGTATGTGAGTGTAGTGCCTGGTTGGTCCACCCTGCTGTGAACTTCCCAGATAACTGGTTTCCAGGAATGTTGCTTCTGTAGCCGCATCTGACCCGAAAGCCACCTCACTTCCTGTTCTACTCTCTTCCCCTCCTCCCCACGCCCTCTGGAAATATCTAATGTGCAAAATAGGCTTCAGCTGCTCAAACCTCATTTTGTCACTCTTCTCAAAGCCTTGCAGAGACAAATCACCTTCAGAAAATCATAACCAGCAGAGGGATGCCAGTACGGTCAGCGTGGGGAAGTTGAAAGCCTCACCATGTATTTGAACCACCAGTGTTTTTTGGACATCTTTCATCTCACTTGTCCGCAGGGCCCCAGTTTTCCTCCTGTGGCTTCTCCACATCTGCCCTTGTGGCGGTCACCTCCATCCCCTCAGGAGCCAGACTCTGACTTCTCGAGAGCTGTGCTTATGCTGGGGGGCTGAGCACCCCTGCTTGGCTGGCCCCTTCTGCGTGGCCTTTGCTCAGTGGGGCTGCTTCTCCTGCTCTGACTTTGGGAGGAGAATTACTGCTGGGCTCCACTCTTGGAGGCCGCCTCTCTCTTCCTGTGTGCTGATACCCCCTCTGTGGCCCTTCCTGAGTCCCTGCCAACAACAGCACCCCTGGGTGGTGGCTCAGACAAAAAGCAGCCCGCCGCTGCTCCCCGCCCACTCTCTTGCAGGCTGTGTAAGGCAGGGGTGTCCTGGCAGCCGCATGCTGTGTGTTACCTGTGCATGGGTGTGACAGACTTGGGTGAGGGTTAGGGCTGTATGTGCACAAATGGTTCATGTTGCAAGCCTGAGACTGATCCTTAGAAAGACTCGCTTGCAAGGTGGGCCCATGGCTGGGAACTTGGATTTCAGGAAGGTTCCCACCATTTCCTGAGAAGAGTGGCTCCCTGCGCCTACACTACTTACGCCAACAGAGTGGTTTATGCCAAACATCTGCTTTCCTTCTGGGAGTTTCAAATCTTGGCTCACACTAGGCAGAGGATGCCGATGTGACAAGCCCCCAGTAAAAATGCTGGGCATCGAGTTTCTAACGAGCCGGACAACATTTCACACATGTTGTCACAACTCGTCACTGGAGGAATTAACTGCATCTTGTGTGATGCCTCTGGGAGAGAATGTGGAAGCTTGTGCCTGGTTTCTTTTGGACTCTGCCCCTGCATTTTCCCTTTGCTGCTGCTGCTTTTTTTTAATTTCATTTTTCAGTTTTACTAGGTAGAATTTTTATAGTTTGACTGCATATATACAATATATTGCACATAAACACATATACACAATATACTGCACGTATTTTTAATTTACATATATGTTCTGTTCACTGTTTCTAAGAACATTTAGAGCTTTAGCTTTTTAAGCTTACAAATTTATCAAAGGAATAAAGCCAACCACAAAATAAGAGTTAATTCCAGAAGATACATACACCCTGCTATTAACAGAAACATTATTTATAATTGCCAAGGTAGGAAAGCATCCTAAGTGAACATCAATAGATGAATGGATAGAGAAGATGCAGCCTATATATGTAATGGAATACAACTCACCCATAAGAAAGAAGGATATTTTGCCATTTGCAGCCCTTCATTCACTTGTTTTTTTTTTCACTTCAAAAACCAGAATTTTATAACTGGCAGAGACATTTCTGCCGCATACTGATGCTGCTTTTGCTGAACCACATCTTAGCTGTGAGTCTGCCTAGTGAATCACCAAACTTGGGAGGGTCTTAGATACTGACCCTAGGGCTTTTTCTCAGGGCTGGCTTTCAGAATGCCTGGAACTCTGCAGGCTGTGCAAATTCAAGACAGACTATCTGGAACAGACACACCAACATAGAAACCAAACTATGCATACCAAAGGGAAAAGGCGGGAGGGATAAATGAGGAGTTTGGGATTAGCAGGTACACACTACTATATAATAGATAAACTACAAGATCCTACTTACTGTATAGCACAGGGAACTATATTCAGTTTCATGTAATAGCCTATAATGGAAAAGAATCTGAAAAAAAAATACATGTATATATGTGTAAATGAATAGCTTTGCTGTGCACCTGAAACTAACATTGTGAATCAACTACACTGCAGTAAAAAACTTAAAAAAAAAAGACATACTATCTGGGGTCAGATCGTTCTCACACATATTCTTGAGTTCACCCTCTCTTCTGAAAAGCATATACTCGAACCATTGAAGTGAAACTGAGAAGAGCCTCTCCCACTAGCTTTCTCGGCCACTTGATGTGTTGCAGTGTGCTCGTAGCTTTGGCTTTTACCGTCCCTAGCACACTCTGTCTCCTTCGCATTTCTCTGATCACATTGCCTAATAAAAGCCCCATGGCATTTTTCTGGGGGTTTTGTGGGAGATTAAAGCAGGTGACAGACACCCATTCCACTTACACTGCAATAAACTGGGGGCTGGCGGTTTGCTCATCCCCCTCCTCTGTCACATTCTTCCTTCCTGTGTTTGCTCCACACGCACAGGAGCCGGTCCTTCCTGTCTCTAGTCATATCGTACATGGGTCTGTGCTGATGTCTGACCATATCTATAAACTGTTTTCTGAAACCTCTCCCGATCATCTTTCAGTTCCCCACTGGATGTGCAGCCTCTGTGGCTGGTTTGGCATTAAAAGAGATTACCCCCCAACCACCAAAAAAATGGGTAATAGCAGGCCGATCGAATTTAAATGATCACTGTGACCAGAGGGTCTGGCTGATGCTGTGGCTTTTTCTCTCTTTAGTATCTGTTCCCAGCAGAAAGAAACAGCCTGGAGGGACCGAAATGCAAAGCAAAACCAATTTCTTTAGCACTTTACCATGATGGTCAAAAAGCATAGCAGAGAACACTTCATCAGTGGAACCAATCAGGGCGAGACCAGTTAATGATTAGGTGGGGTACACGGAGTCTGAAAATTAATTACATAACTAATTGTTGTTATGTATATGTTGGTGCAGCCTCTTCTAGGTGCTGGACGAGGACCTGACTTCTGGGAACTGACATTCTGGTGAGCGAGGCAGGAAGTAGATGAACAAGTTTGCACATAATGATAATGTCAAGTAGTGATAAGTGCCATGAATGACATAAAGCAAGGTGAAGAGAGAGAAATGGACCTGGGGCTGGTTGGGAGAGTGCAGTTGGAGCTGGAATTTAAATGAAGGGAGGGAGTCACTGCCTGGACAAGCATTGAAGGTGGAGGGAAGAGCAGGGAGAGAGTCTGGGAGTCGGGACATTGCTTAGCATGTCTGTAGGTCAGAGTGAGGCCAGTGAGTAAGGGTCAGAGGGACCCAGGCTGAGGTTGAGACCTCTGCAGGCCAAGTTAGGGTCGTTTCTTGGCTGCTGGGAGGATATACTTACGCTAATTGTGACAGCCACTGCTGTGGTGACTTGTTGATTAGTCCATGTTCCTAACGGCTTCCTAAACTTAGGCCCTGCTAGACTCCCTTGATATTCTGTATTTGGTGTTCACTCAGGCTGCGTTAAGCACAGTGCTTCATCTCTGCCTGGATCTCAGCAGTCACAGAGTTTGGTCCGTTTTGGGACCTTCTGTGACTGTTTATCTAAAAGGTTTCTCTCTCAAATTTTTTCTCCCAGTAAGCTGGATCAGGCCAGGCTGGGTTGACATCTGTAATCATATCATCTTTTTTGGTCTGGCATTGGACCTTTTTAATATGGGAAAGGGTTGGGCCCACTTAGAATGAACGAGTAAGACAGAAACTTGCCTTTGCCTTGGCAGATAAACAGTGCCTCATGTAGTTTTTGGATTGGCTGTGTCTTCAGAAGAGAGTACCTCAGGAAGCAGCCCTAGAACTTCCCTCCCAGTTCCCTTTTAGAGAGCAGCACTGAGGAGTGCCATCCGCTCAAGGTCTCCTGCTCTTGACGAGAATGCCTGCGACCCAACTCCAGGCCCTTTCCAGTCTGTCACGTTGTCTCCAGTCATAGAAGAGTTTGCCTCTACTGCCAGCTCTGCTAAATGATAGTTTTCACTTGGGGATGAAGCCAGTTCTGCTTTATTTTTTGGAGTTAGAGGATTTGGGTTCTCTCTGAGGTCTTCCAACTCCAAAATTCTATGATTTTAATAGAGTTTAGGTTTATTCTCTCCAGTCCAGGGTCCCAGACATCACTTAGTGGTTTTTTCCCCCCGTGTTAATCTATCTTCCTCATTATTCTTTGCCTTGAACCATAGCTGGTGGTGGAATTCTCTTTGGCAGGTCCATGGGCAGGTCTTGTAACCAGTGGTTGTGCTATAGACTCTCCGTGACCTGCAGGGGGTCTTTATTAGCACATAGAACCTCCTGCTCTTGGAGCTCTTTGAAAAGCCACTGTAGATGGTCCAGATGCCTCAGCTGATAAGAACAGAGAGGTACCTGAAAGGCCACGTCTCAAGGTGGGGTCTCCAAATAGCTTTCAGATGGAAGGTCATGGGTCTCCACTCACCCCTTCCTAGACACGTGCCTGGCTCAGGGGAAACCCAGTGTTGTCACTGGTGAAAATAGCAAGCAAGCATGCCTCCTGGGTGACTCAGGTCCTTAGTGGACCTGCACACAGGAGAAGTCTATTCTCATATAATCACAATTCCTTCTGGGTACCCCGTGCACCCTGGCCCCTCCTGTGTGTTTTTATAACATGTGTATGATGATAAGTGTTACTATTCACTGAGTGGAAAATCTGACACTAGGCTGGTGACTCGTGCTCTGGTTGTAGGGCAATCGGCATGGGGGAAATTACACAGCCCGTAGACGTGGATACGAGTGAGTCAGTGCTCTGCTCCCTTTTTTTTCTTCCTTCTCCTTCTGCGTATCTACCCCTTTCTTCCTCCTTCCCTTCCTCTTTTTATTCCTCCTTCCCTTTCCTCCTTTAAGTTGAAGGAGAGCCACGCTGGAAAACTGTCCATTTTGATAGCGGCTGAGCCCCTGGAAACTTGAGTTGACTGACACAGGGATCAGCAGCAGCTCCCAGGTCTGTGATCGTGGCTTTGCCAGAATGAGCTGAGAGCCCTTCCGTCCTCCCCCGTCATCCATGCTCACACAGAATGCTGTGAGTGAGGAAGATGGTGGGGAGGCGGGAGGGCTGGACCACACCGGCCGGCAGGTAACTCTCCCCTCATTCCCCTCCCAGACGCCCACCTGCTTGTTCTCTGGGTGTGTCAGTGTCCAAATGGATGGAAGGGATACCTAGCAGAGAAAAGAGCTTGGATTGCTTCATACAGCATTTCAGTCAAGAGACCTTGTCCATTTTTTTTCTGGTGGCTGCAATCCTTTTGCTTCTGAGTAAAGGGCAGATAGAGGAGAGAGATGGAAATTGTTCTGCCCTCTTTCATGGTGGTCAGTCTGCACTATTTCAGGCATTCATTAAGCACTGTACCCACTGTCTGGCCCCTCTAAGTAGTGGCAAGATCTCCATGCTGGCAGAAAGTAACTGTCTTCATTTTAATGTTTTCATTTGTATTTTCATCTGTTTTCTAGTCTTAACAGAGGGTCTCAACAGAAGGATTTTCTTGGGATGCTGGGTGACTTTGCCTCTCAGCCACTAGGATTAAGGATTCAGGGTGTGATAGTCGTATTTCTGAGGCACACTTAGGGAGTCTAACCGAGGGTTTTTTATCCCAGCTACATCCCACTACAGATCAGCTTCTGTATAAGGGGATGGTAGTCTCGTATGCTGAGGGCTGTGGTTTTATAAAAGGCAGGTCCAGATACATAGTTTTAGATGCCTGTGCACTGACTGACATTGGGTGGCTCTTAACGGGTTTATAGATGCTAGAAAAGAACAGCTGGAGACTTGGGGTGGCCCGCAAAATGTAGAAATAATGGTTAAGGTTTTTAATCTAGCCATGGTAGAGCCAGATTGTGCTAGAAGTATCTACTGAGGCTGGCAGTGGAATAGGGAGTTGAGAAGGCCCAAGTCAGCTTCATGGCTTTCTTCAGTCAGGCCGGGAAGATGCAGTCACTTGGGGTCCTCTTTCAGTAATTTCCAAGCATTAGAGCTAGGAATATTTTTTCTCCTGATTAGCCTTCTATTTTATTCTCATTCTTCTCCGTCTTAGTTTCTGTAGGTAGTTCTGTAGTCATTGGACTGAGGGTTCCACTGTGATACATAACATAGGTTCTCTCCAAGGATTACAAGAGCAACAGGAGTGACCTGAGTGGCTCGTCAGTAATGTCACTGGCTTCAGCCAAACAGGAAAGGGCTGTTCGGTTTCTGTTGGAAGCAGCAGGAGGGTGGTTCGGGCAGCTCTGATGCCCACCAGGAGTGGTTTCAGGAAGCCTGAGTTACACCAAGGTGCAATTTGTATTTCAGCTCAGTCTCTCAACCTTAACACAATAAATATTCTTCTGTCTTTAAGTTCTACGTAAGGGGAGGGGCCATGTGTTAGATGGTTTCACAATGTTTTTTTCCCAAATCCTAGGAATCTATGGATGTATTGTTTGCAGTTGGACCCAGAAATGACCACACGTTTATCTGGGAGGTAGAAAGTAAGGTGAAATCTTTTGGAGGCAAAGACTGGTTCACCTAGCAATATTTGGCAACCTCAAGCACACGTTTGTTCTCACTTGAATTGTGCCTCTTTGGAAAAAGAAATACTTTGTTCTTGGCCAGTGAGGCAGAGAGGTGGAGTGGAGGGAGAAGAGTGTGGGGAACAGACTAAATCCATTCCGTTTTGTGGAGTGTGGTGGGCAGAGCCAGTGGTATCTGAATTGCCGAGTTCCTTACACAGCTGTGTTTCTGGACATCGGGATGGACACCTGGTGCTCAAACTCACACAGTTGGAAAATTCACTATGATCAGACATGGCTGCCTGAACTGGAGAGTCAGTTTCTGGGATTTGTGGGCACTAAATAAACATCAAATATTAAATTACTTGGTTTGGTTTTGAGGGAGTGGCTGGTGCATTTAGTTTTTCTGAATTTCCTGCTCTTAATATCCTTGGCTTCAGTTTTTATTGGTAGAAGGTTAAATACTCTTTTTTCCTTTTGTGGCTTATGACTAGAACTTGAGGTTCTTTTGCTTCCTCTTTCTTTTTGCCCCTCATGTATCTCCCTTTCACCCTTTGGAATTAGTTTTAATACTTGAAAGAAAAACCTCTTATTCCTTATAGAGCATATGAGAAACAGTCAAAAACAAAGTCTTTTTACTGCTGACCTTATTCTGCAGATGTTGTAATCTATCTGTTTCTTGTGATCTCTCTTTCTTCTGTTATTTTTGCTGTAAGAGACTTGCTATTTGATTAGAAAGAGAAAACACAAATCTGTGTTCAAATGATAAAAACTATAGAATCCAGAAAGGGGAAGACAGATGAAAATTGATTCCCCAAACTAGTTAAAATGAAGAAATTATACTTTGATACTGCGTGATATTTGTAGTTCTTTCCGAAGACACAATGTGTACTGGGGGCAGAACTTCAAGTGTGGTGGAGGTTGTAGCTTGGCATATGCTCTCTCAAAAAAGAAAGGAAGGAAGGAAGAAAAGAAAGAAAAAATACAGCTGGGCAAACTTGTCAAATACAACCATTTCAGGGCTTTGGAAACTGACAAAATCCATGTACCAAACTGAGGAGCAATTACGCATGAAAAGTTCATAAACTTTGCGTGAGAACAATGGGAGTTGATAATCTTTTGCCTGGAGTTGCTGCTGCTCTCTGCCCCAGCCCACTCAGTCAGGGCAGGGCGGTCTGAGAATACCAGCAGCTTGACTGATAGAGAGGGGGTTGACTTGATTTGGTGCAGAGCAGAGAAAAATCCCATGTCTAGTCAGTAACGATAGTGATCTTGGCAGTGAATGGGAATACCACTGGCTCAGCTACATTGCCGTTGCCTTCTGGTCTGGAGCAAGCAGTGAACCGGAAGACTGGCCAGATATTTAGCACAGAGATATGGGAAGTAAAACAGTCATAAGGAGATTTTATAAGCTCTTCACAAATCTGCTCGGGAGAGACCAGAGAGAGCTCAAGCTGCCTGCTCATCCTTAGCTGACCATAATCCTCTGTACACATACAGAGGAAATGCAAGAGAGCATGGCAGAAAATAAAAGCCTGCATAGATTTAAATCCTGCTAAATACTGAACGTCCTACCAACAGACCAACCTCTGACCAATTATTGGCTGGCTGACTACTAAGCTGTGCAGACACAGAGATGATCCCTAGGACCCTAGGCTTAAAAAATTAAAATAAATTGAGAAATAAAAACCCCGAGCAGAGACATCAACAGCCAAATACCATGGAGGAAACAGAGTCCACCAATTTAGTCTAGGCAGATTGTTAAACAAAATATTAGCAACCACTCTCAGTGAGGGGGTCGGGTAGAGGGCTGAATTCAGAGCTGTTGCAATATTTATCCAAAATATCTGGTTTCTGCAAAAAAAGTTATGAGATATACAAAGAAACAGGAAGTGGGATTATAATTGGGAGGAGTGGAGCAGTTAATAGAGACTCTCTGTAAGTGGGCCCAGACCTTGAACTTAGCGGAAAAAGACTTCAAAGCAATTGTTATAAGAACTAAAAGGAACCATGTTTTAAAAATTAAAGGAAAATATGACGACAGTGACTCAACAATTAGAGAATGACAACAATGAGAGAAACTGGTTAAAAAAAAAAAACCAAAAACCCAAAACACCCAAATGGAAGCTATGGAGTTCAAGAGTAAAATAACTGAAATGAAAAATTCACCAAAGCAACTCATGACAATATTTGAGATGTCAGAAGAAATAATTAGTGGCCCTGAAGATAGATAGAAATTACCCAATCTGAAAAAGAGTACAGAAGAATGATGAAAAGTAGTCTCAGAGACCTGTGTGAAGTCAAGTAACTAATATATGTTGAATAGAAGCCCCAAAAAGAGAGTGAGGAAAGGAAGGCAGAAAAAAACATTTGAAGAAATAATGGCTGAAAACTTCCAAAATCTGATAAAGAACATTCATCTACTGATCACGATGCTCACTGAACCCCACATAGTATAAATACTAAGAGAGCTGCACGCAGAAATATCATAGGCAAACTGTTGAAGGCAAAGATGAAGAGAACATTTTGAAAGCGGTAAGAGGAAGACAACTCATCACATCGGAAGCAGTGGCAGCTGGAAGACAGTGTTGTACAAAGTGCTGAAAGGGAAAAGATAGCAGCTAATTCTCTTTCCAGCAAAACTGTCCTTCAATGAAGGCAGAATGAAGACATCCCCACAGACTCAGAGAATTTGCTGCTAACTAAGACCTGTCTTAAAAGAAAGACTAATAGATGGCCTTTATGCTAAAAGGAAGTGACACCATGTGGTAACTTGAATCCACACTTCAGTCTACACAAAGAAATGTGGGACACCAGAGACAATAAATGTATGGGTAAATATGAAAGACTGTAGATAGACACCATAGGTGTGTTTTTTGTTTCTTAACTTCTTTTAGATTCTATAAAAATAATAATATTTGGGGGTTTATAACATATATTAATGTGATTTATAAGTTTGAACCCTTATATTAGAAAAGAAGAAAAGTTCCAATCAATACCTTAAGCCTCTACACTAAGAAATGAGAAAAAGAAAGCAAAGTAAACCCAAAGCAAGTGGGGTTCAAGAGAGAATAAAGATTAGAATAAAAATCAATGATACAGAGGTCAAAACAATAGAAGAAACCAATGAGACTAAAAGCTGTTGCTTTGTTACAGTCCACAGTAGACTGATGAAGAGGATATGTAAATTACCAAAATCATGAATTAAAAAGGGAACATCACTAATGACCTCACAGAAATTAAAAAGATTATAAAAGAAAGCTGTGAATAAGTTTATGCCATCAAATTTGACAATATTGATGAAATGGACAAATTCCTAGAAGTATACATACTGTGCATACTGACTCAGAATCCTCTGCATAGCTCAATAACAAATGAAGAGATTGAATTAGTACTTAAAACTCATCCCATAGAGAGAAATCCAGGCTCATATGGCTTTATTTGTGAATTCTATCAAATATTTAAAGAGGCAATAATCCCAATCCTTCACAAACTATTTCATTAAATATAGAAGGAGGGAATACCTCCCAACACATTCTGCCAATCCAGTATTACCCAGACTCTAAAGCTTAGGCAAAGACATCACAAATAAACCAAACTGCAAACTTTTATGAACACAGACACAAAAATTCTTAAAATGCTAAGAACCCAAATCTAGCAATATATAAAATATATAAAAAGGATTATATGTCATGATTAACTGAAATTTATCTCAGCAAGGTTGGTTTAACATTCAGAAATTATTAACCTAATACACCATATTACTAGAACAAAGGTCAGAGGTGACATACCATCTTAATAGATGCAGGAAAGCATTCGAGAAAATCCAGCATTGACTCGTGAAAAAATTCTCAACAAACTAGGAAAAACCTACAGGTAACATCTTACTTAATGGAGAAGAACTGAATGCTTTCCCCCTAAGTTCAGGGAAAAGGCAAGATTGTCTACTCTTGCCACTTTTGTTCAACAATATATTGTTAACTGTTGAAGCTAAGCAATAGGTAGTAAGGGGTTATTATATCACTCTTTCTATTACTGTGTATATTTCAATTTTTTTCTAATAAAAATTTAGAAAATACAACCTAGGTTTAAAAAAAAAAACTTCCAAGTCCTTAAGTCTCTTATGTTTTCTGTTTATCCAAAATTATAAGGTCATGCAAGCAATTTTTTTCCTTTAGAGTATGAGTGTGTGTATCTTTATGTGTTAATATTGAATTCTTTGTATAAATAGTATGATTGAAAATTTTTTACAACATTATTTCTATTTGCAGTAAGTTATGTCACTTATTTTTTTTTTCCAGTCCTAAGAATAATCAGAGACTTGGTGGAGCTATTTATAATGGGAACTGGACCTCATATAAATCAAATTCTGTTGTTACAGATCCTTGTTTATTAGAATTTAATATCAACCAAATACAGTTTTCAAGTTTCCAGGAATTGGAAGCTATTTTCAATATGACAGATCAAGACCACAGATGTGATTTGGGGTAGTCCCTTAGTGTCTCTTTTGATTAGATGTTATCAGAAGTACACCAAAGAACTGAATCTAGGCTGGGGAAAGGGTGGTTTTTCTTGTTGCTGGTGTTGGTGGTTGAGTGTATATGTGTGGGTGGGGGCTGTTTGTATTGGTTGGCAGGGGCCATGGGTAGGAATTGGGGCTGGTTGGCTGTAATGTGTAAAAGCTGAGATGATTTCAAAGCAACAGAAATGAATGCAGATTAAGGTTCTGACTTCTCTCTGAATGAAGAAGGCAAAAGAAGAATGGAAGAAGCACTGTCACATTTAAAAATGATTGTTCCCCTTTTCTCTGAAAGAGAGAGGTCCTCATTTGAGGATAATTATTTTTACCTAGGTCTTTGTGACAACACGTTTCCATCTTGCCCAGAAACACATGAGCTTGTCATTCCTTCTTCTCCCCTGGGGTTCATATCTGACCTTTCCAAGTACCAGCACCGTCACTGTCTCTAATTCACAAAAACTGTATCAATTGTGTGAGCCAGTGTTCTTTTGTTCTGAGGACTATTAAAGAAAGCTGATACATAGTCACTGACCTTGCAGAAGGTAGTCTTACTGACTTCGCAGTATTTGGGGTTATGCTTACGTGTGCATACACAAACACACCCTGGTTGGAGGACAAAACGAACATGAAACAAAGTTCTAGATTGGGCAGTGTAGACTAAAAATTTTATAGGTATTCAGGAGCAGCCTAAGGTATCTCTTTGAGCTGATATACTGTTCCCAAGTTTTGCAGATAAGGGAGAGTTTGAGCTAGAGCTGCAGGCTGGCTAAGATTTTGAAAGTTACTTGAATCACCTTCATGAAATTGAATAAATGGAAACAAGGTTTATATTGAAGATTTTGTAGCTCTTTGATTTTATTTTTAAAAAAGGAATGTGTCTGCATCGGGAAAAGGAACTTCAAGTGCTGGTAAGGATAGTTGCACCCTCTCTTCTGATTCCCTAGTTGAGGAACCAAGCCAAACAGGAGGCATATCTGAAAGAACTCCTGGAAATTCTCTTCCTGTCTTATCTAGTAGTTAGATAATATTTAGCTAAGTATCTAATATTTTCCCTGTCTCATCTTTTGTTCTTCAAGAGCTTCCGATTTGATATGTATAGACACCATTCAAAAAAGTTTCCACTTCAAAGCTGTCTTTAATCCCAAAGTCCTCCTGTCCCCCTCCTGTAGCTAACTCTCACCCCTAGAACACATAAACCTTGCTTCTTCCCAACAGGCTGCTCCCTGACTTTCTCCTTGCCTTGCACTGAGCTTACTTGAACTCTGTGAATACCTCCAAGCTCGTATTGTGAGGTTTTGTCATATAGTTAGGGAATTGCTCACCAGAGATTACTCACTGTTCTGCAGTTCTGTGGCCAAGGTTAGTATTAAATTAATTTCTGTGTTCCAGTGAACAGAACAGAAGTCAAGTGAGATTAATCTGTAACTGTACTGGTTACGCACTGTAACTTCAACAAATACCATTCTCCGGCCCTTTGGTTTATTATCTCCACACGATGCTGAAAAATGAAGACTCCCTAGTTATTCCTTGTGTTTCCCTCGCTTCCACCATCTTTCCTTCTCAGGACCTACTTAGGAGCTTAGCTTGAGAGGCAGCACACCACGTATTACAAGTAGGCTGAGAAATCAGAGTTGAATATTGTAAATTGAAGTCAAGTGATATCTGTCAAAGGCTGCATACAGGCGGAGTGAAATCGCAGCATTTTTTCTGTTGAGTGTCTTCTGGGTGATTATTTCCTGGGACCGCTGACTCTTTACATCTGCAGATACATTTTCAAATGAAGGATGTTGTTTAAACCCCAGTTTCAGCTTCAAGCCAAGCACTGTAAATACACAATTAACTAGTCTACTCAAATCAGGGATGCCTAGATGCAGTCAGTGACCAAAAAACAACAACAACAACAACAACAAAACCCACTTTCCCAACAGATTGTGGTTAACTCCAAGATTGTAATTTCTGGAATAAAGATTAAACATCGGTTCTCTCTGTGCTTTTGTAACCATCCTCCCCGGGGGAGCTGCTACCGTGGTCAGCCCACAGTGAGGCATGTAATGTTAGAGTCCATTGAAGGTACTGTTATTTGAGATGCTTTAAGATGCCTACGAGCTCATTGGAGGATGTCTTCCCTCTGAAGGTGGTTGGCAAAGGATTAATAAATGGAGAGTAACAAAGGAAAATAATGTTCCTTCATCTGTATTCCTAATCACATAGAGAGCGTACATTTTTTTAAAGCAACTTAGCTTAATTTTTTATGTGAGAGCGAAATTACATATAATGCAAGGCACAGATCTTAAGTATACCATCTGAGGGGTTTTGATAAATGTGTACACCTGTAAAACCAGCACTGCGGGTGAGATACCGAACACACACCTCACCCCAGAATCTTCCCCCATGCCTCCTTCCGTTCGGTCTCCCTCCCCAGTTGTCAACCAGTGTTCTGATTTCTGTCGTCATAGATTAATTCTGCCTGTTCTTCAGCATCAGAACAATGAAATCATACAGTATAAACATAGTTTGTGTCTGGCTTCTTTCTCTCGGGATATCATTTTTGGATGCATCCGTGGTGGTTCATATATCAGTTGGGTTTTTTTTTTTTTAATGTATCACCAAATAGCATTCTGTTTTATGAGTGTAACCATAATTGATATATCTATTTTCCTGATAATGGACATGTGAGTAATTTCCAGTTTGGGCCTGTTATGAAGACTGCCAGAAATGCATAAGCCCGTTATTTCTTCTACATAGTAGACTAAATTGCCAAAAATTGTTCATAATATTCTCTTACACTTTTATTATCTATAGGATTTGTAGTGACATTCCTTTTTTAATTCCTAGGATTGCTCATTGAAATTTCCTATTTTTCTTGCTCCCTCTTGGTAGGAATTATAAATTTTGTTCACTTTCTCAAAGAGCAACTTGAGCTTTGTCACTCAGTCGTGATTAAATCAGAAACAAAACCACTAGAGGGCGTGTGTGTCTGTGCATGCATGTACGCATGTGCAAGTGCGAGTGTGTGTGTGTGTGTGTGTGTGTGTGTGTGTGTGTGTGTGTGTGTATTACGGGATTGGTTAAAGGGTTTTGACCTTACACAGTTGTGAGAGCTGGTTTAACAGTTTCTGTAAGGTATTGTCTATGAGTCCAACCCTGGAGCTTGAAATCCGTAAGTCAGGCAGCCAGGAAGTGATGATAAATGTTGGGTAGAGGAGAGGAATAACACGTTGGAATCTCGTTGGAATCCACGAGAATGAGCTGGAGCCTGTGGTGACAGACTGACACCCTTGCCTTTTTTTTTTCCTCCCTGCCTCTGACTTTGGGATGTGGATGCTCTACAGAAGCTGAGGCTCTTTGTCTTGAAATGAAAGACTTAGTAGAAGCAAATCGTTCCTATTTCACCTCCTAGATACAAAAAAAATGATTATCTTTCATATTTATCCACATATTAATATTCCTGATGCTTTTCATTCCTTTCTGTAGTTCCAGGTTTCCATCTGATGGCATTTCTCTTTCAGTATGAGTAACTACTTTTGTTAGTTTCATGCCATGCAGGTCTGAAGATGGTGAATTTTCTCATCCTTCATTTTTCAGAAAATGGCTTTTTTTGGGGGGGGGGGCATTTTTCAAGGACGAAGATGCGGAATTCTGGTAGAGAATTCTGGGCTGACAGTAGTTTTCTTTCAGCACTCTAAAAATACTATTTGCTTTTTGGCCTCCATCTTTTCCTGGTGAGAAGTCAGGTGACATTTCTCTTTGTACACTTTTATGTAACATGTCTTCTTTTCCTCTGGCTGATTTCAACAGTTTCTCTTTATCTTTGGGTTTTAGCATTTTGGTGACGGTAAACATAATTATCTTTGTATTTATCTTGCTTGTGGTTGACTGAGATACTGAATCGAAGTTAATGGTTGTCACCAAATTTGGAAGTTATTCAGGCATTATTTTTTCCCCATTTTTTCTCTTTTCTACCTCTGGGCATCCATTTATACAGAGCTTAGCCTACACGGTGTTGTTCTACAGATCACTGAGGTTTTGCTCTATTTTTCTCTATTGTCTATTATTCTGCTGTCTCTGTTTTTCAGATTGAATAATTTTCATTTCTTCAAGTTCATTGATCCTCTCTTTTGCCATCTCCTAACTGTTCATTCCATTTGTCAATTTTTCATTTTAGTCCAGAATTTCTAGTTTTTTTTAAAGAAAAGTGTCAATTTCTTTGTCTTTAGTCATATTTGTAATAGCTGCTTTAAATTCTTTGTCAATTCCAACATTTATGTCATCTTGGGATATGCTTTTGTTGACTGCTTCTCTTGACTCTGATTCACATTTTTCTGTTTTTCCACACGTCTGTGAATTCTCTGTTATATATTGGGCATTATCACATGTTATCAAATGTCTATATTCTGTTATCGTCCTCTGAAGAGTGTTGATTTTGGTTCTAGCAGGCAGTGAATTACTTACTACTCTGAGCTTAAGAAGGCTTGGTTTTAGGGTTTGTTAGGTGTGTGTGTGTTTCAGCTTTTGCTCTACTTTTAGGAAGTCTTAAGTCCTGGGCCTTTCTGGGATTTCAGTGGAAAGTCTGAAGTGTTGACTAAACCCCTCTGACTTACCCACAGTGAACAGAAGCTTAATCTTTGAACACCTTTTGAGCTTTCCTTGGTGTCTCCCCTACAAATACTCAGTTATGGTATCATTCAAGGATTTCAAAGTAGTTTATTTGCAGATTTGGGGGCTCCCTTTCTTTGATTCCCTCTTTATGGGAATATCCTACCTCAATTTCTTGCCACCTTAATTGCCCAAACTTAATCCTAAAACTGGAGTCTTTTGCTTACCTTCTAGTGATTCTAGTGATCTCCCATCACCCAGACAGAGTCCCCTCCAGGGCAGAGTCTTAGCTAGCACGGTTCCTCTCTTCTCAAGTTCAGACCCCTTCTGGTGTTTGCCCTTTTTTCTTACTTTTCATTGTCTTATTATAAGTAGTATCTTTGGGAAGATTATTCCAATATAAGCTTCTCTGCTGTTGCCAATATATAATCTTTCAACTTTGTTTTATAAAGAATCCCAACTTAAATTGACCACATAGTCCTTACACAAGTAGTGCAGTTTGCAGTCTGCCCTGGCCAGCAAACAATCGGAGTTATTTCTTATCAGTGTTCTGACTTTCTGCTGCCTTTTGGTATGTATGCCAGCCCACTCTTGCTTTGGACCCAATAGCCACCATTTCTAGGTTCAAGGAGAGTGTGTTTTTCACCAGGACTGTCCTTCTCCTGGCCACCATGGCTGGAGAGTAAGTGGGTGAGTGCAGTTTGTTCTGGCCACTGGTCTGGTGGAATGGGTCTTCAAATGAAGACCTTCATGTGGTAATCCCACTGCCAAAGGATCAGGGCTTTCTAAGAACTGACTCAAAAGCCAGCTTCCCATCTGGAAACAGACTACTTCCTGAAACATTCCTAGGCAGTGGAAACCCTTTGTGTTTCATACTAGAAAGCACTTGCGTTCACATATTTACTAGCCTTTTCTGTTGAGAAGATGAACAGCATTCCAGGTTAACATGTAACATTTAAGTATATGTACATTACTTTCTCAACTTCACAAGCTAAGTATCATTGTCCATGTTTTCATGGTCTTAACCAGGCATGTTTCCTTTCCACAGGAAGGAAAACCTGCTAAGGGCTAGGAGAGAGAAGAGGAATTAAATTATAAGACAATCTGGTTTGTGAAAGACATCCCTAGTCAAGGATGTATCTAGCTGGCATAGGATATTTGTATTATTTCAGTGGGCTTGCAGATTCCATGCAACTCTGGATAAATCAAATGAGACCTAAAAAGTAAGCAGCTCTCAGCCTTTTTTCAAACTTGGACCCAAGGGTTTGATGTATTTGTGGATGTTCTCAATATTCTGGTTCTTGAGCTTCTTTCTTCTGTTTTTTTGTTGTTGTTGTTCTCACTCTGCTTCTTTTTCTAGTGCCCAAAACTTATTATCAGGGTGTCACCTTAATTCTAAATTAACTTACACTTGACTTTTCCATGCTAAAAATGGAGGCGGGTGACTATAACCAAGCAACCAAAACAAAATGAAAAACTCAGTTCATATGAGAAAGGGAAAACAAAAATTTATCTTGATCCCCCATTAAAAGAGTAATCAAAGCAGTTTCTTATTGCCTGTAGGTATCTGGGGTGTCCAGTCAGAATCCCTGTCCTTTACCAACAGCTACTTAAAGGCTTCTGACAGGTGATTCAAAAAGGGACATTGTATGATAGGAACTGAACACATCTTTTTTTGGCAGTTTGTGCAATCAAAATAGTCTGGGAATATAGCCATTCTGATATAGTTATTAATTCCATATTGATTTCTTTAGTTTCAACAAAAAAATACAAACACACAGGCATACATGAACTGTGACTATATTTTTTTCTTTTTCTTAATAAAATCCAAACCCCAGACACTTGGACAGTCTAATAAGGGTAGTCCGAAATGTGTGAGCTGTGCTTACACACAGCGTGTTTTAGAAGAAAAATTGAACCATGTGTTGTTCAAGGGGTTGATGGAGACTCGTGTGGCTCCAAGTTCCAGGGGCATGCTGCCGTTAACAGCTCAATAGCTGCCGTAAACTGCCTATGAAAAAAGGGAAGTTGTGAAGGGCCCTGCCTTCTTTATTGGAAAAAGAGAATCGGTGTGAAAATCGCTGTAGGCTCCAAATTGAGAAGACGTCATTTTGCAAGTGTAATCTTGAGTTTTTAATGTCTGCCATCTACTTCCCAAGATGCTTTCTTAAATCTAAATTGACAGCTGAGGATGCATTAAAATCTGTCCGTACTATATCTTTAAATAGTATATAAGAAACTTTTTCTGGAAATATGATACCTTTATAACTTTTTATTTTGTTTTTGATGCGTAAAACTAACATCCTCCCAATTTAGTGCCTGGTATGCCCATTTATTATAACTGGATACGTAACATAATAGCCATGTGGAATATTTGATGTCTCTTACATTGTTACTTAAAATGCTGGACATTTTGTTGCAGAAGAAATGATAGCAGAAATTAAGTATGAACTTAGAGAATATAGCATTTACATAAAGATGCATACACGTAGATTTATGCATAAAAAGAACTCTGATTGCCTAAATCATTTTGCAAACTCAGTTTTATCTTCCGACCCCAGAGCTACTAGAATATGTAGTATATACCTTTGTGCTGTTCATTTTAAAAGAGTTGAACTTTTTTCCTTCCATAAATCCAAAGCATTTTAGTCACTGGCTGTATCTCATGCTCCGCCAAGCATTGTGACATGAAATGAATCAGAGATGAGTCACACAGACACGGAGATATACAGACAGTAGGACAAGTATATTGAGCAAATAGGCGAATGGAGTGAATGAGAGCTAGTGTGTGATATTTCAGTGTGATGTAGCCATCTCTCTTTCTTATGGCTTTATCTCTTTCAGCATTTCTTGTTCGACTTTGAAGGTTGAGGGTGACACGAGGCAGTAAATGAGAGTCAGGCACAGTACCCAGCATGAAAAGGGTAACTTACATGTTGGAAGGTTTTACTGACTCCATCGACTGCATGAGGAAACAGGCTCTGGAAGGTCCTGTCACCTGACTAGGTTGTCCGCTGGTATGTGGCAGGGAAATAATCCCAGCTGAGATCTTAGACTCCTCTGCCCTTCCAGCAGATTATCTTCACTCGCCCTTTTCTACCATTTCCACTGCTGGGTTCGATGTGGTCAAGTACTCAAAAATACCAGGACATCGATTGGCTGCTTTCTCTTGAAATGTTTTATGGTGTCAATTTCCAGAGCAGGTTGTTTCGTAATTGAAAAGGCACCTAGTGTGGTGGCCAGGGAGGGAAGATGGCATTTTGTGAGGGGACTGATCTAGTTGAAGCATGGACAAGACAGACATTTTTCCTTTGTTTTATTGAGATATAATTGACATACAGCCCTGTGTTAGTATGAGGTGCACAGCACAATGGCTTGACTTGAATATGTTATGAAATGATAGCCACAATAAGTTTAGTTATCATCCATCCATCATCTAAAATGAATAAAAGAAAAAAAAGGAGAGAAAAGTGTTGTCTTTTTTTCTCATCATGAGAACTTTTAGAATCTCCTCTCTTAGC
Source organism: Camelus dromedarius (assembly GCF_036321535.1). Classification (NCBI taxonomy): domain Eukaryota; kingdom Metazoa; phylum Chordata; class Mammalia; order Artiodactyla; family Camelidae; genus Camelus; species Camelus dromedarius. The sequence continues at coordinate 17,379,567 of NC_087439.1, forward strand.
CACTTTGAGATAAACCATACAGCAGTGTTAACTCTAGTCAGAAGACAGATTTTTACAGTTGTATGACTTTGTAGGCTTATACGGCGTCATTTTGGAAATAAATGTGAAAATTGGAATTGACCATTACCTGCAAAGTAGGTGTCAGTGAGAGTCTAATGAAATGTAAGTGGGTGGAGAAGGGCATTAGAAGCTGCTGTAAATCAAAGAAGGGGTTAAACATTCATAATTATCTTTATAGACCCTGTGCTGGAAAAGTGGCATGGACTTCCTTACCAGTGAAAGAAAGCCCTTTTGCTTCTTCTGAATAGTTGTAAACTCTATTCAGCTGTAAAGACTATGCAGCAGTGTCTTTAAAGTCCACGTGGTTGAATTTCCATCGTCAAAATGTGGCCGCTGCGCTCCCCTTTCCTTGGATTTCACGTTTTTCAGCATGTTGCTTCCCTACTCCAGGACTCTGGGTTGCTTCCCCCACACCAGTGTTCCCAGCTAGACAAGTGCAAGCAGTGACCTTCCCGTTCCCGCGCTGCTCAGTTGCGCTCTAAACCTGGAATTTGTGATGCTGCAGTGTGCGGTGCCAGCGTACTTTTTCAACCTGTTTTTCCTGCTGCCCCACCCTGGGCCCTCTGCTTTGGCCAGATTGACCTCCTCCCTGTTCCCACGCCCTCGCAGACGTTGATGATTGGCTTCTCTTACCCACTGGGGGTGGATTGGCTGTCTCAGTAGAACACTTGAGGTTAAAACATGATCTGTTTTCCATCTCTGGCCTCTCCTCTTTTTCAGTGTACCCACCTTACTTCACTGTTTGGTCTGTTGGTTCTCAACAGCAGCTGCCCATTAAAATCAGCTGATGGGAGCATAAAAAAGGGCAGTGGCCAAACCATTCCACAGACCATTGAAATCAGAATCTCTGGAGGGTACGGTACATTTTTTAAAGCTCCCCAAGTGATTTTAATACACGGAAGGGCAGATTTATTCTGTGACCTTGGCCAAGTTCGTCGTCTCTGGGCATCGGTGTCTTCCACTGTACCATGAGGATGACACATGTACCTCTTCAGGTTACTGTGAGGATCAAGTGGGATAGTCGTGCATGGATTACAGTAAGTGCTCAGTCTGTGTTGGCTGTCGTCAGCACTCTTCCTCCCAGTGTTCATCCTCCTCTTCCCCTCCGATTCTTACTTCTGCTTTAAAGCTCAGCTGAAATCCTGCTTGTCTGGTGATTATTTAAGGTAACAACTCAGCTGCTGTAACAAAGAGACCCAAAAATACAGTGCTTAAATGCAACAGCGTGCTTTCTCTTCTGAGCAATAACCCAGCAGTCCAGGCCTCCCAATTGGCTCTTGTCCACACTGCCATTCAGGATTCCCAGCCCCTCCCGTGCTGCTGGGTCATCCTATGACCATCTTCCAGCCCATAGGAAGGCGGTCAGGACTGTAGACCTGGCCAGGCAGATGGTTCTCAAGTTGGAAATTGCCTATAACTCCCTCTCATACCTCCTTGGCTTGAACAGAGTTGCATGGGGTCACATCTGGCTGCAGAGGAGGCCCTAAGTGGGTGGCCAGGGGTTCAGCTAAAAATCTTGTTAATGTGGCATGAAGGGAGATGAGATGTGGGCGAACGGTGCTTGGCCTGCCAAGTCCCTCTTCTTTCCTGGTTGTCTGTTGTCTTTGTTCCTGGTCCTTTATTCTGTCTTGCCCTGGACTGTCTCCCTTTACTGATGTGCAGGTTTTAGGTACATTGTCCTCTCCCTCAGGGTAAACATTGCTTTGTGTTCCTCTTAGGCAGGTACTGAAAGCGTTGCTGATACTCATTTAGGTGCAGTGGTTTTTGAGTGAATCAGCGGCAGGGGCTTTTTTGTTGTTGTTTTTTTTTTGTAACAGCTTTATTAAGATGTAATTTGCATGCCATAGAATTTACTCATATAAAGAGAACAGTTCAGTGGCTTTAAGTATAGTCACAGAGCTGGACAGCTGTCACCACAATCGAGTTTGGAGCACTTACAGCACCTCAAAAAAGATCCCATACCTTTTGGCTGTCACCCCCACCCCCGACTTTCAACCTCCCTTTCCCTCCTTCCTAAGCATCCCTGACCTACTTTCTGTCCCTATAGATTGGTCTGTTCTGGACCTTTCTTCTGTGACTGCCTTCTGTCACTTAGCTTTGTTTTTTCAAGGTTCATCCATGTTGTGGGATGAATCCGTATTTCATTTTTTCTGAATAGGACCCCAATGTGTGGATCTACCACATTTTGTCTATCCATTCATCTAATGATGAACATTTGGATTGTGTCCAGTGTTGAACATTTGGCTTTTATGAATAACATGCTGTGACCTTTCCTGAGGGCATGGGTTTTCACTTGTCTTGGGTCTGTACCCAGGAGTGGCATTGCTGGGTCACATGGTGACTTCGTGGTTCACTTGTTAAGGAACTGCTGGACTCTTTCCCAGAATAGCTGCATCATTTTTCATTCCTACCAGCAGTGCTTAAGGATGCTGATTTTCCCCACATCCTTGCCAGCACTTCTTATTACCTGAATTTTTCCTTACAGCCATTTCAGTGGGTGAAGTACTGTCTCTTTGTGGTTTTGATTTGCATTTCCCTGAGAACTAAGAATGGCAAGCTTTGTTTTTTACCATGTCAGTGGCAGGTGTTTAATCCCAACTGATTTCTGCCCACTGTGCATACGTATTCCTGGATGATCAGCCTTTTCTGCCTAAACATTCTGAGGAATACGACCTGTTTTTATCAATAGCAGCACCTGGGGGCTTATCAGAATGGAGGGGGTGATGATATGTGTGTGTAAGCACACGTGTGCACCTGTGTGTATATGACATTCTTAGAGACCAGGCCTCTGCTACTGAGAATCTTACTCTTTGTTTCTCCTTTTAATTCTGCTCTATCAATGAAAGGAAAAACCTAATGTTCCTAATGTTAGCTTAAAAGTTTAATTAGGTAGAAATCCTGCAGATAAATAAATAAACAAGCACAGAGGGTATGGCAGAAGAAAGCACAAATAATCTAGGGTTATTTGACCGTTACTGTGATTTGAAATTTTATGACATTGATTATACATGGTGATGTGTTTTCATAGTCCTCGATTCATTCTTTTTTCCACATTAATACCATTCTTGAGAAGCTGTTCATAACTGAAAAACTGTTTATTGAAGATGCTTTTCTTGTTGACTTCCATATGCCCATAGCAGCTGTGCATGGGCAGTGCTGCAGCTCCAGGCTTTAGCAAGTCCATGGGGCCCTTGGAAGTGCATATTCAGAGAGGACTAAGATGTTGACTCTTCAGATTTCCAATGTAGAACGTGAATATGGTGGCGGCGGTGGCGGTGGCGGCGGTGTGCCTTTTAATACCTGGAGCCAATATAGTGGAAACAGCCTTGACCCAGAAGACAGGCCTGAGTTGAACGTGCAGAATGCATTGTGCATGGGAGATGCTCAGTGAATCTTGTTTAGTCACTGAAAGAGGGAAGTCCTTCCTCTCTCCAGGCCTCAATTTTATGGATCAGGAAAAGTCAACAGCTAACTAAAATGGCTTCAGAACTCCTTTGCAGCTCTGAATTCTTTGGTACAATGCTTGCATTCCCAGCCTCTTAAGTTGAAAGAAAAAAAAAAAAAACCACAAAATGCAAACAACTCTTTGGGTGCCCAGCGTCCATCCCTGGGAGTCTGAGTGGCTTGTGCCCAGTACCCGTTATGGCACCCAGCTCCTCTGGTGAGCGGAGCTACTGTATTATTGCTGTCCCCGCGTCTGGAATACGTGTATGCGATTCACTTAGAGAAATTAAATCACTTTTTTCATAATGCAAGTGTAAAGTGTCCCTAAGTGAGTATTTGCCAAGCCGAGAATGACTGCTGAGGTCCTTTTTAATGGGAGAATGTATCTCACCATGGCTGGTATCTGTCTGATTTATTGCTGTTAGCTCCTGATGCAAGGCCAGCTGATGGAGGGGCTGGCAAGAGCTTGGCCTGCAGGCTGAGTGCAGAGACCAAGTCAGTTCCTGGCAGGTGCGGTGCCCACGTGGGCGCCTTGCAGGGGCCATCTGATAACTGAGGCCACTTGTTCCTATCAGGTGTTCCGAGAGAAACACTGCCTTGTTCTACAAACAAAACAGAATCACTGGAGACCCTTTATCTTTGGAGAGGAAATATGTGTGTGGGTGCTTTGGGGCTGAATCAAGCCCTCATTCATAAAGATGGTTATCTTAGTTCTTGGCAGAAGAACTAGGTGAGGAGATTGACCTCAGTTTCCTAAAACTTCCAAGGGTGGGCAGTTGGTCGTGTCTTTTGAGATCTCTAAGAGTTTTTAAAACCTCTTATTTCTTCTTTTTTCCCCCTCCTTTTAAAACAGCAATGGTGAGGGACTCAGACACCCTTAACCTATCTGATGCCTGTTCAGTTCTAGATTAAAAAAATAATGGCACCGTGTTCTACAAGTTCTTAAAAAGAAGTGCCATTTCAGACACATGTCATCTTTGTTATGATTAATAATCAGAAAGGTGAGCTTTGACAAAGAAGACCCTCTTGGGAGGGTCAACTTTCATTCTAGCATAACTGTCTTCTGTGTGGCGCTCACTTACAAACACACCTCTCTCTCTCTTGCCACCCCACCTTCTCCCCCTCGGGCCCCCCACCACCACCACACACATAGACACACCCTCCCCTCCCCTCCCCTCCATGTCTTCACTTTCTCACCACCCCCCAGGAGCCGGTAGTCGAATTTCTTACAGGTGGTGCCACCTACAAGCATGGATAGAATCAGATTAAGGGTGACACCTGGCTGCCAGCGTGGTTTGTTTTGAGCCTCTCTTTATAGCCGTATTTCTGAATCTTTTGTTCAGCAGTGAGGAGTGGTTATCGTTAAGTTGAAATAGGTTTGCAATAGGTGAGTGTTTTATGATGCTGCATAGTTGATAGTTAATGACCGTAAAAACACAGCGGCATCTCTATATATGCATGTTGAACTGGGCAGCTGAAAGATAACAGGTATCCTCGTGTGGTACCTGATGGATCTCATATTGATTCTTAAACACATCAGGACAGTTAACATGTGACTCATTAAGGTCATATCTCACAAAACTGCAAGCCTCTCTTTTTAAATACAAATAAGGTATGACGATCAGTCACTCAGGTGGGGTTTAAGCTGTTTCCCCCATCCCTGCATCTTCTTTCACTGTGGCTCCTTTTGCTGTCTTTCCTTAGGTCGAACCCAGATTTCTGCGGCTGCATTTAGTGTGTGGTCCAAGAACTCAGAGATCCTGGTTTGGTGACCCCCAGTGAGGTCCTCCCGTCCCCTTTCTTCTGCCTCTTTCTCCTCCTTGCGTGTCTCTGGAACCGGGGCTCTTCACCCCTTTGTTACATTTGTCCATTCATTTTTTTGAAAAAATACTACGGAGTTGCCAGGGTGCCAGGCACAACATTGGGCGTTGGGCCACAGCCCTGAGGGTGGCCAGCCCGCCTTCCAGGAACGCAGGACTCGGGGAGGGTGTTCTGCTGGCGTGGGCCTCACTCTGCTGTGTGCAGTCCTTGCCTGCGAGCCCTGGTGAGCTCCTCGAGGGTCCGGACCGCGTCTTTCAAGGACGCGGCTTTGACATCTCAGCGCGTAGCAAGCAGCAGGCTTCTGAGAGGTGTTCCAAGCGACTGTGGGCTGAGTTGGGAAACAGATGCTGAGGGCCTTAAAGTTTCTCTTTTCCAGACGGTAAGATGAGATAGCTGTCTTCCTTGTTCAGGAGGATGTAGCGAGTGTAAAATGTGACCATGTGATGTGCCAGTGCTTTAGGAAGCCTGGTGATAGCTCAAGGGAGGGCATCATCATCCACCTTTGTTTCCTGAATCCCCCTTTTCCTCTTCTCACCGTCCCTGGGAGACCGTCTTTACCATTTTCTTCTGCGCCCATCTCTCCCACTTTCCTTCCCTCCTTCCTCAGGCAGGGGAAAGCGTGAGTGAAAAATCTGTCTGTCTGGTTCCATATCTGCTTATCTCTGTCACTTCTGAATGTGTATTTGAAGTGCCGCTGTGTCTCTCCCAATCTACGTGCAAGTGTTAGGACTGTCAGGGAGAATCTGGCTTTGTGCTTGACAGCAGCACCTGCTCTGGGTGTGTGTATGACAACTTCTGTCGCTTCTGCTGCTGCTGTATGTATGTTCTTCCTGAGTTGTCGGCATTTTTGATAATAAGAAAAGTGTCCTCTCAGATGAAACCCTAATATTCGAGCCCCTACTAGACTGATAAACCACCGAGTTTTCCCACCTGCCTTTTGGGTGATACCTGATTGACGGTAGGTACCATAGAATCACATCAGAGGTGAAGTTCTCAGGGCAAGATGCAACGTGGGCGGGTGGATGAGGGTGAGAGATGAAACTGAATCCTAAGCTGGACTAAGAGCCGAGCTGCTTTGCTTACATGAACGTCTTTTTTTTTTCCCCTTGCCCTTTCGCCATTAAAAAAAAAAATTGGACATGTGGGGGAGGATGGGGTGGACAGCAGGGAGAACCTTCTGGTAACATATCTCAGCAGAATCCTGTCTCCTTTTTTGAAGGGCCTCGGGTACAGTAAACTCACTGCCCCCTAAAAAGCCATCACGTTAACCATTTTTTGGCCTGAATTTTTGTTTTTTTAACCAGCCTTAGATTGGAGGCTCTTGCACAGGTAGAAAACTCTTCTGTGGACACCAACTAGTAAAAACATGATTTATTGAGTTTTTGTCACTTGGATGGAAACATAGGGAGCTGTCCTGTAAGGCTGTGCTGAAACTCCGCAGGGGCTGGGACGTCACGGAGGGCCTTGTTCAGATTCCTTCCTGGTGGTTGGATTCTGGAAGCAGCTCGGCTCCAGGATTGAAAGAAAGGAGGGCACTTCCCTTTCTCAGATCCTTCCTACCCCAGAGCCTCAAGCCATTGAACTACACTTTTGGAAGCCACTGTCTGTTCAGAGCAATCACTGGGTAACAAAACAGTGAGAAAATTCCTCATAAGATTGTAGAAATGTGGGGGAGACCCTGTTGGATTAGCTCACACACTGCTGATTGGAAGATAAGAAAAACGCTGTTCTAGCAGGGGTCTCGGCGGAGCCTCGTTCTCCCTGAGCTGAAGTGTCAGGCCCTGCAAAAAGCAGGCGGAACATGTGTGTGTTTATTCACTCCAGCAGCAGTCACTAAGTGCCTGGTGATGGAGCGGAAAGATGCAGCCTTCCCACAACCTAGGAGGGGAGGCGGATGTAAACATAACAGGATCCTTCACTGTGATGGGAGAGACAAGAGCAGGAGGGCAGCCCTCAATCCTAACTCAATCCTGATTGAGTATTTCAGCATGAGAAGGAAGGACTGGGACTGTCTTCAGGGGGTGATGCTGGACCTGGGTCTTAAAGGAGGAGGGGCTTTAAGTGTGTGGAGAAACGGTGGAGTGGTGAAAGGAAGGGCACTTCCAGCAGGGGAATGCCTGTAGTTGTCCTTAAAAAAGTCAGTTCAACAGGTCTTTGCAGAAGCGAGGATCCTCACTTAGGGGCGCTCTTAGCAGTGCAAACACAGGAGTCTGCGCCTGTTTTTGTAAATAAAGTTTTATTGAAACATGGCCACGTCCACATCCACCCACTATTGTTTGCGGCTGCTTTCCTGTTGCAACCCAGAGTGGAGTGATTGCAAACAGAGACCATGTGTCCTGCAAAGCCTGAAATATTTATTGTCAGAAAAGATTTGCTGATTCTTGATGTAACATATTTTTATTCCTTTAAATTCTTAATGAAGAGGACCCATGTTATTAGCAACTGGACGTTGCCTGCAGACCTTCATGGACCTGTTAGTTTATTTTATCATCTGGTGATTTCTCTCTGCCCCACACCAGCAACACCTCCAACTCATCTAGTTTCTGGAACTTCTGACTCTGAACATCTGGAACTAGAATAGTAGCTATCATGTATGAAGAAAGCGGGGCATTTACCCCCTAGCATCCCTTAAATGTCTGATTACCCCAACCCTTGGCTGTTTTAGACTCTGCTTCATTTCTTGGAACCTCTGCAGCCTCTTACTTGCTTGTTAAGTATTGCCAAAACTGGAATTTTAAACTGCAATAGGAGGGAGGAGGATATAGTTCAGTGGTAGAGCAGGTGCTTAGCATGCACGAGGTGCTGGGTTCAATCCTCAGTACCATAAATAAATACATACATACGTACATAAATCTAATCCCCCCCCCCAAAAAAAAAGAAACTCAGCACAAAATTGCGATAGGAAATAGTGGCCATTGGAAAACATCTCTCTGGTGAGGCAGCACATTTGTAGTGGCTCCTGGAGCTGGCTGTCCTCGAACAAGTGAGAGAGAAGGGGAGCTTTAGGGAGATCCAGCACTCAAGCCTGTAGTTATTTCAATAACATGGAGAATACATTTCCAGAAGCAGCTCCACATTTGAAATATTGCTTTCCCTGATGTAGTGAATGAAAGTTGTGTGGAATTAATACAGCAAGTGCCAACTTCTAAACACCTGTGATTTCTGGGATCAGCTGATGGGAATGCTAGACCAAACTTTTTACAAATATTAACTTATGTAATAAGACCTTGGTGAAACAGAGGTACAATTATTCTAATTTTACAGTTGGGTAAATAATCTCCAACAAGCTAAGTGTCTCCCACGTTAACAACTAAATGACACTGCCTCCAATCTATCATAAGGAGAATCTTGCTTTTACACTTGGCAAGTGGAATGCTCACTGGAAACACTGACAAGCAGTCCAGAATCTCTGTTTCAGACCACCAGATGAACTGATTTTTCAAGAAACGGGTACAACTAAAATCCCCCATAGCAATGACTTCTGTTTTAGCCCCAGCAGACCCTGACATCGTTTAAATTCCACTGTCAGATGATATTGTAGTTTGGGATCTAATTTCTGATGAGTACTTTGTATAGAAAACTGTCAGCAATGAGTAATGGTGACATTTTCCAAGCATGTCTGGAAAATATAGTTGGTCCAAAAAGAGAAGTATATAGGTTTAAGGTTGTCCTAGTTTTCAGCTGAAATGATCATTCCTAAGCAAAAATCTGATCGTAACCATCTTCTCCTTAAAACCTCTCAGTGCTCCACTGGCCATATGCCCTTAGCATGATGACGAAAGCCTTTGTTACCGTACTTGTGGCCCCTCTGGTTAGGGCCCTACCTGACTCTCAGTACCCCACACAAATTCACTCCAGCCAGACCATGTCCTGCATTTGGATGGCTCCTTGAACACCATCTCTGCCTTGTCCCTCCAACTGGCTCACTCCTTCGTCTTCACGTCTCAGCTGAGATGTCACTGGATCCAGGAAGCCTTCTCTGACCCTGACCCTGAGAGACTGGGCTGGGTGTCCTTCCCCTGACCTGTCCTAACATAATGCCTTTGACGCTGCTGTTCAGTTGTTTACTGATTTGTCTGTTGACCATCCCTAAACCATCAGCTTCTTGAAGGCATTCTTTTTAGTTTCGACTCTGTAGTTATAGGGAATAGGATTCTACTTGGGCTAGCTAATAGAAAGGGAGTTTACTGGGAGGGAAGATTGGAGGAACAAGGAGATCTTGGTGGAAATTGAAGAACTGGGTCCGTAAGAGGCTGCGTCTTGCAGATGCACCGCGTGGCTTTCTGCTCGTCTGCACACCACTTCTGTTCCCTGTCCCCACCGCAGGCTGCCTCGGCTCAAGCACATGGCTTTTTTTTTTAATTGAAGTATAATTGATTTATAATATTGTTTTAGCTTCTGGTGCACAGCCAAGTGATTCAGATATATATATATTTTTTCTTTTTCAGACTTGTTTCCATTATAGGTTATTAAAAGATGTTGAGTGTAGTTCCCTGTGCTGTATAGTAGGGCCTTGTTTATCTAGTTTGTACCTGCTCATCCCAAACTCCTAATTTATCTCACCCCTCCCCTTTCCCATTTGGTAACCACAAGTTTGTTTTCTATGTCAGTGAGTCTGTGTCTGTTTTGTACGTAAGTTCATTTGTGTCACTTTTTAAGATTCTACAAATAAGTGACAGGCACATGTGTTCATGAAGCTGTCATGACTTCGGTTTATCCACATAGCCTAGCACGGCCTCGCCGGTCTGCTCGATGCTCCTCATCTTATGGCTTCATTGCCTGCTTCCCACTTGTTTGGTTTGACAGTGTCCAGATTTCCAAGCAGGCACCCTGGTTGGCCTGGCTCCCCCTTCCACGCTGGGCCACACACATCAGAGGTCTCTGGCCAGCCTGGAGGTGGCCTGTGGCTGGGTCAAGTTCTCACCGCAGACCAGTCAGAACTGTTGCCCCCTGGTGGGGACAGAGCAGGGCTCCAGGACGGACTTCTCTGCTTTTCTCCCCTCGGTTGCAGTAAACTTCATGGTATCCTTTGTTCTTTTCCCTCCTTTTCAGATATCATTAATGGAGCTCAAGAAAAATGCGTATTGCCTCCTATGGATGGCTACCCCCACTGCGAGGGGAAAATCAAGGTAAGGCAGAAGTGCCATCTGTTCATTTCCATCATCCTTATTTGCACTAGCAGTCCCCTCCTGCCCCTCCCCTCTCATCCTCCCCAGCAACACAGATGGGCCAGCAAGCCCTTTAAGGGAGTCATTTAAAGGGCACCTCAATCCTGCCAGTTTGGGGCTGTGGCCATGACAACCCTTTCCTGCTTTTGCCAGCTGCATGGGGTTAGGCCACAGTGTCTAACTGGTCAGACAAAAAGAACCTGGGCCCTTTCAGGCATCTGCTCTGTCTTTGAAGCCGCCCTCCCCTCTCTTTGCTATCCTCCAGCAGGTAATCCTTCGAGGGTCCAAGACACAGGGCTGCCTTCATTTAGTATCTGACTCCTCTCCCCCAGGCCTCAGCTCTAAGGTCTGCAGACTGTGATTTAAATGTCACATTTGCATGTGCGGTTGGGTGCCCAGACACTCTTGGCCACTCTTTGACCCTTACCATTTTTTAAATCCTATTTATATGGTCTGCCCTTGGGGAGACCATTTCCCTGCTCAGCAGTGTTCAGAGAAAAGTGTCACTTTGGATGGTGAGACCAAACTTCTGAGGCATTCACACGGCCTCCACGTGACACTCAGACACACGCTGCACTCCTGCCCTCGTCCTGCACTGCCTTCCCGGCCCCGTGCTGGGACTGGCGCAGCTGGAGTTCTCCGGGGAGGGGATGTGGTGCCAGGGTCCCATTGGGCGCGTGCTCTTGATGAAATGCTCTTCCCGTTGCCTCTGCTGAGGCCCCGCTCGAGCCAGGATCATCCAGTGTCTGTCTCCTGCCTCCAGCTCTGGGCTCTGAGTGTTAGACCACAGCTTGAGCCTTCACCCCTCCGTGGCTGCCCTGGCCTCCTCTGTCAGCAGCTGCACAGGGCCACGGAGCCCGGCGCGCATGCGTGCTCTCACTCTCTCCTCTGCTTGTTTCAGTGGATGAAAGACATGTGGCGCTCGGATCCCTGCTACGCAGACTACGGAGTGGATGGGTCCACCTGCTCTTTTTTTATTTACCTCAGTGAGGTGAGCAGCTGCTGGTGGCTTCAGGGGATGGGGGGTGGGACAGATGTGTGTGGTTGGTCTGCTCTGTTGCTGAACCTGGAATTTGAAAAGCTTGGAAATGTGTATTATCTGTGAACGGTCTCACGTAGCCCTCAGAATTAATTTTGTTTTCCCTAAAGAGGGCACAGAGAGGGGAGGTAACTTGGGCAAGTTCCCACAGCTAAGGGGTAGAGCCAGATGTGAATTTAGGCAACCTCATGGCAGAGGGGCTCTGCTGCCTCCCAGAGCCAGACCAGTGGACCCAGTCCTGCTGCAGGCGAGCACCCCCAGACCCCCAGCAGGTTCCCGGCCACAGACAGCCGAGGCTTGCAGCAGCAGCACACAGAAAAACAGCTTTTTAAAAAATGTTTCAATAGTGAAGTTTCACATACTATTTAATTTGAACAGTTCTTCTAGGACTTAAAAAAAAAAGCAAAAGTTTGAAAGAGCTAAAGAGTTGGATTTTCTCTGACAGTTCTTGCTATGCTACTGTCTAGAGTGACTCCATGTAATTTGAAGTTGTGTTGAATTTAATCAGTTGAATCAGTACAATTGATGTCTCTGAAAAGAAACCGCAATAATGTATCAAAATAAAAAAAAAGTCTTGTCTCTACATGAAGGACCTATGATTTCCTTCTTCATTGCTCTCCTAAACCTCTATGTAGGATGGCTTTTTTTTTCCCCCTGGAGGGAAAAAGTCTGAGTTAACTATTTAATTTTTTTCCCAATTTTTTAAAAAATGTAGTCAAATACACATTACCAGATTTGCCAACTTAACCATTCGAGTGTCAAGTTCAGTGACATTAGGTGCACTCCCACCACGCCATCACCACTGTCCATCTGTCTCCAGAACTCCGCGTCTTGCCAACCTGAAACTCTGTTCCCATTAAACAATAACTCCACGTTCTTCACTTCTCTCAGCCCCGGCAACCACCATCCTTTCTGTCTCCGTGATTCTGACTAGTCTAGGTATGCCTGTAAGTGAAATCATACCGTATTTGTCTTTTTGTGATCAGCTGATTTCATTTAGCATGATGTACTCATGGTTCATCCATGTTGTAGCATATGTCGGAATAGCCTTTTTAAGGCAGAGTAATATTCTGTTGTATAGATAGACTGCATTTTATTGCCATTCATCCGTCTGTAGACACTGGGGTTGCTTCCACCTTTTAGCTATTGTGAATGATGCTACTATGCACATGGGTGTACATGTAACTCTTTGAGATCTTACTCTCCATTCTTTGAGGTATAGATCTAGAAGGAGAGTTGCTGGATCCTACAGCAATTCTATTTTTAATTTTTTTGAGGAACCGCCAAGCTGTTTTGCTCCAGCAGCTGCACCGTTTTACATTCCTATCAACAGTGTGCAAGGGTTCCAACTTTGTCCACATCCTCACCAACACTTGTTATTGTCTGATTTTGTTTTTTTGTTTTTTTTTTTTCTAAAAGGCCATTCCAGTGGGTGTGAGGTGGTATTTCACTCTGGTTGTGGTTTGCATTTCCTTAATGATTAGTGATATTGAGCATATTTTCACGTATTTATTGGCTGAATTATTTATTTACAGTGTGAGTTATTCGCACCCCCCCTTTTATAATCTGAGCTTAATTTTCATTTGTACCCTTTAATTTAACTAGAAGTTTGTTTGTTTGTTTTTTAAGTTGCAGGGCATTTTACAGACCACAAGGAATTTGTGACATGCTTTAGTAATTTTCATTTCACCTTTTGGAAAGTCAAGGTGGTGGGGTGGGGTGAAGACTTTCCAGGGACAACTGGAAACTACAGGGCAGGAACTGAGTAGGGAATGAAACCACACTGGCTTCCTCCTCCATCCCTCATGGACAGGGACAGTCCTAGGGGCTTATGAAACAGATGCTGACTAATTTCTGAGGATGTGCACTTGGCAGGCTCTTGGCCGATGTTTCTTTTATATTCGCTCCCCTGCTTTTTTGTGCTGTTGCTGTTTGACCAGTAGTTAGTAAGTGCTCTCTGGTGATGCCGTGTGGAAAGGAGAATGCCTCCGTCTGGAAGCTCAAGGAAATGTTTCTTTCCTTGTAGGATTCAGGGACCTCTCCTCTCTGGTATAATGTGACAGGGACAGCTTTAGGGGAATGGAGGCCAAACCTATATGACTTTAGGGCACATGGCCCCGGAATCTGTGGGTTTGTCCCTCTTCTTCACCCTTACTTCTCGTCCCTCTGCAAGATCCAGTCAGGCTTCTTCTTTTTTTTTTTTTTTTGACAAATTTGCTCCATGGCCGCCACCCCAGGGCCATCAAGGGAACCTGCAGAATTAATGAGAGTTAAAATACCTCTTGGAAATTAAAAGCCCTGGGAGTTGGGTGTGTGATTAGCAGGCTGCTGGCAAATGGATTTTGTAGCATTTCCTTGAGTGTGCTTCTAGCTTGGATGGCCCGGGGCCCTGCCTTCTCATTTTCTTCTCCAGAGGAGTGAGGCCTGGGGCTATGGGGGAACCTTCACTCCAGTGAGAAGTCACTAGAGGCACCTTTCCTGCCGTAAGAGAAAAGTTCCTCATTTAGTACAATTTTCCAAAGTTTTCTTCCCATTTCCATTTGATAGAATTTAGCCAGAGTCCAGCCGGGCTCCCTGATTGACAAGCTGAGCTAATTTCACGCCTTCCTGGGAGTTTGCATCTTGAGGAGGACGGCCGAGGTCAAGGTAGAGGAAGAGGATTTCATGTTTCCCCTCCAGCCGGTATCTTCAATCTCCTGATCCAGAGCTGGGAAGGATGGGAGAATGGTCCCGATGGAACGGGGCAGCAGTTATGTATGACCTGGCTCCCTTCCTTTGAAATGGCCATCCTACCCCCACTGGCAGTGAAGGAAGGATGTAGCCAAAAAGAGAGAAAAGTGAGATGCTGGTGGAGATAAACTGAGAGGAGTGATACAGACTGGGCTGTACACAGTATGATGGATCGTATCTACTTAATATTGGAGCCCGGGGGGTGGATTTCAGAACCTTTAACTATTTTTCCTCCCTTTGGGATATGGAGTGGTGTTTTATTAGCCTACGTCTCTGCTCTTTTTATGCAAATGATGAGACTTTTCTTTTTGTTCCACTGAATTCAGTTCAGTGAGCACTTATTGAACACCTATTATATTCATTGATTGTCGGCAATTACTGAGAACTGTTTTCTTGGCCCCATGCTATGCCTTCATTATTCTAATGGTGGAAAAAGAATGCATACAAGTAATTGAGCCAGGAAGGGGCCCTGGGGAAAAACTAGGAATTCTTTTTGAAACTTTTAATCTGAAAATAACCATGAAACTCTGGCTGGCGATAAAAAAAAAAGTGTCCATCTTATCAAAACATCTTAATAGGTGAGGGACACAACCAATATGGCTGCTTCAACAGGAGGCACTGCCTTAGAGCTGGTACCTGACTTCAGCTTGTTTGAATGCTTTCCAAACTCTGTGCTTTTGGAAAAGCTACCCGCTTTGTGCCTCAGGTTCTTCCCCCTTGATAAAAGAATAGTTTTAATTTTGTTTGTTTTTAACGGATCCTACCATGAGGATTCCTGAGCATGTATGGAAACATGCTTAGAGCAGAGCCTGGCAAATAAATGGTACTCAGTCAACATAATGGACACTTTCGTGATAGGTTGTGGATGTTGGCATTGTTTGAGTCCAGTTGTGGGCTGTCACTTAGCCTAGGACATTTTATGTGAGACATTGATTCTCTTCTAGAATTGGAATCAATTTCTGGTTCTCTTTCTCCAGTCTAATTTAACTTTAGATCCCTTGGCTTCTGGTAATGTAGAGATTCAGCTCTTCTCCTTGCCTTGCTTTCTCTGGGATGTGACACATGTTCACGCTTAAACCGTGGCCTAGACGTCTGAAGTGGCAGCACACCTCCGCGGTTGCTCATGTGGAGCTATTACAGATGTTTTCTAAAGCCGATGAATTCTGTCCTAATGCTCTTTAAATCCTGGACAGCATCCATGGCTTTGTGGCACTCTGTTTTGTCTTTGTCTTTGTTGTTGTTGTTGTTGTTCCTCTTGCTTTCCTGAAGATTTTTCCTTCTTTTGCTACTTCATTTAACCTGTGTCATACGCCAGGTTACTCTTGCAATTGGGAAGGTGAT
Organism: Camelus dromedarius; assembly: GCF_036321535.1. Taxonomy (NCBI): domain Eukaryota; kingdom Metazoa; phylum Chordata; class Mammalia; order Artiodactyla; family Camelidae; genus Camelus; species Camelus dromedarius. The sequence continues at coordinate 17,395,170 of NC_087439.1, forward strand.
CAAGAGAGACATCATTTGATTTGTTGACTTGATCAGTGGCTATGCCGGTGACTTTTATTCTTTTATTAATCTTTATTGACGAGCCAGTTCTTGTTTCCACCTCTGTTTAACTTCAGCGCTTTGACAGATACTAGAAAAAAAGGACATGAAGTAAAATGTCTCCCACGTAGTCAGTTACTGGTTGAATCTTGGCACAGAAGTTCAGACCAGTCTTAGGAGATGACCCTCTTCCTGCATTCTTCTTTCCCCTAGTTTTCTCAGAGTGCCAAGTCTACTGAATTATGGGATTATAAACTTCTGCTTTTACCCTCACCAATTTATAGTCTGCCTGATGCAGGGCAAATGGGTGTGGGACGTGAGGAGGGCTGTGTCCCAGGTCGCGGTTGAGCCCCTGGGATGCGCCCTGCCAAGTGTGGGTCCTTGGCTTCGCGCAGGAAAGAATTCAAGAGCAAGCCACAGTTGAGTAAGGATAGATTTATTTAGAGAGATACCTACTGCATAGAGTGTGGGCTGTTTCAGAAGGCAAGAGAAAAGCCACAAGGTGTGGGGGGTGGGTGTTCAGGTTAGAGTAAAAGTAGACACACACTCCATAGACAGTGTGTGGTCTGTCTCCAAAGAGGAAGGAGCAAAAAGGGCGGCCCCGAGGCACGGTGTTGCCAGTTTTTATGGGCTCGGTAGCTTCATATGCTAACAAGTGGGAGGACCATTTTAACTACCCTGGGGAAGGGGCTGGGATTCCCGGGAAGTTGGCCATTGCCTACTCTTTGACCTTTTATGATTAGCCTTGGCACCTGTGGACATGTTATTCACCATGCTAATATATTACAATGGGTGTATAATGAAGCTCAAGTTCTACTAGAAGTCAGATCTTCTGCCATCTTAAGCCTCAAGGCCTACTGGGAGTTGAATCTTCTGCCATTCTGGTGTTAATTGCGGTGGCATTCCTTGAATGGCTGTCCCTGTCCCCTTCCTTCCTGTCTTATACCAACCTTTTATGGTAAATCCCAGGAGGTAATGTTACGGAAACGACAGGCCAGTCAAGAAACAAGCACCACTCGGAGGGTTGGAGTACTCAGATGTATTACGCCGGCGGGCTCAGAGGGGCTTCTGCTCCGAAGCTCTGAGCACCTCCAAGACGTGTGCATGAGGTTTTATAGGGTAAAGTACAAGTTTGGTGTATTCGGCCAATAGGCATGGAACAGCTTTAGCAGCATTATCGTCACAAAGATGGAGGCAGGGAGGCAGCAAACCAACATTCCAAAGCCAGATATGTATCTTTGAAAACCCAGCTGGCTAGCAAAAAACATGAACAGCAAACCAACACTAATTAACCTAGATTTACACGTTAGTCTAGCAGAACTCAGATTAGTATTCCAATACTTAGATTTGTGAGTTATCTTGTTAGACCAGCCCAGCTTTTCCTTCACAGTAAAACCATCAATGTTTCCCCTTCCATTATCCCCACGGATGCTTGTTCTGGGTTTGACATGGTACTAGGAACTGGGTGCGGTGCTAAAAGTGTAGGCATTGCTCTTGTTGGGTGGTGGACTGTGAGAGAGGAATGAAACATGGCTGAGCCCCACGGTATACCAGACACCTTATAGACCCTGTCGTGAAAACCTCTCCCCAGCTCTGAGTAACAGAGAGCCCAGTCCTAGCAGCTCCGAGAGGTGAAGTTGCTTCGTGCTCCTGTGCTCCCCATTCTTGCTACCTTCTAACATCGGAGGAAAGGTGAAACCAGGTGAAGTCATTTGTCGCCATTGCTTTTGCATTCTGTTCTATGCCCCGATCCACTTGTGTTGAAAATACGGCTCTAATTTACCTGGTTTTCATTCATCAGTCTTCCTTGCTCGTTTTCGAAAACTCATAATTTTGATACTTGACTGCCCCCCTCCCCCAAAAAAGAAGCAGTTCCAATTCTCCTGAAGATAGAGCTCATGAAAACTAGGTGCTCAGCCATTCCAAGTGGTGGGAGTGAATGAATGATTCGTTAAGCAGCCTTGCTTTTCCAGACCAGCGGGCGGTTCATTTTCTGTATCTGTTTTTGTGAGCCACGTAACTACTCCCCTTACAGAGAAGAGACCTGATCAAGTAATTCCTCTGAATGTCATTGGTTCCAGTATTAGTAACTCAGCCCTGGCAGAGCCTTTTCCTGCTGTCAGCTGTTACAACACTGAGACTAAACTTCTTTACCCCACTGATATATTGATAGTGGGCTGATATATTTGATGCCCACGTGTTTTTTTCTGTTTACACAGTTATTCTAGCAACTAGCAGCCATCATACCTTGCCAGACTTCTTCCTTTGTTTGTACTGGTTTTTTTTAAAAAAAACTTTCATTGCCCTCGCTAGTATAGTTGCTCTGAAATAATCAAATTGCTCCGTGATTGATCGCTCGATATTAGGATACATACATGCTGTTGCTTCAAATGCCAATTTGTACTGGGTGAGTGAGTGTGTGTGTGTCTGTGTGTGCACGCTGCGTGAGAGACTCCCTGATAAAGGAACAAAAGAAGCAATTTCATGCCCTACTTATCAATCTGTTTCTTATACTTCACGAACTACAATCATAAAGGTCTTTGCCTCTCTCTGTTCTCCCTTGGCAATATGTAAAGCTAATATTGGCTGAACGTGCTATTAACCTTGAGTTTAAATTCAGCGTACTTAATCCCTTGATTAATGCCAAGATTAATGCCCAACAGCAAAGGTTGAAGTCTTAAATGTGCATGTGAGCATGAAATGAAATCCTAATAACCAGTACAATGATTTGGATTTATGGGCTGTGTTGGCTGCTAAAGATATCTTGGAAATGGTGTTGCACAGACTAATTTGTCAAAATGGGCAGCAGTGAGAAATGGACTGTTTAGGTTGCCGGAGAAAACCTGAATGAGAAAACAACTAACATTTCGGGATGGGTCAGGGAGTACTTTAAAAATATCACTAGGCTCTTGCCTGAGAACACGAACACACACCTTTTAAAAATGTTTAGCCATTTCAAACAGGAAACTCTCCTGTGAGATAATATTTCTCGGTAGTAAAGGAGGTGACAGAGATTTATGATCATATTCTTTTCACTTTTTGAGTTCAGCCTTTACGTTTCTCTTTTTCTTCTCTGTGTTTTCAGGGCTCTTAGGACATGAATTCTAAGACATCTTTAGAAAAAGGAATTTTTCAATGGCCTTGAGTTTACAGAACAATATTTGTCATCAGCCTAACTGATCACTCAATTTCCCTCAGCCTCTTCGGTCTCCCAAGTTCATCTCCCTATTTGTACATTTCACTTGTTGCAACATTTACATTGAGATTTCTTACTCTGGCCTCCACCTTACAAAAATTAGAAGAGTAAATGGCAAGACTTGGCAAACTCCAAACCAACACCTCTTTGCTCCTTGGAATACATGTCGCAGACTGCAGCTTTGGTACAGTGCTCTCCAATTTGGGTTTTTTATATATATATATATATATATTTTTGAAGTATAGTCAGTTTACAATGTTGTGTCAATTGCTGGTGCACAGCATAATGCTTCATACATGAATATACATAAATTCACTTTCATATTCTTTTTCAACGTAAGTTAGTACAAGATATTGAATCGAGTTCCCTGTGTTATACAGTATGAACTTGTTGTTTATCTATTTTATATATATTAGTATCTGCAAATTTCTAACTCGCAATGGGTTTTTTAAAACAAACTTTTCAATGCAGTCTCTGAGAATTTCTATTGTATTAAAATATCTTAATATGGATCATTTCAAACATACATAAAAGAGAAAAGGGTACTGCACCCCCATGTGCCCATGACTCAGATTCAACAGTTGTCAATTCATGACTGATCTAATTTTATCGACACCTTTCCCAGTCCCTTATTTTCAAGCAAATCCCAAGGATCGTGTCATCTCTGAATGTTTCGATACATATCTTTAAAAGAGTCTCTTTTAAAACATATAACTACTAATACCACTTCATATTTTTAAAAATACGTAATTCCTGAGAACAGTATGGAAGTTCCTTAAAAAAATAAAAATAGAGTTACCACGGCATCCAGTAATCCCACTCTTGAGCATATATCTAGAAAAGATGAAAACTGTAATTTGAAAAGATACATGTATTCTATTGTTCATAGCACTATTTACAATAGCCAAGACCTGGAAGCAACTTGTGTCCACTGACAGATGACTGGATAAAGAAGATGTGTGTATATGTACACACACACACACACGCACACACACACACACACACACACACACACACACAGAGGAATATTACTCAGCCATAAAAAAGGATAAAATAATGGCATTTGCAGGAACATGGAAGGCCCTAGAGATTGTCATACTAAGTGAAGTATGTCAGACAAAGATAAATATCATATGATATCACTTAGAATGTGGAATCTAAAATATGATACAAATTAACTTATTTACAAAACAGAAACAGACTCACAGGCATAGAAAACAAACGTAAGGTTACGAGGGGGGAAAGGGTAGAGGGAAGGGATAAACTAGGAGTTTGGGACCAACAGATACACATCACTATATATAAAAAATAAACAACAAGGTCCTCCTGTATAGTATAGGGAACTATATTCAGTATCTTATAATAACCTGTAACGGCAAAGAATCTGAAAGCAATTCATACACACACACACACACACACACACACACACACACACACACACACACACACACACACACACACACACATACACACATATATGTATAACTGAATCAATTTGCTGTATACCTGAAACTAATACCACATTATAAATCAACTATACTTCTATTTTTTTAAATTACATAATTCCTCAATCTCATCAAATAGGTTAGTGTTCATATTTTGTAGGCCATATTATAAATTAAAATTTATTCATTTGCACGGAGTTTCAAGGAAGGACTATAAATTACAATTGTAGTGTCTCTTAAGTCTCTGGAGATGCCTTCTTAATATATCAGGAATACTTCTGTAAAGAGAAAAGAGTCTTCATCTGGTATTTGGTTACCCTGAGGGACAGTTCATGTGGGAAACCTTGATCTGTCTGGATTCCTAGCATCTTCCACTGGTGACCAATTGTTTGCTTGCTTGCTTGTTTGAATACTTCTTGGTTTTTATCCTGATTATGAAGTCATTGATTGAAACGTATGTGATATGTTTGATCCATTCCAATTATTTTCTTACTGGTTCTCAAATTACCCCTTCTTTCACCAGTGGGAGCCAGTTCATACTGTCTTCTGAGTCCTTTGGACATGATCCTGGTAACTTTTAATAGTTTTTAGTTATCCAGTATGACAAGATCTTCCAGGTTCATTTTGTAAAATTTCTGCCCTAGACCTGGCATCAGCTGTTTCTCTAAGGACCCCTGGTTCCTCTTAGTGGGAAATAACACTTAGAGACCACAGTCTGGGTACCAAGGACATTCATTTCTCTTGGGTTTTTCTGGGTACTGGGGATATAACAGTGAACAAAAAGACAAACAGTTCTTATCGAGATGGTGTTTTGTAGGAGGAGATGGACAACAAATAGTAAAGTATGTATCTTTTAGATTACAATAAGAGCCATGGAGAAAAATAAAACTGGAGAGGGGGCTCATGAATGCTCATGAAGGGTGATTCTGTCGGTTTTAGATAGTGTGTTCAGAAAAATGCCCTACTGGGAAGATGAGAGGAGGATGTGTGAGCACCAGTTTGAAGGAGGTGAGAGAGAGGCACAGATGTCTGGCAGAGGTAGTTAGCAGGCAGGGGAAACAATCAGTGGGAAGGTCCTGGGGTGACCATCAGCATCCCATATTAAGAACAAGTATTTGGAAAGTAATCTCCAGAGCAATTTTTGTCTGTTTTGTTCACAGAAATCATAGTGCCTGGCACACATTTATTGAATGAATGACTGTTTAAAGCTTTTTTTTTTTTTTTTATCGAAGCATAATTTGAAAAATAGACCATAGCTTTTTTGTCTCTTTGTTCTAGGGGGGTAACTTCCCCACCTATCACCTTTCTAAGCTTGAAGACAACGTTGTAAAATTTGCAACATTAAAATCTGCCAAGAACATTAAGTTTGAGACGTGAAGCAAGGGCGTTGAGAGCACTTATGAACAATTTTAATATAATGCAGTTAATATTGTATCTATAAGGAAATGTAAGGGATCCGCTGAGACTATTAGAATGGAATGAGCCAGTTATAGCAGAAGGCACAGCTTTCTTGCCCATCTTTTATTCTCATTTTCATTCAACATTATTTGCCTGGATCCACGCTTCCGGCAAAATTGTACTGTACCGCAAGGGAGGAGCTCTATCCCTGGTCACTAGACTGTGACAACCTTTATAGCGCAGGTGACTGGCTCTTGTGTCCTCGGTGTGGATGCAGGCGTGGCCCTTCCCAGAGGACTACATGGAGACCGACGGACATGATGAGTGTGAAGCCCTTTTTCTTGGCGTATTGTCACTTTAATTCTTTGTCTGCCACCCACTCCCCACCCAGTGACAACCATTCCTAACAAGTCGTTAGACCAAAATATTAATCCACTCAGGTGTCTGATGCAGTGGACCAGTCCAGAGAGTTGAACCACCCACAGGTGTAGACATCTGTGACCATTTGCATTTCCTTTTTAAAACTTTAGAAAGGGGAGTGGGGGGGGGGAGTGGAGTAAGGATTAAGGATTCTTTTTTAAGCATCTCCCTTAATGAGTGACTATATTTGCTATACCCTCAGTGTGTGTGTATATATGTGTGTGTGTGTATAATCAGTGTATCACATGAATAGATGTGTAGCCAATTGTATCCTTTTGATACAAGCGCAGCTAGCCTGACAGGATGATGTAGAACTCTCTTTTTCAGATCTTATAGCTAATAGAATTATTAAGAGGTAGCACATGCCAGCATCTTCATTTCATCAGTGAGAAAACTTGAACGATGTTTATAAGGTTGGGCATAGAATTTATTTTGGCGAATCCCAGATTCAGCAGCTCTCTTGTCCTTGTCTTTGGCTGAGACTGACCTTTAAGGTAGTTCTTACGTGTCCTGATCTGGGGACCAACAGATCTCAGTCGTCCCCCAGCCCTGCCGCTCACTAGTGAGTGAACCTAGGCAAGTTCTCAGCCCTTTTAAGCTTTGCTTTCCTCGTGTGTAACCTGGTGATGATACCCACGTCATAGGACACTTCAGGGGTTTAAATGGTGGGCTGCAATCGAGTTCATTTGGTTTTTTCCCCTCCTGGACAGCCTGACTGTAAACCTTTAGTAAATGATTGTATGCTTCTATAACTTCTTTAAAAAGTATTCTATTAATAAATATCCATTGTAAAAAATACTTGTAATATGCAGATTTGCATAAAGAAGAAAATACAAAGCACTTGTAACACCAACATCCAGAGATAATCTCAGACTTTTCTTACACATTTTTTTGCTCATTGAGTTTTGGTTACACTTACTCTCTGAAAGATACAGCATGAAATTCTCTATGTTGGTGATCCGTTAGAGCAAAACGCTTCACGTTAATCATGAGAGAAGTGGCCGTAACAGAGCCTGATCATTATTCTTTCAAAGGAACAGAACATCACAGCAGAGGCCTAGGCCGGTTGTCCCTTAAGGACATGCACGTATACGCTAAACTGCCTGCTCGTTTTTGCTGTGACTTTATTACTTCTTCTCCCCCTTTAAATTCCAGCTCGAGCTGTATGCATCTCTACTGGCAGTTTCTTTTTTCTTAAAGATAATGAATTGTCCTTCCTCTGGAACTTGAACATAAACGTGACCTTCCCAAGGTCTGTTGAGGAACGTTCCTGTGATTCACGTTATACACAATGAAGCTGCAAGACCATCTGAGATCAAGGAAGTTTACATCACTGGGAGGAGGAACGTCAAAAATCAAACTGGTTAATTTTAGAGCTCCTCGCTCAAGAAAAGTGATTCAGCGTGCCCTCCCTGCAGAATACGCGTTAATGTCCCAAAGGTCTAGCCTGGCTGGTCTTTTCTGTTTTTGCTGCCTCTTCATTTTGTGGCCTGAGGCTAGTGCACTAAAAAGATTAGTTCCTGTGGAAGAAGTTCTGCCTTCAAATTGAAGGTTATTAGAGTAATGGTTCTGTTCTATCGATTGTTGTGTGCGTGTTGCCGTGAACTCAGGTGGTTTTCGACTCACAGACTTGGTGATTTGTGGACTGTTTTAAGGCTGTCTGGTCCCCTCCCTGGCCGAGGGCTTGATGGAGGACTTGCTAGCTTGGGGGAGTCAGGCAGGGATAGGGCGGGGGAGTGCAGGGGCGGGGTCCTGGGCCACAGATCCTGTCCCAGGGCGAGCACCAAGGTTGGAAAAGCATAGCCAAGGTAATTTGTGAAGGAAGAGGACCACAGGCAGATGGAGAGCATTGGGGTCCTGAGAGCCAGGAGGCAGAGATGGTCAGAACGATTTGAAACAGAAGAGCTTCCAGATCAGGGAGGCAGTAGGCTCACTCTGGGGTCCAGCTGTCTTAGTAGGATGCTGTCCTGGGGGGTTGGAAACACCGAAGGAGCCTAGGCAGATCACACAAAACAGTTAGGGATTTGGAGGTTGAATTATTAGCCCTGAGCAAGATTTTCCCCGAGTGTTATGATGAACGATGTTCTTATTTAGGAAAATGTTGCTCATTTGAGGGCTGTTTGTTTCAGTCCTGGGAGTTATTGCCACGATGGCTTTCCTCCAGTGCTGGTAATCTTCCGAGGTTTCAGAAAGAAAAGTGTTTGTTTCATCTTTTTTCCGCCCCCTTCTCCCCATGGAACAGTTGGTTGATGTATAATTTAATTATTTTGTTAACCAACTGTGTACCAAATCAACAACTGTAAAAGCCCACTGTCCTCACTCTGGGTTAAGATGTTCGTGGTTGCTTTTTCCTCCATTACAAGTGACTATTTTGAATCCCACACTTGGAGGGATGCCCTTGAAGTCTTGCGCAGTATTATCCAGTGATTTAGAGTAACGAGAGCTGAGATAAATGATCAGTTTCAAAGAGGAATTAAAGTCTTGAGTATTCTGTAGGGGAGTCATATTTTAGAAGATCACCTTGGACTGTATTTTCATCAGGGTGTATTCTAGAAGGCTCTTCTCAGGGCAGAGGAGTGAGGACGGAATGTCCTCTCCTTTATCAACATCTGATCTCACTGATGTCTCTCCTTTTGGTTGATTTTCTTTATGTATAGTCGTGTTTCATCTTTCCCTATCGTGCTATTCATGAGGACATTTTTTTTTTATCCTGACGGACTGCCGTGTACATGTCATTATTTAGTGTGAAGTTGACTGCAGATTTGTACCCTGCTTGCTCATAGTTTTTTTGTGTGCAGTTGAAGGTTTTGCAGTCAGGTCTGCAATCCATTTGAAGCCTTCGTGTTATAAATAGGCTTGAAAGCACTGTCTTACTGAGTCCATTTACAAAAATTTGATTTAAATTAAATAATTCAGTCTGGTTTCGGAATACAAGACACAGATGTGTGCAGTGCTGCTGGGACGAGCCAAGGCTTCGTCTGCTTGGAGGCTTCTTTTCCGCTGGTCCTTCCCTATTTTTCTCATGTTGCAGCGCTCCTTTTCTTTGTGATGCTGTCTTTCTCAGTGCTGATGCCGTATAAAGGCTCAGTAATTAGACGTGCACACCCCATGCAAGTGAGTATTTTCCTTTTTTATGAACAAAAACCGTTGCCACTTTTCTTAGGAGTCCTTTTGAGTCTCCGAAGCCATTCACAACTACAGTAAATTTTACTCCCCAAGAAGAAGAGAGAATATTGCCCTTCTCCTGTCTAGGGATTCCACCCTCCCCCAGGCTTTGCTGCCCTTTGCATCTGCTTTCAGATCATTTGCAGTGGAAGAGGGCTTTATGCAAATCGCCCAATTATTTTGAGTCCCAGTAAAAATCACCTTGCTTTAAGAGTTATTTCTAGGTGAGTGAAACCGCTTTGTTTCCTTGAAAACTCACCCAGAGCCGGAGGCCAACCAGCTTGTCTGATTCTGCATTGTTGACCCAGGAGGTCTGACCTCACTCACCTCCCTGCCTCCTCAGTGACCCCCACCAAGGATGCCCCCCAACCCTGCTCTCTTGCTGTGTTCATTTTTATAGGTCCACCTGGCTATAGAAACATTCTTTTCAGTGCCTGTTGATTAGCCATCTTTAATAATCTCATGTATTAGCAGATGGGTGATATGCTAGCTTGGAATTACATGTCCCGTTTTGACAAAGCATCCAGGTATCAATATCACTCAGTGCATTTTTTTATTCCTCCTCTACTAGAAAGTGTAAATTTGCCTAATTGTCTTCAGTAACCTTTGTTGAAGTCATTCCTATAAAAATCTGGTACTTTCCCTTTCTCTTCCCTCCTCCCTCAGCTCTCTAAACTCTGGTGCAGGGACAGAACAATCTGTCTTCCAGAATGACTCTTACAAGATCACTGAGGGTTTTTTTTTCCCCCTCTCTCTCTTCTCCTTTTCCAATAGGTTTTATTATCCTTGTTCCTTGAGTTAGTGTGAAGTGAACAGCCAGAAAATGGGGGGAAGCCTTGACCAGTTAGCCTTAAACTCTTGGCTGCATTCCTAATTCAGAGATGAATGATGGCGTTCTGTGGCTCAGATGAGGACGAGCTGTGTCCGTTCAAGACACACCACAGCAGATAATGGATCGTTCCTGTCCTTTTGCTAAATAGTATAGAGGCACGTTCCCATTTCCGGTTTCCCATTGGCAATGTTCAAGTCTTTTAACTTTCTGACGTGACACCCCACCCCCCGCCTCCTGTGTAGAAGTACAAGGATTAAATGATTAAGGAATCAGTCCCTGTGAAGTACTTTGAAGGACGGATATAAAGTGTAATCATATGCTCCTTGGGACCTTGGCTGATTATTGCTTCATCTGAGAGGGGACCTGTCTCTGGATTGTTAGCTAAAAGCGTGGGAGTCTAATAATGGTAATAACCCACTTAACCCACCTCCTATGTACCAGGAACTGCACTCAGGGCTTTGTACAGACATTAATTCATTTACAGATGAACCAGCATGCTTAGTGTCTCTGATTTATATTTTTCAGGTTGAAAATTGGTGTCCTCATTTACCTTGGAGAGCAAAAAATCCCTACGAAGAAGCTGATCATAATTCATTGGTAAGTGATTTTGGAAACCTCTTACTAGGCTTGTGATTTGGATCGGATGCCAAGAGATTAATGTGGCATCTTCTAGAAATGTCATCTGTAATCTGAAATAGTGGTAGACGGAAGAACTTATGTCTCCAGCCCTGTGGAAATTAGGGTGACCAAATCTGTCAACCAGTTAGCATATGTGTATTTATTGAGCAATTCCCTGAGGGTTCCTAAGTGATAGACTACTGATACGAATAGACCTGTTGCTAGACATGGAGGCACCCAGTGATGTAATAATGAGGGTGATGGTTGTAAATTTCAACCACACCTGTGTAAACACTGAATACAGACCCATGGAAGTCAGTGAGGAAGTGGTGACCTGAGGCTGCATGGGTCAGGAGAGAATGTAAAGAGAAGATGATGTTGGAGATGAATTTAAAGTGATGCATGAGTTTATACCAGGTTAAGGAGAGAAACATGTCTCTGATGGGAAGGGAGAATATACATGTACAGGAGGTTGATGTTTTCACGGAGTAGAGCATGGTTCAGTAGGTCAAGGCCATAGGGGTTTGAGTGAGCTGGAACACAGACGAGATTGGAAAGGCAGGTAAGGGGCTGTGAAAGACTTTGGATGCCATATTAAAAGCTCAAGTCTTGAGGGTGTGGAGAAAAAGGAACCACTACACTGTTGGTGGGAATGTAAGTTGGAGCAGCCACTGTGGAGAACACTATGGAGGTTCCTTAAAAAACAAAAAATGGTGTTATTACCATATGATCCTATGGTCCCATTCTGGACATATATCTATAGAAAAACTCTAATTTGAAAAGATACATGCACCCCAATGTTCATAGCAGCACTATTTACAATAGCCAAGACATGAAAACAACCTAAATGTTCATCGACAGATGAATGGATAAAGAAGATGGGGGGTGTTATGTGTACACACACACACACACACACACACACAATGGAGTTCAACTCAGCCACAAAAAAGAATGAAATAATGCCACTTGCAGCAAAATGGATGGCCCTCGAGATTCTCATACTAAGTGGAGTCAAGTCAAAGACAAATATCACGGTATCACTTGTATGTAGAATCTAAAGTGTGACACAAGTGAACTTATTTACAAAACAGACATGGAAAATAAACTTATGGTTACCAAAAGGGAAAGGGTTGGGCGGGGGGATAAATTAGGAGTTTGGGGTTATATATGCACACTACTCTGTATAAAATATATAAACAACAAGATCCTACTGTATAGCACAGGGAACTATATTCAAAATCTTGTAATAACCTATAATGGAAAAGAATCTGGAAAAGATTATATATATGAATCACTTTGCTGTACACCTGAAACTAACATAACATTGTAATTAACTATACTTCAATTTAAAAAATGGTTAACAAAAATTAAATAAATAAAAAGCCAGCATTAAAAAAAAAGTGAGCTAAAAAAGGAGAAAAGTTATACTCAACTGGATCATTATTGCCTTATTCAAAATAAAAATTCAGAAAATAGGTAAGTGGCATGTTAAAAAAAAAAACAAAACTCGTCTGTATCCTTTACCCTGGGCATCAGCAAATTTTTTCTGTGAAAGACCAGGTGGTGAATATTTTCATCTTTGCAGGCCATAAGGTCTCCGTTACAACTGCTCAGTTCTGACCTTGTGGCACAGGGCAGACAGACAATATGTAAATGAGTGGGTGTGGGTGTGGGTGTGGCTGTGTTCTGATAAAACTTTATGCACAAAAACAGACAGGGAGGAGGATTTGGCCCAAAAGCCAGTATTTGCTGAGCCCTGCTTAGCTCATGGGATTCTTAGGAAATTGTTGGATCAAGGTGATGTCAGATGAGTGTTGAGAATGAATTATGGTGACTGCTGAAAGATGGATGCAGCCTATTTTAGATGTTACATGAAAAAAAATACTAGTGTTTTTATTTTTCTCTGCTATTTGAATTGTTGGTTGTATCCCACTATTTTAGAAGAATATTCTTCCTGGCTTTTAAGTTATTCTGATAGGAATTTTAAATTCTTTTCAGCTATGGTAGGAAAATGATACTCTTGGCTTTTAAATTCCTTAGCCAAATAATCAACTTTAGTTTGTTGGGACTGGGACAAAATTAGAGGGTGAGTGTTTATTTCCCTACTTGACTTTGTGGACAGAATGAGGGTTTTTGGCAACCTGTACAATGGCAGGTAGCCTGTTAAGAACTGACTTCAGTTTTCCCAAGGAGTCTGCTACCCTGCAGTAGATCCTAGAGGCCGATAAATTCGGGTGCAGAGAATTTCAAGGTACGTCAAGCATATTCACTGAAAAACAGACGTTTTAACATAGCTCAGGGCTTTGCAATGTCTGTGCTGCCTTTTTCAACTTCTAATTTTTTAATGATGTCCCTTATAGAAGATCAGCAGTGAGGGGCCTTTGCTTCAATTTGCAATCCTGGGACCTTTAAGCAAAGCTGTTCAGCAAAGGTGTTTGAAGTCCTGTCTTTAATGGACTCTCTCTTTCAAGCTTTCAACTGTCACATCATGAAAACCATTATGCTTTCGAGGCTTCTCTTCTATTCATTTTTTATTGCATGTCTGTTTCTAGGCAGAAATTCGTACGGATTTTAATATTCTCTACAGTATGATGAAAAAGCATGAAGAATTCCGGTGGATGAGACTCCGGATCCGGCGAATGGCTGATGCGTGGATCCAAGCAATCAAGTCCCTGGCAGAAAAGCAGAATCTTGAAAAGAGAAAGCGGAAGAAAGTGAGTTTCTGATGAATTCACTTCAGTTAGATGCCAGTTTTCTTTAAAGTTTGATTTTGCGCAGAAACCAGGCTAAGAGAAATGGCATGCCTCAGATGATACTCCCTCAGGGTGAACCTGCTCAGTCTCTTGGACAGACATTTTTGGGCTTTCCTTTCCCTGATTACAGTAATCTTACTTAGCAGGGCCTGGCACACATGTTTCTTGGGTGAAGCCAAGCAGGATATCTGTCTGTAAGATTTTCCTTTGAACAACCTGACTATCTCTCTCAGTGGCATCAGGAAATTTAATTCTCTTTACTTCCCCTGAATACAGCCTTCTAACACTTCCTGTTACAACATCATGACAATTGTGTATTTTTGGTATTTGTCAATTCTGGGACTGGAGAAACTAACGGGTGAGTTCTGCTGCTGCTCTGTTTGGTTGGTGCTCCTTCCTACGTTCCTGAGAGAGAGAGATACTGTAAATTAAAGCCAATCTGTTTTGAAGTTCATGAGGAGACGCTTGGAAAACCTCTAGAATATCCCTGAGCATGGAAGATCTTATACCTTATTATACAGGAAGCAGCTGTGACTTTAGATTAATGGTTCTGTTGAAGAATAACTGAGCAAAGTAAACAGTCTGTTCCCATATCTAAAAATAAATGAAACATGAGTTTGGTATTCCTAGTTAAACTAATATGACATCCTTGGGGGGAAAAATACAGATACACTCGCAGAACCCAAGTCATAGTTCGATGAGTCCGTTTTGCTTAGATCCCTTGAGTTTATGACACAGTAGGACCAGACATCCTGGTACTAAATAGTCCTCTAAGAAAGAGTATGTAGTCATAGATCCAGATGGGCTGTAAAAATAAATAAAGAGTATTTCTATATAATCCTGTGAGGTAATCTCCAGGATATATTGTTAGGTGGAGAATAGTGAACATTATTTTTAAAGAGAAGAAGGGTTTATATATCTCTATTACCTGCATGTATACCTATGGATATATACATATACACACATATATAATGAATATGTAATATACATAAGTGCTTCTTGCTCAGATTTTTTTAAATGGAAGGGCAACCATAAAATTCAAAATAAAGGAGATGGATGGATGGTGGTGGTGGCTATGCAACAATGAGAATGTGCTTAATACCACTGAACCATACCCTTAAAGATGGTTAAAATGGTAAAGAATGTTTTACCACAGTAAAAAAAAAAAAAGGTCAAAGAAGGGAAAGGAGGAAATAGTGGAGATACAATGTCTAGTATTTGCTTCAAGATAAGCTAGAGGAGTTGGGAGAAGATGAGGGGTGTACATTAAATCAGATTTATCATGAGTTAATAATTGTTGAAGTTAATAATAATTGCTGAGTATATCGGAATTGCCTGCATTGTCATGTCTGCTTCTGTTAGTGTTTGAAAATTCCCATGTTAAAAGCTTAAAACTATTCCAGCAGTGGAAAAAAAGCTCAGTGTTGTTAAAGGATACTTTATTGTCCTCGTTTACACTCTGATTTTCCAAATGCATCCCGCTTTTTAAAAGCAGGATTATCTGTCCCTATCTTATGCTCAGAGGCATTACTGAATGCAGTAATGACTCTATTTCTCTAAAACAACAGTGAAAAGTCATTTCCTGCCTTTCTTTGTGCCTTTGAGAAAAATTATTTACCCCATGTTGAGATTTCATTAGAACGTAAAGAGGACTTTGGAATTGGTTGATCACTTGGTGTGTTACGGAGTTTGGACTTGGTCCAGAGTGAGTCAGTATGTGCCTCTTCTTTGTTTTTTTCCCAGGTCCTTGTTCACCTGGGACTCCTGACTAAGGAATCTGGATTTAAGATCGCAGAGACCGCTTTCAGTGGTGGCCCTCTTGGTGAATTAGTTCAGTGGAGTGATTTAATTACATCTCTGTACTTACTGGGCCATGACATTAGGATTTCAGCTTCGCTGGCAGAGCTCAAGGAGTAAGGAGATTACTTTTCAATTTTAAAATCAGAATACAAGAAAGAAATTGTAAACTCTTAAAGCCTTCTATTAGTGTGTAATTTCTTGTGGAGGAAAATGAAAGTGATAATTCACTAAACAGGAGATAAGAAGATTATTTTCCGGAGCTAAATACATACACTGTGAAAAGGATAATATGTTTTCATTGTCGCTGCGGGCTCCAGAGGCTTCAGCAATGAATGTCAGAAAATTCTAACTAAGGAGCTTATTCTTTGCTGTTACAGGTGCTTCCAACATCTGCAGCACACATTATTGACTTTCCTAATTCCCTGTCTCTTGCTGAAATTCATGCCATTCCCTCCTCAACGTCACGCTTTCTAAATCTTCAAACAGGGCAGGTTCCTGTTGGTAATTTAATTTGGTTAAGATGAGTTTCTCAGAAGCCCTGATCCAACCCTTTTTCAATTAGCCAGACTTCAACTCTGAGTCTGTTAACTCTACCTAGGTTTTCTGTTTCACTGGAATTTGCTTTCTAGTTCAAGCCCTCTCTTAATCCCTTTGAGATGGACACGGCTGGCTAAGCAGAAATGTTTAGAGCCCCTTCACTCCTTTTTGGATAATCGCCCAACAGCCAAGTTAGCACGTTACAATATGTCAGCCGTTCCGAAAGAAATCGCTTGAGTGAACCAACATTCTGGAGGTGGAAAAGGTGTGAAGACATTACGTGTCCTGCCCTGCTGCTACTTTATTTTCCAAGATACTGATACCCAGAGAGGTCACTTACACGAGGTCCAAGGTCAACACTTGATGAGAGGCAGTTTTGAGATGAAAGCAATGGTCTCAGTAAGATAATGTCAGCTGTCATTTGTTAAATGAGTTCCATCCTGGAACCCATGGTTCCATGACTGGGACCGTGAGACAGGCTGTAGTTCCAGCAGTGGTATCACCGGTGGCGACAACCATAACATTGCTGACGCCTATTAATATTGCTGGCATTGGTGGAGCACTTCCCGCACACCAGATACTGAGTGCTTTATGCGTTTTGCCTTATTTAGTCCTTAGTGCAAACCTGGAAGTGGGTGTTGTTGCTCTCTGCTTTCTAAAGAGGGGGAAACTGAGGCTCAAACCAACAATGAGTTCGTCAATGTCCCGTGGAGAGTAGGTGGAAGAGCTGGGATTTCAGCCCTCTGTCCCCCTGCCTTCAAACCCTGAGCTCCTGACCTCTGAACTCCAGTGCTCCTTTCAGAGCTGGATAAACCTGAGTCTGCCGAGCCCCTCCTCACCACTCTTGTCCCTTTCACAGCTGCCTCCCCTTGCCTTCCTCCTGCTTCCTTTCAGACTCGCTGGGGACACAACCAATGAAGTGGGTGCCTTCACACATCTAGCTGTCACTCCTTCAGAGCTTTCTGTGGGCTGGTTCTTGGTGTGGGACATACAGAGATGACCTGCGTGTGGCCAAAGAGATACCCTTCTTTCGATGGTCACAACTAATACATTGAGTAATTATGAGACCCACTACCGGGTGATTAGTACCAGCTGAAGTGTGGATGCGAGGATGTCAGCACAGGGAGTGCAGAGTACTGTGTGACTCCTGCTCACCACTGTGTGCTGAGCACCTAGAACAGTGCCTGGCGCCCAGTAGGTGCTTATAATTACTTATTGAACAGATGGGTGGAAGGATGAATGACTGACTGGGTAATGGAGAAATGGGGTGCTCCCACAGCTATGGGAGCACCCCATTTCTCCAGGGTCAAGTGCTCTCTAAGGAGGTCTGAAAGGTGTACTAGGGATCTACCAGACCAAGGCTTAATTTGCTGGTCAAGAAGATTTCTGGAGGTCTCGGAGCACTGGTGACAGGGCCAGATGTGTTTTATTTGAGTAGAAAATTGTGAAAACCCCATGGAGCGGTGGTTCCCAAACATGCCTACACGTTAAAAATCACCTGGGGATCTTTTCAGACTCCCAAAGCCCAGACCATCTCCCAGACTAAATCACAACCTTTGGGGGTAGGGCACCAGTGTAAGTATCTTTTGATCCTCCCAGGTAATTCCAAAGTACAGACAGACTTGGGAACCACTGAATACAGGTGGACCGTACAGTCAGCCAACTATGGCTCTGCCAACCACACCCAGTCCTCTGCCTGCTTTTGTTAATCATGTTTCATGGGCCCACCGGCACACCCATTGTGTACTGACTGACTGCTTTCCTTCCATAAGAGCGAATTTAGATAGTTGTGATGGGGAAGGTGTGGCCTGCAAAGATGAAAGTGTTTGCTGCCGGGTCCTTTACAGAAAACAATTTTCAAGTTCTTGGAAAGAAGTTGGTTATATGGTTATATTGGTTATTGGCCCTTTCAGAGAAGCCCAGAGGAAAGAAGGCTGCCTGGAGCAGCATCAGTCTGGAGCTATAGGGCCGAGTCCTGCTTACGATCTAGTCCTTTGCAGTCGGGTGTCCATAACTGGTGAAGGACTTTTAGGTGTGAGCAGGGATAAGAGGCATCGGCGATGACCGATTTCCGGGTGAATGGCAGGATGGTTAGCAGGTTTTTGCCCCAACATATGAAGTTGTATGATCAGGTATGCTGGCTCTGAGTGCAGACATGGGTATGGGTGTACGGGTGGGTGGGTTTATATAGGTGGATGGATGGAAGGAGGGGTAATCAGAAGGTTTAAACCACGATGCCAGTTCTGCAGTACAGTCTAGGCAGAAGGAAGAATTTGACATAAAAGAAAAAATTAGAAAACAGTACAAGACAGTATAGAGGTGGGGAAGGATAAATTGAAAGTTTGGGATTGGCAGATACACACTAATATATATAAAATAGATAAACAGGATCCCATTATATAGCACAATGAACTGTACTGAATACCTGGTAATGGCCTATAATGAAAAAGAATATGAAAGGAATATATATATGCATAATTGAATCACTATGCTGTACACCAGAAATTAACACAATATTGTAAACCGACTATACTTCAATAAAAAAAAATATTTTTTAAAGACAGTATCAAAAGCAGTTTATATTGTAGAGGCTGGAAATAGAAGGCATTTAGAAGGTCAGTAAGGGCTGGAGTAAGAAGAACAGGCTCTTTGCGAGAAACTAAGTCACTGGGTGTCTAGTATACTTAGGGATACTTTCTGTTCAGTACCTCACTTAGCCACCTGAAGAATTCCTGAGAGGTTGCTGTATCCAACCTTGTTGTGTGTGGATGGTTTTTGTTTTTGATGAGGAAAGATTCAGAGAGATTAAGCAACTTGTCTAAGATCTCACAGCTGCTAGATAGTGGAGTGTGGTTTAATTAGTCTGGAAAATGGTCTGGGCTTTGGGAGTCTGAATAGATCCCCATGTGGTTCCAATGTGCAAGCATGTTTGGGAACCACCACTTCATGTGGCTTCCACAGTTGTCTACTTAAACACATCCGGTCCTGTCATCAGTGCTTAAATAACTCCATAATCTTCTTGACCAGCAAATTAAGTGGAGACAGATTCAGACTGATTTTTCTTGGCTTCGAAGGCTATGTTTGTACACCACTATTGGCTTTTGCAAGAATCAGAATCAGGACTCTGGGTGGACCTGATGAGGGGGCAGAATTGGGGTACCCAGCAGACGGGGGACGACCATGCCATCCTCCCTGATGAGGATTCTTGGGATGTTTATTTGCCTGTTAAAGTTGCTGAGTGTAGTACCTTGCAGTAAATTGTTTTTCTTTTTTCTCTTTTCTTTCCTCTGTCTAGAATAATGAAGAAGGTTGTAGGAAACCGGTCTGGCTGCCCAACTGTAGGAGACAGAATCGTTGAGCTAATTTATATTGATATTGTTGGACTCGCTCAATTCAAGAAAACTCTTGGACCATCCTGGGTTCATTACCAGTAAGTGCTCCATACTGCTCTTAAGTTTTTAGGTTGTTTTTTTTTTTTTTTTTTTAACAAGGGTTAACTAATTGCCAATAGAAAAAGCTTATCAAATATTATCTTTTGAACTGTGTAGTGTGTGTTTTTCATTCCTAATTGAGGTTCGGATTCTCCATAGTGCCTTTTACTTTCAAGCACTATTCATTATTTTTATTGATTTCTTTTTACAAACAAAACAAGTGTCTAACCTCCTCTTTCACCTTCCCTAATACTTAGCATTCCTCTCTCTCACCAGTCTGCCTGCACCAATCTCATCTGTTTAATCAAACAATTTTGATCAAATATGGACAATGTCATTTCTTATGTTCTTTAGTTTGAGATGATGACTCATTGCTCTGTGCCTTACCCCCATCAGTCTTCTTGTTGTTCTTGGAAGAGAAAGCTGGGTGTAGCTTGTCTGCATTCTGAGGTCTTACATTTTTTAAGATAAGCCTTATGCTTAGTGGGACCAAACTACATGTGTTATTCTGTGCACAGTTTTTATTATTTAGTAGAAGAGCTCACTGTTTCCCTGAGTGTGGGGTTAGTACCATGATTTAGTATTTGAGACAGTTTTATATGGACCATAAGCATGACACTAAATAACACTGAACTATATAATGAAGTTTATTAATTTTTCAAATTTCTTTCAATCTCTCTGAGAAAGGCTTAGTTTGCTGCTAGATCTCCAACACTACTTTTAACACTTGCATGCGTTTTTAACAAGGTGAGAGTAGCTGTAAGCCAGCATTCAGCAGGCAAAAAATACAAGTGTCTAGTCTGAGTTTAGTAATTCTTATTAAAGAAGAGTGATATGGAGGATTGATCAAGATGTTGGAGTAGGAGGATGTGGAACTCACCTCCCTCCCTGTCCACTCCCCCCAGTACATCTACATGTGGAACAATTCTCACTGAAAACTAATGGAAAATGAGCAGAAAGTCTCCTGTACAACCAAGGCTGTAAGAAAGATCCACAGGTAATCAGGTAGAAAGGGAAGAAGAGGGATCGGGTCAGGACCTGTGCCCCTGGGAAGGGACTCAGAGGAAAAGGGAGATTGCACAAGCTGAGACCTGCGCGGGGGAATGAGTGGTGAGAGCCATAGATTGGGCGCCTGAGTCCTGGGGCCCTATACTGGGGAGACGAGCCCCCTTGGAGGTTAGAGGACCACTGGAACTAATGGGAGGACTGTGGGAAGCCTGGACTCTGCTTGTGAAGAGCATGTGTGCACTGTCCTGCCCTTGCGGCAGGGCAGAGAGGACAGATATAGGTTTCCTGCGAACACTCAAGCCCCACTTACTCTGTATCATAACATGGCACTGGATCTGTGGTGGCTATGACCAGAGACAGAACGCCCCACCGTGGGACACAGAGGCGACCTGGTCCCAGGGTGGAGCCTAGGTGGGGCAGCCACAGCCGTTTTTGGGGCTTCCTCAAGCAGTGCAACAGAAGCAGCCCAGACTGCTGATGGTGGCGGCTCCACCACAGCTCACCCCGATACATGCTAAGAGGATGTGTGGGTTCCACCTGCCACAGCAAGGCAAGGACAGAGGATAGTGAGGCCAGTGAAAGGCTGTGAGGGACAAAAGGTACTTGGACCTGAGGCTGCATCTGAGCAGAGTGAGGAAAACAATTGCTGATGCCTGCACAGGCAGCCTGTCAAAGACATATGGGAGTTGGACTTAATAGCTATCTACAGGACATCGCATCCAAAAACAGCAGAATACACATTCTTTTCAAGTGTACATGAAATATTGTCCAGGATAAATCTCACGCTAGGCCACAAAACAAGTCTCAACAAATTTAAGAAGATAGAAATTATATCAAGCATTTTTTCCAACCCCAACGATAGGAAACATGAAATCAATTGCAGAAAGAAAAATGGGAAAAGAACAAATGCATGGAGACTAAACAAAATGCTACTAAAAGAAGCCAATGGACCAAAGAGGAAATCAGAAGATACCTTGAGACGAATGAAAATGAAAACACAACTCTCCAAAATGTATGGGATGCAGCAAAAGCAGTTCTAAAAGGGAAGTTTATAGTGATACAGGCCTTCCTCAAAAAATAAGAAAATTCTCAAACAGCATAACCTACCACCTAAAGGAATTAGACAAAGAAGAACAAAGCCGAAAGTCAGCAGAAGGAAGGAAATAATAAATATCAGAGAGGAAATAAATAAAATAGAGACCACAAAAAATACTCATTAGGAAAGATGAATGAAGCCAAGAGCTGGCTTTTTGAAAAGGTAAACAAAATTGATAAACTTTTATCATAGCCAGGCTCACCAAGAGAGGACCCAGACAAACAAAATAAGAAATGAAAGAGGAGAAATAACAACCAGTACCACAAAGATAGAAAAAAATCCTGAGAGAGTACTACAAACAATTATATACCAACAAACTGGACAACCGACAAGAAATGAACAAATTTCTAGAAACATACAACCTGGCAAGACTGAATCAAGAAGAAGCAGACCATCTGAACAGATCGATCACTGATAGTGAAACTGAATTTGTAATTAAAAAAAAAAAAAAAAAAAAAAAAAAAAACCTCCCAGCAAACAAAAGTCCAGGACCAGATGGCCTCACAGGGAAATTCTACCAAACATATAAAGAAGAGCTAATACTTATCCTTCTCAAACTATTTCAAAAAATTGAAGAGGAGGGAACACTCCCAAATTCATTCTACGAGGCCACCATTACCCTGATACCAAAACCAAAGACACTACAAAAAAAGAATATACTACAGGCCGATATTTTTGATAAGCATAGATGCAAAAATCCTCAACAATATATTAGCAAACTGAATCCAACAATATATAATAAGGATCATACAAAGAATGATCAGGCGGGATTTATTCCAGGGATGCAAGGATGTTTCAACATTAGCCTCTCACTCGATGTGATATACCACATTAACAGAAGGAAAGATAAAAATCACGTGATCATCTCAACAGATGCAGAAAAAGCACTTGATAAAACTCAACATCCATTCATGATAAAAAAAAAAACTCATAAAAATGGTTACAGATGGAACATCTCAACATAATAGAGGTCATTTATAGAAAACACACAGCTAACATCATACTCAACAGAGAAACAGTGTTTCCTCTAAATTCTAATACAAGACAAGAATATCCCTTCTCGCCACTTCTATTTAACATAGTATTGGAAGTCCTAGGCACAGAAGTTAGACAAGAAGAAGAAATAAAAAGCATCCAGATTGGAAGGAACGAGGTAAAACTCACTATTTACAAATGGCATGGTATTTTATATAGAAAAACCTAGTATCTCCACCAAAAAGCTATTAGAACTAATAAATGAATTCAGCAAAGTGGCTGGATACAAGATTAATGCACAGAAATCTGTTGCTTTTCTATATCTAATAATGAACTATCAGAAAGAGAAAGTAAAAAAAAAAAATTCATTTAAAATCGCTTCAAAAAGTATAAAATACGAAGGAATAAACTTTACCAAGAAAGTGAAAAACTTATATTCTGAAAACTATAAAACATTGATAAAGGAAATTAAAGATGACACAAAGAAAGATATCCCAACCTCTTGGATTAGAAGAATTACTATTTTTAACATGGCCATACTGCCCAAAGCAAACTACAGATGTAATGCAATCCCTATCAAAATACCTATAACATTTTTCACGGAATGAGAACAAATAACCCTAAAATTTGTATGGAACCACAGAAGACCCTGAATTGCCAAAGCAATCTTGAGGAAAAGAACAAAGCTGGAGAGACTTCATTTCTTGACTTCAACCTATACTGCAAAGCTACAGTAACCCAAAAAGCATGGTACAGGCACAGAAACAGACTCACAGATCAATGAAACAGAATAGAGAGACCGGAAATAATACACATATTTACGGTTAGTTAATCTTCAACAAAGGAGGCAAGAATATACAATGGAGAAAAGTTTCTTAAATAAGTAGTACTGAGAAAACTGGAAAGCTCCTTGCAAAAGAGTGAGATTAGAACATTTCCTCACACCATATACAACAATAAACTCAATGTATTGAAGAACTAAATGTAAGACCTGAAATCATTAAAGTCCTAGAAGAGTACACAGGGAGAGTACTCCTTGACATATATTGTAGCAATATGGTTTTGGATTTGTCTCCTAAAATAAAAGAAATAAAAGCAAAAATAAACAAATGGGATTTATTTAAACTTTAAAGCTTTTTCAGAGCTCATTTTCAGCAAAACAGAAAAAAACAACCTACTGGATGAGAGAAAATATTTGTAATTGATAAGACCAACAAGGGGTTAATATCCAAAATATGTAAACAGCTGATTCAACTCAGTATCAAGAAAACAACCCAATCACAAAAATGGGCAGAGGACCTGAATAGACATTTTTCCAAAGAAGACATACAGATGACTAACAGGCACATGAAAAGATAGTCAACATCAGTAATTATTAAAGAAATGCAAATCAAAACCACTATGAGGTATCAACTCATATCTGTCAGAATGGCTGTCATCAAAAAGTCTACAAGAAACAAATGTTGGTGAAGATGCAGGGAGAGGGCACGCTGGTACACTATGGATGGAAGTGTAAATTAGTGCAGCCACTCTGAAAACAGTACAGAAGTTCCTTAAAAAAACTAAAAATAGAACAATCCTTTGACCCAGCAATTACACTCCTGGGTGTATATCCAGAAAAATTGAAAACACTAGTTCAAAAAGACGCATGCACCCCAATGTTCATAGCAGCACTGTTTACAATAGCCAAGACATGGAAACAACCCAAGTGTCCGTCAACAGACGAATTATTAAAGTAGTCTGTGTATATGCACACAACATAATACTACTCTGCCATAAAGAAGAATGAAATGCTGCCATTGCAGCAATGTGGTTGGACCTAGAGGATATTATGGTTATTGAAATAGAAAGGCAAATACTGTACGATATCACTTATATGTAGAACCTAAAAAATAAAGTGAATGTATACAGCAAAGCAGAAACAGACTCACAGATACAGAAAGCAAACTAGTGGTTACCAGTGGGGAGCGGGAAAGGAACATGGGGCAAGATAGAGGTATGGGATTAAGAGACACAGACTATGTATAAAATAGATAAGCAACAAGGATATATTGTACAGCACAGGGAACTATAGCCATAATTTGGTAGTAACTTTTAATGGTATATAATCTTAAAAAAAAAAAACCAAATCACCAAAAAAGGAAGAAGAATAATACAAGTTTGTTGTCTTCCATTAATTTAATACTGCCTTTTATTTATGGTCTATAAAGTTTCCAATCAATTTTAAAAGGTGAGTAAATTTAAATAAATATCACGCTTGATAGTGTCAGTGGTGCATGAATTTGGGTAAAAGTCATGAAATTAGTACCAGCTTTACTATCTGATAGTAAATGTTGACCTACAGTTTGAACCCACTTCCTCAGAGAACACTGAAATCTTTCAATTAGTGCAAATTGGAAATCCCTTTGTGTGTTTCTCTTCTCTTGTTATTCTGTAAAGAGATGTTTTGCTGTGTTCTGTAACTTAACTAATAAATGAATCCTTAATGGCATGAGCTAGGTTTCTCCATTTCAGGTTAGTTTGTCGTTTCATATTATTTAATCACCAACAGTATGTCAAACTGGAAGCTCTTTAGGGTTGAAAGAAATAAAAATTCAAAATATTGAGTACCTTCTCAAATACAGAGAGGACAAAAACACCGGTTGTAGAATTTCTTTGCAGGGGCAATGTCTTTCTTTCCAGGAGCAATCATCTTCTCACTGGGCAGTGAAATGCTCCTGGGCAGAGGACAGGGATTCATTGAGAAGAGACTGCACTTTTCATTGCCTTGTGATGCTAAGGCTTTGACTCCAGGCCACTGCAATAAAACGAATATCACAATAAACCAAGTCACGCGAACTTTTTGGTTTCCCAGTGCATATACAAGTTATGTATTCACTATACTGTAGTCTATTACGTGTGCAACAGCATTATGTATTTTAAAAAAGCATGTCCAGGGGAGGGTGTAGCTTAGTGGTAGTGTGTGTGTGCTTAGCATGCACGAGGTCCTGGGTTCAATCTCCATTAAAAAATAAATAAATAAGTAAACCTAATTACCCACCTTCCCCCCAAAAAACCTAAAAAATAAAATACAACAAACAAAAAAAATTTAAATAATAGGAGCACCTAGGTACATACAAGAATTACTACTGAGATAAAGGGGGATATTGATGGGAATACAATCATAGTTGGAGATTTTAACACTGCATTAACATCACTAGACAGATCTTCCAGACAGAAAATAAACAAGGCAACAGAGAAATTAAATACTACAATAGAAAAACTAGATTTGGTGGATATTTTCAGAGCATTACACCCCCCAAAAATAGGATATACATTCTTTTCAAGTGCACATGGAACATTTTCCAGGATCGATCATGTACTTGGGCACAAAAGAAACCTCAACAATTTTAAGAAGATAGAAATTATCTCAAGCATCTTTACTGACCACAATGCCATGAAACTGGAAATCAACAACAGAGAAACAAAGGAGAAAAAAAGGAAAGCATGGAGATTAAACAATATGTTATTGAAAAAACAATGGATCAATGAGGAAATCAAAGCTGAAATTAAAAAATACCTTGAGACAAATGATAATGAAAGCACAACCACTCAAAACCTATGGGACACAGCAAAGGCAGTGCTAAGAGGGAAGTTTATAGCGATACAGGCCTTCCTCAAAAAAGAAGAACAATCTCAAATAAACAATTTAACCCACCACCTGAATGAATTAGAAAAAGAAGAACAAAAAGCCCCAAAAAGCAGAAGAAGGAAGGAAATAATAAAGATCAGAGAGGAATTAAATACAATAGAGATTAACAAGACCATAGAAAAAAATCAACCAAACCAAAAGCTGGTTTTTTGAAAAAGTAAATAAAATCAACAAACCTCTGGCCAAACTCACAAAGAAGAAAAAAGAGAGAGCACAAATTAGCAAAATAAGAAAGGAAAATGGAGAAATTACAACAAATAAAATAGAAATACAGAATATCATACGAGAATATTATGAAAAACTATATGGAACCAAACTGGATAACCTAGAGGAGATGGACAAGTTTCTGGAAACATACTGTCCACCAAAACTGAATCAAGAAGAATCTGAACACTTGAACAATCCTATCACTAGAAAGGAAATAGAAATAGCAATTAAAAACCTCCCTACAAATAAAAGTCCAGGACCGGATGGCTTCACCGGGGAATTCTACCAAACATACAAAGAAGAACTCATACCAGTCCTTCTCAAACTCTTCCAGACAATTGAAAAGGAGGGAATACTCCCAAACTCATTCTGTGAAGCCACCATCACCCTGATACCAAAACCAGGCAAAGACACTACAAAAAAAGAGAATTATAGGCCAATATCACTGATGAACATAGACGCCAAAATCCTCACCAAAAGTTTAGCAAATAGAATCCAACAACACATAAAAAAGATTATACATCATGACCAAGTGGGGTTCATCCCAGAGACACAAGGCTGGTTCAACATACGCAAATCAATCAGTGTAATACATCACATCAACAAGAGAAAGGACAAAAACCACATGATCATCTCAATCGATGCAGAAAAAGCATTTGATAAAATTCAACACCCATTTATGATAAAAACTCTCGCCGAAGTGGGTATAGAGGGAACATATCTCAACATAATAAAAGCTATATATGACAAACCTACAGCCAGCATAGTACTCAGCGGTGAAAAACTCAAAAGCTTCCCACTAAAATCTGGGACAAGACAAGGATGCCCACTATCACCACTCCTATTCAACATAGTCCTGGAAGTCCTAGCCACAGCAGTCAGGCAAGAGAAAGAAATAAAAGGGATCCAAATTGGAAAAGAAGAGGTAAAAGTGTCATTATATGCTGATGACATGTTACTATATATAGAAAACCCTAAAAGGTCCACACAAAAGCTACTAGAGCTGATTGAAGAATTCAGCAGGGTAGCAGGTTACAAAATTAACGTTCAAAAATCAGTTGCATTTCTTTACACTAACGATAAATCAACAGAAGAAGAAAGTAAAGAAACAATCCCCTTTAAAATAGCACCCAAAGTAATAAAATATCTGGGAATAAATCTAACCAAGGAGGTGAAAGAATTATACACAGAAAACTATAAACCATTGATGAAGGAAATTAAAGAAGACTTTAAAAAATGGAAAGATATTCCATGCTCTTGGATTGGAAGAATCAATATTGTTAAAATGGTCACACTGCCCAAGGCAACCTACAGATTTAATGCAATCCCTATCCAATTACCCAGGACATATTTCACAGAACTAGAACAAATCATAATAAAATTCATATGGAACCATCAAAGACCTAGAATTGCCAAAGCATTACTGAAGAGAAAGAAAGAGGCTGGAGGAATAACTCTCCCAGACTTCAGGCAATACTATAGAGCTACAGTCATCAAGACAGCATGGTATTGGTACCAAAACAGACATATAGACCAATGGAACAGAATAGAGAGCCCAGAAATGAACCCACAAACTTTTGGTCAACTCATCTTTGACAAAGGAGGCAAGAATATACATTGGAATAAAGACAGTCTCTTCAGCAAATGGTGTTGGGAAAACTGGACAGCAGCATGTAAAACAATGAAGCTAGAACACTCCCTTACACCATATACAAAAATCAACTCAAAATGGATTAAAGACTTAAACATAAGACAAGATACAATAAACCTCCTAGAGGAAAACATAGGCAAAACATTATCTGACATACATTTCAAAAATTTTCTCCTAGAAGAAATAAAAGCAAGAATAAACAAATGGGACCTAATGAAACTTACAAGCTTCTGCACAGCAAAGGAAACCAGAAATAAAACAAGAGGAAAACCTACGGAATGGGAGAAAATTTTTGCAAGTGAAACCGACAAAGGCTTGATCTCCAGAATATATAAGCAGCTCATACGACTCAATAAGAAAAAAATAAACAACCCAATCCAAAAATGGGCAGAAGACCTAAACAAGCAATTCTCCAAGGAAGACATACAAATGATCAAAAAGCACATGAAAAAATGCTCAATATCACTAATTATCAGAGAAATGCAAATCAAAACTACAATGAGGTATCACCTCACACCAGTCAGAATGGCCGTCATTCAAAAATCCACAAAGGACAAATGCTGGAGAGGCTGTGGAGAAAGGGGAACCCTCCTACACTGCTGGTGGGAATGCAGTTTGGTGCAGCCACTATGGAAAACAGTGTGGAGATTCCTCAAAAGACTAGGAATAGACTTACCATATGACCCAGGAATCCCACTCCTGGGCTTGTATCCAGAAGGAACCCTACTTCAGGATGACACCTGCACCCCAGTGTTCATAGCAGCACTATTTACAATAGCCAAAACATGGAAGCAGCCTAAATGTCCATCAACAGGTGACTGGATAAAGAAGAGGTGGTATATTTATACAATGGAATACTACTCAGCCATAAAAACCGACAACATAATGCCATTTGCAACAACATGGATGCTCCTGGAGAATGTCATTCTAAGTGAAGTAAGCCAGAAAGAGAAAGAAAAATACCATATGAGATCGCTCATATGTGGAATCTAAAAAACAAAAACAAAAACAAACAAACAAAAACAAAGCATAAATAAAGGACAGAAATAGACTCACAGACAGAGAATACAGACTTGTGGTTACCAGGAGGGTGGAGGGTGGGAAGGGATAGACTGGGATTTCAAAATTGTAGAATAGACTACACTGTATAGCACAGGGAAATATACACAAAATGTTATGATAACTCACAGAGAAAAAAATGTGACAATGAGTATGTATATGTCCATGAATAACTGAAAAATTGTGCTGAACACTGGAATTTGACACAACATTGTAAAATGATTATAAATCAATAAAAAATGTAAAAAAAAATTTAAATATGTACGTACCTTAACTTAAAACATACTTTCACAGGCATGAAATGCACAGTGGGAATGTTGTCAATAATAGTCTCATATCCTTATATGGAGTCAGACGGTACCTAGACTTATTGTGGTGAACTTTTTGTAATGTACAGACATATAATATTACTGTCTTGTGCACCAGGAGCTGGTATAGTGTTAGAGGTCAATTGTACTTCAAAAACAAAGAAACTCTTAGAAAAAGAGATCAGACTGGTAGTGACCAAAGGCAGGAGGTTGGAAAGGGGGAATTGGAGGAACGTAGTCAAAAGATACAGACTTCCACTTATAAATACTAGGGATGTAATGTACAACATGATAAATGTAATTAATGCAGCTGTATGTCATTTATGAAAGTTAAGAGATTAAGTTCCAAAAGTTCTTATCATAAGGAATTTTTTTCTATTTTGTTTTTATATGAGATAATACTTGTTCACTAAACTTGTGGTACTCATATCATGATATATGTAAGTCAAGTTATTGTGCTGTACACCTGAAACTTACACTGTTTGGTGTGTCAATTATATTTCCATAAAACTGGAAAGAAAAAAATTTTACACACTTTATTGCTAAAAAATACAAAACAACATCTGACAATGCAGAGTTGCCACAAACCTTCAATTTGTAAAAAAAAAAAAAAAAAAAAGCAGTATCTGCAAAAATGTGGTATCTGCAAAATGTGGTAAAGTGAAGTATAAAGTGTGCCTTTAGTTTCATAAAAAAGCAAAATAAAAAAAATCTTGATTTGGGCCAGGATAGCAGTCTGCCTTCTGCATCAGGTTTTTCTGGGTTTTTTTTTTTTTTTTTTTTGGCTTGTTTCCTTGAAGTCTTCATGAATCACAGGCCACCACAAATGTTATCCATTACTTGGAAGTAGCCATCTTTCTTCTTGTAAATAAACTTTTTTTTTTTTCTTTTTAGCAACAGCATTAGAAAAGAAAGGCAGAGCTGCTGTTCTCTGGTGTTCTGTGAGCAGCAGCCATGTGATAGAAACCCAGAAGGAACTGGGCGTTGTGAGCATCCCTAGACCCACATAGCCTCATCATTAAGAAAGGCGGTTTGGATGGAAATACATTCGCAGCGGTAGTGTTTAGGTCGATTAAAAAGGATGATTCCACTATCGAATAGTCACTATTGATTGGTATTTGATTCTTGCTGGATGAAAAGACACCATCTCGGAGGGGATTTTATAGGAGACTCTAATCTTTATCCCTCCTTTCTTGAATACATCATCTACATTAATAATGTTAGCTGGCAGGAGGTCTGTTGGAGCTTCAGCTCTGCCGTCTTTGTGGTGTGATGAAGCTAGGATTCCATCCAGAGGCCAAGCAGATCCTCTAGAAAGTTTCTTGCTCATTTCTTTCCCTTTTGAAGATTAGTAATTGTTGGTGCTCTTTGTGTTCATCTTGGGTGATGACAGACGGCAGGAATTCCATTAAATGTAAGTTTTCATCTCACTTTTTTTATTTAGGAGAAAACCTGTGAGTCCTGTTGATCTTGGAAAAATATTTATGGATTCTTTCCAATTTATGTAGGGACCCAGGAAATTAAATATTTATGACATACCTACAGGCGACTAACATCCTGCTAGGTACTGCAAAATGCACACCCATTTTGCTTCATGTGAGGCCTCTACTGAGCATTGAGAACACCCAGGCGAGTGAGATGCAAATAGTCCAAGATTTACCATGTTTTACATCAAATTCCAAATTAGAAAGTAGGTCCTGGCAAGGAGATTATAAGTGTCCATCTCGTAATAGTGTGGCTTAGCGAGCAGAGAATGTTCCAGGAATCATCTGGCGTTGCTGCAGCCATCCCTGTTAGGAGGCCAGCTGCCTCAGGCGGCCAGGCAAATATCTTTTAAATCTTCCATCTGTTCCTGATGCTCCAGACACACAAAAGACATTAGAGGAACAGCATAAATATTAACATCACAAACCCAATTCCAAAACATGCAGATGTAGAAAGTGACTGAAGAAGGAAAGCTACAACGTTAAGCCTTTCCTGTCACAGACAGAGATCAGTCTCCTGCCTCTGGTTTAGAAAACAAACGCAGATATGCTTTAAAAAACAAAAAAACCCAGACAATTCCCAAACCAAAGCTTCAAGTATAAGCACGTAGAGTTACAAGTAAGGGAAGCATTCGATCATTCATTCTGTAGCCTTCTGTTGAGAAGAAGCCAACATCACAAAGCATCCATCGAGGCCCTGTATAAAGGCTAGGATTTCAGAAGTTAGGGTCCTACCAGGCATCTTTACTCATTGTGGTTTATGTTAATCATCCAAATTGAAAACAATACCAGTAAAACTGCAAGTTCAAAATAAAATCACAAAGTAGAGAGAGAGTTGATTGCACACCAGTGGAGGCACAAAAGTTCCTATGGCAAGGGTGGCATGTTTCTCCCTGCTCTGCGCTGCAACCTTTGAATCCCAGCACTGCTCCTCTTGCAGGAGCCGAACCCGCCCCAGCCCCACCTGTCAGTGTGTGTCCCCCCACCTCCTCCCCCTGCCTTCCCCTGCAGTGACCTTCCACAGAGCGGCTACCATCATCCCCACTGTTTTTTGAGCAAGGCCATCTTTGTCAGAAGACAAGACGCGGGCTCCAACCACTTCCTTTTGCATCTTACTTCAAAATTGTAGAACAGATAAACAAGATTAAACTGTATAGCACAGGGAATCACAGAGGAAAAAATGTGATAATGAGTGTGTATATGTCTATGTATGACTGAAAAATTTTGCTGAACACTAGAATTTGACACAACGTTGTAAGATGATTATAAATCAATAAAAAATGTTTAATTAATAAATAAATGCCAAACTATGTTAAGAGATGGGAATGTTTTCCTGAGAAGACAAAAAGAATGCTCTGAGCTATTCAGTGAGCAGGAATAGTTCCTTGGGCCCCTAGCTTGCTTTCTCCTGGACTGTGGACTCTCATTTCAGTCCACCTCTTGGCTGCCGGGCTGATGACATGTTCTTGGTGATGCTGTGAAAATCGCCACTATGATTGATGATTGCATGTTCCTTGAGAGCCGCACAGGAATCCGAGAGGACCCTGTTTCTGTGGTCAGCTTGTATTTCACTTTGTGGTCGGGCCCCACCCTCCTTCCACCTTGCCCTCCCTCTCTCTTTCCTTCCTTGTCTAGACAAACAGTGCCATCTCTGATGTGAAAATTATCATGCTAAAATGGTGATTTGCTGTTGCTCTCCCTGGAAAATCCAACCTGGTGTTAGCATTCTTTTTTGTCTGAATCACGTTGCTGTAATCTAATTGGAAGAATGACTTCCTCGTAGTGAGAAAAGGAAGAAAGAAACTGAATCAGATGCTTAAAAGTCATTGCCATCATCTGATTCTAAAATATGGGCTTTAATCTTTGTTTACTTTTATGCATATCAGTCCAACAAGAGCTGTTCAGAATTATTAGTGACACATAACAAAAAATAGTGCTGTTTTTATTGGCCAGTCATGTGCTAAATTTACATCAATGTTTTGAGAGTCAGTGGTGAAGTAAATGTAACCAAAATCAATAGATTCTGTTTTAGTATTGATTCCTTTTTCCGATTGGTCATTCTTTATGTACTCCAAAGCAGCGGTTAGAAGGCTTTTTCTATAAAGGGCCAGATAGTAAGTATTTTAGGCTTTGCTTGGTTAAGTGGTCTCTGTTACATCTACTGAACCCTGTATTGTGTGAGGGTGGCCAAAGATATACAGGAACAACTGGGTTTGGCTAGTTCAAATAAAACTGTATTTTTTGAATGCTGAAAATTGAATTCCATATAATTTTAACATCACAAAATACCCTTTTCTAACCATTAAAAATGTAAAGATCATTCTTAGCTCGAAGACCATGCAGAAGTAGGCAGTAGACCACATTTTTCTGATGCTGTTTTAAGGCTTTGGTGGAATAGCCAAACGAAACATGTTCAGTTTCACTTCTTCATGTTCTGGGAGAAAGCAATGATGTCCTGGTACTATCAAATGAATAGAAAATTACTACTGCCTATTGAGTGAGATTCTAAGCTTTACCTAGAATCACGTACTCTAGTCAATTGATGAAAATGTTGAATAGTTGTTGAAAGAGATAAGGCATGCCACGTGCGCTAAGCAGAATAAAACCTCCATCTGCTCAGGCTGCCAGACCACAGCGCTGCAGCCTGGGTGGCTTGTGGATAGCAGAAACTGATTACTCATATCTTGGGAGACTGGATGTCTGAGATCAGGGTGCCAGCATGGCCGGGGAGGTTGCAGACTTCCCACTGTATCTTCATATGGTGGAAGGGGCTGGGGGTTCTGTGGGATCTCATTTGTAAGAGCCCTAATCCCATTTATGGGGATTCCATCCTCATGACCTAACCGCTATGCAAAGGCCCCATCTGCCGATACCACCACCTTTGGGGGTTAGGATTTCAACATAGGAATTCTAGGGGGATATAAACGTTCAGACACAGCAACCTCTAAAAATGGTAATTCTTTACTTCTTCAGCAGCTGTTCATCAGGCACCACTGCATGCTCGGCCCAGGCTAGGAGTACAGCAGTGGCCATGGCAGTCTGCAGCTTTCGGGAACTTTTTATTTAGCTGATATTTGAGCATATTCTGTGATGAGTCAAAACATCTGAAGCAGATTGTATGGCCTGTGTGATGGCTCTGGCTCGAAAGTCACACGTGGAGATGTTTGGAAGACAAGCTACTGTGAGACCTCTCAATTCCTGCCCAGTGGCATTTCTGATTTCAAGTGTCCATCTTTGGTAGTCCCTGAGGACAGAGGTAGAGCTCCCGGTTTTTCAACTTGGAGGCCAAGGCTGCAGTGTCACCCACGGCATCTTTTCTTTCAGGTGCATGCTCCGGGTCCTGGACTCGTTCGGCACAGAGCCAGAGTTCAACCACGCTAACTATGCCCAGTCGAAAGGCCACAAGACCCCCTGGGGCAAGTGGAATCTGAACCCACAGCAGTTTTACACCATGTTCCGTGAGTATTCGGGTCTCACCTCTCCTTACCAGAACACCACCAGAGATAAACGGGGAAAGAAATGAGGCGGCTGTGTATTTGTTGGGTTGCTAATCCCACGGCTTTCTGCTATAGAAATGTGTGCTGTGGGACCATTTTCTTGGGAATAACTGAATTTTTTTAATTGATATTGAAGGGCGATGTGAGCATTTTGTGAAAAGCCTTAAAAATGTTCTGCAGAAAAATGTTTCACTATGAAGTCTCACTGGAAGCCATTTAGGAAAGGACTTTGGGTCAACTCTGATTTTTTTTTTTCCCCACAGAATTTACTGTTTATTAAACAAAGCAAGGGAAACAAAGGGCTTCTCCCTTCAAAATCTCTTCTATTTAAGATAGCTTATAATCAAGAAAAGAAACACAAATGCAAGAAATAATGTGCAGGTAGGAAAGCCCCACAGATACTGTTTGGGGTCCACCTGATGATTGATGAGGAATGAGGTCTTTGGCTCCCATCCTTTTTCCAAGTAATTAAGCCTTCATTATTTAAGCATCAAACGTATCAGGAAAAAGATTTAGCCTCTTCAGAATGGAATGGCTGAAAACTCTATTTCATACCTTACTGACTTCTTAAACCCTGTTGCCCAGAATGCAGTCGCCCCTTCTCTTGCTCACGTGGTACCGTTTTCCGATAGCGGTGGTTATTTCGCAGAATGATGTAGTGGACATACCAAAAGATGAATTCACTGGCCCCAACTGTAGCCTTTCAGCATTTTTCTGTTTGTGTAAAGTTCCTTTCCCGCCTTCGCCGTTTCTTGCTGCTGCCATCCATTAACCTGCCTGTAGCTTCAGTTGATTTATGATTAGCTCAGGGCTGTGAAGCCAGGTACCAAATGTGATAGCATTCGTGCCAAAAATGAATTTATTGTTTACGTCCATAGACCTTGGTGATTCCCCTTGATGAGGTGAATTCCTGTTCTGGGAATGAAAGGTTCCATGAGTTAAGCAGTTTATTTGGATGCTCAGAGTGTGGACTTCAGTTTTCTTATATTAATGGGATCAGTTGAATTCAGAGATTTCCATCCTAGAACTGGTATCTGAGATGTGAATCTGTTTGCTGAGTTAAGACCCCAGGCCCCCCTGCCCTGCCTTTTCCCCGCATGGTGGCCCCTTCCCATCACATCCCCTGAAGGTAACCTTTTCTTAGGTTCACTGAATCCAGCAGCAAACACATGGGACTAATCCTTGAGTGTGAAGTGTGAGAAGGGAGAATTAAGGAGGGTTATGGCAGAGAGAGGAGTGATTTTTAAAACTTGCTCACATTGAGATCTTTGTTGTGGCACAGAGAGGTTTGTAAGAGTGTGCATCGTAAACATTGTTACTGTTCCCGGAGTTCTGTCTCTGTCATCTGCTGTTGGAGCCTGTCCTGGGGCACAGCTTGGGGGATGATACGTGGCGTGGTGGTGGGCAGGTGGCCAGTCACTTGGCGAGGCATGGCCGGAGTTACCTTTGGATCGACACTGCTGTGTCACTTTGAAAGGCTGGGATTACATGACACAAAATAACCTAAGAGGTGACTTGGGTCTTACGTGATGTGAAATGAAATATTGGCTGAGTCCCAGATGGCCAGAACTGCTGGAATGACGCGGTATACGTGTCCCTCCATGGATGGTGTTTCCCTGTATCCAAGGACTAGAAATAGGAGGCTCTTCCAGAAAGAAAGAAATTCTTTTAGAATGTCGGAATTCAAAGTCTCAAAAAACCCTATTTTATTCTCCATGAATGGAGGATTTCAGCAGTGTTGGTTGATTGAACTGAAATCAATTCACTGCTTAAAATGTTAACTAAAGATGGAAAAATAGGTTAATTCTTATTAACCTGGGAAGGAGATAGTTTCTTAAATGAGTCAGAATTCATCAGGAATCGGGGATTGGGGAGGGAGGGGGTGAGAGAATGGATACATTTGACTGATTTTTTTTTTAAAAAAGAAGATAAGAATCTGTATGGCCAAAAATGACATCATCAAAAACTAACACCGTAGCAAATTCTGTTGCAGAGGATTAATATCACAGTGTATCAAGAGCTTCTAAAACATGAGTAGAAAAAGCCCCACAATCCAATAGGAAAATGTGCAGAAGCAGAGCAGGGGAGAAAGAAATGTATTGCCCCAAATGAATGAAAGCATGTAAGATGTTAAAGCATGTTAAGCATGTTCACGGTAAGAGAAGTGAGTTTTAAAACCTGAGATGCCATGGCCCACCTATCCAACGGGTGAAAGTCTGAAAGCTGGCTGGCTCTGCTGTTCCCTGGGTGAGACCCAGGGACACGGTGAGAATGCCGCCTGGCCCTGCCCCTGTGGGAGGGCGTATGTCACCAGCTCGCACCGGTACCTATCCCTCTGTCCCTTGACTGAGCAGACGGTCTCTAGGAATCTGTCCCAAAGATAAGTGAGCAAAAATCAGATGTGGCATGTGCACAGGGCTGTTTATTGTAGCTCTGTTTGTACCGGGAAAAGGCCGGAAATGACCCAGAGGTTCCTAACAGGGGACTGAGTGACTAATATGGTCCATTAATGTAACTGAATTGGTGTAACAATTGGTGTAACTGTGCAAAGGGCTGACGGAAGACTCCACTGTCTGGAGGGAGTTGTCTAGGATACATTAAGTGATAGAAACCCAAGTCCAGGGCGGTATGTGGAGTCACTTGCTTCTGTATAAGGAGGGGGTGGGGTGGTGTATATGTTGCTGTAGATGAATGTGTTCGTGTTTTCAAAAAAAAAAAAAAAAATGAAGAATAAATCGCAGGCTAATAAAAATGATTATCATTTGGAGGAGGGGTTGCAGTGACAGGGATAGAAAATAGACTTTATTTTGATTTTGGAACCATCCAAGTGGTTTATGTAATTTAAAAAGAAAAATCCAAAAGCAAATATTTGCTGAAGATTGAAAAAGAGATTGAAAAAAATGAAACAAACAAATGTAGTGATAAATCAGGCTGGTGCTAATCTCTCATACAGGTAAAACAATTATTTCAAGTGACTTTAAAGCACAGTCTATGGACCGTACATTTGTAGTAAGGAATATTTAGGTTGTTATTTGAAACTATGGCAGGTATACTGTAGGAACCAAATTTGTAATACACAAGAAGAGGGGAGTACTTAAAGAATTTTTAAAAAGATTTTAATATTCAGCTTGAAAAGGAAGTATTAATATAAACTTATAGTTTCTCTTTAAAAAAGAAATTTATCCTAACTCTGCACTTTGAAAAAAATCAAAAGTAAAGACAACCCAGTAGCAATGAATATTCTTAACACTCAGATTGAGATTCCCTAAACACCTTTCCCACTAAAGGAATCTCCTCCTAGAATAAACAGGTGATTCCAGGTCTAGGGCAGGAAATGTTGAAGACGGGACATCTTGTCCTACCAGAAAGCAAGGAAGCTAAGGAAGAGCCCTGGAGGGGAGTCAGAAAGACACAGGAGCCAAAGATGGGGCAGTTTGAGCATCAAAAAGAATAATGACCACAGTTGTTATTCAAACCAATGGAAAATAATCCATAAGTCCAGAATGATACTCCGAGCAAGAAGAACCCACAAAAATCAATTGATCACCTTTGCAAGTTGCTAGGACCTCGTGCCTTTACTCTGAGAAGTAAAGGGGAAGAATCCAGCTCTGCTCCTGCCTTTCTAGGACAAACTGTATCTGAAGATAATCAAACAGTTGATGAGGGAACGTTGTTAATTATGGAGAAATCACAGCTAATAAATGCAAAAGGAATGAAAAATTAGAAAAATCAGCATTTTATAACTCCTAATGAGACAGTGGAGTGGAGCAAGGCGGGGATCATCAGTGGCTGTGAAATCCATCAAGTATGCGGCTGATGGAAAACTTCCTCCTGGCTGAGGCTGTCTTGAATGGAGGAAATACAGAAATGAAGCAGTTTGAGAGCTTCATCCTGTTGAGACGTGGCTGGGCTGGAGAATTTGCCGCAGGAAACAGTGATTCCCCACCCTGCTTCCCAGAGCCTTTCCCCAGAGAACTTGGGTACATTCCTGAAAGAGGGTCTCTTCCTTCCCACGTGATAAAGGGGCCATGTCCAGTCTCACCCGCTCATTCCTGCAAAGTCTTCCATTCCCTCACCCTTTGGACAAATGTGGCTATTCTAACGGTCAGAAGGGGAAGACCATTCCTTTGAGTGTAAGGTGAAAATGTCAAACGTTTGTGTCTTGTTAATTTTTTAAAATGAAACTGACCTGTGGTGCTTAATACATGGGCTGATAGTAATCACTGCATAACTGATGTGTAATAGGCACATGGACTGCGGGAGTACTTAGAGTGTTTTCTCCTGAAGGGATGCACAATGCAAGGTTTGGAGATCGCAGAAATAGAGGGTTGTACTTGTAGAATCAAGTCGTTGTCAAGTCCTGCTGTCTTATCCTGGGATAGTGTTCTGGCAGGTGTGGAGGGCAGGAAGAGGATGAGGGAAGGCTGGTCAGAAAGGGTCCAGCAGGAGGATAAGGGAAGAGAAAAATGCACTGTTGCTGAAGCATCTTTAGGAGCAGGGAAACAACAGCAATGCCCCGGACCAGAATGCGTGTGCTCGTGACTATTCAGAGTGCGCGTCTCACTTTAAGGCTGCTTCTGTTTCTCCTCTAGCTCATTTCCTCTCTACGTTGGTGGAGTTTCTGCCAGTTGAATAGCATGGTTTTTCTTTATTGTTTTGCCCCAGATCTCAGAATTTCACTAGAACCACCCTCTTTGTACATTCTGTTTGCAGGTGGACATTTTCGTATGTGTCAGTTGTTGACTATTCCCAGCACCTTCCTAAGCAGCTTCTGTAGGGACCAACTGAGTGGTCAGGTGACACTAAGACACTAAGATCTTTGAGTGATGGTTTTTTCCAGGAAGGAGCTGAGAAGTGGGTTTCTTCCTCCCTCAGGACGGGTCTCTGGTTCTTGCTTTCACCTCTTGTCCATTACTTGAGTGTGGCTTCTGAGCTAGGCACTGAGACCCTCCTCCTGCGCCAGAGCCAGCTCTTGAAAACTCAGGCTGGCCAAACTATTCCTCCTTAAAGACCACGGTGTCTTCCCTTCGCCCACGGGGTCAGATCCAAAGTCCAGAGCAAAGTATTGAAGGCCCGTGGCTCTTGGGCCCCCGCCTTCTCTCCCCCCACCACATCCCTCTCCTGCCCTGACCGGAGCCTGCTGGTCTCTGAAGGTGCCACCGATTTCTAGTGCTTAACAGGTGGTCTGATCGTAATTCTTACATAATCGACGTATAATGTGTACGTAGACCACGGGTGTACTTACTCCTCACCACCTTTGCGTCCTTCAAATCACCCTGACAGCAAAATTTTATTTTTTTCCTTGAAGTCTCTATTTAAATAAATGACTTCCTCCGTCTTTCCAGCCAAATTTTTTTAAAATAAATAAATAACTGTATTACAAAATTAGGGAATGCCTCCCCCTACAGGAAAAGGCCCCCAGACCCTAAAGTGAGCGTAATTATCTTTTTCAGGGGTACATTTTTACATAGTTGTAATAACATACGTACTAAAATTCTGTGTCTGCTTTTTTTCCCACTTCATATATCAAAAATTGTTTCAAGGTTCTACCTCTAAAACCATTGTTTCCAAGGCTGTTTTATAGTCTCTTGAGTGGACTTTGTATTTGTTTGGAGCGGCTTTGGCTATTTGTTGCTGCCAATTAATTGTTGCTTTTTCTGGGCTCGTCAGGGACTTGGTTTGACCCTGCGTTTAGGCACTCTAACCGTCAGCGGCCCAGGGTCTGCTGTGTGTATCCAACTTCTTCTAAACTCCTGAAGGCATTTGCTTTTCTCTCTCTCAGTCCCTTACAAGGTGCATCATACCGCAGCGAGTGAGTGAAAGGCATCTGCCTCCACAGAAACATCAGATAGAGAGGACATTTGCCTTTACCGTTTACAGGGGAAACTAAAACCCTGAAGTTGCTGTCTTGCACCTTGAGTGACCCTGTATTTGGTTAGTCCTAATTACCTGCATGACCTCCTCTTGCACAACTTCACCCAGCTTCCGGAAAAACAGTGGTAAGACATCTTTATCTGACTGAGTTTTTTCTTCTCTTGCCCTGGGGCCTGTGGCTGAGAGTAGCAGTAGAGATCGCCAGATTCCTCATTCCTGGTTTCAGGAAAGCTGCGTCTCAGGCTTACATTTACCTCCTGTCGTTGGAAAGTTTCCATAACGTTGAATGCTCTACTTAGCAACCTCACTATTCAGATCACAGCCATAGAATATTTCCTGCTCTCTAGGCAGAGTCTGTTTGTACTGGTTTATTTTTAATCA
The DNA here is from genome assembly GCF_036321535.1 of Camelus dromedarius. Classification (NCBI taxonomy): domain Eukaryota; kingdom Metazoa; phylum Chordata; class Mammalia; order Artiodactyla; family Camelidae; genus Camelus; species Camelus dromedarius. The sequence continues at coordinate 17,436,035 of NC_087439.1, forward strand.
AGTAATTTTTGAGTACTTTTGAGAATTTGCCTTCTGAGTGCTCACACGTGGAGCTATACTCAAGGCTGGGGGATGTGCAGTGCTTCTTGGTACGTGTGGAAATTTGGGATCTGTAATGGAGTCGAGCAAGAACACACTGGGGGTTCTGGAGGTGTTAGTTTAAAGCCTCATCCTTTCACCTCCAGCCCCTTTCCTTTTGTTCTGGCCCCTGCTAGCCTCTTGGGTGTGGTCCTGCCTCCTCTTGGCTTTGTCTCCCAGGCTGCCAGGTTGTCTCTGACCCCTGGGCCATTGCATGTGCTGTTCCTTTGTCTGGAAGCCCCACCCCTCATTTCCCCACCACCCACTGCTCACCCTTCCGGGAGGTGTCCTGTCCTCTGGAAAGCCTTCCCTCCTGGAGACCGCGCTCCAGCTCTGTGGTTCTCCCAGCCCCGGTGTCCCAGCTGGAATCCCAATTCGTGGTCTCTATGGGCGTGAGTGCTGCTGAGTCCTCAGTACCTGGAGTCATAACATCACCAGTGATAAATATTTGTTGAATTAATGAATAAAGAACAAATAGACCCAACTACAAAATGAAAATATAAGTCACATCATGACACTCCTGTGCTCACAATGACGCTGCCTCTTGCTTTAGAGAAAGGTGAGTTATCCAGTAGCCTCGAGCCCCTGTGTGGTCTGGCCCTGCCACCTTCCTGGCCTCATCTCTCACTACATGTCTTCTTGCTCACTAATTAGCCCCTTACTGTTTTTTGGATGAGCCAGGCACACTCCTACCCCAGGACCTTTGCATTGGTTGTTCTGTCTTCCAGAACATTCTTCCCATAGATTCCCATATCCCCTCCTTCAGGTTTTTAACTCATATATTACTTCACTGAGACTAACCCTGACCTCCAGCCCCTTTTTAAATGTACCACCTTTTTCCCCCAATTTCTTACACCGCTCCCCTGCTTTCTTTTCTCTGTAACTGTATGACTACACAGCATTTATGCTTCACTCTCTTTCATTTATTTTCCTTTTTTTCTCCCCTGGAATCTGAGGATAATATTCATACGGGTTTTGTCTTTTTTGTTCGTTGCTGAGACTCTAACACCCTAAAGAATGCCTGTTTTCAGTTCATGCAACAGTGTAGGAAAGGGTAAGAAGTGTACAAATCTAAGATTCCAGAAGCTTCTTGAGGCCAGTGCCTTCGTGTTACTCTCCCTTGTCTTCCCACGGAGTTTATTCACAGGGTGGGGTTTTCAAGAGTTGCTCATTTCATAGCAATTGTTGCCACTGACATTCTAACTCTTTGAATTTCTCCAAGGACGTGGAGTTTGCTGCCATGTTGATCTGCATGATCAGATTGAAATAGTGGTTTGTAGACCAGAAATTTGGCCTGACAAAACAGAAATTTTAGAAATGAGCCAAATTCCCTTTCATGCAAATGATAAACGTGTAGGCTTCAGCTAAGGATCTCCTGCTTCCATGTACGACTTTATTCTTAGGGCCTGCCCAGCAAAGGAGCTATTTGTGATTCAAACTGCCTTTCTGGCCTTTCACTTGGATAAGGAGGCCTCTTGCCTTTTACTTCTGTGCAGACCAGCGAGTCACAAGATCTGCTTGCATTTCCTTCAGACTGAGTCTCAGCCTTCAGGAGTGATGTTCTTCTAAGGATTCCATTCCCTCCTAATTGCTTTTTGACACTTGAAAAATGTACTCTGGTGTGCCTTCTGTCAGCAGTGAAGACGCTTATCTTTCCAACTCAACTGTACATAGTAGTTTCCCCAGCCTCCTGTCTCTCAGAGATCCTAGCATCACCACCATTTAGGGGAGAAAAACCCAACTTTGATGAAATTTGAAGCATAACATCACTATGTACAATTTTTAAAATCAGATTACTTCTCGTGTGATGTAACTATTTTTCAGTAGAGCTTTTCCCCCATCTTGTCGGTTTCACCATCGTGAGAATCAGCATCAGCTTTATGAATGCCATGAGTGACAGCAGCCAATCTTCTTCCCCGCTTTGTTACAAAATGTTTCAAATATTAAAAAAAAAAAAAAAGTGAAGGAAAGGTAAAGTAGAAAGCCAGAGCCTGGGCCCCACAATTAACAGTTTGCTTCGTGTGTTTTATGACTCTCAGTCCATATGTCTGTCTTCTCTCCATCCATCAATCCAAGTTTTCTTTTATGCATAAAAGAACACTCAGCCCTCGGGTGTCTCAGCATGACATTGTTAACTGGGGTTCAGTATTGGTCACCACACCAGCTGTGTTTACCTATCTTTTTTAATAGACAACACCGAATTATTTTATTTTAGTTATTTACTATCTTTCTTCATGGCTGAGTATAATCTCAATGTTTATCTCTGCTTGTCGTGTTCACTGGTAGATCCTTAATTCCTTAGCTGTTGCCTAGCTGATAGTAAGTGCTCGGTAAATGTGCTGAATGTTGAATGAATGATGATATTTAGAGACCTGTATGTTAGAATTTTAAAAGCCTATATCCCTGGTTGGTTTCCCTTCTTCCCAACATCTACTTTGTGACCTCGATAAAAAGATATGTTCACTTATCTATTTAATAAATATTTATTGAATATGTGTAATATACCAGGCCTGAGCCAGGTTCTAGGATGGCGTAGTGAGACACCTTAGCTAATGATGACTCCCGCGAAGGATGGGCTTTGATTTGGGGGCTTGTGTGCAAAGAATTTGATGCCAGAAGCAGTTTGGACATGGCCTCTGCCACCCAGTACCTACAAAGTCAGTCACACTCGTCAATTAAGCATTCATCATTGACTTAATCAAGTCTGCATTAAAAAAATATTTTCTCAATTCCTGCTGTGCTCTGGGCTCTGAGGAGTCAGAGACGCACAAAACATGGCTCAGTCCTCAAGGAGCAAGTAATCATGCAAGGAGAGCGTGATGTGCGGCACGGGCTCTGGCTCTTCATGGTCTACGAGAGTAGAGGAAGGTTTCTTATTTCAGACTCAGGGAGTTAGGGGACCCTTCAACTGGGAAGTGATGGAGCTGAGACTGAAAGGGAGAGGAAATGATAGACATGCCAGACATACACCAGCATGAGATAAGATGGGAAAACATGGCATTCAAAACCCCAAATAGGTCGTCATGGAATAGAGGTATCGGGGGAAGGGAGACCTGGAGTGATAGGTCCACTCACCCTGCTTCACCCTGAAGTAAGTGCAGCTTTTCGGCAGGGAAGTCCCCTAGTCACATACTTGTCTCAGACAACACCTTGTCAGTTAACACAGAGGACGGATCGGAGTTAGAGGGTAGGGAGGAAGGGGCAAGGCTAGAGGTGTGGAGACTACTTGGAAATCCACTGCAGATTTGACAAGGATGCAGTGTTACATAATATTCGTTGATTTAGATAGTCAAGAATTGGAAACATCCTCAGTGTTTTGCGGTAGGTTGTAATAGATGGGATTTCTGTCAAATTGGCTTGTTCTTTGGTCATTTGTTGGCTCTTGTCACTGGGAATTGTTGAAAACGGCTTCAGGCAGATCTGGACTCAGGGCTCAGAGGATATCTTTACTCTCTCCATATCTCAGCTTTGCACGTTTCTGGATTGGCGTCATTCTCCAGCAGGCTGTCCTCACGTGGGCACGCAAATGACATTTGCAGCACTAGACTTCTGCCCTGCCAACTTAGTAACTGTAGCAGAAGGATGGTGACTCCAAAAGTAGCTCCAACTAGTCACGGAGCTACTGTGATTCGCAGAACTTGGATCATAAACCCGTCTGTCAGCTGAGCCTTGGTCAGATAGAGTCTTCTGGGGGATGTGCCCATCCTTGGAGGCATGGGAAGTGAGGGAGACGGGGTCAGGACTGGCACCAGTTCCAGCCACCTGAATGGAACAGAATTGCCTGGTCGCTGTGGGAAGGGCAGTTAGTGCAACAAAGCGATGCTGGCCGACCAGAGCCATGGGCATCCCACCTGATGAGGGGAGTTGAGGCACTGCAGTATTGCGCTGCCTTAACAAGCAGCGATGGGCTTTGGGTACTAACCCAGAGAGATACCAGTAGCACACTGTGTAAGTGAAAGAAGAAGTTCACAAAAGAACAGGTACAGGAGGATCCAATTTTGGTTTGAGGATAAAAAAAAGATCCATAAATCTAGAAAAAAAGGAGCTTAATCATGGTTATTTCTAGGTGGTAAGTTGATGGTAACATCCTTCTTTCCTTGTATCTTTCTGTACTGTCAGAAAAAATTATACACTGAGAATTTCTGTTATAACCAGGGAAACCAGTAAAACCGTTTCTATTTAAAGAAAAGAAAACCTTACGTATTGAAGTTTTTACAAGACTTTATGAGGTCAGAACTAGGAAGGGTGAAGAGGAGAGGGAGTTGATGGATTTTGAGAAGCTGACATCCCCAGGACTCAGTGATTGGCTGTGAGGTGGGGGAGGGAACCCAGGGCTGGCTCTGCCCGTGGTCACCCGGTGACATGGGGGTACCCAACACTGCAGGGCCAGCTGTGGTTAAAGGCTGGCAGACAGCCTGTAAGAATGAATTTTGTACGAGTCTGAGATGTTTAGGACTGAGTGGTTGAAAAAAAAATCAGACTTAAGAGATTTATGCAGTTGAAAGAAGGGTCAATTTGACATGATAAAAATTTTGAGTTGTGTTCCGAAAGAGAACATGATTACTGCTTAGTAAAGATAGTCTATACCTCACTTATCAAGGGAGGGCAGAAACTCATCCTTGTGTTGTAATTCCTCAGTCCCTAGCTTCTAAGCCTAGTCTGTAGAAAGAGTGCTCTAAAAATGTCTGTCATTGAATTAAAGATTCCAGTTAAACTAATAGTAATTCTTAAAAGAAGTCATCACAGTAATCTGCTCAGGAAACTCATCAAACTGATTCGTAATCATTTGTAAATGGGTGCTTTTCTTGTGCATAAAAGAATGATTTTCTTAATAAGAAAAAAATGTCCTAAATTATTTAAAGGTCATCATTGTTTAGCAAATCCCTTCCAGTTTATAGCACGTAAAAATATCAGCTTGGTCCCACATACATATAAGTTGCTCTAGAAACTAAGGAAATACTCCATATATTATAGATATATGTATATTATGTAATTATATATTATTATATATTATTAAATATTATAATATATGATATTTTATATAATAATTATAATACAGTGCTATTAAATATTATATATTATAATAATTATATTTATATATATTATATAGGACTTTCTTGTGTATTTTGGTCTACCTTATAACATTATTTTCCTCTGAAGCATATTTACCACTACGATTCTCAGAGTCCAGAAAGTAAAATATTTGGACTCTGAAGTTGCGTATTAGAATGCTTTAAGGAGCTTGGGCTCTGGAAACAGCTGGTCTGACTCTGAATCCCCACATTTGCCGTTTCCTGGCATGTAAACTTGAGTAGTTTAAGTAATTTGCTCTGTGTTCTTATCTGTACAATCATGTTCTGTGGTGTCATGAAGGTGTAATGAAATGGCTGCTATAAAGCACTCAGCACACAGAACACAAGTATCACCTTTTTTTTTTTTTCCTTTGGAATCATACTTTTTACCTCCTGGGATGGAGTGATTTCCAAAAGTACCAGATTTCCTGTGTCTCATTGCTGATGGAATTTCTTTGATTGGCCTGGAAAAGTAAATACCTTCTCTTTGAAACCGGCTGAAGTCTGGGTGCCCATCTGAAGGCCTGCTGAAAGACAGAGCCTGGCCTGAGGGTCGATCTCCACATCAGCTGATATGTGTGGCTTTTGCTTTATTATAAGCAACTTTAGGAATGCTTGTGCTGAGACCAGAGCTTGGGTGGGGATGTCACCAAGCAGGCACCCAGCTGCTGGCTGGCTCCTTGGAGGCATCGCACATCTGAATCACCTGTCCAGCCAGTCTCAGCTGAGCAGCCTCTCGTTTTGCAGACACTCAGTGTCCTGTGACAGGTTCACGGTGGCCTGGGAGGGAACATGGAGGGTCTGCCCGGTGCTGGTGAAACGTGGCAGTGCCATTTGTCAGTGCTAACTGGATCTCTCCTGAAGTTTCACCTGAGCTTCTTAAACTGCACCTGCCAGTCGTCAGTCCCCAAGTTAAGACCTGCAGATTGGAGAGAGGAGTTGAAAGAAAGTGTGTGGATGAAAACTTAGAGGAGAGCTTATATGTGTAATTCATTCTTCATACAGTGTCCAAGTCGATTTAGTACCAAATTATAGTCATAAAATGATAAAAGCGCAGCATTCCGCACAAGTTTTTTGAGTAAATTATTTACTTCCCCTCTCTTTCACTGTTCAAGCCATGGGGAACCTTTTATACAAAAATATAAACATATGAGTTCTTTTCTTTTTGGGTTTTGACGATCACTTTATTTTTCCAACCTTTTAAGATGCTGTAGATGCTAGATTATTTCATTTTTTAAGAAGGGCCCACCTAGAGACTAGATAACCGAACTGCAGGAGCAAATACCCAAAGCGTGGAGCTTTCATCACCGCGAAAGTTTTCTGAAAATAAAAAACCCACGATCTCAAAGTTTAAAGTGTCAGATTCTATTTCAGAATTTTTACAATTAACCCAAAGTCTCATACAAAGGGATGCTTTAAGCGGCCTTCTCAACATTTCAGATGCAGGCAGGTTCTCTTCCCCTCCCCGATGCTTTTTCCAATCCCCTCCTGCCAGCTCCTCACAAAGGGAAAAAAAGCAACCATTGCCTCTTGTTGGCAGTGGAATGTATTCAGTAATTTACTTCCCAGCCAACTACAGCCATGGCCATTGCCTCTGGGCACTTGTTCAAAAACGCAGAAATGAAATAACAGATTGGCCAGACTGCACACAACTCCCCAGTCACAACGCTATTATCTCCTCGTTCTGCCACCCCCATTAGGCTGTGGCCTGGTAGACCGGATGGTGATGAGGACTATTTATGCAGCTCATTCCTGTCCTCGGTTCAGGGCTCCCTGCCCTCTCCTGTTCATCTTCCTGTGGGTCCCTGAAGGGGCCAGGACCTTGAGATTCCCTAGAGCATCTTAAAGGGTTGCTCTGCCCACTTCCCGCCCGGGAGAGGCTGCTGAGGGCTGAGGACACAGAAACAAGACAAAGGAGCCACCTTTTTCCATTTGTCCATGCCCCACCTGTGAATGAGTAGTGTGGGAGAAACGCTGTATGGGTTTTACTGAATATCGAGTAGTTCTCCATTGAAGTTATTTTTAACTGTTCTATTCAGGTCAGTGTCAAACCCAGCAGTTGCTTCACTTCATATTGTGGCCCCTCCTCTGCAGGGGCATCTCCTGCGAAGCAGATTTCTCTGGACAGGTGACTGTATGGGAGGGGAGGGTCTCTGGCTCACCAAGAGAGCCTTGTTTTCTGACGGCTGCCTTCTGATGACATTACTTTGCAAGACTGTAGACAAAGGAGACAAAAGTTTGAGGAGGGTGTGGGGTTGCTTTCTCCCTTGGTCAAAGTGTTAGAGACGTTTTGGAACTCAGATGATGAGTGGTCCAGAGAGCACCTTTTCTCTTCCGGAATAGTCTCTCCTGGAGACCAGACGTGATTCTTTGTGGTGGTTGGCTTTTGTGGGGTGATTCACGTCCCAGTGAACTTCATCTTTTCTCCTGTCTTAGTCCCATCCATCCATTCAGTACGGCACCAGAATCACATCTTCCATGAGTGAGTGATTCTTAGAGAAGGTGCAGGGTTGGGGTGATGTTACTTTGTTTTGCCCCCAAATCCACTTTGACCCACCTGGAGGGGGAACACGACTCAAGTCAGATGAGACCGTGTGGGGCCCAGTGGAGAACTACTGATGCAGCCCTGCTCCCTGTGGATTTTGGGCCACCAGCTGGTAAAACCTAGTGAGGACATTTTTGTCAGGAGACAGTAGCCTTGCACTGAAGATGCCGGAAGGAAGGGAGGGCCCAGCTGAATGGCTTTTAAACAGAGGTACTCTCCACTGGAAACAGCAGGATCTGGTTCAGGGTTGGCTTTGGGTTAATCCATCTTGGGAAGGATTCTTCTCCTATGAAGGTTTCTGCTGGGGCCGTGTGGGAGCTGGCACCCCCAGTTAAGAAAGAGCATTAAAATGAAAACATTTAATTATGTGCAAGATGGCTTGTATTAAATTTGTTATTACTGTTGTTTCTTCTGGCTGATTCAATCCTAACCGCCCTGTCCCTTCCTCTCCACATCAGCTCATACCCCAGACAACAGCTTCCTGGGATTCGTGGTTGAGCAGCACCTGAACTCCAGCGACATCCACCACATTAACGAAATCAAAAGGCAGAACCAGTCCCTGGTGTATGGCAAAGTGGATAGCTTCTGGAAGGTGAGTCACCCTGTGTGTCTCTCTCTCTGAAAAGAAGCTCGTTTGGGTAATTTAATTTAACTTTGATCTGGAGAGTAATCAAGCCAAGTGCCCACGGCTTAATGGGGTCTGCTTAGAAGTAAACAAGGGTAGGCAGGGATTGGGCCAGTCAGCGCCTGGGTGTCTCATAAAGGCTATACCTGTACAGAGGCTGCACAGCAGAGCCCCTCACTCTGTGCCCATTGGAAGTGACATGTTACAGCTTCTCTCTCATCCTGTGCTTACTTCCGGAAGCCAGGGCCCCACAGGGGCTGGAGGCCTTTCTGGAACAAGGCATTGCACAGAGGGACTCTTTGCCAAGTGACTCATTTCCTCTGCCTTCTGTTAAATGGTTTGTAAAGGTAGACAGCTCCCTTTGCCCGGGGAGGGCAGTGGCCCTCACATCCTCTTGGCTGTGATCAGTCCTGTGGTCAGTACTCGCAGTGGTCGGTACTCAACTCACCAGGAAAGAAAGATGCCTGCCTGGGCTGACCACAGCACTTTGACTGGGGACATCTTGGACGAAGCAACATTCTTGGCCCTGGGCCAAGGCCAAGGTTTGCATTAAAGCATTGGACCATCAGGCCCTGGAGGGCCTCTTGGTCCTCCTGGATGATTTCCAGGACACATCTAGGGAAGGTCCAACAAAAGAGGAACCCAATTGGGGTGTGACCTGTTGACATGACATGCAAATCAAATCTGCCTTCATATGCAAATGTTGTGATGTTTTTGGAGGATGTGTTTGTATGAGATGAAATGGTCTCCAGGACTTCAAAAAATGTGCCTCTTCTCAAACATTAAAGTTAATTACTTCCTGGAATGATCAAGAACTGTGGTCTCATGTTTCCATGTCACCTTTGCGAAGGCAATTAGAAATCTGACCGCTGAGGGTGCACAAGCAATGAGCAGGTAAAGAATCCCCTGCTTTTGGTTTTCTGACCCCGGGTTCAGAAAAGGGAAGGCAGTGTCACCCCATCGTCAGTTCTAGAATGCTAATTATGCGGCAGGGACCACACATCAGCCTATTTCCATGGAAGCTGATTTATTTCCAGATAACTGTCTTTGCTTTAAAAAAAGAATAAAACAGCTAGAACTCTGTCCTAATTTAGTACAGTGGTTTTCCACTGAGGACAGTTTCATTTCCCCAGGGGACATCTGGCAATGTCTGGGGACAGTTTTGGTTGTCACAACTGAGGGGAGGTAGCCCTCACATCTAGTGGGTAGAGATCAGGGATGTGCTAGACATCTGACCCTGCAGAGGGCAGTCCCACGACAAAGAAGTATCCAGCACAAAATGTCAGTGGTACCGAGGCTGGTAATAAGATTTATTTTCTAATCTGTTATTCCACGTTTTCTCTCAAGTAAAATAAAATCAGTCGGGATGATAAATTGTTATTTAAGATGTTCCCATGAGTTGATACGTCTTGGCTTCTTTTGTGTCGAAATCTACCCTGTGTGAATAGAGCATTTTTCGGTTGATGTTCAGGCTGCCGTGGTTGGAAAGGGCACATTGGGCGTTCTCATTCTCAGATCCGTTGTCGCATCAAGTGAATGGATCAAGGCACTGGTTTTAGGAAGACATGGGCTCCTAAAAAAAAAAAAAAAAAAAAAAAAAAATCAACATAGCTCCCTTCTCCCCCAGTACCTGCTCTAAAAAATAGTTTCCATGTCTTCGTAGACTTGACCTTGAAATTATACACTTTTGTCTTGGAACAAGGTGTAACTTGTTCCTAGGTAGAAATTTTTCAGTTTCCCTGGGAAAACAAACTGATAAATTGGTTCTGAAAGCTTTTAGGTTACCGTTTTTTGGTCAGAGTAATACTCCACTAAAAGGATGATTTCCTTGATGCCAGTCAGAATCCCAAAAGTGTCAACCACATTGGCCCAAGTGAGTTGGGGTGTGATGTGGAAATCCCTCTGAAACTAGGCAGGTGACCTGACCTGTGTGCTGGGCGTCACCCAGATGTTACAAAAGACTGAGCAGCGTTGTGTCTCTTAGAATTCGTTTGAGTACCAAAAAACTAGGGTGTTCCATTTTAATACACTGTTATTACCCAGCATTCTTTGATGAGAAAGGACCCCAAAGATGTAAAAGGTGGTGAAGTTTTCACATAAATTCGGGACATCGTTTCAGACTTAGGAACATAGCAAAGTATGTGAGAGTTGAGTTTCTTTTCCTAAAACTTCCCCATCCCGCAGTACCTAGCAGATGTGCGCGGAAAACAGGTGCCCCTTTAAGTGTGATGTTTCCAGGGTCGCAGTCAGCACCGACTTCAGCTGGCAGGACCAGGATGCTTTGTGTATTGATTTTCCCATCCGTTGCCCCTTTCTCTCCCCTCACCCGACCTCCTTTGCCTCAGACATCTTTGGGTAGGGGAGCAACACCATCAGCCCTGGGAGGGTTAGGATTGCCATGAGGGCGTGTGGGTGGGCATGGTTTTGGACCAGATGAATTGGGAGGTCCTCCCTCATCCTCAGACTCTAGAAATTCTGAAGATAGCTGCCGTGCTATCACTGCAACTCCATGTCCTCCCCCAACTCTTGAGGGAGTCCCACCTGCAGAGAGACACGTGGATGGGGAAGGCCACCCCATGAGCCCTCCACCCTTGGCCGATTGGTTCAGGAGGTTGTCCTCCAACCCAAGGCAGTCCAGCTCACATCCGTGATGCTGGCTCAGAAAGCCAAGCTGGATCAATGGAATTCTTCACTTGGCATTGTGAAACAGAGCGGCAGTGAGCCATGGGGACAGAAATCAAAAGGATGTGTCCAGAGTTGTAATGAAGCCATGGCAGAAGCCTTCCAGGAGCCCAGGGATGAGGAAGCAGGATTGATCTGGAAAGGGAGGTGGCTCTGTCGAGAGAATGATGGAGCTGAGCTACAGGGAGGAGAGGTGCCACCATGAGAGATGTGGGGTGCTTTGGAGGGGCTAGATAGGAGTGCAGACAGACAGACAGACAGACAGAAACCCTCCATGCAACCTGGAGAGAAAGGAAAAGCAGCTGCTGGAGTCCCCGGAAACATTCTTGTTCCGAATCATACATCCCTTTATCACACTCTGTTCCCTTGCAGTATCCTGAGTTATTTCTGTTCCTTGTAGTCATGTGAAGGATGTCTTCTGAAATATGTCTTCCTTGCTTTCCAAATGCCTACTAAGAAATATAGTCTGTTAGACATATGGGCTCAGCAGGAAAGGGCTATCTCTTCAACTCCTCCCATCAGCCCCTAGTTCATGGGCGAGGTACCCTGTGGTCTTGTCCTGATGTCGTAATACACAGTGGAGAGGTGCCTGGGAGAGAGGACCTTGCTGTCTGACTCCAGAATCCCAAAGATGCCAATTTGAGAAGTATCATGGCCCAAGACCCTTAGTATCAACCAAGACTGTGTACAGTCTAATCTCAAATACAAATCTCTTTCTTAGCCTAAGAGCCCAGCATTCTAGGTTCTTGACAGTGTGGTCATTGGCGTCAGCTAACACGTGTGCCTGTAAGAAGAGCTCTGTCCACTGTGGCCGAATTCAAAGTCCTTTAGCAGCCTATTGCCTCAATTCATCAGGGAATGAAAATTTAAGACAATTTGGTAAAAATAAGAGATTTTGAAAATTGGCATTAGAAATGAAAATTAATTGGAATCTTGCTAAACTGTACTATTTATTTCCATGTTCCTTTAAAAATCATATCCCGAGCACAACTGAATCTTCTGTGGATTCAGCATATTTATGGTCCCACCGTGATGTTCTTGATACTCCTTGATACACAATTGCAGCCAAAGTAAATGTCCTAAAGAGCTTGCTCTGAGCCCCTCCAGGGAATAAGCGTAGCCTCCGGACCGCAAGCTGGGGTTCACACATTAGCCTGCGGTTCGCCAGCCTGAGAGGTAATTAACTGCTCTGAGCCTTACATGGCTGACCTGTGACACGGGAGCAGTAACAGCTACCGTGTAGAGCAGGGCTTCTCAGCCTTAGTGGTACGTGTGAGACACTTGGGGTCTTGGTAGAAAATGCTGGTGCTGACCCAGACCATCTGGGGCGGGGCCGAGACCCTGCATTTCTCACAAGCACCTGGATGATGCTGGGGGTGCTGTTGATCAAAGCACAGGCCTCGGGATCTCTGGGGTCCTGTAGAGTGCTTGGCCCTGAGTCGCTGGCAGATCAGTGAATAAATAATTCCTTTTTCCTCTTTACTTTTGCCTTCCTGCTACTCCTGTCAGACTGCCAGCTCTCGTGTGACTTTTTATCACTGGTAGTGCCTGATTCCAGTCACCTGCCAGGCTCCCTCCCCATGAAGCACATTTGGAGACGTTGCTACTGCTGGTCTCTGGTGCCTGGCCCCTTAGAGAGGGGCACATCTGGTCCACAGTGGCCTCTGAGAGGAGGCGAGAGGCCCAGTGTCTTCTTCCTCATCACCTGCTGTCTTAGCTTGTACAGTCGGCGTAGTGGTCAGGAACGCAGGCTCGGCGCCAGATGGCTGGGCTCAAGTCCTGCCTGTCCCGCCTCTGCCTGATCTGGGGCAAGTTGCTCAACTTCACAGGGCCTCGTTTTTCATGGGGGTGACGATCATTCAGTCTCTGTAGTGCTTAAATGGGGTAATATATGCGAAGTGTTTAGAAAACGGCCTGGCACAGAGTAAGTCTAAACGTTTGCTGCTGTCATAAATGTCATTATTGGGATCAGATAGGAAACAGAGTTGATAGGGATGTGAGATTGGGGGCAGGGGGTATGGCGGGTGGCAGGGTAGAGCCTGTGGGAAACTGGCAAACAAGCCTGTTCAAAGATGCTCAGGTTCCAATTTTTGAACTATGTCAGTGGTTGGCAAACTCTGACTCAGGGGCCAAATCTGCTTTTGTAAATGAAGTTTTATTGGCACACAGCCACACCTGGGTTGGTTGTGACAACCAACATCCATTGTCTGGGGCTGCTTTTGCTCAAAAGTGGCCTAATTGTATAGCTGTGACAGGCACTGTATGACCAGCAAAGCCTGAAATTTGTATTTTCTGGACCTTGACGGAAAAACTTTACTGACCCCTGAACTCCACCACATCCCACGTAAACCAGGTCCCTCTTGGAGGGCACCTTTGGCCGACAGTCCCAGGCATGGATTTCATCAGAGGCCTTTTAGGCTTGTTTTGGGGTTCTTGGTTATGTTCTGTATGACTGAGGCTTATGGGTAAGCAATACATGGAAAAGGAAGTGTGAGATGTTACTAAAATCTCTGCTATTGTAAAGACAAGGCTCCCACCTTGAGCCTGGCTTCTGTTAGTAGCAGGAATTCAGCGGCAGCTACTGCTTATTCAGTAACTAATGCATTGGTAATAAGCGAGGGCCTGATTTTAGTGTGGTGTTTACACTTCTCTGAGCCTTTCACAGCCATCATTTAGGGAGGTGCGTGGTGACTCCTGAGGAAGCCAGAGCAGCTGTTACCTCCTTCACCTTCCTGGTTTCCAGAGGAGAAACCGGCTCAAGGAGATGGAAGGACTTGGCCAAGGTTCTACTGCACATGGTCTGACAAGCCCAGAACCAGGGTCAAGCTTCTGACCTCCCCTTTCAGAAACTTGCCTCCTTGGCTCCACTTGCTGGAGGAGCTGTTTCTCTGCCCCACCCCTGGAGGGTGAGTCTGTGTTTAGAGCAGGATTCAGAAGCTAGGAAGCAAGGTCTGCGAGCATGACTTACGTGCCCAGAAGGCGCCCTGGGCAAATACTGCTGTAACAGGTCACACGTCACTCCCGGGTGCTCAGCGCACACATTGAGGACATCAGCAGCAGCCTCGCAGCCAGTTCTGCACAGAGTAAATACGCCCGATTTGAGCACTTCAAATTGTTCCTGGCTCCAGACCCCAGCGCCTGACTCGCCCTAGCCCCAGACGGCCTGGCAGCAACCAAAGTCAACCGGTCTCAACTGAATTTGGAAAGCTCCTTTTTATTTAGATCTCAAAGACTGTGGTTTTAAAGCATCCCCTATAATGACACGTAGCCCACAGGCCTCAGGGCAGGGAGCAGGACGATTTTTTTCACTTGTAATATAGTTTTATTATCACACTTCAATTATGAAATAATGAAATTTCCCAACAAATATCCTGCGGAACTACCATTTTTTCCAACAAAAATGGTACACAAATGTGGCTGCTCCTCACATTCAATGTTTACCCCGTATTCGAGTTTCTGATGAATCAACTATACGTTGGAATTCTGAGGCATCTCCTTGTTATACTAGGCAGTGCATTAGAAAAGAGATAATAGTGCAGTTAGTCTCTAATAATCTTTTGAGCATCTCTGTAGTTAACAACCACTGAAGAAGAAAGTGCAAATGTGCAAATGAGAGAGAACAAAAGCAGTTTCTAGACCTGTAGTGTGTAGTAGAGGATACAAACCCATAGCCCTGCAGAAATGTGATACTTCCTGCCCTTCTTAATCCATTCTCCACACGGCAGCAGCAGGCAAGATCGTTTTCAGAATTGAGTTGTGTTCCTCCTTTTCTCAAAAACTCTCCGATGGCTTCATTTTAAACTTTTACAGCACGTTACATTTCCGGTGAAATCCAGTCTCGAATTTAAATAACCGAAAATAAATCTTTAAAGTCTCTAGACTGGGTGACTTCTGAGTCTCAGATAGAATGCCATTCTAAAAACTATGTAATTATCTACCTCACTAATTTGGTTGACTTGGGCTTTGCTTAAATTAATGCAAAATTGGAAATGGGAGTAGTTTGGGGAAATGCCGTTTTATTTCGTCATAGGAGTGAACTGCTCTTAGTGTATTGTTTTAATGAACTGCCAAAGACCTTTGTCATCAAAGACTATACTAAAATCCTTGAACAGAACACATTTTTGTAAGTAGATTAAACCTTGTCATCCTGTCCTTTAAAGTAACTTGGCCAGACTTTTCTTCCCAGATAAGGTGGAGATAAACCAGATATATTTAACCCAACCTTAAGTCAAATTTGCCTATGCATTTTGAAATACAAAATTGGAATCTTTTTGAAGTTTTTCTGGAAAATTTACTGCAATCACAGCTTGCGGTTCTGGTTCCAACCAGAAGAGCATTCAGAAGCATCCCTGTATCTCCCTCAGTTTATTCCTCATTTTGGGGGGAGGGGGAGTCAATCAGAAAAGACTCCTGCATGACTGTACTTACCGGAAGCAGGGGGCACATTGCTTTTCCCTGAGGAGGACTTCAGTGGACCTCTGCAGATGCAGCCCCTCCAGACAGCCCTTGCCAAGCCTCGGTCACCTGTCCCTGCTGTTCTGCCCGGCTCAGGACAAAGGTGGTCACCCCACACAGCTTTTTCCCACATTCAAGTGCATGTTTGGGGGTTGGGGGAGGAACCAAGAAGAGAAGCCAAATGCAAAGAGAAACATCAGGCATGAATCACTGGCTTTTGAGATTTTTAAGGGCTACCGTCCAGGGGACTTAAGGATTTTTCAGAAAAAGCCTTGGCTGAGTGCTGGCTATACCCCACCCTGGGTGGCGACTGTCATGAGCTCGTCTGTGTGAGGAGGGTGTGCAGGAAGAAACCCTGTCTTGGAGCTCGGAGAGCCTTGGGGGCCTCTCCCCATCTCATCATCCTAGAGGCCTGTTCCCCGTGTCAGCCAGCTTTCTGTTTCCATCTTTAGCCCGTTGAGGTTTCCCTGTCCACTGGCAGAAGAGAGCATGTCCTCTCCGTCACTCTTTGGGTTAAGCCCAGAAACATTGATTGGAGACAGCCTGGAGCGGTTGGAGGAGCCCTGGGTGGGAAAGCAGATGCCCGGTTCTAATTTCAGCTGCACGGCTCGCTGGCTGCCTGTCCTTGGAATTCATTTGCCCTCCGGGTCTCACTTTCCTCATCTGTAAAATGAGGCAAAGGACTGGATGTTCTTTTCTTTTTTTTCCCCAGAGTTCCATGACTGTATAATCTGAACTCCTTCTTGGCTGCCTCTAATTCTTTCAAGAGCAGGGGCAGAGGGAAAATGGCCCACAGGACAACTTTATGGGCCACCAGAAATAGGGCAGCGGGGTGATAACTGGGCCAGGCCAGGCACAGAGTCCATAAAACTCCCCAACTGGGGAAAGGATGAGGTTGCTGGATTTAACATTCGTGTGTGTAAAAGAGATTTTAGGAATTCATTGACAGTAAGCTTATGTGAATCAACAGTGTGGGGAGAGGCCAAGAGTAGGCAGTGGACCTTCAGTGGTAAAGAACGAAGGACTGGTAGATCCCATCCATTTGGGGGCACCTAACGCACTCCAGGGTCTGGCAGTGACTTCCTTCCTCTGGAAGACTTCCACCTGGAGGCTTGGGGTACTAAGAGCATGGGCTGTCGAGCAGACTGGTGGGGTTCCATCCTGGCTCTGCACTTGACTAGCTGTGTGATCGCAGGCAGGTACCTTAGGCTCCCCGTGCCTCTGTTTTCTCATCCAAAATGGGTAGTAATACTAGCACCTACTTTGGGGTTCTTACAGAGATCAGATGAGTGAATAAATACAAAGCTATGGAAACGATGCTTGGTATCATTAAGGTCTGTTCATTTTTGCTGTTATTATCATCTAGGCAGATTAGAGCCTTTTGATTAGAAGGCGTACCAATGTGGGGAGACTCAGAGCCATGCTTTATGAAGACTGGTTGAAGACACTGGCATGTCTGGCCAAGAAAACAGTGAGCTTGATTGAGGCTGCAGTGGGTGAGTGCGAACCCCAAAGTGGCAGCAAACAAATGAGGCATCAGATTGGGCCTGAGTGACCCCCAGAAGGACAGAAGATAGACTGCTCCTGAACTTCCCAAGCTTTCAAGGAATATCAGATGAAGCATAACTCAACCGTCAGCTCCGTCCAAAGAGAAGGCAGGCCACCTGGGAAGCCGTTAATCCCCCATCGCTGCTGGCTGAAGGGACTTTGGCAGGGTTTTGGGAGAGGTGTCACTGATGCCAGGGGATGTTGAGCCGCCTGAGTTGCCTGGCAACCAGAGAGGATGCATTTCTGGAAGGCAGATGGGAAGGGGCAAGAGGAAGGGAGACAGGAGAGGGACTCCAAGGAGGGAACACCCCCACCACCACCATTTTTGTTTAGCCAGCACAGTATTTTTTTTTAATTGGGAAATTTGCTGTTTGGGAATGTTCATCTGAAAAGTCAGAATCTCCAGTTTCTCTTGAAAATATAGGAGGTGTGGCCAGTTGGACTCTCATTCCTCACCAGCCAAAGAGTGGCTGGGGCCGAGTGGTGGGCTGTCCCCATTATGGGTTCAGGGTTGTTGTGGGGACGACAGTCCTTTGGGGCCATGTGTAACCCCCATGACCTACTGGACCCCCACAGGTATTTGAGGTTGTGACGTTGCACTAGGGAGGCCAGGCAGGAGCCACCACTTTTGACTCGAGCTCTCGGGGAACAGGTTTCCCCTGGAGAGGGCAAAGTGACAGAAGGAACTTTAGATGGAAGTCTGTCAAGTTTTGAGGCTTAAGGGAAGTTTTGAGAGGCTGTCTTCAGCCTGTGGCTCCAGCAGGAAGCCCAGGTTCTTGAAATCTGTGAGACTTTGCCTTTTTCTCCTTGTCAGGGCCCAGCCCTGATACGCCCACTGCCAGGGTGGCTTCTGCCAAGTTGTCTTGTGGTTAAAGCAAAGGTTCCTCTCCAGGGCGCTGGGAAGGCTTCCTGGCCGCGATTCTGGACCTGGGACTCGGAGCCTGTCGGCAGACTGCTCTTGCGTAATTTAATAAAGGCTTCCGATTCCTTCCCACCTGGGAGTAAAAGCCTTTCTTCAGGACCCAACTGAAAGAGCCTCCTGTGGCTCTCATTTCAAGCAGCAGCTCTGTTGTAGGTCCGTGCAGGGACCTGGCCTGGTTCTCCAGAGAAGCATTGATTTAGGAGGGGTTTGGCTGAAGTGATTTCCAGCCTACATTCCAAAGAAACACAGGAAAGCTTAAGTTGATGCTTAGAATCTAGGTCAGTGTTAAACAGACTTGCTTGATCGTACATGCCACCTGGGAGTTAGTTAGCTGAAAGGAGCCCTCCGCAGCCTCATCTCATCCCAGTCTGCAGGGAAGGGACCTGGGAAATGTATGTTGCTCCCAGAGAGTCTTTTAAACAGGCGAGTTTGAGAAACACTATACTAGGTAGTCAGAGTGCTCCTAGATCAGTAAAACCTCAGTCACTTCCTTTCCATGCCTGGTGGATGGTTGCCGCACAGCCGGGAACCACCCTGTGCAGTGGAAGACAGGTGTGTGCCCTGGTTTTACCAGCTGCATCCCGTCCTCCTAGCCCCAGGCCCATCCCCCAAGGACCCGCCCTCTTATTTACCTGTGATAGCCAATCACCTGAATCCATGCCAGGGTGCAGTCAGCTGGTACCCATTCCAGTGAAGTCTCTCTCAAGAATGTTTGCCTTTCAACCTGGTGATTCAAATACGAATTTGTAGGAATTTGAGAGGTACAGAGAACTTCCACACGGCCTCATGAAGTGTGTGTCAGTTTTATAGGTGATGAAACAAAGCCTCGGAGACATTTAGAAGAAGCTAATCCACCTTGAGGTAGTCTTCTTGTTGCTGCTCCTTTTGCTGCAACATGTACTTTTGAGGGGTCACCGACAGTCCAAAGGTGTGAATGATGAATGGTGGAATTTCAGACCTTGCTGCAGGTGGTTAGGGAGGCATTTGAGAGCGTAGGGGAGGAGAGTAGTTTTCTTGGTGCCCCTCAGGAGAACCACCATCCAGTGGCCCAGTCTGTTGGTGACTGGCAGCCCTCCCAGAGGCATAAACAGCTACATGGAAATTACTGGAGCTGGGAGAAGAAAATGTATCAAAGCGTTGTGGGTGAAAAGAGGCCCCTTGTGCTCAGCAGAGGGTCTCCTACAAAAGCCAGGACTGGCTTGCGTAGCAGCAGGCTGAGGCAGCCAGCCACCACCCCGAGGGTGGAGTGCTTCTGGAAGTTTCCGAGCCACTGCCTGCCCGCTCTAATAACACTGGGAGGATTTCATTTGTAGCTCTTAGTAAACACAGCTGTTGTGGTTGTAATTTGCCTCAAGGCTTTTTACTATTACTCCAATCCTAATGGTTTGGCAACCCATCTGGGAAAAGTGGGGTTTAGGGAGGGGAAAAGAACTGCTGCCTGAGAGCCAAGAGAAGAGCAGCGGCTGTCTGTGGGCAGAAGCCACTGAGCGAGTCCCAGCGCGTGGAAGCCGTGCTCCACGGAGGAGGAGGAGGAGGACATGGCTGCATCCCAGGGAGTGGCCAGCGGGTCTCAGGTTCCCACGTGCTGGGCTGCACAGGGAGGAACCAGAGAGCCATGCTGAGATGAGTTATAAAAGCGTTGCACGATTGTTCCCTTCAAGTGGAGAAAGGGTTAAGATCGTTCTTGAATGGAGAGATATAATGCCTGTGAATTTATGACAGTCGGAACGGCGCGCCTTCCTGAATGTGAGGAAGCGCAGATTTATAAGGACAACTGAGATAGCATACTGATGATATTTCCCCCAAACAGAACATTATTTAAGCATAGCTTATAGAAAAATTGTTTTGGATGAGAATTCTAGGCATCGTTCGAGTTCTTCCAAAAGTACAGTCACAACTAGAGGGGGCGCACCTGTACTCAGCCGTGCCGCGCAGAAGCTGGTTGGGCCAGGAGGACGTGGCCACGCTGAGAAATACGGACTTACTGAGGGGCAGAGGCAGAGCTGGCCGATGGTCCCACACACCTGCTGGCAGTGTCTCGGCCCAGCCAAAGTTGTGCTATCCCAGGAGACTTGAGAGGTGTAGAGAGATTGCCCAGGACGTTGCCACCAATCCAATTCAAAGAAGGCTTCCTGAGGGGGAGGAGAACTTGGATGTCTTTGGTTCAGGAATGCAGATCCCTGAGGCTGCCTGGCTTCGTACTGGGAGAATGAAGTTTATTTTCTTGCCGGAGAGGAGCTCAGACACACCTAAAAAAGCTCGCCTTGCATCATCCCTTCCTTGCTTAGAAACTCAGCAAAGAAAACAAACTCATGGCAGTAGAAGGAAATGAAAGTGTGGATCTCTGGCTGTTTCTTGGAGAAAACAAAAGCCAGAAAGAAGTATGATCAAAACGAGTTTAGAGGCAATTCAGATTATAAAGCCAAAAATGACAGTCAAAGAATCCAAGTGTGTTGGACCGGTTGGAGGAAATTTGACCTCTTCCTGGTGCTGTTTGCACGGCCGCAGGGCCCAGGTACATAAGGTGTCTGTGTGAGTTGGCACCCGGATAGCTTCCCACACCAGTTGGAATCCTTGAGGAATCATTTTGGGTAAAAACTGAAACTGTAGGATTCACCCTGTGTAACCTTCTACATCAGCACAAAGCCAAGTCCTTGAGACTTTGAAACAGACCCCGGAAGGATAGAGCTGGTTGATAGAGTTTTATAGTGAAAATACAGATTGGGAGCATCTTTTACAATGTAGAGTGATTTCTGGAAGCAGAATTCACTATTTTATTACAAGAAGAGGTATTATGACCTTGAGAAACCGTGATCAACCAATAGAGAAGATACTTTTGAGATAATATGTATGTGTCTCAAATCGTATTTAGCATCTATATACAATTTCATACTTAAATAAAAATCATATAAGCAGCATATGCTCATAAAATCTGGCTGTGCAGCCCTGAGTACTGAATGAATCCACCTGTACTCAAAATAACTCAGGACTCGCCCCTCAGGGATCCTGGTCCAGCCTCAGGGACAGCTGAGCTCCAGGGACACGGGAGTTATCCCTGGTCAGTTGGAATTTTTACAGCTGGCTGGCCTTTGCTTCCTCCTCCTCTGATTCTCTGATTCTGTTTTTAACTAGTTTGAGCTCCTTGGAGAGGTGGTGATGATTATGGCTAATATCTGAGCACCTCCTGTGTGCCAGGCATGATCTTCACAATAACTCTGTCAAGTCAGTGCTGCTATTAAACCCATTTTCCAGGGAGCAGCTGAGGCAGAGGCTGAGGTCCCACAGGTAGTAAATGGCTGAGTCAAGATCTGAATGGTAGACTGCAGCCACTACCCTGGATCCCCTCCCAGCAAAGGGACTTTTTCTGTAACTTCTCCTTTTTCTCCTGCCCGTCCCCTCAAATCCCAGGAGCCTGAATATATATCCATGATGGCATGGGATAGATTTCAAGAAAAGTTCTAGAGTATTCTGGGTGGGAACTTAAAATCCCATGTACAGAACCGAGGAACTGAACTGGTGAAACCGTTTGCCTCTGTCCCAAATCTAAAGACGTCTCAAGACGAAATCTGTCTGTTTTCATTATATTTAAAACATTTGCCATAGAACCGGTTATTAGGAACCTACTTGGACCTACAGGACCTATCAGGACTCGCAAAGACATGTCTGCCCTTAGGGAGCTGGGAGAGACAAATACTGACCTGGACAAGTGAAAAAGTGGGGGAAATTCAAAAATAAAGTTAAAAACTAGGTGGAAGGACACAAATGAGCCCAAATGGCTTTTGAAGGTGTCAGGACTTTAAGGATGAGAATGAGGCTGGCCCCTGTAAGGCATGAGTGATGGTCCATGTGTGGGTGGGGGTGATAAGGTTCTCATCTTTTATACTTAGTCTCTTATTTACCCTTGGCAAAGTCAGATTTAACAGGCCCTTCAGCCATCTGTAGAGCCCTGGAGGCGGGCACGGCAATTACGAGCGTGGGCTCCAGAGACAGAGAAGGATTTGTGTCCAGGCTCTGCAGCTTACTCATTGTGCATTCTTTCACCTGACCCTTAACTAATCTAAGCCTCAGTGTTCCCAGCTGTAAAATGGAGGGAGTAATTGTGCACAACTCACAGGGATTGCTTGAGGTCATCTGTGCGCATGAAAACATTTAGTAGCTTCCTGGCATATAGTAATTGCTTCATAAATATCAACGTGACGATGTTGTGACTGTTGGTGGGGCACTCGGGCTCTGGGGTGACAGGATGATTCCTGAGTCCTTTCCACTCTGCATCCTCACTCTCATGTGAACTCACCTGGCTTCCAGCCTCTTGCTCACCTCATCTGCAGGTCCACCTTTCTCTCTCTCTCTCTGTCCTCTTTCCTCTCTCCCCTCCTCATCTTCCTCCTCTTCTCATGCTTCTCTTGACCCTTTCTCCCTATTTTTAGGTTTTAGCCTATTAACTACAGTTTGATGAAACAGTTGAGAAGTATCTGCTCGCAGAAATGCATGTGCGTTTGTTCTGAGTATTTTATTATCTTGTGATGACTTGCTCATATTACTTGTCTCCAGGGTCAAGTGTTCCCTTGCTAGTTTCATTCTTTCAGGGATAAGATAGGAGGGAAGCGTTATTCTGGCCATGACCCAAAAGACAGATGAGCCACAGCTCCGGAGCAGACACAGAGGTCTCAGTGGAAGTGGCTGCTTGTCCTTGGGAGGAAACATCTGTAACTTGGGAGGGCTCCCTTCCTCCAGCTGGATGTAGGGTCCAAAGAATTCAGTTTCACGCAGGCAGACCAGTAGACCGAGGCAGCCCGCCAGCACCTGGAAACCCAGAGAAAGTGGTACTGTGGGTGAGCGTGGCCTCTGATGGGGTGGGAGCTCGTCTTCCCAGCAAGCGGCTGTGGGCTGGATGGCGGGCTTCCTGAGCACAGGCACCAGGGGTCTTGTTCTCACTTGATCCCTGGTGCTCAGCCAGGCCCTGACCCCAGGAAGAACAAAATAAAATTTGAAGCAATAGCAACTCCAATATTTTGCAGTGAGAGAGAGAAAAAAGAAAAAAAAAATGTTTGCATCTTGGAGCTATGTTCCTGCAGTGAAGGGATTAGCCATGGGCTCTGGGCTCAGTCTTGACTCCATCACTTGCCCTGTGGCCCTGGGTATGTTTAAACCTCCGTAAACCCAGCTTTCTCATCTAATTTAACGGTGCCTGGGTCATAGGACTGTAGAGATGAAGTAAGGAAGGTCAGGAAGTGGTTCGTTCAGTGTCTGCCATGTAGTAAGTGCTCAAGGAAGACTGGCTGGCAGCTTCCTCTCTTGATTGTCTCCATCTGGGCTCAGCTTTTGGTGACTGAAAAGCAGGTGCACCCACCCTGGCCTTGCTGTGCTGTGGGAAGTGTCCTTAAGAAAGTGGAGGACAAGCAAAAAAACCCAAAAGTCAGCAGAAGGAAGGGAATAATAAAGATCAGGGAGGAAATAAATAAAATTGAGATTAAAAAAACAATGGAAAAAAACAGTCAAACCAAAGGCTGGTTTTTTGAAAGAGTAAATAAAATTGACAAACCTCTGGCCAAACTCACAAAGAAGAAAAAAGAGAGAGCACAAATAATAAAAATAAGAAAAGAAAGTGGAGGCAGACCCCTCCCCTCGCAGAGCTGTAACTGCCCAGTAAGCCGCCTGTCTTCTCCAAGCCCCAGTTTTCGCATCTCCTACATGGCAGGTTTGCAGTCAAGATCTTGCAAGAGGAGAGTGTAAATGCTGGTGCCGTGCCAGGATGGAAGCCAGCCTTTCTGTGGTTATGTCTGAATCCCATATTGCTTTCATGGCCATACATATGGTTAGGTGCTGCCACATTAGCTGTTTTGTGTTTGCCCCACCCCAGCCAAGTGGGTTATATTCAATTTCTAACTTTGCAGGCGGCAAGAACCTTGTTTCATTCATTCTTTCAGAATAGATGTGTAATGTCTGCCAGACGTTGTTCTAAGGTCTGGTCCTGCAAGAGGAGATAGGGTGTAAGCGTGCCTTCTTGGAGCTTATATTCTAAATAAGGGAAATGAAGGTGCTAAACCACTAACTAAATACATGGTACAGTAGTCCAGTGATACGTTCTGTGAGCAATAATAAAATAAGGTAAGGAAACTGAAAATGATGGGAGTTGCCTTTTTTGCAGGGACATAGTACTTTTTTTTTCTTTAGCATACACCTGCCCCCTCCCCAAATCCCAGTAAAAGTTAAGTCTTTACAAAGAGAAAAGCCAGTGTCATTTTTCATGGAAATGAGTTTCAAATTCTTCTAGAACTATGGGAAGTTTGAAGTCATGTCTTTGGCCTGATTAAAATAACTTTCTAGAATGATTGTGGTTCCAGGTACCCAGGTAGATGTCTGGAAAGAGTGATGGGTTTCAGAAATGCAGACATTTTTTGGGACTCCCTCCCAGGCCCCTCGGTGTATGTCTTAGTCTTAGCTGGTTCAGACCTCACAGTCAGCTCTTGTGAAGTGGCCTTCAGAGGTTTGCTCTTCCCATTTCAATTTGCAGTTCTTTAGAAGCTGATTTTTAGCTGTGTGCATTCCCTAGCCGTGCTTAAGCATGAACCTAGGTCTTTTCTGGTAAAAACACATTAGAAATGTCTATTTTTAAGGAACATCGTTATTTGCTTAATAAACCCTGGTTATGTGAAGTAAGTTTCGGTTTGGGGGAATTGAGAAGCATCTTTATGAGATGGCCCCATCAGTAATGTTAGCCCTGGTGTGATGTGGTGGTTCTCAGCCCCAGCTGCTGCTCCTTGAATTGCCTGGACAGATGTTCAGAATCTCAGTGCCCAGGTTTCACCCATTCCAAACCAGTTAGATCAGAATCTCCATCTACCTGATAAAAGCTCCCCAGGTGATCATAGTGTGCGGCCAAGGTTGACCACCACTGTTGTGTCTTATGCGAAGGATCAGGGTGCCAGGGTGGTTTTTAGATGTAGCACATATCAGAATCACCCAGGAACTGGGCAAAAGCAGGTACCACCTCTAGAGACTTGGAAGCAGTAAGGCTGCGGAGGGCCTGAGGATTACAGATATTCTAGGTGATTTTGATGCAGATAGTGGGGGAACCAAACTTAGAGCTTTTCAGCCTCTGCCTCCCCAGATGATTCTAAGCTATTTTGGAGATTTGAGGATATGCTGGAAAATTGAGAGTAGACAGAAAGATCTCTTGATCGACCTGCACTTCTCAAAGGCTTGAGTAACTTACATCTGTCACTTCCTTGTCCATCATGCTGAGACCAACAGTCCTTGGAATTTGAGGCACCCATGGTGGCCAGGCACTTCTGCCCCCACAGTTTGAATTGTGTGCACATCAAATGTCAGGTTTGTCTGCAGAAGGAGGGTATAGCTCAAGTGGTCGAGCACATGTTCAGCATACACAAGGTCCTGGGTTCATTCCCCAGTACCTCCATTAAAAATAAATGTAATTACTGTCCCCCTGAAATAAATAAATAAACCCCCTCCCATTTAAAAAAAAATCAGATGTATTTGTTACCAAACCTGTTTATGCTACATACTTGTATTGTAATTATATCATTTCATTAACAATTACATAAACTGATGAAATATGAATGTGAAAATGAGCAGTCACTTCTGTACAGACTTAGACTGTAGCTTTGGAAGGATTTGATCCAAATGAGTCCTCTTAAAAAAAATTGCTGTTAAATTAGGGATGATTGAGACAACAGTAAAATAATGGGGAAATTCATAAAGATTTTGAGGCTGCATTTACGTTGCTGTCCAAGTATTTTTAAGTTGATACACACCTTAAAGAAATTTCAGCAATTGTTATTTTAGATTAAAATAAAACATTACTGGCATAGAGGTATCCCCTTTCATTTTTGTCTGCTTTGAAGAGTTCTTTGAGCAATCAGATACCTCTCCCTCTTGTCAAATAAGAAACAGTGAGCAGTGATATCTGCTCTGGGTGCGGGAGAGAAGCTGTCGTAAGCCATTAGCACAGTGATACAGCACTAATTTTCTACCTGCGTAGACAACGTAAATAATTTGGGGAAACTTTCTATTTTTCTTATAAAACACAGTACCTCTAGTTTAAATCAAACACTGAACTGAAAGGAAGAATTAGTCAAGGACCTGTCACCCAGCTATTGAGCTGAACTACACTAAAAGATTCGCTTTTGAAATTGCCTTTCTGCCCCCCACCCTACCCAGGCTGTTGTCAGTGCTGCCGTTGTCCGCTTCTGCCACTTGTAGCCAGTTGTTATTTATTATACAGTGGTTAATCTCATCCTTGACACATCACAGGGTTCTCAGTCAGGGATGGGCAAATTCAGGCCCACAGGCCAACCACCTAAGCTAAGTGTGGTTTTTATATTTTTAAATGGTTGAAAACAAATCCAAAAAAGAATAGTAATTTGTGACCTGGGAAAAAATACAGGATTTTAGATTCCATATATAAGACAGATCATAAAGTATTTGTCTTTTTCTGTCTGACTTACTGTTTCACTTAGCATAATGCCCTCAGGATTTATCCATGTTTTCCACGAATGACTGGGTTTTGTTTTTTTATGACTGAGTAATATTCCACTGTGTGTGTGTATGTGTTTTTATATATATGCACACACATTGAATACAAACATGTATTTAATGTTCACTCACATTGTTGTGTGACCACCATCCATCTCCAGAACTCTTTTCATGTTTCAAAACTGAAACTCTGCACCCATTAAGCAACTTCCATTCCCCTCTCCCTCCCAGCCTTTGGCAACCATTACTACACTTTCAGTCTCCATGAATTTGACGGCTCTAGGTATCTCATATAAGTAGAATCGTATGGTATTTTTCTTTCTGTGACCAGCTTACTTCACTTAATGTCCTCAGGTTTCATCCATGTTGTAGCAAGTGTCAGAATTTCCTTTCTTTTAAAGGCTGAATAATATTCGTGTGTGTGTGTGTGTGTATCACATTTTCTTTATCCATTCACCCATCAGTGGATACTTAGGTTGCTTCCATATCTTGGCTGTTGTAAATAACGCTGCTATGAACATGAGGGTGCATATGTCTATTCAGATGAATGTTTTCATTTTCTTCGGGTACTCAGAAATGGAATTGTTCGATCATATGGTAGTTCTATTTTTAATTTAAAATTTTAATTTTTAACCTCCATACTGTTTTCCATAATGGCTGCACCCTTTACATTCCCACCAACAATGTACAGGGGTTCCCTTTTCTCCATGCCCTTGGCAACACTTGTGATTTCTAATCTTCTTGATAACAGCCACTCTGACAGGTGTGAGGTGGTATCTCATTGTGGTTTTGATTTCCATTTCCCTCATGATTAGTGATTTAGAGCACCTTCCTGTGTTCCTGTTGGCCATCTTTTTATCTTCTTTGGAAAAATGTGTATTCTGATCAGCCCATTTTTTAATCTGATTGTTTGGGGGGTTTTGCTGTTGAGTTGCATGAGTTTATATATTTTGGATATTTGCCCCTTATCAGATATATGACATGCATTTTAGCACAACTGACTATCCTGCCTCCTTTAGACTCTCTCACCTCTTACCATTCTCTATATAATGTTACATATGAAACAGGAGAATCTGAAACCTAATACCTGGCCAAAAAAACCAAGCAGGTAATGAATAAGCATTAGAAATTTCAGGTCCGAGGGGAAGGCATAGCTCAGTGGTAGAGTGCATGCCTAGCATGCACAAGGTCCTGGGTTCAATCCCCAGTACCTCCATTAAAAATAAATAAATAAACCTAATTACTTCCCCAACATACATACATACATACATAAATTTAAATAATTAAAAAATTTTTTCAGGTCAGCATTTATGTCGAGACACCATGTAGCTATTAAATCACAGTGTATATTAAATCCAAAGAGAGTGAAGAATAAAAGGATGACTGGCATGTTGTTAATCACCTAGTCCTTCCTGTGCCGTTTAAAGCCTCACTTCTGGCTCCCAATCTGAGAAGTCCTCAGCCACTGAGTGAGTGGCATGTCCACTTTAGATGGGCTCCGTGATGTGCAAATGTACATCCAGCAAACTGGGGGTGGAGGGCAGTATTGTTTTCAATGCCACCAAAAGACATTTGAAGTGGCAAGCTAAGCCTCCAACACCCAGTTCTAGACATATGAGTATGATTTGTTTTTAAGATGCATATAAGGTTGGGTATTTATAAATATATATCAACACATGCATAGGATGTGACAATAAGAAAATGAAAAGTCCTTAACAATAAAACACTAGAGAAAGACAGTAAAACCACTGGAGATGAAGAATATTGAGCGTTCTCAGGAAGAAGTGAAATACAGAAAATTAGACTCTGACAAATGCTTATGAAAAGAAAGATAAACCTAGCATTTTTTACTCAGGGCATATAAAATGGGGTCATATTGACCCTGATAGAGAAGATAGAGAGCAGCTAAGCAGAAGCTGTGCTAAGTAACACAGTCCCTCAGAAGGTGAGATAAGCTGTAAGAAGCACCTTGTTATCAGCCTGAATCCCATCAGAGTAAGCAGTGGAAACATTTTGATGTGCTGGCAGAAATCCTCAAAAGGGTGTCAGAGCAAAAATTTGATGCAGAGTAAAATAATGAAGTATTTCACAATGTGCAGAATTAGCTTGTGGCTGGACTATAAGTGTCAGAGTATGAGCAGCTGTCAGAGGCAAAATATGAGATATTTGAACAAGCTGTTGGTGGAAAATGTGGAAGGGAGGAATGACCTCACTGATGTTAGAAGAAATGCTATTCAAATGAGTAGCTGCATAGATAAAATGTTGCAGTTAAAGTTTCCCAAAATCGAAATGTTGCAGTGGGTGGGTGTATTAATTAAATTTGGAATTTTATTCAAATGTTAATATTAGATTACACACATATACACTGTAAAAAATGATTTCTCAGATAAATTAAGGGTTTTGTTTTTGTCTCGTTTAAGAAAGACAGGCAACTCAGGGCTGCTTTAGTGGCCTATCATCTGGGATCCAGGCTGTTTTTGCCTTTCTACTCTGTCATCTTAGTAATGGCATCCATCCTCAAAGTTACTTCTTGATCCAGTACAAATGCTGGAGCTCCAGCCATTAGGTCCTCAGTCCACTTAAGATGAAAGAAGAAGAAGGGAAAGATAGAAAGGGTAGACATCTCTGCTAAGGCAGCCCTCTTCAAAAAGTTTTCTTGAAAGTGTACCTAGTCTGGACCTGCCCCAGTTGCTAAGAAAACTGGGAAATGTGATCTTTTATCTGGAACTATTGCTGCCCCCAAATGAAAGTGGAATTCTGTTCATAAGCAAGAAGAGTGTAGCCACCAGCTGTCTCTACCACAAAGGAGTTGAGTACTAAGCTAACCCTTGTATTAAATGAAACAGTAGGGAGGCTAGTGCTATTGCCCAGGACATGCCTGCGTGGGACATCTCAGGATAAACCAAAGTTGGGGTAAAGATAAAAATAAAGAAGAACAAAAATGTTATCACAGTAGGAGTATGTCAGAGATCCCTTGGCCAGAGAAAAGTTACGTATATGTTCTCCTTACTAAATAAGGTGTACAAAAACTAGGTTTCGTAGAGCGGTGGTGAAGAGCTTGGTTCCAATTCTGATCCTGCCGTGTAACTTACTAGATGACCTTAGGCAGGTGTCTTGATCTGTCTGAGCCTCACCTTGTCCATTGGTAAGCTCAGTAATGTGGCTCTATGTCTCTGCTAGAAGCTCTGTTCAGCCGAGAACAAGAGAGCTGGCACGATCTTGCTCATACCACCTCATGCTGGAGGGAGGGGGACCTATCACACTCACCCTGACCCAGTCCTGAACCACCCGGAGGAGTTATTTGGTGAAGGATAAGAGAAGGGGGCTGGAATAGTGGGAGGAAGGAGCCGTCTCCGAGCCACGGGGAGATGAGTATTATATCCCCAAGAACTCCGTAGCCAGAAGAAAAAAAATGGATCTATGAATGGAAGACAGTGTGCATGGGAACCCCCAAAGGAAGGCAACTGATGTGGTGATTTTGGAAGAATCCAGATATTTTCCACACATACAATTAATTCTGTGATTACGGCAGTCCCAGTGATAAGAAATCAGGAAATACCAAAATCCTTACCTTCACTTTGTGGGGGTCAGAGCCTTGGATTTTAGAAGGATGCACCAAAGGTGAATAAAAGAGAGGCAAAGAACTAAAATGTGAACTTAGAGGAGTCCAAAGATCAGAAGTTACTGTCTGTGTCTTTTTCCAAAAGTCAAGGAGACCAAAAAAAGGGGGAGGCGAGGGGAGTAAGAGGTTCAGCGTTTAAGTGTTTGAGAGCTTTTCTCAGAGTGCACTATAGTGACTTACGTATTGTTATCATGGAAAGTATCTGATAAAAGCACACTAGTGAGCCGCCCCTCTACCCATCACCCAGCTTCACCAATTATCAAGTTGTGGCCAGTCATGTTTCGTCTTTATCCCCTGCCCAGATTATTTTGTGACAAACCCGAGACATCTTATTTTATCCCTAAGTATTTCACTATGTACCCTAAAATATAAGGACTCGAAAAAGAGTAACCACATTCTCACACCTGGAAACAATGAATAATAAGTTCTTAATATTGAATCCACAGGGTTCAGATGTCTCAGATTTAGCCTCCTATTTTTTTTTTTCATTTTATTCACTCAGGATACAAATAAGATCCGCCCGTTGTGATTGGGTCTGTTCTTTAAGCCTTTTTAATGGAAGTTTATTTGCAGAAGAAACCAGGTTATTTATCCCGTAGAGTTTCCCACAGTCTGAACTGTACTAACTGCGTGCCCGTGGTGTGGTTTACCGTCTTCCTCTCCCTACTGTATTTTCTGAAATTGGTAGATAAGACATTCCGGCTTGATCAAATTCGGGTATGACTTTTTGCAAGGCTGCTTCATAGGTGTGCTGGGTATGAACGTCAGGAGGTACGGAAGTCTGGTCATTTTGTTTTCCTTGATGTTCTCAGTCATCGAGAATCATTGCCCAGATCCGTTAGGTCATCAGTGCTGGCAAATGGTGAGATTCTAATTAAGCATCTTTACGAACTCACTTAATTTAAACGTAGTTCATGTTTTGCAGTCCGTTGAAGTTATTCCTACTGATATTATATTGACTTTAAAATTTAGCCTATTTAAATTTCATAAATGCTAAGTTTGGGAGCCTCATCTAAGGAAAGAGACCTGGGTAGCATTGGTGCCGAGCTGGTACCCTCTGCCTTTTCCAGCTTTGCCCCTTTTTTGAAGGAGAGCTTTCCCACTTTAATGTCTTTAAGTGGAGTCAAGCCTCAGCCCCTGTGCTACCTCCATATGCTGAACCAGCTGAACTTTCAGACCCACCAGCTAGATAGGTTCTCCGGTGGATTAATTTTTTTTTTTTTTTCCCCTGGAGACCCAGAGGCCTACAATCATGCACATATGGTATCTAATGGCTTGGTGAGTAACTGAGTTAATGTTGTGTGAAGGTGACCTGAATGAATTTGAAATCAGAACTAATATGGAATATGGCATGCTGCTCCTAGAATAAATGTGGATATTTGTGTTCTTGCCTAAGTGAGTGTTAGGTAACTCCTAGCTATGCAAGAAGCTCTGTAGCCCTGAGCTCAGAAATTCTGTCAAGGACACAGGAGATCAAATGCCTTTTCTTGAACTTTTTTTTTTGGCAGAGGTTGGAGTCAGTGGAATTGCTGGGGATTGAGCGCAGGACCTCGTGCATGCTAAGCATGCGCTCTATCACTGAGCTATCCCCTCCCCCCTTCTCTTGAACCTTTTTAATGAGGACTTCCCCTTTGTCACATTCTGCTGGAATTCAGAAGCTCACATCATCCTCCTTTTCCATTTCCTCTTTCTTAATTGAGCACTGCAGATGAGCAAGACAGATTAGGCGGTAGTGTGGTTTTATCAGCTGTACCCAACCCTTCCTTCTAGGAAGAACATAGATGCCAGTAGGACTGGACTTGCCCAGGTTGTTTCATTGTGGGCCAGTGGTTATTTGCCAGCATCTATTTGGGGCCAGATTGCTACTGGCCTTCAGTTTGTTCTCGATTGTTGCAGAGATGTCGGTGGAAAAAAGTTTGAGTCAGTCCCCCAGGCTCTGGCTATTCATTTGTTGATAAAAATGTATGGTACTGTGCTCATGTTATGTCCATTTTAAAAACATTGAAAATTACACACAAATATGTTCACATTTTTTCTTCTTATGTCCCACTGGGTCTTCCCAGGCCCGCACTGTGGAGTGCACCGTGTTAGTTAGACTAGCCCCTGTCTGAGCGCACAGTGCAGCCGTGGTACCCTCCAGACAAACCACACACCAAAAGCAAAACTCAACTTCAACTTTTTTTTTTTATTAAATATCTAGTACATGTTTATTAAAAGATGAAAGGGGGAGTGGATTTTTTTTATTGAGTTGATCAACTAATTAAAATCAGAAAATGCAGAAAGAAATTAGTTATTTTTAACATATAAGTTTACATTGTTTTCAGAAATGCAATTTTATTTTGAATCTCATGGCAGGGCCCCATAACCATTTCAAAGGTAGTAGGACTTTTTTTTTTTAATTGAAGTATAGTTGATTTACAATGTTGTGTTAATTTCTGGTGAACAACATAGTGATTCAGACAGATAAACATATATTTAAATTTTTTCATTATAGATTAGTACAAGATATTAAATGTAGTTTCCTGTGCTATATAGTAAGACCTTGTTGTTTATTTTATAAAGACAGGAATTCTTGAAGGACTTTAATCTGACTCTATTTCCACTAGTATCTTCATGGAATAATGTGACTGTGACCAAGGACAAAGTCAAATCACGTTATACGTATTAGTATAGTACATGAAAATTCAGTCCCCACCCCCAACCCAGCAAAAAAAAAAATCTAAAATAGTGGTCACTGATTTTTGCTGAAACAGTCACTGCAGAGTTCCTTTAAAACATTACATTATTTGGACCCAGGTCTCCCCGGAAGTGGGCTACTTCCCACTCTACACTGTTTCTTTTGCTGGATAAACATCTCTTGTTCGGTATTGGTTGTGCCAATTCTCTGACTTTTGCTGCTCTTTGTCTTGTTTCAGACCCCAGAGGTCTTTGCTTTTTGGATTCCTAACTGTTTCATTTAGCAGCTGTCTCCTGAGCAACTTCTGATGTTGCTGACAGGGACGAATGCTCAGAGATATATATGACTAGGTCCTTGCCTTCCCCAGAAACTGGGAGTCACGTTGGGGGAGTAGACACACCCCACCCTCATGCACCACTGAAGGAGGTAGGAAACGGGCCAGACGAGAGGATGTCGGTCTGGTGGCTGGGGGAGGTGGTAAATGCTTGGAGAGGAGGGGAAGCAGGTGCTTGGGCAAAGTGTCAAAAGTGCCACTTGAGTGCATCACAGCCGTGGACTCGGGATGGAGAAGAAAGGCTTGACAGGGTTGCAGGGTCCCGAGAAGAATGCTAACCCTGGCACAGCTCTTTGTAGTTTAAGAGTCACTTGTCCACATCATCTCATGTGGTTTTTTTGGACCTCTCTGGAAGGGAAGGTGGTTATCACCTAAAGAATTCAGGTTTGAGTGAGTGAAACCACTTACCCAAGCGCACACAGCTGGTCAATGGCAGAGCCGATGCTGAAATCCAGGTCTCCTGGCTCCGGGTCTCTCGCCCTCTTTTCTGTGCCTCCCTAGGGCAGGTTGGGGTGAGCGCTGGTTTGGGAACAGAGCTTCAGAACTTGCCTGGTGCCTGGGAGATGGGGGTGCGGAGCTGTTGACTGTGTGGGAGGGAGGAGGGTACAGAAAGAGTGAAGGAGTTTCGAGGATGATGGACAAGTGTGAGACCTCAGCTTCACATCCCCAGTATATTTTAATTGTTTCAGTTTTCAAGCGCC
The DNA here is from genome assembly GCF_036321535.1 of Camelus dromedarius. Lineage (NCBI taxonomy): Eukaryota > Metazoa > Chordata > Mammalia > Artiodactyla > Camelidae > Camelus > Camelus dromedarius. Next base: position 17,469,792 of record NC_087439.1, read on the forward strand.
TGCTTCTAAACTAGACAATTTAGCTGTTTTTTTCTAAATATATTTATTTGCAGCATTTTAGATTCAAATGTGTGCTAATTAGTCTGATGACTTTTATTTTGCTAACCACGTTTTCAGAAAGTCAGGAATGAAGGGAAGAAATTTCAAGAGGCATGTGATTTGTTTCAAGGAGAGGGAAGGAGGAGGATATTTTTAGCTTCCCCCTTAAAATCAGTCCTTTGCTTAAAGACCAGTGGTTAGCTATCCTTTGAAGGCAACATCCTCTGCTGTGCCAAAGTCAGAATCCCAATCTGTGCCCCGCAGCTTCTTCCAAAAGCTCAGAGAGATTATCCCTGGAATTTGGAAGGTTGTTCTTAGTTTGATTGGAGCAGGGCAAGGAGAGAGCCCGAGAGAGAGAGTCTTATGTTTTAAGTGGCCTGGCTTTATCGCATGTCAGCTCCCAGCCTTACAACAAAGATGTGTTGACACTTGCTATTCTGAGGGGAGAGATTATGCACATTATTACCAACTGACACATCCATCATCATGACGCCGTGGGTATTACTGCGTATGGCACCGGGCTCAATGCCTCGGAGAGGAAATTTAACAAGCACAGCCTTGCACAGTAGATCTTAAGACTAGAAATTGGAGCCAGTGGTGGAAGCAAGCCCACGTGGGCCCCCCAGAGCTGGGATCCCCTGGGTCAGGGACCCAGCCTCGAGGACAAAAGACTCCTTGGTGGGTGAAGGGTCTGCCCCATTGCTCACGGAGCATCACACCCTCCAAGTTCCATGGTTTGCCCTGTCTCAGCCGGGACAAAGTGCTGGGTGGGGTGCTTTCAGAGGCCTGGTGGAGAATGGGGTGCATGGTGGCGTGTGTGTGTGTGTCAGATCATGTGGGGGAACGATGACCCCATCACACAGTGATATAAAAAGTCTCATCTGGTGTGTGGGTGCTCCTGTGAGATCCTAGGGCAGGTTGACTCGTCCTTTATTTTACAGATAAGAAAACTGAAGCTTGGGAACTGGCCCAAAGGTCCCACAAGATGTTAGTTAAAGAGCTGGAATAAAAACCCAGGTTGCTTCATTCTTGACCCCAAACTGCCTTCTCAATTTTACACAAATGTGGGTGGGTCCCCAGAAGGGACCAAATAACTTCAGATCAGCGTGGGGGCTGGCCCGCCCATAGGAAGGCTGTTTCCAGGCAGAGACCAATTCCCCCGTCTCCTTCCTCTGAATGAGAAGCAGGGTGACAGGTGACCCAAGTCTGCCATCTGCTCTGGGAGACAGTGTTTATGCTGAACACCAACTGCTGGTAAGAGCCCCCAAGCATAAGGATCTTCAGAAAGCCCCCAGTCTTTTGAAGCAGAACTGTTTATCCTACGCATAGCAGTTCCAACAGTGAGAGAGCTTCCTGGCACGTTAAATTATGTCTTACTCAGAGATGAACTCCTCTTGTGCAGACTTTGCAGTCAGGATCTGGGACAGCACCAGCAGGCACATTTGTGACCTGTCTAATCTTTTGGCAGTCCTGGTATCCCCAAAGAGGTGCTTTTTAATATTCATTAAGTCTCCAAGGAGAAGAATGCCTCCAAATATAACCATAGAATCAAATCATTTTATTAATTCTCATAATCAATCAAGCACTAAAGGAAACTTTTCTCAGCCCCAGACTGTGTGTTGCTGTTTCTCTACAACACAGTGGCCTGGTCTTGTGTCTTTTGTGATTCAGAATCAAATTGATGAAGCTAATCTTCCCACTCCCCTCCCCATCCCCAACCTTGGCGAAGTCCAAAGAGAGGCAGGTGCGTTTTCAGTGCAGTGTAAATCCTGTTCTTGTGTGTTTGATTCTGCAAACTCAAACTTCCCTTCTCGTTCTCAGCTGGGAGAGAATAGCAGGAGGGTGAGGCCTGTGGGAAACCCTCCTTCCTTTTTTTTTTTTTTTTAAATTGAAGTATAGTCGGTTTAAAACGTTGTGTTTATTTCTGGTGTACACCATAGTGATTCACACACACACAAACACATATATTAATTTTCATATTCGTTTTTATTATAGGCTATTACAAGATACTGAATATAGTTTCCTGTGCTCTACAGGGAACCTTGTTGTTTATTTTATATTAGTAGTTAGTATCTGCAAATCCGAAACTCGCAGTTTATCCCTCCACACCCCCACCCTTTCCCCGCTGATAACCGTAAGTTTGTTTGTATGCCTATGAGTCTCTGTTTTGTAAGTAAGTTCATTTATGTCATTTTTTTATATTCTCATATAAATGACATCATATCATATTTTTCTTTCTCCGTATGACTTACTTCACTTAGTGTGACAATCTCCAGGTGCGTCCATATTGCTGCAAATGGCTTTATTCTTTCTGGCTAAGTAGTAAGTAATGTCTGAGTAGTATTCATTCATGTGTATATATACACACACACATACATACATACATACATACATACATACATATACCTATATGTATATGTATACATATGTATATACACACATAAATATATACCATAACTTCTTTATCCAGTCATCTATTGATGGACATTTAGGTTGTTTCCATGTCTTGGCCATTGTAAATAGTGCTATGAACACTGGGGTGCATGTATCTTTTTGAATTAAGGTTCCCTCCTGGTACATGCCCAGGAGTGGGACTGCTGGATCATATGGTAACTCTATTTTTAGTTTTTTAAGGACTCTTCATACTGTTTTCCGTGGTCGCTGTAGCAAACTACATTCCCACCAACAGTGTAGGAAGATTCCCTTTTCCCCACAGCCTCTCCAGCATTTACTGTTTGTGGACTTCTTAATGATGGCCATTCTGACTGGTGTGAGGTGATACCTCATTGTAGTTTTGATTTGTGTTTCTCTAATAGTGATAATGAGCATTTTTTCATATGCCTATTGGCCAATGTCTTCATTGGAGAAATGATATTTGTTTCAACCGATTTTTTGATTGAGTTGTTTATTTTTTGTTGTTGTTATTGAGTTGTATGAGCTGCTTTTATATTCTGAAAGTTAAGCCCTCATCAGTCACATCGTTTGCAAATACATTCTCCCATTCCATAGGTTGTCTTTTCGTTTTGTTCATAGTTGCTTCCTCCTTAGAATGAAGGATGGAGATGTGCACTGTCCTGTAGACATGGGCTCTGGCTCACATGCAGTTTTTACGTCCCAATTTCCCAACAAAATGGGGCTGTCTCCATTCATCCCACCTCCCAGATTTCTACATCGTCACCAGGATGACATGTGCCCTTCAGGGCTGCCAAATTTGTCATTGTGATTTTGGAGACAGGTGTTATCCTTTTTTTCCCCCTGGTTGTAAGGGAATCACATGTAGGAAAGTTAGAAATTGCAGGAAAGCAACTCCTTTTCATTCTGTACAGATCCAGGTTAGATACATGCTCTGCCAAGTCACCTCGTGGGTTTTCACTTGTGTATCTTGCTTTATATGGACGAAACTTTTTGAAATTATTCAAAAGCATTCCTCGATAACCTATGAGTAAAGGTGGATGGACAGAAACGGCTGCACTGTCCAGTAACGTGACTATATGAGGAGCACTGATCATGGCAGAGTCAGCAACAGACCCACAGAAGCTGACACTGGAAAACGGAAAATGGCTTCCTGTTGTTCGTTACTGAGAGAGACCAATAGAAAAGTTTTGTATTTTTCCGTTTTACAAAAAAATGCATTAAGTGATTAAAAAGTATTCCTCTGTCACTTTTTTGTTTTCACATGGTCATATTTTCATTCCTTACTGACACGGTTATATAGATGATATACACAGAGTTCAGAAAAGGAAATATTCAGTCTACATTTCTTTTCTGACCATTATACCTGTTTATTTCATTTCATGGCTATTACTGAAAATAGCCTTTGATCTAAAGGAGGGGGTGTTGACAAATGATCCCCCGCTGGTGTCAGATGCTCCGGGTACGTCGCAGGTTTTCAGCTGGAGAGCAGCCTCGGTCTGAGTCTTTAGAGAGGTGGAGGTGGAGAGTGAGTTTTTAGAAAAGTGGTCCCACTGTGAGACAAGGGGTCTGCCTTTTGGAACCCCTGACATTGGCCCTCTTGAGTTGAGGGAAGCTCTCTGGAGAGGGGGCAGCTGTGAGGTTAACAATCAGGGCCACACACCCAGGGACCATGAGCTGGTGGGAGAGGGGACCTGGGTGGCCATCTGCAGCCACTCCGCCTCCTTTCTTTGGCAGGGTGTCGCCCTTGGGAAAGCTGAGAGGAAGGTGCTTGAAGTCATAAATTCAGAAATCTTGGAATTTAGGGCTCAAAGGACCTTCAAATCATTAAGCCCCTCATTTTACAGCTGAGAAATTTGAAGTTGTAGGAGATGAAGTCAGTTGTCCATGCTTGTCTGGGTAGTTCCAGAAGAAGTAGAACTTATACCCAGGTTTCCTGCCTCCCAGACACTGAAAAGCCTTGCACTGCCTCATCCAAGATTTTCCTTTGGGAAACTAGAGAAATTCACAGAGGAGAAGTCCAGACTGGGGGCAAGAAGTTGATGTGTGGTGTTTGCAGTTGATAGCTGCAGCATGGTGAAATTGTGGTTTATGAGGAAACTTCCCACTCCTGGACTTCTGCAAAGTGAGAGAGAACACTGAGTGAAAATGGTTTACCACCTCCTTTTTTTTTTTTTTTTTTTTCTTCTCTCACCCACCACCCACCTCTTCCCTCCATCTGCACTTTCGCCGCTCAGAAGCATTTTGCCCTGTGCCTCTGGCCCTCTTGCCTTTCTCGGTTCCTGCCACCTGATAAAAGGAGTGGAGAGAGTGATCTTGAGTCCCGTGGCCGTGGCCTTCCCACCAGTGTGCTTGGTGGGATGACAGTATGGCCCTCCCTCACCTCTCAGTGTCCCCGCCTGTAACATGAGGCTCTCCACCACACACTTTAGGCATCAGTTTCCAAACTTCAGTCATCAACACCAAATCATGACTTTTGTTATATCCATACCCCACCTGGACTATTAATATTTTAAATGGGCTCACTCTTAAAATAATTACTTTAGCTTGGTCCTAAGTGATTATTGTCCATGAAATCACATAGACATGTTACATATGTTTTTCTGAACCACATATAAATAGATTTATAACTGTTAAACAATTTTTCCATATTTCACCTAAAATCACCTTGTATACGGAACCATTAAGTTGCAAGAGTGGGATTCCATAGGAAACAAGGAAGAAAATCTCTTCTCCCTTGAACTGTAGGCTCTTCTGCCCCTTGGATACAATTTTGCCAGGTCCTTGTAACTCTCAAGTAATAAAAAACCCTTCTGTGACTGTTAGTCCCAAGAATAATCCCAAATGCAATAATGGAAGTATCCACTTCAGCTTAATAGCAGAAACTCTGAACATCACTTCAGGTTAACGCCTTCCCTCTAGAAGTGCTGCTTCGCCCAAGAAACCGGAAGTGGAGATGGAGGTGTGGCATCGCTGTTTCCCCAGCTTGTACGTCACCTTCTCAGCCTCTCAAACCAGGCTGCTGTTGGTTCTTCTGACAGGTGTGGTGGGGAGAGGGTCGTGGTGCGGGGAGGGCAGGTAAACTCTTGCATGAATGAGACTCAACACCGTCAAGTGTTAGTGCTGCCTGGTCTCAGCATGTGTCTGACGCTGGTCCTTCTCTCTGGCAGGACTGTTGTGGGTCCTTGGGTTCTGCCTCCTCACTTACCTGCAGTAATTTGTTCCCTTATCACAGACGATGTCACCTCAGACTGATCATTGGCTCCCTCTCAGTCCTCATTTCCAGTAGCCTTCACTCCCTGTGGCCCCTTGGACAGAGCCCTTCCCAGTTGGTCCCAGTTGGGCACCCTTCTGTTGACTCCACACCTGCACCAAAAGAAATGTGACATCCATTCCTTTGAGAAGCTCTGGGTGCTCTGGCCCAACCCAAAGCAGGCCCTGCTCACGACTCATCCTTCAGGGTGTCCTCCTGACCCCAGTCTCGGACCATGAGTCATTGCGAGGCTTGGGTCAGGCACTGATCTGTGCAGAGATCCTCAGAAATCCCCAGGGCTGTGTGCAAAGCCCTCTAAGTGGTCCCCTAGAGGCCCTTCTAACCTGGTGAGACAGCAGAGGGAAACAGGCCCACAGCACCCCCAGGATGGCCTCCCTCCTCCCCTCCCAGATTGTGGGGATGTGGGCTGGCGGCTCACCTTGGGGACACTTGGTACCCGTACCTTGGTGGCCTTTGGGACCTCCGTGTAATTGGCAGAGGAAGCCCACGTTCACACTGTCACACCCTCCAAAGGTGTTCTGCTGCTCTGCTGCACCAGCACCCAACCCCAAGGCTCCAGAATCCTTCCCTGGAGATGCACAGGACGGTCCCACACAGCAGCCCGGGCTCCTTTGACTTAAGACAACATCTGATTGCCAGGCGAGGGCCAGAGCCCATCAGGATAGCATCTCCTCCCCTTTGTCAGGAGTGGACAGGCCTCTAGGTCAAGTCCATTTCATCCTTGAGTCACTGACCCTGTGGAGGTTCCATAAAAAATGCTGCTTTGGTTTTGCCCAAGGGCCTCTTAGTTTTCTAACCGTCCATCATGACAGCTCTCTCTGTCACGGAACAGTCTGTTTCTGTGGTTACAGCCCGGATAGACTGATTAGCGGAGCTCCTGAAGAAGCCCGGTGACACATTTAGGCCTCCGTGGTCTGCTTTCAACCTTTCAGCCTGTTTCCTGAGCACAATCGCATAGCTAGGGAGCTTAGTGGCTTTCAGGCTGGAGCAGAGTGAGGCGACATTGTCCCTGAGTGACTACATCCGTGTTGGTGGGGAGAAAAGCCAGCTTCCCAAACTGAAGACCTCCTGCCTGTCTCAAAGCAGAAAGGAGGCTGTGTCAAAGGGCTTCTTGTTCTTACAAACGGGCTGGCGAGTCCCTGGGGTCCTCTGAAAGGCATCCGTTACATAGCTGAAAGCTCCAGTGCTAAGGAAGAGGAATCCCAGAAACCTGGCAGCGCTGGGGATGGGGGAGAACACTAACTAGCTAACCAGCTGGTCCAGAGGGAGAGGCCTGGGCGCGGCTTGGTCAGTGACGGGAAGGCCTCAGCTGTCTGGGGACTCATCGCTCAGTTGTCCCATTCGATGGTTGGCGGGCAGCATCAGCACTCTATATCTTAAACTAAAGGTACACATTTAAACAGCTTTTAAATGCATTTCATGATTCCCAGTTCTAGCTCCGCACACGCAGTCGGAGTCTCCTAGAACTGGGAAGCGACATTATCCCGATCACCAAAGCAGGGCTGATTGCTCTTTCCACATGACTCTTATTTAGCCTTCGAAATCCCCCAGCTGCTTTCTGTGGACCAGAAACCAAAATCTTCACCTGACCAGACAGTGGAGAATAAACAGTAAGTCAAGCACTGGGGAGGGTTCCTCCCTTTCACTCGCTTCCACGTGTTCTGTGTCCTCCATCCCAAATTCAAAGGCAGGTAGGTTCTAGAACCACTCACATCAGACCTGAGTGCAGCCTGTGTCCAGCTCACGATTCACCCCCTGCTCTAGGCGAGTGGTCATTTATACCAGGTGAGGTCCAGTCGAGAGTAAGTGTGGAGCCCAGGACAGCCAAAGGAAACAGGTTCCTTCTTTCTATTTTCCCTGAGCGCATACCTGGACCACAGGCCAGGCTGGAGTCAAGAGAGCAAGGTTCCCCTGTAATTACTGAGCAGCATCTGTCTCCTAGAGGGGTAAGGATTGGGGGATGGGGTCAGAGGTGGGTCAGCTTTAAGAATCTCAACTTCCCGGGGTCTTCCAGAGCCCTCGGAGGCCTGAGTAGGACGCAGCAAGGACCCCCTCAACCCCCCCACCTTAACCTTGGGAGGTTACTTGAAATAAATGAGCCAAGGACTGCAAAGACTTGAAATCATTCTGTAATGTAAATTGTTTCTGCTTCGCTGCTGAAACTCACAGAGATTTGCATTTTTAGAACTTGACTTCTAATCTTGGCATAAAAGACTTTTTCATCTTGGTTGAATTTTCGACTTTAGCAGCAGGCAGATGAGGTAGTTTCTTTTTGTCTGTCTCTTCCTCCTTCCCTTTTTTTGACCTCAGCTCCTCAGAGAGAACTCCTTATGCTTGGTCGCTATGTTAAAAGGAAAATGAATCAACTCTGAAATACATCTTTTAAGGTTTGCAACTCTCTTTTTTATTTTGATTCACACACACCCTTAGGTAAAGTCATGGACTTTAGTTCATTTGTTGGGAACTAAGGTTTTGTGGTAGAAGAACTTGGCTCCTGGAATGTGACTGGGAAGATGGGCAGGGCCACCTTGGGTTGGAGCCGGGCGCTGCCCGAGGCATCTTTTCCGGCAATGCCTTGTGGTTGCGCATTCGCTTTGTCTTCCTCGCTTAGCCATCTGTGCCAGGCCTCTGCATTCACTACAGTGACCTGCCCTGGTGAAGTTCACAGTCCCATTGAGTGAGCACAGTGACAGTGCAGCCCAAAAGGGCAAGCAGAAGATACCCAGAGTACAGAGGAGGGGGCAGCTAACTTCACCTGGGTGAGCCCAGGAACTCCGACTTGTCAAGGATGAGGGAGAAGGAGTCCATCCAGGAGAGAAAAGGAGGGAGGGGAAAACGGCGTTGGCGTGGTGGGGGTGGGCAGTGGCAGGCCAGGTCCATGCGAGAGAGCAGGAGTGGTCCGGGGGTGCAGGATGAGTGTAGGTAGACCTTAAACAGAGGAGGAGAGGGCACAGTGGGAGGTGATGCTGGAGAGCCTGGGGAAGCCCAGACCGTGAAGATCCTCACATGTGCTGAGCTGAGGAGGTGGCCACGCGCTGCCGAAAGGAGCCTTTGAAAACTTGCGTAGAGTGGAACTAAATCTTCAGTTTTGGAAACTGGAATGGGGAGGGTGGATTGAAAGGCTGAGAGCCTAGAAACAGTGACTTAGCCAAAACCTCTAGAAATCAAGGCCTGAGGCCAGGGTTGAAATGTCACTAGTTCTTGGGGAAGGAGGTGCCAGCCCAGGGCAGTAAGGATGAAGGGAAGGGGCAGTGAGGCCAGGAGACGTGCCAGATGATGCAATGCAGTGTTTGGCCCTGCTGGGTCCTGCTTCACTAGGAGCCACGCAGACAGCAGCATGGGTGCCGGGCACTCTGGACCCCCCTCCCCCCCGGAAAGTCTGCACGGAGGGACTCTACCTTGACATAGACCGTGGAAGAGAGAAAAGAAGGAGGATTTATTTGCCCGGCTCTCTCCTGATTCCTGCTTCCCTTTGGCCCTTGTTCACCTCCCGGGGAACTAGCATCCCTGTACTCTGGGATGCTGTTTGAGGATGGATGCCAGTGGTCCGCAACCTGTACCCCACCATCCCTGGTGTAGCTTCGTCCCAGTCTGACAGTGGAGGGCAGCCTGGCTTGTGTGAGCACCAGCCGAGAAAGACAGAGAACAGGCAGTCCGGGGACTCTGAGAAGGCTCATAAGGGGTGTCACTGCTCAGACCAGGAGCTCCGCACAGGGATTACGACAGCGGTCCAACCAGGATGCCAAAGTGAACAGAGAAGGCTGGTGTAGAGAAAGATCTGTAAGATCTTCATTCAGTAGAATGGGCACGTCCCAACCCCAAGCTTCCAAGGAGTTACGTCACAGGATCAGTTAGTGATGGCTTCCGTGGCTAGTTTTCGGCCAGGCATACTCTGTGGCTTTGTGTTTCCTAAAGAAAACATATGATTCATCATTGTATATTTGTAAAACTAGGGAATAAACCAATTTCTGTATTTGTTGGGGAGAAAGAGGAAGCTACCACTTTAAAAATAGGTTTTAAAAAATCTTGGTGGTGAAAATATAGAATCTGGTCACAGGTGTACTTGTCAGGATGGTTTCTGCTGAAAGGAGAGAAGCCCACCTTCCCCGGCTTAGGACTGGGGGACTCTGAGAACCCAGGGAAGGGCAGGCGTGCACTGGGCAGAGACGTAACAGGAACTATGGGCGGAGACCCTGCCAGGACCTGCACTCTCACACTTGGCCTTCTCTGCGTGAGGACTTTCTTTTCTCTGCTGGAGCCTGACCTTGGTGTGGCCAGACGGGTGGTTGCTTCAGCAGCCTGGTTTCAAACTCACTGCTTTGACCCTGGAGGGGGTCAGTTCTTGACACCCATCCCGCCCTCCCTCGGGAGGATGCCCGCTGGCTTGGCACTCCCCCCATGCTCTCCATGGACCAACCAACTCTGGGCAGGGCTACAGAATGATTATGTTTTAAAAGGGCAGGTCGCAAGGAGCCATATGCTGAGGGGAGTGGAGTCTAGGAGAAGGAAGGGGTGTGCGTATCTGCCATGGGGAGCAGGGATGTTGATGGGGATGGATGATATCCATTGCAGCCAAAAGCCCAGCAGACTACCATTTGCCAGAGAACATTCCTGTGTCCCTAATTCACCAGCTGGGAAAGAAAAACTCTCCGGAGTCTGCAGTTCTGCCTTCTCCCTGTTGACGACTCACGCGAGTGTTGCTTTCAATTGAATTGTTTCCCTACAGCTCGCTGTTCAAGCTCTGACTATCTTCCGGCCAGTTTGGCCAACAGAGCTGCTCCAGCTACAGTCTTAAGCACTGAAAGCCCGGCTTCTTTACTCAGCAGGTTCTCTCCTTTTCCTCAGCATCTTCCCTTCCCCCGCCTCCTAACGAGTTTAGGAAGGTTTAAATGAGTTTAGGTAGATTTAAATTTTAATCAGTTTGATTGGTTCTTTTTAATGGGAATTTAAATTGATCCGGAGACTGAGCGCATTAAGGGGCGGCGTGCTGCTAGCTGGGACCTTTTGGAAGCACATCTCCCCTGCAAACCCAGGTGGTCACGTGCTGCGGTGTGATTACTGCACGCAAGCCCCCTGTGACTGTGTCTTGACAAATTTGTAGGTGATGGGGTTTATGGAGTAGATAATTTTCCTTGACTTTGGTCTCTTATGTTAGCGAAGGGAAGATACTGATTCAGTTCTTGGATCAACAGGACACCCAGTTCTGGGGTGTCACCCTGACCCTGGGCCTGGATGTCCAAAATCAGGGAGGGGAGGGGTCTGCTGGAGAACATCGTCACCCTGCACACACACTCTTCTCCACTTAGGGTCTTCCTGTGGGTTGGGGAAAGGCAGGCAGGACCATCATGCTTAATTTATGAAACCTCAGTGCCTTATTTCTTAAACACAAAAGATAATAGTATTCACTGAAGAGAGAAGGGGTTCCTTTGAACCTCTTTATGGCAAGAACCGAACCCTCCAGTGAGATGGCAATGGTGCAGGTTTTGGCATCATACAGACTGGTTTCTGGTGTTTTGTTTTGGGTTTTTTTTGTTGTTGCTGCTGTAAATAGCATGTATTTAAAATTTTTCCATTTTAATTGTGAAATATATCAAATATATCCACCATTCAGATGTATAGAGGTTAATATTGTACAATAGTTTAGCAGAAAAATGATACATCACAAACATCATTAAAGTTCTGTCCACCTCCCCAAACCCTCCCACCCCTCCTCAGTAATCAGTAGCCAGAAGTTGATGTCTGTCATCCTCTTGCCTGTTTTTGTAGTTCACTCCCATTGTCTGTATGTAAAAACACTGCACGGTATTAAATAATACTGCTTTGCATGGTTAAAAAATGGCATCAGGCCATACAAATTCTTCTGCAGTCAGTCCCAGCACCGCTGCTTTCTTGTAGGAACAGTGGACAAGTTGTATCACCTTTTTGAGCTGCAGGGAGATTGTTAAGAGGTTGGTTGTGTTCGTCTTGGCACTGGCCAGGTGAGCGAGGATCAAAGCCTGGAGAGGAGGAGACTGTTTGAAACTACAGAGGCAGAATCAGCCGGGCTTTGTGGCTAATTTGATGTGTGGAGTGACAAGTGTGATTGTGGTGCAGGTGCCTGTCGAGGAGAGGAATGCCAGTCCCTGAGGTCAGGAGCCCAGGGTGGGGGGCTGCTGGTCTGGGAGAGGCAAGGCAATGGATTCCCCTTCTGAGTTGGAAGTGCCTGCAGCACACCCAGGTGGGGAGATTTAGGAAGCAGTTGGATTTGGGGACCCAAAATCTGAGCAGTGGTTCTGAGCTGGAGATGCCTCTTTGGGATCCTTCGGGAAGGAGGGGCGGCTCAGCACACGTGGCTCCGGGCCACCTTTACCTGGGCTCGTGGCTTGGTTCACCCTCGCCAGATTTCTTCAGAACTCCAACAAGTGGCAACAAGAGACCTGGGGTAGAATCACCTCATTGTTACGGCAACTTGAAAGGTTAGGGTTGTGTTTGAAAGGGTTTTTTTTGCCCTCTAATAGCCTGTTGTGATTTTCTCGTTCATGAAATTACATAAATCCCTCTGAAGGGAATTTCTGCTTGCAGACTTGGCGGTGCCTTATTGTGAGTAAGTTCATAGACTTTATCAGCCTTGGCGTGTACTTCTCTGTACCTGCCTGAACGTGCGCCCTTGTCACACTTCAAGGAGCCCCACCCAACCTATCCTGGGATGGGTGGCAGCACACGTGTCTCCCAGCAGACGCTCCCTTCCCAGGCGTTCTGTCTGGGAACCCTAACCTCCCGTGTTCCTCTCCATGACAGGACGAGAGGGCCATTCATTGTTCTGCCTCGTCACTCGTGTCACTCACTGCGGACCTGGTTTGGGGGCTGTTGGTCCCTCCTCACTAGTTAGTAGCTGACTTTTCACAGGGAAATGTCTCTTTGCTTAAAGAAAACACTCCTGCCTCTCCCTCACCCCTGCCCTCACCCCTCCCCCTGCGGGCAGCCCAGCACGTTGTCCTGACCGGCCTCCCTCTAGGTGGTAGGCAGCCACCCAGAGGAGCCCAGATAAAAGTGTCTGGCAGGTTGGGGGAAGTTTGGGCAGCAGCTAGTATTGTAAGGTCCCAGAAAGACCTGGGGAATGGAGGAAAGGGAGCAGCCGAGGATGGGCTGGGACCTGGGAGCAGCTCTGGGCCCTGGTTTTCCCGCTTCTGTCTGCCTGCTTTCTTTTCTCTTTCTCTTCATCTCCCTCCTCCTCCTCTTTCTCTTCACTTCTTTCAGGCTCCCTCCTCTCCCCATCTCTCCCCTATCAGTCTCTTCTCCCTCCCCTGTCCCCTTCTTTCTCTCTCCCCCTCCTCTCTCTCCCCTTCCCCCTCCTTCTTCTCCCCTTTTGTTTCCTCTCCCCTCCCCCTCTTTCCCCTCCCCCTCTTTCCCCTCCCCCTTTCCCCTCCCCCCCTCTTCCCCTCCCCCCTCTTCATCCTCTTCCCTCTTCCTCCTTCCCCCTTCTCTCCACTCCTTCCCCTCCCTCTTCTCCTCTCCTCCTCCACCTCCCCCTTTTCTCTCCCCCTGCCTCTTTCTCTCTCCCTCTCCCTCCAGCTCCTCTTCTCTTTCCCCGCCTTCTCTCCCTGTTCCTCCTCTTCCACCGTCCCTCCCCACCCCTGTTCTCTCTAGATCTCTCTTATTACCAACTGTCCATATTCTCCCCTCCCCTCAGCTCTAACCTGGTTCTCTTCTCACCCCCACCCTCCAAAACAGGCAGCTGACGTCCTCAGAACTTGTATCTGGCCTGTAATTGCCTAGACTCCAACACTACATGGCCTTATTGCGCTAAAGCCCGTGGCCGTCTGGCAGGCCTCTATGTGTGTTCAGGATTCTCAGCTCCCGAGATGGGGTCTGATTGGCTCAGCTCACCTTCCTGATCCTGGCCAGCCTGGGGATGGGTCCCCCTCAGGTCAGGCACACCCTGGGCCAGTCAGCAGTGGCAGGGAGTGGGCAGGGTTCCAGAAGCCCCTGCCTACCTACCAGGGGCTGTGGGTGGGGATGGAGCCCCTGCGAAGGAGGTTTGTGGGCACAGGAGTAATCAGGTACCTCTAGCACAAGAACTCTGCCATGGACCCCCTTCAATTAGCTCACCCCAGGGAGTGGTCCTAAATTTGGCTCAAGCTTTATATGAAAGCTCGTGGTTTAAAAACTGTTCCTAGTCACCTCTGTGCTAATTGAAGGGTATACATCTCTGAAGTAATGAACTTAGCATCTTCCAGCCATGCCAAACATGCCATGAAATTAGACTTTCAGTCAAAGCGTTCATTTTATTCATACGGTAGGGTGCAGGGATGGACTTGGTAGATCCCAAGCAGAATCATCCAGTGCTTATAAAAGGTAGCATATGGGCTATGGTGTTTTTCCAGTCATGAAGACTTTTTGATACATGATTTGAAACATGTATCCCCTGAAATTTTGTAACATTCTCACTGTGGAGGTGGAGACAGAGGGCGCACCGTGAACCCGACTCATGATGCCTGGGGAGCTGCCCCACCCCCAGGGATGCCACTGCCCCTGCTGCCATCAAAGCCGGCTTCCTGGTCCGTGCCCTGTGTGGCTCTGCAGCTGCTGACACCACACCCGCATATCCCTCAAGGTCTTAAGTCACAAAACTGGCTATTATTGCACTCGCCTGGAGTGTGTGAAAACAGGCTTCCAGTGGAAAAACCTTGCCCCACTTTTATACAACTGGAAAACATTACAGAACTTGAATCTTTCAAACATCAAAAAAAAAAAAACAGACAGCAACCCACAAAAATCCAGCTTGTGTAACTTAGTCACACGGAAACTTGAAGAGGAACGGAGTGGGACCTTGCTTCCGCTTTGCAGGTGGTTTTGATTTAGAAAATGTGCCTCGAAGTTCAGTGCCTCCAAAGGCAGAGGAGAGGTTTGGTCTTGCTCTAAGAAGAGTAAAACTACTCCTGACTGTTTCAGGGCTCAGTAAAGTTTACATTTAATCTCTTTTCCACCTTTGTCTACCTGGATACTCTCATGGTCTCTCCATCTGCTGAATCAATCAGTGTGCATTGTGGGAAACTCTCATCTCCCCATGATCCGAATTAGGTGGGATCCAGTTCTGACAACATGAGTTAATCATCACTAGAAATACTGGTAAGAGCTGAGGATGTTTGTGTTTCTCGGGGACAGCTTAGCGTCTCCAGATAAATATTCCAGTCCAACTGACTGTCTTCTCTGAGCTCTCCTTCCCCAAACTTCCTCCCCCGTAAGGAGGATAAGCCAAAAGCAAAGTGTTGGGTCCCCTGTAATTTACAAGGCGAGGACAATACTTTAAAACAATTGGCCTTGAGCTATCCTTGGTTGCTAGATAATGTTTCTTGCAAAATTATGCAGCATTAACATGACTATTTTTGCTCTCAAAATCCAATCAGATCACTTTCAAAAGAAGTTTTAGGAGTTGGATTGCCAAACTCCTGCAATCTCCACATTAAGAATGCCTACCTCTGTGGCCTCCAGCTATGAGACAGGTTGTTACCAGAATAAAAAGAAAAGAGAAACACCTTCTCCTTATGTCCCTTCTGCAGAATAAGAAGATGTACTTGGACATCATTCACACGTACATGGAAGTGCACGCGACGGTTTATGGCTCCAGCACGAAGAACATTCCCAGTTACGTGAAAAACCATGGTATCCTCAGTGGACGCGACCTGCAGTTTCTTCTCCGAGAAACCAAGGTAAGTTTTTGGTAGTTTTGTAAAAATTCATCAGTGATGTGTGGAGGTTTGTTTCTGCTATTGTTGAAAATGAGATAAGAATCTTCCAGGCTTTCTTTTCACTGGTAACACTGATATTAGGTCATTTCTGGGCAGTGGTTTTTCTGGACAAGTTGTAGCTTTAAAGTCAGCAGATTCTGGAGGGAGGTTGCTAACTTTTAAAGCTTATTTACTGAGAGAACCTGCTTTTTGCCAGCTCGCGTCAGGGGCTGGGGACACGGTGGCAAACAGGAAAGGAAAGGGATCTGACCTTCTGAGAGCTGCAGCTTTCCAGCAAGCCTGGGGCACTGAACTTCCCCCACCTCCCCACTCACCTCTGTTTGAGGAATCAGTCCCCCAGCTAACTTTTCAATCCTACCTCCTCATTCAGAAAGTTTGTACTGGATACTAAAGAAGTTCAGACAAGGGAAGAGTCCGTTTGGGCTCAAGGAGCAAGGAAGGCATCCTGAAAGGTGTAAGTGATGAAAGATGGGTGGGGCGTGGATGCACCTGGCATTTGGGACTGATGGGAGTGAGGGTCAGGTGGCGGAAGTGGAGATGACACATTTGGGAGGGTCCAGGGACCAACCCAGTGAGTCTAAGCGTTGGGAAATAGTGGGAGATTTGACAAGGGGCTGAGGGTCTTATTGTCACAGTCATAGAATTCAGACCCTGTGGTGGACGTGGCTGCTGCTGGAGGGTTGTTTTAGTAGCGTGATGCCCATGGTGTTTGCCACCGTCGCAGAGTCCACCCAGTGACCTCCATCATTTTGCCATGGGCACACCCAGTGGAGTTAGCAGGTCTGCAGAGAGACTTGAGTTAGAGCTTGAAGGGTCAGCTGGCACTTTATTAAACTCCCTCATGTTTATTAATAAGCTCTTATTTATGAATTTTACACATATTTATTGAGCAGCTCTCATGTGCCAGGCATTGGGCAAGGGATACCAGAGTGAAGTAAACAAGTGTGATTCCTGCCCTCGTGTCTCCTCAGGCAGAAGGAAGCTCGTTATCTGTAGTGAATTTTGCAGCTCTGGTCCCTGGCCGACTGCATCCTCTTTTTCAAGGTCGGGGAGGGAGGCTGGTTGGACGTCCGTGCTGTGGTAGCATTTCTAATTTTTGTGTGTGATGCTGTGATTCTGGAAGGCATCTTCACATAGCCTGTCCTGTTCGCTTCTCACAACAGCCTTAAGCGGTAGACAGGGCAGGTGTTACTGTTAACTTTATTTTTTTTAATTTCATTTATTTTTCATACAACTTTTAAAGGTCCCTTTCCATTTATAGTTATTACAAACTATTGACGCTATTCCCCATGTTGTACACTGTATCCGTGAACCTATCTGACACCCCATAGAGGGGTGTTAACTTTATTATAAATGTGAGGAAACAGACCAGAGAGTTGGGTTTGTCCAGTTACTCAGGTCACCTTGGAGGTAACCTTGACTCATGATTGTTTTTTTTATTATAAATGAAAGCTTGTCTAGGCCCTCAATGTACCATCCTCATGAATAAACATAGAAACTTAAGAATATTCAGTGGATACTCAGTGGCCAAAAGAATCTGCATCCGCTGTCTGCCTCAGTTCCTTGTACGCAGAAACATTTGATCATTCTGCCTTGCAGTCTTGTGTGGGATGCCCTGGATAAATTAGTTTGAGAAGTTATTTTTCTCCTTAGCCAAAGATTTGGATCTGGGTTGTTTAATTAAGATTGTATGTCCTTACAGGGTCATTGGCAGTGATGACGGTGGCCATCCTGGAGTGAAGGGGTCTCTCCAGTTTGCGCTGTTCACCTTCTGCCTTAGGATGACATTTTCGAATCATTTGAATGTCCGGCCTCTTAATGGCAATGGTATTTTTGCCATTGGCCTTGTGTTACTTTTCCCCGCGTCAGATTGCGGGAGAGGCTCACGCTCCTTTAAAATTACATCTGGCAGCTCTGGTTTTCAGCAGCGTGTCATCTGTCTTGCACGCTTTTATTAATCCAGCCTTGTAAATGACTCAGCCCTGCAAATCTTAAAAGAGTTCTTACTTACCCACCATCCACATACCCCATCAGAGAATGGGAAATAGGCTGAATCTGAGGTCCCTGATGTCTGAGAGGAACAGAGAAGGGATCTGGAAGGCCCAGGCTGTGATGTCGGAGATTGCCCAAGAACCTAGGATGATGGCTGGAATTTTGAGCATAAGGGGCATCTGTTTATCCTTGAAAACCTGGTACCTTCCAAGGATGTCCTGATCCCATTTTGTATTGCCTGTTCATCTGACTAGAATATAGTAAAGCACTCTGAGTGGAATTATGGCTAAAACAGTTGGCAGATATGATGAAAATGAGTCAGTGTATCGCTGAGACGCCCCGTATACCCAGGACACAACAGCAAGCACTGAAACGAATGAATCTTGGGCTTTGGGATAATAACACTAAAGACTAGTCAGGCTTTGCATTTATAAACCTTTCTGTCTCTCACTCCTTCCTCCATGTCTCTGAGCAGTTTAAAAGTGATTTATTCCAATCCACATTGAAAATGGAGACCTGGGGATGCGGAGAAGCCAACGCGTGTGGAGTGGATGGAATTTGCACACTCCTCAGTCTCGTTATCAGAGAGGGAAGCCAGGCAGGTGCCCTGTGAGGTTTAGAGACAGGTGGACATGATTGATGCATGATCAGCTTCTGACTCATTATTTTTCTTTATGAGCCATCTTTGAATCTCTGCACCCAGCCCAGGAAACCCTCTGCTCAGCAGAATTTTGCCCCTGCGTGTCATTAGGGGCCCAGGTGCCATTAGCAGGCTCCTATGAAGACGGAGGAGGAATTCAGTGTAACCCTCAAGTCAGGGCTCTAAGAGCTGAGAAGTTGTTGAATCTAGAAGACTCTTCTAAAAGGCATGTAAATTTCGATAAATTCATTATTTATCAAAGGACCACAGACCAGTCATTCAGGCCAGCAAACCCCAGGAGTGCAATTTAAGCTAGTAAGCACGGACTGACTGGGACAGTGCATTGTATTTTTGGCTTAAATCTCCATCTCTTCTAATGCACTTGCTTTCTTCACCTGCCTCATGTGAACCTCTTCGTGACCACCTCCCCCAGCCTAACTAGGGGACTTTCCTTCTAGCAGTGGGCATTCGCATCCTACACTGGGTTGGAGGAGCGTTTGGAGTGAGTCCAAATGGGTACCTCTCTTTCTTACAGTCAGAGTTGAGAACAGAGTCCGACTGTGGGAAAGCAGAGGAATTAGCAGCTGCTGGTGCTGTTGTGCACACCCTTTCCCGCCGGACCTCCGGTCACTCCCCTCCAGCCCTTGGGTAGGGTGTACGACCCTGTTTCCCGACCACGGCAGCTCATCAGCTTCGCTATAGAAGGCCAGGCAGGGTTGGAAGAGACGCAGTACGTACTACTGTCCCTGTCCCAGCCCATCCTGGTGTCTGATCCTCACCCCTGAATCAACCGTGACTCTTCCCATGAGCTTGGGGTTGGTTGCACAAACTCTCAAAAGCCCGGGGCTCCACGCAGCCCCCGCCAGTAGGCCAGTCTCCCAGTCTCCCGTGCGTGACAGCAGAGGGGCTCTGCTTGTTCTGTGGACAGATGCCTTCTCAGGGCAGGGCTTGTAGAGGCCTTCAGATAATTGTGTAGAGAGGAAGGAAGGAGTCAAGGTGATATCCACTGGTCATCTGGTATCTTGCGGCCACGCCCCCCAGGGGGGGATTTCTTGCTTTCCTCCTGCATTTGTGCCTGAATCTCCAAGATCTCCCCATCAAGGGACCCTTCCATTCTCATACCCCATGCCTGCCTCTCCATGGTGTTGCCCACCCCCCAGGCCCTGTGAGAAAGAGCCCAGAGTTTGCTTACTGACGAGCAATCAGTCCTTCATTTCTCTTTAAGATACTGAAATATTCGCCCTCAGGCCATCAAGCAGATTTCATCCTAGTGAAATCTAACTAACTTGCATACACATACATATGCATACACGTTTCCTCCCACATACATATGTAGACTGAAGAGGGTGTAGCGATGACTCCATAACCTCTCCAACTTCAAGAACAAAAGGACATCTCACACCCAAATGCGCACAGGAACATTCAGCCTCTCCTCACCAGATCTAATCTGGTGATATTTATTCTTCTGCTCGTTTACCTGACAAATGTGTATTAAGTACGGAATATATTCCAGGACTTAGGCTAGGCGTTCTGGACCTGGGGATGACTAAGGCGGTAGTGCCCCCAGGAGTATACAGGTGTGGTGGAGCACGCAGACAGGTAAACAGGTAGCTGTAACAGTATGAAAAGTATACAGGTAGGAGAGGTAATAATAAATGTAATAAGAAATAGTGAAACAGCAAAAACAAATAATGAAAGATAATAATAAAGAAGGACAAAACAAAACCTCACTGGGATGCTGTAAGCAGGGTCAACCATTCAGTTGTGGACAATGTTGGGAAGCTGTTGAAATAGCAGGCCACGCCCACTGCGGAGGGCAGGAATGAACCGTCACATTGTCATACATTCATCACATTCATATTCTTATGGTGCCCATGACTCCAGGGTTTCATGCAACGGCCGTTTTCTCTAACACTTAACCTGTGCAAAGCCCTTTCTGTGAATTACCTGTTCATCACAAAAGTCCTCGGACCTCGGTACCATGAGGACTCATCTTACTGTGGCAATGAGTAGGCGGTGGTGCTGCCTCTCTGCTGAGAGCTGGGGCGGTTAGCCTGGTGTGGAGCTGGGGTGAGAGAGGGATGGTCAAGGAAGGCTCCTCCAGGGAAGTAATGCCTGAGCTGCCCTGTAATGGTAAACATTCATGCCGCACAGCTGACGACGGTCAGCATCTATAATTTTACACATATCTGCATATTCTCTTTCTCTCCATCTCCACGTTAATGCATTTGCAGAGCAAAGTGTAGTGCATTGGACTCTGTGCTGGGAATTCCAAATGACTGAAGTGCGAGGGCTTTGGGTCTTGAAGTTGTTGCATTTGGTTCTGTTTTATTTCTGGAAGGCTGCTTAGGTAGCTGGGCATGGTCTGGGGGTCTACCCAGTGAGCAGGTCTCCAGGAAATAGCCTTTGATTTAGCATCCAATTCTGACTGACCTTGGACATTGAAACATGCTTGACAAGTATCACTGTCTTTACCTCCTTTGCCCTTGTAGCTTTTTATGAGAGACGCTTCTGGTCGTGTAGGTTAGAGTCTTGAGGAGCCCATGGGAAGGTGTAGCCAAACATATAGGGGAGAGATTTTGGCCACTGTTGTCTCTTCTTCAGCACTGGGTGCAGAAGAGAAGACAGATGTCCAGAGAGGGACCCTTCAGGCTACATGAAAGCGTCACTTCTCAGGAAAATAAATTTTCTCCATACCCAGCCTTTGTATGGATTCTTTATAAAGATATAAAAGGGATACCTGTTACTAAAGATGTAATAATTCCCAATCATTATATGAAGAATAAACAAGTAGGGCTTAACCATAGCAGCTCATGGGACCTGCCTTTCCATGACACAGTCACTGTAAACCGTGTCCTCTCTTCTGATGGACGCCCTGCTCCGTTTTTCAGTCCAGGTACCTTATGAAACACTGAGGATTCATAAATACACGTACAGGTGCTGAGCATCTCATAAAAGCCTACCACCACAACTGCCGCACACCCAGACTGGCTAGACCACGCAGGGTTATAGATGTGCAGCGGCATGCGAAGTTGAGCGTCAGTCTGAACCTGGACTAGCGTTCAAGTTCATTTCCTATGTGCCCAGACCTTAGAATCCATCCCTTCCGTCAAACACCTCATTTCATCCTCACAGCATCCCCAGGAAATAAAGCACGATTATTTCCAACCCTTTGCACCTGAAAAGACAGGTTAGAGAGCTTGTGTCAACCTTGACTAAGGCCCATAGCTGGAGAGAATGCATTATAAATGGACCTCAGACTGTCCACTGAAAGAGGCATGCTACAGTTTCCCACAGTTGCAGAGCCAGGAGGTGATGTGATCAACGCCTGACTCCCGAGCTTGTGCTGTTAATCACCGTGCTGTCCTCATCACTTTGTGCTCAGAATCAATTTAGGGGATAAGCTGAAGCTGATTTGTTGCTCAGAGTCGCCCCACCAACTTGGCTAATTAAAATGAGTCAGGAAAGTGTCCACTGGGCAGGTAGTCTCCTGTTTTTGATAATTTTTGATGTTCCCCATCCAGAGGGACTGGAAACGGATCACACCCATGGATTCTCCCTAAGAATGACCTTTATCCACGTTTAAGGGATTCTTGGCTAAGTACTCCACCTAGGGGTTTAAACCAGCATCATTTCTCCTTTCACGCAGAGTGAAAATCGGAGTGGTTTTACTGAGCTCTGTCGATGCGTAAGGATGTCCCAATCCTGCGCCACCAATGAAAACGTAGGGGGCTTCCTTAGTTCTCTGTTCCTGAACTAACGTTCAGGAATTCAGTTTCGGAGCATGTCATTCCTCTGTTTAGAAATGCTCATGGATGGAGTAGAAATGCAGCCTTGGAGGCGGTCTGTCATCTGGAATGCCCTCCTTAGATGCTGGGTTTCTGAGAGCCAGATGAAGTATCAATAAAACATGCCTGGGTTCCTCCTGCCGAGTTAAGCGCCTGCACTTGAACGCATTCTTGTGGTGTCTCCTGCCCACACGCTAAGGAAATCTGTAAGTGGGCGGGATAACTCGGGTGGGATGGGGATTTAGGGGAACAGCACTTCAGTGTGGTTAAGGGCCCAGTGTGTGGCAGGGCCGGAAGCACTCAGAAGTTCACAGAATGCCCTTTGGTGATGGTGGGCTGTCTCTGCCCATCCTGCTGTCATTCAAACCTCAAGTGTGCTGTCTGACCTTCATACATCTGCTCCATTATAATGTCCCAGGTAATAAGTACCACAGAAAGCAAGGGGAAAAATTGCCTATTGACAGCAGTGGCAAAGAACCATTAGTTTGGTGTTTCCAGCTAATGCATTTCCTGCAATCCTGACTAGCGTGACGAGAAAGCTCCTTGCCAAAAAGTTGTGTGGGTTTTGTTGAAGCTTCATTCTGAAATGGTGAGGCTTTGGAGAGTTAGCCTAAAGTGTTTATTTTATATGTACTGAGATATTCCGGTGCCAGCGGGGCACAAGAGATGGTGCAAATTGTTATTCAGATATAATTAAACCTAGGTCACATTCAAGTCCATTAAGCAACAGCCTCAAATCCTTTTAATTAATGGGTTTAGATTGGTGGGTCTGAAGGAGCTAATTAAATTTTTTTTCCCCAGGATTTTCTATTTAAATAGACAAGCATTGTGTTCCTTGCACATTTCCTCCAAAGTTGTCCTCTGCACTGTAGAGTTGATGAAGGTATCCGCACTTGGTGGCAGGCCCTGCTTTTCAGAGGTCAGGAAAACCGCTGTCTGCATCTTCCAGGATCTGGAAGCCCTGTGCTTTCTTGAGCTCAGCCGCGACCTGATGGAGGCCCTCTTTCCTCTGGAGAGCCAGCACTCCCTCCCCAAAATCTGATGGGGGCGGCAGATGACAGAGTTTGAAAGCCTAAAGGATAGTAACCCTGGGTTCTTCATATTTAATGAAGCTGGGGTATCTTGGGACCAGTCCTTCCCACTGGTTCCTTCAGTTTCTCCTGCTGCTGTCAGGTGTACCCCCACCCATGAGCCACACGCCCAGACCAAACCCATACATACAAATTCTCTCTGATAATCTTACCCCTGTTAGCTACATACATAATACGGTCCAGAAACTGGGCCTCCAAATGGTGGTGGAGACGCCCTCTGTCATACGGTGGCCAGGCTCCATGTTTTCCCTCCTCACCCCACCCCCACCCCGTGTCTCTGGTTCTTCTGCCCCGGGAGGAACGACCCAGCCAACAGTGGGGGTTCTGCTGGCTTCTTGAAGCTTTTCTTCCCCAGTTCCCCCCACTGTGGATACCCCTGACAGTCATCTCGAGGTCTGCAGGGTACGAAAGGTCATTCTTCCAAAACAACAAAAAGCTGAAGTACCCTGGTCTGTGCAAAAGAGCATACGGTTACAGGATCGGAAGTCTTTCCAGAAAACCTGAGATTTCTTGCCTCAGAAAATTCCCTAATGGCGGGGGGTGGGGAGGGGCGCTTTATGAATCTCCAATATTGTGTAATGGGGGCCACGCTGCATGTTCAGCCCTGGAATCGAGTGCCCAGCACATCTGTTCTGCATCTTCCAGGGTTGCCCAGGGAACCCAGCAGCTTGGACTCAGGGCTCTCTAGGCAGAACCATTCCAAATAATTGTTCAATTAAAGCAGCTGCAATGGCAGGATTGCTGCTGGGGAGAGGGGGAGAGGGCCCAGGGAAGGAGACTCAAGCATCCAGCCATTCGTAGCCAGTTCCACGGTGTCCTTACTCTCGGGGCCTGGCCGTGTGGCTGTCACCCAAGGCGATGGCAGAAGGAAACCGTACCCTGGGGCCTGGTTATTCCGTGCCGCTTGATGTGCCCTGGGGACTGAAGTGGTTGCAGATCGGCTCATCATGTGGGGAGGGAGACGGCACGTGTCACCAAGCCCAGACTTGGACACTGCCCATCAGGACCCACAGCCCTCCAGCCATGTGAGGATACGCAGGGAGGCATTCCTCTGAGATGTCGGTTCGTTTCTGGACCCAGGAATCGGGGCCACTGAACTGCAGCCCCAGGTCCCCGTTGTCACAGCCGCTATCATGACGAGGACTCTGAGATGTGTTTTTGCTGCCATCTCTTGTCTGCCATGGGGAAAACGCAGGGTGTGCTTGCTGGAGGGAAAGAAAGCCATGCCCGGTTCCAGCTTCCCACCCTCTCCCCACACCGAGGGGAAAATTAAAACCGAGATGTGGGTGTCCCCCAGTGAACACCCCACAGGAGAACCTGTGTTTGCCGACCTGCTGTCATTTCAAGGCAGCGCCATTTGAACCGTCATCAAACCGCCGAGTGACCTTTCTGTCCCCCTGCCTGGCATCACTGAAAGGGCCTGTTGTTCCTCTGGTTCAGTGAAGAAACCTTCTGTTTAGTTAAGCAAGTGTTGTTCCAGTCGTGTCTCCTGGTGAGTCACAGAAAGGTGATTATTGGGTCTTGGTTTTTGTTGTTGTTTTTATGACTTTCCTTGTTTACAAAGTGGGGGGGTTCACCAGGACCTGAGCGGCTTCCTGGGCCTTTGAAGGTCCCTGGGCATGTTTTTCAGGCCCTGATGTAAGCTGGCTTCTCGCTGCACCCTCTCCCACCCCACAAGGGTCTGGAAACTTTCCAGCCTCCGAGGCGTCTGCACAGGAATGGAGCACAGAAGAGACCCCGGGGAGCCAGGGCCGCCAGTCCTGACGGATGTGTTTACCTGTGACATGCTTCTCTGTTTTACAGCTGTTTGTGGGACTGGGATTCCCTTACGAGGGGCCGGCACCCCTGGAGGCCATCGCAAATGGCTGTGCTTTCCTGAATCCCAAGTTCAACCCACCCAAAAGCAGCAAGAACACAGACTTCTTCATCGGCAAGCCAACTCTGAGAGAGGTGAGCATCTGTGAAAATCATTGTCCTTTGGCTAATGTGAATGAGAGCAGTTTACAGAGTGCTCGGTACCCATTGGCACCTCGTAGCCTGGGCTGGTAGGTGTTGTCACCTGCCTCTCATGTTGTTGGGTGGAAGGAGGAGAGGGTGCCGGGGCTCAGAGAGGTGTAAGGCTTGATTACGCCCCCTTGCTGGGTAGCGGCAGACTCAGGATTTGAATCTATTTCCATCTCGCTACAAAGCATGGCGTCTTTTCACTCTACCCCAACTCTGTCCTGGTTTGAACAGACATCTCTAAGTAGCTGGACTCTGATTTTCTGAATGATTAGCGTTTATGGAATAAAAAGAAAATCAACTGGTTAACAGGTATTTTCAAAGAATCTACTCTCCATGATGAGCTGTGGGGTCCTTCCTTAAACAATCATTATATTGAGAGAAAAGATGTATCATGGGTGACTGAAGTAGCGTGCCCGGTATCTTAGCCCACTGTCAGCAGGCACCATCCGGAGAAGCCGTCCTGCCATTGCTCGAACTGTTTACAGAAGCCTCACTTGAATGGCCTTCGGAGATCCTCTCAAATCCCCAGTGGGTGATGAATCACCACTGAGGGCAGTTGGATTCAATCTGGGACAATAAACAAGAGTCATGTAGAGCACGTGAGTGACCAAGCTGGGTGTTTCCATATCTGGCCAGGAGCAAGTGTGGGCAAGAAACCATAAGATTGATTCCTTATTCTTTCTGGGCACTTACTAAGTGGACCTTCAGGCTGCTTGTGAGGAGGAAGCCTCTAAGTGTCATCGTCACAGAGCCCTTGTCATCGGGGACCTTCTCCTGCGAAGGGCCCTGCCAGGCAGCTCTCCCATGACTTAGCACTGTTTTTAAGGCATTCATTTTTCAACTCTGCTACTTTTAAACCTTTCTGGGTCAATTCTTCTGATCTCCCCCCTTCCTCCAAAAAGTGTATAAAACACATCTTTCGTAATTATTCTTTGCTGATCAGGCAGAGGGCTTGCCAGGCCATAGAGGTGATTATTTTGAGAGTTCTTCTCCTTGACCTTCCTCATCATTGGTGAAAGAGTCCAAAGAGATGGAGGAAGATCAGCATGAAGCATGGCTACAGATGACCCTGAAAAAGATGCACCTGTGGCCCCGGTACCCTCTGACCAACTAACGGTGTGTGTGTCCTTTTGTGGAGTGTTCTTTTTGGGGGACCATTCCTCAGCTGTACTTAATGCCCACAGTATTTGGACTTCAGGTGCTGTGGGAGGCACTGGGGCACAGATCCAGAACCTTCAGTCTGGCACCAAGGACCTTATTCTTCGCTCCCCAGCAGTGAGAACATCTCAACGTAGGCGTCTCTGTTTTAGTGGGTGACTGACTGACTTGAAACTTTGGAGTTCTGGGTAGAAAACATGGGCTAAATCAATCATTCCTGTGTTTTCACTTGCGTGTAGGAAGTGTCTGACGTTCTACCTCTGCCTAAATTGGGTAATTATTTGTCATATTCAATGTTTTCTCCACTTTTTTGTGATAAATTATGTACAATGAAAAACTATCATTTTAACCTTTTTCAAGTGTACAGTTCACTGGCATTCAGTACATTCATAATATTGTACAGTCATCACCACTGTCCATTTCATACCATTCATCACCATGTCCATTCCAAACAGAAGCTCTTTACATTAACAGTAACTCCCCATTCTGCCTTCCCCACAGCCTGGAATGGAGTGGAGTGGAGTGGAATGGAATGGAATGGAATAGAATAGGATAGAAAAGAATAGAACAGAAAAGAAATGAAACCTCTACTCTGCTTTCTGTCTCTGTAAGTTTACTTATTCTAGGTAACTAATGTAAGTGGAATCTTCCAGTATTTGTCCTTTTGTGACTGGTTTATTTCACTAAGCAGGTTTTCAGGGTTCACTTACGTTGTAGCATGTGTCAGAATCTCATTCTTTTTCAGGGCTGAATAATATTTCATTGTGTGGATAGACCACTTTTTATTTGTCCATTCATCTATTCCTGGAACATTTGGATTATTTCCACTTCTTGTCTGTTACGAATAATGCTACTGTGAACATTGGTGTACAAGTATCTCTTTGAGTCTTTGCTTTCAAATCTTTGGGGTATATATACCTACAAGTGGAATTGTTGGAACTTGCTTTCTATTTATTTTGAGATAATTTTAGTCTCATACAAGAGGTGCAAAAATAGTACAGAGTTTGGTTATATGCTTCATCCAGCTTCCACTAATAGTAACATACTATAAAACCACGGTGCAATTGTCAAAACCAAGAAATTAACATTGGTACCTTGGTATTATCTAAACCACAGACTGTATTTGGACTTTACCAGTTTTTCCAGTACTATCCTTCTTCTGGTCCAAGATTCCACATGGCCTTTCCCTGTCTTGTCTGCTTCAATTCCTCAGTCTTTCACTGTCATTCATGGTCTTGACATTTTGAAAGAGTGCCACTGAGTTGTTTTATACAATGTCCCTCAATTTGGATTTGACTGGTGTTTCTCCTGATTAGTTTGAGGTTACATGTTTTGGGCAAGAATCCCACGAAAGTGATGTGGCCTCAGTGTATCATATTAGGGGCTGCGTGATGTTGTCTTATTACTGGTGATGTTAACTTTGATCACTTGGCTAAGGCAGTGTTTGATAGGATTCTCCACTATAAAGTTACTATTTTCCTCTATGTTGGGGGAGGTACTTTGAGACTTCACACATATCCTGGTTCTCCTCCAGCTTTTGCCCGTTTATTTTTGCTGTATATCAGTGGGTCTTGTTTGCAACTGTTATTACAGTGGTATTTTCCCTCATCGTGATTTTTTTAATGTATGAAAAGCAAAGAAATCCATCTCTTTTCTTACTGCAGTTTCTATATACAAGCCTTTGGGAAATGAGTCATCAAAGTATTTTAGACCAACTTGGCACCTTCTCGATTGTTAGCATTAAATGATAATTTAAAGTTTGATCATTCTAAAGATTTTGATAACACTGGGTTACAACTGAGTACTTTTTCCTGGAAAAAAAAATTTTTAAACACTCTTAAACACAATCTAACCTTTTCTCTGTGAATGATGGAATGTTAAGATAGATTGGATCAGTCAGTGTGAAATTGTTGGGGAAAGTACATTCATCCTATCAGTTGTGATCTTTCACTAATTTGCTTTTTGTTAAGATTGCAGAGGGTTTTCATTCTTCATGACATAAAGAGAATAGGTGTTGAGGCTGCCGCCCAGGCGCTTGCTTCCTCCTGTCCCGTCAAGCTTGTTGTACCAGTCCTGGAGGGAGACTCTAGTTAGAATAGCACTGTGGGAGCCTTTCCACAGCTGCTCAGCAAGTGACCTCCCACCGAGGACTCCATCAGTTCTGGGCTCCCACTGGAGGGCTGGGATGCAGGTCGGTCGACAGATGTCCATTGGATCCCCACAAGGTCCATGGTACTAAGTCACCACATTGGGGGAACTTATCAAGACACATTTCCTGTTTCCCATGAGCTCAGATTTTGATATGGAAGTGTGATTAGAGTGAAGCCTAATTGACGGGAATGCAGAGAGAAATAGCCGAATGCACGAAGGAGGAGAAGTTAACTTGGAGTTGCGCCAGGTGGAGAATGTGCTGGGTTAGCTGAGAAGGGGATGGTGGGGGAGCTGTGCTTTAAAGGAAAAGAGGAGGCAGGTTTCAGGCTTGAGAAGCATGAATGTTGATGTGTTGCAGGGAAACCCCAAACAGGTCACTTTGCTTTATGCAGGAGGGCAGGTTCCATCTGATGTCCATTTCCTTCTCTGCTGGAGTTGCAGAGAGCAGGCTGGTAGCCAGTGATATGACAGGGCTGTGAGAGGAGCCAGTGAACTTGACCTCACGGGCAGGTGGGCCACCCTGTTCTGCTCTTTCAGTTCACGAAAGCCACAAAATCCTCCTGATCAAAGATGCTTTTAATTGAGAAGGAGCTATCAACACTTCTGCAGATCTCCAGGAGTCAAAAATCCCCAGAAAGTGGCCTTTTTTTTCTTCAACAAGTGGAAAGATGTTAACCAAACCATACATAATTACGTAGCTGTCTTTTTGAGCCCTTGCTAATTTTTTGAGCTAAGCCACATTTGATCCATATAAATAGATACATATAAATTGCATATATGTCTCTTCTTTGCTTTCATCTTAAGAGAAGACATTTTTCTTTGTTTTTAGAAAACAAAAAAGGTTTGTTTTTATTTTTACATTGGACCCATTTTTATTTTTCCCCTTTTTTAAAATTGATGTATAGTTGATTTACAATGTTGTGTTATTTTCTGTTGTACAACAGTGATTCAATTATACATATATATACATATTCTTTTTCATTACAGGCTCCTACTAGCCATTGAATATTATTCCCTGTGCTGTACAGTAGGATCTATGTTGCTTTTCTGTTTTATATATAGTAATTTGTATCTGCTAATCCCAAACTCCTGATTTATCCTTCCCCACCTTCTTCTGCCACTGGTAACCATAAGTTTGTTTTCTATATCTGAGTCTCTTTCTGTTTTATAAGTAAGTTCATTTGTTTTCATTTTTTTAGATTCCATATATAAGTGATATCGTATGATATTTATCTTTCTCTGACCAACTTACTTCATTTAGTATGATAATCTCTAGGTCCATCCATGTTGTTGCAAATAACATTATTTCATTTCTTTTTATGGCTGAATAGTATTCAATTGTATATATATACCACATCTTCTTAATCCAGTCATCTGTTGACGGACATTTAGGTTGCTTCCATGTCTTGGCTATTGTAAACAGTGCTGCTATGAACATTGGGGTGCATATATCTTTTCAAATTAGAGTTTTCTCCATATATATGCCCAGAAGTGGGATTGCTGGATCATATGGTGATTGTATTTTTAGTTTTTTTTAAGGAACCTCCGTACTGTTCTCCATAGTGACTGCTCCAGTTTGTGGACCCATTTTTAAAACTACAGTGTACACACTCAGGGAGCAGAGTTCTATAATGCCTTAAGTATAATGTGGTTGCTTAAAGTTATACTTGAAATATAATATAAATTGGATTTTTATCTTTATATTGGGAAACATATTAGTAGATTCTTGATCATTATTCTGACATTTTGTAAACCTTTAGAATTCTCTGGCTCCAGGGTTTCCTTTTCCATAAAAAGAACTTATGTTCTTACTGGAGATTTAATAGCTGCTCTGAAGTAACGTCTCATATTTAATAAGATGTTCATTACATTTACAAACTATACTCCAGTAAGTTTGCTGATTGATACACAATGAAGTAGCTTAGATCAGACAGTTCTCAATAAATTAACAAGGGGGAACATAACATTCGGAGGGGGAATAATGAATCACAAAATGCCTTACTCATAAAATTAAGTGACCCTCAATAAATGTAAATGAACAGAGTGATAATGGCTCAGCATTTCGTATTTTCCAAGTGCTGAGAGCAACCTTCTAAATAAGCAGGGGCCTTTTAAAAGGCTTAGAAGGGGAGAGAGACTACTAAGATGTGAATGACTAAATAGAGACGTTGATGGCAACTTTCATTTAGCCTGATGTAATGGGAAGAATTAATTAGTTTGTTCTCCAGGCCACAAAATGAAAAGGGTGCGACATTTTGCTCAGCTCCAGGAAAGGCCTAATACAGACATAAATTCAGTCCTGGCGTTTTTTTTAGGCTGGCAAGTTTTAAGACCATGTGTAAAAGACTGGTGTTGATACTGAGCTTCTTTTGGTCTTTGTCTTAAGAGCTCACTAGCATCCTTTAAAATTGTCGTCTTCCTCTTTTGTCAAAAGGTAATAAGTGGTTGAAGGGTCTAGATCTGGATTTGCTCTGCTGCTTTCTGGCTAGGTTGGCTTTGGAAATTGCAAGCCCCTCTCAACCTCAAAATACTCACTGATACACGGGAAACCTGATTAATAATGTATATGCTGGTGTTTAGCACAGGCCAAGCCAGAGGCTTCACTGACACATGTTCAGTTTAAAAATATGTGCTGATGTGGAATCTTAAAAAAAAAAAAAAAGACACCAGTGAACTTTTCTATAAAACAGAAATAGACTCACAGACAACAAAACAAACAAACTTAGAAAACAAACTTACGGTTACCAGGGCCAGGAAGAGGGTGGGAAGGGATAAACTGGGAGTTCAAGATTTGCAGATACTAACTACTACATATAAAATAGATAAACAATAAGGTCCTACTGTATAGCGGAGGAAACTATATTCAATACCTTGTAATAGCCTATAATGAGAAAGCGTATGAAAAGGAAGATATGTATGTACGTGTACGACTGAAACATTACGCAGTACACCAGAAATTGACACAACATTGCAAACTGACTATACTTAAGTTAAAAAAAAAAGTAAAATATGTGCTGAGAACACACAAAGCCTGTTCCCCCAGCTCTGTGAGCCTGCGGGCACTCAGAGGCTCTATCACTGACCATACAGCTGAGCAAAAGAAGAGGGTGCATGTCAGAAGGCTGGCGAGCCGAGCAGGCTAGCAAGGGGCGTGGCTCTGGCAAAGCCAAGGACACCCGCACCTCGGGATTGCGTGATTCCTGCAAGTGGGCGCCAGCAAAGGCTCGGAGGGGAGGCCCAATAATTTATGTTCTGGGTTTCCCACCCTGAGTAGTGCACACACACCATTGGGGTGGTAGGATACAGAGATTGGTGGCCAAGGGCAGGACGGAGACGTGCCAGTTGATCACCTGGTCCTCTGAGGATAGTGGGGTCTGAAGAAAAAGAGAGCCGGCCTCAGCCCCTCCAGACCCGTCACCTTCTTTTATCCTAAGTGTATCACAGCATCCACTTCTCTCTCCTGAAGTGAAATTCTAAATATACCCTGCTAATATATGCAGTTTTTAAAAAGAATGATTTGCTAACTCTTACATGAAAGAGAAATAAAAAGAAAATAATTTACAAGAAGGTTATATGTATTTGGTGTCTGCATAGTCCAGGAGTGCTACTCCATACCTAAGACCCACACTAGAAGGCACTGGGATGCCTCATTCTGCCATACAATGAATAAGTTTGTATTTCAGAGGAATAAAGCATTGAGCTGAACCTGGTCAGCCCTTTTGGCTTATAACTGACATTAAGAAGAGAAGCTACAGGAAGCATTATGCTGTGCACTGGAAATTGACACACTGTAAACTGACTATACTTCAATAAAAAAATATATATATATATTTTTTTGTATATATATATACAAAATTTTAAAAAGCTTTTAAAAAAAAAAAAGGTGCCTAGATGTATACACATGTCTGTATGCAATTGCCAGTGACGTGACAGTTACACATGGGGACTAGTTTGGAGAGCTTGTGCTGGAGGCCCAGATCATGTGAGTGACACTGACTTTGCTGCCGTGATTTTTCTGAAATGGTAATGGCATGTTGGTGGAATTCCAAGTAAAACAGGGCACAAACATCCCTTGATGTACAAGGCAGTTATGTTCCTGAAAAATTCAGTGTGTATAACACTGTGCCAAGGAGTTGGCAAAGATTCTCATGTGGCTTTCATGAACCCCGTGAGAGCTTGGCAGGCGTGTGAAGGCCCGCGGGAGCAGACAGCTCCCCCTGTGCGGGACCGTCCCACACGTCTCAAGGCTTCTGACAGCCCTGGTCCTCACCCCGAGGGTGGAGCGCAGCACCCCGCATCTTTGTGAAAGCCGAAAATGTGTCCAGAATGCCCCCTTCATACCACAACCGTAAAGGGGTCCAGGAATAAAGGCGGAACTAAGTTGGGGAGTAAATGTAGCTGTCTTAAGGAAGGGACTCTTCAAGAACTGTGAATTACCAACATTCCACTGGGTTTCTTTGGCCACCCTTTGGTCTTAAAATAAAACCTCCTTTAGAACAAAAGCTGCCTTTCCTTGCTTTTCTGATTGCAATTGTCTTTGTAACTATTAAGGCTCCAGTGTTACAGTTATGATTATTCCCAAATTCTTTGTTTTTCTAGTAGCATCATTTCTCTTTCTGTCACCTCTTATATGTGCCATTATGTGTCATTCTCTGACTTTAAAGCCTGAAACGACTTTGTTGTAATTTTCATATGCTTACCTGTCTGTCCGAGCCAGTATTTTATGACAGATACTAGTTAGATATAGGTGATTTTCAGGGCTGGGATATGACTGAGTGTAGGTGGTCATTGTTTCTTGGTGTGATTTTGGAGGTTGAAGCCACCGGTAACAGCCTCCATGTCACCTGACATGACATTCTCTTCTTTCCAAGTGGGAATCAAGATGTAGGGCCATCACCAGACCAGCCCTGCGGATCTCACAGCCTCAGGCAGGGTCATGGCCCTCATGCTGCCCTCCTGGGACCCCTAGGCTCCCATGAGCCCCCCGCAAAGTGTCCAGGATCTCAGCTCAGAGGATCTAGGAGAGCCTGGGCATCTGTCTTTTTTTTTTTTTTTTTTTTTTTTTTTTTTTTGATTGAAGTACAGTCAGTTACAATGTGTCAATTTCTGGTGTACAGCACATTGTCCCAGTCATGCATATATGTACATATATTTGTTTTCATTAAAGCTTATTACAAGATACTGAATATAGTTTCCTGTGCTCTACAGAAGAAACTCATTTTTTTAATCTGTTTTTATATATAGTGGCTAACATTTGCAAATCTCAAACTCCCAGATTTATCCCTTCCCACCCTCTTTCCCCAGTAAGATTGTTTACCATGTCTGCAAAGTCTGTTTCTGTTTTGTAGATGAGTTCATAGTGGCTTTTTTTTTTTTAAGATTCCACGTATGAGTACTATCATACGGTATTTTTCTTTCTCTTTTTGGCATACTTCATTAGAATGATGATCTCCACATCCATTCATGTTGCTGCAAATGGCATTATTTTGTTGTTTTTTATGGCTGAGTAGTATTCCATTGTGTAAATGTACCCCAACTTCTTTATCCAGTCATATGTCGATGGGCATGTAGGTTGCTTCCATGTCTTGGCTATTGTATACGGTGCTACTGTGAACATTGGGGTGCATGTGTCTTTGAATCTGGGCATCTGTCTTTTAAAACATCCCACATGGACCTGTTGGGCACCCACAGACACTGCCCGTGACACCAACCGGGTGCACCTACAGCCTGGGTTTCCTTAACTGTACCCGTCAGCGCTGTGCCTGCACATCCAGCGGGTCCTGACTTAGGAGGGCGCAGTCAGTGTCCTGCTGGGTCAAAAGAAAGGAAAGCTGTGGGGCCCTCTCGCTTTTATTGTTGTCTGCTTATGGGGTACTTGAGAGGTTTCAATCGTCCAGAGGAAGGACAAAAATGACTTACTACTTTTTCCTGTGTAACTCAGAACCATGAAGAGCATTACACTTCATCTAAGACCGAAGGCTTTAAAAAATCACTGTTTGTGATACTGAGATGTTCTCTTTTGCTTCCTTCCAGCTGACCTCCCAGCATCCTTATGCTGAAGTCTTCATCGGCCGGCCCCACGTTTGGACTGTTGACCTCGGCAATCAGGAGGAAGTAGAGGACGCAGTGAAAGCCATTTTAAGTCAGAAGGTTATTTCTTTTATTCATTTTTCCCCATTTGGAATGTGAACTGGAGGGTGTGGAACACATCACAGGCCCTTTGTGCGAGTAATGAGAACGTTTCCATGTCCGCTCAACTCTGGAATTAGAAAGGAGCCCAGCTGGAGGGCTGGCTGGCCTGGGGACTGTGTGGATGTCCTGTGAGGTGGAAACAGAGCTGGTGTCCAGATGTGTGTGTGTGGATTCTGCAAACTCTTTCGATATGACTCCTAGGTCCCAGCACAGTTGTAGGAGCTTGAGATACACTTGCGTCTGTGACATGATTATGTAGCTCTCTCAAAGATCAAAAAAGATGTACCTGCTCCCTGCAAGGAAAAAAAGAAAGAAAGAAAAAAATAAATAAGTGAGAAGGATAAGGGTAAGGAATAATTAAGGAAATACTAAGAAATGTTTTTTATAGCATCTAGTTATTCCGCTTTTCTACCATTTAACATCTTGTAAAATTTTGTGTAAGTAATGAGCATATCTGGACTCTGCTCATCAATTCAGCAGACATTTATTAAGCACCTGCTGTATTCAGGGCACCCTCTGAACCACTGTAGGGGATATTCACTTCCACAAACATAAACGAGGCTAGGTCCCCGCCTATAAGAAGCGTACCCCCCTGGAAGGATGGTCAGGTTATCCTCTCTCCCAACCCTGGGGACTCCATCCCTCTGCACCCTCCCCTCTGTACTCCTCCTGTCAGAGCAGTTGTCACTGTGCTATATTTTGTTAAGAAGCAGGACAGGCGTGGTTGTGAGGGCAGGCTTGAGTCAGACAGCTCGGGTGGGTTTCAGCTCTACCCCGTACTCGCAGCGCCCCCTCAGGCAGCCCTGACGTGGGCCAGCTGACGATTCCTCTTGGCAGACAAGCCTTTCCAGCCCCTTCCCCTTGACGCTCACTGTTCCTCAAACCCATGTCTTTCCAGGCCTTCACCTCTGAGCCTCAGTTTCCTCATCCCTAATGTAGGCTAATTCCACCTACTTTGCAGGGACTTGTGAGGATGCAGTGAGGCGGTGAATATAAAGCGCTGAGGTACGTTGTCGACCTCAGAGCAAGTGTTTAGTCAATAGCACTAAGTCAGTATTGGCATCACCTATGTAATAGTATAATAGTCTTACGATTGTTAGTGACAGTCTAGATTTCCACTAGACTATAAGCAGCGTGGGCAGGATATATATCTGTCTCACTGCTGTATTCTCAGGACCCAGTGTAGTGATTTACCTAACGGATGGATGGGTGTCGTGGAGGGGACGAGGACTAGATATTTACCAACAAGCACACTATCAGGCAGAATGCGTTTGGTGCCAAGACCAACATGCCGGAGATGGAGGAGTGCCTGTCTTTTCTGCGTCCTATAAGGACGTCTGGAGAATGCAGCAGTAAGTCTCATAGGATGAGTAGGAATTTGCAAAGCTAAGCTGAGAAATGGTCCTGGAAAGACATGGTTTGAGGAACAGTGAGCATCAAGGGGAAGGAGCTAGAAAGGCTTGTATCCTGGGAGGAGTAGCCAGGTGGCCCATGTAAAGGGCTGTCTTCCGTCTCCGGGGAGTAAAATGTGACGCACCAAACTGCCAGCTTCAACCTACTGAGGACACCTCCCAGAGAACGAGAGGGCTCCAGTGTGTTATCCGGGTCCCTTTGGAGAGGGTCTAGTTATTGAGCTTTGGGCTAGCAGCTCAGAGCTTCCCGTGGGTGATGTGTACAGTGTCACTCCTTGTCTCAACAGTTTGGGGCAGAAGTTCCCCAGACCTCTGGTGGCCAAGCCAAGAGATGAGGTGCTGAGTGAGCATGGTACCACTGTCCACCTCAAAGCATCTTTCGCGTGTCGAAGGCTTCTGCGCCAGGGGGTCCCTCTCATAGAGATCAAAGTTTCTTCTTTCTTCAGTCTCAGAGTCCTTTAGGGTATGAGCGTCTGTGGTTGCCATAACAAAGAAACGCACCTTGGTGGTTTAAACAAGAGAAATGTATTTTCTTACCATTCAGGAGGCTACAAGTCTGAATTTAAGATGTCTGCAGGGCCGCACTCCCTCTGAAACCTCTCGTGGAGGATTTGTCCTTGCCTCTTCCACCTTCTGGTGGCCCCAGGTGCTCCTTGGCTTACAGCTGCCACATGGTGTTATCCGTGTGTGTGTGTGTGTGTGTGTGTGTGTGTGTGTGTGTGTGTGTGTGTGTGTTCTTCTCCACTTCTTAGAAGACATCAGTCATACTGGATTAGGATTCACCCTGAATCAGTATGATCTCATCTTAACGTGATTACATCTGGGAAGACCTTATTTCCAAGTGAGGTCACATTCACAGATATGGGGAGTTAGGACTCCGGCATGTCTTTCAGAGGGAAGGAGTTCAACCCACAACACTTAGTTAAGTGTGCGTGCCCTTAAAGAGGAGTAATTTAAAAGCTAAGGTAGAGGCAGAAAATCATGGGTCACAGAGTCCAAAACTTTTTAGGTAACAGATGCCTTTTGTCAAACAAAAATCTCATGGGAAGGCCAGCTACAGAAAACACTGAGAGCGGGGCACTGAGTTCTGTCTGCTCCCTCCCACGT
Organism: Camelus dromedarius; assembly: GCF_036321535.1. NCBI lineage: Eukaryota > Metazoa > Chordata > Mammalia > Artiodactyla > Camelidae > Camelus > Camelus dromedarius. The sequence goes on from NC_087439.1 coordinate 17,506,780, forward strand.
GAAGCTGGCTCTGTTCACGCCATGAAACCTCCAGTGCTCCACGTTTTAAAACCCTGGTCAGGCTTTTCCCAAAAATGGTTTAAGGCCACTTAAAAGGAAAAAAATAAATAATTATAATAGTAGGTGATATGTAGGAAGAACCTCTTTCTACATGTCTAGAATCTCTCTGTACATCTCATTTAATCTAATCTCATTTAATCCTTCTGCAAATAAGAAAATTAAGGTTTAAAGAAGTTAACTAATTTACCCAAGATGGCACAGCTAGTAAGTTGTAGTACCTGGGTTGAAACTAGTATTTTTGACTAGTTTGTTAAGATAATATAAGATTTAAAAAGAAAAACAACATGAAATGAAGTAAAGGGAAAGCTAAGAGTGGATAAAGTAAGGAATGAGATTAATACAAAAACTGTTGTCATTATAATCCTTATACTTGTTATAAATGGGTCAGAAATCTGCTGCCAAGCTTTCTCATATTGAATTACAAGTTTTTAAGTTACCTGACATTCAAAAATGCAAGAAATCATGACCCATCATTTAAAGAGGACACTATCAATAAAACCAGACTCAGAGATTGCCCAGGTGTTGGAATTATCAGACAGTGACTTTAAAATGCTATGATTAATATATTAAAAGGCTTGATAATAAAGGTGGATACTATCTGTGAACAGATGGGGGGTTTCAGCAGAGAGATGGGAACTTAAGCCAGATGAAAAAATGGTAGAACTGAAAAGCATAGTATCAGAAATGAACTCTTTCAGGGGGCTTATCAGCAGACTGTAGACAGCAGAGGAAAATAATCAGTGAACTTAAAGACTTGTCAATAGAAATTATTGAAATTAGCCCAAAAAAATGATATGAAAAGGAACATATGAAATATGTAGGAATATCAAAATGCATAACTTACTTGTAATTGGCATCTCAAGGGAAGAGAAAATGGCTGGAAGAAATATTTGTGAAAAGATAATGGCTAAGTATTTTCTAAAATTAATGAATGACATCAACCTACAGATTCTGGGAGCTCAGTGAAGCCCAAACAGGGTAAATATAGAGAAAAACACACTTAGGTACATCATATCAAACTGCCAGAAACGAAAGATAAGGAAAATAATCTTGAAAGCAGCCAGAGAAAAATGTATTACATTCAGAGGAATGGAAGACCCCCAACTTCCCGTCAGAAATAATGGAGGCCACAACAGAGTCCCCAGGAGCCAGAATGGCTTTAAGTTGGCCACAATAGAGAGTCTGAATTTTATTCGAAGTATGATGGGTAGTTTTGAGCAGGGGGATGACATGACCTATTTTAGATTTGAAATCAAGAGAAATTACATGAAATGTTTGGCTTAAAATTCCCTACTTAGCATATGGAGGAGACAGGACTCAGCCCCTGATCTTCCGGTACTTTCTAAGACCATCTCTCATTGAAGGATGCCATGCCACCTGTCAGGTGGGGCCATGGAGGGGTTAACAGAGCAGTTCCCTGGAGAAACTATACCCTAACTTTGAATGCTGAGTGGCAGAAAAGGAGACGGGAATGGGGGTTAAAGAGGAGAAAATGGAGAAAAAGATGGGGAAGTAAGGGAAAATTTCCAAAGCCAGCAGGACTGCACCGTGCAGCCTACAGGCATCCTTCCTGCGGCCCTAAGAGTCACAGTCCTTTTTCCATGAAGCACGATGACCAAGAACACTCCTCTTGCTTCTCCACAAATGGTCCTACTTGGGGACATCAGTGACTGGTGTGGTTTCAACATGCCCTTTCACCCCATCCCTTAAAGAGTCCTTGACTTGTTCCTGAAGGGCTGTTACGCAGAAAACCGGCACACACAGAGGCCCGGATCTTGGCATCAGCCTCTCCATCAGAAGCTCGCTAGCCCTTGTTATTCCTGAAGCCAGGGGTCTGGAGAGCTTTCCCACATGGATGGCCCTGCTCCCGCCCACAGCAGGATGGGTAGTGACTCACTGACAGGTGGCTTAAGAGTACTTTTTGTTGTTGTTGCTTTTCCTTTGTAGGAAAATTGGCTATCTTTTCAAATAGTCAACTGTCCACAAAGCAATTAATGAGTCAACATCCCTTTGATTAAACTGGGTTAGGTTGGTAGGAGGACACAGGAAGAGCCATTTTTCTGTATTTATTGCATGAACCCCTTCAAGGTAATCCACATCCATTCCTAATGGCTGTTCTCTGGGATACGTGGTAGGAACAGTCCTTGAGTATTCAGCCTGCTTCCCACCACGTGCCCGGATCTGTTGGTCCCATGGCAGATGGCCACCGATGTTTGTTTCTCTCACTCTAGACATTCTACATATCCCCTTTTGAATGAGCCCGGGATGCCAACCTCAATTGTAGTTTTGTTGTTGTTCTGATTCCTTCACATCTTTTCCTGCAGACAAGGGAAGGGACATATCTCAAGCCAGTTAGAGAAAGTGTCTGGAATCACCCACAGGCTGAATAAATATTCTTTAAAAGAAAAGAAGAATTCTACATTTGGTGTGAAGGACTGTGTTTGGGTTAGAGAGGGCACAGCAAGTGCAAAACCTTGAGATGAGAAGGCGCAGACTTGGCACATGTCAGTTAAAGTATTTTGAGCTCTTCTGAGATGAACTATCGAGGAGCAAAAGGACCTTGGTTCTTGCAGGGTAGTCCTGCCCTGATGTTACAGGGCTCATGGCTCAGCCTCTTTTGGCTCTGTCTGGACGGATGTGGGCAAGGATGGCTGACTTACAACCTGTGTGAGTTGTCCTCTAATTATGCACTCAAAGATACGTTATAAAATGAACAATCGTGGTTGAAGATTTCAGGTGTAATGTGTGAATCAACACACACAAAAGCAGAACATGTCTTAGACCAACTACTTGGCTGCCCACAGAGGGGTATCTTTGCTGCCAGCTGACCCATTTTCAGCAGATCTCAGCACACAGATGTTTCGTCCAGCTCTTCACCCTGTAGATTAGAGCTAGGTCAGTGTAGTGCAAGATGGTGGATGTGCTCCTCTGTCCTGCTGACACATGCTGCTGGACCCTCTGAAGCTGTAACAAACTGGATAGCCGGTGGTTTCCTCCCAAGAGAAATTTCCATTTCAGGTTAATAAAGCCAGCTAGCTGCCCCTAAAAGCACAGACCTTGTAGCCTTGGCACGAGCATTCCAGAGCTCAAATCCACATTTCTTCCCTTTCCCTTAGGTGTCACAGTGTTGCTCCGGTTGTCTCCTCCACTTCAGGGAAGCACTTTCTACATTGCTTGCTACCCTCAAATAAAGTCTAGGCTCCTTAGAGTAGAAATCTCAAGTCTTTTGTGGAAATCCAGTGACCCTCTTCCTAGCGTGTCTCCCCAGAATGCATGATCCTAGTTCTGTCCTCCTGCTCTCCTTTCACGTCTAGTCTCCCACTACTTGCTGCACCTGGGACATCTTCCGCATCTTGGCCCTCCTCAGTCCTGTCTTGCTAGAATCGTAGCTAGCCTTAAGAGCCCAGCATGAGCAGGCATTGGCTTTGACCTTCTAGCGTCCTAGGACCCTCTGGCTGAACTCCCTGTGATGCTTAATCCCTCTGTTTTTGCACCATGAGTTCTTTGGGTACATACTTACCTACTAATGCAAAACAAACATTTTGTCACTGTCATGGGTCCTTAAACCACTCATCAGGTGCCTTTCTCAGGGCAGGGAGTGTGCATTCATTCACCAGATGTTTGGTGCTCAGCACCGGGATACAGATGACCCAGCAGCCATGGACCCTGCCCCCTGGAGCTTGCCTTCTAACAAGTGACACTCCCCACCTTTGGCTGAATGCCTACCATGTGCTAGACACTGAACTTAGCACTTTCCTTTTTCTCTCCTGTAATCTTCACCACAGCTTCCAGGAGGTGGGTTTTTCTTATCACCATCTTACACATGAAGAATCTGAGGCTCAGAAATGGTAGGTAATTTGCTCAGGGCCCCACAACTGATAAGGAGCAGAGTGAGATTGTGAAGCCAGCTCTGCTGACTTCCAAGTTCATAGTCTTAGCCTTGCAAGGCTGCCTGCAGGTGTTGGGGCCTGAGTGCATGTGCATCAGTGGAAGACGGGGTAAGAGTCACCTGTCCCGAGTCCTCCTCTCTCACGATACCATGTTCTGTTTCTGCAGATTGAGCCATACATGCCCTACGAATTCACATGTGAGGGGATGCTACAGAGAATCAACGCTTTCATTGAAAAACAGGTAAGGCTCTCCAGAAGTCTGTCTTTGCGGGGTCCTGCTTCCTGTTACCCCAGAGGGCTCTCATGAACAGTGACGAGCTCACCGTATTTCTCTGGTTATTTCCCTGATTTGGAGGACTCCACAGGCTGGATAATGGCTTGCTAAAATGCTAAAGTAGGCACTGTCGTGGTCACCCAAAGGAGTCAGCCTGTCCTTGGTGTAAGAATGTTCTTTATGATGGTGGAAGGTCAAATGGAAACTTAAGGAACTGGATGATCAAGATGGAAACGTCCTCCGCCATCAGACCCGCTCCCTGAATGTATTCTGGGGCCCTCACAAAGACCTAGTGGGGAGGGGGCAGAGAGACGGCCAAGTATGTTAGCACTCTGTAGGGCTGTTCAAACAGTTTTAAAAATAGGACCCCTATTCAAATGAAACTTTACATGAAACCCAAGGATATGAAACAGATAAAAGCAGAACTTCACTTCCAAAGCAGGGGAGGGTTCCCAGGGTCCCACCACCCCCAACAGAGTTGGGAAACTATGTCTCATGCTTACAGAAGTGAGGCCAAAAGTGTCATTGCCGTCTTTATAACACTTTAATCCCTTAGGCTTCAAAAGCAACACAGAGCTAGAAATAGGCAGACAGAGAACCCCCGGGGGTAGGGGGACTGAGACACCTTGACCAGATTCCAGAAATAAGGGGCTGCTCTTCAAGGGCAAAGCGGAGCCTCTTGGGGCGATGGAGAGATCTTGACACCGTAGGGGAGCAGGGCTCTGAAGGCCGAGAGGAGAAATGCTGTGTTGAAATGTGAGTAGGTGCAGACTGTAGGCCAAGGCAGGTTTCAGAGGAAAGATTTGAGGCAAGACTGGTGAGCAGCGGACAAGCCCGCGTGCAGCTGCTGGATGGGCAAAGCGGGGCAGACGCTTCAGGGTGCTGTGTCTGATGCTCTGAAGTTTTGCTGGTGGCAAGAGGGTGCACTCTGCAGCCAGCCCTCTGGGGTCCAGCCCCGCCGCTGAGACTTTCTGGTTGTGTGACTGGGGACGTGTTACCGAGCCTCTCTTTGCCTTAGTTTACTCTCCTGTAAAATGAGGATAATGACAGAACCTCACGGGGCTGCTGTGAGCATTAATGAGCTGGTAACAGGCGACGTGCTTAGAACAGGGCTGCCACACACTGCTCAAGAAAGACAGACTAGTCCTGGTGATTCTCTAGTATATTCTACTTTATTATATAATTGTCTTGTAGTCTTTTTTTTTTTTACTGAGCTGTAGTTGATTTACAATGTTGTATTAGTTTCAAGGGTACAGCATAGTGATTCAGTTATATGTACATATACATATTCTTTTTCAGATTCTTTTCCATTGTAAATTATTACAAGATACTGAATATAGTTCCCTGGGCTATACAGTAGGACCTTTTTAATCTATTTTATATATAATAGTGTATATATGTTCATCTAAACTCCTAATTTATCCCTTTCCCCCACCTCTTTCCCCTTTGATAACCATAGTTTGTTTTCTGTCTATGAGTCTATTTCTGGCTTATAAATAAGTTCATTAGTGTCTTTTTTTAGATTCCACATATAAGTGATATCATATTATGTTTGTCTTTCTCTGTCAGACTTACTTCACTTAATATGATCATCTCTAGGTCCATCCATGTCGCTGCAAGTGGCATTATTTCATTCTTTTTTATGGCTGAGTAGTAGTCCATTGTGTGTATATATGTGTGTGTGTGTATATATATACACACACCACATCTTCTTTATCCATTTATCTGTCAATGGGCACTGAGGTTGCTTCCATGTCTTGGCTTTTGTAAATAGTGCTGCTGTGTATTGTATTCTTGTATATTATTAAATAACATAATATATTCCACAGTATTACTCATCAGACTTTACCACAAGAGCTGAGCATCTGAATTACTATCTCATTCGTTCTTTATATGACACCCAACTTAAGAATTGACAGTATCATCATCCTAACTCTAACAGCCCTTCATGCACAGACTTTATGCCAACATGTCAGGGGCACATCCCAGTGCATCATTCATTTATCCCCACAGTGATCCCAGGAGGCAGCAGTCAGAACCCCATTCTCTGGACAGTGGGAGCCAGAAGTCTCGGTAGCAGGGCTAAATCCTGGAATCAGGGTTTGAGGCTGGTTTGGTCTGGGTCCAGACCTGCACCAGCGGTGTGTTGCCAGGACCTCAGGTGACGGCAGTGGCCCCGGAGCTCTGCTTCCCGTCTTCTTTGAGCTCCAGGTGCTGTGGGCCCTCCTGAAGGTGCAGGCGGGCGCAGCTGTGGCTCCCCGGGCAGTGAGCTCTAGCGCATCCCGCTCTCACGGCCCTCCCCGGAGCTGGCTCTTACCAGCAGCCCTGCAGCTGCTTCCGGAACCCCCTGCCTTCTCTCCTGTCTCCACTTCCTCTCGGAAAACGGTTACTCACCACCAAGTGTAAAAAGACTCTATCACATTTATATGAAGGCTTTATTTCTTTCCTCCCTAAGGAAATCTTGAATCCCAGCCAGTCCTTAGAAGTTCTCTTGTGGCCCGTCTGTTGTGAATCTATTGGTTTCCCTTCAGACAGGAAGGTCTCGTTCCCCAAACAGACCTTGCTAAATGCTCCGTGTGCAGGGTCACACCCAGCTCGCTCCCCTTTGTGTGGCAAGTGCCTAGCCCCTGCCTGGCACATAGTAGGTCCACAAAAGCTGAAGAAATGAGTAAATAAATAAGGGGCTGAGTGAGTGCGTGTGCTTTTTATTCACATGGGCCAGGAACTAGGAGGCTCAGGTTGGCCCTTAAGATTATTTGGAAAACATACCACTAAAATCGTCTTCCAGAAAACATGTCAATAAAGCTGCCCTTTCGCACTAGCTCCTGGGCATAGAATTTTTTTTCTGCAGAGCTCTGCGGTTCACAGGAATCCACAGATTTCTGTTTTGCCTGCTGTCATTTATCCGTTCATCCACTCTGTAAATATTTGCCAGCTTGGGTAGGCTGCAGACTGTGCTGGGAGGTGGGAAAGAAGAGATGTCAAAGGATGAGTCTCTGACCTCAAGTAGCTCCAGGGTTCGCAGAGAAGCAGGTCAGGTCCTCGGTGGTGCTGCTGCCCTGGCTCCGCCTGTAATAGCGACGACCTGGGGTGCCTGGGACCGCATAACTCAAGCTGCAGGGAGGGGAGGGAGATTCTGTCTAGAAGCATTTTGCAGGAGATGAGTCCAAAAAGCAAAGATGTCAAGCTGCAAAGGCTTAGGGGCAAAAAGAGAAACCGTGGTAAAATTATTGGAAGTTTAGATGTGACTGAAAAGAGGGATGAGGTGAGGGACAAGGTTGGAGGTGGAGACACATCATGAAAAGATGCTAAGGCTCAGCTGAAGAATTCAGATTTGATTCTGGGACAAGAGGAGGCTGATGAAAGGCTTTAACCCGGGAGTAGGGCAGTGATGCTACCGCATGGGTGTTTTAGAAAAGTGACACCAGGAATCGTGTGTTTGGGGCATTTCTTATTCCACATGCTCTCGGTGTTGCTAAGTGAGCCATAAAGGGGCCCGTGTTGAGTTATCCCAGGCTTTTATGGAGGGTTGTGTTGAAGCCGTAATGTTCCCCCAACTCCAGAGGGAAATTAGGAAACCAAGACCCCACTGGCTTGCAGATTGGGTCTTCTGCCTCTAACGATTAACTGCAGGCTCTCGTGTTTTAGAGCTTGGGGTGTTCGTTATTTTTGCAGCCAAAAGATTATCTTCAAAGAGCAGTGAGAGGCGAGAGGGGTGTTACTGGTGGGAACAGGAAAGCCTCAAGCTCCAAAGGGTGGTGGTAGCACACGCTTCCCGTCCCTTCAACTGTAGGAGCCCTGCGGCCCTCATTAGGCTGGTCTCTGCCTTCATCAGAGTCCTCCGTGTGGTCCACTGGGGGAAGAAGGAAGCTTTTATCCCACAACCCTTTCAAGATTGTCCCTCACACTCACCCCCAGGCAGCAGGAGCCAGAGGAAGCCAATTGACAGCAATTGAGAGAGCCCCGGGCCGTGGCATGTGCTCAGAGCACAGGATAGCCGCTGAGCACGAACCTACCCCGCCAACCCAGGCGGTTCCCGATGGGGATGGATCCTGGCTTTAGGAAAACACTTGCTTCTCCCTTAATGCCCTCTCTCCCTCACTGTACTGAAAAGGCTGATTTGGCCTGCCCACTCTTTTATATCAGCTCCCCCAAAAAAGGCACTCTCTCTAGCAGCAGGAGTTGGTACCAAGGAGAAGACCCCTTGTGTAACTGAAGATCATGAGCCCTCCTCGTCCCTAACCCGAGTGTGTCCTGGCCTGTGAAGGTTCTCACTGTGCGTTTCTTGGGAAAGGCGTAGGTGGCCTCAGGACAGAGGGGAGAGCAGGTTTTTTGGAGGAACGGCCCGTGTTCAGATTGATTTCTGAAAACCATACGTAGGCTCTTTAACTCTATTTTCTGCTTCGTGTAAAGACCCTATAAAATACCCTACAGTATGATTGTGCTCATTATTTTGCAAGGAGCTGTGTAGTTTATGTGAAAAGCATTCTGAAGACTTGGAGGGAAAAAAGGAGTTAACTCCAAGAGCCACATGGGAGTGAGCTTCAGCTGCTGGGGAGTCTCGCTCCCTGGGGCCCGTCCTGAACGTCGTCGTGGGGCCCGTTCTAGATGCAAGGCCAAGCCTGCACGGCAGTGGGTCTGGGGAGGCCAGGGTAGGGGGCAGTGGTGGAGGCGCCAGGTTACAGGGGAAGAGGGAGAGGAACTGAACAAGGGAGAAGGTTGGCAGTAGCGTAAGGAATGTTTGCTGTTTTGAGAAACCAGTGGTTGCTGTTTGCCCAGCCTTTCCTGAACCGAGAGGGACTGGGGTGGGTAATGATTGAGCGTTGGAACCTGGGAGTCCGACAGCCAGGTTCACACCCTGGCTCTGCCCTCGCTCTCTTAGTGACCTTGGGCAAGTTTCCTGACCTCTCTGTGCTGTTTCCTCTTCTGTGCAGTGGGGACAGTGCTACCTGCCCCACAGGGCTCGTGGAGGAGCCAGCAGATGAGCACATGTTTAAGTACATGGCCCAGAAGATGTCCTCTGAGAGCCTTAACTACTTGTTGCTACAGGAGCCCAGAAACCAGCTGAGGTGTGTTTTTCTAAACAGCTTCATTGAGGTATAATTTGCAGACCCTAAAATTCGCTCCATGTGAGGGTACAATTCAATGGTGGGGCTTTTTCAGTAAATTGATAGAGTTGTGCATTTACCTCCACAGTCTCAGTTTTATAATGTTTCCATCGCCCCAAAAAAAGCTCTTTTGTTCCTCTGTCTAGTCAGTCCTTACTTGTTCCCCCAGCCCCAGGAAAACACTGATCTGACTTTTCCTCTTCTGGAGATGTCTCAGTGTAATGTTTGTGAGGTCCATGCACTCTGTAGCAGGTATCAGTACTTCATTCTTTTTCATTGCTGAATAGTATTCCATTCATTGTACAGATAGACCACTTTGTTTATCCATTCTCTGGTTGATGGGCATTTGGATCATTTCCACCTTTTGGCCATTGTGAAGAGTAGAGTGCCGCCTTGAACATTCGCATGACGTGGGCGTACGTTTTCATTTCTCCCTGTAGACTGCTAGTGGTGGAAGAGTATGGAACGTGGGAGGTTTGTGTCTAGCTGTTCCTGACGTGTGCTGGTTGGCTCATTGATTTGCACTGTGAAGATCATTGCAGAGATGAGTCACAGCTCAGCTTCACAGCCACCTTCTCTGTGCCCTTATGGAAACACTAATTTACACCCGCCACTGGGGATCAGCCCCAGGGGCTACTTGTGGATGGAGTTCACTTCTTTTGAAGGCAGCACAGGCTGACAGTGCTGGGTACCAGCCGGCAACAGAAATTATTCAATCCAGTCAGTCTGTATGTATTAAACACTTTTTCTGTGCTTGGCCCTGGATTTCCCGGCTGTAACATAAATAGCAGCTATGTCCCTGACCTCCCACATAGCTGGCTGAGTTTGGCCCAAACCCCAGATTCATGGGCTTGAATCTCCCCTCCTTTTTATTTTGCAAATTCTTGACCTTCCTTTAGATCTTGACTCCAGACTTGTATCTGAGCCTGTTTTTCTTGGTTCCAGACAATATGTGTTTCCATAGAAATCTGCTCGCACACACCTAATATGTTATGGACATGGTAACTCAATCAAAGGTGTGGCCAGACCTCCACTCAGGGTGGAGGGTTTGTGGAAGAGATCTCATCACGTGCAACCAAGAGGGAGGGGCAAGCCAGCCCCTCCACCGAGTGCTTCCCTCCTAGGGAGAGCCTGCCTCCTGCCCCCACCCCAGTCTTCTCCAGCTCTTTGGGTGTTTTGTGAATAACGTCTTTGCACGCTGTTTCTTCGCCTCTGTTACAAAGGCATCCCCGCTTCATCTTTTTACACAGTACTTTGTGTTCATTTGTTCAGAACATTACTTTTTCTCATAAGTTTGATTCATAAACCTTTCTTATTATGGTTACTGCAGGAAATTTTCACAGTCAAGCAAATTTAGGGAAATTTGGTGACTGGTTGAAATAAGTTTTAGAGAGGAATGCAGATGTTCTGTGTTCTAAGTGGGCTTGTTAACCAGATTGGAAATTACTGTTTATGTCTCTCCTATTGTATAAAGTTTCTCTGAATTAGAATATTGTTCTTTTCCACTTCTACTGTCAAAGCCTCTGGATATCAAAACCATTTCATAAAGTTCAACAACTCTATTTTGAACACCAGTTATCTGCAAAGCACCATGTTTATGATAAGCCACTAACTCCTACTGAGCCTACAAAACCCAGCTCAGAAGCCCCTGTCTCCTAGAAGCCTTCTCTGATTGCCACCCCCACCCCCTTTCCCTTCCCTGGAGTTAATTGTCTCTCTCCTCTTAGTGTCTTTTACATCCTGTTCGGACCTCTATTTTATACTGTTCAGTAATTTTTAAATGCCAGCCTCTCTTACTACACTGAGCCTTTGAGCCCAGGGACTGTCTCATTCACACTCCTGTTTCCAGCATCCAGCGTAGGCTTTAATAGTCATTGGTAAAGTTTGGAGTGGATGCATGAGAAGACCGTCAAAGCAGCTGTGACATGAGCATTTGGTGGAGCTTTGTTGAACAGAGGTGCCAGGGTCTGCTCCGAGGCTGTCCTCTCTCCTGCCCTGTTGTGTAGCTTCCTAACTGTCTCTGCTCCTGCCTTCTGTTAGCACAGCAGACCGTCTCATTCCTCTGCTCAGAACTCTCCAGTGCCTTTTAGCTCACAGGCCAAGGCTTTACATGGGTCCCCAAAGCTCTGTGTGCTCTGACCCCCTGGGACCTCCCAGACTCCATCTCTTCCTACTGCCGGCCCCCAACACGCACACACTGCTCAAGCTTCGTGGAACTCCTAGCTCCTCCTGGAACCTGCTAGACACTCTGTTGTCAGAGCCTCCAACCTCGGTTTGCCTCTGCCTGGAATGTCCTTCCCAGATATTTGCACGGCTCACTCCTTTATTTCCTTGGGTCTTTCCTTGAATGTCACCTTCTCAGTGATGCCTTATCTGAACACCTTCTTCCCCAACAGTCTCGATGCCTTTTCCTCACTTCGTCCTTATTTAGAGCAATATAATTTATTATTTTGTTTCTCTGTCTCCCTCACTGAATATAAGCACTATAAAGGCAGGTGTCTGGCTTCCTTTTTTTTTTTTCCACCAAGTCACCCAATGAGGGCCTAGAAGAGTCCTTTGCACACAGTAGCAGTAAAAGGCGACCCATGGCCGGTGTTACTTGTATCAGGCACTTTTCTGAGTGCTTTACACATTGTAATTCATTTAAGGCCCTCTGCAGCTCCATGAGCTGGCAGTGGACATTTTCTTCATTTTACAGTTGAGGAAACGGAGGCAAAGAAAGGCTATGGAACTAGTCAAGATCGCTTAGCTGATGAACGAAGGAACTGAGATTCAAACCCAAGCAATCCGAGCTCCAGATGCTTACACTTTCCTGCTCCTTAGCAAATATTGTACTGCTGTCCAGTGATCTCAGTTCCCGCCCCCCGTAGTTACACAGTAGGCTCTGGTGTCCATTGGACTTTGAATCTCTTTATTATAATACTTCAAGGCTGTAGAAGTTTTCAGATTTCTCCAAAAAAATACAAGTAAAGTTGCTCGCATTAGCCAGCCAGAAAAACAAACCAAAAGACGACATTTAAACTTTCCCAAACATCCGTGCACCCGCTCAGCGTTGATCAGCAGTAACTACGTTGATCATTGTGTGTTTTCCTTCCTATTTGATGGACAGAGTGTCAAAGGCCAGCCAGTAAGTTTCCATGTGCCGTCAGGTGAGAGAGCGATGGCCACCAGTGAGCACTCAGCATTGCCATTCAGGGTGTCACAGGGCTGCAGTCATGCTGTCGCCCTTAGTAACAGCGTCCAGACCAAAGTTACGGTGCTGCCCGCACCTTGGCAAGTCCATGGACGGTGGTCAAGATCACCACAAAGCTGAGGCGTCAGATAAAGGTCTTCCCGCCCACTGAATGGCCTGCCTCTGGTGGTACCCAGGGCTGTGAGACAGGACACTCTGCTGACCCTCCTGCCCTGTGTCACTTTCTGAAGATTAAGCTGAATCCTATTGTCTTTAAATAACCCCGTGCATTTCTGTCATCTCAGAATTATTAGACCCTTCTGGAATCTTCTGTTTTCAGCAGATGTGAATCCAGGTTCTAGGTTTCCTGACCACATGCAGGGAAGGATTTCTGTTTGTTAAGCACCAAACTCACTCAAACTCAAGCAGGAGCATCCCCGAATTGCAGGATTGTGTGACGTGGGGGACAACGGCAGGCTCGCCTTACTTGTGGGGTCTCCAGCGCTGACTTGAGGAGACTGGAGTAGAAGTCTGCGCTGAGCGCTCACCACCTGCCGCTTGCTGTTCTCAGCAGGCAGTGGCATCACCTCCTTCAGGAAGGCGGTGGGGAGGAGCCAGAGCCGTAGGAAGTCATCAGGTTCAACCTCTTCATTCTCCTGATGGGGAGGCTGCGGCTGTAGAACGTCTGTTTTGTTCAGAGGTTGGGGCTAGTAACAGGGAGAGGCGAGGTGTTCCCTCAGAACCAGCTGCCTTCAGGGCCTGGGGTGTGTTTCCCTTTGCTCTTTTTGGTTTCTTTTTGGTCACTAAAGTAATACAAGCATAGGTTTAAAAAAAAAAAAGGCAAAGAGTATAGAAGGGCCCTCCTGAATGCAGCTCTGGGCTGCCTTCCAGGGCTGCACCCACCTCGTGGCTCAGGGACCGACAGGGACAGTCCCACCTGCAAGTCCCCACGTGGCCAGCAGGGTGGGGCCTGGAACATTGCCTCCCCCCACCCCGCCCCCTCTCCTAGTTCTGAGAGCCCTGGGATTATTAATCAGCTCCTCATCCACACAGTGCGGGGAAAGGAAACATGAGGAAAAAGGAAATATTCCAGAAGGACATTAGCACTGAGCAGTAAATTCCCTTGCCGTTCCTGAATCTCTTGTGTCCCTTCTCAGCGGCACCAGGTGCACCCTTACAGGGGTGTGTGCGTGGTTGTTGTACGTGCGGTTCTCTCTTCCAGTGCGCGATACAAATGGAAACACGGTACATCAGCCTTCCATCTGCTTCTTATCAGCCTTCAACCTGCCCCTTTCACCTCTCAGTATGTGGGGGCTGGGGGGGGTATGTTTCCATGTCAGCGCATAGAAACCTGCTGCATTGTTGCTTTGTGTGTGTGTGTGTATGTGTGTTCTTTGTATCTGAACAGTTACCTATTTAAATACAACCTTGAGACTATTTCAAGTCTTCTGCTTCTTTGACAGCCTGTGTCCTGTGTAGGTTTCTTTGTACCGTGAGTCTCATATGTGTGGGGTGATTTCCTCCGGGAGGAATTCAGATCCCAGGATCCTAAGCACCTGAGCACCTGAGCACCCCTGAGGGCTAGCCTGCCCCGAAAGGGGTTCACTGGCTCTTCAGGGTTCCTGCCCTGGCAGCATCTTCTGCAGGTTGGGCAGCCCGGGGATTGGGAGGAACTTTGCTAGGGTCCCATCGACAACGTGCAAGCGGAGAGAGAGTTGGGTGCTGGTGGTGCATGCATTCCCACCCCTGGTACCTATTCAGGCAAGGCTGGCGTGAAAGCTAGGGTCCCAGGTCAGAGAGATTTCCGCTGCTCACCTGCCCTTTCCCTGGTCCCGCTTTGTCTTTCTTCTCACCACCCACCTTCTCTTCTTACCCAGGCTGCTGGCTCACCTTGTGGTGCAGGTTGCTTTCTGGTCCTCCCCATGCCCGTGACCCCCTGGACGTGCTCGTTCCGTGCACGCCCTCTCCGTCCTGGGAGGGACTGGCTGGGCCCCATCCTGAGCACCCACCACCTTCCATGCTGGGGGCGCCTCTCTTTGCAGGGGGTACCAGGTTACTTCACTTCCTTTCCCACGTCTTCAGACTGTTTCTCTAGCTGTTGAATTAGTGTGTAATATTTGTTTTCAACCAGTAAACACGGAGCCTCTGTTGGGTCATGACCCCACCGTAGGTTCTATCATAGATGCCTGCAGACGTCTTGCTATGCTCCTTTGCTTCCCAGCGTCCAAGCTAGCAATCACAAGACAGTGTCACATTAGGTAACCGCCAAGTGAGGGAGACTCTGAAAATGTCTTTGCAATTAGGGTGGAGGGAGCAGACCAGTGGGTGAAGGTGGCCCTGGAGGTGGGCCTTCAAGGGCAGCGCCTTTAGATAGCTCGACTGCTTCATCGTGGACGGTGATATGAGTGAGCAGCCGCCATGACCGGCAGGCAGGGCACTGTGCACGCGAAGCTGGTGCTTAGAGAAGTGAAGACCTGGGCCAAGACCGTGTTGCAGCTGAGCCCGGCTCCATCCCGGGTCTGTCTGCGTCTCACCTCCTGCCCCTCACCGCCCCGCACAGCCGGGTGCCTCCCCCACTGGCACCCCTGGTGCCTCCCCCACTGGCACCCCCGGTCCCTCAGCTGATGGCATCTTTGTCATTCTAGGACTTCTGCCACGGACAAGTGATGTGGCCGCCCCTCAGTGCCCTGCAGGTGAAGCTCGCTGAGCCCGGGCAGTCGTGCAAGCAGGTCTGTCAGGAGAACCAGCTCATCTGTGAGCCTTCGTTCTTCCAGCACCTCAATAAGGACAAGGACATGCTGAAGTAAGTGCGGGGCTCTGGCCATCCGGCCTTCAGCTCATTTGGGTTCAAGTCAGGTTGAGAGGGCTGAGGTTTTCGTTTCTAGGCTGATGGGCTGTTGGAGTAAGGCATGGAAAGGGAAGCCGGATACAGCACAACCCCCCTTCGCAGCCCAGAGGAAGTTGGCCCAGCCTTTTGGTTGTCATTTTATTAGATGTTATTTGGTTAGCATTTCATTAGATGAGGTCATCTGGCCTCCTGATAGATTTAGAATTTGAAGGGGGTTTGTATTTGCGTGAATAATGCCAAGTCCAGGCTTGGAGGTTGTGGGCGGTGTTCAGTTTGCTAATGTTGTACCCAAGAACCGCGGGGGCTGAGGTGGGCAGAGAATCACAAGCACCGTGGACCTGCCCCAAAGGTCTTCTGGCTGTAGATGGCCCAGATGGCCCCTAGCAGAGTGACAGTCTTCCAGCCCCAAGTCAGGAAGGAATGAAAAATACGGGCAGGGAGCTAGTGCAGAACTGCCCCCAGCAAATTCCGCTGCCATCTTCCCCTCCCACAGCCCCGGCCCCTTTTGCACTTTCTTCTGGCCCCTTTGGAATGAGATGCATCGCGGGGGAGTGTGAGCAGGCCTGGTTCTGCCGGGTCCCGAGCAGGGAGGTGGGTGCAACGCTGGGAAGGAGGACCTGAGCTGCACCAGGCGGGGGGCCTTCTGTATCACCAGCACTTCTCCCTCTGCAGTGGCATTTTGAGTTCGGTGTTTGCAGTTCCCAAATCTCCATGTGAGGGTCCTTCTGGCCTCTGACTCATGAGCCCTGTCAGTGCTAAATCTGTGCCCTGATATGTTTCGTACCCACCGTGGGCCACAACCTGGATCATTACCTGTCACCCCTCCCAACCATAATAGCTCTCCTGAGGCGTTTTCCCCTGAGGGATTTGCTGTCCCAACCCTTGCTGTCCACAGGGCAGGGGTCCTGCCCCAGTCTTGAAGAGGATGTTTAAGGAACAGAGTGGACTCAGGACTCACAGCTTGCCTGTCCCGTTCTGGCTTCACGCCTTGTTAGAGTGCGGTTGTCCACGCACCGCTTTGTTCTGGCCTGGCCGGGCCTGCCTGTAAGTCTCAGTACTCTCCAGTGAGGTGGAAAGCCTTTTTTAGAGAGAGAGCGTGGCCTCTAGCGTCTCACCTGCAGGGACGCCTCCCAAGGAGGGACACGGGGGTGCTCTTTCTATCGTTCTCTTTACATGAAGACCCGATCAGAGGCAGCCTTGATTCTACCGTCAGAACAAAGGCCAGGCCAGCAGAGGCAGTTGGCAGCCTGCTCTGCAACCAGGGAAGCCTTGTTAGAGGGAGCGTTGGTCTGTGTCTGTCCAATGTGGCCAGAAACTTCCATCTCCAGAACACATATCCCAGATTCTAGGTCCAGGAGGAGCTGCCTGCTCGCTCCTTTTGTAAACAGTTCCCACACCAAGGGGCTTTTTGAGGACCCCAAGTATCTCCCTGTGTTTGGTCAAAGCCTGGATTCACTGGGGGTGGATTACAGACTGTCCGCACAGATCTGTCCACGTGCAGCCCCCCATCCTGCCAATGGTGGGGGGAACCCAGAGGGGACTCCTCACAGCCTGGTCCTTCCTGGCCTCCTGCGGGCCCCACATATCTCGCCTGTCCTGCAGTCAAGGTCTCAGTCCAGCAGAGGGACAGGAAGGGAAGCCAATGGACCAGTTTCCTCTGTTCCATCCGTTTTCTCACCTGTAAAATGGGGACATCCTGGGTGATGGTGAGATAATGTGACTAGTGCTGAAGACAGAACAGAACAGCCCCAACAACCGAAGAGCTTGGGCAGGGGGGTGGCTGGGACCAGAAAAGCCAGCGCCCGCCACACCCCACCCCCACGTACCTCGCACAGCCCCAGGAGCAGAGCCCTCGGTGTGGGGCTGTCCTGCGGCCAGACCCTGTGCCACGGGACTGCTCATCAGCTCCCTTCTACCCACCCTGGTGTAGATACATGCGTTTTCTTCCTAGGAGCCGGCCATGAATGCTAATTTTGCAATAAAGCTGCCTGAAATTAATTCTCTGAGCGTAAGGGCCCTATTGAATACTTTGTTTCTGCATTTGCAAATACTGATAATATTGTGAATGTCCCACTGTCCGGCAAGTCTATGGAGGGCCTCCTCAGTGAGGCCGTCCCGGCTTATCCCTGTTCATGGCCACTTAGCAGCCAGCGGCTCCTCCAGCCCAGTGCTGCTCCTTCTCCGTCATGGGCCTGGTTCTCCGTCTCGGGGTGTCCATGACCTTGAGGAATCACCTGACCTCGCTGAGCAGCATGAATTTACGTGGCATGAATTGAGCCCTTCGGAGCATTTGTGCTGCCGTCTTGAATTGGGGAAGCAGGCAGCTGGTCCCTGAGCTACTATTCAGGCAGCGTGTGGTTGGAGGGCCGGAGAGGTGGCTACAAACTCTTCGGCACAGAGCATGCGTGAGTCCCATGGGACCCGACCTGACCCAGACCAGGGCGAAGGGTCCAGAGGTCAGAGGCCCCGGGAGGAGCCGGAGTCCATGCGAGTGTGGCCCCGGGGGAGTGTCCCCGCTCCACAAATAGGAACAGGTGTTAATGGGATGTCCTCGGTCACTTTGCTACCTTTTCAAGTTGTGTCTTCTGAAATAGTCAATTATTGACTATTAGTCAATAGTTGATATTGACTGTTAGTCGGTAGTGAATAATAGTCACTTACTGAGTTGAGGGTTGCTTTTTGAAGAAGGGGAATTCTCAGCCATGAAGCCTAGACCGTGAGTACTTCGGCACCTGTGAAGCCAGGAGGTAGCCCTGAGTACGAGGGGTCCTGAGGGAGTCTGGGGGGACTTGGTGGATACGGGGTTGGGATCGGCAGTGCAGGGGTGAGAAGGGGAAGGACCCTGCGGTGGGGAGGGGGGAGACGGGAGGAGTAAGACCAGCAGGAGGGGCCCTGCTCCCATCTTGTCATCCTGCGTGCGCGGAGGGACGGCGGCTTCTGCCCTCCCAGGAAATGGGCAGCCCCACGGGAAGGTCGGGCTTTGCCCTTTTCTTTTTCTTCAGGAGCTGCAAACTATAAACTGAGGGTAGGTGGGGTTCAGAAGCCCCCACATGCATCCTGTAAGAGAAGCCATTGAGGCCAGCTGGAGACAGTCGGCGCTACAGGGGCCAGTGGAAAGGAAACAGCTCGCTGTGCCGGGGGTCTGAGTGGGTGTCTGTGAGAAAGAGAGAAAGGGACACACACACACCGCAGGAACAGAGACACACACAGTGACACACACACCCTGAAAAGGTGAGGGACCACTGGTGGGAGATGAGGATGCGCTCCAGCGATGGGGAAGATCTCCCCCGCTGAGGACATGGGCGCCGCAGCTCAGCGAGGATGATGGAGGTGCCTTTCTGACTGCCTGGAGCTCTGGGGCAGGGACCTGCACACCAATAGTGGGAGAGCTCCCCAGGGTCGGGTTGGGGTCCCATCCAAGAGTGGCCCCGGCACTTTGTGGAACCTCTGGGGAGCTGCTGCGGGGCGGCTCACTGGTGGCTCCAGGGAACACCAGCTTCGGCACTGTTTGGTGGTCTCTGGACATCACCTTGGGCAGGCTGCTCGCGGCAGCCTCGCACTCATGTGCACACACGCTAAGACGCCAGGAGTCAGCCTGGATCTGAGTCAGGTGACCAGGCAGGGGCACGGGAGCTTCTTCCTGGCTGCTGACGACTGCCCCCCGTGCCACGGGGTCTGAGATGACTTGTGGAGATTTCCACGCTCCTGATGAGCAGTGCACCAGGCAGATGGCTTGAGTTAGGACATAGCAGCTGCTGTAATACACCTAAATAAATAAATAGTGTAAGCATAAATCTGTATCCCAAGGCCCCATTCCACATGGAAACTTTTAATGTATAATTGAGCTCTGGAGACCCCCTTTCTGTGGTGGGTCCGGAGGAGTATCCTGCGAAAGACCTGGTCGTTTTTACCTCTGGCTCATGTTTCCATTAGGAAATCCATAAAACCCTCACTTCCTGCCCTCGCCATGACCTTACCTTTCCGGGTGCCTCCATCTCCCCGCTGCAAACCTCACACCAGGAGAGAAGTCACAGAGCTCCCTGGTGACCGCAGGAGCAAGATAGAGGGGGCGCCGCCCTCCTGAGCACCAGGGGCTGGGCTGGCAGCCTCGGAGAACTCACCAGAAGCCCAGCAGATGCACTGGGAGTTACCAGGTTAATGTTGGCAAGGGGGCAGGCGGGCTCAGCAGATAGTTGGCTGGAGGAAGACAAGAGGACATAGGAGTCATGGGGGGGTCTGATGCTACTCTCCCAGCATTTGGAAGCTTTCCAGAGGCAGCAGGAAACCTCAGGCTCCCATCTGGATCCCCTCCCTATCAGCAAGAATCAAAACTTCTGTGAACAAAGCGAACTAGAGATGGTCAGCATGTGTGTAAATTCACACCGAAGGCGACACAGCCCAGCCAGCGTCAGCCAGGGCGTCGTGGTCACGGTGATGACGACGATGGTGGGAACCTAGATCGTTCTCATTTGCTGGCCACTTATGCGGACCTCAATTCCGCCAACCAACTGCTCTGTAAGCATTCATTTCATTCCTCTACTTGCCCTATGAGTTAAGGCTGATTTTTCCCCTTTTCACAGAAGAGGAAACTGAGCCCCGGAGAGGCTCAGTCATTTGTCCAGGGCCACACAGCTCATAAGAGATGAAGCAGGACTCAAACACAGATCTGTCTGGCCCCCTTCTCTACCTTCTCTGACCTGGTCCCCACCAGGCATGGGGGACAACCTGTGACACCTCCTTATTCTGGAGGAGCCAGGGTGGGTGGGACCAATGGGCCCTAGGTAAGAGAAGTTACATGGCTCTTCCTTGAGATGAGAGGCCAACACTGCTGGGAACAGGAACACCCGGTTCTCCTCACTCCCCAGGCAGCCGTCCCAGCCTGAGGAAGGGGTTTACTACTGCCACAGTCACAGAGGTGGCTGCAGAGGTCCAGGGAATCAGTGCCCCTGGGACAGCACCTTCCCCCAGGAGACCATCTGATTCCCCTCCAGCAGGAGACTAAGTCCGTACAGCAGGAATCTCTTTAAGCCATTAATTAAAATATTTAAACATCATTTTAAAAAATATTTAAATAATGCACATCTTTGTCCCAGTCTCACTCCTCAGAAGTAACCATTATGAAGTAACCATTAAGTGGGTAACGTTCTCCACTTTTCTGACTTTCCTTGCACGCGCGCGCGCGCACACACACGATTGATACATTTACACACTTTCCTGTTACTTCCCTTCCTCGAGGACAGCTCTCATGCTAGAGCTCACATTTCTACCTTCCCCTTTTGCAAGGGCTGCAGATGTGCTGTGGTTGATTCCAGCCTTCCCCACCTGCTGAGTATTCTGGTTATTTCCAGATTTTCTCCATTACAGACAGTGCTTCACTAAGCAGCCTTGAACACACACCTAGAGGTGAGAATTGCTGGCTTGGAGAGTGACTGACATTTCATGTCTACCCCCGAACATGCTCCCCACACCTCAGGGGCAGACAGAAGGGGCCAGGGATGAGGACAGTCCCCGCGTCTCTGACCCATGTGCCCTTTTCTTCCTCTGTAGGTACCATGTGATCTGCCAAAGCTCAGAGCTGGCCAAGGACATCCTGGTGCCCTCCTTTGACCCCAAGAACAAGCACTGTGTGTTTCAAGGTGACCTCCTGCTGTTCAGCTGTGCTGGCGCCCACCCCAGACACCAGAGGATCTGCCCCTGCCGGGACTTCATCAAAGGCCAGGTGGCTCTCTGTAAAGACTGTCTATAGTGGCCACCAGTTGGGCCCTGTATGCACTCTGCTGGGGAGGTCAGTGGCTCCAGCCCCACCTGGGCAGGGCCAGGGGCGGAAGTCATCCAGAGACTCTCGCCAGAGCCTGAACTTTTTGGTGGAAGGTTCCGATGTGGTAATGCTCTCACTGCGGTCAGAGCATCACAGCGGAGTTCTCACCAAAACAAAACGAGAGCCGCCGTCCAGCCGGGAGCCCGGCGTCTCCCTGGTGCAGCTTCGTTTTTAATTTTGGAGGAGCTACTATAGGGAGACTGTCTGTGCCGCTGCTCCGGGAGGGAAGAGTCTCAAGATTCATTTAAGTGAAACAAAACCAGAAGAGGGATTGAGCTGGTTGGAGAGAACTTTGTATGGGAACATTCCTAAACCCATTAACTTATTTATTTGGGAGGGAGGGAGGGGGCCTGGGGAGGGCAGAGGGGTTGATCATGTGTCTTGTTACTTGTTTGATTTTCCACTGTTGGCCATCCGCCTTCACTAATATTACTGCTGTCTGCTCGGCAGGGTGCACTGTGGTGGCATGCTTGAGGGCAGCTGTGCGGACCCAGCTCCTCAAAGTGGATGGTGGCAGGACAAAGGAAAGTCTTGTATGCTTGAGAGGTGGCAGCCAGGGGCCAGGCACCCCCCAGGGCGTGAGGGGACATAACTCTCTGTGGACCAGAGAGCCCAGCCAGGGACCCAAGATGTGCTGCTTTGGTCGTATCCCCACCACCCACCACAGCCAAAAACATACCCACACATACATTGGCCATCATTTCTGGTTAGGATTCTTTCAGGAAAGAAATGCAAGATTGGGGGATTGACATTTGCGAGTTTTTGTTAATTTCACTCACGCATGTCGGAAGGAGGAAAGTAGCAATGGGAGATGGAAAGAGCTACCCTTGGACTTGGAGGTCGTGCTTTCTACGCCTTAAGGGGGTTGTCTTTGAGCTGAGATTTGGACAGGAGTGAAGTTGGTCCCTAAGAACCAGTGGCACCACCAGAGCTGTGTGGCCTTGTGTGATATTCCTTCTAATGTCTGCTGTCACTTAAGTCCAGGGAGTGGGGCTCTTGGTGAACTTGATGTTGGCTGGGGGAGCAAGGACAGGTCAGGATGAAGGTGCAAGGTCCTGGCCATTCCCCTGTGGGTGTGGGTGTGGGTGTGGGTGTGGGTGTGGCCTGTGGCTAGGAATCTGATGCTGGCTGTTACTCCAGGCACACATTCTGGGAGTGAACCAGCTGGCAGGTTGGACCAAACCCTGGAGCCCCCATGCTTTGCTTTCTGTGTGAGTTCCCCAGGCCCTGGCACCTGCCCCGTGCTTCAGTGCTTTGCGTGTAA
Organism: Camelus dromedarius; assembly: GCF_036321535.1. Classification (NCBI taxonomy): domain Eukaryota; kingdom Metazoa; phylum Chordata; class Mammalia; order Artiodactyla; family Camelidae; genus Camelus; species Camelus dromedarius. The sequence goes on from NC_087439.1 coordinate 17,529,214, forward strand.
GTGTGCATCTCCTGTGAAGCCCCTGGCATCTCTGTGCTGGTAAGAGTGAGCTCTTCTCTCTCCTGGGCAGAATGTCTCCATTATGAGCTGTCCTGTGATCCACCCAGCCCTCACTGGTGGTTTTGAGTCCCTTGGTTGCCCAGCACCGTGTGCCAGGCCAGCAGCTCTGTGCTAACCAGCCCCATGGGGGCAGCCGGCCCAGGCTGTGCGGAGCAGAACAGCTGGGCAAGGCTAATAGCTGGAGAGTCTTTGGGACGTGAGGTTAAAGTTAGAATTCTGCTTTGTGAGGACCTTCAGGGATGGGAAGTTAGATTCTGCCTGCTTCTCGATTCTTCTCGGGTGTAAAATTAACACCAAATGCACAGCCAGCCTTTTTTTTCTTAGCCCCTCAGTGGGTCTTAATTGCACCTCTCATCTTAGAGAATGGAGGAAGGGGAGGGCAGCCAGGTCTCCCCACGTTGTAGGTGGCCCCCAAGCACAGGGAGAATGCCGACGGGGCGGCCTCTGCCCTGAGCATCGATGCAGGGGCCCACCCCTCACAAACTGGCTGAGAACAGCACAAAGGGCAGAAGTCCAAGGAAACCATGGTGATAGCGTGAGTGCCTGTGAGTGTGTGCTTTTAAGCTTTCCAAGGGCACTTTCCTGCAGCGGGAGGGAAACTGCCGTCCATGCAGCTGGGAACTGCTTTTCCCTACGAATGGGCCTCCAGGCTGCACTCTGCCTATTGGGAATCTGCTTGAGCTCCCAGACCTGCAATTCCTGGGCCAGTGTCGCCCTCTCCTGGGCTCTTCTAGGAGCTTCCAATGTTGAGGGTGTGAGTGCACGCGTTTGATCAGCAGGGGGAGCCTGCGAGCCAAGACCAGTTTCCCCTGCTTTCCCAGATTAACCCATTTTGCAGAGAGAGGATTAAAGCACAGAACTCTGAAAGCAAAAGCAGTTGGACAGCCATGCTCTCAGAAAGATGCTGTGCCAGCCTTGTGTTCCAGAAGCTGCAGGGATTGTTTTCTGGCTGCGCCTGAGCTCAGGGCCTTTCCACTTTCAAATTCCTCCTTCACGTTAGGACCCTCAGGTCAGGCAGCCAGCAGAGCACTTTACCCACGTGAAGGTCCCTCTCGCGTCCCCCATTCCAGTATTGGCTGGAAGTAAGCCAGAGTTCTACCCGTGGGGCCGCTGTTCCGGGGGCAGAGACCCGCACTCCAGGTGGTGAGGGCATTATGAATAGAGGTGACAGCAACAAATGTATACTGACTCCCAGGCGACCACACACTTGGCCCAAGGCTGGTCGGTGACCCCCAGAGGACACTGGGGTGAGGGCCCCCATCTGCCCTGGGCAGGAAGGGGCGTGGTTCCCACCTGCCCTGGGAGAGGAAGGCACCTCTCAGTGTGGGCTGGCAGCCTGAAGTGGTTTTCCAATGCCAGTCTTACAGGACACTACACGAATTTGTCATCGATGGCACTTCCACAGGGAGAGAAACCCTCAGTCAGGACTAGTGTCTTCCTGTGCGACAAGTGTTTATCTCCCGTCTTGCCCGGTCTTTGTAGTTTTTGTACTTTTTTTTCCCCCCTAAATGAATTTGGATTTTTTTCCCCCTCCACTGTGATCCTAACTTCTTAAAAATAACTTGAGGGAAAACAATTGATTAACGGAGAGAAAGCTTTCCTTTGAAATGTAAGCCCTTTCAGAAGGAAAAACTCCTGAGAGGGGGAACGTACTTCTAATGCCAGTAAACACCTCATTTATTGCCTGTATGTAATTTGATTTGCACATGTATGATTGGAGACGCGTTTTGCATTTTTGCTTAGGTTGGGTTTTTGTCACTGCTTACGAGTTTCCTTTTTCTGTTTGCTGTATGTTTGAGAATCTTCAGAGCCCTTTTCTTTGGTGATATTTTTTCTCTGATGTGCCTTTTCATTTTTCTTTGGGATTGGTTTTTGGAACCTGGGTTTTGTCGGAGGGAGCTAGTGGTCTCCTCCAGCTCGGAGAGAGGACGTGTCCTCGCATTGTCGCAGGCAACTCAGTGTTGTCCCTAGGCCCCAGCAGACATGCGCACATACCCCCGTGAAGCCGTGGGAACCCTTAGAGGAGGGCTGGCTTCCTCCAGACCAGCCCACAGCCTCCCAGGCTGCTCGGCCAGGTCTCTGGTTGTGTCTGGGGAAAGGGGAAAGAATATACACTCCTTTTGTTCCTTGGCAAACACGGGGTTTCATACAGGGGGGACTGCTTAGCTCACAATAAGCTCACTTGGGGATCCTCAGTGCAGCCCACTGGTGGTGAAGGCATGAATGCGACCATTTGGAACGAAACTGTGCTGTTATGGGGCAGGTTTGTGCTTTTTTGATCAGACCAAGGCAGGCCACCCTGTTCTCCAAGGTGGTTGACCTAGATTGTGTACATAATTGGAATATTGCTGCCCTCCCTGTACACTCCAAATTCTTGATTTTAAAAAGAAGGTCTATTAACGACAGGCTCTGTTGTGTTACTCTCCCAAGCCTGGATTGTTTAATTTATTTAAAAATATTTTCATCTCCACATTGGCTTCATTTCAATCCCATCCGTCCCTATGGGGCTGCAGGGCACCTTCACGGGAAGAGACGGATGGACGTACATAGATTGAGACTTCTTTAGGAAGGTGGGAATTTCCTAGAGCTGAGGACAAGTTCCTTTCCTTCTTGTTGGCATCCCCAGAAAGTGGGAAACCAAGTTTTTGTAGCAAAAGGCCAAATTAGCTGTCTCGTGTCGGATGTAGAAAAAAATTACCCTAGCTTTTGTAGCACGTAGGGTTTTTGTGAGGATTCCGTGTTTAGCAGTGTCTGGCATAGGGTAAGCCCTAGTGAATGTTCAATATTATTATTAGCATTTTATAAAATTTGAGAAATAAAGAGCTGAGCTCACTTCCTATCATGAATTCAAAAGTAACACCTACAGGAAAATACTCCAAGTCGATGGAATGTTGTAGGAATTACTGGTTTAAGATACTCAAGTCTCACGTCCACTGTGCTGGTTGAAATGTTCTTTTGTCCCTGAATGCACTGACTGACTTTGAAAATATGCCTGACGTCAGCCCCAGCGGAACTGGGCTGCAAGAATTTGTAAACTGGAGATAAGAGGGTGACCTTTGGCCACATGTTGGACCCCACCCCACTGATATCTTCTGGACCCTTCCAGGGTTTTTCTTTGCAGAACTTCTTCAGCTGGAATAAAACGAATTCGCTGAAAGACTGTCCCCTTAAAGTTAGTAGAGTCCTCTGAAATGCAGTAACAGAGGCTTTTCTGTTTTTTTGTGTAAGGGGAAAGGAATGACCCATTGAAGGTATTCATTCCCCCAGGAAGTCCCTTTGCTGCCCCCTGCTGGCCGGGGTGGCTCCCCACTGTCCAGTCCACGGGGATCTGTCTGCTAAGCTGCTGGCTGTCACTTTTCTATCAGATGAAAGGTTAATTCCGTGGAGGAGACGGGGTCTTCACAACTCCCAGAGTCTGCTCTTAGTTTAATGATGTTTTCCCAAATCACCTTAAATGTCAGTTCGCTTTTTGTTTTATTGGAGTTTTAGCCTCTCCCTTCCCTAGGGTAAATACAGAGTTTTATTTATCTTGGCCCTATTCTGGATAGATTTGCAGTTGTGGAATACCAAGGAGTCTGCTGGAGTCCCGTGTCTTTTTAGAACCCTTAGGATTCTCTTCAGCTGAATCAGCGGTCTTAAACGTCTATGGATGTAAGATTGGACATGACCTTCTTCCAAGCATCACTCTGTCTACCCCAGATTTTGTGGAGCCTTAAGATCACCCAGGCCCCCTGCAGCTGGTGAGGCATGGCAAGGGACGAGAGGGCCATGTCTGTGACTGTGGGGGGTGGCCGTGGGCGCTCGGAGCATTTGTGGTGCTGGAGGTCTAAGAGCCTCGCGGGAGCAGCAGGACGGGAGCTTGGCGCAGTCTGCCGCCCCTACTAGGGCTGGGATGGAGCAGGCTTGGGGAGCATTAGCTCACCGTCCTGCCCAAGTGGTAACAGGACCAGAGCGGAACGATCGATGCCAAAGGAGGTGGGGACATCCTCTCTGCTGGAGTTGCTGGCACACCCTTGGTGTCTTTAAGCTAATGGCCATTCGCGTCTGTGTCTTCAACCAGCTCCCAGTACAACCGTTTTCTACTGTTCACTTCCGGGGTTCTGTAGTACCGGATTCTGCAAATAAGGTGTTGCTGTCCAATGTACTGTACCGGCGTAGAGAGCACTGCTGTTTTCCACTGTTGTAGAGAAAACTAGGGAGAACTTTATTTTTCAATAAACTTTTCTTGTGTGACAGGTGGAAGTGGTTTTGGGGGTGGGGGGGACCGGGTGGCTGCAGGGACACCGGCATAAGGACATCCAGCTGCACCTCCCACGCCGGCAGCCGCTGACTGCATTTCAACGTTTGCAAACACTCTGCTGAAACTGCCAATAGAAAGGTAGGTTTGCGGAGTTCGGGTGAGGTGGGGGTGGAGGGTTCCCTTACATCACATCCCCTGATACTAATTTCAGAGCACTTTCCCTGTCCTACATGCTCCTAGAAGGGAACTGAATGTGCACGTAGATTGCTAGCTAGGCTTTTTTTAGATAACTGTACTGCATCAGATGTTTAAACATCTTTTAAAATGTGCTAGTAAAACAGCTCTTAAAAGCCCCGACCTGTAGTCTGTTAGACCTGGAACACACATCCCCACTTCAAAGAGAGCACTTTTGACCCAGCACTCAGTGGTCCATGAGTCATGCGGTGACTGGGCCCACGTGGCGTCCCGAGGAGGTGGGTCAGGTCCGTGCCCTGGGGACAAGGTAAGTGGAGGCCACGCTCCCCACAGAGGCATGTTGTAGACGATGCTGGAGGGCCTCGGCTCAGCCTCCTGGCTGCTGCCCGGAACAGAGACATCGCAGGAGACACCCAGCACAGTGGGGTGGGACATAAGTCCGCAAAAGTGCCAAGCAAAACTTGTGTGCTTAAATTTGGGGGACACTATGGCATAGTGACCCCCAATACAGGGAGAAAAGCTGCAGAAAAGAAACTTACTGAATCATGCATTCCCAGATCTTAAAAGCATCCCTTTTTTCTGTGTAACATAGTAACATCCCACAGACAGAGGCTCAGAATACTGTTGGAGGAAGGCATGCTGCAAGCATCAGTCTGAACCCAGGTTAGTGACCGCTTAGAACCACCACCTCCCCTCAACCAGCCTGAGCTAGCACGCGGGAGGAGCAGAAGGCGGGGTGAGGTCTGGGGAGCGGCCTTCCCGAGTGTGGTCACCACCAGATGAATGTACGGTGGCTGTCTGTCTTCCCTGAGGTCACAAAGCCCGTCAGACAGCCCTTCTGGGGCTCCACCCAGGCTCAAGCGACCCCTTCCACTTCATCCTTCACCGAGGATGGTGACATCTCTCAAGACAACCTCCCCATGCTGTACAAAACAGGGAAAGGTCTTTATTGGTCAGACACCGTCCCCTGCACAGCAGCAGTGCTAGACAGAGGTACAGAATAGTGCGTGTTGGGGGACGTTCTTACAGAATCTACGACTAACATGACGTAAACCGAGGGAACATCTTGTTCCTTACAGAGCGGTAAGCCATCGCACAAACTGTAATGCACCATGGCCACGTGACACAGCATATAGATCTATGCATCGCAGGGTAGGCTACAGAGTCATTTATTACAAATACACTGTAGTTTCACATCGCCCCAAAGTGGATCCTGTTTTTCCATGTTATGTTCAGGTTCTGACTGTACAAGAAAGGGTCGTGTGCTGCTGAGTTCGACCATGCAAAGCTCATACATCTATCACTAAGGACTTTAAAAATAGAATGGTCTCCTTTTGAACAAATCTGTTGTTTCAATCCAGGATTAGTAAAACAGTATGAAACTAATGAAATACACTGATAGAAATTAGGAAGTGAGATATATACTAATGGACAGAAGGGTACGGTCTTCTCTTAAAATCTGCCAGGGGACGGGAGACTCTGGAATACGAGGTGGCGGGGCCCACGTGGAGTCCCAAGGAGGTGGGTCTGGTCAGTTGCTACCCATTTCAGGCTTGGAGCACCACAGAAGGGCTTTCTGCCAAGCAGAGCTCTTATCTTTCTTACCCACCAGACACTTCTTACCACAGAAGATAGAAAAGGTCCGCTCCCTCTGGAGGTGGGGACCCTCTCCCCGCCTCCGTGCACCTTGTCCTGGGGTGTTTGGCGGGGGCGGTGGAGGGAGCGGGGAGCGGTGCCGTCCGACCTGCTGGGTAGAACTCGTTCCCGTGGGCACGCGCTTTCCAAAAAAGAGATTGGATGTTCAGTGAAACGTTGGCACCGTCTGCCTGGGTGGTGACCTCTCGTCGTCCTGACAGCCGTCCTGCAGATGCTGGGCGGCCGGCTCTGGTCCCTTCACTCAAACATCTCGTAGTGGCGCGTCTGCCTCACCCTGGGCACCATATCGATGAGGAGCCTGCAAGGAGGAAGCAGGCAGGTCAGCCCACGCCGACCCTCCGCAGTCCTGGGCTCGAGCGCTTGGGAAACAGCAGAAGGGTGGGCTGTTTTTATAAATATAATTCATACCAGAAAATGCAGCCTTTTAAGTATACAGTTCAGTGGAGTTTTGGCCTCTGCATAGGTTGTGTGGTATCACCACTGTCTAATCCCAGAAGGAAACCCCATCCCCCCGAGCCGTTACCCCCTCCTCCCCACCACCTGCTGGCAACCGCGGATCTACTTGTGGACTCCATGGATTTGTCTGTCTGGGGAGATTCCCTATAAATGGCATTACTCAGTATGCAGCCCTTTGTAACTGGCGGCTTTCATTGGGCATGTTTTTGAAGTAGCGTGAATCGGTACTTCACTCTTCTTAGGGGTGAACATCACTCCCGTGGATGGACATTTGGGTCCTTACAACCCGCGTATGGGTCCTATTTCGGACACACACGTGGTTTCTACCTTCTGCCTGCTAGGACTACGGCCGCTGTGAGTTTGGTGTGCAAGGTGCGGCGTGGACGGGCTGGGGCGCACGGCACCTCCGGGCTTAACATTTAGAGGCATCACTAAGCTCCCCCCAAGGCGGCTGAACAGTTGTAGGTTCCTGACAGCACAGTTTGGGGGTGCAGAGTCCTCCCCAACACATACCATCTCTCTCCTGTTCTAATCATCCTGGTGGGAGAAAGGAAGCATCTAAAAGCTTGTGCCTTTTAGAAATGGTTCACTCCAAGGCCAACTCCAGCCTGGATGTTGGGTTCCAGCCCAGCAGCACGTCAGGCTGGGCCAGAACCCAAGACTGGGGGTGGGTTTTCCCACCTGGGGCCCTTCTGTACCTTTTGCAAAATGTTTTCTCAGTGTGGGGGCCTGGCCTGCCCCACTGATGGTAGCGGGTGGCAGAGGGCTTGGACGTGGGAGGACACCAGACACACCTGCCTGGTGCACCTTTACAACCTCGGTAGAGAAAGGAAGGGGCACGAAGGGTTAAAGGGAGGACCAGTCAGTGAAAGACAGCAGCCCCTCATCCAAGTCCTTGCCTCAGTTCCATCCCAGCCACAAGACTAGGTGACCGCTGCTGGGGACCTGTCCAGTGACCTGACCGCCCCCCAGGAGCAGCAGGGTCACAAGTGTGACTTGTGACTATCAGGGCTGGGAAATCTAGCACTCCTGGCCACCCAGAAGGCAAAGAGGAAACAGGCACGTACTTAACCCCGTAGGCAAATATGGTGAGGCCGATGAGTACACCGATGCTGCCATCCAGGTACCAGACCGCCGAGTTGTGCTTGAACACCTCCGCGCTCAGAAGGATGGAGAAGCCCATCACCCCCCCGACCAGGGAGTTAAACCCTGCAGGAGAAGCAGAGAGAGGCTGAGGGCAGCGCTGGGCGAACCTGCCTGGCCACCCAGAAAACTGCCCAAATGCCAGGCGTGCCGCTGCCTTCTGGAGCGTGTGCTAGAAGGAATGTTCTGGAAGCACGCATGCAGGTGAGAGCCACCACCCCCACTGTCCACGCCCATCCCTGCCAGGCCCTACACCCGTACGACGCAGCTGGATCGTCTCAATTCTGGGACGTCAGAGTCTCATCCCCATTTTACCAGTGAGAAAACTAAGTTGAGCAGAGTGAGTGAGGTTAAATAAACAAAGCCTTTACAGACTGAGAGCAGCAGGGCTGGGGTTCTACCTGAATCCACGTCCTTTCCCTGCAGTTCTCCCCAAGTCACCTGAGGCTTTCCACTCTCTGGGAAGGAAATGCCAGGTCTAGGATTAGCTACGTGGTGGCCAACATAGCCATCCCACCAGAACCGCAGCTCACAGATGGAGATCACCACCTCCTTTCACATATGTCACCTTGGGGGTCCCCCACAATGTGGGCATCTCCATTCCACCTGTGAGCCTTCAAAGGCCGCAGGGAAAGAGAAGGGTGAGCTCACTATGGGAGCCACCAGGCTCCTCGCCTGTCCCAGCAGGACGACTGTCCGCCGGCAGCTGTCCGGGTGGGCCCGTCCACTTCTCCGACAGGCCCAGCCTTGCTCTACCTGGGTCACAGCGCTAGGCTTTGGCTCAACTCAAAAGCCTTAATTCCAGGTTCCAGGAGGAAAACTGAGCTCAAACCTTAAATGCATTCACTGAGGGCTGTACAAACTAGGGGAGGTTCTAAATGAAGAGCAGGGGGAGAGGAAGAAGAGGGCAGGGGCAGGGATGACTTCAGCAAAGCCCCTTCTCAGGATCCAAGAAGCAGGCTTCAGCAGGCTGGTCCCCAGTGACAGGACCAAGATGAAGCTGGCCCTGCAAGGACACCTCCGCGTGGCTGTTACATCACAGCTCATCACCATCATCTCCCCACTCCCGTTCTCAGCTGATGCCTCGGCCTTGTACTTCAGAGCATGTGGGTTCAGACACCACCACCCCATCACCAACTCACTCCGAATCCACCACCCACCTGAGCCTGCCACACTCAGCCATGTCTCTGAGTACTGGCCTGCCTATGTAAGTCTGACTCCTGCAGACCTATTCACCAAAGGACTTTGGTTTGAATTTCCACTCCCTCCTGAGTCACTCCCACTGGGGTAAGTCTTCCGTCACCCACCTCCACCTCCTTCCTTGACGCCATGCCACCCCCACGCACCACCACCCTTCACAAGACGCCCTGAAGAGCTGTCCGCCCACCACGCCTCTCTCTCTCTCTCTCTCCACCCCTCCCCAAGGCCATGGGTAACGCCAGGCTGCCACAGATAACTCCTTGTCCCTATTCTACAACCACCCCCCTCCGAACACGTCCCTTCAGCCCCACGTGACACCGCGCTCTGCTGGTTTCCCTCTTGCCACTCCAGCTGCTGCTTCTCAGTCTCCTTTGCGAGAGCCGCCGCCTCGTCCCCATCTGAGTGCTGGGCTTAGTCTGAACTCTTCACCCCCATCCTCGCCCCCGGTTCTCACCTCCCCTCCATAAACCAGCATCTTCCAACCTGCTCTCTTCTGTCCTGACCTTTCCCCTCAATGGCAGAAGTACAAGCATGTCAAACTGAACATGTGCAAAGCAAAACTTGCGGCCTCCAAATGGCTCACCTCCTAGGCACCTTCTCTGTAAACAGTGCCACCCTCCACCTCGCTGCTGAAGCCAAAAGACTAGGAGCCCATCCTTGACTTTTCTCACATCCAAAATCTAACCAGTCCCCAAGTGGAATCCATCCATCAAGTCAATCTTGCCAACTGTCACCTCCCCAAGCAGCCCCCTCCAACCCCCAGCTCCCTCCACCCACAATCCACTCCTCTCAACAGCAGCCAGAACCCTCCAACAGAAAAGATGCTCAAATGTGAAAACCACGCAGACTCTTCCCCTCCTCCCCACCTCGGGCTCACCGCTGCCCTCCCGCAGGGCCTTCGACTTACCTACCCACCAGCCCGGACCCCTCCTCCCGGGCTCTCCCAGGGCTGCCCCTACGCTGCTTCCCCCCCGGCCCCGGCGGCTGCTCCATTTTTCTCCACGGTGCTTCTCTTCATGACCTTGTAACCATTTTTCTTTTTACAAACCTCTGTCTCTGTCCCACCAGAGATGTAAGCTTACAGACAGGAATTCCGTCTCTCCTTGCTGCAGTCCAAGTCCCAGAACTTCTCAGGACCTCAGCTGATGGCTGCATTAAGTCCTGAATTAACAGATGGAGGGCAAGGGGAACGGGAGGCAGGGGACACGGTCTGGGTGGTGCTAAGAGGACTCTACTCAGCCGGGCTGTGCTGTCCCGAGACACGAGGCCACCACTGCCCAGGCTCTGGGGGAACTCTGGAGAGAGGCAGAGGACTTCCTCCTGAACCGCAGGGTGTGGCCTGGGCTCCCCCACCCACCCTTGAGGCGCTCTACCAGGTTCACATCGAGTGGACCCTTCCAACCCAATGTCACCTAAAAAAGCAAACGCCTGCATCTTCCTGCCACCAGGGGCCACGGTCTCCAGAGGCCAGTCCAGGGAACTGTGTGGTGAGAGGGGTCAGGACTTCCGGAAGCCTGGGGCTAACGAGGGCCACTCCAGGCAGGGCCTCTGCCTGCCATCCCATGTCTACCAGGGGACCCCAGCCCACCACCCAGGAGGAGCACCTCCACCCATCACCCACTAGGCCCTCCGCTGCACACAGCCAGCCTGACAGAGCCACTGGGTACCCCGGGAGGTGGGGGGAGGACAGGGCTGACACCCGCTTCACCTGAGGTTTGTCCCACCAGCTCCAAGTCCCAAGGCCAAATCTCTAAGTCTTCTGCCTCTGACTGTAGAGGCAAGGGGCCATCAGCCCCCGACCCCCACTGCCTCCTGGCTTCCCCTTTTCAAGGGGCCAGGGGGCAAGGCTGCAGCCCAGGTCCCCATGGGGTTTGTTTCTGCAGCTCCTCCAGGCTCGCTCACCTCTGGATTGCGGGGCTCAGCATTCCTCCCCATCTCTGTTTTCCACGCAGCACAGGCAGCAGGACCCCTCCCCAGCACCTGGCAGCCTTTCGTCACCACAGTGGAAAGCTCTGTGCCAACTGAGTCTGTCTCTGCACCTTGCACACAGAGCACTCAGGAACGGCCTCCCTCAGCAGGACAGCAGGTTCACTCAGAGAAGGGGAAGCTGCAGTTCGCTCCCTTCCTCTGCTACGTCATGGTCATAGTTCCCCTCTGCCCCTGTAAGAGGCTGCCATTTACCCTCTTACCTCTGGCGGTCCCTTGAATCCTCCTGTTGTTCTTCACAAATGGAATCAGACCAGGCCTCTTAGTAACAAAAAAAAGGAGTCTGCCACCCATGTCTTTTCTCAGAAGGCCCCCAAAAGCATCCACAGAGGCCGTTAGTCAGTGGGCTACCTGGACTGGAGTCTACCTCGTGGGCGTTCTCAAAATTGGGATTTTCTTTTGGGGGTGGCTGGAGGAAAGAGACGAGGAGGTGATCGTTGCCCCAGGCCGACGGGAGTCCTTCACTCATCTTTCTCATGGGCACCAGCCCTCAGAGAAGCCCAGGGGAGCTCAGAAAAAGATGCACAGAGTATGCAGTTCCCCCAGATGGCCACTAGGTGTCTTCTTGGCTCCACCAAGGCACCAGGCTCTGCCAACCAAGGACAGACCAGCCTCCCAGTTTCTGACAGTGGGGGGACCCACCCACAACGCATGCTCCCACCCCTGCACCCTCCTGAGAGTTCACAGCTGACGATGTGCAGTGCTTTGACCCCACACCTTCCAGGAGCCTCTGACCTCCTCAGCTCCGCCCACCTTCAGTCACGACAGAGCCTGATACCACGTCAGCTGCACCTCTTGTAAGCCTGCACGGAACACTGGGACCCGCACCCATGGCCTGGGGGACGATTCCGCACCTGCCCTGCCACCTCCTTCAGAATTTTAGAGCCTTACCAGCCTCAGCCATTCCACACGAAGGACCTTGAGCTCAGAGCCCTGTCCCCCAGACCACCCGTCTGATAAGCACACAAGGCCCCATCGGTCACTCACGTCTAGGGTGCTGTCCCCACCCCGCCCAGGCCCACACGCTTGTCCGCGTCTCCCCTGTGACAACCAGAGCTGTTGCCAAGAATAAATGCTGTTATCATTTTAGAACAAAGTAACGTCTGAGGCTATCTTGATTAGAAGCCCTAGCAGTCTGGCCTTAGTGACTAGATAAGAATCTATATAATTATGCACGTTGATTGTATGCAGAAAATTCTGATTAAAAGCTTGTCATGTGTTGGAAAACCATAAAAGGCTCTTTGTATTTTAGAACAGTCAGCCCTGAGCCCTGGCCCCTCAACTCAGAAGCCTCCTGGTGTCCTGTGGGCACAGCTGGAGCTGGCTCCTAGCCCCTAGTTCAGAATCTCCCCTGGGGAACCTTTCCAGTCTTCTTGTGTCCGATTTGCAGTATGAACTTGCAGCACAAAATTACTTTGCCTTGAAGAATACAAAGCCAGCTTCAGGCTAGTCCTGAGAGCAGTGATCACACGCTGACTAAATATACAAAGCAAGAAAAGCCAATTAGACGAGATTTCCCGTGCTCTCTGCACAGCACAGCGTGGGGAAGTCTGGGATCTACCCACACACCCCCTGTCGTCCCCTTTCCCCTGAAGATCTGCTTCCTGGTGGTAAGGACATGACCCAGCGACAAAGGATCTGATAAGAGACAGCCTGACCCGGTTCGCACACAGCTCCAACTAGGGAACCCACCACCTAACCAGGTGACAGGTGAGACCTGCCTCCCCTCCCTCCCGGCACCAGAATCAATTTGCTCAACTTGCTTCCTTCTTGGAGAGAAAGCAATTGGCCTGCCCGTGGCCCTGGGCCAGGCCATGAAAGGGACACTCCTGGAGTAGCCCTTCAAGAAAACCCCCAACATGATTGGCAGGCCTGGCCCCCAAACCCCATCCTGCCCCCCCCCCACCTCCCCAAACAAGGGACAAGCAGAGTGGAGATAATTACAGCTGCTTCCCTAGCTCTCCTAATCAATGAATGAGTAAAACTGGGATCCCAGACGATGCAATTAGCAGGAGGCTGTAATTACCGCCGCATACTTTGCTGACACTCCCACCAAGCAAGGGACGCAAAGCAAGCCACTCCCCAGGGGCTCTGGGACAGAGGCTTGGGGATGGGGTTACTGCCTCTGCTCTTTGCAACAGTGTTTTCCTATGGGCAAGGCGCCTCAGCAGCCCAGAGAGCAAGGCAGCATCTTGCAAGGACAGAAGCCAAGAGCAGGCTCTGCAGGAAGGGTCACTTGATGAAGGATGCTGAGAGCTGTGAGTCAGGGTGGTGGGGGAGCTCTGGGCACTGCGGAGTCCACCTTCCCTGGCCTGACACTGTGTCCCGGCTCCTTCGACTGGCCAACAACCCTCTGTGTGCACTGCCTGGAGTGGGGCGCTGGTGTAAAATACGACCTCCTGGGACCCACCCCCGGCCTCCAGAATCAGAATCTGTGTTTGTAACAAACACCACAAGCAGTTCTGATGCTGTCAGTGGTAGCCGTCAACTGACGAGCATCTGGGGTCCCCCCTGGTTTGGCAGTCAGCCTGTCGGATCACATAACCCCCAACTTCTTCAGGCCTGTTCACAGGATCCCCCACCCCCATACACTCGGGTGATGAGACTCCCAGGGCGGCCGGGGTTGAAAAGCTGGAAGCGTCCCTTTGACTTCCTGCCCACCTGCCCCACTGTGCAAAAGGCAGCACCTCACCCAGTGGGGCATCAGCACTTCAGCACGGGATGGGACGAGGAGTACAAGTCTGCCCTGCATCACCATGCTCATCACGTGGAAGAGAAGGGCCCTCTGCACCGCCATCCGCCCACCCTCAACAGGATAATAGCCACCCACATGTCTGCACTCTGGAGAGAAACTTGAGAGCCTGGGGTTGGGAGCAGTTCCTGGAAAAAAAAATCTAACGATCCCTGCTCCGCTTGGTGCAGACACACCCACCAACCCGCAAGCTTTTACCCTGTGACTCGCACTCCAGGGCGCGGGGGCTCATGTCTCTCCTTGTGACCCCTGTGAACCCCACGTGCTCTGGGATGAGGGCCACACAGGATGTGCCTCCAGACCCCCAGACGCAGAGGACAAAGAGGGACACTTCTGCCTGGTCTGGGTCTTGGGCAGAGAACACGTGGCTCATCTCCTGAGCGAAGCCCTGCTGATTGCAACTTAAACTCCCAGGTAAGCGTCTCACGAGCTGGAGGGGAAAATGAGCATGGAAGATTCACCAAGGAGGCCTTCATAGAATCCAGAAAAGATACTGACATTGTATTTGGAGTCATGAATCTAAAATCCAAGCCTCTGGGAAGCCCTTTGTGCTCCATGATTAAGGGGCTGAGGAGCCCTGACCCACCCTCTTAAGAAGTCAGGGTGGAGGTGATTCGGGAAGAATATATTAAATTCCCAGGGCACAAGTCATCTGCCCTGAAAGGGAACCTTGAGGATCTCTAAACAGCCTGGGGAGGGGAGAAGGGTGAGGAACAGGTTCCAGTTGTTGAGCACGTCCCCAAGATAGGCTGCTAAAAGTGACCCAAACAGCATCTTCCGTCCCTGGGAGCTCAGCCCCTAGAGATCAGGCACAGGGGCCTTACTCACCATCCGTTATGAGCGCTCTGCTGGTCAGCACCTTCCCCAGCATGAACTTCAGCACGGCCAGGATGCTGCATAGGATCCCACTTAAAATGGAGACGCTGAACAGGAAATCATCCTAGGAGAGAAAGTTCCAGGGTTCAACAGGTCACCTCATGTGAAAGCAGACTGTCTGCAAACCTTTGTCCCCAGAACAAACAATCCATCGGGTACGCTGCCACCAGGTGGGAGTATATTGCTTGTTTTTATCCTTCAGTTACCGGTGTCCCTGGGAATTGGCAAAGATGATCAAAAACAGATAACCTAGATTTATATTTCTTTAGAAACCCATGAAGTATTTCTTTTCCTTCAGGAGATTCCCCTTCCTGCCATTCTGCCAAAATGACTGGCAATCACTAATCAATAATTGAATCGATCGAAATGCTAAAAATGGTGACTTCCATGTAGAGTTTTCCACAGGTAATTCAAAAAGCAGCTGATCGCAAATTCTGGAACATACATGTATACCACTGGCCTAAGCACACTTGGACACAGAGCTAAGCGAACTTGCCTCGGGGTCATTTAGGGCTGGAGCTGCTTATAACCACTTCTTCCCCTTAAATTCACAAGGCAACTGGAGGTTCAGAAATAGCCTTCAAGGTGTGAAAGGCGTCTTAAAATACAGTCCACTATGGACGTTATCTTCACACTTCTGGTAAGTTGTTAGCTTACCTTTGCAAACGAATGAGTGAGTCACCCACGCAAAAGCGAGCAGCGCTATCTACGGCCGGCCGGGCAGCAGGGGCCGCGGGGCTTCTGCGCTTCCGGCTCCCAGACACCACTCCCGTGAGACGGAGCCTCCAGACTCCCCAGTATTAAAACCCAACGGCCAGCAGAAATCTGATAAAGCATCTTATATACTCAAAGAAATAGGATTCCTTAAGTATGTCATTATTCAGATTGACCGAGTGACAGAAAGCTGGGAAGAGGGAAGACAGCCTGTTTGCCTGGGGTTCAAAACTGAGCAAAGTGATGTGAAAAATCTCCTCTCCAGAAACAGGGTATCTGCAGAGCGTCAAAGCATCTCCCCCACGATGCTGGTCAACAGTGGGTGGTCTTAACGTGTGTCCACAAATCCTTTGCGACTCCTTCCTAGGGGCTCGGCTCAATCCCCTCCTCCCTTGAGTGTCAGGTGGACTTGGGGCTGTATCTAACACAGAGAATACGGAAAGGGAGAAACGGTAACTTTACAGGGGAGAACCCCGGCAAGTGATGAAGATGAGCAGTGAGTGACGCTGCCATCGTGTGCCTCCTGATGTGACAGGACGTGTGTGACAAGGAAGAACCAACCTGACTCCATATTGGAGCTGTTTCTTTCACTTTAACCTTTATATCCTACTGCTGTTCCTCCAAGTTAATCATTAAAGGGATGTCGCAGATAAGCTTAATTTACACATAATGGCCCACCTCTGGGAGTCCTGCCTCCTATGCCTGAGGGTTAAGCTAAACTACCTTTGTTGAGCTCACGGGAAACTGTGAATGGCTGCAGGAAAGAAGAAATTAACAAAGCCCCTCCAGAGGCTGAGGGGAGCCAGGAAATGTTTGAACTTTAGTCCCTCCTGTTTTCGTATAAAAGAAGCCCAAATTCTAACTCAGGCCAGATGGCTCTTTGGGACACTAGACCATCTTCTCGGTCTGCTGGCTTTCTGAATAAAGTCACTATTCTTTGCCCCAAAAACTTGTCTCTTGATTTATTGGCCTGTCATGCAGCAAGCAGTACGAGTGTGGACTTGGGAACAGGTGTACTACCCCAAACCCATAACCTCAGTTGAATCATGAAAAAACATCCCATACTGAGGGACAGTCTACAAAACCCCTGAGCACTACTTTTCATACGTGTCTAGGTCATGAAAGACAAGGAACCACTGGGAAACTCATAGACTAGAGGCTAAGGAGACATGAGGACAGAATGCCACGTGGTGTCCTGGCGGGGATCCTGGAACAGAAAAATGTCATTATATGGGAAAGTTGGGGAAACCAGCAGAGTCTGGAGTTTTGTTCATAGCGTAATCTTATAGTTGGGGGAAAGGGACACTGGTCACCTACGTGTGGCATTAACATGAGCAGAGGCCGGGGGAAGGGTGTAAGAGCTCTCTCTATAATGTCTTTATAACTGACTTATATGTCTAAAATTATTCCACATTTTGAAGTTTTTCAAAATAATCACCTCCCTGGAGTTTCACTTCCTCAGGCCGGGCCTCTTGGCAGATCCCACGTCCCTGCCATGCATGAGGTGACACTGCAGGGGCCAAGGGGGCTGGAGGTGGGGCTGGGGAAGGACCCCCAAATCACAATTTGATTTGTGTAGGAACTCAGTCTGATTATGGGAGATGGCACCCACACAGAAAAAATGCAAGTGTGATTAAGGAATCCCATGTCATCGCAAACCTGGATGCAGACAGTACGCAAAAAGCCGAAGTAGGGAGACCGAGGCAGTCCACTAAGTACTTTGAGGCCTCAGATTCAGAAGCTCAGTTCTCACTTTGCTCACCCCATGCCTGACCAGAGCCTTTCTGGCTCCATGCAGTATCTGTTTGCAAAGCCCTCAATTTCCAGAGGGGGAGAAAGGCTGTGTTCACCCCATCTAGGTCCCAGGGAGCTGGAGGGTGGGGTTCCCCTCCTACCCCCAGACACATCTCCAGAGGAGACAGCATGGCTTTGCTGGTCCTCCCCAGGGTCTGCCAAGCCGGGAAGCCCACTGCTGAACAAGGGCTTGGCTGACGAAGGGCAGTGATATGCCTGCAAATCTCTGCTCAAATCTACACTCCGCTGCTTACTGGGCAAACAAACCCAAGCTCTCCAAACTTTATTCTCTCTTCCATAAAGAGCAGTGTGATACCAACAGACCCTGGCAGGCAACTGATAAGCAATAAAAGGTAGCAATTGTTGCCAAGGGGCCCAAACACATTATATATGCACGAACTCAGGCCGCCAGACAGCCACTCTAGGGACTGACGGTGACCTGCGGACAGAGCATGGGAAGCATTCCTAGAAAAGAAACCTAAGGAACTTATTGCCTAGAAAAAAGGATGCCTGGCGAAATGTGAAGAAACTATGGTTCAGACCTGCAGTGGCTCATCAAGGGTGAAGGGGTGTTTGAGACCATCCTTCACCTCAGAGAAGTTTTCCATGGACTGAGTGGGTGGCTCTGAGGTGGAATCCCTGCAGGAGCAGGGGGTGGCGTTACTGAGGGAATACAGTAGAAGCATCGCATAGTATTACAGGCACCTCAGCAGAGGCCTCACTGAATAACTGCATGACTCGGCAAGTCACCGAACCGCCCTCCCTCTCTCTGCATACCTGCAAAACTGAGACAAGAGTAGTCCTATCACCTCCACCCCCATGGGGTGTGGCCACAGGGATCAGCAGGAACTACATTTCCCAGAAGTCCCTTGCTAGTGGGTCCGAGTCGCACTCCACCAGAGACATCAGCGTGAGATTCGGAAGGTGGAGGAGAAAGGGCAGCAGGCAGGCTCTCAGCTCCTCCAGCTCCCACTGGAAGCCCCCTCCAGCTTCTCTGAGCCCTGAGCCGGGCATGTGTGCAGCTTCATGACAAAGCCTTCTCTGCAGATCACCCCGTGTCACTGGGGCTGAGACGGTGCGGGTTGGAGGTGGCTTCAGTCCACCTTCATGGGACCAGGCTGTCCTGCTCTGCTCTGCTCTTCACCCACGTTTGCCTCCTGCCAGGGAGTCCTGCTCACTTCAGACCCAGACTCCGGAGCCGCAGCCCCGCCATCCGCTAAGGCCTCATCTCTGCAGCAAAGCCCTGTTCTGACCATGAAGAGCAGTTCTGCTTCTGCTTGAACTTCACACACTACTTCAAAAGGCTGTTTTCAAAGTGCTCCAGCAGCGCCCGGCACAGAGCAAATATGATATTTAAATGTGGAGAAGCCAGTGTGCAAACCCCAGGTTTTTCCTGTCTTGGGATGATTCCTACCAACCACTCTCTGCTCCCAGGATCAGCTCGAAGTCTGAGAGAACAGACTGTGGCCACCTCGAAGCCTCACCCAGAGCTGGCGAGGCTTTGCTCAGCAGGGCTGCACTGATCTGTCTCAGAAAAACTAAACTCTGCAAAAGGACCCACGGAGGAACTGGGCTGGCACAGACCTGCCAAAGCCCTCTCCCCAAACCCGTTTTCAGCTTCCTCAAAGTCCACTGTGATTTTCCCACCCAGAGCCCACCTGGCTCTCTCCACGCAGCCACCGCCACATCTAATGTGAGCATGAGCATAATGTCACAGAGATGCGGGCATCAGCCTGATCAGGACATCAGTCCCTGCAATGGACCATGTGTGTCCTCCCCAGCTGCCTGTGTTGAAGTCCTAAGCCCATCGTGATGGTATTTAGAGATTAAAGTGAGGGAAGTAATTAGGGTTAATCAGGTCATGAGGATGGGGCCCTCATGGTGGGATTAGTGCCCCTCTAAGAAGACGACTAGCTCTCTCTCTCTCTCTCTCCACCTACACACATTGAGGAAAGGCCAGATGAGGTCACAGTGAGAAGGCAGCTGTCTGGAACCCAAGGAGAGAACCCTCACCAGACACTGACCCTGCTGGCACCTTTGATCTTGGAGTTCCAGCCTCCAGAAGCATGAGAAGAAAATTCCGTAAGAAATAAAAGCCACCCAGTCTGTGGTATTTTGTCACGGCATCCTGGGCTAAGACAGTTCTGAGCATAATAAAAGGAGTTTCTGAGAGGATTCTTTCCCGAGAGTCGGCAAGCCAGAGCAGATATGGCTAATGGTGAGAAATGACAACCCAAGCGGGTATATGCCCTGATGACTTCTCCCAAAGTGCAGCCACACCCGTCATGTGTCACTTGACCTCACAGCCCAGTCCAGTGGGCCTGGCAGATGGAGAAGCAGATGCCCAGAGGCTATGTGACTTGCCCAGGGTCACTCAGCTGGTGGCAGGACCTGGATTTGTTCCCAGCTGTAAACCGTGCCAAGATGCCCCAACTACAGACTCCTAAACGTCTACCATGTTAATGAGCGTGGGCTCATTATCACAAAGGGTTAACCCTCCTAACATATAAAGAGCTCCTAGAATTCCAAAAGACCAAAAAACAAACAGAAAGTAGGCAAAGGATGTGGGTAAAAGACACCGAAAATTAAAACAAATTTTAAACATATGAAAGATGCTTAAATACACCAGTGAAAGAAACAAAACCCAAAACTACACCAAGACACCCTTTTTCCTGTAACCAGAAGTATTATTAAAAACTTTTAATCTTGAAAGACACTATTAAAATAATGAAGGCAAGCCATGGACTGGGGAAAAAATTTTGCAAACATATTTGTTAAAGGACTTGGATCCAGAATATATGAAGAATTTCTACAATTCAGTAAGAATGAAACAGATGAGTCAATTTTTTTTAAATGAGCAAAAGATTTGGGCAAACATTTCACCATAAAAGATACATGACTTGCAACCAAGCACACAGAAAGAGAGCCAACGTGATTAGTTAACAGGGAAATGAGATCCTGCTGCATATCCATCGCAATCCGTACAACTAAAAAGAATACCAATTTCAGTAAGGATCTGGGACAACTGGAACTCTCTGGCACTGTGAGTAGGAATATAAAATGGTACAGCCACTTTGTAAAACAGACTGGCCATTCTTTATAAAGTTAAATATGGACTTATCATAGGACCCAGCAATTCTACTCAGTCGTATTTCTCCAAGAGAAAAAAAGCGTATGTCTACACAAAAACCTGCACACAGTTTATACAGCATTTTCATGTCAAAAAAAAAACCTGGAAACAACCTAAATGCCTGACAACTGGTGGATAAATGAACCAGGATACAGCCATGCAGTGGAATACTACTCAGCAGTGAAAAAGAATGAACCAGTAATAGTTCAGCAAGAATACAGCCGCACTTGAAAGGCATTATGCTGATTGACCGAAAGCAGACACAGGAGAGTAAATACTTTGAGTTCACTTACATCACATTCTAGAAAAGGAAAGCTGTGCTGACAGAAAGCAGATCAGTAGTTGGAGAGAGGAGGTAATTAATGACTGCAAAAGTGCACGATGGAATTTTCCTGGAGTGACAAATATTCTCTATCTTCATTGTGGTGGTAGTTCTGTGGTTACAAACATTTTTCAAAACCCCTCAAAGTGTATGGGTGGAATTTCATTGTAAGTACATTACATCTCAATAAAACTAATTTTTTTTTAAAAAGCAGTTTATCTCAGGGATCCTGAAATGGTGACTACTAATAATTACATAATTCAGGTTATGCACATTAGTATAATATACATAATGTCATACAGTGAGGTAAGGACAGAAATCAAAGCACCGTCATTATAAAGGTTAGATGAGAGGCTTGAGAGGTCAACAGTGGACCAGGGACCCAGATGGGCTGCCTTCAGTTCTCATGAGTTTCCTCTACTGATGTGTTTCCACCATCTGGTAGGTAAACACTCCCTTTTACAGGCTCATCTCAAGAGTTTCCTCCTCTATTAAGCACTTCCTGACAACGCTTCCACTCCATGCCCCCCGAACGATGTTCTCTGGGTCTTGTGCCATGTCTTTCCTTCATTGTCTTCCTGTCCTTGGAGCTCACTGAGAGGAGAGGTCCCTTCTCACCCACCCAAGTGTCTACCCCAGTGCAATAAAAAATATCCTATCTCTGATATGAACTGCTAACGCTGGACACATCGAAGTCATAATCAACAAAGTCTTTTACAGGCTATTTTACGGAAGATGCAGAAATGTTCATCCACAGAGCTCTCTGTCATCCTGACCCTCCATGGAAGTCAGGAGCGTGTGGTTAAAACCTAACTTGGTACATGCATTCCTGGGCTGGTGGGGCAGGGAAAGGGGAAGGCTAAGCTGACTGGTTTTCTCATGATCAAACCTGATTCTGGAATGTACCTTGGAGTGGGAAGAAACACCACCTCAGAGACAAGAGTTCGTGAGCACAGGCTGTGTCCCTGGACTGCTGGAGGGGATCAGGGCAGCAGTGTGGCAAGGCTGAAATTCTGTGACACCAGAAGAATCCTGGGTTGACACAATCATGGCCACACTCACGCTCCAAGATGCCAGACATGAGCCAGATCTGAACATCCCCCACTGCTTCCTGCAGCCAGGGCTGTGGGACAAACGCACTTGACAGTGACCACCCTCCCCACGCCCACCCCCCCAACCAGGGCTGCTGAGCACCTCCTGCCCTTCTGGGCAATAGCCCGTGACCCCCAACCCAAACTTCAGACAGCTTAGGAGAAGCCCCCCCAGCCTGCTCTCAACATGGCCTCTGCCTTCCAGACGGCGTGTGATGAAGGCCAATGGTCAGTCTATCTGAGTGGAGTGTCTTTGCTAAGAGCTAGTAATGTCAACCCTGTCATGTTCCAACCTCGTTGATCTCAACATGTGAAAAGCAACACCTTAACTCAGCGGAATAAATCATTTAGAGAGGAATTCCAGGAATGTGACAGAGACTCCTGGGGTTCAAAAAGCTCTCCACCCCAAACTCTTTGGTCTGTGCCAGGACTACTCCTGTTTTACCTAAGAGCTCAAGTCATGGAGACGTGCCCCCTCCACAGGCCCCCATCATCACCACCGCCAGCCCCCCAAATCTGGCCCACCACCAGACAAGGGAGAGCAGACCAGACCTTCTGTAAAAACATGGGGTGGGCCCTGGAACTGGGAGAGAGCCCAGAGATCAGGTGATTTAGGCTGCAGGTGGGGAAACAGGCGCAGGAAGAGCAGATGGGCCCTCAAAGACAGCAGAGGCTCCCAACCACTCTCCATCTCTCCTGAGCAGCCGGACACCACCCTCCCCTTCTAAGGATACAAGCCCAGGCGGGAATGTGGTGAAGGCTGCGGGGCTAATCTTAGATGGAAGGCAACTAGGGCAGAGCTGATAACACCTGATCAGGGAGGACACTGTGACATTAGTTCTTGTATGCTAGCGGAGGAGGTCTTGATCAACCAGACCTGAGCCTCAGTCAGCTTTTCTCCAGGAGGATTGCACTGCCCCACACACGGTCTGGTAAACTAGCAGATGAGAGGTGCTGTGACCTGATGGACACTGATAAGCTGGTGATCTATTTGAGCTCCTCTCAGCAAAGCCAAACCCAGACCAACCAGATAAGGCTAACCCCGCTTTCCTTACCTTTACCAAACTCCCCTGCTCTCACTCAGCTCCAGCTGATCCTAGCCTCCCACCTGATCCTCAAACATGTCGCATATCCTCCTCCCTCAGGACCTTTGCACATGCTGTTTCTACTCACTCCCTTACTCCATCATCATACAAGTTGAGATGGTCCCTGACTAATAATCCTCCCCCCATTTCTGATCTTTTTTAAAAATAGCACTTTTCACATTCAAACACTCCTGTGGTGGTTCAGACTAAAAACGAATAAAACTGAAAGCTCCATTCCTTGTTTAACCAGCCCCATTTCAAGTGCTCAGTAGCTGTATGCGGCTATTGGCTCGCATACCAGAGAATGCAGATTTGGAGCATTTCTATCATCACAAAGAGTTATGCTGAGTAGTGCTGATTTAGAAACCCATGGGTTATTCCTTCTGAACTGGAATAAAGCAGGAAGTAGATTAAAAGTGGTGTAGACAAGTGCAGGACAGGAGCACAGAGAGATTATGACCGGGCAAACGGTCAGAATGTCGGCCAGGACACCACACCTCGAGTTCAGCCATCACAGGGCTAACTGAGGTTTATCACGACTGACTCCCTGCTTCCAAAAGGCACCAAAGGATTCGGTTTTAATTATTATATACTTTTTACTGAGGTATAACTAACATATGATAAAATGTGCAGGTTTAGACATTCAATTTGATGAATTCTGTCCATGGTACCACCCATTTAACTACCCCCCACAAACAAAATATAGATTTCCATTACTCTAGAAAGTTCCTTCATGTACCTTTCTTCATCCCCTGCAACCACTCTCTGACATCACAAGAAACTAATTTCATCTATTCTTGCATTTTTTTAAACAAATGGAATGGACAGTATGTGTTGTTTTATTTGGCTTCTTTGTCAACATAATGTTGTTGAGACTCAGCCCTGTTCCTGTAACAATGGCACGTTCTGTATGGTTGAGTCTTATTCTAGTGGTTACTTTCACATGGAAAGTTTTTTTTTTAATAATTCAATTAACACCAGGCTTTTTAATTTAGATTCCCAGTGGAGATGGGCAATTGTTGGTACAAGGAACAGGCAAAGAAACAGGAAGGAGGATGATGGGGTCTGATCCTCAATCCTTACATAGGAGGCCACTTAGCACCATGAGAGCTGAACCTTCAGGTCAAAATAACAGGCTGGGATGAGCTCAGGTGGAGAACTGCTAAAACCACCTCTTCCATTAGCATCTGAGAGCAGCCTCCAAGAAGGCCAGTCCCACCACTGACCAAGATCCTGGCCGTGGGGGTGTCCCAGTACAACTTTCCAACCTCTTCAAAACAGGCTGGTCTAAAATGAACCTCACCCACTCTCTCTGCATGTTTGTGTTCCCCCAGAATTCATATGTTGAAGCTCTAATCCCCAGTGTGATGGTGTTTAGAGGTGGGACCTCTGGGCAGTAATTAGGTCATGAGGGTGGGGCCCTCATGCTGGGATCAGTGTCCTTGTAAGAACAGACACAAGAGAAAGGATCTCTCTCTGCCATGTGAGAACACAGTAAGAAGGCAGCCGTCTGCAGGCCAGAAAGACAGCTCTCACCGGAAACCAAATCTGCTGACACTTGATCTCAGACCCTTTAGCATCCAAAAATGTGAGAAATAAGTATTTGTTGGTACAGTCACCTAGTCTATGGTATCTTGTTCCAGCAGCCAGAATGGGCTACGCCTCCCCCAGCACCATCACTCCCACCAACACCCGTACATCAAAATAGAAGTGAGGGTGGGAATTAAAACCTATAAATCAAATTCACCCTCGACTAATTGACAGCATCACATAAAACGGGCAGTTTCTTGTTTCTGGCTTGTCAGCTGCCAGCAGCAGTTTCTAACACTACGACACTGAGTTTCTCTGTCCTCCCTGCCACCACCTCCAATTTTCCACACAGCCTTGTCTCCAAGTATTTTTACTTGTGGTATTGCTCACAGAAAATCCTCTTGGAAAGCTGAGATTTTTTTTTTCTGCAGTACCACTTGTCACCTCCTATATTAAGCTTCTTCCTTATCATAGGTGACACTATTAGTTGCAATTCCAAGTCACAGGGAGCTGTGGCCACTAACACGAGACAGAGGTCAGGTCTGAAAATTCCACCTGCCCATCTCCCTAGAGACCAACAGTCTCCCTTTTCATAAGCTGTGTGACAGCATGTGGCAACTGTGGACGCTCACTTGCTTATGCCTGCAAAAAAGGCGTCCTTCACTTTCCTAATGAGGACAAATTTCAAACCATTCTGACACTACATGTGTTATAGAATTACCCAGGGAAATGCTAGTGCTGGCTGAATAATAAATGTGTATCGATTTATGGCCCCAAGTGAAATTAAAAGTCACTCTCATCCTTGGATATTTTCATCATCCCCTACTCCCCGCGCCCCACCCCAGCAGATGGGAAAAGCTAGCAGATGTGGAGGAAATTACACCGGGCATGAGCCCTCAATTTCCCCTGGTTATTAAATTATATTGACAAATTGCCATGGATTCACATTAAATGACTTCACAATTTTTAAATTAGCATCAAACCATTTTGAGGTTGGGAGGGTCAAGAAGTGGTGTTTAGATAATCAGGTTAGGAGCCAGGAGGTTCTGCAGCCAGTAGACACTGGCGTCACTGGTGGAACTACAGACAGACTGGGAAGCCCTGGGCCCCAGCAGTTCCTGGCTGGGCTGGCCAACCTTTCTGTTGAGTCTCTGCAAAGTCTGGTTAACGAAGCAAATGCCCAGCTCCACAGGCATCTCGAAGCTGATGCTGGAGGGGTCACGGGGTGCGGGAGAGCAGGGGGAGGCAGTGCCAGCGAAAGCACTATGACTGCTTCGGGGACAAGGAGGGCACTCTCAAGTGCTTGGCTGCCACTCTCAGATGCAGGCTGGTTTCTGTTACGTGAAGCATCGGTCCGACTGCTCTTTTCTGATAACTGCAGGAGCGCAAGGCTGACTGGGGGACAAGCTAATCCCTGAACACTGTTAGGGACTCCGAGATGGGCTCATGCACCTTCCTGCCCCGAGTCTCAGGGATCTAGAGAAAGTAACACCTCTAGGGTTCCCTAAAACCAGGACCAAGCATAGCATCCCTTCAGCTGATCCCTCATGACACAGTGGCACCGCCACCCTTGAGAAGCTCTATTCTGCAAAGGAAGTAGCACCTTCCAGCTGGCTGCTTCTCCTCGCTTTGGTCATATGTATATTATGCCGGTGAATATCACGCCAATAAGCCAGTACCAAACCAGAGAGCTCCTTAAACAACAGTCCTACAATACAAGCAGATAACTTGTTTTTTTCTTATGGTTACCAAGGAAAGGGGTGGGAGGGCATAAATCTGGGAGTCTGAGATTTACAAATGTTAGCGGATAACTATTATTGATGCCCATCAGAGATGACACTCTTTTCCAAAGGCTTAATAAACAATGCTATTTTAAACCTAACCATCGGAAGATCCTTGTTAGGTAGAAACTATGACCCCAAACTGAGAGGTTAAATTAACCCCCCTAGGATCGGGTCACACAGCTTGTTGGTGACATTGAAGGTATCAAACCCTCATCTGTCCACCCGAAAACTGATTGCCCTTCACAGCTGAAAAAAAAAAATGTAGGCCAGTCTTCCTCTCATGCAACCCAATGGCCCTGAATTTCAAGCGTGGCTAAAAACAAGCAAAAGAATAAATAATTCACAATGCCAAGAACACAGCTTCATATATTTGAAAATAGCAGAAAAATCAGAAACGATTCCAATTAGAGATGGTGAAATGAACACACATGGTCAGCGTTTGTAAGGCCACTAAGTGGCAGCACAGACTTGTTTTTGTTTTTTTTTAAGGCATGCACCCACACGGACAAAGAAGACAAAAGGACAACAGTCACAAAACTGCGTGAGAGGGGAAAAAGACAGAAGAGTGCGGGCTGCCTTAAAGGTACAGAGAACAGTGGGACTGAGGGCAGAGGGGAGGGTGAGAAGTAGCATGTCAGAACTCCCCGAGGCTCAGGAATCAGGGCCACTAGGCCCTCCTGGAAGAGGGCTGAAAGATGGGAGACTAGAAGCAGGAGGACTAATCTTATTAATGTCCCTAAGAGGACCAGACCGCCTCCCCAACCGCCCAGAGGGTGTTGGCACAGTTCCCCAGCAGGAGAGAAAGCAGATCCACTGCAGAGGGCAAAATCAAAGTTCTCTGCACTGGGCACCCCAGGCTCGGCTGAAGTTAGGGACCACCACATTGAGAAGAGGGGGTTCAGGGGGGTTACCTTCTGCCCTGGGAAGCTGATAGCCCAGGAGGACAGAGAAAGCAATTGTAAGTCCTTCATAATTCCTTTATATTTTACAAACAACATAAAGGAAAATATAAAGGAATATAAAGGAAACCAATTATATCAGCAGACGCTTAATAAAATTTAAACATTATGCTTTAATAAGTGCTTTTAAATTAATGTATTAAATAGCAAAATCTAACAGATCTAATAAGCACTGTAACTTTCAGTTGTGATAAGCACAAAAAAATTTTGAAATATCTGCCAAAACCAATCTTAGATTGAAAATATCCTATTTTTATAGATGACAAAGTCACAACTACTCAAATATTACAACTGTGGGTTATTGCTTAATTTTATGATGGAAAGGCTAAATTTCAGATGGAGGTTAACTGAAAATAAAGACAATTTCTTTCCAATTAAAGTTCATGTTCCCCCTAAATTCTATCCATGGACCCAAACACCACATTAAAAACCCCTGCCCTTGAATTGAAATCACATTTGATAAGCCTCCTCCACACACAGTCATAAATATATTCTTCTTTCATATTATGAGACAGCCAATAATCACTAGATTTTTGGAAAGCCATTGGTGAAGAGAAGAAAAATTTTTTAAATCATTGTTAATGTCACTGGAGACGAGAGACTCTATCATACAAGAAAATGATGTTTTGAAAAGAACACATAAAGAAAGTTCTTTTAACTTAAAACAAGGTAACAGAAATGAACAACTTAAAAGTATCAGAAGGTAAATTTGAGGGACTCTCTCAGGAAGTAGAACAAAAACGCAAAATAAAATATAGGAGACAAAAAAGAGAAAATTAGAAGACAATCCCAACATCTGATAACAGGAAACCTGAAAATACAGAACAGAAAAAACAGTAACAACAAAAAAATCATTAATAAAGTAATTCAAGAAAATCTTCCAGGACTGAGGGACATGAGTTACAAAATGAAAGGGTCTAAGTGCCTAGCATTATACATGAAAAAAAATCTTCACCAAGGCTAATACTAGCCGGACAAACAGAAGATCTTACAAGTCTACAGAGACGAAAAACAGGGCTGTGAAAAAAAAATAGACTTGTTATTAAAATTTCTAATTAGAAATTAGAACTTCTTCTCAAAAGCAATACTAGAAATTAAGACAATGGATTCATGCCTTCAAAATTCAAAGAATAAACTCAGGAAAACTACCAAATAAACTGTTAGAATACTAACATTTTCAGACATTCAAAGTCTCAAAAAAAAAAAAATTGTCTTCCATGTATCTGTTCTTGGGAAGCTACTGGAGGATGTGCTCCTCCAAAACAATGGAGTAAACCATGAGACAGAAACATGGGATTCAGTAAGATACAACCCAAAAGAAAAGTAAAACAAATCCCCCAGAATTACAATAAATGGGATGTAACTGTAAAAACTCCCTTGTTTCCTTGGTTTTTATTTAATCATTTGAACATGAAATCAGAATGTCCTCACCTATGCTTATTTATCCAAGTTTTGTTTTTTTTAACAGATTAAGCTAGCTACTCCCACTTACTCACCCCTCTTGAGGGTTCTTTGTTCCAGAAAAAGGTTGAGGGCAAGTAAACATAATCACTGGAGGAAGAAAATGCGTCATATGAGACCCCTGATGCTGGACTGATTGTATTAAGAAGGAAAGGATGCAGCGACTTGCTCCTTTACAGATCGTAATCAGTGCGCTGTTCCTTAAACAGGCCTTTAAAAGCTTCCCTCTCCCCACCTACGGGGACTAGCCTACTGTGACTCCCTTTTCCTGGCAATGCAATAAAGCTGTGATTTCTACTTCACCCAAAATTCTGTCTCTGGATTCAATCTGGCTTTAGAGAACAGAGACCGAGGTTTTGGCAACAAGGATACCAAGAGGACAACTGTGGAGCCAACCAAGAGTGTGCACATATATTCCTGTGGCGGGGGGGGGGGGGGGTGTAATTTGCATTACATATTCATTTAGTTGTATCAGGGAACACAAAACAGAATGCAATAAGGGAAAACACAAATCACTGAAGACTACAGGGCTCAGCTACCAATAACATTTACAATCCTAAGAAGAACAATGTTGAATATCGATCCTACCAAAATAACAATGTTAATGTGCAGGGAAGGAATAAGCCATGGGTGATTGTTAAGGGGCCACCCAGAGTGAGAAGTCAAGAAACCACGTCTGTAACTGAAAAAGCAAGAAGGTGCAACATATGCCGGTTACTTAGAGATGTGGAAGTTGAAAGGAGTTATAAATGGGTGCCTCTAGGAAGGGGGTTATTTTTTAAAATGAGTTTTATAGAATAATTGGCTATTTCAATTATAAACACAGCTTGGATAAAAATTAAAACTCAATATAAAGAATATATTTCAGGGCAGTAATTTCTGAATGTACTTAAAGAAAGAGAACCAGTAGGACATAAGTACTAAGAAAGGTATTGCCGAAACTACAGTGAGGTATCACACCTCACACTGGTGAGAATAGCCTTCATCAAAAAGTCTACAAATAACAAATGCTGGAGAGAGAGTGGAGAAAAGGGAACCCTCCTACACTGTTGGTAAACTGGTACAGCCACTATGGAAAACAGTATGGAGGTTCTTTAAAAAACTAAAAATAGACTTAGCATATCATCCAGCAATGCCACTCCTGGGATATATCTGGAAAAGATGAAAACTCTAATTTGAAAAAATACATGCACCCTAATGTTCACAGCAGCACTATTTACAATAGCCAAGACATGGAAGCAACCTAAATGTCCATCAATAGATGAATGGATGAAGATGTGGTATATATAATATACAATGGAATATTACTCAGCCAGAAAAAAGAAAGAACCATTGCCATTTGCAGCAACGTGGATGGACCTAGAGATTATAATACTAAGTGAAGTAAGTCAGAGAAAAATATATTACATGATATGAATTATATATGGAGTCTTAAAAAATAATACAAATGAATTTATTTACAAAACAGAAACAGATTCACAAGCAGAGAAAAAAAAAAAACTTTTGGTTACCAAAGGGGTATAGTTGGGGCAGGGGCAGGGATAAATTAGGAGTTTGGGATTTAAAAAAAAGAGAAAGAAGTATAGCAAGGAAGTGGCTTGCGTGATTATGGGCACCCCTAGGACCCACAGGGCCAGGCATTTGGAGGGGCAAGCTGGGACTCTCAGGCAGAGCTTCTTCCTCGGGGAGGCCTCAGCTCTACTCTTAATGCCTTTCTACTGACTATCAAACCCACCGAGATCATCAAGGATAATCCCCTTAAAGTCAACTGATTACAGGTGTTAATCACACCTAAAATGTAAGTCAAGCAA
This sequence comes from Camelus dromedarius, assembly GCF_036321535.1. Taxonomy (NCBI): domain Eukaryota; kingdom Metazoa; phylum Chordata; class Mammalia; order Artiodactyla; family Camelidae; genus Camelus; species Camelus dromedarius. Next base: position 17,559,459 of record NC_087439.1, read on the forward strand.
CAACTGCTGTTTGATTGAATAAGTGGGGACTACAGCCTCACCAGCTGACACATGAAACTGACCATCACACTGGGTACCACACTGGTACCATCCGATGGATGCCCCCTCCATCGGATGGTTGCCCTAAGAGCACTCACTGGTGGGTCAACCACTGCGTAAGAATCTGAATTGCTCCTTGCACTTACACACATTGGGGCTACACCGGAGGTTCTTACAGGGCACAGTTTACAAGGCAGAGGGTGGGTCAGGTCAGAATCTGAAAGCCGCCTAACATGTGGAAAAGCGCCAGGCAGAACATTTCTGAGCAAACTAACTTTGCTAGCTCCTTCAGTAAATGAATGTTTTGTCTCTCATAGTTTGAACACAAAACAGGAACAGATGAATGCTATGCCAACAGCAAGAAACTAAAAAGGGAAAAATAAGCAAACAAAAAAGTCACTTACCCGCCCCCTAAAACTGAGTGTGAGCAAAGTAGAAGGAACTACTGAAGATGAGAGCTTAATGAACGAGAAAGCAAATCATCTTGATCTGTGAAATCAGACACAGGGTTTTGTTGGGTGTTTTTTTTAAAAGATGAATAAAACTTTTGGAAAGCTAGCTTCAGAGACAGAAAGAGCATAAATAAACACTAGCAATAAAACAGGGCACATAACTACTGATGAATTAAAGATTTCTTAAAAATCACATGAGTAACATGAGCAACTTGAATGCAATAAACTTGAAACCCTAGATAAAATGGGTCATTTTCTAGAAAAACAAATTTTGAAAAATGTTCCTAAACTATAAGAATATTTGATACAGCAAGAAAAGAGCCGCAATCATAAGAATAATGATGAAGATAATAATAGAAGCAGCAAACCCCTATTGGAGGACTATTGCACACTTGCCGAAATGCTCTCTACACGCGTGAACTGAGTGAAGCCTTATAACTCTGCGAGGCAGGCACTACTGTTTGGTTTATTCTACAGGTGAGAAAACTGGAGCCAAAGAGGTGAAGCAACTCGCCCCAGTAACACACGAATTCACACAGGCAGCCTGGCCCCAGAGTTCACTATCTTAACAGAGAGTATGCTTCAGAGTCTCTCCGCAGGGCAGCAGCCTCGATTTTGCAGATGAGTTCTACTACAACTTAGAGGACAACCAGAGCACAAAAAAAGGAGAAAAGAAAACCTTATATAATTCATTACATGCGATACACAAGACCAGGGGCGTTAGACCAATGTCACTTATGAGCACAGATGCAAAAATTCTAAATGAAATAGTAAGTGGAAACCAGCAATGGATTAAAATAGCAATATTTTATGACCAAACAGGGTTTATCTGCAGAATGCAGGGATGCCTTAATAGTAGAATATTGATTAATTTAAATATGAACATGTTAAAGAAAAGATCCATCTCAGAATACACAGAGAAAGTATTCAAAATTCAACACCTAGTTGTGATTTTTAAAAACTCTTAGCAAACAAGACATTGAGCCATTTCACCCTAAAGCCAGCAGCAAACTACTCAAAATAGTGTTAAAGACCTTGGCTAATAACTAAGAGAAGAAAAACAATGTTAGGATTGGAGAGACAAAAAAAAAGGAAGAATCAAGGGGAGGGTATAGCTCAAGTGGGAGAGCGCATGCTTAATATGCGTGAGGTCCTGGGTTCAATGTCTACTACCTCCTCTACAAGTAAATAAATAAACCTAATTACCAACCGCCCCCTGCAAAAAAAACTAGAAAAAAAAGGAAAGGAGAGACAAAGTGTCATTATATAATATAGCTAAAATAATCAACTGATAAACAAAACTAATCTTAAAAAATCAGCAAGGTTACAAGCTAACAAAATCAATATCCAAGTATCATTACCCTTTTATGAGATAGTAATTTAGAAAATGAAATAAATATATAGCAACAAAGCACAAACTATAAAGGAATGACCCTAACAATAATTTATAAGGTCTTATGGAGAAGATTATAAAACTTCACTACAGGACGCAAAGCAAAACATAAATGGATAAAGATGAAATGGAAAGGAGGATTCAATAGTGAAAAGAAGCCAATCCTCTCAAAATTAATGAATTTAATGCAACTCACTCAATATTCCAAAAAGATTTTTCATTAAAGTGTTCATACTGACTTTGAAATTTATACAGAGCACTACATGTGCAACATTAGTCAAACCACTTTGAAAATCCTATAAAAGAGGGTAACCAAACATCAAGACTTATTGTAATTACAGAACTTCTAAAAGCATGACACCGAAATGAACGGACCGACAGGTCTACACAACAGAACTGCAAACACAGAGCCGGCCACACACCTGTGGGGATTTGGCATATGATGAATGCAGCCTTTGGAACGGTATTGGGAAAGCAGTATATTCATCTGAGGGGAAAAATACCAAAAAAATTGGATACTGCTGCATACCAAACAAAAATAAATTTGATGAATTAAAGATCCAATTTTAAAGTCTAATTTCTTACATGTATTGAAAGAAAATAAGATATAGGCATATCTTTATGCGCAGTAAGGCTTTTTTTTTTAAAGCAAAATGTAAGTTTTATTACAATTAAAGCTGAACATGGTTCAGATGTGCTGTGAAACTGGTTTCCAAATCTAAACTTTACAATGAGATAGACTGGAAAAGCACAGATCTTCCCAGGAGAGGAAGAGCCTCTGGATCAAATGGGCAAAGGTTAGGAGGACAGGTGCTCTCTGCAGAAAGACAGATCTCAAAGAGACAGAGAGAGGCCCTTGCTCCCAACACACCAGTCAGAGAAGAAAGCAACTTCTTCCCTGGGGAAGAGTGAATGAAAGGGCAGAGACAGGCCAACAGGATTTTAGTAGCAGATTGGTTCATATGAAAGGGAAGAGCAGAAATAAGAAATCACTGTTTACCCTAATAAAATCTAACACAGACTCTTGGTTTCTGCTACTGGAAAACTGATTAATTAAAATTTATGTATTAACATTCATACATTGTTATTATCTAATCCACAGCAGTAAAGCATTCCTAATCCCCTACCTTCTCCGGTGAAACAAACCCATCACAACTTCACAAAGGAAAAGGTCGATAAATCTGATTACAACAGAATGGAAAAGGGAGCCCAGGGGATTCTTCGAATAGAAAAAGATGTACAGTATTAAAAAAGAAAAGCTAGATGCTAGGAAAAATTATTTGCAACTTGTATATAAGACTGGTTCTCAGAACATAGAAATAACTCCTAAGAACCATAAGAAAAGGACAAGAATGGGAAAAAATGGGCAAAGGATAAAGAAGCAGTTTATAAAAGAGGAAACACAGATAATAAATATTTCTTTTAAATTATCAATTTCACCAATCAAGGGAAATCAAACTAACATGAGATACCATTTCTCACCCATTAGACTAGAAAACTGTGATTAGTTGGGAAGATATCAAATATGGTGACATTCCGAGACTGTAAACTGGTACAGCCACAGTGAAGGGCAAATTGGCAGGAGCTATTAAAACACATGCACCCTCTGCTATCCAAAAATTCCTCTCCAAGATACTACCCTCAAGAAACACCATCTGCCCACACTACGCATTACCATGACAGTACAACAGTGCTCATCCTAACAGCTTTGATATAGTAAAAAAAAAACAAAAATTGGAAACTACCCAAATGCCCATTAACAAGAGAGTGGCTACAGTACATGCATTTATATGATAGGCAATTAACATGATAAATAGTCTAGGTTTTAAAAACATGTTGATTTTTAAAGTTGCAGTGTGATATATACAAAATCCATTCATGTAATAACAGCACAACGTTCTATTTCCTATGGATATAAGCAGGCATCAAACAAAAACCAGCGGTGATGGTCAAAGGGGTCATAAATATGGGCTGCCTCACCTGCATATCACCCGTTCACATACATCCTGACACAGAAGAGAACCACAGCCCAGAAGTGAAAAGACTCCCAGGCTGTAAACTGTGGGAGGAAGGCGGTGTCTGAGCCAAGCCCTCTTTGTGAGCGACATTTCTTTCACAGGGTGTCAAATGTCCACATTAAGGTCCCAGGCAACCTCTACTTGGGGATTCTTGAAAGGTAAGCTCCTCTTGGTTACAACACTTTCCTAAGTGCAGTCCTAGCCTGTGCCCTGGTAGGGCCAACAGCCTCATGCATGCATGAATTCATTCATTCAACATACATTTACTGAGTTCCTGCTCCATGCCAAGCCTATTAGGTGCTAGTAGACTAGTGAGGTTAAGCCCTCACAGGGAGACAATTGGACAAAAAATAACACGGCAGTGTGCCCAGAGCTGCCATGGCAATCAGCACGAGGTGTCATGGGAGCCCAGAGGATGGGCACCTACTGGAGCTGGCTGGTGTGTGGGGAATTCCAAACGGAGGGGGCACACAGTTGGGGAAGAGAGGACAGCAGGTAGAGTCAGTGCAACGCTAACTTTCCCCAGTGCTGCTTCTCACTAGCAAAGGGGCGGAGTGTAGATGACCTCAGCTCTCAGCAGTGCAAGCTTTAACTCCACTGTTTCCTCTTCTAACCCTCCCCACGTACTGCCTCCCTTTCTGAACAGCCATCGTACAGAAAATAAAGAGAAAGACCAGGGTCCCTCCTACAGCAGCTGACTTTCATCTGTGCCCATGGTCAGCCCAAGTTTCAGGTTTTACCTCTGTTCGGAAAGTTCTTTAGGGTAAAGACCCCATATTGAGCCCATGGGGGCTGGGATGATCAGAGAGCCCACTTTCACAGGATCATTTAAGGATTAAGAATTTTTACCTTATGATACCAAGACATGGAAGCAACCTAAATGTCCATCGACAGAGGGTTCGATAGAGAAGATGTGGTGTGTATATACAATGGAATACTACTTAGCCATAAAAAAGAATGAAATAATGCCATTTGCAGCAACATGGATGGGCCTATCATACTAAGTGAAGTAAGTCAGACCAAGAAAGACAGATATCATATGGTATTACTTATATATGGAATCTAAAAAAAAAAAGACAAATGAACTTATTTACAAAACAGAAACAGGCTCAAACATAGAAAACAAATTTATGGTTACCAAAGGGAAGGGGGAAGGGATAAATTAACAAACTACTATATACAAAATAGATAAACAACAAGGTCCTACTGTGTAGCATATTCAATACCTTATAATAGCCTATAATGAAAAAGTATATATATATATATATATATATATATATATATAAAATAACTGAATCTCTATGCTATACACCAGAAACTAACATAACATTGAAAATCAACTATACTTCAATTAAAAAAAAAATTTTTTTAAGAATTTTACCCAGTGCTCCAAAACTACTTCCCGGTATCAAATGTTTTGCTAACAATCCAGTAACATGCATGGCTTTATCATCGAATACTCATATCCTAGTCGCAAATGGACTATTCCAATGTACTAACACTGCTCACAGGATGGCGGACAGAGAACAAGTAATTTACAGGAGGCGCTGTCATGACTGAAGGGGCTTACTCCTGACTGCTCTGCTGTGCTGGGATGTGTGCTGTGCCCCAGATAAACAGGCAGATTTCAGTCAAAGCTTGAGAAATAAAAAGGCATTCAGTATGATTCTCTCCATTAGCTCAACAAGAAACAGAAAAACAGAAATGCCATGAGGACTGTGTTGTCCCTGTCACACTTAGAGAAGTGAATGGGAAAAAACAATTAAAATGTTCAACACACATCTTCCGAAATAGTTTTTTCTTCCTTCAGAAGAGAAAGCACTCTCAACACCTCACAGAGAGAAAAGGAGTGCTAAGTTAGAGTGATAAATTCTCTCATTCCAGATAGAAAAACCACCACCAAGAGATTAATTTCCCAAGGTCAAGTACAGACACATTTGAATAGCAAAGTGCTCAACCTTGACCCAGCAACACCCGTCTTGGATAAACACCAGTGCCCTTCAACACACAGGTGCCCCAGAACAGACTGGGAAGAGTGAGCACGTTTCCCTCCCTCCCTCTCTTCCTTTCTCTTCTGTTTTTTGCTACTATAACCCAACGGCACCCCCAAGCACACATCACGTTGGAATTTTCAAGGCCACTAAGAAGACAGTGGGGACACGCAGAGTTCACTCCCATCGAGTTGAGTGCGGGAAATCCTAGAAGTGGAGTTTATCCAGCATCTTCTGTGGGAATCAATCTCTGGGCTATATTTTCTCAACTGGGAAACTGAGCCAGCTGTATTAGCTTTTCTTTTTCTTTTTCTTTTCTTTTCTTTTTATTGGGAGGGAGGTATTTAGGTTTATTTATTCATTTATGTTTAGAGGAGGAACTGGGAATTGAACCCAGGACCTTGTGCATGCTAAGCATGTGCTCTACCACTTGAGCTATACCCTCCCCCCTGTATTAGCTTTTCTTAAAAGCCGACGTTCGGGTCTTAAACTCTGTGGAGCTTCAGGAGGCAGGCCATGGAACTGAGCCAGCCTCCGACTAGCCAAGAGACGGTTCCATTCATCGTGTGTGACTCTGACACTGGCTGTTATACAGTCATTTTCTTTCTTTTTCTGGGGATTTGTTTCCTCATATAAAATGGTGGTGGGTCTCATGTCTCTGCCTGCTTCAGAAATACCGTGAAGGTCTAATGAGACTCAAGCTCAGAAGCACTTTTTTCGAGGCAGAAAATGCAAAGAGGCGTAACAGAAGAGAACAGCACAGCAGACTGCTCACCGACATACATTCTGATGAAAATCCGAGGCTTACAGCAAGGAAAAGAGAACCAATCCAAGACTCCTAGACAGCAATTTCCTAGGTAACACCTGAACTGACAAACAAATCATACTGTATGCAAGCGCCCCATGCTTTCAGGTTTAAAAGAGTTAATACTCTCAAGCCACAGCCACAAGCAGGCACCTCGTGGGTGTTTCTGGCAACTGTATGAAATCGGTCATATTTCAGCAAAAGCTCCCCTTACTGTGTACCTCTGATGGCAGCTGTTTTATTTAGCCTACCATTCACACTCTTCCTTCTTATCATACACTCCGTCTTCATATTATTGACTACTTATAGTATAATTTTTAGCAGAGCTGTCCACGTCCCGGGTCCTGAATGTATGGGTTACAGTCAGGAAAATAAACCTCACTTCTTAGCAACTTAAAATATTTATCCGATTAGAACTGAGCAGGATTCCTATCTGGCCTAGCAATGTGAGGTCACTCGTGGCCACGCACAGCAACTGGGTGTCCTAGAACCGCATAATTGGAAGTGGACAGCTTGACCGGTGTTGACATATTTTTATGCCTGTGAAACCATCACCAAAAGCAAGAAGGGATACTTCCCTGGTCCTCAAAAGTTTCCGAGTGACTCTAGTAATCCCTTCCCCACCTCTCTCACCATCCTCTGGCAACCACTGTCTGCCCTCTGTCACTATGCATTAGACCGCACCTCAGATTTCATAGAAGTGGAGGGAACAGGCAGCCCTCCTTTTATAGCACTTTGCAGATACCGCGTTGTTTACAAATGGAAGGTCTGAGGCAACCCTGCGTCAAGCACGCCTATCAGCACCATTTTTCCAACAGCATTTGCTCACTGTGTCTCTTGGTCACATTCTGGGAATCCTTGCAGCATTTCTAACTTTTTCATTATTATTATTGTTTGTTACGGTGATCTGTGATCAGTGACCTTTGATGTCACCTAGTATGCACTGAAGTCTCCAGATGATGGTTAGCATTTTTTAGCAGTATTTTTTAATTAAGGTCTGCATGTACATTGTTTTTCTGGACCTTATGTTACTGCACACTTAATAGACTACAGTATGGTGTAAACATAACTTTTATATGCACTGAGAAACCTAAAATTTCATGCAACTCACTTTACTGCAAGATTCACTTCATTGAGGTGATCTGGAACTGGTATCTCCATCATATGCCTGTATCATATTTCTTTCTTTTTGCTTTGATCTGGTACTCACCTTAATTATTCTGAGTTTCAACCATGTTTTTGCTTCAGTCAACAGTGCCTTTTTAATGCTGTGTTGTATTCCATTGTATGGAGGTAACACAATTGTACCTGTTGATAGACATTTGGATTCTTCCCAGTTTTTGACATTAGAAATAAAAATATTTTTAAGTAAACATTTATGTAAGAACTTGTACAGACATGTATGTCCATTTCTCTTAGGTAAACATCTGGCTGGGTGATACAATAAATGGATGTTTAACTTTCTAACGAACCTCTGAACTGTCTTCCAAAGTGGTTGAACAATTTTACACTTGCACCATCAGTGTATGTAAGCTCTAGACACTCCACATATTTTTGGTTTTCCCCCCAATTTTAGCCATTTAAATGGGTATGTAGCAGTATCTTATGGCGGTTTTTATTTGCAATTACTTGGTGACTAATAATGTTGAGTATTTTTTCATGTGCTTATTGGCCATTCATTTATCTCTTCTCTTACAAATTGTCTGCGAACCTTATACCTATTCTTTTATTGGATTGTTTGTCTTCTTATTAAACTGCTCTTAGTGGGGAGGGTATAGCTCGGTGGTAGAGCACATGCTTAGCATGCATGAGGTCCTGGGTTCAATCCCCAGTACCTCCATTAAAATAAATAAAAACCTAATTATCACCCCCACAAATTTTTTTTTTAATTTTAAGGAAAAAGGAAAAAATCTGAAAAGTTGAAATAAACTGTTCTTTATACATTCCAGAGACATGTCTTTTGTCTGATATGTGTGTGTTGTCTATGCAGTCTGGGAAGAGTGATGGTTTTTTTATTTTAATGAAGCCCAATTTTCAACTTTTTAATTTTGTCGTTCAAGTCTTTAATACCCTAGCTAAGACACTCTGTCCATGCAAAGGCTGCAAAGATTTTTTTCTCTTTTGTTTTTTTAGAAGTTTCAGGGTTTTAGATTTTACATTGAGGTTTATGGTCCCTTTTGAGTTAATTTTTATATAAAGGTTGATGTCCATTTTCGTCCATAAAGCTCTCCAGTTGCTCCAGCACCATTTGTTAAAAAGACTGTCTCTCCTGCATTGAAATGCCCTGGTACCTTTGTCAAAAATCAGTTGACCAGATGTCTATGGATCTATTTCTGGGCCCTATTCTCCTTGTGTTCACTTGAGCCAATAATAACTTACTTTCATCAGTGTTCAGTTCTCTTCTGTTTAGAAGTTGGTAGGCTTGTGGCTTTAGGATGAATGAAGAGGTCAGTCTTGCCAAGGTAATGGAATGATTTTGTCTGAAGTAACAGGAATGGGACACTGCTGTCATCGGGCTAACAGCACGGCTTTCTGCCTTTCTTTGTGCAATGCTGAGGAGATGCCAGGTGGGGGCAGGTGGGTGGTGAGGATCTTGACTGGGTACGACTGCTGGTTTGTAAAGTATTTGTCAATGCAACTCCCAAAGTACATGTGCTTTATGCTGGAGAGCGTGTCACATGGAAAAATGAATCTCTCTATTGCTGATGGCAGATCCAGGAATTACAGGTTAATGCATAAGAAGGTGCCTGCAGCATTCCCCAACCTGAGCTGAAAATAGTATCTCTGAAGGCATTTCCTGAACCGTTCAATATGGCTGAAGCTTCCAGAATTGCAGGCATGAAAAGGACCACCAACTTCCTCAGAAACCTCTTCTCTAGTGCGACAACAGCCTCAGAAGATCACACTCATGCAACAGTCATTCACCAAGCACGTCACCTGCGTCTTTTTATTTTGTTTCCTAATTGTCTTACAAAGACCACCACTATTGTTTCCATTTTACAGACAAAGAAACTGAGGCAGAGAAGGCTGAGCCACCCACCCCAGCTTCCCCTAGTTAGGAAGTGGCAGAACTGCGATCTGTCTCCCTGACTTCAGCTCCCGCATCTTTAACCACCAGGCGACACTACCTCAGGGTATCAGTCCCGAGAGCCTTGAGAAGCTCGCTCCCATAGGCGAGAACCTGAGGCTGACAAGCTGACTGGGTAGGTGGGTAGCATCTCTGTGACACTGCTCACCTGGTCCCAAACCTCTACTGCTGGCCGCACCACCCTCCCTCATTTCCTTCTGGTAACTCTCTCCTCCCGCCAAAGGGACACCAGGAAGAATGGACTGGAAAGACTGCCTGGACAGCTGAGGGGAGGCAGGTTTGAACAAGAGGAGCAGGAAGGCAGGGATGAGGGTCTTCAGACAGAGCATCTTTGAGCAGCAGAGACTAAAGGGGGAAAGGAAGGGCTTGAAGGAACTGCCCGTGGAGGAAGCGGCAGGCAGGGAGTGACCGACGATACCAGAAAGAGAGGGAATGAATGTAGACGCAAGATTTCCCAGGAGGTGGGCAAGGACGGAGCTCAGAGTAACTCAGAGGGATATCCTGAGTGACAGGGAAGAAAAAGGAAGGGGGGACAAATGGAAAACAGGGGTGTGGAAAGGAGGCAGGCTAAGCGGTCTGCATCCTCTCCACAAGACTGAGACTCACTGAAGGCAAGACAAGCAGCAGCTGAAAATCATAAATAACTCCTAGCAATCCAAACTAGACACTGAATGCTGAACACTTCACAAACACAAAAGCCTACACGTTCAAGAATCATAGTTACTTCCCTCGGAAGATCCTGGGGGAAAGTTCTTGGGTGTGGACTTGCAAGGACAATCCTCAAATAGCCTTGACAAGAGTTTCACCCCTAGTTTTGTTCCTAGGATTGGACTCTCATTGGACGCTCTTGCAGGAACACCACTGACCTTCCCCAGCTCTGCAGGGTCGGCCCATCCCCCAGGCGTGGGAGACATGCAGCAGTACCGCGTGAACTGATGCACCTGTGAGAGCAGACAGCCACCCTGCCGGAAACCGCCCTCATCTCCCACGGGGACTGGAGACGAAACAGAGCTCATGATGGGCTGCCGGCAAGAAAATGAGTAACTGAGAGGGACTCCCTTCTAATGCTAGAAGCCCTTTTGTTCTGGTGGGTGGGATGGAATCCCAGGTAAGAATCTAGTAGGGACACAGATCCGGGGAGGGGGCAGGGGTTTGAAAGCAACCTTGCTGCTTAAGGAAGAAGAATCAAGATGATGCTGAGCAGTCATTTCTGACCCACAACACAGTTATTCTCCCTTCCTTCCTTGGCCTTCTTCTCGCTTGCATTTTCCTCCCCCATCCTGTCCTCCTACCCAGAGACACTGGTGTCAACAGGAAACAAAGGGAGCAGAAAGGGAAACCGGGCTGGCACGGACCCCAGGGCTCCCGCTGATGCTCTGCAGGTAAGAGCCTCCCCCTCCCCGAGCCTCGCCCCTTCCCACTCCCACTCCAGCCTGCTTTGCCAATTCCCACTCCTCCTTCTAATATCAGGTGGAGGGACCACTCCTCCAGGAAGGCCCCAACACCCCTCGACATGTTCTGTTCTCATAGGATCGTGTCTACGATAGCCCTTAGCACGTAAACCAAATGTATCGGTGTCCAGGTTTCTCCCCAGCCGCGAGCAACTTGGGAGCAAAAGCCAGCTACTATGAGAAGTCGAGGACTCACTCTACAGAGCAATGAAAAAACTCCAGCCATCAGTGCTGTTTTGACTTTGAGTCTCCAGTGTCCAGACAGAAATGTGGAGATCAGTAGGCATTCAAATGATAGCAATTATTATCAACATATGACCACATGTTATTCAGTGCCAGTTGGTAACAATGTCTTATTTTAATTATAATTTTTATCACTATTAGTGCCCATGACCACTTAAGGAGCTTAGACCCAGACTCTGGCCAAGAGCTCAAGGTAAAGAAATGATGGATGGTCTGCTGAAACAGGGCTAATGAGCTGGTCCAACTGAACAGGACATCGAGAGAAAGTGTGTGGAAAAGGATGGGGCTTCTCGGGCCTTAGGATCAGAAACAATACCTTCTTTTGTAATGTCCACATCAGTGGACAGAGCACGTCCACGTTCATCATATCATTTAATTCCCCCAATTTGGTGGGTGGAGTAGGGGGTGTGGCACCCATCCACAAAGAGTAAACTCTTGCTCAGAGAGGAGTCACGATTTGCTGAAAGTCACACAGCCAACGAGTGGTGAGTCAGGCTTGGAGGACAGGCCTTCGGACAGTGTGCTGAGTGTTCCCCAAGAGAATGGCCCAGAGCTGGCCACAGCCACCTGAAGCCAGAGAGAGAACCGCAGCAGTTCCAACCAGCCAGAGGGAGAGGGACAGGAGACAGGAGAAGCAGACCGAGGGGCCGTCTGAAAGGACCTCGGGCCACAAGCTGGAACTCTGATTAGCAACTCAGAAACAAACATCAGAATGTTAAGAGCAGCTGCTGCCATGGTAGCACTGTCTTCCAATGTTGCTTATTTAAATAAACTGCTCAGTTAACCCTTATCATCAACCTCTGATGGAAGCATTCTCCACATTTTGTATCAGGGAGCCCAGGGTCCAGGAGGTGAAGTGACTTGCCTGCGGGGGTCATGGGGGTACAGAGGCAGAGAGGGGATCACACCTTCCACAGGTCAGCCCACCACACCCACATCCCTTTGGAGGCCCACTAAGCAGCGTCCCTAAAGCACCTCTTGCCCTGTGATTCCACGTACCCCTTGACTCCCCTCATTCCATACCTGTCCTACTGCATTCTCCATTGCTTCTTGGTCTACCTGCCTGCGGGTTTTTCAAGAGACAAAGGAATGGGCGCAACACCCTGGTCACAGGCACAGAGTCCAAGGGGCCTGTGTGGCAAGGGGTAGGGGGAGCAGCAATAGCCGGAAAAGCCAGGGATGGGACCAGCTGGGGGCCTGGGCACCCCCCTCTGAGTATGAGAAGTCAGAAAAGGAAAAATAATAATAATAATAAAATACATATAATAAAATAATAATAAAAATAAATAATAAAAAAATATACACACACATATAAAAATAAATATATATACATAAATACATATATATATATATATATATATAAAAAGAAGTAAGACAGCACGTCCAGACCTGAAAAGACAGTGAACAGTGTCCCACAAGACCGGACAGCCCTGGACCAGGAGACAAGGGTTCAAATCCAGGCAGTGCCACCAGCCAGCTCAGGAAGATCACTTCCGCTTTCAGAGTCCCCCGTCACCCAAAAAGGAAAGGCATACCACCTGTCCCTTCTGACCGACCAAAGCAGGGTGTGGCGGCTGTAAGAACAGGTAGATGATGGTGCTCCTGTCAGAGCAGCGCACAGACCTAAGGCCGGAACTCTTGCCACTACTGTCACTGATGAGAGCTCGCGTGCCCAACGCACCGTGAGGCCAAACAAACCGAGACGTCAGAGTTTAGAGTAGAGAAAGGTTTATTGCAGGGCCCAGCGAGGAAGACAGAGTTCCCTGAAGGGTTTCAAGAAAGCATCATTAAAGGCCAGGTGAGGGAGGGGGTCGCAGGTTCGGGATCAGCTCGTGCACAAGCCTCTGACTGGTTGATCTAGAGGGAACAGAGCGGTCAACATGACCAATCCCTAGAAGCCAGATCTGGGGCCACGTGCTCAAGTGGTGAATTTCTTTCCTTTGGTGGTGGTTTTCAGCATCAGAAAAACTCAGAAACTGTACATGAGGTACTATGATCTGGGTACTTCAGAGAGGAGCTACAGCAGAGGACATGGGGGAGGAGTCTGACCAGGAAGGCCCCACAGGGTCCTGCTCGGTGACACATTTGTGGCCCTACCCACTCTCCCCAACTTCAAGAACCATCATTCATACAGAGTTTCTGAGAGGCTCTTTTGGAATCTGTCTCATTAACGATCCAACGTCACCACGTGCAGATTGCCAGGGAGCAGACTTACATGCCTTTTGCTCATGAAGCAGTTGCCATGGATGCCTGTCCCTGGGCTCCCCCCAGAGCTGGGCGGGCCTGACTTCTCCAGCACAACTGCCCGCAGACAGGCGACGTCATGGCTCAGGGCCAGCTGACTTCACAGGTGGGAAATTCCTAACTGTACAGCTTTCTTATTCAAAGCTCACCCATTCTTGCAATGATTAACACTCAGAACCGCGCAGTTGACATTAAAAAGAAAGCCCCTGGGGCACAGGCTGGGGTAGGAAAACTGCTGCTTCCGACAAACCCACAGTAACAATTTGATAGAAATCCTGTAACGAAAGGCAATTCTGCACTTGAGGGAAAGGGTGAAGCTATGACCTGGACCTAAATTCACGGCATCCAGGCCCTAAAACACCAGTCTCCCTGGTCTCATCCTCCACGAACCAGGGGCAGCCACCAGGCACATGCTGCATTTGGTCGGCAGGAAACTGACCACCCACTCCCAAGCAGGGTCTCCAACACTGTTTATAATTAGTTGCCAATTTATTTCACAGTAAACATAGGTTTCCACTTTCTCTTAAAAATGTGGAAGATCTGACAACACTGGGTCCACATTCCCACACGGTAACTCCAAGAGAGGGCCGACCCTTCCCCCAGGCACACATTACCACAGACCCAGCAGTTTCCCCTGTTCCCAGGACTGGCTTCTCTAAGCCCCTGACTTTGTGACTGCTAATTTAGGTGAGGCATCGTGGACAGACACTCATTTTGAATGAATGCTGGCCAGGGGTCGGGGGTCTAGCTGTGGCCTGCTGGCTTCCCCAGACTTCTAGAGCAAAGAGTGGGATCCCAAAGATTTGGGACTGTCAGATGCCACCAGACAGCATCTGCCTGGCTGCCATGTGCCACTCGGCTGATTAGAAGGCCTCCCCTCTGGAGGCAGATCACATGCCTTTGTTACCCTTCCCTAACTCTGAAGGCTTCAAAAACAGAACAACAGTAACACTTTCCATCTTTTCCTCAGGGTTCTGATGAGATGGCCATAAATGGGTGTGATTTTTAAATCCCACAATGGGACTGAGAAAAGATACAATGGTACAATCATGGAGAGCCTCACCCTCTCCAACCTCATCCAGGGCAGTATTAGACATTATACCTTGCTGTGGAATTGAAGTCAGTGAACTTCTTGTCTTAGGAGTATCTGCACTGAAGGACATGAGACTGCTACCAGTTAAAAATGGTTCGGCTATCAAGACAAAAACCAGGAGGGCCACAAACAAGGGTTCGTGACACAGCTATCCATTCCATATCCAGTGAGCCTCACTGCAGGTTAATTTTTAATGCCTAAATAGATGAATGTGTCAACTAGCCTAGGGCTGAAAATTCCCATCAAGAAACATTTCTTAAATGCAAATCAAAACTACAATGAGGTATCACCTCACACCAGTCAGAATGGCCATAATACAAAAGCCCATAAATGATAAATGCTGGAGAGGGTGTGGAGAAAAGGGAACCCTCCTACACTGCTGGTGGGAATGTAGTTTGGTGCAGCTGTTATGAAAAACAGTATGGAGATTCCTCAAAAGACTAAAAATAGACTTACTATACAATCCAGCAATCCCACTCCTGGGCATATACACAGAGGGAACCTTAATTCAAAAAGATACATGCACCCTAATGTTCATAGCAGCACTATTTACAATAGCCAAGACATGGAAACAACCTAAATGTCCATTGACAGATGACTGGATAAAGAAGTTGTGGTGTATTTATACAATGGAATACTACTCAGCCATAAAAATAATACCATTTGCAGCAACATGGATGGACCTGGAGATTGTTATTCTAAGTGAAGTAAGCCAGAAAGAGAAAGAAAAATACCATATGATATCACTTATATATGTGGAATCTTTAAAAAAAAAAAAAAAGACGAAATTGTTTACAAAACAAACAAACTCACAGACATAGAAAACAAACTTACGGTTACGGGGGTGGGGGGAAAATATTGGGAGTTCAAGATTTGCAGATACTAATATATATAAAATAGATTTTTAAAAGTTCATACTATATAGAACAGGGAACAATATTCAGTATCTTGTGGTGACTCATGATGAAAAAGAATATGAAAACAAATACATGTATGTTCATGTATGACTGAAGCATTATGCTGTACACCAGAAACTGACACAACATTGTAGACTGACTATGCCTCAATAAAAATATATATAAATACCAAAAAAAAAAAAACATTTCTTGGAGTGGAGTCAGATTTCCATCCCCTGTAACATGCAAAGATGTTATTCGACCAACATCCTAATTAATCACACAATACTTTCACGTCTACATTTTACCTAAGCTTCAGATTCTGATGGAATGGAACACAGGGTAGCCAGTCTGATGGAGGAAAAGGATGGAAAAATCCAGGATCCCAGGCAACCAGGAAGACCAGGGTGAGACAGCACAAATGTGAGATGGAGAGCACGGAGAATCATACATGGGATTATTTGCTTGAGCTAGCTCTGCTGAAAAAGACGAAAGTCCATAGGTTGGTACACTCCTCCCCTGATATCCACCTTTCCTCCCTGTCACTGAGATGTTAAAGAACGTGCTCCTGGCCAGCTGTGATGATAAATAACAATTAAGAACCTGAGGAATTACTGAAGGAATGGCTCTAATCTCAGTTTCAAATAGGGGAGTGGAGGGTAATTTAAAGCAGTCATTTTAATAGCTCAACTAAATGCACTGTAATGTCCTACTTCAATTTAATTTTCCCTATAAGCACGCATGCGCATGCATACGCGCGCACACACACACACACACACACACACACACACAAATCCATCACCCCCAGGAGGATTGACATATATTTTTCTAAAAGTGAAATTAAAGGTCTTATAATTTAGGATTTACATAAGATGGTACACATAGCAAACTCAAATCAAGTCATATCCTAAAAGAAGAGCCTGTATTTTTGCACTAAATCACTATGCAACTTGTACACAGGCAAATGTCATTTTGTCATGCTTTGCTTTACTGTAATTTGCGGATAATGCATTTCTTTACAAATTGAAGGTTTGCAGCAACCCTACATCAAGCAAGTCCATTGGCGCCATTTTTCCAATAGCATTTGCTCACCTCTTGTCCCCGTGTCATATTTTGGTAACTCTTGCAATATTTCAAACCTTTTTACTATTATATTTGGTACGGTGATCTGCAATCAGTGATCTTTGTTGTTACTATTACAAAAAGATTACAACTAGCCGAAGGCTCATATGATGGTTAGCATTTTTTGCAATAAAGTGTTTTTACTCAAGGTTTATGAATATTTTTAGACATAATGCTTCTACACACTTAATAAACTGCACAGTGTAAACATAACTTTTATGTGTTCTGGGAAACCAAACAATCTGTGCAGCTCACTTTATTGCGATATTCACTTTACAGTGGAGGCCTGCAATATCTCTGAGGTATGTCTGTATAGACAATCATTGTAACGGCAGCATCTTCATCTCCTGATAGATCAATCGGCTGCCTTCTATGAAGATAGCCTGACAGGTGGCTGGAAAAATATTTCTCATCACAGCATTCATAACGAGAGGGAGGAAAAAAAGAATCAGAATGCAGATCATGCCTCTCCCCCAGAAAACAAAGCAGTCAAAGACACACTTTAATATGAAATTGTGTCCTCCAGTTTCTGCATCTGAATGTCAGTGGTTCCAGAGAACCTAATATGAATAGATTTATGTATTGAAATGAAGTACAAAGGAAAAATATAATTCTTATTATAATAATCACTGAATGGATGCAGAACAACAGATGCAAACAACACAGATCGGGTCACTCTGCCAAACAAAAGTCACCCCACTTCTCTTTATGTAAAAGACTTTCAAAGTAGTCAAAAGATGTAGGAAGAGGGACACAGAAGCCAGGACCAGCTCAACTATCTTTTCCTCTTGCCCCATGCTTCTCTCTGCCAAGTCATTCACATTCTGCAATGAATTCTTCTGGGCTTGGAAAATACTGTCTATTTTCTCTCCTCCTGCCCAACTCCCCCCAGTCTATCCATAGTGAGAGGTAACGCCGGAGGCTGGTGCCCACAGTGAAGACTCAAGAAAAGAGAAGAACCTTACCACTTCTGGGAGCAGCTTCGTGGAGAGGTCATGGATGGCTTTGACCACTATGCATATGGATGACAGCAGGAATATCACCCCCAAGATGACACAGGCTCTGCAAGGAAACAAAATGTTGAGAATCTTAACTAGGAGAACGCCACATGCGGATTTACACAGTGACAGGGACACACCCAAGGCATTGGGACCCACCAGAATTGACCACTCCCACCACGACCACCCCATCTCAGAATTGACACTGAATCATCTCTAGGAGGATACAGGTCAGCATTTTATCACCCAAATCAGCCCTGTGGGAAAGGGGCTCACCATCCTACACAGCATCCCATGAATATGACCATGGAAAGGTCTTCAAGGCCATGAGATGCACCCCGCACCTGCACCTCGCAACGCAACATTTCACTCCTCCTCCAGCTGGGGGGTGCGGAGTTTAACAGCAAAGAGTGGAGGCTCTGGTATGAGGCATCCCAAGCTCTACCACTTAACCTGTTCCTTGATCTTGGTCTTCTCTTAGCCTCTAAGTCCTCACCTGTCAAATGGGAATAATATTTCCTACCTGAAGATGAAAGGAGATCATGGCCAGAGCATAAAAACGTTACACATTCATGCTGGCTTAAACACAGGAAAGAAAAGCCCACCCTGGATGTCTCCTGATGAAATGCGAGGATAGACACCTTTGGATTCTTCCCAAAGATAAAAAGAAGGAATGATGTGGTAACCACAAAAGACGAGTGTTCACGGCAGGGAGGAGCGATGCTTTAAAAAGAAAAGAGAGTAAAGAAGGAAGGATGAGGTCAACCAAGACCCCCACCCAGCACAGGAGGAGGCAGGAGCAAGTTCAGGATGAGGCCAAGGGTAAAGCCAGAGGGTAAGCAGCCAGGGGTGTCGGGTGGGAGCTGGGAGGAAGTCTATGGGGCTTGGGATGCAGAAAACCACCCGCAGGAGGGAGAGAGGAAAGAAAGGAAAGAAAGGAAGGAAAGGAAGGAACGAAAGGAAAGAAAGAAAGAAAATGAAAGTAAACATGAGGAAATGATATTAATACAAGGATCACAATACAGATTGAAAATGAAAAGAGAAAGAAAGGAGAAAAAAGATACAAGAATGACCACAATCAGTCCTACATCATTCCTGTCCCAGCCTCAGGTCTCCGCCATTTGGTGGTCTCCTCAGCCCTCTTCCCCAGCTACTAAATAAAATCATTTTTCATTACCCAGCTTGGATTCCCTTCTCTGGACTAACAGAAATGGCCTGAAGTGGCACCTACTTAGAATCCTAACCAACCTAGAGACAGACACGTTCCTCCGAAGCCAAAAGTCAGAAGCAAGCAAGTAAACAAGGCTGCCTGGAGTCCAATCAGCAGGCTTCAAATGAACCCACTGGTTGTAGGTTTTATTCTTCCAAAAACACAAAGAGAAGAGATCATTGAGGGCTGGGGCAAAACACAAAAGAACACAGAGACGTAGGGACAACAGGCTGGGGCTCTTCAGACAGACCTGAGCAGAAGGAAATCCGGGCCCAATATACCAAGTAGATGATCCGCCACAGGGACCACACATCCCCATAAGGAGCCTGGGGGGAAACACACGCTCGAGGCAGGAAAAGATAATGCAGGCACAAAACACATGGGATGCAGCAGCAGGAATGAAGAAGGCTAACGTAGGCAGGGCGCCCAGGGCTGGTGACCACAGTCCTGGCGGGGCGATGGGGACGAGGGCCACAGTCGAGAGGGGAGTCATGCAGGAAGGAGGTGGCCTACTGGAGAGCCCTCTAGTGACTGGAGGGCAGGACGGGGATGCCAGGGCTTGGGGGGACCCATGCTCCCAAAGCAATTGTCCCGAGTCCCAGCCATGCCGCCGGGAAGATGACCATGGGCCCGCTGTGCCTGGTACTCGAAGTAACCCTTCCTACCTGCAGGCTTATGGGACAGTGAGAGGTGCTGGTTCCGGAAAAGAGCCTAACAGTCAAGCCTCCGTTAAAAAAAAAGTCCCGAGCAACTAGCAGAGTCCCTCTGACTCACCCTTTCGGATAAACTCAGCCCCCAACTCAGCTTTTCCACCCTGAAGGCATGTAACAGTCACCTGGGGAATTTTTTTTTTGAACAGTGGCCCAGAGACCACTCCAGTTCAATTTTATCAGAATCTCTGAGAGTGAACCCGGACATCTGTACTGGTTTAAAAGCTCCCCCACGCAATTCCCATGTGCACCAGGGCTGAGAGGTCCACGTCTAGACCCAGGGGAGGCCCCGTCCTTAGGGTGCATCCACTGTGGGGTAATAAGCCACAACTGTCTAGACAGAAGGCAGAGAGGGAGCAGTCACCCCAGCTGGTGAGGAAGGAAGGGTCTAGTGGCCCCTGAGAGACATGCGGTGGACCTGTTACCCGAGCAGCCTTCTTCCCCTGAGACAGGAACAGGGCAGCCGCCTGGGTGCTAGACCCTCAACAGACAATCAGTCACAGCATCCTCAGAAGTCCCCACCTCCAAACTCCTCTGGGGAAAGGAGCACATGTCTGAGCTGCTTCCTGACAGGGAAAAGTGATGCTGCAGGAACCCAGCTTTCTCCAGGTCACTGCAGGCACAGAATGCACAAAGAGTGGGTTTGGCACTTGTTGGATTTTGTTAAGGAGATGAATATAAAAGAAGCAGTGGTGTCCCTTACATGATATTTGCTTACATATCCTTAATCAAAACTACCGATAATCCCTTAAGGGCCGGAACCATATTCTTCTATCTCAGTATCTACAGCAGCACATAGCAGGTCCCCCTTTCTGCATCTGCAGAGTGGATGTAATCCTTAAATGCTCGAGTAATTACTGGCTGATTCGTGAGCACCCACCCCCCAACGGAGTTCAAAGGGGCATCAACCGCTTACCAGTGGGGCCGGGAAGAGGAAAGAGACTCCCAACATGTCAGCCAAAATGCCTGTGGAGTAGCCCACATTGTAAAACAACTCTGAAATGTCATGAAAAAAAATCAAAAGAAATTGATGATCTGGTTGATTCACACTGAATCTTATAGAACTGTCACATTTTCTTCGCAAGTGTGCTCAATACCTACGAACATGCTCAAAAATGTTTTAAAAATTTATCTGCATCTTCTTTTAAATGTGTTGCCAATTCAAAAGCCACAGTCACCCCTCCTTCAACACTGCTGGACGCCTGGGTGTCAGAGCAGCTCCCACAGTCGAAAGCAGCTATTATTAGCAGAGGGTGTGATGCAATTTTTTAAAACATTTTATTAATAATATATTGTGTTTACACAGCAGCTTTCTCCTCGGGCACTCAGAGTTCTGCACATCAGCTCATAAATGCCCTGGTGGCCACTCACCAGACCTGGGGTTTTTTTGTTTTTCTGCTATTTTATGGATTGGGGGGTAGGGCCCGGGGAAGAGGTATGATTCATAAAAACAAGGAGTCGAATGGCAAGTCAAGGATTCGGAGACTTGCCCAAGGTCACCAAGGAGTCTGAAGTCAACCCAGAAATAGAAGCCAGGTCTCCTGACTCCTTGGGTCACCTATCCAGCCACTTAAAGGCTCTGAGCATCCATGTGGCCTCACACCACCACTGCCCTGGGACTGCAGCAGTCTCCAGGATACAGCGAAAAATTGGGGTCAGGAGCAAATACTGCAAGTACGGCTGCTTTTGAATCAGCAAGGGTGAGCTGCTTCCTGGTTTGGGGGAGGAGGGACGGGGAGCGGGGGAGGGCACCTGCTCCATCAGCACACGGGCAGCCTTCACCTGGAGAGGGCGGTGTGCCCGCTGCCTGACAGCAGTGAGGAGCCAGGTCACTGGGGTAAACAAAGACTTCTCCTCCCCTCCAGCCCACATCCCAGGGGAGGAAAACACTGAGTCACAAAGAGGCAAATGATAGCTTTTACAATGTTTTTGATTATTTTTTAATCCACCTGCTGGCTTATTGAAGTGATCTTCAATCCTTACTCCATCCTTGTCTGTCCTGTCATGATTTTCCCTTTCCTAAACACAAACTACTACAACCTTGTCTAAAACAGAGAAGCAACAAGGGTTTACTGGATCGCACCGGGAATGATACCCAGTATCTTGTAATAACCTATAATGGAATATAATCTACAGAAACAAAAAACACAAGACGAATCACTGTGCTGTATACCTGAAATTAAAACAGTATTGTAAATCACGTATACTTCAATTAAAAATAGTAAAATAAAGTTTAATTGAATTTTTCAAAAAAAGAAAGAGGCAAATGAACTACCACACCCTTCCACATAATCTCCCAACCAACCCAGATTAAAGCTGCGTTTAAATTCCCACAGGGCCAAGGGTTGTCAAAATGTGTTCCACAGACCAGCAGTCCTCAGCACCACCTGGGGACGTGTTAGAAAGGAAAATTCCAGAGTCTACCCCAGACCTACTGAATCAGAAACCCTGGGGGTGGGGCCCAGCAATCCGTGCTTTAGTAAGGCTTTCTGATGCTCACTGAAGTTTAAGAACCACTGCAGCATTAGACGTGACAAAGACGCACTTCACAACTGAAAGGAGACTGGTAAAATCCGAAGAAACAGTTAAAGCCACTGGCACCTTTTTTGTCCTTCTGCTAAAGAGCGCAAGCTGCTAAGAGTGAACAGCACTGTAAATCCAGGAAGAAGCCTGCAGTCAGCATTCACTTTTGCCTCCGAAATTGTAAGAGCGAAATCTATTGGCAGACAGACCCACTCACATCCAGAACGGTAGAAGGCTGGAAGTCTGGGCCCTTGTCAACTGCAAGTTTATAGGCCTGTGATTCACATTAACAAAGCCTGGGTCCTACCACACCAATTCTAAGTTATCTTCCAAAGAGAAGCTTCTCTAGTCATCCCCTAATTTATAAAAGATCTAAAACACAGTAGCCCTGGCACTTCACCAATTCAATCCACAGCTTACAGTACGAATGTTTTATTTATATCTTTCACCCTAGTCTCCAAAGCACTTGTAATCTGGGATGCTGTTCAAGCAAACGTGAAATAATGAAAAATGGAAGTCAAGTGGCGAGTACACGTGGTACTTGGGGACGCACGGTTTCTAGTGCTGCGTCCTCTTTCACTCCATGTATTCTGCCATTTTAAATAAAGCAATAAACAAAATCAGTTAGGAGGCAGGACAAAGGGAAGGAGAAAGTGTGCAGAGAGTGCTCTGAGCCATTTCTCATTCTCTGTATCGGCCATACCAAACTGTCACCATTTTATTCAAGACTCCCTGCCTCCTTCCCTCCATCACCACCAACATCCACCTCCTCTCCTGCTGCAGGAGTTCCCTCCTCTCCTCTCTCCGTTCCCACTCATCTTACCTGCTGGGGTCCCCCAGGCTCTCCACCCCATCTCCTCTCTCTGCCCTTGTTCACATCCCTCCTCTGTCTTTCTCCACAACCTCATCCATCTGCAGCTTTACGAACAGGTTGTGGTGAGGGGGAGAGTGGCTTGGACCAGGGATGGTCACTTAGGCCAGAGCTCTTTGGGCACATGGTCAAACCCTGTCCATGGTAAGATCATCCATCTCCTCACTATGGAACCGCTAAGGAGCTCTCCTCACTCAGCAAATGGCCCTTTGCTTTTATCTGTAATAATACACCAGCTGACTCAGCCCACCCAAGTGAAATCTCATTTCCATAGAACTTCTTCCCTGGCTTCAATTTAAGGAACAAAAGTCAACATGGGGTATTTGTTCAAGAAGGAGATTCCAGACCAGCACAGTCTAATAAAATTTGCTATGATGCTGGAAGTTTTCTATTCTGTGCTGTCCGATGGGGTAGTCACGAGTCATGTGTGGCTAATGCAACTGCAAAACTGAAATTTTAACTACTTTTAATTCATTAACATTTCACGGTCAAATGCAGTTAGTGACTTCCATATTGGACAGTGCAGCTGCAATGGGTGGGCTGAAAATACAGAGGCTCACCTAAGTGTGTGTGTTAGGGGCGGGGGTGGGTAGGAGACAAGGAGAGAGAGAGAGAAAGACGCCTAGGAGCCACTCATCACCATCAGGGAAGGTTATGTGGGCCTGCAGTGACTGCTCTAAGAAACTACGAGGGGGCACCGTGCCTTCGGTACCTTTCTTCAATCAACGCAGCATTTCCCTCCCTCCATGAACACCCAGCTCACAGGTGTACCTGCCAGGTCTCGCTCTTGTCCTCATCTAACGCCCACCAATCCCAGGCACGTCTCCTGCTCCACCGGGGTAACTGCATTCATTCTCATTTCAAGGGCTACAAGCCAAGGCTAAGGCAAATAAAATCTATTCCCAGCCTCCTGAGAGCACAAATCTGGGATGGGAAGCCAGAGAATCATTACCGGACAGGCATTAGTTGGGAATGTGGAAACAGACAATGAACAAGGGACAAAATGAAGAAAGGGACCAAAGTGATGAAACTCAACCTAGGGACCGAGTGGGGGAAAGGCTGACCCTGCAGCGGGACATTTAAGGCTGACCTAGAAGCCTGGACATGTACCACGAAGCAGAGAAATCCTGGGAGGGCAGCGTGCTCCAGGCAGAGGGAACTTCTTAGGCAAACGTGTGAAGACGTAACACTGTGTGGTCCTGCATCCATGGAAATTCCAAGTGGAGCTGCTCTTCCTGGAGCATCTCTGGCTAGGGGAGCAACAATGCAAGGGCCACACGTGGAAGGGCCCCTGTGTCCTGGAAGTCCCCTCAAGATGGCGGGCACAACACCCATGTAGGCACAGTGGGGCATAGATGGTGCAAGGACCAGTGTATCGTATTTAACAGTTACGTATTTTAACGTACATTAGACAAAAAGGGATTATCAGCCCATGCCTGCAAGGATATTATTGCCTAGAGAGAAAGTTAAGCAGGATTATATTTAAATAAATGTTAAGTAAATAACAGAGTAGGTGGTACATGGGAGAGGGCAAAATCATCAAGACGGAACACAGGCATCTGAGGATGAGCAGGCCTGCGGCGGTGACAGGAAGCTACCGCAGGACTTTGAGCAAAGGAGGCCCATGCTGTGATGTGGGCTTCACAAAGACCCTCTGACTGGAGTCAGGGTTGGGAGGGATCGAAGGGAAGGAAACTACAGGCAAAGACAACGTTAGTAGCCAAGAAAACAAGCGATGAGCCCCTGCAGAGCAGCTATGACAGCTGAGAGCGATCAGTACAGGAAGACCTCGAGAAGGCAGAATTGGTGGAACTTGGTACCCGAATGGAGAGCAGAGAAGGATGAGAGGAAAACCCTGGTTTTGAGACTGGCCAGAAGGAAGGAGGTAGTGGCACATCCAAAAGCAGGAGGAATGATGCTGGAACAGGAGAGCTGGTAACGAGTCTGGCGTGGGACTTGCTAAGCTTGCGGAGGGATGTCCGGACAGCCGGACACACAGGGCTTAGCTGAAGACGCCTCGCCTGAGCCCGGCCTCCCAGGGCCATTTTCCTGGGCCCCTAGGCCTCACGTTGCTTTCTGGTGGGGGTTGGGGGTGGGGGGCGGTGTCGAGAGATGGAAGGAGAGAAAGGAACAGGCAACAGCCATTCTAACGACTGCCAGACCCCACCCAGGAAGTCTCCTCTCAATATACACTGCAAGTGGGTGCATGCGGAGACTCGCGGGCCCAGGCTCTTTCAATCCACCTACAAACACTGACTGACACCTACTGTGTTCTGGTGCAAGGATTTAGCAGTGAACAAGAACGTGAATAACTACCTGTTCTCATGGAACTTACGTGGGGAGAGACAGACAATGAGCACGTGAAGAAATAAGCACATTCTACATAGAAACAGAGCGACATAAAGGAGACTAATGGGGGGGAGTTATTTAACACACAGTAGTCAAGCTTCTCCCTAAGGAAGTGGCATTTAACCAAAGAGACGGGGCAGTGAGCTGTGCAGCTACCTGGGAGGGCACTCTGGCCAGAGGGGACAGAGAGCAAAGGCACCTACACAGGAGGGGACGCAGCACATTCCATGAACAGTGATGGGACCCACGTGGCTGGAGCATGGTGGCCACACAGGGCCTTCCAGTCATGCTCAGGCCCTGGGCTTTTACTCCGAGCAGGACAGGAAACCAGGATGAAGCAGAGCAATGACTCCTGTTTAAACTGCATCACTCCAGCTGCTTGGATGAGACCAGACCAAAGAGGGACACGGGTGGAAGCAGGGAGACCAGAGGGAAGGGAATGCTGCCGGCACCAGATCCTGGCTCAAAAGCTGTCAACTCCTGCCTTAAACCGGAGTTAGCATACATCTTGAAGAGAGAAGAAAGGAAGATAGAAGAGGGAAAAACCAAAACCAGATGGAACCAGCTGGAACCAAGACGGCGACGAATCTGCCCTCCAACTGACCATGAGTCTCATTATACATGGATTTTCCTAAAATAGCATATTAAACGAACCACTACCGTGGTCATGACCGGAAGTCAAGGACCAAAAAGGGATACAAAGAAGGTGGCAGCCCACCCCCTCAGAAAGCCCTGCCCCTTCCCAGGTAGACCAACGCCCACACCACCCCCCCATCACCAGCCTCACTCCTCCTCCCCTTGTCTTCACTCTGTAAAATTAAATCCCTCTTGCCTGGTGGGCCAGAAGTTGATCTGTGAACTCAGTGCCCACTTCTCCATCCTCTGGCCACTGAATAAAGTGTGCACTGCTTCAATCTCAGCTCCGGTTTCGTTTTAGGCTGCACAAACCCAAGCAGAAAAAGCACCTTCCCCTCCGAGGCAGAGGGCCTTGGCTAGGGCTTGGTCCTGAGCAGGGTCCATGCGACTTAGTTCAGTAACAGTAACAACATGATCCTGGGAAGAGATGATGCTAGAATAGGGCAGGAGACATGGAGGTGGGCGCGGGGGCTGGTTCCTACCAGTTCTCGTGAGATCTGGGCAGACGTGCTGATACTTCACTAGGTTGAAAACAGTGAATAAGAGAAGTGGACTGGTGGGTTTTAGGGAGATTTAAAAAGGAATTTCAGAGGGGTGGGGGTTGGTAATAACTCAGTGGTAGAGTGAATGCATGAGGTCCTGCATTCTACTCGCAGTACCTCCATAAAAAAATGAAAATAAAAAAAAAGGAATTTCAGGCAAAGCTCTTCCTCAGGAGAACAAGAAATCTTACTATCAAGCAAACTGGTTACTCAAAGTGAACCATTTAAGTGCATTGTCAGGTCAATTATCTGTGCACCAATTTCAGTTTTTTCTTAAACATATACTGAATGTTTACTTATCTATGCATAGAATAGACAAGTGTTCTACATGCAGGGGGATACCCAAAAAGAGTGGTAACAGCCTCTGCAGAAAACACTGGGGAACAGAAGCATGCTTTTCCATATATACCCTACATGCTTATTATATATTTTGTAAACAATGTACATGTACCACCTATTGAAATAAATAAATACTACACCAATGTTGAGATTGAGGGAAATATTTACTGAGGGTCTACCAGATGCCAAGAAACCTATGATGCACTAGACACAAAGACAAGACATAGCCCTTTCCCTCAGAGTAGGAAAGAGGGCATTTAAAGCATACAGGAATATCCCCAGAGAAGCTGAGACTGAAGTTAACTTTGAAAGAACCAAAGAGGTTAGCCTGGTAGAACAGTATGTTCCAGGGAAAGCATACCTAGAAGGAGGTCGGAATCCATTCAGTTAGCACAGGTTCCCTGCAAACCTGCTTCGTGCCAGGCACCATCCTGGGAGCAAGTCATGCAGAGAGATGGGGGAAGCACATCCAGGCAGACGGAGGAGCAAGGCTCTGCGACAAAAGTCTGCTTGACTTGATGGAACATCATCAAGGCTGAAGAGGAAGGAGGAAGATGGTAGAGGTGAAAGCAGCCGGTGACGGGCACATAGCCTTACAGCCACTGGAAGGATTATTTACAAGAATGGGGAGCCACCAGAGGCACTGACCTGAGGGTGACATGGCGTGACATGTTCTAACAGGACTGCTGCCGCTCGCTCGGCAAAAGCAGAAACAGAGAAAGCAGTTGGAAGGCTGTTGTAACACTCAGGGGCGAGAGTGACAACTGATACACAGGTGAGAAAGTGACAAATGATGGTCTCTTGGGTCAGGACTGAAGCATGGGAGAGGTGAGTCTCTGGATATATTCCGTTTCAAGTCTTGGTCTGTTCAGGGATACATTCTGAGGGTACCGTTGACAAGTGTTGCTACTGTATAGTATGAAATAAACAAGACTGAAGAATGATTCGGGGGTTTTGACCTGAGGAAAGTGAGGGATGAGCTGCCGTCTGCCGAGACAGGGAGACTGCAGGAGCAGGGTTTGAGGGGAGGGGGGCGATCAGAAGTTTGGTTTTGGACACACTAAGTTTGAGACATCTGTCAGGCATCCAAGTGGAGGTGCTGAGAAGGCCATTAGAGACGAGTTTAGTTTCAGAGAAAAGTTCGAGTGAGGACATAGACTGAGAGTCATCAGCACCCAGATTGTATTTAAAGCCTCGAAAGTGGACGAGATCATTTGTTCAAGAATCACAAGTGCCTCAGTAAGGCTGGAGTGGAGGTTCCTTGAAGGATCCTGGCCAAGAAGCTGGAGAGAGGTGGGCAGGGGCCAAGGCTGAAGAACCACACAGAAAAACCGAAGTTGTATAAACTTTCTTATGAAGACCATGCAGACCCCTGACCACTTTGAAAACGGAATAAGATGGTTAGATTTGCATTTTCAACAGCTGACTCAGGCAATAGCTTCCATGAACGTCTGCTGGGCCTGACCTGCATCCCTGGTCCCCCTTCAGGCCCCACTCTCCTCACAGGGAGGACTGTACCCAGCCACCGCACCCAGCCTTGGACCAAGGCACTCAGCCCAAGCTGGGGGTCATCAGATATTCTACCCCTGGTCTTTGAATCCAAGATGAGTTATAACAAGGACTGAACTCAGAGACGATTCACCCCATGGTAGGGATGGCTGGAAGGCTGAACTCAGCTGGGACTCTGGACCACAGTGGCTAACCAGTGTCCCTCAGGGTAACTAAGGTTCCTTCCTACACACTTCCCCCAGGGCAGGCATTCCCCGAGAATCAGGCAGAAGCTTCCAGGCCTCAGAAGTCATGCAGCATCCTTCCAGAGTATTATATTGGTTATAGTGAGTCATGAGCCTGCTGAGATTAAAAGAAAAGGAAAGAGACACCACCTTTTGATGGGGGAATGCCAGGGTAACACTGAAGGTCGCATACTAGGTTAGCAGTCCTTTGTGTCTGGAGACGGTCTCAAGCTAAGGTCAAAGTAGTTCATGCAGACAGCCAGGTTCTGTACCTTTGCGGACAAGAGGATGGATGGATGGATGTCAGAAGAAAACAAGGAGGTCAGTTCCCAGTAGGCAGATTGCATCACTGTTCACAGCAGTTGGATCTCACATTCCTACCCTCGCCACGTGCTTTTCAGCACCTCTATGGAGGGAAAGTGTGCATCCTGCCCATGCTCAGGCTTGGACACATGACTTGCCTTGGCCAATGGAATGTGAGTGAGGATGACCTACACCATATACACTGCACTTGAGCAGAAGCTCTACATGGCTGGCCTTATTTCATTTCCATCCTGGGCCACAAGAACAACAATCCTCAGGGAGGAGCCATTCCTTCAGCCCAAGACCTGGAATGAGAACTGAGGCAGCACAGGGACCCAACAAACCTCAGCTTAAATGGGAAAATGACTGGGAAATTAATGTTTATGGTTTAAGTCATTGAGATTTGGGGGTTGTTTGTTACTCGAGCAAAACTGACAGATATAAGGTTCTTGAAAGGGAAAGCTCTGATGGCCACGGCAGCAAAAGGCTGCCTCTAACAAGCAGCCCCTGGAATTGGAGGGCACTGCCTATGTGAGGATCGCTGTGGAACACCTGTCTGAGAACAGAGAGGAATCACAAGTTTCAGTCCATCCCACAAAGCAGGCAATTCTGCTATCACAGATAAGCAAAGAAAACCACTTCTTGAATGAACAGTTTTAATGGATCCCCAAAAGGTATACAAGAATAGAAGCCTCCTTGTCATCTCAGGAACTCCCTCCTCTGTGTGGCAGGCATCAGGTACCAACTACTCTTCTGTCTCTGGAAAATGAGAGGCCCTATGCCCTTAGGACACATGCTTATTGGCATGACTTGGTTAATTGAATCTTTTCTTCCTTTTCATCCCTATAAAAATACTGTATCATTTCCTTGGTAACCTATTCTCCAATGTTTCTAACCTACTTGATTACAGCATTTAAAGTAATTGGCCTAAATTACTCATGCTCTTTGATCCACTTCTGGGAATCTATCCCTGAAGAAAAAGCTTTCTTCAGGAGAATGTAGGCGTCCTATATTAGCATTATTTATTTTTTAAAAAGGAGTAGTTAAACGTGCCATTAAAGGAGGGTTTAAGTAACTGTGATCTATAAATTCAGTAGACTATGGGGGAGGGGGGGTCACTTAGGTTTATTTATTTTTAGAGGAGGTATGGGAATTGAACCCAGGAGGCACGCGCTCTACCACTGAGCTGTACCCTCCCCTCGCCGTAGACTATTAAGTGCTATTTAAGACTGTGTTTGTCATTAACAAAAAAGTGTCCAACAGATGAAATAGTAAGTGGAAAAGCAGGATATAAAATTGTATGTATGCAGATTAGAAATATGCAAAAATAAATCTGAACCTGAAGGTGGTAATTTCAGTGGGAAATACACTATAAAGTAACAATGGTGAGGAGATAGACTTTTTTCCCTTTCCACTTTTCTGTACGCTATACTTTTACAATGAAAAGAACACTTCTCAAAGCGCCTCCTCCAGCTGTATCATTTTTAACATTTCCTTGTATGTAATCTTCATAAGACAGCAAATGCTGGTCTCTCTCAAGTCTCAAACTTGATAGCACATATGAATCCAGTTTGAACTGAGCACCTGCTAGATGAGGGGCACAGGTGGGAGGCATGCTCCCCGGTGGGTTACAGGACTGCTGCCTGAGCAATGGAGAAAACTTCCACCCAAGCTCTACTGTTCACGTCCCCTTGTCCAAGACTCAGTTTACTTATAAGTAAAATGGGAACAATAAAAATACTACTTTCCTTCCAAAAATATTGTCAATATAAATTAAGATGATGGATAGAACACCCATGTGTCATTAAGATGATACTGAACACATGTAAACTTCTAAAGATCACATTTCTAATTTAATCCTGTGGCATTTTCTTCTATATCTGGGACTCTTGATAAAACCCACCATTTAGCATGTCCCACCTGAAGCAGTCTTAGGGCCAAGTCCTATGGGTAGGAATTCCCTGGGGCAAACACCCCTTGGTAGGTGGCTACGAGTTCGTGTCTTACAGAGAACTCCCATGGAACTTCCTGTGGACTTATCAACACTGCCATCTGTTAAGTTAAAAGCGCCGAGAGAGCAGGATTCAGGCAACAGGACATCTCGGGAAAGTCCATGAGCTGCCCAGCGTTACAAAGCCAGTCTGTAGCTCACTTGGGACTCAGATCTACATCTGAGCCTTGAAACACAGACAAGCTAGAGTTTTCTTTATCTGGATGTTCTGTCAATTTTAACGTACACAATTTTTCCACACAGTTTTGTGTACAAAATTTTCTACCTTAACCAGCAGTACTGCCGGAGTCACTGATCCGGGGCTGGGCTCAGGAGTCCTGGGTTCTAGATCTATCCTTGCCACTAACGTGGGGAAGAACAGGACAGCAGTGAAAACCCGTCCAACCTCAGCTTCCTCATTTGAGAGTCAGCAACTTTGATTTCATCACCAAGGTCCTGACACCTTCGAATTCTGGTCTAAAGGCAACAGTGGGGATTCTGGTTCATTAAAGGTTTTTATTTTAAATCAACAGGGTTGAGGCACAGATTGATTTGCATATCTGAGATAGAAGAACTGAGCAGCAGGCATCATTTACCTACTGGCCAATTAGGAGGACAAAATACGATGTGTAAATTAGTGAGCTTGCTTTCCTATATTACTACAGAGCTGTCAGACGGCAAGAAAGATTCACCATGTTTTTGACTGGGTCTTACTTATTTCTGCAACTTCTCCGTGACCTATACATTCAGACGCTTTGAAAGGCTGACATTTCCCAGAGTAAGACAGAAAAAATGGAAAACAAGGAAAGAGAGCACTTTGAAAGAAAGAGTTATTCATCCATTGAGGTGGGCAACTAGTTTTCTAAACAGAATGATGGCTTTAAATTATCTGAGTAACATGAATATACTGCAGCCTCGCTATACTATAACTTGGGAAAAACACATTAATGAGTAACCCTAAAAGCTTTCACCTGGAGGAGCTAGTTCCTGAAAATTCTGAAACTTTAAATGACACTGATGTCTCTCATTAGAATCACAGAAGGCTAGAGGTGGGGGTATAACTCAGTGGTAGAGCGCATGCTCAGCATGCACAAGGTCCTAGGTTCAATCCCCAGTACCTCCGTTAAAAAAAAAAGTCACAAAATGCTAACATTTCCCTATAAAATTGCCTATAAATAAGCTATTGATTTGGTCCCCAAATCAGAAGTGTAAGCTGACAACACCACCAAACACACCACCATAAGAGAGAAATGCTAGTGCTTACACACCCATTATCACCCTGCCCATTTGAGGAACAGTAAAATCAAGGAGCCTGCATGTGACTTGCTACAGTGCTGAACAAATACAAGAGTATCTCAGAGTAAATAGGTGGGGATTTTTAACCATGGTTTTGGGGGCGAGGGGTTCACCTGAAAGACTGTGGGGAGCTAGGGGGTACAGCCAATGCCCCTGGAGCCACACCACCTCCCCTCGGCCAGCTCAGATTACAGCTGCAGCCCACATGGGAAGCCCTGGGCTCCCGCCCATCAGGGTGGCATGGCCAATACTTCTCAGAGGCCGGGAGAGAATCAAGCCCCTATCACAGGGGTGACCGTAAATCCACACCTCTCTATCGGCTTCTCCTCCCTTCCTGTCTCACTCTCCCCTCTGCCTCACGCCTGCCTGCTGGGATCACCCCTGGAATCAGTGCTCAATCACCCACCCACAACCAGGTGCTTGCCCAAGGCCCCAGTCTGCAGCAGGAGGACTTCCAGGAAGCATTTAGAGGAAAGACAGTCACGGTATATTGTCAAAATAAAAAGAAAGCAAGGTGATTTGGAGACAACATGCAGGAACTCAGTGTCTGACCACAAATGTCCGTGTGAACAACCAAACGTAGATCCAGGACTGCCACTCCAACATGCTCCTGCTTTTGAGATGAAATCTGTGCAAGGTCCTCAGAATTGGGCCATCTTCCCAGACTCAAATGTTCAACCAAAAGCAACAGTCCTGGGCACAGTTGTTGCAAGAGCCTCTAATTCCCTATTACCCTATAAGAAACTCACAGATGCAAAAGGAAGGCTATGAGTAAACCAAATTGAAGTAAATGGGATTAGGGAGTCAAAGAGAGTGACACTCTTCCCCTTCAAAATCATTACATATTTGGCCTCTGAAGTCTATAGATTTTCCCTTTTGGGGGGCAGTGTTTAAAATTTGGTACAGCTCCATAAAAGGAGGCTCAGCTGAGTCAGGGCTGAGGTCTCTGTCTGCCGCAGAGCAGCACCGAGAACAAAGCCGCATCTGGGTGTGGACCAGGGAGGCACGGATGAGTGTGAAACAGAAAGACACATGAGCTTCCTGTGGCCAGATGGACACAGAAAGTTTGACCAGTAGACCTTCCGATGGCTGGCACTGTCGAGGAGGGAGGGGAGGACCTGAGTGCTCAGCTATCTGAAAAAGCTCCATCAGAAAGGCAGAAAAGGACAGTGATGCATGCAGCTTTTAAACACAAACATGCCTGCACAGTTAGGGGGTGACCGAGGGGAGGGGGGCTGGTATGGACAACTAGGTACCAAACAAATGGTATTCAGGGTCATGCCTGGGGGCACAAAGTACAACTGCCCCTCACTATCTGTGGGGCATTGGGTCTAGGACCTTCACAGGTACCAAAAATCCATGGATGCTAAGTCCTGTAGAGAAAATGGGTAGTACAGTCAGCCCTCGGCACCCATGGGTGCAGAACCCACAAACACAGAGAGCCAACTGTAGGGGCAAAGACAGTTCATGTCACCCGTCCCCACCCTCAGGTTCATTTGGAAACCAAACTCTCGTACCAATATAAAGGTGAGGGGCAGCAAGAAAACCCTGTTATAACTTACCTACCTGCAAATGCTACCAAAGGGAGGGAGGGACCATTTTAACAAGACAACCTGTCACTGTATTTGATACATCCACACATTCCTCCAAGGAATTAATGTCCAGAAAAATGACTGATCTGTCAACTCATTCACTAAGGATGTGGACACCTCTAAAAAGGAATTACACACAAACTCTGTGAAATCTGTCTTAATGCCCGGATTATCGGCAGGAAGAGTCAGAGCTCTGGTTGAACCTTCCACCTGGCTGTGAGAAGATGCAGGAGAGAACAGAGCTCAAAGCCGAGGCTCTGGAACCAGTGTCTGGCTATACAGTGACCCCAGGGCTTACTAGCCATGTCTGACCTCCGGAGAGCTACTTAACTGCTCTCTGCCACAATTTCACCATCTGTGTAATGGGGGTGACTGCTACGAATTAATTCACATACAGAGCTTATTAGCACGGTACCTAGCACAGAGGTTTTTCTTTTTTTTTTTTTTTTTAAGTGAGCTATCTGGATGAAGCACAAAATGTAACTGATTCAAACACACAAACTTCTCTCTTTCTTGGTCCACACTCCCACCTTCCTATGACAGACGGTCTACAACTCACCACCCGAAGTCCAAAGTGTCTTTTTCATTATAGGTTACTACAAGATATTGAACATAGTTCCTTGTGCTACACAGAGGAAACTTGTAGAATTAGAGAGCTGCTCCTTTTGACCCAGGGGTGTCAGCTCCACCTGCGCAACACCTACTAAGGGGCCGGCCCCAGGGTCCAAGCTCTGCTGCACTACCGCCCTAGTCCTCACACCGGTCCCGTAAGACACGTGTTATCAACCAACTGGAGCAGATAAGGAAATCAAGGCTCAAAGGGCTCAGAAGCGAGTTTAAGGTTCACAAGCTGAGGCCTCGTCGATCAGCATCGCTAGAAGCCCAGGTTCTGGCTGCCCACCATCCTGGTTCCCGTCTCATTCTGTGTCTCTACTTCTCCCAAGCGTGAGCAGAAGCTCTGATGATAACCCAACATTCCACAGCCCCACCCTAAGCTGTAGAAAATGTCTGCAGTGGGGTGGGCACAGACTCCGGGGTCTTTATCAGCTCCACTGATGATGCCTGATTGCCCCGAAGTCTGCGAACCAGACACTACCTCGATGGCCTTTGTCTGTGCCGATCTGTGAGGAGGGCTACTGGGGGCTTGTTCCCTACGGAAGGCAGAGACTGGCTCTGCTACAGAAAGACACAGAGATTCCCGTGAAGAGAAAACAACCACACAAAACAAAATGCCCGCTCAGTGGATGAGAGAGAAGGAAAGTGCATGGATGTGCATCCCTTGACGTGGGGACGCCAGCTCCTAAGAGAGGACATGCGTCTCACCCATGCACACTCGTCTTTTAAACTACTTTCTGATGGCTGGAAGTGCCTGCCAACCCACCAGGGCTTCTCAGCTGCACCCATTAGATAACCTGATCCCCTCAAAGTCCCATGACCAGAAATTACCGGGACAAGTTTGTAAATGATCCGCCATGCCTGTGTCTGGGGGATCGGCTCTAACAGAGACTTTACCAGAGAGTGCCTTTATTTTGCCAAAGACAGAAAGAGCCTTGTAGGGCAGGCTGCCAGCCACCCGGGGAAAATGATCATGGGGGCAGTAGAGGAAAGTTGTTCATTATTCCCACCACCATACCTACTGTTGCCAGGACCCCAATTTGCTCTAATTTATCTACCCAATGTTTCTGAATTACAGTAAACTGCAGCTGCTTGTTTTAAACCAGGGGGTAAGAAAGATCAAATCCTGGGCATGTTGAAAGAAAGATGCCACATGGCTCTGGGCAGCCCCGACAAGGCCCGTTCCCTTCCTAATTATCAGCCCACTGGCTTCCCGACAGATGGAAAAGAATGACATCGCCCCGAACGGAGCTTATATAATGAGGCCCTGGGTAATCACAACACACGTTCAATCTGCACCATTAATGCCAGAGGTGGTTTCACCAAATTAGAGAATTAGGGTCTTGTGGATCAAGACTGATGGGTGTGTACACAGTAATTTTATTAGCCATTATCATGCTTTGTGTGAAAAGGGCTGCCAATTCAAAACCATGAAAGAGATATGTAATTTGCACCCCTGGCTGATTTAATAGCTTGTCGGTGGGTGTGTGGGTGGGGGTTGGAGGGTGTGTGCTGTCGCTGAACTGTGACAACATCGAGGAATAAAAACATCACCAGCCAGTCAATTAAGGGAATTATTCATGGGCTTGTTAAAAGGTCGCATGCCAAAAACTTCATTTAACAGAAAGGAGCTGAGATATGGCATTCAAAAAAAATTTTTTTTAAACTCAGAGATGATTGGAAATGGGAACAAGCAAAATTTCACTTAGAAATGTACATAAAGCCATTCCCAGTATCTTTCAGAGTTCATTGTTGTGGGAGTTGGAGATCTGCAGATACTAATATATATAAAATAGATAAACAAGTTTATCCTGTATAGCACAGGGAACTATATTCAATGTCTTGTAGTAACCTATGGTGAAAAAGACTATGAAAACGAATACATGTATGTTCATGTATGACTGAAGCATTATGCTGTACACCAGAAACTGACACATTGTCAACTGACTACACTTCAATAAAAATATGTATTTAAAAGTCCATTTTAAGGAAAAATTATTTGAGCGCTTCTGTGCCCCACCCCAAGCCCCCAGCTTCTCAGGCACCTACTGTTTCATCACCAACTGGCCATCTCCCTCTGCCTCAGGCAGAGGAGCTGATCTTTAATTCATCTTGCTATGAGTTACTCTAGTCACTGAGTGGCCTCTTCCAGGCACTTAGGATCAGTCTAGATGCAGATAAATGGTTTTTCTCCTACTCAAAGGAATAAAAATGCCATTAAAGAAAGAAATGTGAAGAAGAGACATGGGTCCCTAAAGTCCAACATCAGGAAGTCATGTTACACACCAGTGACTTCACCCCCACCGCCAACACGACCACTGCAACACATCTGGCGCGGTATGGAGACATGTTTTGGTTGTTATAACTGGGTGTGTGGGTGTTAGCAGCATCCAGTGGGTAGAGGCCAGGGATACTGCTCAGCATCCTCCAATGCACAGGACAGCGCCCCTCCCCACAAAGAACTATCTGACTCAAAGTGTCAACAGAACTGAGGTCCAGAAACCCTGTTTTACTTCACTATTTTTGATCCTCGCCACCCAAAGTGTGGCTGGTAGACCAGCAGCACTGACCTGGGAGCCCATTAGAATCCCAGGCCCCTTCCCAGACCTCCTGAACCAGAATCTGCAATTTAACCTCCCAGAACCATTTGTAAGGGCACTAACATTTGAGCCTCACACAATTAGAGCAATGGTTCTCGAAGTTGGCTGCTCACTGGAATTATCTGGGTAGCATGATGCATGGGTCCCACCCTCAGACATCCAGGTGGAGCCTCAAGACTTCTCAGAGCTCCCTGGATGATTCTGATGTGCAGCCATGTGTAAGAACCACTATCTTCAAATACAGGAAGTCAGGGCTACTCAAAGTGTGGTCCCCAGACCAGCGGTATCAGCACCACCTGGGCACCTGTTAGAGATACACACTCTCAGCTTTCTTTTACCTCCTGATCAGACTCTGGGGTGGGCCCAGCAGTGTGTGCTCTGACAAGTCCTCAGGGGATCAGGGCCCCTGAGTCTGAGCAGCACTGCAGTAAATGACAGCTCCCACCTCCTGCCACCCAGCAGTGCTGACTGCTTGGAATGACATCATTGTGTTCTTCCACATACCACAAAATCAGATGTTCATTTATGACTGAAGTATTATGCTTTGCACCAGAAACTGACACAACATTGTAAACTGACTATACTTCAATTTAAAAAAAAATATATATATATATATATATATATATACACTAAAAGATTAGTCACTGAGCAGTCTTGTGAGGGCCCTGGTTTCCTTTATTGGGGCCCCGGGAGTGTTGTATGAAGGTGTACCCAATAGAACGGACAGTCTGCTTTTGAATTTGACTTCTGGGTTAAAGGTGCAGGTACAGATGGTTTGGAACCACACAAATGAATTCTGACCTCCAAGTTTGCATTTGGGGAGGGACCCACTGAAACTGAATCTGCCTACTGCTTATGCTCAATATACCTGAACACAAGGTGGGCCCTGCCTGCCCCAGCCCCTGGTTGGATATCATGGGTCTTCTCCCCATCCCCACCCCCGACCCCCATCAACTCTTCCAGACCAGGGGGCATACGGAGTTTAGAAAAGCTTTCCAGAAGAGGGCGCATCTTTCAGGGCAGTAAGGCGAAGGTAAGTGGAGTGAGGAGGCAACAGGCAGGAGAAGGACCTAAGAACAAGCAGATAGGAACACTGCGGGCATTTAAACGGCACAATGAATTCACCCACCAGGCTAGCGGAGGCAGTTCCTGCAGAGATGATGCTGGAGAGATGGTTTGTGCCAGGTCTCTTCCAGTGCCAACCACAGTTCTGGGCATAAACCCTTCAGAGCTAGATCTGCTTTGCTTACAATAGGTCAAAAAACATGTCGACTTTCACTCTTTGCAATTAACACCATCTTTTCTGAAGCCAATAGGGCAGAAGAGAGGCATTTTTTCCTCCTGTTTAATGAAAGGAAAGGGAAGGGATGCTTCGGGACGTATTTAGCACAATAGAATTTTATAAATCCACCCAAGATTTGTAGAATGTTTTCAGTCAAATAGTTATCGATGTCAAAAGTCTCTCAGGGAGGAGCTGAATTAAAATCCACTCAACAATTACGCTAGACAAACCGACTGCCTGACGTGAGCCTTTGTGTAACTCACACCGTCTATGTAGGTTAGCTACTTCTAAAATCGGAACTTACACCACTTTAGACACGGCGGTGATAACAGCCCCGCAGTGCAGTGGGCTGATAGGTCCTTTAGGAAATCACTTCCAAACATTATCGTTTCTGAAGTTCTGTGTCTGGTTTGATCCTAATGGGGCCATTAGAATTTATTTTAAGGACATAGTAAACACCCATCCTCCAAGCCCTGTCTTTTACCAACGTCAATCAAACTTTCACTGGGAAAACCCACTCATGAAAACTTACATAAAATCTCTCTCCAAGGAGAGGAAGGTCCAGTGTGTCTCGTGGAGACACATGAAGAGATGGAGGCTCCCATCATTGGCCATCTAAGCCCTGACCCCTGAACCAAGTCCCTGTAAATATGCTTCACCTCAAATCTAAATGGGGGCAAATACCGAGTTTTCTAGAGAGCTACCAGTTTTTAAGTATACCTCCCATCTCCTTTCCAATCATGACTATTTTCAGACTTGACTATGAGCTATAACCAGGAATGAATCTCACATCCTTGGTAATCGAGTCTGGTCTCACTTTCACTCTCTCATTCTCACTTCCCCGGGCTCTTCCACAAATCCCTACACACGCGCGGACACCCGGGTACGTCTGGAGAGACGCCAGAGAGACAAAGACAGACGGGGAGGGAGGCGAGAGAACTTTAGAAAGTTTGTAAAGAAACTTTAAAAAGACTTGTAAAAAAACTTCACAGAAGTCACAGAAAAGGTTCCAGAGGGAAATACAACAAATTCTGAATATTTGCAAAGGGTGCTTGCCCAAAAAATGTCCCAGAGTCCCAAATCCTGTTGTAACACAGCATGAGGTTGGGAGTGGAGAGCAGCAAGCATGGCAGGAAGTTTTCAAGGTACGAGGGTGCTACAATCTGCAGAGAAGCATGAGGCAATGAGATCAACACAACAGGGGCTTTCCAATTCCCACTTTTCTAATGTCCTGAACGAGGCTACCAGACCTACCTGCCCTAATCTTGGGAGTCATTCCAGTGTTGGCTTGGAAAACATCAAGATTGAAAGAAAAGATGCCCAAAAATCAATCACCCTGACAGCATGGGGAACTCTCAGGTGAGGTGAGATTTAAGAGGAACATAAGAAATACTCAGTCAATTAATTAGTCAAAGACACAGTCAAATGAATAGTGCCAACATACATACGCGACATAGGTCCAAAATGGGCTTAGCCTTGAAGACATCTTTTTGATACTTAAGGCAAGAACTAAATCTTTTCAATTGATATGAAGAGAAAAATTCTCCAGTGGGCCCCAATTCAAGAAAATGGTCAATGTTAATAGAAGACAAAGAAAAGAACAGGGGAAGGGTATAGCTCAGTGACAGAGCGCCTGCTTTGCATGTGCAAAGTCCTGGGTTCAATCCCCAGTAAGTATATTAAATAAATAAATAAACAAACCTAATTACTGCCCCCCCCCAAATAAAAATAATTAAAAAAAAAAAAAAAAAAGAACAAGCACCACTTCTTCATTTCTATCTTGACCTTCCCAGAGGACAAGGCACAGAAAATAAAATTCACCAAGAAGACTCAGGAGAGCAACCAGAGACACTCTGACAGCCTCCAGGTCCCAAACCCCATGACCCCAAATATTGAAAGATCATTCAATGTCATTATAGTAAACCAGCTCGTTGCCTTGGATTATACCTTTTGATTTCATGAAGCTATTTGCCAAGAGTTTTTCATGACATTCCTATGAACAAGATAGAAAAATGATGGTACAGTTAGGCTAAACTTCGGATAACCCTTCCAGAAAATCTAGATTAGCCAAACACAATTAATTTGGAGTGACGTCCCTAGCATCATGTCTTTAAAAACATGTGAAAAGCAAACAAAGTTGTAATGGACACCACTTTGCCTCTTAAATTGTCCATTTTTTAAGTGAAAAAAAAAAAAAATCCAGGGACAGTTGTGATATAAATTGGCATGATCTTCTCAAAGGACAATGTAGTAATATGTATCACATCTCTGACTAGAAATTCCATTTCAAGGAATTTTCTTCCTAAAAAAATAATTCAAGAATCTACAAGATTCTCTACTGCTGTATTATAACAGGAAAAAAGAAAAAGAAAAAGAAAAACAAGTAGTTAATGAAAGGGGAATGTTTAATGATGGTGCATCCCTAAGATGCAACATTAACAGACATGTAAAATGAAATATCAAAATTGCTTAATGAGAGCGAAATGCTCACTCTCGGAAGATGAGTGGGGGAGAAAGTAGGGCATACAACCAACCTCTAGTAACTCAATTTCATAAAAATGCACATAGACCTGTGAATGTGTATGAGAGAGAGGGGGAAAGAATGTTTAACCATTTCTCTGGGTGGAGGGAGGAGCGGTGATTTTTATTTTTATACTTTCAGTTTTTTATTTAAAACTTCAAACTAATACATATTAGTTTAAAGTCATAGAACTTTTTTTTTTTTTTTACAATTGATTTTCAAAAATCTTAAAATGGGAAGTGATAGTAACCCAGCAGGGGCTTCAGGGCCACTATTCAGGACTGTGATGAAAATGCAAAAGGGAAACTGTTAACAATGGAGGAGAGATGGCATTGGAGGCTCCAAGGCCACTTCCAGTCTACTGGTCAGTCCAGGTCTTCCCAGGAAAATACCAATCAGGTACATTAGGAAGTCCCATGTCCCCGTCTACATCCAAAAGCAAAAGTAAGACTAGTCTCCAGCTGTAAGTAAGAGATACGTAGGGAGCAGAAATTCTTCTAAGTTCTCCTAAGTTCATCCTAGAAATGCCCTCATTTCTACAGATGCCCAAGAAACAGCTCCTCCTTCAATGTGGATTCCCCCCCCCAGTTCTACTTTTCAAGAGGCCAGAGAAAGGACACTGACTTCCCAATACAAAATGGGTCCCTGAGAAACCCAAATAGAGTCCTCCTTAATAAACCTACCCAAATCATTTTTATTCTATAAAAAGAAAAAAAATGTGAATGACTAGTTGAAGGCTTTTTCTTTAATTCAGTAGCATATGCCTTCTTTGGAACTAAACCTAATAACCTGGGCTCCCCTTGGGACTGGAGGGGGAATAAATCAAAGTAATTATTTCTAGAAAGTAACTAATGTGCAAATTTATTTTCCCTCACAGTAAAACTTCCCAACACACACCAGCACACACCCCTCCCTTTGAAATGGGCCAAATATAGCTTAGGCCCCAAAGGGAAACTGATTTACATACTCGTCTGCATTTCCTCAAGGATGCCTTGATTCCTTCTGGCTTGAGGTCCCAGTGACTTTCATCAGTTTATATCAGAGTCTGACTCTGATGGGGAGACGGGAGTAACAAGGTAGACCTTGACATAAAAAAAGCACCCCCTTTTAAAAGGCCACTAAGAGATGTACTTTGGCTAATATCTTAAGCCTGTCTCCAAAGAGTTTTTCATGAAGGTGCCCACCTAATTGCTAGTGACTTGGCAGAGCGAGGTGGAGAAGACCAGGGCCTCAAGTCCCACCAACACACAGCATACCCCAAGTGCTGTGCAATGCCTCCCCCAAGTCTCAGTGAAGCCAGTCTTCCTGGACCGTCACATCACAGGAACTAGGTCGAACAACACACGCAAAAAAGTATTTTTAAGTCATTTCTTTCTCGCAAGAACTTTCATCAGCCAAATTCTTCTCCCTAAGCTCCTTTGCTTTTAATAGGATGTGATATTTGCAAAATGTAGATTCAATAATAAGAAAATGTGTATTTAATCCTGAACGTGCTTGCCACTGCCTCCAGCAATCACATTTCTGGAAATGCAGAATCGCAGGTTAATTACACAGAGGGCAGACCGAGCTTTGTGTAGTCTATTGTTTGTAAGCCTGTCTCTGGCTTTAGTTACTCATGATATTCAGGGAAGCAACCTCATTCAGACCTGCAGCTGTGCCCGCACACTGACAGGCGCCTGGGGAATCCTGCTGGCTTGATGTGCATATCAAGTAGGTGAGTTTACCACTCCCCGCATATGTTCCTCATTCTCCCATGCCTTAGTGGCTGGCAGCATTTCCCATCACAATGGCCATGCCATGAACAACCAAGGTCACAGATCAGGGGCAAGCAACAGCCCCACTGTCCTTGGAGGTCTCCTGTGTGAGACACGCTCTTGCCAACAAACCATCTTGCACCCTCATTCAGAACACAGATTGGGCTAGGATGCACTAAGGGGTTTTTAAACCTGCAGTTTTACTTGTCTCTCGTTATAAAACAAGAAAGCACCCCACACTGCAAACACAGGGCCTACAGGAATGAATACACAAAGAGGGGCACCGAGAGTCACACACACAAGTAATCGATGGCATCACAGCTCAGAACAGCAAAAGCTGGAACAACTCAGATTTCCAAGCAGTAGACAACACAATAAATAATGGTATAGTCAACAGCAGAGCTCCGTGAGGTCATTAAAAAGAATATTGATATACAGGCAGGAGATTCTTACAGGTCCTTGGGTTTTACGTTAGGAGAAAGAAGTAGGTTCCAGAACAGTATGGACAGAAAGAGCCTCTTTTCATTTACATCCAGTCATGTGTGTCTGTGTGTGTGTGTGTGGAAAGCATGTGGGTGGTGAACTGTATTTTACAGAGAAATTATCCTGGCCAAACATACACCAAACTGTTCACTGTGATCATCTTTGACGGGGGAGGAAGGAAAGGTTAAGGGTAAGTACAAATGAGACCAAAGCTCTGCTGTAAAATTTGTATTAATTTAAATGTATTTGTTCTGCAAATATGCATCACAGTTATAGTCATTGAAAGGAATAAAAATATTTTCAGTTTTAAAGAAACAACATACAGAATTCCCTTAGGACAAAACACCTAAGGTCTCCGACGTTAATTACATAATCAGATCGCTTCACCCTCTGGCTTAATAACTTGCCCAAGGCTTCTCCCGGCTCTTATAAACAAAATTCCTCCCAAGGGCCCCAAAGCCCTGCTCACACCCCCATCTTCATCTCTCCCTTGCCCCACCGCTAACTGGGTCCAGCCTCAAGGACCTGTTTTTCTGACCTTCAAACACACTAAGCTGATTCCTACCTTCAGGCCCTCTGTTTGCACGAACTCCTCTGCCCAGGGATGCTTTTACTCCAGACTCCGTCCTACCATCTGAAATGTCAGTTCTGGGACCTTCCTTGACCCCCAGCTTCAGAGACGGCATCCTCACATTCTCTGTCACATCACCTGGTTGATTTCCCTCACAGCTCTTAATTCTCTCTGCAGCTGTGTTACTGCCCGTCCCATCTCCTCCTTTTAGGTCTGTGAGAACAGGGTCTTGTTTCCTGGTGCCTCGTAAGCCACCTGCCACCTAGCAGACACTTAGTAATTCATTGTAGAATCAGTGAGTACATATCAGAGTCAGGGCTTAGAAAATGCAACTCCTGAGGGCAATCTGATTGGGAAAACTGGACTTTTCCACAACAAATCTTAGCTCCTCGCATAGGAAACCGAAGGCGCACTAAACTGACAGGACACCTTTGTGACCAGAAACCAGATGCTGAGATTATCATTCATCCTTCAGAAATGCAGACGACCTAGAGAACTCAGAATAAGGATGAAGTTTAGATTCACTGCCATTTCATGTAAGTTCCTCAAGATGCA
Source organism: Camelus dromedarius (assembly GCF_036321535.1). Classification (NCBI taxonomy): domain Eukaryota; kingdom Metazoa; phylum Chordata; class Mammalia; order Artiodactyla; family Camelidae; genus Camelus; species Camelus dromedarius. Next base: position 17,603,767 of record NC_087439.1, read on the forward strand.
TTTGTCTGTGAATCCTTACTACACTTGGAAAAGTCAGAGGAGTCTCTCTCCGTGCCCACCTTTGCTGAGCTGTCAATCTGAACAGCCAGAGGGACCCTGAGGAAGAGCCAGGTATTTAGCCTGACTGGTCTTGACTAGAGTCACAAGATGCTTACTCAAAATAGGGGTGAAAGGGGGATATTGCAATACCTAAATATGTCATCTTCCTAATTTCCATCCATTCTCCCAGACAGGACTTGTCAACAGAGCCTCCGCCCCGCTGCTATTTTTGCAGGCACTCCATCTCAGACGCCAGCACGTGCCTGCACACCCTGGAAGAGTCGCACCTCTGCTGACCTGGCTTTCCCATGACCTCAGCCTCAGTCACCCTGGGAGAGGACGAGGCTTTGAACTTTCATTCAAAAGCAGGTAAGGTCAGGCTAATGTTTGTTTTTCAGGAGATATCCCTGCCACTGAGGTACCTTTCACTCAGGTCTTCTCATTAAAAATACATGCTCAGAAAGAGCAAAAGAGCTCTTGGCTGAAAAGGCCAAGGAACAAATGTTGGTCGGTGCTAACACCCGCACTAAATGATCCTTTTGTAGCAACAAACACAGTAGCAAACAGAGAAACAGTGCAGCTTTGCCTGTTCTCAAAGAGTCTGTGCTATGGCGGGTTGGTGGGTGTTAACCCTGCCACTTAAAGCTTGGAGCAACTTTCCTGCACATATACGAAATTCTCTCAGAGATGTTCCCCTCCTAGTGCCCTGTATTTAAGAACTTAATTTAAGGGTAGGGGGAGTTGCTTAGCAACAGGCAACAAGATGCCTAAGTTCTAAAGATCTGCAATACAGCCACTGTGCCTATAGCAACAGCATTGTGTCTTAGACATAAACGTTTGTTAAGGTAGATCTCATGTTAATTGTTCTTACCGAAGTAAAAATTGTTTTAAAGAATTTAAGTTTATTAGTTTAGTTGGATCTAAGAATACATACATAGAAAATTTTGCATCTTTACTTATTTATATATTTATCATGTATATACGTATGTGTATATATACATATGTAAAAACACACAAACATCACAAACATACAACACTTTTCAGCTCATCGGAACAAGCTTCCCTTTCATCCTTTCCTGAGACCTCCAAGGCAGGTAGGACAGCTGTTTTCATCCTCACCTACCAGACGAGGAAACTAAAGCAAAGGGTGGTTACATGTAGCAGAAACAGACCTAGAACATGGAGACTTCTGTCTGTCAAACTGGAAAAATCACTTCTCTCTGGGCTGCAGGGGAAATGAAAGCAAATCCGTTCACCAACCCGCAAATCCGTTCCAGCCCGCTGTGAAGCTGTGAGACACCCCTGTGGGGCTGACTAAGGCTTGGGGCTGTTCACGGCTGTTCTCTCCTGAGTCCTGCTTACCTGAGTCCACAGTCACACCTGTCATCAGCACACAGTGAACCCAGGGGGCTCCCAGCTGAGCAGGATATACTCAGTGCTGCCTCAAAATGAAGGCAACTGCAAGCTTTGGAGTCTAGCGGGGCTTGGTGCAAATCACCAGCATAAATCCCAGCCCTCCAACTAACTCTGGGCAAGCCACCACATCTCCTTCAGGCTCCATTTCCTCACTTATAAAACTGCAACAGGGACACCTGTATCTCATAGTATTGTTCTGAGGAGTCAATAAGACAAAAATTAGAGAAAGCACTTAACACAGCACCCAGAGCGTGGTAAGAAAATCAGTAACGAAGACTGTTTAAAGGTTAAACTTTTAGTTCCAAACCAAGCAGATCAGAACAGGAACTGCACAAAAATCCCTTGGCTCCCTGGTTCCTGCCAGAGTATAAAACCCACATCTCTGTGTTTAGGGCCCAGAAAATACGGAATTAAAAAAAAGGAGGGGGAAGTCTCCATTGTCTGCAAATAGTGATACTATAAACATAACTGAAGAAAAATCTCATAAAACAGAAATGGGTTGGTCAGCTAGGGAAACATAGACCAAAAAAATGGTCATAAAGACAAATATTGTGGTTCCCTCCAAAGGGTGTTGCCCCAGATACCAGGCAGTAACCTTGTCTCAAAGGTGGCCCCTTTAAGCCTGAACAGTGAGCCTGTTACACAGACTGATCTATCAGGCTCTCAGAGTCTGATGCCATGAAACACTGAATTCATCTAATCCCTGCTTGTTCTAATGCCCAGGATTTCCACAGGGTCTACCGACGGGGATGAAAATGGAAGAAACCACATGGAGACTCAGACAGGGTCTCATGATGGAGATATTTTGCATCCACGGATAAACTGGCATCCCATTTTTACAGTCAGCTCTGTAAGCTTGATTAATCTGAGTCCCCTGTCCTTGTACCATTTTGCCTGGAAAGCACATTGTTAAAAATAACCCCTATTTATCCAATACCTACTATATGTACAAACAACACTATGATGAGCCTATATTATATATACATATATCTTTTATAATACATATACACCTCTTTCATAATATATATATTCTCATAAAAATTTTATGAGGTAGGTAGAAACTATTCCAACAAAACCAAAAAAAACAAACAAACAAAAACAAAAGCCAACTCAAGTATTCCTTTAGATGCCTTCCCTTTAGTGATATGAATAAGCTGAATCATACAGAGAGATGCTTGTAAAACCCATGCTGACCAAAAGCTTGAAGGCTGCATCTATTTAGAGAAAGCAGGAGATAGGGAGATAAAAGTCACCAGAATTCCAATCAGTGCAATTTCACTGACCCCAAAGGAAGGCTACACACACCTTGGTGGGTCCCTTCACAAGGGACGTGATCGTACGTAAAGGCACCCCGCGGTGCTGATGGAAGGACAACAGCGCCCAGGAGGATGACCACAGGGAGGCATCATCACAGAGAGGAAGAGAGCTTTATTCTTTGTTCCTCCACCAGCTTGCTTTTTGTAGTCCCCAAAAGGATGCTTGCTAGGACGACAAAAATAACCTATGCACCTTGTAAAATATTTTTCAGAAAATCAGAAAGTATAAAGAAGTCACCATCAGCCATAACTAACGTCAACATTTGGGTGTCTCAGTCGTCGATGATAAGTACCAGGCAAACTAAAATTTTACATGTTCAACAGCTAACATGCAAGACAAGACCTGGGGATGGAAAGAAGAAATATGCCAGGAAAACGCTGACCCTGGTCCTTCAAAGACAGCTATGGAGAAGCTGAGCCCACAGAGTTTTTTCTCCTCTGAAGACAGGACCCTTCAGAGAAGTGAAAGTGTCTGTCAGTGTCTCCGGCTGACAAATGTGGTTATAAAGAGAAGAGCCTCGTTCTCAACTGCCTCAAATCTCCCTGCTTCAAAGACGTTCCTGAACTAAGTCCATTCACCTTGAAGGACGGGCAGTGGTTTCCACTGCTGCAGCCCAGAGTGAAGGTGGAATGATGGCCAACGATGAGACGTGCAGGCTTAAATCTCCAAAGGGTGGCGATCCTCAGGGTGAAGTGGGCCCGTCCCTGGGGCTGTGTCCAGGTGTTCTTGGAGAGAGAACGCTCCCCACTCAGCAAACACCCTGTCCTGCAGCAAGTGCCAGAGGCCACAGACATGCGCAGCCATGGGCTCTTGTCCCTTGACAGCAAAGTCCTCAGCCCAGGATCCAGCAGGCCCCACCCAGCTGCCAGTTTGGTCCGAAAACAGAAGCCCAAGTTGCAAAAAGCATGGAAGAAATCCAGGCTGCAGCTAAGACAAACGGTCCTCACTTGCAAGGCCTTTTGAGACTGTCGCAGGGCTGCAGTGTTTGTCACGGCAGTCATTTGCCAGGAGACCTGGGACATGACCTCCAGCTCCTGGGAATGCCAACCCTGCTCCTAGACTGCCCCAAGGTGGCCCGGGCAGTTTATCCCTGTCTGGCCAACCGCCAACCATCTCCCCACCTTCCCCAGAACCAAAGCCCAGGACAGCATTTCAAGTTGGATAATTTCATAGTTCTTCATTCTGCTTTCTTTCTCTCTCTAATGAATTTGGGGTTGCAGCTAATTGCTAGGAAGGGGCACTTCCCAGGGTGGGGGTAGGGGTGAAAAAAGTGATAAGACCAACACATGCAGATGGTCATTTGGAGAGGCAGTGCTGCATAATGGTTACAAGCCAATTTCTGAGCAAGCAAGAGCTCAGTTAAAAACCCCACTAAAAAAAAAAAATGATACAAATGAACTTATTTACAAAACAGAAACAGGCTCACAGACATAGAAAACTTAGTTATAATTACCAAAGGGCAAAGCAGGGGGAGGGATAATAATGAGTTTGGGATTAACAGATCACCCATTACTATATATAAGTAGATAAACAAGGTCCTACTGTATAGCACAGGGAACTATATTCAATATCTTATAATGGCCCATAATGAAAAAGAACACATATATACATGTGTATGTGTGTGTGTGTGTGTGTGTGTGTGTGTATGTGTGTGTATATATATATATATATATATATATATATATATATATATATATAAACTGAATCACTATGCTGTACACCAGAAACTAACACAACATTGTAAATCAAATATAATTCAACTAAAAATTTAAAAACCCAGTTGTATCCATTGACTAGCCATGAGCCTTCAGGAGCAATACTGACCTTTTCTACCAGGGGTTAAATAACACCTCTGCCTAACCACAGCCCAGCATTCCTGGCAGACAGCGGTGTTCAGTAAACACTTATTATCTTAATGAAGGTTATGAAAATTTTACATAAGATGAAGGGTTTCCATAGTTTACCCTTTCATTCTGCAGCTCTTTGACCAGCATCTACTGAAAGCCAGGCATTATTCTAAATCTCGTGAGGGCTATAGACAATACACAAATATACCAATACATAAATTAAATACAGGTAATTGGATCCATGAAAGAAAAAAAAAATGGAACTGCAAAAAAAAATATTTATGGGTAGTAGGGGGCAGGGCAGGAAGGAAGTTGTACTTCCTCAGTCACTGAAGTTCTAACAGCCAGAGTCTGGGAAACGTCCCAGAACGGAAATAGAAGACCTTTCATCCCGTTTGAAACTCTGGCAACCCACTTCCCACTAGAAATACAAATGCCAAAAACATATGAGAATATGCTCAGCTAGACTGGTAATTAAAGAAATGCACATGAACACACAGAATTCAATTAGCCACCCAGACAAACGGCTCTGATCAAAAAGAATTACAACCCTTTGCGCCGGCAGAAGTGAGTAAACACAGCCTCACCCCTGCCTGTGGGAATGAAAATCAGGGTGACCTTTTTGGAGCAGAGTTGGACACTGGGTCTCAAAATTGTAAGTTAGCACATTATTTGACCCAGACCTCTAGTAATTTATCCTAAAGAACTAAGAGGACAAGCATTAAATTACAAATGTGTAAGGACAGCAATTTCAGGTTGTTTCTAACTCCAAGGACTGAAAACAACCCATGTCTTCAGTAGAAAATTGCTTTAACAAAAGATGTTAAATCCATACATAGAATACTGCATAGCTATCAAAAAATGTAACATTGTCTCTGTCCTAAGATAGAAAGATGTTCAAAACGTGGTGGTAAGCAGAGAAAACTCAGTTTTCCAAAGGGTATATATAGATCATCTCTATTTATGTGGGGAAAAAGTATGTGTATAGAACCATGCACACGCACACACACAAGACATACATCAGAAAGTTAGCTCTGGGAGGTCCTACAATTAGTCAGTGTACTGTATTCTTTATGCCCCTAGGAATTACCTCAACCTTTTACAATAATCTTGTATTGTTTTGTCTTGTTTCATTAAGTGGGGGGTAGTCCACAGGAGGCAATCAGGAAATCAAAGAATAATCTTTTATGCCCTTACCACACTACTACCTCATGTCTCAAGGGCAAAAGCAACTTTCAATATATGCCACAGCATGTATTTGAGGTTTTTTCCACCTTTCTCTGCAAATTCTTTTATTCCACACTCTTGAAAAGCAAAAAAAACACAACAGAGCAGACCAGGTCAAAGTGCATGTCAAAAATACCAGTATGACTGCTAAAGTTTCTTTTCAGAACTCTACAGGTGGAAAATAAATGATCTGACTTATTTTTTTTTTAGCATATATTGATGTTACATTTGATATCATCATGGCCCTCCCTCCTTTTCACACATGCAAAAAATGAGCTTTTGAAAGATTAATAAATCCCTTAAGGTCACAGAGCAAGTGAATGCAGGTCTGACAGAGAACTCTTCTCAGGGATAGTATTAGTCTCCTGCAGCTTCTATAACAAAGCACCACAAACTGAGGGTCTTTAAAAAACAGAAATGTCTCGTCTCACAGTTTTGGAGTCCCAGAGGCTGAAATCAAGGTGTCATCAGGCCCCCACTCCCTCTGAAACCTAGCGGACAGCATCCTTCCTCGCCTCTTCCAGCTTCTGGTGTTTTACCAGCAATGCTTGGAGTTCCTTGGCTTGTACATACATCACTCTCCACTCTGCCCCCGTTGTCACATGGTCATTCTTTCCTTGAATGCCTTTGTCTCTGTGTCTCCTCTTCTTTCAAGAAGCCCGGTCTTACTGGATCAGGACCTCGTCAAATCTGCAAAGAGCCTACTTCCCAATAAGATATCACTCTGTGGTACAGGGGTTAGAACGTCAACATCTTTTGGCCGGACACCATTCAGCTTGTAACAGCGACCAAGCCTACACTCCTTCCTCTAATACATCCTGCCCACAGCACCACAACCCATTAATATCATGTCTGTGTCTGGCAGGTTTCATATGTTCTTTTCCTAACAGTGGAAGGCAACTCTCTTCTGCCTTCAGGCAAGACTAAATCCAAACTATTCCAGGCAGATGAGCTCAAGTCTCGCTATCAAGGCTCTACCTTTTGCATTAGCTCTCAGTCACTGAGGGTATCTCAAAGTGATTTATTCTTCTAGTTCAAGGTCTGCTCTTGAGCTAAAACACGCTCAAGAGCTTTGTTAAGTTAAGAGCACTAGTCAAATGCGGAAGAAAGGCAGTTTGCCTTCCCAGAGCCCTCCATTTAGGGTCAGATGGAATGCCCCATGGTGAGGGCTGGGGGAGAACTTCGGACTATTGTAACATGTTCTTGGTGTAAACAACTCTTTGCCTTTGCAGTCCGCTTAGACCAGACACCAAAAGTAAATGACCAGCCCATCCTGTCTTGACGGCATCAGTTTCCTTTTTCAATTTCTGGAACTGTTTTCAAAACCAGCAAGGGTGCCCCTGAAACCAGGAATTAAAAGACTATCAAGCCATCCTTTCAACTGCTTGTTTTCAGGCCAAGCATTTGGCTCAGCAAATTGGAAAAGAAATTAAGGCAAATACCCTGCCTGAGTGAGAACCAGCGTGCCCGACCTTTTACACATGAGAAGACACACAAAGGATTTACGCCTCTCTAAGAATAACCCTCCAGAGCACTCAAACTCACTTCCCAAAATGCTGCTGAGCATAATGCCAATGTGGAGGGCCATTTGGAACAAAAGAACAAGGTCCCGGGCTGTGTTTCTGCCTCACTGTGGCAGAATTACAGTGAGACTGGGTAAGGGTACGGTCTCCCATCTGCCTGCGCCTCTCCATCTCAGTGAGCTGACGTGGCCCAAACAGACAGCTGGGACTGGGGAGCCTTCGTGGTGCCTCCCACCTGTGCTGCAATCATATGCAAAATGTCAGCGGCCCCCAGTGAGTGTCAAGCTGTACCTTCGGTGGCAAGCATCCTGATGGCTGTCCACAGTGACGGCAGCGGGAGCCTGTGGAACTTCCTGTGACCTGACATGGTACCCGGGGCTGAGAATGGCTAAGGCAAGCGTGAGGTTCCCTGCGACATCCAGCATTGCCAAGTTCCTCCCACAGTAATTTCTGCCATGCCCTCCACCTCCAGCACCTCCTTCCCTCCCTCAGTGGCTTTTTCTCATTTCCAAGTCTCCTGGACTTTTATTAACAACTTGGTTTGGTTTTTAGAAATAGGTTAAAAATGGTCAAACTAGCTAAAGAAGCACCGTCCAGTATGGTAGCTGTGAGTCACAGGACTACTTAAATTTAGTTAAAATTAAAGTTAAAAATCCAGTTCCTCGGTCATTCTCGCCACATGTTAAGGACTCAAGGGCCACGTGTGGCTGGCTAATGGCGACCATATTAAACAATGCAGACAAAGATCACGTCACAGCTCTGGTCTAAGGAATGTAAGAAAAACATCTCCCCTCTTTCTCTGTCCCCAATCCCCCTCCCAGAGGCGATCCTGCCGCAGGCTCCTTTGTGTGCTTGCAGAGATTTTTTCATGTGACCAAACAGTGTACGTGGATGCAAACCTCTTTTATTAAAACCAACGAGAAAAGACCCTGAACACAATCTGACACCAGGCATTCTCACCTCATGGATCTCAGAGATGATAAGTGTACAAACAGTGCCTTGTTCTTTTGTGTGGCCTCACGGCAATCCACTACCACCAGGACAACGGTCACCACTCCACCCTTAAGACCACAGTCCCCCGTGGCCCCCTGTGTGGCCCTGCTCCCAAACACTGTCATCTATTCCCAGTCTCTGCACACCCAGACTCTTCTGCCTCTTCCCCTCACCTCCTGCCCTAATAAAACCTGGTTTCTCCCCAAGAAAGCTGCCTTCCCTACCTTGGAAGTGGAGGCAGTGTTTCTTTCTCATCCACATTCTCAAAGTCTGTCTTCCTTCTGGTGAATTCCAAACCAGTTCTCTGACTTTCTCCTGCAACACCCCCAGCTGCCCTCAGAATACAGCACCCACCACACCCCCCTCACTGTTGCCCGGCTACCTCCTGACCCTGTCCTTTGTTCGCTGATGACAACAGGTCCTGATTGGCCGCCATCATCTCCTCGCTGAATACCGCAAACATTCCCTCAATCCCAGATGAAGCACCCAGCCAGCACCTGGCCTCACACACCTCCCTGATCTTCTGTCCTCACCCTCCCTCAGCTACCCACTCCCACCCTAAGTCCACACCAATAAATGAACCACCTGTGAACTCCTGGTTCTTAGTATCCTGCTATCAAATTAGTGCCACACACCAACAACCACCAACCAAGGCAGGACTTCTAACCCAAGAGGAACATTCATTAACCTCGCCATGGTCCTCCTGTCCCCCCTCACTCAGCTGGACATTCTGGTGTCGTCTTAGAAGCCCTCCCCTACAAACAGATGACTCTCTTGCCCCTCCTCCCATCCCAGTCACCTGTTGAAAACTCTGACCACGTATAAGCCCGAAGGTCCACCCTCTCCACACACACGTTCCCCACCACTAGAAGGTGACTGATTAAATTCGGAGCTTTGCAAAATAGACGACTTGCTGGTGGAATTATAAAATGCAGCGACTGCTATGGAAAACAGTATGGAGGTCCCTCAACACATTACAAATGGTCCTACCAGATGGCCCAGCAACCCCACTTCAGCGCGTATTTCCAGAAGAACTGAAAGCAGGGCTGCGAATAGATGTTGGTACATCCTGTCCACAGCACCTTTATTCACAATGACTGCGGTGCAAACAACCCCAATATCCATCAACAGACGACTGGATACACAAAACGGGGTCTACATATACAACGGAGTATTAATGCAACCTTAAGAAGGAAGGAAATTCTAAAATTTGCTACAACATGGATGAACTTTGAGGAAATTACGTTAAGTGGAATAAGCTAGTCACAAAAGGACAAATACTGTATGGTTCCATGTATTTGAGGAACCTAGAGCAGTCAAATTCACAGAAACAGAAGGTAGAATGGTGGTTATCAAGGGCTCGGAGGAGAGGGAAACAGGGAGTTGTTTAATGAGTGTAGAGTCTCAGTTTACAAGCTGAAAAAGTTCTGGAAATCCGTTAACAACAACAACAGTGAATATAAGTCACACTACTGAACTATACACTTAAGATGTCTAAGATGGTAAATATAATGTTATGCACTTTTTTTGCCACAATAAAAAAAAAGTGTAGCGGGGGAGGGTACAGCTCAGTGGTAGAGCGCGTGCCTAGCATGCACGAGGTCCTGGGTTCAATCCCCAGTACCTCCACTGAAAAACCAAATAAATAAATAAACAAATCTAATTATCTCCCCCCTGCATTTAAAAAAAAAAAGTATAAAACAAAACTCTCTGCTCTGTGGTGGTGCTGAAGGCACACTCTTCCTCTGAGCATCAAACACCCATCACACCCACAGTCAGCACACACAGCCACCAGGCAGCAAGGCTGAGGAGGGTTCCCACCCTCTTTGCATTGTCAAGTCCAAGCTCAAGATTCACTCTGAAGCTTAGAGTCAAAGTAGGGAAAATGAGAAGAGTCAACTAAGCACTTGGTAGCTATTTCCCCATTCTCTCAAATATTATTTCTCCAGCAACTAACTGAAAACCAATGGCTTTTCTGGCTCTGCTTCTCATAATTCATTCATGCTCATTAATATGCAAACATCAGTTTCTCAGCTGGCAGTGATTTCATGAATTTTTAATTTCCACGGGATGAGCCAGAGATGAAACCTTTAAATGAAGCCAACAATACAGAGGATTGTGAGTGTCGTTTTAATCCCTAGATTAAGAATCTCCAAATAAATTCATTGGCATCATCATGTGAACTATTACCTGGGAATTATCGAAGCAACTCTGAGTTTTTGCTTAGGATATTAATACAGGCATACTTTTTCAATGGTACTTATTTGGGGATTATGCAAAACAGTGAAACCAACGCCATTTCTTGTCATCATTCTTTTTATTGTTGTTGTTTTGTTTTCAGGGGGGATAACTAGGTTTATTTTTTAATTTATTTATTTTTAATGGAGATACTGGGGATTGAACTCAGGACCTCATGCATGCTAAGCACACACTCTACCACTGAGCTATACACCACCCCCTTGTCATCAGTCTTAATTTTGGAAAAACTCCAGGCCACCTGGTGAATGCTCACAGAGATCCCAACACTACAGAAAAGCCACAATAATTTGTGGCTTTGTGACTAATATGTAAGAGGCTCATTTTAGCATAAAGGAAATCAGATAAAAAAAGCAAATTAGAAGAGAGAAATTGAGAAACACTGAACTCAATTCCTTCTAAAATTGCAAATCAAATTCTGGATTATTAGCTCTAAAACAAGAAAGGCAGAGGGGAGAGCTTTCTCTTTTGAGAGCAAGGCCCAAGAGAAACATAAGCCACATGTCATTTTAAATTTCTAAAAGCCACATTAAAAATGTAAACAGAAGCAAAGTTAATTTTAAGTTTGTTTAACCCAATATATCCAAAATATTCTTATCTCAACATGTAATCCATATTGTTTTTTAATTATTAATAAAATGCTTATTTTCTTTTTTCTTATCATGCTTTTGGAATCTGGTGCGGACTTCATACAACACCTTAGTTAGAACTAGCCACGTGTGAACGCTAAGACAGCCGCTAGGGGGTGCCATATTGGATAGGGCGCCTACAGAATGATAGAATAGATGTTCTTCTGACAGGACAGGGACTAACTAGTTCTTGCAGGCTGAGCCAATCTCTGCACTATACCCTCCAGACTATTCTCACTATATTCCTCAAATACCAGCCAGCAGCACCCTGGCGCATGAGCTGCGCCTTCAGCTAGACCAGTGTTAATTCAACTTTGATCATTACAAGACCATCATTTGAAATTTCACAAAACCAGTTTACTACTATTGTTTCCTAATTTTTTCAACAAATAAATTGACTCGCTTTTTCAAAAATTAACCTTATCCTAAACAATATACCTGTGATAACACAGATTCGATACTTGAATTATATTTGTTAAAAGATCCAGTGCAGGGCTTGGGGGTATAGCTCGCCTGCTTAGCACGCTTGAGGTCCTGGGTTCAATCCCCATTACCTCCATTAGAAATAGAAAATAAAAATTTTAAAAAGATCCAATGCACATTAAAATAACTATTTAATGCTTAAGAGAAGTTTCAGTGCCCTATATGAAGCCAGTAATGAAACTAAATTTTGTTCTCATTCTCCAACCAGTTACAGCATCATCTTTCAAAAGTTCTCCATTTGGCACATGCAACCTCAGGCACCTAACATTTGTACGTTTGAGTATGATACAGCATCTCTATCAAGAGTACCTTCTGTCTAGGCACCACCACAAACCACAGGGACTTACTTATTTGTATTCAACAGTCCAAACACTGCAAAGGTGGAGTAAAACTCTTGCCCTAATGACCATACACAGCTCAGTCCCAGGAGAGCTCGCTTAATAATTAATAATGATAGTAGTGAACTATATGCCAAACACTGTTCTAAGTTAATGTGTATAACAAAATATTATATTATAATCATCATGATATATGATGTATCTCTCTCACATAATAGTCACAATAATCCTGTGAGGAGGTACTGTTATTTCTCCTTCTTTTCAGGTGAAGAAACAAGGCGTAAAGCAGTCAGAATAGTTTCCCAGGGTCACAGAGCTAACAAATTGTGGAGCTGAGATTCAAAGCCAACAAATTTGACTCTGGAACCTACGCTGTTATCATCCTGGGAATTTCAAAGAGACTAAAGAAATGGCAATTGAAAAAGACACGTTTTACGGTCACAAACTCCAAGACAGTATTATCGGCACAGGATGTGGAGACTGGGGCGACCAGTACCCTCTAATACAGGGAGGGACAGAGGACAAGTCGAATAATTTAGAAGGTCTTCTGTAAATTACAGCAAAGAACTCATCTTACTTAAAAAGCAAAAGCGTGAAAAGTCAAGGGAACAAAGATTCCGGTAACACAAGGAAAAAGAGGATGGGAGCAAGAATGGACTGGTGGTGTTCACAGCAGCACAACTGACAATAGCCAAGACATGGAAGCAACCTAAATGTTCATTGGCAGGTGACCGGATAAAGAAGATGTGGGAGAGGTGTGTGTGTGTGGGTGGGTGTGTGTGGGGGTGTGAGTGTGTGTGTGTGTGTGTGTGTGACTACTCAGCCATAAAAAATAAAATGCTATTTGCAGCAACATGAATGACCTAGAGATTATCATACTAAGTTAAGCCAGAAAGAGAAAGAAAAATACCATGTGATATCACTTATATGTGGAATCTAAAAAATTACACAAATGAACTTATTTGTAAAACAGAAACAGACTCACAGATATAGAAAACAAATGTATGGTTACCAAAGGGGAAGAGGGGAGGTGAGGGATAAATTATAAATTTGGAATTAGCAGATGCAAAGTATTATATATAAAATAGATACTCAACAAGAACTTACTGTATGGCACAGGGAACTATATTCAATATCTTGTAGTAACCCCTAGTGAGAAAGAATATGAAAAGGAGTGTATATATGTATAGCTGAATCACTCTACTGTACACCAGAAACTAACACAACGTTGTGAATCGACTATAGTTCAATTAAACAAAGAAATAAAAAGAATGGATTGGTGTGTGGGCTGATAGATGAATAGACGGATGGACGGACAAATGAACTTTTAAATACTCACTCCAGACTCAAGAAGAGGGAACAGAGAGACTATAAAGAGACATCCCATCTCTCTGACCATCCCCAAAGAGGTCTATCCAATGGCTGATAACACACAAGCCACTCTCAAAGGCCATGTAGGTACCTTGTTCTCAACACTGGGACCAAAGTTGCAGGGTAAGCTGTGCTGACAGCCTAGTTATGTAACATTCATTTGCAAGGGTTCTGCAGTCTGGAAGGAGATAAAAATCCACTTACATGTATTCCCTATGGGCAGAGTGTACAGCGGCCGCGTTGCTGTAACGCCACAGGACAATTGCTGACGACAGGACGTCAAGGATGGCATCAAACTAGGAGAAGAAGACACGGCATTAGTGGTTGTCCAGAGTTAATAGGACACAACTGTGAAGACACAAGGCAATTGTTCTGTGATTCTGAACATCTGAGAGAGTTACTCAGCGCACAGAGGCTCCCATCAGTACGGCACCAGCCACTCTTCACCCTCAAGGTGGGTCCTGGGAATTCTGAGCCAGGGCACCCCAGCACGCCTGCCGGTGCCAGGGTCACGGGTCCCTCCTGCTGCTCCTACAGCCTGAGAAACCACACTGTGTGGCGTGGTGGGCTCTGCCCCCGGGGCCCCTGGCTCCCAGGACTCTGGAGGGGGCAGTTACCCTATTCTGACACATGTGAAATTGGTCCCCAGGGCGGGTAAGATCATTTCAGTATTTTTCTGTACATCCCAAGTAAAAGACTCAGGGTGAGGATTCTGTGTTTCTGGCTCTTCGTGGGATTGTTCCACTGGGGTCCAAGGGTGAGGGTGGGGTCACCCAGGGGCTCCAGAAAGTGTGCCAACACTTTGAAATGGGATACAAAATTCAGCGCTCTTGTTTGAATGCACAAGTGAATATGTGAGAGAGGGGGAAAAAGAGACAGAGGAAAGGAGGGAAAAGAGAGGAGCATGAGTGAGAGACAGCCGGGCAGGGAGGGAGGGGGAATGTGTGAGAAAGACTGTGTGAGTGTATGTGTACATGTGTGCATTTTTCTGGAGAGACAGTCCACACCTTTCAAAAGATTTATCTAAAAAGAATCTGCAAGCCCCAAAGCACTAAATTCTCACAATAATGGGAAGAAGTGGGTTTGGGAACAGGAGCACACATCCTTGGGTACAGGAAGCCCTAAAGCTTCACAGGAGGGCTGTTTAAAGGAGCTCTCTCTCTAGGAGTCACGGCACCACACCTCACTCTTCCTCTGGAAAATTATAAGCACCAGCACTCTCTTGAAGGGATGTGGGGAGACTTCACCCCAGTTTTCAGCATCTGAGACCCATTTTCTCTAACCAGTGCCCATTAGAAAGCAGGCTCAGAAGCAAGGTTACCCCTAGCCTGGCTATCGACCACCCAATCCTAGCGCCAGGAGCCCCGATCTTAACCCACACCAGCAAGCACCTCGCTCCAGAGTGTGCCCATTTTCCAATCCACAACCCCAAGGGGGAAAAAACGGCTAAGACCCTAGAAGACCATCCTCTTAACCAGCTACAGAAAACATGGTTGCCCAGATCTGTTCTTGAGAATCACACAGTGTTCCGGCAGTTCATGTCTATTAAATTCTGGTTGTTTGTAGAAGCTACTTCTATAGAAGGTATGTTTGTCATGCCTGTCATCTGCTAACCACCCTCTTAACTAAGAGGCCAGTGTGAGGTCTGTGGGCTTGGGGAGAAACGTGCAAGACTTCATAAAAGTACATTTCCAGTTACTTACTGCAAACCCAAAAGCAGAGGCGCTGTACCTCATAACGGAGACAGCTAAAAAGAAAGAAAATATTATTCAGAATATTTTTAGACCCCATGGATATTTTCTCTCATTTGTGAGATTATTCAGATATTTGATATGGCCCTTTAAAACATCAATGGAAACGTTCCAAGAGAATCAAATTAAAGATTAACTGTACTTGTCAAATCTGGGAATTGAAAAAAGAGTGACGTGAATAGATCCCAGCCTCCATCTCCAGCAACCTCCCTCCCCAGTGTGCTCTGAGGCACCGAAGGGCCAGCCTGAGAATGAAAATGTTTAAGCAGTTGTCAAATGACTGCTGAGACTTTGAGAATTTGGCAAGTGGGACCTGAGAGCCGGAAACCATATTAAACTTTGAAAGTGAAAGTGCACTATCCAAACCGTTCCCGTAAAAGTAATTAGGAGTAATATCTACATGCCGACACCTTGCTGGCACAGGTGGACAGAAATTCTCGTGACCACCAGAGCTTAAAATCCAGTGTAGACTTCAATAAAACTATTTAGAAAAACAGTAACAAATCATCTTAGATTAAATGACAGATGTTTACAAAAGCAGATGCCACAATTATAATTAAAACATATTTCATCCATATTCAAAAATCTTTCAGGGGAGGAGGGTATAGCTCAGGGGTAGAGTGCATGCCTAGCGTGCACAATGTCCTCGGTTCAATTCCCAGTACGTCTGTTTAAATAATAAATAAACAAACCTAAATTACCTTCCCCCCATTAAAAATGAAAAAGACATGAAGACCGAGTTTATCAAATGAAACATTCATTTAAAAAAAATCTATCTTTCAGAGGGCAAGTCAATTGGGTAGCACTCTTGCCTAATTCTGTGATCTGTTCTGTGCCAAAGCAACGTCCAGCTTCAAAGATGGTTCTCAGTTTGACTTTCTAAAGGCAGATTTTCACATGAAAGCCATATTTAACCAGCTTATGTCCACTCACCAATAGAGAATGAAACCCAACCTAGTGGGTCAGCCAGGACTGTTCTGGGCACCAGTGTTTCAAGTGCTCACTCACAGAGGAAGAGAGGCGTGGACACAGGCACGGAGGCCACTACCTGTTTGGACTCTCACCCAGCTCAGCACATGTCCCTTCTCTGGGAGCTGCTCTCTGCCTTACCCATAAGGTCCAGGAATGGGCCCCAGATAGCCCCACTATGCCTTGTACCCTTGCCGCCAACCATAAGGGGGTCATCTGACCCAGTGGGACCCAAGCATATTTCATTTTCTGTGAATTAAGAATTGAGACTGAGCGTTACATTGATCAATTTATGCTTGGAATTGGAAACTTGGTACTGAAACCTGGAAACTTGGTACTGAAACTCGGAAACCCTGGACAGAGGGTTGGCCATCATTTGCTACACAGAAAGAGGAGTAGAGACAAGCATGGGAGTAAACACAGCACTGGGACAAGAGAGAACCACTGGTTTCCCAAAGTTTCCAAGCCTTTCCTGAGCCTCAGCCACACTCAGGTGCTCGGGCTGTGTGAGGTGAGTGCCATCATGACACACCTGGCCTTCTGTGCTGGTGACATGAGCTGCTCCGGTCATCCTTGCTGTAGCTCTGACTGGCCCAGGGAGGAGGGCAGTGCCAGCCATGCAGGGACCCCTGCAGCATTACCAGGCAACACAGGTGTGCAAAGGGGCACCGGACCTTCCCAAAGAACTCAACTCACAGGCTGGCTGGGCATGGGCAAAAAAGGCAGCAGACCCCTCGCCAGTTCACCCTGAGCACTGAGATGCCCTCTAAGACACCAAGCCTGGCACACAATGAGGGCTCAGTAACTGTGAATTAAGCTTAATAAAATTTCATAGCAACAAACTGAAACGAGTATCTGGTTTTTCCCTTTACAGTTTTGTAGGATATCTTAACTGTGTGCTTTTTGTGGATACTTTTTTGGCAGTAACAGAAAACTTGTTAACTCCTATTAACTAAGCTTACACAGATACTCAATATGTGTCACAGATAAAGAGCTGCTGGGGCCGGACCTCGTGCTCCGTCTCCACCTGCACTGTCTGGACTGGGCAGCACAGAATGCATGGGGCAGCGGTGCTGGAGCAGGCAGGTAGTTAGGTGTGAGCAGAGAAAGCAGGGAATCGGCCAAACGGCAGGAAACCATACATCTTGCAAACAGTGGGGGTCCTTGGGCAGACACAGAGAAGCAGGAACCTCCAGACCATTAGGAAATCACACGTTTTGGTTGTCAAGTGTCCTGAAGGCAAGCAAAGAAAGGCAGGACAAGACAGGAATCTCCAGCATCCAAATGTAACCTTTCACATCTGACTTCCTCATCTGAGTTTCTCATCAAGACTAAACAAGGACAAAAACTCCCCACTCCCCTCAGAAAGGTGAAGCTGGGATGAAGACCAGGAAAGACAACCCCAAACTCTTCCCCACCAATGAATATTCTGCCCATTGACTTTTACTCTCCCATATAACCAGCTTGCCAAAGAAACTTGGGGCAACTGCCCACCTGATCTGCCTGCTCTTCCCTTGAGAGCATACTATCTATTGCTTAATAAATCCTTGCTTTGCTTTGACCTCTGAGTCTCATTTCTAAATTCTTTCTTCAATGAGACCAGAACCTGCTTTCCAACAACAGCTGCAAAAGCACTGCACTGGCCATCACAGAACACCTCCTGCTTTCTAAGCAGTAAAGCATTACTTTAAACTGTTTTAATCAAGTTATTTGTTAATACCAGGCATTGAAAGAGTGGGCTACTGATTTCAAAGAAGTAGATGCCCACGTGATTTTATTAAGAACCGCAAGCAACCTTGTCTCAGAGACTCTTTGTTGGATTCAACAAAGGAGATGGTGGGATGGCCACTGAAAGGCAGGGTTTCCCTAACTCCATGGGTGTCAAGGTCCCTGGTTTCAAATACTCTCAGAATTATACTGGAAAACCCTGCTTGTGTGAGCTAAGCCTGCCCAGTGGATGCATGACTTAGAGCACAAGTGGAACAGGCCTGTTGTTCTATTCCCCATGTACCAAGTTAAAGGTGAGCACGAGGGCTCCAGGTTCACCTAGAGTCCTTAACAGAAGGGAGACACTGACATCCATCATTTACTTATAAGGTGGCTTCCTCACTGCGATGGAAAAGGCTAAGCTTGTGTGGGGAATCGAAGGTACATTAAAGGGTCCTCCTCACGGCCATAGGTTTTGGGAGCAACTCCCCAGTTTTCAAGACAAAATGCAGGCTGCATTGTGAGCTCCTGAAAGCTTCTGGCTAACAGCCAATGCCTAATACATACATGTCTATATTATGCCTCCGTTTCTGAAATCCATCTCTCTAGGCCAAATCACCTACATGAGCAGCCTGCAAATGCCCCGAGGAGTTCTCAGAAGCACGGTGGGGGCGGGCAAGCCAGGCACACAAGCAAAACGTCACTCCCCATCTAAGGGACCTCGGGCCTCCCGGGCTTTTTGCTTGTCCTACACTCTACATTCATTTACATGTCAAGGGGGTAATGACAGCTACACTCCCAGAAGCACACATACAACAGAAGTCTTAAATAAATATTTACACAGGCCTGGTTAAAGACCAGACTGTCTTTAACTAAGTCCCACTCAAGCCAGAAATCACTTCAGCTGGAAACTTCAATTCAAACAGAAGGACAGCTGGAAAACGGAGGGGACCCAGGCAACCCATTGTCAAGGCAAAGCCACATGCAAATCACGCAGCTGAGTAAGCAGCAGGCTTGGAGGGAGCGTTGGGGAGGTGCAGACAGAGTGCCCTGGAAATACACAGGGAGGTCAGGAGCCAGCAAAGCAACAGTGGGTCAAGGCCGAGCGCCCCTCAAGGATGGAACAAAGAACTACGCCATTTCAACTGCGGGCGAAATTTATCCAACAATGAGGACCCATCTGTCATTCTCACCGAAGTCAGGCAATAATTATCTTCAGCCTTAGCACTCTTTAGCAACACCCCAGGCCCCATAACAGCTCCAAGTTGCTAAATCATGTGCCCAGGAAAGCTCCATTAATAAATCAATCCCACTTTAATTAGACCACCTCTGTCACTCCGATGCCTAGCAACCACCTCACCCACAGCCACGTCACTAACTTGCCAACCCATCTCTCCATCATCCCCCTTCGTCATGCTGGCTCCAATCTCGGCGGCAGAACGGGTGGAGCTGAGGAGTCAAAATGAACTGATTAACGTTCTGACTCACTTCGACTACCTCCAACAGCTGGTAGACTTTCTCCCACTCAAACAAGAATATAACGTACTACAGAAACAAGGAATTAGGATGTTGAATTCGCTCATCACTGAAGGAAAAGAGGGAGAAAAACAAATCAACAAAACTGCTTAGCCCGTTAAACTACTCACCTTCGGCTGCAGTGCAGTAGCAGCTTTATATTTTATCTGTCTGGACCACAATTTGCTAAAAAGCTACCTGAGGATGAAATTCCAAAGCTCTTGTTTTGTAACCGAGCAGGACCCAATGGGGGCCCTCCCCTGGCAGACCTCTCCCCCATATCCTCTGCTTTAGCTCCTCTCTGAAATACCGAGAAAAGCACCTGATGCACATTTGCTGAGTTGTTTAACAGATGTGGGGGGAAAAAAGCCCCCCACCAAATGGAAGATGTTAACTACTTGATGACCATGAGCACGTGGCCCCCAGACCTACTGGCTTCTAAGGATGGATGATGTTAACCCCTGTGACACCAAGCTGATACCAATCAGAAGATTGTGCCTGAGCTGATAACACACCCTGCAACGCCCCCTCCCTCACCTGGCCTTTAAAAGTACTTGGCTGAAACCTTTCAGGGAGTGCGAGGTTTTAGAGCAAGAGCTACGGGTCCTCCTTGTATTGGCGCCTTTACAATTGACGTTGAGTTTTCCTTCACCACAACCCAGTATCAAGTCTGGCTTAACTGCACGAGGGCGAGCGGACCCAACTTTGGTTCAATAACAGTTTGACCTATACAGTGTTTTTCAAAGATCAGAACTGGCTACCCACATTTTTAAGTAAAGAGACTTAACAAATTAGGGGGAAAAAAAGAACACCTGAATTTTTGGCTTCTCTTGAAAACGAGAAGTCCGCCGATGCTGGGCCGCCCCTTCCTTCCAGCGGCGTCTGGATGGGGCGTGTTCTTGGGAACCGCCTTTCCCACAGCATTGGACCCAGCTGGCCTCACTCACCTGCCTGGCCCCTCTGGGGACGTGGCCGACCCGGCAGGCTTGAGGGTGAGACTTCAGATGTAGCCCTGAGCAGCCTAATGGAAAGGACAGTTGTTTCATCTCCATAAACACAGTTCCCAGCAAAACGCCTGCTGAAAATTCATTGTGCTGCATATACAGTGGCCTCGACGCTTCCTACTGTCACATCTGGCTCAGCAAATTACAAAAAGCTGCACCATCCTATGAGAGCTCTTCATCAGCCCAGAAAGGCTGTGGGCACTGTCCACCCAAGCCTCCAGGTCTGTCTGTGGACAGGGAAGCCTTGGCCAAGACCTCAGGGATGATCATGAGTTTCTCTTTCTCATGACCAAAAAGTGGCTATACAGCCCCTCCCCCATCCCACACCCACAATAACCTGTGACCCACAGCAAGAGCGGGAATGGAAAGGTTAGAAAACACAGCTCTCGAGCTACTGCTACGGGGAGGGCAGCATCCTGTGATGGTAACCTGGGCAACTTTGCAACGAAAGACGCACTTGCATTCTGGTTTATAACAACAGGAAACAACTCCCAAAGCGTCTTGCTTGGATCCCACCCCCCACATCCGCCTAACCAACCCTCTGCCTCCCCACTCTCGACATGTAGCCAGCGCGGGTCTACCTGTCACACTCCCAGTAGACCTAGGTCCTTGTGATGGATGAGCCCCACGTGCTGACCTCCCCCCTACAGCCACACCCACTCACTGACCTCCCCAAAGCCAGTCACATACCTGCCAGCCAGGGCTCTAGCTCCGACCTCTGCCTGCGTTACCCAACCAAATTCGGGTCTGCTCGCCTGTGCGCATGCGTAGCTGAGCACGTGCATAGCACAGCCAATCAACCAACTTCCGGTTGTGGTGAAGCAAAGTGCAGCTTATTGTAAAGGCACCCATACCAGGACAGGTGGCTTGTGATTTAAACCCCCAAACTCCCCAAAAGGGTTTCAACAAGGTATTTCTAAACGCCAGGTGTGAGACCGGTGTCCCTGGGTATGTGATAAGCTCGTGCACAATTCTCTGATTGGTTGATGGTGAAGTAAGAGGGAGGGGTCACGGGGTTAACATCATTAATCCTGAGAGGCCAGTAGGTCTGGGGGCCAGGTGCTCATGATCATCAAGTAGTTAACATCTTCCATTTGGTGAGGGGCTTTTTTTACATCTGTAAAACAACTCAGGAAATGTGCATCAGATACTATTATGGGGGAGGGTATAGCTCAGTGGTAGAATGCATGCCTAGCATGCATGAAGTCCTGGGTTCAATCCCCAGCACCTCCACTAAATAAATAAATAAACCTAATTACCTCCCCCTCTAGGGGAAAAAAAAAAAAACAGATACTATTAACTGGGTACTTCAGAAAGGAGCTGAAGCAGAGGACATGGGCAAGGGATCTGCCCCCAGGGAAGGCTCCAGTAGGGTTCTGCTCAGTTATACCTAGAACATCCTTACCCCAGGATCCAACTGGCCCACTCCCATATCACCTTCAGGTGTCTGCTCAGAGCTCACCTCATAGGCCTGTCCTGGCCACCCTACTTAATATTGCTGCCTCCCCCCTACCCAACCCCGTACCTTGAGCTACAATTCCTTTATCTGGAGTGCATACACCATTGTGTGGTAGAACACTGTGCACCATCTGCCCCCTCCACCCGTTAGAATGTAAGCATGACAAAGGCCTTGGGCTTTTCTGCTTTGTTCCCTGGTGTCTCTCACAAGCCTGCATCAGAGCCTGATCACATGAAAGCACTCAGCTTGATTGATTGATTGATTGATTGATTGATTGATTGATTGACTGACTGACTGACTGACTGACTGACTGAAATGAAACCTTCCCGTAGCTCCAAACTTTAGAGAACAGTCTTCAGGGAGAAGCAGATAGGACTAGAGTTCAACATACCCTGATGTGTGACTGGGTAGCCATTCCCTGAGCAAACAGAGAGGCAGCCAGCACTGCATAGGGCATCACAGAGAAAGCACCCTCTGGAATGCCCACTCTCTTAAGGAGAACTTAGAGCATCTGCAAACGACAAAGACCTAGGACTATGGGAAGATTAAGAACAGCCTTGAACTCTCTCTCTCTCACTTTCACTCTACTTTAGCTCGCTCTTGAATTCTTTCCTGCAAGAAGTCAAGGACCATCACTTGGCAGCCTGTCCCGGGGACCCACCTAAGACCTGGACCATCCTCTCACCCCATTTCCCTGCAACAGAAGCACAGTTACCCAACTTTGATGAATGTTTATGGACTTCCTTCAGTGGAGTAAATGATCCACCCTCACTTGTTGCTACATTCATTCCAAAGACCTCACTCTTCAGAACTAAGGGTAGGAGCCAGCTTCCCGCTGAACGTCAGCTGCACATTTCTAACAATCTCCCTCATGTATAATTTTACTCCTCCCTGTGCTGTGGTCACTGTGATGCCAGCACAGCTCTTGAGAAAGTCGCCTATTGCCTTTGGGTGGCGGGCCTGACCAGGGGTCCTCAGACCTCACCCAACCCCTGTCCTGAAACCCTCCCTGTCCAGGCCAACGAGAGTAGCCTGAGCATCCCCATCACTCTTTCATTCAATCAGCAAAAGCTTCCCGAACATCTACTACGTGCCACACACCCTTGTGAGGAGCTGGGGATACAGCCCAACGATATGATGAAAGTATGCCTCTAAAAGCCCTAACTAGCCCTTAATCCCAGAAGGCTGGTACTTTCATCTTGTAATTAAAGCATTTATGGAACAGAGAGAGATGGGGTGAATTTTATAAAACAGAACCCTCACAGTTTGTCTTCCTTAGCCTTCTGTTCTGAACAGAGTGGCTGGGAATTTGAACCCTGAAAGCTCATTCTCCGTCCATTATTTCTGGCTTAGCTCAGTGTTTCTCCTCTGGCTCCCAAAGCCCCTGCTGCCCTCACCTGTCACCACACAGAAACGAACCTTGTGTCTTCTCCAACCAGCCTATGAAAACCTGAAGTCAGAGGTTAGTTACGTAGTATTCAACTCCCTGTCCCCTGGGCCTATGAAAGCACCAGCACACAGTTGGTGCTCAATAAATGCTTATTGAGCAGTCAATGCTGGAGAAATCTCTAAATCCTAAAAAGGCTGTCTGGTTTTTATTTTAACATGCAATAATGAATTCATACCAGAACTGAAAGCTAACGCCATGGGCAGCTAGAGCAAGCAATGGCGTAGCTGTCGCCGCCCTGTCAGGTGGCTAAGATGGCCCTTACCATACCACCCACCCTGATGCCTTTGGTTCAAAAAGGTGCTAAAGGAACTTATTTAAAAAACAGAACATACTGTGAGGAAGAGGATTACACTGAACAGGACTTCAAACACTTGACTTCAAGAAATGGTGCTGAATAAATAGTTATTCATTTGGGCTGAATCAAAGTCATTAAAAAATCATTAACATTATCACTCAGAGAATAAAAGTTAAACATGGTAGAATAAAGGCCTTTTCTCCTCACCCTCCTTACCATTCTCCTCAATAAAACCCACCAAAGCAACAAGAAGCATGGAAAACTACAGAAAGAATATAATGATCAAAGAAACTAGGAAATGGCTAACCTCAAACCCCAAATTTAAAGTGTATCTACCAAATACATTAAAATTCACATGACACAGAGGGAATATGCTGCGAGTTGATAACATACATGAATCAAATCTCATGCAGAGCTCAGAGTTTTCTGTAACTCAAGAGTAGACTCATCAAAAGCCCCAACAGTGACGGCTTATGTGCAACAGCCAGTTAGTGGGTTAGCCGCAGCATCCACTCCCAAACCCTTACCCCATATTCCACACGCTGGAGAGTAAGGGAGGTGAAACCGAAGGAGTGACTGCCCAGACAGCCACTGGTGCAAGACTCAGGAAACAACCCACAGGGTCAACAGTAGTATGGGCACATCAGTGGTATATTTATCCAATGGAATACTACACAACAGTGACAATAAACGAATTATTGCTACTTGCAACTACGTGTATGAATCTCAACAAATAATAAGGAGGAAAGGGAGGCAAACAAAAAAACATTCATTGGACAGATAATTTATGATTCTGTTCGCATATTGTTCAAAAACAGACAAAGCAACGTCTGGTGGTAGAATTCAGGGCAGTGGTTACCTCTGGGGCAGGGAGTAGCCACCGGGAGATGGGTGGGAGAAGGGATTCTCAGGTGAAAAGATGAGTGGGCATGAGTGGTGGTTACACAGGTGTGTTCATTTTAACTTGAAGACTCATCAACTGGTATAATTTTCATCTGGACACTCTTTTGTATGTCTATTAATACTTTAATTTGTCAAAAGAATACTTACAAATAAGCATTTAGAAAAAGTAAGAGCCTAAAAGATAAGTGAAGAAAGGACATGAACAAGTAATTTCAGAAAATAGAGAATCCAAAACAACCAGTCAGTGTTAAGACAGCAAAACTGAATAAAAGAAAACAGTTCCATTACATCTATAAGAACAGCAAAAATAAAAGGATTTTTAAAATGCTGGGTGTTGGTGAGGGCTCGGGGATGTAAATCGTCTCATCCAGTGTCAGTGGGGAAAGCTCTCTGATGGGAAACTTGGTAATGTTTAGCAGAATGTAAGACGCACATTCACTGAATCCAGCAGTTCTACTCTGAGAAATACATTCTATGCTTGTACTGACACAAGTGCGGGTAGCATACATACAAGAGTGTTTATGACAGACATGTAACAGCAAAACATTAACCACTGAGGCATCCACTTGTAAGGGAGTGATTTAATAAATTATCACACATCCATACTGTGAGACGGTATCATTAAGCTTTTGGAAAAGATTTATATTGCTGCAAAATGTAGCGAAGTAACTAACTGATTTTTATTAAAACTTGTGTGCATGTGCATGTGTGTGCATGTACGTGCAGAAATAAATGCATATATCTGCAGAGAAGATATCAGAGAAGTTAAACAACAAACTGTGGGTGATGATGATGACTTCACACAGGTACAGGGAGTGTGAGGTTCAAAGGATGCTCTCATCCCACTGTGTATCGTATAGCTTTCATGTGCTCTGGTTTCCTTACTCTCTGTATGTACCTGCATGTATTTCCAAGGTGGAGATAGAGGTTTAGGCACCGCAACCAAAGAAAGAAGCCTAGCCACTTCTGATACGGCCACTGCAAAGCAGTTATTACACAGTTGCTTGCCATCATAGACTTAAACCAGATTTGGCCGAAAAGGGCTTGTGCAGATGGAGATGAAAGTTGCCAGACTTCAACATTTCAGACTAACTGGGCCTACTCTTCAGTTAAAAATCACCGAGATCCACTCTTTGTCAATATCCACAAAGTAAAACTGAAATAAAGGGCAGAGACTGCCGCAAATTAACAGCCCTAAGATAGCACCCTTCTCCGCTGCAACAGAACGTTGCCTGCCTGGTTGGGGATAATGCTGATGGAGCATCAAGAGGAGGATGAACAAAAGCAGACACCCTCAGCGGTACAACTGTCCTGGACACTCACTTTGTGTCCTAGACACAAAGGCCAGAGAACATATTTTGCAGTAGCCAAAAAGGTCAGGCCTCCACTTGGCTACACTGCCCACTCTGTTCGGGGCTGAAAACGTATACGTTCTCTTATGTAAAAGTCACCATCATATGTGAAGTAGTTAACTGCATAAGCTTAGCATTCTTATCACTTGTAAGAATAAAACTAGATCCAAATAAGATTTATAATAGAATAAGGCAATTCACTCAACAAATGGGATCCACTTTACAACATTTGGAAGCTTGTGTTATCAGATATATTTCAGGGTGGCCCAGATCTTTCGTGTCTCAGGCAAGTAACACCAGCTTTCAGTCACCATCGCCTCCAAAAAGGTAGAAAAAAGAACAAAGAAATCTTAAGTTTGGTTTCTAAGTCCTCAAGGGCACCAGCTATGCACGTGCTGCAGGAGAATTCGAAAGTGAGGAGGAGAATGACAAGCATCAGCAGATGCATCGCACGATCAACACAGCTTCACAGGAGAAGCCTGGCGTCAGTCACCAGGACAAACATGGAAGATACAACCCTTGAACGTACATCACACACACTCCACGATGACACTTCGCCAAAGACCCATCGTGCTGCGGGTGACCCTGAGACAAACAGCCTGAGCTGAATTCACATGGGATTTTATAGATGGGGAGCTGTGTTTTTGACATTTCACACAAACCAGGACAATCTCCCAGTGATATCGAGCTATAAACCAAAGATAAATCAGTGCTGATGCCCCCAAAAGAAAGTAAAATACGGAGTCATGGTTTTTTTTGATCCTGTGATAATAATTCCTCCCTGATAGGATCAGCTGTATCTCTGGTAAGTAACTCAGAACTAGATATCAGGACAGTGAATTAAACATTTCCAACTCTTAACCACAGTTTGCCCCTCTACTTCAAGAGTCTTCAAAATGAATTCCTTAGGTTCTGTAGGGCCGAGGAGATGGGAGGGGAGGAAGGGAGGAGAGAGACAGAGGCGTAGACTAGGCGGGCAGCAGCCAAGCCCTGCCAGGGAGTGACCCTCTGTGAAAAACCAAATCTCTTTGCTACCTGGCTCCTCAGGAATCAAGAAGCAGCACAGAATGAAAATCAGGGAAGAAAGGAACAAGAGCAAGGATGAATATTAGCATCTTCAAACTGAACCCCATCTAATATGCATGTTTATTTCTTAGAATTGTAATTAAATTGTGTAATAAATATTTTCCATTTCATGGGTACACTGAACATTTGGATGACTGATGAGCAGTTACGTGAATTTTTTTAAGCAAATGTAGTTTATTTACTAAAGCAGCAAACAAATACTAAACATAAATAGAACTAAAAAAATAAAAATAAAAATATCTTGTAATAACCTATAATGAAAAAGAATATGAAAAAGAGCATATATATATATGACTGAATCACTATGCTGTGCCCCAGAAACTAACACAACATTGTCAATCAACTATACTTCAATTTTTAAAAAGAGTTAATTTAAAAGAACACTTGAAAAACACTTACACATATGAAGGTTCCTTAAGCACATTAGTAAGGGGGCTGGTCTTCACGCTGTTGCCAGAGAATAGGTTCCTGCCTCACACGGGAAAGAATTCAAGAGCGAGGCACAGTAAATTTAGAGAGAGACACACTCCATAGACAGAGTGTGTCCATCTCACTCAGAAGGGAGAGTGGCTTAGGAGACACACTCCGTAGGCAGAATGTGGGCCATCTCAAAAGGTGAGAGGGAGAGAGGCTGAAAGGTGTAGGGTGTTTAGTTTAAAGTAAAAGTAGATACACTCTCCACAGACAGACTGCGGACCATCTCAGAAGGCGAGAGAGAGAGCAAACACCAGGTGCAGGATCGTTAGGTTTTATGGGCCAGGTAATTTCATAGACTAACAAGTAGAAGGATTATTCCAACTATTCTGGGGAACAGGCAGGGGTTTCCAGGAAATGGGCCCCCCCCCACCCACTTTTTGACCTTTCATGGTCAGCCTAGGAACTGTCATGGCACCCACGGGTGAGCCATGAGGCTCAAGGTCTACTGGAAGTCAAACCTTCTGCCATCTTGGTTCTAACCAGTTTGTCCTGTCCTCCATTGTGCATTCATTTAATGGTTGTGCCCTGCCCCCTTCCCTCCTGTCTCAATACTACATACCATCCTCTATAGGTAAGACCGGTGTTCTAGCCACAATCATATGCCCAGATGAAGCCTCTAATATAATTATTACCTGTCAGAGAAAATAGGACATATTCTGTTTCCATACTCAGAGCTGGTCCCCAAAGACACCCATCAACTACCACCAGCCCAGGGGATCCACAACACTCAACTTGGTGGACACCGTGGAAAATTTTTTCTGGGACACACGTATACTAGACAGTTGTTTTTCCTCATTCTGCTTTCTTCCTTGTTCTGGTAAAAGAAATCTTTTCCTTTCAGGGGTCTGTCCCTTTTCAGGAGGGTAGTTGATATTAAGATGGCCCTGCCTTCAGGGATTACTCAAGGCCACCACATACTGGAGAGCCAGACTGAGGATGAGAAAAGGAGAAGGAAGAGAAGAGGAAAGAGGCAGGAGGAAGGAGAGAAACAGGATTCTGGCAACATCACTTGAAGCCATGGATCCAGCCAATGGCACTGGGTGACAAGTTCTCATTTATTCTGCTTAAACGAGTATGAGGGATGTCTAACGCCTGTAACTGGAACACCCCTGACGGCTACAACACACGAACATCTTTTTCAATCAGAACACTCAGTGCAAAACACAACTTCCCCACTCATGTTGGCTTCACTTCAAAGATAAATTAGGAACCGATTCACATGAGGATTTCTGCAAACAATAACCTCCCCTCAAATTACAAATTGCTTCAGTCTTAAGAATCCAATTATATCCAATTCAACAACAAAGAAGGACACACCAATACATGAAACACGAAGCCAGCAGAATCACTGTGGAGATGGCACTGCCTAATTACGTGGCACTTGCGGTGACACTTTCTCACCTGCATTTATTTTCTAATGACCAACCATGCTATGGTTTAACCACAGAACGGGGGGATTTTTGCCAGCTCACCCCCACTTGCCTCCACCATGACCTTTTCTCACTACCAAGTTAAGGGATGGGGAAGCCCAAGGTATGGAAATTATTTTTACTCAGGAAAAAAAAAATCCAAAGAATTCTACTGTATAGATGTTCCAAGTGTTTCAGAGGACCGATGTCACCAGCCCTGGCGATTCACCAGGAGGGCTCACGGGAATCAGCACTTAGTCGCATCCACAGCTAAGACTTATTACAGCAGAAGGACACACAGCCCAATCGGCAAAGGGAAAAAGTGCTAGGAGCAAAGTCCAGAGGAGACGAGCACAAGCTTCCGAGGGGAGTGGAGAAGGATGTGCTTAATTCCTCTGGCAACAAGTTGGGACAACACGTGGAAAGCGCTGTCTCCCGGGGAAGCTCCTTAAAGACTCAGCCCCCGGGGATTTTATCGGGGGCTCCTTGTGTAAGTACTTTCTGTCTAACAGACACCAAATTCCCAGATTCCCAGCAGGCAAGGAGGTGCTCAGCGTAAACCACACTGTTGGTACACACAGTTTGGGCTCCGTGAGCCACTCTGGTCATTGAGAGAAAGTGTCACATCTGTGCTTCGGCAGCCAAGTTCCCACATGCCACCGAAGGGCCAGCCTTGCAGGCAGGCTCCCCTAGGACAGCAGTGGCACGCCTGCTACATTAACAGTTTCTGCACAGGACCAATGCTTAATCCTCACACTAAAGTGAGAACAGAGCCCCGAATCATGAAGTGGCTCACCCAAAATCACAGAGCCAAGATAGAACTGGCACCCAGGTCTCCAGATTCGCAGAGACAGGAAGATACAGTCACCCCCACCCTCAGCCTACAGACACGCATTTTCCAGAGAGGATCACTTCAGAGCGCAGACAGCAAAGGAAAAAGATGCAAAGACAGCTTCGATTCCCCAGCCACAAATTCTCCGTGGCAACATTAATTATATCCATCACTTGCAAGTTTTGCTGATGGAATAAATACAATTTTTTAATATTCTACCACTAACCCTCCTCTTAGAAAAAGATACCTGTCTGACTCAGTTTAATTACATTTGAAAATATCAAGCTCATTACCACTTTAATTAAAATCATACATTTTCACTTAAAGCTGGAAGAGTCCTCAGAGATGGCCTGTCTAGTCCAGCATCTTTATTTAACAGGAAAAGTGCTGGGTCCAGCGAGGCAGGCAACTTGACAAAGGCCCCATCAGCAACGTGTCTAAAAGCCAAGACCAGAATCCTCTTCTCCTGGCTCTGAGTCACATGTCCTTCTTGCTATCCTACCAGCCCAAGCTCATAGCTCAGAAGAGCATATATGTTTATTATAGGCCCTTAAGTGCTTACTGATCTGCAATAAATTCCTCCTCATGACCTGTGCAAGGAAATCAGTGTAGCCCAGCAAAGAGCCAGTACTCCCCAAATTAGAAAACTAATAAAAATCACTGCTGCACCAGAGGCGGTTTTATGACATTTAGATGCTGTTTATATGCATTTCCTTTTAAATATTCATGATTACCTAGAAGTACCACACAGTGCTGAATCTGCAAAGATTCAACAGGCCGAGGACATCCATGCCCACAAAGGAAGGCACTGGACCGACCCACCACCACAAGGGGCCGTCCACACCCTGGCTAGCTCCCGAGCAAGCCCTGTGTGTGCTGATGAAAGGTCGCCAGGGGCTAGTCGCGGCCAGAGGAAACAGAGACTTCAGGCTCCTTAGCACGTCATCATTATTACACCACAAAGGCACAAGAAAACAGAAAACGGGTCATTTCTCTACAGAACAGATTCTCATTGTGTGCAATACAGCAACCAGGAAAACCCAAACGATGAGAATGCTTCCATATTCTGATGTGAAATACGTATCAAATTAAAAAAAAAAAAACTAATGAGTAGAAGGGGCTCGGTCTAGAAAATGACATTCACGGTGTATCACAAAGGTGCTTCTCACCTGGTGGCACTGTTGCATCCTCCCCCCGCCCTTCTCCAGGGACACGTGACAATGTCTAGAGACACTGTCTGTGGTTATAGCGACTGGCACCTTGGGAATAGAGGCCAGGGACGCTGCCAAACATCCTAGAAGGCACAGGGCAGCCCCCACAACAAAAATCACTAGGGCCAAAGAAGGATAGTGCCAAGGTTGAGAAACCTTGCTCTGAAGAGACAAAAGCCAATTCATAGTTCTTGACGGTGCGTAGATGGATTGATTCTGAGAATTCTGTGCTGCTGCAGCGTTAAGTATGATGACATAAAAAGATAAATTCAATTTAAACATCCAAACGAAAGTAAAACGTAATTTAATTAACCAGAGGACTCCCGTTGCAACAAATATCTAGATAGCATTTTAGTTTTTTATTTCACTGTTTTAAGGTTTGTGTCCTTTCCTTCTGCAAAACCTGAAATGTTTTTCGGTAGAAGTTGGTCCTTCTACTTGGGATGCCAGCTGCAGCTCTGGGGGTTAAGACCCTCAGGTGAACTGGAATAGGCACCCACAGCCAAGAGCCGGCCCAGGCAGCCATCATCTGCCATGTGGCCTGCACGCTGAAGCCTCCAACTACTGCCCAGCAGTTCATATTTTTAATTACACTTCTAAGGGTTTAGAGTAAAATTTCCTAAACCACTATGAAAACACCGTAAATCAAGACAGAGTTCGGAGAAATAAAATGCATACTGCCGAGCAGTCAAGAAGTAGCAGATCCTGGTAACTGAGGAGACAGAGTGGGTGAATACAATGAAAATAAGTAAGATCTCCCTTGTTGTGTGTTCATAGTGGGGAGAAAACATGGCCAAGCATTAAGAGAGTAAAACAGGGCCAGCTACAGACTATATACCAAAGATCTAGGAAGTTATGTTCAAGGATCACCTTCCCCAAAATTGTTTAGTACTTGTCAAGGTCTTTTGGTGTTCTTCAAATTTGCACCAAGAAAACATCAATTTGAATGAAGAAATTATAGAAAGACCAAATGGTAAACCCATTAACAGGAGCTGTTGTGCTTGCAGGTTTCCCAGCTGCACGATGGCTCAGATAGATGTAAAGCCCTGTACAGCTGTGCAGGCTGTTCACTGCCCAAGGGCTTCCTGCCAAGGGGTCCGGGGGGGGGGGGGGCGGTGGACTAGCCAAGCCCCCTGGCATGGGGGCTGCATCCACACCCAAGAAAGAGGGTCTTTTTCTAATATGATCAAAGGTGTTCCATGGCCTAGCAGTGACTAGACCACATGGTAAAACCTAGCAGGACCCTGTGGAGTACAAATCCTTTCTGTGTCCCCAGTTTCTTATTTGTAGGGAAAAGACTTCAGCCTCCTAAACCTTCCCTGGGTTCCAAAGGGCAGGTTCAAGCAGTTGCTAATTAGGGAAGTGAGGGAGTGCCGAAACAAAGGACAGGCGGTCAAGAATCAATAGTGCAGCAAAGAGTCCTGGTTCCTCCCCACAGGACGGACACAGCAGTCAGGCACACACCTCTGAGTTCTTCTGCAGGAACTAAGGCCCCCACCCAGGAGGAGGATGGGAACTTCAAGTAACAAGACTCCCTGTTACTTCCTGTGAGCTGGCCTTGAGACGAGATAAGGCCGTGGGACCCAAGGCCACGGCCAGAGCCTTGAGATAAGTTAAGGCTGTGGGACCCAAGGCCACGACTACAAAGCATATTTGTAGTGTGCAGTAAATAATTGCTCCACACATGCATCAATTATATAAGATTCAGAACAAAGAAAATAGAAGCACACATGTGCTAGAGATACTCTGTAAGCCTAATGAACAAAGAAACTCAGACTGTGCATGTGCTGACAGGAAAACACATAAAAGCAGGACAGGTGCATCATAGGCGCACCTCCCTGTGGCAATAAAGTGTTGTTAACCCCGTGGTGTCTCTGGCTGAGGTCTGTCCGGTGGTATGGCAACTCCTCGTGCATTTTTTCGTTTGGGCCGCTCACCTCCTAGAACCCCACATCAGCCTCCCTCTGCTGACACCTCCCCAGCAACCAACCAGAAGAAAGTCACACACCCTGCAGCCCTCACCCCAAATTTTGCCTTTAAAAACTTTTCCCTGAAAACCATAGGGAAGTTCAGGTTTTCTGAGCACAAGCTGTCTCCTTGCTCAGCCCTGCAGTAACCCTCTCTCTGCTTTGAACTCAGTGTTTCAGTTTGCTTGTCCTCACTGTGTGTGGGGCACGTGAACCTGAATTCAAAAACAGTGACAAGCACAGAAGTGAACAGAAAAATCCCTGCCCCTCGACTGACGATTTAATTTGGTGGGGGAGACAGACACATAGGCAGTGTTCTCGGGATTCCTCCTAGCTCCATGCCATCCCTCTGTGACACCCTCCAAGGAGACAGCTCTCTCATTACAGGAGCCATACCCAGCCCCTCGGAAGGCAGAACAAATTCTCTGCAGCCGTGACATGTGTGTCCACTTGGGCTGGGAGAGAACACAAAAGATTTCACAGATGAGCCCAGTTCTATTTTAAATTAGGCAGGATTTTCAACAGGTGAGCCAGAGAGGACATCCTATGTCAAAACAAGGCACGTTTTGGGGAGACAGTCTCCAAGCTGACCCCCTGACCCCACCCCCCCAGGAGAGTCACTAGGCTTATGGAGGGCCCTGGGCAATGGAAGGAGAGTCCTCCACAGAAAGAAGGTTGAGGAAGGACCTTGGGGATCACCTAAGTTTAGGAGGTGGGCAAAGATGGGAGAGCCAGTGGAAAAACAAAAGGAACCATAGGGAGCAGAAAACTGAGGGCTGGAAGGTTTAGTGCCTTAGTGTTCCAGCGAGGGGGCATCCAGTGTCCACAGCTAGACAAGCCCCTGAGGACTCTTGACTGGTCAGCTGAGTCTGTGAAATGGGGACAAAGGACACAAAGGGAAAAGAGAGGAAATATGAGGATTCTGAAGACTCTCAGATCCTAAAGAAAGTCACAAAATGTTAGGTAGGGGATTATGACCTGCCTGCGAAATTCTACAGTGTGGTTTTAGTCATCCAAGAACCTGTTGCTGTTTTATTTCTCATTAAGCCCTAAATTAAGGGGGAAAAAAAAAACACCAACAGGGCCGTTAGCACTCAGGTTCTGGGGAAAGTTGCATCCCCCAGTTGTAAGGACTTGACCCCAGAGCAGCCTAATTCTAGCGTGCAAAGTAAGCTCTCCCAATATAAAAGGCCACCCATTATGTGGCAGTAGGAATTTTAACCTTGAACAAATGGACTCCTCACCAATCAGGCTGAATGCTTCTCAGAGGCCAAGGTTTTCTTTTTTAGGAGAGAATGGTCTCCCACGCAAAACCAGCAAGAGCCAACAGGAGGGGCAGATAATGGCCAAGCCGAGCCTGAGCCTCACTGCTTACAAAGCTGAGGGTTTAGGTCCAGCAGAGGACACACCTTTCCCAAAATCTAATGCATCTGCAAACATTTCAAGTCCCAAACACAACAGGCACCCTTTGCACTTGCAAACAGGCCCACCTCCGTTCTTCTGAAACACAGAGGTTCCTTTCTTCTGGTTATAAATGCTATCTGAGGATAGCAGGTAGGGACAACCCTTTAAAGTCTCCTAAATTGAAGCATCATTAAACAAAGATACCAATATGTCCTCCCTGCTGAGATGCCACACAGCCGGAGCTTTCCAAATCTTGTAAATACCTCTATGTGCGCACTCTCATCCCATCCACACCACCTTTTGTTTGTTCAGACTTCAGCCTGAAAGCTCTCCCCAGGGGACACAACTATCCTATTCGTATTTGTAAGCCCCACCTCCAACCTCACCCTGGTGCTGAGTAAAGAGGCTGACCCAAAACAGGCACCCAGTAAATAGTTCCTGAAATTAATGAGGGCAGCTGACCTTTATTTTTAGCATGTTAGACAGACAGACACATATAAACCACATGTTACAATATACCACACACACACACACACACAAAGATATGTATGCTGTGGACTCTAAATCAGCTCCTCAACTCCTCTCAATAACCAAAATCTGTGTTCTTTCTCTCTGGGAATCACATCACTTCTCTTCTGGATGGTTCTCTCCTCCCCTCAAGAATCCCCTCTATCAGCCAAGGTCCCAGCAGGGAATGGAAGTCACCTTAGATAGGACAATTGAAGAGATTCTACCTTGCAGGGTTAAGGATGCTAACCTGAGATGGGGAGTCTCTGAGTGCATAACATTCAGAAGCCAGTTACTCTCCTAGGGCTGGAGTGAAAGGGGAGGAGACAGTGTCCCCAGAGCCAGCAGAAGCCTGGAGCCCTGCAGGAGGTGCTGCTCCAGAAAGAAGTCATTTGCAAAGCTGCTGTCCCAGAGACTCCGGGGCACAGGAGACAGGACGGAGGGAACAGGGAAGCGTCCCGACCTCCCTCCATCTGCAATCTCCGGCAGGAGTCGCCCAGGTACCAGGCCACGCCCACATCAGCTGGGAGCATTTCCCACCCCCCGGCCCCAGCCCCCGCCTCCAGCCCCGCCCTGCTCTCCCCCACCTGCCACTGTGAGCCTCCGGGCCCACAGGATATTTACTTCTACCCTAAATGAGGGGAAATCATGGCTGAAGGGCTCCTTTAGCCCTCCAGCTTTCCTACTTTTGATACTGCAACTATTAGTTTTATCATTTAAAATGAAGAGGAAGAGGAAGGACAGTTTTCAAATGAGATATGCAATATTCTGGCAGGCTTGCATTAAAGGCCTTAATCACAGAACTTAGCTAGGAAAAAAAAAGTCTACATATAGACTCTGGTCACACTTTCGTGTTCTGGATTTGCCCATTTCAAAATGATTACTCTCACCAAAGTCAAATAGGAGAACCCAGAGAGACTCACCTAAGGCAAGAACAACATTTTGGTTACGTTATTGCCTCCACTGCACTGGCCTAGCCTTTCTAGAACCAGAAGTGTAATGGGTGACATTCAGGTCAGCCAGTTCTATTTCCATCTTGCTACACATGTGAATAGTGAAACATTTACCACCATAATGTTACCAAGGCTGCTGTCCCAGAATTATATCCCTGTCCCTCTCTGGAATGGAAAATCACTGCTCTAATCTGAGTTTCAGGCCCAATTACAAAAGGGAGAAGCTGTAAAGAGAAAGACAAAAACTGGCTAGAACCATCAAGGCCCAAGAAGGCAGAAGACCTAACCTCCAGTGGACCTTGAGCTCCTGTGCACATTAGCATGCTAAATGACACACCCACCAGCACCATGACAGTCGACGGTTGCCATGACAACAACTGGGCTGGCCAATATAAGGACTGAAAAAGGAGTGTTGCCCCAGTTCCAGGTCCAAACCACACCCCTGTTCTCGGGTAACTCATGAATATTCCTTCCTCTCTTTACTCAATTCCCTCCCTTTTACCTCGACCCTCCTATACTTACGGTGTCTCAGCCCTAATGGTTGAGATGTTGATTTGTGAACTAAATTCCCCATTCTCCATTCTTTGGCCATTGAATAAAGCTTATGCTCATTACTGGCTGTGCAAATTTGAGCAGAAAACGAACCTCCTAACCAAGACAAGGGGTCTTCATCTGGGGCTAGGACCCTGGCATGGGTCCAGGCGACCAATTTGGTAACAGATTTTGTAGGTGTAATGTTGCATGCAGCTATTTCGAGATTACTTTAGTAACAAATTGCGAAAGGCATCAGACAACACTTTCCCACAGTACAGTTAAAATGAAAAATACTGTACAAAGTCTTGGCCCAGGAATCTGACATACAGCCTAGAAGCGGTAATTCTGATCAAGTAACAACTCACAGCATAAGTGGATACATAAATAACTCGTGTGTGTGTGTGTGTGTGTGTGTGTGTGTATGTGTGTGTCCACATGCATGTGCAAACAAAGTAACGATTTTTTTTATAGCTCAACCAAGTGGAACATGGCCATGTTCTCAGGAAAAAAAGAGGTAAAAGGAAATCACTCTGTTCCCCAACAACTTAACTCTCCATCCCCAAATTCTCTACTGCGGGGAGTTACAAACCTCTATCTTGGACCCATCCAGTATTTAAATAGACAGTCGCAAAAAGGAATGGGAAGGTTCAATTATTCCTACCGGAGATCGAAGGAAGGAGCACAAGTTTCCAGCAGGGACAGCACTCAGAAGGGGTGCACCTGCCATTTAGGCTGTGGGGGAAGAGCCTGGTCCATCCACACCCCACCCCACTTTTCTACAGCAGCCCCAGCTGTCCTGTGACTGCGTCCCTAGCTCAACTCCTAGCTCAACCCAGGTCCATTCAACTATTATATCTACAAAAGGGCAGCTATTCCCACAGGAGCTTTTACTACAGAGATGACTGGTAAATCTTCCAGTTTATTAAAACATATAGAGTGTGGACATAGAGTTCTTTTTCAAAATTCCATTTGTTTTTTCTCACACTACAAAACAAAGTAGATGTGAAACCCCAGCACCATAAAACTATTTATCCAGAAGTAGGTGCTATAACTGACAATGGAAATTTTTCACAATAATTCATTCCTTCATATTTTCTTTTTAAGAAAATTTGAAGTTTCTTTCGCTAAGTACTTCCCCCTACAAAATGCTCCTTTAGGGATGGTAGAGACAAGTTGACTACATGAGACATTGAGACAGATACGCCTGGATTTAAATCCATTTTTGACCCCACATCAGCCATAAGGACAGGGCAAATTGTTTAATGTTTCTAAACCCTAATTTTCTCATCTAAAAAGTGAGATATTAACTCACAAAGTTGTGAAAATTAGAAGGAACATTAAAATACCAGCATGTAGTAAACAATTTACTTCTCACTGCATGAGTATTTCTTGCTTTTAAAAAAACAAGCTCTTGACCTTTAAATTAAGTAAGGATTATAGCACAGGGAAATATATACAAGATCTTATGGTAGCTCACAGAGAAAAAAATGTGACAATGAATATATATATATGTTCATGTATAACTGAAAAACTGTGCTCTACACTGGAATTTGACACAACATTGTAAAATGATTATAAATCAATAAAAAACATTAAAAAAATAAATTAAGTAAGGATTTCTTTTCTTATACATGACACGAAAAATCTCAAATTGAGAAATCTAGTCTCAAAAAAAAAAAATCACAAGAAGCAAATAGTACCTTACGTATCAAAGATTAATTATTAAGCCAGGGAAGATTTGGTACTTAAAGAAAGCAGAAGTATTTTACCTGTCCGATTACATGTTAATAAAGAAATTCTCTTACATTGAGAAAATGCATTTTCACAGCACATTAAATGCTGCTGTCTGGACCTCAATGACTTTAATAGTGAGGGAAACAAAGATGAAAAGAGTTAGAATTCATTAAGGGTTGAAAATTAATTAGTCCCTCTCAACCCCATGAGTCACAGCCATCAATTTAAGGGACATAATACCACACACTGGATTTTAATTAGGACAGTTACAATACTGTTTAAGAACCAAAACCTAATTGTCAAGCCCAATTAAGCAGGTTGATGGAACAGACTATGTGATGCTATAAAAGAAGAGTAAAACCAAGTACTGTTCAGAAGCTCACCAGCTTCCCCTCAAAATACAGAAAACTGTACATGGAATAAAATGCATGTATTCATTATGCAAAAGATGTCAGTTTTGGGGACAAGAAATTAATCGGAACTGGACACAAGACCAATGCATTCATAAGTCAACAAACAACCTTGGGACAGAGGCAAGATGTGGATAGTGGTTCTGGCTCAGTCCGACTCTGGCCAACCAACCTCTCCGGGAAAGTTTTCACAAGATGACCACTGAGGTTCAATTCGGTTCCAAGACCCTATAATGAAGACAATTTCCTGACCATTACAGTTGCTGGTGCCAGTCAAGACGAAGTCAGGGCAGGGAGATGCTACATTAAGGGTCAGAGACACATGGGACAACTCAGGCAGAAAAGAACCTGGAGTCCAGAAGGTACCGTCAGCATCCTGAGACAGCATTTCTGGTTGGCCTTGCTCTTCCTTTTTTTTTTTTTTTTTAAATTAAGCTTCTATCGCCTAAAGTAGCTCTTTGAAAAATAACTCGACAGTCTTTTCCCCCTTAAAAAGCCAATTACTTTCTTTTAAATGAACTAGAAAATATATACCACAGAGACAATTTTCACACCCTCTTCATAAGTGTCTACATGCAAGTAGCCTCAACAACACGTCACACTGGTCTCTTTCAGAAAAGATATGAAATTCTCCACTTCACTTTGGTGAGAAAAACTGAATGTCAACATTCACATTCATGCCAGAACTGGGTCCAGTTCCAACTGGACTGGATTTTGATCCAAATATAAAATAGCTGTTACCAACCCACGCCGCCTGCATTGCTGTAGGGACCCTCCCCCCAACCCCAACCCCACCGATCCCCCAACTACAGGAGCTTAGAACATTCTTCAGACTCTTTGGGGTGGGGAGAGCTTTTCATGAACTTCATAAAAGGATATTCTACTTTTAGTCTCCCCATCCTTTCCCACTGTACCTATCAGCACATGTACCCTAATTTTCCAATCAGCCATAAAGAAGGCAGCTTCACATGAAGCAGGAGAACCAAAAAGGCAACTATCCCTCCTACCTCCCAGCCGCTGAATCTCCTTTTTCAATATTCAGTGGCTCAATATTAGCTGCCCATAACTGAGGACTTTTTCCTTCCAAATGGTGTCACGAAGCTTGAGGCGCATCTCTGTCACCCTGAGTGTGGGTGGAAATACCAAGAGATACCTTGATCAGAACTGCTCGAGTTCACACACACACACACACATCCCCAAAGAGCAGAGGCCCACGACAGAGCACAATAAATTCAAGAGCTTGAGGAAACTTTTAGAGGGTTTCCAGGAAAATATGACCATTTCAAAAAGGGACAAAAGCTAGAAAGCTGTGTACTATGTAAAGAGGCCTGCTGAGAGTGAAAGGAACTGTAAAGGGGGCAGAGGCTGGGGCAGGGAAGGGTAAGTTCTGCACATGCAAAGGCAAAGGAACCACCTCTGGGGATTCGAGGAGCCTCAATTCTCTTACTGCAAGGAGCAGGGAAGAAAAGAAACTGCTGGAACACACCTCACATCCTTCCTAAGACATCTCTACTTCTGCTTCCTAGAACAACGGCACTAAAGCGTACATCTCAACTTTAGGAGGCATCTCTGTGCAACAATTGTTTGGAAAAAAGATTGCATTTGAATAAACTTCACTTTTGCTTACTCATGTAGGAAAAGAAACGTCGGCGCTCCCTCGGAATGTTACCATCAGCAGAGTCATTACTGAGAGCAGCAGCTTCGGAACCCAGCGGTCTGGGTTTGAAGACTCATCCAGCCTTACTAAGCATGGAAAACCAGGCCAAGTCTTTCATATGGTTGTGCCTGGGTTTCTATACCTGTAAAATGGGAATTCTACTTCCGAGCCCACGGAGTCGCTGTGCACTGAAGGAGTGGATACGTGTGAAGCGTTCGGAGCACACAGTGACCACCTACCAGTATGGAAGCTTTTAATAATTAGCTCTTGGCAGCATCACCCTTTGGACTCTCCTCTGTGTCACTTAGTGATAACTTTCACGGGAAAAAAAATCTAAGAGGCTCCTACAGACTGAAGGGGAAAAAAAAATCCATCAAACCAAACCCAGGGTGAATGAGGCCTCTCCCTCAGCACCCCCAGAGGAGGCCCAGGCCCTCAGAAGGGGGAGGCCACCGGTCCACAACTGAGGTGGAATTCAAGGCCATAAGGGAGCCGAAGCCAAGGGGATGCTGGGAAGAGGGCCTCACCACATCCATGGGCACAACCTTCAACCCAGCCTCAAACTTTAAGAGGCTCTTACTAGCCCCATGCTCAGACTCTCTGTCCCCTCACGTGAACTCGCGCCCCCTCCCTGACCCAGGCTCAGGCCACACCGGCTGCCCCACTGTTCTGAGAAGCCTACTCCCCACTCAGGACCCCACCATCTTCCACGTGCCTCTGTGTGGAAGGCACGGCACCAGATACCCACGTGCTTGTTCCCTGCATCCTCTGCGCATCTGTGACCTTCTCAGGGAGGCCTGCTCTCCCTATATTATTTAACATGAAACTGCCATTTCTGTCCTCTGTTCCCTTCCCATTTTCACTTTTCTCCACAGCACTACTAACCATTGAATATGTATTTTATTTCTTTTGAGCTCCCTGAGGACTGGGATTTCTGTTCACTGATCTAGAACAGCACAGAGTAGGGCTACAAGACTGCAGCCCAGGAAGTGTGTGCTATGGTTAGAAACGAAGGTTAAATGATAAAGCAAATGCATCACTAAACTCTCCTGGCTCCTCTAGGGTGAAATCACACTTCTGGATGCCCTAAATGATATCCAAGCTAAATTTCTCAGTCGTCCCCAGCAGCAGAGAGGAGGAACAATGCAAACCCCTGAAATGAAAAGCATGAACATTTAACGCTGCCAAGAGAGGCCTGGATCAGAGAAAGGCATCAGCCTCAAACAAAAACCACAGGCTCACTACCCAGCCATGCTGTTCAGAGCAACATCCACAAAAGCCTGTATTCACTCAGCTCCTCCAAGGTCATGGAACAAACACCCAGAGGGTGTTTACACAACCCTCAAGTGGTCTACACAACCCCTTCAACTGTCACCCATGTGAAAATCGTAAGGGGAAAAAATCCCTCCCACAAACTGTTTCAAGCAAGATACAATCCTCAAAGTATAGTTGGAAGGCAAAGTACCTAGAACCATAAATTTGTTGACCATATCATTTTAGAAGACCTCTCTGAAACTGCTCATTTTTTAAAGTCCAGAGAGACGAAGACGACAGATGAATGGATAAATAAGTTACAGTGTGTGTGTATATGTATGTATGTATGTATGTGTGTGTGTATATATATATATATATGTGTATATACATATACACACACACACAGTAGAATATCACTCAGCCATAAAAAAGAATAAAATAATGCCATTTGCAGCAACATGGATGGATCTGGAGATTTGTTATACTAAGTGAAGCTAGAAAGAGAAAGAAAAATATCATATGATATCACTTATATGTGGAATCTAAAAAAAAATGACACAAATGAACTTATTTACAAAACAAAAACAGACTCGCAGACAAACTTATGGTTACCAAGGGGAGAGGGCGTGGGTAAGGATAAACTGGGAGTATGGAACTGCTACATATAAAAAAGATAAACAAGGTCCTACTATATAGCACAGGGAACTATATTCAATATTTTATAGTAACCTATAATGAAAAAGAATATGGAAAGGAATACACACACACACACACACATAAAACTGAAACATCATGCTGTATAGCAGAAATTAACACAACATTGTAAACCAGCTCTACTTCAATTAAAAAAAAAATTCAAAAGCATAGGATGAAGACCCAAGACTCTTGCTAGGGAAAGAAGAAAGTGTGGGCAGTAACCTGTATTGGATTCATACGTGAAAGTTTGTCCAAACTACCTACAGGGTGAAAGTACCGGCAAGGTGCCCAGGCACTGAGCTCGGCATGTGAACGGAGGGTGGTGTTTCCACGTACATCTAAGGAAGCTGAGACCCACCAAAGGCCACGACTTGTCCAGAATCACAGCGCTGGTAAACTGCAGAGCTCAAGGCCCAGCTCTGGACTCCCAGTTGCACACAGCGACCTGCCCACTACCCTATAGATGCTTCATGGCCAAGACACTTCATGGACACCTGGATGTTCTTTAGGAACTTAAAGGACAGGCTTTAAAGTGCCTGAAGACGTTTTCATTCTATTAAAAACCACATGCCATGTAGAGACATTTGTTAAACTTACATATTCAATTTTTACACTCAGCCCTCCCAGAAATAGGAGTAGAAAGAGACAGCAGCCTCACTCTTTAAATCTAATCTCTTTCCAGGTGATGGTTGCAAATTGAATGGTCTGTAAAACCCTTATAATTTCATCTCCTCTTCCCAGCTGGGCCACTTTGGGCACATTACTTAATCTCTCTGTTCCTCCATTTCCTCTTGGAGGGTTGATGTGAGACTCAAACAAATTAAAGCAATAAAGTGCTTAGAACAGAGTCTGGCATAATCATTGCTCAATAAATATTAGTTATTATCATTAATATTCTTATAAACAAGACATAAAATTGGGATAGTTCATGAATAAAAAGTAAGCACAAAAGGAAAGAAATAGCTGCTTTTGCATTGATTAAATATAAACAAAGCCAAATTTTTGGTATAAACACCTTATTATAATGTCCCTCCTGCGGAGGATTTTTATATAGGCACAAAAGACTTTTTGAAATAAGAGCTCAATGAGGTCTGGAATGAAGAGAAGGCAAAGCTCTAAGGACCTCCCAACAGTGTTGAAAATTTGGGCCGTCAGCTGTGAAGAGTTGAGACAGGTACATAAATGCTGCAGAAAGTCTTCGGACGATACCTGTTGCAGAAAGGGCCATTTCCAGGGCAACTTCCTTTTCTTGGGGATCCCTTAATCTCGGCCAAGCCTCTATCAGTGTGCCAGGGTGGCCGTGACAAAGCACGGTAGACTAGCTGGCTTAAACGAGAGGAATGTATTTTCTCACATATCTATCTGCAGGCTGGAAGTCTGAGACCAAGGTGTGGGCAGGGCTGGTTCCTGGTGACCTCATCTTAACTAATTATGATCTGCCTCCAAGTAAAGTCACATTCTGAGGTACTGGAGGTTAGGGCTTCAAATATGAATTTTGGAAAATAAAATTCAACCCATAACAGCTGTTGACAGAGTCCAGCCTGTCCTGCCAGTGGGGCTGGTGCAGCAGCCCAACACGACTCCAAGCTCCATCATAAGGTGGCAGTGAGGCCCCGGGTCAGCTGTTACCAATGGCTTTGATTAACCATAGGAATGTAATAAAGTGGCCGGGGTGATTAGAACAAGCCATCTTAAGTCAAGCATCACCTACGTTTAATCCACCAGAAAAATCCAAAAGGATCTTTTTATCCTTTCCACACCTATGAACAGTGGACAGAGTGGCAATTCCTTTCCCATGAGGCTTGGGCAAACTGAAAAGGTGGAAAATAGGGGTTTAATAATGTAACTGAGCAGGACCCTGTGGGGCCTTCCTGAGACAGGCCCCTCCCCCATGTCCTCTGCTGTAGCTCCTCTCTGAAGTACCTAGATCATAGTATCTCATGTATAGTTCCTGAGTTTTTCAGATGCTAAAAACCACCACCAAAGGGAAGAAATGAACTACTTGATGATCACGAGCATGTGGCCCCCAGACCTGGCACCTAAGGGTTGGTCGTGTTGACTGCCCTGTTCCCTCCATATCAACCAACCAGAGAATTGTGCACGAGCTGATCATGTACCCATGTGACCCCTCGCCCTCACCTGGCCTTTAATTACGCTTTGCTGAAATCCTTCAGGGAGTTGGATTTTCTTAGGCATAAGCCACCCCGTCTCTATTGCTCCCTGCGATAATCCTTTCTCTGCTCCAAACTCCGATGTTTCAGTTTGTTTGGCTTCATGGTGTGGCCAACAAATGAACTTGCCTTCAGTAACAGTAAGGGTCAATCTTTTGATTTAGTATCTATTCTTAGATCCTGAAAACTACAATCTTTAAAGTCCTTTAAAAAAAAAAAAGCTTTACCCTGAAACAAAATATTCCCACCTGGGATGCTGGGTTAAGAGAACCATGTATATAAAACTTAAGCCCCTTCACAAGCCCGTCCCCAAGGCCAGCCTCTCCACAGGTCCAGGCATATATATCCACACCAAAGGGCAATGAAGACACCAAAGAGCCAGGAACTCTTAGGAAAATCACACAGCAAGGGCATGGAGATGTGAACGAAAAATACTGCAAGTAAACAAGGAATGCTGAAGCCATGGAGTCAGCATCAGTTGCCGCCACCCACCAGGAAAGACAAGCCTGCAGCCCAGCCACTGCAGCCACTCACAATGGTGCC
The DNA here is from genome assembly GCF_036321535.1 of Camelus dromedarius. Lineage (NCBI taxonomy): Eukaryota > Metazoa > Chordata > Mammalia > Artiodactyla > Camelidae > Camelus > Camelus dromedarius. Next base: position 17,648,456 of record NC_087439.1, read on the forward strand.
CTCTGAGGGGACTCAGGATAAGAAAGGACAGGATACTAGCCCTAGATACCTAGGTGCTTGTCAAAGCAATGATTTCAATGAGCCCAAATGTTTGCTCCCTCCCATACATAGAAAGGCACCAAATTCTTTAACTTGAGATGCCTGGTTTTCTTTAGCTAACAAGTAACCTTTTAATGTTCCAACTACCTAGTCTTTGTTGTAAAAATTCTATATATCCTAGCTCCTCCCCTACCTCTTTGGAGCAGCGTCTCAGAGCCATCTGAGAGGCTGTCATTCCAGGCCCAAAGGCGTTCGAGTCCTCAGAAATGTCCACCAAATAAAACATAACTCTCAGCTTTCAGGCTGTGCACTTATTTCAGTTGACAGCTTAACTCCATCTCCTCACTGCTCTAACTCTGGAATACTAAGACTGTAAATAAAAAAGCAGCTGCTTAAGCAAACAGACCCAAACGCTACCCCGGCGCTTCTGGCTGGTGGGACTTCTTTCCTCGGTAACAAAGCTTCAGTTAAGTCACATGATGCCAAAACCTAAAAGGTCCCAGAGGCCTCCCAGGCACTGATGGAGAGGGGTTTAAACACATAACAAGAAGGGACGCACTTCAAATCCAGTGAGTACGGCATGTTTATGTTTAATTTACCTTTAGGAAGAAAGCAACTCGGTAAGGTTCCCTGTCGTGTTACAAGAAAAATTAACCCTGTCAGTTTACAATCTCTGTAAATTGCCATCTCCAAAGGGAAGTAAAACATTACAGAAAAAAATCGGAGCATTCCTTCAACGTCGGTACCCAACTTGTAATGTGTCCCTGAGCCCAAGTGCATTTACCTTGGGGCCTGGATGAACACTTCTGGAACCAAGAGAATTTGCCTTGTGAATATGAGGATGGCTGTCTTTCCAAAAATCCTACTACATGTTGAGAACCTGGAGAATCAGTCAGCCCACAGGCCTGGCAAGCTGTTAAATTGTTCATGGAATTGAAAATCCATTCTCTGACAACTCCAGGAGAAAAAAGCGAGTCAGAGAACAAGAAAGGAGGGGGAGGGAGATAAGGATTCTGCAGTGAAGGCACCTGCCCCACAGCAACCCCACCAGTCCCATCCAATTACATCCCTGTGTGGGCCAGAGAAGCAGAGCCAAGCACAAAGGACAGTTCTCACCTTGGGGTCCAATCCACAGTTCCTAAAGCAGATGAAGCTGGAGTGATGTTTCATGTGAGGGGGAACACAAGGCCATCCCAGGGCACAGGGAGAGGGCACTCAAGCACATGCCATCAACCAAGGCTTCACCACAGCTCCTCTCAGAAGGAGAGTCTTCCATTCAAACATTCAGTAGGCACCTGCTGTGTGCAAAGGACAAATACCCAAGGGAGTAGAGAACCTCCCCATCGGCACACGCCAGGATATACACGTGGACCCTGTGGCCTAGAAACTCACCAGTGAGGCAAATGCATCACAGTGTAAAGTCTGCCTGTCCTAGGGTGCAAAGGATCATAAGATGTATTGCTTGCTGACAGCAGATTCGAGAAAGGCTGCATGGAATCGGCGGCATTTGAGGTAGTATTACAGGGAGGCAATCAGAGATGCAAAAAATTGGGAGAGGAGAAACCCATTTTCAGCGGAGGACCTGTTAGGCTGAAGAGCAGGTAGGGGTCCTGAAACAGCAGGCTTAAGAGCAGGGGCTTTATTTAACAGGGAACAGGGACCAGTTAATGTGAGAGGGAGAACGAGGTGTGCTCCCCAAGTTGAGTCTATCATCCAGGAACCCCTGGGATGCACCGGGCGAGACAAGGGTTGAAGGCAGTGTCACTACGAGGCTGCCGCAATACTTTGTGCACAAGGACTTGATATCCAGTAGCAAGCGGCCGCAGGAAGAGCAGGGACTGGGTGAGTTCTGATGCACAGACAGAATACACAGGACCTGGGCACTGCAAAGGGAAGGCAAGGAGCAAAGAGGCTGACACTTTGGGCAGGATGGCCCACTCAACACACACACTGAGGGCCTCCTGCGTCCAGGGCCCTGGAGATGCAAATCTGACGAACTCGCCCCCCAACCGTCAAGAACACCGAGAGAAGAATCGACCACCACATTACGAATGGCAACACTACAGGGTCTGAACTTGAAGAGACTAGCTCTTACTCATCAGTCGCTGAGACTTAACATGCCCATCATCGAATTTCAGGCTTTCTCCCACCCTCCGGACCCACGCCCCACTGATTCTCATTTTTTTCTAGGAGTCACTGATGAACTACACCGAATTCAGCCTTATGAAGTTTAAGGCTGAGGCCCCTGTTTTCAGACAAGGTTCTAGTGGAGATACAGAAACATGAAGTGCCTTGCCCAGGGTCACCCACTCAGCGCCCAAATCAGTTCTCGACTCTCTCACCCACTTCCCTCCCTGAAATCTTCCCCTCAATCCCTCCTCCCCTTCTCCGAGCTCCCAACTCAGCCTGCCGGCTGTCACCTGCCATCTGAGCCCGTGATAGCTCCTAATAGTGCACCTATGGTCTGGTCTGGCTGCTCCTGGTCCTTGCCCCGCGCTTCCAAATAACTCTGCCCACATCCAGATCTTCATCAAACCACTTGCATTTACAAAGAGTCATAGCTCCCCAGGGTCCACCAGATAAAGCGCAGATCCCACAGCCTGACTTTCAGGGACTCCCACTGCCGCTCAAATGCCACCACTTACACAGGCTGCTGCCTCCCGCCTGGCTTTCAGGAGCAACAGCCATGCCGTGTCTTTCTGCAGCCTTCACAGCCCATGAAGTGCACGCATAAGATGGGCATTACAGATACAGCATATATCCTTGGAAAAGAGAGAAAGACCATGTCATAATAGCCACCCATTCTGTAGTGCCCTACTCGGCTTCCAAAGCCCAGGCTCCGAGGGTTCTCTCTGTTGGGAATACAAGATATGAAGCTTTTAGGAAGACGAGAAAGTAAGTGATCAATTCCTGGGCTGTGTGGACAGAATGAGCTCATAGGAGAAGAGACAAATCCAGGTGAACTGACGGGACCTGCCATCACGGGTGGACGACAACTTGAGCTGGTCTTTAGAGGTGAGGGCAGAATTGAGACACGGGGAGGTGAGAAAGCTAGGCACCCTCCGCTTCTCAGAGGACACGTAAATCCCCGAAAAGTCCCACTGTGGGTCTCAGCACGATCACTAAGATGACATGAGGAACCCCCTTTCTGTAGCACTGAGCCTGATGGCCAAGGAGGAAACCACACACCACACCATCCCCCCGAGGCTGAGAGCTGAAGAGAGCAGCCCGAGCAGAAGTGGAAGGTCCCCTCTCTTTTTGCCATCAGCATCTCCCAGAAACTGAGCAGGACCGGTCACCACCACGCTCTGCAAAAGACACATGCCCCAGTGCTGTCGGCAGTCCTGTTTGGAGGAGATGGCTTAAGAAATGCTCTGATGAAAAGCCTTTAATGTGTGGACCTCGGGGGGGGGGGGGGGGGACAGAGTCAGCACAGTAGGGAGGGGGCCAGGGATGGGGGGCGGGGGAGTTGGTGGGGAGGGTGGGAGGTAAGCCAAGTCCAGAAGTGACCACTAGTCCACTTCTCCAATCAGTCTGGGCCCAGGCCATTCAGAACGCCTGCTACTGCAGGGTTAATAGCTCCTAGTGACTAAAAGCATGATTCATAAAAAATTGAAGACAGTTCTGACTCTGGGATTTTTTCACACACAGAGGTTTAACTCAGGAAGAGCTAGGAACCTTGTAGTGATTAACCCCCACGAAGGCCGCTCTGCCACCACACAGCCTTTCTGGATACAGAGCAGGAGGGTCATTTAATGAAGTCTTCAGACCCTCAAGCTGGAGAAATTTGAAGGCCATGGGCAACTACTTAAATGAAGATGCAAAGGAAATCCACCTACAGGTACAACCCTTGAACAATGGGAGAGCCGCGAGGGCAAAACCTCCCCACCCCACCCAGCCGCAGAAAACACAGGCCATTTAGCTCAGTCCAGAAACACTTTTTAAGCTACATCACCCCAATTTATAAAAAATGAAGGAAGGGAGGGAGAGAGAGAGTAAAAGAGAGGGAGAGAGGGAAATGTTAATTAAACACTAAAGCAGCCTAAAGGTTATCTATTTCATCACTAGGCTTATTATTTCATTCCATTACATGCGGACCTTCGTTTTACTGAGAGTTTCAAATGAACGTGATCCATTCTGACTTCTGCCAGGTGGTCATTACATCCCATAACTTATTAAATAAGAAATCCCATTTCCAAAAAAAAAAAAAAAAAGAGTCATTAACACTAAAAATAAAATGGAAGCCATCTATTTATATGCTGCCTGTCACTGTGGCCTCTCACACACACAGCAGGATAAAAACAAAGACATATGTGGTGCAAAAAGTTATTCTCTCAATCCTGAGAGCTGGGGATGGAGCCCAACTGTACATCGGGGAGGTGCACCCCCTACCCCCTCGGCAGAAATCCTGCTTGCCGAGTTCGTTAATTTAGGTTCATTTCCATCTACCAATTCGGATGATCAGCAAGTAAATATCATTTCATCAAGAACACAACGTGCCACATTCAGAAGAAAGCACAGTGGCCAATTCTAGGAGTCCCATAGAAGTGGCAAAATATAAACTGTACAGGAAGGCGTGCAGCATGGGCTCAGGGTCTCTGTCTGTCTGGTCTGTCTGTTTCTCTGTCTCCTCTTCTCTATGAGAGAATCAGAGAAAATGACAAGGAGAAATTTTGGCAAAGCAGCAAGGTAATGGGGTTTTGCCAAACCAATGACAGATGGAAAATACATTTCCAGGCAGCTCCATGTACATTCTGAATTACAGGACCTGCAAGGAGATGGCCAACGAGACACGGAGCACAGCCTCTCTTAGCCAACCTCCACTCCTGTAGTCGCCGGAGTAGCGGCCACTAGTCCTTCGGTAAAATGCCCTGACTGACCCGGGCTGTTCTCTCCGGATGCCCACTCCGCTCTCATTCCACCAGTCTTTGGCCACAACACAGTGTTACTTGTTCCCCATCCTGCTTATCTAGTTGAATTTGTTGACACAATTGCATGATACTAAGTATTTATAGTCACAGCAACAGCTAGCACGTGCTCTGTCCCAGCCATTGCTCTAAGGATTACGTTCGTATTAACTGATATACATTCTCTCAGCAATCCTGTAAGGCATGTCTGATCAGTAGGCTTATTTTATCAATGAAAAAACTGAGGCCACAATTCAGCTTTAAGCTCAAAGTAGCAGAGCTCAGACAGAACTTGTGCTGGCTGGCTCCACAGCCCACGCTTCTAACTACTAGGCTTTGCTGCCCAAATATTAGGTAAACAGATATTCATGGGAATCAATGATTATATATATATAATTGGTATATATATGGTAGTTTTTATAAATTAGGTTAAATGTCTTGGAAAGACTCACTAAAGCCATTTTGTTGAAAAATAGTCGACTTCACAGCAGGTGTGCACAAGATCAATGTGACAGACTTGGAGAAAAAGCAATCACAAAAAATGTAGAATCCTGGGCTCAGATGACTTAACATGTACGTATGTGCCTGCTCTGCTTTGACCACGCAACTGGAAATCAGAGGCAGCCCATTCTGGATACGGTTTATAACCAGCTCAGTTCAGAACTCCTGGCACTGAATCCGTATTTAAAGAAAAGGTCTACGTGTTTTCAGTGCAGACACATAAATTTTATCCATATAAAGCTCAAATTAACATTAAAGATACCTATGTTCCCAGGTTTGCCCTACTTTCTTATTAACCAAAACTAGTCCTAACCACATCCGGTAAAGAAGCTTCGGCTGTGTGTAAAAGTGTTTACACACAACACCACCCCGCTAACACATCCAGAGTTATCAAGAACCTCAAAACAGAAAATGCTGTATGGGGAATATAGTCAATAAAATTGTAACATCTTTGTATGGTGACAGATGAAACCTAGACGCATCATGGTGATCATTCTGTCATGTATAGAAATATCAAATCACTATGTTGTGCACCAAGAATTAGCATAGTGTTGTGGGTCAATTATATTTCAAAAACTAATAAACTCATAGAAAAAGAGATCAGATTTGTGGTTACCAGAGGCAGCAGGTGATGGGAGGGGGGATTGGATGAAGGTTGTCAAAAGGTACAAAGTTCCAGTTATAAGATAAATAAGTACTAGGGATGTAATGAACAACATAACAATTATAATTAACACTGCTCTATGTTATATATGAAAGTTGTTAAGAGTAAATCCTAAGCATTCTCATCACAAGGAAAATGTGTTTCTTTTTCTTTTGTATCTATGAGATAATGAATGTTCACTAGATTTATCGTGGTAATCATTTCATGATGTATGTTAAATCGTTATGCTGTATGCCTTACACTTAGAACTATATATCAATTATATCTCAATAAAACTGGCAGAAAGAAATCTGAATCACACCTGTAAAAAAAAAAAAAAAAGAAAATGCTGTCAAGAAAGTCTAGTGTTGCCCCCATTGGACACCAAGCTCCTTAGGAGCAGGGCGGGCCTGCTTTGTTCACTTCTGTATCCCTGGACCCTAGGAAACTGCCCACCACCTAGAAGACAGTTGATATTTGCTGAATGAATGACTGCAAGACTGAATGAATGAGAATCACGTGCAACTATAATACTGGCTTGGCAGAACTCAGTCTAGATAAGAAAAATAGCACAGGGAATTGAAAAGCTTCCTTGTAAGTAATGAAAGCAAGTGTGGTTTTTACATGACTTAATTGGCTTAACTGTTTTACGTGACAATTCTTGTCTCTGATCCAACAGGGTAATGAGCAAACAATGGCATCAAATATGATATATGCAGGGGACTAAACATGTTGTCTAATGCAAGAGAAGGGAAAGGAATGAATTAATACCTGAGGGACCTCAGGTATTAAATTTAAAACACAAAAACCTATAAAGTGAGTCTTATCCCCTGTAAGAATTTTATCTACTGGCCTATTGGCCCCTTACCTTAATCCCTTTAAGACTTGGCTTATTGGTAACACAGTAGTCATTCCTTCAATGGCTGTGCCCTGCCCCCTTCTCTCCTGTCTTTCTACTTATAAGGGATTGACAGGCTAGAGGGAAGAGAGAAGTATCTAAACAAACAAGCCCAAAGTATGATGGGTTAAAGGCGCCGTGACAGCTGTTTCAACGGGGTACAGTGAAGCCATGAAGGAAAGTGAGCTGAATTTAACCAGGAGAGGAGGGCTGGGTAAGTATGATTCCACAGAGATACAGACCACTGAATCTTGAAATATTCAGAGCGTTTACCGGGGGTGGAACAGAGACAATAAAAAGGAGGAGCATTTTAGAGTGAAGAGCCAAAGAACAAAGACAGGACAAAAATAATGGGAATTTCACTATTATCCAGAAAATAATGCTGGACTCAACCCACTTAACACATCTTTTGGTAATCTTAAGGAGGTCTGGCACACTGGACTCTGCACACTTTGAATTTATACCAAGGCTTTCCAGAGAGACATGCCCACGCACCAGAAACCACCTGCAGACCTCTCGACTGACTGCCAGAGCAGGAAGTGACAGAGCACAGTATCCAGCCGGGTGACCAGGTATGAACAACAGGCACTTGCAGAAAAGCCATCGCAACAGTCACCATACTGATAGGCTTATGAACGAATCCAGAAGTTTGCCTGAGATCAGTGGCACATCTGCTAAGCAAGCCAAAAACCTGGAGAGCATCCCAGGAAGAGTATTGAAAACCAAAACAGAAAACATACCCAATCCTTTTATTACTCAAGCACAGAGAAGCTCAAGAAAAACGGCAAAATCATTGGTATTAACCAAACCTAGGTACTAGTTTTAGCATTCATTACCACATTGATTGTAACCTAGACTGTTAAATACCTAAGACTCCTCTTCCTTACCTGAAAAATAGAGATACAGCACCTTCTTCAAAAAATTTTAAACAAGGAAATGTATTTCAAGGAGTTGTGCATAATGTCCTAGAGCTAATTAGAAATGCTGATGAGACGACCCTAGAGGTTATCATATTAAGTGAAATAAGTCAGAAGGAGAAAGACTGATACCACTTCTGTATGTAATCTAAAATATGAAACAAATGAACTTATTTACAAAGCAGAAACAGACTCACAAACATAGAAAACAAACCTATGGTTACCAAAGAGGGAATGGGGTATGGAAGGAATAAATTAGGAAGTTGGGATTAGCAGATACAAACAACCATATATAAAATAGATAAACAATAAGGTCCTACTGTACAGCACAGGGAACTATATTCAATATCCTGTAATAAACCATGATGGAAAAGGAAATGAAAAAACATATATATAAACATGCAACGGAATCACTTTGCAGTACACCAGAAGTTAATGCAACATCGTGAATCAACTATATGTCAATAAAAATTTTTAAATAAAAAAATTTTTTTAATTTCAAGAACATAAAATACTTCAAAAAACTCAAAAAAGTGGTGGTGATGATGATGATGATAAGTATACCAAAATAGTAAGTTGAAATTAGCATGTAGGCGTTGTGTGTGTGTCTCAATATCCCTTAAGAAGTAGGCAACGGTGCAGAAAAGGCTCTAGAAACTGAGGCACTGCCTGGCACTAACTGTGATCTCTCTCCCTAGCAGACCTGTGAAAACCTGACATTCTATGAAGAGAAAAGACAGTAAGACACTTAATATGGAAAGACAAGCATTTCGATAAATTCAGGGACGAATGATCCCCAAGAAGCTTCCATGAGAAACAAAGCTGCCTCGTTCTTCCCAAGCCCCTCATCTGATTCTACAAATCTACTTCCTGTATCTACTTCATTTCATACAAACGAGGTCCTACAACAGGTGGTCTTTCACTCAGCACAATGTTTTCAAGTTTCACCCACGGTGTTGCCTGTACCAGTGCTTCAGTCCTTTTTACTGCCAAATAATACCCCACTGTATGGATACAGCATATTTTAACTACCTGTGCATTGAATGATGAACACTTGGGTCACTTCCACTTTTTAGCTATTGTAAATAGGCTATAACATCATTCCTGTACAAGTTTTCCTGTGGATGTATGTTTTCATTTCTCCTGGGTATATACTTAGGAGAGGAACCTCCCAGATCGTACGGTAACATTTTCAGGAAATGCTGAACTGTTTCACAAAGCAGCTGCACCATTGTACATTCCCACCTGCAGGTTCCAACTTCTCCACATCATTCCAACATTTGTTATTGTCTGTCTTATTGATGATAGTATCCCAGTGGGTGTGAAGTTATCTCATTGTGGTTTTGAGCTGCATTCCCCTGATGACTAATGATGCTGAACATCTTTCCATGTGTTTACTGGCCATTTGTACATCATCTTTGGAGAAGTATCTATTCACGTTCTTTGCCCACTTTTTAAATGAGTTGTCTTTTTGTTGTTGACTTGTAGGAGTTCTTTATATATTCTGGATATCATTGCCTTATCAAATATATGATTTAAAACATTTTCTCCCATTATGTAGGACACCTTTTCACTTTCTTGATGGTATCTTTCAAAGCACAACAGTTTTAATTTTGATAAAGTTCAACTTTTCTATTTTCTTTTTTTGTCTCTTGTGCTTTCATAGTAATATCTATGAGGGCTTCCCCTAACTTAAGGTCATAAAGATTTACTATTTTTTTCTAAGATTTTTTAGTTTTGGCTCTTATATTTAGGTTTATGATCCATTTTGAGGTAATTTTTGCATGTGGTATGAGGAAGAGGGTCCACCATCAATCTACCACTTCTTAAGTTGATATCCAGTTGTTCCAAAACCATTTGTTCAAAAGACTTTTCTTTCCCCACTGAATTGTCTTGGCCTTCTTACAAAAAAAAAATCAATTGACTGTAAATGTAAGGGTCTATTTTTGTACTCTCAATTCCATTCCAATGTATCTGTCTTTATGCCAATACCACACTGTCTTGATTACTGTAGTTTTGGAATGAAAAGAATTAGTCAACAAATTTCCTTCTTTTCAAGATTGTTTTGTCAGTTCTGGGTCCCTTGTGTATCCATCTGAATTTCAGGGCAAGTGTCTCGATTCCTGCAAAATAGGAAGCTGAAATTTCAAAAGGGACTGTACTGAATCTGCAGATCAACTTAGGGAGTAATGACATCTTAACAATATTAAGTCTTCTGATTCATGAACATGGGATGTATTTCCATCTATGGGGGTTTTCTTTATTGTCTTTCAACAGTGGTTTGTAGTTTTAAGATTCAAGTTTTGCACTTCTTTTATTACATTTATCCCTAAGTATTATATTCTTTTTGATGCTATTGTAAGTGGAATTGTTTTCTTAACTTCAAACTTTTTATTGCTACTACATACGAATGTAATTGATTCTGTATATTGATATTGTTTGTATCCTGCAAACTTGCTGAACTGATTTATTAGTTCTAATGGCTTCTTGGTGAATTCTTAGTATTTTCTGTATAGAAGATTATAAGGCCTGCAAGTAGAGATAGTTTCACTTCTTCCTTTCCTATCTGGATACACTGTTTTTCTTCTTCTAGCCTGACTGCCCTGACTAGAACCTCCACTACAATGTTGAATAGAATGGTGAGAGGATGTATCTTGATCTTAGGTGGAAAGCACTCAATCTTTCATCATTAAGTGTGTTAGCTGCAAGTTTTTCATCGAAGTTCTTTATCAGATTGAGGAAGTTCCCTTCTATTCCTAATTTGTTGAGTATTTTGATCCAGAAAGGATGGCTTTTATGAAATACTTTTTCTGTGTCTATTCAGATGATTGTGTATTTTTTATCTTTTGTATATGAATAAAAAAAATTATTAGCATAGAGGCAGACATAATTAATAATGAAAGAGGACTGAGAGTCCAGAAAAAAGATCCTGACGTTTATGGTAAATTAATTTTTGACAAAGGTGCCAATGAAATTCAGTGGGGGATATGTTGATCTTTTCAACAATGGCCTTGGGAAACCAAGTATCCATATACAAAAGAAGAAAATTTAATTTAGACCCTTATCATCGTACCACATACAAAAATTAACTACAATGTAAGCTACTGCTGTGGGAAGGAGCCCTGGCCTTCTCCTTACTTACCCCAAGTAATAAATCCTTTCTTCTCCTGGAAGAAAAAATTAACTAAACTGAACAATTGACCTAAATATAAGAGTCAAACTGTAAAACTTGTGGAAGGGAACATAGGAGAAAATATTTATTGACCTTGGTTAAGTGTCAAGATTTCTTAGATATGATACTGAAAGCACAATCTGTAAAAGAAAAAGTTGACAAACCGGATATGATCAAAATTCAAATCTTATGCACTTCAAAAGAAACAATTAAGAAAAAGAAAAGACCAGCCAATACTGGGAGAAAATACTTGTAAATCATATTTCTGATAAATGACTTATATCCAGACTGTAGGAGTGTGGGTGTGCGTGCGTGCGTGCGTGCGTGCGTGTGTGTGTGTAATTCAGTAGTAAGTCAAACATCTTAATTTTAAAAACAGGCAAATGATTTGAACAGATATTTTACCAAAGAAATGGCTAAAAAGTACATGAAAAGATGCTCAACAACATCAGTCATTAGGAAAATACAAATTAATAAAATAACGAGTACTACTGCATACCCATTAGAATGGCTATAATCAAAAAGCAAACAGTAACAAGTGTTAACAGAAGATTTAGAAAAACTAACTCTCATATACTGCTGGTAGGAATGTAAAATGATACAGTCATGTTGGAAACCAGTTTAAGTTTCTTAAAAGATTAAAGATGGAGTTATCATACAATCTAGCAAATCCACTCCTAAACATATGACCAAAAGAAATGAAAACATTCACAAAGAAATGAAAACATTCACAATATGAAAATATTCATAGCGGCATTATTCATAAAAGTCTGAAACTGGAAGCAATTTGCCCATTAACTGAATGGATAAACCAAAGGTGATATATCTGTACAATGGAATACCATTCCACAATTTAAAAGAACAAAGTACCCCCTCTTATACAGTCAACTACTATTTGACATGGGAGCCAAGAACACTTAATAGGGAGAGGATACAACAAATGATGTTGAGAAAACTGGAAAGCCATGCAGAAAAATGAAACCAGACCCTTATCTTATACCACTCACAAAAATTAACTTACAATGGATTAAGCATAAGACCTGATACCGTAAAACTCCTAGAAGAAAACAAAGGGAAGAAGCTCCTTGGTATTGGTCTTGGTAGTGATTTTGTGGGTGTAACACCAACGCACAAGTAAAAAGCAAAAATCAACAAGTGGAACTCCATCACACTAAGAAGCTCTTGCACAGCAAAAGAAACAATGAACAAAATGAAAAGGCAACCCACAGAATGGGAGAAAATATTTGCAAACCAAATATCAATAAGCGGTTAATATCCAAAACATATTAAAACACTCATATAACTCAATAACAAACAAACAGTCTGATTTTTTAATGGGCAAGTTAACTACATAGACAGCCTTCCAAAGAAGACATCCAAGTGGCCAACAGGTACATGAACAGATGATCAACATCTTTGATTAGTTAATCAACAGGGAAATGCGAATCAAAACCACAATGAGATATCACCTCACACCCGTCAGAATGGCCATTATTAAGAGGACAAGCAACAACAAGTGTTGGCAAGGATGTGGAGAAAAGGGAACCCTAGTACACTACATACATTGGCAGGAATGTAAATTGGTTCAGCCACTACGGAAAACAGTATGGAGGTTACTCAAAAAATTAAAAATAGAACTACCATATGATCCCACAATCCCACTTCTGGGTCTATATCTAAGATAATGAAAACAAGATGTTGAAAACATATCTATACTCTCACATTTACTGTAGCAGTATTCATAGTAGCCAAGATATGGAAACAACATAAGTGTCCATCAGTGGATTAATGGATAAAGAAAGTTTGGTACATACATACAATGGAATATTATCCAGCCATGAGAAAGAAAGCCTGCCATCTGCAACATGAATGGGCCTTGAGGGCATCACGTTAGGTAAGGTTAAATCAGACATTAAAAAGATGAACATTATAGGATATCACTATATGAATATTCACTGTATTAACCTTAAGAAAAGCCAAACTCCTGAAAGCAGAGAACAGAATGATGGTTACTAGGGGCAGGGAAATTTGAGGGATGTTGTTATTACGAACTTGCAACTAATAGATAAATAAGTCCTAGAGACCTAATGCACAAAAAAGAAATATTAATAACTGTGTGGCGTGGTAGAGATGTTAGCTAACACTACAACGGTAATCATATTGCAATATACAAGTATCAGTTAAGCATGCTGTACAGCTTACGCCTACACAGTATTATGTGTCAAATAAACAGAAAGCACGAATACCTGCTGCAACATGGATGAAACTCAAAACCATGCTGCTGAAGGAAAGGAACAAAACACAAAAACTGCCTGTTGCATGGTTCCGTTTATATGAAATTTCCAGGAAAGGCAAATCTATAGAAACAGAAAAGCAGGTCTGCGGTTACTTGGGGCTGGGAACAAGTACTGAATGTAAACGGGCATTAGGGAACTTGTTGGGGTGATGAAATATTTTACAACTGGATCATTTCTATGTAAATTACACCTCAGTAAAAATGGTTGGTACAGCAAATATGCTTGTTTTCCATCCCTACTCTGCCCCTGTCACTTCCACAGCAGGAAATCAATGGCTTCCCTTCCTAACAGGGAGAAGGCTAATTGCTGGAACTAAACATGCAAAGAACATCATTATGCCAAATTACAATAAACCTAGTCTTTGTATCACCAACAGGCTATGGTGAAACTGACTGATACTAAAGCATTTGGCTTCCAAATGCATAAGACACCAAGAGTGAAGTCTGTTCTTCTGTACTGGGGCAAATGATGATACTGGTTTCTACTCACCCCACTGAATTAAAAGTGAATTAAAAGTAAAAGAAGAAAGTATTAGGAGAAGAAAACTCCAAAGGCAACATAGACAAGTCCGTTTAAGTTATGGTAGATGTTGATTTTTATTATATTAAATCAAGCAGTTCTCTCAATTCCTGAAAAACTATCAGCCTACTTGCTGAATGGGACACTGGTTGCACAGACACATAAATGAGCAAGAAATGTTCTCTAACCTCTTACCATCAATTTCCTAAGAAGGATTTGCAGTAGACCACACATTTCTTCCCTCCCACCCTGGAGGAAAGCTGAAGACTTCCGATAGTAGTGAAAAAGATAGAAGAAAGAAAAAATAAAAGGACAGAAACTTCATCTCATCAACAGTGGCTTTGTGAGTTCTTTTTCCTACATAACAAGGCAGACTCCCTCCCAGACAAATTCTGATATAGCCACTCAAATAAGTCTATGTTCCTAGGAGTATATAATCAGCCTCTGTGTCCTTGGCTTCTGCATCTGCAGATTCAACTAATTTTGGATCAAAAATATAGTAACAACAACAACAACATAAATTTTCCAGAAAGTTCCAAAATGCAAACTTGAATCTGCCCAGTGCTGGCAACTATTTACATAGCATTTACATTGTATTAGGTACCAAAAGTAATCTAGAGGTGATTTAAAGCATAAGGAAGGATATCTGTGTGCGTTTGTGTGTTATATCCAAATGCTATGTCACTTCATAAGGGACTTGAGCATCCGGGGATTTGGGTATCTGCAGAGGGGCAGGGGATAGGGGTACACATGTGGAACCAATCCTCTGTGAATACCAAGGGACAAGGGATGACTGTACTTAAATTTATCTTGTGACTTTGACATTCATCTTTATGACCCTGTGGGGTCCTCCCTGGTACAAATTCTTTCCGCGTCCTCCATCTCCTGTTTGTAGGAAATAGGCTTCATTCAGCTTCCTTGACCTTCCCTGAGCTGCGGAGGGCAGATTCAAACAGTTGCTAATCAGGAAACGGAGGGAGTGCAGAAACAGGGAGAAATAATCCAGAAACAATAGCACAGCCTTGGGGCAGGGTCCTGATTCCTCCTGAAGGCATATACACAACTGCATCTCGGAGTTCTTCTGCAGAAACTAAGGCCCCCACGCAGGTGGAGGATAGAAACTTCAGGCTGAGACAAGATTCCTAGAGCACCGCCCTGCTACCCCCCACCAACCAATCAGAAGAAAGTCACACATCTGGCAGCCCTCACCCCAAACTTTGCCTATAAAAACTTTTCCCTGAAAACCGTGGGAGAGTCGGGGGGTTTAAGCATGAGCCATCTGTTTTCTTTGCTCAGCCTTTGCAATAAACCTTTCTCTGCTCCAAATTCTGACGTTTTGTTTTGTTTGGCCTCACTGTACTTTGGGGAAACAAACTTTTGTTCAGTAACAAATTCCATTTACACTTTGTCAAAGCAGCACTCACATCTGAAGAGTAGGCTGTTACTCATAGAAATGAGACAGGAGGGAAGGGGGCAGGGCACAGTCATTAAAAGAAAGACAGCAATTAGCACCAAGATGGTGGAAGGCTCAACTCTCTGTGAACTTTGAGCTTCAGTATACACTCATAGAAATACAACAGCTAAATGGTTCTCCCACAGGTGCCAGGGCAGTTCCAAGGCTGACCATAAAATGTCAAAGGGTGGATGATGGCCCAATTCCTGGGAATCCCAGCCCCTTCCCCAAAGTCGTTGGAATAATCCTCCCACTTGTTAGCGTATGAAGTTACTGAGCCCATAAAAACTAACAACCTCAACGCCTCGTGGCCGCTCTCCCTTCTGAGTGAGGCACACCACCCTCTGTCTATGGAGTGTGTAACTACTTTTATTTTAAACTGTGCACCCAACCCCCACATGTTGTGGCCTTTCTTTCGCCTTCTAAGATGGCCTGCACTCTGTCCATGGAGTATGTATCTCTGAATAAATCCACTTTTACTCAGCTGTGGCTCACACTTGAATTCTTTCCTGTGCGAAGCCAAGGACCCTCACTTGGCGGGCATGTCCCAGGGACTCAACCTGGAACATGGCCATCCTCTCTCCCCACATTCTTTTTCCTGTATTGGAAAGACCAGGAAGGCCACAACATCCAAACTCCCGTATTTTATTAAAAAGGATATAGGCATTCTGGGCCCAGAAAGGCGAAGCAAGTTTCACAGGGTTCAGTTAGCAACAGGCCTACAGCAAGAATCCAGCTTTCGGGCTCGGAGTTTAGTGCTTTTCCCATAATTCCATGCTTCACTTTTACAACAGAAAAGAGAAAATCATCCAAGACCAAAGAGACAAATGACAGTCATGTGATGACCTGCTCTTGTCAGGAACCCAAAAAACATGCTGCTCCATAGCTGTAGTTTCTCATTATCAAGGCAGTAAAGAAATCACTGAATGAAGACAGATAATCCCTGGTCTATACATTATTTCCACGAATTCTCAGAAACAAGAACCCCGGGCACCACTACCCACTGCCTCTGTAATTTGGGGCCAGAACATAAAGGCAGATCTGGAAATAAACATCTGTATTCTGCTAACACTGAACAGACAGACGCTCACTGCTTAAGACCATGATCAGGTGGAGGAATTACA
Organism: Camelus dromedarius; assembly: GCF_036321535.1. Taxonomy (NCBI): domain Eukaryota; kingdom Metazoa; phylum Chordata; class Mammalia; order Artiodactyla; family Camelidae; genus Camelus; species Camelus dromedarius. The sequence continues at coordinate 17,664,926 of NC_087439.1, forward strand.
CAGAAAGAAGGATCAAGTTTATATAGAAGTTTTTTCTACTTTCTTTAAAGAAAAAAAAATGCAGTGTTATTGAAGGAGAATTAATAAAATGGCCACACTTAGGCTAACAGATTGCTTATTCTTATGCTTGCCCTTAGAACGGTCAACTGACCTGACTGACCGGTTGCTACTCACGGCTCCAGGCCCGTTGTTAAAATAAAACTACTAATTTTACTGCTTCTGCTTTATTCCAGTAATCAAAAGTAATGATCATACTTGGTTTCTGAGTTGTTCTCCAGGGAGAAGGTCACGTAACCTTAAAAAATAGGCTAAATACCAAGAAGACAGCGCTGACAACCACTAACTTCTATATACAACATCATGACGCCACTCTATGTCTCATGATGAGAAAATGATTCTGCTGATTGTTTATTGCTTAGCTATGTAATCACCCTACCCCATCCCCAAGATGGGGTCACAGTTCTGAAAGAATTCATACATTGAAATCCTAACCCTCAGCGTGACAGTATGAGGAGGTGGGGCCTTTGGGGTGAGGAGGTCATGAGGGTGGAGCCCTCATGAACGGAATCAGCACCCTTATAAGAAGAGACAGGAGAGCGTGCTCCATCTCTCTGCTCTCCACCATGCGAATATACAATAAGAAGTTGACTGTCTGCAACCAGAGAGAGGACCCTCACGAGACGCCAACCATGCTGGCACCCTGATCTCAGACTTCCAGCCTCCAGAACGGTGAAAACTACCTTTCTGTTGCTGATAAGCCACCTAGTCTATGGCATTTTGTCACAGCAGCCCAAGATAAGACACACACCACACTGTGTAAATCTTCCAGCATTCCTGCAGTTATTTTCAGATCTAAGAATCTGAGCCCTGACTAAGGCTCTTGAGACAAACCTGCAAACTGCCCTCTGGAAAGACTTTTTATGCATATGCTCAACAGCAGCATATTAGCGTGCCCGCTTCACACCGTTCTTGCCAACATGAAATACTATCTTTTTATTCAATGGTTGCCAATTTGGCTGGAAATGTTAGCTTAATGTTTAAACCTGTATTTCTTTTCTTTCCAGTGACACTGTGTTCTGGATGTTATATGTACGAGTGCCCTGTATTTTCTCCTTTGAAATTGTCTGGCCAAATCCTTTGCCCATTTGTCTAATATAATGGGACTTTTTTGCTTACACATTTGAGAATGTCTGTCTTTAAGTTTCTTAAACTCTTTAATATCATCTCTTACAGATGTATCTTACAAATATCTAGTTCTTCAGCTTCTTTTTGCATTGCATTTATGAATGTTTGGGACTAAATAGTTAAGCCCTCAGTAAAAAGTGTGTTTAATCATCAGGCTCTGTCCTTTGGTACATTATTTTCCCTTACGTTGGCTTCCCTTATTGCTTATAACTGGAGTATAACTGAACGCTGAACCACAAGTAGAAAAATGTTATATATTTGAGTTTTACATGATATAAAAATATTCTCATACTAAAATCAGATAAAAACCGAATCAGAACCAGATGACTTATTTTTTTTTTACAGCAGATTATTTAAGTAAGGGGTCAGCAAACTATGGCCTGTTACTTATTTTTCATGGCCCATGAGCTGTTTGGGAGGGAATAAAGAGGGCTACACAATAGAGATGGTACAGCACACAAAGCCTCAAGTATTTGCAGAAAAATTAACTCATCTGAAATAGTTTTTAGTGTGTATGGGGGGGGAATATAAACCTATTCTTTTTCAAAGAAATTTAACTAACTGCCCCAACCCTATTACATCCTTCCATTCTTGGAATTTGATGTGCCACTTCAACTCAAAAAAGAAATAGAAATGGCCAGTATACATATAAAAAGTCTACAGTCTCTATAATCACAATGCAAATTAAATTGACCTGTTGAGATTTGCAGTACTAACTACTATATACAAAATAGATAAACAAAACAAACAAACAAAAAGAACATTGAGTAAAAACTAGATAAACAACAAGTTCATACAGTATAGCACAGGCAACTACATTCAATATCTTACAGCACATTGGTGTGACCCCACTGGGAGGACATCTGGAAGGTTACACCTGGCTTCTCTTAACTTCACCCCATGCAGCATATGCTTTTCCCTTTTGCTGATTTCAGTTTGTAACCTTTCACTGTAATAAACCTTACTGAAAGTAGAACATCCTTTCTGAGTCTTGTGAATCCTTCTAGTGAACCATCAAGCCTGAGGGTGATCTTGGAAACCCTCAACACACTATCAATGGGAATTTTGATAAATTGATGCAGTGGAACACTACATAGCCATTAAAAGGAATGAAACACGTCTATGTGTGCAAGTACCCACTCACAGCAGACACCTACAATAAATGATCAGTTAACTGCAAAATATGATTGGTATGATCTTACATTCTTAAAAGCTAACTTTTATTCATGATGTGCCCCAGACTTTATCTGAGTGTTTTGCATATATTATACCATTTGATCCTCACAAAAACCCTGCAAGTACTATTATTATCATCACTCTAAAGATAAGAAAATCTGGGGCACACAGAGGTTTAATAACACACCCAAGATCACACACCAGTATTTGAAACCAGGCTGTCTTACATCAAAGCCAATATTCTTAACCAATACACCATGCTGCCTCTCTCCCAAAATGTGTTCATATCTGTAGGTGTATTTGTAATAAACCTCAAAAAATAGATATTAATAATCACCTTAGGAGTGAGATTACAGAAAGAAAAGATGTTAACTTTTACTTTGAACTTCCATATGCACTGTATTTTTGATGTAAAAGCATAGCTTAACATTATTATAATTCTAGGTAGTTACGAGATCTGCCGTATTGTATGCCCACTTTTTATAGATACAATGGTTGGAGGAGGAGGCTGTTTCTAGTCTGTTGCTTTCACTGATCAAGCCTTGCACTATTCTGTTGTATTTTAATGTCTTCAATTTAAATTTCATTGTTATTCTGGTTATACTAGCCCTTCCTCAGCAGCAATCTCTGTTGTTTCTGCATATTTACTTTTCCAAATCAACTTATGTATCACTCTATCAAGTTCTCCAATAAAATTCTATTGGTATATTAATTAGAGTTATTTGCACAGGTTTCACCCAGGAGCCCAGGCTTTGTAACAAAGAGAATGGCAACTCAGAATTTGTGACTCCAAGGGGGCTGGCTCAAAGTTGACATCTGCTGCTTGTGAAGAAAGAGTTTGATGGACACACTGATCAATGCTGAGCAGGCATTCCAGGTGGTCATGTAAACTAATGGGAACAGCTACATGTAAACACCAATGATCTACTTTTCTAATTAGAAGGTATGTTGAATTATACATTCATATCAGTATTCACAGGCCCTCTGCAGACCTCATCAGTAGCAGCTGAATTCATTCATGCAACATACATACTTCATGACTACTGTGTATATCAGGATGGTTCATGGTACTTGACTGAGAAATGTTCTGCATTTCGCTGTGTTGCTGTGTGATCTTAGGCAAGTTACCTAACCTCCCTGAGCCTCATTTGTCTCATCTGTAGAGTAAGAATAATTGTACACCTTTGGGAATTGCTATGAGGATCCAATGTGACAACACATGATAAGTTTCTTGAACATAGTAGGTCCCTAAGAAATGGAAAATATCACCACTCCTAACACCCTTATCATACAACCAACCTATTTCAAAAAGGAAAAAAAAAAAAAAACCCAGAACAAAATAAAAACAACTCTAAATAATAAATATTTCTTTCATCTCCAGCATTTTCAAGTCAATGATGTCTTAACACATCTGAATTTCCTTTATTTGATCCCTCATTTCCAATGCAGTGCTGTGTAGAAAATAAGAGAGGCCGGAAGACAAGGAGACACCTGATACTGGAATGTGACAGAGACGCATAAGCAAATACCTGAGGTAAGGGCACAGCTGACAAAGCCATCTCCACCTGCGCACATCCATTGTGTGCTTGGAGAGTCCAACGCCAATCCCAAGAGTGCAGTAAGAAATAAGACATTTCTGAAGGACAGAATGGGGGTCCGACAGCCAGGCACCCTCCCCCCTGCCCAGGATGCATTAGCTTGCACACGGTCACCATGGCAACCCACCATCCAAAGACACACCACCTCCAGTCTGTGAAGCAGGCAGCCGGCCCTCTTCAGTGCTGTGAAATGTCTAGAATGCTTTCTGAAACTAATTTTTTCTATCTGTGTTCTGTACAGGAGATGTGTGAGGGGGAGTGGGGGAGGTCTGGCTGTTAATCTGTGGCTCGGCAGATTAAACAAAAAAACCACCACAAACACACAGAATACCAAGCTAAGACGGGCTATGCTAATGAGAGAAGGAAAACATTTTGACAGCCTCACTCAGCTAAGTGTCAAACACTTCAGAAAAAGAAAAACTGGTTGAAGAAGGAAAACCAGGAACCAAGTACAAACAAGATCCTAAAAGGAACGGATTAAAGGCAGCCCAGAGCCTCTTCAAGGCAGAGAGAAGGACGTCCTGATCAAAAGAAAAAAAGCAGACCCAAAGGCGGTTTACCAGATCTCTGACTCAAGTGGGCTAGCCATAAATCAAGGTGGGTGCTGAGGTTCTGACGGTCACAAGGCAGCTGAGATGGCTCAAAAATAAACCCGGTTTGTTCCATCATCACGGCGAACAATGAAGCACAATAAAACGTGTGGGCAGGCATGAACACACACACCTTACCCACACAGCACATAGGCCAATGCCTGGGTGGCTGTCACCACTTACCAGTTTCCACACAACTGCCACCCCACCCATGAGCAGAAAATTCCAGAAACACAAGTAACCTAGGCAGCCAAGGAAGGTCATCTTTCTCAGGCAGAACATCTCACCATACACTTAACCAACATGAATGCACAAAGGGCTTGTGCTCCTCTTTGAATTAAAAAGGTCCCCTATTCTGTAGCCTGTCACTGCAGCAGCATTGGAAGGCCTTTGCCCCAGCGTGGAAAGTGAACACTTGGGTCCTGGCAGGGAAATCAAATAGCACAATGATGCTGCACATAGCAGAAGACAGTTTCAAAAGTCTTTCTGGCAATAGAAAGAAATCAAATACAAGACGATCACTTTCATCCCAGCCAGTGAGAGAGAAAGGCAGCAGGAAACACGGAGAAAATTCTTTTCCCCAATCTGTTTCTCCGAGGCCAACGAAGCAATAAGTTTGCCATCCTTGCACAGGTCTGCTGGATGATGGGCAAAAAGCAATGGGTGGTGGACATTCCTTGTGCTTCCCTGCTGCCCCCATACCCCTCGCAAGATCCACTCTCCTGTCCGTTGTCAGGAGAAATCCAGTTCTGGTGGGACAGCAGTACACTGGTTCAGGCTGCCTGGCTCTCAGCAGCATGAGAGCCTCTTACTCTACAGATGTAAGCAGGGCGTGCTCTGACCTTTTTCCCATTTCTGCCTACCACATGTGTGGGATGCCAAGCCCGAAGGTGGAACAACAGTCCTCTGAGCCTGACCATGAAACTCACTGAGGATGGAGAAGCAAAAGCTAGAAGTCCGGGGCCCCGGCAGGATTCTGAACTGCCTTCCTCTGGATTCACATGAGGATAAGGAGAATAACCTGCCATTCAGCTAAATCACTGTGGTCAGGTTTTCTACATGTCACCCTATGCCACACAAACTCTGCTGGAATCGGAGAGCTGGAGTTTTCTCTCGTTATCATCAGTCAGTGGCACTGGGGTATAAGTGTGAACACCAAATCACCTAAACTTTCATTCCTCCAATAGATTTCAATTACTTTTATATTTTTGCCAATTACTGCAATTGTGTGAACTTCATATACTAAGTTCTTAGGATGTGGTTCTGAGTTCATTCCAAAACAGTGATTCTCCATACATTAAATTATCTTTTCTCTCCTTGTACCTGGTAGCATTCCACAGCTCATCCGTGGAGAAACAGAAGGAGAAAGGGAAAAAGCAAGAGCAAATGATCTTGTCTTCCCAACTTGCTCCAAACACATCCATAGGAAGAGGGAACCCCTCCTTGGTGTCTACAATTGGCAAGAGGTGCTGACTGGGTTGTTGGCATCCTAAGGTAGCAAGCACTGTGCACGCGCAGTACTGGCCTCCGTGCACTAGACCAGTCATGCTACCTCCAAATGGGCTTTATTCCTTTGGTGGGCTCCGATGTTTTTAACAAGATAAACTCACGAAATTGTAAAGCATCACTAACTGGGTGCATTCTCTGGTCCCACACTGCCCAGGCTCCACTCTCACCAAACTTCAGGAACCACCCCCCCCCCAAGACAACACCTGTACACATGATACTTAGGAGATTAAGAGGGAAAGAAGTTTCACTTTAAATTCCTCCAGTTATTTAAAATCCACATTCAGCCCACATATATGTGGTTTCCAATTTTTCTGACCTTCTTCCTTACAAATTCTTTCAAATGTTCTAATACTAAGATAGAAACCTGGAGAATTACTGACCCAATGTGATGAAGGTGGATATGATTTTAAATTACATACATTTTAAGCCTCTATGATGTTGAAAATATCCCCACTTGCTTAAACACTAAGAAAATGAAAACAATCTTGCATCTCAGAACACCGCTCAGAAAAAGAGTAAGTCTCCTCCTAGATTAAATTATAATTAAAATACCAGGGTTTATAATATTCATTCAATTAATTAAAGTGAGAGTTGAGTCCTAGTAGGCTGTACCTTGGTGTTTTCAACCCCAACACTATTGACATTCTGGACCAAATCATTTTCTGTTGGGTGTTGTCCTGTGCAGAGAAGGAGTCCAGCAGCATCCCTGGTAAGTGACTACCAAAATGTCCCCAGACATTGCCAAATGTCCCCTAGGGGGCAAAAACCACCTCTTGGTACTGCTGCTCTACCAGAAAAAGATCTTCAGCCATATCCACTTTAGAAATGAGAAAATCGAAGCCCGGAATGGCCAAGAGGCAGGCTCAATGCCAAAGAGCTGAGTCAGTGGCCCAGACAGGAAACCTGCCGTGGGAGCTGCTCCTAACTTCTTTGTGTGCAGTCACACTGAACTGGAGTGTGTTGGGACTTAAACTTAAGATAACAATATTTTAAAACTTAAATATTACCAAGGGCATATGTTGAGCAACTTAGTGGTATATTAGGGATACTGGAAGGAGAGCTGTTAAGTTTCATGGCCAACCACATGGTCTTTCTCCCATGCGCCCATTCAGACTGATTCAACAAATATTTATTAAGCATTTTCAAGGCATCTTCGACATTGGTTAAGCAGAGAAGAGTCCCTGCTTCAGTGTATGAGCAGCGCAGTGAACTGACAGTAAGACAAGTCACCCAGTCACCACGGCACATGTAAAGGCCACGTTGCATAAGAAAGGGCTCAACAAAGCAAGGAGGCTTGGAAGGGCGAAAACTCACGTTGGCTTGGAAATCAAAGAAACCACAAATAACAATTGAGGTGGGCTTTGGAAGGTGTGAAAAGCATTCCAGGAAGAAGGAATAGCACAGAGGTGGGAAGTACGGAACCACTTGTTGGGACCACTGAATTGTCTAACTGCTAAGGAACCGCTGAGCTTCTAAGCAGATCAATGACACAATGATGCTGCACTTCTGGGAAATTCACTATACATGCATAAGTAAATCAGAGAAGGGATGGACTGGAGTGCCATCACTGATTGGGCTGAGAAGGCTTCTGAAGCACAGTCTGGCCAAGAGGAGAGAGCACCATGAGGCAGTCTGTTATTCCTTGCCTGGAACACTAAAGACAGAAAAAGTCTACGTAAGTAATTAAATGTAAGTAAAGTAAGTAAACGGTGTTGTAAAGGTTGGCCTGGGGTTGAAGGGGCAGGAATGGGACACACTGGGACAAACACGTATGACATACACAAGTTGACGGGAGGTGAGGAAAAAGGGTGAGGAGAAACATGATCACTACCTTCTGAATCTCAGTGATTGGAACAACAATAGTGTCATGAACAGAAACCCTAAGGGCAGGGACAGAACTGATCCTGGGGGAGAAAATGAGTTTGCGATCTCAAGGGGACAAGTGAGAGAAGTCCAATAAGACATTAGAAAGAATGAGCCGGAGCTTTGGGGAAGGTCAGGGCCAGGATTTAATTCACAAGGAAAAGCAGATTTAGGGTTTTATGTACAACAATAGCTCTTTAAGCTTTCACCGTAGGAGAAGGGTGACAGAGAAGAACCTCAAGGAATGCCTCCATTCAAGATACAAAAGTCAGAGGAGGGGTAAGGAAAAGAAGCCACAAAGGAATTTCTATTTCTAGGTGCAAGAAGTCGGGGAGACAAAAGGAGGCAGTTCAAACGCACCTTAAAGATCAAGTAAGACCAGCTTGAGCCTCAGCCCGTGTTGCATGAGGCTGCAGCAGAGCACAGGAGGTAAGAGGCTGCTCTCTGGAGTCAGACACACCGGAGACCTTCACTCATATCCAGGCTTGGGCACCTGCCCGTCACGACATTGCCAAATGCAAGTTCGTGTGCCTGACACATTGTGGGGCCAAACAAACCGAATCGTCGGAGTTTGAGCAGAGAAAGGGTTATTGCAGGGCTGAGCAAGGAGGACGGGGCAGCTCACACCCAAGAAAACCCCGAACTCCCCAAAGGGTTTCAGCAAAGCATATTTAAAGGCCAGGCGGGGGGTGGTGTCACAGGTACATGATCAGCTTATGGTTGAGGCGGAAGTAACAGGGTGGTCAACACTATCAAGCCCTAGGCGCCAGAAGGTCTGGGGGAAACACGCTCTCGATTATCAAGTAATTCACTTCTTCCCTTTGCTGGTGGTTTTTAGCATCTGAAAAACTCAGGAAATATTCATGAGATACTATGATCTGGGTATTTTAGAGAGGAGCTACAGTAGAGGATACAGGGGAGGGGTCTGTCCTGGGAATATAGGTCATGACATGAACACAAAAGAAGAACCAACCAAGGAGAGGACGTGATCTTGGGGTGGGGTGGGCTGGGGAGAGGGAAAGGGGGGCCAATTTAACACAATGCAGCCAGGCACCAGCAAACTTCTTCTGAAAAGTGCCAAAGAGTCTGGGGGCCAGATGGTCTTTGTTGAAACTACTGAACTCTACTCTTGCATCAGGAAAGCAGCCACAGACAATCCATTAATAAATGGGTAAGGCTGGGTCCCAGTAAAGTTTTATTTACGGAAACAGGCAGTGACTGGCCCATAGGCAAAGTCTGCTGACCCCTGCAATGAAAGATGGAATAAAGCCAAACAAGGCAAACTCTTAAATCTCTAACTAGGTAACAGAGATAGGAGAAACATTTTACGGTATCCCAGCTGGTGTAATAGGGAAGAACAAAGCTGACTCCATAGATCTGCTCCTTTAGCTCTAACCCTGTGCTCTGTTTCCGGTGCTCAGTCACACTGGTTCTGCACCTTTTTTTAAAAGAATGTTGCCTATAGCCTGAAATATTCAGGACAGCTCAGTCTCAAGGCTCTGACCTTTAAAGGTATGACACTTCTCCATTTATATAGAGATAAAAAGTTGCAGAACAGAGGATAACATTTGCCTTGTTGGAGATTTACAGGAACAGCATGATCTACCTATGTGAACAGCTTCAAGAACAAAGGATGCCAACACCAAGAAGTTTGCAACAACCAACCACACCCTCTCTTTTTTAGGATAAAAGGAGCCTGAATTCTGACTTGGGGAAGACGGTTATCTAAGACATTAGGATGCCATCTTCTCGATCTGCCAGCTTTCAGAATACAGTCGCTATTTCTTGCCCCAACACCTCATCTCCCGATTTATCCGTCTGTTATGCGGCAAACAGAACAAGTTTGGGCTCGTAACACGAGCAGAATGTCAAATGTGACAACTGGCTTCACAAGTTAGTACTTCATCGTTCTTGGGGAGGAAAACGGAGGAGAAAAAAGGGGCTAGCTAAAAAACATGAAAAGCTCTCACATAAAATAATAAGTTAGAGAAACACATAAGTAAAAACATTAATGAAAATCTATCTACATTGCAAACTGAGAGAATTGCAGTCTCCGATTCCTTGCTAAGCTTCCTGGGCTGATCTGGGAAACACAAGCACTAAAACTGAGCAGGACTCTGCAGGGCAGCCCCTGCACCCAGTCCCTGCCTCTTGTTTATACAAATAGTGAAGTCTTTCAGGCCTCCCTGACTCACAAAAGAGCAGCCTCAAGCAGTTGACAATAGTCCCGGACTCACTGCCTGATGCACATTCCTGAGTCATTTTGCAGGTACTATAACTGCCCCCACGTAAGCAGCTCTTTGCAGGAAACCCCTTTTCTTGTCACTTCAGCAGAACTATATTGTCACTAACCTTAAACCAGACACCACCATGCCCTACTCACCTCCAGCCTAAGCACACCTTTCAGATCTTTTGATAACACAGTATCTTGCCTAACCTGTTGGTTTTTTCTGTAGATCAAAGAAGTAGAAATGGAGAATAAGTAATAAACAGATGACCAATCTCTTCCCTAGCTTCTCCTTCAGTCACCTTAGGAACAAACTGTGAACAAGAGAGCACCTGGGGGAAATTCACAAGACGTGAAAAGCCTAAACTTCTGACCACCCCCTCACTGCCCCCATCTCAATGATCAACTGAGATTACTATTTTCCCTTTAAAACTTTCATGGCTGAGCAGAATTTCCAGAGATGGTATTTTGGGAACACTGAGTCCAACATCTCCCCCCATTGCCAGCATTCCGATTAAAAAAAAAAAAACAAAAAAAAACTTCCCTTTCCATCAACAGTGCCACTCTCGAGTGTTGATTTTCGAGCAGTGAGTAGTCGGACCACGTTCGATATCAATACTACCACCTTGTGTCTGGGTGACAAGGGCGTGTACGCAGTGCTCAGTGGGGGGCCCTTTCAGCCATCGGTTCTAGGAACCCCGAGCCTCCCCCATCCTCCCATCACACCCCAGATATGCCTTTGCTAATTTTCTTTACTGAAGGAGCAGCAGTTCCTCTTGCTTGATCCTCTTCTCTTCACTCATCAGTTTAGGTACCACTTGAGGTATTTCAGAGGGACAGAACCTTCCAAACAAGAAGTCAAGACCATCACACTGAGTTTTATTATACTTAGAGGGGCCAGACCAAACACTCAACACAACAGGAGTCCTGGGAAATCTCACGTGGCAGAGGGGATACAAAGATGAATGAATCACTCTGGTCTTATCAGCATGCCATTAACATCTTTAGCAGGGGACATGGGATAAGGAAAAAAACAATAATTTTACGTAGAAAGAGATAAATGTGGAAACCCAGAAACCAAACAGGCTCAGAGCTTCAGAGAGCAGAATGTGATAACCCACAGTCCAGAGTGACAGGGAGGACGATCTCAGCCCACCTTGAAGGGCTGGCAGGGTCTGCAAGGGCAGAGATTAAGGACAGAGTGTTCCAGGTGGAAAAGAGGGCCCGGGTACTTGCTCAGGTCAGCAAGCAGAAGTCACAGAAAGCGCATCTGGGGTTGACATTCAGAGGGGAGAGGGCAGAACAGCTGCACTGGTGGTTCGTCTCCCAGACCTCCGCATCAGAAGGTATACGGCTGCTACCCCGGCCCTCCCTCTGCTACGTTATGCAGCTCTGCCCCCATCACCCCCGCCACCCGGCCACCTGGCCACCCTCCATCCCCACCCCTACCCCCGTGGGACTTCCCACATGTCTCTGCCATCCAGTAACTAAAGGGAGAACACGGTGCAGCAGGGTCCAGGGTCCAGTGTCCAGTGCCCATTCTGTTGAGGCCATGCCCACACCACACCACACCACACCCGTGGTGAGAGGTCTGTGCCTTTCTTCAGTGTGCTCAGGCTGGCTAACAAAGACCACGCAAAGGAAAGGAATATAAATGAGGCTGGAAACACCTACCCAGCCACATCTAAAGGCGTTTTAATAGAAAGCTGGTTCAGAAATTCAGACTTGCTTCTACAGTCCATAAGGAGTACCTGTAAGATTTTGTTTATTTATTAATTCCGTTTTCTTTAGGGAAAATGTAATACATACACATGGTTAAAAAAGTAAGACTATAGAAAACTGTGTTAGGTAACCTTCCACAAACATTATATGAATATTCAAAAGTATGTATTAACTCATCCTGCTTTAATACAAGGAGAAATATATTAATATATACACTATCATGTTCCTTCCCCTTTTTTTCTCAATTGACCAATGTACCTTGGAGTTTGTTCCGTATCAGCAAATATGTACATACCTCATTATTATTAAATACCAGAGGGCATTCTATTCACTATAGAGCTCTACATTTATTTATCTAAGCAGTGCTCTGCTGATGGACAGAGAGGTCGTTACCCACTTTTGCTGTTACAAACAACATGACAGCAAACACCACTCAGTGTTGGTCTTTGCATGCACTTGTCTACGTAAATTTGCAAGTTAAATCCTAGTAGAAGTAGAAATTCTGGGTCAAAGAATATGCACTGTTGAAGGTTCCTGAGTGAAGGGGAGAGACAAGAAAACCAAGGGGGACAGGATTAGAGACATTTGTGTGTCAAGGTGGGCAAATTAGATGGAGGCGTATAAATGATTCAAAGAAGGGAGATGATGGAGAAAAGCCACGTAGGAGGCTGTAGCCATGCACAGGGGAGAGGACCTGACTGAGGCCGAGGACAGAGGGAAAGGAGGGATGTAATGTACAACATGGTACATGTAACTAACACTGCTGCATATTATATAGGACAGCTGTTAAGAGAGTAAATCCTAAAAATTCTCATCCTAGAAAAAAAATTTTTTTCTGTTTCTTTAATTTTGAGATAATAGACGTTCACTCAACTTACTGTGATAATCACTTCATGATGTGTGTAAATGAAATCCTATGCTGTACACCTGAAATATATACAGTGCTGTATGTCAACTATATCTCAATAAAACTGGAAGAACAAAAGAAGATGTATCCAAAAATTGTAAAGAAAAAAAGTATTCCAGGCCATTAACAAAGATTTTATTTTTGGATTTTGTGACGTTTGTGGTCTTGTCAACTTCTAAAAATTTGTAATTCATTGTGATTTCTTTTCTCATTCTAAATAAATATTCACATATGTATCTTAAGAAAAAATTTTTTCATAATATAAATGAAGTTATTTACAAAACAGAAAGAGACTCACAGACATAGGAAGCAAACTTACAGTTACCAAAGAGGAAGGGAGGGAGGAATAAATTAGGAGTCTGGGTTTAGCAGATACAAACTACTGTATATAAAACAGATAAACAACAAGGTCCTACTGTATATACAGGGAACTATATTCAATATCTTATAATAACTCATAATGAAAAAAATATGGAAAAGAACATATACATATATGTATAGCTAAATAACTATGCTTCATGCCAGAAATTAACACAACATTGTAAGTCAACTAAACTTCAATTTAAAAAAAATGTTTTTTAAAGAAGAAGAGCAGGAAAAGGATTTCAGGACCAGTGCAGGAGGGCCTGGAAAGCAAACAAAACCCTCAGCATAAGGAGCATTGTCCTAAAAGGAGGAGAGCTCCATGCTGTCTGTGGTGATGGCGAGAGTCTATGGCCCACCTGGATGTACTTAATGAACTGTGGCTGGGATCAGACAGGACCACCCACAGAGAGAAGGGCAGGGAATGGTAAGCCACTCCTTTTGGATCACCAACATCTGCAGACAGAGAGGGCAGAGGCAAAAAGCACAATGGTGTGTCGTGAACGCCAACAGAGGGCTGAGTCAAGTAGAAAGTAGCCTGGGGGGGAGAGAAGCCCACAGCAGAGGAGCAAAGGGACCATGTGGCAGTCTGGCCCCATCTTTCAACACAAGTGAAAAAGACACCAAAGGAACCCAAGAAAGCAAGGCTGAAGCTGCATTCAATCAAGCTGGCACTGAGCAGAATGGACACAGGGTTGAAGAGGAACAGGAAAATGAGATTTTTCTTAGGAAAATAGGAAGACAGGTCAAAGTTCACAAGCTGAAGATAAGTCTTAACTGAAGAGTAGAGAACTGAAGAAAGATAGAGGAGAAAATTGTCATGGCAAAATCTCAGGACCCCCATACCTCATTATGACTGGTACGAGAGTCTGATCATCTTAAAATCAGCCCACTGTCTCACTGCTTACACACTGCCACATTTTCTTATATTTGTGATTTCTGGTTCCAACTCCAATTTCCCATTTTCAGGTAGCCTTTTGCTTCCACTGGAGATGCTATGAGCTACTAATCCCCCAGTGGTGTTTCTGCAACAAGACAAGTTTCTAAGAAGCTCCCAGCAAAATGTCACTCACACTAGCTGCCATGTAAATGTGCTGTATTTGTGTATAATCTTGTCTCTTTTGCCCGGTTATAGCAAACTGTCTGCTAAATCAGAAATAAAGATCTAGAAAATGCCACAAAAACAAGCAGCAATGCAAAAGATGGCATATAACCCTTCCCAAGACTTTGGGTATTGCATACTGTCCAAATTACTGTTGGAATGAAATGAAAATTATTTTTTTCTGAATATGCTCCATGTCTCCTAGGAAAGGAAAACATTAATGTCTCTTTGGCTTATTCCTTTACTATCAAGTCAGTAACATCAGTAAATTCAGCAAATTACTTCTTTTGGATATTAAATCATCTTCTTACTTCTCTCTCAAATGCAAACAGTGCCTACAATTCAAATTTCATTAAAAGAACCAGTTTTCCCAGGTTGTAGGTTACCCAAGAATTTGGTTCCCTTTACTGCTGCTTCTGTTTACCAGTAATGTAGCTCCAATTTTTACCAATTCTGCAACCAGTACTCAGGCAAAGGTTAAAACTCAAGCCAATAAAATGGGACATGAAATGCAAAATCAAAAGGTAAAATTATAAATAGTCCCAAAGATAGAAAAAGGAAGAAGAATTCTTACAGACAACTGGGTAAAGATGGCAGAGCCTAAGGACGAGCATTCCTTCCCTTCAATAATACTTAACAAAATGATGAAAAATAGGAGCCTGAAAAAGCAATAAAAAAGAAGGGGGCAGGGAGGAGAAAAGAAAAAGGAAATGGTAAATTTACAAAAAAGAAAATGCTTTCTTTTCAGTACGGCAACATATTGAAATTCTTACCAACACCCATCAATTCAGAGAAGCAAAATGAGGAAATGGGTAATAGCCTAGAAATGTCAAGCAAAACGGCATTGGCAGGGACGGTCTTAACCATCACTGCAGTGTCTCTAGATCTTACTGGAGGTCAGGAAAACTGCCAGAGCTTTTTATTTGGGAAGCTCCATGTGAACCAGGGAAATGTTTCCAACCCTGAGTGTAGCCCCCACCTCATGGGAACAAAATCCTTCTGAAGAATAAATCTCCAGGCCCAGATAATTTAACTAGCAAATTCTACCAAAATTGGGAGAAATCACTCCAATTCCACGCAAAGACTTCTAGAAAATAGAAGAGGGAAAACTCCCCAACTTATTTCATATTACCCTGATACCAACCAAAGAAAGTATAAAAGAGAAAACTACAGATCAATACCTTCATGAACACAGATGCAAAAATTCTCAACAAAATACTAGTGGGGAAAAAAAAAAAATCCAGTTACACAAAAAAAAAAAAAAAAAAAAAACCACCACCACCAACAAAAACCCCAAAAAACATCATGGACAAGTGAGGTTCATCCCAGGAATGCCAGACTGGTTCAATATTCAAAAATCAGATCAGAGTAATCTAACATATTGACTATTAAAAAAAAGAAAAAAATCAT
Source organism: Camelus dromedarius (assembly GCF_036321535.1). Lineage (NCBI taxonomy): Eukaryota > Metazoa > Chordata > Mammalia > Artiodactyla > Camelidae > Camelus > Camelus dromedarius. Next base: position 17,680,578 of record NC_087439.1, read on the forward strand.
GACCACATTAATTGACAATTGTGAAAATTCAATATCCGTTCATGTCAAAAAAAAAAAAACTCTCGGCAAACTACAAATTGAAGGGAATGTTTACTCTCAACACTCCTATTCTATATTGTACTAGAAGTCTCAGCCAGTGTAATCAGGCAAGAAAAAAAAATAATGGCAAATAGACTGGAAAGAAAGAAAGAAAACTGTCTATTTGCAGATGACATTCATTGTCCACAGAGAAAATCTCAAAGAATCTACAAAACAGAAAAAAAAAAAACTCAAGTAAGAGGTAAAGTTAGCAAGGATATAGGATACAAGACCAATACACAAAAATGAACCATTTTTTGTGCACTGACAATGTATAACTGGAAATCATTTTTTTAATACTTATAATAGCTCCAAAAAATTTAATACAGGTAAAGTTAATAAAACATGTATAGTAACAGAATATTAAAAAGTACAAAACACTAATGAAAGAAGCCAAAGAACTAAATAAATGGAGAGACATTCTGTATCCATGAATTGAAAGAGTAAACATAGTAAAGATGCAAACTAATCTGTAGATTTAACACAATTCCAGTCAAATCTCAGCAGGACTTTTTTCTAGATGTAGATAGATCCTAAAATTCACTTAGAAAGGCAAAGGAACTAGCTAAAACAATTTTGAAAGAAAAATACAATGTTAAAGGAATTGCACTACTCTATTTGTAAACTTGCTATAGAGCTATAGTAACTAAGACAGTATGGCATTAGCAAATGGATAGACAAGTAGGCCAAATGGAACAGAACAGAGTCCAGAAACAGACCTACACAAATACGGCCATCTGATCTTGTACAAAGGTATAAAAGCAATTCAATAAAGAAAAGATGGTCTTTTCAACAAATGATGTTGGAATAATTGCTCATTCATATGCCAAAAAAAAAAAAAAAAACACCCCACAACCTACACCTCACACATTATACAAAAACTTAATTCAAAATGGATCCTAGCTCTAAACGTAAAACATAAAACTATCAAAATTTTAGCGGAAAACATAGGGGAAATCTTTGCAGACTTGGGTTAGCCAAGGAGTTCTTAGATATGCCACCAAAAGCATGATTCATAAAAGAAAAAATTGATAAACTATCTTTATTAAAAGCATTTTTCTGCAAAGATACTATAAAGACAATGAAAAAAAAGCTACAGACTGAGAGCATATTTTCAAATTATGTATCAAACAAGACTTCTATCCAGAATATATTTAAAAAAAAAACTCTCTGAATTCAACTGTAATAAAAAAAAATCTATTTTTTAAAATGAGTTAAATACTTCAAAAGACACTTCAATAAAGAGGATATAGAGACAGGAAATAATCATTACATATTAGGAAAATGAAAATTAGAACCTTGATAAGATATCACTTCATACCTCTCAGAACGGCATAAATAAATGCTGCTTATACCAAGTGCTTCCAAGGATATGGAACAACTGAAACTCTTGAAAATGTAGGGCTACAAAATGATACAACCACTCTGGAAAACAGGTTGACAGATTCTTAGAAAGTTAAACATGAACTTGCCATATGGCCCAACAAGCCTGTCCGTAAGCATTTACCCTCAGGCCAAACCCAGCAGTGGTCCAAATTCAACCAGACTCCTGTGTTTTTGTATTGGTCGTGGCTGCTTTCTGCAACAACAGCAGAGTTGAATACTTGCAACAGAAACCGCACAGCCTACAATTCCAAAAATATTCACTATCTGGTCCTTAACAGAAAAAGTCTGCCAGCATCTGCCCAGAGAAAAGAAAACTTTGACTGACCAAAAAACCTGTATACAGATGTTCACAGCCACTTTAGTCGTAATTGTCAACAACTGGAACCAGCCCAAATATCTGTCCTTCAACAGGTTCATGGAAAAATAAACTGTTAACATCCAAATAATGGTATACTAATCAATAACACATAGGAAGAAACTGTTTATACACACAACATTTGGATGAATCTAAAAGGTATTAAGTTGAATGAAAGAAACCAGGTCTCAAAAAGCTACACACTGTACAATTCGATTGTATGACATCCTCAAAAAGACAAAGCTATAGTGACAAAGAACAGACTGGTGGTTGCCAGCGTTTAGGTGTGAGAAGTAAGTACAGAGGGAGTTTTTTGGGGAGTAATAAAACTGTTCTGTATCCTGATTATGGTTTTAATCAGGATACATGTGTTAAAAGTCATAGTACTATATACACCAAAAGCAATGTCAGTTTTACTCTATGTTAATTTAGAAAGTAAATTTTAAAAAGATAAGTTGGCCTCTAATATTATGAGTCTCCTGTAGGTTTATTCATTTCTAGGATGTGAAGATTAATATACATAACATAGCCTCGATGTGCAATCATGTAGAACAGCTTTTTTGGTGTTCATTTGTTTGTTTTCAGCTTCAATCCCTACTCTGCTTCTTTCAATTAAATGAAAACCCTGGGCCAATAGAAGGAGTCTGGGCACTTGAACACATTGTGTTTGGATTCATGAAGCCACACCAGAAACTGTTCCAGGAGACCCCATGATAACTCATACTTAGAAACAATTCATCCTCACAAATTTGCATCCTCCTGGAGTTGTGTAATTGCTAGAGGCAAATCAGCTACATTTTATTCCCAATTTAGGTCCTTATTTGCGATTTCTTAGAAAGTTCTGTCAACCCTGACAAAAAAGCACAGTGTAAATTTCCAGCTTGAGAAAGAAAAGGAAGACGTTGGACTTGTCTCAGAAAAGCAGACCTGACTACAATCAGTTGTGTGTTCTTGGCCAAATCATTCAACCTCTCCGGGCCTCAACTTCCTCATTCACAAAAGACCCCCAATCTCCTTTACATTCTTTTGCAACTCCAATTGAGTTTGTTATTATTATCCATTAACTCTTTAATCAGAATGCCTAGGAAGCACATTTATTCAGCACTGAAAAGAAAACTGATGAAGAGGAAGCAATTTATGCACAAAACAAAATCATAAAAGAAACATTCTCAGTCTTCTTATGAAATTTAAACAAGAAAACTTTTGATTTCCCCTCAGCATCCCTCATCTCTCAAACAGAGCTAGAATCTTAGTTTCTGAATGTCCTACCAACCTCTAAAATCACCTGTGGAGGAATCTCTTCAATGACCCCTGAGCACTCAGGACAGTGGGAATTACACATAGACTCTCATTCTATCTGGATGGTACATTAGGCAGCCAAGTTCAATGTAAACTATGGAAGTTAGAGACAAGGTCTTCCTGACACCACTGATTGAAGATTTACGTTCTCTATACCCAAGAGACATTAAGAAAATAGCCAACACATCAAACACACATTGCCTACCACCACTTTTGAGTATTTGGAAAATCTACTGATGAGTAAAGAAGACATAGATTAATGCTCTGAAGAAGAACCACCGTCCAGCTGACAACAACTATTACTGTATTTACATTTCTATTTGAATTGTACACTCAAAGACGTAAAAGGAAAAGACGACAATCTCACAGAAACATAACTAGTCAATCTGTGTAAACGTTGCTGCTTCTAATTATAACAGGTTTTCTGACATGGGTAGCATGATTCACGGTGCTAAGAACCTGCTTCCTGCCAACAGTATTAAATTATGATATATCTTATATCCACTTGGCCCTTGCTAATAAGGGACATAAATGATTCTCTTCAATCGGAAGTAAACACTTCCTCAGGGTATTACTACAGTTGATGGCTGATGATTAAAAACATCTATGGTGCTGTGGAATCATTTCAACCACTAAGGGACTGTTACAGATACATTTACTTGTAGTGGGAAAAATGAAGAAGAAAAATAGAACTGAATGTCAGAACTCTGCAGACATAATTCTCTAACTGATGACATATCAAAGAAAACTCTACATATTTGAGTCTATCAAAGTAAAAAAGTTGGTGCAACAAAATAAGAGGCAAAAAGGTTGATGAAAAGATTTACATGAAATATAAAAAAGTATGATATCTATAATACATAAAATTCTCAAACTTGTTTAAAAAAAAAACACCAAAGCTTTAAGAAACAAATGAACAAAATGCATGCGCACAATTCACAGAGAAGGAAATAAACACTTGCAAAGTTCAGTCTCAACTAATACTCAAAACCTGAGGGATTCTCATGCTTAGTAGGGCACAAACACTCACCCTCTCTCTACCTTCCTCGTGCCCCAGGTCTCAGGACAAATACCAGTGACCAATACACTTTCAAAGTGCTAGCGACATGGGAAATGTTTATAATCCCTTCTGCAAACAACAGTGCAATGTAACCCATGGAAGCATTCTCTATCATCGTGGAAAGGTGGAATTTAAAAGCATTACAACTGGGTAATGTTTAGGTACTGTATTGGCTGGAAGATGCCAATCTTAAACAGAAATGTGGATAAATGTGTATGATGATTAAAAACCTGCAAGTACACCAGAATTACATTAAATTACAGGCACATATTTTAATAACTGAAAATTTGAAATCACTTAAACGTCAACCAATATTAGAATGGGTAAAATACCATAAGATATGACCATAGAACACTATGCAGCCATGATCAAGAACACAGTAGGTCTGCATGTTGGTAGCAGGCAAAGATGTCCAACGAATATTATCAAGAGAAATAAAAGGAAGGTGTAGGGCAATATGCACAGTCTGATCATATTTTTGTGTAGAAAAAGCTCTGTATATCATTTATTTTGTATAAGTATATGCATTAAAAACCTGGAATTATTTATTTGAAACATTAACACTTAAAAATGCGCTTGGAAACTTTAACTTTTAACTTACTCCCTTCTCCATCATATGTATTTTTAACAACCTAAATTACTTTCAAATATTAAAAAAATTGATTGTATATTCAAAATCAAACTACAATAAGTGAAAAATTAATACAATGTTGAAGCAATGAAATTATAGGTGAGCCTATAACTGAAGAGTGAAAGGATTATGTCTAAATAAAAGCTTATTTAGCTGTGAGAATTAAATATTTCATTGTTACTTCTGCTCACTGGCAGGCTGTCAGCCATCCACATGCAGATTCCTGCAGATTTCAGGAAGCTTCTGTGCTATGCAGGTGAAAGGCTGTGTGTGGACACAAAGCAACACCCCCAAAACATCAGCAGAACCTGCAGAAAGAAAACCACTAAGAACAAATTCAGCCATTTTTACTGTTCCAACTGAACAGCTCAGAGGTCAGAAAAACCTAGTTTTCAAGTAAGCATTCTGTTTGCGTCAGAAGACAAAAGCAATATGAAAGGTCTTTGTGTTTAGTTTTGTTTAAATGGTAAGTTCTCCTCCAAGCATGATACAGAAAGGCAGTCAATGGATTAATCTGAAAAACTATATATTTGTACTGTTTCCAGAACAAATGTCCCAGCCTTGACCTGAGTACTGACATGAGCAAAATAACTGTCATGGTAATGGAGGAAAAGCAGAATGCGCATTCCAAAGCAGGAGAGAACATAAAAATCACTTGCGTTCTTACGAAGCTCTGGTTCACAAAGAAGTTTCAAATATTTCAAAAAGAATAAGGACAACAGCCTTTAAAGTCTGAGAGTGGAGAAGACAATGGAGGCCCCCCTCCTCCCTGCCATACTGAGCAGACCCTGTAACAAACCCCTCAGGACCTGGCACGAGGACTGATGCAGCTCCGGGTGTGCCCCCTCCCCGCCACGCCAGGAACAGCAGGGATGGGCAGGGAACCTGCACCCTGGCGGGGCGCACCACCCACTGCGGGCATGTGAGCTAATTCATTCCACGAACATTTGCCAAGTGCCTTCTACTTGTTCTAAGCTTTGAGGATGCCCTGGTGGAAGAGAAAGACAAGTCCCCGCCACTGAGCTCACATTCAAGCAAGGGAAACAAACAGTTAAAAAGTCAACAAAGACAGGAAAAAATTTTGACATGACATCTAACTTAAGAAGAAAATCGGTGATTTGATCAAGTAATATAGGCCAGAGGGTGCTACCTGAGACGGGGATTAGGGAAAGCCTCTCTGCAGGTGGGACATTAGAGGCGAGACCTGAGTGAGGCATCTGGGTGTGTTGAAGGACCAAGGGAGTCAGCTGTAGTCAGAAGGGGATGAGTCATAGGAAGGGTTCAATCGAGGTCCAGAGGGTAGGCAGGGTCAGACCACTCTAGACCTGGGGGCCATGGGGAAAAGTTTAGATTTCCATTTAAGAGCAATGGCAGATTTTAAAGAGAGTGTGAGGATTTAGTTTATAATTCAAAGAAAATGATCTATCTGCTATGGAAGGGGAGAGGTAAGCCAGCTTGGAGGTGACTGGAAATAGAGCTTCTCGGAGGCCACTGGAATGGTCCCTGCAAGGGATGACGGTGACCCAAAGCAGCAGAGATGGCGAGGACTGGGCAGACTGGAGGCACACTTTGAATCACTGCTAATGGAATTCACAGAGGAACTGGTACAGGGATAACAAAAAAGAGTAAATCAAGAATGTCACAGGTGGTATCTAAAACGTTACTTTGAAAGGAATTGTTCTCGTTTAAAACAATTTGTTTTGCTCAGACCAAAACAGTTCCTTTCCCGGTCGCAAAATCAGAAGCACATCCTTAAAGACATCTCTCTGGGGTGGTACAGATTTGCCTGATCTTCCAAACATGTTCACCTGGTAACCCACGGCCAGGGTTTAGGGGCCAGCGCATGGCAGAGAGAAGCAAGAGAAACCCGGTCGTGAAATAAATCCGTGTCAGACCCTCACGAGCTCTGCACTGTATTATTATTTTTTTAATCTTTTTTTAAATCAATTTTTAAACTTATTTTTATTTATTTTGGAGTTTTGTTTTGTTTTGAGGGAGGAGGTAATTAGGTTTATTTCTTTCTTTCTAGAGGAGGTACTGGGGATTGAACCCAGGACCTTGTGCATGGTAGGCATGCTCTCTGCCACTTGAGCTATATCCTCCCCCACCCAGCTCCACACTTGAAACAGCTGAGTCAGGTGGGCCCGTGCACGCGGGTGGCACAGCTGAAGACCTCCAAAACAATGCCCGGTGCCTTACTGTGTGTGTGACAGAGAGAGAGAAGTAGTATTTTCCTGACAGTTCAGAAACGAAAGGAGACCCTGGGGAAAAGTACTTTCACGTAGCAAGGCATCATTTTCACCATGTATTTATTCACAGGAGAACTTATTTCACTTAACTAGCAAGTGAAATCTGCAGCCACCTTCACGTTTCAGAACAATGGCTTCCCAAGGCAGCAGAGCATCATTCCTAAGTGTTCCTTTACAGCAGGTCTATGTGGCGCTCAGGCAAGCAGATCTGAAGGCTTAACTTTATGGCTCCTTAATTTTTCAGGTGGGGAACGGCAACATTTGTTAAGTCTCAGGAGTCTTAATGATGACTTCCAGGAGCCACTCACAATACAAAACCCATTTAGAGGCTCATTCTCTAGAATAAAGACCAATTTAATTTTTTTTTTCATTCAGCCATTAAGTGAATGTATGCACAGCTCACAAACTTCCACAGTCTTGGAAAAACATTTTGCCAATCCAAGATTAGGAGCCTGAAGGCTCTGCATATTTCCTGGAGAATTTATGTGGTTTTTAAAAGAGTGCTTCCCACCCCTCCCCAGTGGAATCAGAATTGGAAATGAGTAATAAAATTTTTCACAGTCTTCCACGGAAGTATTCACGGATTTACTACTTTTTATTCATTCACTTTCTACCCTGGGAACCAACGTGCAAACATAGTATACAGTTTCTCCTTCTTTAAGATGGATATTTGAACTGGCTGGTGTGTGATCTCTTTGCATATAAAGATGTAAGGAAAGGTATAATAAAAGGACTAAAAAGATACATGCCAAACTCATAAAAGTGGGTATCTTCAGATACACTGGAGGCCAGGCCAGAAAGGGGATATTGATCAAAAATTACTTTGTGTGTAATGTTCTGTTCATAAGATAATTTTTCTTACAATTTTAATTTCTGCATGCATACAGAAAAAAAGACCAGCTGTAAATACAACTAAAATGTTAACAGTGACTCATTCTGAGATTTGAGAAGTGACTAATTATTCTTCTCCTCCTTCAGATTTATCTCCTTAGGAAAGAAGAGAAGGAGAGGAGGCATAATTTATTTGTTTTAATCTCTCAGCATCGCTGACCTGAAATCCACCAGAATCCCTGAGACTTAATCAGGTCATGGGCTTCACAAGAATGAGGGAAAGCAAGGAGCTTTTCAAGACCTCTCGTTACACTTAATACCTAATGACCAAGTTACAGTGTCTCTCTGTGCCACGCCTGGCAGACTTGGGGGCCTGGTGCTGACGGTATCCTCCTCCTGGTCACCACTGACCGCCTGGCTTGATTCAGGCACCCACCACAGACCAATCAGACCGTCTGGCCCAGAAACCCTGAACTGGATCTGCAGGGCCATTCCGTCTCTGTATGAATAGCCCTCTCTCGTGGGCAACCATACGTGGTTGGCCCTGTGGCCTGGGGAGTGAAGAAAGCCCAGCTGCAGAGAAAGAGGAATTAATCCCACCGGGGAGAGGCGCAGAGGTGGGGGTGCTCGCTGGTGTCCTAGTGGCTTTCTCGGGCCTGGTGACAGTGCCAGCCCAGAGCTCCAGGCCCCCTTCCTGTAGGAATAAACATTGGGACTAAGCCCTGATTTTGGTTTAAGACCACTCAGGCTGGTTTCTGGTCCTTAGAAATTTCTTAGTCCTAATAGTTCCAAGCCTGCTGGGTGGCCCCTAAGGTTCTTGGTCTGGTTAGTGAAGCAATCCTGCCAGAATGGATTCAGCAAAGGTCCCAGAAGCTCATCAGATGCAAAATTCCTCATTAACTTTTTGCTACTTCCTAAAAAGTCAACAATAATAAGCCCTGTGGGAGCTGCAGGCTTTGGCTATGTGGGCCATGCCGCATTAGGTTCTGAGATGAATCTGGAGAGTGATGACTTAGATGCTGTGGTCAAGTGCTCTAAGTATGTACACCACAGGTCGCTTTCTGTCTGACTGTCCCTGCTTCGGTCTCAATCTGAAGCATCATCAAGAGGACTGCGCTGATCCTCTTTACGTTGGGCAGGGATGCTGGAGGCTCTGCACACGCCCTCCAAATCTCCCTACACCTCCCTTCCACCCTGCAAGGTAGGAACTGCCTCCATCCCACAGGTGACGGGGGAGGTGCTGTGACAGCAGGCAACATGCCCAGGCTGCCCGGCTAGAATGTGGCAAAATCAGGACTCTCACCACCTGAGTCTGGCCCTTTCCACTACACCTGCTCTTTCTCAGAGGCTCCAGAATCCCTTCGGCCACTGACAGGTGAACAGCCAACCTGGCCAACCTGCTGACCCTCAGTAACCCTACACTCACGGCCTTGCCTGCAGGGCCCAAACAATGTCACCTCCCCCATTTCTGTTCCATGGCTCCCCTCTCCTCCTCCCTGTATCATGGCATTTTTAGCTAGACCACGTGCCCCTCTCCTGCTTCATAAACTCCAGGTCTGGAGTTCTCAGACCTGCTTCCCTGGTAAGCAGCCAAGACAGGCTTTCATCATGGCTCCTGCATCTTAATTCTCCTTACCACTCACATCCTCATGGAAATCAATAAGGAGCCACAATAAGATGCATGTAGTTTTGATGTCCCTTTCCCCAGCCCCTGACTCAGCATGCAGTTTCCAATTACAGGCTGAGCTATGGGAGCTCAGTGTCAACTTCAACGTCCACCAAAATCATCTGGAAGACTTGTTAAAACATAGATGATTGGTCCCATCCCTAGTGTTTCTGACCCTATAGGTCTGGGGTGGGTCAAAGAATTTCCATTTCTAACAAGTTCCCAGTGTGACAGGCTGAATAATGGCCCCCCAAACACATCCAGGTCCTAATTCCTGGAACCTGGAAATGTTACCTTATATGGCAACAGGGACTTTGCAGATATGATTCAGTTAGGGATCCTGAGATGGGGAAATCATTCTGGATTGTCTGGTGGGCCATAAATGTACTGTTCAGGGTCCTGAAGAGAGGCAAGCAGCGGAAGAGTCAAGACAGAATGGGAGAAGGCAATCTGACAATGAGGAACAGAGACTAGAATAATGTGTCCACCAGCCAAGGGATGTTGGCAGCCACCAGAAAAGGCAAGAATGGATTCTCCACTGGAACTTCCAGAAGGAACCAGTCCTACTGATAGCTTGATTTTAGCATCATAAGACTCAGCTCAGACTCCTGGCCTTCAGACTGTAAGAGAACACGTTTCTGTTTTATTTTGTTTTGTTTTAAGCCACTACATTTTGGTAGTTTGTAACAAGAACACGGGAAATTAACACAGCAGTGAAGCTGCTGTCGCTGGTAGGGACCCACACTTTGAGAACTCTACACTCCAGCTCTCCCCGGCCACACTTAATGCCACTTTGAGGAACGGTCAGTCCCCTGGACGATCTGATGATGACTCTAAACAGTGTACTACAAGGTGAGGACATCACATCCACCCGCTCCCTTCTCTTTAACTCAGACAGTGGGAAAGAGCACAGCAAAGTGGTTACAGAGCCCACTTCAAAACCTGACTCCCCACTGTAGTCTAGTCGGTCCCTTAACCTCTCTGTGCCTTGGTTTCCACATCTATAACTCGGGGACACCACCAGCCTCTGTTGAGGATTAAAGCACCACCATCAAAAGCATTAAAGAGATGATGAGTGTTAAGTTCTGCCTGGCTCATGGAAGGCACGCGCCAAACATCTACGACTGTTATTATTAATTTTTGTGACTTGAAACTGCTTTTAAAGTAGCTGAATGGATATGCCCCTCTCTGACCTACAGACGCCTCCTTCTTGAGGGCGATGTGTTTACTGAAACATCCCCAAGCAGCTCCCGCTAAGATATCATCCTGTTATCTATAAATGATCAGAAATAGCAACAAACAAGAATAAGAAGTTTTTCAAGAAGCCAGTCCCTCTACTCTGCCCACCCAACTCCTCCATCACCGAGCCCCTGCCTAGTTTCATCTCTCTGACCCAATTTCTCACCACTCAGTCTCACCCACATAGACCATTGACTCCAAACTCATTAAACTACTGACTCAGAGTCCACTCTGGTTCCTGCCTCCACTGGTGCCACCTCCTCTGCCTTGAAAGCCCTGCTCTGGCCCCCACCTTCTCCACCTTCAGCACAGCCACGAGAGGCTGACCTTCTGCAGGGAGGACCCCCCCCCCCGCAGTGCCTGGTGGGTGGCAGAAGTCTGGCTCTCCGAGTTCTGGAATAAGTGGAGGAATGCAACTCAGAAGCATCACCATCCAGAGGGTGGACTCTCACTTAAGGCTACGGACAGGGACTCTGGAGCCAGACTTCCTGGGTTCAAAACCCCGCTCCACCACTTCCTCATTTTACAACCTTGGACTAGTTACATCCGTTCCTCGTCTATAAAAAAGGAGATTACAAGAGTATCAGGATTTTATGTGGATTCAGTGAGACAACCCATGTAACAAGCGATGGCTAGCCCACAGTAGGTGTCCAGTAAACGGAAACTGTTACCAGAACTTACATAATCTGATGGTTCTCCTTCAGAGATGCCACCTTGGGAGGCTATGCTCTTTTCTATCAAAGCTTCCACTCCTCAGAACATCACTGAAGCCCCTCTGTGATGCTGTGCCTTTCAGAACCAGAGGATCAGCCTCGCTGGGAAACTCCATTCAGCACCCACGACAGCTCCTCCTTGGCCAGTAGGACAACCTAGTGCTTGAACATCCTCATTCACCAAATTGGCTCAAAGTATCTAGTGACACCCAAAATCAAATCTGTACCCAGTGAAGTGCTCCTTCTGAGGATAATCAAAAATAATAAAGTGGCAGAGGCTGCTAGCCATCCTGCGATATGTATTCCTCCCTTTCATCTGTAGGAATAGAAGCCCAGTTTTAAGCTGGGCACACGGTACCCAAAAGACTTCGTACCCAGAAGACTTCATATCCAGTGTTCCTGGTAGCTGAGGATGGCCGTGTGAGGACGTTCTGGCCTGTGAGATCCAAGTGTGGCCTGTATCTTCTGGTGTTTCCCCTGCAGAGAAAGGACAAACCTTCTCTTCCCCCATTTCCTTTCACACTGATTGGCACATGGACATGAAACGTAGAATGTGGAAACCTCTTCTAATCACGTGGATGCGATGAACGTACTAGAGAAAGCAGAGCAGAAAGAAAGGACACAGCACCTCTGATACTAAAGCGCCAGCACAGCAGCCCTGGACTCCTTATGCTGGGCGGCATGTTCAAGCCACGACTACCTGGAGTCTCTTCCAGCAACCGAACTTATATCCCGACTAATTTGAACACGTAACAGCTTCTAAAGGTGTCTGTAAAAGAAAAGTTTAAAATATATCTCAAGCAAGGAAAACATTCTGTGAACTTTCCCAAAGTGACTACTTAGAAGGGAACATTCATTTAGCTAGAGTATTAGAGTGCTGTTTGTTTAATGAGTCACACAGCATGCAGTTAATCATTGCATCTCCTGAGATGGGAAGAAAAACCAATCCATCGTTTAAATCCAGCAATATCGCCCAAACACATTTGGTGACATTTACAATGTTTTCTATGAACAAAATTTTTGAAGCACACAGTTGGGACAATATGGACCATCCTAACGGACAAAGCTCCAGACCAGCTGCTGGGAGATCTGGGCTGTGGGCCCAGCCCTGCCAAGAGCAGCAAAACCTGCTCGGCCTTGCTTTCTACATCTGGAAAACAGAGGCTGAGAGACTCAGAAGGGGCCAGGGACCAAAACCCTACAACCAAAGGAAGAAACGGCCCCAAAGTAGCCACTGGAAGGCAAATAAATCTACTAAGGACAGAAAATAAAAAACCTGAACCCCAAAAGAATAGCCCATCAGACCTATAACCAACCCACTACCATGATGCCATTTGTCCCCAGTCAGCATACAACCCTCCCCTGGAACAAGCCAAGACTTTCCACATGTGCTCACTACTGGCCTCATCTTCCTCTCACAGAGGTACTCAGACGGGGCGAGGGGCGGGGGGGTGAGGTGTGGTCTACAAAGTCTGTTTTTTTTTCCCCCTTTTTTTAAAAAAATTTAAGTTGTGTCAAATTCCAGTGTAGAGCACAATTTTTCAGTTATACATGAACATACATATATTCATTGTCACATTTTTTTTTGCTGTGAGCTACCACAAGATCTTGTATATATTTCCCTGTGCTATACAGTATAATCTTGTTTGTCTATTCTACATATGCCTGTCAGTATCTACAAATTTTGAAATCCCAGTCTGTCCCTTTCACCTCCTCCCCCTTAGCAACCACAAGTTTGTATTCTATGTCTATGAGTCTGTTTCTGTTTTGTATTTTTGTTTTTTGTTTTGTCTTGGTTTTTTTAGATTCTGCATATGAGCAATCTCATATGGTATTTTTCTTTCTCTTTCTCGCTTACTTCACTTAGAATGACATTCTCCAGGAACATCCATGTTGCTGCAGTGGCGTTATGTTGTGAGGTTTTATGTCTGAATAGTATTCCATTGTATAAATATACCTCCTCTTCTTTATCCAGTTATCTGTTGATGGACATTTAGGCTGTTTCCATGTCTTAGCTATTGTAAATAGTGCTGCTATGAACACTGGGGTGCAAGTGTCTTTTTGAAGTAGGGTTCCTTTTGGGTATATGCCCAGGAGCAGGATTCCTGGGTCATATGGTAAGTCTATTCCTAGTCTTTTGAGGAATCTCCATACTGTTTTCCACAGTAGCTGCACCAAACTGCACTCCCACCAACAGTGTTAGGAGGGTTCCCTTTTCTCCACAACCTCTCCAGCATTTATCGTATGTGGACTTTTGAATGATGGCCATTCTGACTGGTGTGAGGTAATACCTCATGGTAGTTTTGATTTGCTTTTCTCTGCTAATTAGTGATATTGAGCATTTTTTCATGTGCCTATTAATCATTTGTATTTCTTCCTTGGAGAATTGCTTGTTTAGGTCTTCTGCCCATACAAAGTCTCTTGATCATTGGTGTTGACATTCTTCCAAACACTGAAACCCCAAATTCAAGCCCCCAAATCAGATAGCAGGTCCTCACTTTTTTTTTTTTTTTTGGTTGTTTTTTACCATTTCTGGTTCCTCTTTTACTATGTTTAAAAAATAGATTGTTAAAAAAAAAAAAGGGGGGGAGGACCCTTTCTCCTCTTCACACCCTATCATGGACTTACATACAGTAAGCACGTAGTTCATTTCTTTTAAATAAACCCAACCACAAAGTAATTTACAATGGGAGGTGAGTGTTGACATCATTTCCTTTTGGAGGCAAGATAAGCCCATGTCTGTTTCACATCTGCGAGGCCAAAATCCACCCATGTGGCCACTTGTCCACTTCAGTTACGAAACTACATCCTTTCCTAAGAGAACTCTCACACCAAGAGATGGACCAGTTCACAGCCTCCAGCATGTGCTACATGAAAGAGACCACTGCCAAGGAGGGAATCAAACAAGAGGCCATGGTGCCCACAGTCACTCCCCAACCACAGACAGCAGCCTCCTGCCCCAGCTTCCCTGCCCCTGGGCTACCTGACCCTTCACTTCTGAAGAACAGGATGAGGGAGTGACTGAAAATCTTTTGATCACTTCCAGGATAAGCTGGCACTATATGGACCAAAATCCTTTCCCAAAGCTAACACTAACCCCTTCTGATGCCCGATCATGTGTTCCTGAATGGCTTCTTCCCCTTGGAAAGTCCCTCCTACCTTGGTCAATGGCCCATGAAGTCTTTTGAAGTCTAGTCCCATCCTGCAGTCATATGGAAAAGAGAAAACAAGAGCCAAGAGCCCTGGCCACCACCACATCCTTTCCTTTTTGCTTTCATGTCTCATCACCTCCAGAGGGAAGAAAGAAACCAGATTCCTAATGAAGATTCTCCAACACTCCAATTCCCAAGCTCACCAGCTGTAACAAGTCAGTTTCCAATGAAATTCCTGGCCAGAGAGTGGAGCAGGCTGCATTTTCCAAAGATGGCTACACCAGTAACTTTCTTATCCCATGGGAGCATCTCACAATGTAATGCTGACACTCACCACCAAGACCCGAGGGAGGGGAGTTGATGGTGCCAAATTCCCTTCCCCAGAACCTGGGCAGAGAGAAGATAGCAGAAGTTCTGAAGCTAAATTATCCAAGGTAAACCAGTTTCCACCAGGTTCTCTTGGGACACACACCTTCAGAGACCTGAGCCAACACAGAAGAAACCTGATGACCTTGATGCCACCGTGCTAGAGAGAGAACGTGGACAGAATACATGGGGATGGAGAGAGGTGTCCAGGGATCCCCACCTGTGCCAGCCCCCAGCTGCTTGAGGGTTTCCTGACCAGGCCTCATATGTGTGTAAGTAGAGAGGCCTTTGAGATGACCAGAACCACAGCCATATCCTCTGACGGCAACCTCACCAGGAACCCCAGGCCAGAACCACACGGCTGAGCTGCTCCCAAATGCCCGACCCCCAAGCACCCTGAGAGCATCAGCATTATTGCTGGTTCTGAGCCACTCCGTTTCTCTGCAGCCACAGTGACTGGAACCCAGGAGCTTCCGTAGACACGGCCCCTTCTCCCAAGATTGCAATTTACCACCTCTGGGGTAGGTTGAGAACATCTTGCCAGTGTTTAATTTCACAACTCAACCTCCTAGTCAGATAAACAGCACTTTTTGAAGACGGGTTTAAATTTTTACTTCAAGATGCTGAGAATTTCACAAGACCGCTTTCAAGGTTACTTGAGAGAACTTGAGGCATCTCGAACTGGGGTGAGGCAATCTCCAAGGCTCAAAGGGCAGGACCCGCCTTCCCAAGGGCAGACCCAGAGCCGGGGGCCTGCAGAGCTGGGCAAAATGTGGGCCCCCCACCCCCTCTTAAGCACTCCTACCCTTACACCAGCCTTCTTCCACTACAGCGGCTCTGACAACCAAGCATCAGGTCCACGTGATAATAAGAAAAACCGGAACAGGACTGGTGACACTCACTGCTTTGGCTAGCGAGTTGCTAGCATCCAGTGGCAATGGGCAGCAGCAGCAGAGGATTGGTCTGGGGAAGAAAGGCTTATTGATGAGCGAAGGCAAGAGCTGGGAAGGAGGGAGAGGGGCATGTCGTGGGAGGCGGCAGCTTCCATTTCAGAAAACCAAAGCCCTTTTCACTGAGTTTGGCTGGAATCTGAGATTCCCCAGTAAGAAGACACCTTTCCATCAAGAGCCAATTACTTGACATTAAAGACCCGATTTAAAAGGACTTTGAAACCAACACTGTGTTAGGCGCTCACATCAACAAATCTGCCCATGGTATTCCGGCTCCTTTCCTTTCTTTCAAGCGCTGACCCCTTCGTCCTCACAGATGACGCGTCCTCACACGAATCTAGGAACTCAGTCCCTGTCCGGGGAAAGGCCTGCCCCCCGGCACATCACAGTTTGCAGAGGCTTCCCTCTGGAGAGGATTTCTCTCCGCCTGTGACGCCATGATTGCAGCCTGAGGGGTGGGACCGCGTCTCCTGTCTTTTCTTACTAGAGCTTCACCGGTCCTCCACAAAGGCTAATAGCAAATGATGCAAAGACTGGCACCAGACCCAAGGCACTCAGGTTCCCAAAGGCCGGGCGCCCTGCCTGCGTTGCAGAATCCTCCTTATCTGCAGAGCCGATTCGGTGGGGCCAAAGACATTCAGCTGATTCTCCTCCGGGGCCAGCCCAAGCGGCTCCATCAGCGAGGAGGCCCATCCCTCTCTGATGCCGGGTCCTGGCGAGTCTCTAGGATCGATCACGGCTACTTCTTCCCAAACTGTTTTGGATCCAGACACAGGTATGCCCTCTCCCGTGTCTGGCATCTCTCTCTCCAGCCTGGTTCAATACACACTATCAATAATTATTTTTTATCTTCATTATCCTCATGTCAGTTACAGTCCATCCACCGCCAGCCTCCATTACTGCCACGAGTCTGATGGATAAAATGGGATTTGGTTTGTAAAAAGTACCTTGTAGATTATAAAACTATGAACAAATTTATAGCTATTGCTACTTGTCCCCCTCCCCTTACAAAAAACCCCTAACCTAGGTCCCTGCTTATTTTAAGGGTTTAGCTCTACTGTTGAGGAACAGAGTGAAGGGTATCAGGTAGAAAGAAATAAAAATGTAGAAATATAGTTCATGAATATCTATACCTCTGTATTCTAGAAATCTCTATGCTTATCTATTGCATAGTATTGACCTCCATTTGGATGTCCCATAGACAATACGAGATGAATATACACAAAACTGAATTTGTCATCTCCCTCCCACCATGACCCCTAAACTTGATCATCATTCTGTATGCCCTAAGTCCACTAATAGGGCCTTCATCCATCCTGAACACAGACAAATTATCCTCCACCCACCTCAATCCAAGGTGTTCCAGTCCTGTCAGGTCAACTCCCTCATCTACTGTAGACCAGTAACGCTGCTCTGTTCCCGCATCTGCCCAACCTCACCATCTGGCTCCCATCACCGTAAGGGCCTCCTAAGGAGGTTTCTGCCTCTACCTGTGTACCCCAAGTCCCACAGGGAACAGTTTTCCAGGGTAAAAATTCAATCATGCCATCACGTCCCTTCTTAGGGTCCTTCAAGGTCCCATCAACCATGGCTGTGGCACTGAACTTCTGGTTCACAAACCCTACTGAAAATCTAATGAACGTCATCAACCCTTCCACAGGAAAATGCAAAACGCCTAAAATTTCACATACAAGGTGAGGTGGTACAAGGAACCCTTGGTGTCCTTCCATCAGCCCAGGATACGGAGACCTGATCCACCAGATCAAGTCCTATTTTATGAGCTCACACAAGCACTTGCTGGTCTGCTGCCGATGAACCTCCACCCTCATGTCTCTTACGAATATATGTATGTATATGCATGACTGGGACATTGTGCTGTACACAAGAAACCGACACATTGTAACTGACAGTGCTTAAATTTGAAAAAAAAGTTCTAGCTGTCTCTGACCCTCAGATCATCCAACACCCCTCATTCGCCATGAGTCCCCGTCTCTTTTCAATACTATAAACCCTTGGAAAAACAAAAAAACTGTGCCACTCATTTCTGTGTCCCTAGGACCTAGTGCTCAGACACAGAAATGGGTTAAACCAAATAAAGTTAAGCTAGCAGTTTGTCTTAAATCATATGGTAGAATAGTGCTCCCCAAAGATATCCATGCCTGATCCCCAGAAACTGTTAAGATGTTACCTTAATGATAAAAAGGGGTTGTGCAGATGTGATTAAGGACGATGAGGATGGGGAATGGGGAGCGCAGCCTGGATCATCCAGGTGAGCCCAGTGTCATCACAAGGGTCTTTACAGGGGAAACAGGCAGACAGGGGGTCAGAGGATGGGATGTGACAATGGAAGCAGAGGTTGAAGTGATGTGACTGCAGAATGACTGGAGGCCTCACAGGGAGAAATGAAAATGCCTCTAGAAACTAGAAAAGGTGAGAAAACAGCGCTGGGGAGACCCAAAGTCAACAGAAGGAATATAGTCCAGCTGACAACTTGATCTTAGTCCTCGGAGGCTGACTTCGAACTTCTGACCTCCAGAACTGTAAGACAATAACTTTTGTGTCATTTTCAAGCAGCTAGCTTTATGGTCATTTGTTGCAGCAGCAGTAGGAGACACACAATTACTACACAGAACTCTGCTGTTGTATATTCTCATTACATCATTGTTTAGAATTCTAAAAAGGTGATTCCTAAGCATCCATCGATAGGGGACCATTTAGTGAAGCACCTCACATCCATTACGAAAGAAAAGGTTGTAAGTTCTCTTTTGGTCATTTGTATGTACACACACAAACACACACTTTTGTCCAGGGCATAAATACTTCCAGATTAAGGGTGTACTTTCTGTATATAACTCAGATCATATTATACACACTACTCTCTAACCTGCCGTTTTCACTTCGTATGTTACCTCAAAGGTATCATCCCAGTTAACACAAAAGTATCTCCGATATCTCTGAGGAGAGGATCAAATGTCAGCTTTTACTTTCTGCATCCTAACTGTATTTTACAATACAAATTATCAAAAAGAAATGTATAAATACATTTCCATTTGAGGGAAAGGCTCAGTTTTAGAAGTTTCATGTCAAAATTTCATTTCGACCATCACACAAAGGAAACAGACCAAATATTAATATAATTTAATGAAACACATTATTCCACTACTTTTCTTATTAATAAAAAGTAAAAGTAATGAACCAATGAAATCTGAAACCACACAGGCATGAAGAGAATTTCATCTGGGTTTAATCTCTACTTGTATCACCTGTGGTTTTCCCAAACCCTCTATTATTACCCCGGTTTCCATCGTGGCTGGCTGTCTAAAGACTAATCTCACTGAGAGATGTTGACAAACTGACGCAGGGCAACAGCAGTCAGATGTGTAGCACTGATTTCTCAGGGGACACATCGGCACAGTTCTTAATGGGGAGGATATGAATAATTCCGATATTTCCTGTCTGGAAAAAATGACTTTTAAATATCTGAGCCTAAATCAGACTGAATTAATTAAAGGAGATGAATAAGAAAGAAAGTAGATTCTGTTCCTTAGCTTCACAAGTCACAGCTGAAAATTTTATCTAGAGCCACAACAGGGCAGCCTCCACGGGAGAGAGCAGCACTCAGTAACAAGCCTGGTCTGGGGATCTGGGGATCAAACTGTCTTCTTTTCAGGCCATGCAAAAGCAGTCACTGATTATTTGCAGACATTCCACAGACCGCAGCTGCCCAGAAAGAGAAGACCCCTCAGGTTAGCCTCCAAGTGCTAAAGAAATATGTCAATCAGTTGCTTGAGGACAGAAGGCACATGGGAGAGCAGAAGAGTGCCCTGGGCACTGAGCCTCCTGACTGACCACCCCACCCCCACCTCTCAACACAGTTCTCCTAAACCCAGCTCTTAGTTCTGTTGCCAGGACAGCAGACTTCCTGTGATGCAGGGGACCACAGAGGAGGGGAATGGTGTGATAGCTCTCTGGGAGAAGGAAAAAAATAAATACATAAAAGCCCTTACTTACTGCATTTGCCAATTTCTGTTGTGTAAATACATCCACCTTTGCTACCGACTTGATGTCACCAATTCACAAAAATCCTGAAAATTTAACAACTGGCTCTCACAAGTCGGGTGACTCCATTGAGTAGCTCTCCACCCATTCTCAAAAAAAAGAAAAGAAAATTAAAAGTTATCCCCCACATCCAGACACCTGATTCTCCATTCATTCCTGTGCGTAAAGACTTTGTGTGTGTGTTCTCTCTTTAAGAGACGTGTCTTTCCAATGGATTATGTTAACTGCATTGTTCAGCACTGCAGTGGACATACATATACTCATATTTTTTTTCAGTGTTGTTGAGACATCACTTACACACCATATAATAAATTTACTGATTTAAAGTATACAAGTCAACAGTTTTTAGTATATTCAGAGTTGCACAACCATTTAATTTTAGAACATTGTAATCATCCCAAAAAGAAACTCCTTACCCTCTAGAAGTCACCTCTCGCTTTCTCCCCACACCCCCAGCCTTCACCTACTTTCAGCTTCTATAAATTTGCCTCTTCTGGATATTTCACAAACATGAAATCATATTGTTTTGTACACATACTTTTTAAACATAAAAACATTTGAGATGAACAGACCATAATGGACTGGTGCTGCATGAGGCAGGGCTAAATGAAAAAGTCAACCCCCTCACTGTTATCTGGTAGAACCAACCAAGACACCATAAACAGGGCAAGGAAGAACTCCGGGAGAGTCTGACACATCTGCATTTTCTGCCAGCAACTTTTCTTCTACAGACACAACTACCGAGGAGAAAGAGATGTGAAATACCAGGATAATGTCCACATCCCAGCAGTGTAACTTGTGATGCTCCAAAACCAAATCTGGTGGCCCTGCTCTCTCTCTTCCTCCCACACACGGTGGCTTGGACCACACAGAGAGGATGATGGCTTTGAAGATGTGCCAGCATCCCCACACGTCCAGGCGGGACGGAGGCTGCAGGAGACACGTGAAGCCCGCTGAACTGCCTTGATGGGGCTACTTTTCCAGACATCACCCAAGTTTTAGCCACTGACCTTGCTGTGCCCTATTCCCTCAGAACAAAATCCTACTCCTTCTAAGAGAAACATTGCAGACAAAGAGCTTACCGCAAAACCTATGCAGGAAAAGGCATGGGGAAGACAGAAAATGAAGGTGCCAGGAGCCTTTTAAAACAGAGACCACTAACTTTCAGTACCCTTTACTTTTTTAAAACTGTATCAAGTATTACTTTTATAAGCAAAAAAAAAGACTTCACCTCAGGGCAGAGACGGGGTGGGAGGGAGACAGTTTCAACCTCCAAAAGATCTTTTGATGATAAAGTCCCCCCCCCCAAAACTGCAGAATACAAAACTGTATTTATAAGATGACCAAAGCTATATGTCTTAAAATGGATTAAAAAGTTGCAAGGATGAAGAAAAATATTAAAAGGGCTGTCCCTGGGATATGAGGGAGTAGAAGACTATTTTCCAATTCTTTTTGCAAAGTGATGTGTTACTTTTATCATATGACTTTGTAATAAACACTGAAGTAATCTTTATCTTTTTAACTAAACGCACCCACGTGTCGCCCATTCATAACAGATCTTCTGACATCACTGGACACATTGGCATGAACGAGTGAGGTCATTATTCTCCGAGCACAATTTAACAGCAATGAGACGCTCTGGCTGTGAAGAGCCCCTACACCTTCCAGAAAACTCTCCTGCAGCCAAACCAGGAAAACAGCGAGGGCCGGCGCTGCCCCAGCATGGCCTGCAGTGCCCCCTCTGTCTGGGCTTCTCTCTCTTTCTGGTCTCAAGAAAGCTAATTTATTCTGCTGCCTCCGTTCCAGAATGTGCTTTTTCTAGAACTGCACTGGGCCATTTAAAACCGTCTTTACCTCTGCTCTTTGCCCAGTCTGCTAGCAAACGCCCAGGAGTCAAGAGGGCTACACAGTGACTCTGAGGAGCTCTGAGGTGTCACGTCCAAGGGCGACACGGGAGCAGGGAGGAATCCCACCGTTCTGGAAGCCAGGCCGATGTCAGACGAGGCTCACGGCCCAAACCGGAGCAAAAGGTGTGCCCTGCCTCCTTCCCAGGCCTCTAGGTCAGCACATGGATGTGTCGCTCTCTTTGGCTGCCTTTTTAGGCTTGACGGGTTACAAATGCGTCCGGAGAAGACACTAAGGACAAGGTTTTTCTCTTTCTGTAAGCAACATGGCATTGTGGGGACTTCACGTGTACATCTAGATCCTACTTTCTAGAATGAGCTCCTGCGGGCAAAGACAGAATCACCTCTGTCTTACTCAGTTTTTCCTTCATGTCACCCAGTGGGAGAGAGGCCGTCAGGCATCGAAGTTAGCCCAGCGGCTCAGGAACCTTCAGACCTGGTCCACACCCAGCCTCTGCTACTTGCAAGCCACAGCACCCTGGGACGCTCCTTCCCACCCCATCCGGCAAGTACACGGGGCTGCAGGTACCCAGAGCAATCACGCGCCCTGGCACATTCACTGAGGCAATCCAATGGTCGCTACTGGGGATAAGTTATTCTTTTTCCCAAGCACAAAGCAGGTGATCAATAAAGGCCCGCCAAGTAGATTTATCTTTCAAGTTATTGGTTTTTAATTGCTTTAAAATGAATTTTTATTGAGCTGTTTTGTTCTCTCCTAACTACAAGAAGATAACCTACATTTTAACGAGGCTACCATATTTGAGAGTAACTGTTACTTCAACAGCTAAAATGTCAGTCCTTCACCAAGGGAAAAACCTTTCTAAGATCTATCTATGTTGAGGAAAATAATGGACTTGCACACAGAGGTGATGATCACCATATTTAACAACTAACAGAGCTCTCGCCCCCACCAGCCACACAGGACAGCATCTCTTCCAGGCTGCTCTGGGTCCTGGAGGCCCACGCCAGGCACTAGCCCTTTCAGATGCTGGTTAGTGGATAAGTCAAGAGGATCTCGGCAGAGGACGAGGGTGGGCGCAAGGGTGGAGGCAGGGAGACTGGGCCAGCCGCTGATTACCAAGTGTTTTAACAACCAGCAGAGCCATCCTGGTGTGTACCACTAACCACCAGCCTTATGGTTAGGGCATATGTGTTTACGACTATACACCTTTGTCTCATTTCTTTGTACCATATGTTCCTTATGTGTGTAAAGTTATACATGTAGCCTCATGTGTCTGGTCCATCAACTTCAGGGCGAATTCATTCATTTTTGGTCATGCATCATAATATTAGAAGAGGTTTTCTCTACTCAGGGCAAGACTGGCATTTCAAGGAGGTGACAGGTGTGGGCCACTATCCCCACCCACCCCGCCCACTTCATTCATTTTCGTACCTGCCTGGTGCCTGTGAGAACTTACACTTAGAAAGGACAATTTCACAGAGGGGAGGATATAGCTCAAGGGTAAAGTGCGTGCTTAGCATGCACGAGGTCCTGGTTTCCATCCCCAGGACCACAATTAAATACATAAACAAACAAACCTGCCCCAAAAAATAAAGGCACAATTGCATAAGTTTTAAACTAAAAAAAAAAAGAAAGAAAGAAAAAGAAAAAACAATTTCACCCAAGTGATGAGGTGAAAAAGTGCTCTGGGTTGGAAGGAAGAGCAGAAAAGGAACTGCAAAATGATTCCAGAGCTTACCAGGGCTATCTAAGCATTTGATTTGTACACAGGTCTTTGAAAGGGCCAACAGTGAGGATCATTATCCCTGATCTGCCAATGATCAAATAGGCTGGGAGAGACTCAATGTCTTGCACAAGGTCACAGAGCTAGTGGGCGGTGCTCTGCCTGGAAACCAGCATCCTAACCCCAGATGCTCATCCCCAGCCCCCACAGCCATGGGGAGGGGCTCATCCACAGGGTCGCCACCCACCCTGCCAGCGATGCTATAGCTCAGCAAGGCCTTATCTGACCCCATCAGCTCCCTGCTCCCTAAAAAGTCCACGCCATGCCTGCCAGAATACACCGAACTCACTCCTTAAGTACCCCCTAAAATACAAAGGAACCAAGCAAGCCAAAAATAGGCACAGAAAGACCTCAGTTTCCATGGCTCCGTGCCACGTGGCACGATGGTGAGGAAAGAAGGTGGCCCAGGCAAAACCCTGACCAAGTAGAAGTCTCCATGCACCAGAAAGTAAGTTTTTCTACATAATGTTTTGAAGTAAAAAAAAAAAAATTTTTTTCACTAAGGCCTTAAAAGAATCATTCATCATTTTCTAAATAATTCATTACTGTTTTCTTTTCATGGTAATTTCACTCAAGTGGTTGTTTATCCTCAAGGAGTAGATAAAAGGATTAAATTAAAAGACTAAATCAAAGAGGGGATTTAACACACAAGGAAGAAACTTGTAAAAACTAGCCTTTAAAGTCACTGGTCAAATTTAGCCAAACGTCCACCTCCCACAAATCTTTCACTTTTTCATTAACTACATCACCAAAACTTGTAATTCTCCTCCAGTGTAGTATTCTCAAAGCTCATCACAGATGGAATTACAGTGCAAGCTTCCTATCAGTCCTTCTGACAGCTGATCTGTATGTTGGGGAGTTACCTACCCGCTGCCCGCTGTCCATTTCTAAAGTGTGGGGACAGCCTCCCTGTCCCCGCTCAGGACTCATGCAGGCAGGGCTTGTCATCAGTGCACGTAGAGGAAGGACGACCATCACCCTGGAGCCAGAGGGTTCGGGTTGGAACCCCACCTCCACCACATGTGGGTGAGAGGTCCTTGGTGAGCTGTTAGCCTTTCCACACTTCCACCTCTACATAGAGCTGTTGCAAGGATCACACAAAAACACCTGAAGTGCTTAGAAGATGGCCTGGCATACAGTAAGTGCTCAATAAAGATTAGCTTTATAATCATTATTTAATAAAAAAATAAAATTCAGTAAAAATCAGTTAAACAGAGTTCATCTGATCATCTGGAATGGAAGAGTCAATGTATGCCTTCACGCAGCTTTATAACCACCTAGATCAACTGCATTAGATCCCTGGGTGGGTGGTCGAAGGGGGCCTGGACAGCTCCCATAACTTCCTGAGTCATCCCCGTCTGTCCACCCGACACGTCGTAGGTGCACACTGAAGCCCTTCCTCCCTCACCCAAGCGTCGGTCACAGCCAGCAGGGCGCCCTACTGGCCCCTCCCCAGGTTGCATGGCCATCTCTGACATGCCACCAGGTCCTGCCAGCACCACGCTCTCACTGGACCTCCTTTGGCAAAACTCCTTAGGCGAGCCTACTCGATACTACACACAGCCTCAGCACCTCGCCAGGCAGGCCGGCCCTGTACCCCCTGCCCTCAACTTCCTCAGCTTAGCTTCTTGTAGCTCATCCCACACAAGCCCCATCCTGCTGCTCTGGACAGAAACAATCTAACCACCTGCAATTCGCAGACGGCACGAGGCTTTTGAGGAACTCTGCCTCGCCACCCTCCAACACACACACACACACACACACACACACACACACACACACACACACACCCATAACCAAAGAGGAACAGAAGAGTACACCTGGAAAGTCCACTTTCGGCCTCCAGGACTGGACACAGGCACCACGCCTTCTCCTAGAAGAGCATCCCCATGGCACAAGGTTTACTCCCGGGTTACGAGTCATCCCACCTGCCTTCCACGTGGCAACCCTGGCATCCAGCACAGAGGCCTCAATCAGGGTCTGAGGAATGGACGGACCAACGGGTCACCAACAAGCACCTTTTTCCTCTAGGAACAAAACATCCATCAGTGGCCAATATAGTTTTCACATTCCGCAAAGCACCCTCATAGGAGGCATGTTTTCCTAAGTTTAAATTAGGGACCCAGATACAAAGGGAAATTTTAAAACTAACAGTTTCAAAGCTAGTGGTTTGGGGGAGGGGGACACACATTACATACAGCAAACAACCTTATCTGATCAAAGACTTATTTAAGAGATGTCTGGGAAATGAGTACAGAAGGCTCCCTGTGTGACTAACCCAAGGAGGCCACCTGGCCTTACAACCCTTCTCAACTGCGATTCCTCTTCTGAACCGCGGCCCTCGGAAAATGACGGGAGTGAGTCTTCTTATCCACGGTGCACGGCTACTACTATTCCAGATGCACGAGACAGGGGCTAAGCCACTGCACACAGCATTCGTCCTCAGGCAGTAAGGCTTCATCCTCCTGCAGAGTCTGGGTGGAGAAAGGCTGGAGGAGGCGGACTTTTTTGCAAATTTGTATTCATTTTCCTCCATCACTCAGCAAAAATGAACACTTCTCTTTCCGTTTGTGGGGCTCAGCATCACACCCAGCTCAGGTTGGGAGGTCAAGGCCATGTCTCAGTCACCTGCCTCAGCACCATCCACAGGAAACCAAAGGGACGGCGTGCACCTCTTTATGAGAGATATGTGGGAATAGGATCAGCGAGAAAGTGGGCCCAAGTCCTTAGAACACAGGCTGTTAGAGCTGGGGGAGCCTCCAGGGACTTCTTCACTCTCAGATCTTACAAAAGAATAGGGAAGCCAAGGCTCCGGAATGGCAGTGATTCCAGAGTCCCAAAGCTGGGACCTCACGTCTCCTGACTTCCCATCTCTTGACTTCCCATTCCGTACTCTTTCTACTGCACTCAGCTGCTTAATTTAAAACCAAGCTGAGGGGTGGAAAGGGTATAGCAGAACACCTGCTTAGCATGCACGAGGTCCTGGGTTCAATCCCCAGTACCTCCATCAAATGAATAAATAAACAAGTAAACCTAATTACCCCCCCCCAAAAATAAACAAACAAAAAACCAACTGCATTTGGTAAGCTCTAAGCAATGAGAACATCTTTCCTGATAGAGCAAACAACAGGGGGGATTACAAAATCTGAATCACTTGACACTAGAATCTGCATGTCTGGTTATTAAAGGTCCTGCATCTCTACTGATTCAGCCTGGAATCAGTCCTGCTTGCTTCTGGACATGTTGGATGGCAGGCGCAGGTCTTACTAACTCATTCCTGTGTCCCCAGCACACCCCGGGCTTAATAGCAGGGGTTGTTCGGTAGACGAGGAGGTGGTGCCGGGGGGAGGGGTGCCCTGGGGTAGGAGGAGTTTATCAGACTTTGCTGTGAAAATAAACACAGCCAGCAACACGTAAAAGGACAACGAGGGCACTAGGGTGACTTGATGCAGCAATTTCCTAAATGTGACGGGTCAGCACTAAGATCCTCATCACTGGGAACACGGGAGAAGCCCTTTTTGAACACTTTGCCCTTGGTTTCGCATGGTCTCTGAAGAGTCGAGTTTAACCCATGGTAAGTTCAAAGCAGTAAAACAGGCAATTTATTAGCAACGACTGATGACAACCATTGCCACTTCTGTGTGCTGTGACATCCTAAGCAGTGGCATGCATTAGCGCCAATACTCACCACAACCCGGATGTGAGTACCACCTCCTCGCTCTACAGGTGCGGCAAGACATAGAAAGTTCAACAAGCTGTCGCAGGTCACAGAGAGAACAAGCAGCTCTTGGTCTCTGCCTTATTATATACACCCCGCTCCATTCATTCTTTTAACAAATGTTGAACTAACTGAGCATCTTCTGTCCATCACTAACTGAAAGGATTTGTCGATCACAAGCCTGACCTTCTAGGGGCTCCTCTAGTGAGGATTACAGACACATCCAACCACAAGGCAAAATGAAATGAGCACCAACTAAAACCAAAAGGAGCAGTGCTGTAGAAGATGAGTGGGGAGAAGGATGGTGATGAATTCTGACCATGAGATGAGCGAAGGCTCATGCAGAGCCTTGAAGGAGTGGGAAATTCTCTCAGGGCTAGGGACAAAGGGAAGGGCATTTTCTCCTAAGGGAGGCCCACAGCATGGGACACCCTTGGAGCTGAACCATCAGCTGGTGAGGCTGGACTCCACGGGCCCCAGACAAGAGGGCACAAGAACAAAATGGCGCCCTACAACCCCAATGTTCTGGGAACACAGAAAGACACCATAAGAACAGAATGGATTAACTCCCAAGATCAATGCCCACACAAAACACAGCACTACGACAATGTCCACTCTCTCCAATCTAACTCTCAGTCTCTGTCCTTTCCTCACTGATGTCATGATTAAAACAAAGCAGGAGCTGCTCCACCAGACCTTCTCTTGGGTTCTGAGTTGACAAGGGATAAATTAGAGGTGTGGGGGTGGTGGGTATAGCTCAGTTGTAGAGCACGTACTTAGCATGCACAAGGTCCCAGGTTCAATCCCCAGCACCTCCACTAAAAAAAAGTTTTTTTAACATTAAAAAAAAATTAACAGGCGTGGGATTTGATATACACTACTATATATAAAATAGGTAAACAACAAAGTCCTAATATATAGCACAGGGAACTGTACTCAGGATCTTGTAATAACTTATAATGGAAAAGAATATGAAAATACATACATGTATAACTGAATCACTATGCTGTACACCTAAAATCAACACAACATTGTAAATCAACTATACCTCAATTAAAAAAAAAAAAGTCAAACACGGTATTATGTTTAAAGATCCTGGCTGAGTTGGTTCCTGAAGTCAGTCATCACATCTTAGAGATATTTGACTCTCAGAAATAATTGTTTCCAAATTCCCATTTAATTGCTCTAGACTTTCACTATAATGCAACCACTCAGGACTCTCTTCCTCTAGAGAAGTCATCAAAACATCCTGAATAACACATGAATTTCTAATGCAGTAAGACCTGTGAGTAGGTAGAAACCTGCAAATCAGCAACGCAACCCACAACTAGAAGTTTTTATCATGAGCAATTTGAGGGGAACAATCTTGCTCTTTGCTAAAAATAGCAATTCAGAATGTTAGGAATATCAAATGATGGAAATGAATTATTTAAGAGTAATAATGCATAATTCGGCATCATGTTACACCTATGACTTGTCAAGTAAGGACTTTTCCAGGAAAGCCACTGGAAGGTCCAGCAGTAGCTCAATTAGAACCCTACCTCAGCCCCTGTTTTCCACCTCTCTCCAACAGCATTTCAGGCAATCACCAGAAAACAATTACAAACGGAACAGGGCAGAAGGGAATAAAGTCAAAACAAGGAAAGGATTCTCTGTCCACAAATCAATCACATAATCATTAAACCCATTTTCTGAAACTACCACCTTATAGATTTGTGAACACGATCATACTCTCCATTACCTATTCAGGGATAGCAAACAGGCTTTACAATCATTTGGACTTTTTCATTACAAGAGACAGAAAATCCAAACCACATTGGCCTAAGTAAAAAGGGATACGTATTGACTCATGTTACAAAAAGAAAATCTAGCGGGAGGGTATAGCTCAGTGTTGGAGCTCATGCCTAGCATGCACGAGGTCCTGGGTTAAACCCCAGCACCTCCGTATAAAAAGTAAATAAATAAATAACCTAATTATTGCCCCCCCCCCAATTTAAAAAAAAAAAAAAGAAAGAAAGAAAATCTGGAGTGAAACTAGCGTTGAGTAATGGCTTGGGCCGAGGACCCTACCATCCTGTATTCCCATCTGTCCTGTTCACAGAAATGGCTGCCACAGATCCTGGTGTTATGGCCACAATCAAGCTAGGAAGAAAGGAATACTATCTGGGTCCTTCTTGTCCTTTTCAGCAGGAAAGCAAAAACTTTCCCTGAATCCAGCATCTGCCTGAAAAAACCTCTGCTCATATACCATTTGCCAGGAGTTTTACAGAGACACCCCAGACTGCAGGAGAAGCTGGGGAAGAGAAAATCTAACTTAGCCGGCCTCTAAAGAAGGCGGCAGATGGAGCAGGGGTGGCGAACGGGGGTCCGGAAGCCAGCCACCAGGCTCGGCGAAAGCAGCTGCTCAGCCCCAAAAGCAATCAGTATATATCAGAACAGGACAGTGGCTGCTCCCAGAGGTAGGTCTCCAGGTAAAAGGAAGAACTGTTAAGATTATCTGACAGTCTATCTGTGAGCTGTTTTTCACACATCATGGAGTTGTTAGGAAGCAAGGGAAGACTTGACCAGAGATGAAAGAAAACTCATCAACTGAATCCTTAAAAAGGTCACTACTGAATTTGAGAGCAACACAAGTTGCACAGAAAAGGAGATAAAATCATAGCATGCTATTCAGCTCATCAGGGTACCACTCCTACAGAGTCAAAATGACAAATACACCTGAAACGGATCTAATCAAAAGCCTTAAAACTGGGAAATCTGGGGAGAGGGAAGTGAGAAGTTGTGAAGGGACAGAGATTTTACCTGACTAACAAACTAAAAAGTTAGCCTGCCAGTTTCATGGATGCTGGCAGAAGACATGAGACTTCTGGGTCAGAGACAAAGGACCATTTATTACTCACGGCAACAGCAGTGGCCAGGGTGTCATTTTCGCCTTGATTCTCAAAGCCTCCATTCCCCCAGCCATGCACAGAGGCCTGAGTGATATCTGCACACACAGTGGACTTGAGTCATGCTGCAGGAGAGGAGCTAAATATTTCATCATGGGCAGTAAGCAGGTCTCCTCTTGGCTCTGGAGGAAAACACTGTCTCCACCTCCCAAGGCTGTACACAAACCACCCTCTTCTCTGGAGGAGATACTGTCTCTACCTTGCAAGGCTAGTCACTATACAGATACCTTTGAAAAGCTCATCTGGAACAAAGAGTTAGTACCTCTGCTTGCATGACATGCAGAAACATGAGAGACCCAGGAAGAATTATCTCCCAACAGGAAAAGGGAGTTAAAATCTCCACCTACTAAAATTAGTTAATAGAAATGCCAAAAAGTGATGACTTTTAGAAACACAGGGTTTATAGTAAAGCAGAGAAGAACAATGGGGAAGTGGTTGCCTCTGGGGTAAGATGTAGCTCTGTGAGATGGAAGGAGGGAAGGGAACCCAAAGAGAACAGTTGTTATCAACAGTAGCATATTTGACTTAAATCATGAGCATGTATCATTTTGCTAAATAAAATTAATCTTAAAATATGTAAAAATTTAACAACGAAACACAACCACATGTATTCATTCACTGGATACAATTTCAACAATGTCATGCAAACACTGAAGACCATAGACCTCTCTAAAAGTGATGCAGCATGGCCGTGACCAAGTGCATGCAGCAGAGGTGGCCATACTCGATCTTAAATGACGTTTAAGCTGTGAAATGCATGACCCAGCTGACAGTTAAGGAAAACTATTACAAGTGGAGGTCAAGTCTTTATAAACCACACACTCCAGGATCAACATTTATGGACTGTGTGCTATTTTCATCAGAAAATGTATCACCAGTGAAAAACAGAACCTAGTTTATCAACCAAATAACAGAATACTCAACTACATGCAAAGTCCCATGGGATGATACAAAGACATATGGAAACAATTCCCAAACTCAAGAGCTTAAGAGCTTAATTCTTGGGTGCCAACACCACTCACCAACTCTGATTAACAAGCAGAGAAGGGATTTGCCCTGGGAAGAGTTCAGAAACCAGAGAACAGACTGGAAGGATGACAGGACAAGCACAGGAAATTGGTGGAAACCAAGGGAGGCAAGGTGCTGGGAACACAGTCCAGAGCGCGGCCAGATCGCTCCAGTTACGGTGCCACCAGCGGTCGCCATGGCGCCCCAGGTGCAGCTGTCATCTCCAACGCTGGAGGGAGTCTTAAATGGTAGTCCCACCAGACTCTGAACTCCACATGGGAACTTCTAATTAGTTTAGCTTTGGTTATGTGACTCAGACCTGGAAAAGCAAGTTTCTTCCAGCCTTCCAGAGCCCTACCTCGCCTCCCATCAAGACCCAAATGGTGAGGATCTCCAACAGAGAGGGGTTGAGGGGCTGGCAGCCAGAAAAGAAAACAAAAGGAATGTCACCACAGTAGGTACACTGTACACATCATGAAAAGTAGTAAACAACCAATTACAAAGGAGAAATTTCTAAATCTCAAGTCCTTATCAATTTCCTCTTTATACGAATTCCTACATTCGCCCAGTCTTTCTATATGTGAGTGTATTCATCCTCAAAACATTCTTAAACAGGTAAAAAATAATTACATCATTTATCACTTGGAGTTTGGGGGGAAATACTTTTAGTTCTCCCATCACCCAAATCCCTCAGCTAAGGTATAACTGTTTCTCCAGTAGAAGCATTCATGGATATTCTGTTTCCAGGGAAGTAATAGATGTTTGGCAACAATTAAAAAAGGGGGGGGGGGCCTTCAATTTTCATCTAAGTATTAATTCTACTCAAATACCTCATAATACTTAACACTGCAGTATCTTCCTCTCAGGACACAAACACACACACTGTTCAGAACGATGCCGTCCAGTATGGTAGCCAAGAGCCACACGTAACTACCAAGCGCACGTAAACTGGCTAGTCCACGTTGAAATGTGCCGTAAGTACAAAACACACACTGGATTGTAAAGACTTAGCCTGAAAAAGGTGTAAAATATCTCAATAATTCTTATATTTTATTACCAAATGCAGATATAATATTTTGGTTATATTGGGATAAATAAAAATATCAATGAAGTTAATTTTACTTCTTTTTTCTTTGTTTAATATAGCTCCTGGGAGGTGTTTAATGGCAGATGGAGCTCACATGTGTGGCTCAAATTGTATTTTGTTTCTACTAGTGCTGCCCTAGACACATGGTTCATCCAGCTCACACCCTCAAAGAATCAGCGCCGTAACATCCCCTCCACGCTGCCCGCTCCTAAGAGGCCTGCCACCACTCAGGAGAAGTTGGGCGCCCAGGGGCTTTCAGAGAGACCTGCTCCAGGACGGGGACAGAGGTGGGGAAGACATCCGCAGTTCATCTTTCCCTTGTCCCTACAAGCCAAGAGGGACTGATGCAGTTAGGAAAACTAATAGCTGGGGCTTTTCTGATCAAATATTACGACTTCCTAAATTTCAGCAGCCAATGGCACCATACAGTTACTCCAGGTAGACTTCGTTTTAAATGAATGCCCAAGCAAGTAGAGTCCCCTCCCACCCGCCCATAAATGTGATTTCTCAAAAGAACTGCATCTACAGCCCAGAAGTCAAGTTTATCCTGCCCCCTTGCTTTTACATAAACTGAAAATTCACTTATTTCTCAAACATCGGCTACATCAGCAATTCAGAAAAAAGAAAGGTCACTAATCCAGTTAAAGGATGGATTTAATTCATCACAGGAAAAACCACTGAATTCTTCAGTGCCTTGAGCAAACTATTAGAAACTCCAGGCTTCCCTCTGACCTCAGCTTACACTATGACCTTGGCTCTCTTTACGCTGCTGTTCTCCAGGCTAACTCATCAGTCCTCGTACAATCAAAACTGTGGCTGTTCCCACCAGTGCAAAGGCTGATACAAGCAAAACGCAAATACCTAAGAAACCCAAAT
Source organism: Camelus dromedarius (assembly GCF_036321535.1). Taxonomy (NCBI): domain Eukaryota; kingdom Metazoa; phylum Chordata; class Mammalia; order Artiodactyla; family Camelidae; genus Camelus; species Camelus dromedarius. The sequence continues at coordinate 17,713,898 of NC_087439.1, forward strand.
ACACTACAAAAATACAGATGGAGCCCTGAATAATGACTCTGTGAGACAACTTAGTCATTCATTAGTGTATTTGGCAAACCCTGACTGCCCATCGACCCCGACCCCATTCCAGGCAGGCAGTGTCCCAGGCGCAGGTGACATCACCCAGAAGAGGACAGGTGCCTACTGCTGAGGTGCTCACAGTGTTGAGACCAGGGGAGACATCCTGACAACCAGGGGAACACAGTAGGGTGTTGGTCTGAGCGAAGGGTGGTGAGGGTCGAGAGCCAGGGTAAGACTTTGGTGAGAGTAGGGGAATGACTGAAATGCCTGGTGAGTGTCCATCCCAGCAGAGCAATGCCCCAACCCCCCACCTCCACCCCCCATCCCTCTGCTGCCACCTCTGCAGAGCAGCCCCCTGAGTCAGCTCCTTGGATCCACGAACTAACCAGGACAGTCCCTGCCTCCCTGGAGCTGACGGCAACCAAGTCACTAAGTGTGTCTCACTTGGGCACCGATGTAAAGAGACTGGTGTGGCTGTATGGGAAGCCCTGCTCGCTAATCTGGGTTCATCAGCAAGTTGACGCTTTGCTGGATTTCTCGCTATCCTTCTCTCAACCGGCTCTCAACTTGGGCAGAAAAAAATAGATGTCATTCACTGGATCTCCCAAAAGACTCCAACAACAAACACATAGAGACACATGCACACACAACCTTTTTATATAACCCTGAAATGCCCCCACGATTCTCCAACAGACTGTCCCTCTCCTTCTCCAATGCCCACTCCCATCCCTTGTCAGCCTGCCTTCCAGGCTTACTGCTGACATAATGTTCTCTGCGAGGTCACTAGTGACTTCCTGAATGCCAAATCCAATGGCAGTCTCTTCAACCTTGACCTCAGCAGCATGTAACATTGTTGGACCCACCTTACTTCTTAAAGCACTTGTATCCATGTGCAATTCTTCTTCCCAGTGATAGGCTGACCACCCTCAACCTCTGCCAAAAGACATCCACGCCCTAATACCTGGAACCTGTGAAAGTCACCCTATATGGAAAAAGGTGTGTGTGTATGGCTTGGGGTTGGGGGAGAGGGTTGTCTCTGCAGATGTGATAGGACCCTTAGAGAAAGAGATTATCTTGGGTTATCCAGGTGGGCCCGAAATGCCATCACAAGTATCTTTATAAGATAAAATCAAGAGCTGGTTTTTTGCAAGAGTAAACAAAATTGACAAACCACTGGCCTGGTTCACCAAGAAGAAAAGAGAGAGGACACAAACAAACAAAATAACAAATGAAAGAGGAGAAACTACAACTGATACTACAGAAATACAAAAAAACCACCAGAGAATACCATGAACAATTATATGCCAACAAACTGGACAACCTAGAACAAATGGACAAGTTTCTAAAACGTACAGTCCACCAAAACTGAATCAAGAAATAGGTCATTTGAACAGACCAATCACCAGAAGTGAAATAGAATCTGTAATTTAAAAAAAAAAAAAAAAAAAAAAAAAAAACCCTGCAAACAAAAGCCCAGGACCAGATGGCTTCCCTGGGGACTTCTACCAAACATACAAAGAAGTCATACTGATCCTTCTCAAACTCTTACAAAAGACTAAAAATTAGGAAACACTCCCAAACTCATTCTATGAAGCCACTACTACCCTGATACCAAAACCAGACAAAGACACTACCAAAAAATTGTCCTTATGAGAGAGAGGCAGAGGGAGATGTGGAGCAGAGAAAGATTTGAAGACACTGGCCTTGAGGACTAAGTCAACACAGCCACAAGCCAAGCAATGCCGGCAGCCACCAGGAACTAGGTGAGGCAAAGAGCAGCTCGTTCCACCAAGCCTCTGAGGGAGCCTGCACCACTGATCACTGATTTCAGTCTAGTGATGCTGAGTTTGGGCTTCCAGCCTCCAGAACTATAACAGAATAAATTTCTGTTGTTTGAAGCCACCCAGTTTGTGGTAATTTGCTGCAGCGGCCCAGGACACTAACAAACTCCACTCCAACCCTTCTGACCTCTGAGACTTCTGCTGATGCCTTATTGTCTTCCCACCCCAAAAGGGAGTCCTTCTCCAAGTCCTGTCCTCCCCTCTCCTCTCCTTCACCAGCTGGGGCTGCCACGGACTGAATGGTTTCAACAACAGGCAGTTATCTCGTATAGTTCTAGAGACTGGTGGACTCAGATCAAGGTGCCAGCAGGGTCAGGCTCCGGTAAAGGCCCTCTCTTTGGATTGTAGTCGGCCACCTTCTTGCTGTGTCCCCACATGGCCTTTTTTTCCTTGGTGCATGAAGGTAGAGAGAGAGAACAAGCCATCTGGTGCCTCTTCCTCTTCCTATAAGGGCACTAATTCCATCATAAGGGCCCCACCCACCTGACTTCATCTAAACCTAATCATCCCCAGAGGCCCCATACCCAGATATCATCACATGGGGGTTCATGATTTCAACATGAATTTGGGGAACATAATTCAGTCCCCAGCACCTCCTCTCTCATCATGATTTTAGGTGGTGGTACCCACTCCACTGCTCTGATGCAAACACCCCCAAAGTCCTTCTCTCTATCTGCACCTACCCCACTCTCTAGGCCCACATTTGCCACTGACGACCAGCTGTTTCCTTCTCCAAGTACCACCAGGAGCTAAACTCAGGATCACTCAACTCCTGCCTCTGCTCAGCCTCACCCTCATCCCTGATACCAGAATCATCTTTTTTTTCTCAAATTCTTTATTTCTGTTAGAGATTCTGCCATTCCTCCTGTCCTCTAGGCTCTGGAACTCTTTTACCCTTTCCCAAAAACCATGAGCATCAGAGGTACTGGTACGGCCCCTGCCTGAAGAGCAAGACATAAAAAATAAATTTTAAAATTGTTCTAAAACGCCAGCAATTTTAGGTGACAAAGGCTGAACCGGTGCCTACAGCACGATGAGGCTTCTACACTCGAGCTGCATTCATGTGAATCAGTGTGAATTCGGCGCCTTCAGAGGTAACCACTGACAATGGTGCTCTGTTGATGACATAACTTAGAGGAGCGTCTTCACCTCTGGGCATCACTGTAAACACCTCTCCCTAGTGTCACACACCACTTACCGGTGACACCTACCACCTACAAGTCCAGACAAGGTCAGCCAAGATAGCGGGTTCCAAAATCCACCTCACACAGGAAAAGCATAAGAGTCCAGGACGCTCTGTCCTTAGAAGAGGTGGCAAGCCAGGAGGATAAGCTCACGCTGAGGATCTGCCTTGTGGAAAACGGAGATTGATCCTGCAATTGACAGCAGAGTCTGCAGTCAAGCTGACCAGGATGTGAACACAGTCTCTATCTGTTATTCACTCTAGGACCTCCAGGAAATTCCATGACTTCTCTGAGCCTTAAAATTCCCAGCCTCCAAAGAGGGAGGAGGGGATGATAAAGCTACCCCAGAGGACTGCTGTGCAGATTAAGTATAATCATGTCCGTAAAGCACTTAGCACAGTGCCCAGCATAGGCGCGCTTGATAAATCGCTAAGAAAATAAGAAGTAAGAAGCAGGAGTGAGAAAAACGCACATTTCAGCAGATCATGAAAAAAAAAAACACTTTCTAAAATTAGGATTGGACAACATAAACTGGGTCTCACTAAATTACTAGAATCCGAGCAGTAGGTGGAGTCAAACAAAAGCCAGAGGACACCAGACTTTACCTAAAGAGACTGAAGAATCTCCATGAAGGCAATTCAGACACGGAAATTCAGATCTGGGAAGAGGAAAGTACTTCCGGCTGCCCCGGGGAGAGGGCTCGGGCGGTGCTGGAGAACTGAGGGGCTAGTGTCGTTAGCAGGGTAACGTCATCACTTAAAGGTACTGAGATGTACTTGCAACTGAGAACTTATTCTTTTTTCAACAGAAATAAATCGCATCTGTCTCTGCTTAGAACAAAAAAATAGCCATCTTTTGTAATTTAAAAATCATTCCCTAAGAATACTGTCTTTATGGAAAATGGAAAGTTTCAGCCTCTGCTTTCAGGAGACTGTGCATCAATTACTCCACGATAAATATCTCTTCAGTTCTGATACCGTATTTCCTCGTTCACAGTAAAGAATAACCTGGGATTCCATCCAAATGCTCACACAATGTCTACATATACACATTACTCTTTTTCCAAAAAAAAAAAAAAAAAAAAAAAGGCAAGAAGTCTCCATTCTGAAAATGTGCTTCATCAAAAGAACAAAGCTCACTTGTAATTTAAAATTCTATGATGTTTCTAAATGCAATTAACAGGAATGCCAGAAATGTCCTGGGATAAATGAACATAACATGGAAAAGTTACCCAGGTAAGACATTATAAACTCCAAGGTTATCTGGAAAAATAGATTAAAATGATAGTAAGTAGGTTTTTTTTTCCATCTCCCTGAATGTCTCTATTAAAACATCAGAGAAACCAGAAAAACAAAAAACTCAAACATTTACAACAAAACTAGGTGAAAGGTGTTGCCAGAAAACATAAAATATGAGCACTGATCTGCATACTATCAACAGTGAAAAAAGACGGGAAAACCCCCAAATTAACACCAGCTAATCACTGGACGGAGGGGTAGGTCAGTCTGAGAAAGGCAGCCCAAACTGAGAGAAAACCTTACAGGGTCCAACTCGTGGGCAGGTACACAGAACAGCGGTCAAGTCTGCTGAAGCTGTCCACGTGCTCTGAACTAACACGGTAAAGCTCTCCTCCAGGACAGGGGTCCACGCTGAGGAGAAGTCACTAGAAGCAGAATCCAAATTAAACAGGCCAGAAAGAACTGGGGCAAAGGAAAGCTCAATCATAATGAAAAATGAGGAACAGGAGTAAAACCAAAGAACATAAGGCAGAGGCAAAGAACGAAGTCATATATGTTTTAATTACTTTGTGAAAAAAAAAGAAAGAGTTCTAGAAGCTGTCATGCTCAAAAAGCTCTCCAGACTGACTCTTGCTCACAGAAGTACAGGAAGATTTCACTTAAACGTGAGTCACAGAAAAAAGACTGCACTCAAATATGATTCAATTAAAGAATGAGAATCAAAAAAATGTCCCTGTATATGGTGAGTACACACCAGGAAAACACGCTCACCAAACTGATGCAAACTCTAACACAGTATCTCAGAACGAGCACAGAGACATAAAGAAAGTGACACATTACAGAAAATATATGTATATATAAACCAGAATTTAAAAGTTCAGAAGCAGGTGATTGGAGAAATAAAACATTTGGAAAAGAAATAGATGAACTCAGAAAAAGCTTAAAACCAAAAGAAAATTTTCATTTCAGCAATGAAGAGAACACCAGAAGGAAAAAGAGAGTAAAAAAAAAATAGTGACAGTTTTAGAGAACTAGGAAATGGAAAGGAGGGAAACCTTTAAACTCAAAAAGAAGTGAAAGATAAAAAGATAACAGACACAGATGACCGGGAAGGAAAAGCCAACATATCTACACCAGAAGATCCTAAAACCAAAGCAACTGAGCAGAACAAATACTAAAAACCATAATTCAAGAAAACATTTCTGAAATAGGAAGACATCAAGCTACACTTCGTATTTGGGAAAAGCTGACCCAGAATAGCGATCACCAAGACATAGTTTAGTAAAACTCTTGGTCTTTTTTTTTTTAAGTTATTATTTGGGCACCTCCGAAAAAAATCCTATCAATTTTAAGAGAAAGAAAAGCAATAAACAATAAGTTTATACTGTATTACACAGGGAAGTATATTCAATATCTTGTAGTAACCTATGGTAAAAAGAATATGAAAACAAATACTCGTACGTGCCTATATGACTGAAGTATTGTGCTGTACACCAGAAATTGACACAACACTGTAAACTAACTACACTTCAATAAAAATATATTTTTAAAAAGAGAGAGAAAGAAAAGCAGTGTTGTCAAACATTGACAGCAATGCTTTATGTCATAAGACAATGATTTAAGATATTTGAGGGTGGGATGCAGTGGGGTGACATGAAGCAAGGATTTTATATTTAGCCAAAATGACCTTCAAGTATAAAGGTCACAGAAATTATATTATAGACATGCAAGACTAAAGAAATGTTCCCATGAACTCTCCCTGAGGAATCTAGCAGAGAAAGTGAAATGAAACATCAGTCCAAGGATCAGCAGTGACTATTAGCAATATATTTGCCTATAGAACTAAGACTAAATGATGGTTATAGGGAACACAATCGAGTATGTAATGTCTATTTGATCTGCTAACGTAAATGCTATACAAAATTTTAAAGGGGGAAGAAACATGGAGAGAGTATATGAAAAGAAGAATGTGTTCACTGATTTGCTTTATGGGTATAGACTGAGTGAAAGGGTATTATTTCAAATTAGATGGTAGGGGAAAGAGACTGGAGGGGAAAGAAAAGGTTACTAATTCATAGTAAAGAATCAGTAGACAATAGCCCCAAAAAAGCAGGGGTGTGGGGCGGGGGCAAAAAATATCATAAAGGTATAGCTACAACCTTAATCAATTATCTGATCTTTACTTAGTCATCCTCTTGCTTTGTTGTCTCACTTGAGATTATACTGCAAGGATTCAACAATAAAAGAATAAACACCAATATATATACTGCCTATTTAGTTTTTTTTTTTAATTGAAGTGTAGTCAGTTTACAATGTTGTGTCAATTTCTGGTGTTTCAGTCATACATGTAAATACATATATTCATTTCCATATTCTTTTTCATTATAGGTTATAAGACATTGAATATAGTTCCCTGTGCTACACAGTTTGTCTGTTTTATCTATAGTATCTCTAATATCTATTTGTTTATCTATTTTATATGTAGTAGTTAGTATCTGCAAATTCCAAACGCCCAATTTAGTCCTTCCCACTGCTTCCTCCCAGTAAACATAAGTTTATTTTCTATGTCTGAGTGTCTCTACCTAGTAAATAAGTTCATCTGTGTTATATTTTGTTATGTTTTGTTTAGATTCCACATATAAGTGATAGCATACAATATTTTTCTTTCTCTTTCTGGCTTACTTCACTTAGAATGACGATCTCTGGGTCCATTCATGTTGCTGCAAATGGCATTATTTAGGTTGCTCCCATGTCTTGGCTATTGTAAATAGTGCTGCTATGAACACTGGGATGCACGTATCTTTTCAAATTGGAGCCCCCTCTGGATATATGCCCAGGAGTGGGATTGCTAGACCATATGGCAAGTCTGTTTTTAGTCTTTTTTGTATGTTGCCTACTGAGTTTTGACAAATCCTAACACTCACCATACTTTCTCCAGAGTAGGGTCTTTTTTTGAATTGGTTTGGTTTGGGATGGGTTGGGTTGGTGAGGGTTTTTTTGTTTGTTCGTTCGTTTGTTTTGATGGGAGGATTACAAACATTACCTTTATGGTCAAAGCCTTCTGTATATGCTTCATTGGTCCCTTGTGTCCACCCACCCAAGATATTCACCATCCTGAGGTTACACTATCACTCCCACATTTGTTGTTACATTCTACTTATAGATCCACAGACAATACATTGTATTAGTTAAGATTATCATCGGTAGGATCTTACAGCTTTTCTATTCCTCAGCACTGTTTTCAGATCCATGCGTGTTAAGAGGTTGTAGTTAAGTGGTTCTCAGCAGGGCAGTAAGGGGAATGTTAGAAATGTGCAGGTTGTCGTTGGTTATTAAACTTTGGTGTGAGGAAATCATGGTACTTGGTGAATGGGAGGGAGCCAAGGATCTTAATAGTCTAAGATATTGAAGAGACTCCTGCCCAATGAAAAATTTCCGCTCATAGGGTTTCAGATAACACACACTCAGTCTGTCCTTGGAGTCGTCACAATGATGATGACGCTACGTGTGCAAACCAATATACCTATTTTAAACAGCTCTTCTCCAAAAGTCACACAAAGGAAAATGTCAACAATGGGATCTTATCTCTTAGATTCCAACTTTCTCCTTATATCCAAATGTAGACAACTAATTGCTTAGTAGTATCTACTAATATCATCACACCAAGCATGTATATACTTAGATATACACTATATTCTTCAAATTTATCTTTCTTTTATTTCACCTTATATTACATCTAGGATATAACACTATTTTTGTGTATATATATATATATATACACACACATATATATATATATATACATACATACACATGGAAATTTATTTTAAGACAGTAAAATATATATGATAAAATATTAGTTATAAAAAAGGGTACATTGGGTCTCATAAAGCAGAAAACTGGTGCTACATATAGAAATCGACAGTATTAAGACACTACAGTTTGTTTGTCAAGTCTGTTAATGGACCTCTGTCTCCCTCCCAGTTTTTTGCTGTCAAATAAAAGTGTATGAACAGTCCGTGTATCTCCTTAAATACATACAAAAGGCGCAAGCTTTGTAACTATCTTTTCCCAGAGGCTCATCTTCACCTTTATATGGTTTTTTTCCTTATGCGTAAAGTTTTTAGTCTGCCTGTAGTTAAATTTACTGACGTTTATTTTACTGATGTTAAGTTTATTCATTTTTTTAATTGTTATAGTTAAAAAATTATTGATGTTTGTACTTTCTGTGTCTTAAATTTACAAAATCTTTACTGCCCGGTCATATGCCAGGTCAATATTCTCACATTTTCATTTTAAGGTTTTACATTTCTGCTTTTCAGGTTTAGTTTCTTAACTTACTTGGAATGTGTATTTGTATATAGTGGGAGGTAGAAATTTGCATTTTTTTCTACACAACCAATTTTCCAGTACCATTATTTCCCCCCCAATCAGTGATGCTTCTTCTCTCACATATCAATTTCCGTATAAGTGTGGTACTAATTCTGAACTCCCTATTCAACGTCCTTGGTATGTTTGTCCCAATAAATACCATAACCTCAACTGCTGTAGTTTTTAAAGTTTTGAAAAGGGCATGCACCTTATTCTTCAAAATCTCCTTAGCTATTCTTAGTCCTTTATTCCTCCCCATAAATTTTAGAGCTTATCAACTTTATTGAAAAAAAATTATTGGAATTCTTAGTGAATGCATGTATTCAGGTTAATCTACAGATTGATATCTTTATTATATGTCTTCCAAATCATGAAAATAGGATTTCTCTCTTTATTCAGATTTTTCTTCAAAACTTTTATTGTATTTATTTTTTTTGTTAGCTGAGCTTTCTTCAGATTTTATTTCATGCACTTTAATAATATTTTATAACTTTCTCCATTAAGGAATTGTACATATATTAGATTTATTCCTTTTGGTTTGTTACTATCAGAAGTGGTATCGTTATGAAAATTAAGAATTCTACTTCTAGGTTGCCATTGTATGGGAACACAATTGATTTTTGTACATTAAATTCCTATTCATCCTTAGCAACCTTGCTGAAATACGTTATTTCTTCTAACAGTGTCTGCAGACTCCCTTGTTTTCTCTCCGTAAAGCAGACTATATATACCACACATGAGGAATGCTGAGGGGTTTTTTCCCCTCTCCAACCCACATATGCACTTTAACTTCTCTTAGTTGCCTTATTGAGCTGGCTAGGACATCAACAGCAGTGCTGAGAAGTGATAATAGCACGCACCCTTATCTTCATTCTAGATTTTATGAGATTGCTTCTAATATTTACCATTTATAATTGTCGACATTTTAAGTTAGGTACCCTTTATCGGGTTAAAACAATTCCCTTCTTTGCTAAAAGTTTTTATTTTGTCTTGAATTATAGCAAATGCTTTTTGCATGTCTCCTGAGATATGCTGTAACTTTTCCTCTCAATTTATGAACATGGTGAATTACATAATAAATATTCTAATTACACCATCCTTGCATTCATCAAATAAACACAACACGGTAATGATGGTTAGTTACTGCTTTGTTATATAAGCACAGAGAGATTTAGCTTGCTGGTATCTTATTTAAGATTTCTGCAACTATATTCATGAGTGATGCTTATCAATCAACTCTTCTCTGTTGTCTTTGGTTTAAATATCAACGAAGAAACAGTCTCAAAATGATATGAGAAACTTTCCTTCTTTTTCAGTGAAACAGACTACATGAGACTGGGATTATCTAATTGTTGACTATTCATAAAAACACCTGCAAAATCATGTTGGCCTAGATCAGAGTTCCTCCACCTTGGTCTATTGACATTTTGGGCCAGATAATTCTGTTGTGGGGTGCTGTCCTGTGCATTGTAGGATATTTAGCAGCACCCCTGGCCTCTGTCAACCAGATGCCAGCAGCACCAGTTGTGACAACCAAATATGTCTCCTTACATTGCCAAATGTTCCCTGGTAATGTAGTGGGCAGGGACTTAGGTGCAAAATCATGCCTGAATGAGAATCAATGGCCTAGATTAACTTCCTTAATTTAAATAGGGCATACTCAGGCATCTTTTCCCTCAAGTCAATCATGACAGATTATGATTCTAGGAAACCATGCATTTCACCTAAGCTTTCAAATTTATGGGCATAAAACTATAAATAATCATATCATTTCCTAAATTTTTCTTTATTACTAATTATTGCTCCTCATTTAATTCCTAATTACTTTTCTTCATTCCTTTTCTTTTGTGATCAGTCTTACCAGAGCTAAGCCTATCTTATTAGTTTTAAACATGTTTTAGTTTCATTGTTTCTATTGTATCTTTTCCTCTTTCATTAATTTGTACTCTTAATATACTGCTTTCTTTCTTCCATCTATCTTGGATTCACTGTTTTTCTGTTTCTTAGTCTCTCGCTTTAGATAGTTTTGCTCATCAATTTTCAGTTTCTCATTTTCTTTAAATTCTAAATATTTAATCTCTCTCCCCCTTGAGATACTCAGAAAGGTGTTAATTTCCCAGCATACATCATAATATATAAAGGTATTTTAGCTATTCTTGATTGCAAATGATCATTGCACTGTGGAGAGAGACCACTGTAAAATACAGCTTCTTAGTAATTGGATACGACTACCTTCATGACCATAGAAGTGGTCACATTTATAAATGTTCCATAACATTAAACAGACTTGTTGGATGCACAGTTCAACACTGACCCCTTTTCTTTAAACTAAGTTACAACCCACTGGTGGCACATAAAATCAATTTGGTATGTTGTGACCAGCACTTTTTATAATGAAAGAGAAGAGAAATGATCATAGTGCACATTTTTTTCCTTATTTTAAAATCCCTGGCATCAAGTCACTCACACAATGGTCAGCATGATACATAGTTCAACAGCAGCATTTTAAAAATTTCCTCATGCAAAACTCACGTAGCATATTATAATTAAACGTGTCTTAGGTATGATGACATGTTATATATATACATATATGCAAAACATAAGTTCAGATATACTAGGTCACATGCATTTTTTTTTTTTACTACAGACAGCAGTCAAAAATGTTCGAAAACCACTGAATTCCATAAGTCAAATAGTCGGTGTCTTCACTAATTTTTTGTCTTTTCATTTTTCAACAAGAAAATGAGAAACAATAAAGTCTACCATCATGATTATGATTTGTCAATTTCCACCTACATTTCCACCAATTGTGGTAGGGGCTTTGGAGTTTTGTTTGGTAAATACAGATTCACAAATGTTTTGTCTTCTGCATAAACTGAACCTTTGTTTATATAGTGACACCTTTTATGCCTAATAATGCTTTCTGTCTTCAAGTCTCTTATTTTCTGATTAACAAAGCTACACTAACTTGGTTCCTATTTGCCAGATACACCTTTTTCTACCCCTATACTTAAGCCATTCTGTGGCTTTATGTTTTAAATTTACCTCCCACTAACAGTACACTGCTAGATTTTTAAAATCCAATCTACCTGACTTTTACCTGATAGATTAAATCCATTTATATTTAACTACTCAAACTTTTGGATTTGTTTCTACTTTTTGCACTTTCTATGCTTTTTCTGCACCCTTCCCCCCCACTTTTCCTGCTATCTACTGAAAAACATAAGTTTCTAATTCTTTCTTCCCCCCCTAATGGTTTAAAATGTATATACACTATTTCTTCCAACAATTCTAAAAGTCTCAGATACCTCTAAATACACCAACTCTTCTCTGTTTTCCCTTTTCCTACTTTTGGAATTTTTACCCATTTATACTGGAAATTTTCCTAACCTCCGTGTCTCTTGGATAGAAAATATGACAGAGAAGTATGACTGTGCTACATTCGGGGTAAGTTCCTCAGACTACATTTTGGTTCACAATTTCGCATTGATTTCTGATTCACTAACTATATTTTTCATTACAAATTGTTGCATTTGACACTTCCAGGGAAATATGGCACGATGGTTCCTCACTTTTACATTTGCTACCTCTAAAAAACTCACTAAATCAAGAGCAGAGAAATTTTTCTTTAAAAGGAAGACAAATCCATTAGAAGAAGAAAATGGAAAAGGCAACAAAACCTATTTTTGGATGCTAGAAAACATATGGGCAAGTAGTAATTGATTTAACAGACTCCAGAAAGCAAATTCCTAAGACGGCAGCGTGAAAGCAAAAAGGCAACCCAACTTACACTCAGGGCACTGGGAGAAGCGGGGAAACAACAAGAATTGGTGGTACAGTGTAACAAAGAGAACTGAAAACAGTGATGGATTCAAAGTCTATTTAAAAAGCACTCCTCCAAATTCCCTCCCCAGCTCTGCACAGAAGGGCAATGCCCTTCCCCCTACATGTCCTATCAGATAGTAGAGGTTGACTCTCTAAAGAAAGTCGAACAGTCTCTTGTTTGAGGAACACCAGACTTAGCTAAAGGTGGGAAAACCAAGCCAAGTTCATAACCAGCAGACCAAATAGAAACCTGAGATCTCACTCCTCCTCCCAAACTCAGCTTGCAAAATTCAGGCAGTCGGGCGTTCACCCTCCAGGCAGAAGATCAGAACGCCCTTCTCTGGGCAACCTGCGAAGCCCAAGAGGAAGGACTGGGAAGCATTAAACCACAATCCACCCAACGAAACAGTCCAACCCACAGGGAAGTCCACCCACAGGCTCAGAACTCTAGTCAGCTTTTCAACACGTATTCTTAACTTGTGCAGAAAATCAAGGCTCACCACTCAGAGGATTCCTCACATGAATGATGAGCCCAAGGGAAACAGCGAAAAAAAAGCACTCCGGAGGAAGACATCACAAGAAACAAAAGATTTTTTTTAACTATCATTAATACTTTTTCAGAAAGATAAGATCTATGAAAAAGATCAGTAAGACAAGTCGGGTGACTTTTAAAAGGCACACTCAGACAATTAAAAAATCAACTTGATAGTAGGAATGAAAATCTCAGTAAAAAGGTAGGACTTCAAAGTGGAAGAAATTTCTCAGAAAGTAGAGGAAAAAGGCAGAAATGATAAATGGTGAAAGAAAGAAAGGAAGGAAGAAAGAAGAAAAGAAAAAAGAAGGGAAGGAAGGAAGGAAAAAATACAGAAAGAAAGAAAGACAGAAAGAAAGAAGACAGACAGACAGACAGAAAGAAGAAAAGAAAAAAGGGAAGGAAGGAAGGAAAAAAGACAGACAGACAGACAAAGATGGGACATACATGGTGAAAAAGACCCTGCCACTGCAAGTCTCATACAAAGGGTTAGGATTTAGAATGGGCTAGGATTTAAATAGTAACCCTAGAAATAAGAATAGAACAGAGCAAAACCTTCAAAATGCTTAAGGAACATTATTTCCTACTGAGAATTTTCTATTAAGCCATCAGTCAAGTGTCAGGATATATTAATGACATTTCAGGCTTGAAAGCTTCACTTCCCATGTGCCCCTTCCTAGGGAGTTAAGAGAAGATAAGGGTGTAAACCAGAAAAGAGAAAAACATGGTATCCAGGAAACGGGGGAGTCAAGGGAGGGGAGAAATACTGGGAATGCCCAAATCAGTGGTGACAGGTGATCCGAGGATGCAGCTAAGGCACCTTGTAGAAAGGGCAACCAATCAGATGAGAGGATATCAAATGGTTCTGAGAGAGATTTCTTCAAGAAGAAACTGACATAATTACGCATCTGAAAATACCACAGAGAAGTTGAGGTTGGAATAAAAGTGCTGAATTAGAGTTTAATAAGAAGCAAAGTCAGAGAAAAGTAAACACAGGAATAAACAAAACAGATATTAAAACCAGAGAAAATTTAAAAATGGTGCAGAAAAGAAATCATCATTCTTGACCGTATAGCTCAGTGAGCAAGATTTATAGAATCATAATAATGCAAACCAGAACTATTATGGGAGGATGGAAATTCAGGAAGTCGGCATATTTGTGTGGGGCTAGGAGGGTAAAGAGTAAATTATCTTCTTCCATGGTGGGAAGTCAACAAATAATGCCTAAAAGACAAAAATGCAAGGGCTGGCCTTAGAAGTCTGTCATTTATTCATACTTATGTAAATACAAAAATCAACCGGAGGCAAAATGATTGCCAGGGTGGGGACGAGGAGGAAACAGAGAGGGGGGACTGTTACAGAGCTTAACTTTTAAAAAACTACATCCATGTTACGACTTGCATAAAAACAACAAGAATAGATAGTTATTTGGTTATTTTCCAGTTCCTCTTTTCAGTGTCTTTTCCTTCCATGTACTGGATTCCTTTTTGATTGTAAATATATTCATTTTACAGATTTTGTCAGGTAATTCTCTTATCTGTAATTCAAGTCCTACCCATGCCGCTGTGTCACTCTTGTCATGGTGGACCCTTCCTCCGGAGCTGCCCAGTGCTGAAAAAATGATGAGCTCATCTGCTGGGGCTTAGCTGAGGTTCTACACTTGCTTCTTTCAGGTACTCCCTGGGTATTTCCAACCTAGGACCACATCCTCCTTAACATCTCAGCTGGAGGGTTCCCAGGGTGGTATCAACTCCTAAAGTGGACGCTATGGTGTATGCCCTAGATCCTCTCTTCGGACCTGGGCATCCATCCCTCCAGCTGCTGGGATGAAGGCTGTTGATGGCTCTCAGCTACATCCCTCTCAGCTCTGCCCTCTCCAGAAGGAATCCCAAGGTTGCACCTCTCCATGGGGCACCCCACACCCATGACTGGTCTGGCAACCTTGCTTTGATTAACAATTCTGAAGGGTCATCCCAGCCTCAAGTCCCCATGGGACAAGCCTCCGAGGCAACAGCATTGACTTCGCCCTCTGCCCTGTGCCCCTTGCTCCCTTTCGGGTAGTATTCCTGACAGTCTCTCCCAGCCTCCACCCCCAAGACACTTCCTGCAGTAAATCTCAGAGTCTCGGACTTTATTTCTTAGGAAGTCAACCTATGAAAATTCCAAACACAAACTTGTGTGAGGTCAGGCTCACAGCTGTAAATTCTAGTGAAGACTCCCAACCCTCACCCCGTGCAGAGCTATGCTGAGTCAGATAAGCTTCCTTACTGTCTTCCTGGGCTAGTGAGTGAGTTTATTCAGATCCATCCTTCCATTGAAGGTAAAGTCCTCCAGTGCATTTACTTTATTCTGAGATCTTAGTTTCCTAAGCCCTTCCTAAGCCTTCCTGCACTCCCACCCAGGGCAGCCTTGGCTTCTGCATTAATAGCTCTGACTTCACCTCATTGCTTCTGGGTTGGGGGGCACTCCTGGGGGCTGTAGACTGGCCTTTCTCTAACAATCAGTGATGTCCTTTCTCAAGTATCCTATGTGTCTAGTGGGGGAGTAGGGGAGGGTTTCAGGTTATCCATCCTACCCCACTGCCCTATCATTTTGCTCTGGCGTCGACAGACTTCCCCTTACCATTAGACCTAAGCTCTTCAAGAGGTCGGACAGATTGCTCCACTCCCTAATGTCCTCTGTGGTATCCAGCACAGCATACTGTCCCTCTGCAACAGGCACTTGCTAAGGACTGGATGAACACATCCACCCGCTAGAAGGAAGGACAGGCTGCCAGGAATGCAAAGTGAGGACCAAGTTCCTTTATTGGGGGAAGGAGGGGTCTCTTAGTTCGGCGGGCACCATCTGTAACTTCTGATTCTCAATAACCTACGTTTCAGCCCTGAGGACAGGGCACCAGGAAATAACATCTCAATGAGGAGCTAGGCCTGAAATTCATCTTTAAGAGGCAATTCCCAGAGGATGAAATCACAGCCCTGGAATACAAGCAGACCAGAAAACTCCTTCTTGTCACTGGCTAACAAATAGGACCAGAAAGAGACTGAGAGGCAACAGGAAAAAATGGGAAAAACCCTCCTGAGTTTCCCACAGGCACCGGCCCACTTCCTAGCAGAGCCGAGGCTCAGCAAGGAAGGGCCAGGCCTAATGAGATGAGTCCAGCTGGGGCTCCCCGTCCAGCTCCCCTGAGTCACCACCAAGGCAGTGTGACAAGGACACCCCCATGCTAATGCACCCTGGCCACACTTTTAATTAAATGCTGTGTGCAGAATGCAGGGAGGAGGGAGGCAGAACTGCAAGCAGCTGCTGAGACCCCTCCTCCACTCTCCGTTGGAAACAGCAGCTCTTTGTCAGTGTGGAGACTCAAAGATGTGCTCTAGTAGCAGTGAGCAAGTCCCCATCAACAGAACCCTGGATCCTTCTGTCCAAGAGGAGACGGGGTTGGGGGTAGTGGAGGGACGGGGAAGGGGAGACAAGGGGCCTGCATCCCCCATTTCCCCATCCCCGCTATGCACAGAGGTAGAGGCGTCCCAGGTGCAGCTTTCCCCCTGGTTTACACTCATTTGAAAAAGCTGCTATTCCTTTTTCTGAGTTTTTTTTTTAATGGAGGTATTGGGGATTGAACCCAGGGCCTCGTGTACACTAAGTATGCGCTCTACCAGTGAGCTATACTTTGCCCCCTTTTTTCTGAGATCTTTATCTGCAAACATACATCCTCAACCTGCTGCAGCCACGTTGGCCTCAGCAGAGAGACCTCAAAAATGACTCTAGTCCAACCAATATCTGAGCGCCAACTGTGTTAGGGGTTGAGAAGACAGAAGGGAGAAGACGGGACCCGGCCTCGGAGGAGTGTAGTGCGAAGAGCAACCGCACAACGATGCAAGTATCGGGTAAAGTTCCTGAGTGACCAGTGTCCGCGGGACCACGGGAACCAAGGTGCATTTCAATCAGCCTGGAGCGTCAGGGAAGGCTTCCCGGAAGAGGGGAATCTTTCATCTCAATTTTGAGAGATACATAAAATTCAGCGAGAAAACAAAGCATGGGGGTCAGGAACTAAGAGTTTCTGAGTCCAAGGGCAGAACAGGTGCACGGTGATGGCAGTGAAGAGCAGGACACAGCATCTGGGGAAGTAGAAGGAGAATTTGTGGGCTAGCGCGGCAGGAAGCTGGGAGATGGGAGGAGGTGAGTCCAGCCAGGAAGGAGGGACCAGGATCAGGAGGAGCCTTGTGGTACTCAGAGGAGCCAACTGAAATACTACTCTGCCTTCCGTGTACCATCAGAGAGCCAGCATTGCAAAGCGGGGTCGTTGGTGTGGGGACAAGGGTGGGACAGGCATCAACCTTTGAAGACAGGACCATGAGGGTTTGAAGGAGGAACCCAGAGGCGGGGAGTGTTATCAGGATGACGTTCCCAAACCGCGTTTCAGCCTGTTCCTCCCTCCTAGCTTCAGCTGCTCAGAAGCAGCCCCCTGTGGTTATCATCCACCCAGCACACTTACAGGGAGCAAGTTATCCCCATCAACACGCCCAGGGTGCAGCTCACAAACTTCCTGCCCGCATCCTCCCCCGACCCCGTGACCCGATCGGCAGCCCAGGCAGGACGCGGCTGGGAAGTTGTTCCGGAAGACTCTCCACCTCGAATCTACTTCATGCTACATGGGGAAAACAGTAGCTGGGAAGAGACCTGGGCTGTTTAAGCACCAACAAAGTAAGACACTAGATCTAACCTAAGTAGCTGCCAGCAGGTGTATCCAGGCACTACACCTGGGCATCAGATGCACGGAAAATGTCTAGAAGAAAATATAAGACACTGACAACAAGGCGGGGGGGTGGGGAGCAGGAACTGGGAGAGAGAGGTTAGGATGGGAAAGAGACTGGCACTGTGACCCCTTGGCCTCCTGGATTGTTATAATGTGCACATACTTCTTTCATCGGTAGAAATAAGTAAGAGCAGTAAACAAGAATGATCATTCTAGAAGCAGAATGGAAGCTGCTTGTTGAAGACTTCGGCTCAGAGAAACAGGTCAAGGGCTGAGTCTCGGATGCCAGCATGGAGGTGAGGGCTTCACCCACGTCATTATCTACTGGAGCTGGGGACGCAAGGGGGAGACCTGGAATGAGGGAAATACACAAGCGATGGAGAAAACTCCTCGGGGCTGGTGAGGCCTCTCTGAGGAGTTAGCCTCCTGGATATCCGTGGAAGATGAGTTTGGCTGAAGGATGCGTGCTCCAGTCCTGAGAAGTTGTGGTGTCTTGAGAAAGAGCGGGCCAGGGCCGGGTCAGGCCAGACATTTGAGGCCATGGTAACCATTACTATGTTACTCTCAGGGAACCAGAGAGCCACAGGAGGGTCTTATGCCTTTTCCACCTCACAAATGTGTCAGGGGAGAGAATAACTAACAAAGTTCCCAGACATATTTTGTTGAGTTTATAGAAGAATCTGTAATTTCATTTTATCTATCTCTCAACTCTTGGACTCAGAAATTAAAAAGAAAAAGAGTAAGTACACTTGATCATTTTTAAGGGTCCAGCATTTACACTGAAGTCAGATAAATTATTTTATATATAAATAAATATAAATATAAATATAAATATAAATATAAATATAAATATAAATATAAAAATTCCCCAATATAAACTCACTCCCTTCAGAAATTTTTCTCATTCTTAAATCTGATTCACAAAATTTTTGAGTGAGCTTTTTCTGAGATCTTAGTTTGGATTCCTTTTTTTCTTTTTTTTAAGTGGAACTATGTTTCTAGGAAAGGTATTCCCCTGAGAATGTTTCAAATATATCTTCATTTCCCACAGAACATGTATCGAGCGCCTAAAAATTAACTTGCACTCATTCAAACCTCAGAAAGAGTCAGAATGCATTTTCCTAAATCATTCTAACAAAGATATCAATGATGTCAAAACCCTGAATTCTGAAACAGAACTTCTGTTCTCATTCTAGCCTCATTATTAAAACAGATTTTTTTTAGGGTTTGTTCATAACAGGATTGCCATTTTCTATGCTGCCTACCAATTATAAACAGAAGTAATTTTAAAGCCAAACTAGAGCTGTCTCTGAAATATTCAAGATGTATTGCCATCTGGTTTTATATCAGCATTTGAACAGGTCCAAAAATCAGTACATTACCAAGTATTATCAAAAATAGTTCATATCCCTTTCAAAGCACATACTCCTTTCAAAATACTTTCAAGTCACAAACTCTGAAAATTCACCTAATTTTTCAGACCATACCGGACACATGTATGTCAATCATAGTTACATATATAACTGATTTATCACAGATCACTCAATAATGCTGACCAAAGCTAGTTTTATCAGTAGGTCTTCTAGAAACTACTAATTTGAAAAAACACAGCATACCTGATTACCTGGAAGCTCATAGGCAGTGAAGGGTAATCGTCTTTATTTGCAGTGGACACACTGTTTAAAATTTGAGTCTTGCCAGTTCTGAGAAAAGAGGTGTCCCCAAAACCCACATATATCCATCACTCTCATTTCCAAACACAAAAGAGACCACAGCATTTCTTCAGAGGATGCTCAGCTAAAAATCAGCATCTACGATTCAAGAGAAAATGGCAGGTGAGGAGACAAAGATGAGTTTCTAACTGAACCAGCAGATGTGGCTCCAAGACACAGCCCTGAGCAGGAGAGCTGCTGGAAGGACCATCCAACTGCCTCAAAAAAATTCAATTGTTTGCCAAATAAATGAGACCTTAGCCTGGGATCTCCACAAACCTTTAGATGAAATCTGTTTCTAAGAAATCTTTTCCTTCCACCTAACTAAAAAAAAAAAGTTTTTAAAAATCTCTCAGCTTATTCATTTAACAACCTTCAGTATTGATTCCATGCCAAAACGGACGTTCATCCTGCCCCCAGAGTTTACCATCCAGTAGTGGCAAGAAGACATGACAATAAATACTCTTCATCATGATTATCACCCCCTGACATCACACATACACACACTCCAAAGACTTCTCTGTCATCTCAAAAGATCACTTCTAGTAATTCTAAAGCAATTTTTTAAAAATACTAATTGGTTCAACCTGACCATTTCACTGGATGGAGCAGGGGTTCACCAAGCCAGACTATTCCATTTTATCCCGCCTTTCTGCCAACCACCTCCTTGGAGAATAAGACTGGGGCTCCTTCTGATACTGTTTAAAAAATATATTTATTGCTATTTCTGAAACATACCATTTTCCTTTAAATATTAATTTAAACAACTTCAAAAGTCAGCTTCTATGGCTTAATCCCTATCGATTTTCTTTCCCTTCAAAACTATGAAAAGGATTGCACAAAAATCTGTCAAGATGTAAATGCTTTAAAAAAAAGATTTTAAATATTCCATATTACAAATACAATTAAGAAACTAAAGGGTAAAACCAACAACCCTAACAATAAAACCAGAGACCACCCCAAGGGCTTAAAATATGAAACACACACACACTAAAGCTACTGTATCGTTAAAATGGGAAAAAATATAGTTTATCTCTATATTAACTGAACCAAAGCAGTTGAAAGCAACTTGGGAACAAATTCAATGTACTATAGACAACAACATAGATTATAATATCACGCGTATACCAATGCCAACATTTTATAGGCAAGAAGTTAGAGGAGTTAAATTATTTGCTTGCTTTAAAAAGGGGGTGAAATCATTTTGAAAAGAAAAGGACCCCCTTCGACAAAGCAATATTCTTAGTCCACAAGCATTATGCGACAGTCTTTTCCTATTAAATGGAACAAAATTGTCAAGATAACCCAACTGATCAGGCATAACCAAAATTTTCCTAATTTTTCCTTATTATGAGATTAAGTAAATCAAATGTAGGATTCTTCTCCCAAAGGAAAAACTTACTCAATATTTCTTCACATTCAGGTCCTCATTCAAACGCCCACATTATAAAGTCGTAACAGCTCTATCAGACATACAGACGTGTCTGAGTAACTATTATTCTGTTTGTATATCACCTCCCTTCACGACATTCCTTTCTTTACATATGTAAATTAGGGTGTCAGATTCAGAGCCCACCACCAGCCACCGCGACTAAATTATCCTCCAGGGACATCAATCGGGCTTGTTATCCTTGTTTCAGCATAAAAAGAAGAGGAGAGAGGAAGGAGTAGCTATTTTCAGGAATCAGAATTCTACTTGATTAGATTTCTGGCTCATGGGTAAATGTTTCTACCCTGAAATGCATTATCCTTGGCTTCTAAATGTGTGGCTTTTCTTAAAAAAGCCAAGACACGGTACAGTGTTTCCAATATAAATTGCTTCAAGGAATATATGCCTAGTTTTGCAGGGAGCATTTGGCCAAATTCTAATAATTCCTCTTGGGAGCCAACACCAACTTCTATCAGCAGCTGTAACTGCACAGAGCAGAATTTTAAAGACACAGAGGGCAGTATCTTCCAGCGGACACAGCCCTTTCTTCATCTACTCAGTGGGCTGTCACATGAGCCACCTTATATGATATTAATCCCTTAGAATATAGATCTTTCTGTTAAGGTCATAAATTAATCATGAAATGCACAAAGTACATTCTTTTCCCCAGCATAAAGAAAGAAAAAGCACTGTGGTTTCTAGCAAGGTTGAGCTAAAGCTGAATGTCATTACTTAAGCTTGTGAATCATTGCACGATTAATAAGAATAAACAGCACCCACATTTCTATAGGCTGCCCATGTTAGCTGAGAAAACACATGTCCTGGCGCTTCCTACCATGGAAACAGGATTATCCATCAGCGGAAAGTGTTCCGTTGTCTTAGTTCTTCTTGATTATAATAAATATTTTTGTTTCCGTGGCCACTGAAAACTTGAGAGAGGACCCTCCCATTTTTCTTTCATTAGAATGTGCAGATGATTTTATTCTAAACCTTCCACAGATATAGTCGGGAGGAAAGGAGAGACTAAAATACTGCACTCTTCTGGTTGCATTAAGCTCAAAATATAAATCTCAAGGATGCATGTCTGTCATATGTCAGCCCTGGCTGAAGGCATCCACCAGGAGAATATTTTCACTATTCAGCTGGCAGCCAGAATCTACCTCCACGAACCCGCATACTGATGAGAGCCAAGGCTCTCAGTCCTGTTCTCTGTTTCTTCTTCTTAACCACTTCTCTCCTCTGCAGAGGAGAGAAGCCATCTTACTAATTTATAAGCACCCTGACTCTGCAACCATTGAAAAAAATTTCCTCATCAGTAACAAGCAACTAAAAGCAAAAGCGCATCCCACAGGAGTCAGAGAATAAAACGGGCAACATCAGCACATACATCGATCAGCAAGACTCCGGATACTCACTGAAGGCAGCCACCGCCAGGGCCAGTGTGACAATAATGGAGAACCAGGAGACCCACAATGCCTTCTTTCTGTAGTTCTGGGCTTCGTGAGGTTTTAGTCGAGTGCTGCTTTCTAGTAAGCCTGACAAATACAAGGAGAAAAGGAAGTTAGGCATTTCCTTCTTAAGAAACCCACAGCCAGAGCTACATTTTCTTATTCCAAGGATTGCAAACTGACAGCCCGCAGGCCAAGACATATTTTTTTTTCCTGAAATATAGCTGATTTATAATATCATGTTAGTTTCAGGTATACAACAAAGTGAGTCAGTTATCCAAGGTGCATTTTAACATTCACGAGAGTCACATGGAAATCAGGCTTTCTGGCTCCCACAGGTTAATGGCAGCTGTCCTCTTTTTAAGGACCCTGTGACCATACCACTCCCTGACCTCATGTATGACACCCGCCATCCCCCTGCCCTTGTGTTAATTTGAGTGGTTCACTGGCTCACGTAGGCACTGTTCCTTCTAACAAGGCCCTTTCGTTAGGAAAATAGCACGAATAGTCCACATTGGGCTGGGCACTGGGGGTCCTCAGCCTTGGCACTGATTTGCATAGATCCACCAGCATGGTCCCAAGGGTGGACTGGGTTTTGCTCAAAGCAATGAGTCATGGAATACAAATGCCCTCCTTGCTCCCTTAGACAATTAGCAGGAGGAAGATATGGACCATTTCTCTTTAAACACAACCAACAGCCATCAGACCTAAAGTATATGCCATGTTTTCTGCCCACCTCTTTCTTCTTTACAGCATCTATTCCTTTGTACACAGCATATGTCAAAAAATTCTCAGAATATTAAAGCGAGGTAAATCTGCTACAACTGGGAGTAGCTAGATACCCAGGTGGACCATGTGTAAGAAAAGGTTGATTGTGTCTCCTATGCTTTCAAAGTTAAGAGTCCTCAACCACAGAAATTCATGACAACTCTGAATCAATGCCCAAGCTTCTACAGCTTTGGGTTGAAGACTGAAACATCTTCCATATGATCTTGATTTACATACTTTTCTATGAAAATAGATCATATACAGCATCTCCTAGTCACACAGAGAACCAAATTCTCAGTCCAACATTTAACATAAACAAGAGCCTATGACACCATCTCTGGCCAAACAACCCATAATAGACCTTTCAGAGGTGCAGCAGCCTCATCACAACGGCTCCAAACAATGAAGAAATTGGTAGTCAGAGCTCAAGCACCCATTTGTAAAATACTGTACAGCGTGCAACATATCACACCTACACAGTGTGTAAAAGACATCTTCCCTCTAAACTGACTGGGCCCCACAGTAAGCCTCTGGTTGCCAAAAAACTGTGTCCTGTTCAAAAATTTTAACAAGGACCCTGTTAAAACTTCCCAGTTGCATTTACTACCCAGACCCAAGAAAGGCCAATATAAACACCTTCTCCATCCTCACTGTAAAAATCTCCCCAAACGTTCCTTAGTAAGTGCACATGGATGGAAAAGAGAAAAACCTCTCTTATGAAGTCCTGCCCTAGATACAAGTGATTTCAAATTATCCTTTTGTCTACTTCTTTTTATTTTTTTGTCTATTTCCTGAGCTGCTAAAAAACACCCCATTGTAATTTTCAACTACAATCACTCCTGACTCCAGTTAAAGCCATAACCCAGAATAAGTAGATGCCACTGACTCCCAGTAATTTATTTCCCTTTCCCCAAATGATATAAAAATCTTTCTTTCATCCTGGCCAGTTGATTTGCAGGAGAGGTGAAGCTGTAACATTTAAGTACTGACACAAAGAAGCAGTTCATTTGCTGGGTTTTTTGACAGCAACCATCTCAGAGAGGGTATCCACTGGGGGGTAAAAACAAGGTTCCTTCTAGAAATAGATTTAATTTTCTAAGAGAAACAGCAATGATCCAGGTTTTCAATTCCACCACATGACATTTATTTTTCCTTCTAAAGCCAGCTGTTTCCAACAATATGCCTGGACCTGACCACACAGACCAACCAACATGCCTCACCACCCCACCCACCCCACCCCCCGCCATGGGCCAGCACTCCCCTGGAGGAATTTGAGATGCCAGCTCACGTGGGCTGGACTGCCTGGGTAAGGTAACACTTGAATCCTCTAAACAGCAGGACTGGTGGTCTTTCCCCAGACCTGATCCTGTATGTGCCTCCCTATGAGAAGTTTCAAACTTTAAAAATTGGAATAAATGTAATGAGAAGACCATTCAAGAAGGGAGGAGACTTTCCTATTTCTATCTAACCTTTGCTTTTTTCCTACTAGTTTTCCTTCCTAAAAATATAGCTGATACCAAGAATGGAAAACTCCCCACTCTTCAAAGGGAACTGGAGTATAATGATCTATGAAGACCCAGCTCATAAATGATCTGCACACAGGTGCCTCGACTTCTGCCTGTGTTAACTGCACACACACGAGCAAGCCATAGAGATGTGATGAGAATTTCGAAAGTTTTCAGGAAGCTGTGCTTCAAAAGCAGAAGAAAGTCAGCACAGCCTAGAGAAGCCAAGGCAGACCTCAGATTTCCACACAGGGCTGGATCCTTGCTACCCACAGCTGGCCTGCACATTCAAATTTTTAATCCCACTCAAATTTCAGATATGTGTAATTTGGGCCTAGTTAGAGTAAGTGTAAGGGTTGTATTAATGAAGGACTGATACCTTATTACTGGGGTGGAAGAGATACAAATACATGCAGGGAGGTTGAAGGCAATAGTCATTTCCATGCTAGTATGAATTAGTTCCAATTGCTTTCCCCTAAGGGCTAGTCACGCTTGGATTCTCTGAAGGAGAATATTCATTAGATGGCAAGGAAGTAGGAAATGCTGAAGCATAAAACACCCTAAGGCCCTAAGACTTGGGGCAGAATGATGGGAAAACACTTGTGGAGAGAAGAGAGGGTATTAAAAAGGAGGTGGTGGACATGCATAAGACAACCTTGGCCTATTTTTTGTTTCTTTAGTCCCTGAAAGTCCTGGACCACAGAGTTCTTGCTCCTAGAACTACAAGGCTCAGCCAAGTGGCACTGTAGTTACTGACAATATGAGCTAACTAGGTTTCTGGGAACCAGCCCACATCACTTCTAAGGGAAAAATACGTCTAAAGTCCTCAAGCACTAGATTATAAAGAGAACCTTTGACTGAAGTCAGATGGAGCCTGTAACAGGGTCCTGATAGCTCAGAAGGAATTTAGGGCAAGAGAGAAGGCCAAATATAGGTACAAATCCAGGTGCTTTCCCCCCACCCCACCCCCCACACACACCATAGAGATAGTATTTAGGACTAGAAGCTAGCAAGCCAGGCGGGATATAGAGATTCACAGAGGACAACTACAGAGGTTTCCTCCTCCTCGAATCCTCTCACCATGAGCAAAAAGGTAGCTGCCATCGAACCGTTCCTGGGGGATACAAAAATCAATATTGGAAAGATGCGGCCTGCCCCATAAGAAAAAATACCACAAACATAAGATATTATAATAAACCTCTCTCGGAAAGCTTCTGATTTATTTAATAAAAATGACTCAGTCATCATTAACTCTTTGCTGCCAGGAATGGAGTCAAACAGAAGCATTCAATGCTACAAGGCTCTGGGTTCTTTGGGAGACAGGGTTCATCTTAACAGAGAGGCAAGTGTGTGATATGCAACGCTTTCACACAGTAACAGCTTATGAACAGTGAATGCTTTCATGCTATAACATAATGGAAAATGCAATTCAGTTGGCCAGTGAGAAAGAACCTTAAGAAGGAATTCAGAAGGGCTTTTTACACTTGAGCGTGAGCTGCAAAATGACACTAAATATTAACTCGCCCTAGCACTTTTTTCCCTCCTATCATTTTGTGAGGTGGTGAGAAACAAGACAGCTTTTACAGCTGACCTGCAATGCTACAAAAATAAGCTCGGCCCGGAGTTCTTTCTTCCATACAAAAATTTTAAATCCTACATTAGTTGCAGAGGGTAAGGTAATTAACGCGAACTACAGTAAAACTGATAGGTTTTGCTGAGTGCTTGTGATGTTACCAATCATCAGCTCTGAAGTGATAATCGAGTTGTGTGAGAATAGGAGGAGAAATTGCAACATAGGTGCGGAACTCGTTGCAGCTGGAGCGGCTCCAGTTCTCGCCCGAGCATCCCCGCCGATTCTCTGGGAATTGCCGTTTCCATGTCATTTCTGTTTCACATGCTACAGTTTAAAATTTCTAAAAGGAAAGAAATCGTGCATCCGAACACTAAAACCGGAATAAAAATGTACAGGAGATACCAAGAATAGGACAGAAAACCTGCTAAGACTAAAATATAAAAACCCGCCACAGCCAACAAAATAAGGCTTCCAAGAACAGGGGGTGGAGGTGGCGATGAGCCGGCTCTCCCTGTAGGGCCTGGCTGTAAGAATCCCGTTTTCGGCCACTAATCGGTTTTAGCATAACCACTGAGTCTTTTTTGAGGGGGCCGATTTGGATTTCGATTCAGCAAGAAGCAGAAAATGTACAGACGTGGCTAAGAACAGGGCTCTCTCCGAGCCCAAAGGAAACGTGGGAGGGGGGATAAGAGAGATGGAGGAGAGATACACAGGAATGAATAGGGTAGTCTCTCCTGCCCCGTGTGGGCAACTCAAAGGGGGCATGGGCTGTCCGTCGGAAGGTCGGGTTTGGTCTCCCAGGAAAGAGGTCGGGTTTGGTCTCTCAGGAAAGAGAGGTTTGCGGGGTTCCAGGCCAGTGTCTTGAGAGGGATTCTGAAGGGGCTGGGGATGCACGACACGGGAACCACCAGGTTCCAGTGGCATCCATCCAAATGAGCTTGGTTGGACCGAACCCAAGCGTCCCAGTCCTCTGCACCCCACCCTTACCAGACAGTGGGGCTGTGACCCACGGTAAACTAGGTCCCTGTGAATGAGGTCCGGGGGTCCCCGACTCCCCTTCCCCGGGGACGTCGCCGAGAGACTCCTCGAGGCTAAATCCGCAGAGGGAAGTTCTCCTGGGGAGCCGGGGGGGTTCAGAGGGGGCTCGGGAAGGAGGATGCACCGAGCTCAGGATCCTCCCCAACTAAGCGGGGCCCGGAGTCCCCTGGGAGTGCTCGACTCCAAAAGGAAAAGGAAAAAAAAAAAAAAACCCACACATAACGCCTCCCGCAAACTTTTCCAGCATGCGCCGGAAAGGCCGGGGCTGGCGGAGAGGAGGGCGCGGGCCCCTGACGGATCGCCCAGCAGGCAGTCGGGTTCGCGGATTCCGGCAAAGGCACGGCTGCCGGCGAAGGCGCGGCTGCCTGGGCGGCGCGGGCGTCTGGAGGTGGGGCTGCCGCCCTCTGCCCTCCGCGCCTTCGCGGGAAATCCGGGCTCCGCGTCCTCGCGCGCTCCAAGGCGCCAAGCCCCGAGCCCGGCCCCACCCGCCACTGGGGAGAGGCGGGCCCTGCCGGGGAAAGGGCCAGGCCGGGGAAAGGGGACCGGGGCGGCGCACGCTCACCTCGATCCTCCAGGCCGTCACCGAACTGGCCGCTCTCGCTGATCCGCAGCTGCCGCTCCTCCTCGGGCTGAGGCGGCTCGCGCGCGGGGGAGCTCAGGGGGCCGGGGACGGCTGCCAAGGGCGCGTGGCCCCGGGGCGGCGGCGGGACCGCGGGGCCCGGAGGGCTACGGCACTCGCTGCCCGCGGCCGGCTCCATGGCGCGGGGCGGCGGATCCCGGCGGCGAAGACAAGCGCAGCGGGGACTCGAGTCAGAAGTGCGAGGCTCCGCGGCTGGGAGCGAGCGGAGGGATGGACCGACCGCTCGGAGACGGAGGGAGGGCGGGCGGGCGCCGCGGAGTGGAGGTGCGCCGGCTGCAGGGGGCGGGGGGTGTGCGCGTGGCCGGTGGCAGAGGCTGGAGCCCAGTTGCCGCCGCCGCGCTCCGCCCCCGGGGGCAGGTGCGTGCGGCAGGGACCCGCCCCGAGGCCCCAGCGCTGAAGCCCGAGCTCCGAGGCGGGTGGGAAGGGAGGGATCCGGCCCGGCCTGGTGCCCGGAGGCGCGGTGGTGTCGAGGGGACTACTGGGGGAGCCGGGACCAACAGGAAGTCGGGGCACCTGCCCCACCCGTGCTGCGGGATGGTGACCACAGAAGACCTCCCCTTGGACGGGACTCCTCTGCTGTCCGAGAAGCCTGCGGCTGCGCTTTAACAGTAGAGCGAGCAGCGCCCTAATTTGGCGTCTTTCTCCTCTGGAGCTGCACAGGCTTCAGAAGCTGAGCAGGATCTCCTGCCTGGGTTGCCATCCTCACCGCCCATCCCGGGAAAACGAGATTCACCTGCCCCCAAGCCCATTCGTGTCGGGCCTTCTGGGAGCTTCGACTGCCCGCCAGCACCAACTTAAGGGCACCACACGGCGCTCTAGATGTTTGGACCCCCCAGGCTCCCCAGTTGCGACTGTCCCTGGGCCTTTGTCCCAGCCAGTCCCCCACCAGCATTCTACTTCCATTCTGAGTATCCAAGTCTTGCCGGTATTTAAGGACTCCGATCGAAGCCTCCCTTGGCTTTCTTGGCGCGGCCAACCGTTCCCACCTCTGACCGCGCGGAGTTCGCACCCTAGCGCGGTGGGGCTAATCTCGGCAGCGAGGCTGCAACGTCGGCCACGCCGGGACCAACGCCTGCTGTTGTTACCTCGGAGAGGTGCCAAGGGGGATGGGCCATTTATCAGATTCAGCTTGAATGTAGTGGTAACAACATCCAAATTCCCAAATCTAGATTTCATCTTCATATGTCTATCAGTCTTCAGACTTAATGTCCTCTAAAACGCCAATTCCTCATTTAAAGCCTGCCTACTGCGGGGAGAGGGCACCCTGTTTTTTTGAAGAGTCACTAGTTTCATTTCTCATTCTTGCTTTGCCTGAGATCGAAATCGGAGTGGGATTTAGCTTTTGTTGTGCAATGGAAACATCACTAGAACTAGGAAGAGGGTCCCATTTTACGTTCCTGTTGGGTTGGAATGAGAATATTCGAGTTGACCTTGGCCAACTAACTTTACCTGTTTGATCACTAATCTAACTACAAACTGAAAGATTTTGACTAGGTCGTTTCAAAGGCCCCTTTTTGCTAGGAGGGGAAGGAGGAAAGGAAGTAGAAAAAAATAAACCGCTATGATAATTTGAACAAAAAAAAAACCTACAATTTCTACCCCCTAGTCTTAGTTCTGTCTCCTGAGGTAGATACCCTGCAGATGTCTGCGGACATCCCCCACACACACACCTGTTACTCCCCACCCAGACTTTTTTTTTCCTCCAGGTTTTCCCATTTAATCTCTCTGTCCATGGCTCACGAACATTAGAATCACCTGGGGCGTTTAAGAACAAAAATACCCAAGACTCACCTACTGCTAGAGATTCTAATATCATAGGTGATAATGAGCGTTTGGGGGGGTTAACATTTTTCTATTTATTACTGTTTTTAGTGGAGGTACTGGGGGACCCCGTGCAAGCTAAGCACACACTCTACCACTGAGCTATACCGTCCCCCTATAATGTGTATATTTTTAAAAGCTCCCTCCCCATTCTTAAATCAACTGGGAAGCTTTTTTTTTAAAATGTATTTAAATGCTGACTCCTTGTTCTTTGAGATTCTAATTAAATAGATTTGGTTGAGAATTTTCATTCGAGTAACACACACACACTCACACTCTTATGTAGATTATTCTAGGACCACCTTTGTGATTCTCAGTACTTAACTACCATCCACAATGTGGAAGGATTTGCCCCCTTCTCTCTCCCTCTCTCCCTTACACACACACCCACACACACACTCAAGGTCTGTGCTCTCTCAAAGGAGCAAGGTTCTCTACTCCAGCGCATATCAAATCTGAATGTGCAGGTGAACATCTGAGATTCTTGTTAATGTTAAAATGCAGATTCTAACTCTGTAGGTCTTGGGGTGGAAGCTGAGATTTCTAACAACCCTTCAGGCTGCTGATGCCGCAGGTCTGAAGACCACACTCTGAAGTAAGGATCTAGGAGTTATTTATTACTCATGGGATAAATATATTTTCCTTCAAGTTCCAGCTGCCCTGGCTCAATAAGGCATTCTGCTCTCCCCCAGAAAGATTTCTCTGACTCCAGATCTCCCTAGGCTCTCTTTTTTGTGACCTCCAAGTATTCACATAATAATTCACTGCTTATTTCATGTCTAAGGCAGGGAATGTGGTGCTGGCCTGATCCCCATTTTCCCTCAGCCACATCTACCTGGATGCCAAGAACACGGTGTTCCCCCAAACAATCTCTGCTGATTGACTGGGAAATAATATTAGCTTACAATCTGGAGGATGCACTGTGTGCTTGCTCAGCGTTTTACATGCATTGTCTCCATCCCTTAACTACTACTATCACTTTACAAAGGAAGAAATCAATCAAGGCAAGTCTGTTAAGCTCCGTCTAGCACCACAGTCCACAGCAGTACCGCCCTCTAGGGGGCGTTTTGGCAATTTGCAGGTGCTTTAATTGGTGACCACAATAAGGGGAAAGGGACACTGGCATTCAGTGGGGGTGTAGGAGGAGGCAGGGAGTCCCACCATGCTAGGATTTTGCAGCACAATGATTGCTTGGGTCCCACATCGCTCTCATATGTCTGACTGGACGTTTGCTGTGGTTAAAATGTTTCTAATTACAGTAGAACTATAACTTTTCCATAGAAACACAAAATATTTTTGCAGCATTTGAATACAGACTGGCTTTTCTGTAAATGTAACTACTGTATAAGTCTAGGAGAGATTGTACTTTGTTCACCGTTGTGGAAAATCAGGACAATGAAGCCAGTTCCACTCAGGGCACCTGAGTCAGCCATCAATACATCAGCACCTGTCAAACGTATGTCACAGACCCAGTAATTCCAGATGTCTATATGAATATTTTTATTCAGCTCTTATTTCAAAATGTCAAAAATACAGAAAAAGTGTCAGTAATATTCCAGTCTTGTATTATTTTTTATAATTAGCTGCAAGTATCTGACTATTTTATAACTAGTAAATTATAATTAGCTGCAAGTATCTGACTATTTTATGACTTCTGATACAGATCCAAGCATTTATAAAAGCAAATACATATTAAATATTTGCTGGTTTACTTTCACTCCTCCATTATAATTAGGTCATTATATTGATGTTTAAACTATGTGTGTGAGTACTAATTATGCATTCCATTTCATGAACACAATAGTGAATAATACAACTGTTACAGTAATATAGTAATTGCTATTGAAAGGGAGCCTTCACTGTTACAGCCAAGAGGAGCCTAAGGAGACGTGACAATTAAAGGCAATATATGCTGGATGGGATCCTGGAACAGAAAAATAACATTAGGTAAAAGTTGAAAATATCTAAACAAATACGAACTTTAGTTAATAATAATAGAGTTATATTCACTGAAACAATGTACCATACAAACATAAAATGTCAAAATTAGGGGAACTGGGTGCAGGGTATATGGAAACTTTCTGTACTATCGTCTCAATTTTCTGCAATCTAAAACTGTCATAAAAAATAAAGTCTACTTTCAAAAAAGTAACATAAAGTGGGAGGAGATGGGAAAGCTTGAGTCTGAGAGGTAAACACAACATAAGTATCTCCATCTTAGCGATAAGGAAACTGAAGCACGGGGTAAGTGCCATTGCTAACGAACCCAGGAGTGGAGCTCCCAGGGTCTTGCTCCTAACCAACATCCTGCATGTCTGCCATAGAAGAATCTAAAGATGGCTGAGGGCTTGCCTTTGGAACCTGACTTCCCTACATCAGACTGCACACTCAAGGATACTTGTCTTGCTTGGTTATGTGGGTAAGCTTTGGAAAACCAAATATAAACATATTGTCATCTTTTGCAAGTCTTGAAGAAACATAAGTGACACTCAGAGCTAGTGTGCCCTCCAAGATGCCAACCCAGCAGGCCTGGGGTTGGGTGAGGAGCCATGATGGGGTGTCTAAACGGGAAGCAAAGTCACCCCAGAACAGCATTTAGAGGAAGGGCCCTAAGATCTTTCCTTGGAAAGTGGGAAGTAGGTGTGTGTACACGTGCCTGCAGGTGTGAGTGTTAAATTATAAACTCCCTTTCCCATTAAAAAAATTATAAACAAGGGCATGACAGTGGACTACGTGGAGAGACAGCATATTGGTGATAAGCAAAAGGCTTTGTGTACAAAACATTATAATAGAAGACATACAAAAAGAATTGCTCAGTGCCATCTCTGCTTTTAAAAGACTTAAAGGATGGTATAGTACTGCATCTCCTGCCTTCGCCACATGCTCTCTTGAGCTGAGCATCTCAACTCCACCTGCACGTTATGCTACCAGGGCTAGGGTGACCAACTTGTCCCAGTTTGCTGTAGATGTTCCTGGTTGTAGCATTTAAAGTTCTAGGTTCTGAGAAAAAAAAAAAAAGCCAGTCCCAGGAAAACTTTTTAGAATCCTGATGCCCAAGCCAACTCCCTGACCAGCTACAACAGAATCTCCGAGGGTGGGACCCAGGCATGAGTGTTTTTGGAAGACCCTCAGGAGTTTCCAGTGTGCAGTCAAGCATGAGAAAGCACTGCTCCAGGACAGTGCTTCTCAACTTGGAATGTGCACAAGATCACATCGGGGGATCTTGGCAAAATGCAGTTTTCAATTCAGTAAGCCAGGTGTAGGGCCCGATTTTCTGCATTTCTAACCAGCTCCCAGGTGATGCCAGCGCTGCTGGTGTGCGGACCACCCTCTGAGGAGCAGGGGTCTGGAATGCAAGAGCAGTCAGTTTGCTCTCTACTTCGAAAGAATCTACAATATAGTCAGGAAGGGGACAATGTAGGGACAAAACTGACCAAAGGGAAAAATGAAATGAGCAAAATATAAGTAATTAAGTAATGCAGAAGAGAGGGAGCAGAACCCAGGACACAATCTCTGGGATTCCTCCATGTTC
The DNA here is from genome assembly GCF_036321535.1 of Camelus dromedarius. Lineage (NCBI taxonomy): Eukaryota > Metazoa > Chordata > Mammalia > Artiodactyla > Camelidae > Camelus > Camelus dromedarius. The sequence goes on from NC_087439.1 coordinate 17,747,153, forward strand.
AACACACACATGGGCATTCAACACACAGAAAGGGGCAATCTGGAAAAGTTTCGTGGAGGGTGCGTGCTAACAGTGATTTGCAAGGGCCAAGGGCATCCCAGGAAAGGGCAATGTGGGTAAGAAGATTTGTGATAAAATGAGCTAATAGTTTGCATAAATGTACACAATTTCTCCAAATAATGGTTGCCTAGGGGAAGGAGGCTGGGGTTGGGATGAAATATGGTGAAGAGGCTTCTGGGGTGGCTGGGAAAGTTCTAGTTCTTGACCCTAGTAACACTTGCTTTATAATAATTTATGAAGCCATAAAGATGTAAATATAAGACAAGACACTATAAACCTCCTAGAAGAAAACATAGGCAAAACATTATGTGACATAAATCTTAGCAATGTTCTCCTAGGGCAGTATACCCATGCAATAGAAATAAGAGCAAAAATAAACAAATGGGACCTAATCAAATTTATAAGCTTTTGCACAGCAGAGGAAACCATAAGCAAAACAAAATGACAACCTATGGAATGGGAGAAAATATTTGCAAATGATGAGGCTAACAGAGGTTTAATTTCCAGAATATATAAACAGCTTATACAACTTAATAACAAAAAAACAACCCAATCCAAAAATGGGCAGAAGACCTAAATAAGCAATTCTCCAATGAAAACATGCAAATAGCCACTAGGTACATGAAAAAAGGCTCAATATCGCTAATTATCAGAGAAATGCAAATCAAAACTACAGTGAGGTATCATGTCACACCAGTCAGAATGGCCAACATTCAAAAGTCCACAAATGATAAATGCTAGAGAGACTGTGGAGAAAAGGGAACCCTCCTACACTGTTGGTGGGAATGTAGTTTGGTACAGTCGTTATGGAAAACAATATGGAGATTCCTCAAAAGACTAAAAATAGACTTACCATACAATACAGCAATCCCACTTCTGGGCATGTATCCGGAGGGAACCTTAATTCAAAAAGATCATGCACCCCAATGTTCATAGCAGCACTATTTACAACAGCCAAGACATGGAAACAACCTAAATGCCCATTGACAGATGACTGAATAAAGAAGCTATGGTATATTTATACGATGGAATACTACTCAGCCATAAAAAAGAATAAAATAATGCCATTTGCAGCAACATGGATGGACCTGGAGATCATCATTCTAAGTGAAGTGAGCCAGAAAGAGAAAGAAAAATACCATATGATATCACACATATGTGGAGTCTTAAAAAAAAAAAAAAGACACATATGAACTTATTTACAAAACAGAAATAGATTCACAGACGTAGAAAACAAACTTATGGTTACCAGGAGGGGAAGTGGGTAGGAAGGGATAAATTGGGAGTTTGAGATTTGCAGAATATATAAAATAAACAACAAGTTTCTACTATATAGCCCAGGGAACTATATTCAATATCTTGTTGTAATTTAAATGAAAAAGAATATAAAACAAATATATTTATGTATATGTATGACTGAAACCTTATGCTGTACAGCAGAAATTGACATAACATTGTAAACTGACCATACGTACTATACTTCAATAATAATATATAAAGAACATGTGATTGAACAATGGGCCACCCATCAGCAAAACCAAAGCTTGGCCCCAGGTCTTACTCCTGCCCTTCTACATTAGAGATCTGAGGTGAACTGGCTGTGTTCCTATCTCTTTATTTTGTTTATAAAATAATTAATTCCTATTTTTTTCTTTTTTTTAGTAGGAAAGTATTTCATGCTCAATTTAGAGACTGAAAACCAGATAATACACACCAAAAATTAAAATGACCTATAATCTCCTTATGCATAATCTATCTTAACCATTTAATATATCTCCTTTCAGACTCTGGCTGGTGGATATATTTTGTATGTCACACAATGCCCAAAAAGTATTAGTTGATTTTGCTTTTTTATAAGGAAATATGAGAAAGAAAATGCAGTGTCCCTTGGGAGTCTCACCTGGTGAATATCCATCCATGAAAACAGCATCACTATCCCAAACGCAGGCCTTCTGCCCAAGATGTTTCACTTTGCACGAGGATGGTCAGTGCCTCCTCCTGGGCTATGCGGCCACTCGGCTCTGCCATCTGCTGATACAAGGAGCCTGGTTTTCTGGCGGGCGCCTGGGGCAGCTGGTGTGTAAACACAGAAATGGGCACTTGGCCGCTGTGACTGCCTTGTGTACGATACGCCTCACCGCCACCAGGCTTCCAGCCTACTCTGTACTCGGGTAAGTGAAATGCTGTCTGGGCAGAAAGAAATGTATTTCCTTACACAAGTTGGGAGGTTCACGAAAGGTTATTCAGCAGCGGTTCCACATGGAAAGAGACCATTGTCTCAGACAGAAAGAGGGGGAAACCCTTGGGAATTCATTTCGGCTTTTGAGCTCCCAGAGTATCTCATTCTAAGAGGAACTGTCATCTTTCTACTCCCCACCTGGTAAATGGCTCAGAATTAACGGCCTGCCTGCATTTGGCCTGAATTTCTTGAAAAATGTGAGGTCAAAGAGAGAGTGCCCAGGAAACAGCTGCTCCAAATACTGATTTGCAAAAGGAGCAGAGAGTGTGGGGTAAAATCTGCTGTCTCCTCTCCTGCACCCCCCCACCTTCCCCACTCCCTGCCCCATCCTTCCGGCTGCTCCCGTAAGGACAAGGTGAAACTGTGGCAGGACCACAGAGCCCCAGGGTCAGGGTTTTTATCACCGGAGGTCAGTCAGCTCACTACCACGCCCTGAGGACCCCTAGCCCCACTAACCTCTTCTGGAGCCTGGCATGATGCACAGTAAAAGCACAGATTTTAGAGCCAGCACACCTGGGCTCAAATCCCACCTTGATCAAGTTACTTAATCTCAGACTCAGCTTCCACAGCTACAAAACTGGGATGATAATACCCACTCAACAGGTCTGAGCGGCAAGACTAAATAAAATATCTACTGGTCTGCTGGTCCATAGTCGGTCACAGCACTGAGACCTGTGCTCCCCTGTTCCCTGAGACCAGCCTTGTTGAGGTGGATTCCCTCTCTGCCTGTTCCTCGGGGGACCTCAGAGGTTATGTGGCAACACACTTCTTTAGCACCTTCAACAGTGCTCCAGGAAAGGCATCGCAGTCATGATCTTGACATCTGCACTCAATTCTAAAATAGATGTGAGGGGAAGTGCAAAGACCCAAAGTCACAGTTCAGGGCCTAAAGAGGGTTCAAAATGAAAATGGCCTGGGGGAGGAAGTTAATTGGGGAACATGTGAGGAACTCTCTTTGGGGGGACGTGCACATGCTCTCAGAAGTTGCCTTAACAGCAGTAGTTGGTGAGGAGGGAGGTGTGTGGGTGGCCTGGGAATACACAAGTCATTCCTGTCCTCTGGTCTGAGGGGTCTCCTAGGGTGAGAACTGCTACTCGGGTTCAGGTGAGGCTTCCAGAAGAATCTGTGCATGTGGGTCCCGAGAAAAACGCCTGAGCCCTGCTATTGTGAGTGGCTTCATCAGATAACCTCACTGATGCCTCACGGAGTCCTTGCAGAGGAAATGGGAGAGCAGGAGATACGCTATCTCATCCTTTTCTGCTTAAGCATTGTTAGAAGACACACAGTGGACAGGCATGGTGAATAAAAAACAATTTCGATTTAAAGACTCCAGTTTCCAGATAGTTTCTATAAAAGAGTATTAAATGCCTAGGTGCAACAGGCGGGGTAAAGGCCAACTCCTCAATGCGTCCTGCTCTGCTCCTGAGTCCCTCCTGTACGTGCCCCCAGCAGCTGCCCTAAACTCTATTCAAGTCCTTAGACACATGCATCTCTCACACCTGTACATCTACAAAAACCCTTCATCCTTCCTGATCTCAGCTCCAGGGGTGAATAGTCCAAGGCCAGTCATGGTGGTCCCATTTCCATGCTGGTCACTGGTTTGGGTGTGAGCTTGTAAAGTAGTTCTGGGAAAGAGATGGAAGGGAAATGTGCTGGGGGAAGAAGGGGTTCTGGGAAACGTTTTCCCACTAATTAAACAAAAAAGCACATTAAACAAAAAGTTTCTCTTATTCTGCCAAATATCGTCACGTCTGTATGTGAAGCCTGGAACCATGGCAGCCATTTTGTGACTGGGAGGGAGCTAAGCTGATACGATGGACTGCAAAGTGGAAAGATGGGAAGAATCTGGGGGCTTGACAACATCATTCGAGCCAATGGACTAATCAGCCCTCCACCTGTTCTATCTCAAGACTTCTTGCTCAGTGAGATAATACATTTTCCTAGTAGTTGTAGCCATTTGGGGTTTTCTGCTCATTGTCATTAAAGCATCCTAACTGATAAGTGACTCGAAGTCAATTTTTTATGTTCTAATTTAATCATGCAAATAGTCACAGGCTAAATTGTCTGTCTCTGAATCTTCTAGTTTGTTTCTGGAAAGGCTGGGGGAAACTGAGGGCACAGTGAGGGAGGGAAAGCACAGTCTTTCCTGGCTGTCTATAAGCCGAGACCAGCATTTACCTGAATGACTGTTCCCAGGGAGATGGGTGGTCGCTTTTCTACATTTTACTAGGATGTGCGTATGTGTGTGTTTTGAAGATGATGATGTGCTTAGACAACTGTTCGTAAAAGGTGAGGAACTGAGGGAAAAGCTGAAGGAGCTGTTTTTGTGAGAGGTTTTATGGAAGTCTATACTTGGAGAGTCAGGGCCTTTTTTCTGGCCCTCATGAGACTACCTGGCCAATGGGGTGAGTGGGCCCAAAAGTGCAGCCCACTCCCGGCACAGGCGGCATCACAGGAAGGAAGGGGTATATTTTTCTAATCTGCACAAAGGTACCATAAAGGCTAGTAATGGTCTTCTGGGCAACATGCTTCCAGGCTGGTAACAGAGTGCAGCATAGCGGTCTTAAAGCAGATGAGAGGATTTGTGTCCATATTCTGGCCACGAATGCTCTAGAAGTTCCGGAAGCAGACTTTGGCAACAGCAGGAGAGACCTCCTTGAAATCTTGATATCTCCAGGAGCATACCACTGTGCCTGAAAATTGCTTTAAATACTCCATCACTGACCAGGTGCGGTTACAGACGTGCTAGTTAGTTCAAGCACCATCTCTGAGCACCTCAGCTGTCCAAAGCAAGATTAAGTGTTCCAGGGTCATCAGCTGGCCTTACATCAGAAGGGCCACGATGAAGCGCCTCTGAGATCAGTCTTTCCTTCAATGCTTTGCTAACTGGCACAGCGAATGTCAGAAATTGCTTTTCAGTGGTGAAATTAGCAACTTGTCAATTAACATGATTCATGGTTAGTAATACATTCTCATTTGTAAAAGAAATGGTATTTAATAAATGTAGGCTGGATTTTAGAGACATTTTAGAGACATTTCCCACCCTTTATAGCCAGGAAGTGAGAATCCTGCACCCTGGGGAAGGGTTGTTCCAAATGGTGTCATATCCAGCCATTGTTTTAGAGGCTTTTCCGGCTGCCAACAGCCACTCTAACCCTAATTGCTTCCAGCCTCTGGAATGTCAGAGAGACTTCCTCGAGTGAACTTTTTGGGTGAGGATGGCATCAGAGCAACTTTAATGGCAGGGAGCTGGAACTTTGTTAAAATTATGGAAGAGGTTTTAGGGACCATTTTGGCCCCTGCTGCTTGCTAATGGATGTCCGTGTAATGCATGTCTGCAAGGGTGGCAGAGTTTGGTCAGGGACTTATTTTTATTATAACCGGACTGTGGAGGTCCACTGAAATCTCCCCAAACCATCCCTGAGGTTAGTTTGCAACAGGGCACCACTATCAATGGCAATACTCAGCAAGGTTCCTTTAGGAAGTTTTGGGAGCAATGAGTATTGTCCTGGGGGACAGACCATGATGGACAACGTGGCAGATGGAAGAGAAAGAGACAGTGACGCTGCATGGTCATCTCGTGGGCAAACAAGTTTCTAAGCACTCATGAGGCACACCTTTAGAGACTTCCAGAAATAAACAGAACGTAAGAGCTGCTGATAGCTCAGATCTTAATTTGGGCATCAAGAGCAAACAGAACTTCATTTCCCACCTACATACTGGAAAAGCCTGAAATACTAGTTATATCCTGTGAAACTGCACACAATTCTACACAAGACATCATTTAAAGTGTAGAATGGTTGCAGTGATAAGCTATCCTGGGAAAAAACAGTTGGGACAACTTAGGAGCAGAGGTCTTGATCCAAGTTATGGCTGCTGTGAAGTTTAATGGAGACATGGTCCATTTTCCTCCACGGGGCTTGTAAAGAAGTTTTACCTACTACTTCTGGTGATTTTATGTGCTATATTCCTGAGAGACTGGAGGAGGGGTGTGGGGTGGTAAAGCTTGTTGTGCCAAAAGCTTGTCAAGGGGACCCTCTAGCTGGTAGTATCAACTGACAGTTACTGAGAAAACTGGGAGCTTTGGGGATTCTTGGATTTCCATTTAACCTCAAGAGGCCATGGGTACCATAGGGAATGAACATGAACACGGGCCTGTAAGATGGGGGCCCCACTAACACAGTTGACAAGAGGTCCTCATTGCCTGTGTCCTGGGAGGCAAAACACAAAGTTGGACAAGTCAATTCACAAATAGGCATCGAACTCTTGTTCAAAAGCGCTAGGTACTACGACCCAAAAGCAAAATAAAACATGTAGGAGTTGCAACTCAAGTGGGGCACAAACGCCGATGCCTCAGCAGTCAGTGTTTGTCATCCTAGCCGATGTGTTAGTGCCAATAAATAGAACATCTTCAAGCCTAATGCTTACTTCTCTGGAATCCTGGATGTGCCCTAAATTCCCTCTTCCTCCCTTCCTTTCTTTTTCCCAGTAATAAAAAAGTTCTGAGCATCTAATGTGTCCCAGACACTTGTGCTAGATTCTGAGGATACAGAGATAAAAAACACAAGCTGTGGCCTTCTAGAATTCATGATCTCATGTGTGTGTGTGTGTGTGTGTGTGTGTGTGTGTGTCTATGGGAGAGTGGTGGTAGAAAGAAATAGATAAATAGACAATTAAAACACAACTTGATACGTACTAGGGTAGTGAGGCCTCACGTAGCTCAGAAGAGATACATCAAACTCAAAAGTACGTCGAAGCTCTAAATAAGCTCCCTGGGGGTGGTGCCACTTGAGCTAGGTCTTAAAAGACAAGCCAAGCAGCCAGGTGAAGGAGCAGGATGAAAGGCATTCAGGAGGTTGGCAGCAGGGGCCTTGTTTGCTGTTGTGACTGCAGGAGGCTGAGGACGGACGGACTCCAGGGAATTCAGCAGCCGAGGATACACTGGGGGAGGCGCTGTGGAAAGGAGGCCACCAAACCAAGCTGAGGTTTTGGGCTAAGCCCAGATCACAATAGCAATTCAACTTGTTCCTGAAGGTGACAGAAAGTGAACGGATTTAAAACAGAGAAGGAACAAAAAGTATTTTTGTTAGTGGAGGTAGAGGACAGACTGCAGTAGAGAAGAAAGATGGAAACAGGGCCATGACGATAGCTTACAGTGCAGTTTTTAAAAGAGCCCATTCAGGTGTATTTACCCGTAATCTCAGTCTCCTACTACTACAGTAGTCCAGAAGTAAGATTTGGAAATCGAAATCTCATTATTCTCTAATACTGGTACCTGAATCAAGGAATGCTATTCTGGGAAATCATGTTGGTGGGCGACTCCCAACCATTGCTTCAACAATTCTTCAATGGTTCCGACAGAAGGTGGACACCACTGGGATCAAAGAAATCAGAGCTCAACTTTAAGTTTCAAGTTGATTCGAAATCTACATTGAAGAGAATAATCTTGAAAGATGGGTTTTTGTTGAGTGAAAAAAGTATTATCTAAATTCTGAAACTTTCCCTTTAAATAAGAAATGAAGCTTGGATTATAGAGAAGGGAAGAACTTGGATAAGGGAAAAACATTTGAAAGGGGAACTGGAGATGGGGCAAAAGGTCAGATGCAAATGTCCTGGATTGTTTTGTAGGGTGGAAACTTCCAGAAGCGTTAGAAGGAGCCCAGTGTTACATTTTGAGAAATCTGAGAACACTGGGGTTCTATGTCAGGGCACTCAAAGAAGTCCCACACTGGGCAATGGCCCTTCATTTGATGCCTCTGAGGAGTCATGGAGCAGCTTCATTCAAGTGGAGTTAGTGGTCCTAGTGACCCCAGTCTACATGCCACATGTAGGGCTTAAGGAGGACCCACAAGTAGCAGTAGTAGATGAGGAAGTGCTAAGAAAACTGGGCATCACAAAGAGGAGACCACAAAGCACAAGGCCTTGTGACTAAAGGCTGTAGCAGGGCTCTTCACCTTTAGCAGTGACACCCAAAATTCCAGCCAGGACCCATCACTCCTCAGCATCATGGGTAGAGATAGCCCAGAGACCCCACAGGATGAGGGCCATCTCCTCGAGGCAGAGGAAACGCAAAGGGCCCCCACCCACCACACCCAGGTGCCAGTGGAGAAGGGAGATATAGTCCTGAGACAGAACATGAATTTGAATCCACTCTTTACTCCCAACTGACAGTTTTATTTTTTTAAATTTTGGGGGGGGGAGCAGGGAGGTAATTAGGACCCTCCTCATCAATTGACAATTTTAAACTGGAAGAGACTGAATTAAATTTTATAAAACAATTTAAGTGTCTTCCTTAACATGAGCAAGAAGAGGGGTTGGTCAAGTAGGATGGGCTTAGTTTGTGATTATAAGGTTACCTTTTTTTTTTTGCATCTGAGTTGTACTGTGTAAACTTCTGTTCTGCTTCATCTATGTATATCACACACACACACGGCTTTTGAGTTCCTTCTCTGACAAAAATCATCATGTCAACAAACAGGCTCCAAAACAGCAGACAATAGAAGATCCTAGGGAGGTTGTCTTTCAATTGAAAAGGCTAAGGATTCATTTACTTTATAGTATGGGAGGCAACAGAGAGTAAGGTTAAGACCGTGGAGCCCAATGTATAGTCTTCAAACCCTGGTTCACTTGGGCAAGTCATTTATATCTCAGCTCCTCAGTTTCCTCATCAGAAAATGGGAATAATAATCATACCTACTTCATAGGCTTGCTACGAATACTAACTGGATTTTATCTGGAAAGCACTTAGAACAGCTCCTGGCACACAAGTGGTGCCCTGTGAGTGTTTAACAAACAAATTCTGGTCTCAGGATCTCAAACCCTTGAGGGACTTGTGGTTAACGGCAGGGTCACATGTGAGATGGTGATTTAGAATAACAAATGTCAGCTTTCAACCAGACTTCTTCTGCATCTGGGTGGGTCCTCTGGCCAAAGCCCTTCTTTTCCCCTATCTCTGTCTATTCTCCTAAATCTGCCCAGACAGGGGATCTAAGATTGTTTTGTCTATTTCTGACATGAAGGGACTGTGAAAATTAATAAGGACAATGTCTGTGAAGTGCTTTGAATTTTTTTAAAGGAAAAATGAATCAAAAATAAAAGGTAATACTGGGCAGGAGAGTCAGAGCTTCTTCTCCACGCAGAGCTCCAGTTCCAGCTATGGAAATCCTCCATTGTCGCCGCCATCAATGAGTGTTAAGAAGATAGAAGATAACACGCAATTTCCTCATAGAGAAAGTTATAGGAGAAAACTGACCGAAGCAACCTCTCACTGTTTTTAACTGTCCTGCTTTTCTTAAAAGTATGCCATCTATAAAACTTAACACCTGAGCAACCACCTTTCAGGGTCCCCCAGCTGTGGGACCCCATATGCTAACAATGGAGTCACGGAGCCATTCTCCTGACACAGGAGGAAAACATTTACTGAGACTCTACTATGTGCCAGGCACAAATCTAGACTCTCAGTGGATCCTCAAAACCCTATGAAGTAAGAATTATCTCCATCTTACAGGTGAGGAAGCTGAGGCTCATGTATACACAGCTAGTGAGAGCAAAGGTTTTAACCCAAGACTTTTCTGTCTCCACAAAATCCATGTTTTATTTGCCACTTTGCCCTATTATAAATCTGTACAAATGGCAGCGGGAGCCTGAGGAAGTAAAGATCAAAGAGAGTTTCTACAAAGTTCAGGAAGCCATCATGGGTCCCTCTGCCGAGAAGTCAATCCTCAGTCCTCTGAAATCCTCTCGCACTTTTCCTATACTTCTCCTGTGCCACACTCTGCTTTTGACCTTACGTTCAGACCCTGATGCCCACCGTATTTTTTTGCCTGATGGCAGCTCTGAATCTAAGCTCCTGTTGTGTTCACACAATCATCCCAGAGATGAGTAGGTACTTAATAAACATTTAAAAAACAATAAATAAATAAATAAATAAATAAATAAATAAATAAATAAATAAATAAATAAATTAATAGTAATATAATTTTTGAAGCACCTTTTTGCGATCTTTGACATTCAGCTGTTTCATCATTGTTGTCTTTCCTCTAGTGCTCTCTGCCAGCTGATAAAAGAGAGAGAAAGAGAGAAAATGACAACCAAAACTATGTTTCATGAAACGTTTTGGCATTTCAGTCTCTCATAAAATTTAGAGCTGAATGGCCTAGAGTATATTTTTAGATATATTTGCTGATAGATTTAAAAATAATTTCATCACATTGGTAGCATTTAACACATGAGAAGGAATTTCTCTTAGACCTGCATCCAGAAAATTAATCTAACACCTATCTAAAATACTTTCTTCTCTGTCCTTTTTTCTATTTTTAAAAGCCCACTACTTGTTCATTCGCTTTTCCAGATGTGAGCTGGGAAATGGAAATCTTTTTTAAAGCCCAGCTAGAAGAACTCACAGACACACAAAAGTGTTCATAGCACCAAAGGTGTAACTTGCATCAAAATCTCACAGAATTCAGAATTTTAAGGATCTGCTGTTGTCACTTCATTTTCCATTATTAAACGCGTAGACATCACAAGGCGTGTACCTGTGATAATTTCGTGAATGAACAAGCACCTACAATGTGGAACGAATGGGGATGACATTTAGGTTTTGAGCAGAGCCACATTCAGGTTTTTCAAAGCTTGGTCAGCTGTTCAGTGCAGATATTGTTTTTATCTAGTGCCATGATCACTTCATCATATAAGCACACTTCTTAAAATGGCAGGAAACTTGAGGTTTGAGATATTTTAGAAGGGGTAGTTCCTGTGATCCTCCCAGATGCAAATCTGAATTGCACTCAGATCTACCACCAGGATCTAAAGCAGTGTTTTTCAGACTGGGTCATGGTCCATCCATAGGTCCTGAAATCAGTTTATGAATCAAAACTAGCATTTAAAAATATAGAAGATGACAGAGAACATGACATCATAGTAGCAACGCATCTTATGTTGAAAGAAAAAGCTTTGTTTCCGTGTGTGTGTCTGTGTGTGTGCTGAGTTATGATACACAGTGTATTTTTTAGGATGAGTCAATAAAATATATTTGAAAGCCACTGATTTAAGATTACTACATGCATATTTCTCATCCAGTATAAAGTACTGTAAGAGGAAATTAGTACCAACCTAATGGAAAATAATTTTTTTTCAATAAATTTCATACATCTTGAAACTATCCACAACCTGTAAGCCAGTTATTCCACCTTTGGATAGCTATCTTAAGGAAATAATCCAAAATTCAGCTGAAAATTATTACACAGAAATATTCACTGCACTGTTATTCATTATCCTGGAAACCCCAAACAGCTTAAATGCTCAATAACAGTAAGCCAATTTAGAACATGAAAACTGGTTGAGTATGGCATCATCATTAAAAGCAACATTTTCAGACGATTTATAGTGATGTGGGAAATGCTTATGACACAATCTTAAATAAAAAATGATTCAAACTTGCTCATACTCCTTAATAGTACCAACTGTAAAACTTGTTAGAAAAATATGCTAAAATAGTGGTTTTCTGAGTTGTTGCGTTATGGATAATTTTTATTCCCTGTTTTTCTATATTCTTCAAGTTTTCTACAAAGCATATATATTGTCTCTGGAAAAAGGTGTTTCTTTAAAAAACAAAGTTACCCCTTCCCAGGATAGTCTGTGTTCCCCTCAGCCAAGTAACAGCGCTCACCGTCCCGTGCTTTTGCTAAGGATGCCAGCTTTGTTGATGCCTGTGTTGGGCCAGAAAGAGTAACACCTCCCTTCTTTCACAGGCATGTTCAAAGTGCAATGACTTTGAAGACTCCTGTTCACACTATTCCTGGGTGCTTTTTCTTTTCTCAAGACCAGCCCATCAGTTTCCTATCCCTTCTATAACAGACTACCACTAACCTGGCCACTTAAAACAACACAAACTTTTATCTTCCAGTTTTGAGGGTCAGGAATCCAAGATGGTTCTTGCTGGGCTAAAATCCAGGTGTCACCAGGCAGAGATCCTTCTGGAGATTCTGGAGGAAAATCTGTTTCCTTTGCCTTTTCCAGTTTTTAGAAGCTGCCTGCATTTATGGCCCCTTCATCCATCTTCAAAGCCAATAGCATAGCATCTTGAACTCTCTCTGCATCCATCTTCACATTGCCCTCTCCACACTGACCCCTCTCCCTCCCTATTCATAAAGACCCTTGTGATTACACTGAGCCCAGTTTGATAATCCCAGGTAACTCACTATCGCAATTTAATTTAATGACATCTGCAAGGTCCCTTTTGCCATGTAAGCAACTTATTCACGGGTTCTGGGGATTAGGACAGGGACATCTTTAGGGAGACCATTATTTCTACCATAACCAGGTTTGACAAAATGGGGGTGGCGGGAGGGGTCATCACTAGTGCATTACAGATAGAGTGGTTTGAAAATTGCACTGTGCCCAAGTAGCTGCCCCAGTTGTGTGTGGACCCGTGACTTTCCGCTAGAGGACAACATCCATTAGTAACAGGATCTGTCACTCAGTCACTGGCACTAGCCAAAGGTTAACTACAAAAGAGGCACTTTCTAGCTTTACCGTTACTCTGAGAGTTTAAGCATCACAAAAACGTAGACAGAGTACAAAAATGTACAAAAATATGTGCGAAAGGACCCACAGTTCCAATCACGATTGCTTTCCATCATTGACCCTTATCTTAGGCTATTGCCCTGTAGACGCCAAATAAGAGAGGAGGGAGATCATGGGCTCAGAAAATTCAGTGGTTATTCTAACTTGCTTTCATTTTTATTTTAGAACATTTAAAGTTCCTGAAGTAATACCACATTATTAAAAAAAATTGGAAAATACAGTTAAGCAATAATAAAAATATTGTTGCTTTTATGTCACTTCTGATTCTTCAAAGCTGATCACTAAAAAACTAGGTGCCAGTGTTTTATTTTTCTAAAAACCTTTTTACTGAGTTGTGAATTTAGAACATTAAAATTCATTTAAACAGCTAAATTAAACTTCAAAGTAATAAGAACATTTGGTTATTAGCTTAACTATCTTCACACCTACTGCTTTTGGTTTGTTTTAAACTCAATAGGACGCTATTTTTAAAAAAGTAATTTCAATGAAATTAATTAATGAAGAGTCTCAGTTTTCTCCAGGTTTGGGCAGACCCCTCCATCCCACAGCTTTTCTTTCATAGCCTCTGGGTGGTGTTTTCCCTGCTTTCCCTCAAAGTTGATAGATGAAATAAAATGCCAGCTTTCACAAGCCAGTGAGCCTTTTTCTTTTCATTCCTCTTTGTGGACAATAAAGTAAAGAAATGTGACTCTTTCCTGTCTCTTTGTTTCCTTTCAACTTTTTCTTCTCAAGTTGCTATCCTCCCTGAAATATTCCAGCTTCCTCTCCATGTGCCTAACTTCTGTCCATTCTCTCAGAGCTCGGCTCAAGACTGCCTCTTCCAGAAAGCCTGATGGAACCACAGAGGCCTGATTTCTTCTCTTTCTGTGTTTCTCTAGAACTGACAAGCTATCCCACGTCTAATACTTAATCAGCAATGTGTTGACGAAGCATTTGCATGTAGCCTGGCACTATTGTCCCCATCTTCTACAGTCATGGGGACTTCTGCTCGCAGGGGTCAGGTCACTGTCTCAGAGTCTCACAGGATGCCCAAGAGCAGCCTGGGCACTCCAACCAAGTCTCCTAACCCTTTCCCAGGGCTTGAGTCACCATCCGCTGCTGCCTCTGGTGCTCATTCTTTGCCAAAAATTTACATTTGATGTTGGGATTAACCTTTCACATATTTGTATCTTTTCACCCTTAACACATTACAAACTGAGTAAAGGTGGAGATCATATTTATTCATCAAAATACAGAAAATGTACATCGAGCTCCTGCTTTGCCAGGGACCGTGCCAGATGCTAGAAATGCAATGATAAATTAAAACAGTCCTTACCTGTTAAAGTCCTTAGAGTCTGGTGCAGAACAGAGAAGTAAACTAGCACTGATATCACCATGTGAAAAGTAACCTAATGTAGGAAAATGTGGGGGTGAACCAGACAGCCAAGGGTCAGGAGAGCCTTTCCAAAGGACAGGTCCTCCAACTGAGGCTTGAAAGGCAAAAGAAGCAGGAGGGAGGCTAATTCACACATATTCAGCAGGCTGTAGGTGCTCAGCATGGACCAGGTGTCACTCATATATTGTTTCATTGAATCCTCAAAGCAACCCCAGGAAATATTTGGGCAGAGCAGAGGACAGCAGGCAGGTGTGATTGATTTAATGTGTTTTACCATTCATTACTCATATCAGCGAACTCCCATGTAGCACTTCTAATGTGCCGGCACAGTTCCAAATATTTCATGTCTGTTACTCATTTAATGATTACCACAACCCTGCAAGGTAACTATAGTTACTCTTATTTTACAAATCAGCAGAGTAGGCACAGAAAGGTTAAGTTACTCGCCCACAGTCACACAGCAAGTAGGTGGGCGAGCTGGATTTAAACCAGGCAGTCAGGATCCAGAGTCTGTGCTCATCACTGCCACACTATGCATACTCTACCAGACTATTTTTTCATCCCTTGAATATTTTCATTGACAAAAGTAATGCGTATTCTTAGTAGAGAAGCCAACAATTTTGAATTGTGTAAAATGCTACATGGATGGACCTGAAGATTATCATACTAAATGAATTAAGTCAGACAGAGAAAGACAAATATCATATGGTACCACTTATATGTGGAATCTAGTGGGGAGGGTATATCTCAGTGGTAGAGTATGTGCCTAGTATGCACGAGGTCCTCGGTTCAGTCCCCAGTACCTCCATTAAAGATAAATAAATAAACTCAATAACCTCCCCCTTTTCTAAACACTTATATGTGGAATCTTTAAAAAAATGATACAAATGAACATATTTACAAAATAGAAAAAGACTCACAGACATGGAAAACAAACTTATGGTTACAAAGAGGGAAGAGGGGAGGGATAAATTAGGAGTTTGGGATTTGTAAATACTAACTACCATATAAAATAAACAACAAAGTCCTACTGTATAGCACAGAGAACTGTATTTAATAGCTTATAATAACCTACAATGAAAAAGAATATATATATACATATATAAATGAATCACTATGCTATATACCAGAAGCCAACATAACATTGTAAATCAACTATACTTCAATTTAAAAAAAAATTGTAAATTTCAAAAACAAAAAACCAAGCAAAAATAAATACAATTGTGTAAAATGTTAAGTCAGTTCTCCACACTTCCCTTGATTCCACTGCCAGTATTATTGGTGAGTTTTGAAGCTAAATGCGGTTATCCCCATTTTACAGATGGGAAAACTGAGTCTGAGAAATACTAAGGAACTTGCCTGGGGTCACAGAGTTAGCATGTGAATGTCTGGGATTCAGAATCTTTCTGGCTCTAACTTCTGTGTGGGAACTTAGGGGAAAACTGGGGAGTCTGGGGAAAAGCCCCCAAGGTGGTGAGGAGCACAGGCTTTGTAGGCAAAATCAAGCAGGGCTGCACCCTCCTGCCATGCTGATGAAACAGGGCTTTTCTTGTGGTGATGTGCGGGGTGGAGATGGGGGAGGGGGATAGTCCTATAGGCCTTTTAGGAAGTTCTCTCTGGTGACAGTGTGGAGGGTGGAATGTCAGAAACAAGAACCCGGAACGAGGCAGGGGTGAGGATTGTCCCATATTTATGATATTGGTGAGACAGAGAGATGGAACTGGATGACAGATTTGTTGTGGGGAAGGAGGAAAAAGGACACGTCTGTTGTGTGTCCCTGGCTTCTGGTCTGGGTGACAGGTGGTGTTGGGGTGGGTACCTGTGCCATCTCAGAGGTTGGAAGGAAAATTTTCCCATTTGGAGTTTGCTTGCGTCAGGAAGCTGATGCGTGGTTCTACATTTGATCTAGACAAAATAAAACCAAACCCTTTTGTCTTTGTTGTATTGATTGCGGAACAGCTAGAAAATTTACTTTCCAGGAAGTAGTCTCTCTTTATGAGTTCTAGAAACTCCTTCAGATGGTTCAGGCATTCTCAAGTTTCTCTAGCCCCTCGGGGAGAAGCCTGCTGCGCCTGTAACCTTCCACCTGCTGAGATGTCCTGTCTACCCAGTTTATCCATCTCTGAGCCATGGACCTAATTCTGGGATACAGTTGACCAGCTGCACCTGGTAACAACCCATCTCTCTGGCTGGCAGCACCAACCTCAGCAGCTGGACCATAAAGTTAGGGAGCGGTGAAGTAAGCGTGGCCACAGAGCCCGTTCTGAATGGGAGCTGTGCGTGTTACGGCGGACGATCAGCTTAGAAAGACACAGTGCAGCAAAAACAAGCAGGTTTGCCACTGGGAGGCCAGGACTGCGCAAAGTCGCAGGAGGTAATAGGTCTTTGTCCCAGAGTTGAAAATCCTGACCAAGACACAGGACAGACTGAGTCAAGGAGACCCACTAGAGCGTTACTCCTGCAGAACTCTCTGGAACTCAGAGTCAGCAAGCATACCCACTGCAGTATCTCCTCTGGGTTTCCAGATGATTTCTTCTGCTTTTGTAGGCTTAAATAGCCCAGGTCTACTCTGCTAAGTCTGTCCCTGACAATATTCTGGATTCGATGAGAACACTGATAGCAGCAGAGTACCTTCTGACCAGCTAAATGATCTAAAAACCCAACAAATGAAATAGACAAGGAAGATAGCTGGGGGTGCTCAGTGTAGGAGTCTTTGAGCCCTAAAGAAGTCACTTCAGTGCAAAACTATACTGTAGTAAGGGTGATCTTCAAACAGAAACACATAAAGCAAGGTTATGCTTTCATCTGTCAATGAAAATGCTGTGACCAGGGGCTCGCAGGAACCTAACCCTGTATTCCCCCTAGGAGCAATGGTTCAGTATTTGCTGCAACTGTATAGACTATAAGTACCAATAATAATGAGAATTATCCATATCTGAAACCCCTCATTCAGCTGTCAGTTTGCAAGCTCTTATGTGATAACCTCATCTTAGTTCTCAAAGCTCGCAGACGTCTCTGTCATAGGATTTCTAGGGTATGGCGGGTGTTCACTTGGGATTCGTAATGAAGTACTGGAGTTTGTGTGTGATTTTTTTTTAATTAAGTGAACTTCGAGGTTATCCCTTTAACAATATCGTTTACATTCTGGAATGCTTTCTAGAATGGGAGGACGTACCAGTCTCAGCCCTCTCAGCCCCCCTACTAGCCCAACAGAGAGCCAGCTGACAAAGGAGCCTGGGATCAACCTCTGCATACAGAAAAGGACAAAGAATGGGTCCAGGGAGGGGCAAATGGAGAATTAAATCTGCACAGGGAGCCCAGATATTAGTTAGACAATCTCATTATGAATGTACAGATACTAAATGCTCTGAAGGAAGAGCGCTTGGTATTCTGATGGCTTAGGACATAGGACTGTGACCTGGACAGGGAGTGAGGGGAGGCTCCCCAAAGGGAAAACTTGAGCTGAGCTCTGACAGATGAGTAAGAGACAAGCATCCCAATTAGAGGGAATAGCATGTGCAAAGGCCCTCAGAAGGAAGGGAGCAGGATGCTCACAGGAGCTGTTGGTAGGAATGTCAAATCAATAGGGTCTTGAGAGGCAATTTGGAAGTTGCTGTATTATTTTAAATGTGCATACCCTTCAGCCCAGCAAACCTCTTTTAGGTTTCTATCACAGAAAAACTACTCCCACGTGGGCACAAAGTAGCATTCACCTGATGTTGAGGACAGCAGTGTTTGTTATAACAAAACTCTGGAAACACCCTAAGTGCCATGAATAAGCCAATGGCAAAATAAGCTCTAGAACATCCATTTTACAAAATACCAACCAGTAATTAAAAAGAATGAAGTAGACATAGATATGGTAGCTTGGAAACATCTAGAAGATTTAACGATTAGGAAGAAAAAGAAGATTGTTGGCAGCTCTGTTCCAGAAGGTGCCCTAGAGTCCATCAGCCACACAGTTTGGCTCTCGAGTGGAGGCATTTGCAAACAAGAGCTAATCTTTTCTTGGCATGGTGCATGCTGTTTTCCAAAAACTAAAGTGGAAGGCTCCTTCATGAGCAAAACTCTCCTTGCTTTCATGACTAGTCAGGAAGGTCCACTGAGGTATACATTAAGGGAGCCTGACACTGTATTTATTTTCTATTAATAAATCTGGGCTTCTCTTGAGGCCCCAACGTAAGTTGATTAAATTTCTCTCAAGTGATCCCTGAGTGGTAGCTCTCCTGCCTGTAATTCAAAGTCTAGTGCAGCTCCTTGTCAAACAGTTGCCAGGAGACAGCAGAGGGGCCAACTCCCCATTTCCTCTGCCATGGCAACGCGCCATTATTTCCTAATCCGTCTTCTTTCTGCGGGAGTATAGATTTTGGAAAGTAGTATGCTACCTTTGATTACTTAGTCAATCTTGCAGACAGCAAAGAATCCTTCTAACCTTCCTCTGCACAAAGAGACCTCCTCAGGTGGTGGCGGCCTGCCGCTGACTTCTCCTTTGCGATCTTGCGCCGTCGCTGCCCTCATCCTTTCTTATCCTCTCAAGGGTTCAGCGAGACACTTCTGGAAACAGAAATGAAATCTGAACACTTAAAAGTACAAGAGTTCACTTAATTGGTGACTTCTCACATAGAAAAGCTCATCGTCATATTTCCCTAAGAGCAGAAAGCGTGTTGAACATGGGGTTGATGGAAGTGGGGCTCACCAAGTGCCTCGGTTTCTCCATTTATAAAATGGGGGTGAAGCCCCTTGTAGGCTGCTGTGAGGACTAAATGAGTGAGTGTATGCAAAGCTCTTAGAACAGTGCCTGGCACACAGCAGGTGCTCAACAAACGTTAGCTGTTATGATCATTATAAGACAGACTCCCATTTGTTTTGACCACGAACTTTAATCAAGTTTATAGAGAAAAGAACTAACAATACACTGTCACCAGGACTGTTTCCTCTGTAAGTGGCTACTGGAACACCTTTTTTATTGTCCTCTGCTTTATGGCACTTGGCAGATA
Organism: Camelus dromedarius; assembly: GCF_036321535.1. Lineage (NCBI taxonomy): Eukaryota > Metazoa > Chordata > Mammalia > Artiodactyla > Camelidae > Camelus > Camelus dromedarius. The sequence continues at coordinate 17,766,408 of NC_087439.1, forward strand.
CTGTGTTTTTCACAGAAAATTTGTGTCAACCCTGCGTTGTCAGATGGTGGTTAGCATTTCTGAGTAATAAAGTGTTTTTTAACTGAGGTATGTACATTCTTTTCAGACATGATGCAGCTGCACACTCAGCAGACTACAGTATAGGGTAAACGTAACTTTCATACGTGCTAGGAGACCAAAAAATTTGCGTGACTTACTTTATCATGATATTCAATTTGTTACAGTGATCTGGAACCAAGCCCGCAGTATCTCTGAAATCTGTCTGTACTCAAGCTGGCCTACGTGAGAAATGCATTAAGTAGACTCCAAGCTGGGCTGTCTTCAGGCAGAGCTGATTCTGAGGCTTAAAGAAAGTCTTCAGGAGTTGCTCTCTCCCCCAATGACTTGTGCCTGTCTTTTCCCATTGGCTTCACTTCTGACTCTTGCAACTCCAGACCAACCTCCTTACATCTGGCCATCCTAGCAGAGAAAGGACCTCCCTTTCCCAAAATGTCCCGCAAGGACTTCAGGATGTGTGTCACTGTAATAACTGATATCATATGCTCACCTCTGAGCCAATCCCAGTGGCTAGGGGAATGGGCTGCACTGATCAGCCCAATCCGGGTCTCAGCTCCACCCCCAGAGCTAGTGGTGGGAAATGGGTAGGTGGAGGGAGTGAGCCCAACCCACACCATATCAACTGAGGGTGGGGCAAGGGGACCTCCAAAGGGAAGTCCGAGTGCTATTACTAGAAAAAGGGGAAGGGGTGCTGGGCAGGCCAAACCACAAATGTGCTATGCATCATCACTGTAGTTCACGTTTCATTTACGCTGATGGACAGATGAACATGCTATATGGTTTAAATACAGTGGTTTTTAATAAGAAATAAACATTAGAACTACCTACATTTTATTACAAATACAGATGTCCAAACCCCAACTGTAGAAATTCTGGTTCAGGAGTCACAGAGTAAGGACCAGGCACTCACATTTTTAAAAAGCTTCCCAGGTCACTGTGATGTAATGTGTAACATGATAAATATGTAAGTGCTCTTTTGTATTTTTTTCTTATTTGACAAAGAAGGCATGCATGTTTTATACACATCTAGGACTTTTAATCCCATGTCCATGAACCTAAAGAAAGGTCAAATACCATAAAGAAAGATGAAATACTTAAGACAGTTTCTTTTTTTAACATTTTTTATTGATTTATAATCATTTTACAAGACTGTTTCTTCATTATGCTCTGACTGCACCTTCTAGAGTGTTCAATTGTTACCAAACTCAGGTTTGGCTGCTTGCCGCTCAAAAGCCAATAATTGAGAGACAAGTTTTGGTAGGAAAGGAAAGGTTGCTTTACTCAGGAGGCTGGTAACCCGGGGAGGGGCAGACTCATGTCTAAAAGATCCAACTCCCTGCTGCCCAGCAGAGGGCAAGAGCCTTTAAAGGGGAGTTTCAGGGATGTACAGGCAGAGGGATGGGGCTATGTGCAGAACAGCACGGTCAGCTCCAACAATCATCTTGAAATTACTCATGTGGTGGTCTGATCAGCATCATCTTGCCTGTGTCAAGTACAGTTAATCTTCAGTTCCAGGGTCAGTTTGTTTCCATTTCCTTGAGACCAGTTCTTGGAATTGTGTAAGATGAAGCACCTTATGTCATGGCTACAGTCTGGTCATCATGTGGTTAACTTCTACCTGGTGGGGGTTTCAGTATCAGCAAACCAGCTCAGAGGATATGACTCAGAGTATTAGCTATAGTCCTTGAGGAGGAACTGAATGTCCTTGACTTTGTTTAATGGCTAAACTATTATTATTTTGTCTTGTTTGACTATTTTCCTTTGTTTCTGCATTTCCTCACTTCTCTGATTAAATTTACTCTTTTTTTTTAACACCCAGAGGTTCTGATTCAATTGGATATTTTTACTGAAGTATAGTTGATTTACCATGTTATGTTAATTTCTGATGTACAGTGTAGTGATTTAGTTTTATATATACAAATACATATTCTTTTTCATATTTTTTTCATTATAGGTTATTACAAGATACTGAATATAGTTCCCCATGTTATACAGTAGGACCTTGTTGTTTATTTATTTTATATTTAGTAGTTTGTATCTGCAAATCCCACATGCATAATTTATCCCTTTTCCCCCTTTTACCTTTGGTAACTGTAAGTTTGTATGGTCTTTTTTTAGATTCCACATATAACTGATATCATATGATATTTGTCTTTGACTTACTTCATTTAGTATGATAATCTCTAGGTCCATCCATATTGCTGCAAATGGCATCATTTCATTCTTTTTTATGGCTGAGTTGTATTCCATTGTATATATGGACTCCTCCATAGTGGCCACACTAATTCATATTTCCACCAACAGTGCAGAAGGGTTCCCTTTTCTCCACACCCTCTCCACCATTTATCATTTGCGGACAATTCAAGATGGCCATTCTGACTGGTGTGAGGTGATACCTCATTGTAGTTTTGATTTGCATTTCTCTGGTGATTAACAATATTGAGCATCTTTTCATACGCGTATTGGCCATCTGTATGTCTTTAAATTGATTCATTGACCAAAGTTTTCTATAGACAGGAAGCAGGCAGAGGATATTGGGGGGAATCTGTCATGGGAAGTCCCCATAGGGTTCTGCACTGTTACACAATCACAGGCCTTATCACACTCACTTATTCATTCATTTATTCCTCTCTTACTCTGTTTGTTGTGAACAGTACAGTGATTAAAACCACTTCCTGTCCTGAGAAGCTCCTAGATTACTGGAGAGAGATAAAGAAGACATTGACAGTTGTTGACAAAGACAATAAGAAAAAGGTTACGGTCTATAATGCTCGCATGGGGTGATATGGGACACAGATATGGGACACAGCTCAGGGGCCACAGGGAGGCTGCCACTGTTTACCCATCAGTATCTCTCTGCTAGACTCTAAGTCTGTTGTGGACAGAGATGGTATATTGCCACATTAACTTTCTCTCAGGTCCAAGGGAGGTTGTCGTGGGGGGAGTGATGTTGAGTCAAATCCAGTTTTTGTGGGACCTAAAGCTGACATCATTTCTGAGGCTCTCTTTAAGAAAATACAGAATTACAAATACACAATTAGATGAAAGGACGATTATTTATTTTGAATGAGAAAAGAAATCAGAACAAACTACTGGAGGCTGGAGATTGCTGGCTTTTTAGTATGTGGTCTCTTTAGACAATATATCAAAAGTATTTGCAGAGAAATACTTGAAATTGCTAACTGGTTTTGCTTCCCTGCACAGAACACTTTACAACTTCCAGCAGTAATCAGCACCCAGGGGCCCACGTGCATGAGGGAATTTCAGGCATGTTTCAAGAGCTTCAGGGTAAATCTACTTCTGGTGTAGTATTTCTTCCCCTGCTCTCTTCCTGCGGTGTTGCCTTGGCTTGGCTGTGCCCCACACAGCTCTGTTTCTGGGTTCTGGGAATTACTCCCTCCCCTTGTCCCTTCAGGCCTAGTAGAGGTAGCTGCATCCCACTGTTTGTAGCCTTGGGGTACTGCACTATCCAAGCATTTTCCCTCCCCTCTGCTCACAATTTTGTAAATAGTCCCGTAATTAAAGTCTCTCAACATTTCTAATTTGAATGTGCCATCAGTTTTGCCAGGACCCTTGATTGATGCAGAAGATAAAATGTGTTCACTTACATGCCCATGGGTAAGCAGTCTCTAAGTATTATTATGTTATGCAAACCATTGTATTTTGCACCCCATATTCTGCATATGATGTCATTATTAGGACTACACACAATATTCCAAGCTCCTTTTAATTCAGTAACTGCACCAGAGTCCATCATTTCTATTCCTCCAGAGACAGATACTAATACCAGTAGAGATCTAAAATCTAAAATAGAAAAGAAGCAAGTCAAGCCTTTTCACTGCAGTAAATCTATTACAGGCCTGTGGACAGTGAACAATCCCCTTCCAGTCCCTGTAGGTGAGCCCCTAAGTCAAATGGGGACTCAGTGGTAACTCAGGTCACCTATAGCTCAGGGGCTTAGGCTGATCAGAGCAAAGAGTGAGATCTTTGCTTCAAGCAGAGACAGATAATTCGTTAATAGGCTCCACCAGGATGCACCAGAGACCAAATCAACCCCAGCAACTAGCCCTTTTAAAATGTGCTGAACCAGGTAGCAAGTGGAATGAATAGGACAGCAATCTGGAGCCCCTAACTTTTGCTAGTAAGCAGAATTTTAGCATACCAGGGCAACCAAGTTCAGTTGCAAGTGATATATATCAATTTAAACTGGCTTAAGACACACAAAAAAAAGAAGTGTATTGGCTCATATCACAAAAAAGTCCAGGGACAGATTTTCCTTCAAATGCAGCTGGATTCAGGTGCTCAGAAAGTTACTAGAAAATCAATCTCTGTCTTTCTCTCTCTTTCCCCTTATTTTTCTGTCTCTCTTCTCAGCTCTTCTTTCCTCAGGGTTGGTTTGCTTCTCAGTCAGGTCTTATCCAAGTGGTAGTAAAATGATCATGAATACTTCTAATTTTATATCCTACAAAACAGTAGTCATCCTTCTCCATAGCAACAGTGAAATACCTGAGACTGATTCTGATTGGCCAGATTCGGGTCACATATTCACACCTGTAACCAGTCATCTTGGCCAGTATCCAGGCTGGACCAGGGGGTAGGGTTACCCTCCTCCCTGAATCCAAATGAGCTAAGAGCAGGGAGAAGGGAGTGGATGTTGTTAGGTGGAGGAAAAAATCCTAGAGTGGAAAACATAAATATCTATCACACCACAGCTGCAGAGGCACCAGGCTGCAACTCAATGCAACTAAATCCCAAATCTAGGATCTACCGACAGATACTGGATCTAGGTCTTTGAGGTGCCTACAGTTGTAAAGTAGTTGAAAGAAGACTGTGTATACCAGCTTGGCCACTGTGTGACCCTGGACTCTCAAATCACCTTTCCTCCCTGGCTTCAGTGTTCTCAACAGCAAATGATGGTTGGGACAAGATCTCTGAGCATCCTTCTGGATCTAAAAAAGTAATGCCTATATATATTCAACAAATATTTTAAAATCTCCAGATCTCAGAGAAGAACAAAGCAAAATCCACCACCAGAGAAGACAGAAATATAATTTCTTTTTCATTTTGTTTGCCAGCTGCAGCAACAGATCAGTAGCCTCCGGTAATACCAAATCATCCCCTCCTGAGGAGGTCTCATCAAGGTGGCTTATGGGCATACATTAGTAAGACCAACCCCCATTTCTCTGTCACATGCTGACCTTAGCAAAGAAACCAGAGACATATTCAACAAAGGATGCTATTTGGGGTTGGCAAAATTGGATGCAAAATAAAGGAGACAAGAATATACAATGGAGAAAAGACAGTATCTTCAATAAGTGATGCTGGGAAAACTGGACAGCTACATGTAAAAGAAATTAGAACATCTCTAACACCATACACAAAAATAAACTCAAATGGGTTAAAGACCTAAATGTAAGACTCGATACTATAAAACTTCTAGAGGAAAACATAGGCAGAACACTCTTTGACATAAATTTCAGCAATATTTTTTTTTCAAACCAGCTCCTAGGGTAATGGAAATAAAAGCAAACATAAACAAGTGGGACCTAATTAAACTTAAGAGCTTTTGCACCGCTAAGGATACCATCAACAAAATGAAAAGACAACCTACAGAATGGGAGAAAATATTTTCAAATGACACGACTGACAAGAGACTAATTTCCAAAATATACAAACAGTGCATATAGCTTAATATTAAAAACAAACAAACAATGCAATCAAAAAATAGTCAGAAGACCTAAATAGACATTTCTCCAAAGAAGACATCCAGATGGCCAACAGGCACATGAAAACATGCTCAATATCACTAATTATTAGAGAAATGCAAATCAAAACTACAATGAACCTCACACCAGTCAGAATAGCCATCATTAAAAAGTCTACAAGTAATCAATGCTGGAGAGGATGTGGAGAAAAAGGAACTCTCCTACACTGTTGGTGGAAATGTAAGTTGGTGCAGCCACTATGGAAAACAGTATGGAGGCTCCTTAAAAACCTAAAAATAGAACTACCATATGATCCAGCAATCCCACTCCTGGGCATATATCCAGAGAAAACTGTAATTCAAAAAGACACATGCACCCCAGTGTTCATAGCTGCACTACTTACAATAGCCAAGACATGGAAACAAACTAAATGTCCATCAACAGATGAATGGATAAAGATATGGTATATTAAAAATGAATGAAATAATGCCCTTTGCAGCAACATGGATGGACTTGGAGACTGTCATAGTAAGTGAAATAAGTCAGGAATAGAAAGAAAAATACCATATGATATCACTTATGTGTGGAATCTAAAAAAAAAGACACAAAGGAACTATTTATAAAACAAAAACAGACTCGTGGATATAGAAAACTAACTATGGTTACCAAAGAGGAAGGGATGGGGGAGGGATAAATTAGGAGTTTGGGGTTAAAAGATACACATCACTGCGTATCAAATAGATAAACAACAAGGACCTACAATATAGCACAGGGAACTATATTTAATTTCTTGTAATAATATATAATGGAAAAGAATCTGAAAAGAAAATATGTATGTATGTATATGTATAACTGAATCACTTTGCTGTATACCTGAAACTAACATTGTAAATCAACTGCTCTTCAATAAAAAAATAAAATTAAAACAAAAACTGGATGTGAAAACAAATTCATTCAGGAAAATGGAGGAGACCTTACAGAATACAAATGGGGCAATATGGTCTGACTTTCATAGAAAGTCAGAAGCACCGATTATACTTTGGTAATAGAAATTAATGACTAGATTTGTCATCCACTATGTGATAATTTCTCAACAAACACAGGAAAGAAAAGTGATCAGATGAAGACTGCTTGCACACAGGGTCATATAAATCTTGAAGTGATGTTGACTTTGATTTTCCTGGACCTACCATCCTTGGATCACTGTCTTTGGTTTTGAGGGCTGGACTGCCATGTTGGCCAGGTGATCGCTGACAGTGCCAAATCAAAGCTGAGAAGGAAAAAGTTCGTGTGGGCAGCTGCACACCAATATCAATGAAGGGTAGCAACTGCAGTTTCAGTCTGCCAAACGTATGTAGAGACCTGATACCCAGTTGGACCCATCAGCCTCCAACTGAATTCCATTTGCTACTGTAGCTAAACTTCTACTGATTCCACTGCTTCCTTTTCTAGAGAAGTCAACAACTATACTTTAATTGGAACACAGCCCACTCAGACCCTGAGGCCTGAGATGCAATTCCCACTGGCTGGTCTGGTGTTGAAGACTGGGCATAGACAGCAGAAGATTTGGCCTTCTTATATTTCCAATTCTGTTTTTCCCAAGAGGGTGATAAAATCAAGAGGTGATCAGAACAAGAATATTTAGACAATGACTTGCCTGCTGGTTTCTGGTTAAACTGATTATCTGCTCAGTTACCAATGCAGTCAACTACATGTTACTTAAATGTGTTTACCTGGGAAAAGCTGCCCATCAATAATGAAACATATCTTTATTACAGCCACTCTTTGCTCTCTACCTCTGCCCTGACTTTCTGGGTGAGGGTTCTATTGCCTATTTTGCATTGTATCAGTGGTTCTCAAACTTTCTGATCTCAGGATTACACACCTAAAAATTGTTGAGGACCCCAAGAGCTTTTGTTTTTATGGGTTAGATCTATGAATATTTACTAGTTCTCATAAAGTAACTATGATTTCATTTCATGGTAATGTAACATTTTATGAAAAATAATCATATTTTCCAAAACTGAGAGAGAGAAAGAAAGAGGGAGAGAGAAGTGTGAGTGTCTTTTAATTTTTCAAATCACTTTAATATGTGGCATAGCAGAACACTGCTGGATCTTATATCTGCTTGTGTACTCAGTTTGTTGAGATATGGTTGAAGGATATGAAGATTATCTGGGCTGATACACAGCTGGAAAAGAAAGGACTAACAGGATAGCCTTTTCAGGTAATTTTGGATACTCTTCTTTGATGCTACACTAAAACTTGACAATTGGTACTTTCATAAAAGTTTTAGCTGCAGTGTGGAATCTGAAGTCACACCAATGAACCTTTTGTACTCTTGTTACATTAAAATTCATTGGTTTGCATTTGGAATGATTTTGTAATGTCACACCTGGAAAACAGTGGTTCCCTGAATTGTGGAGAACTCCCAAATGCTGACACAATTCATTATACAATATTTAAAATGTCATATTCATTACTATAACCACCAAGCTCATCAGAAAAGTCCTATAGTATTGGGAAGCTATTGAGTTCATGGATGTGGATGTAAGTCTTCCAAAAGTCCAATTTTGGAAGGCTTGAAAGCTAGAATTTCATCATTGGCAAAAATATTGCTGATTACTTTCTTTAAAGTAACAAATTCATTTGGCTAATTTTCAAGAAACTGTCAGATATCCAAGTCTCAGTAGCCGTAATTTGTCTGACAGTTATTCTTTCAAGTAAAAATGGTACTTCAGGAAAAAGGTGGCTAGTTCAGCTCATAATTCAAGTAATCGCCCAAGTGCTTTCCTCAAGTTACGCGCCCTTCAGTACGTGCAGCCACAGACCTTTGTGCAGATATTCCATTTTCCCTCATAGAATATTAAAAAGATATATAATCAAGAGTCGAGGTTTAATAAAGTAAATCATTTCTACTACTTCATCGAGGACATTCTTAAGTTAAACTGGCTTTTGTTTTTTTAACCGTCTGCATGTAATGGTGAAAATGCAGTCACTGCCAGTGCAGTTCTGCGCCATTGCCTGATTCCTGCGCTAGCAGGGGTTGCATTTTCACCATTACATGCTCGCAGTTAAAAAAAACCAGCTTTACGCATCATTGTTTTGGCACTGTCAGTGCACAAAAAACTGAACTCCTCACTGTTGGTGTGTTCTTAGCTTTATTCTCGTCTGTCTTTCAGTCCACGGACATGTGACTCAGTGACACGAGCCTGGAAAAAGTGGGACAAACTATCTGCATGTGAAGTTGAAATGAAGAAATTGAAAAAAATTTTTTTTTAGATATGGGCAGATGCATTTTCTTCATGGAGAGATAAAGCATATGTCTTGAATAAGAACAGACTGTATTACTGATTCACAAAATTTGACAAAATAATGGCCCCAGAGTTCCCAGTTGTCTTTACCACCACTTTCTGTCTAAACGAGACAAGATTTCTTTCCAACTGGGATATGGATGCCATTTTGCAATTAAAAAAAAATTTGTTGGGGGGGTAGTAATTAGCTTTGTTTACTTACTTACGTACTTATTTATTTTGATGGCAGTACTGGGGACTGAACCCAGGACCTCGTGCATGCTAAGCATGCGCTCTACCACTGAGCTATATCCTCTCTCTTAGATATTCTTTCTAAATAATAATAATAATAATAATAATAATAATAATAATAATAATAATAATGATAATGGCTTTTTTGCATATGCTTTATATTTTTCCCAATTATAACCTAAATATAAATATAAAATACATAAAATATAAAGCAATTACGTAGAAGGTCTACTCTGTGACATAATGTACATGCATAGACAGAGACTCAAGAGCTGAACCAAACACTGCACTTTCATTCTTAGATTCTAGCCGGGGAGATACACAAGGAAAGAGCAAACTATATAACTTTCCACATATAATTACTCTGTCTTGACTCCCCTAACAGCCTGTGTAATAGGTAGTTGTAATAGGCAGAATATGGCTCCCCAAAGAACTCTACATCTTGATCCCCCAAACCTGTGAATACCTTACAGAGCAATATGTGATTAAGTTAAGGATCTTGGGATGGGAAAGCACCCTGGATTATCTGTGTGGGCGCAATGTAATCACAAAGGTCCATATAAGAGGGAGACAGGAGAGGCAGAAGGAGAAGACGTGACAAGGGAAGCAGAGGTCAGAGTGATGCAGGGCCATGGGCCAAGGAATGTGGGAGCCTCGAGATCCTGGAAAAAGCAAGGAAGTAAATTCTTACCCACCGTCTCTGGAAGGAATGCAATCCAGCCAACACCCCCATTTTAGCTCACTGAGATCCACTTGGACTTCTGACCTCTAGAACTATAAGATAATAAATCTGTGTTGTTTAAAGCAATTAGGTTTGTGGTAGTTTATTACAGCAGCAGGAAACTAATACGGTGGGGCATCATTATTGGTCCTATTTAACAGAAGAAAAAAAATGAGTTCAATGTTCACATGACTTAAACCACATGCATTCTGGAGGGAGTGCAAAATGGTATAACCCGCATGGTAGAATAGACACTTTGGCATCATCTATCAAAATTACCGATGCATTTAATCCACTTACCCCAATCCTACAGATATACCTACTTGCATGAAATGGCACATGTTCAAGTTCATTCACAGCAACACTGTTCACTAGAGCGAAATATCAGAAACAACTGTCTATCTCTAGGGGAGTAATGAAGTCAAATTCACAGCAGGATAGTATACCGCTGAGGAAAAGAATGAGGAAGCTCTCTACATACTGATACAGAAAGCTCTCCAAGATATTGTTAAGTGAAGAAAGCATATATGGGACGCTACCTTTTGTGTATGAAAAGGGAGAAAACAAGGATATACATTTTTATTTGCTTATTTTTGAATAAAGAAATACTGGAAGGATATACCCAAAACTTACAAAAGTGGTTACCTAGGGAAGACAAGGCTGTGTGGAATGAGGTGGATGAAGAGAGGGGTGGGAGAAAGATTTTTCAACATGCATCTTGTTATATCTAATTTTTTTAACTATGTGAATGTGCTACCCTATTTTTTTCTAATTAATTTTAAAATGAATTTAAATAACTTACGGGTCTAAGGCTGCACAATTATAGCAATAAAAGTAAAAACAGCAGGTGGCAGCAGCTACCTCTCACCTGCCAGGCACTTTCAGGTCTTTCTTATTACACCCTTATAATACCCATGTAAGGCAGGGATCATTCTCTTTTTTATAGATGAAGAAACTGAAGCTCAGAGAGGTTGAGACTTGCTTGAGGTCGCTCAGCTTGTATACAGAAGAGCTGACCTCCTAGCGTGGGTCTCTCCAGCTCCAGAGCCCACGCTCTTGGCCACCAGGCTGCGGTGCCTGGAAACGTCTTTGCCTTCCAGCATTAGTGCTGTGAATATTACAACACAGCATATCGCATACAAGTGGTTTGCAGACTAGCGTGAGAGCCAAGCTGGCTGAGTCAAGCATGATCATTTAGCCTTTTTTTGGCCAGGCTTTTCCATGAGGCTTTGGAGATCTTGATTTGGGGACAATTCATTGTTTTTTAATTCTGTAAAATGAGACAGTCAAAGAAGTTTCATCAGTGTGTGCACCATGGGATGACGTTGACAGATTCTTCCCTCCTGCTCCAGGCCAGGATCTGAGTCCCGGTCTCTTAAATTCCCCACCTGTTGTCCAGATCAGACTCTAACAGTTATAGAGTCTGAGGCAAGGGTATGCATGGAGACCTGTGTACCATCATCGTGAATATTTATAAGTTACAAGCCAAGCTAAGAAATGGTCAAATAAAATCCATCCAACTTACTTTTACAAATACACCTTCAGAAACATGTGGAAGGCCATGTTTGAATGAAAATGCTTGGGTTCTTAGACGTTCTGTGTCCAAACACGATACTGCAGAGAGCTCTGCCCATGAACTATGCGCTTTATCTTCTCACCCCGAGGTTCCCTCCTGGCCTCAAACTCCCAGCCCATATTTCCAAGCTCCATATTTCCACACAGCCAAATAGCCACCCCTTGGCCATACTTTGGGCCTAGGGGTATCATGCACCCAGGACCCAAGGCAAGACCCACACAGACCCTAGAAGCAGGCTCAGAGCCCTTGGGAATTCTAGGGCCATGGTTTAAATGGTGAGAAGGAGGGCTACATGTGGGCACGACCCCTTGGTCTCTAGGACTCCTCACCCTGCCAGGGGAGCTGAAGTCAGAGGAGAGGCAGAACCAAAGTCCACTAAAGCATGGAGCCCAGAGAAGGGAGACCTCTTTCTCGAGCCCAAAAGAAATACTGCCTTCCCCTAGAAGTGTTCACAGAAGTGGTCCTGGGAGATGGACAACATTCAGAGCTCAAGCCCAAGCAATCACGTACTGAAGACGAGAGAGCAGTAAGGAGAAAGAATCCCAAGGTTTGTAGTACTCTCATGTGCCAGACAACAAGCAGCGGGGGAAAGCAACTAAGTAGACCCAAAATTCCGGTGCAGTGGGGATGTTCTGGACATGTCTAAGCTCAATTTTAAAAGATGAGCAGTTGAGCAATGATGAAAAATTACCATTTTCCTTTTTGCTGTTAACGTTGTCAAAATACTTAAGCCCCCGCACACACATTTTTCACCTTAGGAATCATTTACTCCTGGTATAATAGTCCATGTCCAGGTTATTTGGACTTGAAGGAGCTGAATGGCCCTCAGGTACCTAAAGTAATGGGGGCTTATTGTAGAGCTGTGATGGATCAGGTTATTAACCGAAGCATCTCTCCCACCACTACAGATGGGGTCCAGCTGGGTCTGCTTAGGCTGGTCCCCACCTCTGTTTTGCTAAATCAGATTTTTTGGATTTTAATTTTTTTTAACTGAAGTGTATAGTCAGTTATAATGTGTCAATTTCTGGTGTAGAGCATAATGTCCCAGTCACGCATATACATACATATATTCAAATTCATATTCTTTTTCATTAAAGGTCATTACAAGATATTTAATATAGTTCAGATTTTGGGGATTTTGAAACTCAGAATTGGGAGAAAAGGCAACGAAGGAGAAAAACTAGACATCCAAAGGCAAGGGCTTCGGCAGAATTGGGGGCATGGAGTTTTACGTGGGAAAAATGCATTTTTAAAAAATTAAGATGTTTTATTTTGGTCTGTGTATCCCCCTCATGTCTGAGATCTACAAGTTGAAGATTCGCGCTACCATGAAATTACATGTAATTGCTGGGACATGTTCTGTTAGTGGTGACTTGGTAATATGACGAGACCCCATGGGAGAAGGCTTGACAAGCTGGTACATGTGGGAATGAAGATTTGGGAATCTCACAGGGATGTGGGAACATCTATATGAACATATCCATGGTGATCAGAACATAATGCAACAACGTTAGATGTGGTTCAGGATCAAAAGCAGCTTCAACAACCATCATCAACCATCATCATCTATTTCATGACTGTACTTCTATGCCTCTGTCTCTAATTACTCCTGCCACCCCACAAACCAGCCAGGGTTTTCCTCCACCCCTGGCGCCAATGGTCCTACGCCCTGTGTGTGCTATCCTCTTTCTGTGTGCCTTTTTAGTTTCAGTCACTGTGTGGTCACTAGAGCAGCTTGCAATCTTCTGGCTCTCTCTTCTTCAAAGCAAGCGATACATTTGATTGTGTTTACCTGCTCCACTAGAAGTTAAGCGTGGCCATAAGATATTCTTTGGCCAGTGCTACTGAGCAGAAGTGACACATGTCACTTCCAGGGGAACTTGAAGAGCTAGGATGTGTTTTACCGTGTTCTTTCTGCCACGGTGGCCAGGAGGTTCCAGACAGTGGCTGGTCCAACAGCCTGGGTCTCAGAGTGAGGAAACTGACAGTGTGGAGCGGAACACCCAGCCAACCTATGACGAGCACATGGTCAAAACAACAAAGAAACCTGTGAGTTTCCTTCAACCACTGAGCTCTGGAGCTTGTTTGTTACTGCAGCAGAAGCTAACCCAATAATTCTCAAAGTGTGGTCCCTGAATCAAAAGCAGCAGCATCACCTAGAAATTTGTTGGAAATGCAAGTTCTTAGGTTCCAGCCCAGACCTACTGAATAGGAAACTCTCAAGTGGGGCCCAGCAATCTGTGTTTTAATAAGCTCTGCCAATTATTCTAGTGCTCACTAAAGTTTGAGAGCCACTGACCTAACCTATCCCGATTGATTCTGCTTCCTTTATCAATCATCTGGCACTCTGTATCCAGAAATAAAAAGCACACAGACTCTGTCTGGTCTAACTGAATGACTGTCACCCTACCGGGCAGAACTCTTGCACCATGATACCTCATAGGCCATTGTCCCGACTCTAAACTGATTGTTGGGCTGTGTGCCTCCCTCAGGTGCGGTCAGCCCGGGCCCCAGTGGACATAGTTTGGAGGAGGGTAGGGAGGGGTCACTGATATAGAGCATGGCTACATCACCTGCATGGCCTGTATCACCACCGAGAGTTGTCCAGGCAGCACTGGACAAGGGTATAGTAGTTCAAAAGGGGCTGTAGATGTAGCATGAATGTTCTCCTCTATAAATTATAACAAAATTGAAGACTTCAGAGGAGTTGTGATGGACTGACCTGTCTTAACAATCATTTCCCATTCTCCTCTTTCCTGTTTTAGTTTGCCTTCTGCCAACCTCAGCTGACAGAGCTTTACAGCTTAAACTTTCTAAGGTTGAGCCAAGTGTTTCTAAATGTTGGTGCACATTAGAATCACCTGGGGAACTTTTAAAACTACCAGACCTTTTAATTCTGAATCTGATTTGGGGATGCGGACGGTTGGGATTTGCCAGATTTAGCAAGTAAAAATACAGGTGGCACAGTTACATTTGAATTTCAGATAAATAATGAATTTTTTAGGGTAAGTATGCCCCATGCAATATTTGAGAAATACTTATACGAAAAATATGATTTGTTGTTTATAAATTTAAATTTAATCAGGCCTCCATGGACAGGGGAAGCAGGGACAGGGCAAGGGTTGGGGGGCAGTTAGATCAATATTTTTAAAGCTCTCCTAGTGACTACCATTTGGGGTTTAAGATTGAGAATCTCTGGTTTTGCCCAACCCATTCTCAACCCTAGAGGATGAAGTTATTATTTTCTATCATCAGAGCTCCAAGTCAGTCTAGAGTGGAATTCATTCTTTTTTAAACACAATTCAAGTGATGGATTTCAGTCATTTATTTCTGCTTCTCCCATCATTGCACTATAGAAGTGTGCGGTGATTGACAACGCCAGCATTGTCATTCTGAGTGAATAGCACATAATCCCCCATTATGTAAATGCCTACCACCTCACTTCTGAATTAGGCATCAATTATGAATGAAGAGGCAATACTGAATGAAGAGGCTTAAGAGAGGAGAACTGATCTCTGATTCAAAGCTACTATAAAAAAAAAAGATGAATAAATTCAAGTGTTCCACTAGCTTTTAGAATGACACTCATAAATCTAATTTAGAGTGAGCCAATCACTTTTCCTGAGTTCCAGTAAGCACAGCTCTCCATGAGCATAGAATCTGATTAGGTTACTCTGATCTGCCAAAAGGTGAAGTAATCAGATAGGCTCCTGGACTGAATCGTAATTCTTGGTTCCTACAGTTCATTTAAAAAATAGTTCAGAAAAAAAAAAGTTCAGGGGTGACTGGACCAGAATATATGTGGCTATGGGACTACTGACTCAATCAGTGAAGCAAACGGGTAAGCGAAGTCATGTTTATACTATCAGAGTGAGATAGAACATTGGAAAACCTATTTGAAAACTGCTTAGAGAAGGCAAACCATTGTGATTCATGGTCAAAGATGACTTAGTTACAGTGACTTGAGAACACTGACAATGTGACACATCATAAGTTATTTTAAAATATATTTTTATAAACCTTTCCAATGACCAGACTACTGTAACTTCATTATGAAATATTTTGAAAATATAGATTAAAAAAATTCAGAATCTCACTACTCTAACAGAATCACAGTGTGTATTTACAGCTAGCTGCGTTTTTCTCCTAGACTAAAAAATTCTTTTCTGTGTTTTCAAGCGGTTGCCATTAAACATTCCTAAAGTCCAAGTCCACTGGAGCCGTGATGCTGCTGTTCATCACCTAGCAGGCACCTCAAGTGCCATTTTAAAGCTGTTCCTTTCCTTCCTTTCTTCCTTTTCTTTTTAAACCTCTAACCCTGACTCAGAAAGACCATAGATATTACCAACTCTTGATGGTCGAGGTTTCAGTTTAACACATCATGGCCCCCTCGTACCCTTTCCTCTCTCCTTTCACCCTCAAAAAGAGAGAACATCCCTTTTCTCCAAAGCTAACCCTCTACCTGCCCTCTAGTCTTCATCACTTCTGTCCCCCTGAACTAACCCTCCACCTAAACTTCAGACTCCATTGCTATATCCCTCTGCAGGTAGCTCACATCCATAGATAAAATGAGCCTACATATGATATGATCATATGATAATACAATCACATGATAATTGGTAATATCGCCTATATAACATGGGGTTATCAGTCCCCCATCCCCCACCAAAACTTCCTCACCCATAGAATAACACCTGGAATTCCTAGTGGAGCTTGCAAAAATTTGTATAAATGTATGTAAAATGTAATTTTCTCTACTTTTCTATAATCTCTCTCAATCATTAATACAAATCCTTATGCCACCAGATGGCAGAAACTTATTCATGGTCATTTCAGGATTGCCCTTACCCACACATTTTCCTTGAGGTTTTGTCTAAATTCTGGAGGGCTTCTATGATAACAGTAATATAAAAAACAATGACAGCTTCATGTACCACTTACTCTATACCAGGCGTTGTTTTATATGCCTTTCATGTCTTAACTCATCTGATTCTTACAGTAACCCAAGGTAGGTTTTATTAATGTCCTATTTGATATACGAGGAGATGAGTACATAGAGAATTAAGTCGTTTGCTCAAGAAAACAAATTTTGTAACTCTGTGTTATAGCCTGTGCTCTAAACCATCACCCCAGACCCTCCTTACTCTCTTTTATAGCCTAAGGCACTAGCATGTGGAGGTGGTATTACTGAACTGAACTTGGATCTGCTCTGCTCACCTGCCATGTGGCAAAGCCAATCTAGTGACATTGGGTTGTGGTGAAGGAAAGTACAGAATCTACTGGAGGTCGTCAAACAAGGAGAACAGGCAGCTAACGATCAAGAGACCCAAACTCCCTGATGGCTTTCAGGAAAGAGTTTTTAAAGGCAAAATTTAGGGATGAGTTTTGACTTTCTTCTGATTGGTTGGTGGTGACGTAACAGAAGGGTGATATTTTCATCATCAACCTTTTGGTTCCAACCCATCTGGGGTCTATATGCCTGTGGACACATGCAGTCACCATCCTCCACCTGGGGAGGGTGGTCATAGTTCCCATAGAACAACTCAAGCTATGTGTCAAATTGTTATGTACATCCCTTGAGGAGAAACCAGGACTCTGCTTCATGGCTGAACTGTTGTTGAAACTGTCGTTACTTTTCTTGCTTGACTGCCTTTCCTTTGTTTCTGCCTTCTCTCACTTCCCTAAATAGCAAACTGTTTGAATCTGCTCTTTGAAATCCAGGGAAGGCCTAGGAAACTAAATCTTTTTCTACAAGCAAGAAACAGAGGACACAGAGGGGCTTTTGTCTACAGGCGTGTCCCACAGGGTCCTGCTTGGTTTCAATCCATGCTTTTCTTTGACACTCCTCAATCCTGAGGGGAACAGGGACAGGACAAGCAAGGGAACAAAGCTCTGGATAGAGAGGTTAATCATAAACTCAGCAGGGGAACTCGGTTTTAGTGGGATTTAGTTTCAGTGGCTATCTCATTTGGGTCACTGTCTGTGTTGGCATTTACTGAAGCATCTTCCTCCCACCAGCAACACACAAAGGTGCTTGCTGACTGATCCCTCACCCCAAGGCCCCTCCATGACTGACATGCTTTCAGCTACTTCGACCCTCCCCTTGGGATCACTGCAGTTCTCTTGCCTTGCTGAGCCCTGGGCACTCTGCTTACCTATGTAAAACATTCTCTGTCCAGGTACAACATTCAACCACATTTCCTTGCCACCTTCCCAGGCACTGCCTGGGAATCAAGGCACATGTCCCCTCTACTACCAGATCAAGATCTCACAACCTACCTGGGATTCTGCCCCCGCCCTTCGCCCCCCACTCCCAGGCTTGGCCACAGAAGGCAGGGCATAGGGATGACCTCCCAGGGGGAGGTCAACACACTCCCCTCCTCCTCTGACTCCCCTCTGCCTGGTCTGGGAGGTCTTTATTTAGTCGTGGGTGGGTGGGTGAAAACTTGATCTCAATCCTCTAGAAATCTATGGTGGAAAGTCAACCACTGACACTGAGACCTTTAAAACTCAAAATCCAAGAGCTGGCTTCTGTTTTTACCCTCGAACATCTCGTTTTCCAAATATAAAAAGTGCCAGAGAGTTCACAGAAATACTGGAAATGACACCTGTTGCAGCAAGATATTGAATAAAGGCTGAAACCTTTCACATACTGTGAAGCTTAGCTAGAAATATTCCAAAAAAATACATTTTATCCACCTATTCATGTTTATCTATGTATTCATTAATTAGTTCATCAAATATTTATGATACATTTATAAAGCACTATTTGTCAAGGTTCTCCAGAGAAACAGAACCAATGAGATGTGTATATAAATAGAGAGATTTATTTTAAGGAATTAGTTCATGTGATTGTGGAGGCTGGCAAATCCAAAATCTGTAAGGTAGGCCAACAGGTTAGAGACCCAGGGAAGAGCTGACACTGCAGTTTAAGTCTGAAGGCCATCTGCCGGCAGAATTTCCTGCTCATCCAGGGTGTCAGTCTTTTCATATTAAGACCTTCAAATGATTTAGAAGGGCCCACCCACATTACAGAGGATAACCTGCTTTACTCAAAGACTGTTGATTCAAATGTTAATCCCATCCGGAAAAAAAAACAAAAACAAACCTTCACAAAAACATCTAAAATAGCGTTCAAACAAATATCTGGACACTGTGGCCCAAACAAGTTAACACATAAGATTAACCATCTCAAGCACCTACTCAGTTGCTTTTCACTGAGGTTTTAACAGATAAGACACAGTCCTTGGCCCTGTGGTATTTTCTCAAAAATTCAATAATTGACCAGTTCCCCAGTGTAGACAAATTCAAACTCAAGTGCAAAAGGCTAAAACCAGCTCCTTTTCAAATAGCAAGTAGGGATAAGAAAGAAAAAGAGGTAAAGAGGCTTCTGGGTGCCTAAATCATCACAAATACATCATTGGTAGAAATATGGGTGCTAATGGCACTGCTGGTGAGGACTCAGAAGGAAATGAGGAACATGCTAGAAAGTGGAGGAGAGGGGATCCTTGTCATGCAGTGGCAGAAAACTTGTCTCAATTGCGTGTCCCACAGTTATGTGGAAATCAGAACTTACAAGTGATAAAATTGGATATTTAGCTTAGGAGATTACCAAGCAAAGCATTAAAGGTTCATCCTAGTTCCTTCTTGCTGCTTATAGTAAAATGCAAGAGGAAAAAAATAGATTGAAAAAGTGGCAAGAAGAAAGGAACCAGGATTCATTGATTTAGGAAATCCTCAGCTTATCCAGATTGCAAAAGATATTAAAATTAGGAGATTCACTGGTAGGAGGTCATGCCTTGGAGAGGAAAGCCAAGAGTATATAGCTGGGCAACCTTTTGTTAGTGCCATAACTCCTTAAAATAGGCATCATTATTATTATTATAAATATCATTTAGATTTATTTATATGATTACCAGTTTCTTTGCTCCCCACTAAATTTTACATTTCAGACATCCTTTTTAGAGTCATTTTTTCCTCCTTTCTGGAGTGTATCATTAGAAATTCCTTTGGTCAACTAATCTTCGACAAAGGAGGCAAGAATATACAATGGAATAAAGACAGTCTCTCCAGCAAATGGTGTTGGGAAAACTGGACAGCAGCATGTAAAGCAATGAAACTAGAACACTCCCTTACACCATATACAAAAATCAACTCAAAATGGATCAAAGACTTAAACATAAGACAAGATACAATAAACCTCCTAGAGGAAAACATAGGCAAAACATTATCTGACATACATCTCAAAAATTTTCTCCTAGTAGAAATAAAAGCAAGAATAAACAAATGGGACCTAATGAAACTTACAAGCTTCTGCACAGCAAAGGAAACCATAAGTAAAACAAAAAGACAACCTATGGAATGGGAGAAAATTTTTGCAAATGAAACCGACAAAGGCTTGATCTCCAGAATATATAAGCAGCTCATATGACTCAATAAGAAAAAAATAAACAACCCAATCCAGAAATGGGCAGAAGACCTAAATGAGCAATTCTCCAAGGAAGACATACAAATGATCAATAGGCACATGAAAAAATGCTCAGTATCACTAATTACCAGAGAAATGCAAATCAAAACTACAATGAGGTATCACCTCACACCAGTCAGAATGGCCGTCATTCAAAAATCCACAAATGACAAATGCTGGAGAGGCTGTGGAGAAAGGGGAACCCTCCTACACTGCTGGTGGGAATGCAGTTTGGTGCAGCCACTGTGGAAAACAGTATGGAGATTCCTCAAAAGACTAGGAATAGACTTACCATATGACCCAGGAATCCCGCTCCTGGGCTTATATCCAGAAGGAACCCCACTTCAGGATGACACCTGCACCCCAATGTTCATAGCAGCACTATTTACAATAGCCAGGACATGGAAACAGCCTAAATGTCCATCAGCAGATGACTGGATAAAGAAGATGTGGTATATTTATACAATAGAATACTACTCAGCCATAAAAACCAACAACATAACGCCATTTGCAGCAACATGGATGCTCCTGGAGAATGTCATTCTAAGTGAATTAAGCCAGAAGGAGAAAGAAAAATACCATATGAGATCGCTCATATGTGGAATCTAAAAAACAAAAACAAAAACAAACGAACAAACAAACAAAAGCATAAACACAGGACAGAAATAGACTCATAGACACAGAATACAGACTTGTGGTTGCCAGGGGGGCGGAGGGTGGGAAGGGATAGACTGGAATTTCAAAATTGTAGAATAGATAAACAAGATTATACTGTATAGCACAGGGAATCACAGAGGAAAAAATGTGATAATGAGTGGGTATTTGTCCATGTATGACTGAAAAATTGTGCTGAACACTAGAATTTGACACAACATTGTAAAATGAGTATAAATCAACAAAAAATGTTTTAAAAAAAAGCAGCCAACAGAGGCACAAGGGAAAAAAGAAAAAAGAAATTCCTTAAGTGAGTTTCTCTTGGTAGCAAACTGTTTTTATCTGAAAATTTCTTTACTTCCACTTCATTGTTAAAACAAAATTTTAACAGTTCTAAGTGGACAGTTAATGCCTCTCAGCCTTTTGAACATATTAATTGTCCAATGGATCCCATCCTTACTGTGAGAAGTTGGCATTCAGTCTAACTGATGAGTTCTGAAGGCATTCTCTTTTTCACTCTTAGCAGTTTACTGAATCTAATCTTTATTGTTGGTATTCTGTAGTTTCACTAGAAGGTTTCTAGAAGGGAGTTCTTTTTGTTAATCCTTCTTGACATGGGTTTTGATTCCTAGATCTGTTGGCTCATCAGGTCTGGAAATTTTGCAGCTATTATCTCTTGGAATATCTCTCCTCCAATTTCTCTCTCCTCTCTTTTAGCACTCCAAATAGACTCCTTTTAGACTTTCTCATTCTACCCTTTGTACTTGGTGACACTCTTATATGTGCTCAGTCCCCTTGTTTCTCTGTGTAAATCTCTCTTCCAATTCATTAATGACAGAGTCTCAGCTGTGTACAAGCCCATGGCATGATCACCCACTCCTCTCTAGGGTACTAATTTTCAAAGTTCCAGGATTCTGAATCCACACTGCCTGGGTTCAGATTCTGGCTCTACCACTTACTCTTGCATGACAATGGACAAGTGACCCAATTTCTCTGTGCTCAGCTTCTTCTTCTATCAAATGATGGTTGGTAATAGCTCCTCTCATAGGACTGTTATGAGGAATAAACAAATTGATATGAATAAAATGCTTGGAAGTGCTCTAAAGCTGCTTTCACTTACTTTGAGTACTGACATGTGCCTCCATGTTAGTTGAAGGCTCGCTCATTTGTTTTAGCTCACTGAACTTAAAAAAAAAATGATCTTGAGGATTTCCTGTATTTTCTTCCAAGCTGGGTAAGCATTTAAACATATGTTCGTTAAAATTTACTCAGGATCTAGTTGAAAAGAACATTTGTTAAAATTTGTCTAGATTCTAGTTGAATAGCCTAGTAGGAAGGCTTTTCTTTAACTACTTAGTTTGTACATTGCGAAGATTGAGCTGGAGAAAGCATTCCAAAGCAGGTTCAAGGCTTTGCTAGGGCCCTGGGTCTTTCCAATATTCTAAGCTTTCCTAGAACAGGAAAGGGCAAACAGAACAATAAAGGGCTGCTTTGTTCCAAGCTCTCTTTAGAAGCATGACCATGAGCCTCCCTTTATGCCCCAGTGGAAGCCCTCCCCAAACTGCTCTGACAACCCTTGGTGTAAAAAGCCACTCTCTACTTCTCCCTACACTTACGCTGTGTACAAGTATCTATAACAATGTATGTAACCATATTATCTCTTATTTAACCTTATATTCTCTGCACATAGTAGTTCTGCACATAGTAAAAGTTTGTTAAATGCATGAATGAACGAGTGAAAGAAAAGGCAATGGAGGAAACAACATACATGAAGTATGAGTTCTTCCTATGATTTAGAAATAAAGATGAAACTTCCCTCACAACTTTCAACATACTAAATCCTCATGAACAAGCCAATTGCTAAGTATGTTTAAAGACCTAGAGATAACTATCATACAAAAAGCAAAAGCACTACAATTGGCTGTTTCTGGGGAATGAAATCAAGACTAAAGAGAGGTGAGTCAGAAATCTATGATTTTTCTTTAAAAGTCTTCTGATATTTGATCTTAAACTATGTATATCTTGATTAAAAAGTATTTAAAAACAGAGATGAGTCAGTTTTGGACCTGCTGTAACTCAAAAGCAGCCAGCAGTATGTTTGACCTCATGGGCTTTTAGACAGTCCCTTTTTTTTTTTTTTCTCTTTAAATTTTGTACCCAAAGTCCTGATGACCAAAGAGTTGTTGACCCAAAGCCAAGCTGGCAAATAAACAGAACTGTGGACTTTAAGAAGGCAGTTCCAGCAGACCTAGACCAGCTAAGCAGGCCTGCTGAGTGGTGCCTGAAGGCAGCCAGAAAGGCACTAAGTAAATCAACGAACTCCATGGTTTTCCTGAAGACCTCTTGATATCAAAATTTCTTTCCTTACATGCGTCTCCTCTGATCCTGTGGAAATGAAAATTGACATCCACAGTCATATTCTACCAAAAGAATGGCCAGATCTAAAGAAGGTAATGATGACTAATTTGCTGAATTATTTCTAGAACTGCTCCAGGGTCAGTGCCTCTGTTATAGACCTATGTCTTCTTTGGGGAATTAGATGTCAAGTTTCTTTGCTTTAAAAGTGACTTTAAGCTATTTGGTAGCTCTGATTTCCTAGTTTTTAAAGTTGACTTCCTATTTATTTTGAAAGGACATTGATAAAAGACGTAGGTGCTCTCTCAAATCTCCTTTCCCTCCTCAAATGAAGGATTCTTTAAAATTTCTGGACAATGTAAGTCAAGCAGTTTTACTTCCATTTAAGTCATATATTCAGCTGCTGGGGCGATATGTGCCAACTATAGATTTTAAAGTTAAAGTTTCAAGTAAGAGACTATTAAAAATGGAATGTGATAGGTTTCCAGGACTTCTAAAACAGCTCCCTTCCAAAATGTTTAAAATAAGTTTTAGAAGCACCAAATGATAGCTTTGTGGAATTTTTTTTAGTCTATTTTAGAACACTGTCTGAACCTTTCCTTTTTGATGTTCTTTAAGCTGTAAATCCTTGTTATGAACTAGAGAGTAGGAACATCCAAAAAAAAAAAAACACTATAAGAAATGACATGAAGCCTTTGCACAATGAGTGCCTCTAAAGACTGTTCTCCGTGTTTCTCAAAAGATGAAAATTTCCCTTCGTCATTAGGAACTGTTAAATGAGTACTGAAAAAGGAAGGTAGGAGACAGGAAAGAAATTTAAAATTGGTTCAAGTTTTGTTCAGGCTAAGTATCAGATTTTACCCAATCTTCAGCCTTCGCTGGTACTTTTACCCTACTGATAATGTTTCATCTTTTTTATTTCAAGGGAGGAAAACTGCATTAACCCAAACCGTAATAAAAATGTGGTTTCTTGTTTCATGGTGCAAGTAGATGAAACTATTTTCTGTCTCCTAGAAGAATGTTCATCTTAAGTGTTTCTGTGTCCATTGGTATTTTAGTTAAGATGGGTAGTAAACACTGAAGGTCAAAAAATACAAACGATGCTAAGCCATCCTTGAAAGGCTTTCCTATTACAGCTTATGATAAGAGCCAACCCTATCAAACTAACCCCTCCAAGAGGAGCCTACATGTCTACGTGAGAACTTGCTGTTCTGAATGTTGTTGTCCTTATATTTTATTAACCCGTAGACACCAGTTCACAATGTTAGTGATGAACACCCAAAGCAGCCCAAAAAGGTGCCTCTTCTTTGCTGAAGGGAGAAAACTTTCTACCCAGTATCCTGGGTCACAACCCCATCTCCCAGTACTTACATCCCACCAGAAAGAAGCCTGCCTCCAGTCTGAGCAGAGAACTGGTCACCAAGAGCTGACAATTTCTAGGTGCCCTACCCAATGCAGGGCCCTGAAGACATTGTTAAAACTGCCCTGGGAAGCTCCAGGACACAGAGCACTGGGGAGGCTACAGCCATAAATGGGTGCCCCGGAGACCTCCCAAGCACAATTTCCACTGGTTCCTGACCCGCCATACCCTTCCTATCTACTAGTTATGCTTCAAAAGACAGGAAGGGCGTTTCATACCCATAAAGCAGGCTTTTATCTAGCAATCTCACATGCTGCAAGCAGATAACTGATATACTAAATGATGATGATGATGACAGTAATAATAATCATAATACTCATACTTTCAGAGGGCAATATATACATGTCACTTGAGTCACATAAAATCTTGTGAATTGCAAATGGGATTTGTATCATTAACCCTGCTGGACAAATGAGGTCCCTGGGACTCAGAAACAAGCCTAGACACCCAGAGCTATGTGGGGCTGTGGTGGCTCCCCCACAGCTCTACCCCCACACCCACCTTGAGAGCGGGTCCAGGAGCACATCGCTGCTGTAAGGGATGTGCCACCCCTTACTGCTTCCCTCTGCCCTCCAGCGCCTCCCTGGACATCAGCACACTCCCCAACTCCCCACACTCTCATAAACCCACTGAGAATTTCCTCACGGGGTCACTGAAACCTGGCTTCCAACTGGCAGGTCAAGCAATGGGATCTGTTAGCGGTAGAAGTTTCCATTTGAGTGCAGACAAATCAGTGCTGAAACAACTAACAGAAAACAGTTCCTGTGTTTTCAAATGGGGTGGGGTGAGATAAATAAACATATATCTAAATGGTGCCGGGATCCTTCTCTTTCTCTCTCTCCCGCTATTTCCAGTCTATACAATCAGAGTAAAGTGAGTATTACAGTGACATTAGTTAATAGCAGATATTCCTTGGTGTTCATATCATTCAATAGCTAAAGCAGATTTTCCTTTGTATTTAGTTAATTTCTTGGTGGGTAAAGTATTATTTCAAAACATCAATCTCTGATCTTTTCTCACCATTTTTTCCAACTTTCCAATAAAAGAATGCAAAGAATAAGCCAGTCTTGGTTTTATTTTAGAAGATGAAGCACCTTTGGAAGAACTAGTATCTCTTTTCAAACCTGCCTTTCCTTATTAAATATTAATAGACACACTTCAATAACCTTGACCTCCTTATGCAGCGAAGAAACAGAAAAGCAGAATCAATAGGCTGGGGTTGATGATTAATGATTACAAAGGACTGGGAGTTGAGAAATGTTTCCATTTTCACTTTCTAATAATTATTTTAGTCAGAGTTACACTTAAGCTCCTGGGGGTGGGGCTCTATCTGATATAGAACGGGAACAGATTCAGGGGGCATTCAATTAAATTGTTTCTGATGAATCAAGACCCACACTCTGGCCCAAGAAACTATGGTGAAAGTTGTTTCAGGCTGATCTGCAATGAGATTATTCATAATAACAAGGATGATAATAAGGTTACAGACTTTCCCATCATCAAGACTTCACTGCCCACCTACTATGTGCCAGACAGTAGGGCTTGCAAAGATTCTTCTAACTTTATTTTATTTTTTTAGTATAAACGAAGTTTATTCTAAGAAGAGCAACTCACTGAGAGATAAAATGTCAAACATTTTCAGACAGTAAATACCTCCTGGCATATGATCTGACAGAAACTATTCCCAGGGTCATAAATTTCAGCCCCCTGGCTTGGTTCAACCTAGGATGAGAGCTGAGGGTCTGTGTGGAGCTCAGACCTGGAGCAGAATAAAGTTGCCCCAAATAGGTTAGGTCTTTGCAAAGGCTCAGGGGAAGCACAAAGTCTTCCGAAGAGTTCCAAGTGCTTTCTAAGAAAGGGGAGGGATGGAACACAGAGCAACAAAGGGCTCCTTCCTTCACAGCGCTCCTTACTGTCTGATCCCAGGATATGCCTGATTTCACGACCTAAGGATGAAATAGGCTGTCACCACCATGCCATCCCCTCTGCCATTACCACCAGCCACTACCACCATCACCATTATTGGTACCACCACTGCCACCAAACTCACAACCACAACCATCACCGCTATCATCTCATAGCTTCCACCACTGCCATTACCACCAGCATCCCTACCACCACCATCACCATCACTACTATTGCCACCACCTCCGTGGCCTCCACCACCACTGTCCCCACTGTCCCCATCATCATTGCTGGCTAGCGTCAATAGCTTTCTCTTCATTGTTTCAGTTAATTCCCATAAAAACCTCTGTAATGGCTACTGCTGTTAGCCTCCTTTTACACATAGAAAAACACTGACTTCAAGATGTTAAGTTACTCCAGGAAAGTAACATATCTCGTAAGTGGATTGTTGTGTGTGACAAGACCCCTCTGTTCTGCCTGCCTCTGCCTCTCTGTCCTTCCCCAAATGGAATACTTCTCTAACCCACTAATTTATGGGTTACTATTCCATAGGGAATTAGAAAAAGTAAGAAAGAAAGAGTAAGGAAGGAAAGAAAGAAGGCTGAAAGGAAAGCAGGAAATAAAACCTTTTCTTTTATATCAAAGTAAGATTTCAATGGCAAATTTCCAGTTTGAGAGAGAGTTTAAGTTTAAAGTGTAACTGATTGAGGCCATATTCCATCCCTTCCTCCAACATACCTCTCTGGGCAACTTTATCCCGGGGAAGGGAGAGGAAAAGCACAGGGTACTGAATGCATGAAGTGGGTGGGAGAGGGCTGGCAAAGGAGAAACTGGGTGCAGGGAGGAGAAACTGGGGCCCCTGGTTGACAGGTTCCCTTGCGTGACCAGCCTGCTAAGCCAGGTGCTCCGAAGTCACTTGGGAGGAGGCAGGTAGATTTCCTGGGCTAACATGATTATTTGGAATTAGAACTCAAGAACAGACCTTATGCCCAGGTAGAATAAGACTGGTAAAAAACTCAGCAAATCTTAAGTCTGTTGGGGCACATACCAGTCATGGACACACAAAGACCCTGTCCTGCGGGCCCAGGCCGCCCCTCTCAGTCTGGAGGTGAGAGGGATCTGCCAAGACCTGGCTCCACTAAGACAACTTCTCTGCACCATGACATAAGAACCAGACCGCGGTTACCTGGTCTCATCCAACTACGACAAGTGAGGAGTTGCACTGATACTTCGCTTCATCAGCTCCACCCACAGTGGCTGACAAGAGCTGTTGATGAGCTCTGGACATCGCTGTCTCTGGCCTCCACACCCTCCCTTCTCACCTCACACTTTGAGAGCCATTGCTTTGGAGCACAGAAATGCTGAATACTGGAAGAAAATCTCCAATCTGTCTCCAGGCCACCTTTTCAACCACCCTCTCATGACACAACCTGACCCAAGTTGTGCATCAGTGCCCTCCTCCAGGCTCCCAGAGGACTTGGGTGTCGATCAGTCACAGCATGTCCCACACACGACAAGGCTCTTCAATCACCTGCCCATCCCAACCTCACCCTCCCAAGACCATGCTCCATACATAGCTGTTTTTCAGCCCTCGAAAGACTGGTCAGGGTGGGACCCCCTGAGGGTTTGATGAAGAATGAATAAATAAATGAACAAAACTGAATTTTAAGACCTATAGTTACATGAGTCATATATACCTATGTTTTTAGGCAGAGTCTTTCAAAATTTTTTATTCACAACCCCCAAAAAGAAATATATTTTATATTTGTGAGTCAGTACAAACATGTAGATATATAATGGAAAAAAGAGTTTCATAAAACTAATACTACATGGAAGGCATTCAGATGTATTTGTTCTGTTCTGTTCTGTTCTATTCTATTCTAATTTTATTCTGTTCCATTCCATTCCATTCCATTCTATTGCTTTATTATCTTAGCTTGGGTTTTCCAAGAAGCAGACCCTGAGACAGGGATTCAAATGCAACTCATTTACTTTGGAAGTGACCCCAGGAAGCACCAGCAGAGAAATGAGGGAAAGCAAGGCAGCCAATGAGAGTGTAGAATGTGTGCTTCACTGCAGAGTCATCCTGCCCGAGGCGGGAGGAATTCAGTGTGTGGAGTTTATATACAAATCCCCCCAGCCATTGGTTGATGGGTTCTTCGGGGGGCAAGAAGAGGGCATCACTAATTTCCTGGTACTTCTGCCCTCCTAGAAGTTCCTAATCAAACTGGCTCCAATGGCAAAAGGGAAACCCTTGGCAAAGATGTGCCAGTAGCTGAAGGAGGGCTGGTGTGCACAGAAGTGCTACAGGGAGGGCATATGGGTGGGACACCAGCAGCACCTGTGACACATATGATTTCATGTTTTTAGAACATCTGGGCCATTAACCACTAAATTCATTTCGTGATCTACTCACGGACTGTCACCCACAGTTTGAAGGGTTAGTGTTCTAAGATAGTCTTTCCTAAAGAGTGTCCTTACGGTCTGTGTACTCCCGGTGGTGCAGAAAGGATTTTAGTACATGAACAAATATTTTTTAATGTTCATCTTCACTTAAAAATCACAACCTGCATCTGGAGAAAACATAAAACTAGCACTTCTATGATACAGGACTTTATTCCTGAAGAAATCTGTTTCAGGAAAAATTAATTGGTTTGAATGTAAATGTTGAATAAGTGATACATGGGCACGGGGAGAAAATGGGAGGGTGTTGCCTGAAAGGAGGGAGCTCAGGCTGCTCTGCCCCAGGGATGCCCTTTACCGCAGTCCTCTCTGCTTTGGTCTTCCAGTCTAACTGTGCTTCTTCCCCTGCAGAGATACGGGTACGGAGGCTGGGTGCAGCTCCAACACCACAGAGAGGTGAGTTTCTCCCAAAGCCTGAGCGGGCCTCAGACCCATGGACATCTGGGTCTGAGACCTTCCCACGGGTGGGTCTCCTCGGAGCTCAACTCTTCTGCCCTTCAACTGACTTTATAGGAGGCAAGGGAGCAACACTGAGGTTTCTCAAAATTATTAGGAAAACTGTGGATAAACCAAAGAGCGGCATTTAGGAAAATCGAATTGGAAATTGAGAAGTCATTAAGAAATGTCTCTCTCTTTTTTTTTTTTCTTCCTTAGAACCAATTTAAGCCTTGCTCTGCCTCAAGGAAGTGATCTGGTCCTTTCCCCAGTTATGACAGTATATTCAGACTGACCAAAAAAATACAACAGTTTAGGTTTGAGCACAAGCTGAGAAATTAAACACTAGAGACAAAGGGGAGAAGCCGCTGTTATTAAAGGCTGAGTTTGATCAGAGGAAAAAGCAGGAGGAGGAAGGCTTGGGGCAAAGCGTTCTGGAAATGATGAGGCGTGAGAGTGAGCTGCAAGTCTCGGGCTGCACAGGGGTCAGGTCTGACTTTATTTTAAGAGGCATCACGTGCCTTCGTGAAGAACATGGGGAACCCTCTTGAGCCTCCAGTTGGAGCACAGACACGACTAAGGCAGGTCCCGGAGCACTTGGGGTCTGGGAAGCCCACATGCAGGGGTAATGCAATGCACCATGAGAAGGTGAGGACAGCTTTTACACAGGGTGCTGGAAGACATAAATTCCTAAGGAATCAAGGGAACAAGAAAGTAAAGACAGGGAGCGAAGGAATGGAGATATTAAACACACAGAAGTCCAGAACTCAAGTGCTTGGCTAGGGCTGGTACCAGCATTTCTCAAAGTGTGGTCTGCAGCCCAGCAAGTTCAGCTTCACCTCGGCACTTGGGAGACATGACATTCTTGGGCCTCCCCCCAGACCTATCAAATCAGGAACTCTGAGGATCAGTCCAGCAATCTGTGTTTTGATAAGCCTCCAGGCGATTCTGATGCTCACTCAAGGTTGAAAACCACTGGTTCTATTCATTCACTGACTCACTGATTTTTATGGACACGTATTTTGCGCCAGGCCCACCAGTCTAGACACTGGGAAACTCTGATGAACAAGACAAACACACTCCCTGTCCTCATGGTGCTCAAATTTAGGGGGAGACAGACAAATATGATCACTTTAGAGGATGGAAGGAAAAAAGTCTTGTCACAGGGAGTGACTGGGAAGATTCATTTGGGCTCACTGGTCAGGGAGCCAGCTAAGACTTAGAGGAAAAGCCTTGGAAGGGTGCCTCTGGCTGAGGGAACAGCAGTTGCAAAGGCCACCATATGAGGAAGAGCTGTGTTCAAGGAACAGAAAGGAGGGCACTTTGGCTGAGATGTAGTGAAAGAGGGAGACAGTAGGAAATGAAACTAGATCACAAAGGAACTTGGAGCACAGGCTAATAAGGAATCTGAATTTTATTCTTAATACAATGCAAATTCTTTGGAGGGTCTTAATGGCTTAAGAAGACCACCTTGTCTGCTCTCTGGAGAATGGAGAGAGGTAGGTAAGAGTGCGGGGAGCAAAGTGGTAGGAAGAAGCCAGAGAGGAAGGCAGAAGTCTCGTCAGACAGGGCCTTGGAGGACGGGCTTAGGCTTTTGTGCTTGATCCTGAAGGCAGTGGGGAACCATTAAAGAGTTTTAAACATCAGAATCTCTCGGGCAGCTCATTCTCACCTTCATCAAAGACTGCCCACTAAGTGCCAGTTTAGATAGACACTGGGATGTACTTCTATGAACAGTGCCAGTTCCTAGCCTGGGACCTCGTGATCTAAGCTGGCCTCAAGTCTCCCCCAAAGAGAAAACAATCTGAATAGAGAGGATTACAAGGT
Organism: Camelus dromedarius; assembly: GCF_036321535.1. NCBI lineage: Eukaryota > Metazoa > Chordata > Mammalia > Artiodactyla > Camelidae > Camelus > Camelus dromedarius. The sequence goes on from NC_087439.1 coordinate 17,797,538, forward strand.
TACTCAGAAGCCCCAGAGATGGGCAGGGATGGGCAGCCTATATTGTTTTTTTCCACTCCATGTCTCAGGCTGCACTTTGTAACCTTGATACTGGATTTGAGTGGCCTTCGTTTCATTTTGTTTCTGTATTAAGAGACTGCATAAACGTAACAGCAAATCTCAAAAACAAACAAAAAACCCAAAACAAAAAGAAACCCAAGAAGAAAATATTTCCAGTCAAATCAATCACTCACATTATTTCCAGCAAAACTGGATATAATGGCAGGCTAAAAAAACCAAACTGTGGCACTCTCCTTTCCTCTGTTTCAAAAACAAAACAAAGCAAACTAAAACAGAACCAAATTGGCATTTTTTCATAATTATTGTGGTCAGGGATCACAGTCACTGGAAAACAACATGCAAATATATACAAATATGAAAGTGAGGCTAAGAGCAGTGAGAAAATCCAGTACTTTGGGATTGGAATTTCTTTTCATTCTCCTATATTCCTTTGGGGAACAAATTTTTTCTGTCCCCCATGACTGATTTACCACAGAGATTCCTGTTTTCTGAAAAGTCTTTCCAAAACATTTCTCTGGTCTGTCCTGCTTCGTTCTCTTCTTAACCTTTGGTTTCTCAATGCTTTTGGAATGAATGGAGGGGTATTTATTTGCCATGGTGAAACTTTGTTCACTTGTCCTTTGGTTGAATATTTATAATTCAGTTGAATATTTACAAAAGTCTGCATGGCCTCCTCCCAAGAGCTGTTTGAGTGGGGGCAGGATTGAGTCCTGGTGGCAGGGACACTTGGCAGCACCAAAGGAGGCCAGACACAGGGCTTATTTCAAATCCATGGGTCAGTAGCATCTACTGACCATTGAGTATATCCACTGAGGGTTGTCCAGGCCCCCAAAATCACACACACACACACACACCATTTCCATCACACTTAGCATTTTCTCACATACTATTCTGTGTGATCTTCAGTCATCAGGGTCCTGCTCTCAAAATGATTTCCCTCTCATGGGGGAGCCAGGAAGACACTCAAATGAATAAAGAGCATACAGACGGTGATAATTTTGTGCTGAGCAAAAGAGACAGTAAATTCAGCGGGGTGGAAAGGCCAAGGCAAGGGGCATTTTATCTGAAGATGAAAAACATCACAGAATTCTGGCGCTAGGGATCATCTAGTCCAGTGTTTGAGAATGTGGGCTGAAACACAATAGTGAGTCATAATATCAATTCAGTGGGTTAGGACACCTTTAAAAATAAAACAGATTACAAAAGAAAATGGCAGAATGTATTGTTCACGGTCAGAGTAAATGTTGTTTCATGAAACTTTTGTCTCAGTTTGTAATCTGTATTATAAATAGATATATATGGATGTTCTGGGTCACAGTGGAAAATATATTTCTTAATGTGGGGTCATAGCCAAAATCAAGTGAAAGCCATTAATCTAGTCCAATGCCTTCATCTCATGTTTTTATTTTTAAGGTTAATTCTTCCATTACATAAGTAGTATCTAAACAAATTCCCCTTTTAAAATTTAAGTTATTGGAGATAAAGCTTGCCCTTGGATCAGCATTCCTCATCCTCAAAGGTAATTCCTATTAACAGTTGGGTGGGTATATTTCCAGACCTTTTCCTATGATGTTACCTATATATACACGCACCTTTAGAGAGGACACAGTATTATCTAATATGTTTATGTACATATTTAACTAAATCAACCAGGCTCCAACCAGAAAACAAATGGCATAAATAAGAATTCTCTGAAAAGAGTGAATGAAGAGCCTGTTTATAAAGGTGTAGGTGTGTGATGAAGTTGTGGAGGTAGGCAGGGGTTAGACGACACAGGGTCCTAGGCCAGGTGAAGGAGTTTGGATTTCACCTTCAGGGCAATGGGAACCCGTTAAGTGGGCAGGTGGCAAGATCTGATTTAGGGTTTTAAAAGTTTACTCTGGCTGCTCCGAGGAGACTGGGTTGCAGGGAAGCAAGAGTGAAAGCAGAAAGAAATCAGGCTGGAGGCTGGAGCAGTCGTTCAGGGCAGAGAGGCTGGGGTAGGGCTGGAGCCGTGGAGATGGAGAGACGTGGACCAGTGCCGGTCCTGTTCTGGAGACAATTAATGGTGTTGGGAAAAGGATGGGACGGTGACATATCAAGCAGAGGAAAGTGAAAAAATGATGTGGTCTCAGAGCGATGAGAAAGATAATGCCGACATCAAGGACAGAAGCAGCCCAGCCAGGGGAACAAGCAGATGTGAGGGAGAGACAAGCAATGGGTTGGTCGAGTGAACAGAGTCTGAGGTGCCTGTATCAGAGCCTCCCATGGAGCTGTCCTTCAGAACCTCGATGTGAGAGTTGGAGTGATTACAGAGGCTGCTTCCTGGCGACAGCATCTGGACCATTTCTGCCACCTTTGCACCTCAAGCCCAACCAGCATGGCAGCTTGTGTGACCTAGAGGGAGAGCCTGAGTGGGCACTGAGGGCAGGGGAAGGAGAATGGAAATCTGATGATGAAATACTGAGTTTTAAAATACATTTTTTTGACAAAATTACAGAGATGGAGAACAGACTCGTGGTTGCCAGTGGTTAGGAACTGGGTCAGAGGATATAGAGAGAGAAGGAGATGGGTGTGACTATAAGAGAATAGCAAGGAGGGTATCTGTGGTGATGGAGCAGTTCTGTCTCTTGAATATGGAGTTGGTATACAAGTCTACACATAATACAATCGCATAGAACTTTAGACACACACACGTGCATATAAAACTGGCAAAATCTGAGTAAGATTTGTGGATTGTACCAATGACAATTTCTGGTTTTGTTTTAGTTATTAAGACGTTACCATTGTGGGAAATGGGGTGAAGAGTACATGGGATTTATTCGTACTTCTTTCTAAACTTACGATGAATCTATACTTATTTCAAAACAAAACGATATAAAAGAATAAATAAAATACATTTTTAATGATATACACAGTACCAGACTTTGAAATACCAGCCATATTTGAACTTATTGGCAGACACCATCAGAACTAGAACTTAAGAATCAGAAGCGTCACAGGTGCAGTTCTTTGGGAGTCAGACTCTGAGATGGGGATGAGCACACAGAAGGTCCAACTAGGAAGTGCTCTTTGAATGGACACCAGTGGAAGGGAAAAGGAGGAAGCAGGATGGAAAAGGGGACAATGCTGAGCTGTGATGCAATCTCAATGGAGGCCTCAGCTGACCCTACAAAGAAGCTCTAACGCTAACCTTCAGAGTTGTCCCAGGTTGGGGGGCCAGGGGCCAAGGAGAGAAGCCCTTACACCTCCATGTCAATCAGTCATGGGAGTGGACTGTCCTGGAAAGGAGGCAGGACTTTAAGGGAATTGGCTCTTCAACTAAGGCAGTCTTCCTATCTCCCCATGGGGGCTGAGAGCTGACAGCTGTCTGCCAGCAACGCTCTCAGAAGTTGGGAGAATACATCCTCCTTTCTTGAAGGGAGATCTTGGTGGCACATCTTGCAAAGGACCTTAGACATTAATTTTTTTAGGCTCTCACTTTATTTTTTTTTATTTTAATTTTTTTTCAACTCAAGAATTTTGATGTATCTTTCTTTTCTTTTTTTAAATTGAAGTATAGTTGATTACACCATGTAATTTCTGGTATATAGCATAATGATTCGTATATATATATATTCCTTTTCATATTCTTTTTCATTCTACATTATTACAAGGTATTGAATATAATTCACTGTGCTATATAGTAGGACCTTGTTGTTTACCTATTTTATATACAGTAGTTAGTATCTGCAAATCCCAAGCTTCCAATTTATCCTTCCCCACTCCCCTTCCTGCCTGGTAATCATAAGTTTGTTTTCTGTGTCTGTGAGTCTGTCTCTGTTTTGTAAATAAGTTCATTTGTGTCCTCTTTTTTTGTTTGTTTGTTTTAGATTCTACATGTAAGTGATATCATATGGTATTTTTCTTTTCTTTTTCTTTCTGGCTTACTTCACTTAATATGATGATTTCCAGGTCCATCTATATTGCTGGAAATGACATTATTTTACTCTTTTTTATGGCTGAGTAGTACTCCATTGTGTGTATATCTATATCTGTATCTATATATCTATATCTATATCTATATCTATATCTATATCTTTATCTATCACAACTTAGGCCCCCATTTTATAATTAGGACCTGATACCCTAGGAGGGTAAGTGGTTTACACATAGGGTCCAGGTCCCCTGACCATGGCAGGATCATAATTTCCACTACACCATGCTGTTTTGACTTAAAAAACATTAGAGGTATATTTGAAATGAATTATCTGGGTGGCCATGAATGGTTAGGGAATTCTTAAAAAAAAAAAAAACAACTTGGTTTTCTTTTGAGATTTTAGAAGAAAACAATTTGTTTTGGGGTTGAATAATTTAGAGTATCTTACTCCAGTTACTTGATTATAAGTTTAGTTTAAGATCTTGGTTGATACTGGGGTCAACATTAAAAACAGAACCTTAAGAGACTCCCCAGTCCTTCCCCCAGCAGCAAGTGCTGACTTCTGAGGCACATTTATATCCTTGCAGGGATCCTGGGTTCCTAAAAATAATGTGAGAGGAATCAAGAACTGATTCTCTACAATAACTGTCAACATTCTGGTTGAAAAACAATGAGAATTGGGAATCTGTCACGGGGACACAGCTTCTCTGTGGTAATTTTCACTCAGAAAGAGGTCCACAGTTGCTGTCATTCATTTGCCTTACGTGGATCCAGCATAAAGGGCATGGAAAGAGAAGTTTAGTAAGTCTGACTCTCCTGCAAGGTCATGAGGGCAATCTCCACAAAAGACTGGACTCCTTAGGAAATCATGGTAATTAACACTTCCCAACTAAATAGACACCAATTACCAAATGTCAGCCTGGTGGGGTAGAAAACGGCTTCTTAAACCTGCGTTCTTTTCCCAGTTCTATACCAACTAAGTACTCTATATCAGCTAAGCTCTATACCACTGTATCTTACGGACTCAATGGTAAATGCAAGAGTTGAACTAAATGATCCATGTCTGCTTTAACACATTCTGCTCTGTCTGAAACCCAAACTTACTTGTGCACCTCCCAGAGAAACCTAATTTCCTCCTTTTCCATTAATAATATATGGTTTAAAAAAAAATCTGCCATTAATTCATTGGGCATGCGCTCTGGGCTGTACTAAGTTTTCTACAAACATTCTACTATTGAATCTTCTGTATCACTCAGGGTTCTCAGTTGCAAACAACAGAATGCACTCTAGCTAGGTTAACTAGAAAGTCAGCTCAAGACTTTCTGCGAGGGTTGATCAAGCTCAGAGGCTGTGCTAATAGATACAATGCCCAATCGTACCTGGGGGACTGCTCTGGTCACAGACAAGAAGCTTATGCTGATGGTACTGAGACTGGGAAACCAAAGCATTGCAGCTTCTGCTCCAGCTATGACTGACACCTCAGCCAACACTCTTGATAAAAAGTGGATTCTGCATAATCCCTGCCTCCTCACTGTGCTTCCAAATCCAAGTCACACCCGGGGGGTCCTGACTGACAGAGCCTAGAGCACACGCCAGTGCCCTCGCTATGAGGGAGGCTGGGTAAGTGAATTCTGGATTCCGCCTCAGGAAGGGGGAATCATAATGTGAAAATGTCTTCATACAGAAGAAGTATTCCAAGGATGCTGGGTGGCTACAAGCGTGACAAATAAAACGACCCACATTTTACACTTAGAAAAAGTGAGGTTTAAACTCAGAGGGCTGTAACTTAGCCAGTTATACTGCTAGTAAGTAATAAGATTTAAACCCAGGTCTGTTGAAATGCAAAGACCATGTTCCTTGGCACTCCTGCTATACTGGGTGTTTTATGGTAATTAAGCTTTCTAATTAAGGAGCAAAAGAAAAATAAAACTTCGAATCTACTGAATGAAAGTCTGTTTCTCAACTTGTTCTCTTTTGCCATCACCCCTCTCTACTCCCTTCTTTGCCAAATAAAAAGACTGTTCCTATATCTTATTTGTGCAATCTGTCAGGACTTTCGCTTGCAAACCACAGAAACCAACAGTGGTTAGTTTAAGCAGAAAAGGGATTTGTTGAAAGTATTTTAAGCCCCTCGAGAATTACAAAATGCCAAGGGAACCACACTCATAAACTGTACAGGAACAAAGGGAAACCAGGGGATTGAAGCCACAGCCAAGGCTACGCCACAGGAACAGCCTGGTTAGAACACTGCCACCAGCACCACTGCCAATGGACAGAGCACATGGTCACAGCCAGAATCAAAACTGGCAGAATGAACTCAACTGTTTCTGTCTTTCTGCATCACTTGGTTTTGATTCAAAACCAAGCATTGATGGGCCAAGTTTGCGGCAAGGAGAGCAAGTATTGGGGTTTTAGCAGAGGGAGGCTGGGCCCTGCCTCTGCCAAGACTCTTGCAGGAGATTCCCCAACCCAGGAAGGTGGTTCAGATGCTGTCATGGTCAGCAAAGAATCAGAACTGAGGCAAATCAGTCCTGAGGTCCTGAGCTCAGAGACTCGGCTCTTGTTGGGGAGAGACACCTGTCACAGTTACACAAGTCACTTGCTTGCTGACCTGTTCCTCAGTCTGTGAGCAATGAAAACATGGATCTGAGGTCTTCCTCATGCCTGGGCGATACAAACAGGCTGCTGCACTTGAAGGTGAAAAGTGGTTGGCCTTCCTCATGAAGGAGACAGGGAAGGTCCTGTCCATGGGTCAGAAGGATGAAGAAGGAGGCTGTGGCAAGGCCTGAGTGCAAGTCATGATCAAGCTAAGAGGAAGAGGAGGAGGGCAGAGGACTCCAACAAGCAGAGCTCAAGCCTTTGACCACCACATGCCCACTTGGTCATCATACAAGACCCAAGGGCAATCTTGAGACCCCGAAGCACCACCAGAAGTGGTATGCCCTCAAAACAGGGGACTGTCAGGAGACAGCCCGGTCCCTAATTAGCCACACATCATTAAAAACTAACACTAAGAATAACTAACACTAAACATGTGTCAGACACTGAATTAAGCGCTTTATATAGCTTATCCCATTTTGTGCTCACGAGATTCTTTAAAGGTAAGTCATATTTTTTTAAAGTAAGTCATACTAATTATCCCTATTTTTAAAATGAGACAAACCTCAGAAACTTCTACACAGAACAGCAAGCAGGACAGAGCCTGAGACTCCACAGATATTTGATGTCGCAAGGCAGAAGAAAGCACCAAGCTGGCTGGGATGAGTCGGAACTAATCTGTGCCACCTGTCAAAATGATTTAAAGGAAGTGGCCATCATCGAATGTGACTTGACTTCTGTCCCACCTGTACTGTTCTCTGGGCCCAAAGAAGTCCAAGTCCAATTTACAAGGGCCGTGTATGCTAGCTGATACGCTGGAAGTGATACCTCCTCATGGAGCTGAAGAGGCTACAATGAAGACAGGGTGACAGAAGAACCAAGAATCTTCTCTCCTCTCTAAAGCAACAGCTGACATGTCACTCCAAATAGGTTTGGTCAAGACAAGAAGGCTTTGTCCTGGTTCTGCCAAATTCTCCAAGAGATCCGAGGCATCCAGCATGGAAACTTCAAATTTAAGTGACAGAGAAAGGAAGACATTCAAATGTTCCAAATTCAACATCACTAAAGAGCATAATGGTAATAATAACCCTGGTTTATAGAACCTCTGCTCAGACAACTCAAGTATTCTGACCTTTGTCTCCACGGATGGGAATCTGTGCATGAATTTCTTCCTTTTCTCAGTCTCTCCAATCTCCATGCTTCTGACCTAACTTTTTGGTAGCAGTTTATGAACTTCTCTTTTTTCCTCGACTATATATCCTTGAAGCCTTACATCAGTCAGAGAAAGTATCTTGTCCACCTGAGGTGCTAGATAAATATTTGTTTTATAAATTGGAAAAAAAAAAAAAAGAGCAAACTAAGGCTCAGAGATGTTGCTTAACTTGCTCATGGCCACACAGTAAGTGATAGAATAAGGATTTGAACCTGAACAGTCTGGTTTCAGGTACCTGGATCAGAACTTTTTCCTTTTCTCTAAGAATTAGCAACAGAAGGCTCAATTTAGAGGCCACTGCCATACTTTGTACAGCCATTTAGTTTGCACCCCCTGCAATGAGTATTAAAAGGTAGTGTACACAGGCAAGCATGATGCCTGGTGGAAGTCAGCAGCCCAGCACCAAATTCTGTGTGTGCTGCTACACTGATTCACTGCACTGCCTGCCTCCTCCTGCAGGTGTTGACATTAATGAGTCCTGCTCTGCTAGACATAATATTTACTCTCACTATCCAACTGTTGCTTCTCTATAAAACAAGAGGATTGGACAAGATGGTCTATCTCAGAGGTCCTTTCCAGTTCTAGAATGTTATGAACCTAGAGTTTTCCAGATGCTGGGCCAGCCTCTCAGGTCTTAGAAAGCGGTTCAGATTGACAAGGTGACCGGTCATCTCAGTTGTACAGTCCCAAAGGCCATGACCATGACCTTGTTCTCTTTGTGTCCAGCCACTGACACCCACAGAGCACACCCCTTCAAATCCAAGCCAATATTAAGGCATGAGGACTAAAAGTTGAGCTCTTCGAGGATTAAGTAAAAACCCCTAAAAAGGTTAGGGGAGAACCACATTCTAAAGCATACAAGGAAGGATTAACCTAAGTAAGCTTAGGCCATCTTTCACTGATGTGAGTTTTCTGTCCTAGGGAGAAGCAAAGATGCTAAAGGATGGAAAGGTCTTTAGAGTGGTCAAAGAGAACTGCTGGAATCCAGAAGTCCGTCTTAGAGAAATGGACCAAACAGGTACTTACGATGGAAAATTCTACCAATATTTGCATCTGATGTAAGAGCCATGTCTGCCTCTAAAGTCCACATTACGTGATTTAGGTGATGCCAACTGCGGATCCCCTTTTCTCCACCAGACCAGGCTGTTCTAGCTTCACTGGGGAAGGGATGGCACCTTCCACTACAATGTTTTTAGAGTATGGTTGCAAAATTTTTTGAAATTGGATATACCCTGTTTTAAAGTAGAATTCTATATCATCAAAAAGATGAAAGTGGTATTTTATTACTTAAAAAATTTAAGTTCAAATGCACAGTATTTACTTGTTACAGAGCCAATTAAAACAGTAAAAATCAGAATTCACAGATTAAGGATGCCAATCGCCTGTTTAGTCAGATTCAGGATCCAATGTCTTCTGTAGTTTGTTTCAGTTCACAGTACACAGAACGTCCCCACTGACACATCAGGGGTGGAAATGGGACCAGTTTACCAAAAAAGTTAATTGTGTAATCTCAGAACACTCTACAATGAAATCAATCCAGAAATATGAAAGAAGGGAGTTAGGAAATTTTCCTAACTGAATCACAAACAGTTTCTAAGAACAGCTCGCATATCCTGTATTTAAGAATTAAACAAGTCCCTACAACTTAAAAGAATTTGAAAGAATCTAAAGCATGGTATGACAGCTACATTGTGCTTTCACTTGTTACTGCCTGGTGGGCTGTGCCACCGAGAAATGCATGCTCCAACAAGAGCACCCCAGCCCTCTGGACACACGTGAGCCCTGCCCAGGGACTGTGATGCAGAATCCTTACCACAACACTGTCAGGTCTACATTTTGACATCAGTGGTCTAAGTTGAAAACCAGAACACAAACAATTTGTACACACAAATAAAAGAGCCCCTGAGAACTGCCACCTTCCTAACCAATGACAAATGGAGAAGCAGTTCAAAGACACACACAGAGAGATGCCTGAAGAATTTTATTCCAAGGTCTGCACAAAACGAGTTAACCTATCAGCCCCAAATGAGGAGGCGGTCTTTGGCATGTTAGAATTTGGTATAGATACTTGAGGCCAGATATTGCTTTATAGATCTCTTTCATAATTAAAAGGAAATCTAAACTGACGATCTCTAGGTACATCCATGTTGCTGCAAATGGCATTATTTTATTCTTTTTTATGGCTGAGTAGAGATCATCATTCTAAGTGAAGTAAGCCAGAAAGAGAAAGATAAATATCATACAATCATTCATAAATGTAATCTAAAAAAGAAAGAAAGAAAGAGGACACTAAGGAACTACAAAACAGAAACAGACCCACAGACATAGCAAACAATTTTAATAGTTACTAGAGGGGAAGGGGGCGGGAAGGGATAAATTTGGGAGTTTGAGATTTGCAAATGTTAGCCACTATATATAAAAACAGATTTAAAAAACAAATTTCTTCTGTATAGCACAGGGAACTATATTCAGTATCTTCTAATAACCTTTAATGAAAAAGAATATGAAAATGAATATATGCATATATATGCATGACTGAGACATTGTGCTGTACACCAGAAATTGACACACTGTAACTGACTATACTTCCATTTTTAAAAAAGTATATCTAAATTGCATTCAGACTGAACTTTGTGAAAAGCCTGAAGCCCCTCTGTAGATCATACACATCCCTGTTCTAGAATGGGGGAGGGAGGGGCATTAGAGAGAGAAAAAGCTTCCAAGAACTATAACAAAGACCAAGGTTTTACTGTAAATGAAGTAAAAGTGAAGCACGAGCAGGTCCCACATCTCAAAGAGAAAACTAGTAGAAACGAGGCTTGGATGACTGGTGACAGAAACATTGCTCACAACTGCAGTTTAGATCAAGAGTATCCCCTCTGGTTTTAGTTGTGCATTTCATTCCATGGCTACCCATGAGAAAGCAGTCATGTCTAACCCTTGCTTGAGCATTTACTTTGTGCCAGGCACTGTGCTCAGCACCTGACACATATTAACTCAATTCCTATGACAACCATAGGAGGTGGCATCTATTATCAGGCCCATTTTACAGATGAATAAACTGAGGAACAGAGGTTAAGCAATTTGCCCAAGATCATGCAACTTGTAGGGGGCAAAGCCAGGATTTGAACCCAGGCAGTCTGGTCCCTAGGACTTACTTAACAAGTGCATCTGATTGCTGCTGCAGAGGTAAGAAAATAAAATGATGAAGGCACAATACAGAAGATTCCAGCAAGCCATACCATGCTGTCTTCACAGGAAGAAAAATATAATTGGCAGCCCCGGGTTACTTTATCACCTCTCTATGTGGCAGGCACCTGAGTTGTACCTATTGTCACCTGAGAGGTGCAAGAAGGTGAAATGACTTGCTCAGGACCACAGAGCAGTAAATGGTAGAGCTAGGATCATCCTAGAGCTGTCTCTCTCATTCCATCACTTTCCCCGAAGGAGCTTTGTTCCCAAGCCTCCCTCAGGATAAGAATTGCCTGGGATGCTTATAAAAAGTTTTTTTCAGGCCCCATCCACTGAATCAGAGTTTCCAAAGGAGGGCCTAGGAATTAGTTTTTACAATGTTCATTTCCCTCTGCCCCCACCCCCGCCCAGTTACTCAACAGGGAAGTTCAAGGAACCTCATGCTACACTGTTGAATAGATATTAAAAAAAAAAAAAAAAAGCTCTAATTGGATTAGACTTGTTTCCTCCCCTTTCAAATTCCCAGAGACCAAAGAACATGTAGCCTAATCAACCAACACACAAATAATGCAATTTGCTATGTTAATAAGAAATAAGGTGACAAATGGCCCCTGGAGTGTAGAGAAGGAGCAGGGCTGGACAGGAGACTCATCCCACCCCTTGCAAGCCATGCGACCTCAAAGGTAACCTATAAAATGGAGAAACCAAATAAAGTAATGTAAGCAAAAGCATTTGTGTAAGATGTAAAGATTCTACAATTGAAAGGGACTTAATCTCTTTTATACTGATCAATGAACATAAATAATACCCTGTGACGATGTTTAACAATGCTCTAATCAAAAGTTGTAGTCTCTAGTTTTCACTAAACACTGATTTATTCTTTCATTTACTGGGTATGTTCAACATGCCAGGCGCTGCTCTGGACACTAGGGGTAGGACATGGACAGATAGGCTCATGAGGTGTGTACGTTCAAGTAGGGGAAGGCACAGTAGAAACAACAAAACACAGTAACACCAGACTGTACTAAGTATCAGAAAATGAAAGGAACAGAACAATGGGAGAGAGAGGGGACAGAGTCAGGGAAGGCCTCTCTGAGGAGGTGACATTTGAACTGTGACCATAGGGCGAAAAGAAGCCCATCCTGTGATGAGCCAAAATAACATTCCAGGCAGGTGGAACAGCCATGCAAAGAACTGGCAGGAGGCCAATGAAGCACAATGAGAGCCCTGGGAGAGATTGTGGGGGGCCTTAGAGGCAAAGTTCATGTTTCAGTTCTACTGTAAGTGTGATGAAAAGTCCTTTGAAGTTTTGAGCAAGGAAGAGACTCAATCCAAGTTTTGACACTTACTCTGGTTTCCAAGTGGGGAACAAACTTTAAGAGGACAAGAGTGGTGGCAGGAGACCAGCTCAGAGCCTTCTGCCATGGTCCATGTAGGAAATGCTGGTGGCTCGGACCAGGTAGTGGCAGGGGATGGGAGAGGTGAGCGGGTGAAAGGAAGTGGAGTAGAGCTAACAGGACTTGCTGGTGGGTTGGATGTGGGTACGAGGGAAAGAGGAGCCACCCTTGGATTGGCAGCATCGCTCCTGATACCCTAACTCCAGGAGTGTGAAGATAAGAGATTCTAGGCATCCTGGACACTGGATTCTGGAGCCACACCCAGGGTCTTGTTCTGGGCATACCAGACAGTGGGACTCCACCCAGGCTCACTTAGGAGATGAATTAAAGGGGCCAGGAAAGTAACTGAGAAATACACTCAGTCACATATGATCTAAGATGAAAAGCCCTTAAAAAATGGATGGGGAAATGTCTTGTTTAAGCAAAACTTCACAGGAAGAAGGGTTGAAACAACCCTTGAAAAATGAATTTTTAGTCTTTCTCGAGTGAGCACATTTCTGTCAAGCCATTACTCCTCCCCTTAGAACTGAGGCTGAGGGATGAGGAGGCCCAGGACAGAGACCCTGAGAGAAGGGGGACAGGGAGAGCAGGAGGAAGGCAGGATGGAGACTTGCTGGGCTCCTCGGTCCTGGGAAATGCAGAAGGAGCACCTGGGCCCTTGTTCTCATTAGCTTTGCCTTTGTGTCTGTGTCTAGGAGTGACCGTGCAAGCCCTGTCCACGGTTCCCGTCATGTTTAGCTACTGGGTGAGTGTGACACCTCAGTCCATCTCCTTGGTGGGCAAAGGCTCACGTCCAGCTCCCTAGCAAGTAGACAGATGACCAAGTCTTGATGTTGCCCCCCAACTCTCCTCCCCTTTAGAGATTAGCAGGGTCCTCAGCTTCTCACACTGCACCGTTCCCTCCCAGGCCTGTCTTCCTCCTCCCATTCTTGCTCTAGACGTGCATGCTCTAGTATGGTAGCCAGTAGTTGCATGTTGCTATGGAACTCGCACTGTATTTCCATTGGACAGTTCCAGACTCAACCTTAATCTCCACCAGAACATACCTGTCTGCTGACTCATTCCTGCAGTGCCTGGCTCAGTAACTGACAAACTAGTTTATTCTAAAGTGATGAAGATTTTGAGGTGGTGGAAGTGATGATAATGGCCTGATATGTTACCTCTCAATGGAAATATACAATTCAAAACAGGATTCCTGCAGTTAGATGCCTTTCCCCAAATGATTAAGTCTCGCGTGCTAAAAGTTTCAGGCATGACTGCAAGTCTGTGGAAGGACATTTTTGGACATAGTTGGGAGGGCGCTAAGCATCTGCTCCACCAAATAAATATTCACATGTTGTGATTTAAGGAGCAATGGAAATACCACCTGCTCACAAATACTTCCTCCATCTGTGCTCGTAATTCCAGTATTAGTAATTCAGTCCTTATCTGTTCCTATGATGAAATTCACTATTTAAAATAAAAATACTCTAAGACCTCAAGATACCTGAATTTACCAGACTGGGTACTATTCTGACTGGACAACTGGGATTGCAGGAGAGTGCCAAACTCCTAGTAGCAGGGAAGGGTGCTATTGAAAGGAAAGGCAGCAATGAAGAGGGGAGAGTTGGGGGAACAGAAAGCAAACTTTATTCACATCAGCATTTTGCTAAGGTAACTCTGTCACTGTTAATAGGAAGGACAGGGAGGAGGACAGACAGGAATGGGAGATGTCCATGAGTAGCCCAGCATTCCATGAGGAGGCATGACAAGGAGGTGCCCTGATGTCCAGCACTCGCCAGGCCCAGCTCCTTTGCTGGGGGAGCTGGGGTGCCTAGGTGTGCAGCCCTGCAGGCTCCTGTCTGCAGTTAAGAGAGGTGGCCCGTCTTCATCCCATATTTAGTGTAGGATGCCAAGCCCTTCTGATCATAGCCTCAGGTTTTCTAATTAATCAGCAATATGCTAGCAGTTTTCTTTGCCTTGGCAATGATTGACTCTGGGTCTCCTGTGGCCAAGTGCCTATCTCAGCTGTGCCTCAGCATTCTAAGAGGTAAAGCCATTGACAGTAACAAATGATTGAGCCCAGAGGAGGTGCTGATCAGAGTAATTATCTACAGAAGTAGGTTTTGAACGATGTGGTTTCCCTTACCTGTCTCCACTAGGCCAAACCTCAGGACACTTTAGACCTGTGCCAGTTTCTAAACAATGACCTAGCTGCCACCACTGCAAGCCACCCCAGGAGGTTTGTGGGTCTGGGGACATTGCCCATGCAGGCCCCTGAGCTGGCAGTCAAGGAGATGGAGCGCTGTGTGAAGGAACTGGGCTTTCCCGGGGTTCAGATCGGTTCCCATATCAACGAGTGGGACCTGAACACGCAGGAACTCTACCCAGTCTACGCAGTAAGTATGTGGCGCTCGCTCAGCCAATGGCGGAGTAGGGCTGGGTACTGCGCTCGGTGTCCCTGGGCAGGAGAGATGTCTGGTGACATGCAAGATGTAAGGAGAAATGTGGAAATAGCTACCCAAAATGAGGGGGTCATCCTACTAGAAAGCAGACAAGTAGAAATGCTTTCCTGGCCAGCCCTGAGTTAACCCAGTGAAATCTCTCCTCTTTCTAGCACCCTTGCTTCCCTTTTAAACTTTCATTTGGAAGCCAAAATACTACCCTCATCACAGCCACTGTGTGAAAGAATCAGGTTAATGACACACAAAAAGAAAGTATTTATTTTTGCTTTGGAAAAGAATTATTATCATTTTTCAAAATTATAAAGTAATTTTGAAGAAACTGGGAAAAATTCAGAAAAGCATATGGAAGATAACAACAATACAAAAAGAGATAACCAACAAGGACGTACTGCATAGCCCAGGGAATTTTACCCAGTATCTTGTAATAACCTATAATGGAATATAATCAGCAAAAAACAAATTGACTCACTATGCTGTGTGCCTGAAATTAACCCAGTGCTGTGAGTCAACTATACTTCAATTAAATGAATGAATAAATAAGTAGGACAACCACCCCATAATTCTGCCACCCAAAGATGAATAACCAGTGTTATAATACATTTCATTTGTCTTTTTATTTGCAGATATCTTCATAGATTTATATTTTAATGAAATTTGGATCCTATTATATATGTGATTTTGTATCCTAATAGAGAATTTCCAATCTAAATGAAAATTCTCTTAATGCATGATTTTGAAATAACTGCATCATATTCCAGTACATGGATATGTTTTGATTTATTTAACCAGCTCTCAATTAAGATACTTTTTAAGCCATGTATTTTTAAAATGTAGTCTAATAAAAATACATAACAAACATAATGTCATCAAAATGTTATTTGATGAAACTAGATGGTGAGTATATGGAAGTTCGTTGTACTACTGTTTACAACTTTCTATATTTGAAATATTGCATAATAACATATATTTTCAAAAACTCAATGCCAAATACTTCTGAAATATCCAACAGAAGTGTCCACAGCCCATGGTTCTCTCCACCAGTTTTCCTCTACCTTCTGTTCTTTCTGCTCATAAATCTGCTTTCCTTAGTTCCACAATTAAAGACACACAATTCTTTATTCAATTGCATTTTTTAAAAAAAATTTGCTTCCCTCTCAGAATTATAATAGTATCATTTTCTGTTATTTTCATTGTAAATGCAAAATCTTCAATAATGAATTAAACAGATGTTGGTGGACTCATCAGGCACTGCAATCACTGACCATTTATTCATTTAATATTTATTGAGCTCTGACTACATGCAGAATGTTTTCCATTTTTGTACCTACGGACACTGCCCAGCAGTTGGAGGACTTCCTGTTAAATTGCTTCCTAATGAACTGAAAGATTTAATGTCCCTCTAAATATCAAACTCCCAGATTATTGGCTGCAGTGAACTGATCCAGTGAATGTTTTTTAGAAGCTTTAATAAATCGGAAAGAGGTTTACTTACTTGTGCACCCAAATTGTTTTAGCACAGTATGAGCAAACCTTCAGCTTGCTCATTTTACTAGTCATTTTACTATTCATTGAAATTGGGTTTATGAATTACTTAGGGGCTCAGAATCCAACAGCAGTCAGTTGGGGTCCAAGTGGGTATTTTCGTTTATGTGACTAGGTCAATCAATCATTCTAACTAGGCTGTTTTGGAGGCTGCTAGTCTCTGTGGGGATTCAGGAGAGCATCCCAGCCCCATTTGACTTGTGATGTCCTGGGGTTGATAGCACATTTGTTGGGTTAGCAAGACTTGCCAGCCTTACCACTATCTAACTTGCGTCAGTAACGTGCTGAAACAAATGGAAGGAGTTTCCGTGAGCCAACTTGGCTTTGTCATTTCAAGGTGAGCCCGAGCTCCAGGACACCTAATTGTCCCCCATATGTCTCAGACCTCCCTTCTTAGTGAGCGAACCGAACAGCACATGCTCAGCTCAGTTTTCAGGAACAAAAATGACTTGGTTATGACTGTGAGGCAGAGTGGTAGCGGCAGACTGCCTACATTTGTTATCAGCCACAAGACCTAAGTTACTTAGCCTCTATCTGCCTTAGTTTCCTTCTCTGTAAAATGGGAGTAATAAAAGTGTTCATCTCAAAAAAGATTAAACTAGTTAACAGTTGTAAAATTGCTACATATACGTATATAAAACAGCTTTAGCACATGGTAAGTTCTCAGTAAATCTGAGCGATCATGATATGGAGGGTATAAATGACTTTTTTAATATTTTCTACACTGTCTCACCTGCAGAAGGTGATCAAAAATATTTGCTGATTTGAATTTAATAGAAATGAAACATCACTAGTACATAGAATAAAGTTTTATCCTAATGAGGAGTGAAATCCGACTGAGACACCATGATTACGTGCCTTTGTCAAGCCCAAACCATCCCAAGAGATTGATACTCTCTTTCCAGCCTGCATCCAGGACCAGAAACCAGAGAGGGGCAGGGTATACATAGCTCAGTGGTGGAGTACATGCTTAGCATGCATGAGGTCCTGGTATCCCCAGTACCTCAGTTAAAACTGAATAAATAAATAAGCCTAATTGCCTCCCCTCCCATTAAAGGAATAAATAAGCCTAATTACCTCCCCCCTCAAAAAAAAAAAAAAGAAAAAAGAAAAAAGAAGAAGCCAATTAGCTCCTCTCCCTTCAAAGATTTTTATCTCTTCTGCTCCCCAGAACCTGTTGAATTAGAGGTCCTTTCTTCCATCTACCCTTTGCCTGCCATTTTCAGAATACCCTGTTGTCCCAAGATTATTTCTCCATTTTGAAAATGCTTGTGCAAACAGGTCACCTTGCATCAGCCTGGTGAGTCCAAATGTTTATACGTAAAGGTAGGGTGAGTCACTCCAGCACCTCAATATATTTGGAAAAGAAATGCTCTAAGGAAAATCTGTTTTGAACCTTGATGAGCAACTAATAGTAAAAGCCTGTTGAGAGGACTTTTTAAATTAAACATTTTGTGGAACAGAGGTCATTCCCTTCAGATGGTTATTTCCATTTCCCAGAAGGTCCCCAAGCAGGTTTTCTCATGGCATTCTTTTCCGCACCTGCCTGGCTGAGGCACTGAGAGTTCTTTCACAACAAACCGTTCAGGGGCTCAGCTGTAGTCCTGAGGCTTTGGGAGTGCCTGTAGGTCCCAGAAATTCCTACCCAGTGTTGGGCTCAGTGTGGCCAAATAGCATAGGTCAGGCCAGCCTGCTCCAGCCCAATCATGAGGCCCTGGCTCCCACCCAATCACTTCCTCACTTTCTACACCGTCAGGTTTCCAAGTGGAGAGAGAGGAGGGAACGCTCCAGCTCTGACTTCAACAATACAATCTGAGCAGTCCTTCTGAAAGAGTGGACCAAATAGAAACCGGTAGGGGAAATTTCCTCTGCATTTGAGGTATGGGATCAGTCTTCGACTGTTTTGCTCTCAGCCAAAGCATTTAAACAGTAGATGTTTCCTGCAACCTCTTCCGCCAAACTTCTTCCGCCAAACAATATATTAAATCCATCAACCTCAAGGATAAATCCATCAACACCCTTGTTAATTCTAAGTGCCCATTTTAGTTTCTAAGCAGGAGCAGAGTTTATCAATGACTCTTTTATACAGGTCAGAAAAAGAACCTTCAAAAATAATTTATTTATTCAGATCAACATAGACCCAAGGAAAGCAATTTCCCTAAAACAGTACCCTATAGATGCTGGCTCATCCAAGTAACCCTCTCTCTCTCATTGTTTCTTTGAAGGAGGCAGAAAAGCTGAACTGTTCCCTATTTGTGCACCCCTGGGATATGCAGATGGATGGACGGATGGCCAAATACTGGTTCCCTTGGCTCATAGGTTTGTGTCAGCTTGGGATCTGGAAAACAGAATCAAGTCTTTGGGGTTTTTTCTTTTTTCCAATTTTCTATGGAACCCTATTAGGTCAAAGAGAGAATATAAATAATTAACAGGACTATGAGTTATTGAGCTCTTACTCAGGTAGGTGTTGTATATATTACCTCATTTAATTTTAATCTTATCCACAAAAAAGTTTATGAGGTTGACATTATAACAGCCATTTAATTGATGGAGAAACTGAGTCTCGAGGAGGTTAAGTGAGTTGTACAAGTCATACTGTTAAAAAGTGAAAATGGAGTTTACACAGATCTGACTCCAAAGCACCTCACTACACAGACCCCCAAAAAGGCTCTGGAAAGAAGCAACCATACCTGTCGAATAGATTTTTTTGAAGCCAATGACAGCATCAGCTCTACCAAATGAGAACGCTGGAGTTACCAGCAGAAGATCAACTTTCACTACCCGAGGATCTGAGGCCCTAGATTACAGGTGACCAGGCTTTCAACTTCCCTATTACCTGCTCCTCCCTCTACTCTTGGCTACCTGCTCTGTTCAATCCTGGTTTCACCTGAGTGTAAGGGAAGGGGTAAGAGGAGAAACTTCCACTGGGCATCTCCAAGCTCTCATTACCATCCCTGATACGAAGATGATGTGGAGACAGATGTAAAATTCTCAGCCCGCCAGGGAAAAGTGCAGCTCCTCTACAACCCAAGGAAAGTGGGTCCCCACAAACAGTGCTGGATTTTCTTTACAGAGGCCATTATCCATTCTGTCCTCAGCCCAAGTAGTGCAAATAACTACGAAAGTAACTGCTGTGAAAAATTAAATAGAGCAATACATTGAAAGTCAAAAAACTGAATTTCAGTTCCAGCTAGTCTCTGTTTCATTGCACAACCTGTGGCAAGTCACTTCACACCCCAGTTCCTCAACTGTAAAAATGAGAGAGCTGGTCCTGATTCTCTGTCTGCTCTGACATTTTACACCCCTGCTATTGCTCCTGGAGTAAGGCAGCTTCCTACCTATCCCGCACTAAATTCTTAAGAAGAAAGGGATAAGCTAAGAAGCCCCAATGCTGTCCAGCTTCAAAGAACATCTCATCCTAATTTACAGGACACTTTGACAGGCCCCACTAACTTGCAAATTCCCACATGAGAAACAGAGGAGAGCATCTGCATAAAGGGTCATTTCATCACTCATTTATACAGCATGCATTTACTGGTCCCCTCCAGCACACCAGGCTCTGTGTCAGACACTGAGGATGTACCAGATATGGACAAATCCTCTGCCCTGCTGAAGCCTGAGTCCTGGTTAGAGGAGAGAGATGATATGCAAGTACACAGGTCACAAACAAACAGGCTAATTTCACAGTTTTATGCTGGATGCAAAGGTGGTCATTAGCAGATTGGAAGAGTCCCAGCAGGGGAGGGTCACGATCCAACTGACATTATAAATATTCTACTTTGGCCCCCATGTAGACAGTGATTATGAGGTTATAGTGCAAGTAGTTAAGGGAAAGCAGAATCACAGTACCAAAAGGAAGTGGTGCAGTCCATCCCCCTGCCTTTGGGAAGCTCTGCCCATAAACCACTCCCAGATGGCTATGAATCCATCATGCTTCCAGAATTCCCAAGAGGTCAAGGAACCAGCAACCCAGGGGCATCTCTGTCCACAGAGCAGAGACAGGCCTAAGGCAGCATGAGCATCCACTAGAGCCCCTCTCAGCAGTCAGGGAGTCAAGCTTTCCCAGAAGGCACAGAGTTCAGCTATGGACCCACCAGGATTTCTTAATCACAGTCTAAAAAGCAGTAGTCTGGAAATAGAGCCCAGACTGACTCCACAGAGGCGAAGGCAGCGGGCACGACCAGTTGCTTCTTCTAGAAGCACAAAGCACTTGAAATAATTCATTTTTAATCCAGTTATTTTCAACCTCAGCTCTAAGAAGCAGCAGAGATTTAGCAGGAGTCTTAATATTTATTAATATTATTAAGCACTTCCTAAGTGGCAAGAACTAACCATGATCACCCCCACTTTACAGATGAGGAAATGGAAGCAAAGGGAGGCAGCCAATATTTGTTGAGCTCCTCCAAGGTGAAGTTCTGGCCAAGAACTTTCCCAGCGTCATCATTTGCTAGGGCCCACAAGAGCCTTGCACGACGGGCAACACTGTCCCCGTTTCGCAGGGGCAGAAGCATAGGCCCAGGGGCATTATTAACTTGTCAGAGGCCAAGAAGCAAAAACTTGAAGGAGTAAGGGTTCAGCCTAGACTTGCTGCATCCAAAATGGAAGCTGGGAGGATCAGGACAACAGCCAGGCCCTCTGGCTTCTTGACTGTTCTAGCCATCAGACTCGCAAGTGGCAAACAGGAGGTTTCTGTTTGCCAAAGTAATGGCTTGCACACAGCCAAGCTGTGCTGGGGCACAGGGAACACACCCATCCCCACCACGTTTCTCAGCACTGACAAGTACAGCAAGATCCATTCCCCCGCCATTATTAGCATCACGGAACTTCTTGTTCGTGGTGACAAGCCCTGCACCTCACGACTGTTTCCTCTTTCAGGAATGCCAACAGAAACCACCACAGCCATTTGCTCCATGATCATGGGTGGAGTGTTTGAGAAGTTTCCTAAACTCAAAGTATGTTTTGCACATGGAGGTAAGAACCCCATCTGTACTAGTGAGCTTGGGCTGCCGTGGCAAAATACCACCACAGACTGGGCAGCTTAAACGGGAGAAATTAATTTTCTCACACTTCCTGAGTTCCAAGATCAAGGAGCCAGCAGGGTTGGTTTTTGGTGAGGTCTCTCTTTCTGGATTGTAGAAGGCCACTGTACTGTATCCTCACGTGGTTTTTTCTTTTCTTTTCTTTTTTTAATTGAAGTACAGTCCATAAACAAGGTTGTGTTAATTTCTGGTGTACAGCATACTGATTTGGTTATACATATATTCCTTTTCCTATTCTCTTTCAGGCTATTACCAGGCACTGAATACACTTCCTTGTGCCGTACAGTAGGACCTTGCAGTTTACCTGTTTTATATATAGTAGTGTGTATCTGCAAATCCCGAACTCCCAATTGATCCCTCCCCAGTCCTCCTTTCCCCCTGGTAACCTTAAGTTTGTTTTCTATCATATGGTCTTTTCTTTTATATGTCCACAGGAAGAGAGAGGGAGAGTTTGGGCATCTCTTCCTCTTCTTACGAGAACACCAGTCCTATTGGATTAGGGTCCCACCTTAATATCTCATTTAACTTTAATTATCTCCTTAAAAGTTTTATCTATAAATATGGTCCATTTGGGGGTTAAGGCTTCAACATATGAATTTTGGAGAGACACAATTTGGTCCTTCTAGTCATTATTCTAGTTATAAAGTACATGATGGTTCAAGGACCAAATTCCATTTTTGCAGAAAAGTGTAGTTGGGTTGGCACAGTTTACTTGATTTTGCTTTTTAATTTAAATCTCTCTTGTACGACCACAAGTTCTCCTGTTAGCAATAGTCCTTAACTTTCACTACTGTTTACAAATAAGCCCTGTTTCATTCATTTACATTTCCTGCTTGGACTCTGTAGGTAACTGAGTTGTAATTCTTGGACACAGACACACAATATCAAACAATACATGCTGTTCTCTAATCTGCTTTTCCTTCTCAATAGCATATAGAGACATCTTTCCATGTCAGTGAGTAGAGCTTCATCCTTTCATCCTTTTTGATGGTCATTTGCATGGCAATACATTTTATGGATAAGACATCATTATTTTGATATTCCCAAACTGATAGGCTGCCTCTATATTTTTCTATTATAACCACACTACATTTGAAAACCTTGACCACATTATCTTTAGATACTTGTCTTCTCTCTTTAGGATAAATTCCTTAAATCTGAATTTCTAGATGAGTTAAGATCCTTTATTCTAGGTCATCTCTCAGCATTTAGAACCCAGTAGGTCCTTTGTAAATACAGTTAACTTAGATGGGCTATAGTAACTTCTCTTTGCATACAACATGAGGAATGAAAGGAATCCTTTTCAATGAACACTAGCTCCTCAGTAATGGGTTTTACTTGCAGGTGGTTCCTTCCCCTTCACAGTAGGAAGAATCGCTCATGGATTCAACATGCGTCCAGATCTGTGTGCCCAGGACAATCCAACCAACCCAAAGAAATACCTTGGTTCCTTTTACACGGACTCCTTGGTTCATGACCCTGTGGCCCTCAAGCTATTAACAGATGTCATCGGAAAGGTAAGCTAGGTCTGCCTCTTGGATGACTTACAGGGAGCAGAGCGTAGGATCAGCAACCAGTTACTTGGTTTCTCTAAAAAAGGGATGGAAGAAAAGGTACTAGAAGAAAAGAGAAGGATGGTGACGTCTGGGATGAAGTTTGCTTACACAGGGGATCCTACCCAGAAATTCCTTCAATGTAGACCACGTATCACCAGGGAACCATTACGTACGCATGTCAGGGAAATCCCAGATAATCCACAAAGCTGGGTAGTTCCCCAGATAAACTCCTCTTCCTTAGGGTCACCTCTGTACCCATTCAACGTGACACATCATAATGAGAAAAGCAGGAAAGAGCCACTAGTTTCGGAGTCAAATTGACCTGGCTTAAAATCCTGCCTCCACCTCTTACTGATTATGTAAATTCTGAATCAAACTGTCCTCATCCACTAAATGAAGAAAACTGGAACATCAAAGAGGGAAGAATGGTACTGGCCAGGGAGGCAAGGTAAGACGATGAAGGGTCTTAAGTACCACTTGAATTTTTTTTCTGGAGTAACACAGCCTTTGTTTTGAAAACCATTCTCTTATTTGACCAAAAAGACCTGCACAGTAATGCTTTAAACCTCACAAGAAAAAGTCTTTCCTCTGTTGCAGTCTGCTAGCTGCTCTCCCTGTTGGTGGCATCTCCACTTTTAAGTATCCTTGTAAAATGCTAATTCAGCAAGTTAATATTTAGAGCAAAGGCCAGTCTGCATTAGTGAAAAGTCTGAAATTCTTGGTATTTCAATTCTGTTTTTATCACTTACAGATGTCTATAGAAGGTTTTCAAATTTTCCCAAGGAAAAAAATCTTATGGGTTTTCTAAAAGAATATGGACAGATGTATTTAAAGATTGGCAATATGGTACTTGGAATTGAGAGTAGAGTCTAAGGCATTTAAATCTTGTTTAGCAGAGAAAAAGAGGTCCATTATTTGAAGGCTGCAAGTAGTGTTCTATCTCCAGAATGGACACTTCATCTCACTTAAAGCTGACTGTTTCTCTAGCTTGAGAAGCTCACTAGAATATCACTGTTAAGCATTCTGGTTTGGTAATAAATGATGTGGCTGAGCTGTGTTTCTGAGCCTTTGAGCTTTTGTGTTATCCCTGCCAAAATGCGTGCTTGGCAGCTGTTAATCGCTACTGGTTTGGACAGGAGGGCCATGGGCAGGTATGTAAGTAGGAAACTACAAAAAGGAGAAGCTGAAAGAGACTGTGAGCTCTGGACTTTGAGCAATGGAGGAGGAGGAGTGGGAAAGTGGTGTAGAATTGGGGAAAGGGTCAATCTCATTACCTCCCATCAAGCCTAGCACCCCTGGTGTTCTTAGAAATGGCCACATCAGGAAAAGACGCCCTTGGCATATACAACACCTGTCTTATGAAGGATACCATCAGCACCTTCAAACAGCATTCAGGGCAATACTCATCAGCTGGAGGGTCTCAGCAGAAGAGGAAGAACACAGCAAATGCTTTGCGGTAACCAGCAGATAGACTAGTTAGTGAGTACAACCCCTTTCAGGGACCCCCCAGAAAAATTCAGAGGGCACTCTGCAAAGCTGGTAGTGCTGAAATCTTGCATTCAAACTGTTAAGAGTCGAGTCACTCTAATTTGGGCATCAAAAGCCTATGTGACCTCACAGGCTGGTTAAATTCAGGACACAGAAGCAGTATATATTAATAATTCAGAATTATCTTTAAAATATTAATGCCTCCTCATTTTAGTTATAGTCACATTAGCAAATTCTGGGGGGAGGGTATAGCTCAGTGGTAGGAGTGCAAGTTTAGCATGCTCGAGGTCCTGGGTTCAACCCCCAGTACCTCCATTTAAAAATAAATAAATAAATAAACCTAATTATCCACATTAGCAAATTCTCTCAAAAACAACCCCCAAATCAGAATGGCTGATGAAAGTCCTAGCACGACAGCCAGGCTAGGGAGCAATCGTCTAGATTATAGCAAGAGGACAGGAGGTAGTGGAGGGAGGTCTCCAGGTCAGGTAAGATGGAACAGACAAGGAAGTGGGGGTATAGCTCAGTTGGTAGGGTGCTTGCTGAGCATGCACAAGGTACTTGGCTCAATTCCCAGTACCTCCATTAAAATAGAAAAGAAAGAAAAGAAGGAACAGATAGATTATTTGAGAATTTGAAATAATGATTGTCAGGCATTCAACAGATCTGTTAATGCATTAGGAGTAAACAAGCAGTCCATCCACAGGAAATTAAGCAAATGAAAGGAAAGAAAAGAATTAATGCCAAGAAAACAAACATCCATAGAAAAGCAGATAATCACCATACTTTACTTGACTCAGCAGTGAATAATATTTAGTCATAATGGCGTAAATATCAAGTATTGGCTTAACTGAAAATTGTAATTCTACTGGGAAAGTGGAGGAGAAAAGTTGGAGGGAAGAAAGAAATTCTCAATGATCATAATGAAAAGTCAGTAAATACTCTTTAAAGCTAATAAACCAAGAAACAATAGAATAAGCTTACTATCTGGAACTATGAAGGTGACTATCAGGAGATGCAGGTTAAAAGGTAAAAGTGGCTGCCACAGGAGACAAGAGTTGGGAAAGTGAGCATAGGACTGTTTTTGATAAGAAAAATATTAGTAATATTTGATTGTTCATCTATGTATAGGCATTACTTTGATAAATCAAATTTCAAATACAACCTCAAGAATAAATAGACATGTCATACATACACCAAAACCACTTACTGAGCACCTCTTATTTCTGAAACACTGTGCTTTAAAAAAGGAGTCTGAGATTACAAAATCCTTTAGCCCCCTCCCACCTCTAAAATTTTTTGCTTTTAATCTATGTCTATCATTTTTAAAGACAGCTGCAAAGAATGCCAGTTATGTTACCAGTGTATCCCTGTGAAAAATATGAAAAAACTTATTGCCTCCCTAGATTAACATGATCATAGAAAATTCACTTTCTATATTTAGGTGGATAGATTTTTTGAGAGGTCAGTTATCCCCCCAGTATGATTATATCATAATTTTAGCCAGATTCATTGCTAATTTACTGCTGCGTAAGTAATTGCCCCAACTCAGTGGCTTAAAACAACCTACACTTATTATCTCAAATGGTCTCTGTGTGTCGGGAATTTAGGAACAGCTTAGCTGTCTCAGAATCTCTTACAAGATTGCAAGCAAGTTGTCAGTCTGAGCTGCTGTCACCTGAAAGCTGGACTGGGGCTGGAGGATTTACTTCCAAGGTGACTTGTATACATCAGAGATACACTGGTGCTGGGTTTTGGCAGGAGGCCTCAGTTCCTCCTCATCTGGGCCTCTCTATTCTTCAGAGGGCAGCTTGAGTGTCCTCACAACATGGAAGGTGGCTTTCCTCAAAAATGAGTGATCTGAGAGAGAGCGGAGGGAGAAGGGAAAAGAGAGCAAGAGAGAGAGGCGAGTGTGCACCAGGCGGAAGCTATTCTTTTATGCCTTCCCCTCAAATGTCATGTAGCATTGCTCCTGCCGCATTTTATTCATTAGAAGCAAGTCACTTAATCTGGCCCATGTTCAAGGGCAGTGGAATTAGGCTCCACCTTTTGAAGGGGGGAATATCAAAGAATCTGAAGACATATTTTTAAACTACCATATTCCACATTCTAGCCACAAATTATATTCCTCCTACATGCAAAATATTTTCCCCCCTCCTCGACCACCCTCAAAGTCTCATCCATTTACAGCATCAGCTCAAAGTCTAGGATCTCATCCTTTAAAGTAACTTGTGGATGATGCTCCTCATACATAGTTTCTCTCAATCTGAAGACCTATGACCTACAGAGACAAGTTCTTTGCCCAATACACACTCAATATAAAATGGTGAGACAGGCAAAGGAGAGTTGCTACAGACCCTCGATTCCAAAAGGGGAAAAACAGGAGGTTTAAAGGAGCCACTAGGCAACCTGAAATCCATCAAGCACATGTTGGCAGTTCCTTGATTAGAACTCAGAGCACAGGAACGATTCTCCATGGTTCTTGGTTCTACTCTGAGTCATCCCTCCTTTTCCACAAAAGGTAGTCTATGTTTGTGGCTGAGTAGTTTTTACAGATTGCCTCATGCCTGTACAACTTTTGAGGTCCAAAGGCTTATTTTCATTTTGTCCTATCTGTTCCTTTTAATCTAAGCTGGTGGCATTTCTGCTAATACAATTTTCTTAAAAACTTTTAAGGTCTTTTTGAGTCTTATTAGGCAAAAGCCTTTCACACCATTAGACAAAAGCCTTACCAACAAATATCTGAGAAAAGCCATTCTCTACCTTAAGGTGACAGTGTCGGTAAATTTTTGGCCACTACATAGCAAGGATCTCCTTTCCTATAGTTTTCAACACTTTCCTTGAAGTCCTTACTGGTAACCTTCTCACAGGCTATCAAGCTTCTAATAAGTCTTTCCAAGGATCTTTGGTCTTTCACTCTTCTCAAGGCCCTTCCAACTTCCTCCCACTAATCAGTTCCAAAGCCACTTCCATTATTTTAAAGTTATCATTCTGGCAACATCCAACTTCCAGGTACCAAAACCTTTATTAGTTATCTATTGCTGCACAACACATTAGCCTGAAACTTAGTATTTTAAAACAATAATGAACTTTTCTTACTTATTTCCTCTGAATCAGGAATCCAGGGATCCCATGGCAGGACAATTCTGGTTTGGGGTTTCTTATGAGGTTCAATGAGATGAATGCAGCCCAACAATTTATCTATCTATCTATCAATCATTCTTTTGGTCTTTCACTCTTTTTTTTTTTTGAACACTACTTTACACTAACTTAACACCAAACTCTCCATCAGTTTTGTAACTCTCTATATTTAAACACATTGGGTATTAATCCTCTCTTCTTAAAGAACCATCTTCAGGATTCTCGGACTTGCTCCAACATGAACTGGGTTGTTATTTAGATCTGCTGCACAGCTGTCATCTTGAAATCTCCCCTTTCCACCTGGGCTCTCTCTGTCTCTCTCTCTTTCATTGGATTCCTTGCTTCCTGAGTCCCATGATTTTCCAGTTTCTTGGTTTACTCCTTCATCTTGGTAGAGAACATTTTCCAGTAGCTTTCTGAAAAAGGATGTATGGCAGGTAAAAATTTTAAAACCTTGGTTATCTCGATATGTCTTTATTCCTCCCTTACAATGAGTTAATTGTTTGGCTAGGTATATAATTCTAGCTTGGAAACTATTTTCCCTATTAATTTTAAAGACATTTTTGCATTGTATTCTGGCTTTTAGAGTCACTGAATAATGTAATGCCAGACTAATCTTTGAACCTTGATATAAAACTTAATTCTCGCCTCTTCACCCCCAATCTCAAAGACTAAGATTTTCTTTTTGTTCTGAAATTTCTCAGTGATGTTACTTGCATGGGTCAGTTTTCACCCATTATGCTAACCATTTGGTGAGCCCTTTTATTCTGTACATGTTCTTAATTTATTTCTTTAAGATTTCCTTCCTTCTGTTTTCTCTTTCTGGAGTTCCTATTATTCTGAAGTTGAACCTTATTTTTTTTGTCTTACATTCTCACTTTTTGAACTTTTGTTTTACTTTCTGGGAGATTTCCTCAACTTTATTAATAAGTACTTCTATTTAATTGGCTTTTTTGCATGTTTGTTTAATTTCCAAGAGCTTGTCATTGTTCTTGTTTTCTAACCTTTTTTTAAACATCCTGTTCTTGTTGGATGGGTGCAATACTTCTTCTTATCTCTCTAAATATACTAATAATATAAGGAAATTTACTTCTCCCTGCAAGCCTTCCTCCAACTGGCTTTTTGGCCTTTTTTTTTTTTTTTTTTTTGAGTCTATCTTTCGTATTAAATGATTTCCTCCTATGTCTGTGATCCTTGGCTGTCTGCTCATATTTACAAGCAGCCACTAAAAAGATGATTGGAAGTCTCTGCATACAGATGAGGCCTGTCAAGTGGAGGCTTCTCTACAGAGTAATCCAACTGAGCTATGTTCTTTGGAAACACCAGAAATTTGGCCTTTCCTTTTTGATTTATCACTTTCCAAGAGAAGCTCATTCAATTTCTTATCCGAATGGTAAACGCCTGATTGCCAGTATTCTGGGAACAGAGTAAGAGGAAAAGGCTGAGAGTCTCAAATTTTAATAAGTAAATTTTCATTTAACTCTCTTGCTTTCAGAACATTTCTCACTCTCACTGTGCCTGTTATTTCCCAGTTCAGAGACCCTCTCTTTTATCCTCTTTTGAGGCTCAGTGGCCAGTCTTCTGCCAGGATGAGGGAAAAGCAAACACTGGAATAAGCAGTCAGGGAGGTGACCTAGGATCTAACTACTTCTGAAAAAGGCTTACAAAGACTCCTCCTGGTTTTAGTTCCACCTTAGTCTCTACTTCCACAGGTACCTGGTGCTGTCAATTACAGATATTTGGGAGCATGGTGATATAAACCAGGTTACTTTTTGACTTTTATTATACTAGCTAAGAATTTCTCTTTCTTGGTCTTTGAAAGTCAGTTACTATTGTCCATCTGTTTTCCAGTTTCTGAATTTTCTTTGTGTTGTTCCTTTTATCCTGTTCTCTTTGTCTTTGTGTGTATATGCCCTCTAAAAATCACTTTACCACCTTTTTAATGGGGTTTCAAATTGTGATCCTCAAACCAATACCAGTCCACAGAGAGTTTGCAACCAGTCCATGATGAGAGAAGGAACTTGTGCCAGAATATAAACTGAGTCAGTAAAGATACCGTTTAGTTTAACTGACTTTTGTTTTTAATACTGGAAGCCTTCTCAGTAAAGGAAGCAGTCCATTGATTTATATTCTGGGGCAAGCTCCCTATGTCATCATGGACAAGTGAAAGTCCAGTTTGGTGCATGTATTAATACCAGTCTTGAGCTTTCCTCCCTTCCTCTAACAATATTTATCTTATCTACACTGCACCCTCCGATGGCCCAGCTTCCAGCTCTCTGAAGTCATTTTCATGGTTATAGGCAATAGGTCAGCAGAAATTACAGCAACAGAACGGATCAGGCTGGATTTTCAGAAGCTAAAGAATTTTCTAATATTCTCTAGCTTGAGTTGAAGGTGGAAGGAAGAGAGGTGACATGCACATCTTAGACTCTTAAAGGTTTCTTTCCCTATTTCTAAAATGTAATCTATTAATTCAACTAGAACATTAAAATCATATAACTTGTGAGTTTATAAATATTACTCTTCCACAAGTTGAACAAACAATTTTGTTCAAACACTGGATCTTTGATATAGTGCCTTGTCAGTATTACAAGCACCATTTAAGGCATTAAATTGTTTTTAAAAGCATATAAGTACAGCAGTAAATAAACTCTCTTAATCAGACTGTCTGTTTTCTAAGTTTCTAAATATCCAAGCTTCATCTTCAACCAAGTATCATTAGAATTTTCTTCTAGAACTGGAGGAACTGCAGGACTATTCATATGCCATTCACATACGGCGCTCTATTCCAAACAGAATTCACTACTGCTGCTAGTCTTTTGTTTGTAGTTTGTACTTTCCAGTGGCTTCTGTTAGTTTGTTGATTTGTTCCTGCATGCCTAAGAAGTGTGGTGGAAAATGATAATACAATTAAGAGTAGAAATGAAAATAGGAATGAAGATGAAGTGGGGGAAAAAAAAGTCCTGGAAATCCCATTCTTGTGAAGCAAATAGTGGATGATGCTTAAGAGTTTAACGTTGTGCCACATAGTCACAGCTATGAGAGATAGATCTGGAGTGAATTACTTGATCTCTCTAAGCTTCAGTTTCCTTATCAATAAAATAGGGATCATAATAGTACCTAACTCTTGGATTGCTGACAGGGTTAAATAAGATAACCACATAAAATATATAGCAAAATTCCAGTCTCGTAATTAGTGCTCTGTAAAAGCATTTGATAAAGGTACATACAGACTTTCAAGAATGAAATTACAGTAAAGACAACTGTCACAGTATGAATCAATTTACAAGATTTTTCATACATTTTGAAATGCTAGAACTTCAGAATTACAAAATCACTGGAAAATTGAGATAAAGGGGGAAAACTCTACCTAAATTAAACTTCACAGCATTTAAGGAAATCTTTATCAAAACACAAGCTGATCCCAAGCTTAAGGAACAGAGACTTCAGAGGACATACACAACAAAGAATAAGTTTTTAAAAATAGTTTTGAAAAGCCACTAAATAAAGCACAGAAAGGAATAGCAACAAACTCTGAGAAGAAGTTTCCTCAGAAGAATCTGATTACCAAAGTCACCACATTATAATATTCAAAATGTCTAGTTTACAACAAAAAATTAAGGGACATGCAGAGAAACAAGAAAGCATGACCCATTCAAGATGAAAAAAAGAAGCTAACAGAAACTGTCACTGGAGAGACACTGGACTTACTAGACAATGACTTTATATCAACAGACTTAAATGTGCTCAAAGAAATAAGGAAAATCATAGACTAAGAACTACAGGAAACCAAAAGAACAATGTCTGAACAAAAGGACACTATCAATAAATATATAGAAACTATGAAAAGGAATCAAATAGAAATTCTGGAGCTGAAAGTACAATCACTTTAATGAAAAATTCACTATAGGGTCATATGTCTTATAAGGGACTTGTATCCAAATGTATAAAGAACTCTTACAATTCAATCATAAAAAGACACATAACCCAATTGAATTGGGCAAAGGATCTGAATAAACACTTCTCCAAGGAAGATACACATAAATGGCTAACAAGCACGTGTAAAGATGTTCAGCATCACTGGTCCTTAGGGAAAGGCACATCAAAACCACAATGAAATGCCAATTCATACTCACCAGGATGACTAATGTTGAAAAAATGGAAAATACTGACAAGAATGTGAAGAAACTGGAACTCTTGTACATTGCTGGTTGGAATATAAAATGGTGAAGCTGCTGTGGAAAACAGTTTGGTGGATCTACAAAAAGTTAACCATAGAATAAGCATGTCCCAACAATGTCACTCCTAGGTATATACTCAAAAGAATTGAAAACAGGTATTCAAACAAATGGTTGTACACAAGCATTCATAACAGCACTATTTGCAATAGGCAAAAGGTAGAAACAACCCAAGTGTCTGTTAACATATTAATGAATAAACAAAATGTGGCATATCCATACAATGGATTATTATATTGTTTTCAGCCATAAAAAGAAATACTGATACATGATACAACATGAAAGGACCATGAAAACATGCTAAGTGACATAAGTCAGACACAAAGGTCACATATTGTATGATTCTGTTTATGTAAAAAATCTAGTAGAGATAAACCCACAGAGACAGACAGCAGAATAGTGGTTGCCAGAGGGTGTTGGGAATGGGGAGTGACTTCTTAATGCTCACAAGGTCTCCTTTCAAGGTACGAAAATGTCTTAGAACTAGATAGAGGTGATGGTTGCATAACACTGTGAATGTACTAAATGTTACTAGAGTGTATGCTTTAAAACGGTTAATTTTAAAGAGGGGAGGGTCTAGCTCAGTGGTAGAGTACATGCCTAGCATGCACAAAGTCCTGGGTTCAATCTGCCATTATCAATCAATCAATCAATCAATCCATCCATCAATCCTAATTACCTCCCCCACCAAAATAAAATTAAAAATTTTTTTTAAATGATTAATTTTGTTATGTGACTTTCATTTCCATTTTTTAAAAAAATTAAAGAGGCCTCTCTCTGCAAGTTACTTTCAGCCTCCCAAACCAAAACATCTATTCATGTGTTCTTTTCTTTATTTTTAAAAGAGAAATCAGAAATTCCTGTTCTGCAAAATAGAAAGTGTTTTATCTTACAGTAAAATAAATGGTTCACTTTTAGAAGTAACAGTGTCATTTGGAGCATTTTACACCCCTATTTTTATAAGAAGCATAAACAGGATTTTGTGTTGGGCATTTGATCTGTGGGTCAGAAAATGAACCTAAGCTAGAGACCAGTCAGGCCTAAAAGCCAGAGTTTCTTCATTCCTTTTCCAGGCCTTCTACATCTTCAACATTCAAGACTGCTCTATTCAGGGGTTTTAAAGAGTAAGGATGATCTGGAAGAAATGAAGAGGTCCTTTATCACCAAGATTTGATTATTTCCATGGCTACTGTAGGCAGTGGAGTACATATATCATATGTATTAGAAATATTTCCACTTGACTTGAAATTTAAATGTATTTTAATATTTCTGTTTGTAAGTATTCTGGCTAAATGATGTTTTCTTGTGCACTGCAGTCCTCATAAGAGTGGAACCATTTTGATGCCTATAAGCTTCCTGAGAACAAGAGTATAACTTAACTACCTTCTCAAGAAGGTGTGGTAAGTGAGAGAGAATTCAAGTCCTGGCTTGATTGCTTGTTAGCTGGATGACCTTTAATATCAACTCACTTACCCTCACAGCCTCAATTTTCCTCAATTGTGAAATGGAGGTGATAACCTGACAGAGTTGATGTGAGAAGTTAACATAACATATGCCAAAGGACGGTACAGATGTCAGTAATTTGTATCACTGATTCCAGTGCTTTACACACAGTAGGTGTTAAGTTAATGTTTGCCTAATTGAATTGTGTAATGATCTTGTGGATATAAGACTAATCTTACGTTGCATTGATTGAATTAAATCAGGCTCCTTCTCTAGGAAATTATATCTCAGGGAACAAACTGAATCCTTGATATACTAGAATTTTATGTTAAAATAGAGGTATGTTGTATTTACTGCAAATGCTACTAATGAAACATGCTAATGAGGAGATAGTTAATTGTTCCTTTTACAGAAGACAAATGAATTCTCTTCCACTATTTGAATTCCCTTAGTAAGTCACGTCTTTCAGTGTTTGCAGCATTCCCTGAAAATGTGGGAAAGTTAATGCATCTCAACAGGTGAGCAGCTTCTTTCTTTTCCCTGACAGGAATATTAATCGCTATTATTATCAGCTCAGTAAGTCTTTGACTTCCTAGACAGTGTGTGCTGCTGGCTTTGGGGAGGAAAATGTATGTTGGGGGCAGAATGTTAGTGCTGAGAAATCAATCAGAATTATCCACTGCTTTACCATCTAATAAAGAAACCCAATGCCTGTCTAATAAAGAAAATCAGGGAAGGTATAATTTCAGGATCTCAGAAAATGCAGCCATGGTACCTAAAATGTCTACCAGTAGAATTATTCCTTCGGGTTTAACAGAATCTTTAGAAAGGTCCTACTAAAACGTAGATGTTGTCAAATATTACATTCACACAGATATCCTTAAAAATTGGTTCATGACTATGGTCAATCCCAAGGGAACAGAATCCTGGATCACACACAAGAAGAAAGAAGAAGGTTCTAGCTTTGAGGAGGCCAGGAAGAGATACATTGCTTGGGTGCCTGAGATGTCACGAGAGTCTTGGGTATCCCAGGGAGCCTAAATGAATGGAAAATAAGGCAAGGACATATCCTATGCTTCGTCAACCAGGACTTGGTATGTAATCCATTTAAAACACACTCAGTTTGCAGTTATGAGATAACGGGGGTAGAAACAGAGATACAAAAAGTATTTCTAACTCAAGAAATATTTATCAAGCATCTATTAAGTAGAGACTAGCATCAAGCAATGGAGTATGTGACCTTCACCCTACAGGACCATTTGACTCTTAAAGAATCTCTTCTCCCCACCTTTTCCCTGCTACTATCCCTTCTCTGAACAAGAAATGCAATCAACAAGAACTTCACTTCCTGTTCCTTTATGCCTTCTTCCATCTCTGTTAAGAAATCACTAATAAGTTAGAAATGGTCAGAAGTTTATCAGAAGGTATCAATAAAAGGTGTACAGATAGATAAATAGGTAGAAAAAATTTACAAATCAGATTATCACAAGTGGATAATTAACCTCCTATAGAGAGGAGTTGTGAACAATAGCTATTAAATAATAATTAAATACTGCATTAAATAATTAAATAATTAAATTGGTATTCTGCAACAGGCTTCCAAAATCAAGTTAGGCAGGAGGAGAGGGAAGTGTCTTAACCACAAAGGATGAAGTACAAAGGAATACTATTCATTTCTGCTTTAAAATCATTTGCTTTCTCCACCTTAGAACAGAACAGATCCCTCCCCACTTAAAATATATCTGTGGGGGGAGGGTATAGCTCAGTGGTAGAGCACATGCTTAGCATGCACGAAGTCCTGGGTTCAGTCCCCAGTACCTCTAAATGAATGAATGAATGAATGAATGAACAAATAAATAAATAAATAAACAGATAAATACCTAATTACCCCCCCCCCAATATATATCTGAGAAGGCCATAATACTAGGAATGGAAGAATTCCTGACTAGAAAGAAAAATTATTTTCTAGCTTTCAATTTCATGTTAATGTGGCTGACAAATGTAATATAAGCTTGGGACTTTTAAAAATTATGTTGTGTTTTGGAATTGTAAACATCTTTAGCAAAAGGAGTAGAAATAAGGGCAAATGAACCTCCAGTGAATACCAAGCACGCAGTTCAGAATGAGATCAGCTGTTGGCACAGATGTGAGGAAACATAACTTTCAGTCTTCAGGGCTTCTCCCAGCAGGTCTATTTGCTTGGTTTTATACAGTACATCAATAGTGGAATCTAGAGATACAGTTGTTAGTCTATCATGGCCTTCCTCTAAACTTTATTATATACTTTCCCATACTAGTTTATGTAAATATATTCATAAAACCTAGGAAAATCCTTCCTTTCTAATAGAAATCAAAGTGTCATTTATTCTCACGATACCTCAAAGTTAGAGTATTCAGAATACATTTAATATTTCAAGCCTGGTAACAATCAGACTTCCCTCTTTCATATATTCAAGCATTCATTCCTTCAACACACAAAGCCATTCTCAGGTTGGTTATAAGCATAGGTCAACTTGTTTCAAAAGAAGAGGCTTCCTTAACCCAATTCAAAGTTTCTATCTTGGCAGAGACATCTTCTAGGGGGAAAATGGTTAAGACAGGTATTATTAAACTGGATTTTAAAAAAGGAGATGACTATCTAGTTAAAGACAATTAGCCTCTTTACATTATTGGTTAAAGTCTTAGACTAGTTTCAAGGCTAACAGTTAATTGAGTGGGTTTCCTAGGAGGGGTTTTTAAGCAAACTAAAGTCCCACAAATTTCTTTTTAATCATGAAGGAAAAAATAGTAACATTATAATAGAGAAACCTGGTGGGCCCCAACTTAACTAAATGATCCAAAATCACCAATACTATGACAAACTGGTGTCATGTGCTCCTGATGCAAAGCACTGAAAAAGACACAACATCACTTCTGCAAAATTTCTACTGAAAATGCATAATTTGTATGTAATTATGAGGAAAGATCAAACACAAACTGACATTCTATAAAATTCTATAAAATAGAATAGAGGGACGTTCTGTAAAATAACTGGACTGTAGTCTTCAAAAATATCCAAGTTAAGGGTGACCTCCCCCCAAAAATTAACTGTTCTAAATTAAGGGAAACTTCAGAGACATGAAACCTAAATTTAATATCAACTGAATCCTGAACCAGGAAAAATAAGTGGCGGACAACTGGCAAAGTTTGAGTATGAACTGGGGATAATACAGTAACATTATATCAATTTCTTAAATTTCCTGATTTTAAGAGCTATACTTTGGTTATATAAGAAAATGTCATTTTTCTTGGGAATAAACTCTAATTTATTTAGGAGTAAAGGGCCACAATGTCCCCAACTTGCATATGGTTCAGAAAAATGTGGATATGTACACAAATATCTATACAGAGAAAATGAAAAAGCAAAGGGGGCAAGATATAAACAACTGGTGAATCTGGGTAAAGGTTACATGGCAGATCCCTGAATTACCTTGAGACATATCTATTTAACAGTTTGAAATTCTGTCAAAATAAAAAGTTGTCTACCACATTAATTAATTAACCAATTAAAAACAGGAGTTTGGGGCTGGACAGGGCATTCCAACCAGAGGATAAACCTAGTAAAGTCAGGAAACTAAAAATTTGGTATAACTGGAACACAGTGTGACTCATTCCGGATTCCAGCAGAAAATAAGAATTGAATTGAACTGAAAAAACTAAAGAAAAGATTAATAAATGGATGATTTACAAAGGTATGGGAAGCTCCTTTACCATTCCAGGCCCAAAACTTGAAGACAGAGAGAGCTCTGTGAAAAGGGCCTGCTAACAGCAGCTGAGATTTATAGTTAGAGCCCGGCTGACAACTCCAAAGGAAGGTAGCTGGGGAATAAACACTTCCCTCCATTCTTCAACCCCCTGCCTATGTTGCCCATTAGCTAAACCCAATTAGAAGCCTGAGGTCAAGGGAACCTGCTGTACAGTACATACAGGTCAGCTTCCAAGGGGCAAATAGGAGTAAAGAAGGACAGAGAATGAACCTGGAGGTGCAAACAGGATACCCAGAAAGCAAATGGATGAGATGGGGGCGGTGGGTGAGAGAAGAGAATAAGAGAGGGAATGAGAATGACCAAGATGTTGCATAGATATTAAGATGAGGACTTCAATATTAGATAACATGTTGAGTTTTAATTGCCTGTAAGGCAGCCAAATGGAAGTGTCTAGCAGGCAGCTGCATACCCAGGACTTTAAGCTTGGGAACTAGATCTTTGTTTATGGAGGAGATTGCCCAAGCAACACAAAGAGAGTGATAATTAAAGAGAAGAGGGAAACCCAAGCTAAGAGATATGAGTAGTCAACACTTAACATTTTTTCACCATTCATTTACTTTTCATCCTGTGCATCCATTTTTCCCTCCATCACTCTGCTGAAAGTGCACTTAATAAGGCTGCCAAATCCAACAGCCTCTTCAGTCCTTATCTTTTTCATCCTCTTCTGTAGCATTACTTATTAAGCACTTTTGCCTTCAAATATCTCTCAATGCATTTTTTTTTTAAATACCACTTCTTTTCTGTCTTCCCTTCTCTGCCTCACTGGCCCTCTCTCCTTGTTTTCTGGACATTCTCCCTCTGTCTTCCATTTCTTACAACTACTCTACCCCTAGTGTTGATATTCCCCATTGCTCTACCCTTAGCCCTCATCAAAAACCATGGAGGCCAGTATGCAGAGGAAGACATATCTAAAGCACAAATACACACACACACACATACACACACACACACACACACACACAAACTTATAAATCAAACTCTATATCCAGCAAAACTATCCTCCAAGAATGAGGAGAAATGAAAATATTCTCAAATAAATAAAAACCAAGAGAAGTCAACGCTAGTAGTCACACAGGAAATGCTAGAGGGTATCCCTCAGGCTGAAATGAAATGACACTAGGCAGAGAAGAAATCATAAAGGAAATTAGAAAATGTTTAAGACAAATGTAATATAGGACAAAATATCCCAAAACTCATGAAATGCAGCTAAAGCAGTACTTACTAGGAAATCTACAGCTGCAAAATGCCTATATTAAAAAGAAAGATCTCTAATCAATAGTCTATATGTCCCCCTTAAGAAACTAGGGGGGAAAAGTAAACTAAACCCAAAGCTAGCATAAGAAAGGAAATAATAGATATTAAAGCAGATATAAAGGAATTAGAGAATGAAAAAACAATAATAAAATCAATAAAACTAAAACTTGGTTCTTTAAGAAAATCAACAAAATTAGCCAATTTTTAGCTAGACTGACCAAGAAAAAAGAAAGATTCAAATTACTAAAACTGGAAATGAAAGAGGAGGGTATTACTACAGAGCTTACAGAAATAAAAAGAATCATAAGAAAAAATATCAGCAATTGTTTCTAACAAATTAGGTAACTGAAATGAAATGAAGAAATTCCTAGAAATACTATAGTAACTGACTGAAGAAGAAATAGAAAATCTGAATAAGCCTATAACAAGGGATTGAATTAGTGATTTTAAAACTTCACACAAAGAAAAGCCCAGGACTAGATGGCTTTACTGCTAAATTGTATTAAAACTTTTAAAAAGAACTACAACCAATCCTTCACAAACTCTTCAAAAAAAATACAAAAGAAAGCAACACTTTCTAACTTATTCTGAGGCCAACATCACACTGATACCAAAACCAGAAAAAGAAAACATAAGAAAACTGCAGACCAATATCCCTTAGAATATAGATGTAAATTTCCTCAACAATATTTATTAAACTGAATCTAGCAATATATAGCAACAATTATACACTATATCCAGTTGGGATTTATCCCAGAAATGCAAAGTTGTTTCAATATAGAAAATCAATCGATGTCATACACCGTATTAATAAAGGACAAAAACTACACGATCATTTCAATAAATTTAGAAAAAGCACTCAACAAGATTCAGTAGCCTTTCACGATAAAAATACTCAAACACTAGTAGAAAGGAACTTCTTCAACCTGATAAAGAACATTCATGAAAAACCCACAACTAACATCATATCTAATCAACATACTTTTACTTTAATCGTAGAAGATTGAAAGATTCTGCACTCACCATTTCTATTAAACGTTGTACTGGAGATTGTAGCCAGGGAATTTAAGCAGGAAAAATAAATAAAAGGCATACAAATTAGAAAAGAAGGAGCAAAATTATCTGCAGATGACATGACCTTATATATACAAAAAATCGTACAGAATCCACAAATAAACCTCTGGGCCAATAAACAGATTCAACATGTTGTATGATAAATATACAAAATAGATATAAAATATGCAAGAAAAATATACAATTACCCATATTTCTATATCCTAGCATTGAATAATCCATAAACGAAGTTGAGGAGGCAATTCCATTTACATCAGCATCAAGGGAATAAAATACTGGAGTCAATTCAATTAAAGAAGTGTAAGACTTGGACACTAAACAACAAAACATTGTTGAAGGAAATTAAAGAAGACTTAAATGAAAAGATATTCCATGTTCATTGGTTGGAAAACTTAATATTGCTAAACGGCAATACTCCTCACACTGATCTACAGATTTAATGCAATCTCTATTAAAAATCCACAGGTCTTTTCTTTTTTGGCAGGAACTGACAAGTTGATCCTTAAATTCATATGGAAATGCAAGGGACTCAGAATAGCCAAAACAATTTTGAAAAAGAAGAACAAAGTTGGAAGACTCACACTCTCAATTTCAAAACTTTCTACAAAGATACATACAGTAATCAAAACTGTGTGGAAGTGGCTTAAGGACAAACATGAAGATAACTTATTTTGAACAAAGGTGCCAGTACAATTCAATGAAGAAAGAACAGACTTTCCAGCATGATGTAGTAGGACAACTGGATATTCACACTGAAATATCAATAATAATTAATTTGGACCTCTGTTTTACACCATACATGAAAAATAACTGAAAATGGACCAAAGACCTAAAATGGAAGAGTTAAAACTACAAACTCTTAGAAGAAAACATAGCTGTAAATCTTTGTGCCATTTTAGGCAATAATTCCTTAAATATGATACCAAGAGCACAAGCAACCAAAGAAAATAGATTAAATTCATCACAATTTTAAAATTTGTGCTTCAAAAGATACAACCAGTAAAGCGAAAAGACAACCTACAGAATAAAGAAAATATTTGTAAATCATACATCTGATGACTCTCTAGTATTTCAAAAATATAAAGAACTCTTACAACTCAACAATAAAAAGAAAGCACACGGGCTTGAATTGACACAAAGGATCTGAATAGATATTTCTCTAAAGACATATGAGCCAACGAGCACTTGAAAAGATGTTCAGCATAATTAGTCACTATAGAAATGCAAATCAAAACCACAATAAGATACCATTTAACACCCACCATGATAGCTATTATCAAAAAAAAAAAGGTCAATAACAAGTGTTGGTGAGGATTTGGAGAAATTGGAACTCTCATACATTGCTGTTGGGAATGGAGAATACTGCAGCCACTGTGAAAAATATTTCCTCAACATAATAAACGTGGACTTACCAATTCCACTCCTAGGTATATACCCAGGAGAAATAAACACATGTTCACACACATAAAAAAAAACTTGTACACAATTGTTCAGAGTAGCATTATCATAATCGCCAAAAAGTAGAAACAACCCATACATTCACCTTCTGATGAATGGATAAATAAAATGTGGTATATCTATACAATGGAATATTATTTGGCCCAAAAAGGAAGGAAGTACTGATTTAGGCTACAACATGGATAAGCCTTGAAAACGATATACTAAATAAAAGAAAGCGACATATTACAATTCTATTTATAAGTATCAGAAGAGGCAATTCCATAGACACAGAAGGTAAATTAGTGTTTTCCAGGGTCTGGAGGGAGGAGGGAATAAGGAGTGCCTGCTAATGAGTATGGGGTTTACTTCTGAGGTGCTAAAAGTGTTCTGGAATTAGATCGTGGGCATGATTACACAAATACAAGATTATACAGGAGTGGGGGTATAGCTCAAGTGGTAGAGTGCACACTCAGCTTGTACGAGGTCCTGGGTTCAATTCCCAGTACCTCCATTAAATAAATAAATAAATAAAAATAAACAAATAGACCTAATTACCTCCCCCACCCACCCAAAATACATATATACACTAAAACCCACAGAACTGCACACTTTAAAAGGGTGAATTTTATGGAATGTGAATTATATCTCTAAAAAAAAGAAGGCAGATCACCTACACCCCCAAACATAAGTCTTCAATCGTGGAGACCACTGTTGTTTCTTGGCTACCATTTCTGAAGTAGACTGTATACATACAAACACGTATTTGTGCGTCTACCGGTCCCTTGTTAGAAACAGAAATATGAGCACAGCAGATAAGTTGTCCCAGACTTTTTTCCCTTCTTCACAATAGAACTTCAAGATCATTCCCCTTTACACTGTAACTTGGTAATTATTTCATTTCAGCATTTGTAAATACCCCTCACTCCTTTTTATTTTTGGATATGCTATAATTTAGTTTGATAGTCTTTTGCTGCTACAAATAATATTGCAATTAATTTCCTTATATATGTTTCCATTGTATGCATATGAGTGGGATACTTTCTAGATGTAAATTTCTGGTTGAAATTGTGTTCTTATTTTAATTTGACAGACTGCCATTATTGACTTAACATCTCTCTTACTACATTATGCATTCCCTTAGGACAAGGATCATTTCCAGTTTTTTTTCTTCAAAATATGTTCATTTATTGCTGTATACTATTTCATTATACAAAAATATCATATCCTTATCCATTGTACTTTTTAAAATTAAAGTATAGCTGACTTACAATATTATATTCAAGTGTACAACATAGTGATTTGACATTTATATATATTATATATTAATCACCACATGTCTAGTAACTATCTGTCACCATATAGTTATTACAATATTATTGACTCTATTCCCTATGCTGTACATTGTCCCTGTGACTTACTTATCTTATAAATGGGGGTTTGTACTCCTTAATTCCCTTCACCCATTTTGCTCCCCCCCAATTCCTCCCCTCTAGCAACCACCAGTATTTTTCTCTGTATTTATAGGTCTGTTTTATTTGTTCTTTTTTGTTTTTAGATTCCACATATAAGTGAAATCATATTGTATTTGTCTTTCTTTTTATGACATTTCACTTAGCATAATATCTTTGGGGTCCATCCTTGTCGCAAATGGCAAAGTCTCATTCTTTTTTGACTGCATAATATTTGTGTGTGTGTGTGTGTGTACAACAACTTTTTTTATTGAGGTATAGTCAGTTTACAATACTGTGTCAATTTCTGGTGTACAGCACAATTCTTCAGCCATACATGAATATGCATATATTCATATTCATATTCTTTTTCACTGTAAGCTGCTACAAGATATTGAATATATTTCCCTGTGCTATACAGTATAAACTTGTTTATCTGTTTTATATATATCAGTCAGTATCTCCAAATCTCAAACTCCCAGTTTATCCCTTCCCACCCCTCTCCCTACTGGCAACCTCCAGTTTGTATTCTATGTCTGTGAGTCTGTTTCTGTTTTATATATAAGTTCATATGTTCTTTTTTTTAGATTCCACTTACAAGTGATATCATATAGTATTTTTCTTACTTTTTCTGGCTTACTTCACTTAGAATGACATTCTCCAGGGCCATCCATGTTGCTGCAAATGGCATTATGTTGTCGTTTTTATGGCTGAGTAGTATTCCATTGTATACCTACACCACAACTGCTTTATCCAGTCATCTGTT
Organism: Camelus dromedarius; assembly: GCF_036321535.1. NCBI lineage: Eukaryota > Metazoa > Chordata > Mammalia > Artiodactyla > Camelidae > Camelus > Camelus dromedarius. The sequence goes on from NC_087439.1 coordinate 17,840,575, forward strand.
GGACATTTAGGTTATTTACATGTCTTGGCTATTGTAAATAGTGCTGCTATGAACATTGGGGTGTAGGTGTCTTTTTGATTTAGGGTTCCCTCTGGATATATGCCCAGGAGTGTGACTGTTGGGTCATACGGTCAGTCTATTTTCAGTCTTTTGAGGAATCTCTATACTGTTTTCCACAATGGTTGCCCCAAACTGTATCAGTGTAGGAGGGTTCCCTTTTCCCTACAGCCTCTCCAGCATTTATCATTTGTGGACATTTGAATGTTGGCCATTCTAACTGGTGTGAGGTGATACTTCATTATAGTTTTGATTTGCATTTCTCTGATAATTAGTGATATCGAGCATTTTTTTCATGTGCCTATTGGTCATTCATTGAATACCACATCTTCTTTATTCATTCACCTATTGGTGGACACTTAGGTTGCTTCCATACCTTGGCTATTTTAAGTAAGTTTGCAGTGAATATAGGGGTGCACATGATTTTTCAAGTTAGTGAACATCACTGGAACACATTTGTTCCTTTCTTCTTTAGTTGCTTTCCTTGTGATTTAATGATTTCCTTTAGCATTATGTTTGGTTCCTTTTTCTTTATTTTTGTGTATCTATTAGGTTTTTGGTTTATGGTTACCATGAGGTTTACATACATAGCAGATGGTTTTGGTGTTTTTTAGAAAGAATATGTATTCATTTTATTTTATGGTTTTTTTTTATTTAGTTATAGTCAGTTTACAATGTTGTCAGTTTCCAGTGTAGAACACAATTTTTCAGATATACATGAACATATATATATTCATTGTCACATACTTTTTCACCATGAGCTACCACAAGATCTTGTATATATTTCCCTGTGCTATACAGTATAACCTTGTTTATCTATTCTATACATACATGTCAGTATCTACAAATTTTGAACTCCCAGTCTGTCCCTTCCCACCCCCTCCCATCTGGCAACCACAAGTTTGTATTCTATGTCTATGAGTCTGTTTCTGTTGTATTTATGTTCTTTTTTTTTTTTTAGATTTCACATATGAGCAGTCTCATATGGTACTTTTCCTTCTCTTTCTGGCTTACTTCACTTAGAATGACATTCTCCAGGGACATCCATGTTGCTGCAAATGGCATTATGTTGTCATTTTTATGGCTGAATAGTATTCCATTGTATAAATATATCACATCTTCTTTATCCAGATGGTTTTAATTAGATAGTTGCTTAAGTTCTAGTGTATTCTGGAAGCAATACATTTTTACATTCCTCCCCCATTTTATATTTTTGACATAGTATTTTACATCTTTTCACTTTGTGTATCCCTTAACTACTTATTGTAGTTACAGCTGATTTTACAACTTGTCTTTTAACCTTCACATTAGCTTTTTAAGTGCTGATCCACTGCCTTTACTACATATTTGCCTTTATTTTCTTATGATTAGTTATGGCCTTTTCTTCCCTATTGGAAGAAGACCCTTTAACATTTTTGCAGGCGCAGTTTAGTGGTGATAAACTCTTTTAGCTTTTGCTTATCTGGGAAACTCTATCTCTCCTTCAATTCTGAATGATAAGCTTGCCTAGTAGAGTATTCTTTGTTGTAAATTTTTTCCGTTTAGCACTTTAAATATATCATGCCATTCTCTTCTAAGCTGCAGATTTTCTGCTAAAAAATCAGCTGATAGTCTAATGGGGGTTCTCTCGTATGTGACTAGCTGTTTTTCTCTTGTTGCCTTTAAAATTCTCCCTTTAACTTTTGCCATTTTCATTACGACATGTCATGGTGTGGGTCTCTTTGGGTTCATCTTGTTTGGGACTGACTCTCTGTGTTACCTGGGCCTGGATGTCTGTTTCTTTCCTCAGGTTAGGGAAATTTTCAGCTATTTCTTCAAATATATCTTCTGCCCCTTTCTCTTCCCTTTCTGGGTCACTTGTAGTGTGAATGTGAGTACACCTGATGTTGTTCCAAGGTCCCTTAAACTATCCTCATTTTTTAAAATTCCTTTTCTTTTTTCTGTTTGGCTTGGGTGATTTGTACTATTCTGTCTTCCAGATCGCTGGTCCATTCTTCTATATGATCTAATCTGCCATTGATTCCCTCCATTAGTGTATTCTTCAGCTCTGATTGGTTCTTTTTTATATTTTTTAACTCCTCGTTCAAGTCCTCACTGTTCATACATTTTTATCCTGAGCTTGGTGAGTAGCTTTATGATCATTATCTTGAATTCTGTATCAGGTACATTGCTTGTCTCCATTTCATTTAGTTCTTTTTCTCAGGTTTTTGTCATGGTCTTTTGTCTGAAACATACTCCTCTGTCTCCTAATTTTGCCTAATTCTCTAAGTTTATTTATGTGTACTAGATAGGTTGGTTATAATTCCTAATCTTGGGGAAGTGGCCTTATGTAGGCGATTCCCATGGGGCCCAGCTGCATCGTCCCCTCTGGCCACCAGAACCAGATGCTTCAGCAGTATCCCCTATATGGGCTGCATGAGCTCTTCTGCTGTGGCAAGGCTGAGTGTTGCAGATATGCTGGGAGGTGAGGTTGGACCCTGGCACTAACAGTATAGAGGGAGGATTCCAAAAGAGTGCCCACCAGGGCCAGTGTCAGCATGGTAGAACGAGCTCACAAAAATGGCTGACACAAGCATCTCAGTCCCCAGGGGGGAGTCCCAGATGCCCCCTGCCTCTTTCTACAAGACTCTCCAAGATCAGCAAGTAGGTCTCACCCAGGCTCCTTTCAAACTGCTGCCTCTGCGCTGAGACTTGGAGCAAATGAGTTTTTGCATATGCCCTTTAAGAATGGAGACTCGGTTTCCTACAGCCTCTAGCTCTCCCAAACATAACCCCACTAGTTTTCAAAGTCAGAAACTTTTTGAGTGCTCGTCTTCCCAGTGCAGGGCCACCAGGCTAGGGAGCCCAATGTGGGACCTGGACCCCTCGCTCCTCAGGGAGGACCTCCACGGTTGGGATTTTCCTCTGGCTTATGGGTCACCATGCCAGGAGTGTGAGTCCTGACTAGAGGGGCATGTCTCCGCCACTCCTAACTGTCAAGTTGTGGTTCTTTCTTTGTATTTTCAGTTGTGTTAAAATTTTTCTGCTGGTCTTCAGGTCATTCTCAGAGTAGAAAGTCAGTAGTTCTATTTTGGTTTGGCAGGAGGTGAGCTCAGGATCCTCCTACCCTGCCATCTTGAGCCCACCGATTCCCATTTCTGTTAGGTTGACCAGGGTAATCTAGATTTTAGCACACTGCCTGACATGCTGCTTTATACACCTGTAGACACACAAACCTGGGTGCTTTGCTATCAAAGTGTCAAATAGAAGTTCAAAGTTACATCATTAAAAGACAAACAACAATCTAGTTTACAGAGATAATAATTGTTTGGGGGGGTTGGTTGGTTTTTATTTGTTTGTTTTTTTCTTTTCTTTTCACCCAATTTTTTTTTTTTAATTTTTGCCTTTTTAACTTGAGTATGTTTTCAAAAATTGTGGGATCAACTGCAATGCATCATTCTAAAAAATACAGAATCCTTAATTTCACTTGAAGACATCAGCATGCTTTATTAAATAAACACCTGCTTTTTATTTTTGAGTATTTCTGTATTTCAGTTATTTGAATTTTAAAAAACAAAACGAACAAATAAAAAAAACCAAAGGAGGATAGGGGTTGATTTGTAGCTTTAAAAGACCTAACAGTGACACCTGCTGGAGAAAATGTTTGAATCCATTAAATCTTAAAAATTTTAGATCAGTTTGCTTCTGTTAATCAGGAAGAAATTTGTTATGTTACCACAGGAGAGCTTGTAACAAGTAAATATAATTAAGTTTATAAGAGGTTATCTGATGCTTTAAAGAATTAGAGATAACAATGTTTTTTCTTTTTTCAGGATAAAGTCATTTTGGGAAGTGATTACCCCTTTCCACTAGGTGAGCTGGAACCTGGGAAACTGATAGAATCCATGGAAGAATTTGATGCAGAAACAAAGGTACACACCTTTTACTTCATGATCTCCTTCCTGAATTTTCCTGCTCTCACTGTGTTTGGTTTCCAAGCACTTTGATATGTGATAACAAAGAACAGAGAAACCACGACACTTAACATTCCTAGAACTGTTACTTGACCTCCAGAAATAGCTGACCTATCAAAGGGCAAAGGAAAGTTAAAAAGCTGAAAGTCAACCTAGTATAACTAAATTCCTAAGGCCAAGAAAGAAAACTGTAAAGAAGCACATTATAATAATATATTTATGTTTGCATGTTACATAAATAAGAAAAATGTCTAAATTTTTCCTTTACTATTTGTTACAAATCTACCCATCTCAAAAGTGGTAATGACTCCAGCTATTTGGATATTGAGACTGAAGTCTTGATTAACAGGACTCAAGGATCCAGAACCCTTAAGTAACTGGATTTTTTTTTTCTTTCCGCATTTGACTTTTACGGTGGGTAAACGTGCCTTAATGCTGCCACTGCCTATTCTGCCCCCACAGACTTCTGAACGAAAATGACCTTAAAATGAGATAACTTTGCCATCCCCTTCCCATCCCACATCCACGCCAACAAAACAAGTTCTTCCCAAGACTTCACTGTCAATCACTACTAGGGGACAGGGATAGCCAAACATGAAAACAAAGGGATATAGAAATTCTTGACAAATCTTACAGAAGTCCCAGTCAAAATCCTTTGTATAAGCCTTGTCTTTCTTCTGAACTAGAATCCAAAAGTTCTCTTCGACTCTAATTCTCTGCTTTAATTGATAAGGATATAGCTCATTGTATCTTTTCAGTAGATCTGAAGCACATTAACAGATGCCAAGAAGATTTCATTTCAATATGACCTAGTTGCAGGTTATCAACTGGGAAACCTCAGAGTGCTTTAAACAGGAAGTGTCTCCTTTGGCACTTATTCACCTTAAGGCACTAAAGTCTTTTTTGAATTGTTAAATATTTATGTATTAAAGTAGGAAGCAATACTAAATTTATTTTTTCTTTTTCTTCTCACAAAGGTTGAAAATGAAAAACTTTCCATAAAGTTAACCAAAATTAAACTGAAACCAGATTACCCCAAGTATCCTGATTAAGGCTTTAATGGAATAATAATAATTACTATTACATGTCTTTTATTATTTAATTTTATATGCTTATCACTTTCAATTTTTCAAAAAATCTGGAGTAAAAATTTTATACTGTCACAAACTCATGACATTCTGTACAAGGATACTCAATGAACGTTGTAAAGACTAAAAACAATCAACAATGGAATACTTAAATAATAATATATCCATACTATGGAATCTATACAGCCATAAAAAATGTTAATAATCGATTTCCAAGATATAAAGTTAAGCAAGGTGCAAAAAATGCACATAGTACACTTACATTTGTGTACAGTATACTATATATATGTGAAAAAAATTATAAACCTACATTTGAGTATTTGCTTATATATGTATAAAGTATCTCTGGAAAAAGACAAGAAACTGATAACTCTAGGAAGATAAAGTAGTGACTGGGTAGCAGTAGTGAAAGAAAACGTACATGTTATACATTTTGAATTTTGAGCCACATGAAGGTGAAATTTCACTAATAATAGGTAAATGAAATAAATAAATCCATTTGATGAGCACAACAACACTGGGAGGTAGTCAGGCAAATGCATCTCACCATGTAGACGCAGAGAAGGAAAGCAGGACTCGGGGGCTGAGTGATCTGACAAAAACGAAATAACTGTTGGATTACAGCACATGGACCCAACCCCAAATCTTTTGACTCCAGGATCAGGTCTCCACCCAACACACAGAAATGTATCTCCTTTGAAGGATACTCTGTATCAGTCTTTTATTTTGTTTTTTACTCATTTATTTATTTTAGTGAAGTATAGTCACTATTTACAACAGCCAAAACATGGAAATAACCTAAATGTCCACTGACAGATAACTGGATAAAGAAGTTGTAGTATATTTACACAATGCAATACTACTCAGCCACAAAAAGATAATAAAATAATTTCATTTGCAGCAACATGGATGGACCTGGAGACTGTCGTTCTAAGTGAAGTAAGCCAGAAAAAGAAAGAAAAATATCATATGATATCACTTATATGTGGAATCTAGAAAAAGGACCAATGAACTTAAACAGAAACAGACATACCAATCTATTTTAAACAGTAAAGCACTTTCTCAGAGCAGCAGTAATCACTTCTGGATCTTCCTCTGGAGGAGGATGGCCCAAGTATGACTCAGGGAAGGTGCCTGAATATGAGGTCCCTGCCTCAGATGACCCACTCTGCAAGGCTGTGTGAGAACCCTGAAGCGGTCATGATATAAAGATAGACATTAATGGTATGGATGTCACACAACCCCATACATGCTTCCTTCCACCCTTGGCTATATGCCTGCCCTTTGCAAGCTGGACATGTATCAATTAGGGCATCACAAAGTTACCCCTCAGATCACAGGAGTTCTTTCTGAGGAGCTGATCTGGTCTATAGCTGGGGAGAAGGTGAAAAAAATCTGGCAGCCTTCTTCTCATGAGAAATTTATAAATGTACATACTCATACAATATTCTGAGATTCTTCATTTGTATCGCTTTTCTTCCTCCCAAAGAGCTTACCTTTGATTCAGTGCCATGTGAAAGGACAGTGCATACAATGAGAAGGTTGTGTATGGCTAAATGGCTTCTGGGCACTATTTCCAGCTCTGTCGTTCGATGGTCCTAAACTGTACTTTTTCTCTGTATTTGACTCCAAATAGTCCTTAAAAGCCACTGGAGGGTTTTGTAGAGGTTTCCAAAGGTCATTTTCCTAAGAGGTTCTCCCCCATATAGTTTTCCTCCCCTCCTACAACCAAGTTTCAAACTTTGATTTCAAATAGAGGGACAAAGGGAACTGGATGAGGGCAGTCAAATGCACAAACATACAGTTACAAGATAAATAATACTAGGGTTGAAAGGTACAACATGATAAATATAATTAACACTGCTGTATGTTATATGTGAAAGCTAAGAGGGTAAATCCTAAGAGTTTTCATCACAAGGAAAAAAATTTTTTTTCTATTTCTTTCATGTTGTATCCATATGAGATGATGGATGTTCACTAAACTTGCTGTGGACATCATTTCATGATATATGTAAGTCAAATCATTACGCTGAACCCCTTAAACTTATATAGGATTGTATGATAATTATATCTCAATAAAACTCCTTTTGGGAGCTGAATATTCTATTTACGTATACATCGTATTTAAAAAATCTATTCATCTGTTGACATATGCTTAGGGTGTTTCCATCTTTCGTGGCTGCTGTGAATAGTGCTGTTATGAACATCATATACAAATAAATATGAGTCCCTATTTTTAATTCTTCTGGATATATAACTAGGAGTAGAATTGTTGGGTCATAGTGTAATTTTGTTTCTAATATACTGAAACTTATCATTGTATTATTCTATATAAAATGCATTTGCAGAAATGTTTCATTAGAAACTGTTATTATAAAAATAAGTATAAAACAAATACATATTTTACATATGTTACTTATACATACACATTATTTGCATGTTTAAAAATTCCAAAATTCCAGCATGTTTTGTCCATGATTGTCAACATATTTGAGAAGTAGGAAAAATAATAAAAGCACAAATATACTACAAATCACTTATATTTTTGCTTTTAAAAGATGGTTCTATATGAATATAATTTTTAAATACTGGGGCAAAACATGGGTCAAAAGATTTATTGTTTAACCTGCTAATATTTTTTCTCACATTGGGGAACTGACTTTTTAAAAACCTGATAAAGATGCTTTATAGGTACCTTAAAACAACCATTAAATAATGCTTTAAAATAAAACCTTTTCTTTTCTTTTTCAGGATAAACTCAAAGCTGGTAATGCCCTAGCATTTTTGGGTCTTGAGAGAAAACAATTTGAATGAATGAATTTACTACAAAGGCAAACTCTCAAGATTTTTATTTTTGTTTTTAAATATATATCACACATGCATCACTAAAATCCTATTTTTGAACTATTTTATCCAGAAATAGAATATATCCAAATACCTAAATTATTCATAACAAAAATGACTCATGTGTTTTTATTCTGAAAAGCAGTACATTATTTCGTGTACAAATCAAAAATTATTTTCCCAACACTTTTAAAATTAATGGCAGAAATATAAAGCAAAATGTGTGGGGAGGGTGTAGCTTACAGGTAAAGTGCATGCTTAGCATACATGAAGTCCTGGATTCAATCCCCAGTACCTCCATTAAAATGAATAAATAAATGAACGTAATTACCTCTCCCCCCAAAAATAATTTTTTTAAGAAAAAAATTTAAAAACAGCAGAAATGTCATCAATGATTTATATGGAGGAAAAAAACAGATTCATCCTAGAGGGTTCAGATGGGTTCTCCACTTTGAGTAAGTATAATGGAATAGGGTCCAAATAACCTATTTTATTCACTTTCAACACCTTCCATCAGCCCAGAAGAGGGCTAGGAATGCTTTAGATTCCAAAACAATAAATAATATACATAAAGCCCAATTAAGGAGGCAAGATAGATGTTCGTGTAATAATCACTAAGCAATAAAACCTGCTATCACAGAGATTTCAGTAAGAGAAATTCACTTGGATTCAAACTTTGGGCAGATCTTCACAGAAGCTGGAACTTGGGCTGAGTCTATAAGGATGGATAAGGCATGTTTAGGTTTAGACGATGGGAAATAGGAAGACAAAACTATGGGAATATACATTTCAGACTGAATGAGAACTTACCTATTCTGGAGAAAAGTGTCCGTATGTAATTTACTTATACCAGAAGCTCTTTTAATTTAAAACACTGAGCAGAATGTATAAAGCAAGCTGTGGAGACTGAGCAAGGCAATGCCAGGGTTGCCTTGTTCTACTTACTTCATTTCCAGTCGTCTCGCTTGGGCTGCTGAAAATGAACTTGGTCCTGGGAGGGGTGGTGAACATCTGTGGTTCATGTACCTCTGGCTGAATTCTAAAATCAAGTATAATTTTTCAAAATTACTCTCTTGGTTTGGATTCACTCATCCTTCTTCTCATTTCCATTAGTCCAGAAAATCAAGAGTTGATTATTGGCACGTAATTTGTGCTGATTTAATTTTTGCTAAACTACACCCATCCCGTTATTTTCTCTTTACTTAGTCTATCTTGCTCTTCCTGTTGCTTCCTCGGACTTTACCCACCCACCACTCTGCTTGTTACTTCAATCTGCCTAAATAAAAAAACAAAGTTGAGCAAAACAGCAATATGAAGCATATGTTATTATTTTTTCCTTTCCCATTCTTAGGGAGAAATGTCTGTTCCTTTCCTATATTTGAGCACTTTTAACAGTGCATAATGACTGTTTTATTATGAAAAGAAACCTGATCACTTCATTCAATATCATAGATATATAGACTGATACATAAATAGATAATGGGTATATTCATATTCACAGAGTGTCTGTATGATGTGCCAGGACTGTAGGACTGTTCCAAACGCTGGGGATACAGAAATTAACAAAAAGGGTAAAATTCCTTCTCTGATGAACCCTACAATCTGGAGGGTGAAAAATATAAATAAAGGAGGAGGACAGAGAAAAGAGGAATGGAGATGGGCAAAGAAGGGGGTAGGGAAGGAGAAAGGGAGGGAAGGAGGAAAGGAGGGAGGAAAATTTTCTTATGATAAACTCAATGCAGAAATTAAAACAAGGAAATGTATAGTGTGACTAGGGCAGGATGGAGGATAAAACATTAAGTGGTGGGGCCAGAGAACACAGCTTTAAAGAGGACTTTGAACTAAGACTTGAATAACAGAAGGAAGCAGCCATGGAGACGAGCCTTCCAGGCACAGGCTGGAGCAGTCAGGGCTCTGAGGAAAGAGCTGTGGCAGAGCTTGTTAGCATGGGGGAGGGGGTGGGAATGAAGCTGAACAGTTGGCCAGATAAGTAGGTTATGGTCAAGAGTTCAGACTTTTATATTAAGTTTTATAGGAAGTCATTGGAGTTTTTTTTAAAAAATAGGTCTATGACATGCTCTAACTTATACTAAAAACACACACACATTAGCAGCTGTGTAAAGAATTATTTAAGGGGATCAAGATGGTATTAGAGACACAAGGAAGGAAATGATGGGGACTTGGGCAAGAGTAGTAGAATGGGGATGGTGGGAAGTGGTTCTAGGGAGAAGCAACAGCACTAGATAAATGTGAGGAACAGGGAAGACAGGAAGGAAAGAAATCATGCTTGATTCGTGTGTGCGCGCGCACACCACAGTTTGTTCTATCAAGCTCCTACTTTCTGACGTATGTAATTTCCAATATTTTGCAATTACAAAAAATGCTGCAATAAAATTAGGTTCATTTCCCGTATTAGACATAAGGATAACTCCAACATCGATTGGATCAACATAAGGATAACTCCAACATCGATTGGATCAAAGATTTAACTCTAAGATAAAGTAAAACCATGTAGACTAGAAAAGATGAGAAAATTACTCTTTAATCCAAGTACAGAGGACTGCTTTCTAATGATGTCTTTTCTGTGCAACAACTCCAGGGACATTTAGCCTCCAAGATACAGCTAAAGGTATTAAACTAATCCAGACTTTAAACACAGATGCCTTGACTCCTATTTTTTTTCACTTGAGCATGTAGGTAGATTTATTTTACCACAATGGGGGAAAATAGGTTTGGGAAAGGAAGAGAATCAAGAGCTCTGTTGTTGAACTTGTTATATTTCAGATGCCTCTTAGATATTTAACTAGGAATGTCTAGTAGGCAGTTAGATATACTATTCTGGAGAGTTCAGGAGGGAAGTTGGGGAGAGACTGTCAGCGTATAGAAGGTGTTTGAAGATATGAGACTGGATGAAATCACTGAGAAAAAAATGGAGTAGAAACCAAAAGACTAATTCCTGGGATTAATCAGCATTTGGAGGTCATATGGAGGCAGCCAGCACAGGAAACTGAGTAATGCCCCATGAGGTAGGTAGAAAACCAGAAAAATGTGGTTATTCAGAAGTCAGGGGGAGACAATGTTTCAAGAAGTCCTAACAGCTTTAGGCCTCCCCCCAGAAAAATCAAAGCTACAATACTATGGTATTTTACAGAACCATATGCCCCAATTATAATTCAATCCCTTTACCCCAAATTTAGTTCCACTTCTTATAGTCCCAACTCTGATTAATGGAATCACTGTCACGTAAATCCTCTCCTTTCCCCATGTCATTAAATCCAACAGATTCTACCACTTTCGTATCTTTCACTTTTTATCTGTTCTTTCTTTCCTAATGCTTCCAAAGTCAAGTCCTCAACTCTCAACAGGACTACTGAAGTAATCTCTTGTTGTTTAACTATTTTATATATGGTAGTATGTATCTGTTAATCCCATACTTCTAATTTATCCCTCCCCCAATTTTTCCCCTTTGGTAACCATAAGTTTTTTTTCTATGTCTGTGAATCTGTTTTGAAGAATGCTTGGTTGGCAGTTTTTCCTTTTAGCACTTTGATGCCTTCTTCTTTTCAATAACTGACTAAGTATGTTACTGCATAGATGTACCAAATCATCCCATCCCCAATTCATGGACAGTCATGCCTTCAGTCTTTCACAACTATAAACTACTACTGAGAATACTCTATAACATATGATGTTGAGCACCTTTTCACATGCTTATTTCCCACCTACACATCTTTGCGAAGTGTCTGTTCAGATCTGGTGCCCATTTTTATACTGCATTCTTTGTTTTCTTATTGTTGAGTTTTAACAGTTCTTTGCATATTTGGAATACAAGTCCTTTATCAGATATATGTTTGCAAAGATGTCTTCTTGTATTTTCACTCTCTTAACAGTGTCTTTCATAGGGGAGACATCTTTCACTTTAATAAAGTCCAACTTAATTTTTTCTTTCATGGATGATCTTTTGGTGTTGTATCTAAAAACTCACTGCCAAACACAGAGTCACCTATATTTTTTTCCTGTTATCTTCTAGAAGTTTTAAAGTCTTACATTTTAGATTTAGGCATATGACCCACTTAGAGTTAATTTTTGTGACAAGTGTGAGGTCTGTGTCTCATTTCTTTTTTTCCCATATGAATGCCCAATTGTTCTAGCAGTATTAGTTGAAAAAGGACTATCCTTTCTCAACTGTATTGCCTTTGCTCCTTTCCCAAAGATCAGTTGACTAGATTTCTGTGGATCTATTTCTGGGCTGTCTATTCTGTTTCACTGATTTACGTATCTATTCTTTTGCCAATATATGCTTTTTTTACTGTAGCTTTGAGGTCGGGTAGCATCAGTCCAACTTCTTTGGTACTGGGCTGGCTATTTTGGGTCTTTTGCCTTTCCATAAAAACTTTAGAATTGATTTGTAGATATCAACAAAACAGTCTGCTAAATTTTTCATTGAGATTGCACTGAATCTATAGATAAAGTTGGAAAGAATTGATATCTAATAATAAGTTTTCCAATCCATGAACCTAGAATACTCTTCCACATATACCTACTTTGATTTCCTTAATCAGCGTTTTGTAGTTTTATATATCTGTATTTATAGTTATAGACACCTCCTGTACATATTTTAGTTTCATACCTAAGTATTACTCTTGGTACATGGTATTATGTTTTTAATTTCAAATTTCAATTTTGCATTGCTGATATGCAGGAAAGCAACTGACTCTTACATTATAATCTTGCTATAATCACTTATTCATTCCAGTTTTTTCAATACTCTGAGATTTCCTTCATGAACAATTATGACATCTGTGAACCAACTCAGTTTTATTTCTTCCTTTCCAATCTGTTTACCTTTCATTTCCTTTTATTATATTAGCTAGGACTTCCAGTACAATGTTGAAAGGAGTGGTGAGAGGCGACATTCTCTCCTGAAGAAGCTTCCAGTTTCTCACCATTAAGTATGATTTTACAAATGTTCTTTATCAAGTTGAGGAAGTTCCCCCCTTTCCTAGTTTGTTTAGAGTTTTTATCATGAGTAAGTGTTGGAGGTAGACTTTTTAAAATGTTGCTTTAAGTCAATCTATCCTGGAACTTCTAAGTAGCCTAACATTCGAAGCAAGCAAGGAAGGTAAGAAATGAATTTTTTTAGACGATGGATCATGATAGTTGCTTACTGAAACCAAATCAAGAGCTCAAAACTGTAGCTTAATAGATGCAGGAAGAGCCGAAGTGTATTAGTACACTGAGCATAGGCGCCCCCAAGTGATGACGAAAGCCTGGAGATTTAATCAGGAATTCAGTGAAAAGTATATCAGTTGCCTTTTAGGAGTGTATCTGCCTGTACTCTGTGACCTATGGCAAATAGCTAAAATTTAAAACTTAGGAAATTTATGCACACACAATAAGCGTCGGCTCAGAGACCAGCGGACTCCGAGTGGAGCTCTGCGGAAACTTCTGGAGAAAGGGCTGATGAACAGATATGTGCAGTGTTACTGTATTAAATACTAAAATTAAAATTTTTATTCGGTTCCTTTTATACTTACTGCTTCTATCTAATCCTCTCTTAAATCACAGTGTGGCTTACAAAAACACTAACCATAGACTCGAAACCTAGTTTATAAATTCGGCTCCTCTGGTTTGCTCAGCGGACAACCTTTGGCAAGCGAGTTTTAAAAAATAAACCCACGGCCTGAGTAGCTGTGGGATTCAACCAAGATGACGGGGGAGGGGGAAGCACTGAAGTGCGGCACAAATGTGGAGCGTCATTTCTTCCGCGTTTCCCTAGAGAGGTCCTTCCCAGAGCCGCCGGTTGGGCGGAAGCTTTCCGTCCGGGACGCCGGAGTCAAGCCTACGAGACTGCGCAGTCCGACGTTAGAGGAAAATGGACGTGGTGACACGCGACTGCGACAGAGAAAGGTTCTTCTCTTTTTTAAAGCGCCGCCAGACACCCGGCCCAAACAGCAGCCGGGATTTCAGAGTCCACACCCAGGCCCCACGGCGCAGCCGCCCGCAGCCCTCCCTCACCGCCCGACCCAAGACCAACCTCTAGCCTCCTCTGCTGCCCGCCCCTTCGTCCAGCCAACCCTAAGCCCGGCATGCACCGCGCCGACCTTTTCCTTCCAGCCGACCCCCACCTTCGGGCGCCTCCAAATGACAAGCTGCGCGGAGCATTGTGGTCCCGTGCGCGAGAGCGAGGCCGGGGGCAGGAAAAAGAAAGCAAAAGGCTAGGGTGAGCCGGTAGGGCGGCCCCTGCGCACGCGCATGGGCGGCGGCGGCGGTGAAAAGGGGCGGTGCGTGGTCTACGGCGAGCGCAGTGGGGCGGGGTCGCGCGGCCTTGGCGGGGAGTCCGCGAGCCAGGAGGGGAGGGGGGTGGGTGAGGGAGCGGGCGGAGGAGGAAGTGTCATGGCGTCGGGCCGTGGAGCTTCTTCTCGCTGGTTCTTTACTCGGGAACAGCTGGAGAACACGCCGAGCCGCCGCTGCGGAGTGGAGGCGGATAAAGAGCTCTCGTACCGCCAGCAAGCGGCCAACCTCATCCAGGAAATGGGACAGCGTCTCAATGTGTATCCTTTCCTATTCTTGGCCCTCCGCCGCTCACGCCCTGGCCCCTTCACCACTCGCCCGGTCCCCGGGCCTGGTGCGCCGCGAACATGGCGCCGCCGCTTCGGCCTCTGCTGGGCCTTGGCCGTGCCGTGAGAGAAGGCAGGCTCGGGTTCGGGAGGCCGCGAGCGGCCGGCAGAAGAAGGGAGGAGGAGGGGAGTCCGGGAATGCGGGCTGGTAGACTGCGTTGTGTAATCTGTTTGGGGCCTCGCGTGCTGGCGGCGGGGGATGGGAGTGCCGCCCAGACGAGCGAGGAATTTTACGGATTATCGCAGAAAAGAGGCGGCTGCTTCGACCTCTTGTCCGAAAAGGGGTTGAGAGCGAGAAGGACTAGGAATACTGAAAGGTGTTAAGGGTTCTCTGCAGCCCAACCTGCTCTCCTCGCCGGTTTGATGGCGATGCTCGTACCTTGGGAGCGAACCAGAGGTCTTTTATGTTCTTGGCATGGTTTTGTGTGGGTGCGCGCGCGTGTTTCAACTGTTTGATTTTGGGTTTAGTCAGTCGTAGCCATTTGATAAATCCTTCCCGGGGTCGCTTAGTAGCGATATTGGAGTGACATGCTCAGTTGTTGTCATTATTATGACTACTGTTGGTTCGCTGTGGAGCCTTTTCTATCCTCCAGCCGCCACCCCACCATCCTACCGGAATGATTGTTTGATTTGTTATTACAGTTTGGGGATTGGTTTTGAGTGAACGGGAGGCGTTGGGAAAGAACCGCAGATCGGGAATCTTCCTTCAAAATTGTTTTGGAAATGAGATCTTGTTTTTCGCAGATGTTTCCTAAACGTTACGTTCCAGCTCTCAACTTACAATAAACACTGCGATTGTTTATATGCACAGGTTTTATATGCACCATTCATTCACCAAATTCAATAGACAAGTAAGTACTGTTTTATTGTGTTTTTACTACAGTCAAATTTTAAGGAAAAATCGATACGCAGAAAAAAAAGTTGGTCATGGGTTTAACTGCTGTGTTTAGTGTTCTAAGTTAACACTGAAGGTGAATCGCGTGATAAACGTTTTGCTTCAAATGCGGGGTTTCTGTTTGGTTGGTTGTTGAGTTTTTAATTTATGATAAGAAGCTACCAGGTGTCAGGCTCTGCCACGACTTTTGAACTGAAAGATAAATCAGAAACGTTTCTTTACTCAGAGTTATTTATTACATTGGTATTCATTTAAATTTTATACTCAACATTTGAATAATTGCAGGTAGTATTGTACAATGTCATGTGGGAAAGCCCAGTCATTCTTTTGTACATCTTAATTGTATTGGGTTTATATTGTTTCGAATACTGTGAATTGGGCTTTGTTTAATTGTAACATTCTTTTGGAATGACCCTTTTGAAAGAGTTAAATGTTTAGCAGAAATATTTCATTTGCTAATGCAATTTAAGTTGTCAGGTGTTCTTATTTATTGCACTTTAGCATTAGTTGTCTACTTAAATTTTTGGTGATGCAGTGGCAAGTCTTGCTTCAGATATACATCAGAGGTGTGTGTGTATGTATAATGAGTTTGAAGTAAATCTTACCTTCCAATACTGACTTGAAACATAATCTAAATCTTGACAAGTGGAGTCGTGTTGTTTAGTTGAAATTTTTTTTTTTTAGTTATGAAAGACGTCACTTTCATGTGTGGCACCTGTTGACAAAGAAAATAGTATATTATTTAGAAATATTAACTGTGCCTTATTTCTCACCATATTTTTTGCTCACAGCTATTTTTAGATTGCTATTCTGAGAGGCCTGTGGAAAAGTGGACCATAGAAGACTGCAATTTGTGGATTGTCATTAGAACCTTTTAAGAAAAGTCTGAAAAGGTCCTTTTTTTTTGAGTTGGAAGGAAAAGCTTCATAGTTTAGATTGAATCCTGTTTTAATCTTTTCTGATCATAAGTCTGATTTGGTTTATCAGATTGGCATGTAGGTTTATCTTAAACAGTATGTATTTTTGTATACGTTTTGGTCTCTTGCAGTCTCCTTTGCTTCTACTCTTCATCTTTTAAATTTGTGTGAGTCTTACTCTGTTTCCATTTTCCTAGTTATTTCTTGTGCACAGAACTTAGGTCAGTGATAGTGTTATGAAATAACAGATTGAGAAAGTTATATTTTTATTTAAATTGTCTCCTAAGGCAGTAGTGAACTAATGAATACTGATATAAATACGACTTTCCTTAAGTAAGCTTTGGAGAATGCTGGTAGGAATCACAAATCAGAATAGTTCTGGAAATTCGTTATATGGCTGCAGATGTCCCCTTTGCTTACTTTTCTACTTCAGTAATGATCTCACCACAAGACTACATTTCTCCTTGAACCTTCTCTGTTTCATAATTTGTTTGTCTCTATGGCCTTGTTGGTGTGCTTTAAATATTTTACTTATAGCCGAGATTCACAGCTTTAACTTTAAATTGACTGATGAAAGCCAGGTCACTTGAATTCTCTTAACTCTTAATTGTTTTACTTAAATGCCATCATTTAATAAGAAAGAGTACTCACTTTCATTACCCTACTTATTATCTTATATGTGTGTGAAAGTAAGTGTCAACATTTTGCATTGAGTTATTATTAGCAGGATAATTGAAATTGGCTGTTAATTTCTATTTTGAGAAGTAAATTACACCCTTCAAATCTAAACATTGTCTTTTCTACCTTTGCTATTATATCAAAATTGATTTTAGTATTTGTGTTGGTGCACTTACATCAATTGCACAGCCTCACTCTTTTATCTTTTTTTCCCCTGCTCTTTTAGGGTGAGGGGGGCTGGTCTCAAATTGAATGTGAGTCACTTTCAAATTCATACTCCCCCATATCATTGGGGAAAATTTTCTTAGAGGGTTATAATGGAATGTCATAGTAAACTTAAAAAAGCATGCGTCTTCAACACACAGTAAATTGAACACCATTCAGTAAATTAAACCATAACAAACTTAAATTTTAAGATGCTAGTGACAAAATATACCTAGTTTTATAATAAATGTGTGTTCATTATATTAAAATATTTAAAAATATTTATGAGGCTTTGTTTTATTTTCCCACATTGACAAATTTAAAAGTAG
This sequence comes from Camelus dromedarius, assembly GCF_036321535.1. Classification (NCBI taxonomy): domain Eukaryota; kingdom Metazoa; phylum Chordata; class Mammalia; order Artiodactyla; family Camelidae; genus Camelus; species Camelus dromedarius. The sequence continues at coordinate 17,858,160 of NC_087439.1, forward strand.
AAAATTCCCTAAAAGTCAAGTTGCTGTTGTATTTAAGAATAAAATTAGTGTCAGCAGAACTGTTTTTTATTGTTTAGTTCTGTTGTCAGTTTCTCTTTTAGAAGGTTGGATTGTTATCAGCAGAAATGACTTTTATATGTAACCTAGTTAGATAAATCTATCCTTTGCTCACTGGATGCAGTAAGGTTTGTGTAACTGAGATTAGTAATTGAAGAATGGCCTTGCTGGATCAAGCTCAAGATAAATCTAGTAAAAGTATAAAACAGTCCTGGAACCAGCAGTGCCTTCAAAGTATGTACTGTGGGAGAACATCCTCTAGTGCTAGTCTTACAGTAGGTGTTGACCCAGCTTTTCCTAGAAACTGTTCATCAGTTTGCTTTGTCAAATTTACGATGCATTTGTTTATTGCATTAATTCCAAGTCTATGCGTTCTCTTAAAATGAGGTTGTAAAGACCACTCTTAGTATTTTTGTTAGTTATGGTCTGTTCTCATGGCATCTCCCAGTTCATTTGGTCATTTTAATCTTCTCTTTACTTCTCGTTAGTCCCATTGCCTCTTAGTTGAGCTGCAGCAACTGAAACAATATAATACGCCAAATTTAAAAGTGTTGTAGTTTTAAGGTCTCAAGAGACCATGGTTAGTTAAGGGCAGTATTCAGAACTAATGATTTTAAGGAATGATTATGATGACTTCTAAGAATCTGTCATATCTGACTGTCACTTAATACATCTAAGTTAGATTAGTCAGCTGATACACATAAAGGAACTTGTATTTTCTTGTGCTAAACTTTGATTACCACTTTTTGCTTGCAGTCTTAGTAATCTTTCTCAGTTGACTGGGCTCTTGACAAGTAGATATCATTTGAAACTTTAAAGATGTTCTTTTCTCATTCCTTTCTTCCCCTGTAAAGACTTAAATAATTTAAAGGAAAGGCATTCTTTTATCTTTCTAAAGAAGTGCTCACAGTCTCTGTTCTTTGTCCGATATATAGCATTCACCCATTATAATTTTTAGTAATAGTCTTGGCATAGGAATTTATTCAAGATTTGTTAATAGTAGATTTTATCCAGTTTGCACTAACTGTTGCTTGTTTATACTCAGATTGCTCATAAACAGTTGCCATAAACAATTGCCATTTGTGAAAGAAAACCAATGTTTTAGGAGGATTGTTTAGCTAAGGATTTTGTTTAAATTTTTATTGTGAAAGCCCTAAATTTCTTTCAAACATAGGAATCTAGAGAAAGTTAAATGTAAAAATCCTCCCCCCTCCCCCACATATTGAAACTAGAAGGTAAGCAGTGTAAGGGCGGGGGAGTTTTGTCTCCTTTCTTTTTTGGCTTTACTCGCCAGTACCTTAACATAGAATAGATATTCAGCAGTGGTTTGTCAATAGAATGGATCAAATTTTGTTGCTCACAGGTCTATTAAATGAGTTCTTACACATTTTTCTCTATATACATCCTCCCCACATAGACACATTTAAAGTATGATTGAAAACTAACAGGCGTTATCGTAAATGAAAACAGAAAAAAGGCTATAATAAACCTTCCATCCGAGTATCTTAAGCCCCCTGCCCTGCAGCATTTGCTCTTAACAGTTTTTGTGTGCCCTGTCAGAAATACTTTTTGCTTGTGCAAGTGTATATGTATTTATCTTTTTTGTTTTTAGCACAGATAAAGGGTTTTGTTTGTTCTTTTAAACAGTTAGTTCTTAGATCCAGCACACAGCAGCAATGAGAACATACAGAATTGGACTGGTTAGATGTGGCTATTTCTGGGGAAGTAATTTTTAAGATGGCACCAGAAATGGATAATACAGATTGACTCAGTGGATCTCAACCAGGGGCAGTTTAGCCCACCAAGGGACATTTAACAATGTTTAGAGACATTTTTGGTTGTCACAACTAAGGGAAGGGGATTTAGAAGCCAGGGATGCTGCTAAACATGCTACAATGCACAGAATAGCCCCCCAAAACAAAAAGTTACCTGGTACAAAATGTCAGTAGTGCTGAGCTTGAGAAAACCATGGGTTAACCTAAAGAGTTAAGGAGACTAAAGCTATGTCATTGTCATTAGATTAATTTTGAATGTTTGGTGAATTTTATCTGTTTTAGTAAGAAATTGCTTATTCTCAAGGACCTTAAGATCAAAGGACACATTTGTGATCTTTTTCTAATTGAGGGCTTTAAGGAAACTTTTTTGGTATTCCTAAAATTTAAAGTTTAAATTTAGTTAAGAAATGTTGCTTTTCTGTGAAGTGCTAATGTGTTTCTTGGCCTCTTATTTGAGTTTGTTATGGCTTTTTAAAATTATATTAGTAAATATTTTAATAGTTTGTCTTCTAATTTTGTTTATGGTGTTTTTTGACATAAATGTTTTGTTAAGCAAGTCTACCAGCCTTTAATTTTGCTTTGTTTCATTACCTTTGTATTTCTCTGGAGATGTTACTGATTTCATGGGAAGAGTTTCTTGGTTGGTTTTTTGTTGTTGTTGTTGTTTTTCCACCTTAGGTTTATTTTGGTATGTGGTTCCTGAACATTTAAGGCTGATATCCTCTTTCTTACTGCAGATAAGGAAGAAAAGAATCATAAAGGTTAAATACTTTGTCTGAAGTCACACAGCAGCAGAGTGATAAAAGCAAAAATTGTACCCGCATCTATACTCTTATTACTCATGCAGTTATCACTATTTCTACCTCAAGTATCTCTTACTAGGCATCTCTTCATAGCCCTGAAATTTATCACTGGAAGGAGTATGTCTAAAGCTTTTGTGATGTGCCAAGAAGATTCACCAACTTCTTGCATGAGAATTACCAGGATGCTCATGTAAGATATGCTTTAGTGGGCTATGTAATCAGAATATTGTGGTGGAACCTGAGATTCTCTACCTTAACAAGCATCTCAAGTGATACTAATGCATGCTAAAGTTGAAGACTATTGGTTTTTATTTTGCTTTTTCTCCTGTGTGTCTCGTAATCCATTGCTATACAGTCAGCCCTCTGTATCTGTGGATTCTGCATCTGTGAATTTAACCAACCACAGATCAAAAAGTATTTGGAAAAATGTTGGACAGTTTCAAAAAGCAAAATTTGAATTTACCTCATGCCAGCAACTATTTACATAGCTTCTGCATTGTATTAATTGTTATAAGTAATCTAGAGATGATTTAAAGTATCCGGAAGGATATGCATAGTCTATGCATCAATACTATGCCATTTTATGTAAGAGACTTGAGCATCCACGGATTTAGGTACCCATGCAGGGGTCCTGGAACCAATTCCCCTGTGGCTACTGAAGGATGACTGTACAAGGATCATGTTTGATGGGAGTTAAATCAACATGTATTTCATTCCTTTACCTGCCAAAGTAAAATGTCTTTGAAATCTGAGTGGTTGTGTATATTATAGCTCACTTCTACTTCTGCCTTTTAATTTAATAAAGCAATTAGTCCAAGAATAGTCTCATGTTTGAAATCCATTAATACTGCCGGGAAATACTGCAGTGCTGGCCAGTAAAACTTTCTGCAAAAATGGATATATTCTGTGTCTTTTCTGTTCAAAAGGATATTTACTGACCAAACACATGTTTTCTGGATTGTAAATTTGAAAGTATTAGACTAGGTGATTTCTAAATTCCTTTTCAACTATGAATTGTGTGAATGAAAATGTATTAAGATCCCACTAGGTAATAGGCACTTTACTTACTGCAGCTGAGGTATTATCCTCCTGAGGAAACAGATGCAGTTGCTTAGTGACTTTCCAAAATCAAAGCAGCTTTCCTGATTCCATGCTGTAGTTCTCACTTTTGTCCAACCCTAATATGTTTTATGAAATAAGGCATGCTAACTGTTGATGCCAGTGATTTCTAAGGAGGAGATGAGTATACAAGTTAATAATGAAAATACTCTCCAATTTTGATATGCTTACCTCATTGGGCAAAATCCAGTGAAGTCCACTTTTGAATTAGGCCCCAGATTCCTCTTTCAGCCAGACATCAGTCTTAGCATTTATGCATTGAGCATCCCTATTTTTCCATGTGGTGCTTTCCCTTCACTTTTCATGTTGACCCTAATCTATCTGTCAGGTTGTAAGACTCAGCTGAAGTTCCTACGCTTCCCAAGATAACACCACTCTTTACATTTCTTTCTCCGACTTTATCCTTTGGGTCCTATTCACATCCTGTTGTATCTCATCTACTTGGTGTCCTTTAGTGCTGTAGCTAACTGTGCATATATGAAATGAAGTGGGTTTTTTTAAATTGTTGTTATGAAATAAAACACAAATGTATAAAACCACCAGATGTATATAGTTCAGTGAACTAATCTAAGGCAGACAATTTTGTAACCACCTCTCAAATCAAAAAAGGAAACTGCTAACAGCCCCAAAAGTGCCTTCGTGTACCCCATCCCAATGTCAGTCCTTTCCCTCCTTCCACAAAGGGAGGGAAAAATTCTGCATTCCTTGTCCATTAACAGTTTGATAGATCTCTTATGTCTCTCAGTGTACAGGCTTCTCTTCCTCTTCCTCCTCCTTTATTTTACTTAATTTTTATTAGACCCGTAGAGTTTCCATCCATCTGGGTTTTTTGCTGATTGCATACTCATGGTGCAGTTTATCATGTTCCTTTGTTCTTGTATTTCCTGCCAATTGCCAGTTGGATCCAGAAATTTGGTCAAGCTCACGTTAGATCCCTTTGGAGAGACTACAGTTGGTGTAATAATTCTTTCATCAGGAAGCACCTAATGTCTGATGGTCTTTTTGTGATGTTAGCAGCAATTGATATTCAATGCCTAGATCTTTCATTCATTGTGATACTCTTAATTCTATCATTTCTTAATTTGTTAATTGGAGTACTTTTTAGTAAAATACTCTGATTAATCTACTGTTTGGACACCCAGTGGTGCAAGTTCATATAGGAAAGGGAGAATAAATACTTGATTCTCTGTATTTACCACCTTGTTGAGACAAAATTCACATACCATATATTTCATCCATTGAAAGTGTACAGTTCACTGGTTTTTTAGTATGTTCACAAAATTGCGCATCAGTTTTAGAAGTTTTTATTACCCCAGGAAGAACCCCTACACCCTTTAGCCATCTCTCCTCATTCTTCCCTGCCACACACCCCACCACCACCACCACCTTCCCGCCGCCTCTTCTGGACATCGTCTGAAAAATGGAGTCATACAATATGTGTTCCTTTGTGACTGGCCTCTTTTACTTAGTACATAATGTTTTCAAGGTTCATCTGTGTTGTAGCGTGTATCAGTACTTCACTTATTTTTCTTGTTGAACTACCATTATACCACATTTTGTGTATCCATTCATCAGTTAATGGACATTTGTGTTATTTCTATTTTTTGGCTATTGCTGCTATGATCACTTATGTATAAGTTTTTGTGTAGATACATATTTTGGTTTCTTTTGACTATATACCTACGAGTAGACTTGCTGGACCATATAGTAACTATACCTCTATGATTTGGGGTAGTTTCCTCAATACCTATTATAGCAAGGTATTCCAGGCTCATCTGCATTTTCTGCTCCAATGCTAGAATGGCCATTTCTTTAAGAAATCCTTTTTTCTTTTAGTAAGAAGTGGTATTTCAAGACCACAGCCTGGACACCAGTGATACTCATTGTTACTGTGTGTGTCTTGTTTCTAGGCATCTTCAATGAACAGAGCAAGGAAATACATAGTACAGTAAAAATATATTCACTATGCACAGCAACATGTTTACATATTAAATATATGAATTATACAAAAAATACATTAACTGGGCTTGTTTTATATACATTTATTTAACATATATATTTAAAATACCCTAGGAGTTCATTCTGATTCAAGCAACAATAGCATTTTTTACTTAACCTCTTTTGTATTACATCTCCATGACCTTTAGTTCTGAAGGAAGTGGGATGACAATTTAAATGTTGCGTAATCACTTGTTAAGTTAACCTCATATAACACAAGTAAGTCTCAGAATAACAGTACAGCCACCAGTGGTATAATTACTGAGAACAGTTAAAGGTTTTAGTTTGCTCTCCCCTCTCACACCTGATTTTTAAAAGTTGTATCTACATTATCTTAAATAGATTTTACAAAACTCTTTTAATCTTTCAGTCTTAATTCTGCATTGTATATATTGTTCACTACCAGTGCTTATGTTGGAGTCTCTGTAGTCATTTTTGATTCTTTGAAGTTCTCTTGAAGATCATGGAAATAATGTCTGAATCCTTGTATGTTTGATAACAGTTTATGCTCTTCATACCCAAGGTCAGTTTTGCTGGATATAAAATTATTGACTCATGCTTTCTTATTTTTGTGTGTGTGTGGGGAGAAGGTAATTAGGTTTGTTTGTTTGTTTTTAAATGGAATTATTTCTATGATCTTGGTGGGGTTTTTTAATTTTAATTTTTTTTATTTATGTTTGGTTTTTCGGGGGGGAGGTAATTAGGTTTTAATTAATTTATTTGTTTTTAATGGAGGTACTGGGGATTGAACCCAGGACCTCAGGCATGCTAAGCACACACTGTACCACTGAGCTATACCTTCCCCCCAACTCATGCTTTCTTTTCTTTGGTATCTTAAATACATGGCAACTTTTTTAAAATTTTAATTTAATTTAGTTTAGTTTATTGAATTACAGTGAGTAACAATATGTCAATTTCTCGTGTACACCACAATGTCCCAGTAATGCATATGCATACATATATTCATTTTCATGTACTTTTCATTAAAGATTCTCACAAGATATTGAATACAGTTCCCTGTGGTATACAGAAGAAATTTTTTTTAATCTCTTTTTTCTTTTTTTGTTGAGGTATAGTCAGTTTACAATGTTGTGTCGATTTCTAGTGTACATACAGCACATTTCTTCAGTCATACATGAATATACCTATATTAATTTTCATATTATTTTTCACCTTAAGGTACTACAAGATATCGAATAAATTTCCCTGTACTATACAGAATAAACTTAACTATTTTATGTATACCGGTCAGTATCTGCAAATCTCGAAATCCCAGTTTATCCCTCCCCCCCCAACTTTTTTTTCCTTCTCTTTCCTGATATAAAGCATTGTTGACAGTTAAGATGGTGATTTATTTTTGCCTAAATAGCCAAAATGTTTCTTTTTCCTTTAAAATTCTTTTATGTTACTACAGTATATTTTCATGTTGGTTGTTCTGGGTTGGTAAGCTCAGATGTGTGACGTGCTCTTTTTATATGTGATTTCTTATCTTTTTTTACTTACGTTTTGTGTTATGAAACTTTTTAAATGTTACTAGTTTGGAGATGTTACTTTAAATTTTTTTGGTGTTTGATTGTGGTAAAATATACATAATATAAAATGTATCATTTTAACCATTTTTAAGTGTATAGTTCAGTGGCATTAAGTACATTCACATTGTTGTGCAACCGTCACTGCCATACTTCTCCAGAACTTTATCTTCTCAAACGGAAACTATTCATTAATTAATCTCCACATTTCCCCCTCCCCCAGTGCCGACAACCACCGTTCTACTTCCTTTGTCTATGAATTTCACTATTTTTGATACTTCCTATAAGTGGAATCTTAAAATATTTGAACTTTTGTGTCTGGCTTATTTCATTTAGGATAGTGTCTTCAAAACTCATCTTTGTTGTAGCATGTGTCAGAATTTCCTTCCTTTCCAAGGCTGGATAATATTCTATTCTATATTTACAGCACAGTTTGTTGATCCATTTATCTGTTGGTGGTCAACTGCTGTGATATGAGTGTACAAATACTTGCTCAGTTCCTTGCTTTCAATACTTTGGGTGGGGTATATACCCAGAAATGGAATTATTGGATCACATTGTAATTCTGTGTTTCATTTTTTGAAGAACTGCCATACTGTTGTCCACAGCAACAACACCATCTTATATTCCAACTAGTAGTGTACACAGATCCAATTTCACATCCTCACCAACACTTGTTCTTTTCTGGTTCTTTGATAATAACCATCCTAGTGGTGTGAAGTGGTATCTCACTGCAGTTTTGATTTGGAATTCTTTTATGACTTCTGGTGTTGAGCATCTTCTCATGTGCTTACTGGCCATTTATTTGGAGAAATGTCGGCTCAACTCCTTCGTCCATATTTTATTTGGGTCTTTCTTCTGTTAAGTTGTATGAGTTCTACATAAATTCTGGATATTAATCCCTTATCAGATACATGATTTCCAAATATTTTCTCCCATTCTCAAGGCCAACTTCCCTTCTATTTTTTCTTTTGTTGCCTTTGCTTTTGGTATCATATCCAAGAAATCATTGCCAAATCCAAAATTATGAAGCTTTTCCCATTTTCTTGTAAGTTTTTTTGTTTTATTTCTTACATTTAGGTCCTTGGTCCATTGAGTTAATTTTTGTATATGGATTTTTGCATTTGAATATCCAGTTTTCCCAATACAATTTGTTGAATTTTTCATTGAGTAATTCTTTCTGGTGTGATTTTGTTGCTTAGGGCCAACTCTTCTGATTTTTTCTTATATATCTTTGTATAACCTAAACATTTTTTGTTACGCTTTTTTGAGAGATTAGTTTTCCTGAACTTTAAGTAGATATGCTTCAGAGGGGCTTTTCTAACTTGACTGTTACTTGAGTGATATTCAGAAATGTAGCAGATTGCATTCTGGGGTCTCCTGACTGTGTTCCCCTCCTTCGTATTTATTTCCACTTAGTCTTGTAACTGTCCCGCCAATTATCAGTAGTGTAAGGAGATGATACACTAATTTCCAATCTCTCCACAATAGACTGTCATTTAAATGTACTTAATAGGTTTAAATCTTTCTAGGAAAATAAGGATTTTTTAGGAATAAGTCACTTGAAGTTCGTTCTGTTAAAAAAAAGTGGATGATCTATCTGGGAGAGTTCAACAGACGTGAAAAAGCATATGTGGTATTCTTGATTGATTTTTTTCGAATTGATTCTGAAAAGAACTCTAGAAAAGTTTTCAAAACGCTTTCATGTTATTTTGAAATATGAAGTTCTGTCTAATTACAGGAATGCTGACTGATGGAATGTACTAACTATATCTTATACAAGTCTTTATAAAGTCTTCATGAAGCAGCTTTTTTACCCCAAAATTAGATGGTTGTAAAAATATTCAGAAAGTTTAGACCTTTTTTATGCACACACATATACATGTGTCTTTTAGTCTTAATAGTTCTTATGCTTCTATGGTGGCTTTAGCTCATTTGTACCAGAACTAGGGGGAGGGTATAGCTCGGTGGTCAAGTGCATGCTTAGCATGCATGAGGTCCTGGGTTCAATCCCCTGTATAATCAATCAAATTACTCCCCCCCAAAAAAGAAAAGAATAAAAAAACAAAACTAAGAAACTATTTTGTACAATTTGATAATGTAGTAATTCTAAACTAAGCATGGTCTCTAGAATAGAGCAGATTTTTACATTAACAAATATGCAAAGAATGCATTAGCCATGGCACACAAAGGTCTCTGTAAAAAGACTGACTTTACTTAATTTATAAACTTATTTTGAAGGCAGAACAAAGATGTTTTTAGTACATAGAATTGTTTACGGTAATTTTTGAAGAAAAACAGATCACTGTACGTTCCAGGGAATGGGGAAAACGATAGAAACTGCTTTACATACCCTTCAGCATTTTGGGGCATTAACTTTATACTTAAATAAAATTATGGTTCTAGTTGTAAAACTGGCATATTAAGTACTTTTTATAGATGGGAAATTTTTCTCTAAATTATTTGAGTCTGAAACAGGGAAAGAAATGAATGAGGACTAGAAATTCACCTACTTACTAATTTTTAAATGTTAGGGCTTTAACGGCTTGTGTTTAGTGACAGTATGCTGTATGTTTACATGACAGTAGTTATTCCACAAGCATTGAGTGCATATTAAGTGACAAGTAGTAGGCAAACATGGTGTTTATTTTCTTATAAATAAGTAAGATACAAATTGTGCTTTTCCTCAGGGACTTGTATTCTAATGGGAGAAGAAAAAGCTTGTCTAATATGGTAATGACTAGAAACAATAATCATTTTGGGCTATTGCTTATGAACATTTTAATACATTTCAATGTGTTTTATATAATTTTAATGAGTTTTCTCTTCAGAATGCCTACTATGGCCCTAAACCTGTGCTCTCTAGTATATATGTCTACATAGCCACTAAGTAGAAGTGATTAATTTCCCACTTTTTACTATTTTAACATCATTATTAGAAAAATTTAATTACATTTGTGGCTCACATTACATTTCTATTTGACAGTGCTGGTTTGGGCTATAAACTCAAACGTAATACTAGTTGACTAATGAAAAGTATAGACATTTGTATCTATCAAGTAAAATTACTATTGGAGTCACATCACAGTATTCTATAGAGAAGTGTGCACATTCCAACTCGTTTTAAATTGAGGGCTCATTCAGAAGTTGGAAAAATAGGAACAACAATTCTTTTCTGGTCAAGAATCTTAAGATCATGAAAACTGATGTAGTTCCATGCGTGGAAATAAATAGCTGAGAGAACAGGGGAAGGAAGTTCTGAAGATTTGGAGGCAGTCTTTAAATGTGTTGATTCAGAGAGGATACCAGATTTCTACAAGCTCCCCACATCCTTAGATGTTTTAGATAGCTTGTATTGCTCTTGCTCGGTGATTGGTGTTTTGAGTGCCTGATAGGAATAGCTATTTGAATTAAATGATATGGTTCAGTTTTTGTAGACTTAAAAATCTGTTCAAGTTATTTTGTTAGCCGAATTAATGGTTTTTCTTTAATGATTGCATAATTCAAATGCCAGAGTTAATCATTATTTAAGAAATGGATATATAACTTCTGAAAACGAAACCTAATTTTACTTTTAAATTAGCAAATGTGTGATAAAGATGTACATAGTTAAGAGGAACGTTGTTTAGTAGTATTTGTTGTGCTATCATTAGGCTGTTGAGTTCCTTGAAATCTCCTTTGTTAGTATGTGTACACCAAATATTTAAAAGGATTGTCTATAACAGCTCCTTTTTTAAAAACATCTTTATTGAATTTAAATTCACATACCGTAAAATTCATCCATTTGGAGTGGGTGTATTTATAGAATTGTACAACCATTATCACAATTTAAGTTTATAATAATTTCATCATCCCAAAAAGAAACCTTGTGCCCATTAGCAGTTCACTGGATTTTTCTCCCCTCTAAATCCTGGACAACCATTCTCTGTCCCTTTGGATTTGCCTATTCTGAACATTGCACATAAAATGTAATTATGCAATATATGGCATTTCACTTAGCATGTTTCCAAGATTCACCCATAGTGTAACATATATCAGTATTTCATTCCTTTTTATTGCTGAGTAGCATTCCAGTCATCATGTGGCTATACCTCATTTTATTTGTCCATTTATCAGTTTATGGACATCTAGGTTGTTTCCGCTTGGTTTTGCTATTGTGAATAATACCGATGTGAACATTTGTGTTTGGTGTGAATGTAAGTTTTTGTTTCCCTTTGTACCTGGGAGTGGAATTGCTAAATTATATGATAAACATAGACCTCAGTCATATTGGATAGCTTTTAAAAGACATTTTGAGAAACTGCCAAATTGTTTTCCAAAGTATTCATACCATTTTACCTTCCCACAAACAATGTAAAATTATTCTACCTTCTCCACATGTTTGCCAACACTTACTGTCCTTTTTTAAAATTATGACTATCCCATTGGGCCCCTCTCTCCCTGTTTGGAGGTGGCCCGCACTCTGTCTATGGAGCGTGTACCTACTTTTAATCTGAGCACCCAACCCCCACACCTCATGGCTTTTCTTTTGCCTTTTGATGTATCTCTCTGAATAAATCTACCTTCACTCAAAAAAAAAAAAAATTATGACTATCCCAGTGAGTATACAGTAGTATCTCATTGTGGTTTTGATTTGCATTTCCATAATGATTAATGATATTGAACATCTTTTCATGAGTCTATTGGCCGTTTGTGTATGCTTAACTTTTGAACAATGCAAAGTTTAGGAACCCCACCCACACACAGTAGAAAATCTACTTGTAAGTCTGCAGCTGGCCTGCCCTCCATATACATGGTTCTGCATCTGTGGATTCAACCAACTGTAGCTCCTGCAGTACTGTAGTATGTATTTATTGAAAAAAAAATTAAGTTATAAGAGATATTTATGTCTTGTGGATAACAGTCCTTATCAGGTAAATACTTTGCGGGTATTTTCTTTCATTCTGTTGCTCTTTTTTTTTTTCACATTCTTGATACTGTCATTTATAGCACATGCATCCAATTTATTAACATTTTTCTTTTGTCACTTGTGTTTTGGTACCATATCTAAGAAAGCATTGCGTGATCCAAAGCCATGAATATTTATTCCTGTTTTCTTCTAGTTTTTTTATTTTTCAGTAGTTTTAGCTCTTAGGTTTAGGTCTATGATCCATTTTCAGTTAGTTTTTGTTTGTGGTGTTAAAGAGGAGAATTGACTTCATTTTTTACATGTGGATATATGGTTGTGCCAGCATTGTTTGTTGAAAAGATTATTCTTCCCCCAGTTGAATTGTTTTGACACTCTTGTTTCAATTGACCATAAATATAAGTGTTTATTTCTGAACTCTTTCTTCTAGTCCATGGTCTGTATGTCTTTATGCCAGTACCACGTAGTCTTGATAACTTTAGTTTTGGAAGTTTTAAATTTAGAAAGTATGAGTCTTCCCAAGTTTGTTCTTTTTCAGGATTGTTTTGGTTATTCTGGGTCCCTTGCATTTCTGTATGAGTTTTAGGATCAACTGGTCAGTTTCTGCTAAAAAAAAAAAAAAAAGCTGGGGTTTAACAGGGATTATGTGAATCTGTAGGTCAATTTGGGGAATTGATCTTTACAATATTAATTCTTCTGTAATATTTGTTTTTATTTGTTTAGCCATCTGAAGGAAAGTGGTCTTTTTAAGGTTGATATGATGTGTTTGAATACCTGTGCAATGTTAATGTTCTTATTTCACAGTGCTGTATGATTTCTTATGGGCTGGTAAGAGCTGGACATGTAAGGAAGAGTAGACACCACCTTTTGAAATGCCAAGGGTATTTTAAAATACAGATTGGTTTTTTTTTTTCATCTTTGTAGCAAATTCATGATGGTGGGGTACCCTCAATAAATTTTAAAATGTCAAATTGTGTTCAGCATATTAAATATATTTAAATATAATGTAATTACTCTGGAAATGAAGCCTCAGTTCTTTATCAGTACTATTTTTCAGCATTACTGAATGCTAGTATTTTTCAGTTTTTATTAAGCCAGCTCTCTTTTAAATGTAACTGGATGTCCCAAATAACAGTCAGCCTGAAGATTTTTTAAATTCTCTACATAAATTTTCTTATGTTGACAGTATTAAATTCATATATAATTAATATGGGTAGGAAAACAGCTAAAATGCCGGACTGAGTTAATGACATTTTCTGTAATAGTGAAATGCCATTCCTTTCAGTGCAGCAGAAATTAAGGATTTAAACCACTTTCTAACATTGTACTGGAATTTTGGGTTAATTTGTTCACACTTGGTAATCTTTCCTAATAACAAATGGGCATTTGACGTGTTCCATTTTTTTCTTTGTTGAGGGAGCTGTTTTCCCTTACATCTAAGTTTTTACTTCACTTTTCCTGTTCTGGGATCCTCTTTTTGTGGGTATTTGCTGAAGTTAAACCATTACCACTTTATTGCCTTAGACAAGTGATTTCCAAATTTTGAGCTGTGGCACCTAGAACTAGCTGGACATCTATTAATAAAGCTTCTTCAAAGCAAAGAAAATAGTTATCCTAATCTTAGACAGGAGACAGGTGGTACTGGGGCAGTTAAGGGACAGGGAAGAAACGGCCTCACTAGCCTATAGGACCCAAAGATGAAATATAAGAACAGATTGTTGGTAATGTATTAGCAGGTAGAAAGCAGGCTTGGAGGTGTTTTCCTTGCATCTGTTAGGGCTTTTATTAGATTAGGAGATTTAAAGTTTAAGAGTAATAATACAGCTATAGCTAGTTCACAAAGTGTATGTGGAAAATTAATTACTAAAGAATAAAGGACCAGAATAATTCATTCATTTGAAACTGACTGATACACCCATTTTCAGTGACTTAGAAATTACCCAAGCTTCTTGTTAATGCAAACTGACCTTGCCTCTAGCTATCAAGGTTGAAGCCAGCAGCAGAGAGTAAAGATTGTCAGTGAGGACATCAGAAAGGGGAGACTGCAGCCAGGAATGGGCAGAAGGAGAAAACATACAAAGAAATAGAAAAAGAGGAAAGGGTTAAAAACAACTGCAGGGAGAAGGAAAGAACAAGTATAGATATAATCATTGAAATAGTATCAATTATCACATTATCAGTGTTTGAATCTATAGTTGGGACTACAATGGAACCTTTTAAAGAACGGAGTTTAACCGTGGAAGGGAGGTGAGCAAGAAAGGAGGGAATTTTAAAGAGAGGGTTAAATCACTTTATAAATTTAAGATCAACATTAACAATACACAGTTGTTGTTTCACTTTTCAACATAGTAATACTAATATTTGAGTTGTATTACTATGGGGCACTATTCTAAGTGCTTTACATGTATTGATTCCTTGAATCCTCACCACAACTTTATAAGCAGATACTATTTCTCCCGTTTTACAGATGCGGAAACTGAGCCACAAAGAGAATAGGTAATTTGCTTAGGCTAGTCAGATAACAGAGCCAGGATTCCACAGAGGCAGTCTGACTACTGTGCTACAGCTGGATTCATCACCTCTACCTTCCCCTCTACATCATTTGTATGGTATATTTCTGTAGAAATTTGTCTTGTTTTGAGAATGTAATATACCCTTGAAATAGTTGTATGTCTACTAGAGTGGCAAACTCTACACGCTATTTAAAAATCTGTTTTTCTTTCCTTTAGTTATAGTAACTTGAGAAAATTTATTAAACTAAGTACCAGAACACAAAAGATGGATAGTGCATGGCCCTGTCCCCAGTGCACTGAATCTCAGTTTGTAATTGTTGGTCATTCAAAGCAATTGAGTATCTACTCCAGTATTGGTGTGTGTTCTTTGACTTTGAACCAAGTTTGCTAATCAATGTTTGTTGCCTTCAAAAATATGCTCACCTTTAAAAGCCACAGACCAACTAGTAATATTGTCATTACTTAAACCTTTTGGAATTTTTTGTTTTTAATAAGCCACACAACAAAATCAGCTTTGCGTACAAAAAGTAGTACCTAGTTTGATTACCTTAGTCATCCTTAAAATTAAAGCCTCACATGAATATTCACAAAATATTTATCTAAAAAGGTGTTTTGTTTTGTTTTGTTTTTACAGCCCTGATGGAGTAAAATGTTTGCAGGCAGTAGAGGAGGAAATGTGAATGGAGTTAGTGGATTTCACCAGGAACTTTGGAAGAGTGTTGGGTATTAGTGTTGCACTGGAGGAGGGTGAGAATTGAGCCCTATTTAGAGGGAAAACAGAAAGACTTCTGTGAGGAGTATGGGTAAATAAACCAGGATTCTACAGTGAAGATCACTGCTTAGCTCCTTGAATACTTATTTTTTTAATTATTTGTATAATTTTAGAAT
This sequence comes from Camelus dromedarius, assembly GCF_036321535.1. Classification (NCBI taxonomy): domain Eukaryota; kingdom Metazoa; phylum Chordata; class Mammalia; order Artiodactyla; family Camelidae; genus Camelus; species Camelus dromedarius. The sequence goes on from NC_087439.1 coordinate 17,873,748, forward strand.
CATTCACTAGTATGCATATTTTGTTTCCACTGAGACTGTCTTCTGAGGAGAAGAGTTATGTCCTTTGGAAGTACTTCTTGATATTGAGGTTTACAAAAAGTCTGAAAAGGATGGACCTGTGACTGGGAATCCTAAACGATTTTACAAAGAAAAACACATTGGAGACTTTAAGAAGTGCCTTTTAGGCAAGTAAGAGAAATTCTGGATCATCTGGCAGTTAGGAAGGCAGTTTAAGTATTAATATTAAGTTCAGTCTAATCTGACTTGAGCCTGTATTGCTTCCCTTTGACAAATAGTTCCACCATTTGCAGGTTGGGTTAGCCATTCCCCCCTTAGACATGGAGATAATAAATGAGAGATTGTGGGAAACTAAAGAGTATCTTCATTTTATTTATGTTTTTGCATTTCTTACCTTGGTATTGGCTGTTAGATTTTTATTGTAACATTTGGAATACTTTGAGCTTAATATTGGTGCATTTACATTAATATATGAATTATCTGCATGTCATTCATTCAGGAAGTATTTTGAACAGCAGCCGCACAATGCTAGATAATGGGACCACAAATTAGTCTGTGTCCAAGCTGCTTCTAGACTGGCAGGGCAGACAAAATGAGTAAACCAGAAGTTAGAATACAGTGTAAGTGCAGCAATAGAGGGATGCACTGTTTCCTGTTGAATAAAGAGTGATTCGCTCTGACTCAGGAGGACCTTGGGAGGATGTGAATCTTTTGAGTTAAGCTTTTAAATAGAAAAGGAATTAGTCAAACAAAGTAGACAGCAGTGGTAAGACATTTTCAGTATGTGGGAAAAATGACAGATAGAACCAGATAGAAGATAATTGTCCACTCTCAGTTATCTTATACTTTCTACACCTCAGGAACCCCCCTGCACTGCATGGCTGCTGTGTAACTGGTATTTCAAGAATAGTAATTAATTTTGGTATTCCTTAATTAAGTCTGTTGTAAAGAATAATAGTTTATTCTATATCTATGAAAACTAAGAGTAAGTTGCTTTTTTGAGCATTCTCAATTTTTTTTAAACCTTTTCCTTGTTGTAATTTTAACTTTGAAAGATCAAAAATAAGTTGAAATTCCAAAGTGGAATTATTTGGTCCTTTTAAGGTAACATTTCTGGTTGTTTGGAGCCAAACTCACTTAATTTTAGGTCTGCTTTGAAGATTTATACACCAGGAAGAGAACTTTGTGAAGTTACTTTTACTCTAGTTACTCATCTGCAAATGAAGTTGGACTAGAGAAGGCCCCTTTCAGATCCAAAATCCATTGATTAATTTTTTTTGTCTCATCAGTGATATTTATAAGTTGTTTTAAAAGCTAAGAAAGGGTCCACCTTCCCTGTGTCAGAAATTTTCTCGCTATGGAGGGTACATCTCAAGCGGTAGAGCACGTACTTAGCATGTACGAAGTCTTGGTCAATCCCAGTACCTCCTCTAAAAATTAATTACTTTCTCCTCCCAAAACAATTAAAATATACAATAATAAATAAATAAAATATATTTTTTTAATTTTCTCCTTACGTTAACTACCCAAGTCATGTAGTGTAATTTATGTCCCCCTCTCTCTCCTTCCCTCTTCCTTTTAGCGTTGTTTCTGTACAGTGATTGATAAACCCCTCAGATGCAGTTAGACTCAGATGTTCGTCTCTTGAAAAATAATGTACCTGAATCTTGACACTTAGAAACTGTCTTTTCATGACAGATATCTTGTATATAATCTTAGAATGTTATGTGAGTTTACAGTGTACCAGTTTTCTGAGTCAGCAGTTATTTGGCTTATTACTAACTCTGGGGGTAAATATTTGCTCAAAATTGGTGTTTCTCTTAGTATCTTATAGTGCTTTTTTTTCTATTTCTATCCCAAGAACATAACTTACTAAAGCTAAAAAAATTAATTTCTTCATCTCCATTTGGCAGGGTTTCTACTCTTGCATTGTCTTACATGTTTATTCCCTGGTTTTTAAGTTATTTTTAATATTGCTGTGTTGAGGTAGTAGATATTAGGTAGCAGTTTCATGTGAGAATCGTCTTACTTTGCCTTGTAGATTCTTTTTCTGTCTCTTAAGCAAGATTATATAGCTCTTAGCCACACAATGAATCATTGATTAAAAGAACCCTAGTAAGTAGTGACGGCCCCAAAAAAGGGAAAATCTGTGTATACTTTACCCACTTTTCTATTTTCTTTCCTTTTCTTTTTTCTTTTCTTGGTTTGGCTTCATTATTTAGCTTGAGTTTTTACCTCCACAATGTTCATTAATATTATTTAAATTTTCCTTTAGCTAAAGGGTAAGTCTTTTTCCTTTTAGTATTCTACTTGTTGTAAGACAAGTAAAAACACTTTATAAACTGGGGTAACTAGTTCTATTTAATGAATAGCTTTTTAAAAATTTACATCAGTCTTCTCATAGCCCAACTTCAATACATACTACTAATGTTGCATTCCTTTCTTGCACACCCCCTCCCTTTAGAAAATAGAAGGTGTTTCCGAAGTGTATTTGTTTTTAAATCACCAAATTTTATCTTTTCTGCAGATAATATCACCTACTGCATTATTTTTGGCTGCAAAAGTAGAAGAACAGGCTCGAAAACTTGAACATGTTATCAAAGTAGCACATGCGTGTCTTCATCCCTTAGAGCCACTGCTGGATACTAAATGTGATGTATGTAAAACTGGGTGTTTTGGATTTTCTTTGTAAATCTGAAACTTTTTCATTATTTAGACCTAATAAAAAATATAATTCAATTAGTGTTGCCTTCCAATCTGCTTATTTCTATTACTGCTTAGGAATGTAATACCAGGAAGTGATCTGGCAGCAACATATTTCATGTAATGTTCATGAATTTCAGTGTCATTCTTAGTCATGTAAGGCTTTGATTCAAAGGTACTTTTTTAAGTGTATATAAATGAGTTGCTCTATCAGGAACTTTTAACTTGTGAATGACTACCAGATTCTGTTACTTCCACTTGATTTGGGTCAAGTTTAAGGTCCAGATTAAATATATCTGATTTTATTAATGACAAAGTTTATCCTGGATGTCGGCTTTAAGTAAAGGACTAAAATATTAATGTAGCCATTCAGTAATAGAGAATGTGTGATTACTTAAAGATAATTTCTGTCATTTCTGTTAACTTTACAAATTTAGAATTATTTCTTGTGAGTACTTCAGGTACTGTGCCAATAGAAAAATCTTACGTTTTAAAGATCAGCTCAATGACCTTCTCAAAATGTCACAAGTAAAATTAAGGTACTTTCACTGCGAGTTTAGCAATATGTCCTTACATAGATGAATATTTATATATAAGAAATTATTTTCTTATCACCTTAGTCATTTTTCATGATCTAAGACTGAAATGACAGAAAGTTTTTCATACCTTTATTCTCCAAGTAGTTGCATTTGGGGAATGACTTACTGAAATTGAGGGAGAAGATCCTCTATTTTTGTCCCCAACAGTGTATGGTACATTGTTTTGGTATTTTACTTCTAAAATTTTTTTCTTTTAATATGAAAATTTGAGAGTTTGTTTTTATTTTATTTTGTCTTTTTCTAAAGAGAGAAAGTTAATTCTAAAAATAACTCACTGACTTACTATGATGGTCAAGGAATTACCACATGAAATATCCTAGAGTGAGTTAGTTGATAAGCCTTTTCTTTAAAGGTCAGTTTGAATTTGACATTCTTACTTGGGTTGGTGCTTCCTGTCCTTAGTGTGTCTTGAAGTGCCAATGCCTAGGTAAAGTTTTACTTTATAGGCTGGAGATCTCTTTTTTCATTTAAACTACCCCCTTTCATATTATCATTATCTTTAGGTTTTTTTTTGTCTTTTGCTTTGTTTATGTTTCCTGTATTAGAAGTAATTCTGTTTAGACTTGTCACAGAAAACAGGTTTTCTCTATCACCCTCAATTTATTTTCTTCCTATTTCCAAATTGATTTGTTTGTAATCAGTCTATAATTCTTATGAGATTTAACAATCCCATAGTCTAGTGTTATATTTACCAAGCATTTTAATATTATTATTTTTACCTGGCAGGCTTACCTTCAACAGACTCAAGAACTGGTTTTACTTGAAACCATAATGCTACAAACCCTAGGTACGTATGTCAGTATTTTTGTGGGTGTTCTTCAGTGTAATATTCTAAATAAAGGAAAAGATTTCTGGAATAATTTTTATCATTGAAAAAAGTTTCATTTGAAAATAAGATTTGGGGCCAGAAGAGTACTGCTTGATTACAAGGAAGTCGTTTTTAAAAATTTAATGTCATTTAGCATAATTTAATTGAATGATAAACATAGCCTTCAGTGTGATATCTTATGTTTTCAGATATTTGACACTATGCTTCATTCTGGATTCATAATATGATCCTTTAGGGCTACTGCATATTATTTTAATGTTTATAAACATAACATGGCAGTCCTGCTGTACTAGAGCTTATAATCAGTATTAATGAATTTATCACATCATTTTTAATGTAACATAGTTATTTAAGTGTTCTTAATCCTTTTCTAAAAATTACATTGTCTGCAAGATTTGTGCAACTTAAGTAGTCTGTAAAAATTATTTATTGTAATCTTATGAGGAGATTAGGCCTAAAAAGAAGGTTTTGACTATATAAAGTCATATATTACTTCTAGAAGGACCTAGGAAGGTGCTGGGGGGGAGAACGTAGGCTTTATGGAGATCTGCACTTAAATCTATAGACCTCTGGCTTGCTTTGTAAACTTCGTCAAAGTTCCTTTACCTTTTGTACCTCCATTCTGTATGTGCAAGGTGGAACAGTAATGCCCACCTGAACATTAAGAATTTGAAGATGAAAGATAATGTTTTTAAAAAATCACGACATAGTGTGTTTTATAAATAATCATTATTTATTATGTAGTTATTTTTATCTTATTTATGCATCATTCCCAAGTGTTGAATAGAAGTCTAATAATCATAGCTTCCCATCATGACAGATTCTTCTTATGACAAAAGTAGCTTGTATGAAACACACATAACTTGTTGAAAGTTTTTATAATATAAAAACAAAAGTGAGAATCTTACTCTCTCCAAATCCAGTGATTTAGCATGTTACTGTTGTTTTTAAATTAGTTATTTTATTACATAAAATCATTGAATCATATTCATATTGTTGACAGATTCTTAAATACGAAGAATGGATAGCATTATTTTAAGGGAGAACATTAGAATTTATAAGATAAAATTCTATGGCTTTCAGTAAAGTGTGATTTTACAGCTTTAGTAACAGTAGAAATATGATTAGACCATACAATAACTTTATAAATCCAGATTTATTAGGATGTTACTCATTTACTACTTCTGGAGGTACTGTATAATGACCTCCACTTTTTTATTTAAAAAAAAAAAAAAGGAAAAACCCTCCTCTACCTAAGGGGTTGATTGGACATTAAAAGCTTTTCAACATTTCATCTTTGGTTTTAGAAACAATGATTTGATCTTGAGACCTAGAAGGTTTGCTTGCTTAACAATTTTATTTTTATTAGTAATGAAATGTAGTTACAAGCTAAATGGTTGAATCCCTTTGATCTAAGGCACACTGAAAAAATAAAAGGGCCATATCATTTAAATGGTCATTTTTTCCCTTGTGACCCAAAACTTACATTTATGAAAAATGTTCTTTTTACATCTGAAAGAAAGAGTAGGAATATGTTACATAGTTGGAATCCACTCCTTAAACTGTGGAACACGCTTAATAATTGTATTTGTCATGATTTTAGGCTGTTTTTAACTTGAAGATAATCTCAAACTAATTGTAATTATGAATTTTGAATAAATACTAACCTATGAATAACTTCAGTCTTTGTAATTGGAACATTATTTTTGAGAAGATACTGTTTCTCATCATTGAAGGTATAATGAGTGTGTCAGTGATGAGAAACTAACTTGTCTTTGGATTTTCTTAATGATGAAAAAATATACATTTATGGTTGTGTGATGAGTGGCATTTTTCAGACAAATATTGTAGTGGTGATTGGGAAAAAAGTGCTTTTCATTTCAGGTTTTGAGATCACCATTGAACACCCACACACAGATGTGGTGAAATGTACCCAGTTAGTAAGAGGTAAGTGATCTTTGAAACTTTTAAATTAAGTATTAATACTTTTTAATGTCTGTAATGATTTGAGTGCTATTTTGTTCTTCTGTCCTTTTCTTGAGTTTTATTAAAATGGGGGAAATGTCATTTGAAACATTATTTTTCAGTGTTCTGCTTATTCATCAACTTCTATTTGTGGTCCTTCCTGGTGAATTAGCTTCCTTTAAATTTAAGTGAGCGTCTCATTTCACTAAAAATTGGAGGGCTTCCAAATATTTAGATTCTTTCTACCTTCCCATTGGGCTGTGCCTATCCCATTTCAGTTTGTATTTAAGATGTAACTATTTAACATATAGGTGCGTAAGATAGTATTAATTTCCAATTTATGTCAAACTTGCATTGACTTGTTGAAAAGTGATTATAGTTTGAGTTTGGAGGCCAATTTCAAACTTTCAAATAAAAAATGGCTTTCTTGGCGGATTTGTCATCTATGGGAATGTTTTGCCCATGTTCATTTGAATAAAATTGATTTAATACATTTTAAAAATCTTTATCATTATTAAAAATGATTTCCTTTTTATGTGTAGTGAGTAAATTATTATATAGCATGATACGTAACAGCATGTGATGTACCTGTTAAACCTTTTATAAACAGGAATACAAAGTTTTTGTATTGTTTGCTTTACTCCTTATAAAGCATGTTGGTATATGTTGTTCTGCTCTTGTTAATACATCCTATGTCTTCATATCTCTAGAAATATTTTTCACACAGATGCATGCAGTACTGTTATTTCTACTTGCCTGTTTACCATTTAAAGTGTTGTGTACTAATAGCAACCACTTGGAACTTTTAGTGTGCCTTTTTCTGTTACTTCTTTTTGAAAATGAAATTTTGCAGTTTCTTTTACCATCAGGCTTTAGGTTTATTCTAAACAAATTGGGTAAGACTTTTGAAGGCCTTGTTTTTCAGTGTTTTCCTAAATGTTCTCATATTTTATATATTCCAAATTGAATTCATTTTATACCTAGGTAGGATTTCATTATGTAATGGCTACATTAAAAAAAAAAAGACGTGTTATCTGGTACCACAGTTGTCATTGTTAAAAACTGGAGTTATAAAAATCCCGTTTATATATCTTTTAATTCTAATAGTACATGTTACCATTTGTAAACTAGAACATATTTAATTATGGTTCCTATTCTTCATAGTTATATTTTTATAACACTTTCTCATCCTCAGTATTAAAGTGTAGTATAGAGTTGTATAGAGAAATAGTGTATAGAAAAACTGAATGTTGAATTAAGAAAAAAAAAGCTTTAGAGAAGTTTTGTTTTCCTGAAGACTTTCAAGGGTAAGCTCTTTTGTCTGAATAATGGAGAGCCATATATTTGCCTTAAGCTGAGCTTGGTAAAGAAAGATACTGAAGGAAGATATTAATATAGGTGAAAATATATGTATGTACATACTTAGTAGGAAATGAAACTGAATTTTTAGCTTAGTATTATTGTGACATTTGAGTCAGCGTCTCTTAAGTGCTTTCTAAAGAAGCTAGAGACATAAAGCCCATTTATTTGCAAAATTGAGTAGTAAAGTTCAAACATGTATAAAAACTAAATTTGACATATATCCAAAGTAAAATATTTAACTGTGATTTTTTTATTATTAATGTTTAAAATGTGACTGATTCTTAAATTTTAGTACAAATCCCATGTATGTTTAACTTCATTTTGTCTGACTAACATTTCAAGTAACTGTAATTTACATCTCACTCCATTTTAAAATGTTCTTTCATGTTTGATATATTTTTTCTTTTGCCCTAAAACCACTTTCAGCTAACAGCAGAACATTTTCCCTACATTCCTCTCTGTTGCAGTGACTTTTAATAGGATACTGAAAGTTCATATATTCTGAGGTGAAAACTGCAATGGCTTGACACAACATTGTAAAATGATTATAAATCAATAAAAAATGTTAAAAAAAAAAAAAAGAAAGAAAGAAAGAAAGAAAACTGCAATGGCAATTGAAAATTATTTTTACTTCCTTCTCTGAATATTTTGATTATTTTGATTCTTTTGTGGGATGGGGGTGGGGTAAATGTGTGTTTTTTTCTAAGTCCTCCCTCCCCCCCACCCCACCCCACCCATCCCTACCCCAACCCCCGGAGATGAGAAAGTTATTATGCTACTTTGCTGCAGAATTGGCTAATGTCATTTTACAGGGACCTTTCATTTCTGTGATTTCTCCTTCCCTCCCCACCAGGAAAGAATGCCATACTTAAGTCACACTGCCTCCAAGACATCTGATGCTTTGACACTCTTCCTTAGCACAACTCTGCTAAACCCAAATCCCTTTTGTAAACCTTTATGTTGATGATCCACATGGGGCAGCGGGGGAATAACAGGTGCCACGAATGAAAATAGGAGGGGGGCAAGGAATGTTGAGACCTGTTAGAGAGGGATGAGTTGAGGTGAACTGATCCTAGGTGAGCAGAGGGGAAAGATACATCAGTGATGATGAATATACCTGGAAAAGGGGGGGGGGGGGCAGAGGCACCCTGTTGGGAAGAATAAGAAGTAGAATAAGGGAGCGGGGGACTGTTTTCAATTTCAGTGTCTTAAGAAGCTAGTTAAAAATTGCTTTTCTACTGGGGACCAGTATTGAATCATCCTGATTCCTTCTAGACTTGTATCTTTTCTAAAGTTGTCATTAATTGGATTATATAATTAAAAATGATACAGTGGCATTTTCTATGTCTACATCCTTATGATGTTTCTGGGTTATTCTTTTGATGCTTAGTAGCGTGATGAAAAACTCAGTTTGTGCTCTGAGTTTCAGGGGTGGGGGTTTGTTTTGTTTTGTTTTCTTTTGTTTCTTTTGGTGAAAGTACTTAAGCCAACTTAAATATGATGACAATCAGGATTAAGTCTGGCAGGCAACTCTTTGTATTTTGTGTTAGACTTCAAAATCTTTTCTTCTTCTTCTTCTTTTTTTTTTTTTTAAATCCAGGAGAATGCTTTATTGCAACTTTTAGCTGACTAGATGCTTAACTTAGTAACAAGTTTAGCCCTTGTAACTGGCTAGCTAAAAGCAAATCGGCTTGTTTCTCAGATCTTTGGGGGATAGCAAGAAACATTTGAGTGAATGTTGTTGAAGATTTTCAGTAGTATAGAAAATGATGGCGCTCTTGTGATATTTGTAAGTAGTAAGTAAAATTTACTTTTTGTGTCCAAATCTTTGAAGTTTTTGTTGTGTTGAGAACTTTTCAATGGTAGCACGTTAAAGCTGACAGTACTGTTTTCGTTTTTTTTCTTTTCTTACAGCAAGCAAGGATTTGGCACAGACATCCTATTTCATGGCTACCAACAGGTTGTTATCCTGACCCTCTTTGTTGCACTGTTGTAGCACACTATAGCTTCCTTTAATGCAGGGCCCCCTCAATGTGTCTCTTACCCTTGTTGCAACAGGAGACTGGACCATCTCCTGTGGTGGTACCTTCCTGTCTGCTTTGCGGTGTATTGTACAAGGGACTTTTGGCACAGAGGGGTTAAATGCACAATGTGAAGTGTAGTGGTGCTTTCTGATGACATATTCTCGATTTGTGAGTGCATAAGTCTAAAATTGGTAGCCTGAATAGCAGCTAAAGATTACAAAGAGCTAAACTTAACGTAGAAATTCGAGCAACTTGGTAAGTATAAAGCTATTTTTAGTTTACAATTATAGTTAAATGACAATTTTTAAAAATTTCACGTTGATCCAATCTTAACTTTAAAATAATCATTAAAGTATATTTAGTAAATAAAATTTATATGACTGGGGTATTTTTTTTTCCAGATAATACCCACCAGTAGTAAATTAGTAGTAGTCAAGTCCTATCAGTGCCTTGATTTGCATAAGTGTAATTTTTGCTTTAAAAAAACTTACTTCCTCTTCAGCTTGTATAAAAAAAAAGTATGGCATGGGTTTGTGGTTGATCAGTAAACATTTACATCGATTCTGAAGCTGAACTGGAAGAATAGTTTTTTAAAAGCCTTTCATATCTAATACATAATTTTGTTCTGGATTGATGACATTACTGATTTAAATTTGTTTTTTAAATGGGTCATTGTGGAGGAGTGGACCAAACTAGCTTTATGTAGTCCTTAATTTCTTGTGACACTGTTAAGTTTTATTTGAAAGGTTAGATTGGCAAAAACAAGTATATTTTCTTAGATACGTGTTGTTGGGATTTAACCTCTATCCCTAGAAATTCTGAACAACAAGGCAAAAAAATCCCTTAAATTTAAAACTTTGGTTAGAAAGGGCTAGCTGTGACATGTTACATGCCCAGTTTTTGGCGTGTCATGAAAGGAGAGAGATACTGTTTTTGTAGTATTTAGCAACATTGGGCCTTGAAGCTGTTCAGCAAAAGGTAAGTTTTCTCTGTGGCTTTAATGAGAAGATAGGTTTACATAGATAAGTATTAAATTCTCTTCAACTTACTTGAGAATTAATTATGTTAAGCTACATTAAATGGTAGAATCCCTGATTTTAATGTGATGTTGAAATTACTTTGTCAGTTTTAAGTCTTCTGCTTTTTCTTTGCTTTTTTGCCATATTGTTACAAAACAAACAAAAATATCAAAAAAAAGTTTAAAGCATTATACTTGTATATAGTAATTATTGGAAATGTAATAAAGAAGTAAAAAATACTTCGAATTTAGGTGTAAAAGCAAAATTTAGAAATATTAATATATTAGTATTAATAAAATAATATACTCTGAGGAGTAAGCGTGAAAATGTTTATAATATATATAGATTTTTTAGTATTCAAATTTTTATGAATAGTCATAAAAAGTGTTAAAATGTTAGCTTTTAATTTAATAAAGTTTTGTACTCTAGATTTGAAGAAGAAAACCTTTGTAATTCTGTTTTTGCTGTAATCTTATTGGTAAATGTTTTTCTTTGTTTTACATGTTTGAATTTCTATGACTCTTCATTTTCAAACCTGCTCCACAACAGTCTGCATCTTACAACCTTCTGTCTTCAGTACAAACCAACAGTGATAGCATGTGTATGCATTCATTTGGCTTGCAAATGGTCCAATTGGGAGATTCCTGTGTCAACTGATGGAAAACATTGGTGGGAATATGTGGATCCTACAGTTACTCTGGAATTACTAGATGGTAAGTAGAGAAAAATAAATCTTTTTTAACATTGAATTTTTTTCTTTTTATTATACATTTAAAATTTTCTCTTATTCTGTATAGGTTTGAAAAAATTGGGCATATACTCTTGCCCAATTGAATAGTTACCAGTTCTGGCCCATCCAGCATCCTCCTTCCCCCTGTAGTTATTTTGATGCTATTAACAGTTTGGGAATAGACTTTAAAAGTATAATTACATGATTAAATGAACAGGATGAAAATAAGGATTCATTAGCCTAAAAAAAAATAGTATATTAACTACCACTGAATATTTAAAGCACTTTCAAGATTTTTCAAAGAAATATGATTTATAATGCTGCAGGTAGATAGTACAAGAATACCTAATTTAAAGTACACTAATTTTGTTGAGTTTAATTTGTATACACACAAAGTCAGGTATTACTGTTAAAGATGTGACCAGTGAGCTATAGGTATTTTCATGGTAATATTCCTTTCTCTGTTGTTCCAGTGATGGTGAAGTGTGTCATTGTTGCCTTGCATTAATAAGTTATGGATTGACCTGGAAAAATTGTTGCTATAAGCTCTGTAAATTACAAACCTGGAACTGGGGGAGGGCATCTCCTGATAAGAAATTTTTGTGTTTGAGAAATAAGAAAAGCTGGCCAGTGGTACAAGATTCTTGGGGGTTAAGACATTTTAACCAGGTAGCATTTCATACACACACACACACACACACTCTTAAACTGGTATATTAGATTTTCAGCTTATTCTTTTTGTGGGCTTTCCCCAACTTCCTTTACAAAATAGAAGCTAATGAGAAAATTGGATTTACAGGACATCTGTTACATAAAGTGAGAGAGTTTTATGGCTTTATTCCATTAATATCTTAGATGCTTCTTTAAGATAGAAATTTCTTTAAGGGTCTGCAGCCTTTTCTGTGAAGAGCCAAACAGTAACTATTATAGAGTTTGTGGGCTGTTCTGTCTATGCAACTAGACAACTGTGCCACCATAGCTGGAAAGCAGCCATGGGCAACTTGTAAATGAATGGTTGTGTTCCAGGATAACTTTATTTATAAAAACAGGATGCAGGACGTAGTTGGCTTACTGGTGATAGTTTGCCTACCCTTGTGGTAAAATATTCTTTTTTGTCAGATCTCTTGATTTTCTAGGCCTTTTTCTTCCCTGAAAAATTTCTCCTGGAGTATATATCTCATGCTGTATTACTGCCACATGATTATCCTCTTTTTCTTACCAGAGGTTTTTTAAAGTTTATCCAGAGTACACGGAGATCTTCAGTGAGTTGAAATAACATCTTCTAAAAACAGTGGAGGCTTTTTTTTCCATATATGATTTGAAACGAGGTTAACTATGCCGCCATCTTACTTTAGCAGTTGATAAGATATAGTAGTCATCATTTTAATAAAAATAATTTGTGTGTATGCTAAAATGAAGCTCACAAAAATCAAGTAATCTACCTTTTATCCTGTTCTTCAGTTGTAGGTAAAGTGTTTTTTGTGTGTGTTTTGGGATTTTTTTGACAGAACAATATCCCTTTGCTTCTATTCTGAAAAGGATTAAGTTCATTATTCTTTTGGAGAACCACTGAATAGGAGTCTTGGACAGTTAACACACTGAAAATTTCCACATATTATATAGCAGCTTTTTCTCTGTTTTGATAAAAAAAAAATGAAGTAACAAAATTTAAGATTTTAAGAATATCTGAATTATATCATGGTATCTGAAGCATCAGTGTTTACTGAAATAATTTATTTAATGACTGAGCCAAAAAACAACATTGGCTTATACTTGACTTATCTGCAAGGGGAGTTTGTGGGTTTCAGTTTGTTTTTATGATTAGTAACAAACCCTGGTGTTTTTTGTATTTCGAATTTTTTCTGTATATTAGCTTTGAGGGAGAAGAGCCTCTATTTTAAGCATCATATTGTGATTTTTGTGCATGTAGCTAATTACTTAAACTAGCAGTAATTATTTAATAGATTATTTTGTTTCTCCGCTATAATTCTTAATAGAAGATACTTTAAAAAAGAAAACCAAAGCTTATTTACATTTTGTGCCTGCTGCTGTACCAGGTTTTAAACCAGAAATTTATGTGCATTTAATCTTTGATAACCAAGCTGTTGAAGAAATTGAGTCAAAATAATTTGTTAATTTTGGACCCAAAGGCATTATGTATCTGCTGGATTTACTAGTATCCAAGTAGAAAAGTGGTCTTTTTTTCAAATGAAGAAAAAATAGTACAGGCATAATAGTACAGGCATTAGATTTTTTCATCCAAACTGGATCAAAAAGCTCTTGAGACATTAGCAGTAATTAGTTGTCACTGCTTGTGAGCATATAACGGTGCCAGGTTTTTGCATATTCTTTGCTTCTTTGAGACAAATTCTATATTGTTTTAATTTTCATTACCAATCTTAACATTTGCCTAGAATAGTTTATAGAAAAGCTTACTGTTTACACTGAAAATGGTAAATAAATCTGTGTAGTCTCTACTGAAAAATTATTATTGGCCTTAATATTTTATGATATTGTAATTCATTTAACTAATACTACTAATATTTGTCTTGGAAGTAGCCAGTAACTTTATTAGTGACACTATTTTGGAGTAGAAAACTATAATTCATCATAACTACACTACTTTGGAAAAGTGGCTCATCTCATTGTAATTCTAAATTTAAGGGAAAAAATTGTGAAAATATGACTAAGGTGGTTTACTGATACATTAATGGTATTGACTGCTGGGAAGTTATATGAGTATAGGTAGAGAAATTTTTTCATTTAACTTTGACATGGTTTTAAATGTAAAGAAACTGCAAGATAGTACAGTTTCTGTGCTGTTACACCCTGCACCCAGGTTCTCTAATGTTAACATCTTTCATTATAATACATGATTCTCAAAACCAAGAAGTTAATAGCATTGGCTTAATACTATTAACTGCAGATTTTATTTAGATTTCCCCAGTGTTTCTTTTCTAGGATCCTATGATCTGTTTGGTTAGCATGCCCCTTTAATCTCTTCCAATCTGATAGTTTTTTAATCTTTCCTTTTCTTTCATGTCCTTGACATTTTGAAGAATAATAGTCAGTTATTTTATAGAATGTTCCTCAATTGAAGTTTGTCTGATATTCTCCCATTATTAGATTGAAGTTACGCTTTTTTGGCAAGAATACCACAGAAATGGGTTGTGCTCAGTGCATCTTATCAAGGGTATCATGTTGATATGTTTTTTGCTGGCAAATATGATCATTATCACTTGGTTAAGGCCCTAAAGTTACTGCTTTTCTCTTTGTAATTAATAAATATCTTGTGGAAGGTATCTTGGGATTATACAAATAACCTCTTTTTCCTTAAACTTTTGCCCACTAATTTTAAAGAATCTATTCGTAGATCTTGCCTGCAGCAGTATCACTGTATTGTTTGCCTAATGGAGATTTTCTATTTGGGGGGAATTCTTTTTTAATGCCACTAAGTTTTCCAGAGATTTTTAAGTAAGCATGTAAAATTAGGGGGATGTAGAAAAGAGTGGGGTTTTTGTTTTGTTTGTTTTTTAAGATTTGTCTTTGAAAATAACAATTGTGTCTAATTCTGTATATGCTAATGGTTGAATCAGGAGGGTGATAGTGAAGAGATGAACTCTTGAGCTTTCTTTTTAATATTGCCCACTTGAGAATTCTAAATCTAAAACCACTTTCTAAATTTTCAATTTAAATTTTATTTTTAGAGCTAACACATGAGTTTCTGCAAATATTGGAGAAAACACCTAGTAGGTTGAAGAGGATTCGAAACTGGAGGGTAAGAGAATCGGCAAGGTTTACTAGAGTATCAATTTATCACTTATCTAACAACTGTATAGCTTATCAGTTTGAATTTTTGTGGTTAAGTATTTTTTCCAGTATTCCTAAATAATCACAGCCTATCGTAAGCTACATATACTCATAATGTAGTCAGCCACTGTGTCCAATAGACTTTTCTATAAATACTTTCTAAATTTCTTGTTTAATTCTCATAGTGATTACAATGGAAATATTCTCCTCATTTCACAAACAGGAAAATTAAAGCTAGACAAGTTAAATTCCATTCTCAAATTCTGGGCTAGGATTTAACCTGTGTCTAATTCTAAAACCAGTGCTTTCAACTATTAATAGCCTTTTTATGTCTCTAAACAAGATATTTATTTACTGGCAACATAAAGTCAACCCCCAGGTGATTTTATTTCCATATATTTAATATAGAATTTTTATAAGCAAAGAAATTTCTATTAAATTCCTTTGCTGTCATTGCTTCTTCTGTGTTTTATTTAAATAGGCTACTCAGGCGGCTAAGAAACCAAAAGTAGATGGACAAGTATCAGAAACGCCACTTCTTGGTTCATCTTTGGTCCAGAATTCCATTTTAGTAGATAGTGTTACTGGTGTGCCTACAAACCCAAGTTTTCAGAAACCGTCTACATCAGCATTCCCTGCACCAGTACCTCTAAATTCAGGAAATATTTCTGTTCAAGACAGCCATACATCTGATAATTTGTCAGTGCTAGCAACAGGAATGCCAAGTACCTCATATGGTTTGTCATCACACCAAGAATGGCCTCAACATCAAGAGTCGGCAAGGACAGAACAGATATATTCCCAGAAACAGGAGACGTCTTTGTCTAGTAGCCAATACAACATCAACTTCCAGCAGGGACCTTCTGTATCACTGCATTCAGGATTACATCACAGACCTGACAAAATTTCTGATCATTCTTCTGTTAAGCAAGATTATACTCATAAAGCAGGCAGCAGTAAACACCATGGGCCAATTTCTGCTACTCCTGGAGTAATTCCTCAGAAAATGTCTTTAGATAAATATAGAGAAAAGCGTAAGCTAGAAACCCTTGATCTGGATGTGAGGGATCATTACATAGCTGCCCAGGTAGAACAGCAGCACAAACATGTACAGTCCCAGGCAGCCAGCAGCAGTTCTGTAACTTCTCCCATTAAAATGAAAATTCCCATTACAAATGCTGAAAAACCTGAAAGATACATGGCAGATAAGAAGGAAAAGAGTGGATCACTGAAATTGCGGATTCCAATACCCCCCACTGATAAAAGTGTCAGTAAAGAAGAACTGAAAATGAAGATAAAAGTTTCTTCCTCAGAAAGACACAGCTCTTCTGATGAAGGCAGTGGGAAGAGCAAGCACTCAAGCCCACATGTTAGCAGGGACCATAAGGAGAAGCACAAGGAGCATCCCTCAAACCGCCACCACCCCGGCAGTCACAAGCATTCCCACTCGTACAGTGGCAGCAGCAGTGGGGGCAGTAAACACAGTGCTGATGGAATACCACCCACTGTGCTGAGGAGTCCTGTTGGCCTGAGCAGTGATGGCATTTCCTCTAGTTCCAGCTCTTCAAGGAAGAAGCTGCATATCAATGATGCATCTCACAACCATCACTCCAAAATGAGCAAAAGTTCCAAAAGTTCAGGTAGTTCATCTAGTTCTTCCTCCTCTGTTAAGCAGTATATATCCTCTCACAACTCTGTTTTTAACCATCCCTTACCCCCTCCTCCCCCTGTCACATACCAGGTGGGCTACGGACATCTCAGCACCCTCGTGAAACTGGACAAGAAGCCAGTGGAGACCAACGGTCCTGATGTCAATCACGAGTACAGTACAAACAGCCAGCATATGGACTACAAAGACACATTCGACATGCTGGACTCGCTGTTAAGTGCCCAAGGAATGAACATGTAATCATTTGTTTAGGTCAATTTTTCCTTTACTTTTTTAATTTAAAAATTGTTAGAATGGAAAACTTCCTCCTGATCTAGCAGTGGTTAACACCTGCTGTTGCTGCCACTGCTTCAATATTTGTAAGTGCTGCTTTATTCTTCATTCTGAAAAGAAGAGATTATAGTAAACAAGTCTTTATCTCCACATATGATAGTGTTATAAATACTGTAACAGCATGGAAGGTGCAAAACTCAGTATTTCTGCAATTGCAGCTAAGAACATTAGGATGAATGGCTGGCTGCTTCTAGGAATATAAGATGCCTCAAGCATTTGTTATTTATAATTTGAATACTGTAGCTATTTTTTGTTGCTTGGCTTTTGAATGAGTGTAAATTGTTTTCTTTTGTGTATTTATACTTGTATGTATGATTTGCATGTTTCAATGATAAAGGGATAAAACAGTATACTGACAACTGTTTACAAGAAAGTGGAGAAAAATGTACATACATTTTTGTATGTTTAGATATTACCATAAATACTCAGGATTGGAGCTGCTTGTAAGTATAACAATATACAGAATAACTTTATTTTATCTTGTCAGAGTCCATCACTAATCTAAAATAAAGGTGGCACTTTTTCATGTTAACCTTAAACTCTAGGCCTTACTGGAAGCCACTGAAGGGGGACACTTCACTACCAGATGGGTATGCAGTGCCACAGATGGTCATTTACACTGTGAGGCACTGATTCTGCCTTCAGAGGTTCTGACCAGATTGGCTGCTGAAATAGCCCCTAATTTTCTGAAGGCTTGAAGAGGAAAAAATAAAGTTTACATACTCTAGATGTGAAGTGCATTTAAATGTTTGTTGGCTTGTTGCAGTACTATAAACACGGAGCTGTTAATAATGGTTATGTAGATGACTGTGATTTGAAAACTAAATTCACAAAAACTTACATTAGTGAAGAATTAGTAAGTTTTTTTCTTAAAT
The DNA here is from genome assembly GCF_036321535.1 of Camelus dromedarius. NCBI lineage: Eukaryota > Metazoa > Chordata > Mammalia > Artiodactyla > Camelidae > Camelus > Camelus dromedarius. The sequence continues at coordinate 17,891,684 of NC_087439.1, forward strand.
AAAAAACTTTAACACTACATATTTCAACAGTAAACAGGAATCGCTTTTCCTTTAGCATTCAGAATAACACCACGTTCTTAAACATACTCCTCCCCTGAAGTGTGTTTGTGTGTGATGCCATATTTCTTTTTCAGGTAAACACAGTCTTCCTTATAAAAATGAAATTAAACCTATTGCTATCTCAGTTCTTTTATATTCTAATAATAAATAAAACAAAAAGATGACTGACTGTGCACTGTACCTGTATTTATAGCTTATAGTTGTTATCAGGAAGCTCTGAGGAAAAAAAAAAAAAGTCAGCCTCCAGGTAAACAGCTAGTGGAGGTTTTACATTTGTTTGCACATCTCAGTATATTCCTGTTGAGGTCAAGTTTGCACAGTCTTCTGACTTCTGAACAAACAACAGACTTAAACTTGTTTAAAATTTGTCTTAAATGCCAGTAATATGGCTCTGGTTTATCAGCTAATCTTCAATTCTGTGGTAAATCTTTGAGATGGGTTGGATTCAGCTTCTTTTGAACTGAAAACTGTCTTAATTTTTCCTCTATGTATATGAATTATTTTTGTTACAAAGCCACTGATATGTGCACAATTGTAATTTTACTCAAGTATGTTGCAGTTGTAAATACTAGAGTTTAACCTTGTGCTCTACTTTTATTTAGCAATTACCTGATTTGCCAGTAGCTTTATAATTTTTTTAAGATAATTGTTCATTATTTTGTCAATGTTATTTGAATTTAGGATACTAGGAGCCTCTTTCTAGGGACTTTGCCTAGCTAGCATGTCCTAACTTTGTTCTTGTCTTGCATAACTTTAGTAATCTTTGTCATTTCATGTAACTTTATTGCTCTGTATGGCATATTATTGTATCCATAAACATGGTAATTTTGATACAGTTATACTTTTACAGTGGTACATAATCCAAGGACTAGTATAGAATTAAGATGAGTGCAAGATGAGGGAGGGAAGGGTTTTGTTCTTGGTGATTTAGATGTGAAACCTCTAAGGAGCTATCATGTGAAACGACATAAAGTTGTCGTGCTACTGTATGATTGGGGGTGATGATACCAGGAATTTTAATAAGATTTTGTAAAGAATATCCAGAAAAGTAGTGAACTTATTTTCAGTATGACATAGAAAACAATGTGAATATTTAAGGTCTGTGACTATACCTAAACTTCACTAAGAATTTGCAGAATTGTTTTGAGATGTGAGAATAAAGGTAATTTTGTTGAATCTTTATTGGTGCTAATGATGGACAGTTAAAAAGGTAGCTAGTGTATATTGTTATGGGTCAGTACTTATTAGTACTTCCAAAATTGAATTTGAAATGCTGTGTATTCACTTTTCACTCTGTAAATGTAATTCTTTACAATGACTTTATTTATTAAAGGGCAGCCAGTTATAATTTTTACAGGATTGTGTGAGCTATTCAAACTCTTTAACCTCTGAACAGGTTATTAGCTTCTAAAACCACAATGGGGATAAATATGGAAATCCTTTTAAGTTTCATTTCCATTAAATGAGAACCCTTATAGTTCATTGCAATGAATTTACTTTAACCATCTCATTTGCATAAAGTAGTTCATCAGCCTGGTCCTGATAGGCTCAACCAAAGAAAAAGACTCCAATGAATGGACATTATTACTGAGTCTTCTTGTAAGTAGCCATAAATAAACCAAAATAGTATCAAATTTAGGTGTGAAATTCCACATGTGCAAGTACTGTTAAGGTGATACATTTTTGATGAGATTTTTAAAAATATTTGAACTATTAAAAAACATTATCTTTAAACATCCTATAAAAGAGTGATTCATTTTTTAGTTGTGTTTTCCCTAGATCATAGATGTGTTACCTTTACACAGAAGCACATTACATAGAAAGACTGTACTTCTACCTCTTTCAAGTAATTTTCTGATATTGAGCTGTGCCCCTAAATATTTGCCTTAGCTATTTTAAAATACAGTACTTTCAGAACCAAAGCAAAGGAGTGTTTTTTTTTTTTTTCACAGAAACATTCTCAGAGGCCTGCTTTACCAAAAAAACTGGTGGTGGTATCCTTGCGTGGTAAGACCGTGCAAAGTGTCCTAGTTCCTGTTTCTTGTTTTACCTAAGGTTCATTTTTTTGTTTGTTTTTGCAGATAATTAAATACTGAAACATCTTGTAGTCACCCCTCAGTTTGTCTTTGAAAACCATTACATGGGCATCTTGACCTTCCTCTGTGTATGCAGCTTCATTCTGGCTAGAGTTCTTAAAGAGTACAAGAAAATTTCTGCCATGATACGTGGTTTCATGCAGAACGTCATGAGGGGTGCTTACATTACTTTGTACCAACGGATTATGAGTATGTAGGATACCTTGCTTTTCTGACCTATCTCTCGTCTTTGAACTAAAGAAATGGCTAGCTGAGGGCTACTTCAGATAACCAAATTTAAAGTGTTTTTGTTAGTTACCAAATGTCTTGCCTTAAAAGCATTTTTAAGCACATTTTTTGGTTATATTTGAGAATTTAAATTACTGGTTTTTATTCCTTAACCAGTCTTAGAAACAAACTACTGCTTACATATGCATCACTGTTATGTACTCTGAGTACCCTTGGTTATTAGATATGTTAGGGTTTTGCATATACTATGGAGATAAGTAAAGATTTTTTAAAAACATGGTTATATCTCTAAAGAAAGACACTTCTACTGTCAAGATATCTCACCATTCCCATATTTTATCTGAACAAAAAAACAGTTGTTTCTCACCTGCTGTGCTTAAATAGCTAGGTGATTTTTAAGATGTCTTTGCTGAGGAAAATTTGAGAGCTTTTGTTATAAAGAATTCTTGATTCAACAGTCTCAGCTTTCTTGGGAGGCAGTAGGATTCACTAACTACATTTATCCAGATGAAAGATAAACAAATCGCACACATGGGGAAGACTTGGTGGCACATGCTAATCTTGTGTGCCCATTTGGTTATATAGACTGACATAGGGATTTTAGCATTGGAAAAGCAGCTCATTCTGTCCCTGCCCTCCTAGGGTGCCAAGATATGGTACCAATGTGTTAATTTGAGAATTCACAGCTATATTAATAATCTGAAATGTGATTGCTATAAATTGGCACATATGTAAGCCAAATAATCAGTAATTTGTGTTACAAGAGAAGTTTGCCTCTGAACCATCTGTCTTTACTATAGAGATGATCTTGCCAGTGGGTCTGAAGTGCTCTCAAGTTTCTGGCACTGTGCATCCATTTCTTTATTCCACAGTGTCAATTTGGGCACAGCCAGCTTTTGTTTCTGTGACCTCTCTTTTTCTGTTAATTTGCTAGTATGTTTTCTGCCTGAAATCTCTTAATTTAAGGTAGCTTGATAAGCAAGACACATTTGAAGGCTGTCTGACTAGGAGTAGTTTTGATCTCAGAAACATGACTTAACCTGTTCGCTGTGATCCATTAATCTCAAAAGTGAATTCTGAGGGCTAATTTCCTTTATTTCCAAGTTTGGGGAAGAAGCCTCACTTAAAACCTGTTTAGTAGTTGGTTTAACTTCATTTGCCTGTTGTTAAGTAAAGAGTACATTCTTTTTTAAGCTGTTTTCCAGCAGCTTCACTTAGTTTAAAAACTTCACATGTGCTCATTTATTATCAGCAGTAATTGGGATTTTGTTTTCTGAATGTACTCAAAACCCCCAAGGACTTTTGAATAGGATGTTTGCTGATAGAAAATCCAAAACAGGAAGATGTGTATATGGTATGATTCAATTAGACATTGAATTTCAGCTGAGTATCTATTATAAGGAATTATTAATAAAGTTTGTTTATTGACAACATAAATCCAAGGCTCTTAACATGTCTTGTTAATGTGAATCAAATAACTTTCAGTCCCTGGGAGATGTGGGAAATAAGGTCTTTAATATAAAAGTTACTTTTTATTTGGATGACTCCATTTTTTTTATGGCCACTGGGATCAGATTGTCCATTTTTCAGTCTCAACACCATCACTTAGTAGCTGTCTTTGGGGAAATCGCGTGACTTTGTGCCTGGATTTCCTAATCTATACAATGTCAGTAATAGTACCTGTTTGTTCAGTTGTGGGGCTTAAGGCATGGGTGATGGAGGAGGGCCAAATAGGATAGGTGGCATTGAAGAGAATCCTAATAGAAATACATTTGGGATATTGGAGAGAGTGATGAAGCCCAATCCAGGTACAGTAAACTTGAGTGTGTGGAACATTGCTTGCCTCCTGTTTCCAGAGTTTAAGTTCTTCATTCTGATTCATACTTTGGGATTTTCTTGTGTACATTATTGCATCACCTCCACAAAAAGCACTGAGTAACTGGAATTGTCTGGAAGAGGGATTATCCATGAAAAATTTTAATCATAAACTGCTTAATATTGCTTCTCTCTCCTACCCCTTCTTCCCTCCGTCACCAATTTTCTTGCAACTCCCACTTGAAAGGAAATGGAAGCCTTGCAATGGCTTTCATAAACTAGAACTAGGATAGAAGAGCTACTTCCTCCAATATGCATTTTAAGCCTAAATGTAAAGTAAATGCTTTGAAATCACCATAAAAGATTTGTCTTCATTTTGTGTTAACACCAGTAAGGGCTTTTTTTTTTTTTTAAAGCACATAATAAACTTGAGTTTTACTTAGGAACATTACCAAGTCGATTTCCATTTAACCAAAGTTAGTGATTCCATTTAGTAATTCATCCTACTCCATTGTTTCTTCCCTCTTTTTCTTCCCTGCTGTTACAATATAGTGGAAAAAATTGTACATTTTTGTTTTAACTCTAGTATGACCTGCCTGTTCCCTCCTAACACCACCTCCCAAAGCAATATAGGCTTCACCAAATGAGGGTTTTTCATCATATTGCCATAAAATTAACAGGCTTATTGAGACCTTACAAATGTCCAGGCACACACCCAAGATCAGTTTTCTTTAGTCTTTCAGGTCATAATGCGTAGGAGCAATTGCTTTAGAGGCGACTTCAGACATGGTTTTTCACAAGGATGAAAAGGCATGGCAGCAGGAAAAGTACGGCAGCTTTTCCTCGGGACTGCTTGCCCTTTCAGCTTTTCACATAGCCATACGCAAACACTCTTGTTAACTTCGTTCATCGTCATTGAAGACACAGACTGCTCACCCCTAGTGCTTTAGAGTTGAATCACCTGGAAAGCTTTTTCAAAATGCAAGTTGCTGTATTGCATAGCTGCTCTAAACGGAATACTTGTCAGTGCAAGTCTGAGGAATAAAGATGGCCTGGTAGGTGATGGAGGCTTTCGATGCTCATTGAGCAGATTTAGTGGGTTTTTATCTTGGAGCTACTCATTCCACCACGGCCGGGACTGCTGTCGTGGTCAAGCAGGAGAGGGTGGAGCAAGTGAATGGAATGCTGTACACTCCCCAGCCCTATACTGTAGAGCTCGCTCGCTCGCTCGCTCTTTCCCACTGTGGCAGCTCCCCTAATTCAGCCTCTGAGAAATGGCCACAGTGTAAAGGCTAAAGTAGGTTAACGTTAGAGAGATGCTATTGAGTTGGAACTTGTAGGATTTTACTTGGGAAGTTAAATTTCCTTTGGTTGACTGTGAGGCCCTTTCAGTATGTATTGAAGTGCACTTCTGAATGTGATTGAAAACTGGGGCAGTGTTCATGGTGAGAAGGGAGGTAGTCATAGAAGGGAAGGCAATGTTGCTACTAAGTGAAAAATGAAAAGATTTTGACACCATTAAAGTAATCAAAATCACTAACTGGACCAGTGAATTTATCAGCATCATTGGAGTTTTGTTTGCTCTGAGTAAACCTTAATGTTGTAACCAATTACATTTATTAACTACAAATCTGAGAGGCAGCAGGGAAAGGGCACTGAAATCAGACATCTGGATGGCAATCCTAACTCCCCACTACCAGTTGGAGTGACCTTAAGAAAGTTACTTAGCCCTGAGCCCTATTGTTCATTAAGTGAAACTACTACCAACCCAAATAACAGCCAGAATTGAATTAAATGATGTACCTTTATTAGTTGAGTGAATGCTATCCCTCCCAGCCCCCACCGTTCTACACTCAGTCTTCTTTCAGGACCTATACCTCCTAAAGGAAGATACAAAAGGAGCAAACACGTGGCAACTGATAGGAACGTAATTCCAATCTTCATGTCTTAAAACAGTGAAAGACAAAACAACAGAAAGCTTTTAGAACCAACACTTGCCTATTAAAAATGTACAACTTTTGAAGGTTCTGCTAAATATTCCAAGATAAAGTTCAGTATTCTATATCAATAGAAGAGGGGTAGGTTTGTTAACACCAACTTCATGTGTCCATTACTGTGATCTGTATACATAGCGTAAACTGTCTTAGTCCCTGCCCTTTCCCCATCGGGTTTGAGAGGTTTGAATGTAAAGTTAATTGCTCCAGAATCAGACATAATGATTCAGATTTTAAAGAATGCTGAAATCGCTACTAAAATTTTAAAATTAAGCCCTACTTAAAGTGCTCATGTACAAGTAAGTAAAATAAGGGGACACATCCCTTAAGTTCTCATCGAATATGAGGGGAAAACTATCCTAGCTGGAGAGAGAGCAGGAAGGAATTCCCACAAAGACCCTTCTAAATGTGACCAAAGTAACATCTACCTCAGCCGGACTGCATTTCGCATTTATTTCAGAAGCTTCTGGAGGAGCAGCTTGGTTTTGACAAAGCCTGACAACCAGTGTTAGAAAACACCTAAAATTAGTTTGTAGTCCCATCTTCAAATGATAGCAGCCAGTGAAAAGAATCTAGATTTAGCTTAAAGATACATATATAGGTATCAATGAAATTTAGTAGGTGAGTGGAGGCACAGCAACGGAAACCTTATCAAAAAAATACTTCGTCCACCAACTTAAAGTAAGGCCTAGTGATAATTCTGACAACTTGTCCATGTTCATTATTGTGAGGTTTTCCGGTATTCTGGGAGTGAAAGTGGGAGGTGACCTCAGCAGGAGGAGGAGTCCTTCCTTCAGGGGAAGTCAGCAAAGTGCCCTGGAAAGGTTTATATGCTGACCTGCTCTCCCCTTCTCAGATCGAGCTTTTACCCCACCAGCTGGCTGCGGTTTATGACCTGATTCACTCTGCAAATAAGTGAAGACCTCCAGTCACACTATAAACTACAAGGAAAGCAGCCTGAGGTGTAAGGAGCCACCTGCAATCGCCCAACTTCTTGTGGGTGGAGACTTCTAAGGAGTTAGGGGAGCCCCTGATAATGAAAGGCCAAGACCCTTAGCTCTCTTCCTGTTAACTTGGAGGTTCCTGTGATCTGCAACGTTTAGACTGCTGCCTACGTAAACAGTCTAGCATTGTTCTACTCCCTTTAACTTTCCACCCTCCTCCACTCGCCTTTGCAAGAATTTAAGCGTTTTTTACCCACTAAACAAGAAAATACAATTTTGTTCTTGTTTCTATAATTTTAAACTGATGACTTTAAAATTGGCAGGCCAAAAATAAAAGGAAATAATCATATAAAGCAATAGAGATCATAGTTCCTAAATAGTCAAAACTGTAAATACTGGAATAGTTTTTTGTTGTTGTCGTTACTGTTTTAAGAAGAGTTTCTCATATTGTACATGGGTAATTGTGCCTGAAGCGCAAGGAGGCTATCTGTAACTAAAACCTTTCTGTTAGCGACACTGCACGATCTGGTTAAATTGGGTTACATCAGTTTTCCAGTAGGGAGACAAGGGCCCTTAACCATCATTTCCACCATGAAGCAGTACTGGAGTATCCGTAATGCAGCTGGAAAGAGTTTTGATGTCTGTTCAGTGACTTGTCTTCAAAAAGGAGTGCTGCAGGAGCTGCACAGCAGAAGGTCGTGCATGCTGGTCCCTAAGAAGGAAAAACATGTTAGAAGCAACACCCAATAAGCTGCCTGTCAGCGAGATCTACTTGACTCAGAATGCCTACTTTAACAACGGAAGTACAACCTCTGCCAGTCAAACAGACTTGCGTTTTTAGCTGTGTGATCTTAGGTGAGTGACTCCAGCTCCTTCCTCGTCAGTAAAATGGGGGTAACAATAACACGTAACTTACTGAGGGAATTTTAACAACGTATAATACAGCTTTTTAAACAGGGTCACATAGTAAAAATTCAAAAATTAGTACCCATTATGATTCAAAACCAGTCCCTACTTTTCCATTGTACTTCTTTCTGCTCAATTGTTTGGGGCATAATTTAGACACAGTAAAATTCACACTTTTTGATGTACGGTTTAATGCACTTTTAATTAGCATGAAATTTACTTTTAAAATTTAGAGGCAATTGTATCCAGGATTGAAAAGCCTTTTAGAGGTAGACATTTAAATATGCTTTGGTGATTAATAACCCCATTTGGGGCACTCTTGAATGAGCATAAATGAAAAGGAGACAGTTATTCAATTAGCACCATTGTGGCTTAGTTTTTTTTTTTTACCCTCTCAAGAAATCAAAAAGGTTTTGCCAATGAATTAGTCAATGAACTAATGAACCAGTCAATAGTTATCTGCAGTGACCTATTCCAAAGGCATTCTTTTATTGGCTATCTTGATAATTTTGGAAGCAAATAACCACCAAGAACAGACCAGGTGAAAATGGAAATAAAAATAAAATACTTTAAAAAGAAAGGGACCGTAAATCATTTCAAAATTAAAAACCTCTCCCCTTCTGGAGGCTCTTTCTCCTACCTTCAAAACATGCATAAATCTCTTCTCTCTTCAAAAATCTTTAAATGGCTACCATTTCTACTGCCATCCTATTCTATTCCTGCCAAATTTCTATAACTTGGCCAAACCCAGTGACTTTTTTTCAACATTCATTATCCTAAATCCTTAACATTTGGCCTGCACCTCGATACAGAAATTGCCCTTTTAAAACTAACCATGACCTTCTCCTTACCAAATGTAATGAGCTCATTCTCCTTGTCATCTCTGTAGCATTTGAAGTATTCACTACCCACTTCTTTCTGAAACAATCTCTGCTTAGTCTTAGGAGAAACTGTTCTCTGTGTTCTCTCACCTTGGGGCAACTCCCCTCCCTTCCTTTCTTCCAGTTGTGTACTAGACTGAATTCTACGCATATTTTGCTGTCTTCTCCCATGAGCATTTTCAAAAACATTTTCCTCATTTTTTCATGGTTATAGCTACCAGCCTTATGATTTTCAAATATACACCTCCAATCTTAATTGCTTCCCTGAGCTCCAATTCCATAGCTCCAGATGTTTTCTTCAGCTTCCTCCTCTGTTCCTCTTACTATTATTTCTAACATTATCCAGGCTCAAAACCATGAGATCCTGTCTTCCTTCATCACCAAGTACCGATTCATCCTCCTCTGAAATGTTTTCAAGTCCACTCTTACTGCTTTCATCGCCATCAAAGTCCAAGCTCTGGATTCCTGAATGGTCTCCATTCGAGGTCCTTCTGAATCTGCCAGCTGACCTGCCTCCCCACAGACCTCCTCCTTTGCAGTCCCCTGCTCTTCACTGCCTACTGCAACAAAATAAAACTCCTTGGCCTGACTTGCCAGAACTTCTGAAACCTGCCTGTACGGGTATCCCCAGCCATGCTTGCTGCTTCCTTCTTCCCCAAATTCCTTTCTTTTCTATTCAGTCCTTGTTCCTAGTTTATACCTGATCATCTCTATTTCTGAATCTTTAAGAGTGCCTTACTCCTTTATTTATGACTATCCACACCTCCAAGGACTGTTGTCATAGACAACAGGCAAGAGTCTAGAGTCCTTAGGGTGTTTGCCATAGAATTTCAGGAGATAATTGCATGCTTGCCTCTTAAGGTGGATTAGTGTTTTCCCAAAGGGTTATTGACTGTGGAGCCCTAATTATCTACCCTCTGCTCTGCTAAGCAATTTATATATACCATTTCACTTAACCTTCACAACAGTCCTATTAGTTGATTATTAGTGGTGTGAGTTGTGTATTGCTTAGTTTATGAGGCAGTGTTTTAAAAGGAAAGCCATAAAAAAAAATTCTTCCCTTTCTCTTTAAAGATGTGTGTGTGTGAGAGAGAGAGTAATGACAACTTGAAAGAAAATGAGAACAGCAAGTAGTTTCTGTGGCTCAATAATAGATCATTGTTCATTTCAGAACAAAGCAACCACAGTAGTTTTAAGAGCTAAGACCAGTCTCCAACAAAACTAGTGCTGATCTATATGATATTCCTAACACCTTTATATCCCTTTGGTGAGGTTTTTTATGGGGGAGGAAGGGGAAGCCCTGTGCCTGGAGCTCTGTCAGCAGAATTCATGTTGGAATACCCACAGTGTCTCTGCATCTAGGGATGCCCAGAACTGCACCCCTGGAGTATGTGTTGCTGCCCTGGCTTACGTGATCTCCTGAAATCAACCAGCACAGGCTGATAACATATGCTAGGAGAGGGAGACAGAGAGTCTAAAAGAGACACACTCCGGCAGACAGGGAGACCTGTGGAGTCAGATTCGTTGAGAAAGACAGAATGAACTCATTCAGGGAGCTGGAGGTAGCCATATGTATTTGCTGAAAGCTGACACACCATAATTTTTCATCTAGGAATAAAAAAGCATATTTTCTTGAAAGGCAAGAAATTGTTTGGGTTTCAGGCCTTCCTCATCCTGCACATGCAACTAAATGCTGAGTGTCACTAGATGGGTAGATTTTAGGCTGTTCTGCATCATCCTGTAGGCCAGGAGGGTGGGCTCCAGCGCACCTATCCTACCCTTTAGCTCTCCTTCACTGCACACATACACATACACGCACACCTTAACCAGGGCCGTCTCTCCACTTCTATGTTCTATTCTTTGAATTAAGATTTCATATAAGCAGAGAGTGCCTGACTAAGAAAAGTTTGAAAACCACACAGGAGGGTAACCTCTAAGGTCCCTCATTGTTCTAACATTTTACCCAGAATTTTATCCCATATACAAGAAAGCATGAGGACAGGAAGAAAGAAACAGGCAACCTTCTAGCACTTTTCTGCTTCCCCAAACACTACCCACTTTATGCTTGAAATGCTCCAATTAGAGATTTATTCCTTTGGCTCAAAATGTTTCCTCTCACTTTAAATGCAGGTAGTTATAAGGGAACAACACATTCAACCTGTCAGTCGTCTAGCAATCAGATCACATCATTCCCTTGATACGAATGAACTTCTCACATATGTTCCTGAGAGCTGGTTTTAGGAAGAAATGAGAACACTGGTTCCCTGAGAGGGAAGGCAGCTTAGGGAAGGGGACCTAAGCACAGGTGATGTCATTTCACCATGGCTAGTCCGTGGGAAGATTGGAAGTCCCATTGGTAAATAAATAGATCTTTAGCAGCTTTTTGCACACCCATGGATTTGAGGAAGTATTGTCTGAACCTGATGTTTAATTGAGGCATTTCCAGCTTGAAGCATGACCCCCATACCCTGATGCAACAAGGAACACAGTCCAATATGGTTAATTGTTCTTTTCAGCACAAAATCACTCCTTACTTGATTTCATAACCTGAGCAGAGCTTATAATGGGCCATAAATTGCAGGGGAAATGCCAGCTGCTTGGAATCTCTGGGGATTTATCCTCTTCCTCCTGCTTTCAGTTTCTTACCTGGTTAGGCACACACGCACAAAATCTGCTGCATTTTCTGAGAAGTGTTCTGGTAAGGGAGGCATCAGCCCTTGGTGTGCGCCAATGTAAAACATGGCTGCCATCCTATCCATGGAAGCCAGTGGAGGCTTCCCTGTGGCCATCTCAAACACAGTGCAGCCAATGCTCCAGATGTCTGACTTCCGTCCATAGCCAGACTCATTGATGACTTCCGGGGCCATCCAGTATGGAGTCCCATGCATGGACTTAAGCATGTCACTATGGGTGCCATTTAAGCCAGCCCAGGCCAAACGCTTGGCACAGCCAAAGTCAATCAGCTTTATTATTCCAGTTGGCATAAGCATAACATTATTTCCTTTGATATCTCGATGTACCACACAGTTCTTGTGGAGATAAGCAACACCTTGCAGGATTTGTTTCGTGTATTTACAGAACACCATCTCAGGCAATGGCCCAAAACGGTTTATAATACTAGAGATTGAGCCACCAGGAACGAACTCCATGAAAATGCTTACAATGTTCTCCTCCAAGCATGTTCCCAAATAGGCCACGATGTTGACATGTTTCAGTGCTTTGAGCAAATCGACTTCTTCCTGAAGTTTCCGGTATTCTTTTTCAGTAGCTAATTTATCAGAGGTATCCAAAGCCACTTGTTTTACAGCTATTAGCTGTCCTTGGCTAGTAAGACCACAATATACCTAGAAGCAAATCAATACCTTATTATTAAATATAAATGATGAAACTTGTTCACAAAACACCTCGTGTGGCACTTGTCTTTCCCTTCTCCTCCCAGACCCTTGTCTTTCTCTTAGTTGATACATCCCTACTTAAATGCAAAGTCCTTAAGCAACCTGGGTGTTTCAGTGGAGCCAGGGTGTGGATAAGCAGCATAGTGAACATATTTCATAAGGGCTTGGGATCAGGTGTCCAGGGCTGGTTAGCATCCTGGTTTCACCATTCCCCAGCTGTATAACTTTGGGTAAGGTGTATAAACTTTTTGACTTCTTTTTTTCTCATCAGTAAAACTGAGGAAACAGTACTTACCTCACAGGTATCTATGATGAGTACATGAGTTGGTGGTCTTGAAAAGCCCCTCACCAAATAAATAAAATATGGCTATTTCAGTGCTAAAGCTCTAGGAAGAGAGAGGAAGGCAGGTCCTGCGGCAATTCAGCAGTCACCCCTGTCATGCGAGTTCATGTCTTCCCACCTTCTCTCTGATTCCTGAAATGTCCCCACTGGAAACGTAACACATCTTATTCGAGGGGTCAGTTTTTTCTTAACCAATCTGTGTAAGTACTATCTAAAGTGCTAGGACTTTAAATGATCTTTTATGCAATTCACCAAATGTGAGGAATATCTTTTGTTTTGCCACTCAGCAACGATCCTCCCAACTTCTAGCAACATATCTTGAACTGCTGAACAAAGAGACTTCTTTCCCACAGGACTTGGACCTCGAAGAATGAGAGGCTAGAAATACAATGGCCACGGTACCAGCACATGGAGCCTGGGAACGAGAGCCAGAAGGAGAGGTAGAGAGACCAGATCCTGATGACACTGTCTGACCCCTGAAAGCAGCTGTGCCCAGAGCCAGACCTACTCCAGACCCTTCAGTTACATAAAGCAGTGAGCATCCTTTTCCTCAAGCCAGTTTGGGTTGGGTTTCCTGTTACTCCAGCTGAAAGAGTTCTAAGTAAAAGAGTACATGTGGGTGGGGAGGGCATGCAGGAAGATTAGCAAGGAGGGAGGGGTCAAGGAGGAGTGGAGATTTTTTTCTATTTCATCGTGTTTCCCATTTAACTTACTGTGCCGTAGGCTCCCTTCCCAAGGATCTCACCCTTGGTCCACAGGATAGGTTCTTCATACTTTAAACTATTTTCAGAAATTGTCTTCTTTTCATGTGAGTTGAAAAATTTCTCCTCCTTGTCATATATCCCAAACCCATTACTATATCTCTGGAAGAATAAAACAAAAAGAAAAGTCATCATCAAATTCTGAGTCTGTGGGATGGAGAGAAAGGGTGGAGAGTAGAGTTTTCCTTTCTTCTAACTTAGAATCAAGCAGAGTAGGCCAAATATGCACCCCCTAACCAATTACAGAGGAGACCCCTGATCATTAGCCCACCTACAGCTTCCCCAGGACAGCAGCCTCCAATCAAGTTATAACTGAATACTTTTTCCACTAAAAAGCTTCTCTATTCCTCTGCCTGCTTTTGAGTCTCTGCCAAAGGCAAGTGATGGTAGCTGACTCCTTTGCTAGAGTGAGCTCTGGATAAATAGCCTTTGTCTGTTCTTCATTTATTTCCACAACACACACGTACAATCACACACACACGTATATATGTAAGCATATATGCGTACACTTCCATACATGTACACACAAATATACATACACACAGGTGCTCTCTCTTACACACACCTGCACGCGTGCGCACACACACCCCCCCGCATGCATGTGTGCACAGCCCTAACAAGCAAGTCTGGTGGTCAGGACCAGCCGCGATAGATTGAAGATCCCTGGTCCACTAGGCCCTTGCTTCTCTAAGGAGAAGGTGCAGACCAGCTGTATCAGCATCACATGGGAGCTTGTTGGACCTGCAGAATCTCAGGCCCCAGACATACCGAATCGATGTCTACATTTCAACATGATCCCCAGGAGATGTGCTTCCACAGTAAACTTTGAGAGGTCCTGCCCTGAAAGCTGGAAAACGAGTATCTCTTTGTAGAGCTTAGACCATGTTTTCCATCTGGTTGATCAGGACCAAAAATACTATGTTTTGATCTCTATGAGTTCTTTTTTTTTTTTAAGATTAACTATTTCCCTCTCTCAGACTTCAGACAGTACTATAGAGCTACAGTAATCAAGACAGCATGGTATTGGTACAAAAACAGACATATAGATCAATGGAACAGAATAGAGAGCCCAGAAATGAACCCACAAACTTTTGGTCAATTCATCTTCGACAAAGGAGGCAAGAATATACAATGGAATAAAGACAGTCTCTTCAGCAAATGGTGTTGGGAAAACTGGACAGCAGCATGTAAAGCAATGAAACTAGAACACTCCTTTACACCATATACAAAAATAAACTCAAAATGGATCAAAGACTTAAACATAAGAGAAGATACAATAAACCTCCTAGAGGAAAATATAGGCAAAACATTATCTGACATAAATCTCAAAAATGTTCTCCTAGGACAGTCTACCCAAGCAATAGAAATAAAAGCAATAATAAACAAATGGGACCTATGAAACTTACAATCTTCTGCACAGCAAAGGAAACCATAAGTAAAACAAAAAGACAACCTACGGAATGGGAGAAAATTTTTGCAAATGAAACCAACAAAGGCTTGATCTCCAGAATATATAAGCAGCTCATATGACTTAATAAGAAAAAAACAAACAACCCAATCCAGAAATGGGTAGAAGACCTAAATGAGCAATTCTCCAAGGAAGAAATACAGATGATCAATAGGCACATGAAAAAATGCTCAATATCACTAATTACCAGAGAAATGCAAATCAAAACTACAATGAGGTATCACCTCACACCAGTCAGAATCGCCATCATTCAAAAACCCACAAATAACAAATGCTGGAGAGGCTGTGGAGAAAAGGGAACCCTCCTGCACTGCTGGTGGGAACGTAGTTTGGTGCAGCCACTGTGGAAAACAGTATGGAGATTCCTCAAAAGACTAGGAATAGACTTACCATATGACCCAGGAATCCCACTCCTGAGCATATATCCAGAAGGAACCCTACTTCAAAATGACACCTGCACCCCAATGTTCATAGCAGTACTATTTACAATAGCCAAAACATGGATACAAGCCTAAATGTCCATCAACGGATGACTGGATAAAGAAGATGTGGTATATTTATACAATGGAATACTATTCAGCCATAAAAACCAGCAACATAACGCCATTTGCAGCAACATGGATGCTCCTGGAGAATGTCATTCTAAGTGAAGTAACCCAGAAAGAGAAAGAAAAATACCATATGAGATCGCTCATATGTGGAATCTAAAAAAAAAAAAAAAGTATAAATACAAAACAGAAACAGACTGACATAGAATACAAACTTGTGGTTGCCAAGGGGGCGGGGGGTGGGAAGGGATAGACTGGGATTTCAAAATGTAGAATAGATAAACAAGATTATACGGTATAGCACAGGGAAATATAAACAAGATCTTATGGTAGCTCACAGAGGAAAAATGTGACAATGAATATATATATGTTCATGTATAACTGAAAAACTGTGCTCTACACTGGAATTTGACACAACATTGTAAAGTGATTATAAATCAGTAAAAAATGTTTTAAAAAAAAGATTAACTATTTCCTCTATGAGTTCTTAAAAATAAATGATGATGCGGGAGGTATAGCTCAGTGGTAGAGCACATGCTAAGAATGCACAAGGTCCTGAGTTCAATCCCCAGTACCTCCATTAAAAAATTAATAAATACTTTTTAAATTTTAAAAAATAAGTAAACCAAGGAACCCTCCCCCCACACCAGGAAAATACGACGATGGTGATGTAGCGGCATGGTGAAGGTCCTTTACGAATAAGACATCCTACAGGATCACCTGCCTCATGAATGAGCACATGTGCCACCAAAGGGCCCTTTGGGCTCCTCCACCCCAGCCTCTCATGTTTCCATCAAAACTGAAATTTAAGGACTGCTTGGAAATGAAAAAATCACAAAGGTCAGTTTTTGAATCTGCAATTGCAGGGTAGGGTTATGAGCTGATTATATTTACTAGCTTGTTAGCTTTTCTTGAATTTGAAATGGCAGAGTGGTAGACCCATCCCAGATACATCGGCAAGCACACATATACCCCCATCTCCCACCCAAGCCAGGAAGCCTCTCTGAATCACCATCCACCTCCCAGCAGAGACCAAGCTCACCGTGAGGGTAGGGCTGGCCTTTTAGGACAAGGAATATTCCCACTGTGCAGTGACTAAGAGTGTGGGGCTGGAATCAGAATGCCTGTCCCCACTGCTCACTGTGTCACTTTCTACACCTCAGTGTCCTCATCTGCAAAATGGGGACTTGTTATTACCTGTAGTACTTATCTCATAGAGCTGTTATGAATCATATAAAGGAGACAATATGATGCGTCTCACTCGTGTGTTAAGTTCTCAATAAACCTAGCTATGGTATAATTGTTTACCTTGTGTATTCTTCTGATCAGCTATTTAAAAGAATTATTTCTGATCCTGATACAGTATGGTATTACCTGAGTTAATGTTCAATAATGTTTCAGCTAAACCTGCAGTTTCCGTCTTTAGAATCTGAGTAGAACAGGAGGCTAATATACTACAGTGAGAACTCAACAAACAAAACCCAAATACCTGTTGATATTCTCCCCCACCTCCACTCCAGTGCCAAACAAACTTCTAAAAAAAATTTATTCAGGATTGTTGCTTCTGCTTCCTTGAGAGCAATGGCTAAGTCTTGTACCCCACCATGTCTCTAGTTCCTATCCCAATACCAGAAACACAGTAGGCATCAATGACGTTTTTGTGTTAACATAGTGAACAATTTGGGAAACAAATGCTCAAGGGCAGCGAATCTTTGAGAAATGATCATTTCATGTCTTTAGTTTTTTGTAACTAGATTGTGAGCTCCAGGGGGCTGTGCTACCTTCTATCTCACACACCACCTAGAGCCATGTTTTACCCATAATTATCTACCTGTTTAAACAAGTAGTTTTGCTATATTAATGTACTTAAAGTGATTCCATTGTGGCGTCAGGCTAGCTAAATTCTAGAAGTAAGGTGGCACTTCCCACTCCAATGAATCTCTGATTCTAATTATACCAACCTGTATTTTGATGTTTGTTGTCTCTCCGCCTAATTCTTGCATAGTATTTCCTCTCTTACTGAGGACAAGATTTAGGTTTTCGGGATCTGTTTCATCTGCCATTATTTGGCAAGAGTTGTTATCTTTCTCATCAAGAGCCAACAGTTCTGCAGCTAAACAACCTAATAGTTCATCTGTCAATTCTTCATTCTTTACAGAGTCTAGAATCTCTTGGGAAACTGAATCTGCATCATTTAATGTTTTTCCAAATGTCTGATATATAATTGACTTATTAGCTAAATGACCATGATCCAAAGAATGTGCCCAATGTTGATATACTTGGGAAGTTGCACTTTCTTGTTTCTCTTGGAAAGAGAAACTCACAAGTATTTTAGACTTATCTGAAACACTTTCAAACTCTACGTCATTAGTTAAAATTTGGTTGGCATTTATTTTACCAAGAGATGCTGGGTTGTGCTTTTCTTGCAGCATATGGTTGGATCTCTTCTCACTGGGCACCACCCAGCTGTTTTCTGAAAGGACAAGCGGGGTCTGGTGACGGAGCTCTTCAAGATCACGCAGATCTCTGACTCTTGTGGCAAGAACGTGATTGTTGGAAATGTCTCCTTCATCAGCAAACTCTTCCACAGAGAATTCTTCAATAATGGACAGGTCTGAGACAGGAAGGAATTCGTTCTGTTCAGTGGTCTGCTCATGGGTCTGAACCAGGTTCATGGGCTGAACTTCATCTTTGGAGGATAGAAAGTCATTTCCTGAAGGCTTTATCTGCCACTCTGGTTCTGAAATACCATCACCATTTTCAGTGTCTTGTAGGTGGCTACCTACAGCCTTGCAACCCTTTTCTTTAGAAATTAAACTTCTGTGCTTTTGTTTAATGCCAAGCAAAGACTTTGTGGGTTTAATATGTGGTCTTTTCTGAGAAAGTCTTATTCGGCTGCTGCTGCTCCTCTCACTCTGTGCAGACCGACATTTATTAGTGATACATCTGCCCGATGGAGCTGAGTGTATCTCCCGGTAATATTTGTTTTCATGCTGTTCAGCTTCTCGTATGTGACAATAAACAGGAGTCCCAAACATTTCATAGATTCCAGGCCCATTTTCAGTTGAACTGATTTCTTTGAACATGTCACTGTACTTCAGATCTAAGTAATTTAGCCTTGGCTCTGTTGGTTGAGCAGAGAGAGGAACAGAAGTCTTTTTTATTCCTGGATTTTTACAGATGCAAGGGAATGACTGCTTTTTAGGTTTCAGAGCCCAGTAAGTAGACTGCTTCTTTTCTATCTGCGTCATTCTCTTTTGAAACTTAGGTCTGGGGTCCACCAGCCCCAATGCAGGAAAAACTTGAGTTTTTATGCTGGTTTTATGCATGGAAGGCTTCATGGGCCCTTCGATGGAAATCATGAAATTCTGAGGTGTCCTGTTACTGGTCTTGGTCTTTGAATCCAACTTACTTCTATGGGTTTTCGCCTTACGCCTGTCATTTTCTTGGTGTGGGAGTATGTTGAAGCTTCTGTTGTTATGAAGGATTCCCTTTCTTTTTTGGAGGCTTGGTTTGGTTATTGCTGGCTCCTTGGGAATTCCATCTCCAGGGAAAGTGATGTGAATAAGAGGCACCATCCCATTCATTTCTGTTTTGATTGGCTCTGCTGTTGATATTTTTATGTTTGTATCCATGCTGCTCTGATCTTCTGGGAACTTTTCCATAGGGCCATCAGGGACTACACTGGACAAACCTTTAAGAACACTATTCTCTTCTGATATATGGTCTGGCTCGATTGCTTTGCCTTCAGGTGCTGAAGTACTTTTTGAATCAGCTTTATCATTTCTAGTCTCTACACCCTGGCTTAGAGTTATTTCTGAATGCAGGGCTTCTTGGAACTTGATCGGTTTGGTATATCCAACTTCTAAATCTTCTTCATAGTTTCTGGCTACTGAACCCTCTTTCTTTCCTGATGAAAGATACCGAGAGTTCTCTTCTGCTTTTCTCAGTTCATCACCACGGCAGTCAATATCTACTTCCTTATCTGTAGGAAAATTGCCTTCCTTGAAATTCTCAAAGAACACCAAAGACTGTCCTGTTTCAAAGTGAGATATTTCAATGTTGACACATCCTTCTGTCTCCTTGGACTCCCTATTCTCCTCCATCTCTGGGTGTTGTCTCTGATGGTGAGCCTTCCAAAAAGAGCACATGTTTCTAGACCAAAAAGAGCTATCAAAGGACCTGAGAGTCTGATCCACTAACATCTTGAATGGTGCTTCCCTCTGCTTGTTTGATGGTCTAAATTCATCAGGTCGACTAACAGGTTCTGAGAGCTTAGGTATGAAGGATATGAGGCTTGGAATATTTATTTCTGTCTCTTTTTGATCCTTGTGATTTGGGGGGAGTGTAAACAGACCAGATCTCATGGGCAAGAGTGACAGTGGTGGCAGAGGGAACTAAAAGGGAAGAGAGAAAAAGTGAATGAATGCAAAAAGACATATGCATATCATGTTAACTGGTTTAAAGCAATCTGAAGAGATTTTAAGATCTCTTTAGGAAGGCATTTAAAGTACAAAGTTATCCTGGAGATCACAATTTAAAAAACTAAAATCTCATTCCTAGTGTTTTCCTAGGACCAAAGTAAGACAATAGTTTTAAAAACCAATATTAACAAAAATTCATGGATATATATTTAAAATAAAGGCCCTCTAATGTTAACATTAAAAATTTAAGATGAGACATTTTATTTCTATTCTCTTTTCTGTTTACTTTGCATGGAATTGATCTACGATTTTTTAAATCCCCACTTAGAACAGCTTAAAATTGCTATTACATTTACTCTAATGGTGATCAGTAGGTTACAGACTAACTCAGAATTTGTATCTGGAACACAACTACTCCTTCTGGTTTGGCTGAATTGTTTTCATGAGGGTGGCTTAGAAATGCACCACACCATACTGGAGAAAGTTAACACCCTACATGGTTTTTAATTCTCCTCAACCTTCCAGCTATTTTCAAAGTAAGCGAGTTTTTATTATTATCAACCTCTAGAGGTCAGTGTAACTCAGTATATAATATTCAGCTTTTTGGTCAGTTAAGCTATAAACTCTTTAACTTTATACTTTTCATGTGGTCTTTCCCTGTGTATACAGATTTGATACCTAATTATGTCAGAATATTTATAGGCATAGATCACGAGTGGTCATTGAGAGCTATATGTCTAATTTTCATTCTATTGCCACCTATATGTAGGAAGAAAGGAAAAGAAAAGGAAGCTGACACTAGAAACAGGCATTAGAAATAGGTGGGACACATGCTACCTGCTAGTTTTTTTGCCTACATGCCTTTCTTCTCTCTCTGAAAAAATACAGATTCTCCCAGTGCTTAAACACCTCCGTAGTAGAAGTTTGTTTGTTTGTTTTTTTAGGCCAATAAACTCCTTTTCCAACACTAAGCAATACCTATACATTTTCTCAGGCTTATAGGATACAGAAGAGTCAGACAGTTGAGAGAATGGCAAGGATCTTTCCAAATGCTCTACTTACAAATTAGACAACTAGGAAAATCTTTCTACCAGTGGAAAAAGAATTACCTAATTGCTCAATATGTTAAAAGAAGACAAATTAAATATGTGTGAGAGCTACTCACTTCATTATATGGAGAACAGGAAACATCCCAGAAAAAAAATACACGTCAAGTTACAACTTTCCTAGAAATTATTTGCTGCTCTATAAACTATATGTGAGTTGTTGTTCTTCTGAGATATCATTGCCAAGGCTTTTGGCTCTGAGTTCTTTGATAGAATTTGTCTCTAAAAAGATTCTTTGGTTTTAATTCTTAAGTCAAAATGCTCAAACTAACCTTACCTCAATTCTTCGCCTACTATACTTCATATCAGAGGTAGAAAACTCTGTAACAGAAAAATAGTAATAATTAGCTATTGTTAGTAGTAGAGTGACCACAGTCTGCCTTAATAAGCCAGAGCCTAGGGATGGAGTGATCTGGGTGCTGAGATTTGAGGAAAAGTGGTCAAAATGAAGAGTTTTTCCAGGTGTAATCCACATGGAGGTGGATATGGAAGAACTAAACAGAAAAAGTGACTACTGCCACTGAAGGGGGTTGTTGTTCTATATAGAATGTTGTATTTTACATATGCATGTGTTTCATAAATATAAAATTTGCATATATGTACATATTTACTTATATTTATATTCCTTCTGGAAACACAAGACCACTGAAACAGAAAACAGAGCACTTATCACTCACCGGGCATCCTAGCACCAGTTCCCTGCATCCCAACTGCCCACAGGTTGACGCAAGGAGAACCAGATGTTCCCCTGCACAGGCAGTGAGGTTGCACCACAGGAGGAGATCGTGAAATTATGAATCTCAGAGCTTATATAGAGTGTTGGCAGTTTAACCCATCTTTCCCTTCCAAGAGAGACCTTTGCTATGAAATGTAAGCAAATGTCTCCAGGAGAAAGGGGAAATGTGTTTCTGGGTTTTGTTTGTTTGTTTGTTTTTGTTTTGATTTGTTTTGTTTTGTTTTGTTCTTACCTTAAAAAGTAACCCAATAGCTCCTGCCAAAATAAACCTCAATCGTTTTGGAACAATCTACTAACTTCCAAGGCATCTTTGCCATTCGGTCATCTTTTAACCTAAGTCTCCTAGTGCTTTTTGCTCAGAGAGCCCAGACTTGCAGAAATGCGAAAATATTTATGTCTCCCAACTGTTGTTTGGACTCAAACATGAGAGAGCTCATAAATTCTGGAGGAGCAGGGGGAAGGACTAGATGGGATTTCCTAGGTAGAAGGTGTTCTCTTCTTACCAAAACATCAGAATGGTCCCTAAAGCCCCACTCACCACCTCGGCTTAAAGCTGAAGCTAAAAGCTCCAACATGTCCAGGATCAAAGCAGGTGACATAAATGGATGAAGTGGGGAAGGTAGGGAAAGTGGTGAACTGAAATCATGTACCCCGTCTAGAGAGACATCCATTACCCAGTTCTACTTGATGTTGTCCATTCCAGACGGGTAATCTAGCACTGCTGGACCTTCCAGTTGCCAAGAGAGGTCAGAGAGCTGGAGACTTTATGTTAAAGCTCCCCCTGCCCATCTCTGTTTTTTAATACTTTGAAGGTTGACCAAAATATGTCTGTAGGCCTTTTTTTTAGCTATAGGCTGCCATTTTGAAATTTCACTTAGAGAGATCTCTCTAAGATGTACCACAGGTAGAGAAGCCTGTACCACAGATGAAAAATGGTCACCTCAGAAGAGGATCCCAATAGGAAAGGCACGGCATTTCCCTCAGCCACAGCTGGCCAAAGCACCTGCCCCAAATTCTTTACACGTTTATTTAACCAATATTTACTGAGTGCCTCCTGAGTAGCCAACACTGTCCCAGAAGATGGCAATATAATTGTGAACAACAAAGGCAAAATTCTTGCCCTCACAGAGGTTGTACTCTAGAAGTAGAGACTTCCTGCTGAAAAGATATTACAAGTTAATACCAGAAATACAACTGAATATAATTTATAGTTGGGTGTATATGTATAACTCTCTGAGTGAAAAAAAAACTTCCAGATAGTATTATAAATATTTAGATGGATATTATCCAGTGTTGGTAAGGAATGACATGAGATAGGAAGGCACTCTTAAATATTTCTGGTGAGAATGTACAAGTAAGATCTTTCCAGCAGGTAATTTGCCGGTATATATTGAAAGTCTTTTAAAATGTATATAGAATTCTAGTTAAAAGATTGAATGTACACGCTTTTCTCCACTCTTTCCACAGACCTCACCAAAGTGATGGTAAAGGAATATTTAGAAAGGTAAAGAAGAACAACAAGAACCCAGGAGATAAAATGGCATATGAGCAAAGCCAACAGAATTTTGAAGGGTGAAAACCATAGGGATGAGTAACACCTGATTTAGTTGCCAGCTTTCTGTGTTCTGCTCACTGTCTGCAGGAGGGAGAACTCAGCAAGAAATCAGAACCCCAGAAAGGAGCAGGAATTGAAGACACCAGGTACCTCTGAAGGTGGGGATGCAGGTGAGGCTGAAACCAGGGGCTGCTTCAGAGTCTGTATAAGGAGTAGGTTCCAGATGCCCTGTCCTACCCTACTAGTCAGGAGTTGCTCTTCTCCATTTCTGGCTGGAAGTTAATTCTCTGGAGAGCTTGAAACAAAGACGCTGAGGAGCTAGGTGTGGCTGAGAGCAGATACAGGATGCTGGAGTGGAAATATGAGGATAAATGAAAGCCATCACACTGACATGTGACACTCCAGGCTTATAACCTACAGGCAAGAGCTTGGATTCTCCTCCTCTCAGGAAAACTAGTCAAGAGAAATCTATGCACACTGACACTTGGAAAATGAATCCCTCACCCAACTGTCCAGGTCTCTGCCCATTCCCCAAGCTCCCTTCGTGCTTTTTAGTCTGCCTTTCTTAAATGCAAATGGATCACCGAGGATCAACTGATATACAGGAATTGCCTCAATGTGAAAATACCGAGAACAAAATAAACACAAAGAAAAGAGATCAGAGGAAATAGAGACACTGAAAAACTACCATTAATATACTCCATGAACCTTTTTCAGAAAGCTACTGGATAACGTACCCTCCTAAACTGAGGGCATAAACCAAGGGAGAGGAAACCAGGTACCCAGTACACAGGGGTCCAACACAGCAGGGGAGTCAAGGGCATTTTCAGGATAACAGTGAGGAACTCCCAGAGAGGCAGTGGGTCAGGAGGTCCAAAGACCAAGTCACACAGAATGAAACAGGAAGGCAGAGCGTTCCAGGAGCAAGGTCCCCAAAACAAGACAAACCAATGGATTACCTGGTGTGCAGTTGCCTGTCTTGAGGTGCATCTCACAGGTTCATCAGACAGGATGGGGATGAATTAGTGACAGATATAGAGAAAGTAAGCAAATGGTGAAATGAGGCAGGTATTAAAGCCAGGATAAATATAATGTTGCAAAAGAAAAGCAATGTGATCCCAGCGCACGCTGGGGCTCAGCTGTGAATGATATTTTACCTAGTCATAATAAGGGAGGCAGTGAATATCGATGTTTTTTTAAAGCAGAAAGATTTCAAAGATTGTCTGTGTGTGCAGAGAGAATGTAAAACTGTCACATCCTAATAGATAATGTCTAAGTGAAACAATCAAGGAATATAGTTATAAATATGTTATTTAGATATGTGGAATTACATTCTGAAAGAAACCGTCTTGCAATAGTATTTGTACTTCGTATTTCTTACTTTTTCTCTTCCTCATATGTCTTTTCTGAATTTTTCTTAATTAATATATGTTGATTGTCTCAACTTTAAAATTGCATTTAAACAATTTTTTTTTTTAAAAAAGGGAACAAATACCTGCCTGGTAAACCCAATTGACTTTTTCAGGTAAGATTGAAACACCTGTAGAGTAGCTCTCATCACAGAATACTGACCTAACCCAGGTTGTTCTTGCCTGGATGTGCTACTTTAGTTACATCTTCCAGATTCTCCATGATTTGACCACAAGAGGATATTTCCATGATGTCCAATTCAGTCTCTCCATCCATCCTTCCTCCAGTCTGTACCTGTACCAGCCACCCCTCCTTTTCTCTAAACTTACCTCCACTACAAGACTGCATTTGTTTATCCTTTCTTTCCCTCCTAACTAACGTGGGACACATAGTGGGAGATGTGGGTTTAAGACACACATGGCAGGTGCTTAAGCACATTGGCTTCAGAGACAGGTTGTCCAGGTTTGAACCCAGCCTCTGTAACCCGCTAGCTACGTGCCCTGGGGATGCACTTAGCTGCCCTAAGACCTCAGTTTCCTCATTTCTAAAACAAGTAAGCTAATATTACCTATATCAGTGAAGATTTGTCCCTTGAAGCAATAGGCACTCAATATATGGTTATTGCTGCTGTTGTTATTAATTCAAGATACATTTTTAAATAGTTGTGTGCCACATCTGGTGGGAGGTACTTGGAGGTGCCATGGTTTTGGCCTTTGTGATCTGGTGAAGACCAGCACATAGAAACATAATGACAGTTCAGCATGATGAGTGTTACGTTGTGGATGTGGTCAGGATCCTATGGGAGTCCAAGGGAAAGGCGACTCACCCCATCTTGGGGAAGTTCAGGAAGACTTCCCAGAGGACTGGGTATCTAAGGTGACACGGGGGCTTCAAGGGAGAGAAGAATGGGGAGTTAAAGTTTAATGGGTCCAGAGCTTCAGTTTTGCAAAATGAAAAAGTTATGGGGATAGATAATGTTGATAGTTGCAAAAGATAGTTAAAAATGGTGTAAGTAGTAAATATAATGTTATATATGTTTTACACAATAAATCTAAAACTTTTAATTAAAAAAAAACACTGCTTCACCTAAATTTCATTTAAGCTCTATCCTTCCCCCCAAAACCTATAATAATAATTCTAATTTTTCCTTTGTTTGGTGAGATGCTTCACATTTCCTCTGCTGTGCAATGTCCCTCATTGAAATAAGCCAGTAAACGCAAGTTTAGGGACCCCAGGTTTGTCCCTAGTGGTCTTGGCCAATTGATTTAGGACAGTGGTAAGCAGATAGCACGGTCAGCAGTGCCCTAAGGGGAGACGCTGGCATCAGTGCTGCTACCTGTTAATAAGTATTGGGCTAGATAGAACAGCTAACTCAAGTCTTGGAAGAGAGCATCCTCAATGTAAGCCCCCGAAAACCCCACAGATAATAATTAACCAAATATGAGTTCCCTGTAAAGATTTTCAAATGCTCAAGAAAAAAGGTGAATATTTATTCACCGAAGAATGAAGAAATCACTGTATACTTAAATGAACTCACCTTCAGATTTTCTTTGCTGCCTCTTCAGAAAGTGAGGAATGTCTTCTCTGGCTACAGACTTGGAGATGTTTGGTTCTAAGCAAAGTCTGGGCAACAAAAAGCCCAAGTTCACATTGCAGAGCTCCTTGGAAGTTTCCTCTTTATGCAGAAGTACAGGCTGTGTGGTCACCGTCTTTGTCCTAGAGCTCACCATCTCGGTCTCACTCGGAAGGGAAACAGAATGTGCTTGTGCCCATTCCTGATGCACTGAGGTTATCTGACTAAAAGTGGGAGAAGATGGTCTGATTTACAAGTCACTCCCCCTGTCTGCTGGACCTCTAGTTCACAGGCCAGACTGACATCACTGGAGGACTGTCTGAAGGACTATTTCCAAATAGTGCTGCTGCTGAGCAGAATGGCTATATTCCTGAAAGGACCAGACCCCTCCACCCTCTGACTTGCTCCCCATCTCATCTGCCCTCTGCCCCTGGAACTTGAGTTTTCCCAGTCCCTGCTTCCTCGAGCAGAGAAATCAGAGGGGCAAAAGGCAGGCATAGGGGATGCAACCTTTTACTTCTCCAAAGGTAAGCACCAGTCCAGTGCTTCTCAAACTATCTTTGGTGAAGAATCAGAGTTTCCATTCCATTGTGAACTGAAACTTTTACAAGATGTAATCATCATAAATGACTATAAAAATGAAAAGAAAATCAAAAACATGAAAATAAGCCCCAGTTTTTTCACTGTCAGGTCAATGAACATAAAATTACTTTGTCCAATTGCTATACCACTTCTTAGAGGTTTAAATCTCCAAGTTCTGTACTGCCCCCACCCTGAACGGGTGGGTAACAGAAGGACAGCAGAACTCTGATTTTGGGTAGCGCTGCTGCAGGGTCAGCACACTGTGGCCCTCAGCCCAAATACAGCCTCCACTCTGTCTTGGTAGTTTGACTGGATCACACCACTTGTTTACATATCATCTACGGTGGCATTCAAGCTGCAGCTGCAGAGCTGAATCATTGCAACAGAGGACCACATGGCCCACAAAGCCTAAAATACTTATTATCTGACTCTTGCCACAATAAAACTTATTATGACTCCTGCTTTTGGGTGTTTTGGGGGGGTTGAATTACTAAAAATGTGCCCCACAAGTATATACTTCAATTCCTAGCTAACCTTTCAAAGAATATTCCTTACTTGTTTTCTTGTAAGTCTTCTTGGCTCATTTCCTGGGGATGACTGACATCTCTTGGAAAAGTAACAATAATCTCAACACCTATAGAAACAGATACAATAGTAGGAGGAAGAAGAAAGTAATGAATTCCAGTGGTAACTGGGAATGGAATATTTTCTTTTCGGTAATTTGGCTTACCTGTTCTTGATGATTACGGAATGGATTTTAACCAGGGACTGAGGGTTAGCTGTCTTTGTATGTTTTCCTGTCCTAAATAAATGCTTGCTTAAAGAGCAAAAAACATTGTAGAACAAAACTTTCCAGAAATAATAAAATTTTAGGATGAGCAGTGTTTTCTCCCTTGGTGGAGAACACAAGTCTCCTTCTGTCAAGTGTAACTGATGTCCCCTACTTCACAGGACTGTTGTGAGAATTAAATGAGATCATTTATGCTGCCCCGTGGAAACTTGCTTATGTTTGTAATTTGATCATCTCTTATCTGATTCCAGGGAATGACTCCCAGTATAACTCTTAAGACAGTAAGTTCCAGCTTATAGAATTGATGCTTGCTTACAATATAACACGGTAAACACATTTTCAACAAAAACTAGTGTGAACCATAACCACAACTGCCTGTCCTTTAAGGTTTGTTCATCTATTCATTTTTTTTCCACTCAACAGAATTTTAGCAAGTATACGCCACGCCCAACTCTTTCCGCTGAAGATGTAGAAACAAATGAGGCACAGCTGTGGTCCTAGCGGAGCCTATAAATAAGAAAGGAAAGAGCCTAGCCAGGTAAGCATTGTGATGTACGTGTGCAAAAGGTGTGTAGGGGCATAGAGGAGTGTCCTTCCAGGAGGACGAGGTGCTTGTCCCGGTATTCAGTCCCATCCGTGTATTTGTCAGAGCTCTTCATCCCGTCTGCATGTGCTGGAGGAGACATACTTTTAATCAGCCCCACGGATCGAATGCTAGGGAAGTGTAACAGTGAAGATCCAAGCAGGGCGTGAATCAGAGATCTGGGTCCACATCCCTCCTCTGCCACTTCGGGGGTGATCTTGGGAAAGTTCCTTAATAACTGTCATCATCAACATTATCTCCATTAAGATTTTTATTATTTTTAGAGGACTTTGTCTATTTTGTCAAATACATGGGAACCACCATATTGAAAGCATTTTTCTTCTTCAATTTTTATGCCTGTGTTACTTATGAGAGTATTTTTTTTAAAGTAAACGTTTCCAAAAAGAAAAGTATTGTTTGTAGTCTCTAAAAATGAAGTTCCTTGGGATGACTGATTTTTTTTTTAACTGTTAAAATATACTATCACCACACTATTTCTGTAGCACAAAATGAAAGGTTTGGGACTATACTGCTGGGAGTCACTTAGAGGTCATCTGGTCCAAACCCTTCATTTCGGAGATGAAGAAGCTGATAGCCATGTGGCGGTGTGACATGCGCAGGGCCGCTTTTGTGTGGAAAGGAAGATGGATGTCTTTCATACCATTCTTGTAGTCATCCGTGAGGGCAAAATCCCAGCTGATGTGTAAGAGAAACATGCAGCATACATTCTTAATAACTAAACAGTCAGTGAAAAGGATGTTCTAACAAAGACTAGATACAGTTAGTACTTTGCTGTGGAAGTTAGAAAATTGGACAGTGTCTTCATGTGAACATGTTCTTAAGAATGACTGTACTTTTACAATTATTGAGGACTAATAAACCCAGAATGTTTTAAGCAGCTTTAATGCGTTCAAAATCTGCTCATTGGTTGATTTCTTTTTTTAAACCAAGGAACAAAGATATAATAAGCAAGTATAAAAAAGAGCTGCCTTTTTAGAAATTGTGAAAAGTTAATGGCTCCTAAAAGGTGGGGGGAGAAAAAAGATTATAAAATGTACTGATTCTGAAATCGTTGGGAATCACTGTTCTCTATTCTGTCTCTTGAATACTGTGAGTGGACGTGGGAGCCAGTAAACCTACCCAGTGGGCCAGAAAAGAAGTTGCACTGCCACGTGTAAAAATGAAACACTTGCTCCTATCTGAGTACACCTTTCCAGGTAAGAAGATGTAAACTAACCCCACCAGAATATGTTACAGTTGAGAGAAACTAAAAGGCAACATTTAAACATAGCCAGAAACATAATTTCCTTGCAGAAGAGGTACAAATTATGTTCAAAAAAGTCTGAAGATGATTATTAATTTAATATTAAAACTATTATTAAAATGAAAACTTAAAATTGGTATAGCCTAATTCATTCAATGAATAAAAATTATTTTCTCCAGAAAAGTCTTAGTTTCCTATGTTTTCCATGCTTTCCACTTGTTTTGTTTAAATGGATAGGCCTCAAGGTTCAAAATATTTTGATAACCTCTCCATGTTTTATTAATTTCCTAAATCATGAATTTCAGTGGAATTTTTTAAAACTACATTTTCCAGCCTTTTCTGCCACTAGAATTCAGAAAGCTAATTTGAGAGATAGGTTGACATGAGTTACATGAACAAAGATAAGCCTCAGGCATCCTTTGGCTGGTGCTAGGGCAGAGGATGGAGGTTCTAAGATTGACGTGGGAGCAGCTCCCGGTTGTGGCCAAGGCAGTGTGATCTGGGGGTCAGTAGCCAGTTTTTAGACGTAGTTACAAGAATTCTTTCTCGCAACCCAGACTGGGGTCTGTTGTTCTCCTTTGGTTTGTTTTTGTTTTTTTTTTAATTGTCTATGAACTTTCTAATATCTCTAAAAATTTCCTTTTTTTTTTTAACCAAGTAGAGTAGATTCTGTTATCTGCACTTAACAATCCTGATGGACACACACTGTATTAAAAAAAAATTTAAGCCCAGTAATTTCAGGAAACAAGTTTCTTACTCTCATGAAGAGTAACTTTACATGCTCAGTTTCCAGCCTACAAGGTTTGCATCTGATATGTTTTGAGAAAATAGCCGATTGAGGAATGCAAGAAGATTTTTATACTAAGGAAAAGGATGAGGGATTTGGTGGTGGTGGTGGTGAGAGGAGCGTCCAAATTTGTAAATTGTATTTACAAATTTCATACATATTACAAAAGCTCAAAATAAAGCAAATGTGTGCTGCAGGAATACTTAGTTGTTAAAGTCTAAGAGTGATCCAAACATTGTAGAGTATATTTATATTTTAGTTAGTGATGATCCCTTTTTAACAGACTAACACAATGAACAAACAGATATAAACTAAATGATTAAGTGTATATATGTACAACAGAATAAAGAGTCACATGGTATATGCATAAAGTCTTCATTAAGTGTGCAAGCCCTTAAACAGTAACAATTTGGAGTATGTTAGAAACATGTAAATGGAGTGTAAATGGATTTAAAGACATTTAGTGCTATTTAAGATGAACACAATGCACAATAATGCCCCAAACATGTTTATTTCAGACTTTGTGACTTAAAAGAGCAACTAGCTCTACTGAAGACTCTTACTAACTATGAGAAGAAAATTTAGAGACCTAATTGCTTCTTTAGAATGTGTAACCCAAGTTATGAAAGCTTAAAACTTCCAGAGCTTAGTAGAGTCTCTGCGTAAGTATTATGGTTTCTATATGAAAGCCTAAAATATTACAAATCGATTTAAAAAGAGTTATAAGCACCTCAGACGGCAAGTCATCTCCAAATGGAGCAGAATAAACACATTATTTTAACCTCTTGGAATCACTTGAGCTTCTGAGAACTCAGCTTTGAAGTCTTTGAGAGTCAAAGGCAGATCACAAGGACTCTTTGGAAGGGGATCAGGACTTGTTTATTTTAATTAGGTTTTTCAGGCTTCCTGGTGTTAATAATTGCAAATGTTACTGAATTATTCTCCACCCTCAGTCAGGGGAAAGGAGATTCCAAGTGAGTTTGAGAAAAGCAGGACTCCCCAGAAGAGGGCAGCATCACATAAGGGGTCAAAGGAGACAGCAGCTAGGACAGCGCTGCCGCATTCAGGGTGGCTGATGGGGATGAGAAGAAAGACATCCAAGGGGCAGCTTCCCTGGCGTGTTAGAAATGGAAGTAGGAGACCTGCCAGAGAGAGACTGGACCAGTTCAAGTAAACATTTAATTTAAGAAGTTTACAGGCGGATAGATGACAGACAAACGTGATCACTGTGGCAACTACTTTCTGCAGTGAGAATCTGCAGATGCCTTGTGGTCTGTTCAATGCAAGGGTGCTTGTGGGTAGGACAGGATGACATATTTGGAATGGGCATTGTTTGGAAAATTCCAGGCTTATGTCCTCCCAGAATAAAAGACAGAGACTTGGGGGCTTTAGTGCCTTGTACAGTGCCCCTTCTCCCCATCCAGGGAGGACCTGTGTTATAACAGCCAGAGAAATGCTTGGTCCTGGAAGAGGACAGATCCCTGGAGCTGACAAAATACTCTAAGAGGAAAGATATGGGGGAAAGATGTTATCAGACAAAAAAGAAAGAGCAGAGAACAGTGGGCTGAGCTGGAATGGGGTGGAACAAAGAGGTGAGACAGAAGAGAGATGCTCATTTTGGCAGGGCAGGTGGCCAAGACACAGATTCAGATATGGACCAAAGGATAGGGTGATGAGTGGTTTTTCTTTTCCTGTGCGCTTGTCTATGATTTCAAAGTTCTGCACTGAGTGTTACTGAAATTAGGGGGGAAATCCAAATAATGTTATCTTTGTAAACACATCAAAGGGCAGAAGATGGATACCTTCTGTCCTGGGTTGCCAATCGTGTCCATCACCACCTGGCTCTCCTTCTTCACTAGCCAATATGGAATGACTGCAGTCCTCGTCTTGGTCAAACTCCTGAAATATCATAAAACAGAAACTCAGTTGCTCAATGTACTGTTTGGTTGGCAGAGTGAATGTTGATATTTTTCCTAGGCTGAGGTTTCACACTGTGGATGCCTTTTAAATTGGATCAAGTATTTAGGACTAAAATAATGGGAAAGCATTCACTCCTGGAGCACCAGGCTCAGACAGACATGGATGTGATTAATTGCATAATCAAAAACGAAGATGAAAGCTGAAATCACGTAGACACGTAGAAATTCAATATTTTATAGTTTATCATGCCCGCGTCCAGGCTGTTAAGCTGCCACAAATTCCATTTGGGTGGGTAACTGGAAAGAATCCCTTGGCCACAGTCAGTGAACAACCCCAAAGGAACATGGCATTTTCCATAATGCCTCCCTGGGGCATCATTTACAAATGGTGAGGGTGGAAATCCCTTCTCCATATGGAAGATGCAGATATAACCTTAGACTGAAAGGAGGCGGCAAAGCTTATTAAAGTTTTTCAGTATGACAGCTTTCTGATCTAATCATGGCCTGCAACCTCTCAAACTTCCCTTTTACCCTCTAGTGAAAAATCATTACGCTGAAAAACATGGTTGAAAAACAACTTGATTTACGAAAAATACTCCTAACTCCCTAAAGAAGAAATGCTTTCTCATTAGAATTCATTGTTGTTGACAGGTTCCTTCATTAGAAGTTGTTGCTGGTGATTTTGCCCTTTTTAATGTCTAGAACAGTGATAGATACAAGTAGCAGTGAAGATATCCCATCACAACCTGGTTGTTATAGTTAGCTCTCTGGTTTCTGTGATCTGGGTAAAACATCTATTTAAGGAGACTGTTGGATAAAAAGTCTTTGCCCTAAATGCAGATGCCTGTTGGACAAGTGGGTAGCCTTTGTCACAAAGCTTCTGATATTTCATTCATTAATTCCAAAGTCAGCTTAGAAATCATTTCTTTTTGCTTTGTTCATTTTAATTATCACAGTAAAAAAAAAAGAACCTGCCATGTATACTGCCATTAAAATATTTTAGATACTCAATTATAATAACTTAGTTGACATAGTTCACTTTTATGCGTTAGTCCGTGTCTTTTAAAGCATTTTCTACCTCCCAGCAAAGGTTAGGGGCCCTGGTTGTCAATAGCAGATGGGACAGCCTGGATCAGTTCACCTTGACACTAGACTATTATCAATTTCACTGCTTATTCTCTGCATTTCAAAAATTCTACCACCATCTGGCAAATTTCTTCTCCCTCCTATCCAATTACAAAGATGAGAGGACTTACTATTTTTTTAGGATATACAGAAATACAAAAAAAAGTTGTTTGTTTTTTTTTTTTTAAAAAAAGCAGGAGAAAAAATCACCTGCAATCCTACAAACAAAAAGCAAACACTGTTAACATGGAAATGATATTTTCTTTGTTTTTTTCCCAAGTGTTTAAAAATATAATTGCCTTGTATCATTTTGTATCAGGCTTTTTCACTTAAAACAAGTATAAATTACATAGCAATTTACTAAGTAAACATAATTTTAATGGAATTTTATTGGAGGGTCATTACAGTATTTAATAAGCCCCATGGGTCTTATAATATAAGCATATTAGGCAGTTTTTAATTCTTCATTATTACACATAGTGCTGCAAACATCTTTACAAGTAATACCCCAATTTTGCATTATTTCTTTAGAGTAGATTCCGAATATAGGGTTATTGATCTAAAGAGTAGAAAAATTTTTGATTTTTTGTTTAACACACATTGTTTTAAAAGTAAAGGTTACACTTACTACTTTCTCTCCACCAGCAGTTCATGAGTGTGTTTCACTATACCTTCTCCTATCAATTAACATCACTTTTCATTTCGGGTAATGTAATATATGGTCATCTTATTGTTGTTTGAATGGGCATGCTTTGATTAGAAGAAAAGTTGGAGATAGTTTCAGATGCTAGCAGTCATGGAACTTTTCTTTTTAGTATATATAATTTTTGTTCAGATTCTTAGTCTAGAACACTCT
The DNA here is from genome assembly GCF_036321535.1 of Camelus dromedarius. Classification (NCBI taxonomy): domain Eukaryota; kingdom Metazoa; phylum Chordata; class Mammalia; order Artiodactyla; family Camelidae; genus Camelus; species Camelus dromedarius. Next base: position 17,925,833 of record NC_087439.1, read on the forward strand.
ATGAGATCTCAAAATATAATTTCTACCATTTCATATAATTATAGTGATCCAATGAAATTTTTATGTTAAACTGGAAATAGCCGCCCTCATTCAGAAGTGTTAGATATACAACTGGTTCTCATTTCAGGTTTCCATATTGATTAATGAGCTGTGGTCGCTCTCAGCTGCTCAGTTCATTCATTAGTTGGTCTTTTAGGAAAAGTTGAAAGACACACGTACCTACAAAACCCGTAACGATGACTTAGCATTTACATGTACAGTGCTAGACACTGTTCTATGCACCTTACATGTGTTAACTGATTTAATCCTCACAACAACTCTAAAGGTAGGAACTATTATCATCTTTTTTATACACGAGGCCCAGAGAAGTTTAGTCACTTACCCAAGGTCACAAACCTAGCCTATGGTAGAACCAGGATTCACACCCAGACTCTGAAGTCTGGTTCCAGAGGTCTTAACCACTCTACTTTCTTGTTACCATGAAAAATTCTCAACAAGAACCAGAAAGAAAATAATCAGTAACAGTGAGCAAAATTGAGAGAAAGGATACTCAAACCTAATTTACAGGTTTTGCACAGTAAAAGATTAAAAATGTGTGATACTTAACAAGTGCCCAACAAAAATTTCTTCCAGAGAATAAACTGGAAAACCATAAGCATCACAAACAAAAAGCTTGTTGGGAATAATATCTACTCTGAAGATTATCATGGAAATGAAGACTAAAGCAGAAACAGCTCAGAATTTTCTGATTTCTTTTAGAATTCTAAATATGAACGACTTTAGTGTGCTTGGGTGCCACGAGGCAGAAAATTGAAATAATGACACTCAGTCTTGAGTGAAGGAGAGAAAATGTTAGAATAGCACATCCCAAACATAAATGGATTCATCAACCATTGACAATGATGCAGGACGTGATGCAGACCAGATAGAGTGCATGGCGTTCTGATCTGCAAACAGCAGAATGCCAAACATACAGAAGAGAAAAGAGGCGTAGAAATCATATGTAATTAAATTTGGAAAGAGGATTCTCCTTAGATGAGAAAAGATTGAGAGAGGCTATAAAGCACCTCTCAGGAGCATCCTACAGGCAAGGCAGCTGCTTCTATTTGTAAACTATAAAAACCTTTTGCAGACAACCGAGAAGAAAAGCGAGCTTTCATTCAAAGAAAAGAAGTGAAGGATGACCTTGGGTTTTGCAATTTAAACCCTAGAGAAAACACTAGGGAAAAGGAGGCAAGTTCAATAGTGAGAGTCTATTTCTCCCTCAGAAATGAGTTCAAAGTTATTTCAACTGCAATAAGAAAACTATAGAGAGAAGTTCAAAAAGCGTTTTCAAGCTGCATGAAAAAAAAATGTACTAATATGAAGGGGTTTTCAGTCTTCTTAAAAAAGAAAATTCTTAAATATACTACAAAAAAGTGAAAAGTAAATATGTTTTAGTTTATCAATTTCTGATGCGTGACACTCTTTTTAAAGATCGGTTGCTAGGTATTTTATTCCAATTACTGTGTAATATTAGTAACCCAAAACAATGCCACCTTCAGTGTTGTGACAAGACCTACTATACAGCAGGGTTTCTCAGCCTCACTGCTATTGACATTTGGGGCTGGATAATCCTTTGCTGTCCTGTGCACTGTAGGATGTTGAGCAATATCCCTGGTCTCTAACCACTTGCTGACTTGGAGCACTTGTAGCACCTCTGCCCCAGTTATGACACCAAAAATACCTCTGAACATTATCAAATGCCCCCAGGGGGAGATATCACCCCCATGTTGAGAACAACTGTACGAAAGCAACTTTGGTAAAAAAGCAGGCTAACCTGTTTGAAAAAGTTATAAATGCACAAAGGTAAAATATTCAGATAGTATTAAAAAATAAACATTTCCATTCTACCTCATTCCATCCCATGCCCCAGAGGAGTCCTGATTTAACTATTTCTGTATTTTAATTTTTAATTAACTTTAATTTTGATCAAATTTGCACATTTTAAAAAGGTCAGATACCGGTAAAAAAAGAACATAACAAAAAGGTCACTGGTTTTCTTCCCCACTCTTTCCCCAAGAGGCAGCCAGTTTCAGCCTTTTATCTGTTTCCTTTGGTATTTTCCTCCATATCTCTAGATAATGTATTTATCCTGCTATCTGTCACGTCACTAAAGTGATACATTACCTACCAGCTTCTTATTATTGCCATTGACAATTTAACATTCTTATCTGCCATCCCTATCCTCCCAGTAAATTCACTCTCTTTTTTGTGGTAAATCAATTGACAAAGTTCAAATTATGATTATTTGGTTTTTTGTTTGTTTTTTTTTGGCAGGGGGGGCAGGTAATTAGGTTTGTTTATTTATTTTTAGAGGAGGTACTGAGGATTGAACCTAGGACCTCGTGCTTGCTAAGCATGCGCTCTGTCGCTTGAGCTATGCCCTTCCCCCTCAAATTATGATTATTTGAATATTATAGTATACTTATATATGTATTGCACTATAGTAGTACAATAATAGTGTAGTGTGATAATGCTTTCTTTCTCATGGAACTTTTTCCCCCTCACAAAACCCAAACCCCCTGTTTTTATTTCATTCACAATTTTGCTTAGTATCTAATTCATTTTCTTGTATTTTTTAAAATCTTAAATCCTCCCAACCTCCAGTGGTCTCTCCGCTTGGTTAAATATATCAGATAATATATTGGTTCCACGTTCTTCCTGGAAGTTTCTGTTACCGTGTTCTCCCCCACATCGCCCACCCCACAATGATCAGAGCTCTTTGTTCTCTAGATCTGACATGTAGCTGAAGCCCTGGGACTTGCCTTCTTCTTTATACCAAGGATCCCCTCCTCTCTTGTGTTGGATTCCAGATCCCCCGAATCATGAATTCACTTTTTCTTTCTATTTTTATCTATTTCCTTAATTTAATAGAGCACATAGCATCTTCCTTAAAAAGGTTAATGAAATGTAAAATGTTTGAACCTTTGTGTGTATGAAAAATGTCTTTATTCAGCTTTAATACTTGATATATAGTTTGTCTGGATATAAAACCCTAGGTTGAAAACCATATTCTTTTCTCAGCTATTTGAAGGCACAACCCTTCCCTTTCCTTTCCTTTTAAGTATAGCATACATACATTCAGAAAAGTACACATATCGTAAGTGCATAGATTTGTGAATTTTTATAAACTAACAGAGTCATGTCACCAGGACCCAGATCAAGTAAAAGACTTCTCAGACATAACATAAAAATTAAGACCCATAAAGGAAAAAAAATGGGTAAATTGGTTTTCATCAAAATTAAAAATTTCTGTTTGATAAAAGAACTGTTAAAAGGTGGGAAAAAAACAAGTTTTTCTCATTGACTAGCAGAAAGTATTTGTGAGTCATATATCCAGAATATATAAAGAATTCTCTAAACCCAACAATAAGAAAACAATCAGATCAGAAAATGGACAAAATATTTGAACTGACACTTATGCTGATGGCAAATAAATATTTTAAAAAACTCATTAGGAAAAGCACAAATTAAAACCACGATGAGATACCACCATATACCTAGTATGGTTAAAATTTTAAAAATGGGTTAAAATTTAAAATGCTGACAGTACTAAATGTTGACAAGGGTGTAGAGAAACTGGATCTCTCCTTTATTGCTGGTGGGAATAGAAAATGGTAGAGCCACTCTGGAAAATTGTTTGGCAATGTTTTAGAAGTTAGATGTACATTTACCATATGACCCAGTAATTAGACTCCTGGGTACATATCCTAGAGAAATGAAAATGTAAGTTCACACAAAAATCTGTACATGGATGTTCATAGTAACTTTATTTATAATAGTCCCTAACTGTAAACAATCCAAATGTCTTTCGATGAAGGAATAGTTAAATAAACTGTGGAACAAAATAGAATTGTAATAGAATACTATTTAGCAATATAAAGAAACACACAACAACTTGGATCCATCTCAAGAGTGTTATGGTGAGTAGAGAAAGGTAATCTCAAAAGTTCACATGTGTGATAATTGCATTTACATGGCATTCTTGAAATGTCAAAACTATAGAGCTGGAGAACAGATCAGTGGTTGCCAGGGGTGAGTGGAGAGAAGGTGGCTATAAAGTGGGTGGTAAGAGGGGGTTCCTTTGTGGTGACAGAACAGTTCTGTATCTTGATTATGATGATTTAGGGGATAAAATGTCATGGAATTGTACACACAGACATACACAAACAGAACGAGAAAGAAAAAGGAACACATGTAAAAAACAGTGAAGTCCAAATAAGGTCTGTAGACTAGTTCACTGTATCGTGTCAATGCCAACGTCCCAGTGTTGACAGCCAGCTACGGTTATGACAGTAATTCCCATTGAGGGAAGCCGGTAAAAGTTGAACGGGACCTCTCTGTACTACTTTTAATAAGGTGTTATGAATCTATAGTTAGTTCAAACCAATTTTTCTGCTTAATTTTTTGGTCTTTGTTTTCTTTGTTGTTTGGGGATGATATTTGGAAGGAGGAAGTGGCTGAAAGATCTTTACTCCACTGTCTCCAAAACTCTTCATAATGTTTATACATATTATAGTCTGTATCTCATTAATTAAAAAAAAAACTTCACAATATTATTTATTATTATATTATTTCTTACCAGTAAAATATACAGTAGTAATATTTTTCTTACCAATAAAAAATAGAGTAGTAATATTTTTAACTGTGTGGGCTATGTTAATTTTTATAAAAATTCAAAAGGTACCGATGAGTATACAGTGTGAAGTTCATCTCCAGTTCTGTCCCTTTGGGGAACCACTGTTACCAGTTTATTGTATGTCTTGGGAATCATTCCACAGGTTTCTATGGATCACAATGTTTGTTACAAGTACTGTTATTGTACTTTGTGGAATCATTCATCATGGGCAGGGGTGATGACCAGGGCCATAGGGAGGCATCTTGATGGATTTGACATGACCAGGTTAATGATCTTCTCCTTTTCCACATTAACATACCATAAAAACAAGCCACATTTTATTGCTTAGTATGGATTCAACAGCAACAATCTTCTGTGGTATTAGATACAGACACACACACAATGCATGAGACTCAGAATTGACTACCTAATTACCCTCTGAGATTGAACTCACGGAACACTGTCAGTAATTGCGCTTTAAGTTTCCTTATGATCACATTTAAGTATAGAATTGTAATATATGACTGTTATAAAATATTCAAGCAACACAAATGATGTAGATGTAAATGAAGTAAATGTAGATGGAGTTGGTTATCCATTTTTTGTTAGTTTGTTTCTTTAAAGAGAGCATCTTACCTCACTGCTGCTGATGCTTTGCAAGATTATATTTTGGTTTGTAGTGATTGTCATCATATCAGTTGGAGAAGAGTTTGTATCATGACAAATGTCAAGCAATGATTCAGCATGTCTCTCTGCCAAAAGAAACATTATAACATGTTTTGATAAGACACATCTCCAACAACTTCATAGCAAGATCTAGCTCTAGGTTTTAAAATCAGTTCCATTTTGTCAAAGATTTTCTTGAAATGGTGGTCTGGGATCTTGATAAAGCATGGGCCATAATTTTCACAGGAAAGGATGTGAGGACAACAAGGGTCCACAGAATGAATGAGTTTTTGCTTGTTTGTTTTTTAAAAAGGTGACACAGTTGCTAAGTAAAACCCCTAACAATGGACTGGAAATTACATTGGCTTTCTAGTTTCCAAAGACAAAAGCGCTCAGCTACTCGGAGCACACTTCCTGTCTAGCCCCTGAAGCCACATTAAATTGACACATTAAATTGACCGAGTTCTGAACACCAAACAGTGAACTCCCAGTTAATTCCTGAGCTACACTGTTCTCATATGCATTCTTCTCCTGCTCTCCTGTCTTCTTCAAATAAGCAGGGGCTCTTCCATGAAAACTTCTTCCTCTTGTAATGGCTCTTCCATTTATCTTACAACTGAAACAAAACTGAACAAGATTCCATCCAATGCAGTGTTTTAGAATCCATTACCGTCAACATACTCAGCAAACCATAGTGTTCCCCTATTTTCTTGATTATATTTCCATCTCCCCACTTCCTAAAGCTCAAACTTTGGAATTGTGTCTAACTCAGCTTTCTCAAGCCTTATCTCTGTGTCTCCTCTATCAACTTTACATCACTAAGTTATGTGCATTGTTTTGTAGTCTCTAGATTCACCATACCCAGCATCTCTCAAATCCACTACATACCATGCCCAAGGACTCTTTTCCTGGTCCTTATAAACCCACACATGTACTTCTATAGTTTCTCTGTAGAGCTCCCCTGCCATGAGTCTGTTCCTTTGAATTCATCCAATACGATGACATGTTAATTTTCCTAAAACATGGCTTTCATCATTCCCTGGCTTAAAATTCTTTAGTGACTCTATTTTATTGGGAAAAAAAACTATGTCATTCAGCCTGACATTTAGTGAGTCCTCAGTGAACCCAATTTCTTTATGTATCTAATCTTTTGTATTCTTTTTCCTTGACATGAACTGATGGTTCTAGTCTCCCATTTGCCCTTGGGATAAGCCATGTTCACTCACAGCATGATGCCTCTGCTCCACACAGTCAAATCTCATCATTTTAAAGGACCAGGTTGAGTCTCAACTGTTCCATGAAACCTTCCTGGGGATAGCCTAGTTCCCCGCCCAGAAGCTTCAAACAAGAAGCCAATCAAATAATAAAGTCAAGCAGCTTTCACAAGGTCACACGTGGCTCAGTGGCGAGTCCTCTGTGGCTGTTTCTTTGTCTTGCTCAGACTCTTTCTCCCCACCTATATCAAACCTTCTCTCTTTTTCTCTTCCTTCCTTCCTTCCTTTTCTCTTCCTTCCTGTAGCTTCAGACTTCTGTACTCATCCTAGTATACTAACTGATCCTTTTGCAGTTGCTCACATTCTTGACTATACTTTCGTGGAAGGAAGAGCCACTGGAAGTTCCTCTTCCCCTTACAATTTTACCACAAGCTCTTTCTCCTCTGACTTATGTGATGTGTCCCTGAACATACTGAACACTTTAAAAAGTTTAGACCTCTTAGACATCTTTGCATGCCCTAGAGTACCTAGTCCTGGGTCTCGTACAAAATTACTACTCAATAAATAGTTGATTTCTTTCAATGGATCCATCAAATACATGTAGAAAAAGAAAGATTTCTAATAGGGCTTTTATAGTTGGAGAATTTTGAAAATGGAATAGAAATATTTACCTGGTTTTGGCATAGAATTCATTAGAATGTCCAATAATTGCTGTTTCCTAAAACTCTCTATTTGTGACACATAATGTATCGCTGATTTTCCACTAAAATCACAGAGTTTAGGATCTCTAGGAAGAATAGAATCAACGTCAAGGATTATTTAGTTAAATCTATTGAAAAACAAAATCAGTATGAGAGGAAAAACTTTGACATCAAGTAAATAAAAGTAATCTTACACAGTTTGGGGATAACAACGATTTCATTATGTATGAGGTAAAGAGTGACAATTTTTCAAGATTTTTAAATAAAAGGATTTTAAAATAAAAGGCTGTGAATTTTATGCCCCTTCCTTTCTAAAAACATTCCAATATTTGCAGAAAATTTCCAACTTTGGACAAAAAGTTTCATCATTCTTTAATGATGTATATGATAAATCAAGTAAAGATAAAAACATCTTGGTAAACTATTATCTTGTCATCCCAAATAGCTGAATGGATTGGTTTTTTTCTTTCCAATGATTTAGCTAACTGCCTATTCTCAATATTTCTTTTTTCCTAATGCTAACTGCTAGCTCTTTTATCATTCACAATAGTAGAATAGCATAGAATCTCTCTTTGAAATAAAACTGATATGCTTATTTTATAGCATCTTCTTTGAGTGGAATGATCTTATCATAAAATCTCTCTCTGCATGACTTTTTCATTCCTCTTTGCCCTGTGATTGTTAAGACCAACTGGCTGATCTTAGGGCTCCTGGCATCAGCACAAATCTCCTCTCTATGCTGTACTGAATAGTAGAATCAGGCCTCAGCTCAGAGAGGTCCAGGGGTAAATGATGAAAACTCTATTAACAGATGATGGTGAGGGAAACACAATGATTAAACGTGCTTCACTAGTCACATTCTGGGACCCAGAGCAAGCTGATCATGGTCTCCAACCTAACACCTTCAAATTTGCATCTCTTTATTGTTGTGGGACAGGGTCATGTTTGATGATCTGCAACAATATTCTTATGGCCTTTTCTCCTTCAAAGGCCAAAATTCAAAAGAATTGGCATAGGACCAAGAATTGAGGGGCCACCACTACCTTGAGAGATGGCCTTAAGCAAGTCACTTAACTCGTTGGGACCTTAGCTGGCTCATCTGCCTTGATTAGTGTTTCTCCGTGGGGTGGCCTTTGATCTCCTGTGTTCTGGACCCCACCCCAGGCCTATTGAATACCATCTCTATGTGGTGCCCAATAATCTCCATTTTTAACAATCTCAGTTGTTGCTTTAAAATCTGATGTAACTTCAGACTTCTGTACTAACTGATCCTTTTACAGTTGCTCATGTTCTTGACTATACTCTTGTTCTGGAAGTTCTTTCTCCCTTTTTTCCCCCCAAAACAAAATTTATAAGAAATACTGAGAAAGACCTTTGGCCATCTCTTCTTATTTGACTACAAAATAAATATGTGACAGTGTTAGGAAACTGAAATTCTGACATGAAAGATCGCTTATGAACTCTCTAACTTTTTTAAAAAGTTAATTGTTTACTTCTCCCATCCTAAAAGAGTATGCTGACATGTAACTTTTAGATACCTGTAAATCACTACTATAAATTGTTTTTGATAGTTGACACTGCTTTCTGAAATAATTACGAACGTTTTAGGGGTAGGGAGCTGCATACTCAAGAATTATTTGACATTCCCAGTAACTACCAAGAGAGTAAGTGTTTAAACAAATAAAACTAAGGGCCAATATCATAATAATAGATAGCAGCATCTAACATTTGTTCATCACTTTGCATTTGCAAAATCCCTTTTATGAACATGCACATGCATTATACACACACACACACACACACACACACACACACACACACACACGAATATATATGTATAGCAATCTACATGTCCTGGTTTGCAGTTGACTTCTGTAAGTAACAATGGCAGAGACGACACCCTTCCACTGGAGCTGGCTGACCACGCATACTCACGCATGATGTCTGAGGAGCTCAGACAGAACCTCCACAGGTCTGTAGAGGGTTAACATATCAAGACTCTCAAACAGGTCCACATCTCTCACAGCCAGCATCAGAGGGGTCAGGCCATGTTGGTTTGGGAAGTTTATATCCAGGAACTCTTCAGACATCTTTAAAACACGAAGCTTTATTTCAGTTATGTTTTTACTGTATGTCTAATTAATACTAATCTTCACATTTTCATTGCTTGGCCAAATTCGCATTTTAACTTCAAGACATTCTTTCTCAATATCTTGGAGGGAGTTGATGAATTGAAAGAACAGAGGGCTGAGAGAAAGATAGAACTCTATTTGAATCTGAACTCCTTAAACTGGTTATTTAACCTTCCTGACAGGCTTATATCAAGGACATGCTGTTAAAAGTTGATAAAATCACCCCGATAAAAACAAGGGACATCTAGTTAAATAATGAGTAATTTTCATTTGAGACATAGTCATACTAAAAATTATTTGTTCTTTATCTGAAATTCAAATTTAAATGAGTGTCCGGTATTTTTATTATTTGCAAACTCTGGCAACCTTAGTCATTGACCTTCAGGGTCTTTAGCAGCAAAGTAAGAATAAGTTATTTTCCTTGCAGCGTTGTTTTGATGATTGGAGATAGACTATGAAAAGCACTGAGCAGAGTGTTTGATATATGCTCAGTAAACATTTGTGGATGAATGAATGATTTACAATCATAAGGCAGCTCATTTACCTGTATTTATATAGTCTAACGGAGGTGGCTATATATATGTTATTTGTTGTTTTAATGAAAGTAAAATTTAAAATGGATAATTCAGAACTAAGAAGCTACTGGAAGGCCAAATTAGCCAAAGTGTTTATTTTATAGACCAAAGTAACTCGTGAATTTCCATCTCTATTTTATGTTATTTCTGTGTCAATATAGTCAGTGTCTTTACCTCAGTTTCTCCAGGGACAAACTCTGGATAATGATATTACCTCAGAGGGGTGCTATGGGAATTAATTAGTTAGTTTTTTTTTTCAGTCTCTGAAAAGGAACCACTTCTTATATCAATGTTTATTATTAGTTAGCACCGACATGAAATTTTAAGCTGAGAATAGCCTCGCAGTAATGCGTTAATTCAGCATCTGTTGATTAAGTTCTGAATCTAGGTACAGGTACCAGTTTCTTAAAACTCGGCTGCTCATCTTTAGGAGTGAAAAATGTGGTTATGAAAACAGACATGGAATTACAACAACAGCTGTTGAAAACAAAATTAAAATAAAATGTAGTGTCATCCAAAAACATTTGTAAGCCTCAGTTAATGACTGTATGGCAATTTTAGATTATCATTTTGTAAAACAAAAGCATTTAGAGTCCTTGAGATTTTGTTGTTTATTTCCTTGAACTCTAGGGGACCAGCCTATCTTTCATTTTTTCTTCATCTGTGTGTATCTCTACCATAAGGGAATGGAAGAAACTGTTTCCTAGCAGCAATTGATTTTCTTTCAGTTGGAAGGTCATGTGATCTGACAGTATCTCTGAAGGTAAATGCCAAGAGTAAGCAGTTGCTTTTCGCCAATAATTAATGTCCTTGGTTATGCATGTAGTTTTGCAAGTTACTTTGGGAAAGAGTATCTATGGGCAGAAAATTTAAACAAGAAAATCAATACCCCAAAAAAGACAGCATTTAAAAAGCTATCCTCTTATTTTCTTTAGTCACAACTAAATATTATGCAAAGCATAGACTCTCTGATTCCCTTTTCAGTATAAAGGTAATAACTGCAAATGGTCCAAAGGGATCTAAACAGCAATTGTACAAATGGCAGTGATGTCAAGGGAACTCCTCTGAGCAAGTTGACAGTGGTTCTCCAAGGGCATCCTTAAGAGTACATCATTTCCCGAGGGTTCTCTGTGACTTCTAGCACCCAGCTAGAGGAAGGTGTAAATAGACTGCTGCTGTGTTCTTTTATTAACTTGTTTTCCACCCCAGTGTCCTGTTTGATCCTGTTGCTTTTTCCTATTTCCTGCCTGAAACGTTCTGGGACTGCATTTGAAAAGAACTTACTTTTCTTTGAAAGGAGTCCTGTATAGTCTGTTCCCTTCTCATCCCACACCTACCCACCTACCCAAAGGCAGAAGCAAACATCAGTTTAACTGACCAGCAAGTGTTGAAGTTGTTCAAGATCACCTTGCCATGAACTTTGTAGAAGCTGCATTTGGGGAGCCTTGATTCCACTGATGGCCAAGAGTTGTCTTTGGACATCACAATTAGCCACATGGACTGCAGTTTGATTGCTGTAATTGCAAAGGGTGATATCTGCTCCCTTTTCCAGAAGAAATCCAACAACCTGCAACACCACACCAGTCTTATTTAGCATTTTTGAGTACCAATAGTGTCTTCTGGTTGGGTAGAAAACTTACTTAGTTGAATGCAGCTCTGATTCATGATATAGGAAAGGAGAACAGGAGAGGCATAAAAATGAAGGATTGATTTGAATGTAGGTGACTGCTATTTGCCTTTTTCAAGTTTTGGAAACAAAAATCTCAATGGATGGTTTGGGGGTACTATTTTTTTTTAACTATAGGTCTGTGAATATTTTATATTAAATCCACATGAAATATTGAATCAATCCTATTAGTATCACCTGTAATTTAGAATATAAAACCCTAAAATGCAGACTTATATTCTTGAATGTTGCAAGTATTTCCACACGTATTTTTAGGGAGAGAATAAATTCTCTTCAAAATGATAATGGTGGCCTCCTGATGCTTATGACAGGCTGTACTCTTGCACTTGACTGTGTAGAAAGAGGAGGCAGAGTAAACCCATCCCACACACACCTCAGCACCGGCCCTTGCCTGGTCTGTATTGTGAATGGGAGGACATGGGATGGAGGGAAAAAATAATAAAGGCATAATTTATTCAATAAATAATGAATTTAGTGACTAGTATTTGTCAAGAGCTGTTCTTGGTGCTAAGACTCCAATAAAACAGATAACTGGCCTTTAAGGCATTTACAATCTAGGGAGGAACAGAGACAGTTAAAAAGGCAACTGCAACACAATGTGACAAATCCAATGATGAGGTGAATACAGGAGACTGAGGGGAGCACTTTGAAGAAACTTACTAAGCTGTCTTGGAGTGTCCAAGAAGACTTCTTGGAGAAAGTGATGAGAACTGAGGAATCAGACTCAGTCAACCAGGTAAAGACTGGGAGAAACACTTTCAAGCAAAGGATATAGTGTGAACAAAGTACTGTGGATGCTATGGACCCCTCAAAATTCATATGTTGAAGGTCTAAAATCCAATGTGACTGTGTTTGAAGAGAGTGCCTCTAGGAAGTAATAAGGTAAAACGAGGTTCTATGGATGATCTGATAGAATTAGTGTCCCTCTAAGAAGAGACACCAGAGAACTTGCTTTCTTACTCTGCCAGGTGAGGACAAGGAGAGAAGGTGACCATTTGTGAGTCAGGAAGAGAGGTCTCACCAGAAACCAAATCGGCCAGAACCTTTATCTTGAACTTCCCTGCCTCCAGAACCATGAAAAAAAAATTTCTGTTGTTTAAGTCGTTTAGGCTATGGTATATTTGTTATGGAAGCCTGAGCTGACTGATAGAGTGGACAAGACAACAAATGACATTCAAAGCTCTGGAAGGAGTTAGGCATGGCCGGAGCTCAGGGTTGGGGGAGGAGGGGCAGGAAATGTGATAGAGAAGTCAGCAGTAGCTAAATCCTGAAAGACTTTACCAACCCCCTTTAAAAATTAGAGTTGTATCTTCAGGGCAGTGAGGAATCAATGAAAGATTCTAAATGGGGAAAGACATGATCAGATCAGTATTTTTAAAAATTACTCTGGCTGCTGAAATAGACTGATGCGGAGTAGAGTGGAAGTTGGGAGACCAATGAGATTGGTGCCGTAGCCTCATGGAGAGATGATGGTGACCAAATAATGGAGGTGGCAGTGGAAATGGAGTGGCTGAGGGCATAATCCAGGAATATTTAGGAAGTAGAATTGATTAGATGTGGGAGCTGATGATGAACCAAAAATTAAGATTGGTCTCAGTTTTCCGACTTCAATCCACTTTTGCCCAGCTTCCCTATTGCCATGGCAGACTAGAATTAAAAAGTCAGATTGCAGTAGATGTTGACAAGGATAAACCCTTATACACTGCTGTAAAAGGTGCCGCCGCTTTGAAAACCAGTCTAGCAGCTCCTCATATGATAAAACATGGAGTTACCATACGACCCAGCAATTCCACCCCTAGGAATGCTAGCAGTCAAATGAAAGAGAAGGGAAAACACATGACTGCACAAAAACCGGTGCACAAATATTTATAGCAGCAGTATTTGTAGTAACCAAAAACATGGAAAATAACCCAACTTTCCACCAATGGACAGCTGGAGAAATAAAAAGTGGTGTATCCATAGAAGAAGTTACTATGAGAAGTAATGAAGCACTGATACAGCTACAAAAGGGAAGAACCTTGAAAATAGTCTGCCAAGTGGAAGAAGGCACACACTGTGTGATTGCATTCATATGAAAGTCCAGAATAGGAAAACCTACAGACAGAAGGTAGATTAGTGGTTGCTTAGGGCCCAGGCGGGAGAAGGAGGAAGGATAGAAAGTGACAGCTGAAGCCTATGGGGTTTGTTTGTTTGTTTGTTTGTTTGTTTGTTTTTTCCTTTTTAGAGGTGGGGTGGGGAGTTCTTTTTGAGGTGATGAAAATATTTTAAAATTCATGTGAATATACAAAGAATTATTGAATTGTACACTTCAAATGGGTGAATTGTATGACACATGAATTATACTCAATAAAGCTGTTCTTAAAAGTTCCCTTGCGTGCTTTTATGGCCCTGTGTGATCTGGCCCCTGCCTTCCTTTCCAGCCTCATCTTACACCACTGTTCCCTCTCCTTCTGCAAACTCTAGTCACCTTTCTATAACTCAAATATGAAAGTTTTCCTAAGCAAGAGCCTTTGTCTCTGTTATTCCCTCTGCTTCAGTTGCCCTTCAGATGTCATCCTTTATTACTCTTTTAGTCTCAGCATAAATGTAACCACATCAGTGAAGACTTTCCTAACCACCTTATCAAAAGATGATTCACTCTATTGGTTACTTCAAAGCACTAATAGCAATTTGTAATTTAATTAAGTGCTTTTTGTTTCCTTGTTTGTTGTCTTTCACCTTCATTAGAATGTAAGTCTATAAAGGCAAGAGATCTTATTTTGTGAATAAATATTTTATGAATGAGGGAATGAATGATTTAAGGTAAATAGATGGTGATTCTGTTTAATAAAATGGGAAGCACTGATGCTGGTGTTCATCAGAAGGATTAGATTTGGGAAGAAAAAATGAAGACAGTTTGGACATGCTGTGTTTGAGATGTAAGTGGAGATATAGGTTGGAAGCTCAACATTCCATATATACAAGAATTCAGTCAGTAATGTGGGCTGAGTTACAGAATTAGGAGCCATCTCCAAATGGTTGAGGAACACCAATATTTAATGGATGAGAAGAAAGAATCCATAAATGAAACTGGGGAGATGTGAATGGAGCCTCTCTCTTTTACCATATTCTTACCCTCCCATCCCCTGTACTTTAACCCCAGCTGCCCTGTCTTCAAAGGGTTCTGAAGTTTGTAGCCACCCACACAAGCATGTTGGTAAACTTTGGGGAGGGGTGAGACTCAAACTTTTATGATTCACTTGGATTCAGATTCCCAAGTCACCATCCTGCCCAGTCCCTTGGGGGAGGGAGGTGAGTCATCTGAATTCAGCTATTGGAGTTTGGGTAAGATTCACAGTGGGGAGGGAAAGCTAATGTGCTTGGCCCTTTGGGCCAATTCAATGCACTATTATTGTTGTGGCTTCCATCTCTAAACGTGCAAGAGGAATTCGTGTATTATCTGTACATACTTCCCAATCCCACTAAGTGTCAGGGAGGATTCTTCTGATCATGATGCGTTAGTAGGTAGAGAAGTACTATTATCTTTGGAGTCTGACCCTTTAGGGTCTCTATGACTGATAATTTGGGAAGCCTCTGGCAAAATGAGACAGTCTCTACCTAAAGGCTTCTGTTGGGGATTTGGACTTCTTGCCTCCCTGACATGTCTACTAAGTACATCACTTTTGAAAACTGGAGATTAGCTCACTAGTGGGCTCTTTTCTTTTTTTTTTTTTTCCTTTTTGGTTCGTTAGGGGGAGGTAATTAGGTTTATTTATTATTTTTTTAATGGAGTCACTGGGGATTGAACCCAGGACCTCGTGCATGCCAAGCTCACACTCCACCACTGAGCTATACTCTCCCCCACTCACTAGTGGGCTCTTGTCAAAACTGAACACCTAATTCATGGAGACTTTGTGACCCACGGGCCCAATATTCCCATTTGGGGGTGAGTCAACTCAGATAAAATGACTGACAAAGTGGGAAAGGTCTGACAAGACTTGTTTGTCAAATGGAAATGGTATATTTAAGAATGCAGCCAGCCTGGCTGCAATGACATCTTCGTTACCCATGAAAAAGTGGTATCTTTCCCTTTGCAGGAAATTTTATCCCCCACTCCACCGCCTGAAGCAAAACTGCTGGCTCAGGGAGACTTCACGTCACAGGGACTCCCCTGAGTGCCTGAGCCTGTTGCACTGACGGTTCAGTCAAGCTGAAACCTGATGGCGTGCACTGGACAATTACAGCAGGTTGACCTCAGTGCCAGCTAAGCAGAACTGATCATGAACATGGTGTTCCACCCAATGGGTAGAACTCAAGGCTGTTCTCATAGCCCTGGCCAATGATTATGCTATTCTAAAGCATCTCTTTCTTGGACTCCTTAGCTTAGAAAACTATTCATGGGCCCAAGACATCACATGTTACCTCTGCTAGATTTTCTTCTGCTGCAGTAATGAGAGGTGTATTCCCAGTCATTGGATGCTGAAAGTCAAGGTTTCCGAGGACGGAATGGATTTTGGTAATATGGTCACAGATGAGTTCCACATCACCTCTTGAAACTACTTCCAGGAAATCATGAATCAATTTATTTTTATTCATCTTGCTAGTTCCATGTAATTGCCTGCAAGAAAAAAGAAACAATTTAATAAAATGAGAGCCAACAAAGTAGTGGGTGGTTCAGGTGTAACATTTTATATCTTTAGTGTCACCTGTTTCCTTCTTTTATGTGTAAAATATTGTAACAGATTTAAAGACAATTTTGAAAAAGGGGAAAACTTTATAATCCCATCATTCTTGATTCTTTGCACACATGCTTTAAATTAGGAACAATAATAATTTTACCACCACTTTGCAAGATCTGCTGTGGTACAGAAGAAGAAAGGATGGATCAACACCAGAATGGAAAGGGTACAGGCTCTGGAGCCTGACAGAACCTCAGTTCAAATTGCTCCTCCAGATTACCACCTGTGTGACCTTGGACATGTCACTCAGCTTCTCTGAGCTTCATTTTCTCATCTCCAAAATGGAAATGATAATCCCCTTTCAAATGGTTGGTGAGGATCTGAAATAATATATATAAAGCATTGATACATTCTGTTGGTGAAAATTATTGTAGGATTTTATTTTCTTTATTGTTGTTTATTAAAATCCCTATAATTATTTTTTAATGAAAGTCCTATCTTCCCCAAAATATTGTAAACTCCTTAAGATCAGAGACATCTCATGCCTTATACTTTTGAATCCTTCATAAGTCTAGCACAGTATGAGTCATTGAAGAGCATGGTGGACACCATTCTAGATCTTCTGGTAAAGTCCTAATTTTAAGTATCTGTTTTCCAGATCATTGAAATATATCTTAAATTACAGTTTTTGAAGTCACCAAACTGCCTCCCTCATGCAGCCTCTTGCTGTTGGAAACAGCGCAAAATCCTTTCTTAGACTTTGTTTCAACTTCAGCTTCTGACACCATAGTCACGGTCTGTAGGCATGTGCTATTTCATTGAATGAACTGGCATTTGGTTAAAAGCAAAAGAACAAAAGGCCATTTCATAGTACAACTTTATGGAGAAAAGCTAAGAAAATTAAACAAGAAAATGTCTAAAATTGGTCTTCAATGTTCTAAACATACAAATGCATTCATGGGCCAGACTACTTAAGCTTTCTTTCTCAAAGAGAACATGTACTTCACCCCAGAAATAGTACTTTTTTTTTTCTCAGAAATAGTACTTTTTGATAAATCCATCCATTCAGTTAAGAGGATGCTATATATCCTTCAGGAGGTTTCACTGATATGCACAATAGAACATAACATAAAACGGCTAAAATAAAATACAAAAAAAAGTCAAGCAACAAATAATGAATCTTATAGATGTCAGAGAAATGGAATGACCACGTGGGCTGCACCACGACACAGAAAGAAAGGTATCAATGATATTTGGAGAATGAGAGTGAAAGAGAAAGGGCAATTTTGACTGGGAGAAGAGCACGAACAAAGGTCTACACCCAGCGTTAGTGAGGAGTGGAACATGTGGGAGTTTACTCTCTACATCTGAACAGGTTGAGAAGCCCATGAAGTGTTTAGGTTGTGCTTTTAAGGAACACGGCACTTTAGTAAGATTACTATGATAGTGACTAGAATGGCAGAAACAAAAATCTGAAAGTAAAGCTAAACAGGATTTGTGACTGACTGGCCATGGAAAATGAAACATGGGCTCGAGAGGCTATGTATGGTTGGTGAAGACCTGATACTGGCCGAGGCAGGCATTCTCTTCTACAGAATGATAACGGATGAGGTCAGCAACAGAGCCAACATTTAAGTAGCATGACTTGTCTCCTTGGATTTCAAAGAAATGTGGCCTTAGCTTAGTGCAGTTTCCTAAATCAGCTTGAGCAAAAGGATGATGCTGTCTGGTTGTTATAATTAAAGATTCCTAGGTTCCTTTTGACTTAGTAGGTCTGGGATGAGGCTGGGGAATCTCTTCTTCTTTTTTTTTTTAATTAAAAATTTTTAGTAGACTCTTTTAAAATAGACTTTATTTTTTAGAGCAGTTTTAGACTCACAATGAAACTGAGTGGAAAGCACAGAGTCCTCATATACCCCCCCAAACCACCCCTCCACCACTCACCCTCACAGACACAGCCTCCCCACTATCAACATTCAGCATCAGAGTGGGGAGGGTATAGCTCAAGTGGTAGAGCGCATGCTCAGCTTACACACGGTCTGAGGCTCAATCCCCACCACCTCCTCCAAAAAAACATAACGACCTCCCCTACAAAAAACAAAGCAAAACAAACAAACAAAAAGAAAAAAGAAAAAAACATTCAGCACCAGAGTGACACGTTTGTTACAACTGGTGAACCCACATGGACTCATTAAAGTAAAGAATTCACATTAGGGTTCAGTCTTGGTGTTGGACATGCTAGGAGTATGGACAAATGGACAGTGACGTGTATCCACTATAGTATAAAGTAGTTTCACTGCCCTTTTTTCTCCACCTGCTCAAGCCCCACTACTCCCTAATCCTTGGCAACCGCTGATCTTTTCACTGTCTCTAAGACATACCTTTTTTTGTTGTTGTTCAAGCACTCAGGTGATTCCTATTATTGGACAACTTCTGGAAACACTGACCTAGTGATTAGAATCCAATCCACAATCTTGCAATTCACTTTATTTTCTAATTTACGTTGATCATTACCACTTATTCCTTTTGATTTAAAGTTCCTGGGATAAACACAAGTTTTTCCTCCAAATTTCTAATAGGTAATAAACTGAAATAGAGAAGCAATCCCTCAAGTCTTTCCCTATCTTTGCTCAAAGTTATATCATATGATAATGACGATCATGTAATAACAGCAATAATAACCAACATTTATTGAATGCTCACTATATGCCATCCACTCTTCTAAATCCTTTATACATATTTTATTTCTTAATTTCAAACAGCACCTTCAGAACAGTAGTATCATTATCCATATTTTATAGATGAAGAAAACAAGGCATAGATGTTGGCAAAATGGGATCTCATGCTGGAGAGGTGTGGGCCTGAGTGACAGAAAAGACTTAATGCAACTAGTGTTTTACAAATATTCATCAGGAATGTTTGTAAAACAGGCCTATTTTCATTTCCTTTTTGGGACCTTGAAGGGGGTCGGGCTAATCATACTCCTTATTAGCAGGATTGTGCCATGCTTGACTTTCCCATTGTTTCATTTTATGTTTTTTCCCTTTGGCTCTGATCCCTTGTCTCACTCCTCTCTGCCTCAAGGGAACCCAGTCTAACCTGCCTAAAAGGTATCCTCAGATATATGTGTATCTTTATAAGGCATATGGTTCTGTTACGTGTGTATGTTTTAAATTTGCACAACTGATGTTGTACTATAGGCCTCGCCTCATTACTTATTTTTTAACTTGACAGGTTGTTTTTTTTTTTCAGTTTTATTAGGTAGAATTGTTACAATTTGATTGCACATATACAATATATTGCATGTAAATACACATACACAATATACTGCACATTGTTTTAGTTAACACATATGTACTGATTATTGTTTCAAAGAACAGTTTAAAGCTTTAGCTTTTTAAACTTACATAGTTATCAAATGAATAAAGCCAACCACAAAATAAGAATCAACAGAATGAGGTAATCCAATCATAAAGGACAGTCAAATGTGCTTACACATATTCAAGAAATCAATCATATAAGTTACAAATAATAAGTAGTTCATTTGTGGCCTTTTTTTTAGATTCCACATATAAGTGATATCATATGGCATTTTTCCTTCTCTTTCCAGCCCACTTCACTTAGAATGACAATCTCCAGGTCCATCCATGTTGCTGCAAAAGGCATTATTTTATTCTTTTTTATGGCTGAGTAATATTCCATTGTATAAATATACCACAACTTCTTTATCCATTCATCTGTTGATGGACATTTGGGTTGTTTCCATGTCTTAGCAACTGTAAATAGTGCTGCTATAAACATTGGGGTGCATGTGTCTTTTCGAATTATTTTTTTCTCCAGGTATATGCCCAGGAGTGGGATTGCTGGATCATATGGTAAGTCTATTTTTAGTTTTTTAAGGAACCTCCATACTTGACAGGTTGTTTTTAAGCTTTAGCCTTATAGTTATGTATACCTCTGGTTATTTGCTTCTAGTGGCTGAATAGTATGTATCCACCACACTCAGTGTCTCTTCCCTTGGTGATGGACATCTAAGTTCCCTCCAATTTCCTACTCCACAAATGACAATGTGATTAGCATTCTTGTTCAGGCCTTGTTATGCACCGTGCCAAAGTTTCTCTGAGGTGAATGGTTCGAGCGTATTTAATCTCACTAAATACTGCTGGATTATTCCCCAGAATGGCTGTACCAATTTACACTGCCACCAGCACCAATGCCTGTCTGTTCCTTTAAGCTCTTCTAAATGAAGCAGACATTTGGTTGATTGCTGTCACTCAATCATCATTATCCTAATCATTAACATTGAATATGCAGGGTACTTGGAGCTTTTCTAAAGGCTGAGGAGCAAATGATAACCTCAAAATCAGGCCATGGAATAATTTAAAACCACTATACATATCTATCCCAGCAAACTGCTTTGCAGCTTGGATTTATACACTTATTTTTGAAAACAGTATTTGCAATATCATTTTGGTTAAAAGAAATGCTTTCAGAAACAAAGGATAATTAAAACCTGTCCCTCAATAAAGCTAAAAATCGGATAGTCAAATAACAACTAGACAAGAAACATACATTTATATCACCCATTTATTCATAAAGTGGAAATAAAATCCCAAAGGTATTTTTTCCCAAGGTTGTTACCCCTAGCAATGAAGTGATGATATATGTTAAAGAATTGTGGTTTAGCTCTTCAATATAACCTTTAAGTGAGAGCATTTCAAAAGTAGTATCTACTTCATAAATAAAAAATAAAATTAAGATTTAAACAAATTGAAACCCAAGAGTTATCAAATCAAATCACTACAGTACTGGGCAGTGTGGTCGCTATTTGGTCATCCATTGTCTCGCACACTTAGTGACAGGAGAAAGACAATGAAGATTGAATGGACATATAGCAGTATCCCTGTATCTAGGTAGCCCTTTCAATTAACATGGACAGACCCACACTGCTTTTTATTAGTGAGCTCCATTTTCTCTTCTGATCTGTAATTTGTACATCTCCAACTTAAATTTTTTCATAAGAAAGCTTTTCTCAGTTTTTCTTTTAGGATTGTTTTGATCAATGTTTTTTTTTAAGCAGTAGCATTTCATTCTGTAGGGATTTCTGGTTTAGCATCTACTGGAGTCCAGTTCTTTTATCTTTAATTTTATGCATGATTAATCTACTTGTAAAACAAGATTTTTTTTTTTTACAGTGTACATTGGATTTGGAATCTTATGTAATTAAGATTTAAAGTAATGGAAATTCCTTTTCATGTCAAGAAAATCTGGCCAAGAATACATGTATACAATACTGAGTGGTCACAGGAAGGTTCATACCATGTAAAGTTTACAAACATATGGGTGATTAAACTAAAACAAATGATGGTCCCTGGGTGTAATTCAATGGACATAAGCATTTTTATATACTTTTTTGGTCTTTACCAATTTAGCCTATGATCTAGAGGCATTTGTATAAAGTATGGGAAGGGACTTTTGAAAAGTCAAAAATAATTTATTACAACAACTCTAAGGATATAATTATTTGAGATTAGGACACAATTTCCTCTATCAGTTTACCTGATGTTCCTCCTCTGGGATATCCTTTGAGGAGGGAAAAAAATTTGCAACTTATGGTATTATCTAAAATGTGATGAAAAGCAGAGACTTGGCTTACCTGTGGTCTGTTTTGCTGAGGAAGTTGGTACACAGTTGAAGAAACAACACGCCAAACAGCAGTCAGCATCATCCTAATTCATCGTGGCACTGATTTCTGGGACAGCTGTCAACCCACCCTTCAACAGGAGATGCATTTAAAAGCAGCATAGATTTGGATTTTTTTCTTTGATTATTTTCCAACGTTTCACAGCTCAAAGTACTTTAAAAAAAAAAAGATAATTAAAGCTGGTTCTGGGTGCACAAACTCTTCAGTTAGCTGCAAAGAGACTGCTTAGTTTACAGGCTGTCACCCAGGCAACCATCCACTGTGCATTTCCTTCCTCCAGTCTCATTCAGGAAGGAAAACAGGTGTTGTGCACTCTTCAAAGTTGCTGTTTAAGCACTTAAAAGAGTTGGACCCCCCATGCACTTCCACGGTTGGCACAATTGCTATTATCAACTTACTGAGATTTTTTTCAAAGATAGCTATACGTTTATAATCACTATAATGTGTCGAAAGGGCTCCTTTCCAAATCAGAGTATAGGTTACAGAGTGAGACTCCAATAGATTAGCTCCAAACTGGTTGTATACTTGAGAAAGCACTAGTGAATGAGGATTCTTACACGAGAACATAGTTCTTGTCTAGACTTGTGATGTTCCCAAGCAAAAGCTTGTGCAAATGGACTGCATTTTTGTCTGAGTATAAATGGTAATAAACACAGTGAAAGAGACTTTAAATTGTGGTCCACAAAAGCACACTCACAAGGAAGGAGACTTAGGGACACTTTAGACATAAGGTCACCTGGCATCTGTGTGCTGCTAGATTCTTTTCTGCCACTTCCTGAAGGATGTGGGCTTTTCTCTTCTAATTTGTACTTAACACAACATATATACTCAACTGAATAGGGTACAAATATTTTATCATGACAACAGCTAACATTTATTAAATGCTTACTACGTTTGTCCTCTACATGAATGATGTCATTTAACCCTCACAACAACTCTATGGAATAGACACTACAATCACCATCGTTCCCATGTTACAGATGAGGACACTGAGGCTCAGATATTTTAAGCTAATAAATGGTAGAGCTGGAGGTTGAATCTAAACAGCCTGACCACATTGTTGAAATATTCACCACTTTTACTGTGCTAATACAGCACACACACACACACACACACGTGCACGCGCACGCACGCACTCACATATACACACTTCTCCAGTGAGTGAACACTACAAGGTAAAAACCAATCAACCATTCAGAGATTGCTAGGTTTGTGTATACTCTTTCGTCACGCAATTCAGCCTGAAGCAGTTTGACACGAATCCAAGTACATACAGGTTTACTTCCTACATCCCACCTTGTTACTACTCCCAGGAGAAATAATACTCTCTTAGATTTTATGTCAACAGGAAGTTACAGGTACTGTAGTTTCTGATGTTTAGCATTTCTGCAGGGTTACCCTTGGTGTCAGGCTGGTCTGCAATCCACGAATCTTTCAGTTGGTTCCACAAAGAGTAATCCACATTTTGCCTCTTGTTTTGAGAAATAGTCATTTATTTAAATCATGTTTTTCCAAGGAATTCAGTTTTTCAGAAACAGAGATGAGACAAGCATGAAGAGTTGGAGACAGAGCATTCCAGGCAGTGGGAATAGCTGGTGCCAAGGCCCTAAGGTCTGTATAAATGGAACATGTTAAAGTTACAGAAGGAGGGAAGACGGGGAAGGTATTAGAATTGAGGTTGGAGAGGCATGCAGGAGCCAGATCTTGAAGGGCCTCATAGGTATAGTAAAGAGTTTGATTTATTCCAAGTGCAATATAAAACCATCAGAGCGTTTTCCTCAAGGGAGCGACAAGATTTGATTTTTTTTTTTATCATATCGGTAGTTCTATGGAGAAAAGATTGTAGGGTGCAGCAGTGGAAGTCAGAGTGAGTGCAAAAACAATTGATGCTTGGTTTACCAAAGTACCTACCAGTGAGTGGAAGCTTTGAAGGCAAACATTATAAGAGTGCTCTTGTTTGAAGGACATTCTTATGAGTATATTTTTGTAAAAATGAAGACAGAGTGAAATAAAAGGCCTTGGGAAATGACTATTTGCCTGAAGTCTCTATTACTTGTTTTGTTAACAGGTAGAGGGACCCCAAATTGGAAAGCCCACCAAACGAGTGGACAAGCCCCCGCTCCCCACCAAGGACACGTGGGTCCTTGCCCACCCATTGAGAATGAATGTTCAGTAGAGGCAGATGGACAACATGAATAAAGAACTGCTTTATTGCTCAGAGAGAGAAGGAAAAAAAGAAAACACTTGAGTGGGGAGCTGTTGGCCACGTAGCTGGTTGAGTCGGCCCCAGCCCCCAATCAGGCCATGTGGTCTTTTTATTGGAAGGCTCTGCCATCATATCTTCGTTCGGGTGGTTCCAATCAACTTCTATTACTGCCTCTTTCCTCCCTTGGAGCTTAGCCCTAAAACAGAAACTTCAGTGGGAAAAAAGAGAACAAAGAAAGAGTTACTGGGGTATGTCCTTGGGATTAATGCAGTGGTTGTGGGACATAAAATGTCCTGTTGTATGGCTCTGTCCTTGGAATCAAGGAACCAGGTGCAGGAAAGAGAAACAACCTGTTTTTTAAAGAGTGTTTCCCTTGTTAATCAGCCAGGGTCAATATGTCTCCTAATCACCCCTCTCAGTTTGGCCCGAAGAAACCAATCTGGAATAACATTTTTACAGGCTATGATTAAAGATGCTCCAGACCCAAAATTCTAACCCTTCCATCTCCTCTTCCCCCTGCTACCTCTGATCATAGTTAAATATGGAAAAGCTACAGGCTTATTATTTTTTTTCTTCCCCACTATTTAAAATCTGGAATTGTTATGGAAGCTGTACACATATGGGGCCTATTGACTTTTTATTGAATATTTAAACATTGGGCAAGAAGGAGTTAAGACAACTGGCCTGTGATCCATTTCTCTCCCATTTCTGGGGCTGGAGAGGTCAAGATATTTTCAGACAAAGAAAGAACTTAGATGACCCAGTATTGTAAACATGACGGTAACTAAACCTCCTGAAAGATACATGGTTATTTGCTAGGAGGAGTGTCCTTGTTTATGGAATGCACTTTGCCTACTTTAGGACTGCTCATGGTGAATGAATGAATTTAAGGAGCCTGGCTTCCTAAAAAATGTTAACAGAAACTATTCAGTTATCTGTCTGTAAAATGGAAATGTTTCATTACAGAGAGCTTCTATCTTACTTGGGAAGGAGAGACCTGGGTGCTACCCTCAGTGTCTCAGACCTCCCTCTGCTTTGCTTGCCCCTGTTGATGGATTATATTCCTGAAATTATTCATAAAGTTTGATACTGGATGAGATCTAAATTTGTGTGAGTCTGATTTGAAAATACAGTCCTTTGTGTTACACACACACACACACACACACACACATTCAGCTACTGAATCCAATTATCTTTGAATCACGCCTTAGAGTTCCCACCTATAGGTGATATCAGACACTGATATTTCGAGAGACAGAAGAGCTGAGAAATGAAAACAAACAAAGGTTTTTTTTTTTGGAGCCAGGAGCCTAGAAGAGAAGTTAGGATTACTGAGCCCTCCTCTTCAACGTTACCTAGCTATGTGACTTGGGCTTAATTTTCCTATTTATAAGTTGAAAGTGTTGTGTAATATGATTTCTGAAACCCTCTCTGGTTCTAAAAATCTGGGATGTTGAAAAAGAAAATAAGAAAAACAATTTCATGACATAAGAAAACCCAGAACATGAGAAATAAGACAGTGATTAAGTCCTCCCTCTGGTGGTCACCATGTTCAAAAGCCTATCCTCATTGAGCCATACTCCTGAGGGCCTTTGAACTTTCCAGGCTCACATGCCTCTCTGGTCTAGTGTGCACCCCTCCAACCCACTCTGTTCTGCTGTCATTTCACAGTTTTATTGTGACAGAGTCAGCCTTGTTTCAGAGGATTTTTTTAAAAGTATTTTTCTTTTTTCAGGAAAGGCAATAGTTTCTTTCTTTCTTTCTTTCTATCTATCTATCTATCTATCTATCTATCTATCTATCTATCTATCTATTTTAATGAAAGTGCTGGGGATTGAACCCAGGACCTCGTGCATGCTAAGCATGTGCTTTACCACTGAGCTATACCCCACCCCCGAGTTATTTTTTCTCTCCATTAGATTCTAGTCTCTAGAGGACAAGGAGTGTGTTTTAATTAGCTTTGTTTCTCCTATTGTGTTTATGTGTTTTACATTTAGAAGGTTCTCAGTGAATATTTCTAGAACTGAATATACGCCCAGGAGAGCGAAAAAATTGGAGAATTCCATGCAGTGCCATTTTGCTTACTACTGGAAAAGCTCAACTTCTGAGTAGAGCTATGTTTTTTTTTTAATTATTTATTTTTTGTTTTTGCCTTTTTTATTTTGGGTGGGGAGGTAATTAGGTTTATTCATTTATTTATTTATTATATGGTGGTGCTGGGGATTGAACCCAGGGCCTTGTACATGCTAAACATGCACTCTACCACTGAACTATCCCCTCCCCTCTAGAGGGTTTTTTTTTTTATTAGTATTACTTTCAGGCTAGGTAGAGAGGAGGAGAGAGAATTTCAGTAAACAATAGTAGCAAATGAGACGCTGTAAGGAGGGGCTTGAAAAGACAATTAAAGTTGTTTTTGTTTTTTTTTTGATAGTTAAAGTCTTGAATCCAATGTTAGCTCTAAGAATAGACTGAATAATTTTGGAATATCTAGGCAACCCCAATGTATTGAGTAGGAAAGAGTTAAATGACTTTAATGTTCTAAAAACAGCTTTTCTTCTGAGGCAGCAGTGGTTTGGAGGTGAGCTATGTCTTCTGCCTGTTAGGCATAACCTGTTTGTCCCTTGCAGCACAGTTGTAGAAAAAGGTGGAAGCTTCTTCAGGAAGACCATGAAGGGACCTACTGCTTTTAAGGAACACACTTTTCCCAAGAACACTTTGTCCCAAATCTCCTCTTTTCCACTTAGAAGGTGTTGGTGGGTGGAGGGGGTGGTAGAGAAAAGGAAGGGAGATAAATTGGGTGTCTCAGTGCACTGAGAAGAGAGAAAAAGGAGATTATTGAGATCCAAGGGTGATAACAGTCTAGAGAAACTTGGTAGAGACATATGAGAAATTTCTGTGACTCTGAACGGCGGGGTATAGGGTGGTTTCATTAACTAAGACTTTTTTTTTTTTTTTTTTTTTTTTGCAGCTCACAAGGAGAATGCAAACACGGACATCTCCAACTCTATGACATGAAGCCAAAAATGACATTCTTTAGAGCCTAGGCAACAAAATATGGTTGAATGTCAGCTTCATCTGAACAGATTTTATATTAAAAAACCCCCTCACAGATTCTTGCAATCCCACAGAAAAACAAGTGAAAGATTTGAAATCACTCTTTATAGGAGAGAAACACGAATGGCCAACAAACACATGTACAATTTTTCAACCTCACTATGGATCAGAGAAATGCAAATCAAACCATTTTTTGCTCAGCATTCTGGCAACATTCTAAAAAGGGTCATAATATTAAATGTGTGGGGGAAATGGCTACACTTTTACACTATTAGTTGGTATAAAAATTGGTAATGCTCATTTTGGACATTGCAATCTGGTGCTATCTGTTACACTTTAAAATGCACGTACTCTTCCACCCAGCATTTCCGTTTTTCAGTATTCACCCTGGAGCAATTCTCACACATGCCACAAAAATGCAGGTATAATGAATTTTTACGCTTTGAGTCCCTCCATAGGATTGACCACCATGTCATGACAGTAGATACTTGATAAATTTTACTGAGTTGAATGAATGAATAAATGCTGGTAATTTTGACAATTCTGATAATTTTGATTTAGGGAATTTCTCTCCAAAGAGGTTCTTGTTCTCATTGGATATCTTCCTCTTCCAGCTGTTTCTTTGATTGGAATTGATCTCTTGGCCGTCTCACAGGAAATTCCCGATTCTCCCTGCACAGAGGCCATCAAGGCAGATGAGGATGCTGTAGTCCCACTGCTGTTGCTCCTCTCACAAACAACGTCTGCTCTCTCACTAGGACCTAATTAAACTGTGAGGCCCCCACATGCCTCTGAGGACTAAGCCAAGGGTGATTTTTCCAGGTTTCTAATCTTTTAAATTGCCTATGTGTCAAAATTTTCCCCATGGCTATTATTGGTAACACCTTGAAATAACTGAAAGTTATACCAGAGAGGGAATACACTTGCATGGAAGATAGCCCTTGCCTTTGGAAGTGCTGCAAAATAGCTCTTAATACTGAAGAAACAAAATCTTTTCTGCTTTGTGAACCAGTGAAAATCTAATAAAAGTGTGTCTCCCCTGGGTACTTTTCATCATTAGCATCCCAGCCTCACACTTCGCTTTAACAAATAACTTCTTTTAAAAGTTTCTCCAGGGAGAAGACAAGGAGCCAAAAATACCTTGGAAGAAAACTTTACCTAGCAACCTGATGAGGCTGTTTCATACAGTTTCTAAAATTTAACTTCATGAAGCCATGTGATTTTTTTAGGTTCTGATTTTGGTATGTACCAAAACTTCTACGTGGTTAAGCAAATAGGAAAAAAAAAAGTAATGCCTTACAGGTGAGTAGCACTTCATGGCTTTCATTATATAAAGCATTTATTATAAATGCTACTACCATAATTAATCACCTACTACATGCCAGGTCACTGTGATGATCATTTAATACATGTAGATAGAACTTAATCTTTGCCACAATCCTATGCAGTAAGGGGTATTACAAATCCCATTTTACTAATAGAGAAACTGAGGTTTAGAGGAGTCATGTAATTTGCCCAAAGTCAGATAGTTAGCAAGTGGCTGAACCTGGATTTGTTTGACCTTAAAAGCCTACAAACTTACTTCTCTTGGTGAGAATATTAAAAAGGTGAACAACTCTTTTCCTTTTATATGTACAATTATTCCAATGTCTATGTCTGTCTCTATCTTTTTCTTCCTTTCTTTTCCTTCTCAAAAAAACCCCTAAACTCACCACATATCCTTCATCCCCTCCTGCCACATGTGCCCTGACTTCCTGGTACCACTCTGGGGAGCGCTATCCACAAGGTGATCTCTGTAGGGGCACCTCCTGAAGCATGACTTCATGCAATGTGAATGGTGCCCCCTGGAGTTGTGCAACTACCAACTCTGTGGGTTTCCTCCCTCTCACCTTATCAAGAACTTCAGCTCTTCCATCTCCCCTTCCTCATGGATCTCTTTCTCAATCTCTTGGATTATTATCATCTGCTTTTAAACATATCTACTATCCTCTGCTTTAAGGACAAAGACCCAAGAAACAACTACCACCACCAATCGTCCTTGACCCTATATTCCTCTTCCTCTTGCTTTATCAGCAGCGGTCAGTATTTACCATCCTGAAATGTTCTCCTTTCTCAGGTTCTATGCCATCACTCTTTCCTTGTTTTCCTATTTCCCTAGCCACTCCTTTCCTCTTTCTTTCTCTGAATACTTTCCTTTATCCATTCTCTAAATACAAAATTTCTTCAGGCCTTTATGTGAGGCTCCTTTTCTTCTCTTTCTATATTCTCTTCTTAAATCATCTCATCTATCTTGTGATTTAAAGTACTCGCAAATGCATATCTTCACCCCAGACCTTGCCTCTGAGTCCTATTCTTATGCCCAATTTTCTCCTTTACAACCCCTCCCTGAATATCTTACAAGCATGTCAAATTTAACACTTGCCTAACCAGATAGTACTGTTTTCGCTCCTTCCCATCTTCTTAGAAAATGGCATCATCCTCACATAGTTGCTTAGGTCAGAATCCTGAAAATTATCTTTGATTCCTGCCTTTCCCTTATCCCTGCATTTAATCCATCATCAAGTCTTGTCTATGGTATCTCCAAAACACACATCAACTCTGTTCACCTTGTCTGCTGACCACCCTACTTAGAGCCTCCACACCATCTCTCAATGGGTGCTTTAATCGTTGCTAGCTGTAGCTACTTCTTTCCTAATCCCCCTCCCAGCCTCCGCCACCAATCTATTCATGTAGCAGACTTTCACAAAACGTAAACTGGATCACATTACTCGCTTGCTTAAAACATTTGAGTGATTTCCATTGTGCTTCACATAACTGTCATATAGGAGGCCCTATGTGGTCTGGCCAATGCCTACCTCCCCAACTTCACTGCAACTACTGTGCTCCAGATGTCTTCCTTCAATTCATTAGATAGGTCAGAGTCTCCTACCCTTAGGCCTCTGGATATGCTTAGAAGCCTTCCCTGCCCCCAACCTGGTTCCCTCCATCTTATCCTTCAGCTGTCTTCCAAGATTCTTCTTGTCAAGGTCACCACTGACCTCCACATTGCTAACAGTGATACTGATAAATGTAGCACCTCTTCTTTCTGTTTGTGGAGCAAATTTCCAGCTTCCCTACTAGATCTTGAGTTCCTTGAAGTCAGGGACCATATCTGCAATCTATTTTCATTTCCCAGGAGCCTAGCATAGTGATTGGCTTATAGTAGGTGTTTAATAAATGAATGAAGGTCAAAGTTGAGACCTCTTGGCAGAGATTGCTGCAGTAGTAACCTCCAGCTCCTACTAGTGTAGTGGACAGAAACTAGAAGGAATATCGAGAGATAGAGTTATCACTGGCAGTAACTATCTGTTGTCAAAATTCTTCTGATAGTAGCTTCCTCATCTGTACCATCAACTCCACCAAATTTTTTAATATCTCTCTTATTATAAGATTAATTTTTAAAAGATTGCTGAAGTTGTTTTTCTGAGTCCTCTGCTGCCAAATTCCTACTTGTGAATTGCAAAAAAAAAAAAAAAAAATCATTAAATGAGATTTAATTTTTTTCCGATAGAGGTACTGGGGATTGAAGCCAGGGACTCATGTATGCTAAACCTGCGCTCTACCACTTGAGTTATACTGCTCCACCAAGATTTAACTTTTAAGAAAACTTCTAATTATGAAAATTTTCAGACCTAACAGAAGTAGAAAGATTAGTACGAATACATATGTACCCATTACCGGCTTAAAAAATTATTCACTCATTGCTAATCTTGTTTTAATTCTAGCCCTATCTACTTCCCACTCCCATTATTTTGAAGCAAATCCTGGACATGGTATGGTTTTCTCTGTAAATATTTCTGTAGGTATGAGATAAAATTATTAACTGCTCACTGGTACCCTTTCTGTTCCTCAAGGACTTAAAAAGTGAAGTGTTCATTGAACAGAATGTTGCTCTTCCCAGAAACCAGACAACTAACATAATGATTTTATTTCACGACTTCCCCAAACTGCGTAAGTTCTTTGAGGGGTGGGGGGTGAGGGAGAGTGGATATGATAGCACCTAGCTTAGTACTTTGCAATCAATCAATAGAGGGTCAATAAAAATAAACAAAACCAAACCAGTGTGCTTTAGGTTTTTTAATACAATCGTATCCACATGAGTCTAGGGTCTTATTTCCTTGCTTTTGTTCCTTTCCAGAATTCATTACTCTACAGGAAAATTTCAGATTTTGTTAAAACAGCCAGAGAAGGGGGAGTTGAGGGCAGAGTAAGTTCTTCCTTCCCAGGAACAAAAACATAAAAAAAAAAAAAAAAAAAAAAGAAGCACAAAACACAAAACCAAAGACTAATGATTTCAAACCAAGAAGACTTTTCCAAGCGGCACTAAAAGGTGGCCGTGCCTCCGAGGGCGGGGCTTCAAGGAGGCCCCGCCCAAGCCCCGCCCACGCCGGATCTCCGCTCTCCTTCATCCCCTCCCCTCGCCTTCCAGCTCATCCTCCCGGCAGCCCTCACGCTCGCGTCGGCGTTCCACAACATGGCGGCCGACAGTGAGGTGAGGTGTTTGCTCTCTACCTATCTCCGTCTCTCTAAGTCCGCTCCTTCGCGTCAGCGCCTCGGAGCTCACTTTCTTACTTTTCACTTCCCACAGCCCGAGTCCGAGGTATTTGAAATCACGGACTTCACCACAGCCTCCGAATGGGAAAGGTGAGCGAGTCTTATCACTTTGGGCCCCGGTGTCTCCCCTTCTCCTTCCCTAACGTAAGACTACAGGTGACGCCACTTTGCGGGAAAAGTAAGACCTCTGAGTACCCGGGTCTCCCTTCTCTGGTCAGCCGCAAGCTTCTTACGCGTCTCGCGTCTGACAAGCCCCGGCCCGCCTCCGGCAGTGAAACCCCGGAGATTCCGGCTCTCGGAAGAAGTTTTGATTTCTCTACTCTCAGATCACTTTCCTTAGACCTTTGCTTCTCTAGTTGTAGCCCACCCGCAGCAGCAGTTTCCGAGCCTACCACTTCCGTTCCTGTTTTCCTGTCCTTTTTAACTCATTTTGTTATTGTAAGCAATAAACTTAGCAGCTGCCTTTGCGTCCCCTCCTTCCCATCTACATCCTTTTCAGGAGGAGGCCTTTTCTTCAGAGTCCTGGTGGTTGTCCATCTGCCACACTCCCACCATCTCTATCCTGTCTTTTGGAATAACCTTTTAAAATTGCGTATGGCTTTGGAACGCTTTGATTCAAGTTGTTCCGTTTCAGTGGGTAATGTGCCCAGGCTTCCTGTGCCATTAGACTCCATTGAACAGCTGAGTGAAACTGTTGCATCACTGAAATTTGTTGAAAGCCAAGTTTGTGTTGGAGTGACAGTTAAGATCGAGAAGTTACTAGTTCGATGTCGCAGAGACACTTCAGTTTTCTGGGTGTTGAGGTCAGTAGTTAGCTTGTTGCAACATTTTGTAATCTTTCTGATCAGGAGAAGAAATCCACCTGGTTGTGGATGCCCTGTAATTAGACGGCATAGGATAATGTAAAAGATCCCTGCTGAAATACTAGTTTGACCTGTGGTACTCCCCGCACACCCCCCAGAGTCAGTAAGACATAACCACACTGGCAAGGCTTTATTGAGCAGGTGCTGTGTGTTCACAACTATACCAACAGAAAAGAACAAAAGCAAAACAAAACCCTTGGTCCGTGTATTTAAAAAAACAAACAAAACAGCAGGTAGTTAAATTGTAAACCAAGCAGTACTAACTATAAAAATAGTAGTTTAAGGATGATACTGTTGTGGATTTTAATTGTTGGAGGTATTTTCATAGAAAAGATGATGTGCTGGGTCTAAAAACTGGGAAATAGTTGGTTAAATATGAGGCGGTCCTGACTGAGCAGAGACAGGTGAAAACCTTTGGGACTTAATGAAACTGGAGTGCAGGCTGTCTGTTGAAGGGAAGTAAATAAGATTATTAAGGAAGGAAGGACCAGGTTTTAGACATTGTCCAAAGCTAAGTAAAGGAATCTAGATTTGGTGCTTTAATACCAGTGATTCTCAAACTTTAGTGTGCATCGGAATTATAGTTTATGATTGTGTATGTCTGAGGTGGAGTAAGAAATTTGCTTTTCTAACAAGTTCCCAGGTGATGCTGATACTGCTGGTCAGGTGACCACACTTGAGAACCATTAAAGAACAAGTAGAGAGAGATCCTTGATTTTAGAGTGGCAAAGTGATACGATGAGAGTTGTTTCAGGAGATTTGGTAAACTGAAGGTGAGTGAGTGAGCTACTTTGATTAGGCTGGTGATTTGGAGACTGGAGAGAAAGGATAAAGGGAAGGTTGTAAGACATTTCAAATGAGTAGCTATGCTTGATGAAATATAAGAGTAAAAAAGAAAATCAAACATGGAACTGCAGTTTCTTGCCTGAAAGAATGAAGATAAGGAAGTGGCAAAGTCAGAAAAGTAGTTTCAGACCTGTTGAATTGGAAATAACAACGTAATGTCCTGAAGGTAATTAGAAAATGAACTGGAATCTTGGAGGGTGGGATCAGGAAATACTATTTAATGGAAAAATGATTACTTTCCCTTAGTTTCTGTAGTGAAACTAGTGTTTATAGTTTGTGAGAAAATGTTAAGACTTTGGAGTCTTTTAAACCTTTAGTTTAATGTTGAATGAAAGTTCTTGTCAGTATATTAGGAGCCATATGAACAATTTACTGAAAGGACTAA
Organism: Camelus dromedarius; assembly: GCF_036321535.1. NCBI lineage: Eukaryota > Metazoa > Chordata > Mammalia > Artiodactyla > Camelidae > Camelus > Camelus dromedarius. The sequence goes on from NC_087439.1 coordinate 17,959,777, forward strand.
ATAGATGCCCGTAACTCTGTCATTTATCCATTAAAAAAATACTGAGTGCCCACGTGTCAAGCACAATGCAGGGCTTTAGGGCTGTGATGGTAAGTGAAAACAGATGGTTCCAGCTCTTACTTTACAGTCTAATGGAAGAGACAGACGTGAATCAAATAATAGTACAAATGAGTCTGTAAGTACAATTGTAGTAAGAGTTAAGGGGAAAAAACCTGGTCTTTTAAGAGCATGTAAGAAAAGAACCTAATATAGTGAGGAATCAGAGGAAATGACCCTTAGGTGAGATTTGGAGAGGTTTCAGGGATAAAGTTGCTAAGTTTTTCTAGTCAAATCTCAATACTTGCAGGATAGAGTCCAGTTTTTGTCGTATTAGTACTGATAGAATTCAAACAGTAAGTATTTTAAGATATTCCTTTTATTAGAGCTATATTTAAATTATTTTTATTATAATAATACCTTAGTATAGGATTAAAGAAAATCACCTGTAATCCTACCACCAGGAGACAGCTACTGTTAATATTGAGAAAATTCCTTCTTATCTGTGTATTATAAACTTTCTGTATTAAACTATATTAATGCTTATTTCTATAGCTTCCATTTAACATACGGACATTTTCTTATTTCTTCAAATGATCTTCAAAACATTTTTAATGGATGTATATTAGTCCATTGAATGGATATACTGTTAATTTAGGACTCATTGCTGCAGTTGGACTTTAAGATAGTTTCCAGTTCTTTACCTTTATAAATGTAATGTACATTTCACATTGACATTTTTGCTCACAGATGTATGCATTTAAAATTTTTATTTCTTTTTTTGTAAACATGTTATTTGTGGAGCACTCATAAAGACTGATAATTGCCATTTGGCTGAACTTCCCCAAATACTGTATTAATTAATATCTTTTAATTTTAAAGAGGGAATTAATTAGAAGGTTCAGTTGAATCATAAAAACTGATTTATCATTGCTCATTACTATCGTTACAACAAAAGTGTAAATATTAATTTATGCTGTTACTGAAGGGAAAAACCTGATGTTTTTGAATAAATTTTGAATAGAGTTAACTCTAGTACTCTGCACTATGTAGATGTTTTAGGAGAGCAATGTTGCTGTTAGATTTGCATCATGCTTAAACTGTATAAGAAGTCAGCTTCTTAGAATAATAACAGATCATCTGAAAGTGTCTTTTAATATGTATTTAAACTACCACTGAGATTCGACAGTTTTTATCTGCTGATGTTGAACATGTTGCTAGTCCCAATTCTTTCTCTTTAATGGCTCTACTTGATCATTAGATTTAAAGTTCAGGTGGTGGATAGTTTAAAAATCTGCTGTTTATTCCTTAAAGATGAGAAATCTACTTTCAGTTTCTTGCCAGCTGTCCCTTAAAACTTGTTTTATTTTAATGGGCAAAGTTCCCAAATAATGTTTTCTTTTGAGGGGAGGAGGAGGCAGATCAAGGAATTCATAAATATCTTTAAAGGAAAAGTTAATTTAAATCAGTTACTTTGAGGGTAGTGAAGAGATTATCAGTTTTGTAATTTAATAATATTTGTCTATTAGTTTTTACTTCTGTTCCAAATTTATTATATTCATTTCAATACAGAGAGATTTACTTTACAGAATTCAGAATGAGTTGTTGGGTAAGCCGTAGGCTTTAAAAAAATAAAAATCTGAGAATTCTTGGACTAGAGATTATTTCCATTTTTATTCTACATCCATGAATTAGACTAACAGTACTAAACTTACTGAGCCTTCTCTGATAAAGGTGCTAAAATTAAAAAAATCTTATAAAGAATTTGTATAACAATGAGAAAAATGTGGTTATATATTTAGAAAGTTTTTTTTTTTTCTCCTTCCTAGGTTTATATCCAAAGTTGAAGAAGTCTTGAATGACTGGAAACTGATTGGAAACTCTTTGGGAAAGCCACTTGAAAAGGTCAGACCTATTTGCTGGTGTCTCTAAATTTTGAAACTTCCATTTTTAAGTCTGCATTTGATAAATTTGAAGTAAATGTTTTTTAAAGTTATGTATAATCTATGAACATAAAATTGCATCTGGAAGAACTTGGATTTGAATCTCTGGCAAACTATTTGTAAGATATTTGTGAACTTTTTTTAAATAATAAAATTTTATATGTATAATGTCATTCTTTGTGGGTGATTTTATTTGTTTCTTTGGCTGTTTACTTCTCTCTTGCTTTCTCTCTTAGAATGTTGGAAAGTTGTTTTTCAAATTTTTTTCATCAGAGAAGAATTGCAACTACCAAATTCTTAGGTAGAGTATTCTGCTTAACTAATGAGGAAAAATCTTGGTTTTAACAAGATTTGTTGTTGTTAGTAGTTATTTTATTCAGTTTTTGTATTTTATGATACTACTACTGTTTGTTCCCTCCTCTTTTATTTTAACTTTGTGGATGTTTTGAGGATATTTAAGAGTGAAAAAATTATTCAAAATTGGGGCAGAACTAATCCTAATCTAGGATATTGATGGTTTTGCTCGTAAACCGTACTTTAAATGTTTACTGAAGCGTGTGCTCTGAGAACAGACGTAGATTTTATGTATTTCACTGAAGGGAACTAATGAGTTGATTTAGGCTTGTAGAGATGCTTTGCTTGTTAGATAATTCTTTTCAAGTAAAATTGATCATTGTTTTTATTATAAGTCTATTATTAACTGGACTTTACCACTCTGTAAAGAACTCTCAGTTCTCAATATTTGCTAGGGTTTTTTAGCTTTATGGTGATGTTAACAGAATTTGAGGCTCAAAGCATTATGATTTTCTTTATCCATATGAATAAGATCAGAAAAAGTAACATATAGAAATCACATCATTTAAAGATACAATGAAATATATAGAATAAATTGATTTACTATTTTAAAATATTTTATGATTGCATTTTTGAATAAAGAGAAAACGTGAAGTTCTCAAACACATATTCTATTCTACTTGAAACAAATATACAATTACATTGATACAGATGCTAGTAAGATTAAAGGCAAAACAAGTTGGGTATAACTAGAGTTGGAAATGATTTGTACTATCAAAAAAGAGAGCTGAAGTGAGTAGTCGGGAGCTCTGATATTACATTCCTTAATTCTTTGATTTACAATATTCTCTGGGTACCCTTTATGTGCCAGGTCTGAAGAAATAGTTAACAAGATAAGATCCATGTTTGCCATTTCACATAAATTCTCAGGAGAGAATTCTAGATGCTAAGTTCAATTTTGGAATTTAAGTTGGGTAGTGTATTCAAAGTAGGTAGCATACCGCCAGGCAGGTAGGAAGGGCAAAAGGAGTGTTCTCAACCCTTTTCTCCCTACAGGGAGTAGTAAATAAATCAGACATAGAAAATATGAACAGATTTCAAGGTGAGCTGTAACTGTGATGAATAAGATGAAAGAAAGTATGAAGGATGGATTACTCAGCATAAAAAAGAAAATTTAGAGAATACCTTAATAAGAGATTCTAATTTGTGTGAAGGACGGTAATTACCAAGTCTCTTTGTCCACTGAAGGGGAATTAAGAGAAATTATTTTTAAAATACCTTTAATTAAGGAAAATTTCAACCATATATGAGGTAAACAAAAATAGTATAATGAACCATCATGTGCCTGTCACCCAGTTTCAATTGTTCTTTTTCTTATTTTAATATTACCTCTCTCATCCCCACCCCTACTAGGTTTTTTAAAATAGTTTTTTAATAAAATACACATCATGCACAAAACTTAACTGCTTAATTTTGATAAATATTTACAACATGTAAGACTCCTCATTCAAGATACTGGACATTTCTTTCAGCCCAGAAATATCCCTAGTGAACCTTTCCACTGGATCCTCAAATTCTCAAGCTCCTCACTCTTGCCTCCCCTTGCCTCCCTACCCCCTCCCCCACACCACCAAGGCATCTGCTGTTCTTTTTTTCTTTTAAACCATAGATTACTTTCACCCGCTCTACAGATGCATACACTGGTATCATACGGTACATACTTTTTGTGCCTGGCTTTTTTTTTTTTTACATGAGATTATTCTAGGTTGTTGCGTGTATCAGTGTTTTTAATCTCTCAGTAATAGTCTATTGTATGAGTATACCACAATGTGTCACTTGTTGACAGATGTATCACTATTATGAATAAAACAACATTCTTATATAAGGCCTTTTGTAGGCATATAATTTTGTTTCTATTGGGTAAATATGTAGGAGTGGAATTACTGAGTCATAGGCTAAGTCTATGCTTAACTTTATGAGAAACTGCTAACGCTTTTATAACATTTTACCTAACCACCAGCAATATGTGAGTTTACGTAATTTCATATCCTCACCAAAAATTGGTTGATTCTTGTGAAGTTTAGTCCTCCTAATGGGTATGTAGTTCGTGGAATTAGTTGTATTTTTCTTTCTGGTTTTAGTTTGTATTTTCGTGATAAATATTGATACTGACCACTTTTTTCATGAACTTATGAGCCATTTGTGTGTGGTCTTTTTTGAAATTTCTGTTCAAGTTTTTTGTCTGTTTTAAATTGAGTTGAGTTTTTAAATTGAGTTGTAGGAGTCTTTTAGTTCCTTTATATATTCTACTTTAAGTCTTTTCACAGGTAGTAGCTTTGCAAGGTTGTGAAAATACTGTGTTTTCTTCTAGAATGTATCATTTTAGCTTTTATTTAGGTGTATAACCCATCTTGAACTAATGCTGTGTATGGTGTCAGGTGGGATCATAGTTTAGTTTTTTACATACGGATATCTTGTTGTAAAACCTTCTGTTGAAAACATTCCTTCCTGCACTGGATTGCTTTGTAGCCTTTGTTGGACAGTTGACCTAGGGGGATCACCTTCTGGAATCTGCATTCTGTTTCTTTAATCTAATTGAAATCCTGATGTCAGTACCACATTGTCTTGACTACTGTAGTTCAGGATTTCCCCACTTTGGCACTATTGAAATTTTGGGCCAGGTTGTTGTGGGGCTGTCTCAAGTGTGACAGTTTTAGTAGAATCCCTGTCTTCTATCTGCTAGAGGCCTGTAGCACCCTCCCAGTGGTGAAAACCAGAAATGTATCTAGACATGGCTAAATGTTTCGAGCTGCAAAATTGCCTGCAGCTGAGAACTACTACATAGCTTTAGAGTAAGTCCTGGACTTAATGTAAATTCTCTAGTTTTTGTTTTCTGAAATTTTATCTATTCTAAGACCTTCATGTTTCCATTAGGAATTTTAGAATGAGCTTGTCAGTTTATATTAAAAGGATTATGATTATGCTGGGATTGTGATTGGGATTGTGTTGAGAAGTAACATTTTGACAGTCTTGAAGCTTCCATTCATGAACATGATACATCTCTCCACTTATTAAATCATCTTTATCTCAGCAGTGTTTTGTAATTTTTGGTGAGGTCTTGAATATCTTTTGTTAAATGAATTACTGAGTATTTTATGTTGTATGATGCAGTTGTAAATTGAATTGCTTTTTAATTTTATTTTTCAATAGTTTGTTGCTAGTGCATAGATATACAGTAAAATTTTATATGTTGATTTTGTATCTTGAGACCTGGTTAAATGTAAAGATAATCTTTTTGTTAATTCTTTTGCATTTTGTACATTCCTAGTCATGTTGTCTGCAAATAGGGACAGTTTTACTTCTTTTCCAATTTTGTACCTTTCATTTCTTTTTATTGCACTAACCAGGACCTTCAGTAAAATTTGGAATAGAATTGTTGAGTAGACACCCTTGGCTTCTTCCCAGTTTTAGGGGGGAAACATTCAGTACATCAATACTAAGAATTGTATGTAGGTTTTTCATAGGTGTCCTTTATAACACTGACAAATCCTTTTCTTAATTAGCTGAAAGTTTTTTTAAGTTATGAGTATAATTATTTCAAATCTTGTTCTGTACCTATTGAGATAAAATCATATGGTTTTTCTTTATTCTCTGAATATGGTTAATTATGTTGGTTAATTTTTTATAGTGGTAAAATATGCAGATGGTCTCTAACTTAAGATGGTTTGACTAAGGATTTTTTGATGGGTATGGTGCAAAAGCCGTACACATGCACTAGAAATCGTACTTCAAATTTTGAATTTTGATATTTTCCCGGGCTAGTCGTATGCAGTACAGTACTCTCTTGTGATGCTGGGCAGCAAGGTGCAGCTCCCAGTAAAGCATTCAGTCATGAGGGTAAGTGACTGATACACTTAAAACCATTATGTACCCATACAACCATTTCTATTTTTCACTTTTGGTATAGCATTCAGTAAATTATATGAGCTATTCAACATTTCATTATGAAATAGGCTTTGTGTTAGATGATTTTATCTAACTGTATGCTAAGTGTTCTGAGCTCATTTAAGGTAGGCTAGGCTAAGCTATAATATTAGATAGGTTAGGTGTATTAATGTCAACTGAAGCTATTTTGAACTAATAATGGGTTTATTGGGCCATAACTCCATCATAAGTCAAGGAAGATTTGTACATAAGATTTACCATTTTAACCATTTTTGAACATAAAATTCAGTGGCATTAAGTATTTTTACATTGTTCAAATTTGCACCAACCCAAACTGAAACTCCCTCTCCCTTCCACAACCCCAAGCCCCTGGTAACCACTATTCTTCTTTTTCTATGCGTTCACTTATTTAAGTCCCTCATATAATTGGGATCATACAGTATTTGTCCTTTTGTGTCTACCTGGTTTGATCTAGAATAATTAGTGTATCTTCAGAGCTCATCCATGTGGTAGAATGTGTTAGAGTTTCATTTATTTTTTAAGACTGAATAATATTCCATTATATGTATATACCACATTTTGCTTATCCATTCATTCTTCTGTCATACTTGGGTTATTTCTTCTCTCTGGCTGTTGTGAATAATGCTGCTGTGAACATGGGTGTATGAATATTTGTTTGAGTCCTTGCTTTCAATTCTTTTAGATATATACCCAGAAGTGGAACTGCTGCATCATATACTAATTCTGTTTTTTGAAGAATTGCCATACTGTTGGCTAAAGATTCTGTTTTTCTTTATCTAAAAGTAGCTTTGTTTTACCTTGTTTTTGAATAGTTTTCCTGAGGAATTCTAACTTGAAAGCCCCCCCCCCCCCAACCACAGTTCTTAAAGATACAGTTCCATTGTCTTCAGTTCTCTATAATTTCTAACGGGAAGTTAGGTGTCAGTCATATTTTTGTTCTAGTTTTGTGTTTTTTTCTTCAGGCTACTTTGAAGTTTTTTTTTTTTTTTAAATCTTTTTAAGCCATCTAACTATGCACATAGATGTATTTTCTTTGTATTTTTCCTGCTTAGTTTTATTAATACTGAATATGTAAATTTTGAAATTTCACCGAATTGGGGAATTTTTGGACATTATTTTAAAAATGTATTTCTTTCCTATTCTCTTTTTTCTCTCTGATTTAAGTTATACTTGACCTCTTGATACTGCCTCACAGGTCTCTTAGGCTCTGCTGTCTTCAGTCTTTTTTTCTCTCAGATGATTTCTCTGGATTTATCTTTGAGTTCATTTACTCTTTATTCTTCTGTCTCCAATTTGCTGTTAAAGCTACCTAATATATATTTCAATTCAGTTACTGTAGTTTTTAGGTCTAGAATATATATTTGATTCTTTTTTACAATTTCCGGTTCTCTGTGATTGATCATCTTTAAGTTATTTTGAAAATATTTTCCTTTTGTCCTCCAATTGCAACATCTAGGTTTTGAGGTTGGATTCTGTTTATTGCATTCTCTTAAGTATATGTCACATTTTCTTGTGTGTTTTTTTTTTTTTAATTGTGTGTGTGTATCCAGCAATTTCTTAATTTTGTGCTTGTATTTTGAGTGAAGTATGGACTAGATTCTTTTGTGTTCCTAAAGGGTTTTTTGTTGTTGTTCTAACAGTTTGCTTAATTGAATTAAAATTCCATTTTCATTTCAGAGGTCACAGCAGCTGAAATCTTTCAGGTTTCTTCTTTGTTATTGTGCCCTGGAGTCTCTACTGCACATACATGATTTAGCAGCTAGCCAATATTTGGGGCAGAGTTTATATGTAAATTTTGGGGCTTACCCCCTTGTTGTGCACATATTAGACTGCTCTTAGGTCAGCAGTTCTCATGATGTGGTCTGAGGACGTCTGTTGAACCCTGAGAGTCTTTTAGGGGTTGACAAGGCCCTGCCTTTTCCAAATACTTTATGTACGTGAGGTCTTTTTTCTTTACATGCTTCAGTGAGAACAATGGATTGCAAAGAGTGAATGAAGGCACAGATATGAGAATCCAATTGTCTTTTTAAAACTATATAACCAAGAGATTTACAAAATGTAAAACAGTACTACACTTGTCATTAATATTTTTTGTTCTGGAAAATATTAAATTTTTATTTTAATATATTATAAGTTCATTGTCATTTTAAATGAATTTAAAATTTTATACTTTTTCCTTTTTAATTTTTTAAAACTTTTTGTCCAATTTGTTCATTTTAATTTTTTAATTTTTATTTTTTGAGGGGGAGGCACTTAGGTTTGTTTATCTATTTTTTAAATCTATTTTCTATTTTACTGGGGATTTAACCCAGGACCTCATGCAGGCTAAACACACGCTCTACCACTGAGCTGTAACCTCCCCCCACATCTCTTTTAATTCCTTAGATGGGGTACTCAGTACTTTTTAAGAGTGTAAAGAAGTCCTGAGGCAAAAAAATTTGAGACTGCTGTCTTAGACAAAAAGTTACAAACATGCAAATCTCCTCAGATATAGTTTCACTTTTTCATAGATAAACTCAAGTTTTTGCTTCCATTTTGGTCACTCTCCAGAATTTTGGAAAAGTATGCTGCTTTTTTTTTTTTTAAACAAGATTTTACGATTTTTATCTAAAGGAGGGCTAATCTGACTAACCTGCTTTTTCCATACTAGACTCTAAAATGCTGGGAAATAAATGATTTTAAGAGAGGAGGAAATGGCAGTTATTGACCATTAGCTATGGTACCATGCAATATAACTGTGACTGTACCTGTTAACTTAATCCTTAGACAAATTTCAGTGATGAAGTAATACCTCACTTTATAGACAAGAAATGAGGCTTGGGTACTTGTTGCCCGAGGTCATTCTGCTAGAAGTTAGATTAAGCAGAATTAGACCTAGGTAGGTCATGCGGGCGTTCAAAACCCATGTTTCTATTTTACTCTGGTCTTTTTGGTTTTAAAGATTTAAGTGAATGTAAAATTATGTAAAGAAGTATTAGAGTAGGTTTCTAAAGGCAGATTTTGGAGTTTGTTTCTTGGGCTTAATAAAATAGATAAAAATTTTGGTGATATGAGTAGGATCATGCTTGTAGGCAGGGAAATTAAAGAAATGACCTTTTAAATTCTTTTTAGCCTTGGAATTTCATAATTCTATGTATCTAGCAAAAATTGGAAGTACTTTTTATGAAATGTTAAGTTTAGGTATGGCATGATCTGATAATAGAACTATTTAGTCAGTGACTCTTATCCCACTGAAAAATTTATGGAAGAAAGATCATTAATTTTAGAATATTAACAGAAGAAGAATGACTATCATAGTATTGAAATGTGTTTATATTTTTTATACCCACCCAGTAGATTGGAATGACATTTATTTCAGTACTTAAATTTCATGTGGCAAATGAAATAAATTTGAATTACAGGTTTTCTCTTGTGTGAGAAATTTCCCAAACTAAGGTATAACAGTAGGTCTAACTTGTGACTGATATAAACATTATAAGCAATTTAGATTTCTTTATTTGCATTCTCAGAACATTTGTTACATGGGTCATTAGAACAGGGGAGTGGAGATTTTTTTTTAATTAAAGTTTTGGGAAACTTCACAGTTGAGGATCAGTGATGAGAATACAGTGTTTCTGAAATGTAGTAAATCAAAATGAAAGTGATGTTGAGCTGCCTATAACATTTTTAGGAATAGGATTATTTAAGGTAAGATTTATAGTCATTTTTTCTTTTTTTTAAATAGTAACCATAATGTTTAAAGCTTTTCTGGATATAATACAGAAGGAAACAGGTCAGTATTTTATTATATTTCCTCTTCTTTCAAATTGGAAATTTTTGAAGTTCATTGCTGTTACTGTGTCGCAGTTTTTATTGTAGTATAAAATGTTTAGAGATAACTTTGAGACAGCATAGAATAATGATGAGGAGTATGGGCCCTAAAGTTATATGGCTTATGTTAGAATTATGGTCTTTTATTTATTTTTAAAATTTTTATTAAGGTATAGTTGATGTACAATGTTAAATAAGTTGCAGATGTACAACATAGTGATTCACAATTTTTAAAGGTTATACTCCATTTGTAATTACTATTAAAAACTGGCTATACAAATGTAAAAATTATTTGTTCTACTTCAGTGAAAAATGCCCTTGGTATTTTGAAGGGATTGCATTGAATCTATATTGCCGTGGGTAGTATAATCATTTTAACAATATTAATTCTTCCAATCCATGAACATGGTGTATCTTTCCATTTGTTTGTGTCATTTTTAATTTCTTTCATCTATCTTAAGAGTTATCCAAGCACAGGTCTTTTACTTTCTTAGGTAGGCTTATTCTTAAGTATTTTATTCTTTTTGATGTGATGGTAAATGGGATTGTTTCCTTAATTTCTCTTACTCATAGTTTGTTTTTAGTGTATAGAAGCATGACAGATTTCTATGTATTAATTTTGTATCCTGCAGCTTTACTGAATTCACTGATGAGCTCTAGTAGTTTTCTGGTGATAGAATTCTAGTTTTACTGCTCACTCTCTTTGTGGCAGTGGGCCATCTCAGTTTCAGCTGCTGCTGCTGTTGCCTCTGTCTGTCTGTCTCTCTCTCTTAAAAGTATTCACCAGAAGTTTTAAAATGATACTTGGTTTAGAGTAGAATATAAACTAATAGAATTACTAAACACATTTTAGCTATAAAAAGTATTGTTTTCTCAAAGCTCCTGGAAGTTAAAAACTTAGAACCTAGCTGAGAAAAAATAAAAACTTTACGTAATGTATTCTGGCTGAAAAATCAGTTCAGGTTTCATCAGAGATAGGTGAGTGGTCTCTTCAGACATTTTTAGTTCTATTATTTTCTAGTTCTTTTTTACATTTTAAAAGATTTTTTGCTTGCCATTTAATTGTACCACAATGTTCTTTTGAGTGTGAGAAGTCAAATTTTCAATATACATCATTAATTTGACTTTGAACTTTAATTTCTTACAGGACATATGGCACTAAAACAAATAGAACTATACAAAAATATTTCTAAACAAAAAAGACCTAGCCAAAATCATTTACTTGCTAATTTTAGACAATATTTATTGTAATAAAATCTCTGCAGTGTAATTCTAAAGAACAAACATAAGTCTGCTAAATGAGCTGTTCATAAATTAATATTCAATTTCATTAAATGATGCCCTTACTTAAATTTTATTGCTTGGCTTGTTATAGGTCACATTTTGTTATAACAAATATGACCAAAAAGTTACTTTTAGTGAAATACACAATAACAAAGCCATGATCATTTATGGAAGGTGTGGCAGTTACATCTCTGTTGCTGTAACTCTTAACCTTTTTTTCTCCAGTGTACAGGCAGAGGGTGTGAAGCAGTACCGTTAGTAATAATAGTTTGCTAATTCATTTATTAGCACACTGCCTGGTCTGTGGTTAGTAAATGCTAATTGATTTACTCCCCAGAATACCTGATTAACTCTCTGAATTTGTATTCTCTTTGCATAAGATATACAGTGTACACAGATCACGTTTAGTTGCTTGAGATTTTTGTTAAAATATGGTGGCATTTTTAAAAGCATTTTACTAAAGGTGGCAAGTCTTTTTCTGGATGGTCTGGTGCATTTTAAAGTAAATAACTAGTTTAATTTCTCTGCCTTTACTTTTGTAAGTAGCCTTTATATTTTGGTTTATTTCCTCCGTTGACTTAGTAATTTTTCTTTTTTCCTTTGATTTTGATTTAGTAATTTGATTTTTTTCCTCCTAATGAATTTTATATGTACTGCAGTTGGCAAGTCTAATGGATGAGTCAATTTCTAAAAATACGGTTGTAAAAATGGCTGATGAGAATTTTGACTGCATTTTCCTATAGAGGGGAGGAAGTGTTTAAATTATGTTTTCTGGGTAGTGCCCAGAATGTTTGAATTTTCTTCCTATTATTGGAGCCACGTAATAAGTCTTTTCTTTTCAACTTCTTCCTTTTGTTAATTTGTTTTATTCCTGTTTCATTCATTCATTTAGAGTTCCTACTGTGGATCTGGAATTGCTACCCTGCTTCCTGTTTATCATAACAACCTCTCTGCCCTCCGTCACCTCCAGATTGTTAAATAGTTTACCTCTTAACTCTGTAGTCATTTTATCCACTCCTCAGCTATCATAGTCAGCCCTCCATATCTGTGGGTTCCACATTTGTGGATTCAACCAACTGAGGATCGAAAACACTGGCAAAACTTGAATTTGTGGCACTGGCAACTACTTATATAGTGTCTCTATTAGGTATTATAAGTAATGTAAAGATGATTTAAAGTATACTGGAGGATGTACATAGGTTATGTGCAAATACTACACTGTTTTATATAAGGGGCTTGAGTATCTGATGATTTTGATATCCAAGGGGGCTGTGGGAGAGATGTCCTTGAACTAGTTCCCCGCAAACCCCAAGGAAGGATTATATTCTTTCTGTTCCTCCCTCCATGAAGTGTACAACCAGTGACTTGGAGCTGTTCAAGCAGTTAATCCCAAATTATATCTCTGAACTCAGTTGTTTAAGAAAATTATAATGGAAGTTAGGTTTTATCATGTTATCAGAATCAGAGTTAAACCAGTTTAAAGGACGAAGCTCTTGATGGACTGAGGGACTTGCCTGTTAGGTTTAATGGGAGTTCTTAACCCAGAGTTTTAGGTCTCTTTAAATTGTGTACATGCTTAATTTTTTAAAATACATGATTAATTTTTAATGTGAATGTGTATTATTTTCCTGAAAGATGGTCCAGAGGTCTCATCAGACACTTAAAAGAACAGAGTAAATTAAAGAGTAAAATTAAAGCTACTGTATTGAATTTTACTTTGTATGCATTTATTTATTATTTTAAAATGTATTTTGTTTTTGTATATCTAAAGGCTTGCTTGTTCATGAACTTTTCTACCCTGACATACAGGACAAATAATTTTTTAAGTTGGTGAAATTTGTCCTTAATATAACTTTTACCTCCTTAGCCTTTTACCAGTGCCTGGTCTCCAGGCCTCAAGTTTTGCTAGCCAGCCCTACGTTTAAATGTCGAATACTACAAAATTATCTACTTCTTTTCCTTTGTTTCCTGTTGCTACTCCCATCTCCAGAATACAATGCTAATCTTACTTGATTAAGTAGAGAGCAGTATTCTTAATTTAATTTAAAATATTTGAATAGATGATAATCACTTGACCTTAAAAAAAAGTATTTTGGTTTCATATTTGACTAAACTGCTGCAGGAAAAATGAAAGTGAAATTGAAATTGTTCCTCTTCCAAGGAGAGGTCCTTATCCTATCAATGACTAAAGTAATTCTCAGAAACTGCTTTTGGGCTGCTAGCCTGAATTCCTTTCCATCATTAATCCTCAGATTTTTAAAGTTTTTAAAAGAATGCTTGTGGGATTTCAGAAAAATGTAAGAAAAGTAAATAAACAGCTTTAGATTGTCTGGAGAAATACTTGGGGCAAGATATTTGTAATATGGCCTAGAAGGTTGTCTTTTGAAGTCAGTTTCCTGAAATTGTCTTTCCTGTCCTTTGCATTTTCTACTTTTGAGCTCAGAATTCTTTCATTAAAATTTTAAAAAGCCCTTTAATTCCAAAAATCGTATAACCAAATCAAATGATGTTTGTATTTTAAAAGTGCGAGTTTCCTCCTCAGCACTTCATTTACCCATCTACTTTCCAGAGCTAACAGTGTTTACTGTTTGATAGTCTGTTCTGTGTGTGCATGTTACACTTAAAAAAAGATAATCTGTCTTGTACAACTGCCTTTTTTTAAACTATATTTTGTTGGCTTTTGTTTTTTTTTCAAGATGGGGCATAGACATCTGTTTCATTTTAATGCTTGCATTATAGTCCATTGTATGACTATCCCATAATGTGTTTGTACATATCCCTGTTTAAAAGGTGTTTAGTTCGCGGTTTTTGCAGTTATAGTACTGGAGTAGTAAGCATTGTTGTACATACATTTGCATACTTGTATGAATATTTCTGTAACAGATTTCTAAAAGTAGAATTACTGGTCAAAGTGGATGTGTTGTTGTTTTTTGTTGTTGTTGTTTTTTTTTTTTTTTTTTGAAAAATATAGCCTGCTTTCCACCAAGATGATTTAATGTACTGATGCTCCCCCCATGCATGGTATATGAAAACACCCATATCCTCAGTCTTCCAACACTTTTCATTATGTTGTTGTCAATATGAAACACTAAAGCTATCTAATTTTATGTTTTCCTGAGCATTGAGGTGAGACTGAGTGTTCCTTCATGTTTATTAAACGTGAGAATATCCCTTTTGATTGCTTGTTATGTACACTGACCGATTTTCTTGTCTTTAAATTACAGTAGTTTTTTTTTTAGTAGGAGTTCTTTATATGTTCTAGATATTAATCTCTTATATATGATTTGCAGATGTTTTCTCCTATCCTGTGAGTTGCTTTTTCACTCTGTAGATAGTGTTTTTTGATGCACAAAATTTTTTATTCTAATGAAGTCCACTTGATCTGTTTCTTCTTTTGTTCTCTGTGCTTTTTATGTCCAAAAAATCATTGCCAGGTCCAATGTCATTAAGCTTTTACCATGTTTTCTTCTAAGAGATTTTCTTCAATGAGATGGTTGTAGATCTTATGTGTAGATTTTTGACACATTTTAAGTTACTTTTTCTATATGGAATAAGGTAAGAGTTTATATTTTTAAGTAGTTTCTTAATGATGTCTAGATTTCATGTACAAAGGGCCTTATGACCCTAAGATTAGAAATTTATGCTTCTCTAGTTTTTTTTTGTTTTATTAGTTATTCTCAAGATTTTTTTAATAAAACATTTAGATATCTACTTAGAGTTAGTTTTTGTGAATGAAATGAGGAAGTGATCTTTTTTTCTGGATGACCAACTTTTTCTGAACTACGATTATGTTCTCTTTACCAGATTTTAAGTTCCATACATACTTGGGTTTATTTCTGGAATATGAATACTTTGTGTTCATGTACATACACCATTTTATTTTAATTACTGTAAATTTATTGTACATTCTGGTGGGACAAATATTCTCCCATTGTTTTTCTTTTCCAAAGTTTTCTTTGCTATTCTTACATTTTTATTCTCGAATATTAATTTTTTTCCTTGCAACAAAGTAGTTTGAAGGACTTTTTGAGATGTTTTATATTGAATTAATAAAGAACTTTCTAGTTTTAGTTAAGTGCATTTCTCATGTTGTATTGTTTATATGAAATGGCCTTAAATTGAATAGTGACCTTGATTAGACCTACCTTTTTTTATGAGGTGTAATTTACATATAACATTGCATTAGTTTTAGGTGTACAATATAATGATTCAGTGTTTGTACAAGTTGGGAAACAATCACAATAAGTCAACATCCATTACCATACATAGTAACAATTTTTTTCTTGTGTTGAGAACTTAAGATTTATTCTCTTAGCAACTTTAAAATATATAATACAATATTAACTATAATCACCAAGCTGTACATTATATCCCCATAACTTACTTATTTTATGGGTGGAAATTTGTACCTTTTGACCCTCTTCACCCATTTCACTGACCCCCAACACCCCATCTCTGGCAACCACCTATCTTTTCTCTGTGTCCGAGCTTTTTTTTGTTGTTTTTTTAAGATTCCATGTATAAGTGAGATCATATGGTATTTTGTCTTCCTCTGTCTCACCTAATAGACTTAGCATAATGCCCTCAAGTTTCATCCATGTTGTTGCAAATCGTAAGATTTCATTTTTTTTTATAATGGAATAATATTCCATTGTGTATGTATCCCACATTTTCTTTATCCATCCACCATTGGTTACTTGAGTTGTTTCCGTATCTTGGCTATTGTAAATAATGGTGCAGTGAACATGGGGGTGCATATATCTTTTTGAATTAGTATTTTCATTTTCTTTGGATAATACTCAGAAGTGGAATTGCTGGATTCTGTGGTAGTTCTATTTTTTTAATATTGAGGTACCTCCATACTGTTCTTATAAGTGGCTGCACCAGTTTACATTGCCATGAACAGTATGCAAGGGTTCCCTTTTCTCCATGCCCTCACCAACACTTGTTCTTTCTTTTCTTTTCGATGATAACCATTCTAAGGTATAAGGTGATTATTCATTGTGGTTTTGATTTGCGTTTCTCTGATAATTAGTGGTGTTGAGCACCCTTCAGTGTTCCTGTTGGCCATATGTATGTCTTCTTTGGAACACTGTCTATTCAGATCTTCTTCCTATTTTTTAATGAGTTTTTCTTTTGCTGCTGAGTTGTGTAAGTTACTTATATATTTTGGATATTAGCCTCTTATCAGATGTATGATTTAAATGTATTTTATCTCATCTATTAAAATTTTGTTGATGATTTCCTTTGCTATGCAGAAGCTTTTTAATTTGATGTAGTCCCCCACTTGTTTATTTTTGCTTTTTTTGCCTTTGGAGTCACATCCAAAAAATCATTGTCAAGATTGATGTCAAGTAGCTTACTACCTATATTTTCTAGGAGCTTTATGGTTTCAGGTCCTATATTCAAGTCTTTAATCCATTTTGATTTAATTTTGTGTGTGGTTTAGCTTAATGGTTCATTTTTATCCTTTTGCATTGGCTGTTCAGTTTGCCCAGCACCATTTATTGGAGAGACTGTCCTTTCCTCATTCCATATTCATGGCTCCTTTGTCATAAATTAATTGATCATACATGCATGGGTATATTTCTGGACTCTCTATTCTGTTCCATTGATCTGTATGTCTGTTTTTATGCCAGACCCACTGTTTGATTACTATAGCTTTGTGGTATAGTTTGAAATCAGGCAGCATAATGCCTGCAGCTTTGTTGTTTATCTCAAGATTAGTTTGGTTTTTCAGGGTCTTTTGTGATTCCAAACAAATTTGAGGATTGTTTGTTCCATTGTGAAAAATGCCATTGGACCTGCATATTAGTTTTAAAATAGGTTCTTCCCTAAAAAATACCTTTCATAAATGGAGATTGTTTATAAATCAAGGACTGTCTTAAGTTACTTTCATTTAGTTTTAAATTGTGAGCGTCTTTTCCTCCAAATTTAACCATATAGTAGGAAAAGAATACAGTCTGATGAAAACTGTACATCTCATGGCAACTTCTTTCCAAGTTCCTGGCTTTTTACTTGTAGCAACTACTCAAGGTTTCACACTCGCCGCTTTCTCCTTTCCTTTCAGATAATTTAAAGGTTTGCGTTATTTCTGGAACTAGCTTAGGATTCCCACAAGTGCTACTTTGGGTTAATACTTGTCCTAACTGTCCATCAGTCTCTATCTTTGCTGCAAATTGAAACCAGAACTTAGTATTCTCTGTTCTTCATATTTGTGGCCATGTTTTATTAGCCACCTAGCGTTCTTACCCATGACACAGTTAATTATGCACAGAGACCCTGAGTACCATCTTGGATGGTATTAAGTGTCTTAGATTCTAAGTACTTGTCTAAGAGGCTATCTTCTATTGTAATTTAGAACTTTTTTCATCATTTCTTAATTTTTACATCATTTCACAATAGCTAACATTTATTGAGTGCTCACTGTATGCTAGGCACTTTCTAAGCAATATATATATATATATAACTATATATATATATAACTATATATATAACTATATATATATATATAACTATATAACTATATATATATATATATATATAACTCATTTTACCCTCAAATCTAATTATAAGAGATAGATACTACTTTTATTATCCCCACTTTATAGATAAAAATTGAGGCACAGAGAGAAAAGTAACTTACCCAAGATTCTTTCGCTAGTAAGTAATAGAGCTATTCTGTGAACCCAAGAGATCTACCCTAAGATACTATCTTCCCAGTATAATCACTGGGCTATAGTACTTTCTGACTGTCCTTTTTTGCTCACTTCTTCCTCCTTTCACGTTCCCTACTGTAGCTCTTTGCCATTTAGGAATTCTCCTAAACTAACATTGTAATCATGTTATAAGCCTACACAGAAGCCTTCAAAGGCTCTTCACTGCCTACAAGTTAAAGTCGAAACTCTTAATGATATTTGTAGACAGTCATTGTCAGGTCTCTCACCACCTTGTTTTTTTTAACTCTATTCCTTGTAGGAAACTTCAGCTGAATGGACTATTTGTTCCCTAAAATTTATGTTCTATTTTCTACCCATTATCTGTTCTTTCTTATCTGCCTTACCTTACCTAAAGGCTAACTGGGATCCAATTTTCTGAATGAATCCATTTCTGACTCACTCAGCTGGCATTTATCCAGCCGTTTCCTTAAGTTCTGACCCATATATTGTTCTCCCTGTTTGTCTTGTTTGCATATGTACTATTGAATTTTTATGTGTAAATGTGTGTGCATCTATCTATCTGTCTTAGCTTCTAGTGGAAGATCTGGGCTGTGATAGGTCAAATTCCAGCCATATCACTTAATGGTATGGTAACCTTGGACAGGTTTTTAAATCTCTGAACCTTTTCTCATCTATGAAATGGGGTTGAAACTTATATGACAGTGTTAGGAGATTTTTATGTGCACATACACAAGCATGCACATACACACATAATTACATATAAATTATTTTGCTTAGGAGGCCCTCAGTAGGTGTTAGTTCCTATCCTAAAGGTCAGCGAAGTCTGTACAGTCTGCTTTTACTTTTTAAAAATGTAATGAACTTCAAGTATATTGGATTAATTAAAATCCCTGGGAATATTCATAAACGTGATGCATGTATAAACAAATAAGGTCATCTGTAAAAATGATGACGTCAGATCAAAAAAGATAAAATGCTTGGGATTAAACTGCAAGTCATGCTGACTCAGAAGTATAAATTCTGGCTGCTGAAGTAGGCCCAAGCTCCTGTTAGAGCTGAGTGCCCGAGTTGGTGTTCAAGAGTACTTGTTTCTTTTAAAGGAGACTTATTTGTGTCAACCATTGTGGCTTGTGCCTACTTAAATCTGCTTGGCTCGTTTTCTTCCCTGAGGATTAGCCTGTGATACTTGGTGTGGTTCTCTTGTAGTTGGCTGTGTCCCCTTTCCCCGGCTCTCTTACTGTTAGTTTTTGTGTAGTTGAATGTTCTCTGGATGAATTGTGGTTCTCTATTGATTCAGGAGGGATTAATCTCAAATTCCCTTTTTGTTTCCAAGTTTCCCTTGTTAGGGTGTTTTAATAACCCTCTGAAACTAAAGTCAAAGCTGGATGCAGGAGAGCTTTTGGACTGAGCCTTAATATTATTACCCTCTACTGTGCTTTTAGTGGGATAATTTTAACCCAGGCTGAGGGCCAGCCAGGCTACTTGTGAAGAGTGGAAGATATACATAGATGGCTGTTTTTTTTTTTAATGATACAATTTTTATTGATTTCTAGTTGCCATGATCAAAGTGTCTATACCCATAATTGCATAATAACACTGAACTGGAAACTTTCCCATGAAACAGATATTCACTAGTGTTATAAAGCATGTCACATGTTACAGTCATTTCACATCAAACAAAAATTCCTCAAATGTAGCAGGTCTCCTTCATAATTCAATGGGTGGAGACAGCAAAGCATAGTCAGCCTTCTAGATTAAATATGTTCTTTTACATTTTTGCTGTATTTTGGAAGTAACATTAGCGGTCACCAGGTATATGTTGGAATTGAGTTCTAGGTTTTTATTTGTACCCTACTTTGCCAGCATACTTGCATATTTGTTTTGTTTTGGGAAAACTGCTTGAAAAGCATATGTTTTAGAGTCATGTGTGACTACAGAAACACGTGTTTGTATTATTTTGGAAATAGATGAAATGTCCAGTGAGGTTTTTTAAAAATCTTATTTGTTTTCAAAGAAGATTCCTGTGCATTCAGATTTAAACTGCTGGGGATCTTTTCAAATAGTAGATAGATGCAAAATATTGTGATTATGAGAACCTTCTCGGTCTAAATTTTTTATTGAGATATAATTTATGTAACATACAGTTCACCAATTTAGGTGTGCAATTCAGTGTTTTTTAGTATACTGACAGTTTTTAATTTTGGAACATTTCCATCACTCCCCAAAGAAGACCCATACCTATTAGCACTTCTCCGAGCCCTAGGCAACAACTAACCTACTTTCCTTCTCTGTAGATTTGCCTATTTTGGACATTTTGTATTAATGGAATCATACAATATATAACTTTTTGTAATTTGGCCTTTTTCACTTAACAAAGTTTTCAAGTTTGCTTATATTATAGACTTATTAGTATTTCATTTCTTTTCATTGCCGTATAATGGTCTGTTGTATGGCTATACCACTTTTATTTATCCATTCATCACTAGATGGAAATTGCATTGTTTCTGCTTTTTGGCTACTGTGAATAATACTGCTCTGAAAGTTTATGTACAAACTTTTTGTATGGACATATGTTTTCATTTCTTTTGGTTATATACCTAGGGTTGTAATTGCTGGGTCATATGGTTACTTTATTTTTTACCTTTTGAGGAATTTTGGGTCTGTTTCAGCAAAGCAGCTGCACCATTCTACATTTGCACCAGCAACATATAAGGGTCCTGATCTCTCTACATCATCACCATCACTTATTACTGTCTTTTTTTTAAATTGAAGTACAGTTGATTTACAATATTATATTAGTTTCAGGTATGCAACATGATTCAATATTTTTTATAGATTATACTCCATTTATAGTTATTATAAAATATTGGCTATAGTCCATGTGCTATACAGTTTATCATTATAGCTTACTTATTTTATACATAACAGTTTGTACCTCTTGATTTCCTGCCCCCTATCATGCTCCTCCCCTCTTCCCTCTATCCACTGGTAATCACTAATTTTTCTTTGTATCTGTAATTCTGTTTCTGTTTTGTTACATCCATTTGTTTTATTTTTTAGTTTCCACATGTAAGTGATAATGTACAGTATTTGCCTTTCTGTGTCTGACTTACTTCACTAAGAGTATAGCCTCCACGTCCATCTCTGTTGTTGCAAATGGCAAAATTTTGTTCTTGTTTTATAGCTGAGTGATACTACATTGTATATGTACACCATATCTTCTTTAACCATTCATCTGTTGATGGGCACTTAGTTTGCTTCCGTATCTTGGCTATTGTAAATAATGTTGCTATGAGCATTGGTGTGCATGTATCCTTTATAATTAGTATTTTCATTTTCTTCAGCTGTATACCTAGAAGTGAAATTACTGGATCATATGGTAGTTATGTTTTCAGTTTTTTTGAGAAGTCACCATACTGCTTTCCACAGTGGCTGCACCAATTTCCATTCCCACCAGCAGTGTATGACAGTTCCCTTTTCTCCACATCCTCACCACCATCTGTTTTTTGTGGTCTTTGTGTGATAGTCATTCTGACAGGTGTGAGGTGATATCTCATTGTGATTTTATGCATTTCTCTGATGTTTTCATGTGCCTGTTGGCCATCTGTATGTCTCCTTTGGAAGAATGTCTATTCAGGTTTTCTGCTCACTTTTGATTTTTTAAATAATTGTATGAGCTGTTAGTATATTTTGGATATTAACCCCTTGTAGATTGCATTGTTTGGGTTGCTCCCATTCTGTATGTTGTCTTTTTATTTTTGTTTATGATTTCCTTTGCAGTGCAAAAGCTTTTAAGTTTGATTAGGTCCCATTTCTTAATTTTTGCTTTTATTTCTTTTGATTTGGGAGACTGATCTATAAAAATAATTCGTATGATTTATGTCAAAGAATGTTTTGCCTATATTCTCTTCTAGGAGTTTTATGGTATCATGTGTTACATTTAAATCTTTAAATGTGTCTGGTGTGTGGGAATGCTCTAATTTCTTTGTTTTACATGTAGCTGTCCAGCTTTCCCAACACCACTTGTTGAAGAGACTGTTTTTTCTCGATTGTATATTGTTGCCTCCTTTGTTGTAGATTAATTCACCATTGGTGTGTGGGTTTATTTCTGGGCTCTTTTCTGTTCCATTGATCTTTGCATCTGTTTTTGTGCCATTACCATGCTGTTTTGATTACCAACACTTAGCTTTGTGTTGTCTAAAGTTTGGAAGGGTTATACCTCCAGCTTTATTCTTTTTTCCTCAATTACTTTGGCAATTTGAGGTCTTTTGTGGTTCCATATAAGTTTTAGGATTATTTGTTCTAGTTCTGTGAAAAATATCATAGATATTTTGATAGGGATTGTGGTTAAATCTGTAGATTGCTTTGTGTAGTATGGTCATTTTAGCAATATTCTTCCAATCCAAGGGCACAGGGTATCTTTCCATTTATATGAATCATTTTCAGTTTACTTTATCAGTGTTTTATAGTTTTCAGCATATAGATCTTTCACCTACTAGGTTAAGTTTATTCCTAGGTATTTTATGTTTTTTTTTAATGCAATTTTATTTTATTTTTGAGGGGGTTCAATTAAAACTTTTATTCCTATTAAAATTTTTTTAATTTTATTTTTTATTGAAATGTAGTTGATTTACAGTGTTAGTTTCAGGTGTACAGCACAGTGATTGTTACATGTATACATACATATTTTTTTCTTTGGCTTTTCCATTCTATGTTATTATAGAAATTGAATATAGTTCCCTGTGCTATAAAGTTTCTTGTTTATCTATTTTATATATGGTAATGGGTATCTGTTAATCACAAACTCCTAATTTATCCCTCCCCAGCCCTTTCTCCTTTAGTAACCATAGTTTGTATTCTATGTCCGTGATTTAATGCAATTTTAAATGGGATTTTTTTTTTTTACTTTCTCTTTCTGATAGTTCATTATTAGTGTATAGAAGCAAAGCAGATTTCTGTATATTAATCTTGTATCCTGCTACCTTGCTGAAATCATTTATTAGTTCTAATAGTTACTGTGTAGATACTTTAGGGTTCTCTATAGAGTATCATATCATCTGCAGATAGTGACAGTTTTACCTCTTCCTTTCCAGTTTGGATACTTTTTCTTGTCTGACTGCTGTGGCTAGGACTTCCCAATACAATGTTAAATAGATGTGGTGAGAGTGAGCATCCTTGTTTTGTTCCTAAATTTAGTGAGAAGGCTTTCACTTTTTTACCATTATTATGTTGACTGTGGCTTTGTTGTAAATGGCCTTTATTATGTTGAGATAAGTTCCCTCTATACCCACTTTGAGAGTTTTTATCATGAATGGATGTTGAATTTTGTCAAATGCTTTTTTCTGCATCTGTTGAGAGGATCATTTGGCTTTTGTCTTTTTTGTTTGTTTGTTTGTTTTGTTTTGTTAATGTGGTGAATCACGTTGATTGATTTGTGTATGTAGAACCATCCTTGTGACCTTGGGATGAATCCAACTTGATTATAGTGTATGATCCTTTTTATTTACTGTTAGATTTGTTTTGCTAATATTTTGTTGAGTTTTGCATCTATATTCATCAAAGGTTTTGGCCTGTAATTTTCTCTTCTTTGTAGTGTCTTGTCTGGTTTTGGTATCATGGTAATGGTGGCCTGTAGAATGAATTTGGGAGTGTTCCCTCCTCTTCATTTTTTGTGAATAGTTTGAGGAGGATAGATATTAGCTCTTCTGTATATGTTTGGTAGAATTCTGTGAAGCCGTTTGGTCCTGGATTTTTATTGCTGGGAGTTTTTTGATTACTGATTTAATTTCACTACTGGTGTTCAGTTTATTTAGATTATTTATGCCACCCCATGTCATTTAATTGGCGCATTTAGTCCATTGGCATTTAAAGTGATTATTAAGTATGTACTTACTGCCATTTTGTTACTGATTTTCTGATTGTTTCAGTGATTCTTTTCTTCTTTTCTGTTCTCCTTTTAGTTTCTTCCCTTGTGGTTTGTCGATTCTTCCTGATTCAGTCTTGGAAAATTTTGTGTGTCTAGAGATTTATCCACTTTTTTCTAGGTTGTCCAGTTTGTTGGCATGTAACTGTTCGTAGTATTCTCTTACAGTTTTTTGTGTATCCATGATATCAGTTGTAATTTCTCCCCTTTCATTCTTGTTTATTTGGGTCCTCTTTTAAAAATTAGCCTGGCTTATCAACTTTGCTTATCATTTCAAAAAAAACAGCTCTTGGTTTTTATTGATCTCTGTGTTTTGTTGTTGTTGTTTTCTTTTTTTGTGTGTGTGTGTTTCTATATTTTTCCTCTTGTATTATTTCCTTCCTTCTCCTGACCTTGGACTTTTTTCTTTTTTCTTTTTTTTTTTTGTAACTTCTTTAGATGGTAGTTTAGGTTATTTGAGATTTTTCTTATTTCTAGAGGAAGCCCTGTATTGCTGTAAACTTCACCCTTAGAACTGCTTTTGGTGCATCCCATAGACTTTGAAAAGTTGTGTTTTTATTTTCATTTCTCTTTAGATATTTTCTGATTTCCTCTTTGATTTCTTTATTGACCCCCCCCTTTTTTTTTAAATATATTACGTTGTTTGGTCTCCACATGTTTCTGATTTTCCTATTTTCCTTCCTGTAATTGATTTCTAGTTTCATACTGACGTTATTGGAAATAATGCTTGATATAATTTCTGTTGTCTTAAATGTGTTGAGACTTGTTTTGTGGCCTAGCATGTAATCTATCCTGGAGAACATTCCGTGTTCACTTCAAAAACTGCAGAATAAACATTATTTTCGATGGAATGTTCTGTAAATTTCTCTTAAATCTGACTGGTCTAATGTGTATTTTTAGACTACTGTTTCCTTATTGATTTTCTTTCTGGATCATCTGTCCATTGATGAGGGATGTTCAACTCCCCTATTAGTACTGTATTACTGTCAATTTCTCTGTGTCTGTTAATATATGCTCTATATATTTAGGTGCTCCTATATTAGGTTCATATATGTCAATGAATGTTATATCTTCCTCTTGCATTGATTCCTTTATCATTATATAATGCCTTTCTTTGTCTTTTGTTATAGACTCTGTTTTAAAGTTAACTTTGTCTGATATGAGCATTGCTCCCTACTTTTCTTGATCGTTTCTATTTGCATGAAATATCTTTTCCCATCTCCTCACTTTCAGTCTGTGTGTTTTAGCTCTGAAGTGTAGGTAGCATTTAGATGGGTCTTGTTTTTTTATCGTATCAGCCACCCCATGTCATTTAATTGGCGCATTTAGTCCATTGGCATTTAAAGTGATTATTAAGTATGTACTTACTGCCATTTTGTTACTGATTTTCTGATTGTTTCAGTGATTCTTTTCTTCTTTTCTGTTCTCCTTTTAGTTTCTTCCCTTGTGGTTTGTCGATTTTCTTTAGTGGAATGCTTGGGTTCCTTTCTCTTTAGTTTTTGTCTATTGTGGTTACCAAGTACATATATTTTGACCTCTAACTGTACCTACTTGTTTTAAACTGATAG
Source organism: Camelus dromedarius (assembly GCF_036321535.1). NCBI lineage: Eukaryota > Metazoa > Chordata > Mammalia > Artiodactyla > Camelidae > Camelus > Camelus dromedarius. Next base: position 17,985,281 of record NC_087439.1, read on the forward strand.
TCATTTAATAAAGTTCAAACTTTAAAAAGTTTAAAAGATCTGCATTTTTATTCCCCTCCCTCATGTTTTCTGTTTTTGATGTTATGTTTACATTTTCATGTTTATCCCTTGTTTATTGTATTTGTAGTTGATTTTACATTTTTGTCTTTTAATCTTTGTGCTAGCTCATCTATGTGGTTGATCTACAGCCTTTACTACATATTTACCTTTACGAATGAGATTTTTCCTTTCTTGTAAATTCTTACCTTTTGTTGTAGCCTCTTCTTTTCCATTTAGAGAAGACTTTTATACTTCTTACAGAGTTGACTTGGTACTGATGAACGCTTAGTTTTTGCTTGTTGGAGAAGTTCTTTATCTCTCCTTCGATTCTAAATGATAACCTTGCTGGGTAAAGTATATTAGATTGCTAGCACTTAAAATATATCATGGCACTCCCTTCTGGCCAGCAGAGTTCCTGCAGAAAACTCTGCTGATAGTTTTATGGGGGTTCCTTTGTAAGTGACTATTTGCTTTTCTCTCACTGCCTTTGGAATTCTTTTTAACTTTTGCCATTTTAATTATGATATGTCTTGGTGCTGGTCCCTTTGGGTTCATCTTTTATGGGGCCCTCTGTGCTGTCTATATCTGATATCTGTTTCCTTCTTCAGGTTCAGAAAGTTTTCAGCCATAGTTGGATCAGATACATTTTTGACTTTTCTTTCTTCTCCTTCTGCAATCGCTATAATGTGAATGTTTATATGCTTGGTATTGTACCAGGGCTTCCATAAACTGTTCTCATTTTTAAAATCTGTTTTTCTTTTTGCTGTTCTGATTGGCTAGTTTCCATTATTATATACTCTAGACCACTTATATGTTCTTTTGTATTACCCATTCTACTATTAATTCTTTCTAGTGTGTTTTTCACTTCAATTATTGCATTCTTCAGCTCTGATGGATTCTTTTTTATATTTTCTAGTTTCTTGTTAAAATTCTCATTGTGTTCATCTGTTTTCTTCCCAAGTTCAGTTACTGTTCTTACACTAGTGATTTTAACTTTTTATCTGGCAAATTATCTCTGTTTCATTAGTTGTTTTTTCAGGTTTTTTTTTTTTTTGTTGTTGTTCTTTTGTTTGAAACAGATTTCTTTGTCTTCTCATTTTGCTTAACTTTCTCTGTCTCTATGAAATTAGGTTAAAGTTACCTGTCATGGTCTTGAAGGGGTGTCCTTATGTGGGAGCATCTTTATGCATTCTGAGTGTGCTCAGTGGCTTTCGAGGGAGAGCTGGATCTGATATGAGCATGGGTCATGAGAGATGGCAGCTATCACCTTGGTGGGAAGTGGGGCTGGAGATGGAGGAGCTAGAACCAGAGCCAGAGCTTTGCCTGTGCTTGGTGGCTGACATATCCCTATGGGGGTTGGTCCGAAGGTACTGGAGCAGAAGCCTTCAGGGTCAGTCCAAGCTAGTTCCACTCCCTCTAAATGTGCGCTTTCTCCACTCCTGGCAGTGGCACCTTTGTCCCAAAGGGGAGCAGCTCTGAAGCAGTAGGGGCCAGAGCAAGTGCCTGATGTGGGCTGGGTTGTGTCCTGGGACAGTCTCCACACACCAGTTAGAGGTCTAGACAGCCTCCCATCTACCACCTCCATAAGCACCAGCCTCACCTGGCTCCATCCCCACAAAATGCACAATGGCAATGGCAGCCTTTGTTCTTGTGGGGAGCAGCACCATAGCTAAAGGAGCTGGAGCAGGTGCTTGGTATGGCCCGGGGTGCACTTTTGTGTGGTGTGGGAAACTGACCAGAGCCCAAGGAAGTTTCAGTCTTCTTCCTTTACCTTGTTTCTGGAAGTAAGCAAGCATGTGTGTGTATTTTTCAGGAGCAGGATCTCAGTTTCTTATGGCCCTCCTGTAAGTCTCACTGGTTTTCAACCCAGCTAAGGAGACTTGTCTTTCTGGCGTTGGACACCAGGGCTGGGGTGCCCAATATGTGGCTTGGACTGCTCACTTCCCAGGGAAAATCTCTGAGCCTGTGATATCCCACTCTTCTGTTCCCCTCCTAGTGCTGCGGGTTCTGATTGCTTCTCCTTGCTTTCTACTGGACTTTGGTTCTTTCTTCTAGCTTGGTTGTAGAAGAGTCTGTCAGTCTCCAGTTATTTTCAGTATGAATTGCTCCACATGTAGCTGTGTTGTGATGTGTTTGTGTAGGGGAGGTGAGCTCAGCATCCTTTTACTCCACCAGTTGATCTCCTTTATTATTATCTTTCTAACTATAGCTATCCTAGTGGATAGGAAGTAATATCTCATTGTGGCCTTGGTTTGCATTTTCCTAATGGCTGTTCATGTTGAACATTTTCTGATGTTCTTATTGACCATTTGTGTATCTTCTTAGAAAAATGTCTATTCAGATCTTTTGCCCATTTTTAAGTTGGATTGTCTTTTTATTATTCAGTTGTAAGAGTTCTTCATATATTCTGGATACAAGTCCCTTATGAGGTATGTAATTCAAGATATTTTCTCCCATTCTCCATGTTGTAACATGTGTCCTTGTGGGTTGTCTTTTCACGTTCTTGATGGTATCTATAGGTTTTGCTCTTGCATTTAGAATATGTGATCCACTTTGAGTTAATTTTCATGACTAGAAATGGGTCCAAGTTCATTTTTTTGCATGTGGATATTCAATGGTCCTAACATAGATGCCTTTTTAATATTTATTGGTATTTCAGTGTTGCAAACATTCAAATGGATTTCCTCTATCAGTGCATGAAAACTTTGATTTTCAGCTCTATACCAAGTGGTTGTTTACCCTGGCTGTACATTAGAATCACTTGGGAAGCTTTTGAAAAATTCTTATATTTAGGCACAACCTGATTCTTATTTAATTGGTCTGTTGTGGAGCCTAGTTATCAGTACTTTATTTTAAAGCCTTGTAGGTGATTATAAATTCTAATTAGGTTGAGAACCACAGCTCTGTGCTCAAAAAAAATGGAAAAAAAACTCACTATGTTTTATGCTTTACTATATTTTCCTCCTTTTCAAGATTGTGTTGCTTTTGTCAGTAGAAGAAAAATTTAATAATTTGTTAAACAATAATTTAAATAGATTTTTAATTTAAAAATGAAAGATTACATTTTTAATGGTACATTGTTTAAGATGTGAAATTTGGTTCTGATAACAAGTAAATCTTAAAGATGGCTTATGTTTAGTGTTAATAGAGACTCTCTTAATCCAGGAAGGCTGTGAGTTTACCTATCTGTGTCTAACCTATACAGTGATAAAGTTAATTTCACTAAGAAACTCACTTTGAAGACTGTGATGGACATACATCAGTTCAAGTCAGAGAGAATACCTTTTTTTTTTTTTAACATTTTTTATTGATTTATAATCATTTTACAATGTGTCAAATTTCAGTGTTCAGCACAATTTTTCAGTCATACATGGACATATACACACTCATTGTCACATTGTTTTTCTCTGTGAGCTACCATAACGTTTTGTGTATATTTCTCTGTGCTATACAGTATAATCTTGTTTATCTATTCTACAATTTTGAAATCCCAGTCTATCCCTTCCCACCTCCCGCCCCCCTGGCAACCACAAGTCTGTTGAGAGAATACCTTTTGGATTGGGTTGTGTGCTATTTCAGGTTGTTAGACTAGATCTCAGTCTATACGTTTAGTATACTTACTGAAATACACTGATATTTTCAGTGTATTTGGGAAATATGGGAGATTTTCTGAATATGGAAAAAGGTAATTTCTAAGATACTTATTAAGCACATAGGCACTGTTAAGTTCTGGGCTGCAAAGAATAGAACATAGTTTTTGCTCTTCACAGTCTAATGGAGAAATATGCATATAAATAAATGACTAGAATAAGATGCTATTCTAGTGATTTGAACAAGACAGAATCATTACCTTTCATGGAAATAATCATGGCAGACTTTCTGCAAGAAGTAACATTTAGGATGAGATAACATTTTGAGGAATGAATATATAAAAGTGTGCTAAGAGAAGATAGAGAAGAGCAGGATAGTCTCTGCACAGTGTCAAAGAGAAAGCACACCTCTGGGGAAATATAAGTTATTAGGCATTGTAACACTAGGTAGATGCAAGATAACTGTGGGAGATGGTAACTGGGTAAAGGAATAGGCCAGCTTTGCAGGCTTTGTATTTCTGCCAGAGTAGGTGCATGCCACCCTTAGATGTGCTTGTGGTGAGCCACTTGTGTATTATAACTTCTAATTATATTACATGTTTACATTCCTTTTAAATGTTTGTTTTTGCTTTATGTATCATATGTACAATCTATTGATACATGTTGATTAATTTGTTAATAAAAATATACATATATGGAGACGGATACTCAAAATCTTTTACTGATAGAATACGTGATTAAACACCTCTAGAGGCCACTATATAACCACTATATAGTGGTTATGGAAATCCACTAATGTATTTTAAATGGAAGAGGAACAATACCAGGTTTGTATTTTAGGAGGATAACCATGTGGAAGAAGGATTATAGGACAGAGATGTGGAGACCATCCTATAACAGGAAAGCTGTTAAAATAGTCTGGGCCTGACATTGTAAAGGGCTCAACTAAGAGAGTGATCTTCATCTTGCTGAGGTCTTGGGCCCTCCAAAGTTCTGACTGAGAATATTTCTTGTCCCTTTTTTTTTTGTATATATATATATGTATTTATTGAAGTATAGTCAGTTTGCAATGTTGTGTCAATTTCTGGTGTACAGCATAATGCTTCAGTCATACATGAACACACATATATTTGTTTTCATATTCTTTTTCACCATAAGTTATTATAAGATACAGAGTATAGTTGCCTGTGCTATACAGTCCAAACGTTTATCTATTTTGTGTATAGTAGTATCTGCAAATCTTGAACTCCCAGTTTATCCCTTCCCACCCTCTTCCCCCTGGTAACCATAAATTTGTTTTCTATGTCTATGAATCTTTTTCTGTTTTGTAAATAAGTTCGTTTGTCTTTTTTTTTTTTTTTTTAGATTCCACATATAAGTGATATCATATGGTATTTTTCTTTTTCTTTCTGGCTTACTTCACTTAGGATGACAGTCTCCAGGTCCATCCATGTTGCTGCAAATGGCATTATTTTATTCTTTTTTATGGCTGAATAGTAATTCCATTGTACATATATATACCACAGCTTCTTTATCCAGTCATCTGTCGATGGACATTTAGGTTGTTTCCATGTCTTGCCTGTTGTAAACAGTGCTGCTATGAACATTGGGGTGCATGTGTCTTTTTGAGTTAAGATTCCCTCTGGATATATGCCCAGGAATGGGATTGCTGGATCATATGTTAAATCTATTTTTGGTCTTTTGAGGAATCTCCATACTGTTTTCTACAACTACTGCACCAAACTACATTCCCACCAAGAGTGTAGGAGGGCTCCCTTTTCTCCACAGCCTCTCCAGCATTTATCATTTGTGGGCTTTTTCATGACAGCCATTCTGACTGGTGTGAGATGATAACCTTATTGTAGTTTTGATTTGCATTTGAGAATATTTCTTAATTACCTATAATTTATTGAGTAAGTTGAAAGATAACTGGAAAGGATTGTTGGGTCCAAATTATGATGATGTTAGTACATGTTGTTCTTACATAATTACCATTATCTTTTCTTTGGAAAAAAAAGCATCTGCTCCCTACCTGTCACATTTTCCTCAGAAGTTATAATTTTCCCCCATGTCTCCTTATCTCTTTTTAGTGGGTATCATACTGATTTTTTCCTTTATTGGGTTATAATTTACACATAGTAAAATGTACAAAATTCAGGTATACAGTTTATTTTGATAGATGTATGTACCCATGTTACCACCATCTAAAATAAAAATATAGAAAGATTCCTTGTTTCTCCAGTCAATTCTGTAAGTAACTGTCATTCTTTCTTCCTTCACTATATATTAGTTCTACCTGTTCTTGAGCCTCATATAAGTGGAATCATACATCATGCATCCTTTTTGTCTGACTGTTTTGCTCAACATAATGTTTTCAAAATTCATCCATGTTGCCCTAATCATTCTTTGTATTATATGACTGTACCACAATATGTTTATCCTTTCTCCTTTAATATTTAAATTTTCTCCAATTTTTTACTGTTAATAATAAAGCTGCTGTGAACAATTTGGTGAACATATGCTTTGATTTTTCCTGAATATATTAGCAGATTTGCTGGGTCTTGTGTTCAGTTTTATTAGAAACTGTCAAACTGACTGATGTGAAGTGATACCTCATTATAATTTTGGTTTGCATTTGAGAATATTTCTAATATTCTAAAGTACAAGATTGTACCATTTTATATTCTAAGCAGTTTATGAGATTTCAAGTTGCTTTATATTCTCTCTGACACTTGGCATTGTCAGATTTTTATTTTTATTCATCTTATTGGGTGTGAAGTAGTGTCTCATTTTGGTTTTAATTTTCATTTCACTGATGACTGCTGATATTCAATAATATCTAGTTATTTTTCACAGTTAACTGTATTTAATAGTCATTCATAACTGCTAAGTATCTGTTCAAGTATTTTGCTCATTAAAAAATTGAATTGTTTAGTTTTTAAAATTATCATCATATACATAGTTGTGAATCTTGTCAGATATATGTATTTTGAATTTTTTTCTCCAGCCCATGGCTTCCCACTCATTTTCTTGTGTCCTTTGATAAGCAAGTTTATCTTACTGAAGTTTATTTTCTCAGTTTTTGATTTTAATTGTTAGTGCCTTTTGTGTCCTGTCAAAGGAATCTTTGCCTATTTCAAGGTTGTGAAGATACTGTGCTTTCTTCCATATGAATATCTAATTATTTCAGAACCACTTATTGCAAAGATTGTCCTTTCCCTCCTGAATTGTAGTAGCTCCTCTGTTAAAAAAACAAAGTATTGGTGTGAATGTATTTCTGGACTGTTACGTTTCATTGATCTATTTGTCTTTATGCCAATATACTGTCTTAATTGCTATAGCAATGTAAGTCTTAAAATCAAGTAGTATACTTTTTCATCAAAATTATTTGAGCTAATTCTAGGTTCTTTGGATTTTCATATTAGTTATAGAATCAGCTTGTCAATTTTTATGAAATTTTGATTAAGGATTTTGATTAGGATTTTGTTAAAGTTGTAGGTCAATTTGGAGAGAATTGACATCTTAATGATGTTGTGTCTTCCAATCCATGTACATGATGTATTTCTGTTTAGGTCTTTAATATCTTTTAGCAGTGTTTTGAGATATTTTTAGGTAGAGTTCTTGCTCATCTTTCATTAAATTTTTTCCCTAGATATTTATAAGAGTGGTATTTTAAAAAATTTCATTTCCCAGGAGTTTGCTGTAAGTATATAAAAATAAAGGTGATTTTTGTATACTGACCTTGAATTCTACAACTTCATAATCTCATTAGTTAGTTTTAGTACTTTGTAGTTTGGATATTTTATGTACATAATCAGGTCATCTGTGAATGGAGACAGTTTTATTTCTTTCTAGTCTATATGCTTATTTCTTTTTATTGTCTGCTTATGGCCATTAGAGGTTATTTTTGATGAATTAGTAGATTAATTTTGAACTAGAGTTGTCCTTTGTGTGTCGAATAGTTAATATACACCATACTGGAATTTGGTGTCAAGTGATTGTATCATAATGGAATTGCAGAATGGAGGTTGGAGTTTTGTTTTCCAGTTAAGTTAAATTATCTTAAAAAGTTTGTTTTGGATACAGAACCTGGATGCCCTCTCTTTTGAACAGAACCAAATCCACTTGAGATAGCTGTTTGATAAGGTCACCAGTAGTACCTAGAATCCAGGCTTAGGGTCGGATAGTGTTTCTTTGAATCATTTAAAAAGAATATTCAGATTTTCTGCAAGCTTGAAAAGGGGACTTATCCCTCATTCTGGACCTTTCCCCCTACTGTAGTTTTAGCTTTCACTGCTTTATAATGGGCATTCCTCCTAGCAAACCAAGCTCTTATTTATATCATTTATTACTTGTTACAGTTTGAGACTTTTGGTACTGGCCATATATATCTTAATTTAACACAGGTTAACCTCACTTTAAAGAGACCTAATATATAAAAATCATAGTTTTTGATATGTATCATACATGGTATTTATCCTAATAAAGAGATTGCTATTTGATGTATTCACATATGATATTCTTAGGACATTTAAAATATGATTTAACTCAATTCAGAATTGTAAATACTTTGCTAGGAACACACATAAAACTGTTGGGTGTTAATATGTTAGGTGTGATCACATTTGTTAAAAACTCAGTAACTCACAGAATCATTCCTTACATATTTTCTATCTAGTTTGGGACTCTGTGATTGGAAGTTGCTGGGTTGGTGTTTCTGAAGTGGTGCTATGCTGTAATGACTGTATACCTCTCTCATGGAGAGAATAGCAATGGGAGATTAGAGGCCTTGTGGGAAAAAAAATCCCTTTTTATAATTACATTGTATAAGTAAGGGGGCTCTTTGGAACCTTTAATTTAAATGTTTTCCAATCATGATGTTGCTATTTAAATAAAAATGTTTGAATGCCAAAGCTTGGTAAAGAAGCTTGCAGAAACCTGTTGAGCAAATGAGTGCTACAGATGTCATATCACTTAAGTTGATTTTACAGGCTTTTTTCTGAAGCATTTCTAATGTCCAGCAATGCTGTGTACTACATAGTGATATTATTAGTTTTGTGATTTTTGTAATAAAATTATATTTTATTGCTATATATTTTTTTCTGATTTTTACCATTTATGAAATTTAACAATTTTCAGTTAAAAGTTATTCATAGAGATCCTGCTATTGGAAGAAAGGGTTTTGAGAGTTTTTTTGCATGAGAAGAGGCATGAGATTTACTGTATATTCATGATTTTATATAAAGACTCATAAAAATTACTTGAAAATTATAATATTGTAAGTCACTTTATAATTAATATTCTAGGGGAACTTTCTTTTTAAAGGAACACTGTGATAAATCATTTATAAAATAACTTCCTCTTGGTTTTATTCACCTCTGTATATTTTTCCTTTTCATTATGGGGAGGATAAATATAGGATGAAACTTCTAGATTAATGGGCAGAAGAAGGGCAAAAAAAATCGGTGGTTAATAAACCTAATGGTAACTACTGAATTACCTTTCAATAGTTAAGGCAGATGCTTTTTCTTTTCTTTTTTGTTAAATACAGGGTATATTTACTTCTGGCACATGGGAAGAGAAATCAGATGAAATTTCATTTGCTGACTTCAAGTTCTCAGTCACTCATCATTATCTTGTACAAGAATCCACAGATAAAGAAGGAAAGGATGAAGTATTAGAAGGTAAGTTTTTACTGCTTATTTTTAAACTCGACTTGTAAGAGTGATTGTAATTTTGAACTGTGAATTTAGTTCTCTTTATTAAGTAGTATCCTCTGGAGATGTTTTACATATGCAGAGTTGTTTCACTGTATCTGAAGTAGAGTATGATCTTTGCAGAAGAAGAATCACACCGTCATTCATTTTAAAATTAATTAAATCAACAAATAGTTATTGAGTACCTAGTATGTGCTAGGGACTCTGCTAAGCCCAATTGAAAAAAGAAATTTACTTTCCAGTAGGGGAGATAAGGTCTATAAGTAAGTAACAATAATAGGAGGTAAAAAGTGATAAGTGCCATCCCAAAGCACAGAGTTGTACTGGAGTGCAGAGCAGAAAAGATCGCTTTTAATCCCGAGAGATCAGAGAAGATGTTGTGCAGAATAAAACAACTAAGCTGGGCTTTGAAGGATTAAAATAAAAGTTACTTACTGATTAGTCAGTGGCATGTTTTAGATATACCCCGTACTTTGGAGTTAGATCATGTGGGTTAAATTCTGGTTTTTCTACTTACTTGGCCTGTCTAAACTTGACTGATTTCATTAATAAAATGAAATAATACTATCTGGAGGGTTAATGGGAAAATTTAATAAAATACTGTACATAAGCAGCAATCTCATGATTAGTAATGTTACAGGCTCTGTACAAGCACTGCAGTTAGTATTCAAGTTGGGAAACATCCTCTGCAGCATAATAAAGGATTTTAAGTTAGTTTCTTTCCCAAAACATTTATTTTATTTCTTAGGAGTAATTTACAAACTTGCAACTTGAATTTATATTATCAATCATTTTAAGGGAAAGATCCATTTTAAGAGAGTCTTTTTTAATATAATAATCTAATAATGTATTGCTGACTTGAAATGCTGTAACTTCTAATTTTGAATTAATATTTTAATTTTGTTAAATTTTGTTTTGCCTACTTAAAGTGAAAAGTATCTCAGTACTTGACCCATGCTAGGTACTCAGTAAATAGTGCTTATAGTTGTTAATACGTCACATCATCCAACGCTAGTGTATAACAGTGAGTAAGCAAGGTATTAAAAAATATGAATTTTGTATCTGTTGGTCAAATATTCTTCATTCACTCAGAAGATAAATATGCAGAATATGTTTTAAAAGTTTTTCTGTCAAAATATTATCATTTATAAGTGCACGCCTGAAATATTTGTGCCTGTTCTTGTATAGGAATAAAATTGTTACCTCTTTTGTTATATATGTTATTCTCACAGAAAAAAACAATTAGATAGGATCTGCATTTAGATTCATAAGCTAAGAGATAATACTGACCACGTGTATACATATGTTAAGACAGTTATACAGCAAAATAAAATAATTAACCAGAATATGAATATGTGTACTTGAGAAATAAGGGGTGAGGGAAATATATAAACTGGTGGGAAGTCCGGTAATGGCCCAGAGATTTCCAGCTCCTACATTCTACTGATTAATGAAAGAAACTGTTTAAGGTACAGAAATCTTAAGTGTTGTTAATTTGAAGAAAGATCATACATCACGGAAAAGTTGTTGTAATAAGGAGGCTTAGGATCAGTGTTTCTGAGATGAATAAATGAAGGAGACTGTGGTATGAGAGAAGATGAATGGATTTAAGATAAGGCCTTATTGTTGCATGCATGTATATATTGGGCAGTTTTAATTTGGTTGTGATTGAAGCTGTAACTGATGGTAGAAGTTACAAGCAAACCATCAGATCAGTTAATTTGGAGGTAGACCTTTAAAAGTATATTATCAGCGGTCAAAAGATTGGACCACTAATCTTTGATTTGTTAGAGTTGCTTATTGCTTTAGGTAAGTAGAGCATCAAATCGTTAGTGTTCTGTTCTTTTTGCAAACTAACAAAATATAAATTTGCTAAGCAATTATGGCTGTATAGCAAAAGTAAGTCTTTTTAATGAACATTCTTTATGCTTTGAATTTACTATGCATTTATGAGTATAAATAATGATCATTGAGATTAATGTCTTATTAGCAGGTAGCAATGCATTTATGTATATAGGTTATACATGGGAAGCTGCTTAGTGGTTTTACAGGAACATTTAAAAGTTGCCAGGAGTGAGCAAAGGATAGGCATAGGAGGTGATACAGAGTTGACAGACTTCTAAGTATAATCTGAAGAAAAGAGAGAGATGGAGACATTAGTGTCCCTCCAAATCTTAGGGTTAGCCCTAGACATAAATCTTTTGCAAACAATTGCAAAAAAAAAAATCGCAAAACTGCAAAATGATTTCTTTAAATCATACTGTATGATTCTGCCTTAGAATGAACATACTAACTTTTTCATTATCAAATGTTTCTGCAGATATTATTCCACAATCTATGCAAGATTTGTTGTGTATGAATAATGACTTTCCTCCAAGAGCTCATTGCCTGGTAAGATGGTAGGTATATATTTTACTCAGATAACTTTAGTATGTTGGGGAGGCCCCCAGGCTGCCCCCAGGTTCTGTGATTTGCTAGAAGGATGCACAGGACTCAGCATGTAGTTGCACTTACTGCTATGGTTTCTTACAGTGACAGCATTCAGAGCAGAATCAGCAAAGGGAAAAGGTGCCTGAAGCAAAGTCTGGAGGAAGTGCAAGTGCTTAAGAGTCCTTTCCTAATGGAGTCTCACACAGGACATATTCAATGCCTTTAGCAACAAGTTGTGACAATACATATGGAACATTGTCTACCAGAGAAGATTGTTGGAGGCTCAGCTTTCCAGTTTTTAATTAGGGGCTGGTCACATAGGTACCCTCTGACTGGTACATAGCAAAATTTCAGACTTCTAGAAGGAAAGCAGTTGTTCAGAATAAACCATGTTGTTTGTACAAATAGTTTAGGCACAGTTAAGTCTTACCAGTTACGGAAAATGGTGAGACTTCTCCCCGAATCCAAGTTCCAGGTGCCAGACAAAGGTCAGCTTTGCGAGTAGACCTTTCTAAACATAACAGTTATAGGTCTGCTGTAAACTGTTTTCTGCACAGTATATGTAATAATCTAGGTTGTACCTAACTATAATTCTGATGACTAGCATAGAACACTTCAGTATCATGGAAAATTTAATATATATTGTTGGAAATGGAATTGAAATAAAATGTTGATCTCAGTCATAACACCAAAACTCATTTCTCAGTTATAACTGTGATACATTAATATAACAGGTATATCACATTTGAAAGGTCTTTCAATCTTTTAAAAGGTCTTTTTCTCTTTTTTAATTATTGACAGTATCTCTTTATTTATTTTGGAGAGGGTGATCTTAAAACATACTACCACCAAAATGGCCCAAGTATAAGTATATGGTCAATAAAGAAGACCTCGTTAAAGGAAATTTATATATACTGTTTTTAAATTATTCTGTTGGTGTGAGTTGGTCTTTTGATTTTTTCATTAAGCAATTTCTAAGGAAGGGAAAACGATGCTATCTGTGTTTCTCTTTTCTTCAATTGTGATTACTAAATCAAGTAGATTATATAGCACATTAAAAAAAATTATTTGCAAGTGCCAATAAACTGGGTAATGTTTCATAAATATTCCTGTTATTTTACTGTGATCTTTTAAAAACTGTGAACTTAGCTATAAAAGGAATTTAATAAATAAATTACCCATTGAATTTAACCCATCCACATTTTCTTCTGGTCTTCTAAAATGTGAATACATACGCTTGACATGACAAAATATATCAGAAGGCAGCATGATATCACAGAGCATGCATTTGCATGCTTTCATTCATTCAACATTAATGAAACACCTACTCTTTGGCCAGACAGTGAATTAGACAAACTTATGTTTAATTTCTAGCTCAAGTGCTTGTTATCTCAGCAACTTCAGGCAAGTTACTTAATTTCTGTGCGTTGGTTTCTATAATAAGTAATGTGCACCTGTGAGAATTAGTAAGATAACATATAGTACATCTGTCAATCTGAATGCTGTTATGTAATTTCTCTTTAGCTTTTTAATATATATTTCAAAAATCTGTATTTGACACATCATCAATAATTAAGTATTCATAGAATGAATACATGAAACCTTTCTATGTAGTACTGAATCATTTGTGATTTATTTCTATGTATTAATGAAAATCAGTTGTTAGTAGTTTTTTAACATTCCTGTTTACTTTTTAAAGTTAACATACAGTAAATTGGCTTTTTTTTTTTTGATGAATAGTTCACTGAACCTTAACACATGTATAGATTTTTTTAAACTGCCACCCCAGTCAAGATAATAGAACCGTTTTGTAACCTCCCCGAAACTCCTCTTCTCTGTTATAATGTCTGGCAGTCCCTGATATCTTCTTAGTCACCATAGTTTTGTCCTTTCAGGAGTGTCATAGAGATGGAATCGTATGGTAACCATTTGAGTCTGGCTTCTTTCACTCAGCATAATGATTTTGAGATCCTTTGAAGGCTTGTCCCTGCTGACTAGCGTCTAGGGCTGGGGATCACAGGGACCCTCGGTGTCAGTTTCCCTTAGTTCTGTCTACCAAGTGGCTACCACTTTCTCCTCTGAGCCTCGAGCCAGAAGTGAATCTCTCTACTTTGCTATCTTGGCCAGTAGCCTGAACATCTTTTAATAGAATTATTAGCTGTTTATATTTCTTACTATTGAAAATACATATTATTTGCTGATTCTTTTGATCATTTATTATGCTTAATTTTTTTTATTGTGGTAAGATATAACAAAACTTCTTAACATTTTTAAGTGCACAGCTGAGTGGCATTAAGTACTTCCACATTTTTGTGCACCCATCACCACTATTCATCTTTAGAACTTTTTCGTCTTCAACTATTGAAACTCTGTACCCATTAAACAATCACCCCTCATTCCCTTCTATCCCAGCCCCTGATAAGTACCATTCTATTTTCTGTCTTTATGGGTTTGACTACTGTGTGTGTGTCTCGTAAGTATAAGCATAAAATATTTAACCTTTTGTGACTGGCTTATTTCACTTAGCATAATGTATTCAAATTTCATCTATGTTGTAGCATGTATCAGAATGTCATTCCTTTTTAAAGCTGAATAATTCTTCATTGTATGTATGTCCCACGTTTTGTTTATCCAGTCATCTGTCACTGGGCACTTGGTTTGTTTCCACCTTTTGTCTGCTATGAATAATGCTGCTGTGAACATTGGTGTTCAGATATCTGTTTGGGTCCCTACCTTTAGTTCTCTTGGATATTTACCCAGGTGTGGAATTGCTGGTCATTCTATGTTTAAACTTTTAAAGAACCACTGTACTGTTTTCCGTAGCAGCTGTACCATTTTACATTCCCATCAGTCATGCTCAAGCATTGTAATTTTTCCATATCCTTGCCAACACTTATTTCCTGTTTTGTTTTGCTTTTCTAATAATAGCCATTCTAACAGATGTGAAGTAGTTTCTTGTGGTTTTGATTCATATTTCCCTAATAATTAGTGATGTTGGCCACATCTTTTCCTGTGCTTATTTGCCATTTGTGTATCTTTGGAGTAATGTCTGTTGAAGTCCTTTGTCCATTTTTAATCTGTTTTGGGTTGTTGATTTTTGCTCATTTTTTAAAGCTCTCACCTAGTGTTTGTTTACTCGATGAAAGCATGGTATCAGGCCTCAAGTAGTTCTAGTAGGGAAACTGAATCAATGAGTTACATTGATCTTTTTAAAAAAATTAATTCCTCGACATTGCCAGTAGGAGGTTTATCAAGTACAGTCCAGTTTCTGGATTGGCACAAAGCCGTTGTGGACAAAACAACCTAACTTCTGGGTTGGATTTTTGTTTTTTGGGTTTTTTTTTTTTTGAGGTATAATTGATATATAATGTTGTATTAGCTTCAGGTGTACAACATAATGATTTGGTATTTGTATACATTGTGAAGTGATCACCACAGTAAGTCTAGTTAATATGTATCACAATACAAAGTTAAAACATTTTTTTTCTTGTTATAAGAACTTTGAACTTAGAATATTTATTCTCTTACCAGCTTTCAAATATGCAGTATAGTATTAAGTATAGTTACTGTGCTGTACATTACATCCCCATGACTTACTTTATAACTGGAAATTTCTACTTTTTGATCCCTTCACCTCCCATACTCCACCTCTGGCAGCCACCAATCTGTTGTCTGTATCTATGAGCTCAGTGTTTTTGTTTTGTTTTTTATTTTTATTTTTTATTTCAGATTCCATATAAAGCAAGAATATGGTATTTTGTCTTTTTCTCTCTGACTTACTTCACTTAACATAATGCCCTCAAATCCATCCATGTTGCAAATAGCATCTTTTCTATGATGGAATAGTATTCCACTATATATGCATACGTTTTCTTTATCCATTCATCCATCAGTGGATACTTATGTTGTTTACATATCTTGGCTGTTGTAAATAATGCTGCAGTGAACATGGGGATGTATATGTCTTTTTGAATTAGTGTTTTTGTCTTCTTGGAATAAATACCCAGAAGTGGAATTACTGGATCATATGGTAGCTCTATTTTTAATTTTTTTGGAGGAACCTCTATACTGTATTTCATAGTAGCTGCAGCAGTTTACATTCCCATGAACAATGCTCAAGGGTTCTCTTTTTTCCACATCCTTACCAACACTGGTTATTTTCTTTTCTTTTTGATGATAAGCATTCTAAAAGGTATAGGGTGATACGTCATTGTGGTTTTGATTTGCATCTCCCTGATGAATAGTGATGTTAAGCATCTTTTCATGTACCTTTTGGCCAACTGTTGTATATTGATCATTTAAAGATAATTATAATACATTAGAAATCAAAATAGCATATTTAACAGGGGTGACAGCATGTTATTTGAGGTGAATCTTCAAAAAAAAAAAAAAAAAAAAGAATCTATTGATATTGGTGATGGCAGTTGACCAGGGGAAACATTCCAGGTAGTGGAAACAAAGACACAGAGGATTGAATTTTATTGCAGATAAATAGGAAGCAGTTCGCTTTGACTTACTTTTTGTGAAAAGGCATATACACTAGTACAGTTTGTACGTTTGTGGAGGGGGAAGAGGTAGTTTGGCAACAGTTGTCAGTGTTAAAGATACAGATGTTCTTTTATCCAGCATCTTAACTTCTAGGAATTTGTCTCACAGATATAATTTGTGGAACTAGACAATTGCAGTATTGTTGCAACAGCACAAAACTGGAAACAAAGTACTGATCAGTAGGGGAGATGAGCCTTTGAAAAGAAGGTACAGAAAGTTGATATAATCTTTTTTGAGGATAGGCTGAATACATGGACAAATGCAGTAATTCTGGAAGAATGACTAAGAAACTGTTGACGATGGTTTCACTATAGTGGGTGGGATACTGTGAAAAATATTTGCTTGTTTTGTTTTCTTTCTTCCAAGGACATTAAGAAAGGAAAGAAGAAAACTATGTTTAAAGACCTTTAAAGCTTAAATTCACAGCTCTGGGTTCCTTTCAGTATTTGATGTTACCTCTGCATAACTAGTTTTGACTTCAGGGGTAGGAGGGTGGAGGCGAGATGAGAAGATGAAATAAATTGTCATCCAAACAGTAAACAAATTATGAGTTGAACTTTTAACATTTTAAAACCTTTTTTCTTTAACTGCTGTTTTAAGGATTTCTTGAGGAGAATGTTCATAAAAATAAGTATTCATAACTTTTGACATATAGTTGAAATAAATTAGATGAGTAATGCTTTATATAAATCATTTTCTATATTTAAAAAAACTATTAAATAAAAATACATTGAATAGGACAGGAATTTTCAGGAGGCAAGATCACAGTTTGACCTTAACATGTTTGTACATTTTGGCTGCAAATTTGTGGTTTTAAAAGGACTTGTCAACTAAATGAGAAGTTTTTATTATTCTAAGATAAGTAAGATATCATAGGAAGAGTAAGCCATTTTCTGATAATTTTGTGATTCCTATCTAATATGTGTTATTGAGTGAAAGAATATAAGAATTCTTTAATTAGGATCCTTAAGTAAACCATGTTCTCACTTTTAGACAGCAGAAGTACATCATGGCTGATAATTGTTCTCCTGACATTTAAGGAACCAATTAAATTTTATATTTCCACATTAGTGGGCTTAATTAACATAAGATTTAAGTGCTGGCTTTCATCTTTCAGTTTTGAAACCTAATATTTAAGAGAAAACTGTCTTTTAATGTTGTTTCTTTGTGATTTCATTAAATTTCTCCTAATTTGTAAAGAATAGGGGAAAATAATAGGTGAGTGATGGAAATTTTTCACCAAGTGAAGGAAATCCAGGTTGTTACAGGTTCAGTTGCCATGAAAGAAAGAAAGACAAAGAACGAGAGAAAGAAAGACGCACCTGTAGTTCTGACCTAACTTTCCTTCAGGGAAGTTTTTTCACGTTTCTCAAATAATAGATTATTGTATTCTGACATTTTTCCCTGTTTAATGGCAGTGTTTTTTTTTTAAGGTATGGACTCCGAGAATTTGTGGTGATTGCCCCTGCTGCAAACAATGATGCTGTTCTCAGTGAATCTAAGTGCAATCTTCTTCTGAGTTCTGTATCTATTGCTTTGGGAAACACTGGCTGGTAGGTAGACATTTTGGAAAACCTAGACAGTAAGTTTTAAGAACTATTTTAAATTATAACTTACAAAGAAAAATGGCTACTAAACGTTAGGGTTTTGATTATAATTAGGATCAGTACTTGTTTATTATTATATTGGAATACAAAAACTTTAGGGGAAGTGTTTCTAAAGGGAAACTTACTGAAATAGTAAATGAGTATTTAGAATTAAGAATAAATTGTACTATTTGTTTTTTGCTTCCAAATGTTCAGTTTATTTAAATTTTGATGCAAAATCTAATTTTAAAACTTGATGACAGAAATTTGCCTTGTTCAACCTGAGTTATGAACATGCATTCAGGTAACTTGTATGTTTTGTTTCTCTGCACATGTCTTCAAATGACTGAAAATGCTATGAGTATTGATTTTGAGGTTACAAATAGATTCTAGTGAGTAGGCTAATTTGTGGATATGGAAATCTTTGAATAAGGATAATCAACTGTA
The DNA here is from genome assembly GCF_036321535.1 of Camelus dromedarius. Classification (NCBI taxonomy): domain Eukaryota; kingdom Metazoa; phylum Chordata; class Mammalia; order Artiodactyla; family Camelidae; genus Camelus; species Camelus dromedarius. The sequence goes on from NC_087439.1 coordinate 18,003,638, forward strand.
TCTTTTATATCAACTATATAAATGATGAGGTAAAAAATAATTCACCACTAATGTGAGTTCAATTTATATTGTTTAATACCTGTGAATCAAATTTTGTTATGACCTTGGAAAGCCTGACATGGTAGGATCACTTTTATTCAAGAAAATTTTCATTTTGCTTTTTTATGACTTAGCCATTTTAAAATAATTTTTGAACTACAAAGTGCCAATAGAGAATAAGTTCATTTGATTAGTGTAAGGAGTAAGGGAACTAAGAGTGTCATTTTCACAAATAGAAGTCTGTGGAGTGTTCCTTGTTTACTTAATATTTATTATTAATATTTAAAAATATTTGGAGTTAAAATAATGTAATAGTGGAAAAATTTGAGATTTAGGAGTTACTCAGTGTTTAATGAACTTACAATCTATTCGTGCTTAATTATTCCTATAGCCAGGTGCCACTCTTTGTGCAGATTCATCACAAATGGCGAAGAATGTATGTTGGTGAATGTCAGGGTCCTGGTGTCCGAACTGATTTTGAAATGGTTCATCTTCGAAAAGTTCCAAATCAGTACACTCATTTATCAGGTTTGCTGGATATCTTCAAATCAAAGATTGTGAGTTGGCATTGATATTTTCAGTCTTCTCTGGAATCCAGATTAAAGTAGTAACTTGGTAATTTTATTGATTATATAGAAATATTTTTCTCTAATATTGATAGTGTAATTAGAAGAAAGATGTTATTGACTACATAAATTACTGTGTATGTTTAAAGAAACAAAGTATCCAATTAGTTTTTTGTGTATTAATGCTGAAACTAATTTTGTTTGTTCAGTTGGTTAACATTTATCTACTATGTTAACTCTTTATACTCTAATAGTATATTTTCCTCTAATAGTAATATTGCCAACTTCTCCACATGAGAGGGCTTCAGGTAGCTGCTTGTTTGGGGCTCTGACTATGAGGAACTGAGATGTAAACTCTGGGTTCTGAATTGTTGTTGTTTTTTTTTCCTTCCTTCAAGTCTCCTTTTAATTTGATGTTTAAAATTAATCTGGTTTATATTCTATGACTGAGAGCAGCAAGGCTAAATTGGATGTTCTCAATAAATCCTTGGTGTTCTCTAAAAATACATTCATAGAGATAAGGAGGACTTGCCTCTGTTACTCTGGGGGAAAATTAGGGTCTAGATTGAGGAGCTATTTGTGAATACCTCTAGAAAAGAGAACAGATTAGAAAGTGGTGGAGGGGATTCTCCACTTAGAGAAATAGTCCCCTTAAGTGGTTAAGTTGGCACCCATTTCACTAAAAGTGATCAAACTTGGTTAACAAACTGATATTAGATATTTCCTAGTATGATACATTTAATAGGCTATATCATCATCTGTGTTGCATTCCTGCTGGAAATGTTTTAACATAAATCAAAACATGAGGAAACAATCACATATTTCCAAAATGAGCATATTGTACAAAGTAGCTGGCTTAGACCCTTTAAAAATGTCTGTATCATGATAGGCAAAACAAAGGCTGGGAGCTATTTAGCTTAAAGGAGGCTAAAGTGACATAGCGGCTAAATGCAATGCATGATCCTTGATCAAAATAAAATAGCCATAAAGAACGCAATTGAGACAGTTGGGGCAACTTTAATATGGACTATATATTAGAAATTAGTACCAATGTTAAACTTCCTGAGTGTGATAATTGTGTTATGGCTGCACAGGATAACGTCCTTGTTCATAGGAATTACATGTTGAAGTATTTAGGGGTGAATGGCATGATGCCTACAACTTACTTTCAAAAAGTTCAGTCAAAAATTGTTTATATAAATATGATATATATGTGTATATGTATCAAAATGTTAGTAATTGGTGAACTTGGTGAAAATCATATGGGTATTCATTATACTGATTTATCAACTTTTCTGAAGGTTTTTCAAATTTTGAAAATGGGAAAGAATGTGAGGAAAAATGCTGAAAATTTTTTAATACATTATTTGTAGAAAGATATTTAAGATTAGAACTTAATTTCATAAAGAACTTAATTTCATAAATCAAGGCTCTAAATAGCATAGTGGTAGGATTATCACCACCCAGATAAATCGGTTTGACAATAATAAAAAAAAGTATGCATATACTTTTATATGAGATATTTAAGTAAAGTTAAAATCTTTTTATCCTTAGTTCCTCTCCTCAAAATAAATACTGTTACCTGTTTCTTGTGATTATCTTCATTAAAAAAAAATCATAGAAGCATATATTTTAGAAAGTCCCATGTCTCTGTAATTTTTTTTCCAAAACTTTTCTGGGCTTTGAAATGCTTTAAGTACTGCTTAATTCTACATGTGTTACTTAGAAATTTTTGAGAAAGGCCAGTTTGTGTTATTTCTACCTCATTAGTTTTCCTTTGCTGTCTCATCAGAAATCTTCAGTTATATTTAATTATCTTAGATCGAGTTCTAGTCAGATGCAAATATTAATACTTCATTCCTCTTCTTAAAAATTTTTAGTGAACAGTGTTTTCCTGAATCTTTTGTCCCTCTTCTGTGTAACTCAACTCCTCTTTACTGAAACTAGGGACCACCAAGATCTGTGGAGTCTGACTTACATTATGACTGTTTGCTAATTGTACTTAAAAAAAAAAAAAGTTCCTAATCAGTTTCTTACATTATCTCTCAGAACTTTCATAGACCTCCCTTGTCCACATATGAAACATCTCTCAAAGTTGATTTGGTATGAGTTGAACTTACAGTAATTGAGACCTGGTTTGGGTATTTTAGGGGTTTACATAGTTAAAGCTACCCAATATGTGACTCTCCTGTACTGTCTTTATAAAGTTATCTTTATAAAAATTACTGTTTAACATCTACTGGAAGTATTCCAAGGCACTCACCCTTCTCTGACAATTTATTTCATTTTCATATGGATGTAAGTGTTAGAAATGGATTCCTTGGCCAAGTGGGCAGCGGCGGGTGGTTACCCTTCGGAATCACATAAAATTAAGTTTAAATCTGCCATAATCCTCTAAATATTTGAAAAGTCTCTCATACCCTATTCTTTGCTTTTTTAGTTAAGACATCATTCTTCATTCTATCACAGGTTCTTTATATTTCTTGTTTTTATATTCTGATTGTTGATTTGGATATTTGTCTTTTTTAGACAAATTTCTTCATGTTTTAGGGAAATTTTGTTTGCAGGCTTATTTTGAATGAAGCCTGTATTTATAGTTTTTAGCTTTCCCATCATTTCTAGTGGTTTTGTATTTTTATGGTTGCTCCCTACCTGCAGACTATTTCAGAAGCCAGTCTTAAAATGGCGTTTGGAGTCTCTCTTAAAATGGTGATACTAAGGTATTGCATATTGAGTCTTGGAATCATTGGATTGCTTACTCGGGTCATGAGAATAGGTTTTTTCTCCATCACACAATAACTCTCCCTAGCCCCATACCTTGCAACAAAGCCACTGTACCCAGCAGGAGTGCCCTGCCCCAGTGTCTGCCTTAAGCAGAGAGTCTTGCGGTACCCTCACTCTGGGCTGAGTACTTTTGGTTCCATTTAGTGTGGTCTGTAATCCTGGGCTGTCACTTCTGCACATGCAGTAAGTATGTGCCTTGACCCCCACACTTAACACTTCAGATTTTCTGTACTTTCCTAGGGCCCACAAAGATATTTATGTCATGTTTGGTCCTGGCTGTTTCTTTTTGGTTATCTCATTCTATGTTGTTTCCACTGCTTTGTGACTTTAGCAGAGGTTATATGTCAAAGTGACCTTGTTACAGTTTCTAGACTGTTTTATACCCTATTACAGGTGAATGCTCATTTGATATCTAGACCTCAGTAAAAAGTAATTATTCCTCGTCAGGTGGAATCTTACCTTGCTTGTCTAGGACACAGCAGCCCAAAACTGAATTACCTTTTTTGGGGGCAGCTACCTTATATTGTGACTTTAGACTGAGTTTGTATTTAAAGTTACTAATGACATTTATAGATGCTGCTGCTGAGCTAGGTGTCTGTGTTAGTCCTCCTGAGCAGCAGTATTAGCAACACTTGGAAACTGGTTAGTTATGCAGAATACTGTTGAATCTTCATTTTCACAAGCTCCCTAGATGATTACTACACACATTTAAGTCCTGTTCCATGTTAATGTAGGTTAACTATTAAGGGAAGCTGAGATCGTGAGATGTTTGGATGATATTAATTTTTATAATATTTAATGAAGGTAAAGATCTAAATTTTCTGATTCATTTAATATAAACCATTTTGCATGAGGGGCCATTTGTCTTAGTCTAAAATTCTGGTTAAATAGTCAAGACTGGCTTTAATTTGAGTTTATTTTTATTTAAAAGAAAAGATGTCATCTTCCCAAACCTAGTCTTATACTTTATATAATAGTTTTACCGTATTTAAAAAATGAATCGCATGTTTTTCACATTCACCATTGCTGAAAAGAATAGTAAGAAATTATGTTTGTATAATTAAAATTGTTTAAGATATTTTGAAAGAGCATTTTGTATAATAGAACTTAATATCTCTTTGCCAGGTAACAGTTTAAAATTTTGTTTCAGTGTAATTTGCTCTCTGGCATTGATTCATCTCTTGAACTTTTAGGCTGTGAGAATTTCTCCCGTGAAAATGATTTCCTAAATTCTGGACCTTTGGCTTTAATAACTTCAGCAACTTAGTTTTCCTTTTAATGGCTGGAATATCATATGTTTTTCATGGCTAGAATATGTGTACCATATCTAACACTATAATCTGAAAATCCATATTTCATAAAGGTAGCCATTTATCCATTCCAGTAGTTTGAAATTGGGTTGTGGTATTTACGTAGAGCAAGGGTGCTTAACATTTACATGGCATTATCTTTGCATTCATTTCCTAGGGATGTCCTTTGACTCCTTTGCCTCCAGTCAGTATTGCTATACGGTTTACCTATGTACTTCAAGATTGGCAGCAGTATTTTTGGCCTCAGCAACCTCCAGGTGAGATAATTTAGAGCTATATTTAACAAGTTGAATAAATGGAGAAAATATATTTGGAAATTAAATTATTTAACAGTGTGTTTCAAGCATTTTAAACTTGAAATATTTGTAACTCATTTAAAATGTAATTTGCTCATTTCATTGTCGTTACCACTTTTTTCTCTTAAAAAAGCTCTGTAGGGTGCTCTAGAGACAGCATTACTATATATTTGACAATCTGTCTTTGAAAGCTAATATTATTTATAAAGCATCCCCCTGCAGTGGAACATCATGTGCTGTAAATTATTATGTAATGAATGGTTAAAATGCCTGCTTTCAGAATATAATAAGAGAAGTAACTCTCGTAGGCTGAGGATAGACATACACAGAACCTTATAGAGAGTAGAGTTTGAAGAAGAGGGCTAAGTAAAAAAAGGGTATATATACATATACTTACGGGAAGAGCTGTAGAATATTTTACTTTAACTTGCATTTAATAAAAAATGTCATTAAAATCACTTTACCTACTTAACCATTGATACACTGATTCATTTAACAATCATTAATTATTAGCCTATAATAGGCCAGTCTCTGCCAGGGACACAGATATGAACAGACGTTATCTAAGTTCTAGAAAAGCTCAGCCTGGTGAGCCTTTAAAATTAAGTGAGATTTTGGTTCCTAGGTGTTTCTGTCACATATAAGTGTAATTATATTTAAGTATAGCTAATAAAAAATTTAATACAAATTTATAAATAGTTACCAGGATTTTATTAGCCTGAATACATTTTTTATTCTGCCTCCCTCAAAGAGAAATAGAGTAAAGTAATATTCTTTACTATTTATTTTTGTTCCAAATGGTTGATTTGTTTATAAAAGTGAAAGTAATAAATTGGTAGCCCTGGGATGATACTAAAATTAATGTAGTACATATAGCTTTTGGTGATTATATATACCACTACTGTGTTATTTTATATACCACTGAATAATGTAATAAAAGAACTGCATCTAAACTACAGCAGAGGGAAATAAAAGCTAAGCTGAGATTTATATTAGAAGACTCAAATGTTTGTTTTGGTATTTCTAGTTCCCAGACAACAATACCACTAGACAATTTATAGCTGGCTTCTAATTTTGAAGTTTTAATTCCTACCCTCTTTTTCCTTTTTTCAAAGGCCACTCTATTATTAGTCAATTTTAAAGATTTCCCAAGATGGTATGGTCTGTTGATGATCTAAGAAGTCCAAGAGCCAGAATCTTAACATAATTCTGATTGCCAGTAAGGCCTTTGTTAGTGTTCTGTTGCCAGTTTTTTTTTAATAGGGATCAGAATATTAACCTTCTTCCTCAGTGGACTGAAGGCCATTTAACTTTTTAATATTTTCTCTTATAAAGGGAAAGGACTGAGCATGTAACATGGGCCAGACACTGTGGTTGGCCTTTAATATACTATTTCATGTAATTCTTGTTTATCTGTGAGATAAGTATTACTATCATTCTTAGAGATCAAAAATAACTGGCCCAAGGTCACATGGTCACCAAATGATAAAGTTCGCATTTAAATATTGGTTAAACTCCAGGACCCATCATCCTTTCATTCGACAGTGTTGCTTTTCAACTTTTAATTCAACTAAAAGTTTTGTACAGTTAATAGTAATAATTTTCAACTTACTGATTTATGGAATGTGCTTATTATAAATCTTGAAGCTCTTAATTCACATCTTATAATAAAGCTAGTCATTATGATCTTTATTGTGAGCATTCTTTAGTTGGAAAAATGGAATGAATTAACTTGAGAAAATTTACTGAATCAAGTAATTGAGCCATATTTAATGACTAATTTTAATAATTTAGTTAGGGTATAGATAATTGTTAAACATGGTTTTAGCAAATCGTGGAGTGTTCATAACTCAACAGTAGATTTTAATTTTAGAAATTCCCAGTGTAGTTTGAATAATTAAAAACAACCATCTGTATTATTTCAAAGAGAAATAAATCTTTTCAGTGTCTCTTAGAAGTGTTTATTACTTCTTCAAGACGGGTGGAACTGAGGAGGGTGATTTAACCTCTAAATTCTCCTCTAATCTCAGATACTATTCATAATGGAAAAGAAATTCTCTCCTGAACTTTAAATATTTCCATGTACTGTCGGCTGAAACAAAGTTTTATTAATGATGACTAATTTGGTCTACTCAGAAATTGACAGCAAAACTGATGAATGTAGGTTGATGAGAAAGTTTTTTAATAGATCATCTTTCTTTCAGATAATATTAATCATATTCTTAGAAAATGAAAAAAGATGTATGGGAATAATGTTCTCTTGGGTACTATTTAAGGACTGTTTCAGAAGGATAAAATTTAGAATGCATGGCCTAGGGGTGGGAATAGCTTAGTGGTAGAGCGCATCCTTAGCATGCCTGAAGTCCTGGGTTCAATCTCCAGTACCTCCATTAATACAAAATAAATATATGTTCAAAAAAAATTAGAATAGAATGCATGGCTTGAATGCAGCACTGTACAAATAGGAATTGTGCTTTTTACTGTAACTTTTTTTTTTAAATTTACTTTTTGGGGGAGTAATTTATTTATTTTATTTAATTTTAGAGAAGGTGCCAGGGATTGAACCCAGGACCTTGTGCAACACTCTACCTCTTGAGCTATATCTCTCCCCCTGCTATATAACGTTCTTGAGGGAAGTCTTTAATATCTGACAGCTTGTTCATACTTGCTATATGTGTCTTAATGCTGACACTTTTAAGTCTATATTCTCTCAAAGGGCTAATCTAACTAGATTAAATTGTTATTTCACCATTTTTGGATAACTGATGGAAAGTTTTTTGTTTGTTTAGATATAGATGCCCTTGTAGGAGGAGAAGTTGGAGGCCTGGAGTTTGGCAAGTTACCATTTGGTGCCTGTGAAGATCCTATTAGGTGAGAATTTCAATGTAACATTTGAATTATGGGACTTTACTTTTAAGATTATTATTGATACTGATTTTACTGTACTTTGTAATAATGCAGCCTCCTGGAATGAATATGGTACTGAAAACAAAGACCTACATCTAACAATCTGTTCACCTTTTAATTTTTTTCTCTGTAACTTAAGTAAAAGAGGGTTTAAAGTAGTATATAAAATGCATATAATACCATTTATTGATTATTCCTTGTTGAAGTGATTCTTGGTCTTCTTTGAGGGAAACATTTTAAATATTGAAAAGCACAGGCAGTATCATATACAACAAACTTTCATGTGGCCATGACCCAGAATTAACAACTGTTTGCATTTTTCCTGGCCCCTTTTCAAAATACACAAATTAAGACTTCAGTAAATGACACAAAGGTGACCTCATAGATTACCCACTTGCTTTTCTGAAAGAATTGCTGAACATTAAAAGTAGATGTTTCACAAGAGAATGTAGGGGTTGGAAAATTTAGTCACTGATGGCAGAATATTTGGAAACTAATAAACAGTGCTGATACAGAAACTATCTCATTTGTTAAACTATTTGGTTGTTTAAAAAATACTCCCGTATATACATATATTTTAATATTGTCACATAGAGGTAGAAATAATACTTTTAACTTAAGGTCACTTAAGAGAGAATATAAAGTGTATCTTTTTAAATTGATTCTTATTATATGTGCCAGGCACTGTTCTAAATAAGGAAGATACGAAAGTAAGTGAAATAGACAGTGTCTGCCTTCTTGGCATTTACAGTCTAATTAAATGTAGGATAATTTGAAGGAAGAGTATAGTATAGAGTATGTAATGACAGTAATATGAGAAGCTAGTTTAGATTGTTATGCCATCAGTAAAGTGTTCTTAAAGGAAGTGATATTTATTCTGAGTCTCAATTAGGGGAGGACTCAGGCAGGCAAAGAGTGAGTAAATGACCATCCTAGGTGGAAGGAGGATCCTGTGCAAAGTGCCTTGATTCAGGAAAGAGCTTGGCAAGTTGACTAAAGGAAATAGAAGGTAGCCATCATGGTGGGAATGTGGTGAACAAGGGGGAAATGGTACAGGGTGAATTACAGATACATTTGTGGCTGTCCAACGGGTTCATTTATTTAGATTTTACTCAGAGAAAATTTTGGGAGAGAAATAAATTGACTTGGTAGAAATTTGAAGGTTTTAGTTATAAGTATTTCTTCCTAATTTGTATCATGATGAGAATTCAACAAAGGAACAAGTGGTTGAGAAGAACACAAAGATAAGTTAGGAGTAATATGGTGCATATGGTAGACTGTTTAAATCAAACAGTGATTAACGTATGTTATGGGCCCTATGCTTTTGAAAAGGCATGTTTGGTAGTGGAAGAGGAAATGAAGAGGCTTTTTTCAGCGTCTTTTTTCCTTGTCAAAGAAACTTTTCTGCAGTTAGGGGGAGTAGAGAAGACATAGTCATAAAAGCGTAGGAACTGAATCTGAGGTGGATGCATAAAATTATTCAGGAGCATATAGTTTTAAACCTCTAATCATTCATGTACTCTGATATTCATACTGTTTGTGCTTTTTTTTACCTTAAAAATTAGTTTTATTATGAATAATAAATTCACACTCAGTGGAGAACATTTAGAAAACATGTGAAAAGGGGCAAAAATCACGTTAAGTATGAAGATTGTTTAGTTGCGAACTGTAGTGGTCAACTCTGACCAATTCAAGTGAAAAATTGATTAATTGGGAAGGTATTTGGTAACTCAAACTCAAAGGTTTAATTGGGACCATTGTAGAACCTGGCTTAGAAAATAGGCTTGAGCCAAGGGTGCCTCGTTGTCTGGTTCACAACCAAGGTTACAGTGCATTGTTGTGGAGTGCTGGCCCTGCTCCCACAGTGAATTCTAAACTGTACTTAAAGATGCAGTCTCAGACTGGAGTTGCCAGTTAGTAGAGCACCACCAAAGATCAGAGAAGTGAAGTAATTGGCCTTTTTGGCTTCTGTACTCTCCAAACATAAGAAGTGGATTCAGAATCTAGACAGGAAAAAAAAATCACTAAATTCATAATCCCCCCTACTTATAGGTGATTGCTGACAACAGCTAGGTATGTGTTTCCAGCCATTTCTCATATACTTGAATTAGGTGTATTTATGTACATATGCATATATATATATGCAACAAGGCTCCCCAACATCACCCCAAGGTTGATATGCTAGGAAGACTCACAGAACTCAGCATATCATTGTGCTCATGGCTACGATCTATTACAGCAAAAGGATATAATGCCAAAATCAGCAAAGGGAAAAGGCACATACGGTGAGGTCCAGAACAAACCAAGGACATGCTTCCTCTCCCAGTGTAGTCACAGAGGACACATTAAATTCTCCCAGCAGTGACCTGTGACAACATGTATGAAGGGCTGTCTACCAGGGACCCTAATTAGAGACACAGTACGGGGGAGGTTTTAATCAGAAACTGGTCACGTAGGTACCCTCTGCCTAGCATGTACTGGAAGAAGACCAGATGTTTGCATAAACCATATTGTTTGCACAGGTAATTTGGGCACAGTGAGCTACTCTTACCAGGAAATGGTAGGAACCTCCCAAAATTCAAGTTCCCAGATGCCAAGCCAGGGGCCAACCTTACAAGTAATCCTTTCTTTGGGCCTGCTATGTTAACTCTTCTTGCACAATATTTTTGTATATTTTATAAATATATGCAATCCTGTACATTTTTATGGCTTTTTTATTTTATAATTTTACATGAAGTCTTTCTGAAATTTAATGTTTGTCTATTGTGAGAGGTCAGAAAACTATGATCTGTAGACCAAATCTGGCCAGTAGCCTGTTTTTCTACAGCTAATGAGCTAAAAATGGTTTTTACATGTTTAAAAGTTTAAAAAAAAAACACACAAAAAAACAAGGATATGAAAGAAAACTACATGGCCCATAAAAAGCCTAAAATACTTACTCTCTGGTCCTTTGTAGAAAAAGTGTGCCAACCCCTCATCTTTAACATAATATTTTCAAAATTGAGATATAATTTACGTATCACAAAACTCACAATTTTACATTATACAATTCATTGTTTTTAGTGTGTATAGAGTTATGCAACCATCATCAGTATCTAATTCTAGAACACTTTCATTACCCCAAAAGAAACCCCTTACCTCCTGCTCTCCCCAGGCCCTCTAGCTGTAGACAAAAACTAATCTACTTTTTGCCTTTATGGATTTGCCTACTCTGGACATTTCATATAGACTAGGTTATATCATATGTGACCTTGTGTGTCTGGCTTCTTTCACTTAGCATATTTTAGAGATTCATCCATATTGTAGCATGAATCAGTACATCATTGCTTTTTATGGCTGTATAATATTCCATTTTATGGAATAGTTCCACATTTTATTTATCCTTTCATCAGCTGATAGACATTTGGTTTACTTGTAATTTTTGGCTATTATATATAGCATGGTTTTTTCTTGCAGACATTGACATTATATGAATGTGCTGCTAATTGCTAAACCAGGTGTTTACAGTTTTACTGTATTATGAATAATGACCACTTTTAACTTATTTATATGTACATCTCTGGTTATTCATGTAGGATACAATTCTAGAAGTAGATTTGTTGACTCAGAGGGTATATATACAGTAAAGCTTATGGATATATTTTATGTTTTATTTATTTTAGTGAGCTCCATTTAGCAACTACATGGCCTCACCTGACTGAAGGTATCATTGTGGATAATGATGTTTATTCGTAAGTATGTTCAGAGTAGTACATTGAGGGGTTAGGGGGTAGAGCTCAGTTAGTAGAGCACATGCTGAGCATGCAAAAGGTACTTAGTTCAATTCCCGGTATCTCTATTTGAAAAAGGAAAAAAACAAAACAAAACAAAACAGAGAGAGAGAAAGAGACCAAAATGAAGAGTAGTACATTGAGATTCACAAATTTCAGTAAAATAAGTTAACTAAGTGGTTAGCAATTTTTGTTTTCCGTTGTATCAGTTTTTGATAAGGTTGGTTTTTTTTTTTCTTTCTATTTTTAAAGATCACTTTTTAGATTGATTGATAGGTATTAGAGATGTGTTTTAAGCTTCAGACTCTGAGGATATGATCCTTAGTTCAGGGATAATGAGCAATCTGAATCTTACTTGGTTTTAGCAAGTTTGTGTCTAAGCAGTTTGGAATTCAGTGCATAATTCTGTTGGAACTTTTCTTAGCTAGTAAGAAGCATTTGAAAGGCTTTGAAGAGATGATGGTCATTAAAATATGTGGGAATAATATTTGATCATTAAATGTCATAAGTAACAAAAAGTCCATGTCATATACTCCTATGCAATGGAAAATTACACAGGAAAAGTTAAAAATTACAGTGAGCACTATCTAGGAAGAATGTGAAGAAAGAGGAACATAATTTTAGTAGCTTCTTAAGCTGTTGCACAACAATGAGTGAAGACTTTTTCATAATTAAAATGAATGTGTTAGATTTTCTGATGGTAAAAGTAACATAAGCTTTCTTAATCAGATAATTTAAATAGGTATAAAGAAGAAAGTAAAGACTACCTACAATTTTGTTATTTAAAAAATAACCAGTTGACATTTTGGGAGTGTATCTTTTTAAAGTTTAAATTTATGTATTAATTTTCTTTATTCATTTATTTAATAAGTGTAGCTCTATCTTGTCAATTTTTAAATTGCTGCATAGTATTCCATTAACTGCACCATAATCTAATTGAGAAAATAGGGCACTTTTGATCTTGTGTAAATTTTTGTAGTTTTTTAAATTAATAAATAGCATAATAAAAAAGATTATTACTCATTCATGCTTATTTCTCATTTCGTTTTTATTCCTAAAATGTATTTCTCTCATTAGATTATCAGTGTACATTGCCTGTTTAGAATCATTTTTGTTTTTTGATTACTTTGTTTTGATTTTGGTTTTCCCTTTTGTGCTTTTTTGAGAACTTTGATTTCTTAAGATTTTATTTTTTTTAAGCTTCTCCAAATGACCTTATGCATCTGAATAATAAGTTTAAGGGAAGCAAAATGGATTGCTTATCCTTGTATATCATGTTTTCATTAGATTGCATTTTGATAAATTTATGAGTCTTTCAGTTTGCTATAATTAGGATCTTGTGTTTATTGTTTTGCATTTTAGTGATTTGGACCCTATTCAGGCTCCCCATTGGTCTGTTAGAGTGCGAAAAGCTGATAATCCTCAGTGTTTGCTAGGTAAGATACTCATATTCCTTTCCTGAAATACCACAAATCTGTCTATCCAGATCAGGAATGCTGAATGCATTCTTTACACTTCATTTCACCTTTCTAAAAAATATTTTTAATTTTTTTTACATTGTGACTTCCCTGGTTAATGCCATTATTTAAAAAAAAATCATTCTAGTTACTCTTGAAGAGTACTAGCAGACTTTCTTTTTTGTCTTTTAGTTTTAACCAATCTTACACCTCAAAATTCTCTTATATTTTCCCATGATCTGAGTTTGATTCTCCTAATGCTTTTGTCAGTCCTTTGTTTTTCCTTCTGTGTCATACTCTGCATCTTCCATGTTAGTTAGTGGAACCCTTTTTGTCTTTTGCCATCCCTCTGGACCTGTAGTATATGATGGAAAGAACACTGAATTTGATGATCTTATTAGAGCGCTTCTGTAGAGCCAAACTTCATCTGCAAATCTATTTTCTGATAGAGGAAAAGAGTGTAAATAGTTTGGTATACCTCCTAGGGATATCTGAAGAATTAAGTGAAATAACATAAATAGAAATACTTAGAAAAATATCCATTGCTATTCAGATCATATTATTATGTCCCATGTATAGAATTATCTTTCCCTTCCCATTTCATAGATAATGTCTTGTTCTTGAAATCTTCTGAACCTATCTCCTCTTTCCATCTTTTTCTCTCTTGTAATTAGTACACATGAAAGTATTTTCCCCATTTCTGTGTTCTTTCATGCTGCATTTATTTCAAGAATCTCTTAAATCGGTTGAATTACCATTCAACTGATCAGAGTTACTAAAATATTTATTGATGACAGTATCGATACATTTCTCTAAAACATTATTTTCTTTGGCTCATTAAATATACAAAGATGTATGTAAAGTAAAATTCCTGTCATCAGTGAATTTGTCTTAGGGTATAGGGAGATAATAGAGGGTTGAGTCCATCCAACTCTAAAATTCTTGGACTTTGTTTCAAATCCTAGATCCATCAGTTTGAGCAAGTTTCATAATCTCTTCAAGTGTCAGTAAAATAAATGTAACAATAGTACATACTTCATAGTGAGAGGATCAAATAAGATTATGTACATGTGTGTATGTGTTACTACATTTAACACAGTACCTATCTATAGTAAGTACTCAATAGTGTCTCTTGTTTAATCATTGATTTACTCAATAATTAAATTTACTCACTAAATTATTTCCTCAGGCACTGACTTCTGTGATAATTACAGAGGACCTTAGAATTAAAAGTATTCTCATTTTAAGTTATGGTCCCATGATCTCACCCTACCTCTTTAGCTTTATGTGCTTATATGACTAGATTATAGGATTTTTCTACTTTTCTGAAGAACTCCAGAAAATGTTCTGAGTTTATTCAGAACTAGTTGGTGAATTCTAAAACTTAGGTATAATTAATGTATTGTCTGATAATTTTAATACTGATGGTTCTCGTTAAGCTTTAATTTCTTTGTGCAAACATATCTCATAGGAACTCTTTAAAAGATATCAAACCTTTCCCCCTGTTTTATAATAATGACAACAAAGTATACCATTAACACGCAACTGAAGCTGAAGTAACGTCATCCTGTATGATTTTTTAGTCCTGTAAAAACGTATCTTAAAATTTTTTTTTCTTTTTAGAATTTCTTTTTAATTTTTATTTTCTAATGGATTCAGAATTCTAGTAGGGTGGCAGCTAGGAAAAAAAGACTACTACATATATATAGTGATATTCTTAATATTATACACCTTAATGAGAATAGGTACTGTTTGTGTTATTCAAGCAAATAGTAAGTGCTTAATATTATTAGGTTCAGTTACTTTTCCTTTCATTCTGTAAGGAATTCTAAGGAAAGCCTGTTCTAATATCCTGGGACATAGAAAGTAAGAGCAAGGCTACCTTTGAAATAGGATTAATATCTGTCTTGGGTTGAAAAACTGAATGGTTCTTTTTCTACCATATCTTAGTTAATAGCTTTTGTGAAAAGATGTGTACATTCATTTATAGGACTGATTTTTTTCAGTTGTGTTTAAAAAATGAGTAACCTTTTTTCTATTTAGGTGATTTTGTCACTGAATTTTTTAAAATTTGCCGTCGAAAGGAGTCAACTGATGAGATTCTTGGACGATCCACATTTGAGGAAGAAGGGAGAGGTAACCTACCTTTTTTCTTTTTTTTTTTAAGTTATTTTCAGATGTTTAATTCTTTCTTTGGCACATTTTCCGGCAACTTTTCATCTATTTTCTCATTTGAAGTATGTTCAGGAAGCAAGTTTTGTTGACCCAGACAGCTACCGTTTTCTCTAGGCTATACCCTGAGCTTAAAACATTAAGTGTGATTAATAAGTTCTTTCCATCAAAATGTAAGATACTTTGAAAAGCAGGGTTTTAGAGGTTTATTTTTGAAGTCCCCTGGACAGAAAGGATTTTATACCTTTGTCAGTCATGCATCCATATAAAGCTGGACATGTGTATTAAAATTTTATAATTTTGAGACCATGTAAAATGAGTGAAAAGAGTGACTAAACTATTCTGTATAGTCATCAGTTTACTCATCACTTTAACTTCCTGAGGTTGGTGATATGTGTTCATTTCTATTCTTTTTATAGAAATTGCTGATATAACTCATGCTTTGTCAAAGTTGACAGAGCCTGCACCGGTTCCAATTCACAAATTATCAGTTTCAAATATGGTACACACTGCGAAGAAGAAAATAAGAAAACACAGAGGTGTAGAAGAATCACCACTGAATAATGATGTCCTCAATACTATTCTCTTGGTAACTGAATGTAATATTTTATATGTCTACATGTGACACTCATTTGCTCATTATAGATTTAACCCCACCTAGGTGGCAGGCACTGGATTGGGAATATAAAATAAGTAAAACAAAGTCTCCACATTCAGAGTTCCGTCTAGAGTGAAGAAGGAAGGTAAACAGTAGTTAGAATACCATGGTTCATGTGAGAATTCTGGCAGAGGAACTGTGAGAACACAGAAGAGAATGCATCTGTCTCTGCTCAGTGGGAATCAGGGGAGGCTTCATAAAGAGGGACACTTCAGCTGAACCATAAAGGGAAGAAGGCTTTAGAAGCAGAGGAGTAGCAGAGGCATGAGAAAGCATGTTGACTGAGCATTTTAGAATATCGTAGGGTACTTCCCAGAGAGTGGCTAGGGATGAGGCTGGAGAGTAGGAGGTAACCTGCCATGCTGAAACACTGGACTTTATCTTAAAGTTCAATGCCTGTTTAAGCAGAAGGTCGACATGAACAGAACGGTATTTTTGAAAACTTACATTTACAGCAGTCCAGAGAAAGCTTCGTAGCAAGTACTAGAGGGGCTAAGGTGTCTCGTAGGTATAGCATGGTGCAGTGGGCCCTGCCTAGGAGCCCGACACACCAGGGTTTAATCCTCACTTGCTGTGTGACTTTCAACAGGCCATTTAACTTCGGTTTCCTCATCTAAGTGAGTCTTACAAAACCCTGTGAGATTTTTGTGAGGATAAAGTCTATTCTATTCAGTGGCATATAATAGGCCTTAGCTAAATGATAGCTATTCTTACTATGATTGTAGTTATAATCATAATTCTGGCAATTTGTGCGTTAAGACATTCCAGGAAAAACCTTCAAGAGTAGTGCAATGAAAAGAATATAAGGTCTTAAAAACTTGATGTTAATCTTATTCTTGCTGTTTATCTGAATAAGACTTGTAGGCACATTTTAATTCATATATTTGTAAGACGTGGGCAGTGATACATAGCTCACACAGTGGTATGAGAATAGGATGCTGTTTGTAAATGTGCCTAGTAGTGGGGGTTGGCACTTGGTAGTTCCTCTCATTAAAAAAATCTGTTCAGCATGTTCTGTAATATGTGGCAAAGGAATTACAAGTCAGCACTAACACAAAACACTTGGGGAGAATAGTGATAAAAGAATTGAAAATAGATTTCTGTAGAGGAAGCCTCTTCTTAAAAATGTGTCCTTAGAAATTTTGTTCCAATTATATAGCTCAGTTGTCATATGCACTGCAGTATTTTTTTTTTAACCATTCTATATACCCTCATACCACCGCCCCCTGCCCTCCCTCCATATCCTCACATACACCTTCACACACGTTAACAGAAACCATGTGGAAAAGATGTATTGGTCATTATAGGTGTCGACTGCTTCCCACTTTCTCATAAAATTATGGGTCTTTAATGTCATACTTTAAGCATTTCATATATGAAAACCAGTGGATGATCTGTCTCTACAGCTCTTGGATATGAGTATTTAAAATTTTTCTTTTATAGTTTTTGTCTTTTTAATAATAACACTTAAAAAAAATTAATGACCTTAAATAAGCCTGAAATCATAGTGAACAGATTATGGTTTTGCATTCTGTTTATTTCACAGAACCAAGTGTTTACATTTAAGAAAAATCTGATTTTAAAATTGGCTAGTGACTGAAACTCTGTATTTTTGAAGAAAAATAAAAAACATTTGAGATAGTGTAGACCCAACTGGCCAGTACAGTAAGAACATTCCCCTTGTTTTAAAGGCAAAGTCATTAAAAGTCAAATGATGTTTGTATGAGTTACAAAAATCAACAAAATAGGAAATTTAGTTGAAAATGTGATTATTTTATTTCTTCCCTGTAAGTTCTTATTCCCCGATGCTGCTTCTGAGAAATCATTAGATGGGGCGTCTTCAACAGACAATAATAATCCACCATCAGAGAGTGAAGAATATGTAAGTGAATTAATACTAAAATGTTTTAAGTGCATTGAATTTCTAGGGATTTTGCTTTATTTCTAACAACAGTCATGAAATGTACTTAACAACAGTGACTACTGTAAACAGTATGATATATCTCTACACCTGTCATTTAAACTTTCATTTCTCAATTTATCAAAGACTTGGATGAAGAAAACATGAGTATTTTCTAGTACTCACTGTAAAGCTTTCTCTGTACTGTTGTGAAATAGAATCTTTTTATTTTAAAAACCACCTTAGAAAAACTTGAGTGGAGATCATGCCCTCCGTTTAGACAGTGACCTTCTGTAGAACACTGGCATACATACATATTTTGGGTGAAGAACTTTTCTGGAAACAATAAAAAAAAATGATAAGATTTCCTTCATTTTAGACTTTTCATAAATCATCAAATTTATGTTTGCAACAGATTCTTCTCTATCTCAAAACTGGACAGAGTGGAAAATTCTTCAGTGCAGTAACATGTGTAAAATGAAGTAAAATTTTCATGTTTTCCTTTTTCAAGTCTTTGATAAATTGAGAAATGAGAGTGTAAATGACAGGTGTAGAGATGTATCAAATTGTTAACAGTAGTTATTGTTGGGAAGTGATTTCTTGAAGTGAGAAGGAAAAGCAGAGGCTTTACATTTTCAGTTTGTACAGCTCTTATTCTATGTTTTTGGTTTTGACAACAAGAGTGTACTTATTTGTAATTAAAAGATTTTTATAACAACACATGAAAATTGGAATATATCTTAAAGATTCCACAGAAGGAATTGAAAGCTCTAACTTTACTCTCACTAAACTATAGCCTCACTTTTTCATCCCTGTAGAAATCTTGAAAAACTGAAACTGCCTAAGAACAATTTAGGCAATAATATAATAGGCCTTTGATAAAAGCTAGTTTGGTAGGATAGATTAATTTTAATATTGAAGTCTCTACCCATACAGTTTTGATTATACATGTAAATATGTTGTTAACAAGTTTTGCTTTGTTTCTGTTTTGTTAAATTTAGAATCTCTACAATCAGTTCAAATCGGCACCATCTGATAGTTTAACATACAAATTGGCTTTGTGTCTTTGTATGATCAATTTCTACCATGGAGGACTAAAAGGAGTGGCACATCTCTGGCAGGAATTTGTTCTTGAAATGCGTTTCAGATGGGAAAACAACTTTCTAATTCCAGGGTAATAATTTCAATAGATAGAATTTTTGTTAGCAAAATTGACTTTTAATCCATTAATTCTTCTCTTTTGGGAAATCTGTTCTAAGAAAGTGGTAAGAAACTTAGGACATGATTTATGTTCAGAGGTGTTCACCGCAGCAAATTTATAATAAGGGAAAAAAAGGTTAAACAACCTAAGAATCAAACATTAAAGAATGGTTAAATAAATTATGTTGTATCTCTACAATGGAAAGATTTTTTCCCCAAGAATCTCGAATAACATAGAAAATGGTCATAATATTTGTAGTAAAGTAGAATATAGTGTCACGTACGAAGAGTGCTTTCAATTATGTTGATAGAGAATATTGAAAAATACATAGAATATATATAGAAATGTGTATAGAAAAATAATTGGAAAGAAATACATTCAAATGGTAACAGTAGGTCTCTTGGGTATGAAGTTACATTTTTATGTTGTTCTTTATGTATTTGTAAATTTTCTAAATCTTCTGTAGTGAACATATATTTTTATATTTGGAGGGAAAACATCTTTAGAGTTCATAAATGCAGATATACATGACCTGTACTTTTTTGGTATAATTTATATTGACATTTCACTTAAAGTGTTTAATTAGCATGTACGTTGATACTGTATAGGTTACTGCTCATCTACCCAGGCTACCAAAAGTGAGGGAGGAGAATCATGATATGAATAATATAAAATGGTGATTGAACCAAAAATGTTTACTCTTAGGTCACTGCCAGTCTGTGCTTAGCTGAATTCTCTCTTGGCTTCTTACTGGAAACTCAAGTGATTTAGACTAGAGGCTGTCCAGGGTCCCTTTACCGAAAGAGAGATAGAGATAGATGGTTTTTATGTTGAGAATCCACAATAGTGATTGAGAACTGAATATGTAGTGAGTATAATCTGTTTTGCATAGTGTGAAATAGTGCTTGCTAGCTGATTCCTAGGGTGGTGGATTTAGAGGCTCTTGAAAAGATTTTTAATTTTCTTTTAGCTTAAGAGCTATCACTAGTTGGCTGTTATACTTTGAAATATCTATTATATTTGTTGTTGGCAAATTATAGACTAGGAGGATAAAATAAATTTTCATTTATTAATTTTATTTGCTCCATCTCAGTTACCTTTCCTATAGAAATCTAGTTTTGATTTCTTATCCATGTGGCTAAAATACATGTAGTATACAATATGCATATCTGAAGCAATTTTATTAAGTTTCTTTTCCCACTACTTTGATAGATTAGCAAGTGGACCCCCAGATCTAAGATGCTGTTTACTGCATCAGAAACTACAGGTAAAGATTTCCCAGTGATAGTATATAAATGTGGTCCTGGTTCAATCGGGGATTATTCTAATGTTAAATGTAACAATGGATTATAGGTAGTTCTCATTGTGCTCCTGTAGATTACTTTTAGTAACTATCATTCACAACAGGGTCCAGGGAGGGGGTGGAGAATGAAAATTAAATACTCAAGCAGTGGATAGATTTTTATTTTATTGTAACTAATTCAAATAAAAATGTTATTTCTGTTTTCTTAAGATGTTAAATTGTTGTATTGAAAGAAAGAAGGCACGCGATGAGGGAAGAAAGACAAGTCCTTCAGATAATGTGATTAATACATATTCAGGGGATGCTGGAAAAGCTGGAGACCAGCTAGGGCCAGACAGTCTAAAAGATATGGAAAAGGAAAAGGGAGAGGTGGGAAAATCATGGGATTCTTGGAGTGACAGCGAAGAAGAATTTTTTGAATGCCTAAGTGATACTGAAGAATTTAAAGGAAATGGACAAGAGAGTGGCAAGAAAGGAGGACCTAAGGAGGTGGCAAATTTAAAGCCAGAAGGACGACTCTATCAACATGGGAAACTTACACTGCTACATAATGGAGAACCTCTCTACATTCCAGTGACCCAGGTAGGACAGGACTGGCTCTTTAAGGTTGGTTGGTTTGTTTGTATATAACTTATCCTAGTAGGAGGTGATTGCTTTGGGTAGGGGCAGTTCTTTAAACAGTCTGTATTCAAAGATCTGTAGATTTGAAATCTAAACAAACTATTGGGGCTTTTAGAAATTCAGAAATACTTTCAGGCTTGAGTTGATAGTAGCTCATCATGTGCAAGGTGACCTATTAGTTCTTAAACTGAGCAGTGAGTACTCAGGTGTTTAAAAAAAACAAAATCCAAAAATATTGGTAGAGAGAACAAAAGTAAAAATCCTTTCATTACATAATTAGTTTTTACCTGTTCAAATAATGCAGTTTGAATCTATTTTATACCATTAGGAAGTGGTAGAAGAGCAACAACTCAAAACCTAAGGAATAGCTATAGTTTTTGTTGTTTTTTTTTGCATAAGGAACGTATGATTACATTTTATTGTGAAAAACTCAGTTTAGAAAAACTGAAAGCCCCATCCACTAATTCCAACTCTCATCCCTAGAAGTAACCACTGTTATTGGTTTGAGTTATAATTTCTTATACTGATTTCTATGCAGTGATGTACCTACATGTGTGCATATGATTCAGTTTTGTCAATTTTTAAAAAATATGTGCAACCAATTCTTTTTATTTTTTTTTTATTTTTTAAATTTGAAAAAATTAAAGTACAGTTACAACGTGTCAGTCTCTGGTGTACAGTACAATGTCCCAGTCGTGCATATACATACATACATACATTTGTTTTCAGGTTATAGCTTTTTAACCTAATATTCTTGGAGATCTTTTCATGTAATTACATGTAGATCTGTTTCATCTCTTTTTAATTGCTCTGTAATATTCCATGGCATGGAAGAGCTACAGCTTATTTAACTATTCCCCTCTCAATGCACAATATATGTTATTTGCTATTCCAGTGCTACAGTACCAATTCTTGTAGTTTTTCATATGTTATGGGCTCATATATGAGTGTTTCTCTCAGGAAGAAATGGGAAACAGAATTTCTAGATAAACAGATATATAAGGTATAAAATTCCTCTTGAAAAGGGTTGCACCTGTTTTACACCCTGTCATTGATGAATATAGGAGTAAGGGAATACTACTCCCTCCCCAACTCTGCTTTCTCACTTTCTTCCTTCAATAAGTATGTATTGAGTGCATAATATATACCAACTACTGTCCTAGACCTTGCTATATAGTAAGGTTTTTAAACTCATGGTACTTATATTCTTATTTTATTTAATTTTTAATAAGAAATTGACATTACCAGTCATAAAAATTTTTGCCAGTATGATGGGCATAAGTAGTATCTCAGTGTTCTAGATTGTATTTCCCTGATTTTTGATGAATGTAAACATCTTTTAATATGTTTATGGCCATCCTTTCCTATAAATTATGTTCCATTTTTCTTTTAGTTTGCTGTCCTTACTGATTTATGAGTCCTTCATATTTTAGCTATAAATCCTCTGTTATGTACATTGTATATGTTTTCTCCTAGTTATGTAAAAAACATTTACTTACCTGTTGAGTTATAAATTAATAACTAAAGTGCACAATTTTTTTTATTTTTTAAAAATTGGGTTGCAGTCAGTTTACAATGTTGTGTCAATTTCTGGTATACAGCACATTTTTTCCATCATACGTGAATATACATATATTCGTTTTCATGTTCTTTTTCACCATGAGCTACTACAAGATCTTGAATGTATTTCCCTGTGCTATATAGTATAAACTTGTTAAAGTGCACAAATCTTAAATGTACAGCTTGGTGAGTTTTTTCATATTTAAAAACCCACATACCTACCACCCAAATCAAGATATAGAAAATTACTATTATCCTGGAACAGCAATGATCAGTAGAACTTTCTGTGAAGATGGACGTGTATCTCTGCTCTCCAGTACTATTGCGGTTGTCTTTAGGTAGCTATTGAGTGTATGAAATGTGGCTCATGCTATTGAGGAACTGAATCATTTATTTAATTTACTTAAATTTGAATAGCCAGATGTATTGGATATCATAGCCTAGTATTCCCCTCCAGGTAACTCTTTTTCTAAGTTTTTATATCTCATAAGTGGAATCACACTTTGCTTACTCTTTTGTATGTAGATGGAATTGTGCACTCTTGTGCTGTACTTTTTTATTTAACTACCATTTGTGAGATTCATCCATGTCATTGCATGAATCAGTATCTTTTTAAACATTTTTATTGATTTATAGTCATTTTACAATGTTGTGTCAAATTCCAGTGTAGAGCACAATTTTTCAGTTATACATGAACATATATATATATATTCATTGTCATATTTTTTTCCTCTGTGAGCTATCATAAGATCTTGTATATATTTCCTTGTGCCATACAGTATAATCTTGTTTATCTATTCTACAATTTTGAAATCCCATCTATCCCTTCCCACCCTCTGCCCCATTGGCAACCACAAGTTTGTATTCTATGTCTATGAGTCTATTTCTGTTTTGTATTTATGCTTTGTGTTTTTGTTTTTGTTTTGTTATTGTTTTTGTTTTAGATTCCACATATGAGTGATCTCATAATGGGATTTTTCTTTCTCTTTCTGGCTTACTTCACTTAGAATGACATTCTCCAGGAGCATCATGTTGCTGCAAATGGCATTATGTTGTCGGTTTTTATGGCTGAGTAGTATTCCATTGTATAAATGTACCACATCTTCTTTATCCAGTCATCTGTTGATGGACATTTAGGCTGTTTCCATGTCTTGGCTATTGTAAATAATGCTGCTATGAACATTGGGGTGCAGGTGTCATTCTGAAGTAGGGTTCCTTCTGGATATAAGCCCAGGAGCGGGATTCCTGGGTCATATGGTAAGTCTATTCCTAGTCTTTTGAGGAATCTCTATACTGTTTTCCACAGTGGCTGCACCAAACTGCATTCCCACCAGCAGTGTAGGAGGGTTCCCCTTTCTCCACAGCCTCTCCATTATTTGTCATTTGTGGATTTTTGAGTGATGGCCATTCTGACTGGTGTGAGGTGATACCTCATTGTAGTTTTGATTTGCATTTCTCTGATAATTAGTGATATTGAGCATTTTTTCATGTGCCTATTGATCATCTGTATTTCTTCTTTGGAGAATTGCTTGTTTAGGTCTTCTGCCCATTTTTGGATTGGGTTGTTTATTTTTTTCTTATTGAGTCGTATGAGCTGCTTATATATTCTGGAGATCAAGCCTTTGTCAGTTTCATTTGCAAAAATTTTTTCCCATTCCGTACGTTGTCTTTTTGTTATATTTATGGTTTCCTTTGCTGTGCAGAAGCTTGTAAGTTTCATTAGGTCCCATTTGTTTATTCTTGCTTTTATTTCTTCTAGGAGAAAATTTTTGAGATGTATGTCAGATAATGTTTTGCCTATATTTTCTTTTAGGAGGTTTATTGTATCTTGTATTATGTTTAAGTCTTTGATCCATTTTGAGTTGATTTTTGTGTATGGTGTAAGGAACTGTTCTAGCTTCATTGTTTTACATGCTACTGTCCAGTTTTCCCAACACCATTTGCTGAAGAGACTGTCTTTATTCTATTGTATATTCTTGCCTCCTTTGTCGAAGATGAGTTGACCAAAAGTTTGTGGGTTCATTTCTGGGCTCTCTATTCTGTTCCATTGGTCTGTATGTCTGTTTTTGTACCAATACCATGCTGTCTTGATGACTGTAGCTCTGTAGTATTGTCTGAAGTCTGGAAGAGTTATTCCTCGAGCCTCTTTCTTTCTCTTCAGTAATGCTTTGGCAATTCTAGGTCTTTGATGGTTCCATATAAATTTTACTATGATTTGTTCTAGTTCTGTGAAATATGTCCTGGGTAATTTGATAGGGATTGCATTAAATCTATAGATTGCCTTGGGCAGTGTGACCATTTTAACAATATTGATTCTTCCAATCCAAGAGCATGGGCTATCTTTCCATTTTTTAAAGTTTTCTTTAATTTCCTTCATCAGTGGTTTATAGTTTTCTGTGTATAATTCTTTCACCTCCTTGGTTAGATTTATTCCTAGGTATTTTATTACTTTGGGTGCTATTTTAAAGGGGATTGTTTCTTTACTTTCTTCTTCTGTTGGCATGAATCAATATTTGTGCACGTTTTATTACTGTGTAGTATTCTGGTATATGAATATGCCATTCAGTTCTTACATTGCTTATCCGTTCATCTGTTGAAGGAATTTGAGTTATTTACAGTTTGAGCTATTATAAATAAATGAACATTCTTACAAGTGTCTTTTGGTGAACAGACGGTCATTTTCTTTTGGATACATTCCTAAGAGTAGAGTTTTGGGGCCATGTGGTATAAGTATGTTTTAGCTTTATTAGATACTGCTAAACAATCTCGCAAAGTAGTTGAACTAATTTACATTCCCTCCAACAATACATAATAATTGTAGTTTATTGCACATAATCTCTTACATTTGGTGTGTCAGGAGTCCCAACACCACTCCCAGGTTTAATGATTTGCCAGGAGGACTCCCAGGGCTCAGCAGATAGTCATGCTCACAGCTATAATTTTAATACAGTAAAAGGGTACAAAGCTGGGAGGGTATAGCTCAGTGGTAGAGTGTATACTTAGCATGCACAAGGTCCTAGGTTCAATCTCCACTACCTCCATTAAAAAATAAATAAAAACCTTGCCCCCCCCGCCAAAAAAAAGATACAAAGCAAAATCAGCAAAAGGAAATGGCACATGGGCAAAAGTTCAGAGGATACCAAGCACAAGCTTCTAAGAGTCTCCACGCAGTATGGTCACATAAGATGCACTTAACTCCAGCAATAGATTGTGACCACACATGAAATGTTGTGTACTGGGAAATTCTTCAGAGGCTCAGTGCTCAGGGTTTTTACTGGGGACTAGTCACATGGCACCCTCTGCCTAGCAAGTGCCAAAATTCCAAACTCCCAGAAGGAAAGCAGGTGTTCAGCATAAACCATATTGTTTGTACAGTTTAGGCACAGTGAGCCATTTGTATCAGTTCTGAGTATGGTGGGACTCTGCCAAAATCTAAGTTCCTAGAAGCCAGCCTTTGCAAACAGGCCTTTCTGAGAATAGTAGTCTGAGGCCTGCTATGTTAACTCTTCTCTGCACAGTTGATAATTTCAGTCATTTTAATTTTTGCCTTTCTGGTGGGTATGTAGTAATCTCTCTTGATTTCACATTTCCCTGATGAATAATGATGACACTGAACACATTTTCATATATTTATTGCCCATTTGGATGTTTTCTTGGTGATGTACCTATAACAATTTCTCCTAAAACTGTGGCTTGCCTGTTCATTTTCTTAATGACACCTTTTGTTGAATAGGCATTGTTAATTTTAGTAAAGTCTGATCTACCAACATTTTTCTTATGTGGATACTGCTTTTGTCTTCCATTAAGAAATCTTTAACTACTCCAAGGTCCTAGAGATGTTCTCTTATGTTTTCTTCTGGAAGCTTTATCATTTTATCTATCACATTTGCATTTGTGATCCAGCTCCAGTTTACCGTGTTTGGCATGAGGAAGAGATTAAGATTCTCTTTTTTTCTGTAAGGATGTGCAGTTGTGTTCCAACACCATTATTCAAAAGACTTGCCTTTTCCCACACAGAGTGGCAGTGACGTCTTTGTTGTAAATCAAGTGACTGTATGTGTGTTGGTCTATTTCTGGACTATTTATTCTATTCTGTTAGTCTGTGTCTATCCTTGTGCCAATAATGGACTGTTGTTATTACTGTAACTTTATAATGTCTTTATATCTTATAGTATAAATCTTTAACTTTGTTCTTCAGGATTATTTTAGTTGTTCTTTGCATTTTTATGAGAATTTGAGACTCTGCTTGTTTCCACATACAAAATAATCCTCCTGGAATTTTAATTCATATTATATCAAATTAGATTTAGAATTAGAATTGCATTGAATTGGAGACAATTGACATCTTAACAGTCTAGTCCCATGACCATGAAATGCCCCTCATTTTACTTAATGTTTTTTTTAGTTTCCTTTATCAGTGTTTTTCAGTTTTTAATTTAGAGGTTTTATGTATTTTTATTAGGTTTATCTCTATTTATAATTTCTCAAATATTATAAGTGGTATTTTTAAGTTTCATTAAAAGTTTTTCCCCTGATATGTAGAAATAGTTAATTTTTGTATATAGACCATGAATCTAACAATCTTACTACATTCACTTATTTATAGTAGTTTGTAGATTATTTGGAGTTTTCTGTATACACAGTCATGTTATCTGTTAATATAATTTGAATTTTGATTTTCTGACCTGCACACTTTTTAATTCTTTTTCACTCCTTATTGCACTGGCTGGGACCTCCAGTATAATGTTGAATAGTGGACATTCTGTTATTATTTTCAGTCACAGAAGGAAAGCGTATGATAATCACTGAGGGTATCTGGTATAGGTATCATATATTATATTAAGGAAATTCTCTCCTATTTCTAGTTTTTGAGGGTTTTTGTTATGAAGAGGTGGTGTGTTTTATTGGATGTTTTTCCTGCATATTGATATAACCATAAGATAATTGTGAATTTTAAATGAAACAGTATGTGATAAGTGAATAACAGTGTCTGGTCCAAAATAAGCACTGAATTTTTAGCTTTTCTTCTGAATACTGTTAACTTTATTTCCATGCTTACATTATTTCTTTTCCAGGTGGCTATCATTTACAAAATTAGGGTTTTTTTGATTGACAGGCCTTATCTTTTTGCTTCATTATAGTTTTTAAAAAGTAAATTATATTTTAGGTATTTCATCACTAACTTTTAGTATTAGGACAAAATAGTTTCATGTTAGAAACCAAGTGTTTATTTTTTCTAATTTTGTTAGGGAGCATGCAGTTGATATTGAGGTCTTGTGGCATAGACCTGGGTTTTGGGATCCAGGAGAACTAGATTTATGTCCTGGCACCACCACTTATTATCATTAAAAAAAATAATTTTTTTTTAGGGAGGAGGTAATTAGGTTTACTTACTTAGTTTTAGAGGAGGTACTGGGGATTGAACCTAGGACTTTGTGTATGCAAAGCATGTGCTCTATCACTTGAGCTACACCCTCCCCCAACCACCACTTTTTATTACTTGTATTGCTAGTACAAGCTATGTTTCCTTTCTGAGCCTTGTTTTTCTCTCTAAAAGGTGGTTACTTTGCATTTTCTAGAATTTTATATAATTTTTATCTTACCTTTAGGTAAATTGAGGCAAATTTTTAGTCTGTTTTACTTTTGTGCTTTAAATTTTAAATTATAACCATTCTGTGTTTACTTATAGAAAATGTTTGGAATTCAAAATAATCCCAGTTGAAACCATTATAATTTCAAACTTTAGAAATTAGCATAAAATGTGCATTAATCAATAAAGTAATAAGACTTTATATAGGTTCTTGATTCATAAGAATTTAAACATATTCCCTTATTCCTTTCATGTAGGCTTAGGTCAACCTAAAATTTATGATTAGGGAAGGCTTAAAATTTTTAGCCAGTATTTTAGAACCAGGGCTAGAACAGAAATTTGTGGAGAATCTGTTAGAGCAGTTCTTAGGTAGTGGCTTAGAACCAAACTAACAGTTCTCAAAGTCAGCATCAAATAGATGTCCTAGATTGTCTCTTCCATTTGCCACTTGAGAGTTTTGCCCCTGGTGATACTGGGCAAGGCACTTTATCTCTGCCTGTAATTTCAGCACATATAAAATGCCCTATCACTTCTCAGTGATCACATGTATGACTGAAACATTATACTATACACCAGAAATTGACACAACATTGTAAACTGACTAATAAAAAAAAAGTAGTTCCTTTTTAATGAAAATAATGAGGCCTCTGTTCTTGAGTGTACTGCTTCATTGGAGATTCATGTAATTTTTTAATTTGACTGAGGTATTTTGATATCATAGGGAAAGTAGAGTAAGAAGCTTATAATACAACCTGAGTATTTTGTCTCTGATTGCAAATATTTATTGAGCTTGTGCCAGGATTTATTCTTCCCCACATTGAATCACAGGAAGCTTGAGTAATTGCCCCAGGCCACAGAGCTGGAATTCAAACACAGTCATGTAGTTTCTAGAGCCCAAGATCTTTTTTGTTTCTTTGTTTGCTTTTTATATATTTTTATTGAAGTAGAGCCCAAGCTCTTAACCACTCTGTCATACTGTTTTACCAGTTGTTATTCAACCTCAGATATCACTGTGAGACTTCAAAAGTGATGTATGTTCATTGTAGAGGAACGAAACAAGAACTTGTAATTCCATAATCCAGAGATGATCACTTGTCAAAGTAGTTCCTTTTCATTTTTTCCTGTATCAGACCATTTCCCCATTGTTGTACATTTCAGATTCTTTCCAATTTTCACACTGTTACAAATAATGCTGCAGTGATATATCTAGAAGCGGAATTATTGGGTCAGAGGACCTGATCATAAATGCTTACCATGTATTGATTGCCAGATTGTTGTCCAGGAAGATTTATATTCTCTCTAGCAGTGTTTGAAAGTAACCCTTTAGGTTTACTTCACAAATGAGGATAATACAAGAAAAAAGTATTTTCTTTTGTTTGTTGCTGTGTTTTGAATGCTATACCTTTACCATGCTTCTACTTTATTTCTGACAGATATCTGTGAAAATTATTTATCTTTATAGTAGTGATTTTCAACTGGGGAGTGTGTTTTGTCCCCCAGGGATATTTGGCAACGTCTGGAAACGTTTTTGATTGTCATGAAGTGGAGTGGTACTACAACGGCAGGCAGAGGCCAGAGATAGGCTGCTAAACATCTTACAATGCACAGAACAAGCCCCACGACAGAGAATCTATCCAGTCTAAAGTGTCAGTAGTACTGAGGCTTAGAGAACTTGCTTTATAGTAAGCTCCTGAAATCGAGAAGAAATCTATTTATTGATAATGCTTACTTCTGCTAGGTCTTACCCTGTTATCTAGGAATAGAAGAGTTCATGTTTTTCTGGCTTTAACAACAAAGCAGGCAAGACTTGTTTGGTTAGTTTCTGGATTGTTGAGCTCTTCATATTTAAAATATAAAGTATAATGGGATCCATTCTCAGAGAACTTTCCTAAGCCCCTTTAAACAGTTTTTGAAATGTTTTCTGTCACTCTTAATGATTCTACAGTTGTATCTCCCTTTAGATTTGCCCTAGCTGCTGTTTTGTTTGACGTTACTACTAATAAATTCTCAGAACAAAAAATTCTCAGAACAAAAATCTGACAAGTTCTTGTTGGAATTAGTAATTTAAATGTATGTAGAACCTAAACTCAAAGCAACTCCTCCAACATAAAACAGTTGTTTGGGGGCTTTTAGTTGGGGTTCAGTTCATTTGCCTTTATTTTTGTTTTCATGTATTATCTGTTTTCTTCTCTTACTAGTTATAATAAAAACCTTGTTGTAACTAATAATGACATTCATTAAAATATCGTTAGGACTTAATTTCTTTATCAATAATAGGCAGGAAAATGTTCAGTGCATCCCAATTCCTCTTTCAGCTGTCATCAAGAGGAAACATTATAATCTTACCTGTTGGGTTGGGGGTGCTGGAAGTCTTATTTATTCTTAACTTGTTACTTTTTCATGTAGGTTCCAAAACACTTGTGAATTCTGAATTCTTTTGGATACCTATCTTGTGACTGCTAGAGCTGAAATAATTGTTTTTATTCTATTTTTACACTTCTGCTTTGTCTAAAAAAAGCTGTTCATGAGCTTCGTCCTTTTGTGCTTCACAGGAACCAGCACCTATGACGGAAGATCTGCTAGAAGAGCAGTCAGAGGTTCTAGCTAAATTAGGTACATCAGCAGAAGGGGCTCACCTCCGAGCACGCATGCAGAGTGCCTGTCTGCTCTCAGATATGGAGTCTTTTAAGGTGGGTCACACTTTCAGAGCTCAGGAGTCTGCTTTGAGCTATTCTGGGATGAAGCTGTGAAGGTCACTCTATAAAGTGGTATGAAGGTCTGAATGTCTTTTTCATGAAACGTTTTGATTTCATTAGTAGTTATAACACCCTACCTTCATTCCCTCAAGGTTGTGATCAAACTTCTTAAGTTTAAAAAAAGAGAGGAACAATCTTTGAATAATGGCTGAAAGTTGAGAATTGAATCATTTCTGTATGTGTATTAGGGTGTTTTCTTCCTTTGTGTGTATTCAGGCAATTTAATGCAAGGATTTTACATAGGTTGCTTCATTCTTGCCTACTTTGTGGCTCACACTGTGGTCAGATAAGCAGTGTTTATCCTCAGTTACAGTCTGTTGAGGTGGTAGGAGGGGATATGTCAGTAATTACTATGTTCTTTTAGGAAAGCAAGGTCAAAAAGGTGACTGACTCTACTGAGTAGGGGTCATGAAAGGTTTCTCAGAAGAGTCACAGTATAGGATGAGTAGGCATTTGCTTCCTAGAGAAGAATATTTTAGGTTTAGATATAGGCCTATATCTAGAAGACAAAGGATTCAGAGAATGGTGACATTTGGTTTATTAGTTTAGAAACCCAGGGATGAATAAAGTTTTTGTTTTTGAATTACTTACTATTGAAAGCAGAGGCAAGTCCATATATATTTAAAAAAAAAAAAAAAAGGGTAGCCCAGTGGGCCACAGAGCTTTCCTTTTCTATTACTGATGCTCTGAATGGTCTGCCACGCCCAGACTTTTCTCCTCCATCTCTCCATTCCATAGCCCTTACTCAGTCCTGCTTTTGTGCTATGTAGGCCAGCCTGAGTTTGATATTTCAGCATAAACACTTCATGAAAACCTATGCTTCTTTGGTCTTCCTTGCTAACAGAGTTAAGTGACAATAAAAGGAAGCCTTTTTATTCCCTGCCTGTTTCTCCGTCTTTCCTAAAAGAAGTATCTTTAGTAAACCTCTTCAGAGCTGCATGTTTTCCTTAGAGACAAGAGAGATACAGAAAATCTTTGAGTTCTATTCTGCCGTGAGACAGAGAGATGTGTTGTTTTGAAACAGATAGTTGGTACAGTGGATAAAGAAAAGCCAGTAGGCCCTCAGGGTATGTATTAAATCAAAAAGATAGAGAAAGGAATTGGCTTAGGGTATGTGCAGAGAGTAGGAAGTACTAGCCTCCATAGCAGCTATTGTTTTTAACCTGACCTCTAGCTGCCTTCGTAGTCATCTGTCCCTGTCCTGCTGCAATGTCCTTGTGGAGCCATATACAGGAGGAAATTCTTAATTGGAACTGTGAAAGCTTTTCCCCACAGAAACACATTCACACCCTATGGTGAGGTTCTATGTAATTCTTTTAACACTGTGCTTCTTGGTCCATTAGACTCTTGGACTAACCTGGGTAATGTACAGATCTCTTACAATAATATTGTTTTAACCAGAAGATAGATTGTATTTTACATAACCAACTTACACATCTGCCCATATGTGGGAATCAGATAATGTATTTAAGGAAATATGTAGTCACTCTAAAATAGAAAGGTTGACTTTCCCGTTTTGTATAGGGATGACTTGGTGTTAGGGGCTGTGGAAGAGTCCCCACAGCTTCGGATAAATGCTGATAAGTACCTGAGGTACCTGCACCTCACAATTCCAGAAGGACGGGGCCTGTTCTGGAGCGTTCCCTTGGAGTACACACCTGTAACAATAGAAGGAAGATCAGGTGTAGTTGAAGTTAGCCTTAGGCCTCTCCTTTTAGTGCTATGTTCTGCCTGGTAGAGTAAGGACAACCAGAAGGAAGAATTCTGGTGTGAAATGTCTTTCTTTAACACATTCTGCTGTATAGGAGTTCAGTATTTTCTTTTTCGGGTTCACTCTCTTCATTCAAGGCCTATCTCTCTACTTTTCTGAGCTGTTTTCATGTGGGTGTGGTGTTGCCTGGTTAATATCCAATCTTTGTGCATGAATCCTGAGTCATACAGTAATCTTGACCTTTTGCAGTTCACAGCAATTTTATGTTGCCATGACATCATAGCCCTCGGAAGTTTTTGTTATTAACTCTCAGTTAAGGACTCTCCTCGGATTTCTTATCCCCTCGGAGATTTCCTACTTTGGTGGGGATGGTTAAGCTGGTAGCCAGAGAGCCTCAATAAGGAGAAATTGGCAGTTCTGCTCTTCCAATTTAAGGCTGACCATTTTCATCATGTTGGTTTTCATTTTGGTCTGAGGTTAATTTAATTTAAAAAGAAAGAAAATGACCTTTTACATAGCATTTTTTGGTAATGCTTAACATTGCTTATTATTTCAAGCAATTAAATTTAGTGTTCATAGCAGGAAGAATATATTGTAGAGAATTATAACCAAGAAGGTGTGTGTTTAATGTGTGTATACATATCCTTTGAGTATTAAGGGGCTGCCCATCCTTAGTACTCTACTAATACATTACTGGGCACTTGCAGAAGGATCTCCATGACTTACTACTAACACCTTTTTTTTCAGCCTCGAATGTAGTTACTTAAAGGATTTTGGCATACATCACTGTTAATTCTGTAGAATTATTGACTAAATAAAACTTTAATTAGTTTGGTTTCAGAAGCCTGAAAAACAATAATTTGAATTCCAATTCCTTAATAGCACAAAAACAATTTACATGATGGTAATTTGTTATATAAAGCACAAGAATTTGATGGCTGGATAGAACATTTTTGAGGTTAGCTGATATTTATTGTAGTGCCAGTACTGATTTTTTTGAGGAAAAAAAGCAGAACTTTTCCATCATTGTGTTATTATTCTGATCATGTTGTGTGTTATTTAATTGACTTGAGCTTATTTGATTCTTTTCTAAATATTGAGAAGTTGTTATTCTGTAATTTTAAAGTAACTTACAAAACTTAGTCTGTTGAAGAGAATTATTTTCACTTTACATCAGACTTTTATTTCCAAACTCATCAAATGAAAATGTTTTCTTTTTCTATAAAATGGAGACAGTAAAAACAAAACATTTTTGGTACTTTAACATCTGACCTGATTTAAAGGTGACACCCAAACTCAAGTCACATACTAGAATTTGTAAAGAATTGATACGCTTTTTGTGAAAATATAATCTTGAAAACAAGTTTATCGGTAACTGTTGATTTTTATTTGATTCTGCTGAACTTTTTTGCCTATCTTAGGCAGCTAATCCAGGTTGTTTTCTGGAAGATTTTGTGAGATGGTACTCACCCCGGGATTATATTGAAGAGGAAGTGATTGATGAAAAGGGCAACATGGTTCTGAAAGGAGAACTGAGTGCCCGAATGAAGATTCCAAGCAATATGTGGGTAGAAGCCTGGGAAACAGCTAAGCCAATTCCTGCTAGAAGGCAGAGGAGACTCTTCGATGATACACGGGAAGCAGAAAAGGTAACTCGAGTTTGGGTCTCTAACACTAGACTGCTTATCGTTGTTCTAGCATTTTAAAAACTCACTATGATAGATATGAGAGCTTTGGACATACCTGGGAAGCAAAGCATTGAAATAATGAGTCTTTTATGTAACTGATACTCACATTTAAGATTTTAGAACTGGTTACAAATGGGCCAAAGAATAAGACATGCGTATTTTACATAGAATGCTTATCATTGGACCATCTCACAGCATACGTCAAAGGCCTTGAAAATGATAATGTCCTTTGATGTAGCAATTCTACCAAAAATTTTTATTAAGGAAATAATGAGAAATACAGAAAGCTCAATGTGCAAGCAAGAAAGTTTTTTAGTGAAAAAGTAGATACAGCCATAGTTTCCAAAAATAAGGCTTTGTTCAATAAATCATGGTATAATCATTCAGCAGACTACTCTGAAATTATTAAAAAACATTTAGAGTTCTGGAGGAAAGTGGCAGCCACCTGATACCAAGTTGTCTCACATACTCTCCCACCCACCCACCTCCCAAAAACCCCATGAAATTAATAAGTAGAGGAAACAAATCCATGCCTTCAGCATTACTACAAGTTATAGATTACAGTGATCTTTGAATTAACCAAGTAGAGAAATAAGCCAAATTCCAGTGGAGATCTCACTGTTGTAAGCTTGTGGGTGTAGAGAGTGGGTACAAGGGGTCTTAAGAAGAGCTGAGATGAAGCTGAAGAAGACTTAGATGGAGCACAGTCACCTCAGAAAGATTGCTCCTAATACTAAGTGCCAGAAGGCTCAACGCTGATAGATAGGGCTTGAGAGTTAATAGCACTGGCTGCAGGGAAGGGGCTTGAAAATAAGCAGGACTAAAAGTGGACATTCGGAGAGACTCTGCCTTAGGAAGAAGCAGGTATCAAAGTAGGAATGATGTACCCCTTAGAGATAAAGTAATGGTGGCAAAGAAGGAAATATGGAGAAAATTAAAGATCCTATAGAAACTGAAATAAGCATATCAACCTCCCGCATCTCCCACCATCCATTAAATAAACTGTGCAAAAGAGGGCACTTTCAGACTGTGACATGACCAGTAATAGTAAAGAGCAGACCATATCTACACAAAACTACTAAAAAAACAAAACAAAACAAAAAAACCCAGAAAATGCAATTTGGATCATTTCAGCTAGTAAAAACATTTCCCAGAAAGTTGATCACAAAGGAGAAGAAGTTTGTAACATAATAGTCCAGACTGAATCAGATACTCTCAAACAAGCAGGGAGGGATGTGAAAAATTATGTTTAATCAGAAATACTAAAAACAGGGGCACAAATGAACCCCCAACCCCCACGAAATGAAACTACTGCTGATTGAACTCGGCATAGAACTAGAAGAAAAAGACAACCATATCAAAAATAAAGACTAAATTACGTGGGGTCCACCAGAGAATAGGTTCATATTTAAATTTAATAACAGGCATCAAGGAAAAGCAGCAGAACAGCCAAAAGAAAGAAAATGAGATAATAGAGTCATAGGGATTGGAGAGTAAGTAGTAGAAA
Source organism: Camelus dromedarius (assembly GCF_036321535.1). Taxonomy (NCBI): domain Eukaryota; kingdom Metazoa; phylum Chordata; class Mammalia; order Artiodactyla; family Camelidae; genus Camelus; species Camelus dromedarius. The sequence goes on from NC_087439.1 coordinate 18,039,434, forward strand.
TGCAAGACAGGAAAAGGAGGGATAATATTCATTTTATCAGAGTCTTTGAAAAAGAAAAATCGAAACAGTAGAACAGAACTAATACTTAAAACTGCAACCTAAGAAAACCTGGAAATAAAAGAAAACTTGGATTTGCATGTTGAAAGGGCTCTCTGGGTGCAGGGGGAAGCTAAGAGTAGTGAACTCAAACTATATCATTGTAAAACTACTAGACTTTAAATATTTTAAAAATAATAAAAAATAAAATTCTCAGGTCCTCCAGGCAAAAATGTGAAAATAATTTACAAGGGAAAGAGAATTAGACAGTTAACAGATTTCTCAAAAGTACAGCAATGTGGAGCAGTGTTTAAAAAAAAAAAAAAAGCAAAAAATAAAAACTAAAGATACTGTGTTTTATCAACATGTCCAGGTAGTCAAGGCTATAAAAATGTTTTCTCTGAGTTTTTGCACATACAGCTGTATACATGCACCCTTCCTGGGGAATCCACTGGAGCTGCTCTGTCCAGTAGTACTTTCTACAGTGTTCTGAGTGTTCTATAGCTATGCTGTCCAAAATGGTAGCCCCTGGCCATGTGTGGCTTTAATGAGCCCTTGAAGTGTGGCTAGCATAAGAACCAGATTTTTAAATGGCTTCATGTGGCTAGTGGCTGCTTTATTGAACAACATAGTATAGGAGGATGAATTTATCCAACCAAGAGGTGACTGGGGAGACTTTGGCAAAGGGCTTATGGTGAGCATTTCATTGATTTAATTTTAGAGCTAAGACTAAAGCTAGATGGGGACATGGGTAGAAGAAGAATATGTTAAAACTGTATGTTGGGACAAAGTAGAAAGAATGCAACTAGAAAAGTTGGGATGGAAAAAGAGAGGAGGAGGAAAGCAGAATGAAATCATTGACTGTTACATAAACAATAGGTGGTAATCAGGGGATACCATTTAGAATTTTCAGACCCTTTCATAAAATAGAGACATAGGGGAATTAAGGGCAGCATAAATGGTATTAATGCAAGGATATCAACTAGAATAAAAACAAAACCTTCCTAAGTACAACAAAATTTTTTGAAGCAAAGAATGGACACCAAATAGAGAAACACACATAATAAAGAGCATATCACATACGGAGTAACTACAATATAAGATTGTCATATAAAACCCAACTCTCTGCTGTAAACAAGGGATGCCATGACTCAAAAAGGCTACAAAAGAAACAATGGACAAAGATTTACCAGGTAAATGAAAACATTAGGAAAGCAGAGGTTATGATCCTGATGGCAAACAAAATAGAATTAAAGCAGAAAAAAATTAAATGAGATAAGGATGCTTTATAGTCTAAAGTGATATTTCAGAACAAGGATATACAATTGTTAATGTTTATGCACTGGATAAGAAAGTAACCATCTGTATAGAACAGAAACCATAGGAGATGTAAGGAGAAGCAGATCAAAACACACTAATACAAGGGGACTTTTAACACACTCTCAATAAAAAAGCAGCAGGCCTAGATGGTTTCACAGGCGAATTCAGCTAAGTGGTGAGAGACCAGATTGTTCCAATGCTGCATAAATTGTTTCAATGCATAGTAGTTGAAGGAAATTTCCCAAAGTCTTTTTTATGAAGTAACTATAACAAGGGTATCTAAACCTGATAAAGATAACATATTAAAAAAAGTTACAGATCAGTAATACTTAAGAAATTGAATGCAAAAATCCTAAGTGAACAGACTACTACTACTTTAAAAAAATAACATGTTGGGGGGAGGGTATGGCTCAGTGTAGCGTGCACTAAGTCCTGAGTTCAATCCACAAGACAGACCGACAGACAGACATAAACTCCCCCCACCCCCAAAAGTAAAGTAACACATGTTAATTAAATGCAAGGATGGTTATTTGAAAATCTGTTTATGTAATTGACTGCTTTAATAGGTCTAAGCAGAAAATTGTTACATCATAAAGCAGAGGCATAGGAGCTAAAAAGAAAAAGAACTTCCTCTTTGCAGATTGTGTGACAATATACTGGAGACTGGAGAAATCTAAATGATAAAACTAATTCAAACAACAGAATATATAAAGTTAATATCCAACTAGTAGCATTAATATAAACAAATAATAGCCATTTTGAAGGTTTAAATGTCATTTTCTTTATAAGAGGTAAAAAAATACTAAAATACTTAGAAATAAACTTAACAAGAAATGTTTGAAGTCTAAATAAAGAAAACACTCTTGAAAAACACACTTGAGCAAATAGAAAGATACCTCTTGTTCTTGGTTAGGGAGTCTCAATATCATTAAGTTCAATTCTCCCTAAATTATAAGTTTAGTGCAATCCCAATAAAATGCAAAAAGGGTTTATCCTGGAGGCAGACAAGTTGGTACTAAAGTTCACACTTGGAAAAATAAAAATGCAAGTTAGGACTCAGGGGTTTGGAGAGTAGACTGTTAGGATTTCTTTTGGAGTGATGGAAATGTTCTAAAATTATGATTTTGGCTGTACATACACCTAAAACCATTGAATTGTACACTTTAAATGGGTGAATTGTTTAAAAAGCACATGCAAGAATAGCTAAGAACAGATTGAAAAGAAAGCTATGGGGGAAAGGGAGGGAGAGGGTTGCAACTAACCCAATCAGATATTAAAGCATCATACAGAGCCTCACTGTTTAATTAATGTGATACTGGCACATAAGTAGACAGCTCAATGAAACAGAATACAAAGTCCATAACTACATGTAGAAATCTAGTATATGATAAAAATTGGCATCTCAGATCACTGGGATATGGGTGGCCCTTTTAATAAATGGTCTTGGGATAACTGAATAACCTTTTGGAAAAAGGTAAAACTAGATCTGTCTCTTATACTATGCCAATGTCTTTCAACTGATGAATGAATATGCAAAATGTGGTATATCTGTATGATGGAATGTTATTCAGCCATAAAAATTAAGTTCTGATATATGTTGCAACATGGATGAACCTTAAAAGCAGCATGCTAAGTGAAAGAATCCAGAAACAGAAGACCACAGATTACATGATTCCATTTATATGAAATACTCAGAGTAGGCTCCGTGGAGAAAGAAAGTTAGTTTAATAGTTGCCAGAGGATTAGGGAAAGTGGGAGAAATAGGGGAGTGATTGCTATTGGGTACTGGGTTTCTTCTGGGGGTAATAAAAATGTTCTAGACTAAGATAATGGTTGCATAACCTTGTAAATATGCTAAAAAACCACTGAATGTACATTTTAAAGTGGTGAATTTTATGGTACATAAATTATATCTCAATTTTTTTAAACTAAGGAAATATGACTAAAATATGGAATCTTGTTAACCACAAAGGGGAAGATGACTATACTCAAGATGTCAATGTTATAAAACAGACTGGAAAACTTCCAGATTCACTGAGATTAAAGAGGTAGGATAAGTAAAGACGATGCGTGACCCTTAGCTGGATCCTGTATAGTGGTGGGGAGAGGTCAGAACAGACATTATTCTGTCATTTGACAAAATTCTGCTAAGGATAATAGGTTAGATTAAAAGTATTTGATCAGTGTTTTTTATTACTACTCAGCCATAAAAAAGAATAAAATAATGCCGTTTGCAGCAATATGGATGGAACTGAAGATCATCATTCTAAGCGAAGTGGGCCAGAAAGAGAAAGAAAAATGCCATATGATATCACTTATATGAGGAATCTAAAAAATAATAGTAATAATAAGGACACAGATGAACTACTTATTATTTATAACTTAGATGATTGAGTTCTTGAATATGTGTAAACACACTGTCCTTTATGATTGGATTACCACATTCTGTTGATTCTTATTTTGTAGTTGCCTTTATTCCTTTGATAACTATGTAAATTTAAAAAGCTAAAGCTCTAATCTGTTTTTAGAAACAATGATCAGTACATGTATGTAAACTAAAAAAAAGTGCAGTATACAGTATATATATTTACATGGAATATAATGTATATGTGCAGTTGAATTGTAATCTACCTAATAAAACCAAAAAAGAAAAAAAAATATATGAATTAGTTCCCAATTAAGTTAAAGCAAAATTTAAGAATATTAAAAAAAGTATTTGATCAGTGTTAAATTTACTTTATATAATCAAAATAATTTATATTATGTAAGAAAACATTCATAATTTTAGGACACACACTGAGATATTTGGGGATAAAGGGACATCATGTATGGAACTTGATCTCAAATTTTTCAAAAAATATGTATTGTATGCACATACAGAGAAGAGATGCATGTGATAAGAGGATGTAAAAGGTTAGCAAATGAATCTAGGCAAAGGATATGCAAAAATTTTATATTCTTGCAAATTTGTTTTTCTGAAGTTAAGGAAAAAGTTTGAAATAATTTTAATAAGAAGGTAGAACAATGGGAACTCTGATTACTTTATGTAAGAATGTAAATCTGTTGAAACACTTAGTAAAAGGAATTGGAATATGACTTGAGTATTTAAAAAATAATTTGGCATTGTCTTATACATAACCTAATTCTGTTTTTAGATACATACCCTGAAGAAATTCCTCCGCATTGGCACCAGCAAACATATGAAATAATGTGACAGGAGCATTATTTGTAATAGCCCAAAAATGGGGATGGAGGAGGAACATTTTAATGCAGCAGTTAAATAAATAAATGATAGCACGGATCAGTGCATCTCAGAAACAATGCTGAGTGAAAACAAGTCACTGAGGGGCATAACCAGAAATATTACATTTATATAAAGATTAAAACCACATAAAACTAAGCAACACAATATCTAGGGTTATATACGTATGGGAGACAACTATGAAGAAAAGCAGAAGAAGGATCAGTAGTTCCACTGGGGTGCGGAGCGTGAGGAAGGGAGACTTGGTCAGGGAGGCACATGGGGGACTTGGAAAGTATTAGTAATCTTCTGTTTCTTAAGCTGATTGGTGTGTAAACAAATGTTTGTGTTTTCTTTAAACTATTTATAAAATACTCTGGTTTGTGTTTTCTTAATTTTAAAAATGTTTCAAAACACACAAAACCCTCCAAGCCAAATAAGAAAAATCATAAATCATTAAATGAACAAAGCAAGTTAAGAAAGTGTATATATATCATGAGTTTTTGTTAAGAAATTGCATTTTTATCTGTATCTTTGTGTTTAAATGGGCATAAAAATAAGTCTGAGAAAATAAACACAAAAATGTGTTGTTCCTTAGGAAGTAGGATTTCTAGAGAACTTTTACATTATACTTCTCTGTATTTATTTATTTACTTCTGAGATTTGTGAACATTTATCAGCCAGGCTCACATTATTAGATTATATTTATCTTGTCTTTTACCACTGTTGAATAAGGACTTTAAAGGTAAGGTCCATATGTTAACATGTACTTCTCTCTCTGTTTTTTCAGTCAGAAGAATAATAAAACAGTTTCCATTTTTGGAAAAAACAATAAATGAAAACAACTTAGACAAACCAAAAAAATTAGCAGAAGGTCACTAGCAATGTTAGGAAATCTTTAGTTAGGAAAGCAGGCTACAAAACAGTATTTTATATAATATTAATTCACTTAATATATTGTGTATATTTGAAATCTTAAAAAATCCTAGAATTGAAAACGCTCCACCAGTAATAGTTGTTATCTTTAGGTGGTATAATTTGCAGGTATAATTTGCAGGTGGTTTTAATTTTCTTTGTATTTTCCTAATTTGCACGTATTACATATGGAAGCAGGAAAAAACATTATGAGTATTCACCATTATTAAAGACTGACGTTTTTAGCTCTATTCAGTAACATTATTCTTACCTTTGGAAGTGGTAGCTACTTACCTGAATGAGTTAGGGGTAGGTACTAAGAGAAGAGAGGTCTTCTCTACTCTTGTTACAGATATGAGTTCAGTGGTACAGAGTTTTTAATTTTGTAAATAGCTGCTTTCTTCTTTGACAACTGCATGGAATGTTTTTTTTTTAACTCTGTGTGTCTCCTTCAGGTGCTGCACTATCTGGCAGTACAGAAACCTGCAGACCTTGCTCGGCACCTGTTACCTTGTGTAATTCATGCAGCCGTACTCAAGGTAAAGGAAGAAGGTAAATGTCTTGTTTGATTAGTCATTAGGTCCTTTCCAAATTGAAAGTAGATTTTTGCCTAACTTACCTAATGATGGCTTTGGTCTTTTTAAAAATAGAAAGTCTGGAAAACATTTCTTCAGTTAAGAAGATTATAAAGCAGATAATATCTCATTCCAGTAAAGTTTTGCACTTCCCCAATCCAGAAGACAAGAAATTGGAAGTAAGTCTGATCTTGCCAAGCATTTTCCCCACTTGGCAATGACTATTTTAAAGGTAAATTTTTAAAAGGCTTTGCTTTTTTTTTTGCTGTCTTCCAATATACATCTCTCCCTTTTGCACTGTTAGGAAATCATCCATCAAATTATTAATGTAGAAGCTATAATTGCTAGAGCCCGCTCACTGAAAGCCAAGTTTGGAACTGAGAAATGCGAACAAGAGGAGGAAAAGGAAGATCTTGAAAGGTAATTGCTATTTGAATAACTCATTTTTGTCTGTGGTGGGAAAAGCCACCACTCTCTTTAGACAGTTTTCATATAATACTGAGATTCTTTTGTGGTGGTCCTATATTATTTGTAACAAGCATTGGCTAGAGACAGAGGAATATTTATTTATCATAGGATTTGACCTCTCCTGTTTTTCTGAGTATTTGCCACATGTTTCCATTCTTCCCACTTTTAGAGCCAAGTCTACCAGGTCTCTTTTTCTAGGAATGTCCTTGTTTGCTCTTGGAGCAGTTGCCTGTGGAGGAACTAGCTAGTCACTCTTTGTACTTGAAATGCCCCAGGCCTTTGCTTTCTGCTCTCACTGTTCCTTAAGTACAGGGGAGGTGTACCAAAACTGTATATCTGCTCAATATTCCTAGTTATTTATTTAATTCTAAGCAAGATTTGTGGTAGCAAATGTGCATGTCCTCTGAGCCTTGTGAATGTTTTGAAAGAGTGACCAGATGGCCTCTCCAGGATGAGGCAAGTGACTGGGTCAGTCTTTTCCTCCTTCTCAGACTTGGACCATTTCGAAAGGACCCTGTCAGTGTGAGTCCCTGTCCATTTTTTGCCAGAGGTACTTGAAAGGACAATGTTGTTTTAATATGTGATAAAGTGTTTCCAAATTAGCTACTTCAGCAGCTTGAATTTGTGATAACTAAAATTTTCATCAGCCTTTCCACAAGAAATGGCATTATTGATGTTAAATAATTAATATTATATGACAGGGCATTTGCTATAGCTTTTTACAAATTCTTGTTTGAATATATCTTTTGTTGAGTGAAATTTTCTCCCAGCCTTCTTTGCTCTTGAAAATTCCTTCCTTTTGAATGAGAAGAATACACTCTAATCAAAGGAATTGTTTCTAAAATAACAGTATGAATTAGTGAGCAGGTGGTGTAGGCTTGATGGCTCTCTGCCTTCAACTCTTTTAGCTCTACTGTACGTTATCTGTGATATACTTGGAAGTACAGTGTTTCCTGCACATAATGGCTCGGTTTACAATTGAGATTTTGCTCAGCAAAACATATATTTAAGTGTACACAAACACACACACACCTTAAAAGAAAATGAGAAATATGGATCATTGCTTTGCTGTATAAATTAAACTTGATTTTTATTGTTAAAAACCTTTTTAAAAAAGATTTTATTTACTGTGGCATTTTCTAAACTTCTAGTCTGAAAGAAATAGACGGAATATTTCTTTTTACACTTTGACAGACATGGGCTTTAAAAAATTTTTATGAACGTTGTTGAAAGGCCTTATGATTGTCATTTGAGTCAATTTTAATTCCAAGTGCCAGTCTATCCTGTTAGAAAATTTCCACTCCAGCCTTAGTAGGGTTCACAAGTAGCATTTTTTGGGTTTGTCCACAAAATTAATCAGGGAGACTGACCCAGGGTGAACTGAGCAGCTCTCTTCCTGTCCTCTCATTACGTCTCTCTCCTAGGTTTGTGAATTGCCTTCTGGAGCAACCCGAAGTGTTAGTTGTTGGCGCAGGAAGAGGACATGCTGGCAGGATCATTCACAAGCTGTTTGTGAATGCTCAGAGGGTATGTGAGATCCCTGGTTGTCTGTATCACGATCTCTCCAGGCCTCTACTCAGTAAGGACTGTTTGATTCCCCCACATGGCCGATTATACAGCTGCTAACTGAACAATGGGTTTGACCCTTGAAGAAATAATGACTCTCCACAGTGACTTCTTAGTCTTTGAAATCCATCTACTTTCTTACATGTTTAAGTAAAGTGGTAAGTTTATTTTAGTACCTAAATTTCAGAAGTTAGAATGATCTGAAATCTCTTGTTAAAGAATCTGATAGGGGCTTAGTTAGCAATGACCAGTGCTGTGCTGTGGAAAAAAATGTTTACTACTTTTGAATTAGAATAGTTTCCTAATTTGATTAGAAGATTGATTTAGTTTTACCAGTTTTAAACTCCATGTACTGCAAATGGGTTCACAACTTAGCTTATGTATGAAGTTAGTAAATCTAACTATTTTTATAATGGTAAAGAGATATAACTTGAGAGGTTTCCTAGGAAAGAGAGCAAGACTCAGATTTTTAGGACCATGGAAATAAATCTTCAGCACAGAAATAAAGCCCAATTTGAAAACTTTTGTCATGATCTCTACTGATGAAGATAAAGGTTTAAAAATTACATAGTACTTTGTGCCACTCTAAAACTGTTAAGATGTTGGATTTTTTATGTGGATGGTACTAGTTATACTTTGTGTTGATTCTCTCTGTACTGATCTGGTTAAGAGTCACTAGCATTCTACAGATGATTCTCATTTCTGGGTTCGTTAAAGATTCTGAAAAAAGTATTTTGAAATGTACCAAGTACAGGCTGCCCCCTATATGGCACCGTGGTGACACTAGAATGACCCAGTTTTGAAGGTGTAATTCTCACAATCAAATAAGAAAAAGAATTTTCATGGGTTTACACATGAAATAAATACTTTATAATCTCCTTTGAGTTGGTCTGGCGTCCTAGTTAAAATATTCAAAATCATAGTCAAATATACTTCTCTGAATTTTTAGCAAGAACTAAATATAAAACCCTGAGATTATTTATGGGGTTGCCCCCTAAATGTAAGGATTTCAAGTTAAAAACCAAGTATTTTATTTCATTATAAATTAGAGTTCTAGCAAACAATAGATGCTTACTTTATTTTGTTTTTGTCTCTGGCATGAACCCAAAAACCAAGTTTGTTTTCACATCCTAAAATATCTTCTCCAATTTACTAGCTGGAAGCTTACAAGTACATTTCCTTGTTAACACCAACACGAATTTTCCTCATACTGCAAAAATTCTTTCCTCATTTTTTAAAATCTGTAGGTTAAGAGGATTTAAAATCTAAAGTATTTATATTTTTAATGCTGAGAGTGTAACATTCTCATTGTTGTAAATAGTTAAGCAAAATTATTTTCCCCAGTATGGAAAGGGCCTCTTTCCCCCAGACTGTAAGTAAAATCTTCCTTTAAAAATTTGGATAATGTGTAGAGTATTATAAAGAAAAAAATTAATCACACTAAAAATTAATCACATCAGTCTCACTACCCACTGATGATAATTGTTATTTAACATCTAGTATATACAAATATATATAAATTTTATAAAATAGGATATTATATAATTTACTTTGTTCTTAATTTCCACTTAATGTAATTATCTTTCTACATCAGTACACACAGAAGTGTATCATCTTCTTGGCCTCACTGTATAGCTAATTCCCTTTAATGGTTACTGAATTATACATTGATCCCACATTATATAATTTTAAAGTATTTCAAACTTTCAAATCTTGTAGTAAATGTTTTTAGGGAATTGGCAGACTGAAATCCATATAGCAAGCACCTGGTTGATACATTTTTAAACTCAGCTCTTAAATGTCTGGCTAATAGAAACCATTCAAGTTTATTCATGTAATTTTTCATAATTAATGAATACTTTTTATTAATTCTACTAATAAATCAAGATTTTTAACATTTAAAAATTTTTTTAATTTCTGAGAATTTTATAGCATACAACTTTACATATTTAGAACTTTAAAAATTATGCATTTTAATAAACTTCATGATTACATGTGTCAGTGGTATATTCATATTTAAATTGAATTCAGCAAACAAACTGATTGGATTTTGCTTTTCATGTTGCTAAATTGAATAACTCAGACATCTAATCTTAAAATTCATTGATCTATTTTTTAAGCCATGAGCACTTTTTAAAATATTTTAATCTTCAGTAAAAGAGCTGTATTTTTGCTGAATCATTTCCCCATTAAGTGGTACATGGTATGTCACCTGTTGAGCCATCAGATGCATGAGTAGTGGGATTTGTCTGCTCAGTTTGACACCTAGGTGTGTTGTATGTGGTTTTTGTGTGTTTTTGTCTTGATATTCTTTTGATAGGATCATATTCCTTAATGTAGTGCATGCTGTCTCTGAAATAATCTTGAAATCTCTTATCTAGCTCTTTTTAAACCATCTTGCCTGTTTCCTTTTCATCACTGTTTCTTTTCTCACCCTTTCTCAAGCTGACTGAATCTTCTGATGAGGTAACAAAATAGCCTTTGTCCCTCATAGTTCCTCGTTCCTTCCCATCCCTGTAACTTCATGAGGTCATTAAGACTAACCAACCACCTGTTTAACAGTCTGGATCTAGCATACCTTTCTTGCTGATGTTTAGCCTAACATGATTTCATATTTCCATTGCCCAAAGAATTACTTTCGCCAAATTGATGGTATTGTGAAAGAAATACAGTGATCAGAGTTAAAATGAAAGCTCAATGGAATATGTATTTTATGCAATTTTAATAAACAAATAGATGCCTCTAATATTTAAAACTTCTTTTTTTTTGGCCACTGCTACATTTCATGAACCTCTATCACTTCTGCATCACATTAGTCACTGAGCAAACAAAACCAATGTCCCCAGTTTTAATTTGGCAAAGGAACCTTAAAAAGAATTGAAAGAAGAAATAAAAATCATCTTTCCAGACTCTGGAGAGAAGCAGCTCCTTTACTGGACTGAGGACACCAGACTTGGACTTGGGTCGTTGCTAGAAGAAATATATAGAAACCAGCACAGCTCCACTGTCCCTCTTCATCAGACGTTTGAATAAGACCCTCACTTTCCGAAGCAGATTGTCTGGCAGTCGTTATCCCTCTGTCTCTGTCACCAGTTTATTTGTAATCTCTGGCTGCTCGTGCAGTGTTTCAGGCTTCTTGCATTTTCTGTTGTGATTTTTGAGCAATCATAACATAATTGACTACATTACTGAGTAATGTAGAACATTTTTATGTATTTATCATGCTTGTTCATCTGTCCTTCAGAATGATCCGAGATTAGCACTCCACTTGCTCTTGAGTTTGACATTTGATTCTCTTCAAGGCTGCAGCCATGGCTCCGCCAGAGGAGGACCTGAAGAGAATGGGGTCCCTGGAAGAGAGGAGGCCGAACTCGGCATCGGACTTCCCGCCCCCAGCCGGCCGGGAGCTCATTTTGCGCACCACTGTGCCCCGCCCTGCCCCCTACTCCCGAGCTCTGCCTCAGCGCATGTACAGTGTTCTCACCAAAGAGGACTTCAGACTTGCAGGTGCCTTTTCATCAGATACCTCCTTCTTCTGATTCTTCTAGAGTTACCTCTTTTGTGGCCTCAGAGACAGTGCTGACCCCTTCGTGGGAGGGAGGCTGTGTCAGAACTAGAGGCCATGAAGAGAACCTGTCCAGTTCAGTGATGGAGAATCATACCAGCATCTGAAAGACTTTCCACTGGGCTCTGTTGTACCTTGGTGGGGGCAGAGGGGTGGGCCTCAGCTGTTGAAAGATTTCTTCCCCAAAGAGATGACCCTTGTTTGAGGGGAGGGGAAGACTAAAAACAATAGCAGTTCTCTGTACTCACTCTGGTAGGATTATGTTAATTTACTCTCTTCTGTGACTATCTCTTAGGCTGTTGCCCTGTATTCATAGTCTCTGTAAACACTTACTATATTTATTAGTATCAAGTATGCAAAGTAGAGTATCCGTTAACTCAGATTTCTGGATATTTTGGTGGTAGCTTCTATTCCCAGAATCTGTGTTTTTAAAATACTAAATGACATTCTGTTCAGTCACCTGATGGCCATCTTTATTGTACTAATTAACTTCTGCTGAGCATTTTGAATTTTCTCAGAGAAAGCCTGGAATTTCAGTCTATGTGTTTTTCCCTACAACTGTGACGTAAATGTATTCCTTCTGATAAAGACCATACATTAAATGTCACTGCAGATTTAGTCTGATGTGTCCTGTAAGGTGTGTTTGTCTGACTTGTCTGTCTTTGTGGCCCTGTAAGATAGCGCCCTGCAGATTTTTCCATTCCTCGCTGTACAGCATGCATCCCCTTTCCCGTGGTTGCTGGCTGGATACTGTATTTAATGAAGTAGAGATGAGCACATGCTAAAAATATAGCCTCCGTACATAGCGATTATCATGCAGTTAGTATAATTTAGTGTATATGCTATGTAATGAATAGATTACTTCAGTGCACTGTTTTGCTTTTGTATTTTAGGTAAAATGAAAATAATCAATGCGGATGTGTAGCACCCAGCATAAGGGTAATAGCAACATATTTCCAATTATGTGATGATCAAAATTTGTTAAGTCTTTGTTGCCATATGGCCTCTGTTCAGTAACCTTAAATCTATTTTTAGGCCTAAAATTCCCACTTTAAAGCAAAGTAAAAAATGGTTATACTGAAGAATAGACCTTGTCTATGTAACTTTAAAGAATTAATAGAGCTGTGTAAACTGTTATTTTTGTAAAAGAAATAAAATGTAAATGTGTGTGTACATATATATGTATATATATATGCATATATATATGTATATATGAGCTATGGGAGGTCCCAGTTGATTTTACCTGTTGGCCTCCGCAGCGCTTTCCTCTGGGATGCTGGACTTGATTTCTGCTGGTAAGCTGCATGTGAGCCCAAGGACTGAGTGCTGTACCAAGTAGAAAATACACCTTTCCAGGGCAAGAATTTGTCTGCTTTCTAATGAGGAAGTTAATAACATTTTTCAAAGAGAAGGTTGGATTTTAAAAAGGTGTTGTGAATCCAATAAAAGGGAAAGTGTTGCTTTCTCTGGCTAACTCTCTTCTTTTCTCCCCTCTACTGGGCATTTTGTCCTTACTTCAGTTAGTTATATGCTGTCTCAGACTTTCCTAAATATTTGCAGCCTGCTGAGTCTTGCAGGGGTCTCAAATACTTTGTGCCTTTTTTTTAATGGCAGTTACCCCATTTACTTTTATTGTAGTTATGTGTTTGTTTATTTTCCAGATACGTGTAAGTACCTACTTTGTATCAAGTACTGTACTAGGCAGTGAAGGTAAGACAGAAACAGGAACACACTCCCTCCTTTCAGTGACCTTCCTGTCAGGCAGGGAAGACTGATGTTACATTGCCAGAAAATGGAGAGTGCAGTCAGCTCAACTGTATGAACTGGAGAGCCAACGTTTTTCATAGTAATTTGTTCATTCATTCATTGGTGGTGGAGATTAACACATGCAGTAATAGTGAATGTAAGGTGTAATGTGAGAAGTTTTTCAGTCAGGCTTTAGGGATCGGGAAAATCTTCCTAGAGGAGATGATGTCTAGATTGAGACCAGAAGATGAGTGGGAGCTGAGGTGGCGAAGTACGGGAAATTGTGTGCAAAGATGAACTATGTATTTCCCTCCCTCCCTGCTTCTTGCCCCTAGTGTATTGTCATTGTGCTGCTGCTCTCATGAAGCGGAGTTTTTTTTCCAGCCCTTCAGTCTGGACTTAGCCAAATCTTTCTTTGGTCAGTGGAGTGTTACCAAGCAGAGACTTGAAAAGTTATCCGCACGTTGGGACTTGTGTTCTCTTCCTCCTGGGGACCCTGAGACATGCAAAGAAGCCTGCAGAATGGGGAGAGAGTTGGGTGGTTTGTTATGCAGCAAAATTAACTGATACAGGGAGGCAAAGGAAGTGTTTTGGGCAGAGAAAACAGAATGGGCAAAAAAAAAAACTCCAAAAACCCCAGAAACAAAGAAAATCTGTCTTTGGAGAATAGCCAGAATTTCAGTTTGGCTGGGTGTGGTACCCAGAGTAGAAAGAGGCAAGAAATGGAGACGGTGAGGTAACTGAGATTAGAAGTTCTGCGTAAACCACAGCAAGAAGTTCCCGGCTCCATCTTCAGGCAGTGGTGAGTCACTGAAGAGTTTGAACCAGGGGGGTGACAGGTGGGTTTTAGACCACACTAAATGGATTGGAAGGCTAAGAAAATATATACACGTCCTAGAACTTGTACTAAATTGGCAAGTAGCAGTTATCGCCAATGTTTCTCCCCCTCCTTTGTGCTTTGCAGTGTGTGGCAAAAAGCCTGACCAGTGCTTGTGGAACTGACATGAAGTGTCCTCACGTGGACCCTCCCACCCTGCATATTCTTGTACCACTGTAATAATACAGATTTTTCTTTAGGCTGGGATTTTTAAAACTCTCGAAGCACTTATATTTATGTCCCATTCATTAGTTCAGCAAATGCTTACTGAGTGCCAGCTATGCGCCAGGTACTGTTCTGGGAGATGGGGATACAGCAGTGACAGGACAGGTAAGAGACCCTCGTGGAGTTGACGTGAAGGGACACCTAGTGTCATCAAATTACCTGTGAGGAGAGGGAATGCTTTTTAGGCAGGTGATGAGGGAAGGCCTCTGAGGCACTGTGAGGCGGTGACACTGAGCAGAGAGACCTGCATGAAGTGAGGGAGCCGGCCTGGTGGGTGCCCAGAGACGAACCCAGACAGAGGATAAAAGAAGAAAAGCCCAGGGGTGTGAGTCAGCGTGGTGTGTTGGAGGCAGAGAGAAAAGGCCACAGTGGTTATAGAGAGTAGAGGAAATGAAGAGAGTGAAGAAAAGAAAGACGCACAAGGACCAGATAACACAGAGCATTTGGAGTTTGGATTTGTTCTCTCAATTGAAAGGGAAACCCAGTGTAGAGTTCTGAATGGGGGTGGGGGGTATTGTGATCTGACATTTAGAAAATCTTCACTCTGGCTGGTGTGTTCTGGAGAATGAGGAGGAAGCAGTGAAACTAGTTAGGAGTGTTGAAGATTTGGCCTGGAGTGGGAGCAGCGGAGAGGGTAAAGGTGATCGGATTGGGTGTATGTTTTGAATGCAGAATGAACAGAATTTGCTGATAGAATTCATGAGGCTATGGGGAAGAGTCAAGGAGGTCTTGAAAGTTTGGAGCCTGAGTAGCTGAGTGAATGATGCTGTCATTTGCTGAGATGGAGAAGATGGAGGAAGAGCAAGTTGGGGGATGGTGTGAGTGAAGAGTTTGAGTTAGGATGTGTTAGTTTTGAGAAACCAATTACATACCTGTGGTAGCCAGCCTCTAAGGTGACTCCAGTGATTCCCCACCTCCTGCCTCCTGGTACTCACACCCTTGTGTAGTCCCCACCCCCCGAAAAATTATACCAGGGCTGGTCTCTGTGAGCAACACAACACTGAAAAAGTGTTGGTATCTCCCAAGGTTAGTATATAAAAGATACTGGTCTTGAGGTCCCCCTCTCCCCCATCCCCCCACTCTCTCTCTTTCTCTCACTCACTCTCATCACTCAGTCGGGGGGGTGGGGCGGGGATTGACTGCCATGTCACAGACAACCCTAGGGAGAGGCCCTCATCCTGAGGAATTGAGTGCTCCTGCCAGCAGCCATGTGAGTAAGCTTGGAAGTGGATTCTCCCCAGCCTCAGAAGACTGTAGCCTCCTGAGGGACCTTGAGCCAGAGTTACCGAGCTAAGCCACTCCTGGATTGCCAGCCCTCAGAAACTGTGTGAGATGATGCTTGTTATTTTAAGCTGCTGAATTTGGGAGCCATGTGTTACACAGCAATAGATAACTAATACAATCACAGGTGATTATGTAAGTTTGGAGTTTAAGGAGAAGGTTAGGGCTTGTGCTGTAAATTGGGAAATTCAGATACAGATAGTACGTAAGCCATAGAACAGTGTGAGACCCCTTGGGAGTGGATACAATGCAAAGAGATGGTTTGGGGATTGAACCAGAGATCAGGAAGAGGAGGACGGCCAGGGGAGACTGAGGAGTAGCCACTGAAGTACAAGGAAAACCGTTAAGTGCGATGTTCTAGAAGCCAAGAAAAAAAGTATTTGAAGGTGGGCATTGATAGGCCATTGAAATGTCAGTAAGATGCAGACTAAACACTGACTGGTGTGACCAGTGCTTGCAGAGTAACCAGTGCATTCGGAGAGGTAATACAGTTCTTACTGAGAAAGAATAGAGGTGACTTCCTCTGTGGGAGGGAAGATCGTGAGGTGCACTTAACACTTCTGCTGAAGCCAGATGGGGTTTTGGTTGCTGTGTGCTCAGTGTTCTTTGCCAGGAGCTGGAGGGTAGGGGACGGGGGGCAGGGAGGCATGTGAGGAAGAGGGTAAGAGTGTGAAGCCCATTGAGTCTGTTTCAGGCCAACTGTAACCCACTCTTGCTGTGAGCTCCTTTCTTCTGGGCACACAGGGCAACGGACAGGACTTGTAATTCGGCAAACAATGAATGAAAGCATGAATGCCTCTCAGTGGCAAAACTTTGTTTGAATCTCCTCAGCTCCATTTTTTGGCCACTGGGCACCATGAAACCAGAAGTTTAATTCCTGGAAGCCAGAAGCCTGCTGTCTGCATTTCTCTAGCTGAGAAGGGGAGCTTGGCATCAGCCTATGAAAGTGGGCTTGCCTACTTACTGAAATACAAAATAGAGCTAGTTCATATTAGCAGGACTCCTCTGCCAGCAGTTTTTTCTCTGGGAGCTTGTGATGTCTGACAGGTGGTCGTGGATAAATTCCCCTAGAAAACACTCTCACCTACAGCAGGGATCATTCCCAGGGAGAGCTTATCCACCAACAAAGGCCACTGGACAGAAGGCCCGCACTTGGCCCCTGCCGGGGGAGGACAGAAATGTGGCCCAGGCCCTGGGTTCGAGGGTGTGCTCCTCTCCTGCACTCCCCAAGGGCAACCTGGGCAGCGTGGGGCTTTGGCAGCTCCTGGTGGAGATCTTGATGCCGGCACAGAGGCACACTTCCCTCTGCGGCTTTCTAGCTGAGTCAGCCTCTCTAAGGAGGTAAATTTTTTCCCTACCAGGTTGAAAAAAAGCTGGATTGTTTTTCCATGCAAAACCATGATAGAATGATTTTTGTTTAAGTTTGCAGGTTTGTCTTCATTCTTGTCCCAGAATAAGGCAGACGAATGGCTTGTGAGGAGGATGTGCTCAGGCTGGGCTGGCTCATACTGGAGGAGCTGTTAGTTGGGTTCAAAGCTGGTGAGTTGGTGGTCTGCAGTCCTCAGCAGGCCTGTGAGGAAAAGTATTTCCCAGGAGAGAAAAAGAGAATTCACCACAGTATTGGTTTCCTAAGGCTGTGATAACAAAGTATCACAAACTGGGTGGCGTTAAAAGGCAGAAATTTATTGTCTCATAGTTGTGGAGGCTACGAGTCTGAAATCAAGTTGTTGAGAGACCACGCTTCTGCTGAAGCCTGGAGGGAAGACCCTTCCTTGCCTTGTTCCAGGCTCTGCTGTTGCCGGCGTCGTCGGTGGTCCTTGGCTCGCAGCTGCAGAACTCAGGTCTGCCTCTGTCGTCATGAGGTAGAGTGTGTCCCCACCCCCATGTCTGTGTCTCTTCCCGTGACACCAGCCACCCTACTGCAGTGTGACCTCATCTGAACTGAGAACATCTGTAATGACCTTACTTCCAAACAAGGTCCCAGTCTGAGGTACTGGGGTTAGGACTTAAACATATCTTACTATTTTTTGGAAGGGGGCCAGGGTCACAATTCGAACCATAAAAGTGTCTTTCACAAGCCATCCCAATGGACAGGTGCCTAGCCAGTTGCTGGTAAGTCCTGGAGCCTGACAGCAAAAAGCAAAGATAGCAAGAGAGGTCAGTTCCAGATCCCAGCCTTCATCAGCCACAAGATACTGAGCTGCCCCTAACCTCTTCCTCTGTCAAAATGGGGACAAAAGTAAGTACCTAATAGGTTGTTACAAAGACTAAACAAGATAATCCATGAAAAGTGCCCAGTGTGGCCCAGGTGGGTACTTCAGTTGTTGGCTGTACTAAGTGGCACCGTGGGGATGAGTGCACGCTTAGCTGTGGGGGCCAAGCTGCGGTCTAACATGAGAACACGCCCAGCAGCCAGTGTTCGCACCCTGGTAGCCTTGTAACAAGAAGTGTGACTTTGAAATCTGTCTCCTCAGATGAGCTGTTACCTTTTGATCCCTTTTTCCCTCCTCGGCTCACAGGCCCCGTGGAGGACGTTACATTTAAAGGCTGCATAGACTTTGTTGAGGCAAAGGGCTGGGGCGGGAAGTCAGGAAGAGTCGTGGCGCATTCCAGGCCTAGGGACTTACCTGCAGAGGCCCCCAGTCCCTGTGCCCTCATGGCTAGAGCAGGGGGGAGAGAAAGCAGGGAGGCTGCCGAGGCTACAACGACTGGTTCCGAGCCTCATGTGGCCCATTGAGGCATTTGGAGCTTGTCGAGTGAGAGCAGAGAAGCTCTGAAAGGTTTTCAGTGGAGGAACTGAGGAGCAAGACTAGACTCAGACCCGTTAGGAAATGGTGATCGCCATGGTGATCTCCGCACGAGGTGACAGTGGCCTGGACCATGGTGGTGGTAATGGGGTGAGAGATTCAGCAAGTGACACCAGCAGGACTTGGTGAAGCCTGGGCGGGGGACAGTGAAGGCTGGGATGAGTCTGGATGCCCTGCTCTGACCCCTGAGGGGCCAGATGCCCCCTTAGGAGAGGGGTTTGTGGCTCATAACCAGTCTGGCATAGCCACCTGCCAGCTCAGCAGCCCCCCAGGAAGAGCACTGCTCTGTGCACTCTGGTGGGATCTGCCTGACACATGGCTGGCTTGTTTCATGGGGGGTGTCCAGAACAGAGCCCAGGAGTCCCTGCTCTGACCGTTGACTAGTGATGGGGGTATGGGTACTGCTGCAACTTGCCTTTCCCCAAGCGGACCTGCTTCTGTCAAACACTTGTCAGGAAGGTACCATGGGCTCCCTCCAGGGGCCAGTCAGACCTGACTAGCAAGTGATGGGATGCGGATCGAAACTTTTTAGTTCTTCAGCCATTTTGACAGTTTGAGTAAATAATGACTTGTCAGTGCTATTTATTCATATTCCTCTTTCTCAGCCCTATTTTTGGCCAAGAACATTCTTTATTTTTGTCCATATTATATAATGAGGGAGCGGCATTCTTAGTAACCCACTGTCACTCCTGTGTTATCTTGCCTACGTGAAAAAAGGAAATATTTTTAGAGTGTGAATTTCCCAAACGTTCCCGACTATTCTGGGACTGAAGGCATAACGTCATGGAAGGAGAGCTTCGTAGGGAGAGGGCCCAGTCATCTTCTCTTTGGCCAGGGCTGACCCCTGCTTCTTGGAAGCTGGCTGGATCCTGCCTGCCTGCCCTGTCCTACCCGGGCCAAGTGGCAGGAGGCTCCTCTCTGCGCAGGGTTTTACATATTCAGCAGCTGATGCAGGAGCCTAGGAATACTCTTAACTGATATCCTTCATTCCTGTTGTTTCAGGATATTCAAAAGATTGGGGGTGCGGGAATTGACTGCAAGCAGTGAACTCCACTTCTTAAGCTCTCAAGTGACAGGCTGAATACCTGGTAGGTGGGGTCACACCAGGAGAGTAAAAGCGCTCTGAATAAGTTTGAAAGGCTCCTTCCTGGCTGGCCATCAAGAGGCTTCTGTAGCTTAACTGGCTGTGGTGTAAGAAGAAGGCAACTCCCCTGCACTGTATGTGAGCAGGATGAGCTCAGTCCCAACAGGATGTGGCTCGGCGGAGCCATAGAACGTCCCTAAAAATAAATCTGTCCAAAGAGCCTGGGAGTTTCAGGTCTTGCCCTTTGGCTGGAGAGCTGGGCATGTTTCCTTTGTGTGCTTATGGGATTCCCCAGGAGTGTCCTGGTTGAAAACTGCCCCTGGAAGGTGGTGTACAGCCACCTGCAGGGAAAGCCGACCTACCTCCAGGCACAGGGGTGCGGCGGGGAGGCGTCCAAGAAGGACCTACCTGGGTTAATGCGAACAGTCCAACCCAGCGAGTCCTGCGGAAGAGCCAGGAAACTGGGGCCCCTCATCACTGAAGACATCTGAAACCTTTGCAAATAGCCACATTATGTATGATCTTAGGGCAGGTCATTTCCCCACAGTTAAAAAAGCAAATCCAGAGTTTCTCAAACATGAACAGTGTACGGTGCCTCTTAAAGGGACAGCTTGTTGCAGAGGCTGGCACTGGTCTTTGCTCACTTAGTAGCACTGTGGCAGCAACCCCAACTGTAGGTGTGGGCACCCCTATCTCCAGATGAGCCAGAGTAGCTGGTATTCATTGTTTAGATGATCAATGAAATGAAAAAACACCTTTAAAAGGATCAGAGTACTCAAAGACCCCCTAAGACTACATCCTCAAACCCTGGGGTGGGAGCAAGGTGTCTGGAACCTGTTGGACATGGGTAGAAACGCAGCACATTAGCTTGTTTAATACACAGAATCCTGTGAAAAACAAGTTAACACCCAACTGAAACTGCACGTGCTCTCCAAGGGTTTCCTGCACACAAGGTGCTCTGACCTGAAGAAATGCGCCTGGTCTCGGGGGTGCAGGTGCTCTCCTAGCCCTCCTCCCACCTCTGTGCACAGGACAGTCTTAAGTTTGTGACCCTCAAACGTGCTCTCAGGGTTAGTGATGGGAGAAGCTGGGCAAGGAGGAAGTGCAACTAGGCTGCGAGAGCAGAAGGACCTGGCCAGATGCACAGGAAGGTCAGAGGTGCGGTCCCCATGCGTGTCTCGCGTGCAGCAGGTGGTAGTCATGACACGTGGTCACTTTGTCCCTAGGCTGACATGCGAGTTTGAATCATATCTGGATGCTGGTATGTGACTCCAGCTGACAAACCTGCCTCTGTGTTCACATAGGTTCCATGTGAAAACTTGGCCCAGTAACGAATGAAAGCCAGAGGGAAAAGAAGAGATTTAATAAAAGGATGACTCAATGGTTGTGTCCCCCTAGAATTCATATGTTGAAATCCTAACCCCCCAGTGTGATGGTGTTAGGAGACAGGGCCTTTGGAAGATTAAGTCATGAGGGTGGAACCCTAATGAAAGGGATTAGTGTCCTTATAAAAGAGACCCCACAGAGCTCTCTCACTCTTACTGCCATATGAGGATACAGCGGGAAGTTAACAGATGGCGTCCAGAAAGACAGCCTTCACCAGAACTTGGCCACGCCAGCACCATGATCTCAGATCCCAGCCTCCAGAGCCATGAGAAATAGATTTCTGTTGGTAAGCCACCCAATGTATGGTATTCCCAGCTAAGACAGGCTGGTTTTAAATTAGACTGGTTTTCAAATTTTTGGTTGGTTAATGATGTAGTTAAACACAGTGACTATAAATAGCATTCGTGGCAAAACTTGATGAATGACTGTAGGCTTGTATTTACATAAAGTCATTGAAGGTTGAGTGTTTTTCAATTTCATGGGGAAAGTTATTGGTTAGAGGGCTGCAGTTGGGTTCTTTTGGTTGTGAGGAATAAAGCCCCAAATATAAGGATTCACAGGGAGCAATGAGGGCCACAAAATGAAACAGCATCATAGGGCTGACCAGAGAGTCTGGAGGAGACTTCTGGATTTGGATCAGCTCTACAGAACCTGAGCGGCAGGAATTTGCACTCCTCACCCTAGTGTATGACCTTGAATGTGACTTGGGTTACTGTTTTTCTGTCCCAGTACCAGTTGGCTTCCTCTTCTTGTCCCACAGTTTGGTTCCTCTGGAGTTTCCGCTTGCTCACGGTCCATGTCAGCTTCTCTGCCCTTGTGCATCACCACCTCTCAATACCAGCTTTTGCTGTTAACTAACTAGTCCCGTCTTTCACCTTTTCACTTCCGTAGAGAAGCACCCGATCAGCCCAGTTTACCTTTCCATTTAGCCTAATGAAAAGGGCATAATTTGTGGCTACCAGCCAGCCTGGGGTTGTCCCTTCAGTGGTGGTGAGAACTGTTCATGAATGTGACATGCTCATTGCCCTGGGTGACGATCAGGAACAGGAAAGACTCCTCTAGATGACAGTGTGGCAGCAATTCCAGTGTGGTCATGTTTATGACTTTAGTTACTCTTCAAATTTTTATTTAACTTTTTATTTGAAAACTTAGAAAGTTGCAAAAATAGTATAAAGAAATCCTGTAAATCCTTTACCCAGATTCACACATTTTCAGTGTTTTTCCATTTTGGTTTTCTAGGCCAAGTTTTTAATCTATCTGTGTTAAACAGAAATTTTGAATGCCCTGATCTCCTCTTCTGCCCACCTTCACTTTTCCTATCTCTGTGTTCTGATGGAAAGAAATGACAAAAGCTATGTTGGGCTGATTCTCAGGAAAGAACTTGTCAGAATAGCCATGGTGCTGATTTAGGAGATCAGTTTTCAAATTCGAATCCTCTTTATTAGATGTTGTAGAGATGTAGCAATATGTTTATTGCACATGACAAAAGCAATATAATTAAAATAAAGTTTAAGGAAAGATAAAGAAAATGGCATCCTTGATACATGAGAAACAATACCCACAGCAACCGAAATTCTGAATATTAAAAATCTTTTAAAATGTATGCTATGCAAACTTTAGTTTTTAGAAAAAGATACAATTCACAACAGAAAAAAAATTATTTTCCTAGCAGTAAATTTGGTAAAAGATATGTAAGCTTTTTAAAGTCTTTATTGGAAGAGATTAAAAGGCATAAATTGAGAGATAAGCTATTCTTGTATAAAAAGATGCCATCACAGAGATGTCAGTTCTCTCTCATAATAACCTATACAATTCCAAATAAGTCCCAAATGGGTTTTTTTGTTGTTGATTTGTTTGGTTTTTGGTGGAGCTAGAATAGTCTGAAATGTACATGGAAAACAAAAGGCCATGAACCACCAAGCTATTCTTATTATTATTACTGAGGTATAGCTGATTTATAATATTATGTAAATTTCAGGAGTACACTATACTGATTAAAAATTTTCAAGTTTATATTCCATTTATAGTTATTATAAAATACTAGCTATATTCCCTGTGCTATAAAATACATCCTTGTAGTTAATTTATTTTATACATAGTAGTTTGTATCTCTTAATGCCTTACCCCTACCCCTATCTTGTCCCTCTTTCCTTCCTGCTCCCCACTGGTAACCACTAGTTTGTTCTTTAGATCTGTGAGTCTGTTTCTGATTTATACTTACTAGTTTTGTTTTTTAGATTCCACATGTAACTCATACAGTATTTGTTTTTCTCTTATTTCACTAAACAAAATACCTGCAATGTCCATCCATGCTGTTGTAAATGGCAAAATTCCATTCTTTTTTATGGTTGAGTAGTATTCCATCGTGTGTATATATATATATATATATATATATATATATATATATATATACAGATACCACATCTTTTTTTTTAACATTTTTTATTGATTTATAATCATTTTACAATGTTGTGTCAAATTCCAGTGTAGAGCACAATTTTTCAGTTATACATGAACATGTATATATATTCATTGTCACATTTTTTTCTCTGTGAGCTACCATAAGATCTTGTATATATTTCCCTGTGCTATACAGTATAATCTTGTTTATCTACTCTACAGTTTTGAAATCCCAGTCTGTCTCTTCCCACCCCCCGCCCCCTTGGCAACCACAAGTTTGTATTGTATGTCTGTGAGACTATTTCTGTTTTGTATTTATGCTTTGTTTGTTTGGTTTTTTTTTTTTAGATTCCACATATGAGTGATCTCATATAGTATTTTTCTTTCTCTTTCTGGCTTACTTCACTTAGAGTGACATTCTCCAGGAGCATCCATGTTGCTGCAAATGGCATTATGTTGTCGGTTTTTATGGCTGAATAGTATTCCATTGTATAAATATGCCACTTCTTCTTTATCCAGTCATCTGCTGATGGGCACTTATGTTGCTTCTGTATCTTGGCAACTGTAAGTAATGCTGCTATGAGTGCATATATGTTTTCAAATTGATGTTTTCATTTTCTTTGAATATATCCACAGGAGTGAATGGCTGGATCATATGGTAGTTCTATTTTTAGTTTTTTGAGGAAACTCCATACAGCTCCACAGTGGCTGCAGCAATTTACATTCCCATTAACAGTGTACAAGTGTTCCCTTTTCTCCACATCCTTGCCAACATTTGTTGTTTGTGGTCTTTTTGATGATAGCCATGCTGACAGGTGTGAGATGATATCTCATTGTGGTTTTGATTTGGATTTCTCAGTGATGATTAATGATGTTGAGCATCTTTTAATGTGCTTGTTGGCCATCTGTATGTTTTCTTTGGAAAAATGTCTATTCAGATCTTCTGCCCATTTCTTAATTGAGATGTTTGTTTTTTTGATATTGAGTTGTATGAGCTATTTATGTATTTTGAATATTAACCTCTGATCAGTCATGTTATTTGCAGATACTTTCTCCTATTCATTAGGTTGTCCTTTCATTTTTTGCTGTTCAGAGCTCTTAAGTTTAATTAGGTCCCATTTATTTATTCTTGCTTTTGTTTCCTTTGCAGCTTAGGAGATTGATCCAAAAAAATTGCTACGATTTATGTCAGTGTTTTGCCTACATTTTCTTCTAAGAGTTTTATGGTTTCCAGTCTTACATTTAGGTCTTTTATCCATTTTGAGTTTATTTTTATATATGGTGTCAGAAAATATTCTAATTTCATTCTTTTACATGTAGCTGTCCAGTTTTCCCAGTACCATGTATTGAAGAGACTGTCTTCTCCATTGTATATTCTTGCCTTCTTATTTCTTGGCTCTCTATTTTGTTCCATTGATCTATGTGTCTGTTTTTGTGCCAGTACCATACTGTTTGATTACTGTCGCTTTGTAGTATAATCTTAAGTCAAGAAGTGTGATACCTCCACCTCTGTTCTTTTATTTCTAATTTTTTTGAAGAATCACCATATTGTTTTCTGTACTAGTTGGACCAATTTACATTCCTACTAACAATGTATATATGTTCCCTTTTCATCACATCCTCATCAGCATCTATATTCTCTTCTTGATAATAGCCATTTTAACAGGTGTGAATTGATATCTCATTGTGGTTTTGATTTGCATTTCTCTGATGATTAGTAAGGTTGAGCACTTTTTCATATGTCTGTTGGTCATTCTGATGTCCTCTTTGGAAAAATGTATTTTCAGATCATTTGTTTTTCTTTGTTACTAAGTTGACTGAGTTTTTTTCCTATATTTCCTATATTTTCCTATACTTATTTCCTATAAGTAACCTCTTATCTGATACATGGTTTGCAAAAGTTCTCTCCCATTCTATAGATTTTTCATTTTGTTAATTGCTTCTTTTGCTATGCAGAAACTTTTGATAGTTCTAGTTGTTGATTTTTGTTTTTTTTGTTTGTGCTTTTGACATCATGTTAAAAAACATTGCCAAGACCAACATTGATGAGATTGTTCTCTGTTTTCTTCTAGGAGTTTTATCAGGTCTTATGTTTAAGTCTTTAATCCATTTGGGGTTAATTTTTGTGAGTAGTGTGAGACAGGGGTCCAATTTCATTGTTCTGCATGTGTTTCTCCACTTTTCCCAGAAATATTATTTGAAGAAACTGTCCTTTCCCCATTTGGTATCCTTGGCTCACATGTCAGTTATCAGTTGACCATATATGCAGGGATTTGATTCTGGGCTATTTTGTTCCACTGGTCAATGTGTCTGTTTTTGTACCAGTACCATACTGTTTTTATTACTATGGCTTTGTAGTATAATTTGAAACCTGGAGATGTGATACCTCTCACTTTGTTCTTTTTTCTCAGGATTGCTTTGGCTATTCAGAGCCTTTTGTGGTTCCATACAAATTTTTGGATTGTTTCTTCTATTTTTGTAAAGAATGCCTTTGGTATTTTGATGCCAGTTATAGTGAATGTGTAGATAGCTTTGAGTACTATGGCCATTTTAACAATATTAATTCTTCCAATCCATGAACACAGGATGTTTTTCCATTTGTTTGTGTCTGTTTCAATTTCTTTGAACAAAGACTTGGAGTTTTCATTGTACAGATCTTTCACTTGGTTAAATTTATTTCTATATATTTTATTGTAGAACTGCTTTCAAAACAACAGTAACAACAGAACAAGAGCATAGCAATATTTCATATATGCCTTTTAAAATTTCCATTTGATGAGAGCAGAGGCATGAGTTAAGACATAGTTCTATATGGGAATATTGTTTGGAAAGCATGTAAAACATTTTGCAGGACTGTACAGGTGACTAAAGGTGGGGTGTAGCAATCTGAAGTTACAGTCAAGACCAGGCTGTGTGTGTGAACTGTATGTGCAGAGAACTTGCTAGGGTCAGGTACTGTAATAGCAGTTTTGGAACTGAGCAGAACCCTGTGCACCGCCCCCACCCCAGGAGGTACAAAGACCCCTATGTCCCCTGACTCTTACTTGTAGAAAAGCTGAAATCGCTCAGGCTTCCCTGTGTCACAAAGGAGCAGGTTTAAGCAGTTAATGATCAGGACAAGAGTCACAGACTCACTGTCTGATGCACATTCCCGAGTTGTTTTACAGACACTGTAACAGCCACCAGAGGGAAAGGCTAACTGTATGATGGCCAGATGGTAGCCATAAGCTGCTCCATCTTCAGCAGGACTGAATCTACGGCCAGCACAATTCCAAGGACTGGCCTTAAGAGAATGAGATTAACACTACTGCTCATAATAATCTGTATCTCTGTGGCCATCCAAATAATTGTAGCTTGTTCTGCCCATATATGTAAGCCAGCAACTAAACCTGTCAGCAAAGAGATGCTTCAAACCCAAGTTGGTATCTTTCACCTAAGACCTCGATGCCCTTTCTCAGCATGAAGCAGTTACAGAAGACAGAGCTTCCTCCCTAATCCCATACAAGTGTAATGGTATCTGACAGGAGTGGTTGGTAAGCAGCTCTTTGCAGGGCACCACCCTTAACAGTAAACCCCTTTTGCCTTGTCACTTTAGCAAAGGTATACATTACCTAACTTTGACATCAGGCACCCCCATGCTCCACTCATCTCCAACCCTAGCACACCTTTCACATCTTTTGACCACATGATACCTTGCCTAACCTGTTGGTTCTTTCCATAGATCAAAGACGCAGAAATGGAGAATAAGCACTTAACAGATGACCAGGTCTCTTCCCTAGCCTCCCCTCAGTCATCTTGCAAACAGGCTGTGAACAAGATAGCACCTACAGAAAGGTCATGAGTCCACACGCCTGCATGTGGTGGAAGACAGCTACAAGTATGCTCCCTCACCTCAGTGGTTAACTGAGATTACCTCCCCTTTTTTCTTTAAAATAATTTTTGAAGTTGGTTTTTGAGGAACATGATTCTGCCTTCTCTCCAGATTGCCAGCTTTATGATTAAAAGCAACTTTTCTTCCTATCAACACTTGCCCCTTTGGTACTGCTTCTTGAGCAGCAAGCAGCCAGACCTGAGTTTGGTAAGTTTTGTAGCTCATTTTTTAAGTTAAGTGAAAAATATATCAGAATTATGGTAGCATCTGACAGGTATGACTAAGCTGGAGAGGGGAGCAGACTTTTGTGGGCACTAATCCTGGGAAAAGAGTATGAGGTGGCTGTGTAAGTGTCCATGGAGAGGGTCTCTCTTCCACCCCACAAGACCACAGGAGCATGTATTCCCTCTAGTACCCAAAGAGATGAAGTGGAAACTAGGGTCTCTGAGCTACCAGGAGGTAAATGAAGCAAAACCTGCTGTGGGGAGCCCTCAGCAGGAGCAAAGGGGCGACCAGAAGAGACCAGAAATCCAGAATCAGTATCGTCACAGGATGACACAGGGAAGGCGGCTATTGGTGATCTTTCCTAGGGGTTCACCATCACTGGCGCATTGCTGGCCTTAATGAGCTAAAGCGCAGAGATGGGAAAGGGGATGATGCATTCATTGTAGGGGCAGAGTGAACCAGGGGTCTTCCCAGCATTGCAGGTACTCAGATCTTTCTCATTAGGGAAGCCATTCTCCAGCTTGAAGAATGCCAGATGTCCATTGATTTCCAAGGCCCCTGTGCTGCTGAGTCGTGACACCATCTCCATGCCAGGATACTGCTCCTTCACAGCACTCGCCACCTCCAGGTAGGTCACCTCGGAGCCGCAGGGTTCATAGTACTCAACTGCCATGCAGACCCCACTGCCCGCCTCTATCTCCCCAGGGGGCGCTATGGACCTCAGTTGGTCTCCACGCTCACTGCTGCTGGCTACCCCAGCCGCTGCTTCTGGCTGTCTGGGATCTTTCTTAAACGGACCCTAGCTGTCACACAGATACAGATGTCTGGGGTTTCCGTGATATACTGGTGAACTCTGGTTGTAGGGAAGGCAGGTGTTTAAGAGCAAAGAGACTGAAATATGAATACTTTAGGAGATGCAGAATAATTAACATTTTTAAGGTGTTTCATATGCCAGTTTCTAGCAAAAAAAAAAAAAAAAAAAAAAAAAAAGCTAGTAGCTACTAATGAGACAGAGCTACACAGTAATTTTAAAGAGCCTGGAGAGAAGTTGTTGAAGCACAGAGGCAGTCGTCAGAAGGCAGAATGCATTTCCACACTGGTGCTGTTTCCAATAGCAAATGTGAACACAACCAGGGCGGCAGAACCCCTGTAACAACAAAAAACAACTGACAAAGGAGGAGAGGAGATAGGACGTTTTTCTGGTGGATGAATATTCAAATAGACTTGTGCGGTGAGTAGGAGCTCACAGTTTAAAGAATGAAAGGTGAAATGAGAGGTTAATAATACGCAACTAAAATGTTAAGAATATGCAGTAGTAAGAAAAAGAGATACTTCAACAACCTATTTTTGATGTGTGATATCCATGATTCTGTATCCTGTAAGTAAATGCAATTTTTTTTTCATTTTATTCTGAAGGGTTCAAGAATGTTGAATTCTTAGACATAATAATTTAAAGTGCTTCATCCTTTTATTTCTTAAGAAACTGTATTTTAAAGGTTTCACTCAAGGATCTGAAGATTTATTAGTAAGGCATGTGGGCAAAAAATCCTTTTCCCATCAGTAGCTAAGAGAATGTAGAAAGGTATTCATTTGTCACAGGAAAATCTCTCCAAGAAATGTACATTGGGCTGTGATTAATGCTGACAGTGAGATCTTGTCCATGGCTCTGGGGCCACTAAAAGTGACTATCAGTCATCAGAGAGTGTCTGGAGGTCAATGTCACTCAGTGATGGTGAACAGAAAGGAAGAACAGCCTGGCACTGGACATGGACAGTTTGGAAAGTAGATCAGATTAGGGGAAGGCAGGACCCAAAGCTTTGAGACATGGCAGGAAGGGTGGGGATGGGCCACTCGTCCTGTGTGGCAAATGCTCATTGGTCCTTACAGCATCTTTTTCCTCCAGCAGTACTGAGGTATGATGGACAAATAAAATTGTAAGATACATAAAGTATACAACATGATAATTTGATACACATACACCTGTGAAGAGATGACCACCATCTAGGTAATGGACACATCCATACTCTCACATACACATTTTTCTTTTTTGAAGAGAACATATAAGTTCTATCCTTTTAGCAATTTCTGTTATACAGCACAGTGTGATCAACATCCTCAGATTTTATTCATCTCTTTTTTGGGGGGAGAGGGGAGGTAATTAGGTTTATTTATGTATTTAAATGGAGGTACCCAGGACCTTGTGCATGTTAAGCACATACTCTACCACTGAGCTCTGTATTCATCATCTAACAAAGTTTCTATCCTTTCATCAAGCTCTCCCTACCTCTCAGTCCCTGGTAACCACTTTTCTACATTCTGTTTCTGTAAGTTTGACTTTTTTTTTTTTTTAAGGATTTCATGAATGTAAGCGACATCATGCTGTATTGGTCCTTCTTCCTCTCGGTTATTTCACTTAGCATAATGCCTTCCAGGTTCATGTTGTTGCAAATGGCAGGATTTCCTTCTTTTGCAAAGCTGAGTAATATTCTGTTGTATACATCTACTACATTTTCTTTATGCATTCATCTGTTGATGACGGTTACACTGTTTTCATACCTTGGCTATTGTGAATAATGTTGCAATGAACAAAGGAGGCAGTACAAGATACCTCTTGAAGATAATGGTTTCATTTCCTTTAGACATATACCAGTGGGACTGCTGGTAGTTCTTTCAGTTTCTTGAGGAACCACCATACTGTTTTCCATAGTAGCTGTACCAATTTACATTCCTATCAACAGTGCACAAGGGTTCCTTTTTCTCCCGATCCTCACCAGCATTTGTTATCTCTTGTCTTTTTGATAATAGTCATCTTAACAGGTGTGAGGTGATAGATATTTCACATGGTTTGATTTGCATTTCCCTGATGATTAGTGATGTTGAGCACTTTTTCATGTACCTGTTGGGCCATCTGTATGCCTTCTTTGGAAAAATGTCTATTCAGGTGCTTTGCCCATAATTGGATTATTTGTATTTTTTTGCTGTTGAGTTGTATGAGTTCCTTATATAATTTGGATATTAACCTCTTAATGGATATGTGGCTTGCAAATATTTTCTTCCATTCTGTGGCTGTCTACATTCTGTTGGTCTCCTCTACTGGGCAGAAGGTTTTTAGTTTGATATAGTCCCACTTGTTTGTTTATGCTTTTGTTGCCTGTACAACAAAAATTTGGTGTCAAATCCAAATAATCCAAGCCAAGATTGATGTTAAGGAGCTTATTCCCAATGTTTTCTACTAGGAGTTTTATGATTTCAGGTCTAACGTTCAAGTCCTTAATCCATTTTGAGTTGTTTTGTCTGTATGGTTTAAAACAGGGGTCCAGTTTCATTCTTTTGTATGTGGCTGTTCAGTTTCCTCAACATCCTTTATTGAAGAGGCTGTCCTTTCCCCACTGTATATTCTTGGTTTGTTTGTTGAAAATCAGTTGAATACATACATGGGCTGATCTCTGGGTGCGTGATTTTGTCCCACTGATCTCTGGGTGTTTATGCCAGTGCTTTGGTTACCACACTTTGTAATATAGTTTGGAATCAGGGAGCATGATGCTGTTAGCTTTGTTCTTCTTTCTCAAGTTTGCTTTGGCTTTTTGGGATCTTCTGTGGTTCTGTGCAAACTTCAGGATGTATTTTTAAATTTCTGTGAAAAAATGCCATTGGAATTTTGATAGGGATTACCCTGAGTCTGTACAAAGCTTTGGGTAGCATGGACATTTTAACAATATTAAGTTTTTTGATCCATGAATGTGGAATTCTTTCCATTTGATTGGTTTTTTTTTTTTAAATTTCTTTTATGAAAGACTGCAAGTTTCAGTGTATAAATATTTCACCTCCTTGGTTAAATATATTCCTAACTATTTTATTCTTCTTGATGCTCTTACAGCATTTTTAATTGATTGGAATTTTGAAATCAGTCAAGCAGAGAAACCATCTTCATGGGTCATTTCACCTCAAACCATCCTACAGTTCCTACATCTGAGAACTTTCTCCCTAGTATTGCCACTTTAGTTTGATCTATAGAGCAAGCGCCATTCAGATTTGACCTACTTAGACCAAAGTCTCACTTACAGACACCTCATGCCAGAGGAAACGTAGCGTGCTGGCTTCTCAGCTCTCAACAGTGTGGACTCCTAGGTTACCCTGGCAATGAGGCAGAAAACTGCAAAGAGCCTGATTAGCAGAGCAGAAAGGAGGCCAAAGAAAGCCCAACTAATTTATAAAATAATACTATTTGATCTCATACAATGAAATATTATAAACATAATAAAAACTCTGAAAAGATGATTTATGATGGTATAAAATTTATAATAAGCCCTCTACATTGTAAAATACCAGCTACTAATTAAAGTTACAGAGTGCTCAAACTAATGAGGTTTATATCCAAACAGTATTTAACAAACAACAGGCCTTTTGTAAAGTAGTTCTTGCTTGGTCCTGGATTTCATGTAGCTCTGACTCTGTGACCTCATGACTGACATACTGCAGGATTATGCCTTAGTTTTGTTTTAGCATCACTCTTATTTTTGAACATCAGTTGCATTTTAATAGTACCCTTGTACTTCTTAAAAACTTGTCTCCATCTGATCATGCTTTAAGTGTTTTATCATTATCATTCCTTTTAAAAGAGGTACACTTTTAATAAAATAGGATTTTAAAAACAAAATGATAACCAGGAGAGAAAGGGTGCTTTGACAATAAGCCTACTTTTATGCATCAAAACAAACTCACTAAAAAATGAAGTTTAAGTGGCATCTTACATTTTATGTTTGCAGTTTAAATATTTTTAAGTTAGTTTAGCCAGAACCCCTGAATTGTCCAAACACCATAGGTCCAATTAGCTTATTTTCAAAAGCATCTTTTCAGTAAAGACAACTGACTAAGAAATAAAACAAAGAAGACAACACTCAAAATGTGCACCTCAAGCCCATCTTGGAAGCATTTGGTGAGTACGTCTTTCTTGCATACTAAACAGGCAGGTCACGCCTGGCCAGAATTCCGGAATAATGATGATTTGCCTCCAAAATTTCTCTTTTGGTTTTACAATGTTCCATTTAGAAACACCGCAGTTCAGAACCAGTACTAATCCAGCAGTATTTTTCAAGTAATTGAGAGCATATTTTTAAAAAATCTATGCGTAATACCATGATGAAAGTATAGTCGGGGGAATGAAAGCGTAACAAAACCTTACCACAACATCACTGACAGTCTCCATGAAGTCAAGAAGATTACAGAAACATTGAGAATTGTATCTGTTTCTGGGAAGTACTTTCAAAAGGTATTGAACATGAAAAGGGAAGGTGAATGCTTGATTTTTGTTCTGAAAATTTTCACTCTTAAAATATTAAACAGGAAAAAAAATTTGTTGAATTCTCCACATATAAACTGTCATCCATTCAAAAAAATTTTAACTTCATTTCTTTACCAAAAATCGTGTGATGTCTGAGCCGTGTTTTGATGCTAGAGAGAGTCTTCTCGCCTGGCTTCTTTCCTTGGCTTGTCTGGCAGTTCTCTAAAAGTTAAAAAAAGAAAAAAGAAAAGAGAAAATGACTGTGTACACATATTAGAAAAAAAGTCCTGCCTATAGCAACTCAAAAACTCTTTGTGTTCTGCTAGTCTGAAAAAAAAAACATTATCACCGCACTCATTTCCCAGTGCTTTGCCACTGGGGGAGGGGTACCAAGCCACAAGCAGAAGACTCCAGTAGCTCTGAGGTCCTCTGTCCACTTAGGACCAGATGCTGAAGAGAAAACACAGTTTTGAGGAGTCTCTTGCAAGGAGTTGGAAATACCTCACTTGGGGACTAGGTGAGGCCATGATTCTTTTCCTCCAAGTGGGAGCTTGTAAGGCAGCTTGGGATTTCCTGGAGTGCAGTGTGTGCAGGGCCCACCCACCTCCTGTCCTCTAGGCTCTGAAGCCATTCCCAACCCAACAGCCAAGCCAATGCAAGAAAAATAACTGGAGTAAAATTTTTCGTGAGACTCTGAAAATGTGAACAGAAGGAACAATATTCTCTTTTGCTGTATCTTCATTTTCTTATAGGTCTTGAATGGGCTAATAATTTGCACAGCTGAGAAATCAGATGACTTTTTTCCCAGTTGAAGTCCATATATGTGTGAAGTGATCCAGGTGGAAGGGATAAGGAGAGAAAAAAAAGTTAAATCTGAAAATGAAAGAGATAAACAAGAAACCCTGCTTATGAGAAGATCCCAGGTATGAAAAATCACATTTGTGAAGGCATTGAGGAATCTAAAATATTAAAAGGAGGCTAAGAAAGTGCTCATATGATGTGAACACTGGTAAAGGATTGAACAGTTCTGAAAAGTGTAAACACAACTGACTAGTATTTTTACAAACATCAGGGTCTTTGTTAGTAAACACTGTAATTCTTCTCCCACTCAATCGGCAATAACCAGTGCAGTTAAATGGACACTGCTGTTCACTGCCAGGAGGGAAGAGCCTATCTGAGCAGTCTTTGGGAAGACAACTTAGAGGTAAATTCCTACCATCTCAAAAATACTAACACTTGACTCAGTGATTTTACATCTGAGAATCTATCTTAAGGAACAACCTCAAAATGTAAAAAAGTTTGTATAAAAAAGACACACTTGGCAGCATTGTATATATGAACCAAAAAATGTAAACAACTTCAACATCCATCAGTATGGGAATGGCTAAATAAACTGCAGTGGATCCATTGAGATCGACTCAGTAGAATAATGTGCAGCCATGTTAGATGATAAACATTGTGAATGCTTATCATGGGAACATGGGAAAATGTTTAAATAAATGTTTAAATTTTTCCATAAATTAAAAAAAAAGTTGGATACAAAGTTGCACATTGAATGTATACTTCTAAGATTATGTCTCAACAGACAGGTCCTACGACCTTTTGCTGAACTGCCTGTTAAAAATTCATCCTAGTTGACAGACAATATTATGTCATTCCTTTCCTCTCATTTTTTAGCAATAGGTAATTGCTCCAAGATGTTCTAAGGTCAACTGGTTTCATATTTAGTCAGCACTGTAATGTTTGCACATTGAACTGAGTTGGTCCTGGAGATAATTTATTCATGTTCCCAGGTATTTCAGGACCTATTAAACTGCAGATACAAACATGTGTCACTGCCCCAATTCACTTAACTTCTAGTTTGAGGGTCTCTTCAAGACTGTGTAATATGTAAGTTGTATTCATTTTCTTTTAGGTGGTGGTGAAAATTCCCTGGTCCTAGAATGAGTCAAAAGCAAAGCAGTTGCTTTTCACCTGTCACTGAGAACTTGCACAGGCCTCAAGAGAAAACTTAAGTGTTCAGGTAATGAAAAGAATAAAATACTTTCCGAGTCCCAGACAGGGATAGAGGTTCACCCACATAACCTTCCACACTTATATGCACAGCTTTCGATTTGATGTCTCAGGATGGAGTCACATGTGTCTGCGAGCTTCACTGACCTCTTTGTGACAGACTGTGCAGAGGGTCTGCAGGTTGTCCAGGGAGCACTGCCCTCCTCCACCGGACACCGGCTTGATGTGGTCCACCTGCCAGAAATGCCCTTCCCCTGGGCTTCTTACCATTTCATTAAGCTGCAATAAGAACACAAGATCAGCAATTTTCAACATACACTGTGAGGACTGTTGGTTTTGCATTGTGCAATCATGTTTATACAGCAAAATCAGAGGGAAAAATACATTAGGATGGGTTTTTTTTATAGCTTTTATTGTAAGTAGGAAAAACCCTCTAGGCTAGCAATTTGAAAGCAATAAAATGTTTTTGAAAAAGGAGGTTTTTTTTTTCCCTTACCTAACCCATTTTTAAAAAAATTACAAGCAAAGTATAGAATACCAAGACTCCTGACAGACTGGAAAATCAGCTGCTTTTGTGCTTTTGAGATACTTTGTATAGTCACTAAAATAAAACTGGGAAAAATTAAGAACACACTAGAAAAGGAAAACTTCTGAATATTACTGACTCAAATACTGTTTGTTGACCTGAATGCATTTGTTTCTATACCATGACAGTTTACTATTAATAGCTATCATCCAGAACTTTTATGCTATTAATTACCTGGGAACCTCCCAAGTTACATGGACTGGAATCAAACTTCTAGAACAAACCTCTGTAACTTGCATATCTGGAATAAACAAGGATGTTTACTTAAAGCGGCCACTATTCAGGCCAGTCCCTGTATACACACTTTATATTTAACCAGTGATGACCTACATTAAAACGGGCATGTTTTAGCATTTTCTGTGAGGTAGTAAAACCAGCACGAACCACAGCAGTGCAGCTGTTTTTACTTCCTTGTTCAAGACCAAGGAAGATACAATCAACTTCGTGGCTGCTGGCCGTGGGAACCCGTGACATAGCTCTAAGCGCTTTAAGAAAGTGGTCATGCCCACGGACAGCACGAGGACCTTAACTACAGCGTCTGGCCAAAGAGCAGCCCCAAGAGGCAGCAGATTGAAGCAGTAAACTTTGTCCACCAGGACTTTAATACAGACGGACTCTCTCTTCTATACTCAACTTCCCAACTTCTGTTAGAAAGATACATACCAATTTTTAGAGGCTGGCACTGTTAGGAGCAACTTCATATGGCTGTCTTGTGCATCAGACAAATGGCATATTCGTAGGAAAAATCCATTTTGGTTCTATCTTTGTAACCAAATCTTTTGCACCGGGGAGTCTCCACTCTGACAGACTCTAGGAGCTAGAAGGGGCTTCTTTATTCTTCCCAGTAATTCCATGATACATCACTAAGGGCCAGTCTTCAACATCCTAAACTCACCTCATGATAGAACCACTCCCTCTCCCACTGGGCACCCCCCTCTGGGCCCTGTGGTGCTCCTTACCCCTTGAGCACTTCTGGTTTAGGTGGATACTGTGTTTCTTCCACATTCCTGGACAGACCGCTTCCAAGATGTCCTTGAGTCATTTCATCGTGTGTCTCCACATGGAGGCAGCAGATAGATAGTAACCGGAGTCTAGCTAACACCTCGGGGAAGGGTGTACCATGTCCCTCACCAGTTAGACCCAAGGGGCTTTCAGGATCTCTGGATAACATTTGGGGACTAGTGTATGTTCCTAGCTCTCAAAGTCTGATTCATTTTTACAGAAAAGCTGATTAATTCTGTCATAATTCAACAATACTAGGTAAATAAAAATACAAGATTTGACTACCTGGCTGGAATTTATCCAATATTTTAGTAGACAGAGGGTGATTCTTTGAAATTAAGCTTACTACAAAATTACACATTTTGCTCCTATTTGGAATTTAAAACTGTTTAGATCACAACACTGGAAATCCAACTGAATTTTGGGAGTTAAAGTGAATACTGCAACTGCTGTGTTAAGAATAGTATTTTGCCACATATGACATTTTACAAGGGGATGAACATATACAAGTTTCCTTCTCATCGTAATGAACTACATTTTGGGGGTTATCTGTTTGCCCCTTGTCATTAGCATCATGAAAGGTGGAACAACCAGACCATAAGCGCCTCTCAATGCAATGTACCATCTGTTCGGACTTTTCCCAAAATAATCTAATCAGAATCTAATTAAACCTCTAGCTCTTACACGCATTATTCAGGAAATCAGGGCGACAAATCCAGAATGTGGGAAATCCTACAAGCAAATGCTTCAGTTTCTTTAACAATCAATGGATTAAGAAAAAAAAAAAAAGGATGGGGTGATATTATAGATTAACTGGAACATGAGGCGTACTGACCAAATGCAGAGTGTGGGTCAGATTTTGATCCTAATGTGAAGAAAGCAATGGTAAAGAACTTTTTTGAGACAAGCTGAGAACCCAAATGTGGACTTATAATTGTGGAATTATAAAATTGTGTTGGGTGTGCTAGTGGAGATTGGGGTTACATTTAAAAGAGAGCAAGGAGGTGGCAAGGAATACAGTCTTTGTGAGAGCTACATACTGAAAGTGTCTAGGGGTGAAAGAAATGCTGTCTGGAATTTGCTTTAAAATAATTCCAGGAGAGAATAAGAAGCGAGGTGAGGGACAGATGAAAATGAATGGCAAAGTGCTGGTAACTGTGACAGCTGGGTGATGGGTATATGCGGTAATTATTCTCTGTACTTCTGTATATGTACTTGATAATTTCCATCTTAAAAAGTTGAAAGAAAGTTAGTCAATATTTATCACTCAGGGCAAGGCTGCCTTCTGTCAATCACATGATTATAATTTACCTGTTCTAATGGGAGCTTTGAGGTCCAGGTAATATCCAGAAGATTCTTCCTCTGACTTTTAGGGGCATCTCTCAGATGTAAAAAGAGTTCGTGTGCATTCAGATTACATAGCTGACACACGCCATGCTCGATTTCAAATACTTTGGCTCGCAGGTAACTGTTATTAGATCGAATCCAAAACTCCTCCTGACATTTCAGAGAGCAAAACCGTGAATCCCAAGCATTTGCTTTACGCTCTTGCTTAGTTTGGAAAGTGGGTTGCTGACAGTGAAGGCAAAGTGGGTTTCCTTCATCATCCACAGCTTGCAAATAGCCTTTGGATGTAGGAGGCTTCACAGTGAGATCCGCTCGGGCTGCGCAGGGACTTAGAAGTGGGACACAGGCTCCATCTTCCAGCAATTCCCTGGAACAGAGCAAAACACTGAATAGGTAACTAATGAAGGCTTACTCTATTCTATATAATCATTACTTCATTTAAAGGTCTTCAAAGTTTCTGTCTTGATAAACAGTAAACAGGGACAACAGATTCTGTGATTCATTGTGGAAATGAAATAGTTACAGGCAGCATTCTATATCCCCTGCCAAGTAAAAGAAAGCATGGTGTGTTCACACACACACAAGTATCAATTTGAGGGGGTGGGGGTATATAGCTCAAGGGTTAGAGTGCATGCTTAGCATGCACAAGGTCTTGGGTTCAATCCCCAGCACCTCCATTAAAAAAAAACCTAATAATAAACAAGTAAATAGACCTAATGATTTCCACACCCCCCCCCGAAATTAATTTGAATACAAATACGCTGCCTCTCTTGGGAACTTAGATGTCTTCAAATTACACAATCAGACTTTGAGACGTCTGGAGAAGATGGAAAATGAGAAGTTAGAAAATGCTTCTACAGGCTCGTGGAAAAGCCCGGCCAAAGTCAGTGGCTGCCCTGCTCTGTAAATGTGTTGGGTCACACACATCATTAGGACCGAGAGGCCAGTTCCGTGCACACTCGTCCAGCTTCTGCTGGCCTTTAGGAAACAGATCATTCACATCCATGAAGTGACAGAGCCAGGGCACTAACAGTGTTGATAGGAATTTGAACAGGAGACCTGCTATTAATAAAGACGTGCCTCCTCCAGGTAAACTCAGAGTTGACAGAATTAAAATTAGAAATGAAATATTTGTTAGAATAAAAGGAAAAGGTCCATTACTCAATTATGTTGAAAAGTCCTACACGGGAATTACAATAGCCACTTGGCTCTTCTTCCATGGCTGTTTGTTAGAAGGGTTAAAAGAAAAACTTTTTATGATAGAAAGGACTCAAGATTGGGGGGTAGAGCCCAGATTCAACCTTGGTTCTTCCAGCATCCAGTGGCCTAGGGCCGGTCACTTGATCCACCTGGTCTCAGGGTCCTTCCTGACCTCCGATTTCTAAGGTGAGGACACCACGTGCCTCACAGGGTTGCCAGGAGGAGAGAAGAGCTATTATATTGTAAAAGCTTTTTGTCACCTGTAACATGGCCACACAGAAGTAAAGTATTATTGCAAATACAAATGCATAAATGTAAAAGCATCGTCTTTGTGCTACTCTGCCTGACAAGTAGAAGCCACCTTACTTTGTAGCAGAGTCCCGGGGCCCGGCCTCCTTTGTGATCAGACGGACACGGCCCCCGTCAGTCTTCACCTTGTCCATCGAGGCTGCAGCAACATCTTCTCTGGTTATGTATCTAAAACAATTACATGTGAAGGAGATTTCCTCTCTCTCCTATGAGAGTTTCTCAATTTCACGTTCACATTTGTTCCTTGCAAAAGCAATAGGGGAAAAAGCAAAATACAAGTCTTTTCACGGTGCTAACACTTAGGTTAGGGAATGGAATTTTCTCCCTCTACAATGGTCTCCACGTGTGGGAAACACATCTCTTTGTTCCAAATCAGTTTTCTCAAGACTTGTTTTTCTGGGAAAGTCAAGAGTCATTCAGTATCCCTTGGACCAATTTTCACATAGGGGGAAGAAGGAGTGGGTGTAGGAGTAAGAAATGATCAAATATCTGCACCGCTGATAGCGTAAACTGCTTGCCAAGCTGTGCAGAAAATCTCTAACTGCATTTTCACTTCCCTCTTGGCCTCTTCTTCAAGGCTCCTCAAATCGCCTTAATCAGTTACAATAGTGCGTCAGCGTATTCGGGCAAAGTGATTCTCTTTTTAGTTAACTAGGTTCAGTCACATCTATAATCTCAAGGTTGTTTCCGTTATTACCAGCTCATACAGGGTTTATGGACTCTTCCACTTAAAGCCACTCTTGATGTGGGATTCAGAACCTTATCACACAACACTATCAATCCCGCATAATGGTTTAGGGACTGGAAGTAAAGAGGAAAGTTATTCCAATTAAAGGTGACGGGGGAATTCAAGTAGGTGAAATGCAATTACCCAATTAATTCCTTCTAATTAGCATGGCCCAGTTTCTCTAATAGTTTATACCTATTGTAGTTTTTTTAAAAAATTAGTTTAAACATGCATTTCTTCATATTCTCAAATACTTCATTTGGTAGCCTGACAATGAAACTAAATCACAATGGAATTGTGCAATTGTAGGTAAAATTTTAGAAATTTGCTTTTATGTTATTAAAGTAGATTAATGAGGAACAGGCTTCCTTTTTTTTAATAAGCTATCTTAT
This sequence comes from Camelus dromedarius, assembly GCF_036321535.1. Classification (NCBI taxonomy): domain Eukaryota; kingdom Metazoa; phylum Chordata; class Mammalia; order Artiodactyla; family Camelidae; genus Camelus; species Camelus dromedarius. The sequence goes on from NC_087439.1 coordinate 18,079,879, forward strand.
TAATTTTTGATTAGGTGATACATGCACATATTTCAAAATTCTAATGCTGGAGTAAGTTTCCCTTCCGTTCCCATCCCTTTTTTTTTTCTTCTCCCCCTTTCCCAAGCTACCTCTGTTGCCAGTTTTCAGTACATCCTTTTAGAAACAGGTTATTTTTTCTGTGTATAGGTGTATACCTTTTATTTATTTATCTTTGTATTTTTATGGACATACAATTCACATACCACAAAATTTACCATTTTAAAGCTTACAATTCAGTGCATTTTAGTATATGCACAAGGATGTACACCCATCACCTAATTCCAGAACATTTTTATCACCCCAAAAAGGAACCCGTAGTCATTAGCAGTCACTCCCTATTACACTTATTTTTAACAATAAATGGTAGCATAATATACACACTGACCTTTACCTTGTTCTTTCTGCATAAAAACACATCTCAGAGAGCTTTCCGTATCAGCATGCATACGATTGCCCTATTTTTTTAATAGTTGCATATTATTTCATTATTTCAACAAACCATATAATACATCTAACTGGTCTCTGATTAACGCCCGTTAAGGCTGTCCCAGTCTCCGCTACCACAAACGATGCTGTAACAAACACCCCTCTCCTAGATGTCCTTATTTTCTCCCCAAGAAGTATCCACAGAATAAATCCCCAGAAGTGGAACTGCTTCGTCAAAGGTCGTGGGGGTCTAAATTTGGATAGATTTTTGACACATTGCTCTCCTTTGGGTTGGTATCGCTTCATAGATCCACCAGCAATGGATGAGAGTCCCTATTTTCTCACACTTTCACTGGCACAATGTATGTCAGTTAAAAACATCTCTGCTAACAGTGACAGGTGTCTTGTCATCACTTTAAATTTGCATTTCACCTATTAAGAGTAAGGATGACTATCTTTTCACGTTTGCATTTCTACTACTCTTTCTTAAAGCAAAAAAGAATCACAGTGAATTCTTTAACTTGCCCTTTTAGTTCCTAAACTCCCCTCAACCCCCATTTCTTCAACCATTTTATTCCCTTGACAAAAGCATTTTGCTGGAGTATTCCGGCAGATTCTAAATGAACTCAAAAGCTTCCTAGCTTTGAGGGGCCTGGGATATTAAGCCTTGCCTCAGGTATTATTTAATGTTTAAAAGCTTAGAAACTTAATTCAGTAACTTTAAAAGATGCTGAGAAATCTATATAGAGATTTAAGAACCAAAAATAACCTCTTGCTTTCCTATGAGAGGTTTAAGCACAGTTTTTTGGAAACCACAAGAAACAGATCAATTGACCCCAAAGCAGGTTGTTGTCAACTTTTCAAATGTAGTTGTGAGTTACCAATATTTAATTTTCCATTGAGGTTTGCTAAGAAGCTCATGTCAGGATATGAACTCTCAAAAGGATTATGGCAAATCCCAATTTTGACAAATAGGGAAGGAAGAATGTTGTCTACTAAAGTAATTCCTGGATGGGGATGGCAGAGGACGACGGCTAATAAAAGAGGAGTAAGTTGGAAAGTGGCCCCCCCAGTGAGAACAGTGCTGGGCTCTGGCTCGGGGACTTGCGTCAGAGATCAGCTGTGGCGAGAGGACAGAGCTGGCATTCTGAACCCACAGGGTCCCAGGTGAATCAGACCTGCCCGCTGACAAGTACCAACTCATGTAGGAATCAGTACAATGGCTGGTGATCTTGGCTTCTATTCACATTTAAGAGTGAGCTGCTCAAAAGCTTGGTGAGCTTGGACAGGGCCTGCAAACTGGTGGATGTCATTGGAGGACAATCATGTTGGAGATCTAGCCATTCTTTTGAGGGGGGAATTCCTGAAAATTAGTATCTGTGTGTCTTTATTCTGAGGTTATTCCATCTTTTCAGAGATCTCCTGTGGGTAATGGCCGCGGAGCCAAGAAAGGGATCTGGGGATTGAGTGTCAGTTTCCAAAATTAACCCCTCTCGCTTTATCTCCACTGAGCCCAGTGTTTCTGAGACCGGTGCCTCTCTGGCAGTTTTTCTAGAAAGCAAACTGGTAGGACGGTGGGTGGGAAAGGTGCCCAGTGTCTAAATGCTCCTTATACAGACTTCCAATCAGTGCTGTTTTGCTGCCCCATCACTCACACCTGCTTTCGGAGAGAGAGAGTTACTCCAATTTACTGAGACTTACTGGGATCTACAGCCAGAAACAGCCTGCTTCCACAACGTATCCCCCCTGCAGGTGCACTGGTTTCATTCTCATGGTTCTGCTAAGTCAGTTTCCCTGGAGTCCCCCTCTCTCTACCTGTCTCATCAGTGACCAAGGTCCCTACACCCACGTCCTTAACACCTCCCTTCCTTCTCCTTCCTCCATTCCCATTTCTAATGCCTCAGTGTAAGTCATCTTTTTTCCAGGTCTACTCTAACAGTCTTTTAACTTCTGTGGTAGGCAGAATTTTAAAGATACCTCCCTAGACCTCTGGAATGGGAGAAGATATGTGCAAATGATGCAACTGACAAAGGTGTAATTTCCAGAATATCGAAACAGCTCATACAACTTAATAACAACAACAAAAAAACCCCAATCCAAAAATGGGCAGAAGACTTAAACAATCAATTTGGACATACAAATGGCCAGTGGGCACATGAAAAATGCTCAATATCACTAATTATCACAGAATTGCACATCAAAACTATAATGAAGTATCATCTCCCACCAGTCAGAATGGCCAACATTCAAAAGTCCACAAATGATAAATGCTGGAGAGGCTGTGGAGAAAAGGGACCCCTCCTACACTACCAGTGAGAATGCAGTTTGGTGCAGCCATTATGGAAACCAGTACGGCAATTCCTCAAAAAAGGCAAAACAGACTTATCATATGACCCAGCAATTCCACTCCTAGGCATATATCCGGAGGGAACCTTAATTCAAAAAGATACATGCACCCCAATGTTCACAGCAGCACTATATACAGTAGCCAACATATGGAAGTAACCTAAATGTCCATTGAGAGATGACTATTTAAAGAAGTTGTGGTATATTTATACAATAGAATACTACTCAATGATAAAAAAGAAATAATAAAATAGTGCCTTTTACAGCAACATGGATGGACCTGGAAATCATCATTCTAAGTGAAATAAGCCCGAAAGAGAAAGAAAAATACCATATGATATCACTCATATGTGCAATCTAAAAAAAAAAAAAAAGAAAAAAGAGGACACTAATCAACTCATCTACAAAACAGAAACAGACTCACAGACATAGTAAATAATCTTATGCTTACCAGAGGAAGCGGGTGGGAAGGGATAAATTTGGGAGTTTGAGATTTACAAATGTTAACCACTATATATAAAAATAGATAAAAAAACAAATTTCTTCTGTATGGCAAAGGGACCTATATTCAATATCTTGTAATAACCTTTAATGAAAAAGAATATGAAAACAAATATATGCATATATATGCATGACTGGGACATTATGCTGTACACTACCAGAAACTGACACATTGTAACTGACTGTACTTCAATAAAAATAATAAAAAATAAATAAAAAAAATTAAAGATATCCCCCTAGGATTCCTGTCTCCTGGTATTCAACTGATCACCCATCTAGGTAACATTGTAAAGGGACCGTGCAGATGTTAATTCAGGTTATTAATCAGCTGACCTAAGATAGGGAGCAATTCTAAGCATGTGAAGGACGGACATACCATTGCTGATCCTGAGAGGTAAGGCCCATGTGCTAGAACTAGAAAGAAGTCTCTGGAAGTTGAGAGTGGCCCCCTAGCCGATAGCCAACAAGGAAACCAAATCCTACAACCACCAGGAACTGAATTCTGCCAACAACCTGAATGAGTGTGGAAACAGATTCTTCCCAGACTATCAGTAAGAACCCAGCCAGCCTTATAAAATCCAGAGCAGAGAAACCAGTAGAGCCAACTCAGACTTCTGACTTACAGAATGGTGAGATAATAAATTCCTGTTGTTTTAAGCTATTAAATTTGTGGTCATTTGTAATGGCAACCAGAGGAAGGCAATGCGACTTGTCTCCCCACTTTGAGTCCTGCTCTCAGTCTAATCTTCCACCTGCCGCCAGAGTGAGCTCTTAAAAGGACACATCTGATTATTTAGTCTGCTGCTTGTTAACACACGTTTTATCTGTAATAAACACCTACATATAATTTTATAAATAACACTGGGTGTCTGACTTGGGTTTGCATCAATTTTATGAGTTTTGCTTTTACACCTGATCAGCCCTCTTTCTCAGGTGGTTCTTCCGTGTCTGATGGAGAAAAAACAAGGGGACACATCTAGAAATGGCTGCAGTGGGCTGTAAGTTCAGTTAAGAAGGGAATTATGATTGTGTAAAGACCAGAACTTCAGCTAAGACCGTGGCTGTAAAAATGAGGAAAAGGAGAGGACTGGAAGAAGTATTGAGAAGAATAAAACAGGCATCACAATTTTTGTTATATCTGTGTGTGTGTGTATAAATACACACATTTTAATGCATTTTTTATATAAAACAATACACGCTTATGGGGAAATTCAACAAGTATAGAAGGGCTGAGGCACGAGGCCAAAACGGGCAGCTCAAGGATAAATCCAACTAGTCAAAGGGCTTCCTTTGACTCATACAGTGTTTTATTTTTAAATCTGAACTTGAGGGGCATTAGATGGTTATGCGTTTTCTAATTTGTCACAGCTCCACCCGCTACCCTGCTCTTTTCTAGTTCCACGCCTGACCTCATTCATGCATTTACGGTTCCTGCTTTGTTCTTAGTCACATGAGTTTGTACTCCAGGCATAATCTATAAAGGTCCTACTATTGCCACAAACCCCCTAATTGTATGGTCTACAGCAAAATTTCTCAACCGTGGCACTCTTGATATATTAAAATAGAGAAGTCTTTGTTTGGGAGGGTGGTCCTGTTCACTGTAGGGTTTGAGCAGTACCCCAGGCCTCTGCCCACCAGAGGTTCCCAGCTGTGTCCCCAAATCGTAACAAGCTAACACTGTCTCCCAAGAGTGCCACCCAGGGAAGCAATTACCCCCAGTCAAGAACCATGTCCTAGAAAAACCTCTGATACAAGTTTCTAAGGTATCCTTCCAGACACTGCCTATGTCAGTAACAGCAATTACATATATTTGTGTCTCCATCTTTTTCTTTGATACTTATTTTCACTCTTAACAATTGATCACCAACATCGTTCCTTATTCTCATGTACAAATATACCAAGCCATATTGGAAACAGCTGAAGAGATTATCACTCTATGGGGATATAATTTATTTCATCAGCCGCACGCCCTCATGTAGCTGATGATTTTTTCCCCCTGTGTGCCTAGAAAAGGCTGGAGATCATGATATAATGGCCTGTGAAGATGAAGAGAGATGCCACGTATACGGGGACAGCCAGAGAGCTAATGGAAGGGGCTCTTTCTGCCAATGCTGCTGTTTGGTTTGGTGCTTTGCAAAAGAGTCAGACTAGAGAGTGGCTGACTGCTTTCCCTGAGACCCTGCTTATTGCTAAAATAGAGTCCACAGAGAATGGGGATTCAAGATCACATTAGGCGATATTCGAGTGAGGCAAAAAGATGGTTTTGATGCCGAGAAAGGAGAGCGAGTGTTACAGAGGTTAGAAAGGGACTTGCAGGGATAAAGGCAAAACTGTTCCAAGTGTGGGACAGTAACCTTCCGTATTACTTTGTTTCCACCCACAAGCCCGGTAAGTTACCTCCCGCTACCTGGGTGGCCGTACCTCAAACGGAAGCAGCTCCCCTGCTGCGTGGCACCCAAGATTCACGCCCCGGGAGTGCAGGGCAGCCAGGCCTGAGGCAGGTTCTGTCGGTGGACCGGGGAAGTGTCTTCCCGCTGTTCAACAGTCCCCAGGCTGGGCGGGTCACAGGTCACACCACCCCGTGACTCACCTCCCTCCCCCAAAGAGTGGGACTCACGGTGAACAAGATGCAGACAACTTGCTCTTGTCTAGCAGATTTGCTCAAATTCACAAAATACCCAATTATGTTGCTCTAAAATGAGCTGTCATTTTATGTATAATTTTCTCTTAACTCATCAGGATTTCATTAGTGGTTACATAAAATGCCTCAGACCCCTCTTGTAGAAATAACTGTGACACGTAACAAAATACAAAAGAAAGAAAGAAAGACAAGTCATACCTTTTGGTACTGTTTTGTTTCGTCTGCTGCTTTGTGAGTTCTTCCAAAGCAAGAACTGGGCTGCGGAACAGCTGCCCGCTTCTCCTGATTATCCTTTGCTTCATGGCAGTTAGACTACTCCATTCTCGAACGAACCTCAAAATCTGGCAGAAAATGAGATAATGAAAAGAGTGTACAGCTCACCAGATACCTTCCTTTGAAAGTGAGACTACTTATAATGTCGGAAAACTGATGTGTTATTATATCCCCCCACAGGCTTTGAGCTCCACGGTTTAAGGCTTTCTACAATTTGCTGCAGTTCTCCTATCTTTACTGTGAAGTCTACGGCCAGTTCTGCAGAGGTCTCTTTCAAGGCAAAGGCGCTCGAAAAGCACATTTCAGGACACTCAGTACATGTCCTGAGTGGCTGACAGCAATAAGGTGCTCGTTGCGACCAAAAGCGGCCTGGCTGTTGGAAGCACAGACCCACCAGTGGCCGAGGCAAAGCTGGCCTTGGGGACAGCAGGCCTTGTAGGTGACAGAGTGACAGCGCAACATCTGAGCATCAAATGTACTTGACCGCCTGAACTATCACAGGATAAATCCATCCGTAACAAAATCGGGACACTTCACAAGGGTGACCATTACTCTTATTAGTCAGTGATACGTAATTGGCTATTTTCTGGCAACTTGAGAATTGGGATAAGATGATACCAAAAAAAAAAGTTCACGGCTACTGTTCCTTTAAGACAAGTGCAGCCGACCACGGGCAATGTTTCCTTTCCACTAAACAGGCAAAAACATAATCACTATTTTCCTGTAAAAAGTGGTGTCCTGCATGCTGGGTCGGCCCCTGCACATACTGACCCTCCTTAACGGTGGAGAGAAGAAAACCACAGATCGGAATGAAGGCCTCCCCAGCAGGGTCCTGGCCCGCGGCTGCACACAGTGCTTCCAACCTCAAATCAAGAGTCACCCAACATGGTGTCATCCCTGCTCTCAGAACCTGTCAGTGTTAGAACTTAACCTACAAAGATACAATGTGATTCTGTCAGATACAAACATCACAGCTGCTAATCCTGTGAATGAGGAATTAAATGATGTGAGGATGATTCTATCCGCAGAAACAGCAACCCTAGGTGTGATCATTCGCCAAGGAAACAGATTTCACGTTTATTCTTAGCACCAGGGTAATTCATAGGCCCCGCCTGGGCTGATTAAAATGCAACCAGTGATTTGACTCTGCAGCAGGCCACAAAGTTCTCTGCTTTTATGAAACTCAAAAATGGTCATTAAAATTACTCAACAAACGTTCACTTAAAGCAAATGCACAGGACCATTCTTACCAGGGAGCGATTTTGTTTCAGCTGAAAGCTTGCTGGTAAATCTTCCCAAAGGTCTAATTTTATATCCAAAGGAATAAAATTACAGTTCATCTGGTTTCCATCCTGACAGAGATTAGGAAGACATTATTAATCCACTTTGTCTGTAGGCACTGATAGTTATTTTAAAAGCAAAGAATTCTCTTCTGGCATAAAATGCCCAGTCTCCCCAAAGAGAAACTGAGGCAGCACCTTCCAGACCAGCTTCTATGCACACAGCTCCCAGGAAAGATGCTGCGTGGAGGACAAGGGCCAGGCGCTCCACTGCCCTGAGGGTCCCACTGCATTCAGACTTAAGGGTAAACAATACCGCGGAGAGGGGTGTGGTCAGTTACACACGAGGTTTAAACATGAAGTGTTTCTTTTATAAAGAGAAAGAAGAATCTCTGTACATGGAAATCTCCTGTATAAACAAGAGTTGAACCCATATTCTATCTAATTCTCTCAGCTAAACAGAAAGGTTACAGCTCCCACAATCACTCTGGAAAAAAACATTTGAAGAGTACCTACGTATTGATTTAAGAGTTTAGATACGTAACTGTTATTCTAAACTCTGCATTTACTATTAACACGACATAGGATGCTAAACATCTGTTTCTGCTCTTCCTTTTAAGGGGGTGTTCCTTCCGGCAGTGAACGAGGGTTTTTACCCACATTTCTGCTTCTAGATTTTATTTCAGCTCTCCTAAGGGAAAAAGGAAAGCTTTCATCTGAATGCTCCTGTAGCTGTGAAAAACCCTGTTGACATTTCATCTGCTTTGTGTCTGATGTTTCAAAAACTGACTGAGAAGTATTTTATGGTAAGGGGACTTACAAGTATTTACAAGAGTCGTAAAAATGCACTTGGCACTCTTGAGAGGAAGCCAGGCAGCCAGGGCTGCACAGGCTGGGCCGCAAAGCCGGAGTGTGGCTCGGGGAGGCTGTCACAGTATGTACTTGGTGGGAGACACACCCCACCCTCTGCCACGACTTTGCAGGGTCTCTCCGATCTCCACCCAGAGGGGGAAACACTGATCAGATGATCCACTGCAGAGTCTTCACTGTGCTGAGTGAAATGTTTAAAGAGTTTAAGGGCTTCTGAATTCCTGTGTGTGCTCTGCCTGGTGTTTGCCTTCTGGCTTCCTGACCTTCATCTTGTGATGGTCAGAGAAGCAGGGGCTGGAACTGCCCCCACATCGGGGAAAGGGAGGCTCAGGCACTTGGATCTGTCTCTAGGTGAGCACGGGGTCCATGGTGCTCCCCCAAGTCTAGAGGTTCCACCTGGTGGACCACAGTCCTAGCCTTCAAGAGAAGCGCTGTGCACCGCCTGCTTCATTCTGGATGGTGGTCCCGCGATGAAGGCTGCTTGGGGCTTCTGGTACTCACGCTCCTAGCCCTCTCCTAAATCTTCTAGCAATATCTTCTGACCTTCAGTTAGAGCTGAAGACTGCCATGCGGTTCACCATCTACCTGCACCTGGTATCTGGGTCAGCAGGGCGCCTCTGACTGAGTTTGGGCAGCTCTAACCTATCTTGAGAAAGGTATTCTTTCAATAGAAAGGCCCATGAGTTTAAAGACGTCACAAATACTATTTTATGATACTTAGAAAGATTAGAAATTTGAACCTAAATAAGCAATTATCCAATGAAGACATACCAATGGCCAATAGGCACATGAAAAAATGCTCAGTATCACTGATTATCAGAGAAATGCAAATCAAAACTACAATGAGGTATCACCTCACGCTAGTCAGAATGGCCACAATTCAAAAGTCCACAAACGATAAATGCTGGAGAGGATGGGGAGAAAAGGGAATCTTCCTACGCTGTTGGTGGGAAATGTAGTTTGGTGCAGCCATAATGGAAAACAGTATGGAGAGTCTTCAAAAGACTAAAAATGGATTTATCATATGATCTAGCACTCCTAATTCAAAAACATACATGCACCCACAGCAGCACTACTTAGAACAGCCAAGACATGGAAACAATCTAACATTGACAGATGACTAGATAAAGAAATTGTGGTATATTTCTACAATGGAATATCACTCAGCCATAAAAAAGAATGTAATAATGCCATTTGCAGCAACATGGATGGACCTGGAGATTGTCATTCTAAGTGAAGTAAGCCAGAAACAGAAAGTAAAATACCATATGATATCACTCATATGTAGAATCTAAAAAAAAAAAAAAAAAAAAAAAAAAGACAAATGAATTTATTTACAAAACAGAAACAGACTCACAGACATAGAAAACAAACTTACAGTTACCAGGGAAGGAAGAGGGTGGAAAGAGGGTGGAGTTGGAGATTTGCAGATACTAATATATATAAAATAGATAAGCAACAGTTCTTACTGTATAGCACATGGAACTATATTCAATATCTTGTAGTAATTTATGGTTAAAAGAATATGTAAACAAATTTATGTATGTATATGTATGACTGAAGCATTATTCTGTACACCACATGGTCTCCAAGACCCTGTCTGAGGATCCACAGAATCACAAGTGTTTTCATCAGAACAGTAAAACATTATTTGCCTTTTTCACTCTCATTCTCTCATAAATGTACAGTGAAGTTTCCCACGTACAGGCAGAGATGAGAGTCCCATTGTCTTCTATTAAGACTTTAGAGAAAATTTAGAAAATTGTAAAACAATGCCATTCTCCTCATTAAACATCATTTTTGTTTTGAAAAATATATTTTTAATATAGGCTTTTTATATAAATATGTAATGGATTTATTATTGCTACTTTAAATTAATTCATAAATGAATACTTTAGTTTCCATTTTAATTTCAAATACAGTAAATACTAATAAATATAACCCACATAAACAAACAAGTTTTTTATTTTCTATTTTAAAATTTTATTTTATTTTTTAGAATATATCTATTTTATTGAAGCATAGTCAGTTTACAATGTTGTGTCTATTTCTGGTGTACAGCGTAATGCTTCAGTCATATATGAACATACATATATTTGTTTTCATATTCTTTTTCACCAAGTAAATACAAGATATTGAATATAGTTCCCTATGCTATACAGTATAACTTGCTGTTTATTTATTTTACATATATTAGTATCTGCATATTGCAAACTTCCAATGAAATTTATTTTTAAATTGAAGTATAGTCATTTACAAAGTTGTGTTCATTTCTGGTGTACAGCACAGTGATTCATTTATACACACACATAAAAAAAGTACTTTGGGGTCCTCGACAAACTTTTGGAGCACAAAGAGGGCCTGAGACTAGAAAGTGTGAGCACTGCTAACCCAGGCCGTGGCAGGAATCTGCAGTCACTTTGTTAACGCTCCCTGGAGTGTAGCCGACGTGGACTCAGCCGGCTCAGGCTCGGGCTCAGGCTTGTCAGGACGTGACCGCGGCAGCAGCTGCGGGGCTCGGGGCAGGAGCCAGCTTCTAGTGGGCGTTCACCACAGCTAGGCCCTGCACTGAGTGCTTTACGGGAATTCGCCTGCTTCGTCCTGGAACAACTCCTCCACATTTGAGAGTTGAGGAAACTGAGGCACGGGGCAGTTAGGTAATGCGTCCAAGACTCCACAGTTAGCAACACACCTGAACCGGGCCCTCTGGCCCTGGGGCCTGCGCTCTTCACTACCATGCTGCTTGCTTCTCCCTATCTTGAGATTTAACGTAGGAATTTGAGCATTATTTTTATGGAGGGAAAAAAAAAGACATCTATCCCGTTGTTAATAAAATTATCTCCACTGAAACCTGAAAAAAGGAAGCCTTCTGCATGTTTCCAGAACCCACATGGTGCCTACCTTAGTATAGAGGTGAATCCGGTCGGTGTTCCTACTTGCACAGAACATTAAGGTATCGTATACCGGCAAAGGGTCCGCACTCAGCAAATGTCCTAAAAAAGCAGACAGACCAGAACCTGAGGGCATATCCACCCTTTATCCAAAATAGCTTACCTTAATCTTCTGTAAGTTAGAAGGATGACACAGCTGTATCAAATGTATTAACGTATTTGACAAAGAACGTGTGTCTGGGCTTGAAATAAAACTACTGGGGGGTGGGGGAGACATCTAAGGGCATGTTGGCTTCTATGGTGACCAGTTGCTGAAGTTTTGCTAATGACCCAACAAGGGAAAAAGAGACTCAGTTAAAAAGAGTTAGATAGAAGGGAGAAGTTCCTGAATCCTTATCGGTCTTGAAGGAGTCTAGAATCGATTCCTTTTGCTAGAGTGGGTGTGAGTTGAGAGTGAATGAGCACCATTTTGATGATCGGGAGCAATGCAGCTGTGTCGAGGGCCACTGAAATGATGGATCCCCCACGGCCCAGTGTCTCACCTTCCCAAAAGGAGATGCATGAACATGTCTCCTTTCTGATAAGCCTCTCTTTCTATTTATTCCCTTCTCAGTCCCACTGACCAATATATTCTGCAGGAGAGACAGGGTTATACAAGCAGATCTGAATAATAATTATGGTTAGCACTTATTAAGCACTTACAATGTGCCAGGTGCTGTTCTCAGTACATATGTTCACACTTCTCAGAAATAAGTAGTGCATTTTCCAGAGGAAACTGTGGCAAATGGATCTGCCCAAGGCCGCTTGTAAGAGGACTTAAGCCCCATAATCTGGCTCCAGGGCCTGTGCTCTTAACCTCTAGTTCCCCGGGGACCTTTTAAAGTATTTTTCCAGATCTAGGAGCCTATGATTTGTTTGTGATTCTATTTGGAAATGCCATCTATTTTAATTTTTCTAATCAGGGCATCGATCCCTTTACAAAATTGAACTGTAGATTATTCCCATATTTCATAAATTAAAAATTGTACATTTTCCACAATTTAACCTCTCTGAAATTGGCATAATTACAGTCAATAATCATGGCATTTTACAATCAAGGTTGGCCAGGTGGCCGTCGTGAGGTGGCTGTCACCGAGTGTGAGCTTAGTTGTATCGACAGTGCTGCTGTCATTTCCACACTTGAGATACATGCGTTGTTGTTACTATGTGTTGAGTTTCATTACCTTTAAGTGTCTTCAAAATGTTTCACTATGATGTGGTATTGAAATGAAAAATTTTCATGTACACCAAAAAACTTGGATACAGAGCAGGAGAGCAGACAGTTGCTATGAAAGAAGGGAACACGTATCACCGGAGGAAAACCCAAAATTTCTTACTGAGAAATTTCTTATTCTTGCAAAGGGATAACCGAGGGCTTCATGGGACCTAAGAAAAGAAAAGCCCTGCAAATAGGGGAAGCTGTCTGATATGTAAACACTGAAATGTGCAAGACGGTTGCCTATTAATGCCAAGCAAAGCAAGGGAACGCAGGAGAGACTGCCAGACCCCTCAGGACAAATCAAAGTGTTGGAAAAGCAACAGAGGGTCTTGTGATCTGGTCTGCACTACTGTTAAGTTACTGTGTCATAGCTTAATTGACAGAGCTTTTTTCTTTCTTGATGTACATAAACTAAATGCATCTCATAATCACTGTGTCTTCAGATTTGAAGAACTATAGTTAATGCACTGATGCCTAAAGATCAGAAGTCATTCTCTGATAAAAAGCATTATAAGAACACCTCCAAATCAGCTGCCACTCTCGGTAGCTAGCTAGTAGCTGCACTAGGGGACGTATTTTTCTTTTCATTGTTTCCACGAAGTATAATTTAACGGTTCGAAACTACAGGTGATGCAGCTTTTGGAAGATACAGCCATCCTTCCAAACCCCAGAATTCCAGTGAGAACGAAACTACAATTCCAGCACAGTATATACCACCCTGGTTCCAAGGGAGCATATGTGGGGGGAGGGTAGAGCTCAGTGGTAGATTGTGTGCTTAACATGCACGAGGTCCTGGGTTCAACCCCCAGTACCTCTTCCAAATGTAAATAAATAAATAAATCTAATTACCTCCCCTTTATAAAACAAACAAACAAAAAAATAAAAGAGCATATGTGGGTAGAACACCCATTGTAGTCTGATGGGCCTTCTTTGTCTCCCCTCTGGTTTTCATGGACATCCATGTTAGTGGGTAGCCGTGAAGCACATCGCTTTTGTGGGGGTCTCAGCCCAGTGATCTGAGAGGTTAAAAAAAAAAAGGAGGGGCTGGGTATGGGAGGAAATGCTCACATTATCTGGACTGGATGAGGCGAATGCAAATTTCAATGCAGAAAAGAATTTCTAAAAGTCTACTGATTTTTGAAAAGTAAGTGTAACTAAAGCGAACATATGTCTTCATCAAGGGACCGACTTACTACAGCTAACAAGCCAGTATCCCTGCCGGAGATGAAGGGACTCATGGCCCAGCTGATGACAATGGCCAGTGGTTGATTCTGGGTACATGGTCCTGCAGCCAGAGCTTCATCAGCGCTGGAAGGACTGCCGCAGCAGGAACAAGGAAACCAGTGACGTGAAGTCTGAGTCTACATGGTCTACTGAAAGGCTGTTAAAATTAACGGACCTGAACAGGACCCACATAAGATACTTTGGGGGAAGACCTCAAGGAATCAGAGGAAAGGAAGGCTGAGGGAAGAAGCAAGGAGGATGCCCTGAGTTCAGAAACACTGAAATGAACATTTCATTTTAAAGCTATGAGTCTGACTCTAAATTACATCTGTGCATCACAGCAACTAAATTAAAAGAAAAACTTCAACAGTCCATCCCAACCATTATAATGAGAACATCAACCTGTGGGTTACTATGGTCACGAGCTGAGTAACAAAGAAAATAACCCAGAAGTACTCATAATCTCTTGCCAGCCGGCCCCTAAACTCAGTGACGTACGACATACAGGCTGATCTTTGCCAACCATCACAGCTACAAATAATGAAGGGAATCAACCAAAAAGTACATAAATGTGAGACATTACATGATTGGCTCCAAACGTAGTCATGATTCACTTTAGTCTTGAAATTATGTTCCTTAAAAACACTTTCTTGAAAAAAATGATCCAAAATCCTAAATTTAAAATATGCCCATTAATTGTAGCCATTTAAAAGAAACCCATATGTGAGGATTAATGATCTGCTAAGTGGCTGTTAATAATCTGTCATTCCTACTATGTGGTCCCAAGGAACCTCCAAACATGAACACTGTCCTGTCACTGTGAGGGCGGGCCAGGCCTGGGGCAGCACCCACAGCCACGCAGGGGTTCAGCTCTCTGGAGGACGTCTGAACGCCAGCCGCTCTGCTCTTCCAGACATCTGGTGTTTATGGATGTAGTTACAAATGGCTGGTATTTTTATTATAAAAGGGAATACAAGGAACTGAAACAAGGTAGTGATTGCAAATCTGCTAACAGTATTATATGTCTAAGCATATGGTTATTATTTGGATCCTGAAAATGGACACAAGACTTACCATCACCTGGCTGGGATGAGAGTCTGTCTTCACTCTTGGTTTTTGATATTTCCTCCTTGCTCTCAGCTAACGGTTCAGGTTCTGAACATGCAAGCCCTTGTTTTTCACAGTCAGAACTAGTCTGAGTTTTTCTGGAGGTGTCTTTCTGAGAATCATCTTTCTCGTGTTTGCTTTGATTCTGGGTGTGGTTGAGGCCACCTATTTGTAGAACAAAGTTGTACAACAGATAAACAAATGAATTTGTTTATTCAAATCAAACAAATAATTTACACTTATATTTAGATAAAGTCATTATTTACTCTAAGCCCAGTTTAAAAAGTAGAGTTTAAAAAAAAAGTCACAGCTAGGACTTATAAAAAGAAACAAAGTCAGAGATGTTTGTTCATTCTTCCGGGACATTCATCGGGGTCAGTGCACACCGAGTACTACTCTCGGTGCTGGAGAGGCAGAAGGAACAGGACAGAAAGGTCCCTGCTTCCTGGAGAGTCCATTCCAAATGGCAGGGATAGACAACAACAGGTAAACAAGCAAACAGGGTCTCTTCAGAGAAAGCGAATGAGTGAGTAAGGGGACGGGGCAGAAGGAGAAAAGCCAGCAGGCCCGTGGGAGCTGAGGGCTGTTCTGGAGTCTACAGAGCCCAGCCCTGGGTGCCTGTGCTCCTGGATGAGGATCTAAGTGTAACTGGAAGCCATTCAAGGGTTTTAAGCAAAGGAATGTAATGATCTAAGTTTTCAAAGGACCACTCTGGCTGCTATGTAGAGAAGGCCTGGCCTCGGGCTTCTGAGGTCCTGGGAGGCAGATGATGATGGCTTCCAGTGAGATGGCAGCAGTAAAGATGAAGTGGCTGGAATCAAGATATACTGTGGAGGTTACACTAGCAGAACTTCATGAATCGAGTGTGGGAGGAGAGGTGGGGAATCAAACATGCTGCCTCTGGGTTTTCAGCATGATGTAGGGAAGATGACAGAGGAGAAGATTTGGGTGTTGGATATGGTGGAATTCCACTTTGGACATACCAAGGTTGAGGTGCCCATTAGACACCCTGGTGGAGACGTTACATAGGCCACTGGATACATCCAATCTGGAATTCAAGTGAGAGATATAAACTTGGATGTATGTACCTTAAGATGCTATGTGTAAGCTATAGATGTTAAGAAAAAAGCACAAGAGAAATGTTACATAGTGACAAATATTAGTGTCGATATATATTATACCAAATTTTATCTAAAGTACAGAGACGGCATTAGCAACCTTTATAGGACTTTCCAGTCCTATACCTGATATTGCTTCTTTAAACTTTGAATTTCAATGTTTCCTCAAAGTGTTATAGGGCAGGCACTGATTTTGTTTATTTAGTTAGTTATTTTTAAATTTTTTTATTGAAGTACAATCAGTTACAATGTGTCAATTTCTGGTGTACAGCACAATGTCCCAGCCATGCATATATATATATATATATACATATATTCTTTTTCATTAAAGGTTATTATAAGATATTCAATACAGTTCGCTGTGCTATACAGAAGAAATATGCTTTTCTAAAGTCTATTTTTATATATAGTGGCTACAGGTACTGATTTTAAGATTTAGATGACTTAGAATTAATTCTGCTTTTCAATACTTCAAATCAAGGTTGGAAAGCATTATGCCAAATTGTAGTAATATTAATCTAACAAATTTTCTACATAGTAATATCACTGTTACTTAGAATATGTATTCCTCTTAAATCAGACTGTTTCATGGTCACAAAAGGTGTTTTGTTTTTCTTAGACTGCTTGACAGTTTGCTTCTTAAATCACGGTTCGAGAAACTTTCATTGCTGTTCTGGGTATCACAAAAAAAATCAGAACCATAAGACCCTATTAAACTAGGATTTTTGTTGCTACATCACTCAATTTATATACTTAATGTGAACTGACATTATTCTGTAGTCACAAGACACTTTATTTTTATTGCCTGTAGCAGTTGGAAATTGAACGAGATAACGCAAATTGTGGGAGGTATTATATGGAATAAGCTTGTGGTTCCAATTTAGTTCATAGACAACAGGTGTCCACATTACAAATATAACCACCCAGATGGCAGACTTGTCAGTTTTGGTAGGAACACCCAGAATTGAAGGAGGAAAGATTCAGCCACTCATTACACTTTCTTTCAGATCAAAACTAAGGCAGAGGAGAGCAAGGCGGCAGGAAGGACCTGGAGCCTCAGAGCTTCTGCCTTAGCTCAGCCTTTGTTAATGTCCGTGGTCTGAAGAATTCACACATGATGGACAAGGAGACGTGTACAATTTACTACAACTGATACAATTTTATTTATGATTTCTTCTAGTTCCCCAAATTGTCAACTTGCCATTTTTTAGTTCCAATAAAAATGGTCTCTCAAATTGGAAACAAAAGGAATACTAATGATTTTTTCTTAAGACAACTGCAGGTGTTAAGAATCACTTCAAAAATAAACATCAGAAAATGGCCTGTATCAACGGCACGCTATAAAAACACACTCTGAGGGACGTTTAGGATTTCTACTTTTAAAGAGCATGTTTCGGAAAAGAATAAACTCATAAAGCAGATATCAAATTGGTGTTTAAAAGAACTTTAGAGGAATTTTTATGATTTGTCATGCAAGAAACGTGGCACAATGGATATTTTACTGGGCAAAGAAGCTACACTGGATTCATATTGCAACTTAAATAGAAATAATCTATAATTTCTTTAAAAACAAGTATTATCTACAGAGGAAAGAAAACAGCAGGGCTATGACTATAAGGCATATTTGCTGCCATAGCAACAGAACTTCTATTCCTGCCCACTGAATTCACATCCTGCTGGCATTAATCAAAAATGTCCATTTGTGCCAAATTAATGCCAAGTCACAGACACTGGGGGGATATACATTCCTGACAGAACTGGGAGCTTTCCACATTCCACAAGGGGATAAATTCTGTCTTCACCATGTGAAGTTCTTCCTCCAGCTTAAAAGCTGAAGTCAGTACGGAGTCACACAAGCCTCTGATAACAGCAGTTGTCCCTAGAAGCACAGGTTACCTGAAGACACCACTGCCAGCGCCCCCCACGGTCGCCCTCAAGTACTCACCGCCACGGCCCCGAGGATTCGCACACATCTCACAGTACGGCAACACTGAGCTGTTGACGTAGGTGCAGAAACCACACTGCCAGCCCTCACCAGGAAGGGCCGGGGTGGCGGCCTGGGTCTTGGCCTCACAGGCCCCCTCCATGAGCAGATCTTTCATCTGCGGGGGCCAGGAAGGTCTCTCCTCCCACGGGCTGCTGCGGTCATCGGGGGTGACCGATCTCAGCCTTTTGGCTTCAGGTTCAAGATCGCTTCCATCACCAGTGACATCTCTTGCAGCTGTTTTTCCAGGGGCTGCTGGCACTACAGGAGTTTTCTCCTGGAACACCCCTGACTCATCACAGGAGGTCACCAACTGTCTCTCCTTCGGTTTTGGTAAAAAGAAGGATCGAATGTCACGCTGTTTTTCTTTTTCAAACTAGGAAAAACAAAGTTGTGAAATTTTTTAAGAGGCAATCAAATGTGTTCTTCATAAATGAAACAGCTTAGCAAACTCTTTTCATTAACCATATTCCTTTATTTTTTGAGTACCTTGTTGGAAATGAATTCAATCATGCGATGAGTCTTCACATTTACATATATTCAGAATATCATTAACACATCCCTAAATGTTCTAACTTTTTTTTTTAAGCACTTACAATGTGCCAAGCACTTTATATGTATCAGCTCATTTAATCCTCATGCCAGCTCTGTGAGGCAGGCACTGTTACGCTTCCCCTGTTTCAGATGAGGACACTAACGCTTTAGGGAGGTTAGGTAACTCGGCTAGAGAAGTTATGTAATAATATCCTTTACAAAGTGTCCTCTCTAGATGTACGTCAGGGAAAGGAGGCGATGGTGTGTTTAAATGTTTCAAGTCAATTGAGACCTAGAAAAATGACCTCCTGCCCAAACTATAAACACGACTTTCATAAACAGTATGTTTTTCATATTAAAATATCTTCCTGACTGGGGAGTATTTTTCAAAGAGCATTAAAGATATTCATTAAAACAGCTTCTTTAATAGACGTAGTTTAATAATTATCTCGTTTGCAAGAAATAGAGTTCTCTTTTCTGAGAACAGCCATTTCATTGTCTCATGTTTTCCATCTCTTTTTCAGTGTGTAAATCTCAGTCTCCTAATTAAAGAAAGTAGGGTACCCGTCTCCGTAACCGATGAGCCAGCAGTTAAGCCAAATTAAAGGAGCTAATTTTAGGGAAGTCCTGCTAGGGCCAGAATGGGGTACCACGGTGGACACACACAGTGGTCAACTGCATTTCCCAAGATGGCCACACTGATTCCTCTCCGATTTCACCTGCTTGTCTCACAATGTGACAGACATGCCGACATTTAGAGGTGGGGTCTTGTTCCTCCCTTTGAACCTGGGTGGACCTCTGAAACTGTCTCGACCAACAGAATGCAGTGAAAATGTCGCTGTGTGACTTCTCAGGGTGATGTTGTTGAGGCTGGTGTGGCTGCTGGCAGTCTGTCTCTCCTTCCTTTTATCTTTTAGGACACTAGCCTTTCAAACCTAGGCACCCTGTTGTGGGGAAGCCCAGGCCACATGGAGAAACTGTTGTGGAAAAATGTGTTACAGCTCAACGGTATAGCTCAGTGTTACAGTTCGGTGTTACAGCTCAGTTGTGGCAGCAACCTGGATCCTGGCGAGAGGCCAAGCAGCACTCGGAGAGTTGGAAAACTCAGGTTTATTACACCAGCGGGCCCAGAGGAGTTAATGCTCCAAGCTCTGGACCCCGCCTGTAGGTTTACACAGGTTTTTATAGGCTGCCAGTTCACACTTTGCAAAATCATATGCAAATAAAGTATAACAAAAGTTGACCAACTAGGAACAAGCTTTCTACAAATAGACCAATCAGGAGTGAGGGAAATAACCAATCAGGAGAGAGCTCAGAGAACCAATAGAATTTTAGGGTTAAGTAAGCCATTTCAGAGGCAAAAAGTGAGATAGAGCTTCCCGGTCAGGGAACCAGATGGTGCTGACAGGAGAGTAGTGGCCCTGCCTGGGCTTCCCGCCTCAAAACCACATGTGGATATTCAACATGACAGTCCCAGACAGGCCCCCAGGTGACAGCCGGCATCAATTGTCAGACAGATGAGTGAAGGAGCATTTCAGATGCTTCCAGTGACCAGCCTTGGGGTATCCAGCAAAGGCCTAGCTGTACATTAGTTGAATTCTGTACCCATGGAAGTCATGGGAAATAATACATGACTATTGCTGTTTTAAGGCACTAAGTTTTGGGGTAATTTGTTCTGCTGCGATAGGTTACAAAGACAGACGCTACAGATGATGACATCAAAATTATAAATGTTGCAAAGAGATAGTTTACATAATAATTCTTATCTGTATTTCTTAGTAGTGCTGCGTAAGAAAGATTTAGCAAGTTCATCGAGACAGAAATTCATCGAGATGGAAGGATTAGAGGTTACTGGTAATTGTGACAAAGGGACATAGGGAGTTATTGCTAAATGATTATAGTCTCCATTTGGGGTAAGAAAAACGTTTTGAAAATAGTGGTTGATGGTTGTGAATTTAATTAATGTCACTGAATTATACACTTGAATAGGGTTGCGATGGCAAGTTTTCTGATTATATGTATAACCACAAATTTTTTAATTTCCAAGAAAAAAAGAAAAGGCGGTAGGAAGGAGAGAAGGAATATTTACGCTGTTGCCACATTGGTAAAATTAAAACATATACTTTTGGAAAAAAGTCTCCTCCTTCCCAAATGTACAACTTTGACTTTGTATAACTGTTAAATTATCACTCTCATATACTATAAAAAATTATCTAATAAGTAGTGGATGTTACAGAATTTAAATTAAAACATAAGGAATGAAATCACTAACCATGAGACAAGATTTTTAAAACAATGTACAAGGAAAATTCTAAGAAAAGGGCAGAGGAAAGCAGAGAGATTAGCAGACTGATGCAGTTTGGTGTTAAAAAGGTACCAAGGAAACAAAGACAGTTACACATTTAAAGAGAATGTTCTATTCCATATAACAGGACTGCTAAAGAGAGTTTGTAGGATTTTCAAAATATTGGCAAATGCTCAGCAAACGTGAACAAATTCTGCCAGCTATGTCTAGTGAAACTATAATGATTTTACAAGAGAGGTGAACTTTGAGTCCTTCCTGCACATTTGGGAATGACCCAATCTTGCCCTAATTCCTAGTAGTTTAGTTGAGCATACAATTCTCCAAGATCTTCAAAGATACTGCTCTGTTTCTTCTGATACCTGATGACACTGATGATGTTCCTTTGCAGGCTGCAAACTCTTTCTTGTTTCAGAGGCTTCCGGGGCCTTCTTGTTACCCCTGGTGTTCTCAGGTTCCACACTGATCTGTTTCTGTGTATCTAGACCTATATGCTTTCTGCTGGCACCCAGGATAGCTTATTAATTTTGAATAGTATTGATTATCTTTAGTTCTTGGAAATTTCTATTCCCTCTTTGATAGTTTATTCTTCATTTTCTCTTTTCTCTTTTTCTGGAATTCCGGTTAGCAGAATGTTGGACCTAGACACTTATGTCTTATCTTTTATTCTGACATTTTCCTTCTTTTTGTTTTTTCACCCTCTAAACTCTCGGAAAGCTCTCTGAAAATACGGCACCCATGAAACAAGAAAAAGGAAAAGCAAAAATATTTTCTTTTGCTCCTCTGAGAATATTCACGGAAGGTTTTTTGTTAGTTTTCTTCAGCTCACTGCATCATCTCTGCTTCTTCTGTATCCCTTTCTTGGCTTACATGCTTGTTTTGCCCTCTGTTTTGCCCAGGAGAGGATTTCCCCCACACCTGGTGGTCTTTGCTGACCATTCATATTTGAGAAGAAGACACTAAAATGCTACTGGAAGTTGCAAGGCAGGGACTTCACTACGGGGCATGAGTGGCTGTCAGGGGATCCCTTTCAGGCTCCACAGTATTTTCTTGGTCCCAGTTTCTCCAGAAAGGAATCCATCAATATCCCTCCTGAAAGACAGGACTCTAACTACCAGTGACTGGAGAGCTACTCAGAAAGAGTGCTAAGGATTCCACCCTTATTTTAGGAGTGTTCCACTTAAAATGTTTGTTTTCGATTTACTGCCCTACTCCCCACTCCTCCAACTGGCTCTGTTCCTAGATATGTTTTTAAACAGGAGCAAATACAACAGCTAAATAAATGAGTAAGATAAAAAACATAAAATACAAAACATAAATAAAATAAAATATACAAAGCAGGCCATTGTCAACTACACATCAACATCTTTTGTCCCATTTCTACATTTTAAAGAATTTGTCTCCAGGTCTCCAAAACATTTCATACTCTCCATCTGCCCACCATGACAAAAATCAAACAAAACAAGATTGTCTATACTTCATTAAAAAAAAAAAAAGACTGTCTCAGATTTGTTTAGAAAAGAGCAACGTTCCCAACAATATGAAATGAAAACATAAGAAATCTTTCAGAAAAAGAATTCTCAGGGCCTTAACATACCAGCTTTTACAGTTGACATCTTTAATTAAACTATTTAATTAAGCTATTTTAAAAAGGACTTCTTTTTACAATGCAAGCAATGACTAATTTTGGAAATCAGCATTTGACAAACTCATCATGTGCCAGAGGCAGGCTGAGTGACTGACAGCATCAGACACTGACGTCCCCCTCCGCCGCGACAATGGGGGCTCACTTACAGTGCCACAGGGCAGCCAGTGTGGGTGCTACTCTGAAACCACGGCTGCTTGGATAATAATAAAGTGAGACTGGAGCACACAAAATCCAGAAAAGGAGTGGTGGGTGGAAATGGAGTCATTTTATGTAATTTTGGGAACTAAAGGATACACCTGGGGTATAAATTTAGAAAGAGGAGAAGACAAGATTAATCAAGAGCAATGACTTTAATGTTATGATGGTTAAACTGGACAATGATCAGTGTGGTTACAGGGAGTGGACCGTACAAGTTAGTGCCCTGGCTGCAGGACTGGCAGACGCATAAAGCCTAACAGGAATAATTAAGACTTCCTCTGAGGTAATCAACTAGAAACCGGGTCCATGTATATAACCAGTTACGTCTTCTGATGGTGGCCTCTGAGCAATCAGAAACTTGGTTGATGAGGTTTCTCTGACACTTAACAGCTATGACTGACAGAGAAACAAGTGAGAAAATCTCTTGGACACACCCTGACGATAATTACACTCACTGGATGGGAACAGAGAAGGGTTTACTGAATACAAGTTCGTAACTTGTGATCCACGGGCCTCTCACAAGACCTTGGATGGCCTCCAATGAGACTGAGAAACCGCTGAAATTGTCCATAAGATGCTGCCTGTACTGTTATGTGCATTTCTGGAGAGCAGTTCTTTACTCCCTCCACAGTCTCAAAGGGATTCAGGACCCAACAAAGGTTAAGAGCCAGTGGCTCAGAAGATGCATGTGTGGTTTGAGCAGCCCCATTTCTTTCCTTCCTTGAGGGGTCATCTGTGAATGTACACACGGTGGTGGACTAACTCTTTCTAAGGGGAAACAAATATATAAATTCCTCTTAGGTACGTAATGAGAATCTCTCTAGCTTCTCTCAATACTTTTTAAAAACTAAATAATACCAAAACAGAGTAACTTCTGTGCAAGCATGAAACATCACTTAGCTCATTTGTCTGTCATTGTAACTCGACTCTGAACAGCTTCTCGTAAGAGAGCAAATGACATGAGGGTCTCACACAGTCCAAAAAAGGGAAATCACTGAGGAGGTAAAAGAAAGCACGTGGACTGTAATGGCTAGAGAGTTCCAGGAGATATTACTGTGCTGGCAGGACTCTAAGCTGTAACATCACATAGGTCGGCTTAAAACAAAACACCGTCCTTGACATTCTGAGACAGCGACTTACAACCCTCAGCTCCTCACGGAGATTCCAGCAGGTGTTTGCGACATGTCTGGTTAATAAACACAGGAAGTGACCTTAATAAGATCTGTAGACACAGATACTAGACATAAATGCAAAATTTCTGTATCTTAGTAAGATGCTTCTAACCACTTTTCTATTGTCCTTTTCTATGAAATTAATTTTTTAATAAAGTGAATGTGGATTCATTGCTTAAAGAATCTGAGAAAAAAAGTGGTAAGAAAGAATTGTAGGCAAAACGCTCCCCAAATAAGCAAGTTTTCTAAAAATATTAGTTATCAATTACTTGACTCCTTATAGGAATAAACTTTATCAGTCTCACCAAAATAGACCAGAATCCTCAAATTGCAACAGCTGTACTGACAGCTAAACACTCAGCACCCATCCTGTTCTGGCAGGTCCTACACTTGAAAAATTACTGCCTTTATTAATATTAGCAGCATTTCTGAGTGGTAAAGATAACAGGAACACAGAAGGACAAAAAAAATATTTTCATGGTCTAGGAAAACTTTGTTAATAGCAAGATTAAGCTAAAAAGTCTTTTGTCTTTCATAACTACATTCTTGCATTTAGAAGAGACATTATAGTAACAAATGCCTGATAAATGCTGTAACTCATCATGACTGTTTGTCCTTGTAAAGAAACAACTCTTTTAAGTGACCCTTTTAATGTGTGATAAATAAGGAACTCAATAGTAGGTGTTTCTAAATAGGAGGAGCCATTCAAGGCTGGAGCAATTTTTATCACAAGGCGCTGGGGAAAATATAGTTAAGTCAACATGCCCGGATCACAAGAAATGTGGGAAACAGAAGAACACAATTGTCTCTTCAGTTGAGCTGACACTCAGTTATTGTGTTCCTGTCTTCTGTCCAATATCGTTTTTCAAAAGCAGAAGAAAAAAAAATAATGCTTTTGGTGAGAAGTCCTGGGAATAAAAGCTGCAAAATGCTTAAGGTGGCAAAATGCGTGTTTTTATTTGAAAGGCTCAGGGACCTAATATATTTGTTGTTTTGCGCTGTGGTATAAACTACTGCTCTTTAGAGACAAATCCCCCAGCCATGATGATAGGATTAAAAGTCAGTTATTAGAACTGAAGGCAAGGAAAGGGAAATCTAGCAAAACTCATAAAAAACAATAAAGCACTTCAAAGGCCAGTGCTACCCTGCACAGCCATACACACCACCACCAAAGGCACTGGTGTCAGTGTAACGACTTTGATCGGGGGCAGCTCTGGGAGGAATCATTTCTGCCTCATGTCTTTCCTCTCCTGATCCCCCAAGAGCCAACAAAACCAGTTTACAAATGGGTGACTGGGACATCTTGCGCGTCTCCTCAACAGCAGACCAGATGACTGAGGATTGGAACTCGACCTAAAAAGCCTTCACAAACATCTGTAAACAAACCAGGGGATACATAGTGACCAAAAGCAAGGGCTTCAATCATCAAACTGGAAAAATGAATTTAAATTCTCCTAAAAAAGAAATGACTGGTTGACTTCCTCAGTTGTTGCACCATGTTCATTCCCATGTACTATTTAAATAAAATTTTGGCAGTAATCCACTCTCAGGCACAACCAGTTTTTCTTTGTGGTCATAGAGAAAACAAAGTAAAACACCACGCGGGTTAAAAAAAAAGTGGTTAAAAAAGGAAATGTTATTACTTATTTTTAAAGATGACATCTAAAGCAGCGCACCACATGACTTTGGGAACAGCTATCTCTTCCAACAAGGACGATGAGAATTCAGTCTTATATAGTACACGGCACAGATCGCGAAAGTGTGATGCGGAGGGGCAGGCTCGCCAGCGCCCATGGGCCATAACCTCTCTCCTACGCTCTAGGCCTGACCTCTAAACGCCTCACGGACATCAGCCGAGTGGTTCAGAGGCTCCCCAAACTCAAGAGGCCCTGGGTGGGGTCTCCTGTCTGTCCGGAACCATCACAATCTCTTGGCTCTTCACTGCTGAACAAATTCACATGAAGTCCTCGGCTATAGATTCTCCAGTTTTAGACTAAACTGGATCACCTACTGTGGCTTCAGTCTGCCCTGCCCTGACCTACCTGCTTCCTCTGGTTCTGACATCTCCCTTAAATGCCTGCTTCAATCCCTTCTCCTCCTCCTGCACCTGCGGCTGTTAGACAGGGTCCTCCCAGGCCTCGTTATGTTGATTCGACCTCTGAAATGTCTGGAGTTTTCCCTTCTCTACTACCACCACCACTGTTAGGGGTTCAGGGTGGAGTTTAGCATCCCAAACCCCATCTGGGAATCCCTGACAAAGGAGCCTTCTATACGGTGATAGCCTTACAAGTAAAAAGGGATTGGCCTTATTAATCAATCTCAGTAAGTGCCTGAGAACACTCAAATCATATTTGACAAAAGGTGTCTGAAAGAAACCAGCCCAAACCCAAAGCCATAATGGGACTTCCTACTTCTGACTCCAAATCTGGCAGGAGAGGCGTGCCTCTGGGAAGCACAGCAACTCACTAGCCCCTAACGGTGGCCCAATCAAGTTCTCAGGCTGAAAAATACAGATGAACAACTCCTCCTCCAGGGGTGGGGGACAAAGTCCTGAGAAGGAGTGGAGACGGAAAATCCCTTTACCAGAGGCTCAAACTGGACAGGATGGAGGGCAGAAATCATCCGTTCCACAGATACCACATTCGCCAGGAACCTCCGTCTCTTCTCCCTCCCATTCATTTCCCACTCGGCCACTAGGAGTATCTTTAGAAAACAGGAATCTCATCACGTTATTCATCTGCTTAAAAGCCTTTGATGACACTACATTACTTCTAGGATAAGGTCCAACTTCCTGGCCTGGCACGTGTGGGCTCCTCTGCATCTGACCAGTGCCAGAGGTTCAGGCTTCCTCTCCTTTGACTCACTTCTTGTGTGCACTGCACTCACACGTTCGCACGAATTCCCATTCCCAGACATCTGCTCGTGTCATCAGGCTCTCAGGCACGCTCCCGGTGTTCCCTCTGCCCGAACCATGACACATTCCCTTTGAAATCATCCTTCAATATCCAGCTCAGATGTCTCCTGAGGGAACCTTTCCCACATGCCCCAGGTAGTTATCTCTTCTATCCCATGTTCCCAGAGCCTGGTGATATACCTCTATGTTCACATTTATCATACTGTATTAAAATGATTCACTTATAATCATCTCTCCCAATTAAAGAGTAAGCTTTGAGAAAACGTTAGCTGTTTTCCTTGTCTTTGCACCCAGTATACAGTCTTTTTTAAATAACAGATTTACCAGAAAGTGAAAGAAAAATACTATATACCACTCTTATGTGGAATCTAAAAAAAGAAAAAAAGAGGATCCTAATGAACTCATCTACAAGACAGAAACAGACTTGCAGACATAGTAAACAATCTTGTGGTTACTGGGGGAAAGGGGCTGGAAGGGATAAATTTGGGACTTCGAAATTTACAAATGTTAGCCACTATATATAAAAATAGATTTTAAAATTTCTTCTGTATAGCACAGGTAACTATATTCAATATCTTGTAATAACCTTTAATGAAAAAGAGTAAGAAAATAAATATATGTATGTATATGCATGACTGGGATATTGTGCTGTACACCAGAAATTGACACATTGTAACTGACTGTACTTCAATTAAAAAAAATAACAGCTTTACTGAGATATAACCTATTCACTTACTATAAAATTCACTCTTTTAAAGTGTCCAATTCTCTGATTTTTAGTATAATTATGCAACCATCACTACTGTTTCATTGTAAAACACTTTCATCACCCTCAAAAAGAAACCCCTTATCAAGTAAGCAGTCACTTGCCATCTCTCCCATCCCCCAAGTCCCTGGCAATGACTAACCATCCTTGGCAATGACTAATCTACTTTATATCTCTACAGACTTGCCTATTCTGGCCAGACAATATGTCACCTTTTTCCACTTAGGATGTCTTCAGGGTTCATCTATGTTGTAGCATGTGTCAGAACTTCACCCTTTTTATGCCTGAATAATATTCCATTTATGGATATACCATGTTTTGTTTATCCATTCACCAACTGACGGACATTTGGACTGTTCTAACTTTCTGGCTATTATCAGTCATGTTGCCATGACATTTATGTACAAGTCTTGATGTGGACATACGTTTTCAACTCCCTTAGAAGTAGAACTGCTGGGTCATACGGTAAGTCTGTGTTTTTGTTTTTGTTTTGGAGCAGGAGGTAATTAGGTTTATTTATTTATGTTTAGAGGAGGTACTGAGTATTAAACCCAGGACCTCATGCATGCTAAGCATGTGCTCTACCACTGAGCTATGCCCTCCTCCCCCTGGTAAGTCTGTGTTTAACATTTTAAGGAACTGCCAGACTGTTTTTCAAAATGGCTGCACCATTTTCCATTCCTACAAGTGATGTATGAGTGTTCCAATTTCTCTATATCTGTGCCAATACATGTTGTCTGTCTTTTAAATTTTAATCATTCTAGTGGATGTAAAGTGTATCTCATTGCGGTTTTGATTTGCATTTCATATAATCTTAATAAATGTTTATATAACAATCTTTGAATGCCCTGTATGTAGTATACACCCTATAAACACTGGCTAACCAAAGTGAAGTGTTTCAGGGTTCTTTTCATTCCATAGAAAACTGAGGACTTTTCATTCTATAAAAAAATAGAGTGTGCTAACTCTAATGTAACTAGTATAGTTTGGCAGGGTTATAAAGGTAGATTTTGGATCAGAAAGGCCTGAGTTCAAATCCCAGGTCTGCTGCTTACTGGCTGTCTGAACTTGGGCACATTGCTTAAGCTTAAGTGTCCTATTGACACTCACTTTCTGAGTGTCAGTGGGACATGGTAACAGTATCTGCCTCATGGTGTGGCTGTGAAGGTTTAATAAGGTCATGAGTGTTAAGGGCTTGGCACAGTGGCTACATGGAATACTCAATACATGTTAATTATTTTTACTGAGTAAATTGAAGTCATAAAGGTAAACAAGACAAGTGTCTAATAGTGCTGTGTGATGTAAGCTATAACAGACACGTCTGTATGTCTCTATCCATAAAATGAGGCCACCCCTTGTCCTTATTAGGCTGTTATGCAAACTAATTACATAATGTTTACAGAATGGTTAAAATTCTAAAACATATATTAAATAACTATTCTAATTTAAGATGTTTTATCTTCGAGAAACCAGTGCTTTAGCACACTGAGAAACAAGAGACTTTGGATAAGAATGATTTATACTTCATGAATACACAAGTCCCGTAGTCTACTTTCTTTTTGCTGCTACCATTTTATCAAGTAGACAATATGTGGGAAACAAAGTTATTTTTTATATGTATGAGGCAATTTCTTATTTGTACTTCTTAGCCCACAACAAAACAAACATTTCATGTAAAGTTAGCATTAAATTAAAAATGTAAAGTTTGTTTTTGCATTTTGAGGACATCATTTTAAAATTTCATAGTTGTGCTAAAACATTCTCCTTCCCAACTACACACAATTTCTTTCTAGCAGACCAATAATCATTCCATACATTTTTAATGCAAATCTGGGTGTTTCAAATGTAAGTTTGCTTTGGGTGAAGGATGTCATTAGGTGGTCTTGAGGACAGCAGACCAGGGACTTGAGGATGGTTATGAGAGAGAAAAGGTAGCGGTATGAGTGGTAAGCCAGGTAAGGATGACTAGAAAGACAGGGAGAGGCTAACAGGAGAAAGGAAAACTGAGAGAGATTGAACGAAAAGCCCACAAAATGAAAACAGCTGGTGAGGGAGAGCAGCGACCACAATACAAAACTATCTGGAGCTCTGTTCCCAAATGGAAGAAGACTCCTGTCTGACGTAAGACAACGGAAGCAGCTCTGGCTTAGTCAGATCTGGAGAAGGGAAACCAAGTAGAAAGGAGACTTATCCTGGGGGGAGCTGGACTTGTTACCCATATTAAGTTAGAGTCCTTTCTTCTGCCAATGTATGAATCTCTTATGCACCAAGTTTCTCATTATAGTATATACATAGAATGAACGAAAGCAAGCTCTGAAGTCACCTAGGGATTCAACTCTCTGGATAAATGCTGCTGCTGATTATCCATTAAGGGTCATAAGGAGGATGAGCGAAGGCCCTGAAGAGGTTAAGGGAAAGGCCCAATTTCCCACAGCCAGAGTTAGGGAAGGGTTAGCCGTAGGATGATGGCAGGAAAAATGAAGGGGAGGCTTCCTATCTGGATATGCCACTCAGTCTATTTTATTCAGAAACAGCCTTTAATTACTTGGAAGTGACAATATGGACTAATACAGCTCGACTTTTCTGTCCTTCCATCTGGGGATAACCTACTTTATCACTGCATAGAAGCCAATGTAGGAAAATCAAAACACTGCAAAACCAAAAGAGTACTTAGAAGTCATGCACATTCAGACGCAGCAGAAAGGAAGAAGCTTGAGAAACTGGATGGCATCTGATACAGTGACCCTGGTGATGGACTCCCAGGCAGGACTGCTTACTGAAGGGGCAGCCAATGGGGCTTTCCTCATGGCAGTGGAATTATTTCTTTTCATTTTAGCTGGACTTCAATTTGATTTTCACTTGCACTAATAAGTAATTTCTTTTACAAATGTTAACTATCTAGGATGGGTGAAGAACTGTGACTCACACATTGGTGTGGATTAATTCCAAGCAAGGTGTTATTTAAATACTTAACAACAGCTATAGCAGGGGCATTAACCAGAGTCCTAGAGGCCGTGCGCTGCAGGACCATGAGGAGGTCCAGAAGGTGTGGTGAGGGAGTACAGCGAAGGGACTGAAGAAGTGGCTATTCACCAACCATTATGTTAAAATATTTAATATTTGAAAATCAGTACACTTATACCTGTATATACTGGTAGAGTACTAGCCCTGGTTCCATATGGCTTTTTTTCTTGCTGGGGGCAGGGGGGGAGTGGGGAGGAATTAGGTTTCTTTCTTTCTTTATTTAATTTGTTTTTTAAATGGAGGTAATGGGGATTGAATCCAGGACCTCGTGCATGTTAGGCATGCACTCTACCACTGAGCTATATACCCTGCCCCACATGTGTTTTTTCAATCCCAATGGTTAGCTCAGTTATGTGACAGAAAGAGAATTCTGAGTAAGAGAGGAGGGAGACAAAGATAATGCCATTCGGAAGGGCAATGAACACCAGGGGAGAAAGAAGGCAGGAAATAGCAAAACTAATATAACAATTCTGTCCGGGAAAATATCCTCTCATTCTCCTCCACTCCTTCCTAACCTGAGGTCTCCCTGTCCCCAGGACCCAGAATCATACTAATATTAGCTCTAGGTCAATTCACGGAAAACCAATTTGTCAAAAGCCCATATGCTAAAAGTCAATTCACCTGAAACCCAAGTCACTGAAGACCAGTTTGCCAAATTTACCACCCTTATTGGTTTTCTTAGAAAAAAAAATTATTTATAGAGTTCACAGCGTCTTGAATGTGATGGGCTGACAGGGTTAAGAAGACTATGGGGAACTGGCGATCCGGGTGCTGGGGGCTCCTGCCTCTTCCTGCCTCAGTTCATCCTCCCTCTGCTCCTTGGTCTCCCTTCCTCTAGAGCTGATGGCCTGGGCTGAGTCATCGCTGACTAAGAACACAGTCTGTTCTTCCGGCTTTGGAAGGTCCCTCTTCTCTGCCCCAGCTTTAGCCTCCAGCTGCAGCAGCGGGGCGCTGGGACAGGGAGAAAAGGAACATTCCTTAAAATGCTGACACTACAGAAATATTCATAAGCCATTAAAAACCATCCAATGAGAACTGTCATCACCTCAGTTAAACAAGTTTTTGATGACAATGGGCAAAGTTGGTTAATTTGGTAAAGTTTAAGAGACAAAATTGGAAGTATCCTAAAAATGCTCAACACAAGGTTTGTTTTTTTTTTAAACTGGCTTTAAAGAGGATCCAAAAGAAGCTGGTATAAATAGAAAAATTCCCATAGGAAATGCTGACATTTTGGCAACATTCAGAAGAGAAATATGTTAGTTGAATATCCTCAGGACCTCTCTACAAACTGAACATTTCTTAAAACACATGAAGCTGGAGGGCATACAAAGTGATGAGTGGCAGGCTCACCTAATGTCATTTAAAACATGCTTCACAGCCTGGTCAAAAAACAAAACCCACAAATACAAACAAAGCAAAATAAACAAATGGTCTCCACAGAATGATTCCAACTGATACAAAACTATGTGTGTATAAAGACAAACAGTGAGAAATCTGTGTGAGGTAACACTAGACCATGAATGATAAACACCTAACTCAGGTGGTAAGGGTGACTAGGATTCTTTTTGTAAACTTTGTACACAGATATACATTTTTCTTCAGATACACTTAAAAACAATAAACATGAATATATGTGGGAAGATGTGTTTCAACTTCTTAATACTTAGAAAGGAACTCAAACATAGTTTAATAGGGAATTTTAGAGAAAGAACAGCTACAAAGTATAGTTTTAGTTATATATTTTTTAAATTCCTAGGATATCAGTTAATTTTCATGGGCCAAAATATGATATAATAAACACTACTAAAAGGAAAGTCGTCTTTAAAATAAAAAAGTCTTGGAAAAAATACTATTTTTTTTTTAAGCAAGTGTGACAGAATGGCATTCTATTGTCCCAGGGAAAAAAATGTACTAGCCCTCCAAATAGGATATATAAAAAATTTAGTTAGATTCCACATTAAAAAACATTGTTTTTTATGAAGCTAAGCTTTACATTAATATTTAAATTTTGCATTATGAGAAAACATGTACAAACTTGAATTTCATTCCTATAATATCTGATCAAGTCTTTCAAAAATTAAAATTAAACTCCCAATAACACTCACACCATACTGCCCCAAAAGGACTAGGAAAAAGAAAACAGTTTGAATGACTGAAGGCTCCTCTAATATATTATTTCTTATTCAGTTTATATATGGCCTCCAAATAGCATCTGTTATTGTATAGATAATATACCAAATATCCACATAACCACCATTCAAAATTTACAAATACTATATTGTAGTACTTACTTCTGACCCTTTTTTAAAATGAAAGAATTAAATTATTTCTGAAGATGGTATCACATTTCTACCCTTCCCCAGACCCATTATCTGCCTCTTCCAGAGGCAGTAAGTATTATAATTCTAATACATATTCTTCCAAACTAGGTTTATATATATTATTACTATACATATATTCATAAATACATAATATTTGTGTGGATGTCGTGCATTTAAAAAATAAGATTATGTTTTCAAAATCCGATCATGTTAATTCATATAAACCTAGTTCATTCATGCTACCTTCTAAGTAGTATCTTATGACAATTTGTGTAGTCATTCTTCCACTGATGGGCATTTTGGCCATTTCCAATTTTCTGCACTTCAAAAAATGCTTCAATACACATCCTTGTACCTGTATCCCTATATACATGCATGAGACTATATTCCTAGCAATGGAACTGTTTGGTTGGAGGTCATTTCCAACTTTACCAGATACTGCCTAACTGCTTTCCCAAGGAGTTAAAACAATTTATATCCCCAGCAAGCAACATATGAGAGTTTAGTATATGAAATGTTCCTAATATTTTGGGTTTGTCAAATGTTTTCGTTGTTGCCAATCCAGTAGGTGTGAAGTGTGGTATTAGTGTAGTTATTTTAAAAGTATTTTACATGTATGGAAGGTTAGAGCAAATGAGTAAATATGCTGATGATGTTAGGAACCAGAGGTCTTTCTAGTGGATAAAGGAAATATAAATACTTAAGTTTGTATCGCTATATGGAGAAGATGAAAAAGAACTTGGTGGTCTGGATCTGAACTGAAGGTATTAGAATGAACGAACGTATGACTTAAAAATGCATACATATATAGAGACAGACATAGACATACATATGGATTGACTCATATGCAAAAGTGTATGTAGTGTGTATATAGCTCTACACATTGAAAACAAGCCAGAAGCAAATAAAAAATTCGGATTTCTAAACATCATTCCCCAGAAAAGGAGATCAAGGTTCCTTAAAGAAATGTTCACTTCCAGGTCAGGGACAAAGAAAAAAACAAGGAGCATCTGGAACACACTGTTTGTCAGAAAGCAAGGAAGAACTCAAGAGAATTATAGGGACTTGTATAGAAAAGAGAGAGAGCATGCCAGCTTAAAGGAGCTTCCACTAGGCAGATTTAAAAAGAAAAAACAAAAAAGGTAAAAGATTATAACACACTAAATAATAATAATAGAATCCCCAAATTCACAGTCATTTTTTTAAAATGAATTTTTCTTTACAGAACAATGCCAGCTAATAAATGTAAATGCAACGATGGAATTAGCAAAACCACTGTTTCAAAGCTGATTCAAGCAAAGACCAATAAACGCTAAAACCACTGGTGAAAAGTTTTGGGAACAGGACAGTCACATGATCTCAAAGTATCACACCACGGATTACTTACTAATTGTAAAGAGAAAAGGGTACCTTTACAATCTGGCTCATTTTGGTGAGGCGAGTTTCTTTTCATGCGTTTTGGCTACTCAGGTCTCCTCTGATGCTCACATTGCGTGTCTATTTTTCTGTTGGCTTGTTTGTTTTACTAACTGAATTCTATAAGTTCTTTATATATTTGGCCACTGTAATGCAAATATCTTTACAGAGTATGTGACTTGTTTATGTTACATTTTGTGGCAGATTTAATACATCTTTCCCCACCCTCAGGGTCACAGAGATAGCCTCCCACATTTTCTTCTGAAGGCTGGATTCTGTTTAGCTTGTTTTGCTAAGGAGCAGTGCACACTGACCTCTAACTGGTAGAAGATAAAGCCACTGTTGCAGTCTCCTATCGATGACATTTTTTGGTTCTTAGAGGTTTCCCACCTTTATACAGAGGCTCCTTTCAATAACACGAACAACTAAAAATTGCAATGTAAGATAATACATGATAAAGTCATAGTTTCAGGATATTAGACAGAAAAGAATACATCATATAATCTTACGTGAGTGAATAACATTTCATCCCTGAGCTCTTCAGAACTTTCATTTGGAGTCCAAGCTTCAGCAAACTGCAGGAAATCCCATTTTTCCTTATCACCCTCCTCAGCATGAAGTTTTTCCTTCCTACCATTCAGCGTGCTCCCTGTAACCTGAGTCTGTAAGATGGAAAAGTATATTAATTTTACCACAGTTCATTTCACAGCTGATATTGACTAAGTAGTAACTTGATTTTGCTTTTAAATCACAAGCAATCTATGTTTCAATGTATCATGGGTTTAAAAAAACAAACAAACAAATAAAAACATATCATGGGCTTTAGTGATACAATTCTTCAAAATGACAAGCAAATTACCACGACAGTGATTGCTATGCCCAATGAGGAAAAGGTCTAACTAGAGAAGCTAGACTATTTGCTTTTCTCCTAAAAACTTTTATTCCAATATTTATAAACTTTGAAATTGAACCTACATATCGATTGGCCATTTTGAGTATCTATACTCAGTGCTTGAAAAGCATCCTCTAGGCCTTAGTCAAGTTCTTTCTATAGACATCCCTCACGGCGGGGGAGAAGAGACAGCTGAGTGGACAGAGCAATCAACATCCCTCCTACCTTTTCTAGAATCTGGGTACAGGCTGTTCTCTGTCCAAAATCAGCCAGGAACTCAAGAATCCTTCTGAGAAAGTGTTTATTCTTAGCTTACAAAAAGGACGTGGGGTTTGGAAGCATTACGGTTCCTTAATAGCTTATCCTCTCCCAGCCTCTAAAATGATGGAAGAAGGGCTTGGAAGACAATAGGACTGCATGTAGACTCATGTCTCTCTCTTATGACAGAGGACAGCATGTAGGGTACCACCAACTGAAGGCTTTGCTGGAGTTGGTCCCTATTAACATCAACGTCTTAC
Source organism: Camelus dromedarius (assembly GCF_036321535.1). Lineage (NCBI taxonomy): Eukaryota > Metazoa > Chordata > Mammalia > Artiodactyla > Camelidae > Camelus > Camelus dromedarius. Next base: position 18,115,524 of record NC_087439.1, read on the forward strand.
TGCACTTAGATGTCCTTTGCCTGAAAACACAAAAACTCAGTCTCTTAACTCACGCAGGCTATGGGTAATAATGCGTCAGCTGCTAACCTGGTTTAAGTTCAAGCTTTACCTTGCGATTCAACATTCCCCACATAAGCGTGTCCAGAGTCCCACTTGCAATGAGGTAGTGAATATTCACAGAGCTGCACTGTCCAATCCGGTGAGCACGGTCTTCTGCTTGTTTCAAATGTCCAGGGTCCCAGTACAACTCAGCAAATACGACATGAGTTGCAGCAGTAAATGTCAAACCCTAGGCAAAATAAAGTGAAGAGACCGAGATGCACATAAACTGAGAATTTAACATAGAGCAATATATAATAGTCTTTCTGAATACGCTGAACGGACAAGAGAACACTGAAGGATTAAAAACAAATCAGTCTTTCACTTTAAGCCAAATTAAGATAATTTAATTCATGGAAGGCAAATAAAGATTGCTTATTGCAAGTTAGCCAGGTGAACTACAAAAAACACATTTAAAAGGTATTTCAGTATTTCAAAAGTCAGTTTGATGGATATATATACAAACAAATTCACTTTATCCTCTGATGAAGACTGGATTCACATCACCATTGGAAGATTTAATAAAATACATTATAAATGAGAATATAATTTCTAACACATGGTATCCATAGCAACTAGGCAGAGAGCAGTGACATCCTCTATTTATTTAATTCATACTGCTGTTCTATAAAGGAAGAAAATTATGTCTCTAGTCATACTGTTTTCTTTCTTTGGAATTTCTCATGTTTCATCCCAAAGACTCTGAAGTTTACTGGCTTGTATCTCAAAGTATATAACACAACTGCATTTTTGTGCAATTGCATTTTACACCAGTTTGAAATCATGTGATGTGAAAAGTATTAAGTAATTCTTGTTTTATAATTAATATATAAAAATAATGGAAATTATTTCCCCTCAAAGTAAAAATGTGTCCAAAAAATGCATAGAATTAATTTAAAATTTTTTTAATTGAAGTCTAGTTGATCTGCAATGTTGTGTTAGTTTCTGGTGTATAGCATAGTGAGTCAGATGTGACTAACACATACACATATTTTTCATCATTCTTTTTTGTTGTAGGTTATTAGAAGATTCTGAATATAGTTCCCTATGCTATATGTTAGGACCTGGTTGTTTATCAATTTTATATACAGTAGTTTGTATCTGCTAATCCCAAGCAGATGGTAATGATAAATTTGTTTCCTTCATCTCTGAGTCTTCTTCTGTTTTGTAAATAAGTTCATCTGTATGGTTTTTTTTTAGATTCTACATATAAGTGATATTATATATTTATCTTTCTCTGTCTGATTTACTTCACTTAGTATAATAATCTCTAGGTCCATCCATGTAGCTGCAAATGGCATTATTCTATTCTTTTTTTTAAAGCTGAGTAATATTCCACTATTGTGTGTTTGTTTGTGTGTGTTTATTCTGTGTATAAATATATATTCTTTATCCACTTATCTGTCGATGGACATTTAGGTTGCTTCCATGTCTTAGCTATTATAAACAGTGCTGCTATGAACATTAGGGTGCATGTATCTTTTTGAATTGGAGTTTCCTATGGATATATGCCCAGGAGTGGGACTGCTGGATCATACAGTATGTCTATTTTCAGTTTTTTCAGGAATCTCCATACCTGGCTGTTTTCCATAATGGCTGCACCAAATTACATTCCCATCAACAGTGTAGGAGGGTTCCCTTTTCTCCACACCCTCTCCAGCATTTATTGTTTTTGGACTTTTCAATGATGGCCATTCTGATCAGTGTGACATGAGACCTTAAGTGTTTCTTAATTTACATTTTCATTTACTTAGAGACAAACCTAATTCTAAGGGACAAACCAGAAAGTTCAGAAAGATAAAAGAGTTCTTGTTTCCCTCAAGCTACCTTGCCTCACAGACTCTGGTGAAAACCACCAAGTAAGATAAGTGCTGTAAGAAAGGGATGAGAAAATTCTCTGCAAATTCAAAGGAAGGAAAAAGGTCATGGAAAAGTATTCCAATCAAATTACCTATACTCTTCTAGGAGATTCTTTCCTTGAAAATGTAGGAAGATTTGGGCCAGAGAGATTGAGGTCTCCCTTCCATTACACTTTCTAGCACTCTCTAAAGAAGAATGCATGTTTATCACACCAGATATCCAGATATAAAGTTAGAGTTACGGTGAATACACTTTATATTTTCTCAACAACATTTCACTATCATATTTAGACCTCAAATTTCTTACCTGACCAGCAGCCTGAATGCTTAGGATAGCCACACGAGTCTCAGGATCCTTTTGAAACTGATTAACCAGATGTACTCTTTCTGAAGATGGAACACTTCCGTCTATCCTAACGTAACGCGTCTAGCATCAACAACAAGGGAAATGGTAAAAATTAAGACAAGCTCCTATGCACCTACCTCATTTTATATATTTTACAGCTTACTTTTTTATGTATCACACAATAAAACAGAAATGGGTAAAGATGACAGGTTGGTAAATGGTACACAAGAAGAATCTTAACCAAATTTCTTAACAGTTTCTCAGACCAACTGCACATTTTTAAATCTTCTAAGCTACTTGAGGGTGGGATATTTGTCTAATTCATCTTCATACCATCAGTGCCAATCGCAATGCCACGTAAATAATAGGCGCTCTGTAATCATTACTGAATTATGCTCATGTTGTCTTCAGTAACATTCTATACAAACTGATGTGCAAACTTTAAATGACGGATCAGACTAATTTTAAAGTTACAGGATCACTAATCCCAACGTGAAAATAAAGTCAGACATGTGAGAAAGGAAGAAGAGGATTTGGCCCATGTATTCATGAAGAGTAGTGCATTTATTTCTGAAATGTTGCAACATTAATTGGGAAAACATCTTTTTTAATGTACCATGTGAGTTCTATTTTCTCAGATTATTAAACTTAAAAGAAATATGTAACATGGTCATCTCCACTGAGGTAGACAACCAAGACACCAAGACACTTTTTTAAAAAGTGAGGAAACATTAAGTGCTAAACTGAGCAGTGCTGTCTATGAAGAATGATTCGAGTTAAAAAAAAGGAGCAATCATAGTGTGTTAGAAGAGTTAGAAAGAACTTATTACTCAACTTCGTAAAAACAAGATAAGCTCTGAATTTCAAAGTGTCTCATTTTTATATGCACTTTTATGGAACACGTGGCCTTACATAGTTAAGAGATACAAGTGTTCGGTTTTATAAGGGGATAGTCAAGTTAATCATTAAATACAATGTCCCTTATCAACGTTCTATGTTTCACAAAACAGAAACTGACCAGAGATCCATTCAGTATCCATTGAGGGAGATTATAAAATCTTCTGAGGGTCTTTGAAAACACACTGTCAGGCTAGGGAGACTCTGGGAGAAATTAACCTCGAACACCATGACTAGCTACATTTTTACCTTTTAATGGCACTAAATGGGATTCTGAACATACCAGTAAAGCAGGACTGGTAAGAAGAGACAGACTTGGAATAGATTCCAGTAGTTTTAAGGTATAATGTATTCAGAATTTAAAAATCTGTTATTGTTCAATCATTTAAAAACTATTTCTAAGACTAATTTACTCTTCCTTTGAAGGTGTTTTATAGATACTATGTGAGAATGAGAAAGCACCTCTCAATATACAGCACTTTATATTATTATTAATCTTTCTATGAAGGAAACATTAGAATTACTTCTTTGGTCATGTTAATGAACATATTAGCCAATGCTTGAAAAAAGTATACAGAGTTTTAAAAAAATGGGGCTTCATTCCTCCTTTTAAAAAAATCTTCCTGCACAGGCAAGTGGTTCTGCTGCTACACATATATTAAGCTCACACAGTTTGTCAAGAAATTTCTCTGCCCGGTTCAGAGCATTTCTAGATGCCCTTAGCATATACAGAGGGATGACAGGTTTAAACTTTGGAGGAAAATGTGGTAGGATGCTGTCACCAACGGAACTGCTGGAGAACAAGGTGGACTGGAGAGAATGCAGTGAGGCCAGCGGGTTTGGTATGACTCACCTGGGCATATGTTTCAAACTCATCTATACGAATTATCAATAGCCATCTGCTATAGAGCAAGCTGCCTGCAAGTTTAAAAGGTACAACTGCAGCTGGGCACTAGGATTGGCTGAATTAATTCTTCCTTTCCCATCAAAACCATCCACATTCTAAACCCACCATGTGGGTAAACAAAAATTTTAACTTTTAACTGCCTATGCCAATCTCAAATGGTATATCCAGTAACAAAAACAGAATTCACATTATAGCCTATCGAGGCAGCATATTTTCATCAATCCAGTTAATTGGATCAATGGAAAATTATAGGACTGGTACTGAAGAGAAAGTGTAATAGTATATTATCAACACAATAGAAATATACTATTCATATAATTTGTACTAAAATATGTTATAATAATTTATATACCATTATCTAAAGAAGGCAAAAAAAGCTCAATTATAAACATACAATTGACATTTAGTATATTAAAAAATGCAGTCTAAGAAGTATTTCACAGACAAATGGTAGCATACCTTGTTTTCTATGACGGCTTCTGTGCAAGCTTGGAGCATGCTTAAATGGTGAGCAAAAACCAGAAATTTAAGCGAATCATTCTGAAGCATCATCTTAATATAATCCTTTACAGCACCTGCCTAAATATTAAAAGTTAAACCTTATTAGTGTCATAAAAATGTTTACTAAAAAAATCACGTCACTTTCTCTTAATAAAGCAAGAAAGACTTCTTGAGAATCAGTAAGTTTCTGTGAACTTTTAGCTCCTTTGTTCTCTAGGTAGCCTAAGGAAGTAGAATCCTACACATAAGGGGCATGTGGACGAAGAAGGGCAAGAGAGGGGGAAAAAACTGAAAAGTAAAACAAGAACAGGACAAAAATTAGAACTTAAAAAATGAGACAAGAAAAGACTTTCAAAGGAAAGTAGGCAGTCAAGTAGGCTATGGCCAGCAAAGAGATGGTGGTTTGTTTAGAAAGTAATTCTCAGACAAAGCTCATATAGAGGACTAAGTGGAATAGAGTTAAGGAGAAAGGGAAAGATAAAAAAAAAATCAAATGAATAGCGTTTTATCTTTTTGTGGGAGAGAGACTGAAAAAGAATAAGAAAGTTGGGCTGAAGATAAAAGGTTAAGGAAAGTTGGTTGATTTATTTTTTTTAACTAAGAAACTCAAGCAGATTTACAAATAGGCTGTTGAAGGTGTGGAGAGGCTAAGGAAAATGGAAAATGCAGGGACCTTCTCTAGGATGGATAAGATTGCAGAAGAGGAGGAGTGATGGGATTAGGAACACAGGAGGGAGTTTTGAGAGAACAGGGGAAAATACAAAGAAATTGTGAGGTAGAAGGGAGAGAATCAAGAAGGTTCATACCGAATAGGCTTCTCTTAGTTAACTTGAGGCCAGGTTACCAATTAAGAGTAAGAAATCAACATAAGATGAATTAAACAGGAGTTAAATTTAAAGCAGATAGCATGAATTAAATTTAAAACCTAAATATAGTGTCTCTTAACTGTTAAAAACTAGTTACTTAGACATTTTGGGAAAAGACAGCAGACTGAATACATTTACCCTCCATTCCTTCTCAGTGCTATATTTAAACGACAGCAAAATGTATAGAGAAAAAGAGAACTGGAGAGGGATCAATAGCAACACAACTTTGGAAGCTAAAAAGGAGACAGATGCCTGGTAACTGATTTGCCAACCTGTCAGTTCCTGAGCTGCCAGTATAGACGGTTGAGAAGTACAGGGTTTAAAACGGAGTGATCTAAAAGGGATGAGGAAATGTCACCTCTGGAAGTGAGAACAGGGGTGAGGCTAAAGCAGGAGGATAGCCTGCAAGAACATTTAAGTAGCTGATTATGAGCAACACTGATTCAGATCCTTTCTCTACCCATTCCACACAATAGGTAACTTCTCAACCCTTCCTGGCAGAGAAACACAGAGACTTATTTTCTGGAGAGGGTATCTGGATAGAGGAACCCTACACTGACAGCTGGTCATCCTGCAAAAATCATGGGGATGAGATGAAAGTTACTGTTCCTCTCCCTCCACCTTCTTATCCCCACAGGTCCCAAAACAGACAAACAGGCTTATGCCCTCTAGGCAGGGGAGCAGAATCACAGAAAATGATTCTTTCCTGGAAAATGTGACCAAAGAGAAAAGACTAGAGGTACTGATAATTGCGGTTTCTCAACAAGACACCCCAATCAGATCACTCTTTATTGAAGGCCACAGTTTACAAGACATATCCATGAAGACTTTCTAGTCAGTGTTTAATGTCTTACTTGTAAACAGAAGCAAAGAACCAAGAATCATCAGACATTTGTTAAACAACCTATATGAACAAAACAACTATGTAGAGAGGAAAAAAAAAAACTAGAAGAGATCACATTTCTAAAACAAGAACAGAAAAAAAGGAAGAGCTGGAGAGTGGGGAGGGGGGAGTACTCTTGGAAATTAAAAAATGTAACAGCAGAAATTAAAAATGCACTGGTTGCTAAGCTGAGGAAATCTTCTGGGGAGTGGATAGGAAAAAGGCATAGAAAACATAAAATATAAGAAAATTAGAAGGCCAAGCCATGAGGGCAAAATATAAATAACAAAAGTTCTAGAAAACAATAGAGAAAACAAAAAATAATTTAAAAAAATAAAGACTGTATTACAGAACTAAAAGCTGTAAGTTTCCAAAATGGAAAATGCCCACTGACAGCAGCTATCCAAGGCATCCAGTCCCCAGCAGGGAAGCAGGATGGAGCACCAGGCACAAGTTCCTGGGTTGAGCTCCCCTGAAGATGAGAGCCTTTCTTCAGTGACCAGACAGCCATCCTTGAGAAATGCCCCAAAACACAGCACCCCGGAGGGAGCCACCCTCAGCTGGCACATGGAGCTAGAGGGCCATGTCCCCTCCCACCAGGAAGGGGGCCCTGCTGGTGGGTCCCCACTGCCCACAGACTCCTCCTGGGACCTCTCATCGTCCCTGACAGGGCTCAGCCCTATGGGCCCCGACAGAAAGAGGCAGCTCTCCACCATCCAGGCCTCTGAGGTGTCCAGTGAACAGCAAGGGTCCTACTCAGATCCCTGGGCTCCTAAAGAAGATCCGTGCATGACAGTCTTGACCATCAGGCAGCAGCAGAAGCAGCAGCAGGGCAAGGCCCCCAGGACAAGGAGATGGTTACCAAACTTGGGAATGCCCAGGACCCTGAACACAGCCAGGAGGAGGCGACAGGACCTGAAGAAGCTTGCTCCTGTGACAGAGCGAGTGAGGCAGTGGGAAATCCACCTGCTTCAGAACATCAAGGAGGCCACCCAGCACGAACTCACCATCCAAACTGAGTGAATGCTCAGCCCCGGGACCAGGACACCACTGTGCTCAGGAGCTTCTGCCATGGCCTGACTTACTCATCTGTCCATCCATACATCCATCTGTCTGTAAATCCTACCTCTTCCTCAGGACTTGCCCCAGGTCTGGCCTTGACCTGCATTGTGCCTCCTGGGATGGGTGGAAGGAACTGGTTGATGATCTTGTTACTCAGATCCTAAATGTGGCTCAGAGGTGCCAACTGGGAGGAGGGGGTGGAGGGAGCAGGCACAGACAGGTGTGGTGGATGCCCTAGTGTCACCCTGGGGGTACCCAGAGATTAGATGTAACTCCACCCAACTTGCCTTCTTCCCCAGCATGGCTAGTGGAGCCCAAGATGCTGGGATGATACAATGTAGGGAACAGGACTGAGTTCTGCAGTTAAATACAGGGAGCCAGACAACCCCCCTGGCTGGGGAGGACTGGGTCTTCACACCAGGCAGGCTTAGAATGCCACTCCAGGAAAGGCCAGAACAGTGGCTCTCAACTGGAGGTCCTTCTGGGAGTCTGTGGGTGCTGGTTTGTTTAGTGGTGGATTGGGGAGGTTGAGAAACCCCCTGCAGTAGTATGGCGGTGTCTCCTGCCCCATCTGTCTCCAGAGTTGAGCTCACTGCTTAAATATCCTACCAGAAAGAAGGAAGTAGCCATGACCCTTATACTGAAAGGAAGAAGAAACAGGGTGCCCGGGTGCTTCAGTCAACAAAAAAACCCAGCATCAACCTCCCAGGTCTCGACATCTCTGGGACATGTCTGTTTGTGGACATGTTATGGTTATAAGTATGGAGCTAGATTTTATTCTTGTAAATGCTTTCATCTCCCACTTTATCAAAAGATGCTTAATTTTTTTCTTCTAAAAACCAAAGAATGCTTATGTTTCCAGTGCCATCCTGTGTGCCTCCACAGCCCCTCCTCCAGGCCTGTCATCAGTGACCTGGCTTTTCTCAGGGATGCAGATAAAGCCTATGGCTAGAGGAGAATCAAACAGGGCCCCCTAAACAGAGTCTCAGGCTGGACTGAAACAACAGGACGTGGCAGATTCCGAGTGCAGGCAAGGTCAAGGCAAAGACGAAGAGAGGGGAAGGTCATACTGTGAAGCTGCGGGGTGGGTGGAAGTCATTCCAGATCAGAACTGGCTATCCCCAGAAGAGCCTGCATTTGTGTGGAGGTTTTGAAAATTAAAAAAAAAAAAAAAAAAAGAAAAAAAAAAAGAAAATGCCCACTGAGGATCCTTCACAATAGATGAAAATGGACCCAGAGCAAGGTCCATCATTATGAAATTTTATAACACTGGGAACAAAGAAACCGATCTCTAAGCTCCCAGAGAGGGAAGGGAAAGATTTCACTGAAACAAAACAGAATAAAAAATGTGAATGGCATTGGATATCTCAACATCAATACTGAAAATCCCAAGAGAAAATGATTTCTAACTAACAATTTATATACAGACAAGTTAAAAATCAGATATAAAAGTAGAGCAAAGGAATTTTCAAATATGCAGGGTTTCAAACAATTTAACTCCAATGTATCCTTTCTTGTAAGGCTACTAGAGAATGTGGTCCAGCAAGACAAGGGAGTAAAAGAACAAAGAAAATAATATCAAAAAAGAGAAAATTCAGCACAGCAGAGAAATAAAGACAAAAACCCTGGAGGAGAGCTCTGCAACAAACCCAAAGAGCAACAGCTAAGACTGCAGCTGATTAAAGGCTCCTGGGGAAGTTTTTTAAAGAAGATAAAATTAATGAAATGCTAATGTTTAATGATGCTTAGAGGAGATTAAATAACTACGTTAGCCATTTGCAGCAACATGAATGGACCTGGAGATTGTCATTCTAAGTGAAACCAGCCAGAAAGAGGAAGAAAAACACCATATGATAACACTTATATGTAGAATCTTAAAAAAAGAGACACAAATGAACTTATTTACAAAACAGAAACAGACTCACAGACATAGAAAATAAACTTGTAGTTACCAGGGGGGAAAGAGGTTGGGAAGGGATAAATTGGGAGTTAGAGATTTGCAGATACTAACAACTACATATAAAATAGATAAACAACAAGTTTATACTGTACAGCACAGGGAACTATATTCAATATCTTGTAGTAACCTCTAATGAAAAAGAATATGAAAAGGAATATATGTATGTATGACTGAAACATTATGCTGTACACCAGAAATTGACAATACTTCAATTAAAAAATAAAAAAAAAACACAAAAAAACCCCAACTAGGGTGAAGTATGAGGATGGATTACTGAAAATGAGTTGGAAAAGAAAGAAAACATATCCACAGTATATTGCCTGGTTAACCTGTAAATATTATAAACATGATTCTAATAATATAATGGTGAATATCAGTCAAGCCAAAAGTAGTATAAATTGCTATTTAAAATTAGTAAAACTTTAAGTATCTATCTCTTCACCTCTACCTATCTGTCGATCTGTGGATCTATCGAGCTATCACTCTACGTACCTATCACTTTGTAGGAAAAATGGGAATGAGGAAAGGTGCGGGTGTGAGGGTGGGGCCGAGGGGTGAGAGAGCTAAAGTTTCATCTTCTATGTTGGGAAGCCAATTGATGAGAGCTAAAATTACAAAGCAAGCAGTAATACAAACCAAGAAGGAAGATAAACACAGTGCTGAGGGATTTGAAGTAAACCTTAAAACAAAAAACAAAAAACAAAAAACAAAAAACAGCTGAAAAATAGAAAGTGGTTGCCTCTGGGGAGTAAGTTTCAGGGACTGCTATTTTTTGAAATGTCTGTTTCCCCTCATTAAATTATGATCCTATGTGGCTTTGATAATAATTTTAAAAACTTAAAAACAGGCATTTCAAAATTGAAAAATACCTATTTAAAATTCATGCATCTGACTCTAAAGTCACGAGATTGATTCTGCAAGCTACATTCTGTATGTCTGTTTTCTAAACAAAAGAAATTCATACGATGGGGCTGGAGGCAGTTAAGAACTTTAGCCTTGGATTTTAGTGCCTCAGAAAGTGGAAATGAAACCCTCTCAAAATAAGGAGCTATAAATTCCAGAAATGTTGCCATGGTAACTGAACCACTTTAATAAACTGCATGTTTGCCTGAAGAGCTATATTTACTGTGATAAGCTTTTCAAAAAGTACATGTCAAGTTGGAGTATTTTTAAGGTACATTCATTTACCAACCATTGCAGACTTACCAACTATATAATCATGGAACTAGCCTCAGATGTATTCCCTGTCTCTTCAAAAGCAAGCTATTTCTGCCAGTCTCCTCTGCTAACATCACCCTCCTCCTCAGTACAACCCAAACTGCTGATCCCAAAGCTCGAGCCCCCAACAAATTTCCTTCCAATCACAGGTTCAGAAAGGCTTATGATCACTGTTAATATTATAAGGTTCAACTATATAAAGTCCAATGGGCTAAACAGCCACTTTGGACGAACCCGTTCACCATCACTGTGATGTTGCTTCCTAGGAGAAAAGGTGTTTGGGGAAACAAAACATTTGTATCACAAAGGAACTTTGGGATTCTCTTAGGTTCTCAGGTTGGGGATTGCGTAGGCTTGCATTTTAAAATGAACTATACATGTAAGTTACCTATTCTGATTCTATTCTAATGAAAACATTCACTGCCTTGTCATATTTTAAGTTATCTGAGCAGAAATTTGCTTTCAAAGAATCTTAAGTGCATATTACATGGAAGGGCAGATCCTGTTAACGATCAGCATTTTGGTTAAACTGGTTTAGGTATCATAGAAGTTGCAGAAAGTGCATGTGTTCACAATTCTATTTTATCTTGCTGAAATTGGTCTGTTAGTAATGTGTCTGTTAGTCAAAGTTCTAACTTGAATAATTAATGAAGTCTACACAATACACCTCATTTAAAGAAATGCAGAAATAAAGAGAATGTTGTACAACTTGTTAGTTTTTTTTCAGTGAATAGGTGCTCCTCATACTTTTTGAAATAAAAGAAGTTACCAAAAAACCTATATTGCATTAAAGACCTGATGAAAGTTACTTCAAATTGTCTTTTAGTCAAAATAATAAGAGGGAGAGAGAAAGAGTGAAAAAAAAAGCATCAAACTTGAGCTTTGACAAAACTTTCTCCTTGACCAAACTTCAGTTAAGCTTCTCTGAGCCCTCTTCTTGACTAGGTCTCAACTCTGGCTTTCCAAGTCTGTTCTGCCCTTGCCAGGCTCAGTCTTAGCAAGAATCCTGCTGAGTCAGTTTATCGACAGTGCCCCCACCCTGGATACCTAATCATCTCTTGATATCTGATCAAGTTTCTCATCCCCACTTTTGATGTCTAAAGTCCTTGGCCTTCCTTTAGCAAGAATTCTGTTTTGACCTTGGTTTTGATCTGATCAATGCACACATCTCCCCTTCAAGGAGGGTCAGCGACCTTAGGCAGGGAATAGCTCTATAATTACCACAGTTATCCAAGTAGGAGAGGAGCAAGTGACCAAAGCAACTATAACTGATTTAACGAGCCATTCGCAGTTTCACTGAACCAATCTGTATACTTAGACATGAATGGTTTAATTTTTGAGAAAAGTATATGCTACTGTCAGGAGCAATCAGTTTAGCATGAATTCCCTTACTTTCGATGTCTCCTCTTAGTAATTTTCCATCCACTGACCCCTTCATCCTGCTGCATGCTATAAATCCCCCACCTGTCCTTCCTGCGTTCTCTCCTCAGTCGCAGTAGAGTTGACTCCTACTACAATGATCTTGAATAAAGTCTTCCTTACTATTTTAACAAGCATCAGAGTAATTTTTTTTTTTAATAGCTATAACTTGCAGCTAAGGGAGCAAGAGCACAAAAGAAGCTTCCCCTAAGTTTTGAATTCCTCAGGCCCCAGACCCAGTGCCTGTTTTGTTTAGGTATCTGGTGGGCACACACTTTAAGGACAATTCCTCAAGCCTTTATTAATCACCAGGAGGTAAACCATGATCGGTCTAAGCAAGCCTAGCACTTCTATTCCCCCTGCAAGTGATTCTGACAATAATAAATGTGGGAAGTCTGCTGGAGGCTTCAAAAAAAAATCCTCACTGACAAAGGGACTCTGAGGAAAGCTCTTCCTTGCTTTGGACATTATGGCCTGCACCTGACACCAGGAATTGCAGTGGTCATCTTGGGGCTGCTATGGAAGCTGCTGAGGAAAGCAGTGAACTAGGGCAGCCAGAGTAGAAAGAAGAATCTGAGTTCATTTAAAAAAAAAAAAAAAGCTTTTTTGAGATAAAGCTCATATACTGTAAAATTCACCCATTTAGAAAGTGTACAACTCAACAGCTTTTAGTATATTCACAGAGTTGTGTCCCCTTCACCACAATTTCAGAATATTTTCATTACCCTAGAAGAAAACCATCACCTCTTAACAATTACTCCCAAAACAGGTCCCTGTGTCACCCTGGCTCTAGACAAACACTAATCTATTTTCTGTCTCCATGGGCCGAATTACGACATTGCGTATAAATGGAATCACACGATATGTGGTCTTTTTAGACTGGCTTCTTTGTGAGCATGTTTTCAATCCATGATGCAGCACTTTTCAGTGTTTAATTTTTTTTATTGCCAAGTATGGATATACCACATTTTATCTGTCCATTCATCCTTCGTATGGATATACCACATTTTATCTGTCCATTCATCAGTTGATATCCTCTCTGCCTCTGTTTTTATTCATGTACCTATTTTTATCTATTTCACGTTATAGTGTTTCTTATTCTTAATTTGCTTATTTGTGAGAGTTGGTTTACCTTTTATCCTTTAAAATGATCTCAAATGAGGAAAGGAAAGTTAACAAATACGAGAGGACACACCCTGCTTATTCATGCCCTATTTGCCCCGCAAAACACCACAAAGAAAGGCTAGGGATTTGTCTTCTGCTACCCATTTTTCCTGGCCAAAGGTTCTTAATTTAGAAACCACTTCACCAACCAGAAAAAGTATTTTCAAATCTGACAGAAGACAGTCTTCAAGGGAAGAATGATCATTCCATACTATAATATCAGGGTTTTGAACATTTTCACAGGGCCCCAGGCTGAAATTTTCCCTTAAAAAACTTCCAAAGATAGTTTGGATGAACTATTATATGTGTGATTTTTCTTACCTCGAGGCATGCTTATAATTACATCTGTAAATAGAAAATAACACTTTTAATACATCTACTCTTTTGACACTGACCAAGTTCCACAAGCAGCCCATTTCACACTAAGAAGCAGAGGGGCTGCAGTTCTGTATGTAAGAACAGAGCAATCCCAGTTCAACACCTTAACGAACACAATTTTACAAAAGAACATGGGATCCTAAACCTTTCCATGAAACTTTCTGGAAAAAGATAAAATAAAGCAATTGTTCTATCTAATCATACTATCTAATCAATCAACCAACTAATCTATCCATCCATCCTCCATCCATCCATCTGGCAAGGTTGGATGAGACAGAACATTTCCATGAATAACGTACTCCATTGGCTTTACTCAAATTTAGATGAAGTTAGAAGGCAAAGCCAATCTGTAGCTTTCAATTCTTTTTTTTTTTCCTACCGAAGTTGATTTCATGGAAGTTTGACCATAAAAGTCATTGATTAAAAGAGCTAATCTAATTCTTTAAAAACTGAATCAATTTTGAAAAACATTCTTGATTCCTTTCTAAACTTCATCCATTGATCATGTCAATAAGGTACAACTAAAGTTAAGGATAAATAAATCTTACTTGGGTGTTTATAATGATAACACATAGAATGGATAGACTTTGAAATTCTGTATCTTCACCACACTTGTACAGGGATGCGGAAAATCACCAACAGGGAAATAAGAGGTACCTTAAACCCATGGTCACTAAGAAATACTACATTTATTCAGCTATCCTAATGGAATGATGGGTAAGTGCATGTACTTTGTTGCCAAACTATGTTCAGCTCCTGCCTCCATCATTTACAGTCTGAAAGCCTTGAATAGGTCACTTGAACTCTGTGCCCTGGTTTCTCCATCTATAAAAGGGGATAAAAAGTACTTACTACCCATCGAGTGGTAGTAAGAATTAGATGAGTTAGTGCATCAAATATGCTTGGAACAGCTGGCACACGGTCAACGATGTAGAAGTGTTAGCTCTTATTTTCACTGTATTTCTTCAGTAAACTGCAAAAACAAATTCAACCTTGCCACTTTGTTCAAAATCAGAACCTAGGCCTCTTGGCTCTCAAACTTCCCACTGGCCAGAGAAAACAGAACTCATCATTTGAGAATTCTGTTACACTTTCTTACTTTTACTCATCCTCTCTTCCCTTCCTTTTGTCATGAGAGGTATTTTTTCTCTTCTCTAAGGCAAATCCCTCCACCTGATTCCAAATTTAACCATTCCTGCCACTTCAAAAACCTAATAGCACTCCTCCTTCTCAAGTGGGTATTTCCCCATCTTTAATAAAGCCTTCCTCCACTTTACTGAGCCATATAGCTAACATAGGTATCTCCTTCCTCCTCCAAGATGACACTATATTGCTTTATTTGCACTTTCTCACTACCGACCGCCTCCTTACTCATGAACAGGAGGCTGACAGTGCCTGGTTCAGAGCCAGAGACCCTTTTCTAAACAACAAACTGGCTCAGGAAGAGGTGCCCTTCAGTCTCACAGCATCCCATCCCTGTGCAGCAGGGAACACTGCAGAGACCTCACTGAACCTCACTGCATTTTAGAAGTAGGATTCTACCTGTTTAAGCTGCTGCGGCAACACAGCAGAGAGGAAACGTGCTTTTTGTTTAAAGCAGTTTGCCTCTGGAAAGTCTTTAAGACACTAAGAAATGCTGCCATCCTATAGTGACAGGAAATTTTAAATTATGGGTTGATTTAATCTTTTAATAGAAAAATAACTGGCATTTCTCTTAAAATAGTTTTCTCTACAAATGAGACGTGTCACCATGTACCAGAAAATAACTGAGAGTTGGCTAAACCATGCATACAACTTAATCTGGGTTTTTTCCTAGGAGAGTATCAAGCTGATCCTAAATCTAAAGAATCTGTTCATTCTCATCTATTGCATTCCCCACAAATATTACACAGAAATAAAAATAATGGTACAGAGGAAGAAAAGTAATTCTATTTATCTGAGATCCTTCACTAATTGACTTTTTACTAGTAACATTTATTATTTTATGGTCATTTCCTTTGTTTAGTGTTTATAATTACCACTTACTGTTTATCATCATTGTTAAATTTCTCATTATGAAATATCTAAAAAAGAGATCTCAGTAATGTAATAACATACTTAAAACTTATACAGCCTCTATCTTCCTAAGAAGTACAAGTATTTAATCTCAAAACGCAGAACACCATTAATGGTTATACAGCACATGGATGACATATGTCAACACCATTATATAGTATCACACTGTACATATGAAAAATCATCATATCAACATGACCTAATTTGCTGACATGACCTAATTTGAAGCACTGTACTGTATTCCCATCTGCCTATAACATTGGAGGATACGAAGAAAAGAGAAAAGATTAGAGCAGAGAAAGAAACCTATCCTGGAGATCTATAAAACTAGGAGAGATGGAGACTCATTTGTATGGGAGACTTTTGGCATAAGTCTGCCTAGAACAAACTAAGAGAAAGATGACCCACAGAGGTCCTTTCTAGCCCACTGCTTTCTCATAACAATTAATGGACAGTGTTAAAATGGTGATATAAATGGATGTGGGAAGTACTTCCTTCCTCATAAGAGGTGACAAGAACAAGATTTCACACTTTACACATTGATTT
Source organism: Camelus dromedarius (assembly GCF_036321535.1). Lineage (NCBI taxonomy): Eukaryota > Metazoa > Chordata > Mammalia > Artiodactyla > Camelidae > Camelus > Camelus dromedarius. The sequence goes on from NC_087439.1 coordinate 18,131,684, forward strand.
ATTATGGGGTTACAGCCTTTTAAAAATTAAATATCACAAATAATGAAGAGCTCATTTTACTTTAGGCAGTAATTAAGCATATGTCATGTCCCTAAAACAGCATGTCCTGTAAGTAACTATATACAAAGGCATTTACTTGAAAACTTATTATTTTCTTCAAAATTTTCTTCTTACTTGTATCTAGATTTTCAAATTCACATCAACTATCATTAGATAGTTATAATTATCTTTAAATTTCTTGACCTAATTGTTCAAATGATTCAATGAAAAGTATTTCCAATACGATGCTGCAGAGTACAAAGAAATCTATTATCTTACAGCTTGAGCCTTGCTGAATTTGGCACAGATCATAGTTAATGGGAAACTATGCACAAAATAAATCTGCTGTTTTTCCCAGTCTCCGTGAATGGCACAAACTTCAACCCAGCTGGCCAAACGAAGCATCTAGATTCTACTTTTACACTCCCCTTCATAGTAAGTCAATCACCAGTGTCTACTGATTTACCATCTTAGTATCTCTTGAATTATTCCTTTCTTTCTAGCTACGATGTGGTACAGAACACAGACAGAATCGACTTAGGATATTTTTAGGGGCCCTAGGATTTATTTCGGGAATGGTAAATGAGCACTGGCTTCAACTGAAAGCCACCACTGTATTAGCCCCTAACAAGAGAATCAGCCTGTCCTTTAAAGTTCCGAAGCCAGGCATTGACTCCTCTTCCTGGCTATGAAAGTCCTAGATACTATCTTTTTCCAATAGAAAGCTGTTTCATCTACATTGAAAATCTGTTCTTTAGTGTAGCCACCTCCATTAACCATCTGAGCTCAATCTTCTGATAGTTTGCTACAGCTTCTACATCAGCGCTGGCTGCTTCACCTCGCACTGTGATGTTATGAAGACGGCTTCTTTCTTTAAACTTCATGAACCAACCTCTGCTAGCTTCAAACTTTTCTTCTGCACCTTCCTCACCTCATTAAGGCTTCAGAGAACTGAAGAGAGTTAGGACTTGGCTCTGGATTAGGCTTTGACTTAAGAGAATGTTGTGGCTGGTTTTATCTTCTGTCCAGACCACTATCAGCAGTAAGGCAGTTTCGCCTTCTTATCATTTATTCATTCACTTGAGTTGCACTTTTAAGTCCTTCAAGAATTTTTCCTTTGCAGTCACAACTTGGCTAACTTTTGCAAGAGGACTAACATTTGGCCTATCTCGGCCTCCAACATGCCTTCCTCATTAAGCTAATCATTCCTAGCTTTTAATTTAAAGTGAGATACATATGACTCTTCCTTTCACTTGAACACTTCGAGGCCATTGTAGGGCTATTAACTGGCCTAAACGCAATATTGTTCTAATAGAGGGGGAATGAAAAAGGACTAAAAATTAGGAAGCTGGGGTGGCAAGGATTGGTCTTCTGCTGCTAGTAATCTTTGGGAACATGTTCCAATCTGGGACAATTAAATTTTCACCTCTTTTCTTTTTCTTCAAGAATCCTAGGAATTAGGTGCTACTTCTTATTGACTGTCAACACTTCTGACTTCTAACTAAGGTTTCTGACCATGCACAGAAAATTATCTGAAAAATTCTCATGTATATTCTTTTCCTTTAAGCAACATTCTATACTCAGTATTATGTAAAAAGAAAGCTAAGCAAGTAAGCAAACAAAAAACAAGACAGCTATTAACTTTAAGAAAAACAACAGTTGTCAAAGAAAAGAAATGTAATTACAGCTCAACTGTGAAATGTTTAACAGAGTCATTATACTATAAACAATGAACACTGATCAAACCAAAAATTATGATTCGGGAAAATGAAGTAGGGGGAATGTATTGCAAATATTTTCTTCCAGTCTCTTGCATTTGCCTTTTCACAGCCATGTCTTTCATATACTATACTTTTAAACACCGTAAGTTTTAAAGTTTTGGAGGCGGAGGGTAATAGCTCAAGTGGTAGAGCGCACAATGTGCTGAGTTCAATTCCCAGTATCTCCTCTAAAATTAAGTAAATAGATAAATCTCAAAAAAATTTTTTTAAAGTTTTGAGTCCCATTTGTTTTTTCTTTAAAGTATGTGCTTTCTGTATTTTATCTTAAAAAATGTTCCTACCCAAAGGATGGCATATTTTAAAATAGGTATGCTACTGAAAGTTTTATAAATTAGCTTTTAAATTTAAGTCTATGATCCACTTCAAGTTAATTATTCTGTATGGTGTGGAATAGTGATCAAGGCTCATTTTTTCCCCTTATGGATATCTAATTGCCCTAGTATTCTGTTGAAAAGACTACCGTTTCCCCATTGAATTATCTTGTCCTTTCCTAAGATCAGTTGACAATCTATATGAAGGTCTATTTCTGAACTCTCTTTTCTGGTTCATTAATCTATATACCTATCCCTATGCCAATACACAACGTCTTATCACTGTAACTTTATAGTAAGTATATATATTATGTGGTGTGAGTCTTCCAACTTTGCTCAGAATTATTTTGGCTACAGTAAGTCCATTGCATTACCTCATAAATTATACACTCAGTTTGTCAGTTTCTAAAAAAAAAGACTACAGGGATTTTGATTAGCATTGTATTGAGTATATAAATTAATTAACAGAGAACAAGCATCTTAGCAATATCAAATCTTCTGATTCATGAGCATGATCTGTCTTATTTAAGTCTGTTTTACATTCTCTAAATAGTGTTTAATGGTTTTTTTAGTGAATTTTTTTTTGTTGAATTTATCCCAAAGTAGCTCATGTTTATGGATGCTACTGTAAATCATATTTTTAAAATTTTAATTTCAAATTTTTCATTGCTAGTATGTAGAACTACAAATGCTTTTTGTATTTTGAACACGAATGCCATGACCTTGATAAATCCACTTGTTAGTTCTAGTAGCATGAAATGTTCATGAATTTTCTATGTAGACAACCATGGTGTCTATAAATGTAGGCAATTTTCCTTACTCCTTTTCAATCGCATAGCTGTTACTTCCTTTTCTAGCCTACTGCACAGTTGTAAGAACTACGTTGAATCAACAGTGTTGAACTGAAGTGATGAGAGAACCGACTCTTACTTTGTTTCTGATCTTAGGGGAGCAGCATTCAGTCTTTGAGCATTAACTGTGATGTTATTTCTAAGTTTTTCATAAATACCTTTTATTGGGATGAGGAAGCCCCTTTCTACTCCTAATTTGCTGAGATGTTTAATCATGAATGGATGTGGAATTCTGTCAAATGCTTTCATTGGGATAAACATATAATTTTCCATTTTTATGTTGTTAACGTGGTGAACTACAGTGATTAATTCAGTTTTATACAAACCTTTATTCCCGGTATAAATACTTTTAAACATATTGGTGGATTTGATCTGCTAATGTTTAGTTAAGGATTTTTATATTCATGAAGGATATGCGTCTGTAGTTCTCTTGATGTGTCTGTCTAGTCTCGGCATCAGAATAATCCCACTTCATAAAATTACTTGGGAGGTATTTATTCCTCTTCTGTTCTCTAAAAAAGTTTTAGTTATTAGTTTTAGTTAATAGATATTGACATATTTATTCATATTATTTATTCATTTAGTCATATTATTATAATGAATTGACTCCTTTATTAGATGAATAACTCCTGATGAATTTAATCCTTTATCTTTAAATGACAAATTGACTCCTTTATCTTTATGTGTCTCCTCTTTAATCCTGGGAATATTCTTTGTTCTAAAGCCTACATCATTTCATATTAATGTATCTACTTCAGCTTTCTTTTGATTAATTGTCTTCATCCATTTATTTTTAACTTTAAGCCTTCATACTTAAAGAGAACTTCTTATAGATATCATACAGTTTATGCAATCTGATAATTCCTGCCTTTTAAATGCTGGTTTTAGGGCATTTACATATAATGCAATTATTGACAAAACTGTATTTAAACCTACCATTTTGTTTTCTATTTGATTTAGTTGTTCCTTATTCCTTTTTCTTTCTTTTCTGCCTTCTTTTGGATTAACTTCAATTTTTTTTGTCATTAGATTAATTTATTATGTCCACTATATATACATCTTAAAACTTTTTATTTTGAAATAAGTTTAGACAAGAGAGGTTGCAAAAATAATACTGAGAGTTCCTATATACCCTGAACCTGGCTTCTCCTGATAATACTAGTGATAATTTCTTATATAACCAAAGAACAATATCAACACCAGAAAACTACATTGGTATATTGATATTTTCTATCACTAGAATTCTGTCATTTTGAAGATGTTATAAACATGTGTTGTGATGTATGTAAACTTTTGAGACTGCTTTCTTTCACTTAGTGTAATGCTTCTCGGAGTCATCCAATTTGTTGCACTTATCAACAGTTTATTCCTTTTAATTGAGTATTCCATTATATTTGTTTGAAGGAACTGTGGGTTTTTTTCCAAGTTTTGGTTATTACAAATAAATTTCCGTAAAGGTATTTATGTAAATCTAAATTTTTACTTCTCTAGGATAAATATCCAGGACAGTCAGATTTTTTATGATTAAATTTTGTCTCATCTATTTGCTTATAAGCTAAGTAAAAGAATTTTTCCCTCAGATACAATGTATTTTATTTCTAGCATTTCTATTTTATTGTCTTTAGAGTTTCCATGTTTCTTCTGAAATTTTCCATCTTTTCATTTATGTTGTTTATCTTTTCTTCTAGCTCCTTTAACATACGATTCCTAGCTTTCTTAAAGTCCTTGTCTAATTGTCCTACAATCTGAGTTATTTTTTCATCTGGCTTTATCTTTGATAATGGGTGAGTTTTTTTAATTGCTTTTATTAGTTCATAATTTCCATTAATGCTAGAAATTTTGTATAGAAGAACAGGATAGAGTGAGATAAATGATACTTACACCCAGAAAAGGGCATGATTCTTTTTCTATCAAGGTGATAGTATGGAAGGGACTGAGACAATCTTATCAGTATTGAGCTGTATTTAGGTTGTTACATTTACCTTTAGTGCACCACAAACTGGGATTCCCTCAACAACGGGACGCTTCTCTCTCATGAAAGTGTGTGCTAAGAATTCTTCTAGCTGCACTCTCAGCTTTTGGCAGTTCTTGCACGCCTGCACTATAGCAGGATGCCTCTCCCCCAGGAGTAGATTAATCCATGGGAGGGGGCAGAAGATTTCTTTGTTCTTCAGGTAGCATGTCAATATAAGGCAGGCCCTTTGCTTCAGCTGAGTCTTACAGATGAGGCTTTCCTGGTGTTTCTGCCCCTCTACCCTAAGGCAACCAAACTATGTCATGTAACCGTGGGTGATCCTGGGCAAGAGAGAGATTCCTCCATCAGTAACAGATCTCTGTCCTATATAAGGTCCTGATTTCAATAGGGTTTCATCCCCTCAGGGTTTCATTTTATTTCTACTCAAACCCCAAAAGCAGCTGATCCTGGACTGGGCTTTGCAGACTCGGGGAGGGGGACTTTGCCTCTCCTACAGTAGCACAAGGCTTTTGATCAGTGTGAGAAGAGGGTCCTAGAAGTACTCAGGGTATCATGCTTGAACTCCACCAATGGGGGTGCTCTCTGATCTCCTAGTCAGTATCTGACAGAGGCCAATGGAAATAAAGCTTTTAAATGAGTATGGGCTCCCTGGGTCAGAATCCCATATTATTGTGAACTGTCATGACAGCCTATGCTCAGTCTTTTTAATTTTGTTAAATTTTAGCTGTTTTCTTCTTATCTGCTTCTACCTGCTTCCTAACACTTATCTGCCAAAGGAAACAAATCTATGTCTCATCTCTCCTCACAACAAACTAGGAAAAGAAGGAATTTTTCTCAACCTATGAAAGGGCATCTATAAAAATCTTAAAGATAACATTATAATTAATGGTAAAAGACTGAATGTTCTCTGTCTACAACTGGCAACAAGGCAAGTTTGTCCAGTCCTACCAAACTTATACTTGTGTTCCTTCAATGTGATGGGCAATAAATAAAAATAAATTAAAGGCATACAGATTACAGGGAAGAAATAAAAGTGCTTTATGTGTAGACAAAATGATGTCTATGTAGAAAATCTCAAAGAATTTACAAAAAAGTCACAGGAACTAATAAGAGTGCAGCAGGTTACAAGATAAAAGGTCAATATACAAAAAGCAATAATAATTCTATACTTAGCAATGAAAAAGTAGAAATTTAAATACTATTTACAAGAGCATAAGAAGACATGAATACTTAGAAATAAATCTAACAAAATGTATTCAAGAAAACATTGCTGGGGGAAATTAAAGAAGACTTAAGTAAAAGAGATACTCTTCTCATGGATCAGGAGATTCAACAGTATTAGGAAGTCAGTTCTCAATACCACCTATCTGTTAGAACGGCTATTATCAAAATGACAAGAAATAACAAATATTGGCAAGACTGTGCAGAAAAGGATCCCCTGTGCACTGCTGGTGGGAATAAAAATTGGTGCAGTCACTATGGAGAACAGTATGGAGGTTCCTCAAAAATTAAGAGATAGAACTACCATATAATTTCACTTCCAGGTATTTATCCAAAGAAAACAAAAACACTAACGGGATAAGATATATGCACCACCATATTGACTGCAGCATTATACAACAGCCAAGAGAACCTAAGTGTCCACTGATGGTTGAATGAAGAAAACATCACACACACACACACACACACACACACAGAGGAGTATCACTGACACTTAAAAAGAAGGAAATCTTGCTATTTGTAACAACATGGATGAATCTTGAGGGCATTATACTAAATAAGTCAGATAGAGAAAGGCAAAAACTGTATGATCTCATTTCTATGTGGAATCTTAAAAAACAAACAAATCCCCAAAGCCCACAAATATAAAAGACAGACTGATGGTTTATGGAGGCAAGGGGTAGAGGGTTGGTGAAACAGGTAAAAGAGGTCAAAAGGTACAAACTTCCAGTTATGAAGTAAATGTGTCATGGGATGTAATGTACAGCATGGTGCCTATAGTTGATAATACTGTATTGCATGTTTGAAAGTTGCTGAGAGAATGGATATTTAGAGTTCTCATCACAAGAAAAACATTTTTGTAACTATATATGGTGATGAATGTTAAATGGGCTTACTGTGGTGATCATTTTGCAATATATATAAATATTGAATTATTATGTTAATAGACCTGAAACCAATATAATATTGTATGTCAATTATATCTCAATTAAAATAAGTCAATTCTCCCAAATTAATCTACAGATTCAAAACAATTCCAATCAAAATTGTATATACTTAAGAAGCTAATTCTAAAACTCATAAAGAAAAGCAAAAGAACTACAATACACAAAACAATTTTAAAACAGAATAAAGTAGGGACAAACACTATGTGATTTTAAGACTTATAAAGGTAGAGTAATCAAGCAACTATAGTATTCTGTGAGGTCAGATGGATAGCTCAATGAAATAGAATAGAGTTCAGAAACAATCTACACATATATAACCAATTGATTTTTTATGAAACTGCCAAGATAATTCAATAAGGGGAAAATTGTCTTCTCAACAAAGAGTGGTAGAACAATTAAAAATCCATATGCAAAAAAACAAAACAAAAACCAAACTGAACCTCCACTCTTACTCTGTAACACATAAAACAATTATCTCAAAATAGCTCACTGACCTACATTTATAAACTAAGGCTATAGCACTTCTGGAAGAAACACAGGATAAAACCTTTATGAACGCGGATTAAGCAAAAAATAATTAGGACTCAACAACCGCAAAACATAAAATTAAAAACCTGATAAACTGGACTGTTTCAAAATTTAAAATTTCTGTTCTTTAAAAACATAATGTTGGGGTTGGGGTGTAGAGTGAGTTCTTGGTGTGCATGAGGTCCTGGGTTCAATCCCCAGTGCCTCTGTTAAGGGGCGGGGGGAATCCAACAACCCACAATGTCAAGAAAATAAAAATGGGAGCCAGAGACTTGGAAGTAATATTTGCAAATGACATTTACGTTAGAGAACTTGTTTCTAAATATATCAAGGGGCTCTTACAACCCAAGATAAATATGGGCTTGATATGAACAAGCACTTTTCAAAAGAAAATGAATGGCTAAAAAGCACATGAAAATATGCTCAATATCATTAGTCATTAAGAGGCAAATTAAAATAATAATGAGATACCACTGCTTACCAAGAAGTATAACTAAAATTAAAAAGACTGACAATACCAAGTGCTGACAAAGATGTAGGACAACTGGAACCCTCATATGTTGCCAGTGGGAATGCCAACACTTTGTTGTTTTTTTGTCTTTGTTTTTGTTTTTTTTGGGGGGTGTGGTAATTAGGTTTATCTATATTTAGAGGAGGTACTGGGGATTGAACTCAGGTCCTTATGCATGCTAAGCATGTACTCTACCACTTGAGCTATACTCTCCCCCAAAATGGTATAGCACTTTGAAAAACAACTTGGTGGCTTTTTATAAAGTTAAATCTACACTTCCCATATGACCCAGCAGTTCCAGTTCCATCAATTTACTTAAAAGAGATGAAAATATGTCCATACAAAGACTTGTACATGAATGATTATAACAGGCTTATTCATAATAGCCCGATCTGAGACTACCCCAAATGGCCATTAAATGGTAAAGGAATTTAATTGTCACATAAATATTGATATACAAATATTTATATACCCATGTATTTGAATATTATTCAGCAATAAAAATGAAAATGCTAATGTCATATGCAAAAACATGGATCAATATTCAAAAGCTTTATGCAAAGTGAAATAAGTCAGACACAATGCTACGTACTATAGGACTACATTTTTGTGACATTCTGAAAAATGCAAAATTATAGCGACAGAAAGCAGATCTGTGACTGACGAAGTCTAGAGGGTAGGTGTGAGGGAAATAACCAAGGTGCACGAGGGAACTTTTGGAGGTAATGGGAATTTTCTTTATCTTGATTGTACTGGTGACTAACTATATTTGTCAAGCCTCATCACACTATATATTTTCAAAGGACAAATTTCACTGTATATAAATTATATTTAAATAAACCTCTCTTTAAAAAATTATGCTATAAAAAAATCTCAGAACTGGGAGAAGGATGACACTCATTAGTATGTATAAGTTCAACCATGCTGGTAAAAACAACAAACAATGTGTAGTAAGTTTACCTGATATACACTGAGATTTAAAAACCCCCTAATTTGTACTTTTGGATAAAAAGAACATCTATCTCTGTAGGGATCTAACAATGTAATACCAATTACAAATGATTGACTTACATAAAAAAAAGATTATTTGTAGCAATTATGTAGTAAAGCCATGGAAAAAGCTGACAACAAAGATGAATATATGTAAGTCCTTTAAATGAGAAAGTGTAAAATATACTCCCTTATCAAACTATAGCCATACACAGAAAAGGATCACTATATGAACAGAACAGGTATAATGCTGTGCATTATACTACTGTTTACTTTGAATGTGTCTGAATTTTTCTGTAATAAAGAGTTAAAAAATTAAATGGCAAAGATATTGTGCAGTATGCAAATAAGCTGCTTAATTAAAAAATTAAATACATTAAATAATTTGTATCAAGACAAACAAATGATGGCCCAGCAATAAGTACCTTGGCAATAGCAGTTTGTTTAAACATGCGAGTAATCAACCCCACGACAGTCTCGGTGCCACCTGAACTTGGAGCTCTCCTTAATTTTTCCCACTCTTCAAAGCTGGAATTCAATTCCTATGTAGAAGAAAATAGCAATGTTTAGAAAAACAAACTGATACAACATTGTACACTGACTACAACTCAATAAAAGAAAAAAAGAAATCCAGCATAAAGAAGAGAGCAATTAATACAATAATGAATCATGTTTTACTTACCTTCTTTTTATATATAGAAAAATGTGTGTGTGTGTTTATACATATAAAGAAAATTCCCAAAGTTGCCAATGTGCTCATTTTAAAACATCACTGTGCAGATAGGTCAGTCACATTTTGTGCTAATGACAAAAACCAATGACAAGTTGTGGGTGAAAACCAAGCCCTTAACCCACACCATAAATTAAACAGTTACAGCTTTCTCTTACAGAGCAACATTTTGTAAAGTAAAAATAAAAATTTAAGAAACATTTTAAATAAAATAATATATAAAGTAAAAACAAAAACTTAAAGAGAGCATGGCAGTGAAAATGTATACAGTAGCAAAACATTTTACTAAAAGGTATGACTTTATTTAAATAAGCATAAAGACTTAGGGAATATTAGTTGAAAAATGTAATATAATCATATATTGACTCTTCTTTTTGTAATGTTAAAATGGTGGAAACAGAAAATCAGATCATTCTTACTTACTTCACCAATATTTTGCACAGTGTTCATAAAATGCTTACTCTACACTTTCAAGATAAAACAAGGCAATAAATAGTCTTTCGACAAAGTTATGTTCAGATTTGAAGAAATTCAAAGAATATATAAGCATCCTACTCCCCAAAAGTAAATGTAGATAAGGATTAGGTAAAACACAATTTGGTTTTCTAATATGTTGAACTCCACATCTTACAACATGATCACAGATTTTTAAGATTCCAAGAACAGGGGGCTACATCTAAATTATTCTAGAAGACAGCTACTCATACCTAAAAAATAAATCCTAGAGCAACAAACACAATTCTTCTTGCTAATTATTGGGTTTCACATCCTACAAATACTTAGAATTCTTAATACTAAGTCTATGTTGCAAGTGAAGTGCTTCTTTTCCTCTATTCTGCAGAAATATATATTTTAATGACCAAGATACTAAATCTTTTCACATTATTTGATAACTACATTTAAATTCTTCCTGCTCTCTTCTTGAAATGATACAAAGCCAATTCACATGCCTCTATTATTTAAACCTATTTTAAGAAAGTGGACTTTTCCATCTGTGAAATATGAGATATGCATAATTTTTCAAAGTATAATTTAAAATGATTTCAAATAAGACTTTCAGTCAAACACGGGTTCTCACCTTGGCTGCTGCTGATGGAAGATCAAATGGAATACGCTGTCTGATTTTAGGGGGCAGCTGGGTTAAAACTTCACTCTTTAATCTTCTAATCATTATGTCACTTAATCGCTGATGAAGTTCATTAAGATTTGATGCCCCTCTACAATCCCATTGAGCCCTTTTACCAAAATATCTGTTAATATAAAGAAAAAGCATGTAGCAAAGCTGAATACTAGAGAGTAAGAAAACAATTTAACCACTGTGTTCTTCCAAAATTTTAAAAAGGAGCCATGATGCTGTTTTTACTTTTATTTCTGAATGCAAATTAGTTTCAAAAGCTCAGCTTTAGAAGTAGTCATGAATAAGATTATACATTACTCTTAGCTATAGGAAATGTTAATGTTTAAACATAGTGTTTATACTGAGTTAATCCAAGACTGGGATGAACTGATAACTCTTGAGTACCACTGGCATTTCGGATGGGCTCAAACTTGGCAGTGTGTTTAGCAGATCTAGCCCTAATCGGGCACCGCCAGTACACCAGCCAGTCTATGTAACAACTGAAGCCACCTAAAACATTTTCCACAACTTCTACGAGGCAATATTATCTCCCACTGTTAAGCATAGCGGATGGATCACTTGGTGACCTCTCCTTCCTCTGAAACCACAGAATTGACAGCAAAGGGAAAAAAAGGGCAGAGATCCACTATGAAAGAGAGATGGGAGGGAAAACATCAGAGGATCAGTGATTTCAATAAACGTTTAGAAGTCAGACAGACAAGTGGTAGCTGATTTGACAAAAGAAAGTAAGCTACAAATTAAAATGCTTGCAGTAGAGCGCTTGTCCTCCAGGTCTCTGAAAAGATCAGGAGTTAGAAGCATCAAGCCCTCCAGACAGGGGTTAGGATGAGGGTTGACATCTAGGGGATCTACTGAACTTCGGCACCAGGACAGCTGGCCCAACAGCATCCCTCTGTCACTGTGACAACCCACACACAAACTCACAAAATTCCCAATCATCTTCCAGGAACCCACACTAATGAAAATAGCTGTTAAAGAATAATTAACAAGGGAAAAATTTTTGTTAGGCTATATTACAATTATTAGTATTACTTAAATAACTATCCATTTTAGTGGGATTTAGTGGTATTTTAACACAAATAGGGTCATTTTGAGATACTTAGAATTAGCTAAGATTTTTTTTTAAGTTTAGTGTATTTTAATAGCAAACATACAGGAATAGTACCAACATTAAAAATGTGCATCTGCGTGTAGAATTCATTAGAAAAGTATAGTGAGTGGATGGAACTTCTGTGTGATAAAATGATAGATACCATGTAGTCTTCAATAATAAAAGTATGTGTTTAAAAAAACTAAGTGCTGGCATTGTAAAAAATGTAGTAGGTTTGTTATAACTGTTATAAATTGAATTACTGAAACTTGTTCATCGAAGTATTTTGACTTCCTTTAATGCTTTATGTTTCCATATTTTTTTAAGTTTTATACTTTTGTTATTTTATTTATTTTTTATGAACTTTTTTTTATTGAGTTATAGTCATTTTATAATGTTGTGTCAAATTCCAGTGTAGAGCACAATTTTTCATTCATACATGAACATACATACATTCATTGTCACATTCTCTTTCGCTGTGAGCCACCACAAGATCCTGTATATATCTCCCTGTGCTACACAGTACAATCTTGTTTATTTATTCTACATTTTGACATCCCAGTCCCTTCCCACCCCCCGTCCCCATATTTATTTTTTAAATTTACACACTAATGAAAATGGAAAAATACTCATTTCACTCTTATCTTAAATTGACTTCTAGTGCAGTCATTCCTAGCTATTTACATTGTAAAGGAAATATTTTATTGTAGTTTGCAAAATTTTAATTTTTCCTCTATGTTATGCTGGAGTTGTACGCATTTTTTAAAAAATTATAGGCAGATACAGATGATTATATACCTATATATTTTGTTTAGGAATATTAGGGGAGCACTAGATAATATTTACTATGAAAAGTGGACATCAGGCCGATAGGGTTGAGAAATACATTACTACAGTTTCCCTGTTCTTATCATGATCATTACACCCATTATACATGCTACATGTGAGACTAAGTTTTGGGGAAAAAAAGATATTTAATGTTTTTGAATTTCAATCTTTAACACAAAGTAAATAAATAAAGGCCCCTAAGGAGCAATAAAGACCAAAACAAACAAACAAACAAAAAACACCAGATACATCTGAGGAGGATGAATGCATGAGGTCTTAAATGCCTTACATTAGAAAACAGCAAGTATTCTGAAGGTAAATGTAATATGACAGGCAATACTACACAGCCACAACGATGGCAGAATGGTGACCCTCATCACCATAAATAAAATGTGAAGAAACATCTCATAAGCTAAAGACAATATTGAGTAGAAGTCCTACAGCGTCAAATTCTCTTCACCTGCACAGGTGTGTGTATCCCAGGGCGTGCTGGTAGTTGCGAACTACTCCATCTCCTACCTGCTAATCTCTCCTGCACACCACTAAGTTGAGCTTCTTAAAATACAAATCATAATATTCTTCTCTTGCTTAAAAACTTTCAGCAGGAGACTTCCACTTTCCTCCAACATGTAAGGAGCTTAGAACTCACAACTCCATCCCATCAACAAGTAAATATCTAAACAAACTGAAAAATCAACAAGTCTTTTTAGATTTGTGAGAGAAGTGAGATCATGAGACAAACCGGTGCCCTTAAAATTGGCAAGGGAGACAGATGGATACAGAGAATAAAAGTTTATCAGAGCAGAAACATCCAGGAAACCAGTGCCAGGGTAGGAACACCTCAACTGTAGGTGGCGAATTGCCAGAAGCTCAGTGTGAAAAAAAAACTCTGACATTTAAAACCTCAAGGGGATCCAGTCCTACAGTGGAGGCGGGGTACCCCCATACTTGTGTGGGTTATAACTCCAGGAGCTGTACCAAGTCCCCATGGCGAACATCAGAGAAAAACCTCCTCACACTTCCAGCAGGAGGAGGAGAAAAGGAATCATTTTGAAATAGGCTCCAACATTTTGCTTTTCTTCACCAAGGCTGCCCTCAGGAAAAATTCTCTTACCAGAACCTAACTGATCTGGGGGCAGGGAAATACCCCATTCTGGCCCCCTCTAGTCTTCCTGTTCAACTAAAGGAGGGGAAACACTGAGAAGTACTGGTGAAGATCACGGTCCAGGGCAGAAGCTCAACAGAAGACTGAGATCTTACAGATCCCGCCTCCTCCCTCCACACCTTTCAACTATGTTACTAAAGGCTTGTTACTGCAAGTCCTTCTACTCAGCTCATCATGTCCACCTTTCAACAAAACACTGAAGGCATACTGAAAGGTAAGAAGCAGTCTAAAGAGATTGAACAAGCATCACAATCAGTCATAGGTAGCAAGAAGGTAGGAATTACAAAATGAGAAATTTTTTTCAAATATGATTAATAGGATAAAGAGTGTTAACAGAAAAACTAGATGACATGCAAGAATGGATGGGTATTGTATATAGAGATGGAAATTCTAAGAAAGAATCAAAAAGAAATGCTACAGATCATAAATACTATAACAAAATGAAGAATGCTTTTGACGGGCCCATGAAGAGACCGGACACAGTTGAGGAAAGAATTTCTAGGCTTGAGAATGTAATAGTAGGAATTTCCAAAACTAAAACTAAAGAAGAAAAAAAAAACTGGGAAAAAAAAAAAACAAACCAGAGCAGAACATCCAAAAACTGTGGAAAAACTATAAAAGGTGGAAAATACGCATATTGAAAATAAAAGAGGAAGAGTGAAAGGAACAGAAGAAATATATGAAACAATAATGACTGAACATTTCCCCTAGTTAATGTCAGATACCAAACCACAGATTTAGAAATCTCAGGGAATATTAAACAAGATAAATGCCAAAAGTTTACACTTAGACAAATCTTATTTGAAATTTAGAAAATCAAAAAATAAATTTAAAAACCCTGAAAGAAGTCATGGAAAAAACACCGTAACCTGTACAGGAACAAAAATAATAATTACATGCAGAAATCATGAAAGTAAGAAGAGAGGAGAGTGAAATATTTCAGAGAAAAACCCACCAACCTAGAATTCTGCACCCTGTGAAATTATCATTCAAAAGTCAAGATGAAATATAAAGACTTCTTCAGACAAACAAAAGTTGTGAGAATTTGTTGCCTTAAGACCTGCTTTTCAGGAAGTATTGAAAGTTCTTCAGAGAGACAAAAAATGATAGAGGTCAGAATATCAGATTTACTCAAAGAAAACAAGATTTTAGAGAATGAATGAATAAAAGTAAATTTATAGTTAAGTAATTCTTAACTGATCTAACAATAGTAGTTTGTACAACGTAATAATAGCAACAATGTATTCGATTGTCTATATATGCTTATGCATAAGTGAAATGAATGGCAGAGATGATACAAGGTACTAGGGGGAGGAATTAGGATATTTTTAACATATGGTATTTGCACCACTTCTGAAGCAGTATAGCATTGTTGGACCATGGTATGGCAGTGACTTTTTACATAGAATACCAAAGACACAATCTATGAAAAAAATAATTGATAAACTGGACTTGATTAAAATGAAAAACTTCTGCTCTTTGAAAGACAATGTCAAGAGAATGAGCAGATAAGCTGTGGACTGAGAAAAACATAGCAAAAGTCACATTAATGAAGGAATGTTATTCAAGTTCATAACATTATTAGCCTATTGTGTAAAATTTTTCTGTAATGTTGTCAAATTTTAAAAAAACTTCTATTTTCTTGGTCAGGTTTATTCCTAAGTATTTAAAACATTGATAAAGTAAATTAAAGATCATTTAAACAAATGGAAATCTATCCCATGTTCTTGGATTGGAAGAATTAATATTGCTAAAATGGCCATACTACCCAAAGCCATTTACAGATTCAGTGTGATCCCTATCAAATTACACAACAAAATTTCATAGAATTGGAACAAATAATCCTAAAATTTATATGTAATCACAAAAGACGCAGAATTGCCAGGAAAATACTAAGGAAGAAGAATGAAGCAGGAGGCACAACCCTCTCAGACTTCACACAATACTACAAAGATAAAGTAATCAAAACAGCACGGTATTGGCACAAAAACAGACATGAGGATCAATAGAACAGAATAGAGAGCCCAGAAATAAAGCCATACACTTAAGGTCAATTAATCTTCGACAAAGAAGGTAAGATTATACAGTGGAGAAAAGACAGTCTCTTCAGCAAGTGGTGTTGGGAAAATGGACAGCCACATGTGAATCACTGAAGTTAGAACACTCCCTCACACCCACCATACACAACAATATACTCAAAATGGCTTGAAGACTTAAACATAAGACAGGATATCATAAATCTCCTAGAAGAAAACATAGGCAAAACATTCTCTAACATAAATCTTAGCAATGCTCTCCTAGTTCAGTTTACCAAGGCAATAGAAATAAAAGCTAAAATAAACACAAATGGGACCTAATCAAATTTATAAGCTTTTGCACAGAGAAGGAAACCATAAACAAAACGAAAAGACAACCTATGGAACTGGAGAAAATATTTGCAAATGATGTGACGGACAAGGGCCTAATTTCCCGAATATATAAAGAGCTCATACAACTCAGCAACAAAAGAGCAAACAACCCAATCAAAAAGTGGGCAGAAGATCTAAACAGACATTTCTCCAAAGAAGACATACAGATAGCCAATAAGCACACGAAAAGATGCCCAGTATCACTACTTATCACAGAAATGCAAATCAAAATCACAATGAGGAAATCACCTCACACCAGTCAGAATGATCATCATTAAAAAGTCCACAAATAATAAATGCTGGAGAGGCTGTTGAGAAAAGGAAATCCTCCTGCACTGCTGGTGGGAATGTAGTTTGCTGCAGCAACCATGGAAAGCAGAATGGAGATTCCTTAAAAAACTAAAAATAGACTTACCATATGACCTAACAATCCCACTCCTGGGCATATATCCATAGGAAACTTTAATTCAAAAAGATACATGCACCCTAATGTTCACAGCAGCACTATTTACAATAGCTAAGACATGGAAGCAACCTAAATGTCTGTTGACAGATGACTAGACAAAGAAATTGTGATGTATTTATACAATGAAATACTATTTAGCTATAAAAAGAATGAAATAATGCCATTTGCAGCAACACAGATGGACCTAGAGATGATCATACTAAGTGAAGTAAACCAGACAAAGACAAATATATGATATCATTCACATGTGGAATCTAAAAAAGGATATAAATGAACTTACTTACGAAACAGAAAAAGACTCACAGGCATAGAAAACAAACTTATGGTTACCAAAGGAAAAGGGGTTGGGGGAGGGATGAATTAAGAGTTTGTGATTAGCAGATACAGACTACCATATACAGAATAGATAAACAGTAAGGTCCTATTGTATAGCACAGGGAACTGTATTCAACAGCTTATAAGAATCTATAATGAAAAATATTTAACTGAATCACTATGTGGTACACCAGAAACTAACACAACATTGTAAAGCAGCTGAAGTTGATTTACAAGTTTATGCCATGTATGAAGTAAGAGCTGGAAGAATTATTTACAGATTAATCCTCTGGCTCTACACATTTCAACCTTGCTTCTTCTCCACTACTCACATCTGTCCAGCACAGGTTCCAGAGGACAAATTCATGCTGCAGTACAACTGCCGACCTTGCACTAGGAGTATTCCTGGAAACCATTCCTACATTGGGATGGCTAGCTGTTACCTAAAAATACCTAAAAGTGGAAATTACTGAGGTCTTCATAAACAGCCCACTAAACTCAAACTAAATGAACTGCCAATACATTTTTCTCTTAGCCTGATCTGTAAAATGCTTGCTAACACCAAACTCCACAACACAATTAAATCCATATATACATGTATGTGGTATGTGTATATATACATATATATACATATAAATATATATATAAAATAACAATTGACTGAAGAGAGATCTTTCAGTCTATTAAAAGTAGCCTACTTCTATAAATTTGACAGGAACACAAAATGGTGAAAATTGCCAAATTCTCTCCCAGAGCCCTGAAGTGGGCCTACGTAAGTGAGGGATTCTGAAATTCAGTGTTCATTGGTTTTGTGGCAAGGAAAGAAAAGTACAAAACAAGTCTGTAAGTACAACAGCAAAGAAGTAAGTTGTAAACATGAAAGAAGAAAGGTAGAAATGAATGAGAAAAACATCTTTTTTAAGACAAAGTAGCAGCAGTATGGTTTAGGGTAGAATTAAATATTTAAACATAAAGGAGAATTCCTAACAACCTAAAATTAACAACAACAGACTTTCAAATGTCTTTAGAGAAACTGTGAAACATGAACCTTGAAATCTTCCTTTGGAATTAATAAAACCGTTTTCTCATTCAGATTTACAATGTAAGTAAAAATTCATTCCTCCTTTCTGAAATAAGAATAAACACAAATTTCTTTTTATTTTCCTTTTTGACTGAGTACAATTAAAAAGGAATTTCTCAACAGGCACTTATATTAGCTTACAATAATCAAATAGGAAATTTACAGCCAAGAACACACGTTTATCTGTGTTCAACAACAACAACAACAACAACAACACACACACACATACAGTCACACATGTACACACACAGAGTTAACTTTGGACTTTGAAAAGTAACCTCTGACTTTTCTTTTTTTAAGTTAAGCTCCCTTGTGTCCTTTTGGAGCAGTCTCTTTCTTCCACTCCCAGCTCCTGGGAAACACTGATCTATTTTCTGCTCCTACACAGTTTTGCACACTCCAGAATGGTATACATACAGAATGACACAGTATGAAGCCTTTTAGGTCTGATTTCTTTCACTTAGCACATTGCATTTGAAATTCATTTCTGTTGCTGGGTGTATCAGTAGTTCATTCCTTTCTACCGCTGACTAACATATTCCACTGTATGGATATTTCATGACTTTTTTGTGCATTCACCAGTTGAAGGACATCTGGATTGCTTCAAGTTTTAAGTGAGTATAAATAAAATTGCTATAAACATT
This sequence comes from Camelus dromedarius, assembly GCF_036321535.1. NCBI lineage: Eukaryota > Metazoa > Chordata > Mammalia > Artiodactyla > Camelidae > Camelus > Camelus dromedarius. Next base: position 18,150,703 of record NC_087439.1, read on the forward strand.
TGCATACACATTTTTGAGTAAACATATGTTTTCACTTATCTTGACTAAATACCCAAAATGGGATTGCTGGGTTGTATGGTAAGTGTATGTTTAGCTTTATAAGAAATTGGCATACTTCTCCCCAAAGTTCCTATGCCATTGTGCATTCCCACCAGCAGTGTATGTGAGTTCCAGTTGTTCAGCATCACTGCCATCATTTGGTACTGCCAGTCTGTAAAAAGTCTACCTGTTCTCATGCACATATGCTGGTATTCCACTGTGGTTTTAACTAGCACTTCTCTAATGACTAATGATGTTGAGCATCTTTTCAGGTGCTTATTTGACCTCACCTTATCTTTTTGGTGAGGTCTCCAACTCTTTCAACTGTTAAAATGTTTGTTTCTGTTTGTTTTATTATTGAGTTTTGAGAGGTTTGATACATTCTTTTTATAAATTCCTTCTGTGTACTTTAAAATTTTATATATTTGTGTATATATATATATATATATATATATATATGAATTTATATATTTCTTTATCAAATATGTGTTTTACAAATATTTTCTCCTAGCCTGTGGCTTGGCCACTCATTTTCTTACTAGGGCTTTTGGAAGAGATCTTTTCAATTTTTATGAAGCAGAATTCATCACTTTTGTCTTTTACAGTTTATGTTTTTGTATCTTATATAAAAAATGTTTGCCTCACCCAAGCTAACAGTGAGTTTCTTCTTTATTTCCTTTGACAGGTTTTATAGTTTCAGGTTTTATGTTCAAGTTTACAATCCATTTTTAACTGACTTTTTTTCATTTTTTAAAATTGTGGTAAATACATATAACATAAAATTTACCATCTTAACCATTTCTAAGTGTACATTTCAACATTAAATACACAATATAACTAGCTGTATAACCATCACCACTGTTCGTCTCCATAACTCTTTTCATCTTGTAAAACCAAAATCTATACCCACTAAATAATTCCACATTCCCTCCTATCTGCCCCTGGCAACCACTATTTTACTTTTTGTCTCTATGACTTTGACTATTCTAAATACATCACATAAATGGAATCATACAGCGCTTGTCTGTTGGAGACTGGTTAACTGCACATAGCACAAAGTCCTCAAGGTTCATCCGTGCTATAGCATATGTCCGAATTTCCTTTTTTTTGTAAGATGGTATAATATTCCAATGGATGTACAAACCACATTTTTCTTATCTATTCACCCACTGATGGACACCTGTTGCTTCCTTGTTTAACTTACTATGAATAATGCTGCTATGAACATGCATACAAGTATCTCTTCAAGACCTTGGAGCTTTTGCACAGCAAAGGAAATCATAAGCAAAACAAAACAATCTATGGAATGGGAGAAAATATTTGCAAATGCGATTGACAAAAGTTTAACTTCCAAAATATATAAACAGCTCATATAACTTAACAACAAAAAAACCAAAAAACCCGATCCAAAAATGGGCAGAAGACCTAAACAAGCAATTCTCTAATGAAGACATACAGGTGGCCAACAGGCACAAAAAATGCTCGGTATTGCTAATTATCACAGAAATGCAAATCAAAACTACAATGAGGCATCACCTCACAACCAGTCAGAATGGCCATCATTCAAAAATCCACGAACGATAAACGCTGGAGAAGGTGTCAAGAAAAGGGAACCTTCCTACATACACTGCTGGTGGGAACGTAGTCAGCCATTATGGAAAACAGTATGGAGATTTCTCAAAAAACTAAAAATAGACTTACCATATGATCCAGCAATCCCACTCCTGGGCATATATCTGGAGGGAACTCTAATTCAAAAAGATACATGAAATCCAATGTTCATAGTAGCACTATTTACAATAGCCAAGACATGGAAACAACCTAAATGTCCACTGACAAATGACTGGACAAAGAAGTTGTGGCATATTTATAAAATGGAATACTATTCAGCCATAAAAAGAATGAAACAATGCCACTTACAGCAACACAGATGGACCTGGAGATTGTCATTCTAAGTGAAGTAAGCCGGAAAGAGAAAGAAAAATACCATATGATATCACTTATATGTGGAATCAAAAAAAAAAAACTTATTTACAAAACAGAAACAGACTCATATAGAAAACAAACTTATAGTTACAGGGGGGAGGGGGATGGGAAGGGATAACTTGGGAGTTCAAGATTTGCAGATACTAACTACTATATATAAAATAGATAAACAACAAGTTTCTACTATATAGCATAGGAAACTATATTCAATACCTTGTAGTAACCTATAATGAAAAAATATGAGAATGAATATATGTATGTTCATGTATGACTGAAGCATTATGCTGTCCACATTGTAAAGTGACTATACTTCAGTAAATATATATATATACACATATATATATATCTACAAAAAAAGAGCAGATGTACATTACAAAGGAATCAAGCTTCAGAAAAGAGGAATTATAAAACTGTGATTTTTTTTGCAGCCTAACCATAGTCAGTTGATACGACAAAAGATATGGTAAATGCTCGAGGAAAAAGAACTTAATTTCTTCAGTGCAGTCAGACAGTTTGTTTTGGAAATGTTTAAAATTTAGTGAACTGACTTTGGAGATCAATAATTTTGGAAAGTCCAGTCAGTGTTCAAGTACCAAGTATGCTGCTCAGACCTATGTTTACCAGTATAACTAGACACCTGAGTGCGCTAAACTTGAAACTGCAGGAAAAATAAAAGGCAGCTGTATCAGTTAAGGGAGTACAGGAGTTCAGATGCAGCTGAACCATGTGCACGAGACAGATGGCTTCTCAAGAGTGCGCTCATCTCCTGTTAGCAAAGCTCCTTGAGCTCTGTTAAACAGCAGATTCTGAAACACTAGGAAGTAATTCAGCAAAAAGAAGCTCAAATGGGTAGAAGAAATTCACATGGGTAAAAGTAATGTTTTACATTTCTTAAGTAGAGTGAAACTGAAGATGTATTTGAATAATCAAATAATTGTGGTCAGGACCAAAAACAGCTGAAAAAACTGGGGAAACCTGTTTAGTACAGCTAAACAAAGTACTTCTGGGATTACAGAGATAAGCAAAACATATGAATCCAAGAACTATTTTTCTGGCTACTTAGATACATTTGGGAGCAAGTTAAAAATCTACCTGAAATTATGAATATATTATTTCATGAAATAACCCAAAATTATAATGTAACTTAGCAGCACCATGCAAACCTGGGATTAGAATTGTAAAAACCTGAAGTATAAGCTCCTTCTGGCAAAGATTATGTCCTATTCACCCTTGTATTCCTAGTAGCACTTAGCATGGCGCCTGATGTGTAATAAGCAGCTTATGAATTAATGAACAAATGGATCAACTGACTAATGAATATACCCTACAGTTAGTTCTTGAGAATAGCAATTCTTTAGCAAGCAAAAGCTAAAGCAAACTAAATTTTGAAAAGGGACATGAAGTTAAACACAGCAAATTAATCATATTTATAACTTATTCCTATGAAAATTCTTCTAACATGAAAGGAAAGAAATTAAAAAGCTATTAAAAAAATAAGAACAAAGAGAATGAGAGAGAGAGAGAGAAAAAAAACCCCCCAGGAAATGAGGATTTCAACCAATTTTTGGAAAAGGGGTAGTAAGTAGAAGAGATATCCTGGTTAAAACATGGTGAAAATCAACACAAATATTTATCCTCAATGAAAATGAGCACAAAAAATAAAAATGCATTAAGCCACCAGGACAAAGAGAATGAAAAGGAAACAAGAGCAAAGAATGTGAACATATTTCTATAAGCAGGAATAAAAAGTGAAGAAGCTAACACAATGGAAAAAGCTGAATATCAAGGACCTAAGGAGAGGTGTCCACAAAACCCTAGTCCGTTTCAGGAGTTAAACCTCAGGTACTTTAGAAGGTGGAGGTGAGTGCAACATGGTAGCTAAAAATAGGGACATTGGTTGAAGATCTGTATAAGGAATTGCTAAGTGCCCTGTCTCCCCATTTCATGCTACCATGTTACTATCCCTCCTGCATGAGACCATAGTTTTATTCTACAAGAGAAACGGAACCAAAGTTTAAATATAGGGAAACCAAGAACAGTAGGAGGTGAGGATAGATGCCATACGGAAACTAGAGATTGAGTTAAGAGTCTGCTTAGTAAGCATGGAGAACAATAATCTCCCTCCCTTGTTCATGCCAAACACATGGTAGCCAGGTTTAAACCTCCAAGACACTCACAATAGAAGAATGGACAATTCATTTTTCTTAAAAAAATTTAAAACGTCACAGAAAGATGACCTCCACAAATAATATCCGAGGATTTTCCAATGAAAAGCCCATCCTTTTCTAGTCAAAAAGCTCTTCTAATGAGCTTTCTACCTCTTCAGTTTAAAATATGAATGGCCATTCAAGGATCAAAAGACATTGAGGAAAGCCTCTAATATGAACAAGAGACCAAAACACTACAAAAAAAAAATTCACAGTAAACATATAATGCAGCAAACGAAAGTTAAAAATAAAAAGTAAAACAAAATAATATTTCAAAAAAAAAACCCCCAGCAACAACAAGCATCCAAAAATAGAAGGCTATGTGAATACAGAGGGTATAAAGATTAAGAAAGGATGGTTAATAATTTATAACATTTTAGCTGTTTTCCTCAGCTAAAACAAAAATTCAACAGAAAAATGTGGGATAAGGGAGGAAGGCTCCCAAAAAGTAAAACAAAAAATAAAAATAAGAAACTTAAGGACCAATACATAAAAAAAAAAAATAGTAGTTCAAGAAAGAAACACTCGAGGAAAAGGAAAGAAAAGGTTTATAATGAATACTTCCCAGACATAAGAACTCAACTTTTGAGAGTAAAAGGGATTAGTTTGTGCCCATCATTTGAATAAAAAGGACACAAACCCAAACACATTTTTATGAAATCAAAGAATAACAGGGATAGAGGACAATCTCACAAGTTTCCAGGATAGGGGGAAAGACAAATGTACATAAAACATGCAAAGGATCATAAGTCAGAAGGGTATTATGATTATGAATGGCAATGGAGACAATGGAGAAATGACTTCAAAATCCTGAGGAAAAATGATTTCCAACACAAAAATCTATACCCAGCCAATGTATCAAACAAGAGACTAACTACAAGCGGACATATCAGGATTCAAAAAATGTACTTCTTATGAACTTTTCTTAGGAAGCCATTGAGGAATATGTGTTCAGAAAACCAGGAAATATGCTAAGAGGAACCAAGGGAAAAATGTACAAGATCACCCTGCGACATCCTGTCATATCAGACAGCAAGAAAGCAACCAAAGTCTTAGGGTTCTGTAAAGCACCATGTTGAAGATGGTCCCTTTTGTCAAAGGTGGGACAATTTGACCATCAAGAAAGATGGTAACTGAAATGGATTGAAAAAACACGAGTCAGAAACTCCCAAGCACTCAGCAGACTAGGATTGGAAGTTAATTTCTTCAACCTCATCAACAGTCTTGATAGAAAAACAAGATAAAATGAATGTTAAGAATAATATACTAAAAACTACATAACACTGTAGAAAGCAATTAAAAAATTAAATAACTGGAAACAAATCTCTGTTCACAGACTGGAAGACTTAATATTATTAAAATGACAAAACTCCCCAAACTGATCTACAGATTATATGCAAACTCTGTCAAAATCCCATTTTTGCAGGAATCAACAAGCTGATCTTAAAATTTAGATGAAAATGCAAGGGACATAGAATAGCCAAACCAATCTTAAAAAAGAACAAAGTTAAAGGACTTAAATTTACTAATTTCAAAAATAAATACCCTCATTAGACACCATTAGAAAATGCTAGCAAAGCAACTTATTATTTTGAAAATTCATAAATAAAAAGGAAAAATTAAGCATTTACCTTTCCTTTTCTAAATAAACTTAACCACTGAGTGTCCAAATAGAGGAGTAGGGGAGGTTTTTCTTTAGAGAGTTATATCAACTAATAAATGAAGAGTGTTAGAATATTAACATTTTGCAATGTCTAATGATTTAATAAATCATCTACTGAATGTTAACAGCCACTAACATCCCAAAAAGAGAGGCCTTACTTATCATGGGCCTTCTAATGGAAGAACACAACATCCCTATAAAGTAGAACTGCTAAAAAATAATTGAAGTCTGTACATCGAATTACCAACATAGAAATATAGAGAACAGAGGAACATGTTAAACAACACCATGGAGATGCAAGCAACAAAGTCCAGATAACAGTAAGAATTTAGTTTCGTCAACAAATTAAAAATAACTAAATAAAAACAAGGCAATAGAGGAGAAACCTGGAGATTAAGAGAGATTTAGAGAGATTAAGGGAGAGATCTATTGTTTGTAATGTGTGAGCCTTATTTGAGTACTAACTCAAACAAACAATTGGGAAAAAAAACTTTTAAAAAACTGTAAAACTATATTTATGAGATAACTGGAAATTTAAACATTGACTGAACTTTTAATGTTATTAAGAGATTATTATTAATTTTAATCTCTTTTAAGCATGATAATGGTATAATTACCTGTTTTTTTTAAAAAAGGGTCCTTACTCCCTAGATATATATACTGAAGTAGTATATGGATAAAACGTGATGTCTAGGCTTTGCTTCAAAATAATATGGGGTGGTAGAGGTAAATGGGAGAACAGTGAAAACAAGACTGGGCATGAGTTTAGTTGATGCTCGTAAAGAGTACGTAGAGGGTGTATTATTTTATTCTGCCTACTTTTGTATATACTGAATTTTTTCCATAATAGAATATTAAAAAAAGAAGACAAGAAAATAAGAAACAAAGGTATGGAATCCAGGAGAGGCAAAAGAAAATTCAAAATGACAGCTCTGCACCATGCCTGGAGAAAAACCAGTACAGACCAGAGCAGAACAGAAGGCTGTGGGAGGGGAGGCATCCAGGAAACTTAAAAAAAAAAATTATTTTATGTGCTTGTATGACCTTTTAGTAGTTGACATATCTTTCAATTAAAAAAGAAAAAAAAATAGTAATGGCTATATAGAAAACCAAATGGTGGAATAAAAGTTAATAATTAAACTTAAAAAATTGACTAAGAAAGGAACAATTACTTGATTTATTAAATATTAATTTATTTAGTCCATTTATTCTATTTAATCAATCCTATAAACACGGACACTAAATTACCAAATAAGTCAAATATTTGCAAGAGAACAGAAGAAAAGTGGTGGTAAGGGGTGTTTACATTACTGTCTTTGACTTTTTAGTTTCGTGACTTGGACAAGTTACTTAATCTTTCTAAATCTCAGTTTACTTATCTATAAAATGGCCATAATTTCATTAACCTTGTAGGATTGTTAAAAGAATTAAAGATAACACATCTAAAATACATGGCATAGCATCATATATAAAATGTAATACCATGAAGCTAATAAAAATGATATGTTTTAGTTACTGATATAGAAAGATATCCTAAAAGTTGCGTTCAGTGGAAAATGCATATTATAGAAGAAGTATGTATAACATAGCCCTATTTGTATAAAATTTTCTCTCTCTCTACTTACCTATCTACTTATCATTACGGATCTAAGCAGAGAAGTTATCTAGAGGGAAAGTTACCAAAACACATTAGTATTGGTTACCTGTGGGCAGTGAGAGTTCAGCTGATTTTTACCTATGTAAAAACTCATTTCTCTTTGTTTGATTTGTCAACATAAGAATGAATTATTTTTCCAAGAGCAATAAACTATCTTTAAATTAGTAAAAATAAAGAGAATAAAACAACTTACAAAGACAATGTTAAAGCATGGGGTAAGTGATGCTAAATGAGAGTAGCAGATGACGGCATTGCAGGCAGGCTCTGTCAAAGTTACTAGACCGATGGGTAGAAATAAAGAAAAATGAAAACAATTTACTTGGTAGTAGTGTTGAATTACAGTGTTTTTCTGTTCCATTTTTATTGTAGAGTGTTACAATTTTTATTGTTTAACTGTCCTTTATACATAAATAACTATGCATATTTTATTTCTTATATTAAGCCAAAATCCACCTTCCTATTAAATTTCATTCCTTGATAATATTTTTACCCTCTGACACCACAAAGACAAAAGTCTAATTCCTTTAAAACATGACAGATCTTTAAATATTTAAAGACTTGTTCCTCCTAGGTCTTTTCTTTTTCAAATTCCTATAGGCTTCTTAAGACCAAGCACTATGTCTTACTCATCTCTGTGTTGCCGGCAGCTCTGAAATAATGTCTTAAATATAGCAGGCCATCAATAATATTAGGCATTTGTAGAGCTGAATATGAAATCCCCTCATTACTCTGGTAACCCTTTCTCAGCTATGTTTTCATTTGTTAATATGCTTCTTAAAACATGACTTTAAGTTCCCTTTCAGTTCCTTGTATTCCATGTCTCCAATGACCTAAAATCCCTCCCACAGCTATAATCCATCCTGAAAAAGTTCCTGCTAGTAAATTCAGACATTCCACTCTCTAGTACCCCCATCCTTCCAGCCCACTTGTTCATTTATACCCACTGTATCTTTACTATTCCATCAGGACCTTTCAGTCAACTTTCACCATATCCACAATATCTTGCCTGTCTTCACATCCTTCCTAACCTTGTTTTGATTTCTCAGTTCCTACATAAGCTTTGTTTTTATCAATACAGTATAATTTCCCTTGTCCCACAGTCCATGCATTGCTCGCTGGTGGGAAAAAAATCTTTGATAGGTCCAACTATAAGACTTTTCCAAGCTTCTGCTCATGCTGCTGGAGCAATCAAACCTTAGAGAAGACTGGTTCCACTACAAATCTAGAATTGCTGCTCTCAAATAGTTATCCAGGGCTGTACTGATTCTACCACACTAATTTCATTCTCTCATTCCCCTGTTCAGCAAAATTTCATACCATGTCAACATTCACCAAACTTTTAACCCTCAACTTTTCCATTTCTCTGAACACATAACTGTCATTCCCATTTTCTAGAGAACATAAAAGTATGCAGACCCCCTCAACTTCTTGCCAATCCAGAAACTATGGATATTCTCAATAATACCATAAAGCCATTAAGAAAAAGGTGGAAGGTATTTATGTGTACAAAAAAGGACAAATAAGGAAAGTACAAAATAACGTGGATATTTATAATAACTAGTTAAAAACAAGAATGTGCTTGCAAATATACACAATTTCTGTGCAAAGATTAAAAACTACATATAGTTGCCTAAAGAAGAGAAACTGAGGTGAAAGAGATTTTTTTGAAATTATATGAGCTTCTATAGGATTAGAATTTTGAGTCATGTGAAAATGTTGTCTTAAAAAATAACAAATGAAACTTGTAAATTTAATCATGCATGTGTTTCATGCTTTAAAATCCCACAAGCAGGGTCTAGAGGTGGGGGGAAAGGGGAATGGGAATGGGAAATTGTTTATAATACTGGGAATGTAATGGGAAGCGTTTCAGTGCTCATTAAAGTTCTGGAGGCGGATGGTGGTGACAGTTGCAGAACAATGTGAATGTACTCAGTATCACTGAACTCTAATCTTAAGAATGGTTAAAATGGTAAATTTTCTCAAGCATACTTCAGCGTAGTTTAAAAAAAAAAAAGCCTGCAACACTGATAACCAAAAAAATAACACAAAACACCCTCCAGTGCCTTTTTATTGCTATTACGGTGAAGCACAAGACCCTGTATAACATGACCCCTGCCTAACTCCATCTTGTCTTGAGACTCTCTCTTCAATTAGCTCAAGAATATTCAGCTGAACTGGACTTCTTTTAGTTCCTCAAAGGCATAGCGATCTCTCTTGCTCTGAGCCTTACTAAGTAAAATTCCTCATCCTGGGATGCAAATCAATATCACTTCCTCACAGGATGCCTCTTGGTCCTTTTGATTATAGTGACTTAATTATTTCAGTCTACTAAACTCTGCCATAACGTCCTTCACCCCCCTTTTATGACATTCACCACAACTATAATTATCTGGTCAGTATTTGACTTGAAAACTCAATGAAGGCTGGGGCCTTGTTCTCTATACTTCAGTCTTGTTCTCTGTAATCCATGCTTGATATTTAGCACAGGCAATAGCAGATAGCAGGTACCTTATAAATATATTTTTCAATGTTTTATTTTAAAATTTTAATTAATTAATTAATTAATTTTAATGGAGGCACTGGGGATTGAACCTAGGACCTTGTGCATGCTAAGCACACACTCTACCACTGAGCTATACCCATCTCCCTATATTTTTTGAATGGATTAATTCAAAATTAAACTCCAGATGTAGGCTAATCAATGAGTGAAGCAGAAGCATCACTTACTCTGGATGCCAGTTTCATTAATGTGTCCTAATATTACTTAATTTTTTATCACTTATGATAGACACTTGACTTTAATTTAGCCTAGGGTTATTCAAAACAGAAGTCTTTTTAAACTAAACTGAACTACTGATAATAGGTGAGGATTTCTCAAATCCCTTCCATACAAAGCAGACTTTCTAAGCATAAAGTGCAGAATTTTTATCAAATTATTTTTCAAACTTATCTCTGCCATCCAGTATGTTAACTATTTCTCTCAGATTTGAGCCATTGCAAATGGAATAGACCTGACCTCTATTTAGCTATAGATGAGAACATTAAATGCAACAGTGCTAAGGACAAAGCATACTGCAATTCCACAAAAGACATTTCTTGAAGCTGACATGACCTATTAACTAACACTTTTGGGGAATGACTATAAATACCTTTAAAATGTACTATCACTCAACATTCTCCCTCTCATAACAATTAAGATAATTGTTTCTCCTAAGAGGTAAAACTGGCACAAAATATCAACTGTAAAGAAAATTCAGAAAATTTGACAAATTACTATGAACACATTCCTAACCTTTAAGCATGACATCAAGGGAGGGGCTGCTGCTAAGAGGATGCCAGCAGCCAATCCTGGCTGGATTACCTATTTGTCCTTTTTTTCTATGTAAAAGAATATTTATCAAAGTTGCCATTCCCTAAATCTTCTTTACTGCCAGGAAAAGTGAAAAAATATATATAAGAGGAAGTCAGATACAGGGCAAGCCATTTAACCTTGTCAGGTGCCTGTAAAATGACAGAGGCGGGGACTGCGCGACTGCAAAGCTTTTCTAGCTCTAATGTGCTAATGGTTGACAACTCAATGGGCTGTCTTCTCCAAATCATATCTCCATTTATAGCTTCCTCTAAATATAACCCAGGAGAGTGAATGATGTAAGGGACTTTGGATCTGGGATGCTCTGAATAAGTAATACTCTCTGTGCCTCTCAGACCAAACCTGGTAGGTAGTTACCTATACCTAGACTTCTCATCTCTAAATCACATTCACATTCTGTTTCCCATCATGTCCACTTCTGTTTCCTATCACTTATGTATGGAATAAACTTTACAAAGGCAAAGTTACATTTTTGCTCAAGCTTCATTTAACTTTATTTTTAATATAGTCATGACATTTCAAATATAAAATAAGGATCTAAAACTGAAGAACTAACCATAATTTGGTTTCTGCAACATTATAGTGTGAAAATGACAACTTTATAGAATCAAACATTATGGGGAAAAAATTTAACATTCCACAGACTAACTTAAAATGCCAGGAAGTGCCTCGATCTAAATCAGCGTCTATGGAACCATAGTGCTTTCAAGGTAAAGAAGTAAAGGAATAACATAAAACTTTTGAAATGGAATCTAGAAGAAAATGCCTTGAGAGGTATGCATATGTATGTTTACCACATGGGATTACTTCACACAGAGAGAAAAAAGGTGAGGGGCTCATAACACAGATGAAGAGCTGACTTCTGTAATATATGAAGATTTCCAGTATATCAGTAAGATAAAAAGCCAGTAAGTTTAGTAGAGTGAAGGGCAAAGAACACAGACAACTGCCACCCGTACATAAGTAACACACATGCATACCTTAAGATTATTAAAAACTGTAATAAAGGGTGAATGCTGAATTTTATCAAATTACATCTCAGCATAAATGGAAAAAATGAAATGAAGCTTTTCCTTTTCATTATTAACATGGCTAATTATATTGATGGATTTCCCAAAATTAAACTATGGCTGCATTCCTCATATAAATTCCACTTGCATATGGTTAATAGGCTTTTTAATGAGTTTCTGGTTTATACTAATATTGAATATTTCTGTATTTATAGTCTTAAATAGAAAAAGGTCCTTGATTTTTTGGGGGTGTGTGTGCTATCTTGCCTGATTTTGGGGATCACTGTTAAACTGCCAATATACAAACAATCTGGAAGGACTCTGTCTACCCCTGTGCTCTAGGGCCTTTTAAAAAGCATCAGAACACAATAACCATAAGGGGTGATTTCAGAAAGACAAAGGGTGAGGGACTTATATCACAGGTAAAGAGCTGACTTCTATAATATACAAAGATTTCCCATATGTCAATAAGAAAAAAAGCTAGTAAGTTTAGTAGAATGAAGGGCAAAGTACATAGACAACTGACAGGAAAAAAGTACACGTGAGTTTTACATGTATGAAAAAATGCTTGACTGCCTTTAACAACATAAGACAAATGTGTATTAAAATTATTACCAGATCACATTGGCAAGATAAAATAATTTCTATTTAAGTATGTTGTCAAGGTGTGGGGAAAAATCTTACTGCTGTGGGAATATAAATTGGTATACGTTTTCTATTGGTATATGAATAATTTGCAAATATTTATAAAATATAAAAATGCATATGCCCTTTGTACCAGCAATTCCACTTCTAATAAATTTATCTTACAGATTTACTTCCATGTGCATGACATGAAACATTAAAATAGCTAATAATTATTGAGTGCTCACTATGTACCAGTCATTGCTCAAGTCCTTTATAAATATCAGCTAATGTAAGTCTCATAATAACTCTCTGAAGCAGGAATAATTATTCTCTGTTTATAGGGCTAAAGAAATTAAGGTACAGGGAGATAAAGTTACTGTTCTAAAATGAAACACTTGGGAAGTACTGAATAGGAATATAAAACACAAGTGGTCTAGCTCTAGTTTTGCATGCTCTTTGCCACTGTAATATATTACTTCTCAACACCTGCAAAGATATTCACTGCTCCATTGTATGCATCAGCTATATACCACAAACAAATGTCTATTAATAGTAGACTACATAAGTAAATTACAGTGTGTCTGTACAGTGGAATACATGGAACATGTAAAAAGAATGGCAAAGTTCTTCTAGTAACTGATAATGCTAGGATCTCCAACACATTGTAGGTGAAGACAGCAAATAGTTTATGTAGAAATAAAATAATGTTATACATACATAATCATATGTGCTTTTTCATGCATAGAGTATCTCTAGAAGGATACACGAGAAATCGCCAACACTGGTTACTTGGGAAGGGAGATGGCTGACTGTGAGACACGGGTGGGATGGGTACTTACTTTTCACTTTTTCATAATATGCACATGTATCAATACAATTAAATAATTTCAAAAATGAAATGTTTGGAAGGTAAAAAATAAAGAAAAACTTCCATTATTGACTCCTTTTTTACATATGCGTCTTCCACACAAGATTTTACTTGAAAATATTCTAGAGCTACCACAAGTTTGAAGAACACCAGGACAAAGGCTAACTAATGAAGTTTAATGTTCATGGTAATATGAGAGGGTTAAAACTTACAGAAAATAGTTTGTCATACCTGATATGTGCATTACAGTATCTTTTGGCGTAGTCGGTCCATGCTCCAAACTTTTGTGGAAAGAGAGCTTCAATCTGCATGAAAAGCTGAAACAACACAAGTGTCTTCAATATGTTATAATATTTTCTAGTAAACTATTATTACCGTGATGAATCCACTTAATGAAATAGTAAAAAATGAAAAAGAAAATCTACCTTTTCCCTCAAGGCTCCTCGTTCCCCTCCATCCACCCATCCTTGCCATCCTATTCTTCAGGAATAACTGCTAACCTTTTCTTCAATGTACATTTATATACTTTGTATGCCTACATAAGCTTATGTACTTATTCTCTTTTATTCACAGGAAAGGATCATACTACACATACACAACTGGAATTTTGTCCCCCAGAACGTATCTTAGACATCATTAAAGCACATGTATGTCTAATTTTATTTAGTTTTAAAAATCACATAAGCAATCTACTAAAATAATAAAACACTGTTATTATGTAGCTTATTATTATGTGGCTACACTGTAAAAGATTATTACGTAGATACAGTGTAAAAGATTTAAACAGTCTTCTGATAGTGGACATACAGGCTGTTTCTAGCTTTCATGCAGTTATTAAAAATTAGTAACTTGGTTAAGTCTACATGTATGAGTACACATATATAAATATATGTGGGTGTAGGGATATACATATGTATCAGCATCTACATCTATCAATCATCTGTTTGTCTATCCATCCATCCATCCAACCCCCTATATGCATTTGTATTAGATGGGTTTATAGAGTACATTTTTAGAAATGAAACAGGTGGATTTAAGGTATATGCTTTTCAAAATCTGATAGATGTTACCATTCTGCACTGTAAAAAACAATGGTCCCAATTTATGCTTTCATCAATTGTATCATGAAATCTTTCCATTTTTATAACTTTAATAGGCTGTACATAGTAGTGCCTGTTATTTTAATATTTTTTAAAAATAACAGCTTGAGGTATAAATTCATATTCCGATTTTATTGTTCTGACTTTTAAAGTGTACAAATCAGTGCCTGTTAGGAGATTCACAAAGTTGTGTTTTGATCACTACTATCTAATTCTGGAACATTTTTATGACTCAAAAAAAAAAAATCTATACCCATTACTAATCCCATTCTCCCTCTCTCCCAGTCTTGGCAACCACTAATCTATTTCCTAGCTCTATGAATTTGCCTATTTTGGACATTTCACAAAAATAGAATCATAAAATACGTAGTCTTTGTGTCTGGCTCCTTTCACTCAGCATAATGTCTTCAAGGCTCACCCATGCTGTAGAGTGAATCAGCACTTCATGCCTTTTTATGGCTGCATTTTGTTGATCCATTCAGCAGTTACGGACACTTTTTCCTACTTTCTGGATATCATGAATAATGGCACTATGAACATCTGGATATAGTTTTTGTGAACATATGTTTTCAATTCTTCTGGGTATATACCTAGGAAGGAAACTGCTAGGTATTACAGTAATTTGATTTTTAACTTATTAAGGAATGGCCAAAGTGTCTTCCACAGTGGCTTTGTTGCTTTACATCCTTTTTATATGACAACATACTTCTAAATAACCAACTGTTCAACAAAGAAACCACAAGGGAAATTAGAGATTAGAAAAGACTTTGCAATAAATGAAACTGAGGAGACAACATACCAAAAATGAGATGCTGTGAAAGCAGTGTTTAGAGAAAAATTTATATTGGTATACATTTATATTAAAAAAAGAAGAAAGTTCTCAAATTAATAATCTAAATTTTCACCTTAAGACACTGGGAAAGGAAGAGCAAATTATACCCAAAACAAACAGAAGAAGTAACATAATAAAGATTAGAATTTAAATAAAATGGAAAGCAATACAAAAAAAATCAATGAAACCAATAATTGGCTCTTACAGAGATTAACAAAGTTGATAAAATTTTAGCTAGATTGACAAGACTCAAATTACTAAAACCAGAAATAAAAGAGGATGTCACTATAAACCTCACAGAAATACAAAGAATTATAAGGAATTCCATGAAAACTGGATGCCAATATATTAGATAACATCAATGAAATGGACAACTTCCTAAAAAGACACAAAAAGAGTATCAAAACTGACTCAAAAGGAAACAGACAATCTGAATAGGTATTTACTCAGTGAAGAAAATGAATTATCTAATTGTTAATCTAAAATCTGCCCACAAAGAAAAGCTTAGGCCCAGAAATCATCATCAAATTCACCAAATATTTTTAATTATTTAATAATTATTTTAATTAATTAATTTTAAAAAATTAATTAATAATTTTTAATAAAAAATAAGTAATATCAATGTTTTGCAAACCCTTCCAAAAAAACAAAATAGGAGGGAACACTTCCCATCTCATTCTCTGAGGTCAGTACTACTTCAATACCAAGATATAATAAGAAACTGAACCAAGATATAACAGAAAAAACTACAGATCAATATCTTGTATGAATATAGACACAGTTTTGCAAACCCTTCCAAAAAAACAGAATAGGAGGGAACACTTCCCATCTCATTCTCTGAGGTCAGTACTACTTCAATACCAAGATATAATAAGAAACTGAACCAAGATATAACAAAAAAAACTACAGATCAATATCTTGTATGAATATAGACACAATTATCATCTACAAAATATTAACAAAGTGAATCCAACAACATATACAAGGATTATATACTGTGACCAAGCAAGATTTTTCTTAGAATGCAGGGTTGGTTTAACATGAAAATCAACTAATATAATATACTCTATCAGTAGAATAAAGGATAAAAACCATATGATTATTTCAGTAGATGCAGAAAAAACATTTAAAAAATTCAGTATCCTTTCATGATTAAACACTCAATAAACAAGAGATAGTAAGGAACTTACTCAATCTGATAAAGGAAATCTACAAAAAACCCACAGTTAACATGGTAAATATGTAGTGGTGAAAGAACTGATTTCTTCCCAAGATTAGGAACAAAAAAGATGCCTACAACTCCCATTTCCATTCAAAACTGTACTGGAAGTTCTAGCCAGGGCAAGAATTGGCTATTTATGCAAGAAAATAAAATAAAAGACATCCAGATTGGAAAGAAAGAAGTAAAACCATCTCTATTTGGAAATGACATGATCGTGTATACAGAAAATCCTAAGGAACCCACTAAAAATTATTAGAACTAATAAATGAGTTCAGCAAGCTTGCAGGATACAAGATCAATGCACAAAAATGATTGTACTTCTATATACTTGTAATAAACATTCCACAAATAAAATTAAGAAAATTCTATTGACAACAGTATCAAAAAGAATAAAATACTTCACAAAAGAAGCATAAGACTTATACTGTTAAAACTTCAAAGCACTGTTGGAGAGTTAAATTTAATTAAAAACTCAACTAAATTGAAAGATCTCCCATGTTCATAGATTTCTAGACAATATTGTTAACATGGCAATACACTCCAAAGTGATCTACAGATTCAACACAATACTTATGAAAATCTAAGCTGGATTCTCTGCAAAAATTGCCAAGTTCTACAAAAAATTCATATGGAAATTCAAGGAACCCAGAATAGCCAAAATAATCTTGCAAAAGAGAAACAAACTTAGAGGACTCACCCCAGTTTCAGAACTCCTAATTTAGAGTTTGCAATTTTATATTTTTTTTCTTAAAGAGTCCCAACATCCCCAAATTGTATAATCATCATGATTCACAAAACCAGATGTACCCTTGCTTTGAATAGTGGTATCCTGGGTGAGGAGTGAAGGTACTGGTATGTAATCACATGGCACACAAGGGCCACTATTGTACTGCCAGTATTCCATTTCTTATGCTAGATAATCAATAACTGAGTATTCATTTTTCTGTTATCATTTAAAATATACATATCTTTTATATACTTTCCTTCTTAAATGATACATCTCATACATTTTTCATAAGGACATAATAAATCCCATTACTCAGTGACATAATTTTAGAACGTTAAGTAAATTACTTGGGGTCTACTCTCCCACTTCCAGTAGGTATTCAAGAGCAAAAAATATAAAAGGTAAAATGGAGAATTTTATCATCACTGGCTATGCACTGTTCTGTGTATTTCAGAAGAATTCCAGGGTGGCATTCAAAAGCAGACCCTTGGTAATACCAGCAGAGATGCTTGCAATAGCTATCATTCAGGCCTGGCTTAATAATCAGTAACAACAATGGACACATTTAGTTGAACGTTTACTATGTGCCAGGCACAGGACACTGCACTTTCAAAGCAATATTTCTTCTAATTCTCACAACAACCCTACCAAGCAACAAGCCTGTGTATTTTTCTATGACTGAGTGCTCCTTAATAGACAGGGCTTCCCTAGGTTATACTGACCTTTATAGTGTTTCATCCTTCATTTTTCCTTCCCAGCCTTTTAATCACTCCGTACCCCAACTGCCTCTTAGAGTTGTAAAAGCTAAATAGGGTATCAAATAAATGCCTTATTCTTCCATTCAAAGTAGGTATCTCCTCTGGTCTGCGTATAACTTCTATTTTCTCTCTACCTCCCCAAATGTGGATTTTGAAGTGAAAGAGGAACAGAGAGAAGTTATGTAATGTAGTACAAAAGATACAAAGGAGATTGAACCCCAACCCTAGGGAGCTGTAAAATATAATGTAAAATAGACTGGATAAATGAAAATTAAGACCACAGAAGAACCATAAGAACACAAATGTGAAGAATATTACAAATATGTATTAAATATGAAAATCTCATAATAAAGGTAAAAGTTATTTTTTATATATAACTATAAGCATGGCTAAGGCTTACACGTAAATAGATACAGTCAGGGCAAAAGATATATTTAATCATAAACAGCTGTCTAGAAATTCCCAATGTGTTCTAATGGCATTTGGGGCATCAAATTTAAAATTAAAAATTTACAAAAACAGTGATGGATTCAGTTCTTTGTTTAAAGCCCAAAGTATAAGGATGTTGATACCTCTTCAGGCCTTCCCAGAGCTGGGGTTCCTGTAAGAAGAATGGCTCGTTTGGCTTTCTGTACTAGTGGCAATAAAATCCTGCTGCGAGCTGCATTTCTGGACTTCATGTAGTGAGATTCATCCACAATAACTACTCTGAAGTTCTGATCATTCAGAGCATCTATCAAAGTCTCGGCGTCTGTGGTTAAAAGGCCATAACCCAGAACTGTCACTTTGCTGGTCGATATTCTCCTAGAAAAGAAAATCCATGTACTTTAAATATATCTTAGTAACCAATTTACTAAAAACAATATAACTCTTTGGGAAGAAATACAAAGGAGAATAAAGGAGGAAAAAGAAGAGATGGTACTACTGCTAAAACATAGTATCTCTTTAAGATTTTGCCATCTTCAAATATGATAAATTAGAATCCAAAATTTAAAATTTGGTTAACCAAAACCAAATTTTTGGTTAAATGGTTTTTGGAATATTTTGACATTTTACTAGGATAAGAACATTACTTTCTAAGAATGTTTGTTTCCATGCATCTAGAATCATACATAAAAAGTAGATACGCAAATATTAGTTGACTATACAATGAAGCCTTCCCACAAAGAGGATAGCAGTGTTTTTCGACTCAAGTGCTAATGCAATTTTGAGCAGAATGACACTTAGTACTGCACGGCTGTCCAGTGTACTGCAGTGCATTTCACATTCCTGAACTCTCCCATTAAAGGCCAGTAGAGTCCCTATCACAGTGACAACAAAAATGGTCCTTGCCCTGGGGCAATAAGGCTTGAGGAAGAGAGGAGGGTACAACCTCACCTAGAGATACACTAGGCTAAAGTCATCTCTGATCTTTTAAACTATCTCTATAATTCATACATCTATAATATTCTTTATCATACTATAATGAAATTATTCACTTATGTATTTATTTCTCTTATTATATCATAAGACTGGTGAGGGTAAGGAATGTGTCTTATTCATCTCTGTTATGTACAGTGCTATGCTCCCAGTGAGTTTGCAGAATGAAATAATTAGATAAATAAATGCATTAACAATAAAACATGTCACTTTTGTATTTTCTATGTCACCAGTGAAAAACACAGGATGGTGTCAATCTTCTGCAGTTCTCTACCCTTCAACAGAAAAGTCAGATCTCCTAAATGGCCAGTACCAACATGACAATTAATTTTTTTTTAAGGATTACTGCATTTAAGCCCTGAATGAATCTATTTAATATAGAGACTTAATGAATTTCCTACTGCACTCAAATGATAGGAAAGTCTGCTGATGAAAAGAATAGGGCTAATACTACTAACTAACTTAGATATACTAAGAGGAATATACGGAAGACAAGGGCGTCATAGGTCACTGTAGCTATTACCCTGCCACGTCTTGACAAGCAGATGGTCCATGCATAACAGGCGTATGACAAAAAGAGGTATACGCATTTGCAGTAATACATGTTGTCACATGTTGCTATATACCTAGAGCTGTTTCTTTAAGTTCCTGGAAGACACTGGGCAAGTTTTTCCACCATTAGCTGACATCCTGCAGAAAAGTCATCCTCTGGGGTTGTAATGCTATCTAACATATCCCAAGTGTTATTCAAATAAAAATACTAGCCACTATTTAACTGCTAAAGTATATTTCCAAAATAATAATAAAAATTAGAAGACCTAAACACATAAAAAATGATAGAGGGGAAATATTTTAAGAATACTTATATGTAAACTTCTAAATAAGGGATAGCTAACAGAAAATGGGTATAGAGGTCTTAATAAATTCTATATTCTCTAAAGTCCTAAGTCTTAAGTTTTATGTAGTTTTATTAGAAGAGAGGAAATTTATTTATAATTATTGTCTACATTTTATTTTGACCATGCAAAGTGTTTAAATTTCCTTGGGCCCATGAAGAAATATTTCACTCAATTAGAGTTTTAGGTTGAAAGAAAAATGTTGACATCTATTTTATCTGGTTCCTCCTTCCACACTCATAAAGGCCAACTTTATTTCTATATTTCTTTATGTTAATAATCATAGAGAATACAATATAGTAGAATACCACACACAAACAATCTAACCAAGTATTAACAGACATTTATTTCTAATGGATACATTGCTTTTTATTTGAGGCTTAGAAATCGGTAACTTTGAACTTCTAAGAACATGATAATTTGCATGTTTCACCTGGAAATACAATGAAATAAATTATTAATATTCAAATTTATGCAGTTTATTCCAATGGCTAGAAAACAAAATGAGAAGAAGTAGCTATACTATGATCGATTTTTAGAGTAAGGACTTCAAATTATCACAAAGTAAATATTTTCAATGTAGAAAATATTAAAATTATAAGTTGATATAATAAAAAGTAAAACTGGCTAACATTAATTTTGTTTTACATAGAACTTGCACATTAACTAACAACTTCTAAGCAAAACCTACCATTGTTGTCGATAACAGAAGTTCACGAGCTTCAAGTTAATCACTGAAAAATTGTAAAATTTATTTTTATACCCTAAAATAGTTTAAAGTATATTTAAGGTATATATAAAGTAGGCATATTCAAATAATTTTAAAGTATATATATATATATACATTTTTTTCCATATAACTTTAAAAATATACCATAAAGGAACTGATGACACTAAATACACTGTTTGGTTTTAGATAAATAATTCATATTTTTAAATATAAAATAAAATTCTCCATATTAGTCTCTTAATTCTAAATTATGTGCTATTTCATTCCAAACACTGGTATATATTACATACACACTGGAAGGCTTTTTTTTTTCTTAAAGATTAAAAGTTCTTCTTACCCAATATCAGTTTTATTCTGAATAACATTGATTTCTTCTGGACCTAGCTCTGGGATCCATTTCTCTATTTCTTCTGTCCAAGGGTACCTCAGAGATGAAGGGACCACTATTAAAAGAGGCCACTCTTCCTTATAGAAGTAAGTGATGCCAATTGCTTGAATTGTCTTCCCTAGACCCATCTAAATTAAAAACAAGCAAATAAATAAATAAATGCTAAAATATTTTTAAAGAAAATATTTACCAAATGTTTTATTTAAGAATATTACTATCAAAATACTTTCCCAACGTAAAATCAACTGGATTACATAGTTTATAAAAACCTCAAGATTATAATGACATTTAAAATTTATGAAACAAATTATATTATTTTCAAGTCATTTGTGATTGGACTAAGACAACTTCTTATTTTAAATATTAGTTATACTGGTTTCATACAACTTAATTTTACAAAGATGTATGTGATGGTATATAATTCTCCTCTTAGAGAACACAGGAGTAAATACTTTACCTATACAGCCCAGTTATCATGTAGTTTTAAAGCTAGAATAAGTCCTAAACCACGCACACTTTACAAGAGAAGTAAGCACAGAGAGTTAAATTATTTGTCCAAGTTCACAGTTAACTGGATGCTAAAGTAGCAGAGAGCCCACATCTTTGGTATCTTCTCACTTGATTGTTTTCACAGTTACGTCATCTGTGCCTCATTTCTAAGCTGTACCCATTTAAAAATTAGTTACCAAATGCATATTTATAGTGGTTTTGTTCCTAAGAGTCAGAAGCTGGAGACAGCCCAAATGTGCTTCAAGTGGTGCATGGATATAAACTGGTAACCACACAGTGTTATATACCATTTAGCAATAAAAGGAACAAACAAACAACAACATGAATGAATCTCAGATGTATTTTGCTACGTGAAAGACGTCAGTCCCCAAAACTGGATACAATATGATTCCATTTTTATGTCATTCGGGAAAAGGCAAAACAACATGGCCAGAAAGCACATCGGGGGCTGCCGGGTGGGAGGAGGGCAGTAGCACGAGGGACCAGTTCTACATGTTGTGGTGCCACTGTACGACCTCATTGTGCAGAACTCACAGAATTGTACACTAAGAAGGTGAATTTACCTAGAGGAGTGAACTAATTATACCTCAAAAATCCCGACTTAAAAAAAGTAGTTACTATTACAAACCACGAGAAAGAGAGACTAAAAGATACAGACATTGCTTACAAGAGTATTCAAAGAAAAAAAAAGACATAGAAGCCTAAAACAATGAATGTAAAATAAGTTTTAAATGTTGAGTGAAATTAAAGAAGAAAAGAGGAAAATAAAGTCTTGGACATCCATCAAGTCACCATAAGGAAAATCTTTTTTTTTTCTTCACTAAACTTACTGTATTAATGATTTAATGATGTATGTAAGTCAAATCATTATGCTGCACACCTTAAACTTACAGTATGGTTTGTCTATTATATCTCAATAAAACTGGAAAAAAGAAAGAAAACCTTGTTTCGTGTATGTATTTTTCTTTTAACTTCTGCTGTTAACACCACCAAAAGTAATCACAGTATAGTTCAAGCAAACTCACATTATTTGATTGATACATCAATCAAACCCCAAGTCGAAAGAGAAAATTTGTGTGAATTGCTCAGAAAACATTCTTCTGATTGGAATAAAGACTGCCAAAGGGAATGCGGTAAACGGAATGTAGGAAGTGATTTTGTTTCTGACCTGGTGTAGAGTAAGTGCTCAGATATTACCTGAACATATGAGTGAATGAACGACTAAATAAAGATCAAGGACTTCGAGTTCTCTGGGCAGGCAAGACCCAGGCACAGAAAAGGCACCTGCAGTTTTTAACAAAAGGGAGGAAGGTTAACTGAAAAGCTTTCAGTCCAAGAGCAGTTATATTATTAGTTACCATTTCAAAGTTCTGAGGCATAACATTCAAGTATTGAGTCAAAACAGTCTAAAAGCTTTTAATATTGAAACAAGATCCAGTTGAAGATAAAAATTTGTTTTCTACCTATTTTAAGAATAAAATTGAGGTTAAGTTAGATAAGGGCTTGGTAACAGGTTAAGGCAACTTAGGAATGGACGCACATATGCACCCACATACCCAAATGCACACATATTCTACATATTTTAGTATAAAATTAAATAACTTAACACCTTAATATTCTATGTCTCCTTCCAAGGAATAGAATACAACCCAAACTTTAGGCCTACAAAGCCAAATTTAAGATTTACCTGATGGTGGTATATATAGCCCCAAGAGAAAACAACAAAGTTTTATTTAACTTAATTTTGTAAATCCGAACCAAAGAGCAATTATACACTGATACGTGGTATAATGATTGATATGTTTCCTTGTCCTCAAAGCCCTCAGAGGGCTTCAGAGCTGAAACCACTTACACTAGATTCTGGGAACAATTTAGTTCCAAGGTAGCAGAAATTTAAGAATTTGAGATCTTTACCTGGCGTGGGGTCATTAGTGTTGCTGCTTTCCTGCAACAACTCTGACCACGAGCACAGTTCCAGGAGCTGAGCCATGGCCTTACTCTGGGTGTACAGGCCATGCCACGAACTCTGTGCCACAGCTGTCAGTCCCTGGTTTTGCTTCTTTCCATGGTTTCATAACTCATTTTCTTAATTTCAATTTCTCTAGAAATAGGGGTCTGTTTTGCTACTCTTAATTTCCTAGGAAATAAGATTCTTTCTCTGGGACTCAGATTGTATCACTGGGTACTCCCCTTCTGTTTGTTGCTAAATTTACTTGGAGACAATCACACAAAGTGGACTTCTGTGCACTTTAGGTAGCATGACTAGCAGTGTTCTGTGTTGGCCTGCTAAGCACCTATTGATGAACCAGTTTTCAAATTTTCCTAATTTTGTCTGCTGCTGAGATCAAGGATGTAGGTCTTCAACAGGGATATGTGGAAATGGGACTTGAAACAATAGGTAGAAAAGAAGACAGCTGGGAAAAGAGAAGCTGTGGATGGAGGATACAGGGGAAGAGAGAGGGAACTAGCCTAAGTACAGATAAGAATAACAACTAACCTTGGTGTGTTGGGAAGCTGATCTGATCAGAAGTTGGGATATTTTCATCTTCTAGTTCTATAATCCTGTCTTCTTGTACCCAATTTGATATTATATTAAACCCAACGAGTGAGTCCTTAATTCCAGATATATTATTTTTCAGTTCTAAAATATTCACCAGAATCTGTCTTTAAATATTTTTAGATTTTTAGTTTAGATTATTTTTAATCTGTTGAAATTTTTCATCTCTTTTGTCCACCTTTTCCTTGATTGTCTTGAATAAAATCATGTTATTTTTAATTTTTTTATTAAAGTATAGCAGATTTACAATTTTGTATTAATTTCTGTTGTATAGTTTTTAACCAGTTTTCTTTCATGGTTAACAACCCCAAATCTTCTATTCATCATCTCTCTATTAAAAGATCATGTAGTTAAATGACTAATGATTTCTGGTAATTAGAAAGATATTTATCAACACAAAGTAAAGCAGTCAGTTGCTAACATTCTTAGGCATTTGCTTTTGATTATTTCTTTTTTGGGGCACCATCAGTAGATAAAGTTTGATGGGACAAACAAATAAAACATGATTCCAAATTAGAAAATAGAAGTATATTAGTGTAATCTCATGTTCCCATTAAGGAAAGAAGTGATACATAGCATAGGATAGCTGAGTTCTAGATAAAATTTATAAATATAAGTAGGGAAACAATTGTCTGAAACTATTTATACCCTTGAAATAAACTTTAAATACATACTTGGATTTCAGTATTTTGCAAAGAATTCTGAATAGCCTAATATTCAATTATAACATTCAATAACACACTTCAAGTGATTTAGGTATAAAGAAATAACGCCACTCAATAGGCGGTTCAAAGCTGTTGGCTCTACCGAAGAATTTGATAAAGTCAAACTGTCCAGTGTTTCATAACAATTAAGGCTAAATCACCTATTAAGAATAACAGCCTTTACTTAATAATAGTACAACTGTCTAGGTAACTACACAGGAAGAACTTAAAAGAACACATTAACTTCAACAGTATACTTTTATTAATATTTTCAAAATACTGAATTACTCTTTTACTTGAGAACAATTTTAAGCTCTCTGAACGTCTTATGTAATAAAATTAAGAGCAATTAAATAACAATGATCCTGACCCTAGAATACCAGTTTCAATTTTTAATATTGTGATTGCTCTTACTTACCAACTGTATACAGAAGATGCCTACTGATTGAGAATTTTCTGAAACTAGAAAATTTTCTCAATTTTAAATTTATAAGCAGTTTGTACCTTTTAGGGCAGAGATATGGATTTGTCTTTAGAATAGGTGGTCTATTTGTTTTAGAAGAGACTACTTTGGAGGACCCTTTTAGGTATGTATATTTAACATCTTAATGAGGAACTGAATGAAGTAAAGAAATCCACAGAGGAAAATGTCAGACTGAAATCCTATGTTCTAGCATTCATTATGTATGTGTGTGTGTGTGTATGTGTATATATATACATATATATGTGTGTGTGTGTATATACATATATGAGTATGTGTGTGTGTATATAAAATATATGTATGTTTTAGCAGAGTTATTTCCATGTTCTTGTAGATTAAGCTATAACTTTCTTTCCTATAGAGAGGTTTAGATGGCATATCTGAAAATTACTTATTCTTAGACAAGCATGAGTGGTGTGTGTTTTCATTCATCTGTTCTTGTCTCACAGGGGTCTGTTCTCTCACAGTAGGAGCAGAGAACAGACTATAGGAATATCACATACAGGCCTGATCTTTTTACTCAAGAAGGAAGAGGCCATGCTTTGAGAAACGTACTATTAGCCTTCCATGATGGCTCTTCCTCATGGGTGGGGGCAAGCTTTCCCTTGAAGGCAGAACACTAGGATCATGAGAGGCTGTAAAGGAGGTGGGCCCTACAGGGCAGCAGGATAGGGCGAAAAACTTCTCTCTCTAAAGACAAGACACCGAGTTGAGGATAAACCACTTGAGTTGGACTCAAGTAGGCCTGTACTCCCAAGCCAGGCTTACTGGTGCCCACGAGGAGGATAGCAGAAAAGCAAAGCATTGAGGAGGCCCTGCAATGGACAGAGAGGCTAGGTCTGAGCAAATGTACTTTAGGAATACCATTCCCAGTATCAGCAGTTAACTGTTACACTTCTCTAACACTGTAGTTTTATTCTTCCCAAGTCTCTAGGAAAGTTTTATTAAAAGTCAAACTTTACAAATGGGCTAAGGTATTATCGACAGACAAATGTGCGTAAAGGGTATGGGGATGTTCTTTGTACTATTCATATTCCTGCAACTTCTCTGTAAAGGTGACAAAACTTCCAAATAAAGAGCTGGGGGTGGGGGGATGTTACAAATCTATAACCTATTGACAACTGTGCAGGGAGGAAGGACAAGAGGGCTGTCCTATATTTTAAGAGGGCTGGCCAAGAAGAAATGATACTAAATTATTCCAGACAGTAGAACTAAAAGAAGAAAAAACTTCTAAAATTCTCTTTGTTTATTTTAAAAGAGTCAGCATAACATGAATACTAAAGCATGAAAGGCAGCACAAAAGATAACTGAAGATCAGTTTCACACATGAGTATTGACACATTTTAAACAGACTCTGAGAATACAGACTTCAGGAGACTGTTACTAGAAGAACAAGACCAAGAAGAGTTCAAGTCCAGGAATAAAAAGACAGTTCAATATAAAAGTCTGTCACTACAATTCACAACATTGATAGATTAAAGATGATAATCCATAGATGCTGAAAAGTCAATTAGAAATACTCAGCTTTAATTCTTGATAAAATTCTTTATTAACTATTACTAAAAGGAAAATCTCTTTACATTAGAAAAAGTACGTATCTCAACCAAAAAGGCTGTATTGTGTTTATTGGAGGAAAAACATTTCCATTAATATCAGAAACAGAAGAAATGAATGACAGCTATAAATATTAGAATAGACAGGCAAAAAATTTATTAGTTGCAGATAATGTGATCCAATACTTAGAAACCAAAAGAATCAACAGAAAAATGATTACAACTACTGGTAGTAATACCCAAGTATCATCTGAAGAATTTAGGTAAGTGGCTAATTCCAAATTATGATGAAAAAAGTTGGGTACTTTGGAAGGAATAATGAATGAAACAGATGTAGGATCCGGCCAAATACATATGGAAAGAGTGTATCATAAAGGTGGCATTTTAAGCCAATGGAAAAAAGGGTTTATTCAGTTAATGCCATTAGGAAAACTGGCTAATAAAGGAAACCAGAATATGTTGCCCCCTAAAATGCCGCTTTGATATAAAAACTGTTTTGAGCTGAATGCACTTAAGAAGCAGTATACATAGAAAAAGCTCCTTGCTTTCCACCTGAAGGTAAGAAATAGATTCTCCTTTTCCTGGAGACAGACTCTTATTAGTCCAGGGAGGTGCCAGAGGAATCTACAAACAAACTTTGTTAAACTAACCTTTATCTCCTGAGTTACTTCTTCACCATTTACTACACCTAGCCCAAACCCCTTTGTCTTGCCAGTTCTTCACAAATTTATTGTTTCTTTGTCTAAAAGATATAAAAACTTTCTGCTCTGGGAACTTTGAGTCTCATTCTCTTGTGATGGCTCTCATGTACGTGAAAACATACGTGAAACTGAGTGCTTTTCTCCTGTCAATCTGTCTTTGTCAGTTTAATTTTCAGACCCATCCAGGGACCCTAAAAGGGTCAAGAAAAACTTTTTCTTCCTCTAACCACTTGGGAAAATAATAAATTAGGTCTTTGCCTTGCCCCTTACTATAACACAATTTCCAGATAGGTTAAGTATTTTTATATTAAAAAGGGACACATAAATGTGATAGAAAAAAGATGTGTAAAAATAAAAATTAGAACTCAGAACATACATTTTAATTCATTATATCAAATTCAGAAAGCATCAAGGAAAATACAAATAGACCTAAACGGAGACCAAGAAAAAAACTTGTCATACATAGGACAAAAGACAAGTTCTTCAATTTATGAAAAGTTTCTACCAAAATGAAAAATAAAAGGACTAACAATACAATAGAAAAATGGAGAAAAGAACTGAACAACACACTCACATATGTTAAGTATGTTCAACAAACATCAAAAGATACCCAATGTTACTCATACTGACAAATGAACAAATCAAAATTTTGAGAACCCTTTTTTCACCTAAAGAATGAAATTAACAGAAACTAAAGATATGACAATAGTGTTGGAGAAGGTTTGGAGAAATAGGCACTTGTACACTGTTGTGGATATAAATACTGATTTGACCATCCAGCAAGCCTAAAACTTTGAGTTTACTCAGGGATATACTTGCATAGTATGCTGGATCATTAAAGAAACAGAGAAATTATGGTACAATGAGATGTTATGTAATCATTGTTTAAAATGCAGTAGACTGTATTTTGGTTTGGAAACACTGTAAGCCATAGGCTGCAAAACAATATATTAAAATGAAAGTATGGCAAATAGGATCCAGTTAGTATTAAGAGGGAGAAAGAGAGAAAAGAAGAGAGAGAGGGGAAGGAAGAAAGGAAAGGAAAGGAGGAGGACAGAAGGAAGGAACTACTGATACTGTCACCACTGGAGGGAGGGACTGCAGGGGTAGGGCTGGAAGGAAAATACTGACTTTGAGCTTATTATTAAGACTTCCGTGCTGTGTACATATCCCCTCTGAACAAATATTACTTGGAGGGGGGCAGCAAAGGACAGAGAGAAAAGTTCTTTTAAAAATATCCAAGAAGCTATTCGAGAAGTAGCAAATTTCTGTGTATTAAATTGGTAAGTGTTTATGCCAAAATTTGACATCAACTGTGACCTTATTATAAAATCACAGTCTACAGAAGTCCTCTGACATTTAAAGGGGGGAGGGGAGGGAAAGGGGGCAAGATGAAAGGGATGAGGAGAGGGAGAGACAGGAATTAAACACACATATTTAAGCACAGAATAAAAGAAGACCTTTTCAAAAAGGTCAAACCCACACAGGAAAAATGAGGAAGCAAGAAATGAAGCCAAGGGTTGCATGATATTTCATCCTATTCCTGCTGGTGATTAGGTCAACACTCAGAGTAAGTCACCTTTCCTTAATACACTTGGATTTTTAGTCTGTAACAACATGGAGACCAGGTACTATACTTTTCATTTCAAGGGAATAAGTGGGAAGACGTATAAGGAATAACTTATGTGTTTCCTGGGGAAAAACAATTTCACTCAGTAAAAGAAAGAACAACTACAATGTTTTGAACTTCAGAACAGAAAAAAAAGAACAATGAACATAGACTATAATATGTTAGAAGAATTTTACATTATACCGTGATGTGGGCAGTGATCTGTTGATACCATACTCAAAACCTTTAATGACATTCACTGAAGGGTAGAAGAATACGCCACCCCAACATATGCCTCTTTGGAACAAGGATTACTTTGACTTGTACTTTTGAGAAAGGGAAGATATAGGAGAAGCTCTGAAGATGAAGTAGAAGTTATCCTTTTGAAAGGAAAATTTACATTTATAAAAGAAATACCTATTTTAAGAGTATCTCCTTCTCTGTACCCAGAATAGGGAAATGACACTTAAAAGAAACTCTTACCAAAAGAGCAGGCAGTGACTTAAATATGCACAAAAATATTGTACCCTTGTTTACCATGCTTTTCCTGGTAACTTCCCATAACTCATTCCCCAGTCCCCACCTTTCTTTTGTGTTTAGCTGAAGACGGTATTTAAGGTGGTACCTGGGGCCATTTAAGGAATTTTACTCATTTTTCCTGGGTATCTCCCCTGAATACATGTTAATAAACTTCTGCTTGTTTTTCTCTTGTTTATCTGTCTTTTATTACAGGGAGTCTCAACCAAGAACTGAGAAAGGTAGAAGGAAAATTATTACCCCCTCTGCATTCATATTTAATCTTAAAAGATCATACCATAGTAAAAACGTCGTAACTACAATGTGAAGTGCTCAGATGTAAATGTATTATCATTCAAACAGTCCTCACTCCTGAGGTAAAATCTCAATTAATAGAAGATCATGGCAGGATAATAAAGACTAGTAATGCTCAATGGTTCAGAAGCAAGTTTTCCGTATGTTTTACAAATGTGTTTTGTAAAATTCAAATCAAGTGAACAAACTGTAGTAAGATACTTTTCATTTTCTCCATATGTATTATAGGGTTAGTGCCTTGGAGATGTCCTGAAAATGAGAGCCCAACATCACAAAGAACAGAGATATAGATGCTGAGGGGAAAAAAAGAAAGAAAAGGAAAGGAAAGAAAGAAAAACTCATCTAATCATTTGGTAATGTTCCAGGTTCTTTAAATCTATTATACTTAAGAATCATTTGGGTTCTAGTTAAAAATTCAGACTTCGGGGCACCAACTCCCCCAATTCTGACTTGAACGAACTAGACTTTTAAAGTAAGAACCCCTAACGTGATCCTCACGTGACTGACTCTCAGGCTGCATTTCAAGAATAACTACTCTGCAGGTGAAAAGTTGGGGGAAAATATCCCAGAGTACTTTTGCCTAGTTTTGGGTCATTTTCTTCTCTGGAGAAAAAACAAGATGAAACCAAAATTAACACTTTCAGGATTTTACTCTTGAACTTGTTATTAATTTCTGGGGACTGTTCTTCCTTAAAGGATCTTCAGCTTCAATTCCAGGGCAGTTAAACACCATGCTGTCTATTTTGCTGTATAGCACATAGAATGCTTTAACAAAAACAGAATTTGGCTTCTAACTTCACAATCTATTTAGATAAACTAACATTTTAATAGAAAAAGATTGAATTCACAAGTTTAATAAAGGCTCTGAAAAGGAATCTAATTTGCACATTGCTTTAGGAAATTATCTGTTATTTCAGGTAATCAATTAAAGTGCTATTAAGCCATTATAATAAAAACTTAACTATTCAGCAATTGGAAGGATAAACAACTTGTATCACTAAATAACTTCTAGCTCTAATGAGCACAGAGAAAATAAAAAGAGGGCATTAAAGAAAAATATATGAAAGGTATAAAATTATCCATGTTGTACAATAACACTGTGAATATGCTGATCACAAATGTAAACAATGGAGTCTTTCAAAAGTATATAAAAGCAGGGACTAAGAAGCAAAGAGCAGATAGTGAACATTTGCACTTGGCAAACTGATTATTGCCAATAATGATCACAGATCAACTCAGCTGGAGATTTTATAAAAGTAAGATGAATAAATGCTATGCTTGAGTAGTGTAAATAATTACAGCGTGGTGTTTTATATCATTTTTTATGTGGCAACACTATAATTAATTTGAAGAC
Organism: Camelus dromedarius; assembly: GCF_036321535.1. NCBI lineage: Eukaryota > Metazoa > Chordata > Mammalia > Artiodactyla > Camelidae > Camelus > Camelus dromedarius. Next base: position 18,182,502 of record NC_087439.1, read on the forward strand.
AACATCACAATAAAGAATAAAGAACCTCATGTAGAAATTCAGACAGCACATTAAAATAATATTTTCTTCAGTTATATAATAGCACATAAAAATTGTGGTAGAAGTGAAGTAAATAAGGTCACCACTTATTCCTGACAAGAAGAAAATTACTTCTGCTTTCAAAATAAGGAATGAAATGCAAATCAAAAACTTCAGAGACAAAAATTTTGCAAGGTTATTAGAATGCTTTCCATTGAACAAAGTACTTGTACTAATCTGTCAATTCTTGTGTTGACACATAGCAATCACTTTAGAACCATTAGAAAGAACTTGAAATATTAATCCAGTAATTTTTGAAAATGTTAATTAAGCAATGTCAGAGATTCACTATTCAAATTCAGAACTGAGATCCTTTTAAAGATGGGTCACATATATACATATATATTTTATATATATATATAAAACAAAGGAATTTAAAAGGAAGACTTCATAAGAAAAGGTTATTTAAAAGAAAAGTTAAGAATAATAAATGGTTACATAAAATGAAAAGGAAACAAGTAAGATGAAAACAAAATGCTAGCCACATCTTCTACCAGTTGCCAAATGCCACTATTGACTGAAGATGGAGCCCTAATGAGTTGGGTAGATAGCTTTGAAAGGTTAAAAAGTAAAGGATAATCACCAAAGCCTGAGATTAGGCATTATTTGCTGAAAAAGAAACAAGAGTATGAATCAAATAAGGCTGCAAAATCAATTTGTCATTCTAAGAAAAAGACACAGAGTGCTACCAAAGAGAAAAATTGCTGTTTAAATTGGCTTAGGCAATAAAGAAAAAACCAGAACTATCAAGGAGTAAGAAAGAGAAAACCATCCATGTTCTTAAAAGTACTAAATACTTAAAAAATAATTTTTATATATTTAGAGAATACAGAGATGATTTATGGGGGTAAAAATCAACGACCTCAAGTCAAGGTAAATTTTCCTGGGTCCAAATTATATAGTCGTCTTCCCTGGAGTGGAATTTCAATAGGCTGTCTGTCTCTGTATTAGGGAGAGTTACAGATAATTTCTCTTACAATGCAATGTCACACAAACCCCAGGGATGTGTTCTAGCAAGGTGAAATATATTTGGTTTCTGACATTTTTATTGGATAGGGATGCACCTTGTTTTCCCAATAAACTCAATATAACTTCTCTGTTCTGTCTCTTCCTTTGTCTTCTACTGGAACTAATAACAGCTCCAAATTTCTTAAATGAATCTATATACAGAATATGCTCAAAAGTGCACAGCTTGTCAATTATTACTTAAGAAATTCAATTTTAATCCATAAAAAGAAATGAGATACATTAAAATTATGATAATGGCATCATATGCTAGTCACAGTCCTCATTTATTAAATATTATTAACGTCAAAATAAAAAATTGACTCTGGCTTTGTGGAACTAGTTGACAAAGAGAAAATGTAATGTATCTGAACTTCAGTAATTTTAATGAAAATGTTATCTAAGAAAATTCCTGAGAAATAAATTCAAATTGGGTTTAGAAACAAAATAAATGTTACCTACAAAGTATTACTGACTATAACAATAAACAATAAATAATGAAAGTTAACATATGCAACTTCTCCACATAAATTAAGATCTAATCTGGGCTTGATTTCACTTTACTGAAATATCAGTGACATTAAAAGTAAAGAAAATAGTTTATTAAATTCACAGTGAACACTATGTCATAAAATAATAAGAAAAAGAAAATTAAAAATATTATGAAAATGTTGGAATAAAAAAGTAGTAAGTGTTAGAGACTAAAGGAAGAATTTAAAAAGTAAGAAACCCAACTGAATTGATGAACTGATATATTATGAATACCCTAAAATATGGATTTTAAATAAACGTGTACTGAAAAGTGACAGAATAGCAAAGAGTATTACTTCATTTATCTTTGGCAGTATTATTTATCATTAATAGCCTCAGTACTAATATTAATAAAAATACATAAAGAACCATTTCATTATACGTAAACACTCAGGACAGGGAAGAGAAAGGCCTTGGAGTAGCAAAAATGAAGAATAAGAAGTAGACACTTAAAATAGTCTAAGAGATTTGAGTAAGGGACCAAACTTGTCTCAGTAGGTGATAACCTTGAGTAAAGAAAAGGTTAAACTATGAGTAGTGTACAATGTTTAAAGAAGCAGGAATATATAGAAAACATCTGGAAAAAAATCTTTCTTTCAAAACTGCTTTGGTAAAAAAAATTGGATGCTTGAATGTCCTAAAAACTTTTACTCTCTGGAAATATGTCATTTACCATATGCTTAAATAGATAAAATTTCAGAAAAACAGGAAAATATAATCACCATTGAAATATATTCTAGTTTAAAGAGACAATGCCATGCAAATTGCTCCCCAAACTGTGGTTACAGGATGCTTTTGTAACATTGCAAATTAATTGAAGGATCAGAATTTTGCTTTATACTCATAAGTTCTGACATCTCCTGATTTCTCAGCCTAAATTTTCAATCAAGTGATACAAATTACCATTTTAAATATACCCTAAAAAATACTGTATATTCACAGGCCACTAGTGTGTACATCCTTTAAAAATTAAATGTTATACAGAGGAAATAAAAATCTAAAAGCTAAAACAAACAAATAAATAAATAATGATATAAATTATTTTTTTAAAAAAGAAATGTATTCTAGTTTAACTCTCTGAATTAACTTTATAGCTTGAGAAAATGAGAATGAAATTAAAACTTGCAGAAAATGCCAAAGATTGAATCATTCTATTGAAAACTTTTGGATCACTTATGAGTAAAATTAGATAAAGATAATTAGATTAAAGTTGAGAAAGATACACATTTTGCATTACTGTAATACACAAAGAGACCACAAAGAATCTAGAAAAGCAGTTCTTAATCTTTTAAAAAGCAATGTAAGCCATTTTCAAATAAAACATTATACAGAAACTCAACATTTATAAAGCAGAAAAAGTGAGGGAGCTGTAGTTGTAGTAAAGTAGGAACTTCACAGCCTCATACCCTCAAGTCCCACCCTCAGTTCTGTGAAATGCAGCTTGCAAAGCATGGAAGATTATCCAGTCAAAAAACTCCTCCATTTTCCTTTTCCCTTTTTCAGCATTGGTTTTCTACTTACCTCTTCTATAAGACTCACCTCAAATCTACCTGTTCCACCAAGCCATCTGACTTAATGAGGCTGAAATTAATGGTTCCTTCCACAAAGGTACCACAGAAGTGATATTAATACTGTAAATTTCATTTCCAACATTTCCAGTATTCTACACTTGACACCCTTCATTTCCTTCCTGAAAGCTTCTCAGATAGTGGGCATGTTTCTTAACCTATATTAGTAATAACTTTTCAAATAGAAGCCCCTCAATAACATTGTTGAATATAGGGGTAAAAGGTAGGTTAATCAATGGCTAAAGGGGAAAATGATTTTTAAAATGTTCTAATGCAAAGAAATAAGAACTGGATTGAGAACAATCTCTAGCTGCTATGAAAAGTCTGGACCATTTATGTATGTTCAGAATTGTTGTTTGATTCCCCATGCAGATGTGGCCCCTTTGGGCTGTTAAGTTCTGTAGAAACTTAAGCCTATTACTAAAAAAAAAAAAAAGAAAGAAAGTAAAAAAAAGAAAAGAAAGAAAAAGGTAAATTATAGGGTGAAAATTAATTGTAAACACTCCTGATTTGAAATAATTTCTATCCCACTAAGAACATTCAATTTAATAAAAACTGGTGAGGCAGGAATATTTGCAACATCCTTCTTACAATGTACTTGGAAATATTAAGGCATAATAGCAGTGCTTAAGGGTGATACAGATAATGGCATTAGTGCTTTGTGCCTTTCAATGCTTATGTAAATTGTGAACATTATATTTCAAGAAGATGCTTTGTGTCTGACTCTATCTTGACTCACTGTTGCTGTCACCTTGGTGTTTCATTTTGATACTTGTCCAAGATTACTGAGAGAACATTGTAATAACTGAGCCCTGAACAAAATTACATCAGATTCCAAAGAAACCAGAGTAAATGTCTTTAAAACTGAAAATCCAATCAGTTGCATTTGTACATTGCTAGTGTTCAAGACAATTTCAAACTGAAGGATGACCTGAAGGAAAGCAAGAAGACTCTATACTAGACATTTTAATAAAGTTTTTAAAAACACCTCCAAGCCCCAAAACCCACTTAAAGGAATCTTTTTTCCATTACCTCCATGCATAGAATATGTGGAGGTGGGTGTTAGTGAATTGTAGACCTGATCTGAAGTGTTGCTGGCTGTAGAAAAGATGACAAACACACAGCTAACATCATACTCAACCGTGAAAAGCTGAAAGAGAGCATTCCCTCTAACATCAGGAGCAAGACAAGAATGCCCACTCTCGTCACTTTTATTCAACATAGTGTTAGAAGCAATCAGAGAAGAAAAGGAAATAAAAGGAATCCAAATTAGAAAGGAAGAGTAAAACTGTCACTGTTTGCAGATGATGTAAGTCTATACACAGAAAATCCTAACGGCGCCACCAGAAAAATACGAGAGCTCATCAGTGAATCTGGTGAAGTTGAGGGATACAAAATTCATACACAAAAAATCTGTTGCATTTCTACACACTTACAGCTGTACACTAAAAAACATAAGACACTGAGGAAAGAAACTGAAAATGACACAAGCAAATGGAAAGATATATCATGTTTTTGGATTGGAAGAACTGATATTATTAAAATGGCCCTACTACCAAAGGCAATCTACAGATTCGATGCAATCCTTCTCACATTACCACCAGCATTTTTCACAGAACTGGAAAAAAAATTTTCTTTAATTTGTTTTGAAACACAAAAGACTCCAGAGTCAAAACACTCTTGAGAAAGAAGTGAGCTGAGAGAATCACACTCTTTGACTTCAGACTATAGTACAAAGATATAAGAATCAAAACAGTATGGTACTGGCACAAAAACAGACATATAGAATAATGCAACAGCATAGAAAACCCAGAAATAGAACCACACACTTATGGTCAATTAAGCTGCAACAAACAAGGCAAGAATATACAATGGAGAAAATACAGTCTCTTCATTAAGTGGTGCTGGGAAAACTGGACGCTACATGTGAAAGAATAAAACTAGAACATTCTCTAAAACCATATACACAAGTGAAGTAAAAAATGGATTAAATACCTAAATGTAAGATTGGATACTATAAAAAATATAGAGGGAAACAAAAGCAGGACACTCTTCGACATAAATTGCAGCAATATTTTTATGGATCCTTCTACTAGACTAATGGAAAGAAAACCAAAAATAAATAAATGGGACCTAATTAAATTTAAAGCTTTTGCAGCACAAAGGAAACCATAAACAAAACTAAAGGACAACCTATGGACTGGGAGAAAATATTTACAAACAATGTGTCTGACTAGGGACTAATTTCCAAAATAAACAAACAGCTTAAGCTCATACAGCTTAATAATAGAAAAAATTGACAACCCAACCAAAAAATAGGCTGAAGACTTAACCAGATAATTTCTCCAAAGAAGACATCCAGATGGCCGATAGGCACGTGAAAAGATCTTAACATCGCTAATTATTAGAGAAGTGTAAATCAAAACAACAATGAGGTATCACCTCACACCAGTCAGAATGGTCATCATCAAAAAGTCTACAAATAATAAATGGTGGAGAGGAGGTGGAGAGAAGGGAACCCTCCTACAGTGTTGGTGGGAATGTAAATTGGTGCAGTCACTATGCAGACGACAGTATAGAGGGTACTTAAAAAACTAGTAATAGACTTATCATATGATCCAATAATCCCACTCCTGGGCATACATCTAAAGAAAACTCGAATTTGAAAAGATACATGCACCCAGTGCTCATAGCAGCACTATTTACAATAGCCAAGACACAGAAACAACCTAAATGTCCATCAACAGATAACTGGATAAAAAAATTATGATATATTTATACAATGGAATACTACTCAGCCATAAAAAAGAATGAAATAATGTCATTTGCAGCAACATGGATGGGCCTGGAGATCATCATACTAAGTAAAGTAAGCCAGAAAGAGAAAGAAAAATACCGTACATCACTTACATGTGGAATCAAAAAAAAAAAAAAAAAAGACAAATGAACTTATGTACAAAACAGAAGCAGACTCACAGACACAGAAAACAAATTTATGGTTACCAAGGGGGGAAAGCAGGTAGGAAACGATTAATTGGGAGTTTGAGATTTGCAGATACTAACTAATATAAAATAAACAACAAGTTCATACTGTATAGCACAGGAAACTATATTCAATATCTTGTAGTAACTTATGGTGAAAAGAATATGAAAATATATGCATGTTCATGTATGACTGAAGCATTATGCTGTACACCAGAAACTGATACATTGTAAACTGACTATACTTCAGTAAAAAAAAAAAAAAAATACACAAAAAAAGAAAAAAGGATACATTCACACCAATTTTTATAGTAGTACAATTTATAATAGGCAAGACATGGAAGCAACCTGAAAGTCTATCAACAGATGAATGAAAAAAAGAAGAGGCGGCATGCATACACACCCCCCCAGAATATTAGTCAACCATAAAAAAGAATTAAATAATGCCATTTGTAGCAACATGGATGGACCTAGAGATTATCATACTAAGTGAAGTAAACTAGACAAAGACAAATATCATACAGTATCACTATATGTGGAATCCAAAAGATACAAATGAACTTATTTACAAAACAGAAACAGACTCACAGACATGGAAAACAAACTGATGGTTACCAAAGGGGAAAGGGAAGAAAGGATAAATTTGGAATTTGGTGTTAAAAGATACACACTATTATATATAAAATGGAGAAACAGCAAGGACCTACTGTATAGCACAGAAAACCATATTCAGTATCTTGTAATAACCTATAGTGGAAAAGAATCTGAAAAAGAATAGATATATATGTGTATAACTAAATCACTCTGCCATACACTTGAAACACTCTAAATCAACTACACTTCAATAAAAAATAAAAATTAAAAAAATACAAGGAAAATAACAACATATATAGAGATAACAAAGCTTAAAAAGTCATGATGTGCGGGAATAGAATAGGGGAAAAGCATATCTGAGATACAGTCTTCCTGTTACTTACATAATTAATCTCATGAGAAAAAGCATTATTATTTCATACTTTACACAAAGAAACTAATGCTCCAATATAACTAACATGTCCAATATGACACTGATAATAAGTGGTAGATTGTACAATAGGTAGAGAGATGGAAGTGCCACTATAAGAATGCCTGAGAAGAGCAGAAGAAGAGAATGGAAGACATAGGTAGCAGCCACCTTGTCAAGTGCTTTATTCTACAGGCAACGGGGAAAAATGGAAAATTTAAGGACTTTAGCAACAAAAGAGTTGCCATTTTCATTTGATTCAGCTTTGTCTTTTGGGAAAAAAAAAGGAACACTCCCTAACTCATTCCATAAAGCCAGCTTTACCCTACTACCCAAAACAGACAAAGATATTACAAGAAAGGAAAACTACAGATCAGTATCTCTCATGAACAGAGATGCAAAATTCCTCAACAAAATATTAGCAAATCAAATCCAATAATGTTTAAGAAGAATTATACACTATGATCTAGTAGAATTTATCCTAGGTATGCAAGACTGGTTTAATGTTTGGTTGTCAATAAATGTGATTCACTACTGCAATAGAACAAAGAAGAAATAAATCGTATGATTATATCAGTTGGTGCAGAAAAAGCAGCTGATAAAATCCAACACCTAGTCATGACAAAAGCTCTTAGAAAACTAGGAAAACAGGAGCATTTCCTCAATTTGATACAGAATTATCATGAACTAAATGCTCTAATTGAAAGACATAGGGTGGCAGATTGAACAATAAAAGAAGAACCTACAATATGTTCCCTATGGGAGACCCACTTTAAGGAGAAAGGCACATATAGATTGAAAGTGAGGGGATGGAAAAAGATATTTCATAGAAATGGAAATGACAAGAAAGGAGGGGTAGCAATACTCATATCAGACAAAATAAACTTTTTAAAAAAGGCCATAAAGAAAGACAAATAAGGACACTGCATAATGATAGAAGGATCAACACAAGAGGGTATCACACTTGTTAGTATATGCACCCAGTATAGGAGCACCTAAATACATAAAACAAACATAAACAGATATAAAGGGATTAACTGATGGGAATACAATAATAGTAGATTTTAACACCCCACTGACATCAATGGACAGATCTTACAAACAAAAAGTCAAGAAGGCAACAGAGATTCCAAATGACACAATAAAACAGACTTAATTAATATCTATAGGACACTACATCAAAAAAAACCAAAAACCCAGAATATACTTTCTTTTCAAGTACACATGGAACATTTTCTAGGATAGACCACATACTAGCAAACAAAACAAGCCGAAACAAATTTAAAACGATAGAAATTATTTCAAGCATCTTTTCTCACCATAACACCATGAAACCAGAAATCAAAAAATGAAAGAGAAATGAGAAAAAACAAAAAAAAAGATCACATGGAGACAAAGCAACATGCACCTAAAAATCCAATGGGTCAACAATGAATCAGCAATTCTAAGGAATTTCATAGCAATACAGGCCTTCCTCAACAAACAAGAAAAATCTCAAATAAAAATCTAAATCAAATAAAAAATCTAACCTACCACCTAAAAGAATTAAGGAGAAAAAGAGAACTAACAAAACCTAAAATCAGCAAAAGGAAATAAAAAAGATCAGAGAGGAAATAAATGAAACAGAGGTTAAAAAATAGAAAAAAATTAATAAAAGCAAGAGGTTTTTTTGAAAGGATAAAAAAATCAAAAGCTGTTCTAAAATTAAAAATTTATTTTTAAAAAGGACATTCAATAAATAATAAAGCTGGCCTTAGAAATGAGGAAAGAAAGGAAGCAGGCAAATAATACTGGTTTAGAGGAGTACAGATGGTCTCAACAGCACAAAATGTTAATGCCATCACTTTCATTCTCTCATTCACCTTCATTCATTTGAGCACTGTGTCCTGCCGATTCTTCTGAACTTAAGCATCCTGTTTCAAAACATAGTAAGTCTGGTACCTGGAGACTTTGTATAGAAAATCAACAAAAGACTTGCGAGCTGGATTATTTCAAGTTAGGTATCAGCTCTCAGCATATTCTAGCTGCATTTACTTAATATATCTGTGCCTCTGCTTTCTCTTCTGGAAAATGGTGGTTCTAAATACTACTACTACTGTTCCACAGGGTTGTCCTGAGGATGCACTAAATTAATACATGTAAATCACTAGAACAGAAACTGGCACATATGTGCTAATTAAGTATTAACTCCTTAATCAGTCCATTCACTCAACAAAAATGGGCAGAGAAGGGTTATGAATCAGATGCAATAAGAGCTCAAAGTGGAAAATGTTCAATTCAACCTGGGTCTGGTAAACGGTAATTAGCATATGTAGAAGCAAATGGAATAAAAATTGCCATCTCAGCTCACTTTGTCAAACCAGGGTAGGCTTATTTAAAAGGAAAATGAAAATTCTTCAGGTCTAGTTTAATTTCTTAGTCCTCAAACCTATAAAGTTAATGTTGGCAGAGTCTGTATCACAGTATCAATGTTAAGGTCTTCTGATCAGAACTAATCTTCCAAAGGGGTTCTTCATTGTGTCCAGACACCTACAGATTTCTGCCTGTGGAGAAACTGACAAGGCTTTTCAAACTTGACCTCAGCCTGCAGAAAAGCTTCTGCAAGCATTGAACGGGTGTCACAGCCTCTCCCCTCCAAACTCCTCTTCCAGAGAACCACCTTCACCAAAAGAAAGCATCCGTAATGATAACTCTATGGCCTCTGTTCCAAATATTTATCTATTGGTATGTCCCAAAACAGCCACAAAGTAAGCCAAGCCAAGTGAGTCAGCCTTGACAAATGGTTTCCTTTTCTTTTGAAAAAGGACGGAAAGCAATACTTTACTTAGTATACTATTCCCCTGATGCTAAATGTTTTCTCAAGTAAGGGGAAGGAAACTTTGGAAAAGTTGTCTGCGTGTATACATGTGTGTACGGCGGTTGGGGGAGGGGACTAAGTAGAGTACTAACAAAAAATGTTACATAGGAGGAGGAAAGTAGGAATTTTCTGACTTTGATAATAGATTCAATAGTCAAGGTAGAATCCATGTACTGACAAAATTTTGTCCCTAGTGACACAGTATCAGGCTATTCACGCAAATGCAAGATGTTAATCCCATTTTTCTTAAGTAAAAAAATTAACATTACAAAAATTTCCTGAACACCAAGTTTCTACAAAGAATAACAGCCTTTAAATACCTGACAAATAAAGTAGGAAGTGTGTAGGTTTAATATTTTCCCCCAAGTATATCCAATTAAATTACCTGGCTTGTGATAATGTGAAACTACATTTAACTATATTTAAAATCTTTTCATGAATAAAAATTTTCAATAATTTTCAATTGAACAATAGCAGAACAAAGACAGTGGTTCAAAAAAACGACTGAAAAACAATTAAGATAATAGTACAACAGCCTGACTACAGACTGTTGCCTGAATTCCCTTATTAAAGAAATACAAAATTCACAAAAGTTTCTGCATATTTACTACCTAGTTCTTGAAACAACACTTGATTACCATTAAACCAAGAAGAGGAAAAGGGAATTAAAACAGTATAAGCTAGGTTTGCAAACTTAATTTTATTGAACGTTGCAGCTTTGTTGATTTTGTGAAGTATAGTTTTATAACTGAAATACGCAATGATCACACAATTAGACAATTAAACAGAACTTAACTCATCATTCTAATTTTAAGTTACTAACTATCATATACAATGTGTAGCTTATATAATTCCACAAAGATTGAAGACATTAGGAAAAGATAAAAGTGGAAAAATAATAGAAGAGGGGGCAGTTACACTGTGACGGAAGTGAAGGAAGTCATTTGTTTCTAAAGCGAGGGAAGCAACATCACAGCAGACAGCTAAATTACACAATACTCCAAGTGGGTATTTGAGCATCTAAAAACAGTAGGTTCAACAACAGAGATATAAAATTGCTCTCCTAAAGCTTTTAGCTATTATTTGTTGAGTCAAATATTCATCACATCGAAATAAATGTTTTAAAAATCAAAATGTGGTTGACCTCCAAATGATAAGCTGCATTTCCTTCTCTGACTTTACTACCATTTTGTGATTACAGCAAGAAAAGAAGAACAGTATTAAGAAACAGAATGAAGGTTAAGGCAGGGTTCATGTAATTTACATATATACAGGTTCTTTTTACTTCAAGACTTCTAATTTACTAACCTTCATCCATACTAACTCAGTAAGATTCCACAGAAATGGCATTTCAGGGGGGAGGGTATAGCTCAAGTGGTGGAGCACATGCTTAGCATGAACGAGGTCCTGGGTTCAATCCCCAGAACTTCCATTAAAAAAAATCTAATTAAAAACTAATTAGCCCCCCAAATAGAAACTTCTGTTCATTGTTTCCCAAATGTCTGTGTTCTGTCTCTTTAATTACATTGTTGAAGTTCTATCTGTAACATCTAGTTTAAACAAATACTATACAAATAAACATATATAAAACAGAAACAGACTCACAGACATAGAATACAGACTTATGGTTGCCAGAGGGAGGAGGGTGGGAAGGGATAAACTGGGAGTTCGAGATTTTCAGATACTGACTGGTATATATAAAAGAGATAAACATGAAAATGAATATATGTATATGCATGTATGACTGAAGAATTGTGCTGTACACCAGAAATTGACATAACATTGTAAACTGACTATAACTCAAAAAAAAAAAAAGAATATAAACAAATACCTATAGAATGAAGATTTAAAACTAAAAACTTTGGTAACTATAAATCAGCATAAACCAAGATACTCTATATCAACACTTTGCATGGCATTCACATTCATGTTATATTCTTATTCATTTTCTTCCTGAAGAAGAGACTGTCAACATAAGCTAGTGGTGAGTCTATGTATAACTAAAACTATAAGACAGTTAATTGGGAGAATCTTTTATGGTTTCACTTCTATTTTCTAAAAAATTCAGTACCCATTTTCTTCATTTCTAACATATTTTTAAATGTATATGTTTCGCTGTTATCCCTAAAGGCATCATGAAATCAGCAGCACATTTTTCAAAATATTTAAAGTCAGAACTTTATTGATTTACGTTAATCTGAGAATGTACATAGAGTATCATAGTTTATGTAATAAGAAACCCCACTTTAGTGGAAAAAACATGAATATGAATATATACAAGTACACGCTACTTAAAGGTATCAATTTTTCCAGTGATAGTAAAATACCACTTTCACATTATGTTTCACACTCATACAAAACAATTAACAATAACCTTTAAAACAAAATGTTAAAAAATTAGCTTCAAAGCAAGCAGTATTATGACAAGTAGGAAAAGAGTTCAGCTTCATTTGGGCTGCATCCATGCTTCTGAACGCAACAATATAGAATTTTGGATCACTGTTGTTAACACTCACATGCTCCAAATGTACACCTTGCACACACATTCATACACACACTCTCATTCTCATTCTCTCTGCCCTCCTCTTCTCTCCATATATAGACATATATTTAATATGAAAGATACAGAGTATATGGTAAATAGTCAATATAACTGGTTGGGAAATTTTATAAAAGACATAAAAATCATGAAAATACTTACTTCATCAGCCACCATACACCTGGAAAAATATAAAAATAAAAGCAAATTAATGTCTTAATTACCAAAGTCAACCATTTATAAAGTTCTGATTAAGTAGTTTCCCACAAAATAGTTTAGAAATGTTAAAGTCCTAAGCCAGACGGGTGTTCATAAGGGTGCATGAGAATATGGGCCACTGATTTTAAGGCTCTCCAGCTGCCAATGGCATATGGCTACGTGGGAGTGCCAGAGTTTCAGATGTGCTGCTTCCCACTGCCCACCCATGGCAATATGCAGTGGCCCCTCGAAAATGTGAGCGAAATGAGAAGTGATTGTACCAATGACTTCTCTCCTCACCAACAAGCCTTAAAATTGGTCTTTCCTAGAGATCAGAAGAATGCTGTATTAAAGTGCATTAGTATGTTGCACATACAATTATATGTGCTATATTATGTATCCTAATCCTATTTTCAGGCTGAATTTTGGTTTCTACTGTTATTTTACTAAATTTTCTTTCTTTATTCTTTCTTATTAATCTATAGAAATAAATTCTATCCACCGAGAGGGGGAGTGTATAGCTCAGTAGTAGAGCACATGCTTAGCATGCACGAGGTTCCAGGTTCAATCCCCAGTACTTCCATCAATCAATCAATCAACAACCCTAATTATCTCCCATCCTCAAGAAAAAAAAAATTTTAAAAAAAGTAGATTCTATTCATCGAAAATTGAGAATGGGGGCATAAAGTGAGGTTCTAAGTAGAAGAAAAAAGCAAAGAATAGCAGATATGGTCAGGATCACAAGGGGTCCCGTAGAGACAGTGAATACATCATAAGGAGAAAAACTAATCTCTTAACTAAGAGGATTTCTAAGCAACCTAAAAAACCAAAACCAAAACAAAACAAAAAACCCCCAAAAAACTGGAATATTAGCAAAATCATAAAGGAATCAAGTCTCTATTTGTATTTTTCCTTTTTTCATTCCCAATGGCCTTAACATTATACAATGTTATATGGTTTCTTTTAACATAACACACAAGTGAAGAATTTGGTAATAAATATATTATCAAGGAATGCGTTACAGGGAAAATAGAATTTCATTCTTAAAATGAAAAAAGATGCCAGGTATATAAGTATTTTCATGGAAAAGTAAAATACAAATACTTTAACTGAAATTTAAAATATATGCAAGAGTAAAAAGTTTATTACATTTTTTGCTAACAAGCCTAAAAACTAGAAAGCGAAAAAGCAATACTTTGAAAAACACGATTTATTTCCAGGAAGATTCATATGTATACCTGCTTTTTCATTTTAAAATACAACTCAAATTTGGTAAAGATGTCACTTGAAGTATATATTATTTATTAAGTGCCTTCTACGTACCTAGCCCTATTCTAAGTGCTAAGGATATAGCAGTGAATTTAAAAAAGTCTTCCTCATCGAGGGTGACAGGAAGAATTCCTGACAATAAACAAACATATGATTCAAGTAGTGCTATGTTCTATTAAAAAAATTAAAAGATGTTAAGGTGGAATAGGGGGTGTAAGGGAGGATCTATTTCATAAAGTGGTCAGGAATAATCTTTACCATTAGGCAATTCAAACAGATTTGAACAAGCCACAAGTTTAACGAGGAAGGCAATCATGAGAAAATCTGGAGGAAGAGTATTCTCAACAAACTGATGAGCAAGCGTAAGGGCCTTGAGATAAGATGGTTATCACATAGTTAAGTAAGAACAAGGAAGCTAATGTGATTAAAGTGCACAGATTCATGGTAATTGGTAGAAAATAAGGTTGGAAGGTGCCTGGAGATCTGACCATGGAGAGCTTTGTAAGCAATGGCACAAAGTCTGGATTTTCTTAGAATCCTTTGGAGGTAATCAGTATTTTACCTTTTAAATAGACTACTCTGGTTTCTAGAGAATAAACTGTAGAGGGCAAGAGCAGACGCATGGAGAGCATTCAGGAGGCACCTGCAGTAGACCAGGAGAGAAACATACATGGGTCCCTGGTAGAGGTGGAGGTGGTAAGAAGTGGTCAGTTTAGAGTTTAGGTACGTTTTGAAAGTATAGCCAATAAGGTTTGCTGACCAACTAGGATGTGGATGTAAAATGAGAGAGAGAAGTCAAAAATGAATCTTAAGATATTGCCTTAAGCAATTAACTGTGAAAAACGGTGGTGATGCATTTACTGAAATAGGACAGGCTAAGAGAATAGATTTGGAGATGACAATCAAAAGTTCAGTTTGGACATGTAACCTTTGTGATATCCATGGGATATCCAAGTCCAACTGTTGAGTGGGCCACTAGATCTGTGAGTCTGAGGAATGGTAGGGAATGGAGATACAATACAGCTGAGAGTCATTAGAATGTAATGGCACTGGAATGATCCAGGGCTTAAGGGATACTTGACTATGGTTTGTTCTTCTCTATGCCCAGTTCCAAGTTCCTTAACTTTCTTAAGTTAAGCAGCCGCTTTGACCTGCAGGCTGTTGAGATAAGGTTTATAACTCTAGTGAAGTAACAGCAGAGGGAATTTAGCATAGAGCTAAATTGCCCTGTGGGTGGCTAACAGAAAAGCATCAGAGCCCCAGGCAATAACAGAGAGCTGTGAATCCCTGGAATAGTTTGGCTTTAAAGTACTGGAAAACCCGAGTGGTAAGATTACCTTTGAGCCCTCAGGATATGCTGGATTTTCCTAACATAAGACAGGTGGGTCTTCCCAACTTTGGAAACCAGGACAGTTCAAGTACATCCTTTAGGTATCTCTAGTGGGGCTGACTATCCTTCAGCTTTAGGCATTTGCTCTATCCTGACCTCTGGGATTCCTTCTGTTAAGGATAGTTCAGCAACCAGACCTGATTTCCAATGAGCCATCACAGAAAAATAGGGCTACCAATATTAAGAGGCCCCAGCATGTGAGTATTTTCTTTTTTATTTTTTAGGCTGTTTTTTGGAGGAGGGGGGAATTAGATTTATTTATTTATTTAATTATTTTTTTAAATGGAAGTACTGGATTTCGAACCCAGGACCTCATGCATGCTAAACACATGTCCTACAACTGAGCTATATCCTCCCCACTGGAGGCCTCGACATTTGAAAGAGCAAAATACAAGTGAATAATAAGAACACATATCTGGTGAAAGAGAAGTTCTAGAAAACACCTGCACAAAAACTGTTGCAGTAATTACATAAACTCTAATGCAACACACACACACACACACACACACACACACACACACACACACACACACACACACACACACACACTCTTGAATGATTTTCAAACTGAGTAGATGAAATTTTTTTAAACAGACGATAATTATTGACCCTTGAATAAGTAAACTGGAAGATAAAGTGCAAAGATTATCTCAAAGCACATAGAATAAACAGAAATAGTAAAGAAAAAGGAAAAAAAAAAGACCTGAAGGATAGATCCAGAAAACTAGTATGTGAAAAACAGGTGTTCAAAAGGAGAAAAGACACACTGTCAGCAGACAGAGAGACCTTTAAATTAGAGGGCCCACGAAAGCATGGGTCCTTGACGCTGGTGTGAGGGAACTGGCAGCAGAGGCAGAGGGACAAAGTGAATGGCGTTTTTATTGCTCAGAAGAGGAAAAGGAAAGAAAGGGCTTGAGTGGGGAAGAGGAAGAAAGGCACTCGAGTGAGGAGAAGGCACTGGGAGCAGTCAGCCAAGATGGCCAGTAGACACAGCTCCAGCTGCGGCTTGGGCCACATGGGCTTCTGCCATCACGTCCTCATTCTGGGTGTGCTGGAGTCAACTGCCTTTCTCTTTGTACTGGTTGCTGTCATGGCAGTTGTCAACAATCAAGGTGCTGGGGTGGGGGTGTCATTTAGCAAGCTAAAGTATTACAAGGACCATATAGTGAGGCTCCAGGTCCACTGGAAGTCAAATTCTCTGCCATCTTTGGCTTCACAGGTTCTAACCAGTTCTTGTTTCTTCTCTTTGCAGCTGCCTTCTGAGACTTAGATAAAAGTAATCGGTTTCTATTCGAGGGAGGGGCAGGGATATGATCTTGGGGGGCAACAGCCTTGGGAACAAAAATTAATTTTAATCAGAATGCTGGCAATCTAATGGACCCAGTGTCCCCCAGAGAAAACCATCTGAAGCCTGGGAGACTTTAGCTTTTCTATAAACAAGAGGCAGAGGTTGAGGGGGACCTTTGTTTCTGCAGAATTCAAAGGTATTGTTATGTATATTCCTTGAGAAGGAACCAAGACCGTTCCCCAAGGCTGTACTACTGTTTCTCCACTATTCCTTCCTGCATTCCTTCCCTTCCCTGACTAACAACTGTTTAAATCTCTCCTTTGGAATTCAGGGAAAGTCAAGGAGGCTGAATAAAGCCTATTTCTTACAAAGAAGAAATAGGGGGAAAGATTTGTACCAGGGAGGACCACAGGGTCCTGCTCAGTATCAACACCATATGAAGGAGAGACAACAATTAAGTAAATAATAAAAGAAAATTTCTCTAGGCTGAAGAAACATCTCTGTTGGATAACTGAAAAGGGTAATTGAGACAGGAAGGAAGGGGGCAGGAAACAGCCATTGAAGGAATGTTACAGCAATTAGCACCAAAATGGTGGAAAAAATCAACTTCCAATAGACGTTGAGGCCTAAGTGGCAGGAGATTTGACCTCCAGTGGACCTTGCACTTCATTATACACACTGTAGTGTACTAGCATGGTGACCGACACACCCACAGGCTCCATGACAGCTCCGAAGCTAACCATGAAAGGTCAAAGAGAGGGCAGTGGCCCAATTCCTAGGAGTCCCCAGCTCCTCCCCAAAGTAGTTGGAATGGTCCTCTCACTTGTGAGCATATAAAATCCAGCAACACAGCAACTTTCAGTCACTCTCTCTTTCTTGCCTTCTGAGATGGCCTGCACTCTGTCTAAGGAGTGCATACCTCTCTGAATAAACTGACTTTTACTTAGCTATGGCTTGCTCTTGAATTCTTTCCTGTGTGAAGACAAGGACCTTCACTTGGCAGGGCGTGTCCCAGGGACTCAACCAAGACCTGGAACTGAGACCTGGGACAGGGCCATCCTCACATGCCCCCTTTTTTCCTGTATCAATTGTGAAGGAAAAGCCCAGCTGGGCTAACAAGCTAAGTCACAAATCTAAGTGTGATAAGTGTTGGTTTACTGATCTAAATTCTGCCGGGCTAACTCGTAAATCTGAAGTTTAGTGTCAGTTTACTGGGCTAACAAGCTAACTCGTAAATCCAAGCTCAACAAGTGTCAGTAACGTGATCTGTTCCGAACTGATAAGCTCCAGTGTACTGATTCCTTGCTTTTTGTTGTTTAAGCCTTATTGGCTAATAGCCCCATACTTGTAATTAACCCTATAAAACCTCATGTGCACGTCTTGGAGGTGCTCAGAGCTTTGGAGCAGAAGCCCCTCTGAGCCCGCCGGCGTAATAAATCTGAGTACTCCAACCCTCCGAGTGGTGCTTGTTTCTTGGCTGGCCTGTCATTTCCGTAACATAGTAAGCACCTTTCAGACTGAACTGAAGAGAAAAGACAAACATCTATTCATATCCTTATAAAATTCATTAACCTTTTTTTAAATTGAAGTATAGTCAGTTACATTGTGTCGATTTCTGGTGTACAGCACATAAAATTCATTAATCTTAGAAATAAAGAGAAAACCTTTTAAATTATCAGACAGAAAGAACAATTATCCATAAAGGGAAAAAGCAAAACTGTCATTGTATTTTTATTATCAACACCAGAAGCTAAAAAACAATGGAAGTTAATCTAGACTACTTGAAAGAAAAGCAGAACTCATGGATCTTATATCCAGATGAGATATACATTATTCATAAGGGATGGAAAAAAACTATCTGAGGCTAACATCTTCAAGATTATACCGTTCTAGCAAACCATCTGAGGAAAAGTACTTAAGAAAAATAACCAAACAATAAAAACACCTTAACATAGTTTTATGATAGGAGATGAAAAGGAAACCTGTTAAGCAATTAATTCAATGAATGATGTTATTCGAAATGAGGACTCTAGAAGCAGAAGGGACACATTCTGAAAATCTGAATGCGCAAAATTGAAGGGAGGTAACAAAGGAGAGGGGGTGTTAAAATTATTCTAAAACAGAATACCAAATAGGTGATATTTAAAGTCAGGAGACTAAAGGAGATTACCAAAGGAGAAGAGAAGACTAAGCCCTGAAGCACTCCAACAATTAGAGGTCACGAAAAGGAGAAGGATCCAGCAAAGGAAACTGAAGAGTGTCCAGTAACATAAAAAGACACAAAAAGAATACAGTGCCCTAGAAATCAAGTAAAGAAATTGTTTTGAGAAGGAGAAAATGAGCAACTGTATCAAATGCTGCTGAGAACTCCAGAGAAGTGAGGTCTAAGAATTGATCCTTTGTTTTGGCAAGAGATCGTTCATAACTCTGACAAGAGAAACTCTGATAGGACAGTAGGGAACAAAAGCCTCACCTGAATGGATTCAAGAGAGAATGGGAGGAGAGGAAGGGGAGAGAGTGAGTATAGATTATTGTCTTAAGGAATTATCCTCTAAGGAGAACAAAGAAATATGGTAGTACCTGGCAGGAAAACTAGAGCCCAGAGAAGATTTTTAAAAGATAGACTAGTATAACATAACCCAATAAATATCTTATTGACTCTATGAGTGTAATATCTAGCAGGAAGATATAAATGTGGATCAGGAACTTGGGAATCAAGTCAATACAATAATGAAAGAGAAAGTAGCTATGCATGATGATGACAACAGAAGAAGAAATGAATGGGGTTCAGTGTAAACTGCAAAAAGTGGGGGAAATTTTTTTATGACTAGGACCTTGGGAAACATTCTTACTTAGAAAGCAAAGAAGGTGGGTGGGTATAGCTCAGTGGCAGAGCACATGCTTAGCATGCCTGAGATCTTGGGTTCAATCCCCAGTACCTCCATTGAAAAAAAGAAAGAAAGAAAGAAAAAGAAAACAAAGGAAATGAACCAGAAGTATTCAAGGAGGAAGAGAATAAGAATCAGGGTCTAAGAAGTCCAGGGGAAGCACATTCGCAACAGGGTAAAGAGTTAATGGTGTCAAATGCAAGATGTTGCAAAGGATGATGGCTAAAAGGCCACCAAACTAAGTTATCAGGAGCTCACTTGTCAGCATTATGCAAAAGTGGTTAAGAGGATTTTGGATAGTAAAAAAGGGAGGCAACAAATACAGAGGAAGCAGAAAGGAATTTTGGTAGCAAAATAAATAAATAAAAATAGGGCAGTAACTATATAACATGTTGGAAACCTGAATGGTGAGCATGAAGTCAACAGCGAGAAAGAAAACAAGAAAGATGACGGATGGAGATCTGAATGTGCTACCGAAGACATAAAAAAGGGAAATACGGCTAATCTGATTTCTCACTTCATGGAAATTTTACACCACATTTGAATGAAACTAAAGTCTACTTTGTAAATGAAGTACTGCCCATAATCACATTATATCCATGGAAATAAAAACAGCTTTTTCTCCTACTGGGAAATGGCAAATACAATTGAAGTTATAGGGATTTTAACCTACAGCTGAAAAGAAAACTTCCTTCAATGAAGAATATCCACTGAATTTGCCAAACCTGGTTTGGTGTGCCAACAGCTATACAATTTTATCTGAATTTTACAAGCAGTTCAGTTTTCCATTTTTACAAAAAATAAATAATACTCTCTGTTCCAAATTCATTGTTAACTGCTTGAAACATATATCCAGCTTGGCTGCAGACATCAAAAAGCAACTTTTCATTTCACGGAGTTGTTTCCAAAACCTTGAGGCTCCTTACATAAATCATCCACTTACAGTATCAAGACATACACACTCTGGCATTTGCAGCAGCCATATCTATGGACACACATGCTTAGTGTTTGCTATTTTTAACCCCAATTCTTATACAGATATAAAAGAGAAAACTGAACAGCATTATACTCTACAGAGAATCATTTTACACATCATCTAAATTTCTAAGCCAAGACTCACTGAACTGAACAATTTGTGTTTAACCTGAAGCTCTTTTCCAATTTCTTCATATTAAAAACTACCTTTTCTGTAATTAACACCCATAACTCTTATGAATAAATCATGTTCATAAAAAGAAAACAGAAAAACTCTCCAAGAAAATTAGTTTGGATTATACTGAAAAGCTAATGAGGTGAACGTATATAAGACAAATGCTCTAAATCTGTTTTAAATCTTAAGTACAGAACTCAGGACTCAGTATCTGAAAACAGGATTTGCTTAATCAATTACCATGGATGCTTTGGTCTCAGAAGTGGGCTATTACCCAGGAAGAATACTGACCTTTTGGATATTTACATGTAATCATCTATTAGCAGGAATCAACAATTTAATATACAAATGGTTGATAACATACTACCATACCACTCTTTAGTATGGTATATTTGACCAATGCTAATTTAATGTTACTTTAATGAACTCCACCCACTGTCTCCTACAGACCAAACTGCAGGGCCGTAAGTTCAGAGGACTAAGTCATAGTATTTTTCCAGGCACAGTGCTGTCTTAAAATATCTTCCACATAACTATAAAAGTTCAATATGATAAAGTGGCCTTTATTTTATTTGTTTAGCTTTAATATTATTTAGTTTTGAAACTGGGGATACATTCATATGCATATGATTCAAGAGGTACAAAAGCAGAAAATCTTTCTCCAGGCCCTGTTCCTCAAGCGTGTCACAGATACTGGCTGCTCTGGAGGCAATAAAAAAACCAATCTCTTGTGTAGACTTCTGGAAATACTCTCTGCAAGTACAAGTTACTATGTGTGTGTGCGCACGTGCATGTTTATATAGTATACATATAGATAGATGTCACAAATAATAACAGAAGATTTACCCCTTTCCTGATCTTGTGTAAAATCCCAAAAGTGCACAATATAACACTGTAACATGTTACTAACATGCAACATGAAAAAGAAAAAGGAAAAATATTGAGGTTGAGAATCAGAACAAAAAACCCCTTGCTTTGGCAAATGGCAAATATATACGGTCAGGAAATCTTCAGCTTTAGCTCTCATCTAGCTTGACCTCTTCATAATGTCTGGGACTGAACACCCACTTCCTGGAAAAGCTCTCCTGGACCCCCCAGCTGCTCCTGATGCTCCTCTTAGCTCTCTTCTCTGCCTCAATATCTGGTGCCTCCTCTTCTGCTCACCCTCTTCAGTGACTAATCTTTAGTTAACTTCTCTTGTAACTTTCTAAAGCTATCATCCATTCTCATACTTTACGTATGACACATTTACAAGCCCTAAATCTGCACCTAAGGCTTTTAGCATGTGCTCCGGATAGATCCACATTTAAAACCTCTTTTTGAACTTTTCCCCCTAGATATCCTGAAATTATTATGACATAAAATGCATGTTTATGTTGAAACTAAAGCTAATTAGTTTAAGCTAGATTTAAAAAACAAAAATAAAAACCTCTATAGGAAATATTTAAACAATTGATTCAAGTCTGTGATTC
Source organism: Camelus dromedarius (assembly GCF_036321535.1). Taxonomy (NCBI): domain Eukaryota; kingdom Metazoa; phylum Chordata; class Mammalia; order Artiodactyla; family Camelidae; genus Camelus; species Camelus dromedarius. The sequence continues at coordinate 18,204,720 of NC_087439.1, forward strand.
TTACCCTTGGGTCAGAAATGTCTGTTAAAAACTATAAAACAACACTATTTTTCTTGGTTGCATACCAAATCAGTCTGCTCCATTTCTGTAAAAGCGTAAGCACTGATCTTATTTGCAAGCAAATAATTAAATATATCCTAGACCTCTATATCCAGCTTCTTAGTCTATTCTGCTTTATGAAATGTCTAAGCCAAGTAAGCTGAGCTGTGATAAATTGAGATAAGCTAGTACTTTGTAAGTGGAAAGATACCATAAAAGCTTTATTGTTCTTATAGTGGTGATGATAGGTTCTGTTCAATAAAATCCAAATAATTATATACACTCTAAGTAAATATTGGCAAAGGATAAAGGGGAGTGACAGAGGACAGTAGCTTCTAATTTAGCCGTAAAAAATGGAAGGAAATGTGACTTACTTTAAAAACTGGTTTTACAAACACTGTTTCTATGAGGATGCAGTGCAAGAAAAGAAACTCAACTCAAAATGGCTTAATCACTAAAGAGAATTAATATATCACATAATATATAAGAAGAAATCCAGGGATGGGATACTTCCAGGTGATTAAGTAGGTAACACACTCATGTCATCTTTCTATTGTGTCATCCTAACTAGCTCTAGATAACATAACCTTACCCACCAATGTTCAGAAGCTCATGGAAGGTACACCCAAAGGATTCTAGAGTCTGTTGATAGGGAAGAAAAAGACTTCATGTGAAATGACTCACATCTGCTGTGTATGTTATGACTTTGAAAAACAAGTTAAAATAACACTTAGTGTTTTCTTTTGTTTTAGTTCTTTTCACCCATTATGAAACACCAATCACATACAGGAAGGACATAAAAGCCTGGTAATAATTTCAAGGTACATGAGAGATGTGGGGTATTATAAACAAATCCTTTGTGTATACCAAAACCCAAATGTTTTCAAAAGAACTACATTTTCTGTTCATGAGCTGTAAAAAAAATTAAACAAGTCCCTAATGCTTGCTAATATCTTGAAAATATTATGCTTCAGTAGTCTGACTTCATTAGCACAAAATTGCCCTATAACTTTTACTAATAAAGAGCAAAACAGGAAATAATCTCTGCATCCTCCTAGATGGTTTTACAAAAAAGATGTATCTCAGCTGTTTTGAGAAAATTATTATTGTTTTCAGGGTGTATAATAATTCCCACTGGGCCATTATATCACACATTAGCTTTTACATAATTATTTATTCTTATTTATAAAAGTGAAGGTCAAAAAAGTTGATTATTCCTGCAGCAATTAGTGGAGAATTTTTAGGGCTTAATTAGATAATAACATCAGAATATTTTGGAGTTAAAAACAAAAATATAGTTCATATAGAAAGCAACGAAGAAGTAAGTCAGGTCTGCTTGATCTAGTCTAACGTCATTTTATAAGAAGTAAACATGATTCATAGTATTAAAATTACTTAATAAAGACAGGTGCACCATTATACTTAAATGTTGATAGGTAGATGGAGGAATAAGTTAAATAGTTTTATTACAAACTGAGAGCTCTCTCAGAATACAGTAGGACAATAATCTTTTATTTATAAATTCCTCTTTGCCTAGTTTTTGGATTTATTGAATTACATGTTAATAAAGCCTGGGCACTTCTATTACAGTCTCTATCTTGTGGAAATGTAGCCATGAATTAGGGCAAATGTATATCAAAAACTATTTTCAATTTCAATAACCACCAAGCACATGTTATTCATTTGGTCATTCAACAAATATACCTTTGAGCACAGGCACAGTGCTAGGCTCTTAGTCTGAACAAAAGACAAACATATAAGCAAATAAGTGTACTAAATGGTACTGATGTTATGGTGGAAGTCCTTTCAGGGTAAAAACTATAACACAAGAGGGGAGAGTAGTCACTTCTTTCCAAATGTGCAATAAAGGTTACATTGAGAAAGACATGGTGAAATATTAAAATATTGGCCGGGTTCAAAATTAATGCCTCAAGCAAGTCCTCATGTCTGAGTAATCATCAAACTCATGTCAAAGGAAAATATTCTCCAAAAGCCTTATTGTTAATTTAAAAAAATTTATGTTAAGTAAGTACAGACCCAAAACTAGGTATAAATTATTTATAGATTTTATAAAGTATTTTAAAAATGAGAACACATTTACAAAATTAAGACTAAACCACAAAATAAGAACAATCGATTTAACAATATTAATTTAATATGATAGACAGAGTCATTTTGCAGAAACTAAATTGATGCTTTGGGGCTTTATGGTGAAAAGAAACAGCCTCTTGTCCATTTAATATTTAAACTATCCATATCCTGTATTTACTTTTTCAGCAAGAGGGAATTGAGTCTAGCTGCACAAAATAAAAAGCCAAATGCTAATGGTCAAAATAGACCGGACTGTTTTCCCCCTTGCTACCCACTCCTGTCACTTAACAGGAGGCTTGGAGTTGGGTAGTCCACGCTGGAGTGGCAGCCAGGATGTCAGAGCCACACCTCTGCAATCTTCTTGTCCTTCCTTCCTGGTAGGTTAAAAGATAGCTGTCACAGTTCCAGGTTTGGCATCATTGTTTGATGCAGGAAGGAAGGAAGAGGACAAAAGGGCATGTGCCAATTTGAGCTGACCCTATTTTAACAAGTTTTCCCAGAATCACTACCCAGCAAACTTCTACTAATGTCTCATTGGCCACGCTGTGTCACATAACCACTCCTAGTTGAAATGCAGCTTAGGAAAGCAGGGTTTTAGCTGGTCATCTAGACCAGACTCCCAAGGTTATGTCAGTGAGGGAAAAAGGGACTTGGGGAAAGAAACATCAGGCTCTGCCACAAATTCCAAACCCAATTTTAAGAAGTGATTTGGAAACACTGTGGACACCTCTATCACGTAAAGATCAAGTCAACTCTGAGGTGCTATTGAAATCTGTATCAAACAGTCATATAATAACTATGGCTGTAAGAAAGAGAAAAACTCTATTTCATACTATCAGAGTTACTGATAAGTTAAAGTTTGGAAGCTAAAAAAATCACCTCCATCATGAGTATGATGCTCTGTGTTCATGCACCCCTATGGGCCAGGTCATATCTCAATCAATCCACTTTTCTCTATTGTAACTGTTGTCAAATCCTTTATTCATTCAGCATTCCACAAGAAGTATTTGGTGTGGGTGTGGAGGGAAGGAGAGATGCCTCATATAACCCTAAATGCAAAAGACAGTACCAAATATACACACATCTGATTTTAAAGTAGTTATTCAGAAAATCCAGAATATTCTTATAGTACTGTTCTTTGGATTATACTCTAAAGGAAAATTCAGACTTAACAATAAACAGAAAGAATTCTGACTCCTTTAAAATAAGAGTTTGCACATTAGTGCCCATGGGCCAAATCCAGCCTACCAATTATTTCTGAAAATAAACTTTTATTGGAATACAGACCTGCTCATTCATTTACTATTGTTAATGGCTGTTCTTGTGCAACAAGAACAAAACTGAGTAATAGTGACAAGAGACTGTATGACATGCGAAGTCTAAAATATTTATTATCTGGCCCTTTATATAGAAATCCCTGTCTTAGAACATATCCATGAGGACCTAGAGGAAGTTTCTGGTGCAACGCCAACGGGTTTTGAGTTTGCCTTGTTATGTAAAACTTTCCTATTAAGACTGGATATAGAAACAAAATGTGGAATTATCAGAATATAGTGAACACCCAGAGCCCATACCAACAGATGGAATTTTATAAGAATAAGTTCAAAGCACTATGCTTGAGTATAAAAGCGGAATTGTAATTCAGGAAATACAAAATAATAGTTGAAAAAGAAATCAGATCCCATACATATAAAGAGCTACAATGATGTTATAGAGATAGCCGATTAGAGAAAAGTGGTCTCAAACTGATAGCATCTTGTGTTTCAATGTCTGTCAACAAATACTGAGGTAACATTATCACAATCAAGGTAATTAACATATCCATCATCTCCCACAGTTACCATTTTTTGTGTGTATGTGGTGTGTGTGTAAATCACACCTGAGATTTACTCTTAGCAAATTTCAATATATGTTAACTACAGTCACCATACTGTACATTAGGTATCCAGAACTTATTCATGTTACAACCCTTGATCAACATCTCCCCTTTTCCCCCACCCCCACAGCCCTTGATACCACTATTGTATTGTTACCATGTTTGACTTTCTTTTTAGATTCCATATATAAGTGAGTCATGTAATATTTGTCTTTTTGTGTCTAGCTTATTTTGCTTAGCCTAATGTCTTTCAGGTTTGTCTATGTTGTCGTAAATGGCAGGACTGACTTCTTTTTTAAGGCTGAATAATATTCCATTGTATACAGATATAATATTTTATTATTTACCCATCAACAAAGTGCTAGCTTATCTTGGCTACTATGAATAATGATGCAATGAAGATGGGAATACAAAAATCTCTTATAGATAGTAATTTCATTTCCTTTGGATATATACCCAGAAGTGGGATAACTGGATCATACGGTAGCTCTATTTTTAATTTTTTGGAAGAACCTCCATACTATTTCTCATAATGGCTGTATCAATTTACAATGCCACCAATAGTGTGCAAGGGTTCCCCTTTTCCCACATCCTTACCAACATTTGTTATCTTTTGACTTTTTGATAACAGCATTCCTAACAGACGTGAAGTGATATCTCATTGTGATTTTTATTTTATATCCCTGTGGATTAGTGACGTTGAGTACCTTTTCATACACCTGTTGGCTATTTGTATGTCTTCTTTAGAAAAATGCCTACTCAAGTCTTTTGCCCATTTTTTTGATCATGTTATTTGCTTTTTTGCTATTGAGTTGTATGTGTTCCTTATATTACTGGGAAATTAACCCCTGAATAGATATACACTTTGCAAATATTTTCTCCCATTCCATAGGTTTTTCTCATTTTGTTGATGGTTTTCTTTGCTGTGCAGATGCTGTCCCTCTTATTTATTTTTGCTTTTGCTGTTAAATACAAAATATCATTGGCTTCCCCAATGTCTAGGAGCTTACCCCCTATGTTTTCTTCTAGGAGTGTCAGTTTCAGATCTTATATTTAAGTTTTTAACCCATTTTCAGTTGACTTTTGTATATGAGGTAAGATAAGGACCCAATTTCATTCCTTTCAGTGTGGACATCTTGTTTTCCCAATACAAATTACTGAAGAGATTGTCTTTTCCCTACTGTGTATTCTTGGTGCCTCTGTTGAAGATTAGGTGAATGCATATGCATGACTTTATTTCTGGGCTCTCTATTCTTTTCCATTGGTCTATATGTATGTTTTTATGCCAGCACCATACTTTTTTGATTATTACAGTTTTGTAATATATAACTGATTCTTGAACAACATGGGTATCAACTGTATGGCCACTTAAACATGGGTTTTTTCCAATAGTAAGTATTCCAGTACTACACAATTTGAGGTTGGCTGATTTGAATACACAGATGTGGAGGAACAATGGATGTAGAGGGCAAGTTACAAGCATTTTTGACTGTGTGCCCCAAGCCCTGTGTTGTTCAAGGGTCAACTGTTATTTGAAATCAATAAGGGTGATGCCTCCAGCCTTGCTCTTCTTTCTTAAGATTGCTTTGGCTATTCAAGGTCTTTTGTGGTTCCATATGAATTTTAGGATTTTTTTTTTCTATTTCTAGGGAAAATGCCATTGGAATTTTGATAGAGATTGCCTTTAATTGGTAAATTTCTTTGGGTAATATGGACATTTCAACAATTCTTCCAGTCCATGAACATCGGATATATTTCCATTTATTTGTATCTTCTTTAATTTCTTTCATCAATGTTTTATAGCTTTCAGTGTACAGATCTTTTACTTCATTGTTTAAATTTATTCCTATTTTATACTTTTTGATACTACTGTAAATGGGATTGTTTTCTTAACTTTATCTTTCTCATAGTAGTGTTAAGGAACACAACTTAATTTTGTATACTGATCTTGTTTCCTACAACTTTACTAAATTTGTTTCTTGGTTTTAACAGTTTTATGATGTAGTCTTCAGGGTTTTTTATACACAAGTTCACGCCATCTACAGACAACATTTTACTTCTCCCTTTTACTTCTTCTTCTCGAGTTGCTCTGTCTAAGACTTTCAGTACTATGTTGAATAGAAGTGCAACAGTAAAAACACTACATTTCTGATCTATATGCATATTTGCATAAAAATTTATAGTCCTCAGGAGGATGTAGAATAAAATGGTTCCCGTGGCTACTTCTGAGAAGAAGAACTGGGGGATTAGGGCTTGAAGAGCAAGTGAAAGTGAAAAGAGAAAATTTTCACTGTATATTCTTTGTGCCTCTTTAGTGTTGTCCCATGTACATTTATTACCATTAAAGTAAATAAATAAAATTTTTTTAAAACCCTTATCTTTTCCAGAATCATCTTCAGATCTAAGCATAGGCCCTTCTCAAATGAAAGAGGTCTCCTCTGGAAATGAAACAACCAACCAATGCAACTGAAACAAGCCAAAAATTCAGTAAGGATACCCAATGCATTAGCTGGTTTTCATCACATTAGGAGAAATACTTTAATTGATTAGTTAGGTCCATAAACATCAGTTATTTTACATAAAACAAAAAAATCCAAGAAGATCACTGAAAGATGTGAAAAATTAAGAGATTATTTTCTTTTTAAAAAGAAGAGTACAGTTAAAGGGAGGCAATGAAATGTATAGCACAGAACTTGATATACTTAACACCAGAAAACAAGAATCAAAAACCGAGAGATGAATTTAAGAATAAGCATGTAAAATGTGGAGGGCAAATGGCCGTGATGCTTAATGATGTAGCTCTCAAAAGATACCAAAAGTATTTATGTGCAAGATGTGAAGAAACAGACACTTCTGCTACATATGAAAACAATGACCCTAAGTATAAACGTCTTCTCTGTTTTGTGTGTGTTTAGGGGGAGGGCAGGTAGGCAAAAAGGTTAAATGCTAACTTCAGGGTCACTCTTGATCTAGGGCTGTAAAACAGCAGAACACCATATTGGAAGCACAACAACCAACATGTTGCAAGAGTGCAGCAGGAGACAAGCAAGGGAAGTCCACTATATTCCACGTATATAATTACTTACTAATGAAAACAATGATGATTTTAAGCATCAAAAAAAAAAAAAAATTCAGATTAACACTGGATTCTTGGCCCAAGAAATTAATAAAGATTTTTGTAAAATTTAATTTTTTGTTGAGGGGGGAGGTAATTAGGTTTATTTATTTATTTTCAGAGGTACTGGGGATTGAACCTAGGACCTCATGCATGCTAAGCATGCATTCTACCACTTGCGCTATACCGTCCCCTCTTAATAAAGATTTCTGATTAAAGAAAAGTTTTGAGAAGGAGCAGAGCTACACAAGCATGTTCAAATGCTATCTTTAGACTAGAAATCTTTCTTATTTCTTTATCAGAGTACATCCATTTAAAAATGACAATAAACAGATTTTCTTTAGAAGACATAAACCCACAGGACAGAAGGAGAAAACAGCAAGCAAATTTCAGAAGGTGGAAAGCAGATGAACAACTGAAAAATGTCTTGGGAAATCTGACAAGTAAAGAGCTCTACTTCATCAGAACATAAAGCTGAAAAGCAACTTGATGGGTACTGAAGAACCCCTAAAGAGCTTAGAGTGGCAGAACAAGGTAATTCTGCAGGTAGGGTGAAGATAGGGAAGAAAACAGGATGATTGGTTAAAAATTTATGAAACAATGAGACTCCCAGATCCCCTACTGGATACAATGTCCTCCCATACCCTATCAAAACTCTGAGTTTATCCTCAAGAGGGGAAACAAGTATATCACTAAACAGAGATAGATCATTAGGCATTAAGAGTAGCTAATAATATAAAAGACAGAATTAAAAATACACAGAAAAAAAGCAAGTTGAAAGAAATAGTGACTTCTATAAAAGAAGAGAACTCAAGAAAAGTCATCCTAAGTAGCCTCAGAGAAGAGATCTCACCCATGAATCAAGAACAAAATGCTAGTAAGAGGAAATACTCAGAGAACAAAAAATAATTCTTGGGAATTAAATACGTAATAGCAGAGATTAAAAGCTCAATAGAAGAACTGGAAGATAGAGTTGAGGAAAATTCTCACAAAGGAGGGCAAAAAGACAATGGACTGAAAAACAGGAAAAAAGATTAAAAACATTAGAAGACCAATTCAAGACATCTATTATCTGGGGGGAAGGTATAGCTCAGTGGTAGAGCACATGCTTATTAGCATGCACGAGGTTCTGGGTTCAATCCCCAGGACCTCCATTAAAATAAGTAAATAAAGAAATAAACCTAATTACCCCCTCTTTAAAAATTAAAATAAAAATAAAAAAATCTATTTAAAAAAAAGATGTCCAATATCTGAATAATATGGGGAGGGGGAGAAAATAATAATGTGGGGGGAAAAGGAAAAAGAAAAAAAACAATGTGGAGAAAACAAGGATATAAATAATGTTAATAATTCTTTCAAAATTCCTCAGCTAAAAGAAATGAGTTTCCAGTGCCTAACACAAACTATGAAAATAATCCAATAGATAATATCTAAATTGCAAAATAAAAAAGTTGCAACATAAGCACATTATTATTAGAGCTATGGTATGAATAACCAAAGACTTAAAGAGTTATAAGGAATAGTTCTAGAGGATTGGAAACTCTGTAGAGAAAGGCAGGGGGACAGTAGGATAAGGCTATTTTTCATAAGGAGTCTCATAGCACAAATTTTTGATAAAAATTAAATCAAGACCTTTCTAGTAGGTAGAAACAAATCAGCTTCAAAGCAATTGTCTAGAAAGATTCATTTCTTAATTAAGAGAACTATGGTTTCTTAGTGACATGAATATATCACTGGAAATGTGCCTTTTCACTATTTTAAATTCAAATAATCTGCTTTAAGGACACTAATGAACAATTATTCCATCGAGAGTTTAATTCAATTTAGTTCAACATATTAAGTGAGCTCCTAATATGTGCTAAGCTCTTAAGATAAAGAGACAAAAACATCCTAAGATGAAAAGGTCTAGAGCTTCTAGTCCAAATTAAAATGTGTGAACATTTATTAAAATAAATAAAAGACTGTCATAAAAAATAGGAGGTGAGCTTATTCTAGAGGGTATACACGGGGCAATGGGAAGAAGCTATAGAAGAAAAATTTCAGCTCACTACCAGTCTTCCCATAATAAGAATAAACCAATTTCAAGACTTGCTTTAGAGCTACAATAACCAAAACAATGTGGTATGTGCATCAGGACAAGTATATGAATTAACAGAACAGAACAGAGTCAAGAAATAAACCCACACATACACAATCAATTGATTTTCAACAAAGGGACCAAGGGGAGAGGACAGTCTTTTCAACAAATGGAGCTAGAATAACTGGACATGAATATGCAAAAGCAAGACAACCCCCTCAACCTGTATCTCACAACATATACAAAAATTAAGTATATAGAACTATATGTAAGAGCTAAAACCATTATATTTGTGGAAGAGAACATAGGAAAAAATATCTTTGTGGCTTTGAATTATGCTTTTTCTTAGACAAGACAGAAAAAGAAGAAACTATTGAAAAATTGATAAGTTGAACTTCATCAAAATCAGTATCTGTTCTTCAAAAGACACTGATAAAACAACCCACAGGCTAGGAGAATATGTAATAGCTGCTAAAAACTTATTTCCAGAATATATAAATAACTTATAATTCAATAATAAGATAATCCATTTTTTAAATGGGTGAAAGATTTGAAGAGACACTTCACCAACAAAAATGTACAGATGACCAGTAAGCACATAAAAATGTGCTCAACATCCTTTGTCATCTGAGAATCATAAACTAAAACCACAATAAGATATTATTACATACTTACTAGAATGACTAAAATTAGAAAGATGTATAATGCCAAATGTTGGCAAGGATGCAGAGCAACTAGAACCCTCTTATATTTGCTGGTAGGAATGGAAAATAAACAGCCACTTTAAAAAACAACATATTAGTCTCTAAAAAAGTCAAACATACATTTATCATATGTCCTAGAAATACCACTCCTAAGTATTTACACAAGAGGAAAAAAAAAAAAAAACATGTCCACACAAAGATCTGCATGTGAATGTTTACGGTAGCTTTCTCCATAATCATGAAAAATGATAAACAATCCAAAATGTCCCTCAACATGACACTGGCTAAACAAATTTTGGCACACCCATACAATGGAATATTACTCATAAAAAAAAAAAAAAAAAAAAGGAACGACACATTTAACAAACTGATCTTAAAAATACTAGGTTAGTGAAAGAAGCCAGAAACAAAATGCTACACATTTTATGATTCCATTTATATGAAAGTCTAGAAAACACAAACTTACAGGGACAGTGTTGCCAAGAGTTAGATGTTGTGGGAAGGGACTGATTACAAAGGGTCGCAAGGAAACTTCCTAGGGTGATAGAAGTCTTCTCCATCTTGATTTTAGTGGTGATCACACAACTGTATAAATTTGGACAAACACATGTAACTGCACACTTTAAAAGGGTGAATTTTACTACATGTAAATACACTTCAATAAACCTATCTTTAAAAGGTATTGTAATAAACAAACCATTATTACTAGAGATATAGATGTCAGTGTGATTTAAATTATAAAGCTAATGAAAGTCAATATGTTCTATGTACTTGTGATTTTTAAGATGAGATAGCCCCCTTGTCTTAATTAAAAAATAAAAGGAGAATTTTAGAGTGAAGAAATACAAAGCTATCAGCAAGTTAAGATATAAATCTCAATTACTCAATTGGGATGTTTTTAATTGTCAAAATAATCCCAAATAGATCATAATTTTAAAAATAAGAATTTAAGTATTGCTAAAGGAATTTTAAAAATACGCATTCATTCAAACATATGAAACATTATATAAAAAATGGGGGTTTTTAGTGCTCTCAGCAAGTTGTAAGAATGATACTGTTTTTCTTGCTGTAAAATTTTAAATCAAGATAAGCAATCAACATAAAACCCAAATGTAAGAACTAGTGTAAAAGGAGATTGTATCAGAAAGATTTTTCTGACAACACTAAGAAAGCATGGATCTAAAGTTTGGTAAACTTAGTCATTTTAAGAGGTAAAGGTAGCTGACAAGCTGAAATGATAGCATTTACAGATGCCAGGCATTTTCATAGGAGGTAATCCTGGACACCGAGGTAGATCTTAACCTTTAAACCAACTATCCTTCCATCCCTTCCCCTCCTCCAGGCCTCAGTTAGCCCAAAGAGGAACATCTGAAAAGTAGGAAAGTCTTATCTGAAAAACTTTATCCAAGTCAGAAAGGAGCAAATGAAAAAGTGTAGAGTTGTAACTGAAGGGCTATGTCTTCAAGAGAAGGGCAATTTCCTGTTCTAGAGGCAGGCAAGGATGTTCTGTGTCACTGTTTCAAGTGTAGGGGAGCTGGGGGATGCTCTCTGACTTGAAACAGCCACAGCTATTTGGAATCAGGAGTAAGGTCACGCTAGACTGCTGTGCTCACTTATCCCTGCCCCAAGGAGAAATCCTTGAATGAAACAGCAGACTCTGCATATTTTACAGTTGGAGACCCTATCAAGTGCTAGGGTTGGTGGTCCAACCTGAATACCCAGGGCTGGAATTCTGGCAGGTCTAAGTAAACTGAGGCAGACCACAGGGTATTCTATGGGGATGAGGAGGAATGAATGCCCTGAGATGGACATCAGAGTTAAATGAGCAGTAAATCAAAGACGGAACACACAGCACTTTCAGAAAGCACCCAAGAAAGGCTCATCCTATGATGGCAGCTTAAAATTCTCAAACTCCAATTGAAAACACTAGATGAATCTGGCACGTAAAGACAATTTGGGGCAGAAAATTGATACAAGGCAACCTCATGAGGGAACACATTTTAATGCTTCAACATTGACAAATGGATGTGAGTCCCCCGTTTAATAATCTGTGGAGATACTCTGGCGAGAGGAACAAAGCCTGATAGCTGCCCCCCAAAATGAAAAAGGCTATGAGTAAACGAAGAGAAGACTGAACGGTGTCAAGGCTGAGGAGGTAAATTACAGTAGAATTAGGATTAGACAGCAAAGCCAGAATCAGATGGCTTGTCCTAAAATACTGGCTTGTGGGCAAGTGGAGAGATCATTGAAGAGCTAACTATGGGAACATATCCATTAGCTAAAATGGTCCAATGGTACATCTCAAACATAGAGCCAGAAGTGAATGTTGCAGGGGACAGAGGTTGCTTTGCAGCTCAGGTATCAGAATTAAAGCCTGTTACCCTTTACCCTTTGATGTCATCCTGCAGGCTACTGGGAAACCTGAAGAGACATAGGTTAAGGTATATAAGCCCAGCACTTTCCATTTAATATCAAGTACACTTCACAGGCCAAACTACATATTTGTTCAAAAAGTAGAACAGAAATTAGTTCCAACCTCATTATCCATAAAGAAGCTGAACAGTCAAGGGGTAGGTCACATATGCATTCTTAAAACCACACACAAGACTTTTGAAAATGAAAGCTGATTTCACGCTTACTTTCATAATAATTTAATGTTTGTAATTTCCTTGGCAATAGCCCCTAGTTAAATTTTAGTCAAACCTAACAGAAAAGCTATGCAAAAGAATGTTCATAGCAGTATCCTTCATATTTAGCAGACTAAAACTGGAAACAATATGAATACTTATCAACAGTACAACAGAGACATCAATTGTGGCATATCCTTAAAACAGAATTCTACACAGCAGTGACAATGAGCAAACTACAACTACACAATACGACAGGATAAACTTCACAAACATAATGCTCAGTGAAGGAAACCAAAGGTAAATAAGTACATCATGTACGATTCTACTTAAATAATGTTCAGAAACACAACGAAACAAAAAAACTATAAAATGGTGTTCCAAGTCAGAACAGGAGGAGGGGACACAAGACAGCATACCCTGGACTCTTTGAGTTCAGGCAACACAGAATTCTTCACCTTTGTGAAAAACAGCTATTCACTTCCTTTTACTAAAGATATATTTCAGTAAAAAGTTTACTTTAAAAAATCAGTGAGAAAATTCCTAAAAGGATCTTTTTTTAAAGTTTAGGATCATTTTTAATACAAACCAAAGACATTTTCATATGTCGATTTTATCCATTTTGATTCTCACAAAGAACATTTTATTATTTCAAATTATGGAACAATGCTTTTATACCCATTAATTTTAATCAATGTGTTTATGAGCACCATTTTTATTTTTAAAAAGCACATAGTACAGAAGAGCTTATAATAAAGAGCAATTGTCCCCACCTTCATCCCTCCTCATGCCCTAGTCCCAATACCACTCCTGAAAGGCAACACTGATAATATTAAGTAATATACTTTTTTTTTTTTGCAATCTCATTATCCATCAACTCCAGATATTATCTATTGACTTCTATGGAAACAGAAAATTACAAACTCATATCCTTTTACTCTAGCTTCACTAGAAAAGTATCTCTGAGGTCTGAGGACTAGGATCCAGTCAATAATTGTTAATGAAGAACTTTTAAAAACAGGAGACTGACTTTTGAAAGTGCCCCAAGGGATTTGAATGCATTTCCAATGTTGATAAAGGATGAGGCAATTAGAGAAAGGAAAGGTTGGAATATATTTACACTGCTATTACTATTAGACTTACAACAAAACCATAATTATTATTTTGTACCTTGCATTCAAAAAGTTGAGTTTCTGCCCAAGTTGTTTGCTAAGAAAGAGAAATGACTTTATCGACAAATGGCTGAAAGTTTTGTTTGGAAAGTTTTAAGGACTATTAACATGTAACCTTATGTCTAAAATGTTTGTCAGAGGAAATGGCATTTATTAAAATGTCTTTTATAGAAAACAGTCTATTCATTTAAAAATGTACACTGTTTGCCATAGGAAGTTGATTTGAACATCCATATAATAATTTATTCATAATAACCTCACTGATCTAGCTGTAATTAATTCAAACTATTTATAAAAAAATAGTACTGATTCATATAAAATCAGGAACATGACTAAAGAGACATTTCCTCTTTGCAAGTAAAATAAAATGACTAACAGACTAACTTGGAAACAAAACGCAGAATCTTGATTCATTACCAGAGATTTGGCTTCCCACTAAAGAAAATGTGGCTCACTTCCAGCACCCTCCGACCTCACCTTCTCCTTCTCTGCCCCATGATAATAGTCATAAGAATGATTCCACTACTCCTCACATTTGTAAATTCATAAAAGATATCTCAACTTCTAGTTCTAGTCCCATGAGCTTTGGACCACTGGTTCTCAAATTTGATTACACTCTGGAATCACCTGGCAAACTTAAGACAACAAACAAACAGATACCTTGGTCCCACCCTCAAAGATTTTGATTTAACGGTATGATGCAGTTTGATGAAGTTTGGGCAACAAGATTTTGAAAGCCTGCCTGCTGATTACAATATGCAACAAAGTGACTGTACTTCAATTAAAAAATATATATATTTTTATATATATATATGCAACAAAGTTTGAGAACCACTATAAAGAATGAAGATTTTAGTATAGCAGTCATGTCTATCCTTTCTAACTTCTGTCACATCTACTTTTTTTTTTTTTAAACATTTCTTAGGTTGATAAAATTTAAGTTATAGTCTATGACCATCATTAAGACGTTCATACTTTGGATATAAAGTCAATTCTTTCTTTTAAAAAATGAAAATCAATACACAACATATCCAATATCAGGGTTTACATGAACACTGTTTAGAGCAGAAATAAGAAGTGTGCTCGGGTAACGTTTCCTTCTCTTCCATGCTACCTCAAGGTCAGAAGACATCTCCTGGCTTCTATTCAATTAATTTCTCAAAATCATATTAGTTTCAGTCTCCTTAATATATAGACACTAACTTCCTTACCTAGTCATTTTGCTTTTTCTGAACTTTCCAACCATCTTTCTTATCTTTATTGATACAATAAACATGCTACTTTACCACACTCCCAATATTATCTTGTCTCTTTTTAATTCCACTTTGTCAATTTTCATTGCCGTCTTCTTGGATACAACTAAATTCTTACTTTAATATGGTCTCATTGTTCTTCTTGCCTGCTGAACAAATGTCATCTGGAGCTTACAATCACTGCACTTTGGGGTCAGTTTCACTGGTCACTGTATTCTCTCTTGGTTTTCATCCCTGTTTTGATAAACAAAATCCTCCACTATCTCAGAGAGATAAATGTCATTTATCTCTTCATTTATCATTATATATTTGCATATATGAAAATGACTTTATTTTGACCTCACATTTTGGATAGTTTGCTTGGGTATAGAAAGAACTGTAGGTTAAAATTCCTTTTTCAAAACTGTGATAAACTTGTACCCACTACCTTGTAGTATCCATGCACCGCTGCCTTCTAGCATCCATATGTGCTAATTTGTAGACTTTCATTTCTTTTCTCTAGAAGCTTTCTGAGATCTTTATAACCCTGATACTTTGAAATTTCTCAAGAATGTATTTCCTTCATTCTACATGGTACTCAAAGAGATCTTTTACTCTGGAAATTCATGCCTTTCTTCACATTTCACATAAACATCCTACATATTGCAAACTTAAGTGCTAGGTACTGTTTCAAGTTCTAGGATGGTAGTAATGTATAAAAACAACAAAAATTCTGCCATCACAGGGCTAAAATTTTAGTGTGGGAAACAGACAGTAAACAAAATTAATTAAATATATAGTACATTAGATAACCGTAAGTGTTAAGGGTAA
The DNA here is from genome assembly GCF_036321535.1 of Camelus dromedarius. Taxonomy (NCBI): domain Eukaryota; kingdom Metazoa; phylum Chordata; class Mammalia; order Artiodactyla; family Camelidae; genus Camelus; species Camelus dromedarius. The sequence goes on from NC_087439.1 coordinate 18,220,484, forward strand.
AAAATACAGCAAGGCAGTGGAATAAGAAATAACAGGGAAGTAGGCATGAAAATTTGGACAGGTTGGCAAAGAAAAGCCTTAAACAGAAAGTGAATTTTGGATAAAGACCTAATGTAAGTAAGGAAGCTGGGGCATGGGGCGGGGGAGGGCATTCCAGGCAAAGGGAAAATAAGTAAAAAGTTCTGAGACACATGCATGTCTGGAGGTCCAGGGGAGCAAAGTGAGCTGAGGGAAGGAGAGGAGGAGGTCTGAGGTTAGAGGAGTATGAAGGAGCAAGGTTCTGTAGGATCTAGTGAGTCCTGGTAAGGCCTCTGGTGCTTACTCTGAGTGTGATGAGAAATCCTCATTAGGGAAATCTGAACAGAGGAGTGACAGGATCCCACTAATGTTAAATAGGGTCCTTCCGACTGTTCTATTGAGAATGTATTATAGGAGGAAAAGACCATTTGAAGAAAACAGTTGGAAGCCTACTTAATAATCTCAGGTTGAGATGATGGTGGCTTGAAAGTGGTGGTAGCAGTGAGGGCAGTGGCCAGAAGATCAAATTCTGTGTCTATTTTGAAGGTAAAATTGACAGAATATTCTGATGTGGTGGATCTACAGTATGAAAGAAAGGAGTCAAGAATCAACCCAAAGTTACTGGCTTGAGGAAATGAAAGAATGAAGACATCAATAACTGAGATGAGGTGGATTAAGAGAGAAGCCAGCCTCTCGTAGCATGTATCAGAAGTTTGGTTTACCCTTATTAAGTCTGAGATCTCTAATAAACATCTAAGTAGGATGTCGTACAGGCAAGTAGATATGCAGGTCTGCAGAGCAGGGAAGAAGTCTGGTCTGGAGTTACAAATGTGGAAGCCATTAGCGTACATATAATATTTAAAATGTAGAGACTTGATGAAATCTCCTAGGAAAGGCATAAAAAAGGAGAGAGAAAAGGTCCAAGGACTACACTCTAGGACAGTATCATTTAGAAGGACAAACCATGAGTAAAAAGCTGCAGAAGACTGTAAGAAGTAGTCACGGAAGTGACCTCCAGTTATGGTGGTGTGAAGAGGTCAACAATTTCTTTCCACACAAAACAATTATTAAACTGGACAAAATTTTGGAAAAAGGAAGGAAGGAAGGAAGAGAGAGAGAGAAAGAAAGAAAAAGAAAGAAAAAGAAAGGAAGGAAGGAAGGAAGGAAGGAAGGAAGGAAGGAAGGAAGGAAGGAAGGAAGGAAGAAGAAAGAAAGAAAGAAAGAAAGAAAGAAAGAAAGAAAGAAAGAAAGAAAGAAAGAAAGAAAGAAAGAAAGAAAGAAAGAAAAGAAAAGAAAAGAAGGAAGAGGACCAGAAATAACTATTTCAGGGCTGTAGATTGATGCAGAAAACAAATTGAGAACATTTATTCTTAAAAGTCATACTAAAGCTTCAGGTAAGAACAGCAGAAGTCTGTGGCCTTTTTGCCTGAGGCTGGTCTCATCTGCATGACCCTCCACACCCCCAAGTTCTATTGGCAAGAACAGTAGTTTCCTTGTTTTTAATTGGATAAAATACATAACATAAAATCTACCAACCTAAGTGTGCCAGTTTAAGTGTACAATGTTAAGTATATTCATATTGTTGTGCAACCAATCTCTAGAACTCTTCATCTTGCAAAACTGACACTCTATACCTATTATACAAAAGCTCTCCATCCCCCCGTCCCTCTAGTCATTAGCACCACCACTTTATGTTCTGTCTCTATGAATCTGACTACTCTAAGAACAACAGTTTTACTGATAGGCTGGCAGTGAAAACCAGAGGGTTTGGACTCAATTAGAAGGAAAGGACAAAAGAACCCTTTAAAAGTAGAGTAAAATAAATCAGACTTACATAGCGATTAAAGTTTGAAAAGCAACAGAGGGGGATATAAAATAACATACCAGAAGAACATTTTTTAACTTTTCATTGTGTAACAAATACACTGGAATTAGCATTAGATGCCAGCCCTGTTAATACTTAAGTAAGAACATGTTGACATTCTGCCTTGAAAGTATATTATCCTATTAATAAAAAATACAAGTGGAAAAAAAAGTAGTAGACTTACATGGAAATGTACAGAGAAAATCTGCAGCTCTGCTCATCCAAGATTGTGGTCTCAGCTGGACAAGCAGTAGACAAACCAAAAATTTAATGGGGAATCCTAGAAATTAAAGAGTCACAAAATGGCTAAGTTCTCCACGCAGTCCCTGTCTGATTAGGAAACTACAGACACATGCATTGGGGGACTTGAGAGAGCCTGGTGAAAAGTGAAAACCAAAGAAGGCTTGAGAAATGACTGCAATTTTGAATGAGTACCTCAACCCACACACAGATCAACAGGCAAAAGGTGGAAGGAAGCCTTAAAAATTCAAGATGTTCAAGCACAATCTCTACCCAAATCATTGGCTGATAACTACACTACATACAGAAAGACAACACCTAGGAATCTAAGCTAAAAAAAAGAAAAATAAGAATAAAAACATCATTGGCTGCAAACTGTGGGGAAGAATATAAAATAGAATCCAGATCTGCTACAATTTATTATCTAAAATGTACAGTTTTCAATAAAAAATAACTAGACATTCAAATAAACAGGGAGGAAAAAAATCAGTTAATAAAAACTGAGTGGGCCCAAATGTTGAATTTAGCAGACAAATAAGTCAATGAAGCTATTATAAGGATGTTCAAAGAATTAAAGGAAACTATTATGACTATTATTCAGTTAGGAAATCTTAATAAAAATACAGAAATTATAAAAAATGGAAATTCTAGAATGAAAAAATAATAACTAAAGTTAAAATTTCCTTGAGGGGCTTGTGGCAGGCATAATTCTGAGGTGATTCCCCAAGACTGCCTCCCCCCCACGTATACATCCTGCATAAACAGAGGAGTGATCAAAGACTTCATAAATGTTAGCAATGAGAAGGAATTATGGCATTAACCTCAAAGATGGAGTTGGCAGACTAATGATTTATAAGTCTCAACTGGAAGCTAGAAGAATGCCAATACCATCACTGGCCAAAAAGTACCTTGGATATGGACCAAAGAGCTTACAAAAAAGAGCTTACATGGAAAACTTTATAAAGTGTGTGGTAGGGGGCATCAAAATTTTATGTAAAATGTTTGCATATCTGTAAACAAACACATGAGTAACAGCTAACTGTGACAGACTATATAGTCTAAAAATGACTGCATCAGTACCTCTCATTACACACATGTTCTTGCAAAGAGATGTTGATTCCCCTCTTGAAATTAGGTTGGTCTATGACTACAGACAAAGTAACACTAGGTGACTTCTGAAGCTGTCACAAAAGGTGATACAGCTTCCATCTAATCCTCTTGGGATGCTTGTTCCTGGATTTCAGTTGCCATGACATGAAGAAGTGGAGGTCCCAACTAAAAGCTGGGATCAACTGGCTGACATGTGACTAAGAAAGCCCTCAAGAAGACTGCTGCCCTGCCACTGTCTGATTGCAACTGCATGAGAGACCCTGAGTGAAAACTACCTAGCTGGGCCCAGCCAAGCCTCTGAATCATTAGAGACAATAAAACAGCAACTGCTATTTCAAGCCATTAAGCTTTGTGGCAACTTATTATGTAGCAACAGATAATCGGAATATAACGATCAGAGCATCTAATTTGTGCCAGGCATTGTGCTCTGCGATTATCATTTTATTTCATCTATACAAGTATTTAAGGAGTAAATGTTTTTATTATCCACTTTTTGTAAAGTGCAAAATGAGATTTAAAAGAGGCTGAATAAGGCTACAATAAGTGGTAGAGGTGACACTGAAACAAAGACCTTTCACTCCTAAGTTGGAGTTTGGGGGCACTAGAAATCTTCTGCAGTAACAACAGTAACTCACTTATTCAGAGCTTACATGCCAGTCACTTTTTGAAGCATGCCACATGTACCAACTCTTCGAATCTTCACAAACACAATGTAAGGGAACAAAATTTGCCACTCCAAAATGTCTCTTTTGCATGAGGATTAATTTAGGCTGCTTATTTTTAAGGAACGTAAGACTCAGGAAGACTTTCTTTTTACCTTCCCCTTAGCTGCCTAAAGAATTTTAGGTAAAGGGCCTGCTTCTGGAATAGAACTGTCACCTGAGGTACCTGCAAAGAATACGTGTTAGGTGGGTTGGGAGAAACACCGACAGAGCCTATAGTTCAGAGTCCACTCTGTGTCCCACTGTCTCTGTCCATCCCAGCAAATATTTGTTTATCAAATGTGCTTTTTCATCTCCATGTGCATTGCCTTCCTCCCCTTTGAAATCCCAAACCACCACCCCCAACATCCTCTTTTCTCTTTAGCCAAAGATAAGGGTTCCAGCCATTCTGGTGAGTTACTCAGCTTTCCTGGGTCTCTCCTATGTATACATGCTATTAAACTTTTGTTTGATTTTCTCCTGTCAATCTGCCTGATGTCAACTTAATTCTTAGACCAGCCAGAAGAACCCAGAAGGTTAGAGAAAAATTTCTTCCTCCCAATAGCCTTATGATGTAAAAAAATATTATTTTCCTTCTATAGATTAGGAAGTTGAGGCACAAAGAGCTCAAGGAACTTGCTCAAAGTCAAACAGCTAATAAGTGGAAGAGCCACCATTTAAACGGAAGCAATAAAGCTCCAGAGGCTTCTCATATTGCTTCTACATTTTCTTAAAAAGTATAGAAAGAGTTCCAGTCAAAATGAAGTAAAAGAGACTAGATTTATCCTCCTACTTAAATCAACCAACAAAACAAAACAAAAACCCGCACACAAAATAATCATTTTTAAGTCACTGAACATGGGGCCACAAAGGGGAGTAATCCCTGAAAGACACAAGTCAAAGGATGTTAGCCCTGCAAGTGCCAAAGTTGCTGCTGGGGAAAGCTTCCAAGAGGATCCCAGGCAGAAGCCAGGAGTTTCCACAGCCTCCCTGTGTTGGAAAGGTTCTGGGAGTCTAGGGAGACCAAGGAGATTAAACTCCACAAGGCAGAGTATCAAAGAGGATGAAGGTGCCCAGAGAGAATTCCAGACATCTACAGAGGATTCCCTCTTTAGCCAAGTACTGATCAGGGCATGCCTGGGAGCAAACTACCTGAGATCAGGGAAAGAATCATTTGAGAGGTTGAGGGGAACAATGTCCCAAGCCAGGAACACTTTCTGCTTATAATTCACAAGACTTTTGTACGCAGAAGGGTTTTGCTCCTTAAGTCAGCCCTAGACTGAAACAATGCTTTGGTCCTTCCTACTTGACAAAACTTTAAAAAATAGACCTAAAAGAATCAAACCATTTCCAATTAAAGTCGTTGTGTCCCAGAACAAAGCACAACAACATTCATAAGAATATAAAAATATCTAGCACCAACATGCCTCTGTCTAGGAGTACAGGGGGAAGTGTCTTTTGCTAATATTTCATTGCTTAGAATTCCGTCACATGGCTTTATTTTTATCCATAAGGAAGGTAGGGAAATGTAGTCCAGCTGTCTACCCAAGAAGAAGAAGAAATGAATTTGAGGTGAACAGCTAACAATCTTGTCACAGCCATTCTGTTAAAGCACTATCTATGACAATCTATTTTCAGAAGAGAGATGGAGGTGCTTTGGGACAGATTGTGTCAAGAGTTAATCTTATGAGTGAGGAGGTTCTCATTCATCCTGAGGGATACCAGCCACCTAAAGCTTTGGTGACTTTTCCAAGAAAGCCACACTCTGACTCATCTGAATCAGTGAAACACTGCATTGTTTAATGCCCGAAGTGTTTTGCATGGGTGGAAGATACAGAAGTGAGGTAAATAGCCTATTCCTAGAGAACCTCAAACCATCACTCTACTGATTGCTTCTGGGTCTCCTTCTGATTCAGTAATCCCCACTTCTAACATCAGGACACCCTTCAAACTTCCCCCTAACTTCTAAAACGGGGGACCAGAGGGAGAAGGATTGGGAAGGACATCAGTAAACTCAGTATTTTTAAATTGAGATGTAATTCACATAACATTAAGATTTGTGCTTTTAAACTGTGCAATTCAGGGGTTTTTAGAATAATCACAATATTGTGCAACTACCACAATTTTTTTTTTAAAAACATGAAACCCAAGCTGAACAGAAGCCACAGACCTTGAGAGAAGAAACCAGGGTTCTACTTTGTTAAACTCCTTCTGCCTCATTCTTCTCTCAATTAAAACGTAAGACTATTCTCATATACACGAGGTATTTTGGGCTGCAGTGCCATCAATATGCTAATAAAACTTATCTCTTCATCTCATTTTAATGAGATTTAACATTTTCAGCTTATTCTGTTATTCTAACAATCTATCCAGAGCAAAGTTTGAAGCTCAAATCAAAGGAGAAGCATGCCCAGAGGCAAATGAATATTACTACAAATTCCTGTTATAAATGTCCTATTATTCTGTTCAAGAAAGACCTTGAGAGAAGAAACCAGGATCCTTTGCTTCACCAAGGAATTATGTTTACCTCTTTGATTAATAATAATAGTAAAAAGTTATTTTACATTTCTACCTACCATTTAAAATCTGAGAAAAATAAAGATCTTAAAAATAAGAACTGAATAAAGAAAAAAGTTTGCATCCAGTTTCAGAAGCAAAACCTATCTGGAAATTCTCCTGAATAAGAAAAACTTTTTACAATGTAGTCATCGTTAGCAGGATCTAGTCACAATGACAACATAATCTTCTGGGGTACCAACTCTGAAAAACAACTTAAAAAAAGGAATCTGCAGGCTGATTTATGTATACTTACTTGATAGTGGCCATAAAACCTTTTAAGTAAAAATAGAAAGAATTTCAAGTAACAAATCTTTAGTGGATACATCCCAAACATTAAAGTTTTAAAACTTAGGCTCTCAAAACGTTTTTTCCCCCTTTGTCTTTATTATTCTCATAGGCACACCACCACTTCCAGTAACATTTCTCATTGTACAAAGTCACTTGAAACAGAAAAGGAACACATCAGAATATTCAAAGGGTGGGAAGATGATCAGTGAGGGGTGGGAAGAGTCTTAGGTATTGAGATTTTTAAAATTCTCTTCTTGACCTGGCTAAGATTTGCTATTCCAAAATGTTTTATAAATGCAGCCATAAGAAGTCCCTACTCCAGTGATAATTTTTATTTTCCTGTCTACTGCTTAAATAGTAAATTGACCAAATGGCTAGCAACTTTTGAACTTAAAATTTTCCATTCATCCAGAAGCACCTGTATCAATTAAGTAGTATTTCTAACTTCCTGCTTAATGACTTTTTTACATAAAACAAATGGAAGTAAGTTTAGTTCCATAAGGTCCCTGTTATCTGAGTAAGGTGTATTTCTCATTTTCTTCAAAGGTTTTAGATGTTGAATTTAATAAATTATGCTCCTTGGCTCCAGTAAGGTTTCTTAAGGCTGAATTCATTTAAGTACACTATTTTTGCCTTAAAAGAAATACATTTATATAACACATATAAATCATATCTAATACAGACTATAATCCCATAGAGCTATGCTGTCCATTATAGTAGGCAGTAGCCAAATTAAATCTAAATTAATTAAAATTAAGTAAAATTTAAAAATTCAGTCCTGTCACACTAGCCACATTTTAGGTTCTCAAAAGCCATAGTAGCTAGCAGGTACTATAATGAACAGCCACAGATACAGGACAGTTTCTTCATCACAGGAAGTTCTATTAGATAGTGATATAGGCTTGAACATGATCAGTGAGGCTGATGTTCCCATTAGGGATGAGTGCGAAAAATCTGTGTGATTACCTTCATCACCCCTGGATAGAATAGAAATTACACTATCAGTAAGAATGGGAGGTTTGACCTCTGCAAGCAAGTAAGTGGTAGACAAAATGCCTATCAATTAATTTTGGAGACAAGTTCATAAAGCAGGTTTTCTATTATACATAATCAGTATTAATATTATAGTAGATTATGGCATTAGAGTTCAGTACTACAAGTATGAGTCTAAAGCTGTGAGCTCATAAACTGAAAATACCACACTAAGCTGACAGTACACCTCTGAAATAAATAAGGGCTGTTTGGCACTGGGGTACAATTAAAAGACATTAGTTCTGATGGCAAACTATTCAAATAGGGGTTCTGCCACTTTCTGGCTGAGAAACATCAAATTCACTGAGCCTACGTTATTTATGAGTAAAGCCTAGACAACAGTGTATGTTTCTCAAAAGATTTTTTTTTAGAAGGATTAAATAACTTAAAACATGTAAATCATTTAGCAGAGTCTCCAGGCAAATTGAGAATTCAATAGACATCCTAGCCTGGAAAAGACTGAATTAGATGTGAATTCAAATTAGAAGGCAAATGTAATATAAAGTAGGATAAAAACATTAATTACCTTATTCAGTCTCCAGATAGATAAACTTAACACATACATATGAATAAACTGCTGTGCCACTAACACACACCGACTACTGGGTGAAAACATAAATGCGCCAAGACACTTCCCCCAACAAATCTAAAAAAGGTGTGTTTTCTTCACTTCAAATGATCACAAGTAATACAAAGCTCCTACTTCCCTGCAAATGAGACTCCAAGGGTCACTTTAAAAACTTGTTCCCAAAGGGTACATCCAGTTACAGAAATAATCTACGCCTATGATTCCACATAACAAAGATGAGTACACACATAGCATTTAAAAACCTGTGATGTGCATTAAAAAAAATTCCAGTTGGGGGATAGGGCTTGGGGGATCTACTTGGGTTGGTAAACCATTGAAGTTGATGGGTACATGAAGGTTAATCATATTCCTCTTTCAATACACACACATCTGAAAAGATCTATATTACACATCTAAAACAGTGTAATGTGATCATGCACATAACTAGAAATTTTTTAATGGGTCACTTGTAATATTCTTATCTTTCCAGAAATTGCATTACCCCTACTTTTCTTTCTATTTTTCCACAAAGTATCAGAAAATTCTTCTTGATTGACATAGGATTGGTCTCCGATACTGACTTTAGAGTTATAAGCGTAGGAACTAAGTTTAATTCGGAGAAAAGCAAGTGCTTTGACCTTGAAAGGAAAAGTTTCAAACCAATTCATTTATAAAATCATGAGCTTCTACATGTTAAAGTCTGCTGCATCCGTGGAAGATGCCAGTATCCACAACTCTCCTAATTTTAGGAAGCAAAAGAGACAAGAAAAAAGTGTTGACTCAAAGATGTGCTACAGTCAATTTCAACAGAGAAGTAACATCAATTCTTGAAACCAAATTGAGCTGTTATCATTTTTACCTAAATTTACCCCCAAAAAAGTGATTCTCAAAAGAAAACAGGGTTTAGTTTGCTTAACACTTTTCCTCTATGAAAAGTATAAGACCTGAGGTAACACACTGAGCCAAGTAAGTTCTCACCTCCTTTTGTTCTTCTTCCTCCTTAACAGCCCAGAGCCCTCAAACGTTTTCAGAGCCAGGGTAGAAATGGCAGTGATGGCTTTTAGGGCAAGTGGAGGTACAGGATGCATGTCACATTGTTCTCCCTCAGAGAAGAGATTGCAAACTGGCAGTCAGGCTTACAGGAGGATTTGCTTTGGCCCCAGAGAGCTCTTTGGAAATTCACATTAGTTGTATTATGTAAAAACCAGAATATTTCACACACACACATACACACACAAATCTTTAAGAAACTGAGAAATCTGGCATTGTTGGATGGGTCCTCTGACATGACAATAATTGGCCAAACCCAAGTATCCCCCTGAGACATGACATATGTGTCACTTTGCAATCAACCTGCCACACTGGAATATGTTACTTGCCTGACCCCCTGCAAGTTGGTTTCATGAAAAATTGAGGAAGGTTCCCAAGAGGATCTATGGGAAGAAAGGTAACTAGTACATGTGCTGATATGACAGCTGGGATAGGCCAGTCATCTAACTTCTGTGGTACAAGGATCTTTCTATCATTTAATATTTTAAAAGCTGATGAGGAGAGCACTAAATGGGAGCATTAAACAGGAAGATGTGCTGAGATACCAGCCCTGCTTCAAAAGAAAACTCTACAAACTACTCCAATGCCATTTAATTAGAAGCTTTTATATGAAAACGAATATACGTATGTATATGCATGACTGGGGGACATTGTGCTGTACACCAGAGATTGCAGAGATTGACACATTATAATTGAGTGTACTTCAATTAAAAAAAAAAAAGAAGAAGCTTTTGTAGCTTAGGCAGGCAGAACCAGCTCAGAAACAATCTCAGCCTGAGTGCAAACTAGCACCAAGAGGAACCAAAAATGGAGTGGGAGGAGTTATTCAGTCCACCAGAGAGCAGGAGAAGAGAATACAAGAAGGTCAGAAGGGGAATGGTATCTCCTGGTTGCTGGTGCACAGTAGGTATGATGTAATGGTTCCTGCATGCATGGATAAGTGTTTTCAGTCTTTTGATGAATAAAATGAATCTTAAGCACACTTATCAAAGGACACCCATGCGAAATATCTTAGATTCAGAAATCCTTAATTCTTGTTGCTTTTTAAAGTTCATGTAAACATTTCTCCATTAACTGGCGGTTACCTAATTCTGTCTGTTACCCATCTGTTCCTATGAGAAACTTAATGAAACCTATATCCAAGAGTACAAGTCTGAGTTATTAAACATTTATATTCAACTTCACATACATATTCAGTTTCATGTTCTGCAAATTGATTCAATCCACCAAAGGGGAAAAAAATGGAATTCAGAAAAACATGAAATATCATTGCTGCATTTATTCACCAAATTCCCTCTGGAATAGACAGTCTGATTACATCTGAGAATGATGATGAACTGTTACTTGACCTGAATTTTTAGACTTTAAAAGGCTTTCATGAAATGATTTCTAAATGAAGAAAAATTAAAGTTAAAATTAAAATTTCCAACGGGTAACCTGATATAATTTTAAAATAAGGTAATTAAAAAGTAAGTTAATAAGGAAACAGCATATTCACTCTGGGAGTATTTAGCCTACCACATCATCAATATTGAGTAGCAAAATAAGGTTGATGTCTCCACCAAACAGATATGCTGCAGACCAAGTAGCTGAGAATCTAAATTAGACACTTGAAGAGATAGATGCAAGACTGGGACACTGTGCTGTACACCAGAAACTGACACATTGTAACTGACTTTACTTCAATTTAAAGAAAAGATGCTTGAAGAGAAATATCAATTAAATATTAAATATCTGACAACTCAGAGGAGAGTCACTAGGATAGTGAAGAATCTGAAAAACACAACGCACAAAGAATGGATGAATAAATTACTGTAAGAGAAAAAAATGTTTGGAGAGGCAAGGATCAGGCATCAGAGCAATCTTCAAATACACATACAGGCCTTGCAAACACAGTTTTACTAAGTTGTTGAAACGGGAGGCAGCACAGTGTGGTGGAAAGAACAGTAAACTGTGAGTTAGGAACCTGCGGTTCATGTGTGGACCCTGCCACTAAACGTTGTGTTTCAGATCATAGCTGAATCACTAACCTCTGTGGATGGATCTCAGTTATCTCTTCTGTGAAATAGACAGTAATAGTATATAAAGATCCTTCAGTTTTAGAATTTGATGATTCGGTGATCTGAAAAGTTACTGTATATAAAAACTCTTAGAAAAAGTTTAGATTCTTTAAAGGTGATGCTATCACTATTACTGTAGATAATCGGTTTTCATTTCCGTTAAAGTAGATGAATTTTAGGAGGTCTGTCTCTCTTGGTCCAAATCTTCTTCCTATGCCTTAGTTTGTGTTTCTAGCTATGCCTTGTCCTGGACTCAGCTTGAGACTGTGCTAAGTGGCTTTCATTTCCCATATAAACAACTGAGCAGAGTTATTACTTCATTTTCCCCCTTGTACTATGCAGTCACAGCTTTCCGCCTTAAGATTCCCAAATATTAAAGAAAAAAAAATTTCCAAATACCAAGCCTCCTGTCCCATCCTCTTCAGGAGTTAGACTCCCAGATGACTTTCATGAGCACGTCTAGCCTGCAGGTGGTCATTCTTTCAGGTGTTATCAAACAGATCAGTTAAAGATAATGAACACAAGCAAAGCATTCTGATAGGCTGATATACATGATATATTAACCACCTCTAACTTCCCAATATCAACCTGAATTCACCTGCATCTGTACCATGCTCATTTCCTTCCCTCCTTGGAGGTGTCCCACCCTGTCTCAGAACCTTCAATACTGATTATCCTTTCTGTCATCTTACCTTCTACTTCTGTCTTTGCTGGATCATTTTCATAAGCATTTACACATGCTAAGCATTACCCATCGTAGGATCAAACAAGAATGCTTCCCGGGTCCTTACTTTGCCTCTCTAGATGCATAGACAAGCTTCCAGCCTCATTTTGTGCCTCTCTCCCTCACTGTCGCCCCTTGAGACCCACTGACCTTTTTACAGTTTCTTTAAGCCCTGGCTCTGGAAACAAATGCATGCTGGCTCCTCCTTTCATACTAGTAAGTGTAGGAAAATCACTTCACCTCTGTACTTTAGTTTTCTGGCTTGTAAAGTGGAGACAATAATTTTTAAAGTGAGAGTACCAACTATACACACACACACACACACACACACACACACACACACAGAGAATTTATACTTTAAACAACAAAGAGTTAAATTTTCAGTTAACTATAATAAAGTTATATATAAAAAGTTTGCAGATAATCCAGGCATCTTACCCTTCCATTCTCTCTTACTACCTGCTGCTTGGTTATCACTCACTAGTGCCACCATTAATGCTTAGCAACTATCACAGATGGTTGGAAACCAAGATCAATGCAAGTTCTATTTGCCAAATGCTCTAGTTACTGCAACATTTTATTCAAAAAGCAAGACAAAATGTGTTTAAAATAATCTAGAATAATAGTGGATTCTTCTTCTATATGGTATTTCCCTAAACACTGTGTTCGCTTTGCTCAAATGAGCCCGTGAACATTCCCTATCTTAATAAATGCATATTTGTCCTTCAAAACCTGGCTTAGACATTAGTTCCCTGAGAAACATTCTCCAACCACCTTTGTTCCATGCTTTCATCTTCACTCAGTATCCCCTCCATACCTTGAACACCCTTCTACTGCGACCTCTAACACAACCTAATAAAATGTTTTATGTATGTTCTACTATGAGGCAGTGTATTTCTTGAAGATAAGACAATGCCTTACCCATTTCTGCATTTCAAGGGCCTCTCTCTGTGCCCAATGCATTCAATGGATATTTGAAATGACTTCAGAAAATAAACAGGGTATTTGGGCCCTGTTTGAGAAACATAGGCTGTGAAATGTCACTACAATTGGGAATTCATTCTGGAAATTAGTTTTCACCTACAGAAATAACTTTTTATCATTAAGATAAAAAGACAGAATTAAAAATTCTCATAGATCTGACAGACATACTTGCAAACAATGATTTGGTGGCGAGAGCAAAGATCAGTTTGCATAAACAGCTTGAATTCTACTCCTATCTGTAATATTCAGCATTGAGAAAACCATCAACATATCTGTCTGTATACAGTAGAAGTAACACCTAAAATGAGATCATAGAAATCAAAGTGTAAATGATGAAAAATAAAGACGCTACATGAATCCAAGCAATGATCACCATATATACAAGTATAATTTAAAATTAAACCTCTAAGGTGCCTGCTAATCAAATCAACTTTTCATTGACTAAGAAAAGGCTCAGGAAGAAAGGCAAACCAATAGTTTTCTACATGTACAACATAGCCTAATTAAAATTTTATCTGACACAGATAAACATACATACATATCTAAATCTATGTATATGACAGAAGTTAAAGTAACTCAAAATACTTTCATGCTTCTTCTTTACCAAAGCAAGAAGCTCATAAAAATATTGGTTATTTGATATTTTAGTGATATGATGAGGTATGAACAGTCTAAGATCAAAAACGACCTGATCATAAGGAGAGTTTTTTTAATCATTATCAAATTAAGAACGTGATTAATAATTTTAAATTTATTTTAAAAATAACCTTAATAATCATAACAGAAATCAGTTTAAATAAAAGCTCATTTTGAGAAGATGAAGAGACAAATTGCTTGTTAGATTTTTGTTTTTTAACAAAGTCTGAGACAGGACTGCAATGCAACAGAAATCACATATATGACACATCTGTAAACAGCAAAACACCCCTCCATAAAAGATTTATGTACAAAGGTAGATAGATAACGGCTATACCACAATAAAAATGGAGAATAGAGGTTTTGTCTAAATTCAACTTCCAACTCTGTCATTAGGTGGGCAAGTTAATTTATGTCTCAAACAAACAGCTTTCTCTTCAAAAACATTGGGATAAAACCACCACCGCTGCAGAGAACTTACAATTAAAAATCATACCAAAAAGTGTTTTCTTAAGGGCCTGTTTCACAGCAAGAGCTGCCCTTTTGCTATTTTCAAATGAAGTTTACATTCTTGTCAACAAAATAGAAACATTTTAAAGTACTGGTTGAGAGTCTCAGTTTGGACAAAGAATCTTGGTTAAAAGAGGAATGAGGATTCCAATAAAACAATAAGGCCTAGTTTAGCAAGTGGTAAAAGAACCCAGGAAGCATTCATTAAAAATCAAACAACAAGATCTCCATACAAACCAAATCTAATTTCTGAAATCCTACCAAAGCAACATTTTGGATAATACAACAAATATATTTAAGAATATTTAATGATACTTATTTTGGTGGTCTCCTCCCTTTGTGAGATTAAATCAAACATTTGCTCTCCCAGTGACCAGTTTTAACTGTTGCCAGAAACAGAAACTACTAATCAATGTACCATGCTTCTCATTTGTCACTGTCAGTAAAACAGCATGAGCTGTTGACAGAGACCCAGAATACTACTTGCTAAAAGATGTTTAACCGTGTTTATACAGGATTTAACAAATATTCTAAAATACTCTAAAAGTAAGTGTGTTCTCTTGATTTTACTTAGAAAAAAAAAACTGAAAGATAGAGCAGTGAATTACTTGAAATACTGAATCAAACTTTTTGTCCTATGAACAATGATTTTTTTTTAAATGATTAAAAAAAAACGTTCTTTCACTTTTTTTTAACAGGAAGTTTTCACCAAGGCAATGAAAGTAAGTATAGAGATTTCTTTAATGAATACAGCTCCATTAAGCAGCCTGCTGGAATGTGGCGTAAAGAGAAATGGCACATATTGGCTTTTGCAAGTGTGGGTGTCCTGGTATTCTTGGGATTTTTCACCCACTTACATGAGTCAGTTTTATATAACACTGTAACATATAATTTCCCTCCTACTCACAAGCTAACACTTCGGAGATAACATCTCACCATGAGTTATTTAAGGAAAATGGTAACTTGGAACATTTTAATATTTTATAAAATGTGCAAACAATCAAATTATTACTATGTCAGCAACAAGCGCCTTGGCTTCCAAAGAAGCATTCCAGGGTGTTTCAGGACCACAAGGGTTTAGGGAACATGTTAAGAAAATATGTAAATTGTTCTACCGTAATCAGATATCATAACTTTATTTTAAAATCTAGGCATTTTACCAAATATCAGTTATTTTTATACATTAAGAAAATCCAGTAATTAGGGAGTGATTTAGTAATTACATTCTTACTGCAGAATTACTTTCATGGCTACTAAAGACAGTTAAGTAGAGGTTTCAAGAAAAGTACGGTTGATTTAGTTTTCTCCACACTACATCAAATATTCCACTTCTGAAGGACAACTGGAAGGGTATATATGTGAAGTGAAATCAGACTACTACAAATATAAAGGGAATGTCTAGACCTTTTTTGTTGTTTATGCTAAAATTCTTTTGTTTATAGCACTACTGGAAAACAGTGATTCTATGACTCGAGTTTGGAAATCTTAGTTATATTGAGATACTTTCTATTAAATTATTTATCATGGTGAGATAACTTATTTTTCTTTCATTAGAAGGAAGGAGTCTCCCAAAGGAAAGCAAGAAAAGCAGTTAGGAATGAAGGATGCAATTTAAAATAACAAACAGATACAGGAATGAATCTCTACCCTTGGAAACTCATGGTATTCTAAATAGAAGCACTTCTTATCTGATGGGAAACTAATTTAAAATAAAAAATACTGTAGTTGATGACCTCATGGTACATGAGTCATTTCCACCTTACACATCTACTCAAATTAGACATGACCGTTTTAAAGCCCCACAGATGTTACACACAGCTTGGGATTATCTCAGGGTGCTCACACTGATGCTATATGACTTTTTAAAAATTTCCAGTCTTGAACCATAAGATGTCAGAATCTACAGTATAACAGAATGCCATGTCAGGACTTCACTGTAACATGAAGCTGCAATATTCTCACGGAAGGCAGGGTAATAGAAGAGGAAAAGCAGCTGCCTTAGAGTCAAGTAGAAATAGGTCGAAGCCTCAGCTACATCGTTTATTAGCTTCTAAGCACTGTACTTCAGACGGACTATCCTGAGAGCAGAGCAAACAGTAAGCTGTTGGTAAATCTGCTAGAAACAAACCTCTTTGAACTTTAGCTTCTTAATAGATAAAAGAAAGTTAGTAATAAGTATATACCTCAAAGGGTGGCCTTACATATGTAAAGCTCCTAGCACATGATATGTGCTTTTGAAAATCAAATTCATGTGCCCTAAGAAAGGATATGACTTGACACTTGATACTACTAATACAGAAATATATTTTTTTTAAATTGAAGTACAGTTGATTTACAATGTTGTGTTAGTTCGATGTGTGCAGCAAAGTGATTCAGATATATGTATCTTTTCCATTATAGGTTATACAAGATAAGTAATACATTTTTTTATTGTGGTCAAATATATATAACATAAAATTTACCATGTTAACCATTTTAAGCGAATAATTCAGTGATATTAAGTACAGTCACATTGTTGTATAAACATCACCACTCACTACCCATCTCCTGAACTTTGTCATCCCACACTGAAATTCTGTACCCACTAAAATCAACTCCCCATTACCTCCCTCCTCTCCCCAGTCCCTGGCAATCACTATTCTACTTTCTGTCTCTATGAATTTGACTATCCTAGGTACCTCATATAAGTGGAATCACATCATTTTTTTGTTCTTCAGTTATACATTAAATGTCAAATAATCCAATGGCATTATACTTGGTAAAAGAAAATCATATTTCAGAAAAAAACTAAAATAAGTAACTGTATACATATCAACATTATAAAAATGTTTTTATATGTTCAAAATATTTGGGCTAAAAAAGTACATTCATTTACTAATCAATTTTATGGAGTAAATGGGAAACTATCACGAGTACTCACATAATACTCAGTAAGTACTAAGTAGCAGTAGAGACATAAACAGATCCAGGAAGTGTACATTAGCTTTGTCTCAAGACAGTTGGTAATACCCTAAACTATAGAGGAAAGGTGTAAGATGGCAAAAATGTAATATGGAAGTATCACATTAAAATTTTTTTTCAGTACTGAAATCATCACAAATTCAGGTTTAATTGTACTTTTAGTCAATACAGGACAGTATAATTTTGAAGATTCTACTAAACACAATCCAAGCACAATTTTTTCCCAATTTTTTCAACTACAAAAATATTTATCACATTAAATTTTTAAATATTTTCTTATAATATTGTACCATACCGTATCACTAGGTAAGCCAACAGCGTTATTTTGGTGCCTACAAATAGATAATGGCGTCAAGGTATTTGTCTTATCAGAGCCAAAGTCAATGTCAAAGATTTCTGGCACTATGACAACACCGTGACATTCTTTCCTGTTGGCCCCCAGGTGGCAGTGTGGCTCAGAGCAGTAGACCTCACTTTGTCAGCAACAGAGTTCCCAATACAAAAACATGCCCGGTTAAAAAGGAACCTTACCTTGCCTGATAGACAAATGTACTTACAGAAATAAACAATGAAAAATTAGTTTCAATCCAGTTTTTGTAAAAAGTATGAATTCTTTGGATTCTGCCATGTGTTTGACTCAACCCAACTCTAGCCCTGAATGTCCTCTAACAAAATAATAATACTGAAATACTTTCAATAATACCTGTGCTTTGGTTTCTATACAGTTCAGGTACCATGATAAACTGAAGATTCAACATCTAAGTGCCAGATATTAATTGTTCTAAGATAGAAACCTTTTTTTAAAAAGGCTTGGGAGATATATATGTATATCAACAAGGTATCATAGACCCAGTACTGGGATACAACTCAAAAGGTTATGACCCTGGTCCAAACACACACCACTCACACCCTCCATTCACACAGCAGGACTTACAGAAAGATATTGGCCATCTGCCTCTGCCTTAGCGAGCAGGTAGGAACAGTGGGATTTCTCTTCTGCAGACCAAAAGGGCTGTTTTATTTTGGTGGTCTCCTCCCTTTGTGAGATTAAATCAACCATTTGCTCTCCCAGTGACCAGTTTTAACTGCTGCCAGAATCAGTAACTATTAATCAATGTAATATTCTTCTCATTTTGTCACTATTCCTCAAAGTCTACTCTTTCAGTAAAAAAGAAGACTTGCTACTGATAAAAACCTGCTATTCCTCTATGTACAATAGTCTAAGCAGGTCTAATCTTTGAGTTTATACTCACACATGAATTGTTCACCTAACTGTGAGGTCTCAGCGACTATGTCTTCACTGCTAGAGAGTAGGCTCTTCTTGCCCTCCATCTACCTTCCTGTCTGCAGTCATTCTGAAAGCCTGAGGTTTCCAGAGAGAATTCATCTACTCATGAATATTTAAATAAGTAATTCATAATAATTAAACCAAATACTTTTTGAGTATCTCTTTGAACTGGGCATCATGTTGTCATCCCCAACTTCATGGAGTTTTAAGAATATGCCCATTATCCAACAATCACACTCCTGGGCATATACCCAGACGGAACCTTAATTCAGGAATATAGGTGCACCTCAGTGCTGCTATGAACACTATTTACAACAGCCAAGACATGGAAATAACCTAAATGTCTATCGACAGATAACTGGATAAAGAAGTTGTGGTATATTTGTATAATGGAATACTACTCAGCCATAAAAAAGAATAAAATAATGCCATTTGCAATAAGATGGATGGACCTAGAAAATGTCATTCTAAGTGAAATAAGCCAGAAAGAGAAAGAAAAATACCATATGATATCACCTACATGTGGAATCTTAAAAAAAAAAAAAAAGACAAATGAACTTATTTTTAAAACAGAAACAGACTCACAGACATAGAAAACAAACTTATGGTTATGGGAGGGGAAATGGGTGGGAAGGGATAAATTGGGAGTTCAAGATTTGCAGATACTAACTAATACATATAAAACAGATAAACAACAAGTTTGTACTATATAGCACAGGGAACTATATTCAGTACCTTGTATTAACTTATGGTGAAAAAGAATATGAAAATGAATATATGTATGTTTCTACATGACTGAAGCATTGTGCTGCATACCAGAAACTAACACAACATTGTAAACTGACTATACTTCAATTAAAATAAAAAAGAATATGCCCATGAGCATGATGGTAGGATGGGTGGAAAAGATGGACCATGAGACCAGCTATGGCCAAGAAACATGCTGCTTATGCTCCACACCAGTGTTAAGTGCATAGCCCCCTACTAGGCACTACAAAGATAGTTTCTGGAAAAGCAGGCATTAACTTTGCTCCATTAGGTTATTTTGATGATTCATAAAAAATACAAAGTGCTAGTGGGTATTCAAATTCATCATAGAATGTCCCTTTATATTAAAAATAAACTGTAGCTCAACCAAGGAAATATTTTAAAGGTTAATAAGGCAAGTTTACAAATGAAAATACTATAATAATCCTATAGATGTGCTGATCTAAAAGTTTAAGAGCCCATGAAATGCAATGTGTCGACCCTGTTTAGACATAATTCAAAAAAACCAAGAGTGCAAAGCCACTTTGTAGTAAGTGGGGAGATTTAATAGATACACAGATCCTCCTCAACTTATGTTGGGTTTACATCTCAATAAATCCATTGGAAGTTGAAAATGCATTTAGAACACCTAATGTACTGTACCTCATAGTTTAGCCTAGCCTAACAGTGTACTCGGAACACTTACATCAGCCTACAGTGGGGCAAAATCATCTAACACAAGCCTATTTTATAATAAACTTTTTAATAGCTCATGTAATTAATTGAATGCTGTACTGAAAGACACAAGGGTTGGATGGGTACACAATGGTTATGAGTATAGCAGTGGGTTACCCCTGTGATTATGTAGCTGACTGGGAGCTGGAGCAGCAGCTCCAGAAAGGTTTGTACAGCATTCCATAGCCTGGAAAAAGACCAAAATTCAGGTATCATTTTCACATCATTGTAAAGATGAAAAATCATAAGTTGAACCATCGTAAGTCAGGGAACAGTATCTGTAATAGGGAATTAATTATCTTTCATTTATTAGCTGTTACAATAACACTGTAATTATTTTTAAGTCCTTATTTGTTAGAGATTAAACAGAAGTATTTATGAATAAAATATAATTTCTTGTATTTACTTCAAAATATTCCAGAAAAAGAAAAGTATATTTGTAGGCCAGGAGAATAAAATAGCCAATAACTGGCAAAATGCTCAGAATTATTAAAGCTGGGGGATTACTGCATGGAGGTTCCTTATACTATTCTATTTTAAAATAATTTGAAAACTGCCATAGTATAATGTTTGGATAAAATAAAAGTGTAGCTCTGCACTTTGTAAACTTTCATTCTAGTATAAAATCTTGGGTAACTGTGCTACAAAACTCAATGGAGAGATAATCTGAAAATCCAAAAAATATTTAGCTTTCCATACTTCTTTTTTGTTTGTTTAACATTTTTTATTGATTTATAATCATTTTACAATGTTGTGTCAAATTCCAGTATAGAGCACAATTTTTCAGTTATACATGAACATATATATATTCATTGTCACATTTTTTTCTCCGTGAGCTACCATAATCTCCATACTTCTAATGACTTAAATTTCTCTTACTGTTTTAAACACTTACCATCATATTTACTTATAAACCATCATTGTTTTTAATTAGTGATTTTAACTTCAGTGTTAATTTTCATTTTACTTCCTGTGAAATATGTGCGTATACACATATGTGTGTGTGTGTATGATGGCTATGTATATATAACATGAAAATTACCCAAAATGGAACTTCAGAGGCAAAAGGTAAGACAAATTCTCTAGAAGTTTTCCAAAGTCCAAGTAATTGTACCGATTATTTTCCATTTGCTACCTCCCACAGATTACTCCTTGCCAGGTTCAGAGTTCAATCAGTGGGGGTACCAGCTGGAGATTATGCAGTGGGAGGAGGAAGGTCTGGAAGTGGCTGGGTCCCTCCAGAACAGTGGGTACTCCCTGTGGCCTGTCCTCCTCAGCTTCAGTGCTCACGAGGCTCCTGTAATAACTATTTTCTCCCCTTGTCTTAGACATGGGAGTGATCATGACTAGCTACTTACTATGTCTTGCTGGTCCTACTTGACGGCTCAAACTAATTGTTGGCTCTTTCAACTTTACTCACACCTCCTAACAGTCCCTCAATAGAATCTCTTAAATTGAACCATGTGGGTAAAATTCTACTTTATGACAGAAGTGACTAAGGAAGTAGTGCAGCATAGCTCATTTTACTATGCTATGCTTTATTGCACTTCCCAGATATTGCATTTTTTACAAAATGAAGTTTGTGGCAACCCTACATCAGACAAGTCTACTGGCACTGTATTTCCAACAGCACTCGCTCACTTTGTGACTCTACCACATTTTTAGTAATTCTCACAATACTTCAAACTTTTTCATTATTATTTTATTTGTTATGGTGATCACTGGCCAGTGACCTTTGATGTTACTATTGTAACTGTTCTGGGGTGCCAGGAACCACGTCATATAAGAGAGTGAACTTAATCAATACACAATGAGGTGTTCTGACTGTTCCACCAACTGTCTCTCTCTCTCTCTCCCCTCAGGTCTCGCTATACACTGAGACATAACAATATTGACAACAGGTCAATTAATAACCCTACAAAGGCCTCCTAAGTGTTCAAATGGAAGAAAGAGTCACATGTCATTCACTTTAAATCAAAAGCTAGAAATGATTAAACAGTGAGGAAGGCACGTCGAAAGCCAAGACAAGCTGAAAGTATACCTATTGATATATGCATCAATAACACTTTTTAACATAGCTCAGTCTCTGTATAGATACTGTTGTAAGGCCCTCACTGCCTGGAAAGGGGGCAAAGCAATGACGACGTTCTACAACTCAAATTAAGTTGAGCTACTACTGGGAATGTCAAGATTTCACTTCTCATGAATTAGATGACTCAAGCTGTACGAAAATAATAAGTAAATTTTGTAACTTATTTCTTCAAAATTTTTATACCATATTCCAAGGTTTGTTCATTCTTTCATCTAGTTAGCCTTATTTTATTAAGTTGAGATAAGCATGGAGATATACACCGTAATATTAAAATAATTTAACAAAGAAACTTCTTGTAGCAAAACTACCAGGTATTTTAATATTTTTGTTCACTGATGTAAAAATTCTATTTATATTCAGTCAAACAAGTAGGAATTACAATACTATAAAAAAAAGTGTATCTAAATGGCTAATATAACAAAAACTCTTCAACAGTGAAAGAAACGACATTGTCATTAAGTGATACCTTCAGAGAATACAAAAAGTACTACAAAATCATCTCTTACTCTTTTGGTAAAAGCCTTTAACACCACAGTCTTCTCTTCCCCCATGCAGACAAGGAACTAAATCAAATTGTTCTGCCCGAATTTCCAGAAGGAATAAAATAGTTTATTTCAGAAAACCATCTATACAAAGAGTATTAACTAATGATAAAGGTACCAATGACAGTGTACAATGCTAAGCCTAGTAATTCATTCAGTGACAGGCATCTTACATCTTATTAGATGTGAATAAGTAAATGGCATACATAGTAAACCTTGTTCAACCATCCATTAAAAATTACACACATTAATAAGTTTGTCAATTATTTTTAGCCATGTATATCCACAGGAACACATATCCAGACATAAACACATACATATAAATAATCACTTACTAAATACCTAAATAATGTATCTAACACTGAGCTTAGTGGAACACATATTCAAAATTTAACACATGGCTATTTTTCATCTTTGAAAACTAGACAAAATGAGGATGGATTACCAAAAATATTAAACACTAAAAACAATAACAACAACTACAACAACAACAACCGAGTGTATCTGGAAAGAACACTTTTAGCTACACATCGCAGGGAAACAAAACAAAAGAGGAGGACACAGTTCCAATGTAGGGGGTGGGGAGAGGATTGAGTTGCCAAGAATCCCTTCTTTAAATCAACACAAGACACAAGGTAGACTGGCAGCCAGAGGATCCCTGGGTCCAGTCTGGCTTCAAGAAGAAGCAGAGGCCAGGCTCAATGACAAAGCCCAAATTGGGCAAGCACAGTGAGGCCAGGATAGGTGTCTTGCTACCCTGCTATGTTGATTTCTTTTGACTCAGGTAATATAATCAAAAGAAATAAATTCATACAACAATAGCATCACAAACATGATATCATAAAACTCCTAGAAGAGAACACAGAAAAAATACTCATTGACATAAATGGTAGCAATGTTTTCTTGGATCAATATCCTAAGGGAAAAGAAATAAAAGCAAAAAGAAATAAACGGGACCTAATTAAACTTAAAAGCTTTTGCACAGCATGGAAACCATCAACAAAACAAAAAGACAATCTACAGGATGGGAGAAAATACTTGCAAATGTTGTGTCTCAAAAGGGGTTAATATCTAAAATATACAAACAACTCATATAACTCTATATAAAAAAAAATTCCAATCTAAAAATGGACAGAAGACTTGAATAGACATTTCTCCAAAGACAACATGCAGATGGCTAACAGGCACATGGAAAGATTTTCAACATCACTAATTATTAAAGTAATACAAACCAAACCACAATGAGGTATCACCTCACACCTTTCAGAATGGCCATCACTAACGAGTCTACAAATAACAAATACTAGAGAGGATGTGGAGAAAAGGAAACCCTCATACACTGTTGGTGGGAATGTAATTATGCCACCATGGAAAACAGTATGGAGGTGACTTAGAAAACTAAAAATACAAGTATCATATGATCTAGCAATTCACTTCTGAGAATATATCTGGAAAAAACAAAAACACTAATTAAAAAAGATACATGCACCCCAACGTTCATAGCAGCACCATTTACAATAGCTAAGACATGGAAGCAACTCAAGTGCCCATCAACAAATGATTGGTTTAAGATGTGATACACACAAACTCTCTCTCTCTCTCTGTCACTCACACACACATACATACAATGTAATACCACTCAGCCATAAAAGAATGAAATACTACCAGTTGCAGTAATGTGGATGGACCTAGAGAATATTATGCTTAGTGAAATATATCAGAGAAAGACAAAGACTGTATGATATCATTCATATGTGGAATCTAAAAAAATAACACAAATGAACTTATATACAGAACGGACTCATAGATATGGAAAACAAACTTGTTACCAAAGGAGGCAAGGACCAATTAGGGGTATTGGATTAACAGATACAAACTACTATACATAAAATAGGTAAGCAAGAAGGATCTACTGTATCTAACTTTGGAATTTAAAAACTCATCTAAAGGAAGTATCTCAAAAATGTTAAAAATAGATTATTAAAGGTATGCTAGCAAAATATGGTCAGAAAACAAAGAGTTATTGGGATATTAATTACACAAGACTAAATTTAGAGTACAAAAGGAAAGAATTAAGTAGTTTTATAAGGATATCTTATAATGATAAAGAATATAATCCTAAATGAAAATTTAACAGTAAGATTTCTGCTCCCAGTACCGTGGTGGTTTAGATATTCTAAGAACTCTTCCCTTTGAAAACACCTAGAAATACTAAATTAGATAAAATACTATCTTTTAAAATGCAAAGCTGTGCTGAAGAAAAATAAGAAAAATTTACAATGACCAGAAACAAGAGAAAGTCAAACCAAGAGTAACAGATGAGTGATACAGCCACAAATCACAAGGAAGGCTTCTGCAGACACCATCAACAGGGAACCAAAAAAGACTTAAACAGCAAAGCAGAGCAATCGGAGTATGATCTTAGATTTACACAAAGTAGACCATGGAAATGAGATTCCTCAACAAAACATGAGCCTAAGAAAGCTACAACATAAGTGAATACAGAAAAGGGGTGACAACAGAAAGATACATGGCAAAGTAAAACCAACGGGAAACAATATATTTACAATTGTATGGTCTATTGCTTTGTCGCAAGGGCGCCTAGGTCATTTGTGGGAAAGAACAGACTTTCTTACAGATGGTGCTGGAATAACAGATATCAGGATGAAAGAAATCTGAACCTAGAACTCTTATCTTATTCCATCTATAAAAATTTGAGATGAATCATATATCAAAACAGAAAAGCTGTAACTATAAAGCTTCCAATATAAAACATAGGAGATCTTATTTGTGATCTTGGGGAAGGAAGAGACTCATTGGTGACAACATAAAAAGCATTAGCCACATAAGAAAAGCTGGATAAGTTGGATTTTATCAAAATTTAAAATTTCTGTTCATCAAAGGATTATAGTAAGAAAAACTAAGATGTAAGCTACAGACTGGGAAAAATACTCCTTATATATAGCTGGCAAAGGTCCTGTACACAGAATATAAAAAATAACTCCTCCAAATCAATAATAAAACATGGGCAAGACATTAACATAAGATAAACATCTCATACAGACAGATCACCACAGGGAAAGATTCCAATATCATTAGTCATTAGGAAAATATGAGTTGAAATACAATGAGCTACCACTTGAAGATGCATTCATTTTGGATGACTAGAATAATAAAAGCTGACAATATCAAAAGTCAAAGACTTGAAGCGTCTAGAACTCTCATATATAGCCTGATGGGATGGAAAAAAAGGTGGACAGTATTCTTAAAAGTTAAACAGACACCTACCCTAAAACCTAGCAAAAGAATTGAAAACATGCCCAAAACAGGACTTGTCCAAGAATGCTAGTACTATCTTTATTCATAAGACCCCTAAACTAGAACCAGCCCAAATGTCCGTCAGCAAGTGAATGAACAAAATGACTGTCCTATATTCAGAGATCAAAACAACACATATGAATCTCAAAAACAAGTTGAACCAAAGAAGTCAGACACAAGTAAACTGTATGACTCTGTTAAAAAAATTTCAAACTTGACATAGTAAGTTATGGTACAGTAAAGGATTATAACCCATAGAATATGTAGGAATCCATGAGTGTATCCTGAGGAAGGATACATAGATGGATGGGCAGAGAGAGAGAGAAAAATTGCTGGGGCAGAAGAAGGGCTCTTCCTTAGAGTACAATGCCAATTAATAAATCAACATTTTAACAACTATCATGGCAAAAATTATTTTGAGCAAGAATCATCCATAAATGCTAAATCCAAGAGGAAAAATTGGATAAAGAGAAGCATATTTGCATGGTCTTAACATCTCATGTTAGTTGTTTGTAAAACAGGCAAGGATTGAGAGAAAAATAGTTCTATATATAAGGTTGAGAAACTACTACACTTTGACTAGCAATCAAAATTAATACTTCCAGTGAGGGTTCACCATTAAAAGTGTCCCTTCAAAAGTGATAACCTGACAAGGACAAGACCTTGATCTTACTTATGTTCTAATTCAGAAAGGGCTGCATAATCTAAATCCTGCCATGAAAACAGTAAAAGAAACTGAGAAACATTCTATTAAATAAACAGGCCTCTATTCTTCAAAAAACAAACAAACAAACAAACAAAAAACTAGCATCATGAAAGACTGAGGAAAGTGTCTTACACTAAAGGAAAGAAAGAGGTATTACTAAATGCAAACAGTGATCAGAGACTGGATCTTCTGTTAAAAGGAAAAAAAACGCTCTAAGGATATTACTGGTACAACTGACAACAGGTATGTAGATTAAAGAATGGTATACAAGTTAAATTTCCTGAATTTGATAACTGTACTGTGGCTATGTTAGAGGCTATCCTTGTTCTTAAAATCTGCGTACTATACTGAAATGTTGTAGGTTAAGGAGCATGACATATGTAACATTCTCTCAAGTGAGTCAGAAAAAAAATACTAAAAGCATGTGTGTGTATGTGTGTGTGTGTGTGTAAACAGAGAGACACACACAAAGGGAGGGAACGAATTAAAAAATAAAGGAAAAATGGTAAAATGGTAAAAATTAGTTACACTAGATAAAAGGTATATGGAAGTAACTTCTATACTTCTCTTATTAATTTTCCTATAAGCTGAAATTCTTTCAAAATAGAAAGTTCAAAAAAACTGAGCAATTGTTTATTAAAAAGTACATTCTGGTGATAGAAGTCAGATCAGAAGTTGCCTAATTCAGGGGATGCAACTGATTAAAGAAGAGGCCTGTTCTGGGCAATGGGTGTATTCTATAATTTGACTGGTGTTTGAAAACACAGAGGTATACATATATCGGAATTCACTGAACTGCATACCTAAAACTTGTGCATTTCATTAAATTTAATTATACATAAATTTTTTAAAAAGCCAGTAAGGAAACTTAACATTTGGGATGAGGAAAAAATTAATGACCAAAATTCATAATCATAATCTTATCTAAAAATGAATTTGAGATTTTGAATTTATCCTGCCTATGTGACCTGGGAAACCTTAAACCAAGGACTTAATTTTGCAAATCCTCCCTAGAAGGTTTTACCCACTACTTAGGTCTCTAAAGATTCCCAGAGATCAAGATTACCTAATTATTAAAACAAAATTTTTTGTACACCAGAAATTGACAGAACATTATAAACTGACTGTAACTCAAGTAAAAAAATTTTTAATTAGCAAATACTTTGGGAGATAAGCCATCATAAACAATAATAAAAAGCAAAATTAGCCTCCAGTGGACTTCAGATATGTAAAGTAAGAATGTTCTAAATATTTACAGAAGTAAGAAGTGTAATTAAAACATGTCAAGAAATAAGATACCATCAACATAACCAGGCAGGTAGAAATTGGATATTTCAGGACTTAAAAATACACTATCTGACATTAAGAACAGAAAATAAAATGTTCCTATTCTCCAATTTCAAGAAAGGAAAGGACTGACTGTTCTTTGGCGTTAGTCAGCTAATCTCTAAACTATACTCTGAAATTCAGCAAATTTTTGAACACTTCTGCTTTTTAAGGTCTGTAGACTTCCCCCAAACCAGATACAATACTAATTGCTTTGTTTAAAGAGCCCATGTCTAACATGCACAATTCTCCCTTGCTTAGCGAGTAATAAATTCAGCTTGTTTCAGACATGTTGCATGGGTTTTGGTTTCAAGTATTTTGAGTGAAGGTCTCTACCTTAAGTGAAGTCAGCAGATTAATTTAACAGCAAAAGATAGTATTAGAAAATGAGAATACTCAACTTGTAAACAAAAATATTCAACTGAAGCACAGAAATTTAAAAAAATTAGAAAATACAGAAAAGAAGATGAGACATATGGCACACTAAGAAAAGGTCTAACACAGATATAACTGAAGGCAAAGAGGATTAAGAATGACCAAAAATAATACCTGAAGAGATAACAACTGAGAATTATCTAGAACTAATGAGTGAAATCAACCCAGATTTAGAGGTATTAGAAGTATAAATGCAAAGCAAACCACACTCAAGCATAATGTAGTAATATTTTGAACAGCTGAACAAAGAGAAACAGCAAGAGGAGGGGAAAATAATATATACCACCACCAAAACTATTAAGTACCTAGCAATAAATTTAATGATATATGTGAAAGAACTATACATTGGAAACTATAAAACCTACTTGAAAAAGAAATTAAATAAGGGGAGGAATAATTTAGATGAAAGTAAATGGAGAGTAATTAGAGAAATGGAAGAACAAGTCACATTTATGGATTAAAGTACTCTAAATTATAAAGATACCCATTCTCTCCAAACTAATTTATAGATACAAAACAATCCCATTCACAATTTCAGTGACTTTTTTTGTGAAAATTGACACATGAGTTCTACAATTTATAGGAAATGCAAAGAGTCAACAACACCCAAGGTAATTCTGAAAAAACAAAGCTGGAATGTTAATGTTATCTTACACTAAAATATCTATTATAAAGTTATAGTAATTAGGAAGTACTTGGGGGGAGGATGCTGCTCAGGGGAAAAGTGTGTGCTTAGCATGCACAAGGTCCTGAGTTCAATCCCCAGTAACTCTATTAGAATAAATAAATAAGTGAACCTAATCACCTTCCTCCCCCACCCCCTCATAAAAAGAAAAAAGAAAAAATACTAAAAAAAAAAAAAAAAAAAAAGTTACTGACACAAAGGCTGGCAATCAGGCAAATAGAACAGAGAACTTACAACTACACTATCCCATACAGTAGAGACTAAACATATGTGGCTATTTAAATTTGAACAGATTAAAATTAGTTAAAATTAAAAATTCAGTCCTTAGCAGCACTAGCCACATTTCAAAACCTCAGGAGCCTCAAGTAGCTAACAACTACTGAATTGAATAATACATACATGAACATCTCCATCATGGCAGAAAGTTCTATTAGACAATACTTATCTAGAAAGATACAAACAAAATTACTTGATTTATGACAAAAGTGACACTCTAGTGCAGTGAGGGAAAAGCTGGTCTTTTCAATAAACTGTGATGGATCAATCATATGTCCATATACAATAGTAAACAAATAAATAAATAACCCATCAGTCCACCATCACCCCTACATCATACCATATACAAAAAATCAATTCCAAGTAGATTGTAGATTGAAATGTGAAAATAAAACAAAAAAAATTTATAAGAAAACACAGGAAATCATCTTCACAACTCTGGAGTAGAAAATAATTTCTAAAATAGGATGTGAAAAGTGCCAGCCATAAAAGACCAATACCAATAAAGAGTATTTAACACAACACTAAAACTGAGAACTTCTGCTTATCAAAGGGCACCATTCAAACAGTGAAAAGGCAAGCCATAGGCTGAGAACACTCATTTACAACACATATACCTGACAAAAGACTCACCCAGAACATAAATCTGATAAAAGACAATGATAAGAAAAAGGCAGGCAGCAACTTTATAGAAAAACGAATAAGACATGGATATCCAACAAAAGAGGATATCCAACTGGCTAATAAGCATATGAAAAGGTGTTAAATTTCATTTGTCATCAGAAAAATGTAAATGAAAATTCAATGGATACCACTATATACCCACCAGAATACCTAAAATGTACTTAAAGATAAGCAATATGAAGTATTGGTGAGGACGTGGAACAACTGGAAATCTTACACACTGTTGATACAAGCATAAAATGGTACATCCACTTTGAAAAATGTTTGACTAAGTTATAAGTTGAATTGTGTCCTCCAAAATTCATATGTTGAAATCTTACCACCAATCATCTCAGAATGTGACTTGATTTGGAAACACGGTCTTGCCAATGTAATCAGTGAAAATCAGGTCATTAGGTGTGCCCAAATCCAGTATGACTGATGTCCTTATAGAAAGGGAATTATTTTGACACAGAGGGAAGATGACATGCAAAGACACTGGAAGAAGATAGCCATCTAGAAGCCAAGGAGAGAGACCTGGAATAGAGCCTTCCCCCACATCCCCAAGAAAGAGCCAACACCTTGATTTTGGAATTCTAGCCTTCAGAACTGTGAGACAATAAATTTTGGTTGTTTAACCCACCCAGTTATGGTACTTCGTTATGACAGCCCTGGCAAACTCATACAGGCAGCATTTATTTAGTAGAGTATATGCATATCCATGACTCAACAATTCTTCCGATAAATGCGCAACAGAAATGTGTATATATGTTTACCAAAAGATTTGTGTAAGAATTTTCACAGTACTGTTATTTGTAAGAGCCCCAAATTAGAAAAAATCCAACTGCTCATCAACAGTAGAGTAAATAAATAAATTATGGTATTATTTACACAATGGAATTTTATATAGCAACGAGAATGAACCAATTAGAACTATATGCAACACTATGGAAGGATCTCACGAGGATGTTGAGTCAAAGAAGTATATGTGAATAATTATAATGATATAGTTGAACATGTTAAAGTAATCTGTCCTGTGAGACATCATGGTATTACCTTTGGAAAGGAGGGAGGCAGTAGTGATTGGGAGGGGGCAAAAAGAAGGTTTTTGGAATGTGGGTGATGTTCTATTTCTTAATTTTGGTGATGACTATACTGTGAAAAATCTTCAAGTTGTATGCTTATCATCTACACACTTTTTTCCATGTATGTTATACATCATTTTTAACAAGTCCTCTAAAAACTAAATAGGTGAGTTAACAGATCAGGACAGCTGAATCATAAACTGTAAAAGAGATCTTTAAAAACAGCCATAATGTAGCACAAATAGACACAGAAAATAAGAGATATTAATGGAAGCATAGGATAAAGTGAAAAGGTCAAGAATGAGTCTAATTGGAATCGCAGAAGATAACAAAAAGAATGGGTGAGAATCAATATTTGAAGAGTAAGAATTTTCCAGAATCAAGATGACACAAATTCCAGATTTAAAATGTACAGTAATCCCAAGCAGAATAAACAAAAAGAAAACCATATAGAATAAATTATAGTGAAACCACAGAACTCCAAAGACAGAAAACTTAAAAATCAGATACAGATAAAATACTGTGGAGGGTGTAGAGAAAAGGGGACCCTCCTATACTGTTGGTGGGAATGTAGTTTAGTGTAGCGATTATGGAAAACAGTATGGAGACTCCTTAAAAAATTAAAAATAGACTTACCACATATCCAGCAATACCATTCCTGGGCATATATCTGAAGGAAACTATTCTGCAGAGACACCTGCACCCACCCCAATGTTCAGAGTAGCACTATTTACAATAGCCAAGACATGGAAGCAACCCAAATGTCCATCGAAAGATGAATGGATAAAGAAGTTGTGGTATATATACACAATGGAATACTACTCAGCCATAAAAAAGAATTAAATAATACGATTTGCACTAACATGAGTGGATCTAGACATTATAATACTAAGTGAAGTAAGCTAGAAAGAGAAAGACAAATACAATATATCACTTATACATGGCATCTTAAAACAAAAAGACAAATGAACTTATTTACAAAACAGAAACAGACTCACATAGAAAACAAACATGGTTATCAGGGGGGCAGAGAAAGTGGGGACAGAAAAAATGGAGAGTTTGAGATTTGCAGATACTAACTAGTATATATCAAATAGGTAAACAACAAGGTCCTACTGTTGAACAGGGAACTATATTCAATATCTTGTATTAGCTTATAATGAAAAAGCACAGGAAATGGCATATATATATATGTGTATATACATATACATATAACTGAATCACTATGCTTTACACCAGAAACTAACGTAACATTGTAAACTGACTATACTTCAATTTAAAAATAAATAAATAATAAAATCAGATACAATAAAAAGATGATCAACAAAGGAATGAAAATTACAGATTCCATTTGTTTTGGAAAATTTTTCAACTCACAGAGAAGCCAAAAAAGAGTAATACAATGAACACACTTATACCACACAAATGTTAATATTAACATGCTGTTAATATTTTGAATAACCCAAAGGTTCCCCAAACATATACATGTCCTTCCCTTTTGGGAAAATGTAGAAAGTAGGCTGTAGATAGCAGGATTCTAAATCCCAAAATTCTTTATCATGTATTTCCCAGGAACAAGAACATTCTTCTACTCAACTACAACACCACTACCACATCTAAGATAATCAACATCCACTCAACAATATCACTCTAACAGAGTCCAGATAAAATTTTCCCCACTAACCCAAAAATGTCCTCTAAAACTTTTCTTTTTACTTATCCAGGATCTAACAAGGTTTATGGATAAGTTTCAGATGTTCTAGCTCTTAGGTCTCTCTCAATTTAGAACATTCTCACCACTTCCCTTGGTTTTTCATGACATTTAATCATTTAAAGAGATCAGGTCAGTTGTTCTGAAAAAATGACCCACATGTTGAACTCATTTGACTGTCTCCTCGTGATTATCAGGTCAAGCATTTCCAGGAAGAACACCACTCAGGAATGTTGTATACCTCTTGTGTATCACATTATACCTGTAGCTGTACCGCTGTTGGCAATACGAAACTTGACCATTTTGTGTAATTTTTCCCTTTGTAATCAGTAAGTCACTTGAAGGGGTAACATTCTGAGACTTGGGAGCACACTTTTAAAGGCAACTATGAAAGCCAGAAGACAGTAGAATACAACCTTCAGAGGGCTAAGAAAAAATTGGTTATTAAAGTAGAGCTGTAATGCCAACTAAAATATCTTTCAAGAATGCAGGCAAAATAAGACATATCCTGAAATTATCTCATGATCCAGTAAAAAGAAATTAATGAGAAGACTATGCATACACAAAAAGAATTTTTTCAGAGTGTTGTTTTTCATACACTTGCTAGGGAGTTAACATCTTAGCATGTCTAGAAGAAAGTACCTTACCTGCCATCTCTTCTGAGGGCAAATGTGATGCCATCTTTCTGGAAAGGAAGCAGCTTTGCTCTTAGTTTGTCAGGCAAAAAATCCAGCTGTTTGCAAGATTCACTTGTCAAACAAGCAACCTGAGGTGTAAGAGGCTTTCTTATGTTATGACCTTTGGGCATGATGATCCTAAAAACAAAAAATAAATCACAAGACAGAGAGGTAGGTGAAATAGATATTACTAGGTGTATTAGAGAATTAAACATAAATAATAATATTAAAATACTTATCAGTAGCCTTGATATATGGTCTACATAGATACTACCTGGTTGAATCATGTGTCCAGAATAAGCTATTACGAAAATTCAAAGTACTGAGTCCAAAAGCAATTATTTAATGCAATTCCCAGAAACTAGCATTCTCTATTTCATTTGTATTTCTAATTGAGCCATAATGTAGCCACATCCCTGTTTTAAGTAATAAATGTATTATTGAAAAGTTATGGGGGAAGGGTATAGCTCAGTGGTAGAGTGCATGTCTAGTATGCATGAAGTCCTGGGTTCAAGCCCCAGAACCCCCATTTAAAAAAAAAGAAAAAAGAAAAGTTATAAATCAACTAGATCTTTATAAAGTAAATAATTTTTTAATTAAGAGATGTATTTATTATAGAAAGATGAATCCTTTTATAATTAATCCTTTCATAGGATTATATTTTCATATTATAGTAGATATATTTATATAGTAGATATAATAAGGGAAAATTGCACTTTAAAAAAATAAAATGCAAAGACATTAACTCCAAATTTGAAATAATTAAATTAGCTCATTATTAAATGAGATATTTTTAAATATTAAAATGACTTCTTGAGATGGAGAAGATGGCGGAGTAGAAGGACGCTCGCAGGTCACCCTCTCCACAAATACACCAAGACCCACATCTACAGAACCACTCAGCCAACCAGAGCACCTGTGGAACTCCGACAGAACATCGCCCTCTTCAAAAGATAAAGATGCCAAAAATCTGGTAGGAGAAAAGGAAAAAAGAAAGAACAAAAGGCAAAGCAGCGCGGGACGGGTCCCGCGGGGAGGGAGCGGCAAAGGAGGACTGGCGCTCGCTCGCTGGGTCTCCCCTCTCCAACTGAGAGGCCAGCGGGACGGAGGGGGAGCCTCCGAGGCTCGGATCTGTACAGAGCAGCCCTTGACTAACAGAACTAAGTTAAACGGGCACAGAGCGTCCCCCCGACACCCAGCCTGAGACGCGGGCCGGCAGCCGCGGGCAGGGCCAGGCTGCACAAGCCGGGCGGAGGACGGAAGTGGCTGCACGGAGGCAGCCCCGGGGGAACACAAGGGGTTGCGCGCCGTGGCTGTGGGCGCACAGGGCAGAACAACCTGGGCCCTCCATAAAACAGCAAGGTTGATGTGCTCTCGGGGGAAGGGTGCACACCCCCATCTCTGAAAACCTGCGGAAGTTTTCTGGGGAAGAGAGGCGGGGCTCAGGCACAGCCGCCATATCCTCCACGCTGAGCACTCAGGCGGGGGCGGGGGCGGGGGCGAAACCTGCATCCACACCAAAGGGCTTAGCAGCCTCAAAGGCCAGACTGAGACTGGCCTGCAGCCCGGGGCAGATAGGATCCTTCCATCCTGGTCCCTCAGAGAACTTGCTCCACAAAGACAAACAAGGAGCTGGGTTCTGGCTCGGAGCAGGGACAGGGCTGTCCCTCGGTCTACCCCGAGCCCACCTGCGGAGCGCCGACCAGGGCGAACGGCGCAGCCGCACAGAGAGCGGAGCTACCGGCGGCGCAGGTAGAGGGAGAGCGCCCCCCCGCCGCCTTTCAGGCAGGAACACAGCCCCTGACCGAGGTGCTGGGAGGGGGCACGACCCGCCCTCCTACCTGGCCAGTCTGCAACATCTGACTGCGGCATCCGGAGGGGCAGCGACCCGCCCGCCCACAGCAGAGAGCTGCACCTGACCCAGTGTTGGGAGGAGGCGCGATCTGCTTGCCAACAGGGGCTGGGAGCAGCACAGAAGAGGGCGCCAACGGAGGTCCTCTGAAAACAGCAAGTTGAGCTTCCAAAACAGGACGAAGACAGAAAGACTTCACATTAAAAGCACACAGACTCCAGGAGAACACCGACAACTCCCCCCCCCCCTTTTTTTTTTAATCTGTTTTTACCTGTTCTATTTTCTATTACTCTCTTAATCTGTACTTCTTAATTCATTTCTATTTCTCTTCGGTTTTGATGTCCTGCTATTGATTAGACACAGGTTTCAAATACATCTATTCTCCCCCCCCCCCTTTTTTTGTAAAGGTTTTAAAAGGACGTCTCAACCCGATTAATACTCTGCTTCAACTCACTCTTCTATTATTCATTATACACTGTTTTCAAACCCTCTTTCTCCCTTCTTTTAAAATTCTTTCTCTCTCTCTCTTATTTTTTTTTCTTTTTTTCCTAAGTTTTATTCCTAAATAGGCATCAGATAGATAAAATCCTTAAGGACCAAAATAAACAACTGATACTCCATAAACCACAGTGCCAAAGAGGTATGAGCAAGATGAAGAAGCAGAAAAACCTTTCCCAATTAAAAGAACAAGAGAAATCCCCTGAAAGAAAGATCAACGAAATAGACATCGATAGCCTACTAGATCAAGATTTCAAAAAAGGAGTGATCGAATTGCTGAAGGAATTAAAAGAGATAGTGTTTAGAGATATAAAATATGTCAAAAATGAAATTGAAGCTATAAAGAAGAGCCAAGTAGAATGGGTAAACTCATTGACAGAGATGAGGAATGATCTAATAGCTGTGCAAAGCCGACTAGATAATGCAGAGGAACGAATTAGTGATCTGGAAGACAGGGCAATAGAAAGCACCCATTCAGAAGAACTACAAGAGAAGCAAATAAAAAATAATGAAAATAGCATAAGGGACCTATGGGATAATATAAAGCGTCCCAATCTTCGCATAATAGGGGTCCCAGAAGGAGAAGAAAGATCAAAGGGGATTGAAAAGGTTTTTGAAGAAATCATGACTGAAAACTTCCCAAACTTAAAGAAGGAATCAGATCTCCAAGTACAGGAAGCTCAGAGGGTCCCAAACAGGAAGAACCCAAATAGACCCACACCAAGACATATCATAATCAAGATGGCCAGAGTCAAGGATAAAGAAATGATTCTAAAGGCAGCAAGAGAAAAGCAAAGAGTAAGTTACAAGGGAACCCCCATAAGGCTCTCAGCTAATTTCTCTACACAAACACTACAGGCCAGAAGGGAGTGGCAAGATATATTCAAAGCCCTGAATGAAAAAAAGATGCAGCCTAGGATCCTTTATCCAGCAAGGCTATCCTTGAGGATAGAAGGAGAAATAGTTTCACAGACAAAAAAAAAAGCTGCAGGAGTTTAGCAACACTAAACCCATGCTAAAAGAAATATTGAAAGGGCTATTCTAAATAGAAAAGCAGCAGGATGCTACAGAAATGAGAAACACACAACTGGAAAGGTGATAACTCATGAATTACAAATAAAGTAAACATGAAATTATAAAAGAAGACATATAAATCACTGAGAGTGGGAGAGGGAGGCAGGGAAATATAGAATATTTTTTTCTTTCTTTTTTAAATTTTTTTAACACGTAGGATGGGTTTGAGATCATGTTACTATCAGTTTAATAAAAACAGTTATAGTAATGGGTTGACAGATTTACAAAAAAGGGTAACCACAAGCCAAAAATTTACAAAGGACTCACAAAAATTAAATAAAATCCATGATAATACAAAGGAAAATTACCAAACCACAAAAGGAAGAAGAAAGGAACAAAGAGGATATACCAATTCAACTGCAAAGATAAGTTCAAAATGGCAATAAACATACATCTATCATTAATTACTGTAAATGTTAATGGACTAAATGCTCCAGTCAAAAGACACAGAGTGGCAGACTGGATAATAAAGCAAGAACCTTCAATATGCTGCATACAAGAGACCCACTTTAGGGAGAAGGACACATATAGATTGAAAGTGAAAGGATGGAAAAGGATATTCCATGCAAATGGAAAAGCCAAAAAAAGCAGGTGTTGCAGTACTGATTTCAGACAAAATAGACTTTAAAACAAAGGCCATAAAGAAAGATAAAGAAGGACATTTTATAATGATTAAAGGAGTGATACAAGATGAGGATATTACACTCATTAATATATATGCACCCAATATAGGAGCACCTAAGTACATACAAGAATTACTAACAGAGATAAAGGGGGATATTGATGGGAATACAATCATAGTTGGAGATTTTAACACTGCATTAACATCACTAGACAGATCTTCCAGACAGAAAATAAACAAGGCAACAGAGAAATTAAATACTACAATAGAAAAACTAGATTTGCTGGATATTTTCAGAGCATTACACCCCCCAAAAATAGGATATACATTCTTTTCAAGTGCACATGGAACATTTTCCAGGATCGATCATGTACTTGGGCACAAAAGAAACCTCAACAATTTTAAGAAGATAGAAATTATCTCAAGCATCTTTACTGACCACAATGCCATGAAACTGGAAATCAACAACAGAGAAACAAAGGAGAAAAAAAGGAAAGCATGGAGATTAAACAATATGTTATTGAAAAAACAATGGATCAATGAGGAAATCAAAGCTGAAATTAAAAAATACCTTGAGACAAATGATAATGAAAGCACAACCACTCAAAACCTATGGGACACAGCAAAGGCAGTGCTAAGAGGGAAGTTTATAGCGATACAGGCCTTCCTCAAAAAAGAAGAACAATCTCAAAGAAACAATTTAACCCACCACCTGAATGAATTAGAAAAAGAACAAAAAGCCCCAAAAAGCAGCAGAAGGAAGGAAATAATAAAGATCAGAGAGGAATTAAATACAATAGAGATTAACAAGACCATAGAAAAAATCAACCAAACCAAAAGCTGGTTTTTTGAAAAAGTAAATAAAATCGACAAACCTCTGGCCAAACTCACAAAGAAGAAAAAAGAGCACAAATTAGCAAAATAAGAAAGGAAAATGGAGAAATTACAACAAACAAAATAGAAATACAGAATATCATACGAGAATATTATGAAAAACTATATGGAACCAAACTGGATAACCTAGAGGAGATGGACAAGTTTCTGGAAACATACTGTCCACCAAAACTGAATCAAGAAGAATCTGAACACTTCAACAATCTGATCACTAGAAAGGAAATAGAAATAGCAATTAAAAACCTCCCTACGAATAAAAGTCCAGGACCGGACGGCTTCACCGGGGAATTCTACCAAACATACAAAGAAGAACTCATACCAGTCCTTCTCAAACTCTTCCAGACGATTGAAAAGGAGGGAATACTCCCAAACTCATTCTATGAAGCCACCATCACCCTGATACCAAAACCAGGCAAAGACACTACAAAAAAAGAGAATTATAGGCCAATATCACTGATGAACATAGACGCCAAAATCCTCACCAAAATTTTAGCAAATAGAATCCAACAACACATAAAAAAGATTATACATCATGACCAAGTGGGGTTCATCCCAGGGACACAAGGCTGGTTCAACATACACAAATCAATCAGTGTAATACATCACATCAACAAGAGAAAGGACAAAAACCACATGATCATCTCAATCGATGCAGAAAAAGCATTTGATAAAATTCAACACCCATTTATGATAAAAACTCTCGCCAAAGTGGGTATAGAGGGAACATATCTCAACATAATAAAAGCTATCTATGACAAACCTACAGCCAGCATAGTACTCAACGGTGAAAAACTCAAAGCTTCCCACTAAAATCTGGGACAAGACTAGGATGCCCACTATCACCACTCCTATTCAACATAGTCCTGGAAGTCCTAGCCACAGCAGTCAGGCAAGAGAAAGAAATAAAAGGGATCCAAATTGGAAAAGAAGAGGTAAAAGTGTCATTATATGCTGATGACATGTTACTATATATAGAAAACCCTAAAAGGTCCACACAAAAGCTACTAGAGCTGATTGAAGAATTCAGCAAGGTAGCAGGTTACAAAATTAACGTTCAAAAATCAGTTGCATTTCTTTACACTAACGATAAATCAACAGAAGAAGAAAGTAAAGAAACAATCCCCTTTAAAATAGCACCCAAAGTAATAAAATATCTGGGAATAAATCTAACCAAGGAGGTGAAAGAATTATACACAGAAAACTATAAACCATTGATGAAGGAAATTAAAGAAGACTAAAAAATGGAAAGATAGCCCATGCTCTTGGATTGGAAGAATCAATATTGCTAAAATGGTCACACTGCCCAAGGCAATCTACAGATTTAATGCAATCCCTATCCAATTACCCAGGACATATTTCACAGAACTAGAAAAAGTCATAATAAAATTCATATGGAACCATCAAAGACCTAGAATTGCTAAAGCAATACTGAAGAGAAAGAAAGAGGCTAGAGGAATAACTCTCCCAGACTTCAGACAATACTATAGAGCTACAGTCATCAAGACAGCATGGTATTGGTACCAAAACAGACATATAGACCAATGGAACAGAATAGAGAGCCCAGAAGTGAACCCACAAACTTTTGGTCAACTCATCTTTGACAAAGGAGGCAAGAATATACATTGGAATAAAGACAGTCTCTTCAGCAAATGATGTTGGGAAAACTGGACAGCAGCATGTAAAACAATGAAGCTAGAACACTCCCTTACACCATATACAAAAATCAACTCAAAATGGATTAAAGACTTAAACATAAGACAAGATACAATAAACCTCCTAGAGGAAAACATAGGCAAAACATTATCTGACATACATTTCAAAAATTTTCTCCTAGAAGAAATAAAAGCAAGAATAAACAAATGGGACCTAATGAAACTTACAAGCTTCTGCACAGCAAAGGAAACCATAAGTAAAACAAAAAGACAACCTACGGAATGGGAGAAAATTTTTGCAAGTGAAACCGACAAAGGCTTGATCTCCAGAATATATAAGCAGCTCATACGACTCAGTAAGAAAAAAATAAACAACCCAATCCAAAAATGGGCAGAAGACCTAAACAAGCAATTCTCCATGGAAGACATACAAATGATCAAAAAGCACATGAAAAAATGCTCAATATCACTAATTATCAGAGAAATGCAAATCAAAACTACAATGAGGTATCACCTCACACCAGTCAGAATGGCCGTCATTCAAAAATCCACAAATGACAAATGCTGGAGAGGCTGTGGAGAAAGGGGAACCCTCCTACACTGCTGGTGGGAATGCATTTGGTGCAGCCACTATGGAAAACAGTGTGGAGATTCCTCAAAAGACTAGGAATAGACTTACCATATGACCCAGGAATCCCACTCCTGGGCTTGTATCCAGAAGGAACCCTACTTCAGGATGACACCTGCACCCCAGTGTTCATAGCAGCACTATTTACAATAGCCAAAACATGGAAACAGCCTAAATGTCCATCAACAGGTGACTGGATAAAGAAGAGGTGGTATATTTATACAATGGAATACTACTCAGCCATAAAATCCGACAACATAATGCCATTTGCAGCAACATGGATGCTCCTGGAGAATGTCATTCTAAGTGAAGTAAGCCAGAAAGAGAAAGAAAAATACCATATGAGATCGCTCATATGTGGAATCTAAAAAACAAAAACAAAAACAAACAAACAAACAAAAACAAAGCGTAAATAAAGGACAGAAATAGACTCACAGACAGAGAATACAGACTTGTGGTTACCAGGGGGGTGGAGGGTGGGAAGGGATAGACTGGGATTTCAAAATTGTAGAATAGACTACACTGTATAGCACAGGGAAATATACACAAAATGTTATGATAACTCACAGAGAAAAAAATGTGACAATGAGTGTGTATATGTCCATGAATAACTGAAAAATTGTGCTGAACACTGGAATTTGACACAACATTGTAAAATGATTATAAATCAATAAAAAATGTTAAAAAAAATAAAATAAAACGACTTCTTTAATCACTTGAATCCATAGCATAAACTCTGCCTGATTAGCACTTTCCTCACCAGTTTCCACAGATATAATTTTAATATTTTACCACATAAAAATTTCCTGTATCTGTAAATTCTTGGAACTCAGCAAGAAAAAGGCCCAATTAAATCAGTGAACTCTAAAGCTTTTCTAATAACACTTTGTATTTAGATTGAAACTTTGATCTGTTTACATATAATCTTATTTCATTTTTAAAACAAATTTGCTTTCTTCCTCCATTATTTGCAGAATGATAAAACTTCAGCCTCCCTCACTCCCAAAAAAGTGATCAACCTCTGTGTCCAATGTTTAAGACTCTCAGGAATTCAGCAAGTATTTATTAATAACAAATAGGTACTACATGCTACAATCTGGAGAAACAGGAATCACATCCCTACAGAGCTTATATTCTTGAGGGGGCAACTGGAAATAAATAAACAATAAGATTGATTATAGTATGGTACAAATGTCATGAAGGAACTTAAGAGGGTAATGGCCACTTTAGGGAGGCCGACCAGGAAAGGCCTCTCTGAGGTGATACTTGGTCTACCGTCTGAAAGGATGTGAAAGAGCAGCCAGGTTCAAAGTTGAGAGAAGAGCACTCCAGGCAGACAGCATAAGTGCAAAGACCCTGTGTTGAGGAAGGGCTTGGTGTTTTCTAGAAACAGAGAGGACAATGTGATTAAACCAAGGAAGAGTGAGACAAGCAAGAGTCAAATCACAAAAGGGTTGGTAAGTCCTTTGGACTCTACTCCAAGAATAAAGGGAAGCCAGACCAGAAGCAGGAGGGGGGTTTTCTCTTATTTACTGTGAGACCCTGGTCAGGCAGGCTCCTGGAAGTAAAATTCACAGAAGTGTGAGGTTCTCCCAGTGACTGGGTTCCCCTGTAGTTTTAAACTCAGAATTGTCTGCACTGAGCCTCCAGCAGTTTGTCAACCCCAGTTTAGGTTTTCCTCCCCCATCACTGGTTCTCAGAGATGGTTCAGCTTGAGTTTCTACTCTGCGCTTCTACAATGTAGAAAAGGAGTGGTGAGAGGGAACATCTTTACCTTGTATCTAATCTTAGTAGGAAATTTTCAAGTTTTGCATCATTAAGAATGATGTACTGCTCTGATGCATAGGACATTTCCCACAGAGGGCCCTCCTCCAAGGTGGAGAAATGTAACTAACCGACCTAAAAATACGAATAGAAAGACACTATGAGGCATTAGAGGAGAGAATAGCTTCCAGGCCAAGGCTCAAGATAGAATCCCAGAAGAAGAAATAAGTGGTGAGGAGACAGGTGATTTATCTGAGAACGAGTTTAGAGGAATGATGGCAAAGATGTTCAGAGAACTCAAGAGGAGTATAGATGCACAGAGCAAAGTTTTTTAGCAAAGAGCTGAAAAATATAAAGATTGCTCAAACAGAGTTGAAGAATAAAATTACTGAAATGAATAACACACTAGAAGGAACCAAGAACAGACTAAATGCAGAAGGACGGATCAATGAGCTAGAAGACAGATGAGTGGAAATCACTACTGCAGAACAGAAAAAAGAAAGAAGAAAGAAAAGAAATGAGGATAGTTTAAGAGAACTCTGGGACAACATGAAGTGCACATATATTTGCATTACAGGGGTCCCAGAAAGAGAAGAGAGAAGGAAAGAACCCGAGAAAATAATATCCAAGACACGGAAACAACCCAAATGTCCATCAAGAATGACTAGATAAAGAAGATGTGGTACATATATATAATGGAATACTATTTAGCCATAAAAAGAATAAAATAATGCCACTGGCAGCAACATGGGTGGACCTGGAGATCATCATTCAAAGTGAATTAAGCCTGAAAGAAAAAGAAAAATGTCATATGCTATCGCTCATATGTGGACTCTTAAAAAAAAAAAAGAAAAAAAGGACACAAATGAGCTACTTATTACTTAGATGATTGATTTCTTGAATATGTGTAAACACATTTGATTGTCCTTTACGATTGGATTACTGCATTCTGTTGATTCTTATTTTGTGGTTGGTTTTATTCCTTTGATAACTATGTAAGTTTAAAAAGCTAAAGCTCTAAACTGTTCTTAGAAACAATGAACAGTACATACATGTAAATTTAAAATGGTTCTATCTCTCAAGGAGTTGCTCTTTCTAGAACAACCTTTGTTTACTGCCCCCCAAAAAAGAATGAAGGGAAGCCAATGGAGCTGTGCTGTCATATACACTATTAGCTAGATGTAGTTATTTAAATTTAACTACAATTAAAAATTCAGTTCCTTAGTTGCATCAACCGTGTTTCAAGTACCTAATGATATAGTGGCTATTATACCAAATGGTCCATATGTAGAACATTTCAGTCTTCACTGCAGGTTACTGGAGAGTTTTAAGCAGGGGAGTGACACAATCTGACTTACATTTCAAAAACTATCAGAGGAGGACAAAGTTATCAATAGAAAGATAGGGAATGAATATTCCTATAGGACCTGACCAGTCCAAAAAGTCCCCACTGTCTCAGTAGGCAACTGAATTTAGAGGTGACTTAT
Organism: Camelus dromedarius; assembly: GCF_036321535.1. Taxonomy (NCBI): domain Eukaryota; kingdom Metazoa; phylum Chordata; class Mammalia; order Artiodactyla; family Camelidae; genus Camelus; species Camelus dromedarius. The sequence goes on from NC_087439.1 coordinate 18,264,546, forward strand.
GACTCAGGACTGTCTGATAAGGTCCTAATAAGCACCAATGAGTCGACATCCCTGGTACCTTCTCGACAACAACCTATAAAACAACAACAATAAAACCCTGAGTAAAGAATAGAATAGACAATGGTTCAAAAGGAGGAAGGTGTAAAAGCAAGAAACCTATTATCAGGCTGCAACAGACAAGGCAAGAATCATGTCTAGCAGTGGAACTGGAGAGATTGGGGAAATGTCTCAGTGGTAAAGCAAACAGAACTTGCTGATGGAGTACATGTGGAGAATGAAGCAAATGTGAAATCACTATGTATATGTGAGATCACATCATTTAAGAGTGAAGGAGTTGTGCAATTTACTGAGACATTGAAGACTAAGGAACAAATGGACTGGGGAGAAAAAAAAATCAACAGATCTTTTAAGAATATATAAAGTTTGAGATGGCTATAAGATATGAAGTCTAAATGTCAAACAGACTTGGAAATACATGAGTCTGAAACTCTAGAAAGAGAACAAGGGTGAATACACACATTTGGGTATTGACATGGGACAGTCAATCTGTATCATTTTTTGAAGCTACCCAACATCTGGTATCCCTGCTATGTTTAGAAACTTCCTCACATTACAAATATAAGTGTGAGTCAGATGTCACCTTCCAATAGTAAAGCTGGAAATACCAGATTCTTGCTTTCCCAGCCTGCCTTACAGCTACTGAGCTTGCTAATCAGATAAATCCGTTCTAGACTTTTATCTAGAAAGTGAAAATTCAAAGAGCTAGGATTAAGTGAAATCCACTCTGGCCAGGGTAGAAGCAGCAGAACCATGTCCACTTTCCAGAAGTAATAGGGGCTCAGAAGCACTTTTCAGGGCAAGTGGTATGAGGGATATCATATTTTAGTGAGGAACATTGGCAAGAAGCTAAGAAAAATACAGAAAAACTATTTCCCTATCTATTATCTTTGCTTCTTTTTACATTGTAAAAAACTTTAACAAATATTCCAAGAAAAAAATGTGTCTGCTAAGTTGAGGTCACATTGCAACTTACGTGATTTATTTTATGAGGACTGAATCAGATACTATATTTGTAAAAATAAACAATGCAACTAAAGCTATCTAAAGAAAAATTTGTTTTAATAAAATCATAAGAGAAAAAAATAACTGTTTAAATATGAAGATGAAAGAAGTCTAAAACAGTATGAGACTATTCAGAAAAATTTTCAGTTGAACTAAAAACTATGGTGTGGTTGGCTCACTGATGATTCAAATAGGTACCTGGATATATAAAGAACTTGAAAATACGTAGTGGTACAATTTAATTGACAGAAAATGAAAGTTTTAGTTAATACTCAAAATAGTCATTTTTAAATGCCCTTTCCCATTTATACTATTTTTCTAAAGTCTAAAAATTTTGTTATATTAAAAAAAAAAACAACTCATGTAGGTCAGCCATACAGGTTTATCTGCTGCAAAAGGTCCATTGTAACCAACATTACATTAATAACAAGAGACTCAGGCTTACTCTTCTTTCTCAAGTATCAAGAAACTAACAGTTATAATAAACATGTCTCTCTAATCATGAAAACTGTAGAGGATTTAGTTCAGAGATTAAGCAAAAACCATTTTGTTCAATGTATATATACTAGTTTACTTTTAGTAAGGTTGGAGGGGCTATTAAGATGGAATGAGCAATATATAACTATTAATACCATGTTATTAAAATTATTAACCCAACAACTATTGGTTAGGGAAATTTAGTGGAAGCAAATCTAGCAGAACTCATTTTCTAATCAATTCTTTTGAAAAGCAACACCTGAGAACAGAATAAAGAAATGTTTTTATTCTTAATCTTTTAGGATCCTTTAACCTCAAGATGGCATTTCTGTAATCAATTGGGAACAAAGTAAATTCAATTGGAATTTACTAATGCATTCTTAAGTAAGTGGTGGAACTGTGTTGAGGAGAATCAGATATTGTTAAAATATACTGCCAAGAGGTTTATTGTGGAAATAAGCAAATGGCTGGTCAGAGAAATTTTGCACTTTGAAGAGATAATTTTGTTATTTTTATTTTTTAAATGAAGAATTTATTGGATGGAATTTACAGCAGAAGAGACAAAGAGAGAATAAAACAGAAATGACAAAGAGTGAACTAGAAGAGACAATAAATGTAAGTGAAATAAAAATGGCAAACAAAAGAAAAAGATTATCATACTGTATTTTAAATTAATAACTATATGCTGCTTTAAGAAGACACATGTTAAATAGGAGGACTCAAACATTTGATGTAAAAGAATGGAAAAAGACGTATTATGCATACCAAAATACACCTGATAGCTTTATTAACATAAGACAACATATGTTGAAGGCTAAGAAAATTACTAAGGCAACAAAGGGCATTTTATAATAATAAAAAAATTAATTTACTAGAATGATAAACACTGCCTCAAAGTATATAAAAATACAAGTAAAAACAGATAGAAATAAAAGGAAAATTTGAAAGAAACAAAGAATAGCCAAATCTATAACTATAGTGGGACATTTCAATACATCTCTCTCAGCAACTAATTATAAAAGCAGATTAAAAATCTATAAAGATATTCAAGATCTGAAGAACACAATAAACAAACCTGATCCATTTGATGCAATGACAAAAATATTCTTTTCAAGCTCATTCAGTGAAGCTAGCCTAAACCTCATTTGACAAGCTCATTAGAAGAAAAAATACATACAAGCCATTTTCTTACATTCATCAGTAAACAAAATATGAGGAAACCAAATACAGCAGTAAATTAAAAGACTAAGATATCAAGACTAAAATGGGCTTATTTTAGGAATGTAAGGCTAATTCAATTTTTAAAGCCCGATCAATAACAAGCTGATCCTAAAATTCATGTGGAAAGGCAAGGGCCCCAGAATAGCCAAAACAATCTTGAAAAAGTACAAAGTTAGAGAACTTATACTTCCTTTTTGTAAAACTTACTATGCAGCCATGTAATCAAGACAGTGTAGTACTAGCATAATGACAGACAGATAGATCAATGGAATAGAATTGAGAGTCCAGAAATAAACACTTATATTTATAGTTGGTTGATCTTTGACAAGGGTGTCAACAATTCAATAGGAAATGAATAATCTTTTCAAGAAATGGTGCTGGGACAACTAGATAGCCACATATAAAAGAGTGAAACTAGACCCCTAACTCACACCATACACAAAAAGTAACTCAAAATGATCAAATACTAAAATGTAAGGGCTAAAACTAAAAAACCCTTAAAAGAAAGCATAAGAATAAATCCCTGTGACATTGAGCTATGCAATGGTTTCTTAATACAATACCCAAAATAAAAGCAACAAAAGAAAAAATAGGTAAATTGGTCTTCACCAACATTAAAAACTTTAGTTCTGCAAATAATACCACCAAGAAAATGAGGACAATCCATACAGAGGGAGAAAATATTTGCAAATTACATCTGACAAGGGTCTGATATCCAGAATATATAAAGAACAATTACAACTCAATAATAAAAAGACAACCCAATTTAAATATGGGCAAAAGATCTGAATAGATATGTCTCCAAAGTTACATAAATGGTCAAGATGCACACACAAAAATGTTTAACATCATTAGTAATACAAAAACTGCAAATCAAAACCACAATGAGATACCACTTTATACTCATTAAGATGGATAAAATAAAAAAGACAGATAATAACAAATGTTGACAAAAGTGTGGAGAAATTAGAACTCTCAAATATTGCTTGTGGAAATGTATAAAAGTATAACTGTTGTGGAAAACAATATGGCAGTTCATCAAAATGTTGAAGAAAATTACCTTAAGACTTGGAAATTCTGCTCCTAGATATACACTCAAGAAAAATGAAAACAGACATCCACACAAAAATTTGCATACAAATTATCATAGCAGCATTATCCCTAATAGTTAAAAAGTGGGAACAACCCAACTGTCTATCAAGATGAACTGGTAAAGAAAATGTACTATGTCTATACAACGGAATATTATTTGACAATAAAAAGGAATGAAATACTTATACATGCTACAACATGAATGAACATTGAAAAAATGCTAAGTGACAGAAGCCACTCACAAAGAACTACATATTGTGCATTCATTTATATGTAAGTTGTTGACTAGGCAAATCCATACAGAAAGTAAGTGAGTGGTTGCCTAGGGATGGAATCAGGGGGCTGGGCGGTGGAGTAGAGGAGCAGAGAACAAAGAGAAACTGCTAATGAATATTGGGTTTCTTTCTAGAGTAATGAAAATGTCCTAAAATTAGATCATGATAAGGGATGATCAGAACCCTATGAATATACCAAAGAATTGTGAAATGAGTGAATTTCATGGTTTTATTTTCTAGTGAATTATATATCAATTAAGCCATTAAACAAGTACATTGTAAAAAAACAATGTAATTCAAGAATAACAAAATAAAGAAATAAACTGATAGGATAATCTCAATAATGGGGGGAGAAAAGTATTTGATAAAATTCAAAATCCATTCAGAGCAAAGGTTCCATGTTATAGAAAAAATAGGAGAGAACTTACTTCATATTATGAAAGGTTTTTACCAAAAGCCTTGAGCAAACATCATACTTAAGGTAAATTGTTGACAGTTTTTCTTGCAAGGTCAGAAAAAACAAAAATATGCCTACTATCTCAAAATTTATTTAACAGTGGAATCCAATCAGGTGAATAGGGTAAAAGGAAAAGCAGAAAGAAAAAAATTTAATTTACAGATAGCATAGGATTATGTACACAGAGTAAAATTAATCTAGTAGATTTATAGCAAATTTAGTAAGATTAATGCATATATATGATCAATATACACAATGCACTGAATTCCTCTATCTAGGCAAAAATCAGAAAATAAAATGTTAAAATTGATACCATTCTTAACAACATCAAAAAATTCAAATACCAGAAATATCAGAAAGAAATCTAATAAAAAGATATGGAAGACCTATATATGGAAACTACAAAAGATATGTGAGAAAAATTAAAGATTTAAATCAAAGAAGTGGTAGTCCTTCTTTGGAACTCATTGTTATACATTGTAACTCATTATAATATCAAGAAACTCTTTAGATGATGTCATGACACTGAAACATGAACACTAGCAAAAATAGACCCAGTTATACTGAAGGTGGGGATAAAAGTACTATTTCTCGAGTACTTATGAAATAATAGTGTCTATTACATGCCAAGAACTTGAACATGGGCTATCTCCTATAATCTTCCTAAGAACTCTAGAAAATAAGTGCTGTGTTCTTGTTCACAGATGACTACACTATGCCATAATGTGTGAGAAACAGGATTCAAATGCAAGTTTGTATGGCTATAAAGCCTACAATGGAGTAAAGTCCCTCACAAAGATTTGAAACACAAACAAAATAAATCAAGCAAACAAACAATTCCTGGCTTGATGTATGTTCTAGGAAGAAGGAGTATACAGTCACTCGGAAAAATAGTTTTACAATTTCATTCAAATAGCTATACATGCAACTACCATGACCTAGCAATTGTACTCCTGGGCATTTACCCTAGAGGAAAGTTACATCAAAACATGTTCACACAAAAATCTAAATATGCATGTTTACTGTAGTTCTATTCATAACAGGCAAAAACTAAAACCAACCCAGCTATCCTCCAATGGGTGAATGGTTAAACAAACTGGTATATATACACATCATGGAATACTATTCAGCAACAAAAAGGCAAAACTGATACGTGCAATAAACTGGATGAATCTCCAGAGAATTATTCTGAGTGAAAAAAGCCAATCTCAAAGGTTATATGTGTTTCATTTCATCTATATAATACTCTTGAAATGATGAAATTATAGAAACGGAGAACAGATTAGTAATTCTAGGGGGTAAGGTGGGGAAGGATAGAAGATGTTTTGACTCTAAAAAGGCAACATGAGGGATCCTTGTGGTATGGAAATGGTCTCTATCTTGATTGTGTCAATATCCTGGCTGTGATTAAGTATTATAGTTTAACTAGATGTTACCACTGGAGGAAACTGGGTAAATAGTATGCAGGATCTCTTTGCATTATTTCTCACGACAGCATATGAATTTACAATGATCTAAAATTAAAACTGTAACTTTAAAAAATGAAAAAGCAAACACTCTGGCTTAACACATACCAATGAATCTGAAAATATGGGATAATGATGTACAAAAAAATAAAAATCCAAGAAGATCATGCAGCTAGTGGTAGAGGTAAGACATATTATCTGGGTTTTTGCTCCCTTTTCAACACTAGACTAGTTCCAAGAGATGAGAAAGTATAAGGTGCCATGACTGGAGTGCATGGCTGAACTAATGTGGAAATAAAGTTCACAGGAGACATGGCTGTCCAGGAACTAAGAAACTAACATGCATCAGCTGGGCCGTACGTTTGAATGTAGAAGTCAGAATGTACGGGGACATAAAGGCAAGTTCAGGTTGGGGGGAGGTATAGCTCAGTGGTAGAGTGCCTGTTTAGCATGCATGAGGCCCTGAGTTCAATCCCCAGGACCTCCTTTTAAAAAAAGAAAAAAAGTAAAAAAATGCAACTCACCCCCTCTCCAAGACAAGTTCAGGTTATAGCAGGGAAAATGGGGACACAGTTTGCAGAGTGATTAAGATTAAAGGGGACAGTTTATTAAATATGGATTAAGGATCCATATTAGGATTTTAGGGTATCAGAACACCCTAAAAAGTTCTAAGCTAGAAACAAGGCCTACATATGGAAAATTCTTCCTAATACATAGTATCAAGCAAATCTTCTGTTCAATTTAAGAACAAAGTCAGTTAATTTAGATAACTAAATTTTATAAATTCATGATAGTCAAACAAAAACTGTTAGTGCAAATGGTCCTGATTACTATAGCAATTTGGCTACATGGACACACCAAGTAAACACTGTGAAGATAAAATATCTTAAATGCTGGGTAACCTATGATGAAAGATTTGATCACTCACTTCTCCCCTCCCATCCACTGATAATAGGAAGCAGGTGGACAGAGGTGAGGGAGGAGGGCTAGAATCTAGTAACCTCAACAAATATCTTTCCAGAGTTAAGTAAGTACAGAACCACGTATTAACATAAGTAATTCCAAGTTCCTTATTGGAAATAGAAATTTAACTTGAATAAACTGCCAGTTCCCAAAAATGGTGAATATGTTGGTCTACTGGACACCCCTGCTCTAAAGGACATGAATCTGGAGGGGAGGGTATAGCTCAGAGGTAGAGTGCACGCCTAGCATGCATGAGGTCCTGGGTTCAATCCTCAGTACCTCCGTTAAAATGAATAAACCTAATTATTTCTCCTCCAAAAATGAAACAAACAAACAAAAAAAACATAAAGCACATGGATCCATAAAGCACAGACACACACACACAAAGACAGTTTGATTATGAGTTTGAAGAGGTAGTCAAAGAAGATGTCTCATCTACTCAAATATCTTCAGTGATTACAAAGTCCTTTACTCAATCACAGAAACTCTTCAGATTTGATCTGGACTCGCAAATGTACCTATTTCATATTTTAACATACTCCATGCTTATATGACAGTGTACATTCTGCTTACATGTTTTATCTGATAAAGCTATATTTATGAACTGTCAGTCAGCAAGCTACAATCTAAATTTAATAAATTAAAATCACATTTTGTCAGTAAAACAGAATATTCTAAAATGATAAAAGATCAACTCCAGTAAATTATAAAATTATATATTTTAAAAATCACTTACGGGGCTTTAAAAACTTCCATATGTTAATAGCTAATTACTTTAAAAGCAAGGACACTAGAATCTTTCATTCTAAAGACAACTGTTTTCAGAATAACAAAGTAACTTCCACTTATTGAATGATCTCTTTCTCTGAGGCAGTACACTAGAAAATTGAAGAAAATCTCCTACAATTCTCAAAACTCACAAAGGTAAGTATTATTATCCTCACATTAAGGACATGGAAAATGAGATTCAGCAGTATTAAATAACTTATCACCAGTACTGGTGATATTGTTAGGCAGTTAGAAATGAGCACTGGGCAGGGGGAGAGGAAGGGGAAAGGAACAACCCATAAAATGATAGTACCTCTGCACTCAGGATAAGGGACTCTAGAAACTTTTACTTTCTCTAAATGAGGGCCAGCAAAAGAAGCCAGCTAAAATTAAAACGCAGCAGCTGCGCATAAGAGAAGGACCTGGAGTAACTTGATCCAATGCTCATTATAACGTAATTAACATTACAGTTTGAGCCTCCTCCCTTAGGTTTCTCTGTGTGCTTCTGGGGTAAGAACCTGTCCAAAAGGGGATGGGCGTGCCGGAGCACAAGGAACCTGAGCTGTCAATCAGCCCGATCACTCAAAGAACCTGAGCCGTTAATCAATCAATCACAAAAAACGCCCCTAAGCCAGGATCCAAGACGGAAAAACAAAGGAGTGGCGCCATTTTTCCTCTCTTGAATTGGCCCGCTCCCAAGTGTAAGGAGTGTACTATCTTTCACTACTTTTTACTTTACTAATAAAAATCTTGCTTATATTACGCTTTCTGTCTCTCGTTAAAAATTCTTTTTTTTTTCGGGTGACTAAGAACCGAGGTAATTCCTACTTCCCTTTTCCCAGTAACAATATTAAGCCCGGAGCTCTCATTGGTCTAATGTAAAAGTCCAAATTTTTCCATTATGCAACACTGCCACTTAAAATCACTCATTCAACAAATTACATAGTGCCTGTTATGTACTAGGCATTGCAGAAAGTACCGGTACACAAAGATGAATTTGCGCCAATGTAGCCTCACCTCCCACCTCAATCTGGGGTGGAAATAAGAGCTATAAACAAGTGCAACACAACGCAATAAGCGCTATGAAAGAAGTATATATGAGAATACCTATACAAAAGTGGGTGTGCTGACTCCGTGTAACAAGCAGTCAAAAAAGGCTTCACTTAGGAAAAAAAAATGCTTGCTGCATGGTACACCTTATTTAAATATCTCATGTAACTCTTAAGTTGAACCTTGAAGGAAGAGTGAAGTTAACAGATGGAGAATCAAGGATATTCTAGAGAGAAAGAAGCCATATTTGCAAAAGCACAAAGTTTCAGAAAATCATAAGCCATTTAGTATAGCTAAAGGAAAAAAAATAAAGATGGCTTTGTGACAAGCAGTAAAGAAGTAAACACAAGACAGATTAGGGAGGTTCTCATATGCCATGCTAAGAGTTCAGACCTCATCTTGTAAGAAATCAGGAGCCTTTCCTAGAGTTTAACCAAGTCACTACTCTACAAATATTCCCTGGTCAAATTTGGAAGAATGGATGTCGGGGTAGGGACAACCTTTTAGCAGGCTACCACAAATAGTCCAGATAATACAATTTATAATCTCTTAGCGTCAGGCTACTACACCTAATTACCTACATGATATTTTGGATATCTTATAGACATTTCTAGCCTAAATGTCCAAAACTAAAGTCTTGATTTCTCCACCAAATTGTGTGTTCCATGACCAATCTCAGTAACAGTACAACCATACATGTTACTCAAACCAGCAACCTGGGTTTCTCCTTCTTCCTTAACCACCAAATTAAATCCACTTGTTATTAATTATTCCCAAAATATATTTCAAATACATTCATTTCTTTCCAGTTTCACTACCCACACCCACCTCAAGTCACCACTGCTCAACTGGAAAGCTGCAGTAGTTTCCAACTGGACTTGCCTACATTTTCTTTAGTATTAGTCGGCTTCCTTTAAGCACTTACTAGGAATGACAATTATTTTCATCTGTTTACTCCCTCCAAACAGAGAGCCTTGATAAACTCAAGACCACAGTTTTGTTTACTGTTTATTTTTTTACTTCAGTCCTCTAGGATCAACCAGGTCAACAGAAACAATATTAACAAAACCTAACCCGCACTTATTAGGCCCCAGGCACCATTTCAAGTGTTTTACATGTATTAACTCATTGAAGCCTCACAATGGCCTGTGACTACTTTTATCTCAGTTTTTACAGATAAGGAAAAAGGCACAGATAGTTAAGTAATCTGCCCAAGGTCACCCAATGAGTTCAGGGCAGAACCCAGAATTGAACCTAGGCAGCCTGGAGCCCATCCTCTTGACCATTACCCAGTACTTCTCTAAGGATATGCTCAATAAATATATCCTGAACAAATAAACAAATGAGATAAAGAGGGACAGATTTAGGGGTATGTTGAATTTGAAGTACTCTGAGAAGGCTATGAGGTAGAGCAGGGTAAGTAGTTGTAAATTAGAGGTAAGCATTCTGAAGTCATCAGGGCCTACAGCAAGCCACCTATAAAATGTAAACCTCTGTATAAAAAGTGATTCTCTAATTTAAAAAATCAGATGTGCTCTTAAAATGTAACCATTTGGATCCAACTCTGTAATAAAAACACGTTGTAACAAAGCACAGGATGCCCCCATTGAACCTTGACTGTACCTATGAAAAATTCTGTATTGTTAATATGAAATGAAATACTTGCCTTTCAGTAGTATTCTGTATCCCTATAAATGTCAAACTTCTATTTTGTTAAAATATAAAAGTGAGGATATTTATTTTTAATTTGACAAAATGACACCCAAATCAACTTAGTAAAATACAAGAAAATGTAGGACTGACAAGAAAATGTCTAAAAAAGTGAAAGCACACTTTACCTGCCAGATATTAAAACATATTATAAAGTTACAGAAATAAAGATAATGGGTATGGTACAAGTCAAAGAAAAGACAAAACAATGAAAGAGAACAGAATCCAAACAAAACCAAGTATATATAGATTGTGAAAATAAATTAAAAACAAATATAAATTATGTACACATTTTATCATCGTGTTGAATCATCAAAAAGCTTTTGCTAAGCATCAAAAATAAACTCAAAACTAAAAAGGAAAAGACAAATTTCAACATTAAAATAATTTAAACTATGTCACAGAAAAACAGCATTAAAAAGTTAAATAGACAAATTGCAAAATGAGAGTAAACAAAATACATGAGAGAGTTAAAAACATCAGAAGTAATTTCTTTAAAATTAAGAGACTATGATAGTCTACTCAGAAGAGATTGAACAACAGTACACAAGGAGATGATCAACATCAACAGAATTCAACTAGATAGAATTAAATGAGGGACTGCTTTTTGCAATCCAATTGGATAGAAGAGAAGATGGGAAATGGGTGCTCTCAAACACCTTCAGTAGAAAAGAAAATGGGAACAACCATTCTGAACAATTTAGAAATTACACAGTATTTGGGGATAAATAATCCTACTTCTAAAAAGTTAGATTTAAGGGGTAATCAGGCAAGCATACAAAAATGGTGCTCATGACAGCACTGCTTTTAAAAGTTAATTGATTCAGCAATCCTCCTTCTGTGTATATAAGAAATATTTGCACCCATTTTAATGCTGCATTATTCACAATAGCCAAGAAGTAGAAGCTGCCTAAATGTTCACTGGCAGATGAATGGATAAGTGAAAGACAGTATATGCAAATAATGGAATATTATTCAGCCTTGAAAAGAAGGATATCCTGTCCCATGCTACAACATGGATGAACCTTGAGGACTTGATGCTATGTGAAACAAACTAGTCACAGAAGGACAAATACTGCAGGATTCCACTTATATGAAGCAACCAAAGTCAAACTTTTAGAAACAGAAAGTCAAATGGTGGTTGCCAGGGGCTGTGGGAGGGGGAAAAGAGGAGCTGTTGTTCAGCAAGTGCAGAGTTTCAGTTTTGCAAGATGAAAGTTCCAGAAATCTGTTGCATGACAAGGTGCATATACTTAATACTACTGTACTATATACTTAAAAATGGTTAAGATGGTGAAGTTTATATATTCTTTACCACAATCAAAAGAAAAGTTAATCAAAAATAATGTAAGTATCCATGAGCTAGGAATTGGTTACATTAAAACATACAATGTAATAACACATAGCCATTAAAAATGATAATCTCTTTGTAAGAGAGAGATCTGTGAGGCTATCCACCAAAATTTAATAGTGGTATCTCTGGGTAACAGGATTACAGATGACCTTTACTTTCTTATGTTTTCCTGTTTTTCAAATACAGTTAAGTATGTGTTATGTGATGCCAAAGGATAGCTCAAAAGACAAAGTGAGTGCCACCATTAATTCCAGAATCCTGGGATGGAATTTCACATTTCTCTGTATGTATCTGGCATATATTGGGGGATTAATGAATATTTCAGAGTCAGGATGAGCACTGGTTAAGAGCTCAGGAATGAGACTGATCTGGATATGAATCTCAGCTCCAAAATTTACTGATCAAGGGTTTAAAATCTTATTGAACTTCACTAAGCTCCAATTTCAAGTATAAAACGTCACAGAACAATACTTGAGGATTGTTGCAGGGAACATGTATTTAAAGCACTTGACATCATTCCTGACTCAGAAGAAACACACAATAAAATGATGGCCATTGTTACTATTTGTTGACTTGAGCACTGGAAGAGCTCAGACAAAAAAAAAAAAACAAAAAAAACTAAGCATCTATAGAAGACTATTATGCTTAATTGTAAGAAATTCCCAACTGCGTTAAAAAGCAAGAGACAAGACTTTGGTGGATGTAGAACAGTGGCCAAAAGGTATGATTTTATTCCTATATCTAAAAGGATTACACTATAAAATTAACCAATTAGTTAGTGCATAAATACCACTCAGGAGTTTTGGGCACAGACTTAGTGCTTCAGTTAAAAAAGAAAAGAAAAGAAAAGAAAAAATATGCTTATTTTAGTCCAGAGATAGAATGTAAAATTAACTGGCAAAACACGACAAATGAAGATTTGACTTAAGTTAGAGATTAAAAGAATGAGTAACACGAACATTAATTTTGCTTGGCCTCTATCTTCCTCACTACTTTTGGATAAGGAGACTTTTTGGCACTATTCTTCCCCCAAAGTCTGGTATAGAGCCTAATACAGTAAAAGTGCTCAATAAATATTTACAAGATGAGTCATAAGAGAAAGTCTCAGTGAAACCGCAGGAAAATTTGAGTTAGAATTTGAGGAAATCTCAGTCAAAATGATGGGGAGCTTAAGGATGAAAGCTAACAGGCTTACGGAGGGAAGGATTTTTCTGGTAACACCTGCATCTCCTTTACTCAATGAGTTTCCCAAGGTACCGCAAAGGGAATGTCAACAGCAAAAATACACTGAACTTTGCACCCCAACAGGGGCAGAAACCAGGGTCGAATGTGTTAAGCTTATTAGGCTTTTGGCTCCAAAGTCTTTATAATGATCTGTATTCATCAGTTGGCACCCTGTCAACACTTATTTACTCAAAAAAAAAAAAAAAAAAAAGGCAATGGGGACCATTCTTAAGTATCAATCCCGAGCCCCACTACTTCTGTAGCTTTTCTTCTTCGAACCAGCCTTTAGAAGTTTCTAAAAGTGGGAGGAGTTAGCTCAGAACTTTTGAGTTGCTTTTTAGTCAAACAGAAGAGGTGAAGGCTTTAGAGGCACCCTGCACAAATATGCGGGTGCAACCTAACAGTGAGCAAGTCAAAAGACAAGAAAAGTGGGGCTCTGGGGTTGAAGACTGGGGTGGAGAACGGCGCTCTAGACTTGGGGGCTACCCCCCCATCCCATTTCACCCACTCTTTCGTAAAATGCAATTAAATTCCGTTCCACTTCCTATCTCTTACAAGAAACCCCCAACTTGCCCGCCACATCACGGCACTCCCCGAAGGCCACACCTGGTGCACTCGCTGCAGAATCTCCAACTCCCGCCACAGGTTTGTCATGTGTCCTCCTCAAAGCGGAAGTGACTTCAAAGGGAGAAACTGAAAGTAGGAGAGTTCAAAATACCAGTAATCTAAAACCCCTACAGAGTTCTGAGAAAACACTTCCCGACTACCTTTCTCTCCTACCGCTTACTCTCTTCTGTTAGGCGGGCGAAAAGGCTTCACCACTGCGGAGCGACTGGTTCCCCGCCCCAAACTCCAAATCATTGAAAAGCCCTGTCCTTTATTGGTCAACGAGGCGGCATTGGCACCTCCCAGGAACTACAACTCCCGTCAGGCCCCGCGGGAAGCAAACGGAGAAAAGGATACGGGCGAGAACAAAGCACGTTGGGAACTGTAGTCAGCTGCAGGCCGAAAAGGGCAATTACCCCGCCTTTCCCAGCTGAGGCTGGAGAAACCAGGTGTTCGGCTTTAGAACCCGTTATCGCCGAGGGGAGAAGCGAAGCCCTTAAGCAGCATTCCCCCACTTCCCCTCAATGGAGGATGACAATTTTCCTTTATTCCTATAAAGCACTATAAGTACTCCTTGAAGAAATATGGTGTCTTTCCAATACCTCCAGGTCAGTAAAAACTCCCAGAACTCCCCAACCTCAGGCTCCAACTCGTGGGAAAAGGTGGCTCTTTTACAAGTGGGCAAAATGGCTGTCCTCTTACGTTTACCATTGGTCGGGCTTTGCGTCCTTCAAGGGCGGTTACTTACCGCCGATTGGCTCTTTTTCCCTGGAGGGTGGAGAAAGACCTGGCAAGGCGCTCCCGCTGCCCGGGAGGAGATGAAGGGGTGGAGAGAAGGCAGTTTGTTCAGACGTGATTGGACAATGCTCATGTCAATCGGAGGATATACAACCTATGATTTGTCGACTGACCCTCAAAGAGAACGAAGAGGCGGGGCTAGTGCGTGGTGGGAAGGGGCGGGATTCTGCCAGCCGCGGCTGCCGCTGGAGCCGGTGTCCGGGCTGGTGATGGGGTTAATTCCCTTTCGTAAGACTCTTACTTGCACCCACCCAGCCCCGCTGTCGCCCCGCCGCGCCGCGCTCCAGCCGCCTCCTCCTCCTCCTCAGTAACGCGGGTAAGAGATGCCCTCACCTCCCCCCTCCATCTCCCCGGGAATAACGCGCCTCGCTCCCCTCCCCCGCCCGCCAACCGGTAGCGCTAACGGAGAAGGAGGCAGGCAGGGGAGAGATGTGGTGTGTGAGAAGGTGGCCTTCCCCGCCTAGCCGTCGGCGCTCCAGCCGGGGCCCCATCGGGGTGCTGCTGCCGGCAGCACGCCGGGAGGTCGGGTTCCGAGGGAGCCCCGGCTCGCCTGGCCCGCCGCTGCAGCTGCAGCTGCATCCACTACCTTGTGCCCACCGCCCCCACCCGGGGGCCATGTGAAAAGCAAACCCCTCGAGGCCTAGCGGAGGAGGCAAGGGAAGGGTTCCCGAGTCCCAGCCATGGCTGCTGCTGCTGCCCTTGCAGCCCCAGGGACTCGGGAACCAGCCACAGCAGGCCTGCCAGGAGCGGGTGCCGAACGTGTCTCTGCTCTCCCGGGTGGCTGTCGTCGGTGCCCTGGGCTCCCCGGCCCACCCCACGGCCGCGGCCCCCGGCCTCGCACCCCGAGAATTTTTAGAGAGGAAATAAGGCATTCCGAATGGTCGGTGAAATGTTAGGTAGTACATTTTGGCTGTGGTGCTAGAAAAAGCACAATGGGAATATTAAAAAGAAAGTTGAATGACTGTCAGTGCCACGGACCTCGGGGGTCAGATTTACACACGTTATGGTTGAGCCTTAGGCTCTGACCCCGAAATCCCTGTGTGTTTGAAGTTTTTTGTCGTTGTCTTTTTTGTTGTTGCTAGGTGCAGAGGAGGGTGCTTCCATTCTTTGAGCTTGCTTTTATGCGGAAACTTAAACTGTTGAGGCTCTCATGTCCCGTGTGTAATTGGGACAGCGTGTCAACTAAGTAAAAGGGGAAGAGGTGCTTTCTAAAATAGTGAGGTTTAATAAATAGCAGATGATTTTTCTAAAATTTTCCAGAAAAAAATATGTGTATATTTATGTGTGTGTGTATGTGTGTGTGTGTGTATATGTATATCTCTAAAGGTATAGTTTGCCTAATTGTAATTCTGAAGAAATCCTTTGCTTTTAGCCTAAATGTCATTGATTACAGGAACTTTTGAATAATGGAAAGATGGTTAAAGTCAAACTGGCAGCCCACCTACTTATAATATTTGAAACAGTAAAATCTGTGTAGCATGGGAGATTGCCAGTGTGACTAGAGTGATTGGACACACCTCAGTTTAACAAAATTTGACATATTTGGCTGTATTTGAGAGGGAATGCTTCTTCCTTATGTGTTGATTGAGTGCTCATCTTTTCAGTTCTTGCTTTTCTCTCTGAGTGAATATGTCCTTAAGTAATGGTTATGGAATATGGATGTTTTGTTGTAGACATGTCTGTAATCAGCGGTCAAACTCTAGGCCCAATTCTGAGGCTTTACCTGATACCAGAATAAACTTGGGTTCTGAAGCAATACCTGAGTTTTGATTAAGTGTTTGACCATTTCTTCTGGGTCTGAGAGGACTATACTGGCTTAATGATCTTCCATATTCCATAACTAATACACCTAGAATTGACAGATACATAGGTTCAGGACCTGGAAGAAATTTGGATGTGTGTTAGAATTAAAACACGAACCATATAACTGTGTAGTTCCTTCAGTGCCTCAAAAAGTACCCCTAGCTTACATCACTCTGCATAGCATTGTCTAAAACTCTTTGGTTAACTGATAAGTTAGATAAATTGATAAATAATGCTTTCAGATCTCATGTGCCATACGTACAGAAAAGGCTGATGAGAATGTAGGAGACCTCTATATTCTCTTATCAGCTGTGGGACCCCCAAAATGAGCCTCAGTTCACTTTAGTCATTTATAAAATGGGAGTGGTAATGCTTAACACATGGAATTGTGAGAATTAGAGATGAAGTATATAAAGCCCCTGGCATCGTGCCTAACACATAGTATGTATGATTAAAAATTATGATTAAATATTGTTATTTTCATGCATATTAAGAGATTGAGTTTGTCATTCAGACGCACATGGTGGTGTTGCATCCTGAGGATGTGTTCTGTTAGGAGTACTGTGGGGGTTTGCATTTATAAAGTGACTGGAAGTGCAACCTGTAGTTAACCATTTTCAAAATTGGTCATCAGATGCAGGAGAGTTGCTTATTTTACAGAAGTTTTTTTTTTTTGTTTTTTCATTAGAATGCAGGTATTTGTGGAATATATTTCAAATGGAGTATCTGGAATTAAAAAGTATGTGGTAAATTATTTTAGTGATAAATTATTATAATATCTTTTAAATTTTATTTAGCTGGCATATGTTTCACCATCTAGTTTATACAGTTGGGGTCCGTATTCATTGTGCTACCAATGTGCCAGCAAGCAACAGTTGAACTCCTTAACAGAGTTAAAATTAAGCAAGTTATTTGAATTTGTTATGGCCGTAGGCTGACTACTGTTTTGTTGCTGTTTTTAATTCTCATTATTTATCAGTTCTTGAGTGTTTCTTATCTGTGGAACAACATGCCAGACACACTGTTCCTTCCTCTGCCCAGGCACTTCTGAAAATGTACTGGATCGTCACACATAATAGTGTCCTTGGAGTTTGTACAGTTAGACAAATTGAAGGTTCGCATGAAAACAGTTCTTTTATGAAGTCTTCTGATAGTAATGCCTGGCCAGGGTTCAAGGCAGCTGCACCTTGTGCTGAATAGTGAGCTGAAGTATATAATGTTATGGCAGGCCTCCCAAATTACTGAACCCAGTAGGGTTGGATGTTCCTTTGAAGAGCTTTACATGGCAGCAGCAGTAGAAAATTTTATAAAATTGAAATTAGCTTTTTCAAATACTATGCTGAAGACAAGAATTGCCAAGCAATGAAAGAGATTTTCTTGTACTGGCACATTAGGATACCTCATTATACCCATTTGAGTTAATACTAAGTTTTAATTCCTTAGAAATAAAGAAGTACTGAGAGTTAATATTCTGAAAAATGTTACAATAATAAACACTTAAGACTGATGGGTTTATATGATATTGTTGCTATTTGGATTAGAAAATTTCACTGTTAACACTTTCACGATCTATTGTAAATATGTTGGGCAAAGAAGTGTGGTTACAAATGGTATTGAACTTTTCAAATGCACTTGCAGCCTCAAACCACAGAATCAATACACTATCTTTTTAGTCATACATACTTGCATACAGTGGTCATAACTTATTACTTATAACTTGAGATGAATAAACTAAGATGGGTATCGTAAAGGGAAGGGAGCATGTCTGTTTTTCCCTCAGTGTAACAGTAGTCTTTTTTCTATAAAAGAAAAATAATCTTCCACTTGATTCCTGCTAATTCTGATAATGTTTACTAATAATACAGATATGCAGAAAGAATCAAACTATATGATGAATTTTATTACGTTAACTTTGCTTCACAAATAAGGATATGTTACATAATTAAACAAATTTGCTTGTACCTGATAAGACGTGAGTGTGTGTATTTTTCTAGGATTTACTTCAATTATTTATTGGCTGATGGTTGAAATAAGATACGAGTTATTTAATCCTGGCTCAAAACTAGCTGTCTACCTTATTTTCCAGCAGTTTGGTTTTTTATTCCCAGATTTTATCCTTTATTATTTTGCCTCTTCTTACCTCCTTTAGTTTCCACACATTCCTGTTAACTTAAATTTTTTTTCTTGTGAGTTTTGAAAGTCTACACTTTATGATCTTTGTTGCGCTCTCTTCGCCCTCAAAATTGTAGATTTATAACTTTTTTCTTAATATCTGATCTGTAAGCCCACTTCTGCAAGCAAGTTGTGAGGTTTTTGAACCTATGTATTTAATAAATACTAGACCATGTAATGTGTTTAAGTGACTGTTCTTACAGCCTGCTTGACTAATGTTTTCATCTACAACTCCCTAGAACTACTTTCAAAGGAAATTAAATACAGAACATAAACTCCATTTGTTTTTATTCTTGACCTTTGTTTTTAAAAGGCAGTGATTTGGTATTGTCTAAGAGTTTAAAGTGCTATAATTTGACTTCTCCTAACTTTTGTTTGATCAATGAGAGATATAAATTACTTTTGTGGGCTAGTTGTGCAATTAATTTCACTAACCTGCCTGCTACATGAAAGAAATTCTGTAACTGGTATAAAATATCACCTTACAGTCTGAGTTAGAAGTTTAACTAACTGCAGATTTACCTTGTTGCCTTGGCCCTCACTGGGAAAGGAAGCTATGGGATTTCATGGGGGTTGTTTGTTTTGTTTTTTTAAGTTTTAATGTTGTGCGAAAAAGCTCTGTATATATATGCAGAGTAACGGCTTAATTGAGCATAAGGCCTTTAAAAGTCCTCTTAGGAAAGCAGCTTGCTTATTACAGTATAGCTGTGTTTAAAAATAGTGTCTTTTTACTGGGAACAACCCAAATGCCCTTCAGTGAGTGAATGCTTAAACTGTGCTAGATCTATACCATGGAATACTATGCAGCAGTAAAAAGGAACAAGCCATTAATACACAGCAATGTAGATAGATCTTGAAAGAATTATGTGAAGTGAAAAAACAATCTTGAATTGGAACAACCATGTAGCTTCATTTATATAACATTTCTCAAAATGACATAATTATATAGAAAGAGAACAGATTGATGGTTTCCAGGCATTAAGGATGGGTAGGGGGAGCAGGATGGTTGTGACAATAAAGGGTTAGCATGAGGGATCTTTTTAGTGATTGAACAGCTCTGTATCTTTTGGTGGCGGTTACATAAATCTATATACATGGGATAAAATTACATAAGGGGAGGATATAGCTCGGATGTAGAGTGCATGCTTAGCATGCACGGGGTCCTGGGTTCAATCCCCAGTACCTCTATTTAATATAATGAATGAATGAATAAACTAAATTACCTCTCACCACCGAATCACATGGAAACACACACAAAAGAGTGTATGTAAAATTGGTAAAATCTGAGTAAAATTGTGGATTATATCAATGTCAATCCCTGGTTTTGATATTGAACTACACTTAACAGTCATCCCTTTGTATCTGCTGGGGATTGGATCCAGGACTCCCCTTGGATACCAAAATTCACGAATGCTCAAGTCCCTTATATAAAATGGCATTGTATTTGCATATAATCTATGCACATTCTCTTGTATACCATCTCTAGATTACTTATAATACCTAGTGTAATACATGTGCTATGTAAATGTTGTAAGCACAATGTAAATGCTATATAAATAATTGCCAGCACATGACAAATTCAAGTTTTGCTTTTGGAAACTTTCTGAAATTTTTTTCTGAAGTATTTTCAGTCTGAGGTTGGTTGAATCCACAGATGTGGAACCTGTGGGTATGGAGGGCTAACTGTGTAATGTTATCATTGGGGGAAACTGGATGAAGAGTACGTGGGCACTTGCTGTACTATGTTTTACAACTTTATGTGAATCTAATTATTTTAAAATTATTAAGTCAATTACAAAAAACTCTAATACTTATATATATGTTTCTGTATAGTATTGGGGGGGAAGTATCTGTTTTAAAACAAATATTCTCTGCAAAATACCATTCATTCAGTTCATATTGTTCACTTGTGTTATTTATACTGTCTTGTTTACATGCATCTGAGTGTATCCAAGATGCAGTTTCCATTTTCACTTTATGTGCCTTGTTTTCTCTAAATGCCAGTTTATTCTTCTGTCTTTAGGGCTTGCTGCACTTTCACTTTCCAACCCTTCTTCATATAAACTAGAAGGAATCTGATATTAGTCATGTATATTGTTCATTTTCCAGTTGCTATAAAAGGATTTTGTCAAGAGGCTGTACATTCGTCATTCAACTAGATATTTGCATTTTAAGTCTATAGATTATCTGTAGGACAGAAGATTTTGTTCTATTATGAAGACAGCAAATGAGATATAATTTGGGGGAAGAAAGTGATATAAATGCTGTTAAGTTATGCTATGGTTATTGTGTGACCACAAACTTCATACAAAACTAAAAATTTTAAAATATTGAATGTTTTGCAGCAATGAGGGGAGGAATATGAGGAGGTCAAAAGTAAAATTGTAGACCACCAACGTGGGGAGGATATGCTTCCTGTGATATGGATGACCTTGATCTCTTTGTGTGTGGTATGAGATAGGGGTCCAGGTTCATTCTTTTACATGCAGATATCCTTTTTTTTTTTTTTTTTTGTCTCAGCACCATTTGTTTTTCTTTCCCCGTTGAATTGCCTTAGCACCTTTGTTGACCATAAATGTAGATTATTTCTCAATTCTCATTTCTATTCTATTGATTTATATGTTTTAACATTATGCCACTCGTCCACAATGTTTGATTATGTAACTTTGTAAAAAGTTTTGAAATTGGGACATGTAAGTCCTCTAACTTTGTTAATCTTTTCCAAGGTTGTTTTCGCTATTCTGGATCCTTTTTATTTCTGGATGTAGTTTAAGATCAGCTTGCCAATTTCTGCAAAAAAAAAAAAACAACAACTGGATTTTGATAGGGATTGTGTCAAACAGGTAGATCAGTTTGACACTTTGGGGAGAGATACTGAGATAATTTGTTTAGTATTTAATGATTCATTTTAAAAGAATAATAAATTTATAGGTTGTTAACATAAGTACAATTGGCCCTCCATATTTGCTGGTTCTAAATAAATGGATTCAACCAATGGTGGATCAAAAAATAGTAAAAGAAAAAAAATTCCAGAAAAGTTCCCCCAAAAAACAAAACAATTTGCCATGTTCAGGCAATTATATAGCATTTGTATTGTATTTACAACTATTCATGTAGTATTTACATTGCAGTAGGTATTATAAGTTATCTAGAGATGATTTAAAGTATATGAGAAGAAGTGTGTGTAGGTTATATGCAAATACTATGCCATTTTATATGAGGGATTTCAATATACCTGGATTTTGGTATCCAAGGGGGGTCCTAGAACAAACCCCCATGGATACTGTACCATATTATGAAAAAAAAATTTTTAATAAAAAAATAATGAGAAGAATGGCATTGTTTTACATTTTTGCAAAGCTCCGTAATGTCTGGCTTATATGAAGATAACTGGGTTCTCATATCTGTTTTTGCATTCATTTTGATATGATACATGGTTTTGATTGAAATGTGAGAAATTTGGCCTCTTACAGATAAATAGAGGAAAAAGGAAGGACCTCATGGACCCTTTGAAAGTGTCTTGATGATCTGCAGTGATCATTGGACCACATTTTGAGAACAGGTTGTCCAGTGGAAAGAAATATATATTTGGAAAGTCAAAAACTTGCTTGAATGTCGCAAGTCTGCCACTTAACAGCTGATGTGATTTTTGAGCAAGTTACTTTCCCTCTCAGTCTTTCTTCATCTGTAAAATGAAGATAATGACACGTCCTTTTAGTGTTTTTATAAGGAGGAAACAAGTCCATACCTGTAAAGTTTTGGATGTATAGAAACCACCAAAGAATAGATGCTTGTCTTTTTCTCATGTATATTTGTCAATGTCTCTCTATTACTTAGGATTTAGCTAATTTTTTTTCCACTGAAAGTGTACATAACCACAGCATGGTAACCTTCATATAAATTTGGTTCATTGTAGTAGTATTTACCTAAGAGCTGAAGTTTATTTATATAAGTTTCTTACTGTCAGTCCTTTTAACTACAGGTTACGATAGTGAACAAGTAGAGAAGAGAAAGGCCAACAAAGATGGTAAAGTAATTACTCAGAAATGGTGGAGTAAATTGATGTCTCCTTTTAGACCATTTGTTGCCTTTACTGCAGTCCTGCTGGTAACTTTTCAAAGAGTAAATGAAACTGAAAATATTCTGCCTTAAATTAGAAAATGATTCTTTAGCATGTATTTTCCCTGTTAAAAATAAATTAAATTAAATTAATATATAAATGACTCCAAATCCTCAATGATTCTATAAACACTGAACCAAATGTCAGATGGACATTATTGCAGTTTTTATTTTTTTAAAGCAGATTGAGAGATGGAATGAGGTGTAGAGTGTAATTTAGATAGAGTGATCAGGAAGACCAATTGACATAAGAGCAAACACCTAACTGAACTGAAGTAAACAAGCCATGTGAGGGAAGAACAACATTCTGGGTGGAAGGAACAGAAAATTCAAAGGCCGTGAAATGGGGGCATAAATGGATGGAGATGAAAATTACACTTGTTTACTTCAGCGGTAATTTCAGCAGTGTTCTCCCAAAGACAGAATTTAAAGGAACAAGTACATTACGAACACTTTAAAGGGGGAGAGTATAGCTTAGTGGAAGAGTGCATGCTTAGCACCTATGAGGTCCTGGGTTCAATCCCCAGTACCTCCATTAAAAAAAAAAAATTCTTCCCAACAAATTTCCTAAACATTCTGCAGGGGATGTATCACTCTGACCCCACTGAGAACTAGTGTGCTTGGGGAATGTTTCAGAAAAAACACAGCCGCATCCTCTTTCTCAGGATCTGTGGGTACCATTTCAGTCCAGAAATTTAAAGGAAAGAAAAAAAAGAACACTTTGAAGTATGGATCTGGGGCTGTCAACCATACATATTTATTAGCTAAGTGAATCATTTTCACTGTGGATCCTCTTAATCCCAGGTGTATTGGATTTTAAGAAACATTTGCAAAGTCTAAACCCAAATCTTTAATCTTCACTTATCAAAGATTTCTTGTCTTTTCAGTGCTAACCCAAAAGATGCAATAGTTTTTCTTAGAATTACCTGCATTTACATAGACCAATAGATGAGTCTTTGTGTTGGAATGAGAGAAGTCACCTGGTCCATCCTCTGGTTCTCAAGGATCAGTCCAGTGACAGTTACCTGGGCAGCTTTTCATAAAGTTATCCTCTCTTCCTTTCCTTTCTTCTTAGCAGGTATTAGAATGGAAAGATGGGGAGATGTGCCGCTCATGCCTTTTGGGGCAAGTTGTTGTGGGGAACTTACATGACAGAGAAATCAAGCAGATAATCATTCAGCCTTTGCTTGAAATATTCTAGTGACAGAAGGGCATTCTTTTTTTTAGTGGAGGTACTGGGGATTGAACCAGGATCTTGTGTATGCTCAGCATGTGCTATACCACTGAGCTATACCCACTCTCCCACAAGAAGTATATTCTTAAGGAACTCGTCTCTACATTTTATTTATTTATATATATATATACATATATATATAGAGAGAGAGAGAGAGGGAGGGAGGGAGGGAGGGAAGAGAGAGAGAGGGCTTAGTCAGAGGAAAGGAGATCCCACTTGTCCCAGACACAATTGAAATGTTATCATAAAGGTGCATCAGTATCAATGTCACGTGTCCCCTCACGCCCCCAGAGAGTAGAAACTAAAGTGTAGGTAGAGGTGGGAGACTTTACTTGACCAGGCCCAAGACCCTCCTGCTTTGGACCATTGTCTAAAATGAGGGAAATGGTGGAGGACTAATCTTACAGACGTCCTCAGCAGGTACTTCACCCCTTTATACTTGCCCTGGCTGTTTAGCACCTTTCTTAGACTTGCTGGGCTATATTCCATATTCCTGTGCATAGAGAAACTAGAATTAGTCCTCAGAGCACATCAGGTCTTACCACAGAACAGGGCAACTTACGGTGATCATAGTGGTATCTTTGTGATTTTAGATTTTGTCTTATTTGAGGTGAGTTGACCACAGAAAAGTTTTAAAGGACAGTTTGAAAACCTGTTTTTAGATCATTTTTATACATCAAGTTGAAGTCAAAAACATTTTATTTTTATTCAAGACACTCAACAGTGTAAACACTTTTGTTTTTTTTAACTGTAATAGAAAACTGAGCCATTGTAGAACTTGCTACATTTCTGAAATCAACTTTTTGGAAAGTTTATGTATTTTTTAAACTTTAAAAAAAAAGCAAAACAATGCCTACAAAAAGAATCAAATAGTATAGTGGATCTGTAATTGATTATTATTCTCTTGTCTACTTTTTTAATATCAGGATTTGTGAATTACTTGAAGAGAAGTAGAATGTTCTTAGCATTAGAGGTCAAATGGATTCTTTTTTTAAGCTTTCATCAATTTATCAAAATCATGTCAATTTGTTCTGTTATACATTAGATTTCTTGTAATTTTTTTTATTCTACTTTTCCTGGAGTTTCTCATTTTCTTTCTTTTTTTCTGATTGACAAATAGTAATGTACCATCAGCATATCCTCAAAGTTACTCAGTCTCTGTTTCATGGCGACCTCTTCAGATACTCTCTCTTGGATTCTGTGTCCTGCTGCCATTCTGGGACTTGCCTTTGCTGCCCTCCTACGTTGAATCAGTGTTTGCTGGATCCTGTGGATCCTTCCTCTCTCTTGGTTTTACACTCATTTGGCTAGTCAATAAACCTGAAGTATTTTCCCAGGAAAGATTGCTTAGGAAGTCAACCTTTTGAGACTTTATATCCCTGAAGTCTCTTCTGCCATCACACCTGCTTGGTAGTGTAGAATGCTAAGTTCAAAATTGTTTTCCCCTTGTCCTTAGATATATCACTAGTGTATTCTAGTGTCTGGGTTCCTTTTATAGATG
This sequence comes from Camelus dromedarius, assembly GCF_036321535.1. Taxonomy (NCBI): domain Eukaryota; kingdom Metazoa; phylum Chordata; class Mammalia; order Artiodactyla; family Camelidae; genus Camelus; species Camelus dromedarius. The sequence goes on from NC_087439.1 coordinate 18,289,898, forward strand.
TTTTGCTGAAATTTTCCAAGCATACAAAAATTTGATGGATTACTCAATTCTACAATTAATATTTTGCACTATTTGTTTTATCCTCTAATTCTATCTTATTTTTTGATGCATTTCAAAATAAATTGTAAGGATCAGCATACTTCACTCCTGAACACTTTAGTGTTCATGTAATTAACTAGAGTTCAGTATTTGGTTACATTTTTATAGGTGGATATTCAAACAAAAATGCACAAGTCACAAATGTACCATTCAGGGAGTTTTTTTTAAATTGCATACATCACTTGCTATCAAGATGTAGAACATTATCATGATCCCAGGAAACAAGAACGAAAAGTTCTGATTCTTTTCCACTATATGTTTTATTTTCCTGTGCTCGGACTTATATAAGTGGAATCATACCACATGTACTCTTGTGTAAGGCTTCTTTCACTCAACATTTTTTCAGATTTATTCAAATTGTTATGTGTATGAATAATTCCTTTTTATAACAATAGTATTTTTATATAAATATAAACAAATATATAATTTTTCTGGTCTGTTGATGGCAACCTATGTGCTCTTTCTGGGTTTTAGTTACTGTAAATAAAGCTGTGTGACTGACAAGAATACTCGAGAATAAGTTTTAAATTTTCAAATTAGACATACCTGCTAACATGCAATATATTGCACAAATTTGTTCATTCCATCTTTATTCGATTTTCTTGTTCTTGAATTTTTGTTAATACAAAATTAAGTCATAATTTGGATGACAATACTGCTGTGCTTTTTGATTTCTTGCTATTCTCAGTAATATAAAGAGTAGGTAGGAAGATTACTTAAAATCATCCTTTTTTTAAAAGTTTTGAATATTCTTGATGAAATTCTAGAATTAATCTGTCTTCCCTAGTTCATTGATTGACTTTAGGTAATTAGGTGTTTATGTTAATTAGGTATAGTTAAGAGTGTCTTTCCTTAGAAGTTAGCATATAAAGTCATTGAATTTTAAAGGTAGAAGTTTTTAAAGACTATGTTAGTCTGACATTATATATGAATTGTCCAGAAAGATATGACTTTTTCATTTATGAGTGCATTTTGCTTGCTTTTTAGTAAAAATTATTACTTCTACTTGTTTTAGTTTTGGAATGGCAGTTTAAAGACCCAAGTTTAAAGTGTTATATTCATTATCTGGAAGGTCTTTTCTAGCTTTAACGTTTTGTTAAATCCATATGATAAATTAAGAATGACATTTTCTGGTTACCATTCTGGATTACAGAAAGGATTTTATCCTGTTATATCCAATGTACACATTCTACAGCCTTTTGTGAGTGTTGATTTTTCAATGAATGCTGATTTTGAAATTCAGTTAAAGTAAAAAAAAAGAGTAAAGGGTTTTTTTAGTCTAGTAGTCAAGCTGTATTTGTGGCATATGAAAATTATTTCATGGCTTTTCTGAAAACTGCATACAGCTACACGACTTTTCAGTTGCATTTACCTTAGTACTGAAATGGAAAATCCAATGATAAAATAGGTGACAGTTTAAGAGGATTGACTTAAATGTTAAATGAAGCTTTATATCTACTTTACTGGTACCTAACACTTATACTTTAACTTTAGAAAGAACTTATATATCTTTTCTCATGTCATTTTTTTCTTGCTTTATGTGGCATTTGTGAAAATGCTTACAGAAATGCTGGTAGGGGATAATTGATGTTCTTGTTTGCAAAAGTTACACTAAAGATCACAAAAATGACTAGTAATTAAATTGCTTCAGTCCTTAAAGACATAACCTCTCTGCTTTGAAGAAGCTCATGACTTATCTGCGATCCACTTGTGTCAAAATTTCCATATTGTAAATAGCTACATCTTCCATTTCCTTTTCTTTTGCTCGTCATCCTACTTGTCCCACTCTTCTTTCCCCCAGTCTTTGGACAGTTTTGCTTAAAGACAAGACAGGATTAACGAAAGTATGATAAAGTAGGAGCGAGAGTCGCAATGGGTACTCTTTTTAATTAAATATATGAAGTTCCAAGGATTGCATGAGATTTACACCTTCTAAATGCACAATAGAGAACGAAGTGAAAGTTGTTGGTCAGATAACCATAATTGATTTGCTTTTACATATCCTATTGTAAAATTTGAATACAGGCATTTTTGCCTTGCCCTCTTTTTTCTCACAGCTCACCTGGCATCCTATGCTTCAGAGATAATAAATTATTTACCCAAAGTTAACATAACCATTTAATGACCCAGCCAGGACTTTCTACTCTAAGTCCAACTATATACTGTGTCAGGTATAGCAATTATTTGGGTCAATTAATGTATTTATTTTTTAGCCTCTGAACTTTAATAGAGGCAAGTTTATTGAGGAATATTTCAAAATTGATAGCTTTTCAAACTTACTGCAATCAGACTTTGTTCTTCTAGACTTAATAATGTTACTCCTAGAATTGCCAGTTGCTTAAAACTATTTACTATTTACGTACTTAGAAGACTTTCCCTGTTGACTCAAGTGCTAGTATTCTAACTGTATTGTCAATGACCCTGAGCTACTCAGAGTGTGCTTATTACAAAATTGAAAAGTTAGCATAAGTTGTCAATGATATTACTGAAAAATAATTTTGTTTAGTAAAAAGTTTGTTTTGTGTCTTCTCTGCCGGAGTTTTCCTTTCACCCTTGTGAGATTTAGTGGTAAGGAAGTACACACTATAATAAATATGAAAGCATGCCTACATCTCTTTTAACTTGATAACTTGATCTAACCTAAAATTTAAATTCTTCACACTGCAGTCAAAGTCAACCAGTCATTGCTAAGTAATGTCCTACTTATCTTGTAAACCAGCATGTACTTTTTAAATGAAGTAAGTTTTGTGAAGTAGAACATTTTAATAGCTGGTTTGTTGTTAACATTGCTTGGCATCCGTTCCATGAATAGTTTTATTGGGAATCTAGGTTATTTTTATTCCTATCTGAAATAGTCTTTCTGAACTAAAGTTTAGCCAAACTGGAGGAAATTCAGTATATTTCAGACTGAAATGAAATACAGTACTTGATTCCACTTTTTGGTAAAGTAAGATTTGTCCTTTTTAGGATCACAACAAATGTGTTATGACAAAAGCCAGACGCCAGTGATTTACATAAATTTTCAACAAATCTAGGTTAGCAGTAATGTTTACAGATCATCACCATGAAAGGAGGAGGCAAGAATTAAGATGAGCAGCAGTTGCAGAAATTCGGGATTGAAGAGCCTCAGAATATGGCTCTTCTGGTGTATTATGATCCCACAGATAATTGGAGTTGAACTTGGCTTTCAAGAGCAGACCTTTGAACTCTGGTCAGTCAGATGCTCCTTTTTTTTTTTTTTTTTTAAGCACATTTATTGTGATATGGTTCCTGTAAACTACACAAATGTACAATTTGGTGAATTTTGATAGATGTATACACCAATGAAACCACTACCACAATCAAGATAGTTAACATTTCCATCACTCCCCAGAGGTGTAATTTTTGAATTCCCAGTTCATCCCTTTCCACCCCCGTTTACCCCCTGGTAACCGTAAGTTCAGTGTCTATGTCTGTGAGTCTGTTTCTGTTTTGTAGATAAGTTCATTTGTGTCTTTTTTTTTTTTTTTTTTTTTTTTTTTAGATTCCACATATAAGCAGTATCATATGGCATTTTTCTTTTTCTTTCTGGCTTACAGTCAGATGCTCTCAATCAAGCATTATTACAAATTTGTACAAAAAAGATTTCAAAATGTGGTATGTGCTTTTTAAAGGGTTTGTCTAATACCTGACATATAAATCATGTTGAAATTTATTGGCTGATGTTGACTTTTTTCTGCTGATATTTTATAAATGCTTTATTCAGATATAGTTAATGTAACTGTTAAAATTCACCCATTTAAAGTTTATTGGGTTTTAGTATATTTACAAAGTTATGCAACCATCACCATAGTGTAATTTTAGAACATTATCATCACTTCAAAAAGAAACCCCACATCCGTTGGCAGTCATTCACCATGTTCTTTTCCTCCTCCCTGAGCCCTAGGCAACCATTAATCCGCCTTCCATCTTTAGATTTGCCTCTTCTGAAAATTTCATTTACATGAAACCATTTTTTGTGATTGTCTTTCACTTAAGCATAAAGTTTTTAAGGTTCATCCATGTTGTAGCATGAATCAGTACTTTGTTCCTTTTTTGTGGCTGAGTAATATGCTACTATATGACTGTACCACATTTTTTTTTATCAGTTCATCAGTTGAGGAACATTCAAGTTGTTTCTGGTTCTTGGCAGTTATAAACAACAGTGCTATACACATTCTTGTCCAAGTGTTTGTGTAGATGTATGTTTTTATTTCCCTTGGGTATATACCTACCAGTGAAATTGCTGGGTCATAGGGTAACTCTATGTTTAACCATTTGAGGAACCGATCAGCTGTTTTCCCAAGTGGCTGCACCATTTTGCGTTCCCACCAGCAACATAAGAGGGTTTTGATCTCTCCACATACTCACCAGTGCTTAGTGTTGTCTGTCTTTTTGATTATAGCCATCCTAGTGAGTATAATATCTCATTGTGGTTTTGATCTGCATTTCTCTAATGATTAAAGTTGTTAAGACTCTTAGGTGTTTATTATTGGCCGGACAGTTTTATATAGATGTTAATATCTAAATGTTTGCGTAGCTCTTCTGCTCTCTACAGTTAATCCGTATTTAGGTTCTATATTCCATACAAAATACCAGTATGTATACAAACACATTAAAGGCTTAGCTCTAAGTCATATTGGAGAATTAGAGTGATAATGATTTGTTAGTGTTTTCCAAACTTAACTGATAAAGTAGTTACCAATTTGTCCAGGACAGTCCCAGTTTATACTTGCTGTACCGGCAGAATTATAAAAGCACCCTCTTTCCCTCTGAAGTACACCCTGATTTGGACAATAAATTATGTGGCCATCCTACTGACAGTTAACCTAGAGTACCTATTTAAATACATGCTTGCTACTTACTGAATTAGAATCTCTAAGAAAAGGACCTGAAAACACGTTTTTAGCAATTTCAAGGTCAAGCACATTTGTAATGTATTATTCTAGCAGAATACTGATGTTGCTCTGTGACCCAAAACCCATTATATTGTTTCAGCTGGACAGTGAGTTCCAAGTTAAAATTGGAGAGAAATAATCTCACCCGATAGCTTAGCACCACCCATCTCCTTAAAGTGATAATAGAGGAGTTAATACATGCAAATAGGACTGGCTTGTGAGGAAGGGCAAGAGACTATGGGACAGCAAGTAAAGTGAAATAATTTTCTGGAAGTAAGGTGGTCTCAGGATGGAGCTCTAGTAAGAGGCAATGAGCAAAGCTGAGCTTCTCAATAATATTTTCCTTTAAGTCAAGTCAGAGTAAGAGAAGAAATTCGTGAAGGTGTTCTTCATGTCTGAGAACTAGGAGCAAGAATTAATGGGGGTAGAGGGAGACAGAAGAAGTACTTTAAGATTCTGAGGCTATGTTAGAAGGAAGATAGAATGTGGTACTGTTGGGTTTTGTTTATTTGGAGGTCAGTGGGATTTGGTAATATTTGCACATATGGTCATTTGTAAGTCAGGCACTTGTAAGATACCTATATTTTTATATAGGTGTCAGAGATGACCATCTGGGTTTTAAGGTTTCTGTTGTTGTTGTTGTTGTTAATTGTATAATTTTGTTTTTAAGATGAGAGTGAACACATTTGGTTTAGTAAATAGGCATCATTTTTGGATGGTTGTGTGCTGAGCCATTCATACATGCTCATTTGGGTACCTTTTTAGCACTTCTACCTTTAGCTGGAAAGGTAGAAGTTTGTCTGTATCCCAGTATAGCTGTTGCCCCATGATATCTCCATTAGCTGGCAACTTGAGCTAACACAACTCTTCTATGGGCCATAGTACCAAGCAACACTGCCTTAAATGTAAGTACCCATATCATAATATTTCAACCAAAAACTATTTGAATAGGGGGTAGGAACTTTTTTTAAGGTTTTTTTTTTTGGATATATAATTGATGTACAATAAATTGCATGCATTCAAAGTATATATTTTGAAGAGGTGCTGGTCTTTTAATTGATAGTCTGGTAAGTCTGCCATTATAATGTGTCTTTTAAGCATAGAGTAACTGGATAGAGAAATGAAATTACCTGTTAATTTAATTTGAGCTAACTGTGTGAAGTATGCACAGGAAATAATTACACTGAGTTGTTATTATTTAATAAGACTTGTCCATACTTACTGAGCACATATTCTCTCCAAACTTCAAGAGCTGGCGACTTTTCATTTGTACATATTTAACTGAGAAAATGGAGCAAATAATTACATGCCAGATGAAGGATAGGGGATAATAAATGCTTGAAAAGTTCCAAAGAATAAGGAATGGCTGGACTGGAGAGGTTAGGGAAAGTTGTGGTGGAAAGGAGATCATGAAACAGGTAGAAGAAACAGTGAGTTGAAGTTTGAGCCAGTGTAGAGAACTGATGTGATTGACCAGGCGAAAATGGGTAAAAGAGCATTCTCGAGAAAGAGAGGAGACCGGTGAGTACAGGTGGTGGAAGGTGAGTGGTCTAGCTCGGCTGCAGTCTAGGATGGCTGAGGGGAAATAACAATGGAAAGTTACATTTCGGCAAAATAGTGGAGGGTCTTAATTGCCAAACTAAAGGATTTGAATTGTGTCCTTTGAGTCAAGGGAAGCTACTGGAGAGTTTTTAAACCAGGAGGGTGTTGATACAGATTTCATTGCCTTATTGTTACTGGGACAGTGTGTTTCCACGTCACCTCTGCCTCTTTATGCTGGAGACCTTTTTCGTTTCATATTTTCATTGTGGTTATCAGAAAATTGATTTTTAAATTGTCTTTTATAGTCAATCTGTCACCTCCTTATTTTTCTAAGTATTACCAAATCTTTCTACTTATATAAATAAAATGGTAATACCAGACCTGGAAGAGAGAGGGAGAAAAAGGTGTATTATTTCTACTGAGGAATCAGAGTATGGCTTAATTTAGAAAACACGAGTTTTCAGTAAGAGGAATCCTGGGCGGCATCTGAGGTCCTGAGAGACTCAGAGATACTGGGCCCCTGTAGCCTCTGATGAGCCAAGGATGTACTTACTGTCTCATCACTTTCTTGACCTTTATTTTTAAATATATATTTAGAGAATTGAAGCACATTCAGTTTAAGAATATTCCCCCCCTTTTTTTTTGGAATGTCATAAAGGATCCCTGGAGATTATAAATGTAAAGTTGAGGGTAACAGAAGAGTTTTTTTTTTTTCTTTTCATCTTATTGTTTACTAATTTCTTAATTCAGGTATACAAATAAAATATGAAGTTTAAATAAATATGATGTGTTTAAAATGTAAAGAAATACACATGAACAGTTTAACAGTTTATCTTAAAGCCAAATTTATAACCCTAAGTGGTGGAAATGCTCTACTAATTTTAAAGGGTTATGAGAATTTAATAATACAGTTTCCTTCACAGGGTTGTTGCTAATATAGTTAAGATGAGGTCACAGTGGAGTAGGGTGAGCCCTTAATCCAGTATAACTGGTGTCCATACAAAGAGGGAAAATACCACAAATAAGCCAAGGAGAGAGGCCTGAAACAGACCCCTCATAAGGAACCATTCCCGCCAATACCTTGATTTTGGATTTCTAGCCTCTAGGCCTGTGAGACAGTAAGACTTCTTCTGTTTAAGTCACCCAGTTGTAGTATTTTGTTATGACATCCCTAGCAAATTAATACAAACATGAAGTGGTCCACATCCATCCTGTCCTAGCAAATAAATAAACGTCCTCCTTTGTACTGATGAAATAATCCTGCTATTGTGTTCAGGAGTCAACTTAAAAAGCGAATAGACATTGGCCATCAAGGAAATGCAAAATAAAACCACAATGAGATACCACTTCAAATCCAGTGTCTATAATCAAAAAGTGAAATAATAACAAGTATTACTGAGAATGTGGAGAAATTGGAATCATATATATATACTACCCAATATAAAATGGCACAGCTGCTTTGGAAAAACTGCCAGTTCCTCAAATGGTTACTTATTTAAATGTAAGTTAACATGTGACCCAGGGATTCCATTCATAGGTATATAACCAAGAGAAAAAAAATTAATTCTACTTAAAACTTGTATGCAAATGTTCATAACAGCATTATTCATAATAGGGAAAAGATAGAAACAACCAAAATACTCATCACCTGATGAATGGGTAAACCAATTGGTATATCCCTACCATGAAATATTATATGGCAACAACAAAAACGTGGAGAACTGATTCCACAGCATATGAACCTTGAAAACAGTCTATGTAAGACAGTTATGAAAGACCACATACTGTGTGATTCCATGTGTGTGAAATGTCTAAAATAGGCAGTCTATAGAGACACAAAGTAAATTAGTGGTTGGCTAGGTTTAGGGAAATAGGAAGATTTAAGGGGAGTGACATAAAAATGTTCTAAAATTGATTGTGATGAAGGTTTTATCCAAAATGCACAAATACACAAAAAGCTAGTGAATTAGACAGTTTAAATGGATACATTGTATAGTATGTGAATTATGTCTCAATAAAGCAGTTTTTTTAGAAAACAACACAGGTGATAAATTACAGGAATTTGTGGCCAAGAGGAACAACTGATTGAGTGATCATGTATTACACATGTATTATTTCAGGTTCTTTGTTAAATACTAGGTATAAAAAGATGATTGGGAGACTTAGGTTCCTTCTTAGTTGTAGAGACAGAATCATTAACAACAAACTTTAATAAAACAAAAATCAGAATTGTTATTTTAAAGCAACACTCATTAGAATTCAGATAGGGGGAGACACTTAAAATTCCTCTGCTTATATTCTCTAGATCTTATAATTTTATCAGTTACCTATATTCTTAGATCGTATTAGCATAGCTTACTTTAGAAATATAACTTATCCTTTTAGGAAAGGTGCCACTGTTTAAAGACTGAAGAGCATATGTCACAGATTGAAACCTAGGATCATACAGCCTTTTTTCTTTTCTAATCAATGACTTTTAAACCCCTCCCTGGCTCTAGTTTAGAGATCCAGAACTGGGAGTCTAGGACAAGAGCCCTTTTTGTCCTACTTGTTCCAATGGTAATTAACAATATAGTTATCTTAAGGTAATATTTTATTGTTGTTGGTTTATTTCTGGCTTTTTAATTTGGAGTTTTTTTGTTGTTGTTGTTTTTGTTTTTTTACTTTTGCTTTACTAATGTAGAAGTTATGTATTACATGTATATATGTATGTATATGTATATATATATATATATTTTTTTTTTTTTTAGTGATTACTCTTTTTTACCATGCATCTTTAATGTAAGTTTATCATTAGTGTCATTATCTCCTTCCCAAACAATACCAAAGGTCTTTGAAATCTCTCTCTCCAGTCTTCTGTTTCTTTCATTGTAAGCAATAGAAATCCAAAGCATACTAACTCAGCAAAAGGGGAGCTTCCTAACACATATGAATGCTAGATCCAGAAGTTAGGAAACAGGTCCAAACTTCAAATAGTATCATTTAACTCTTGTGTCCCCTCTGTAGGCATTCTGTAGACAGCTTTATCCATGTTGCCAGGAAAAATTGGTTGCCTATAAATCCTGTCTTCTTTGGTCCTTAGAGCTTTTGATCCCTATAGAAATGATTTGTTAACAAGGAAAATCTTATGGCACATTCTGGATGACCCAGCTCTGGTCATAAGTTCACACTGAACTGTGTCCAGTACAGTACACAGTGTATAGTACATGCCTAGGTCATGCCCTCACCCATGGGGCCGGAAGTGGAGGTTGAATCCAGTGGAGGGCAAGGCCACTGATGATTAATACTATTACCAGAAGAAACAGAGGAACAGGGCACTCAATAGACAGAAATAATAAGTGCCAATATGTACATAGTCATTATTCATTGAACAAAGTGTATGGACCCATATATGAAGGAATGTAACAGTCCAAAATAAATTTTGACTTAAGATCTTAGGATACATTAGACCTATAATTCTTCAAGTTGAGGCATGGAGTCTACAGAGCTGGAGAAGTATACGTTTTAAAAGATTCGGTATAATAGATGTCATTAAATGATAATAATTGGGGGGGAATAAGAATAAAACACTGGAAATATTGAGTTATAGATTAGTTGGTTCAAGTGAAATGCCAATTCTATAAGCACACATCACTTTTCACATACAAGTAAGGTCTATTATGTGGTGACTAAGATTGCAGACAGATCAGTACAGTCCGATGGAGCTTTGTGCAGTGATGGAAATGTTCCATATCTGCATTGTCCAACATGGTAGCCACTAGCCCTATATGGCTACTAAGCACTTGAGATGTGGCAGTGTAACTGAAGAACTGAATTTCTAATTTCATTTAATATCAATTAAATTTAAATGGCTACATGGGGCTACTAGCTACCTTATTAGACAGCACAGCTCACTAGACTTGGAATACCTTGAATAGTATTCTGTCCCCTCTATTTGATAGCTTTAGGACATTAGACCCCTTCTGTAAAATGGGGTACATGTATACCTATTTCATTGGGTTATTTTGAGGATTAAATGACTTGATTCATGTAAATGTGTTAGAGACTCATTGTCTTAGTTCAGGCTACTGTGACAAAATACCATAGACTGGGTGGCTTCTAAACAGCAGAAATGTATTGCTCACAGATCTGGAGTTTGGAAGTCCAAGATCAGGGAGCCAGCATGATTGGGTTCTGGGGAAGCCCCTCTTCTGGGTTGCATACTGCTAACTGCTTGCAGTGTAGAAGGGCCTGGGAAACTCTGTGGGGTTTCTTTTATAAGAACACTAACTCCGTTCATGAGGGCTCGATAGATTATGTCCTCATGGCCTAAGCACCTCCTAAAGGTCTAACCTCCTAACACCATCATATCAGATTAGAATTTCAACGTATGGATTTTAGAAGTACCAGCATTCAGACCACAGCACCTGGCTTGCCGCACTCAGGTGCTGGTCATTATCTTTATTGTCACTGTCATTTCACCACCTTGGAATGGAAGCTAAGGAAATGAGGGGCCAGTAGTCCAACAATTAAAAATTTTTTATTGAAGGTCTTTGAAGCTGTAACACTTGGGCTCTTTATTGATAATGTGTACATTCTTGTTGAGTGAGTACAGAAAATGGGGTTAAAATACAGATTTAGGGAAGAAAATTTCAGTCTAATTATTGTCAACTCTTGGAATTGAATGCCAAGGGAGGTGGGGACATTTTTATTTTTATCAAACCAAGGTCCCTGAACATACTTCATGGTGATTTGGTCAGTATTTCCCCTTTTTAAGGTGGATAAATATATTTCTAAATATTTAAAGTTATAATCATGTTTTTAAAAGTATTTTAAAATATTTTAAGTTATTTGCCTGTAATACCTATGGCATTCTTAATAGATATCTTTAGCAGAATTTTTCGTAAAGACTTTCCTTCTCTAAGGAAAGTACAATTCTCAAAGTACAATTAAACAAAACTTAGGGGTTACTACATTTTAATCTACTTCCATTTTAAAATCACTTGTTTAATGAAACCATGAAACTAAGATACCTTTGTCACTGGTGTTCATGATTTCACAAAATGTTACTTATCATCCTTCTTTTCACTCCTTAATACCAGTTTAATATTTTGTCCCCTAAAATGTTCTGAGATGTTAGAAAATCACAGGATTCATTTTGCATTTCTTCTGATTACTATGATTTTTGTTAATTTTTTCCATCAATCTTTGACTAAAAATATTACCTTAATTGCTATATTATTAAGTGCTAGTTACTTAAGTAGTGCTAGGCCCCTTGGGATTTGCATTTCCCTACCCCCCAAACTACAATCCGCCTATCTGCTATCTGCAATTTAATATTTTTAGACAATTGTTTTGTAGTTCATTGTGTCTTATCACTAGTAAGTTGAAAGATCTATCCCAACGAGTGTTTCACAAGTATGCCCTGATAGAGCCCTTTTGAAATGTGCAACCGAAATCAATTTCAAGTTTTTAGCTTTTTCATAGTTATATTGGTGATCTTTGTTTAGAAGTTTAAATATTTTAGTGCATCCTCTTATTTAATTTCTTGTACCTCCTTCCTTGTTTTGCATATTGACAATTGATAATTAATCTCTTGAAAGGGTAATCCTTTTTTGTGTGATTTGCTTGTAAGATATAAACTCTCAAAATTATTTTTCGGTCTTCCTAATATAACAGCATATTTTGGTACAATTAATTTCTCTTTTTTTCTGTCATTTAATCTTTTGTGTAAGTTTTTAAATATTCCTTACCATATTTACATAGTTTCCTCTTGTGCCTAACAGACTGGTATAGAGTAGGTATGTAGACTTTTATGTGTTTTTTTAAACCGATTTTGAAATATGGACTAATTTTTTAAAGCTCGGTGCGTTTGTGTAAATGAAGTCTTCTTACCAAGTAATGAAACATTCACTTGCTAGATTAAAGGAAAAAGAGATACTCTAATTTATGTCTTTTAGTATGTATGCCCAGTAGAAACGGCTGAACAATCTATAAAATATTTCTCTATCGTCATGTATAATTCAGCTTGCAGCTGTTCCGTACTTACTAAATCAATTCAGTGAGAAATGTTGAGATTTTAAAATGACCAAATTACCAAGTTTTCCCTGCAGTGATGGCATAGAACTTACTTTATTTTTATTTATAAAGTCAGTACACGTACATATTTTTCTACAAGATCTATCAAGTCTTCTGTTCCAATCATTTAATGTTTAAGCTTTCAAGTTTTTATGATTCATTAGGAACATCGTGGGCATACTAAAATTTGAAGGCTATGCAAACTAAAGAATTTAATCTAGACATGTTCCTTTGTCTTAGTTGTAACTCAAACATAAAGCATTTTTACTCTAACACCAGCTGTGATATTTTGATACATTTCTTTCTAAATCAGTTTTAAAACCATTTCATTAAGATTTATACTAGAAATGAAAATTATAGTTGAAATATTTCGAATCATAGAATCTCTGAGTTAGAAGACAATATACAACTTGTGGTGGAGACTTATAGTGCTTTCCCATGCCAGAATTTATCTGCTTCCTTGAGCATCTGGAACAGTACACTTCCCAGCCCCACTGCAGTGAGGTGGTGCCCCGTGACTTATTCTGGAGCGTGAGCAGAAGGGACCTTGGTGGAGGCTAAGTGTTGAGATAGCTGAGCCACTTTGAGATGGAAGCTAGAAGATGGAAGTACCCCGAATCTCTGGGTCACCACATGAAAGGCAGATAGTAAATATTTTAGGCTTCGCAGACCATATACCATTTCTGTCTCATATTCTTTTGTTGTTGTTGTTTTATATTGTTTTCACAGATCTTTAAAAATGAAAAAGCCATTTGTGGCTCAAAGGACATATGAAAACAAGCCATGTGTCCTAGTTAGTTTACTAACTATACTAGAGTCACCTGACTGGTATCAAATATGTGGTGTGAGACAGAAGTTTTTGTATTAACCCAGTGAGTTGTAGGTGTTAATTATCACAACATACTTGTCTAATACACGGTGATCTCAGATGACTCCCTAATCCCACCGGATTCCTGAAGAATGCTTCTGACGTCAGGAATCTCTGTAGTGCACACTGTGAAATGGCCTATTATGTTGTTGGACAGCTCTATCTGTGAGAAACTGCTTTCTTTTTAGTGAGCCAGGCTCCTGATTTCATTTTATCTGTTGGTTACCCTCTACCTCTGGATAAATTTGTGCTTTATGGCAGCTTTTTATTATCCTCAGATAGTTTTAAGGTCTCCCTGGTCTTTTAACTTAGGAGAAAACAAAATAAAATATTAAATGATTAAAAAATTAGACTCAAAATAAAAGTTGATAAACCTCATTTACGTTTAGAAAACAGTTGCACAAATAGTAAGACAATTTGAGACAGTTCATGAGAAAAAGACTATCAGCTTAGTTGTTCAGCTTTACTGTTTTATAAGAGTAAAATGACAAAGTACACCAATTGTAGATACAGCTTTTCGTTAATGTTAGGTATCTTTCTTTTGTACTGGGAACCAGTCCAACCACATCTATTCAGTTAGAGGCAACCAAGTTTTAAAGGAAAAACTGGCAAGTTAGTCCAGAGGAAAGGTCACCAGGATGACTAGACTGAATATCTAGAAACCGTATCAGGGAATGATTAAAGGAGTCATGGATATTTTGTTTTAAGAGAAGCAGGCCGTTGGACATCATATGGTGATAGTCAAGTGGTTATAATGAAATAATATCTTTCATTAGTTTTCTTCCCATATATTCACAGATGATGACTAATAGTTGTTTGTAGAATAAGACATATAGGCATCCAGGCTTTGAGTGAGATTGAGAACAAATTCTCATGGTTTGTGAGGTTTAAGCACTTACTCTAAAAGGTGAATGTTGGCTTTGCATTTGATCTTTCTAGCCAGCATTTTCCAGTGTGTGTTTGAGCATCATCCCCAAAACTTCCACCAACAACTTTTCTGAAATCATAAAGCATATAGTCTGTAGTGTACTAACAATATAGTAACCCTATCAAAAAATATGAAGTTTAGTGTATATGATTTACTCTGTGCTAGTACTTAGTAATTAGTGAGCATGTATTTCTTTTTCAGTTGCTTTTCTTGTAAGAATTTTGCTGGGGATTGATACATTTACCAATCTTACATTATTTGTTGGAGATTGCTTACCAATATCTAGATTTTTGAAAATTTTTATCTTTGTTTTATACAGTTTTTCACTTCAGTTTTATTTATGCTTTCAGGTTCAAGAAAACCTGAACAGCTGAACTAATTTTAAGTTGCCTAGATGTATTCACCTTCTTATCCCTACCTCATTCCTGTACTTTTAGCAGATACCTTTTTAAAGCCAAACTAACCTTGTTTGCCTGGAACAAACTCAATTATAGGAAAGATAAACATCCTGTTTCAACTTCAGTGTTCATTTCATTCAATTTCTGGTGGAAATAAATGAGCTATTCCTTCTTTTACTTCCTACCTTTACCATTTGCTGTTAGATTGATAACGAAGAGTGACTGCATGTTCCAGTTTATGCCTTTTGCCCAGCAAAAATAATATACCCCCTTTCACTCTGCCCAGTTTGAACAAAAAATTATATAATCATCTTCTCTGTTATTCAGTTCGTCAGTGATTGGCAGAAATATCTTGTATTCAAGTGTTCCAGTTTATTTGGCTGATAGCAACCTGATTCTTCATTTATCCCTTAAAACAGCAAGTAGTCCACGAGCTGATGTTTGTACATTGTGAAATCCTTAGGATGGGGAATAATTCATGAATGTATGTGTCATCCTTGTGCAAGGCCCATATAATCTAATTTTTGTTTATGTACTGTGAAAGCAGATATAAGAATTACCTTTTAATTTCAAGGAAGAAAATTCTCTATTCTGAAGGATTTGGTACATTTTCTCATTTTCTGAGAATGAGAACTGCACGTCTGTCTTATTTTCTTTTTGCTTTTTTCTGCTATTACACCCAAACTCAAATCTGATCCTCAGTCAAGTATCTCTATTAGCTAATTTAATGATTAGCATATGTCTTCTTTTTGGTGAAAGTGATTCTATAAAGTGTATACTCCTTGGCTCTTTGTTAAGCATCTTAAGTTTTTGTCAAGGTATTTGATATAAAATCATAACAGGTACCTTTTCAGCACTCAATAAATGTTAGTCATGCTGTTTTTGAAATAAACAGACTGAGTGGAAAAGGTACCCGAAGCCCAGTGGATTACTTTTAAAACTTTGGTATAGAGAAAAAAAGACCAATCACTAAAAATAAGCTAGCCGCACATACTAACCGTAAAGAAAATTTTAATGACTAGAGTTTGACTCCTTATTATGTGTTATCCTGTGTATTTTGTATTTCTACGTAGGCAGTTAGTTATGAGCAGTTGCTTACTATGTGCAAAGTCTTGTACTCAGAAATAAGAGAGAGCAGAGTAAGAGAGGTCTGAAAGTCACATTTCCCGTAGATCCTAGTACATAGATTTTTGTAGATATTTTTATAAATAAGTACATAATATACATTCATGGAAGACAATCAAGAAAATGTAATCAAAACTGTGAGAACTAGCCACCAGTAAATGACTATCAGCCAGAGAACACCATTGTTAACATTTGGTATATATCCTTCGAGACTTTTAGAGATGTTATTTTCCACATTCCCTGGCAAATAGACTAAGTAAATAAGTCATTCCTTTTTTTTTTTTTCTATTGTAACAAAAAATCAGATCATATTGTACGTACTGTTTTATGATCTGGTTTTTCTTTCACCTAAAATGTCATCATCATCATCTTGACTGCCATTAAATTAGTTTCTGCTTCTTATTGAGTGTATTCCCATTTAGTCAGCCAGTCCTATAGAGTTTACAGTTTTTCAGTTTTTAAACAGTGCTATGATATACACCGTAATTCTTCCTTTAGGATAAAACTCTCTTACGTTGTCTCCCTGCAAAGGTTGTGTTCACTATGAGGCTTTTGATGATATATTCTGCTAAGTTGACCTGCAAAGAGTTTGAACCATTTTTGCTCCCACAGACAGTGTATAAGAATGTCCATTTTTCTGGGCCTTCTATTCGCTTGGCAGACAGATTTCTCTTCTGTCATTGCCAGTGGAAAATCCCTTTTTTTATTTTAAATTGCTTTTCTTTAATGAAAAAATCTTTAATTTCTTTTCTGTGAAATACCTATTTCTTTGGCTATTTTTCACAAGCATGTTCATCTTTTTCTTTATTTGCAAAATAAGAAATATCCTTTAATAGTAATTATTACTGCACAGAGCTAACTGAAGATTCTTTACTGTTTATTCTTTATTGTTTCAGCAATAATAAGCTAAATTATTGCTTTGTGCAATACAAAGATGTTTGAGACTTAAGTGCAGATATATGTATAGTAAAATTGAAAACTTTCCCTTTTTTAGATTGAGGTATAAATGACATACAACACTGTATTAGTTTCAGGGTTACAACATAGTAAGTCAATATTTGTAAGTCAGTTGATCACCACAGTAAGTCTAGTTAACATCCATCACCATATCATGTTTACAGATTTTTTTCTTGTGATGAGAACTTTTTAAGATTTACTTAGCAACTTTCAAATATATAAACAATATTATTAACTGTAGTCACCAAGCTGTACATTTCATCCCCATGACTTATTTATTTTATAATTGGAAGTTTGTTCAGTTTGATTCCCTTCACCCATTTTCTCCCCTGCCTCCCATTTCTGGCAGGCATCAATCTGTTTTCTGTATCTGTGAGCTTGGTTTTTGGTTTTTGGTTTTTTTAGATTGTACGTATAAGTGAGATCTTATAGGGCAGTAGTACTCTCTTACCTGAGAGTTCACTTTTTTTTTCTGTATATATATATATATATATATATACACACACACACACACACGTATATATATAGAAGTATAGTCAGTTTACAGTGTTGTGTCAATTTCTGGTGTACAGCACAGTGCTTCAGTCATATAGGAATATACATATATTCATTTTCATATTCTTTTTCACCATAAGTTAATACAAGATATTGAATATAGTTTCCTGTGCTATACAGTATAAACTTGTTAATCTATTTTATATATATTAGTATCTGCAAATGTGGAACTCCCAGTTTATCCCTTCTCATCCCCTGAGATTTCACTTTTTGTGGCTGTTGTTACCCGGGGTCAACCGCCATCCAAAAATATTAAATGGAAAATTTCAGAAATAAACAATAAGTTTTAAATCATGGGTTGTTCTTAGTAGAGTGATGAAATCTCTGTGCTGTCTTGCTGCCTCCTGCCCTGGACGTGAATCATCCCTTTCTCCCTAGTATGCCGCCCATTAATCACTTAGTTTCCACCTTGGTTATCAAATCAGTTTCCCAGATATTGCAGTGTTTATATTCAGGTAACCTTTGTTTTATTTAATGATGCCATAAAGTGCTTCCTACAAATGAAAAAAGGTAAAAGTTGCTGACTTGAAAGAAAAAAATTGTATGCTGAGGTTGCTAAGATCCGGGGTAAGGGTGGATCTCCTATTTGTGAATTTGTTAAGAAGGAAAAAGAATTTGTGCTAGTTTAGCTTTTGCACCTCTAACTGCAGACGTTATGGCCACAGTGCATAAGTGCTTCATTAAGATGGAAAAGGCATTTAATCTGTGGATGGAAGACATGAACAGAAAATGTGTCCTGATTGATGGCAAAATGTTGTGCTGGAAAGCATTAGCCTGTATGAACACTTTGGCAAGGAATCCCCTAAAATGGGTGACACCAAGTCATTTACTGCATTTACAAATTCTGAAGTAGATTTGGACTGAACGATACAAAAGTTACTGGAGATGCTTTGTCTGCTGAGAAGCTGCTGCCACACTTCCAGCAGAGGTGAAGAAGTTAGTTAAGGAGAAAAACCACATTGACACGAATTTTATTACAGTGTATTGTTACAATTGTTCTGTTACTAGTTATGGTTGTTAATCTCTTACTGTATCTATAAATTAAACCGTATCAAAGGTATGTATAGGAAAAACATAGTGTGCATAAGGATTGATACTGTCTACTGTTTCAGGCATCCAGTGGTGGGACTATTGTGCTTGTTTTTCTCTCTCTGACTTATTTCACTTAGCATAATGCCTTCAGGGTCCATGCATATTGTTGCAAATAGCAAGATTTCATTCTTTTTTATGGCTAAACAATATTCTGTTGTATTTCTGTGGCTCAGCTTATTTATCTCTTCATCCATCATGAACACTTTGGTTGTTTCCATATCTTGGCTAATGTAGATAAGGCTGCAATGAGCTGAAAACTTTCTTAACTGATTTATGATTCAGGTATCTCTCTTGCATCTTATTTTATCTGAAATACTCTCCTGAACAACTTCTACTCTCCCTGAACTAGACATTCATTATTTAAGTAAATAGAACAATAGATTTTCTTTCTTTGTAAACTGGGCCGTTTCTTTGGAATACTGACCTAGGGTATAGGTAAAACTCTACTGTTTTACATGCCCCCTCTATTAGAAAGGGGATGTGTTGGGGTAAGGGTGGTACAAGAGGCCTCATAGAATATTTATTATGTTGATGGATTTACACGCCTCTAGTGTTGGGGCCTCAGCTTTGAAAAGTCAAGAATTTTATTTTTATAGACTCACATGAAGTAAACCAAACATTCAGGTTGTATATCTTAATGAAATTCATAGAGACTGCATAAATCTGAATGTCAGTTACTAATTTACTGTAAGAGTTGAGTTTGGCCTCTGTCAGCATTACCAGTGCATTCCCTTCAGATGAATCTGCATGGACTATCCAAATTATAACTAGAAGCCTGTTTGGTAAGCAGGGGTTCAGATTAAGGTGAGTTGGTTGGTTAGAGATCCACTCAGAATAGGGAAGGAAATAATTGAATCTGTAGGCCTGTGCAAAGTGCTTTCCCCTTTGTTGAGATTGGTGCTGTGGGCTTTATTACTTGTCTCCAAGGTCAGGTTCTCAACTTCCTCAAGTGTGAAAGAATTTCTTTTTAAATTCAAAAAAAGTCAATAGTAGTGCTTTGGATATAGATGGATATATGAACCCCTTGCTGTAACTCAGCAGTACCCTAACCATCTGCAGCCCGTAGTCTGGTAATCCATGATGTAGCCTCAGAGTCCTCCTTCTCTTTGTAGACTTGGTCCAGTTAGCGCCCCAAAGAGTTAATTAGTACTCACTACTTGAGGTTATATCCCCAGTGTCTTTGGGTACTGTTGAACTCTGGAGTTATTTACAGATAGTAACTTGATTGATTCCCAAAGATGGATAATTATATTGTGTGTATGGGCGCAGGCACATACACCTAGGCTTTACTTTTTACCTCCAAAGTATTATCTTACCACTGCAGAGAGGGCCAGGGCTCCCTGCTTGCCCGAAGTGCTTCCAGGCCTGATACACACCGGCCGGATGAGTATCCCTGAGCACATCAAGGTGCAGCTATTATATCTTCCCTCTAAAAAACAAAGTTAGCTCTGTTTTTATTTTTAATTAGATGTCTAAATTGGCATGATATTCATAATAACTTCTTCTCATTGAAAGGCTAATCTATAAACTATGCCCAAGAATCATCTTGGTCTCATTTCAGTACTCATTTCTGAATGGAGTTTTTCTTTTTTTCTCTTTGAAATGAAGTTAAGTTTAACAGTGCTCTTTTTGGGTAGGGGGGTTGGGGAGAGGTCAGTAAATCTATTTGTTTATTTATTATTTTTTTTTTTTATGGGAGTACTGGGAATTGAACCCAGGACCTTGTGCATGTTAAGCATGCACTCTACGATTTGAGCTATACCCTCCCCCCCTTAGTGCTTTTTAAATTTACTTTTTTCATTAAAAGAAACCATATTCAAATGAAATATTGGTTAGAGAGGAAGGAGATAAAGAGTTACCACTTGGATGCTAAGGGAAGAGTTTCTACATAGGGAACCAGCTCAAGTAGTTAAGAGGTCTAACCATTCAGTCCTGTGATTTCTCTGCCTTCAAAACCGAAGAAGGTGTAAGGAGACAGCAAAGGGAAGCCTTCCCATTCCCCTGCCTCCAACCAAGGGAATCCTCATCTTAACAAAGCTCACCTCTGTACAACCAGTTGCTGAAGAATCTATTGATTGTCAACAGCTCTTTTATTTAATAGGGTATTTGAGATGAGTCATTTTAAGATATAAGCAACTAAATTACCCTTATTCTCTACCACTTAACCTTGTGTTCCACCAGTTGATTCTGGTTTAATTCTCTGACTTTGTTGATGAGTTAAGTGATCTGAGTGTTGAATATCGTGTAGGACTGTAAAGCATTTTCTAAAGTGTTATTCTGCACATGTGATGATGTCTGCGCATACTGCCTTGGCAAAAGAGTTAGTTACCTTTGTTTGTCGTTATTAGGTGACTGCATCATAATTGGTTACCTTCAGCCTCTCAGAAATCTATTTTATATAATTAATTATTGGCAAAGAAGGGAATGATCAGCATTGGGAAAACTGGTTCATATACCCAAATGGACAGAAAACTTCTTTTGTTTAAAAAAAAAAGTTATTAATTACATTATACATCCCACACCTAGTGCAAGAATAAGAATCAATTTCCGCTTAAAGCTGTCTGGTTCTCCTAAAGTTGTAGAAATGAGCACGAGAAGAAAGAAATTAAGTAATTTTACTCAGACACTGTTGTGTAATAAAGCCTCTTGCCAGTTTTGCCAGAGGCCCTGTTGCTCTTGTGTGATATCAGATGTACATTTTCATTATTCTAGGTCCTTTGGTTTTTGATTCCACTTTTGTTATCTCATTTTCAAAACTGTTTGATATATGTGTCCTTCGTGGCCTAATTTCCTTTGAGAAGACTCATTTAAGGCAGTGACTTTATCAAAAAATGCCTTTCTACACCTATCAAAAAGTCAGTATACACTTTATTAGCTTACTTTGACTCACTTCTCTTGGGCCCAAAAATAACTATATATTGTTCTTTAACATATATTTGTACCACTAGAATTGCTAGTTAGTATTTTTTTTTTCGTTTATGAGTACTATAAAAAGTTTTTTGGAAATTGTTTTTCAAATATGTCAGATATATATAAATTAGAATTTAAAATTTAGAAGTTTTGTATTTCAAAGGACACTATTAAAAAAATAAAAAGACAACCCATAGAAAGGGAAAAAATATTTACAAATATTTATCTGATAAGGGACTTATATGCAAAAAGTACATAAAGATCTTTTACACCTCAGTAATACAGACACATATCCTAATATTAAAATAGGCAAATGACCTGAATAGACATTTCTCCAAAGAAGATATGCACATGGCCAATAAATAACGTGGAAAGATATTCATTAGCCATCAATGGAAATGCAAATCAAAACCAGAGTAAGATACCACTTCATACCCTCTAGGATGACTGTAATCAAAAAGACAGATAATAAATATTGACAAGGATGTAAAAAAATTGGAACCCTCTTGCACTCCTGGTGGGCATTTAAATTGTATTACCACTTGAAAACGACAGTCACCATTTGACCCAACAGTTTGACTCCTAGGTATATAGCCAATAAAAATGAAGACATGTCCACCCAAAAACTAATAATGAGTGTTTGTAGCATATTCATGATAGCCAAACAAGTTGAATGTTCATCAACTGACATATAAAAAAGAATTTATATGAAATTTACAGAATAGGGAAATCTATAGAGACAGAGTAGAGATTTCTTAGGCTGGCTAGGAGGTGGAGGGATTAGGAGATAATAGCTAAACGGTACCAGTTTTCTTTATGGGGTGATTTTCATGGTCTAAAGTTGTTTGTGATGATAGTTACACAACTCTGTGAATATACTAAAAATTATTGAATTGTACACTTTACATGGGTGGATGTGATATGTGAATAATATTTCAGTAAATCTGTTGCCAAAATAAACACCAGGGAGGACTTCGAGATAACTGAAAACAACCGTGGCTGTCTAGCTACTGCCTCCCACTTTTCCTTCAAATATTATATTTAACAATAAGAAGACAAATTTAAAGACATAGTATAATTTAAGAGAATTTAAACTTCAAAATAACTTTAAGTAAAAAGAAAAAAAAATCAAATGCAGCATGTGATTTCTCACACCCTTACTCCATTCCTGCCTGCCACAAAACTTTGTGGCAAGCAAGGGCAAAAGAAAAAGAAAAAAAAAAAAAGAAAGAAAGAAAGAAAAAGAAAAAGGAGGGAGCTCAGTCATAAAAAAGAATGAAATTCTGCAGTTTGCAACAATGTGGATGGGCCTAGAGGGCATTAATAAGTCAGGTAGAGAAAGACAAATATTCTGGTATCACTTATATGTGGAATCTAAAAGATAAAACTTATGTAACAACACAGAAACAGTCTCACAGATAGAACAAACTAGCAGTTACCTGTAGGGAGAGGGGAGGGGGAGGGCCAAGATGGGGTATGGATTAAGAGCTACAAACCACTATGTATAAAATAAATAAGCAACAAGGATACATTGTACAACATAAGGAAATATAGCCATTATTTTGTAATAACTTTTTTTCATTTTTTATATATATATTTATTGAAGTCTAGTCAGTTTATAATGTGTCAATTTCTGGTGTACAGCACAATACTTCAGTCATCTAGGAACATACATATATTTGTTTTCATATTCTCTTTCACCATTAGTTACTACAAGATATGTTGAATGTAGTTCCCTGTGCTGTAATAACTTTAAATGGAGTATAATCTATAAAAATATTGAATCACTATGTTGTACATCTGAAACTAATAATATTGTAAATCAACTATACTTCAATTGAAAAAAAAAAAAAAAAAGAAGAAGGGAGCAAGACAGAGAGAGAAGCTGAACTTGATCTAAACAGTTAGCCAGAAAGACTAAGTTTACCCTGAAAATTCTGAAAGGAAGAAAAAAGATCTAGGTTGGAGTAAGGCCTATAGGGAAGGGACTTAAAAGTACATACAGTTTGAAGAAGCAGCCTTCAAAATGCATAGTTTATAGGAGAGACAAAAAGGCACATAAGGAAGGGAAATGTAGCTTTTGGCAGTTGGATGCCATGAAGGGAGAGTAAAGCAAAGGGAGGAAATTCATAGTCCAGTGAGACAAAGAACCTCAAAATTGTAAGATTCGTAAACAACTTCTCTCAGAACAAAACAGCTGGCTGAAATACCTGGACTTTGCAATATTGACAGAAGAGGGCACCATTAAAATAGGAATCTATAAAACACCCTAGTGAACATGTTCAGATGAAAATTCATAGTGGTAAACCAATTTATCTATAAAAATGAAATTAAGTGAATTTCCAGCTCAGAAAAAATCTAGACAAACAACAACATAGTAAACCTAAAGACAGCACAAGGAAGGAAATAATAAAGATAAAAAGCAGAAATTATGGAGGTAGAAAATAGAAAAACAGTAGACCTAATTAATCTATATTATGATTTTTTAAATTATCAAAATGCAAAATAAGATCACAAGTTGAAAATAACTACTGAAAACAATTTTTTGTTTGTTTTAAAAATCACAAGATCTTACTTAGCAGACCTCATAGCAACTCATTGGAACCTAGATGAATAATTTCCTAGGGACATGCAGATTACCAAAATGAGTTAGAAAACTTAAATGGATCAATGTTCATAGAAGAAATAATGTTATTAAGAAATTATCCTACAAAAAAGCATTGGGCCCAGATGGGCCAAGGAATTCTGTCAAACCTTTAAAGGCTAGATTATAAAATTTATAAATTGTTCCAGAGTGTTAAGAGTGATAGAAAGCTTCCTAACTTGTTTTATAAAGCAAATATAGTATTGATACTTAAACCTGGTAAGAATAGTACAAATAAAAAACTCCAAACCAATATTCCATATGAATACTGATACAAAATACTAAATAGGATAATAGTGTTATTATTAAATAATATGCCATGACCATGTGAGATATATCCCAGGAATGCAGAGATGGTTCTGTATTAACATAGTCATTAACAATTATACTTCGTATTAATAGATTTGGGAAGAAAAATCATTTATCTACATAAATACTGAAAGAGGCTTCCAAAAAGTCACTCATTTAGGATAAAAATAAAACACACAGACATACACACTCAATAAAATAGAAATTGCAGGATACTTTTTAAAAATAATAAAAAAATTTGTATCTTAATCGTAAAGCCAGAGATCTTATATAATGGGAAATACTTGAGGTGTTTCCATAATATACAAAAACAAGGCAAGTGCTCACTATCTCCGCTAATACTCAGTATTGTAATGTAGGTGTTAACCAGTTCAGTTAGATAAGAAATCAGTCAGAAATATGAGAATGGGTAAAGAAGAAAACTCTCTTCTTCCAGATATGCTAGTGTAGCTAGAAAACCCATAGAGGGTCACTGGGAAAATGAATTCAAACAATAAAAATAATTCAGTAAGGTAACAGGGTATGAAATTAACTTTGAAAAATCAGTAGCCTCATATACACAGAGTTACCATTTAGCAGTTATAATGGTGGTGAAAACTTCATTTATAATAGCAACAAATATTAAATACTTAGAAATAAATTTAAGATATGTGCAAAACCTGTATGAAGAAAATTTTAACATTTTTGTAAGTCACAAAAGTAGACTTAAATAGGATGACTCAACACTATAGAGATGTCAGTTCTCCTTAGTTTCTAAATTTAGCTCAATCCCAGTGAAAGTACCAAGAAACTTTTTTTTTAATGAAGTTAGACAACATTGGTACTAAATTATAAGAGGGGAGGGGAGGGACATAACAAGAGTATCCAGGAAGAAACTATAAAAAGAAAAGCTACCTGAAGGGACTACCCGTACCAGATATTAAAACATGTACTATAAAACTTCTACAGTTAAAACAGTGCACTACTGTCACTGGAATAAACAAATAGAGCAGTGGAATAGAAAGCCCAGAAACAAACCAACGTATACTTGGAAACAATAAAGGTGGCATTTCAAGTCACTGAGGCAGAGATGAACTTTTTAAAGTGGTACCAGGATATCTGGGTAGCCACTTAGAAAGAGATAAAATTAGATCCAATCTTGCACAAGAATAAACTCAACATTAAAATGTGTACACAGATGTTCATAGCATTATTTATAATAGGGACAAATGGGAAACAACCCAGATGTATAACTGATAAATGGATAAATAAAATGTGGTATATCCATACAGTGGACTGTTACATGGCAATAAAAAGTGCTGGTACTGCAACATGGATGAAACTTGAAAACGTTATGCTGAGTGAAAGATGGCAGTCACAGAAGGCCACTTATTATTTCATTTATGTGAAATGTCAATAACAAGCAAATTATAGCAACAGAAAGTAAATTAGTGGTTGCCAGGGACTGAGAGAGTTTGGGGAAAAGGGAAAGACTGGTAAAAGGTACAGTATTTTTCTTTTAGGTGATGAAAATCTTTTACAGCTGGTTGTAGTCAAGTTTATAGAACTCTATAAATATACTAAAAAACATTGAATTAAACACTTTAAATGGGTAAATTTTGTGGTATTTGAATTATGTATCAGTAAAGCTGTTACCACACAGGAAAAAAAGAAGCAGCAGCTCCAAATAGATTAAGAATCTAAGTATTAAAATGATTATAAATCAATAAAAAAAGTAAAAAAAAATGAATAAGTATTAAAGAGAGGGAGACAGACAATAGAAGTACTAAAAGAAAGCATGGGTTTTCTTCTTTAACCTTGGTTTAAAGAAAGACTTACTATGACTCAAAATCCAAAAGCAGTAAAAGATTGGTAAATTTGAGTATGTAAAAATAAGAAAATTTTGCATGGCAAAAACCACCATGAAAAAAGTTAAAAGATAGCTGAAAAACTTGGAGAAAATCTTTTCACTATATACCACAGTCAAAAAGGCTAATATCCCTTATACATAAGAATTCTTAACAATTAAAGGATGAAAGGAAAAAAAAAGGAAATTGAGAGACAACCAAAGACCTCATAGGAAAATGGCGGAACTCATGAACAGTAACCCTTAAAACACACAAAAAGTTTAATCTTACTCAAAATTAAAGAAATACAAATAAAAACAGCATTGAGATAACACTTCTTATCTATCAGATAAGCAAAAATTTAGAAATGACTGCACATTCTGTTGCAGGACTATTGGGAAGTAGGCCCCCTTATTATACACTAGTGGTGGAAATACCAGCCAGCATAGCCCTTCTAGAGGGCAATTGGCAGTACTTAATAAACCCACATACACACTTTTGACCCAGCAATCCCACTTGTGGGAATCTTCTTTAAAGACACTCTTGCATATACACAAGTTTATTCATTTTAGGAGTGTTTGTAATTGCAAAATATTGAAAACACAAATGCTCATATAGCAGAATGACAGCAAAATTACGGGACAGCCACACAACAAAGAATGAGGGAGGTCTCTGAACTGTTACAGTGTGATTAAGTGAAAAGAGTAAAACACAAAAGGTATCTATAGTATGCTACTCTTCACGTAAGAAGGGAGATGTGTATACATGTATTTGCTTATTCCTGCGAGAGAAATCGAGGAATGATAAACCAGAAACTAATAAAATTGTTTTCCTACAGGAAAGGGGAGTTGAAATGAAGTAGAAAGATTGGCAATAATAGAAACAAGATACTAGGGAGCAGAGGGGAGTGACACTTCTCCAACTATACTTTTTTTGTATAACTCTGATTCTGGGAACGCTGATAATTTTTCACATACTCTCCAAAAATAAATAAAAGTCAGTCTAGATGGGTGTGTTGGGTGGGGCATGATTCTAAAATGGAATACAAACAATAAGAAGTGAACTTAACTGTATTACAAACAAGTAACAAAACCACACTGGCTTGAGTGGGGAAGAAAGGAACTAAGTAACTTTGGAAAACAGGAGTTTGATTATATGCTCTAGGGCTAAAGATTAACAGAACAAATGTACTGTGTGTAGTAAATGTGTTTCTCACAGAGGTATTGGCTAGGCATATGAAACTGTCTTTTGTGCATACTGAGTTTGAACAAATAAGTGAATTTATTGTAGATAATGAAAGTATAATTTTTCACTGTTGGATAAGGAAGTTACAGATAAAGGAATAACCTAGAATGAACCCTGTTTTCTTTGGAGTTGGAGGTATCCATATGAACCCGTGATTTTTAGTATATATTTTCAGGTGCAGAATTCAAAAACAAATATAGCTCTGTGAATGTGTTAGTATACATACAAACATGTTCTAGTTCTGTCCTGAGAGGACAAAGAGCAGTGAGACCCTAGTTAGAGTGAACACCTTAATGCCCAGACTTCTCAATACCATTCTCCAGAGAGAGGAACCATAGATCCTTAGAGAAATTGTTGAGTCTGAGGCTGGGGTAGGGAAAATTCAAGAAGATCCTGGAACATCATGTGGTACCAGGAAGTAAGTTTGAAAACAGGAGTATTGAATTTTAACCCACAGGGTAAAATATATATCTGGGCATTCATACATGTAAATAAATAGATAAATAAGGAGAAGGGACAGCATTTTCTTACAATGGAATTCCAATGAGTATAGAAGAAAAGAGGGGAATTAAAATCACCATCAAGCAAACAGCACTGTAATTATTGCATGCAAGAACGATCAGTGGATGCTAAAATTAGCAAGAGAAACTATAATGAGAAACGAGAAATTTTCAAAGTCACAAAATATCTCCCCACAAGATACTTACTAATTACAAGGGGGGAAAGTAGTAACTGTATAGGAAAAACATGGCAGACACCACCTTAACCAAGTAATCAAATTAAAAATCACCAGTTGTAAGAGAAGTCAACATCATGTACTCCCTGATATGATGCACTGAAAAGGGCACAGTTTCACTTCTCTCTTGTTCTTGCCAAAAATATATGTGCTCAATTTAGTCTAACCTAATCATGAGGAAATGCAAGGTAAACCTAAATTGACAGTCGTTCATTCTACAAAATAACTGACTAGTGCTCTTCGAAAATATAAAGGTCACGAAAGACCAAAGTGAGAAAGTGTCACAGATTGGAGGAGAGTAAGCCGACATGACAACTAAATGCAGCATGAGATGCTGATTGGATCCTAGATCAGGACAGAGGGTATTTGTGCAAAACTGGACAATTCATTTGCTTAAGGAATTTGAATAAGGTCTGTAGATTAGTTAGTAGTGTTCTATCAGTGTTAATTTTCTGATTTCAGTAATTGTACTCTTAATTATGTAACATGCTGTCATTAGGGGAAATTGAAAGTATATACAGGTACAGTCTGCTATTTTTACAACTTTCTCCAAGTCTAAAATTATTTCCAGATAGAAAGTTTTTAAAAATAAGTAAGAGTTTGAGGTACAAGTAACTTGCTGCCTGAACTTTTTTTTTTGTTTGATACGCACACTCAGAAACCAGACAGATTTTGATGACACCTTTGCTGTCAGAACTCACTATCTGAAGTAAGGCTGAGTAGATTCACAAGATACCTGTATTTATTATGTACATTTTTGTTGCAATATTATTGAAACTTGGTCTAGAGTTTATTCTTATTCCCCAGGAGTCAACCATCAAAACTCCTTGCTTATTCTCTCGATGTACTCTTCCTTAGAGGGCTCATTCATTTATTTGGTATCAGCTGTCACTCTTTAAGTGAAAAATCTGTTCCTGCCACTAGCCTGGTTGTCTTCACTGTCTCTCTAAATCAGCCTCAGGAAAAGTCAGCTCTTAAACTTCACTCTCAAGACATTGCCTGGTCTGCTCCTTCAGCCTCATCTTAAAGACTCTTGCTCTTCCTTGAACATAAAGCCCTTGCCTTGCTGAACTATTCTCAGTTCACCAAAGTCACTCATCCTGTGCCTTTGGACTTTTGCTCATAATGTTCCTTCTCCCCCAAATCCTTCTTCTCTATTACTACTTTGCCTGGCAAGTTCATTCAAATGATAGCTTAAATGTTGCTTTCTCCACAGAACATTCCCAGACCCTCCAACACTAGCCTTCAGTGCCCTCTTAGGTGCTTCCCTAGCAACCTAATTTTAATTCCCCTGTCGTCATTTACCCACAGTATCATTATAATGTCTGTATCTTTGGACCCTCTGTGATATAAAGAATAAAGTAGAAGGGGGTAAGACCATTTTAAAGGTTAGAGACCAGCAAGAAGCCCCTTAGGGAAATCAATCAGGAACTCATGGTTGCCTGTATCAGGATATTGGCCGTGGGGATGGAATCCAAAGATATTTAGAAAATAGGTTGTAAGATCCTTGAGGGAAATTTGTCCTGTTTGCCATTAGATCCATAGCAGGGAAACTCTCAAAAATCTTGCCTTACAATCATGATTCCAATTCCATGTCCTGCCCGTGGAACATTTCACTTCACCCTTAACTGTCTTGATACTTTATTTTCTGTACTTATCTGTGGAGGTCTATGAGGCTGGCACTTTGTATATCCCACTGGCTGTGAAATGTTGATTCAGTTCATCCGACTAATTGGGAATATCTCAGTTCTTACCACTCTGGACTCTTTGGGCTTGTTTATTTGCTTACTTGCTTGTCTGTTTACTTGGCTTTTGGTGGGTGGTGGCCAAGAGTAGATAAGAAAACTAGTAACTTTTCTGCCCCTACACCAGTTTCCCATGTTAAACGTCCTACTTCTTAAAGTTCTTTTGTAACGTTTTTTTCAGTTATCCAGTTTTTAAAGTGTTTGGATTATCTTTGATTTAACCTTCTCTTTTATGAGTCATCCATAACTTGCCAAGTTTTGCTTTGAAGTCTGTCCACTGTCTTCATTTTACCCCAACTATGGTCTTCTCATATCCACATTGTTATATTATTATAAGAACCTCCAAGTTTGCATTCTTCATTTCTTTGCCTCATTATCCTCAAATTTGCAAGAATTATGTTGATTCTAAGCTTTGATGTCGGATTATCTCAGTGAATTGAATTTTTCCACAGAATTTGAAGTATTAAATGAGATAATAGATGAGTACTTTGTAAATATATATCCCCTAGCTCTTGATTTAGCCCTTCCTTTCTTAGATTTTTTTCATTTTAAACTCTAATGCTTGATTTTCAAGGTCTTTCATAATTGAGCCAATATTTGATTAACCATAATTTCTACATAGAGAGGGAATAGTGTACCAATTAAGAACAAAGGCTGGAGAACTTAATTCCAGCCTCACATCTCGGGTCTAACAGTACATAGGAGAAATCACTTTATCCATTTATACCTCTGTCTTTTCAATTTTAAAATTGAGGGGAGGGGGTAACGTCTCCTTTAGGGTTATTGTCTGAGGGCTAATTAATATATGCAAACTACTACTTGGCATGCTATACATGTCACATTTTATGATACTGGTAGCAAAGGTGTATTAACATTAATCTTAGGTGATCAGTACTGAAGCACTCAATATACGTTATATACTTTTTGATGTAACTGCATTATATGTGATAGAAACTTGCTATAGCATCTGATTAACTAGTTTACACTAAGATTACTATATTAATGAGTAAAAAACGTTGCAGTAAATATGACTCCAAAAAGAGAAAAGGAGAGGAGGTCTGCTGGAAAAGGTTGTACAGAAAAGTTTAAATATGGTTATAGTGAGTGACCAAATGGCTTTCTGGGTTTACCAGTTCTGAACATTTCACCCCACTTGTGCGCACGCTCTCTCTCGCTTGCTCGTATTTTTGTCTCACCTCCAAAGTTTAACATTGGTAAAATGTTATTTACATACCAACCATATTCATACTACTCCAGTTATTAGTAAATATCCTTTATAGTTTTTTGAAAAATTCTGAATTCACTCAAATGTAATGCTTTATATTGGTGGTCATGTCTCTCAAGTCTTTAATAATTTTGCCTGTCTTTCCTTTCATAATATTGGTATCTGCAGAGTTCAAGCAAGCTGTCTTATAGAATGGTCCATAGTATAAATTTAATTGTTTCCTCACAGATTCAGTTTAAATATTTTCAGAGAAATACTGCATAGGTGGTTTTGTCCCCTATTTACATTACATCAGGAAGCTTGTAATTTTAGCCTGTCCTGTTATTTACTGGTGATGTTGAACTTGCTCACTTCGTTAAGGTAGAGTTGTTGATGTAAGCATGCCTTTTTCTCTTTGAAATTAAAAATTAACAGTAATCAAAAGTATCTTGTTCAGTAACAATCTTTCATCCAGTAGTTTTCTGTGATCTATTTGCGATCCTTGCCAGAATCATTTATTACATTAGTGGTTGCAAAATACTGATTTTCTACCTCTTAAGAAAAATATTAAATTTCTGAAAATTAGCTTCCATTAGATGGCCCTTGGTTTTGGTAATCATTTACTCATTTTATTTAGAATGTCTTAGGAAGTGAGAGAATTAGGTTCAAATGTTATTTTCACCTTCAAGGGTTGAGCACTTAAAAAGGCACCTAAGAGCTAAGGCACATAAAAATTAAGAAAGTTTATCAGCAGTGTCAGTAATTAGATTTAGAAAATTAAATTTCTGTTATTAGTCCCATAGTTGCCCCAGTTCCCATAATTCAATTGGGAATTATGTTTTTACTTTATAACTACAGTTAAGTTAAACACTGTGTTAGCAGAGTCAGTGTGCTTATGTTTTTGCAGAGGAAGTGTTGAGCATTCTAAGATGTACAGTATGAATTTTGAGGTGCAGGCAAAAAATTAAATCTTACTAATTCATATTGTTCCTATTGAGGATTTATTCTTTGAAAATCTTCTTTATTGCCTGACCTTGATAGCATGTTTTAAGCACAGTTCCAGGATATTATAAGAAACATTTCTAAATCTGTTTCACTGCTATTTGTATTGAACACTTACAGGGTACAGACAAAGCTAACTTATGTAATTAATGATGTAATATCGAAGAGAATATTGAGATATTGTGTCTTATTAGCAAGTTGTAGGTTGTTCCTAAATTAAGGGTTCATTATCAGTGGAATTCACTGTTAACAGCTGTCCTTTCCTTTCAGAATTAGAGGGAGACCTCTAATTGACGGTAATGAAACTACATTTTAAAATATTCTTAATTATGATTTTTCACTACTTCAGAGTTACTTGAATTTATAAGGCCTAACAATTTTCAAAGCACAGAAATAAATAAAATCATTTGAATTATTATCATCCATATATACAAGTGGATTTATCCCGACCTTTTTGACTAGTAGAAATACTCATTTTAATTTATCCCACAATGAAAGTGGGTTCCTTCATTATTCTGCATTTCAGTTTATGTTTCATAACAAGAGCTTTTATTATGGTTTTTAAGGAAAGCTGCCTTGAATTTATATTTCTCATAAGTAACAAAAATTTTATCTGAGAAAATATCATTTGTACCTTTCGAAGGAAGCAGAATTCATTTAAGGAAAAGTCAGGAGCTTGGATATTTGTGTTTTGGGTACTCAGGGTGGTACTTGATTTTTACCTCTTACTAGTAGGTGAGTATCACAGAGTACATGAAATGGTAAAGGATTATACATTTGGGAAATAGGTGTTTAAGGAAACTTTAAATTAATGTGAAACCTCTCAGACAGGAATCACTGTCTTACTACCTTTGTTCTTTGAATAATCGGTGAGGGTTTTGTGGATTTATATATATATATAGGTCTGAAATAGAGCCTAATTTTGAAAAAGCAGTAACATATTTTTAAGTTATAAAGTCAGTGTCTTTTATTTTGCTGTTTTCCAAGCTGGTATACGGAGCACTGCTGATGTGTTAGGGTTACATAAATTGTGTTAAGACAACCTTTCAGTAGCAGAGAAAGGTAGTATTTCTGGTTAGTGCTATACATTTTTTCTTCAAATAGTACAGGTAATGTATGAGTCTTCTCTGATATGATCCTTGCAGCATTCCTGTATGCTTATGGAAGTTATGATCTTTGTTTCATAAGATGGGAAACAGAGGCATGTGCTTTACCCAGCAATCACAGAAATCAGCGTCTAGAATTTAAAAATCACGTTTCTCTTGCTTACTCATTGTTTCACCCAGTAGACACATTAGTTTTTTATCTTCTTCATTTTATTTTGTTTTTCTTCTCATGGTTATTGAACGTTGAGTTTCAGTTAATTCCTTTTCTTTTAAGTCTGCCACTTGAGCTAATATAGACAACAGGCATCTGACACAAGGCAGAATCGTCTTCTGATCGCAGTTCTATTGCTGTCTCCATCTGTTGGTATAAAGAAGTAATGCTCTTGCCAGTATAAGCCAGCTCATTTTAATTTTAACAAACAAACTGAGAAATAAGGAATTATGCTCTTAATGCATTTTCTTTCTTTGTGACAATTAAGTCAGTTTGAAGATGCGAAACTGTCATGGGATGTCAGCTTTTGTAGGCATTGTCTTTGGGGTTTTTTTTAAAAAGCTTTTTGTTATTAACATAAAAAGTGTCAAAGAGTCATTAAAAATCTGATATATTAACCATGCCTGTATTCCATACATTTTGTTCTTTAGGGAATTAGAGAAAAATATAATTATCTCAACATTTTTCCATCAGCGTGCATCAAAAATTTAATAGCAAGAAATCTCAAAAATCCTGATAGTCTTTGCACATTCACAGTTTCATGGGCTTTTACATCATTGCTTCTGAATTGCTAATGAAGAGCTCAATATAGCTTCCGATGCATCTTAGATATTCTGGGTGGTGACTGGCTAGAGTGTTACTGACATCACAACATACAGCTGTTGACTTTCTATTGTC
This sequence comes from Camelus dromedarius, assembly GCF_036321535.1. NCBI lineage: Eukaryota > Metazoa > Chordata > Mammalia > Artiodactyla > Camelidae > Camelus > Camelus dromedarius. Next base: position 18,324,051 of record NC_087439.1, read on the forward strand.
TGAGTCCTCGGCAAGTGCTGGAGCCTGCTCTAGCCGCACTCTCCCAATGCCTGACTAATCAGCTGGTTGTGTGTGCCGCGAGCTCTGTGGAGGAGCAATGCAGAGCATCAGTTTACAGATACTATGGAAAGTACACCTTCATTCACTCTGTATGATGAAGCAAATACCAATACGATGAAGGTATGTGACTCTTAATTGATTTAATAATGTGTACAAAAGGTAATCAAATGTATGAAGAGTTATGCATACTCACTTAGTACCCTAATTTTTGCTAGGGGCTTGTGTGATAAAATCCTGACTGTGTCCAAAATGAGAGCATGTTTTTAAATGGTTTTTGTTTATTTTTGCAAAGATATGTTTGTTTAGCTTGGTAGAATAAGGAGTAGGATTCCTTTATTTCTCAGCAGTAGTACAAGCTTCTACTCTACCCCCTACATTTGTGATACTTTTTGTACCTTGAGATAGAATGGTTTATCGGTGTGCTCATTGGTGTTTGTGTATGGCAGAACAGTTTTTCAGTTGGAAAATGATTTCTCTTTCAGGTTCATCTTGAAATAGAAAAGCTGTATGGCTTTTTCATCTTAAAATTTTTATTGTGGAACAAATACAGTGTAGATAAGACTCATCTTTTGGAAATTAAGAAACTAAGAACCTTAACTGTAAAAACGGATGTTAATTTTTGTATTCCTTTTTTGGAAGAATAGATCAGAATTGTTTTTAAAGTGCTTCTTAACAGCAACACCTAGATCTGTCATTGCTCTGACTAGCGTAGTCAAATACCACGTTGCAAAAGAGAGCAAACGCTAACTGACTGTGATTTTTGAGAACTATCTGATTTCAAACCATACTGTCTGCAAACTTTGACATCTACCTTGATATTTTATGATTCTTCTAAACCGGACTCTAGCCACGTAGGTGAGACTGAATAACTAAATATGTCCATTAGTGTGAAATTGACTTGTTTGGAAGATTTTTGGGAGTTTTGTTTGCTTTTTACCTGGATTTAGCTGAAATTTTAACAGTATTTGGAATTGCTGTGATATTTTCAGCTCCTCTCTGCAGTATGAAACAATTATTTTGACCTTAAGAAATAACTCATCTCTTTTTTAGAGGAGATAGGACAAAACTCATTAAATAGCCTTTTTTTTTATCAATGCTGAATGTAATTACTCCTCTTTCTTTTGTTTCTTTCTGATTCCCAACTGTGTAATTAGGATCATGAAGACATTAACAGCTATTATTAAAATTAGGGTCTTTTATCAGATATATTATTTCAACCTAATGCCAGGAGAATTTCATCATCATTTCTTTTTTAAGCCTCAGATTTTAGATTTTATGTCAAACTATGAAACAAAAAAATGAAAATAAACAGTATATACTCAGTTCTTACATACAACTGCTTTTAGCCATCCTTTGTTGCATTCTACTTTTCTCTTCTTTAAATATCTTTCCTCTTTTTTGTTTCTTCTGTTCTTTCCTTTAGGTTTCTCTTTATATCTCTCTCTGCCCCTCGCAGCTTCTGTGTGTGTGTGTGTGTGTGTGTGTGAGACTTTCTGAATGTTTGTCTCTTCCTCTGTCTTTTCTCTCCTTCTGTCTTCCTCCACCTGCCTGTAGGTCTTTCCCACTTTGTCTCAGTCTGTCTCCCTTTCTGATCATCTCTGCCTGGTGTCTCAGGATCCCTCTCCCCTCCCTGTGTGAATCAGTCTGTGTGTCTGTCTGTCTTTCCTTTTCTGCTCACCTGACTCCCTCACCCTGGCATCTCCCTCTCTCCTTCTGTGCCTCTCTCCCTCCCTAGCTATCTCTGTATCTCCCTCTCTGTGTCTGTCTGTCTCTTCCTCTCCCTTCCTGTTAGTCTTGCCCATCCTTCTTCTCCCTTTGTCTCCAGCGTGCCCCTCGATGTGCCCCTTCCTCTGTCTTTCTGTCTGTCCCCCCACCCCTTCTTCCTCTCTCACCCTTCTTTTATACTCTTCAGTGCCTCACTTTCTCCCTGCCTCTCTGTCCTTACTTGCTTTTCCCAGTCTCCTTGCTGCTGTTCTGTTAGTCTTTCTGCCTCCATTTCTCTCCCCATCTTGGCATTTTGCGCCCTTTTCCACCCTACCCCAAGGTCTTTCTCTTTCCCAAGGTCTAGGCTTCACTCACACACATACACACTCCAAATTTTCGTTGTCATACAGATCTTCAGTTTTCATTGGAACCAGATCTGCGCTTGACTTTAAATGCGTTTTGGTTATTTAATAGCAGTCACTGGTCAGATTTTAATTTATGTCAAACTCTGCACTTTTTTTTTTTTTCAAACTCTGCACTTTTTAAAAGAAACTATTAGGTAATAATTATATTTTAAATAAATAGATTTTACCCTTATTAGTTTCTGTAATTTTCAGACATTTATGTTTCAGGTCTTTCGAGTGGATTGAAATGATCACATATTGAAATTGTCATTTAAAATGTTTTGTCTTCCAAAGATACACATTTTAGACTGTTAAAGGGAATTACTTTTCTTTTAAATGGTTTTTCTATTAATTTTCCTGGTTTTGTTAGAAAGCAGTGTTTAAATTTTCACTTTTTAAGGTACTTAAGACAATATCCACTTCATAATTGTGTTCCAGTTTATAAGTAAACTTGTATTTTTTATGCCTACATGACTTTTTAAAAAATATTCTGTATTTTCCAAGTGTGTTACAGAGGATACATGTTGGGATTTTTTTTTTTCTTTCGTTTTTAGCTTTTTATTTTGAAATACTTCAAGATTCACAGGAAGTAACAAAAATATTAGAGAAGTCCTATGTATGCTTTTTAAAGACTTTTAACATTTAAAAAATGTTTTTCTCAAGATTGTGTGTGTTATATCTCCATATTTAAAATGGTCTGAGGAACAGAAATTCGCTTAGCATTTACCTACTTAAATAATTCTACAACTGTCATGTTGTTTTTATTTTGTTTTGTAAAACAGATTAAGATAGTATGTCTCAGTAGGACTGTGGTTTTGTGATAACTAGCAGAGCTGTCAGGAAAGACAATTAAATGTACAGTTAACAAGTTATGTATGTTTGAGAAGCAAAGAAAAGTAGATAAGAGGAAAATCTTTTCACAGCTGAGTTAAATGTCATTTTCATGTATAACTGCCTCCTGTGACATTCTGTGGCGCTCCTCTCTTCTATGTTCTTTTGGTGCCCCTGCTGCTTGTCATAGTTCTCTTCTCTGCTGTATAATCAGACTCCTAGTTGTGTGGGGCATGGAGTGTGGGTGAAATAGAACCAAAAAAAAACCAAAAAACGAAACCGAAAAACACTGTCTCTTCAAATCTTGTTACACTTCCATAGCTGACCAACCCCCTTTCTTATTGATACATGATCTCTTTAATAGAGTTAATACAATGATTTTTATTTTTTCAATTAAGTTCCTCTAAACTCTAGAGTTCCACAGATACACTTCAGTAACTAGAGAAAAAGCCTGAAGCCCAATTACTGTCTTTTGATTCAGCCCCACCTTCTCACTTGAAACTTAACAATTTGTGTAAAAAAAAATATGCATATGGATGTACACACACACAGACACACAAATATGTGGTTCTTGTTTCTGCAGAACCTATACATGAATCCTAGTTAACAACCCTTGTTTTATAACTTACATATAACATAATACAAAAATGTTATATATAGCATGCAAATATATATCCTAGTTGCTAATCTGATTCATGTATAAGCTTCTGGAGAACCAAAAAACTCCCAAAACTAAATGCAGAAATGTCTGTGAACATACACATGTGCCAGTTTTGCATTTCTGCAGAGAAGATCCTTGGGTTTACTAATAAGCTTCTCAACAGGGAGAGATCCTTTTGTGGTCTGAAAGTAATTAAGAATTACTGCTTTATGGTATCTGTAAATCATTACTCAATCTACTATGTTGATTTGACATCCTCTCTTTTCCTTTATATTCAAATACTTAGAAGAGTATATGGTTTCCTCTTTTAACAGCAGGCATTTCCACAAAAATCACATGGCTTTTTTTCAGGCAGTTTGAACATACACAGTGCTGAGTCCCAAGCACGTCTGATGTCAGGCTGTTATACGGGATCACCAGAGAGAGACAGCAGAATGTTTTATTATCTCAGTACTTTCAGGGTGCTGGCAAAACCACAGCCTCTTTTAGCAGGTAGAAAATGAATGATAGCAAAAATTGTGGACTAAATCACCCCCGTTGAACTCCAATGACACAATTGTAGAGAAAGCAAAAGAAATACATTAACTGTTAATAACTACTAAAACAATTGGATGTGGTGGGCATAGCTTAAGGAATAATGAAAGAAAGCCATTTAACAATCGAATCTGAAGTGTACTAGATGGATGTGTTCATTTTGTTCATAGCCATAGGAATTTGAACCAATTAAACTGGACGAAACCTTAGGTACTTTAGAGAGAAGCTCTGTCTGCTCACTCTACAAATGCAGTGTATAGTGTGCATTTCTGGAGACCATGAGGTTCTCAGTGGTGTTCGCTCATGCCTCCTAGCAGCATCTCTATCTGCAGGCGATGAAAGTATGTGCATTCCGTTGTACATGTCCTGTTACGGAGTCTGCAGGTAGATGATGGCAGCTGAAAGACAACACCGGTTCTACCTCAAGCTGTTTTTAACCTATTTTTACTGAGCATGAAATGCTCTTTGACTGAAAGAAGAAATAAAACATTTTTGAGCCTTTTCCCGCTGAACATAATCCCTAGGTGCTTTCTTTAAAGAGGGTTGTGATCCTTTGTTAGAAAGAATGTGGTTGGCAATTCAAGAAGTGAAGGGTGACACATTAGTAGTTATAAAACAGAATGCCTGCCAATTGTAACCTAAATAAAAATCCTATAAAGGAAACATTTTTGTCATAAAAAGGAAATGGGTCATGTTAGGTCTACTGATTCAAATGCTAGAGAAAATGAAGTTTCTCATGTTGATGAAATACATTAGGCCATCAAAGAACCTTTGGGTGGATTAGATAAATGTGCCAGGAGCCCAGCAGGAGTTTTGCTAAGAGTCTTTGATGACAGAGCTTAATACTTTTAAAGCTCTCAAAGAATTTCCTTTGTGATCCTGTGATAAGAATGAAATGCTAGTCGTGGATAAAAAGTACATAGAGATAAATTTCATTTAGTTATACTAGTAGTACAGAGGGGAAAACATCAAATGAAATAGAATTCTGAAGGAGTAAAGGAAATAACACATGAGAGTAGCTAAAATACCATGAAGACTGAAGGTTTCTTAAAGAATAGCCTAGCACTTGCCACAGTCTGTGTAAAGCATGTGCCTTTACATTGATGATATTAGGGATGGCTGAATCAACTGGAATTACACTCGTGTTGTGTACCTGTATTCATGAACTTTAACTACAGATATTATCATGCTATGAACCCAGCACAAAATACATTAGTAAGGGTGTAATGAATGAGACTAGACTATGCAAAAGATTGATGACTGCAGCAACTTGTGACACTAATTAGAATTAGGCCAAGCCTCACAGGTTAAGGACACAGTCCTCCATAAGTCTGCTCTTACTTCACACAACCAGGCCACCCTCACTTCTGACCCGCTGGCTACCCCGTTACCCTTCAGGTTTGATAATTCCCTAGAATGACTTAAAGAACTCAGAAAAGTGCTATACTTACAATTATAGTTCTGTTGTAAAGGATACAGATCAGGACTGGCCAAAAGGAAGGACTCATAGGGCAACGTCTGGGAGGGTCCCAGATGCAGAGCTTCCCTTGTCCTCTCTCCATGAAGTTAGAATGTGTTACCCTCCTGGTACAGAGATACATGACAATGTGCAGAGTATTGCTATTCAGGGAAGCTCAACCAAGCTTCGGCACTCAGAGTTTTTATTAGTGTTTCATTGCATAGGCATGATTGAGTCATTGGCCATGCAGTTGAACTCAATCTCTTGACCCCCTTCCCTTCCCAGAGGTCATGCTGGTATCACATTGGCTGACAGCCCCAACTTTCTAGCTGCATGGTTAGTCTTTCAGGTGTGGTCAGTCCACATCCTTAGTCATCTCATTAGCATAAGCCATTTAGGGTCTGCACTGTAAGTCACCTTATTAGCATGAGCTATCAGGAGCCACCATCAATAACAGACATTCCCATTACTCCAAAAATTCCAAAGACTTAGAAGCTACTTCCCAGCAGCCAGGGACAGCGGCTAGCCAAATTCTTAATTACATAATATTTTATGCTCTAACTAGTGATAGTGTCTTTGGTGTTCTGTATTAGGGAAATAATTTACTTTTCTGGTTTCTCATCATTACAAGAGATAACTCTGAAGTCAAGTCTGAATAAACATGTTTCTGATTCTAAATGGTTCCCTTTAGCTGGTTCCATATCTTAAAAGCATCCCTAAGTAGACAATATACTACTTAAAGAATAAATTATAATCAATTCAAACTCAGTATGGAACAAAAAAATCTATATTCTCTCTTCATACATGCCTATTATCTTAATTTCGGCTCTCACATCATCATTATCTGTGCTCAATTTCCAGGTATCTAAACCTTTGAATGTTCTTTGGTTATTTTCCAAAGCATGGTCAGATAGTAAGACCAGTCTTTTTTCTTCCAGGTAGTCTTTAAAAGAGATCTTGTTATGTGACAAGAGATCTTATTACGACCTGATTGATTTCCCTATTTCAGTCTTACATTTAACACATACGAAGGGAGCTCCCAATATAATCCGAACTATGACAGGTTTAGAATTACAGCAAAATACATTTTGCCCTCACTAGCAGTATATTGCAAGGTAATCTATAAAGCCTTCAAGTATAGAGTTACGTTAATGGCACTGACTTTATTGCATGGTCTCTTACCTTCATCTGCCAATATCTAAACGCCTTCAGGATCTCACCAAGTTATCCCAGGATCCTCCAAGGTATCTCTCATGGGCTCATGAACAGCCCTTACATGCTTTTCCAGTTTTGTGCTTCTCCAGCCTACTGCCCACTGCCACTTTTGCTAGTGCTTGCCATAAATTTATTCATGTCCCTGCCAAAGGTTCTGCCTCCAGAGCTCCTAGTGTAGTTAGTCTTCAGGGCACCATCCTCACTAGGACCTTCTGTCCCGGGCTTGACCGCCTGGGCACCAGGAGCCGTTTGTCTCCGACTTCTCCCCTGCTTTGGTTCTCTGAGCGAAACTCTTCCTTTAGCTTCTGCTCTGACTCAGACTGAGACCCCTGCTACATAAAAATATAGACTTCTTTTAGTACTCTAGCATTCCTAACGTTCAACTTCTTACATTTTGATTTGGTATCATTAGGCTTCTTAAGCCCTGTGCCACATAGTGCTGGAATGTCAAATCTGAAAATGGCCATAGAAGGAAGTTTACCCTGTACGATAGCCAAGTAGCACCTGAGCTGTCTCATGTCACTTCTTCCCATTGCACTGACTTAGTTACAGAATCAGAGAAACCTCCAGTCTTGTCATCGGCAGAATTCCCCCAAGAAGGACTGTGCCTGAACAGCCCTGCATGTTGGGGTCAGCTGTGATGAGCCTCCCCGCTCCACTCTTTATCCATCCTCACCCATCATTCTTCCAAAATCCAGCAGCCATCCCAACTTCCTCTCTTCTAGTAAATGTTCTAGATAAAATAGAGAAAGCGTTGATTAGATATGAATTCCATCAGTTCTCTGCCGCATTCCCTCCAGTTTCTGAGGACAGTGAATACTGGTAAGGCTTATCCCTTCATTTGTGCTTCTGACCCCAAGTCCTCATTTTTTTTTTCACTTCAGATTTTCATTCTCATTCTCATCCTTTTTTCCTTTTAAGCCTCCAGCCTCTCTCCCTCCTTTTTCTACAGGCTTCTCCTTGGCCTACACATTTTCTATCCTGACAGACTTCTCCTAACTTTGCATCTTCTGATAACCTTTTTACCAAATCCAGTAGATAATTCAGAGCTTCCATCTATATGGTAATTCTACCCAGTAAATGGCATCAGCCCTGCTTTCTTTCCTTAGGTCCTGATTGTTCAGCTCCCTGTTAGATTTCTCCACCTGAATGTCGTGAATGTACACAGCTGTGTACAAAACTGAACTACTGTTCTGCAGCAGATCCTCTTTTTTTCATCTCATATATTTTCCTCTGTTAGTGGGTAGCAAGTACCTGTATCTAGTTGGCTTCCCCCAGTTAGTTACTTTCTTTCTATACCTCTTTACCTCTTCATCTCTAGAGGCAGTATATTATAGGTAGAGGCTAATAGCCAGGACTCTGGAGCCGGACTACCAGAATTCAGAGCCTGACTCTGCCACTTACTAGTCATGCAGCCTTGGGCAAGCTTCTTCATCTTTCTCTACCTCAGTTTCCTCATTTGTAAAATGGGGATAGTAAGAGCACAGGATCAAATGGATAAATACAGTTAAAGCATTGGGGAAGGTACTTTGTGAATAATAAGTAGCTAATTTAAGAGTCGTCTGTTAATATTACTGGTTTTAAAGCATGTATCACAACCAGTAATTATCTTGTTTATTTTGTCTGGTAGAATGTTAACACCTTGACTGCTAGGGATCCTGTCTGCCTGGTTCACTGTTGTATCCTCTGCACTCAGAGCAGTGCTTAGCATGCAGTAACCAGCCAAAATATTAGGATGAACGGATTAAATCTCCTTTTTCCTTTTCAGCCTTCCGCTCTTAATTCTTTGTCTGAGCCTTAGCCACTTTCCATCACAGTTCTCATTACATTTTACCTGCTAGAACAGAATCCATCTGTATTTTACCTGAAGTTTTCTCCATGGCTTCTCTTAAAGTATGTCCCTCTATTATTAAGATGTTCAGGACTAACCTCCTCAACTTCGAATATATCCACCCTTTGATATTATTCTCTTTGTTTTTAGAGCATTTTTACTGAAAAATGTCAGAACCAAAAAAAAAGGAGCATTATAAAAGCATTCTGTACTTACTACTCAGAATTAGCAAATGTAACCTTTTGCTGTTATGTGCTACAGACCTTTTTTTTTAAGAAATAAAATAATGAAAACGTAATTAAAATCCCTTTACTATCTCACCAGAAGCCCTTTCCTTTCCCTCTCCAGAGAGAATTTCTAACATGAAATAGGTGTGTATCCTTCCCATCCATGATTGTGTGGTTTTAAAATTTTTACATTGCATTGTATTGCAGAAACCATTCTGCTTTTTCACTAAACATTCTAACCTTTGGGGGACTTATGTTGATACAGCTTTAGTTTTAATTGTTTTATCATATTGTGCAATATGAGTATACCATAGTTGTTAAGCTTTTTTTTTAACATTTTTTTATTGAGTTATACTCATTTTACAGTGTTGTGTCAATTTCCACATAGTTGTTAAGCTTTGTATTTTAATCTGTTTCCCTATTAATAGACGTTTGGTCTTTCCTGTTCTTTTGTGTTAAATAAAACAATTCAGTGAATAGTTTTGTATGTCCCCTCATGCACATGTGTGATGTCTTCAGTGTATAGATGCAGAAGTGGGTGTGTCAGGCCACAGGATAGGAGGAATTTAAACTTCATTCATTACCACAAATTGTTTACTTAAGTAGACTCAGTGTTAGAGAGTTCCCCATTCCCTTGACAACCCTAGCTATCATCAAATTTTTTGTCTTCAGCCTCAGTCCGTACACTATTTCTGTTAAATGGCCTTCTTTTTCCTTTCTTCTCCATTTTTCTATTCAGAAGTCAACAAATTCATGTAACATTTTACCTCTCCGTGTAACTTTTTCCATAAAAGTGATTTATCTCATAGTTTTGTAAGACTCCACTAATAAATTACTCCCTCCCATTCTTTAACAAAAGCCTTGTCTTCTCTCTTTAAATATCCTCTTAAAATTATTTTCTGTATCTGTTGACAAATGTCACAATTAACCTCCTTGTTCTGGTTTAACAAACTTTTTCAGGTCAAGGTAGTTCTTTTTCTTTTGCTCACTTACAGTAGTACAGCTGATACTGTGGCTGTACCGCTTTCTGCAGTTACTCAGTAAATTTTTGTTGGATGACAGTAACTGTTTATATAAGTCACGTAGACATTTAGCATTTTGAAACGTTGGTGCTTGTATTCTTGTTCAAGTAACTGGCAAGTGATTAACTCTGAGAATGTGAATTTCCACTATTTCTAAATACAGCATGAACAGTTTTCCTTTCCTTTCTTTCTAGAGGCCGTTGACCAATTGGTTGTGTCAATATGTAACCTTAGGAGAAGCTGATGTGTATTGGTTGTGTGCATTCCATTTATTTTATAAATGTGCCTGCCTGATTATATTTTTCCTGCAAGGGAAGAAATACAGCATTATGTGCATCTAATGAAAAGATGTGGAATAACCAGGGGGTCATATGGGAAGAACAGTGCAGTGTGCTTTGCCAGATTCTCTCCCAATAACTTCTGTAATGTAACTTCCCTGCCTCCTGATATTCATGTGAAGAGAACTTTATCTGTAGGGCCGGATTTCTTTCCCATAAAAAATGTAACTTCAATAATTTTTGACATTTTGTTTACCTAGAATAAACTGGTTTTCATAGTGTGAAATTAGAATATTTACTTTTTTGATTGCCTCACGTTTCAGTTCTTTTGTGCTGTAGAACCAAAAATCAGGCCCTTGGCAGAAGTATCAGTGTTGCATTTTTAGTGCTAAATAGTCTATTTGAAATTTTCACTAGAGAAAGTACTCATTCATGGACTGCGTAAACTTGTGTGCCTTTCTTCCCAAATGTTGATGCCGATTCTGCCTTGCTTTGTTACCCTGAGGAAGGTGCTTAACTGTGCATATTTATCACGTTGTTCCTCTGCCACAAACTGAATCCATATTGCCAGCCAGATTTACATAGCTATAAAACAAGGGTATTAATAGAACCTACCTCCTAGGATTGTTGTGAGCTGTAAATGAATGAATTATGAAAAATACTAGACCAGAACTTGTATATAGTAAACTATATATTAGTATTAGTTTTTGGTGGGGGTTATTTGTATTTCTTTTGTAAATTACCTGTTCACCATTTCTCTTTTTTCCCCTTTGATTTTCAAGAGTGTCTTTATTTTAGAGATTTTGACCCTTTTGTGTTGGGAGTATTTTTTGTTATATCATTTGCCTTTTAATCTTTGTTATATTTTGTCATACAGAAATGTTAAAACTTCATTATAAGTTTTGTTAATATTTTCCTCTGATAGCTTCTAGATTTTTACGTCATGCTTAGGAAGGAATCTCCCGCCCGATAATTACAAAATATTTCCTGTATTTCCTGTACTCTTATAGTTTTACCTTTTTTATATTATAATCTTTAATTTTCCTTTTAATTCTCTTTTGCTTATGGTGCTAGGTGACTTCCAACCTTTTTATGCATAATGTTCTGAAGATTTTATTATATATCCATCCATATATGTGGCCTTTCTTTTGTTGGCCGCCTGGTAGCACAGAAATTGTATATAATCAAATCTCTGGTGTGTCCCTAATAAATAACATGTTACTGGCTGGAAGAACGTTTTTTCAAGGTTGAATATGCATTTTGAGCACATATATCCATCTCTTTCAGGTTGAAGCAGATTATGAGAAACTCAGTTTTTAAATATCAATAACAAATACTCAGATGTATGCACTTAACAGATGCCAACATTTTATTTTTTCCTCTTAAGTTGTCTTTTTATTGTAGAAACCTACCAAGTTCATGTAAGTTCCTTAATCACTTTTATTTACTGTATAACTGTTAGGTTAGGATGCTGCATTTAACTGACTCCTAAATATTGTGGCCCAGACACGATGTGCCATATCTCTCTGTGGTTTCCTGTACTTGACAGCTACATGTCCACACAGCCTTAGGTAACCCCGGAAGTGTAGGCTTTGTGCCAAGATAAAAGGGTTTTTATTTTAGTGAGTACCAAAAATCCATAGTATCTCTTTCACTTGAAGGTTTGGAAAACATTTTAAACAATGCATTAATATTTCTGAGAAGAATTCAAAATTAACATGAATTTTTAATGTTAAATGCGAAGGCTCTAATGAGAGCCTGTGTGCTCAGGCAAGCACCCCCACCCTCAAACACACACACATGCATGCATGCAAACTCTAGCCGGTCTTCTCTGTTGAGCTTTGCAGGTACATGCATAAGAAAACTTGAGGCATACAAAGCCATGAGCACCCTTGGCACGCCTCCTCTCAGTCTGCTCTCCTGCAGGGTGTAGCCAGGACTCAGCAGACCCAGCTTCGGCTAGCTGCTGGGCTAGGGTGATCCTAACCATGGAAGAGAGTTAACGTTTTTGGAGGGCCCACTCTGTGGCAAGTGCTTTACATTTAAACCATTCAATTCTTCCAACAATTTATGAGCTAAATAATTTTCTTCCCATTTTACAGGTTAGAAAATGGTGGCTTAAAGAGATTAAGTCATTTACCAAAATCATAACTGGCAGAGCTGGGATTTCAACTCGGGTCTAATGCCAGGGCACTTGATCCTTCTGTTATACCATTGCCTCCTTCCCAGGCAATAACTGGCCATTGTGGTTCACCATCGTTCATTCACTTGTTGTCAAGTGGAGTAGCGTATTAGCAAATATTGGTCACACAAATTAGTTGTGTGACTGTGGGCGAGTCATTTTTCCTCTGGGCTCTAATAAATTATACAATTATAAAGTGATCTCTAAGATTCCTTAAAACCTTGGGGTCCTAAGAGGATCGTCTGATCCTCATTCACCGCTTCACGTTGCGCCCCTCCTCTTCACCCCTTGCAGCTGTTACCTTAGCCAGTGCCTTATTCACTTTAAATGGATTACAACCATCCCTTTTTAGAATTTCGTATTTAAAGGATTTGTGATTAAATCACCCAGCCACTTTACAAGAGCACAAAGAATTTAGCTGCTTAGTGAGTACTGCCATCTTGTGTCTACCATTATATGAGAGGAAAAAATTTTAAGTGAGAAAAATTATACTTAAGTATTTTTTGTTTTGTGTGTTTTGGGTGGAACTTGAAAAAAAAAAACGCCTTTGATTTAGTGGCCCAGCAACCTTGGTCCTATTGCAATGACAATGTCAGTTAAAAAACAACTTTGACATTTGTTAATGATACTCCTTTTCTGTTATCCCATAGTCAAACATAGTGAAATGGAGATGTGAAAACTAATGTGAATCTGTATCAGGTTTCTAAATGATTACATTTCAAAATCGTTTTCGAAGAATTAGTGCAAGATGTGAAACCTTCTGTGGTGCATGCTTAGCAGTATTAGTATTGTATCTCCTGGTGCTTAGATCTCATTATGCTCAGTTTCTTCACCTTAGAACTGTGCTGTTCTCTGTATTGACAACAAAATTGTCAAAGGAAGATGGAAGAGCTATATAGGACTTTTAGAGTTGTGATGTATTCACTTGCACCAAAAAAGGTATAAATGAAACTGACTTTAAAAGCAGATGACACTGAGAGAATTTTGGCATTAATCTTTCAGATGTCTTTAAAAATAGTCATTCCGCCCTTTATAGACATTAGCTTTTAACAATGTGCGTTTCTTTGAAAATGTTAAATGGCTTATTATAGCTTTTGTTCTTTTGTACTTTTAAAAATCTAGAGTGAGATTATTATTGAGAACTACAGTCTTAACTCCATACAGTTGTAGCTCTGGAAGAAAACTCTACAAATCATAGTTCTTGGAGTCAAGCATTCCTGGTTCTGATCTTTGGCAAACCTTTTTACCCATACCTATAAAATGAACATAGTATTTCTCTTATTAACACTGACCACATACTCGGTTCTTCTTATATATTAGTTCCCTTGCTTTCTTCTGCCTTCTGCTTTTACTGCTAAACTCTCTAGGTGGCCTCATGACTTAACTGAGGCGCACAAAACCAATGCATACTAGGATTGGTTGTAACTAAGTGTTTTGATTCTTGCTTAGGACAAGAAGATGATAAAATCAACATTGATATTTTTAGTTTCCAAATTACTGTGTACTGTTCATTTCCCTTGGCTATTGTGCTAAAATGTTTTCTTTTGTTTTAATTTTAGGCCACTGAACGGTATGATATATTTGATCCAAGACAGTCCGTTTCAGTCCAGGAATCTACAGTGGTGACAAGGACATGGGACTCCTCCTGCCAGATTCCAGATGGTTCAAGACAATTGACATCCTGGCTGACAACTGTGAAAAAGAACCTTGGATTATTTTATTTGATTTCTGTGGGACACCACAATCCCAAATCCATAGGACACATCAGGTAACCTCTCTTGTCACTTGAGAAAAACACATCCCTTTTTCTCTCACAATCTTACATGTAAGCAGCAAGGAGCCAGAGTACTTTAAGTAACTCCCTCCCTCTTAGTAACCTTACTGTTTTGAGAGTGAACCACTTTTTAGGTATGGATGAAATTAAGGAAGACTTTAAAGAAAAAACCTTTTCAGATGTATTTATGGCTTCCTGAAATCTATTTAAATATTTAATTGCAAAATACTCTTTTCTGGAAAAGAACTCTTCAATTTTCCATATAGAAATAAAACAAGTTCTACTGGGTTTTTTTCCCCTCAAGATCTTCTTATGAGATTTTCAGAGATACAGAGAAATTGAAAGAATTTTACAGTAAACAGCTGTAGGGGTTATAGCACCCCTACATCCTGTCATTGACATTTTCTCATACCTGATTTGACCTGAACCTGTCCATCTTTATCCATCCCTCTACCTATCCATCAGGTCATCTCAGTTTTTGGATGCATTTGAAATAAGTTGTTTTTGTTCTCGCCACACACACACACACAAAATTTAATCATGTGAGATAATGGATTGTGTTAATCATTCCACAACATATATGTGTATCAGATCATCCCATTAGTACACCTTAAGCTTACATATTGCTATGTATCAGTTATATCTCAGTAAGGCTAGAAAAAAGCAACAGGTCATTTACATCAAGTTCTGCTCTTCAGGTTCATCTTTCTCACGTGTCCTAAAATGACAGCTTTCTCTGATACATCCCTACTTGGCATCCAGTGTAAAGTCCCCACTGATGTCTTAAACTCACTAAACGTATACAACATATCGGCGTCTTGTGTATTTAATCTCCTGGGGAGTCCATATACTAGAGCTTCCTGTCGTATGTGTTGTTTCACCCTGAATCACGTAAGTCAGGAGAGTTTCCAATGCTTGATTCATAATGCTGAACAGAGTTATTAATGGCGATTCACAACTGTGTTTTGTATAGAATGTTGCTGTTTATTTTGTAAGTAACTTCTTTTTGACATGGCAGGTTAATTTAAGAAATTTGAGATTTTAGGAATCTAGGTGAAAGCTGTAACAGGAAAATATTTTTTTCACAGGATAATACTCATACTACCCCTTCAGATAAAAAGATTTCTAATGGCATCTAAATATACATTTATAACTCTCCAGCCATTACCTTTCATCTCAGTAGGGCTCATTCCTGTGTGTTTCTTAAGAACTTTCACAAGTGGTATGTGCATCAAAATCACCTCATATACCCTTATTATATAGCCCTTATCTCATTGTATTATGAATTTTTGTTTTAGTTTGAGTGTACCGCTAAACTGTATTCTCCTCAGACACAGGAATTTTGCTTCTATCTGTGTATATTTAACAGTATTTCTGGAACATAAAAGACACTTAAAGGCATTATACATTTACTGAATGTAAGAAATGCTTCAAACTGAATTAAATCTTTTTTTCTTGCTTGCTAAGGCTTCAAGTTCCCTGTAGAATTCTAAAATAACCTTTGCTAATGAGGATGTCTGATACTGTTACTGTAAAAAATGAAACTGAAACAATGAAGGATTTGGAGGCAGAAGTGAAAGATACAACCAGAGTTGAAAATCTTATCAAATCAGAAAACTATGGGAAGATTTTGGCAGAGAAGAATGAACGTTGTATTGACAACAATATTGATTTGCAGGTAAACAGGATTTTTTTCTGGCTTCAAATATTAAATATTCCATATATAATTATATTTATCATAAAAATTTCACTTTCAGAATTCTAAAATGGTAAGTTGACCCTTTGGGACATGCCTACCAGCTGTGTTTTGAGTCATCTGAATTAGCCTGTTGAATCTAGCTCTTTGATTTGCTTGTATCACCTAATATAATTCTTTTTATTTGTATGTGGCCAATACGTTTTTTTATTGGCTTTCTACTTTTTCATTCCACTCTGCACCTAACTGTTAGTGTTGTGAGAGTTCAAAATTTAACCGAAGATTAGAGGAGAGAAAAATAGAGAGGTTGAAACTGAAGTTCTGTGCTAGGGGAAGCAGACAGTCAACCATAACAGAGAAAAGAGGTTGGTGGGGGGAAAAAGATCACTTGAGGCTTTTGATGCTACGCATATACGGTAATTTAGAAGTAGCCATTGAGAAGGCTTTTAATTCCAGGAATAGATGGAAATTGATGAGTTGGTCAACAGATTCAAGATAGGTAAAAATTGTTTGAAGTAGTACTTACAGTGTTCGCTTCTAAGTGTTCCTTTTGTCTATTGCTATACAACAGATGATTGCAAAACAAAGGGCTAATAATTTTTAAACAACGTTTTATTTTTAATATTTTGTATGAGTCAGGAAATGGAACAAGGGCTTGGCTGAATGAATCTTCTCTCCTACAAGGCATTAGAAGAGATCCCTCACTGGTATTTAAATGGCAGATGGGCTGGCTTGGAAGATCCACAACTGTTTCACTCACATGTCTGGCCCTTTGGTGGGAATGGCTGGAATATAGGCTCAGCTGGACCTGGGAGTAGTCCTGTGGTCCCCTCAGCACAGTAGGCCCAAGCAGTCAGGCTTATTATGTAGAAACTCAGGGGTTCCAAGAGCCAAGCAAAGCTACAAGGTTTCTTTTGACCTAGGCTCAGAATTCTCAGAATGTCATTTCCACTGTTGTCTTTTGATGACACATGTCATTAACCCAGCCCAGATTCAAGGGAATGGGCATTAGACCCCGCCTCCCAGTAGGAAGGACCTTTAATCTACCACAAAATGTTGTCTTAAAATACTGTTTAACATTTCTGTTTTAGTTTAGCCCTATGAATAAAGAATTCTATTTCTGGAGAAACAGTCTATCATTCTTTCTACATTCTAAGGATCTTGAGGGCTACGTGCCAAAGCTTGAACCTTTTTTTTTCCTTAGAGTAAGTAAAGAAGGTTCTTTTAAAGGTTGTTTGATTTCTTCATCCAATCAAAAACGTTATTCTTCATTATGTGCCAGAAATGTATTCAAAAATGATAGCAACTCGTATAGCAATAAAAAAGCATTTAGGCCCCACTAATTAAGTATACTCAAGTGGTAATTATCTAAGAAATTTGGAGGAATAACATAATTCTTCTACTCATTTTTAGTAATAGCATTAAAAAAAAAAACAACTGGTGTACCTGCAATCAGTACACGCAGTGATGGCAGCATGCCAGTATCCTGATTGGATCAGAGAAAAGGACAAAATTCCATTGCATTTGTAATTGAAATAGTAAAAGATTTCCTTTTAGTCTCTTTTTTGCACCTAATGTTCACTCTTCCAGGTCATGTTTATCAACAAGCAACTGATTTGGATTATGCAATACCTTGGAGTTATTGCGGATTTGTTTCCAGACCATTGCAGTAAAGCAAATATCGTGATAAAGCGAGTCATGCAAATTTTTTCATTTCCCAGCACATATAAAAGTTATGTTTACACTATGCTGTAGTCCATTAAGTTTGCAATAGCATTATGTCTAAAAAATGGTGTGCATACCTTAATTTGAAAAATTCTTTATTGCTAAAAAATGCTAACCATTATCTCAGCCTTCAGCAAGCCGTAATCTTTTTGCTGGTGTGGGGTCTTGCCTCAGTGTTGATGCTGCTGACTGATCCGGGTGGTTGCTGAAGGTTGGAGTGGTTGTAACATTTTCTTTAAATAAGACAACAACAAAGTTTGCAGCATTGATTGACTCTTCCTTCTGTAAACAGTTTCTGCTGTCCTATCTGGTATCATTTTACCCACAGTAGAACTTTCAAAATTAGAGTCAGTCTTCTCAAGCCCTACCACGCTTTATCAAGTAAAGTTATGTCATATTCTAAATCTTTTGTCATCATTTTGACAATTTTCACAGAATCTGCACCAGAAGTAGATTCTGTCTCAAGAACCACTTTCTTTGCTCATCCATTAGAAGCAACTCCTCATCCATTAAAGGTCTATTATAAGCCTGCAGTAACTCAGTCATATCTTCAGGCTCCACATCTAATTCTAGTTCTTTTGCTATTTCCACCACATCTGTAGTTACTTCTCCCACTGAACTCTTAAACCCCTCAAAGTCATCCATGAGGGTTGGAGTCAAACTTTTTCCAAATTCCTGTTAATGTTGATACTTTGACCTCTTCTCATGAATCACCAGTGTTTTTAATGGCATCTAGAATTGTGACTCTTTCCAGAATGCTTTCAGTTTACTTTGCCCACATCCATCAGAGGAATCACTATCTGTGGCAGCTATAGTCTTACAAAATGTATTTCTTAAGTAATAAGACTTGAAAGTTGAAATTACTCTTTGATCCGTGGGCTGCAGAATGGATGTTGTGTTAGTTAGCAGGCATGAAAACAACATGAATCCCATTGTCCATCTCCATCAGAGCTCTTGGGTGACCAAGTGCTTTGCTAATGAGCAGTAGTATTTTGAAAGGAATATTTTTTTTTGAGCAGTAGGTCTCAACATTAAATCTGAATATTTAAAACCCACTTAAAATGCCATGTTGTAAACTGATGTACTGTCATCCAGGCTTTGTTGTCCCATTTATAGAGCACAGGTGGAGTAGATTTGGCATAATTCTGAAGGGCCCTAGGATTTTCAGAGTGGTAAATGAGCATTGGCTTTAACCTAAAGTCATCAGCTACATTAGCCCGTAAGAAGAGAGTCAGCATGGCTTTTGAAACTTTGAACCCAGGCATTGACTTCTCTCTAGCTGTGGAGTTCCTAGATAACATCTTCTTCCAACAGAAGGCTGTTTGGTGTACATTGAAAATCTGTTGCTTAGCATAGCCAACTCCATTAACTATCTGAGCTAGATTTTTCTGGAAAACTTGCTGTAGCTTCTACATCAGCACTGGCTGCTTCACTTTGCAGTTTTCTGTTGTGGAGATGGCTTCTTTCCTTAAACCTCATGTACCAACCTCTGCTGGCTTTAACCTTCTGCAGCTTCCTCACCTCTCTCAATCATAGAATTGAAGAGAGCTGGGGCCTTGCTTGGAATTAGGCTTTGACTTAAGGGAATGTTGTGGCTGGTTTGATCGTCTGTCTAGACTACTCAAACTTTCTTCATGTCAGCAGTAAGATAGTTTCACTAGTTTGCTATCATTCATGTATCCACAGGAGTAACATTTTAAATTTTCTTCAATAACTTTTCCTTTGCTTTCACAGCTTAGCTAATTGTTTGGCACAAGAGGGCTAGCTTTCAGCCTATCTCAGCTTTTGATATGCCTTCCTCACTAAGTTTGAGCATTTCTAACTTTTTATTTAAACTGAGAGATATGCCACTCTTTCACTTGAACACTTAGAGGCCATTGTAGGGTCATTTTTTGGCCTAAATTCAATATTGTTATGTCTCAGGGAATAGCGTGGTTCAAGGAAAAGGAGACAGGAATGGCTGGTTGGCGGAGCAGTCACAACACACATATTTATTGGTTAAGTTTGCCATCTTGTATGGACATGGTTTGAGGCGCCCCAAAACAATTTTAATATAAACATCAAAGATCACTGATTGTGGATCACCATAAGAAATACAATAATAATGACAAAGTTTGAAATGTTAGGAGGATTACCAAAATGTGACACAGAGACACAAAGTGAGAAAACACTGTTGGAAAAATGGTGCTTATAGACTTGCTTGACATGGTTGCCACCTTCAATTTGTAAAGATGCAATATCTGCAAAATGCAGTAAAACAAGGTATGCCTGTAATGCATTTCTTGCCTTGTCTGTTGTGTTGCCCTTGGCAAAAGCACAAAAACATTCTAATGACCACCATTGAATCACAGACCAATTGTTCATATTATAGGAAAACTGCATACATTCTCCAAACACCCACTGAAAATCTCTTCCATGCCAAGGAAATAGAGTAGTAAGCAAAAATGGGCCTGGTCTCTGACATCATGTTCCATGTAGCATGGTGACTATTAAAGATTGGGAGGAGGAACAAAGAGAATATGAACATTTGTTTTATGTAATCCAGCGAATGCTATGCTCATTGTTTATTCAAATGTTTACTAAGAATTTACTATATGTGGCTATATTTACTCTGCTTGGAGATTTTGAGATCCAAGATGCCTCCATGTAAGGTGTCTGGCAAGAGGCTTTCAGTCGAACACACACAGGAAAGAGGTTTAAGTAATGAAAGTTAGGAATGGAAGTAGATAAAACTGGAAAATTTTATGTTTTTGCCAAATGTAAAATAAAGTCAACTGTTGTAAGCATGAACAGGAATAGAGTGTCTTATTAAAAATAATCTGATTAATTGAGTTACCTTTTAATATAGAGTTAGCTATTATAAAATGCCCTTTTTCTAAAATACAACTAGACATTTCATCTTCCTTTGATACCTCTAAGAATACTGTCAGAAGGTTTAATTTTAAATAGCAACTATTAGTTTTATTCAAATTTAGATGTATGTGCCAATTAATATAGGTCTCCTATTGAGAATTTTGAATTAACCAATATATTTTCTACTTTCCTCTATCATTCTAAAAGTCGGCTACCATGAATATAATTTATGTCTGTTGTCTTGCTTCAGCATTAAATTAAAAATAATTTCATCAAACTGGAGAGAGACCAGCAGACATTACACATCCCCTTGAATGGTTCCCAGCAGATATTATCTCATAGAACCCCTTGACCATTTCTTCTATAGATAATTTTGCTTGTGTGATTCTCTCTTCAAAAATGTTAGTTCTCATTTTAATTCAGTTTTATTTTGGACTGTAATCTTTTATAGAAGTTTTATTATTACTTTCTTAAGAATTCTTCAGAGCTAATTCAAGCAATCTGTGTGCATTAATGTCAAGAAGTTAACTTCCCCCTGTAATCGCTGTGGAATTGTTCTGAATTGTTGACTGTGGGCCCAAATAGTTGTGCAAAAGGTTTTTGCTTAGTAATTTTCCTATTGCTACACACTATTTCCATTACAAATCATAAGTTATTTGTTGGACTTTGTATGATTATTCAGTATTTGGACTATTGGGATGGTAAGGTATCAGCTTTCTAAATCCAGAAAATTTTTAATTTGTTAGACTACTACTAATCTTTAACATGGGATAAATGGAGGGCAATGTGTTTTGATTTCCTTTGTATAATTTATTTTGTCCTCTCATTTAATAAGAAGGGTAACTATAAAGAGGAGTCTTTGTTATCTTGTGCCTTTGGATGTTAAATCCTGTGCCTTTTCACCTAAAGTGTTAAATGGTTTTAAACAGATTAGTGATTGGGAGTGGTTTGTCGGTTTGTTGATGTTTTTTTAGAAGTCCACTCTTTCAGCTAAGAATACTTTGTTGTTTTCTGTTATTCCAGTGTAAATATCAACCTGGTCCTGTTCTTCCTGTTTCTGTCCTTTAGCTAGACATTTAACACTTTAACTCAAGAGGTCCAAGATATTTGCTTTTTCTCAGAGGTAGACTTTCTAGATTAAATTTAGGGTAAATTACTTGTGTTGATTTCCGCCATTTATTTGAACTGGAAAATTAGGAATCTTGTGCTCTAAGGTTCAGACTCAACTTTCTCATGCTTTTACAACTGTATCTTTGTACTTCACAAATGTTTTGTCTAGGGTGTTCATCTGTGTATATGTATATGCGTACACAATCCAAAACATATTTTGGAGCAGTTCAAGTAGTGATCCCTCTTCTCACAAACTATTTATTGAGTAGTACGATGGCTAGTCCAAATTGTGTTGGTAACCGTTGTGGAGGAAATGAAAGAACTGATTTTTGTTAACAAGGAGGCCTTATATACTCAAGTGCATGAACATATATGAGTGAATTTTCTGACATATATGACATATACAATTGAATTTCTATATACGGAACCAGTTGAAGTAGTTGTTTAGTATGTTCTCAGTTTCTGTAGCAAGTCCTTTGATAATTAAGATGAGACTTTTATATTTTGTATTCCCCAGGTTAGTGCCAGTGTATTTCTTTTAAAAAGAGAGAATGGGGCAAGTAAGGGGCAAGAAGCGATCGTAATCTATAATAAGGTTATCAGAAAAACTCAGGGTGCAGACTACACTTTTCCAACAGTGAGGTTAACGAGCATCAAATTCCTAAATTGATGAAACATGTGAAGAAGTTTCTATTTAAAGGGTTCAGTAAAAACTCTGTATAAAATCATACAAATCTTAATTTTTTTCCCTATTTGTCAGAGATAAAAAGGCTTTATTTAATGTACCTGCTACATAGTTAGAACCCAGCAAGTGATAGATATTATTAATAATTATATTAATAATCATCATCAGGGCAGTAAATTAAAAAATAGTCTATGTTTATTGTACTATTACATCTTAACGATGTATTATTGAGTCTCAGTTTTTCTCTAAGCTAGGAGCTAGTGGCTTTGACAGCGTATTGATACAGTTTCAAACTGAAATTCTATTACGGATGTTTTATATTCTGCACCCACTTATTAGTAATTCCTGTCCTATACCATAGTATCAAACAACACAAATTATAAATTGTTGTCTTTATCCCTAATCCTTTTAAATTCTAATTTAATTAGCATCTTTCTGGAGTAGTAAAAGTCTGTTAAAGGAGCTGCCAGATTTTTACTGTGACAATGAAATTTTGTTCAAAGTGAAAAGCAAACAATAGAGAAATATCAGTGAAACCAAAAGTTGGTCCTTCAAAAAAAATAACAAGCCTTTAGCTAGATTGACCCAGATAAAAAGAAGAGTCAAATTACTAAAATAAAAAATGAAAGTAGGGGCATTACTATCAATTCTATAAAATAAAAAGGATTAAAAGAGGGTTCTATGAACAGTTGTACACAAGCAGATTGGATAATCTAATGAAATAGATGAATTTCTAGAAACACAAAACCTGTCAAGACTAAATCACACGCAGAAAATCTGAATCAAATGTATAACTAATAAGGAGTTTAAATCAAAAAGCCTTGGACCTGATGAATTCTGCCAGGTATTTGAAGAAGAACTAACACCAATCATTCTCAAACATTTACCAAAAAATTAAAGAGGAGGGAGTACTTCTAACTCATTTTTATACGTATCCAGTATTACCTTGATACTAGAGTAGACAAGGACACTATAAGAAAAAACTGCAGACCAATATTCCTTTTGACCACTCATGTGAAAATCTTCAACAAAATAATAGCAAACTGAATTCAGCAGCATATTAAAAGAATTTTACTATGTTACCAAGTGGGGGTTATTCCAGAAATGCAAGGATGGTTCAACATATGAAGATCAATCAGTGCAATACACCATATTAACTGAATGAAGAGGAGGAAACCTGATCATCTCAGTTGATGCAGAAAAAGCATTTCATAAAACTCAACAATCTTTTACAGTTTTTTGCTTTTACACTCATAAAACTGGGAATAAAAAGAAGCTATGTCAACAAAATAAAAGTCATATATGAAAATCCCACATTAAATGTCATAGTTAGTGGTAAAACACTGAGATCTTTTCCTCTAAGACTAAGACCAAGGCAAAGATGCCTGCTTTTACCACTTTTATTCAAAATGACACTGGAAATTTTAGCCAGAACAATGAGGCAAGAAAAAGAAATAAAAGGCATCCAAACTGGAAAGGAAGAAGTCAAATTTATCTCTGTTTGAAGATGACGTGATATTATATGTATACAGCCCTAAAGATTACGCGTATACACACATAAACAACCTGTTAGAACTAATAAACAAATTCAAGTAAAGTAGCAGGACACAAAGTCAACATAAAAATCAGTTGCATTGCTATACACTAACAGTGAACATTCTGAAAATAAAATTACAAAAGCTATTCCATTTACAGTAACAGTAAAAATACTTCAGAATTAATCAAGAAGATGAAAGACTTATGAAAACTACAAAACATTGCTGAAAGAAATTAAAGATGACATAAGTGAATTGAAACACATCCTGTGTTTATAGATTGGAAGACTTAATATTGTTAAAATGTCACTTCTACCCAAAGTGATCTACAGATTCAATGCAATCCCTATCAAAATCCAAATGACATTTTTGCAGCAATAGAAAACCCCATCCTAAAATTCATATGGAATCTCAAAGGACCCAGAATAGAAAAAAAATTCTTGAAAAGGAACAAAACTAGAGGAGTCACACTTCATGGTTTCAAAACTTACCGCAAAGCTACAGTCATCAAAACCATGTGGTACTGACATAAAGACACATAGACCAATGGAA
The DNA here is from genome assembly GCF_036321535.1 of Camelus dromedarius. Taxonomy (NCBI): domain Eukaryota; kingdom Metazoa; phylum Chordata; class Mammalia; order Artiodactyla; family Camelidae; genus Camelus; species Camelus dromedarius. The sequence continues at coordinate 18,348,389 of NC_087439.1, forward strand.
TAGAATAGAGACCCCATAAATAAATCTTTGCATATATGAGCAAGTGATTTTTGACAAGAGTGACAAGATCATGGAGAAAGGACATCCTTTTCAAAAATAGTGCTAGGAAAACAAGATATCCATATGCAAAAGAATAAAGATGGACCCTTACCTTACACCATATACAAAAATTAACACAAAATGGATCAAAGACCTAAAGGTAAGAGCTATAAAACTATGAAACTTTTAGAAGATACATAGAGGGGAAGCCTAATGACACTGGATTTGGCAGTGATTTCTTAGATCCAATACCAAAGGGGCCAATGAAGGGGATTCTCAGTCTCCAGCCCCACCTCCAAGACACCCCAGTGTCCAGGGGTGCCTGCTGTAAACTGCACACCCAAGAGGGAAGGGGCCATAGAGCTCGAGCTGCCAGACCCATTCAAAATGGACAATTTTAAGGAGGGCAAAGGGCAAAGACTGCAAAACCACAAAACAGATTGAAGAAGGTATGGGGTGAGACTGCCAAGATTCTGCATCTCCAGAAGCTCCCAGGTTATGCCAGTATTGCCCATTGACAGGTCTGTGGGCAGTACTTTGAACAGAGGATATAAGACCTAAGAGAAAATCAACAACACTGATGAAGGAAAACAACCATTAAGCTGTGGAAGATACTCTAATCAAATGATTAGTGAAACCAGACTCCCTTCCCCTTGGGCATCTTTCAGGACCACAACCCCCCTATGATGTGCAGAGCAGAAAGATGCAGCCCAGAGCAGTTATATGCTGATCCTGTCTCCGCAGACAATGGGAGACTGGGCCAGTTTACTTTTACCAGAGAGGGAGTGTGGTATTTACTAGAAAAGAGTTAATGCTGGGCTCTAAGGCAAGACTGCTTATCAGTGGGCTCCTGGTGCCACATCCAGCCCTGAGAACTGACCGTGTGTGTTTGGGCTCAAGATTTCCATTTGAAAACCACAGACATCTGTGGAGGTTATCATTACCACCACCATCCTTCATGAACCTGAGGGAGAGGTACCCTATGTTAATCCCATCTGATAACATTTTTCCCCAAAAGATCCCGAATTGACAAGAGAAGCTCAAGGTTGTGACCAGCCATTTTGGACTTTGATTCATAGAGCTCAAAGAGTCACAGCTCAAAGTTGACCTGAGCAGTCCTTCCATTTTCCAGAGACCTACACCTGTGAAAATGAATGGTTGGCATCACCTGGAGAGCCAGTGGCACAGCTGGGACTTACTCCTAGCCTTCTACCTTTGTGTGCTTTTTCTGAAGCACTGTGCTGCCTCCATCATGACCTTTCCCAGCCTCATTTGGGCCCAGCTACCCTAAAAGCAGCATCTGTGTTTCAGTACATTTTACAGTGAACTCATGCTCTTTTTGTTGAGTCTTATAGATGTTACAGTGTTTGCTGAAATGGGGACACTCCAAGGAGCAACCCTATCTGGAACTGACTTGCTTTTTAATTTGTGAGAATTGGCTGATGAGAGTCAGATAAGTCAGCCAGGTTGATCTCAAGGTGGATAGGTTTGAAAGGGTGAAGTGAAATCTCACACACACACACACAGATAAACCACCAGTTGGCTCAGGAAGTTACTCCGTATCTATCAAGCTGGCAGGGGAAGACTACGGACACGTGACTCTTGCTTTCTCTTGATTCATGCCATAAGAAGCTTTCCTTAGCTGAAAGCTATCATGGAGCCTTATTCCAGGATGGCTAATTGAGATTAGCAGTATATTGACTGTGAGTTTTCCAGAAATGTTGTAAGTCACTTGAAGGCCATCTTGCAGTATGCTCTGAACCACCTGGCTTTACTTGCTGAGAGGCTGCGCTAGTCTGTTAAAGGTGCTGGCACAGATGACTCCACGCTGGTAAGGATTGTGGTCCCCCGAAGTGAGATTGCTCTTGTACAAATAAAACAGATGCTCAGTAGTTGTATCAGAAGACCCTGGGCACGGTAGTTGCAAATGACATGAGTGGAGACTACCAAAGGCTTCTTCTGACCATTGTGGACCAGTCGTGTTACTGAACCAAATTTGGGTCTGCTTGCCCGCATGCAGTAAAGGTAATCGATTGACACTGGTTTGTGGTGAAGGAAAGTGCAGCATTCATTGCAGGGCACCAAGCACGGAGTCCAGGGCAGCTAGTGCTTAAAAGGTCCGAACTCCCCAAAGGCTTTCAGGGAAGGACAGGGGGAGGGGGGAGGGGTTGTGGGGTGAGTGACAAGCTCATGGACGTTCTTCTGATTGGTTGGTGGTAAGATCATTGAGAGTCAATCTCATCAACCTTCTTGTGAACCTTCCAACTAATCCAACCTTCCAACTAATCTGGTGTCTACATGCTTGTTGTAACTGCCCTGCATGCAGCAGTGTCAACCATCACCTAATCAAAACAGCTTTTTAGTAAAGACTGGGTCAGGATAATTTACTTGGTTTGCACATGTGGCTGTTGCCTTAATTCCAGTGTTTTTTTTTTCTCTATATACAATCAATGTAAAGCCATATCACAATAATGTAGTAATAATGCAGTGTTTATAAAATATAATTTTTGTTGCTTTTATTGTAATCAGAATACCAAATGGAGAAAAAAATCACAACAGTCTCTGAAAAAAAGTGTAGAGGGAGAAAACAAAGGACAGAGCCTTAACAACATTGGATTTGGCAGTAGTTTCTTGGATGTGACACCAAAGGCAAAAGTAACAAGAAGAAAAATAGACAAATTGTACTGAATGAGAATTTTTAAATTTTGTGCAGTAAGAGACTACCAACAGAGTAAATAGGCAACCCAAAGACTAGAAGAAAATAGTTACAAGTCATAACTTTCATAAGAAATTAATAACTGAGATATATAAACAACTCCTAGAACACCACAAAAAAACCAAACAACTTGATTCAAAAATGGAAAAAGGGCTTGAATTGACATTTTTCCGAAGAAGATATATAAATGGCCGATAAGTACATAAAAAGCTGCTTAACATCAATAATCACTAGGGAAAAGCAAATAAAAACTGTGATGAGATACTACTTCACACAATTAGGAATGACTACTATCAAAAAGTAGAAAACAAGTGTTGGCAAGGATGTGGAGAAACTGTAACCCGTGAACACTGCTGGTGGGAATTTAAAATGATACAGCCACTGTGGAAAATAGGCTAGCATTTCCTCAGAAAATTAAAAATACAATTACTATATGATCTAGCAATTACACTTCTAGATATATACCATGAGAATTGAAAGCTGGATTTTGAAGAGATATTTGTACACCCATGTTCACGACAGCATTGATCACAACAGTTAAAACATGGAGTCAACCCAGATGCGTCCATAGATGAGCAAAATGTGGCATATACATGCAATGAAATAACATGCAGCCTTAAAAAGGAAGGAAATTCTTTAATATGCTACTACATGGATGAACCTTGAGGTCATTATACTAAAGAGAATATGCCAGTCACAAAAAGACTGTATTTAGAGTAGTCAGAATCACAGAGACAGAAAATAGAATGGTGGCTGCCAGGGTTTGGAAGGAGAGGAGAATGGGGAGTTAGTTATGTTTAATAGGTACAGAGTTTCAGTTTTACAAGATGAAGAGTTACAGATATGGATAGTGATGATGGTGGTACAAAGTGATGAATGTATTTAATCGTGCTGAACTACACACTTAAAATAGTAAGGTGGAAAATTTTATTTTATGTGTATTTTCCATGATAAAAAAAATTGGGGTAGAAAAATGAAATGCATGCTTTAAGTAATAAAATCCATCTGGGGAGGTGGTAATTAGGTATTTATTTATTTTAATGGAGGTACTGGGGATTGGACCCAGGACTTCATGCATGCTAAGCATGCACTCTACCATTGAGCACTGAGCTATACCCTCCACCCATAAAATCCATTTTAAAAATAATTTATTCCTATTTAAAGCTAGACTTGTTATCTCTGCTTTGTTGTTGTGTGTGCATGTGTACGTGGCAGATTTTCTGGTATATATTTTATAATTTTAGTTCTTTGCTATTTGAAATGAAATAATAAGAGATTTTTATGAGTAATGCCACTTGGGCAGTTTATAGTTTACTTATGTAGTAGTGTGTTAGTTTTTTTTTATTGCTTTATAGAGTATTACCACAAATGTAGAGGCTTCAAACAACACCTGATTATCAACTCACAGTTCTGTAGATTAGAAGTTAAGTTGGACTCAGCTGAGTTCTCTGTTTTGGGTTTCTCAAGGCTGAAATAAAGGTATCGGCCAGGCTAGGCCCTTATTGGAAGACTCTGGGGAAGAATTTGCTTCCAGGCTCATTCTGAAAGCAGCAGCAACTCAGTTCTTTGCAGCTGAAGGCCGCTGATTGTTAGCCAAGGGCCACTCTGCTCCAAGAGGCTGCCTGGCGTCCTCCCTGCAAAGCCCGCAGGGGTGTGTCAGGTCCTTCTCACCCTTTGACTCTGACTTGCCTTTGCTCCCAGTGGAAGAATACTCTAGGCTTTTAAAGGGCCCACTTGATTGGGCTAAGACCCAGCTGCATTATCTCTTTATCTTAAGATCAGCTGACTCTGTAAAATCCCTTCATAGCCTCATTTAGATTGGTGTTTGATTAAGTTGCCAGAGGATGGGAATGTTAGGAGGCCTTCTTTAGAATTCTGTCTGCCTAAAGTAGTATTTGATTCACAACAAGATCTTTTGTATAGGTGTGTGACGTAAAGTACGCTGGACTAAGATTCTGAAGGTCTTGGGTTCTGTTTGACTATCTACTAACTCCATTCCTGAGCAGCAAGGCTCTTGAGACCAGCAGCTGTGTCTTGTTCATCTTTATAGGCCTGGTGCTTAGCACAGTCTGGTGTATAGCAGGAACTCAGGACATTTTAAATGAAGTCACACTGTGATCATTTTAACTCTCTGTGGATTTTAAGAAATCTTTCTTCATCAAAGTCTTCATTTAAATTAAAACTGAGGTGGTTAATGCATGCATAAGTCTATGGAAATTCTATACCATTACTACAGGGACAATGTATAGCATGCCCAAAGCCCTTTTTTAAATCAACCCTTTCAATGAACCTTTTCAACAACCTAGAGAATTAATACAAATAGTATGGACTTTTATACAGATAAAAGGAAACTGAAATAACTTGACCAGGGTCACCTACTAATAAAAAGCAAAGCCAGAAATCTAATTCTATCCTTGTGCATTTTTAAAGAGAAAATACTGTGCCCTTGATACTTAGAATTGTAAGGGATTAAAGCAGAGGATGAGAGTACATTTTAAAATCTTTTCTCTTCTGCTGCTTAGAACTCATTTAGTCATGTGCATTTTGCTGGCATTCATCTGTTGATTTTCTCCCACTTTTTTTCCTGTAAGCCCTTACTCTATGTAGCATAACCCCTTTTAATTCTATTTTTAGATGTGCAGTTAGAAGTCCGCTTTAAGAGGTTAAACAAATGAGTAAATAGAAACAAGAGGTACCAACATGTAGGAGCTCTCTTAGGCAGTACTGCCGTGTGCGTGCGTGCGTGCATACATGCCATTTTCTCTGCTGCAAGAAACAGAAAGTCTTTTTTTTTTCCTCCTGTTTTCCTTTTGTTTTTGTTACTGCTGATTTGTAGTACGGATAATCCAGGGTCAAATCCCAAGAATACAGTGCTTCTTATCTCAAGAACTTTGGGCTCAAACTGGGGGGCAGGACACACTGGTACTGTAGGCTCTCGTTTTTGTTGGTTCTACAAGGAAGGTTTTTTTTTGGATGTTAGAATGAAATGGTGGCTTTTTTTCATATGTGAAGCATACTAATCTAGGTAATAAGGACTTTATCTGTTTTACGTTTGGTACCAAACTGGCTCCCTGGTTTTAATGAGTATAAATGATAGGTTTGGGGTTGGGGTTAGAGAGATAAGTTTTCCCTCTTTCCACCTCCTAATCTATCTGGCTCTGGTTCAGTTACTTCAGCTGCTTTCCCAAACCAAAGCCTGATACCACAAACTACAGCTACCTGCCCCAGTGCGTTCCCCCATCGTGTGACTGATGATCTGGCAGTTGCACTGAACATGCATTGGGACACTGCCCACTTTTCACGTCTGCTTCATTGCCTTACCCTAGACCAGGCAAATAGAATTCCATTACTAATAAACTGGTGGTGTGCTATGAAGTGCTCAAAGTTCTCAGTGGAGAGGTGGTTGTACTCTGACTCTGCATTTGAAACATTCGCCTTAGTAAGTTTGGAGCTTTGCTGAGCACAGCTTCTTAAAATTCCTCAAGTTTTTTGTGGGGTTTTTTTCCCCCTAACCTTGGCTACAGTGTAATACGTTATAGAATACCGAAGAAGTGTATTTTATTTTGCTACTGTCTAAGAAATTACCTTATAAATTCTTTTTAGTTCATTTAACACAGAAACTGTGGCTACTTGCTCACTTAAAGAACGTGCCAACCCACAGAAGGATTTTATAGGATCTTTTGCAAGTGTGCTCCTGGGAGGAATTTTTTACTTGAAACCAACTTGGATTTCTTCATTTCCGATTCTTTGTACAGTTAGTGTCTCTTTGGTGTAGGATTATGAATTAAGAACCAAACTTTCTGTTTCAGTATGAAATTTAATACAAATCTTTCTTGTGTATTCAGCGGCCATTGCAGTCATTTGGACAGACAGGAAAAAGGTCTAAGGTATAGTAAATATTTTGTGCTGGCATGCCAAGGGCCTTCCTTCATGCTTGATGATTCTTTGTTTTCACATAGCGCTGCATTCAGTTTAGTTTTGTCATATTTTGTTTGGGGCAGAAAGCTTATTTTGTTTTATTTGGGGTTTTTGTCTTGCCTAGTCGCTTTTGTGCATTGCTTTTATATCTTTAATGGTTCTTTCTCTATAGAGAAAATGGCTTTCTCACCATTTGTTGGGTTTTGAAATTGGAATTATTCCCATTCCTGCTATTGCTATTATTTTAAAAACTGCAATTATTGTTTTCCCTCATAACAAAAGGTTTTAGTGGTATTTAATGATACATTTAACTTGCGCATTTCACCTCCGTCTATTCCTGGCAGAAGCTATAAGGAAACTTAACTCTAGGGGGCTTTTGGATATGCCCTAGGTTTGTGAAATGTAGTGTTAATTTTAAATACTTTTCTTTAGTCAAGCTCAAAGTTAAAGCTAGTTCGGAGCCTTGCAGTATGTGAAGAATCTCCACCACCCCCTACAGCAGAGATATCACAGGAGAACCAGGTAAAAAAACACTAAACAAAACAGAACAAAATGATTATTTAAAGATATGGTGGAACAACCTGCTTCCAGGAGAGTGTTTTCTCTTAAGGTTAAATAAAAGTTGTATGTGCATGTGTGTGTTATGTCTGTTTTTACTGAGTGAAACTTCTAATACTTGCCACCCAAGATACAGATGAGAAGTTGGAAAAACCTTGTTACTTCAGTCTAAGGCGTTAAGTGCAGTGATTTCTCTCTGGAAAAACTCAAGGATCATATAACTCATTAAGAATATGACTTCAAGGGAGTTATTATGGAAAAGTTGGAAAATATTAAAAAAATACTTCCAGTTAATGTAATTGTGATGAAATTTGCCCTTTTGATGTTGGCTTTTAGAAATTTGTTGACCACTGCTTGCGTGTGAAGAGGAGGCTACACAAGTCTTCCACTTGATACGCTGTTTTACTTAACCTGAATACAGGGTGAAGCCAGTTTTCATATTGGTTTGGCTCTAATTGTTATCTAAACACTTCTAATTCCTCTTTTGTCTGTGCTTGTAAAATACAGAACTGCTGAGTTTCAAGCAAATAGTTCGGCTTGCTTTTTATATTATTTTTAGTGCTTTGACTTTACTTTTCTGTGACTCTACGACAGATTGACCTTTATCTTTTGTTATACTTGGACATTTACGTATTTTGGGCCCTCTACCAATGTTTATCACTGTGATTAACTTCAGCTGTCTGTGGATTGTTCCACTTTTTTGAGTAACCTAACGTCCCCAAATCCCAACAATTAGTTTCCAAAAAATTGAGGCAATTTTGTGGTGAAGAGACATGACTGAAAAAAAGGGAAAAGAACAAAAAGCCATGACAGGTTATATGTTCCTTTTTTTTATGCCAGTTGTACATTTGTTGATTCATAGACTGTTGTGCTTTGTCTTGATTTAAAAGATGATGCCTCAAAAGCCTACTATAGATACTGAAGATAGTTGTCACATATTTAGAATATGTTCTGTGTTTAAAAAGCACTGCAACTCTTCATTTCAAATTATAAGAAAAGGAAGGTTTTTAATACGTTATTTATTGTCAATGAAAAATACTTAAAATTACAGTTTCCTTTGAAATTTGCTCAAGTGTCAGAAACATAGGGCTCAGATTTTACTTGTGATTTTTATTTAAAATTTGACTATATAAATAGAAGATAGCTGTATGTATTTATTCTATAAAATAGATTTGTCTTGCAATAAAATAGCAGGTTTTCTAGCAAAAAGCAGGAAAGAAATATAGTCACCATATTTTACTAAGAACCATTGCCCAGACAGCGTTTTTAGATGTTAACTTTTGGCTTTTGCATGGTTGTTGACAAGACTGAAGAATTACGATACACTCTGAAAAAACTCAAAATAGTTTTTTGCAATAACATTAAAAAGTTTGTAGAAGTCAGAGTAGAGAATACACCTGCTCAGAGTGGAGCAGTGGGCAGTGTAATGTTTTTTGAAAATTCATTTCTTTACTCTGTTAACCAGAATGTTACACCATCTTAACGTCCTGGAGTAAATAGTCCAAGGAGACTGAGGAAATGGAAGGGTCAAATATTCGTAAGATTGTTAACCCAGATAAAGTGCCTTCTTTTTTGAGAAAAACTGTTATCAAACATGATCTTTGGTTGTATTTGTGCATTTTACCTATCTGAGAATTTTTGCAGGAGGTGGAATGGGGGAGAGGGTTCTTATAATGCTACATAAATTTGGCTAGGGAAAATTTATGAGAAAAAAGTATCAAGAGTATATCTGTTGTATATTAATGTAGATATTGTCCAAAACAGCTGAGTTAGAGCATACATATAATTAATAAGGTGGTTATGCCAGAATTCAGTTATTCCACATAATATATTCTTTCTCAATTTCTCTTGGATACAGTTAACTTTTTCTTTTGAGATAATAACCTATTATTACCCTCTCTGAACAAAAGATATTCGTTTTAATAGAGTCTTTTTCCACATCTTGAGTTAACTAAATTGCACCTGAATGGGAATTGGAAAATAAATTATTTCTCATAAAATGTACTACTGTCTAATCCTTGATGGTGGAGATAGATTCCAGTTAATAATGCTTGCTTCAGAATGTGATTTTTGAAGAATTAATCTGGAATAAAACTTACTATTCAAAAGGTTGAGAGGCAATTAAAAAAGCAATGTCACTTGTGTTTGATGAGAGTTTATGAGAGGGAGGTGACCTCAATAACAGATGTTAATGACGGAGTGAAGAGTAAAGGAATTACAGCTACCTATGGAGATACTGCTGTCATTTCAGTTATTCATAGTCAGGAGAGTTCATGTATAAGGACTTCAGCATTTAAAATATGTCTTGTTTATTTGCTACTGAAAACGAGGCCTTGGTACCAACTGAAGGCAAGCCTCAGTACATTAAACCTACTAGATTTTTAAAATACAGTTCATCTTGATAAAATAGTTTAATATCTGTAATTAAAATGTGACTTTAGGAGGAGAATTTAGAAATGAAATCTGATAGTCATTGAAAGTGCCTTTTTAGTGCAGGTCTAAATGTGAAATCTTTTCTTTCAACCTGCGTTTCATAGATTATCCTTGAGTTAACAGGAATTGAAGCTGTAAGTCAGGAAAACTTCTGAATATTCTGCTTCTGAAACATAGTTCTGGGGTTCATTTTTAAATATCTATTTTACAATTATGAAAAGAGTACAGAAAGTGGATTTGAAATGAGTCATAATGAGAAAAATGACTTACTGGTTGATGAATGTATGAAATTGATGAACGTGTGAAGTTAGGTAAGCAAGACAAAGTGGGACATAAAGCAAGTGTTGATCGTCCTAGTGAAAATCACCAGTGCGTAGCTTGTGTGCCATATTCTGAGCACAACTTTGAGCACAGCTGAGGTGGGATGGGAAGCAGAATTGAAAAGAGATGAAAATAGCAGTTGGCAAACCTATAGAAAAAAAAAAATACATATATATATATATATATTTGATCTGAAATTCTACCAAGTACTATTTTGAAAACAATAATGTGAGGAGAAAATGTTTAATAGAAATCCTGGTGGCTGCAAGTTTAAGAATCCTGAAATTTATATCCCCTTCAGCATTGACTTACTGCACCTACTACCACCACCAACCCTCACCCAAAAAAGGGAAGTAATTGAGTAATATTTTTCATCACTAAAGAGCAACTGTATAAAATAGTTTAGCCTACAAATAGGCTACACCTTTATCTTTAGTAGAAATTATCTGGAAATTATTCTGCCATTTATAATTTTGCCTGAATAAACAGAGCTACATGATTTTTATTTTGGGGGGCTTTGTAAATTAATGTCCCGTAATTCCTTTGGGTTCTGAAATTGCATGTAATGGCATTGTTTTAAAAATGAAATGTAAAAAAAAAATGAAATGTATATTTAATTCTCCTTTTCAGTCTCACAGAATATGATTACGTAAAGTAAATATTAAATATCACTAAGGAAAACTATCTTGTGTGAAATCTTTCTAAAACAGGTTTGTGGTGACTGAAGGAAGAACAGGGATATGTTAGTCTCATATAGAGAATAACCAGAGTTGTGGATTTGGTTTTGGAAAATTTTTACTTACAGTTTTATATAGCAAGAAAATGAAGGAATATGAAATTATAGTGGATATTCAAAATATAAGTATTTAAAGTGTTGACCTGACACTCATATTTCCATTGTCATGATTGATAGTGATTAATCATGCTTTTGCTTGGTGGTGGCATCTCCACTGCAAAAGTAGGTTAAAAGGCCTTTGTTTTGATCCTCCAAGGGTTTTACAAGTAGATTCATTTAAACTATTATTAAAAACATTTATTTTCTACAAAATTTTCAGGATATATTTCATTTGATATATTGAAACTCAAATCAGGAATTTTAACTTTTTATCAAGACAGATAAAAATGGAAAAAATATTTTAAGTTATATTCTGATTTGAAGAATCTAATTGGATAAAATAGAAACCTTTTTTTTCTTCATACAATTTTGTGTTACTAAGAAAATACAAATGTGTGGTGTTAACTGAATCACTTTATATTTTCATTTACTAACTGATTTTACCTTCCAACAGGAGAAAATTCAGATCCAGTTAACACAATCATTTGAAAAAGAGGAGAAGCCCTCAAAAGATGAAGCAGAAAAAGAAAAAGCCAGTGATAAATTGCCCAGAAAAATGTTATCAAGAGGTTTGCAATTTATTTCTGTGTTTTTTAAACAAAAATTTGTTTCACCGTTGATAATTCCACTTTTTACCCCTTGAATAATTACATATACTATATCTCTATTAAAAATGATATGGAACAGACTGAAGGGACAATACAGTTCTGGGCAAAATGGCATAACACAGTTCTGAACATCAGTAAGATGTTTAGCCATAAAACTGTAACACATGCCAAAGTCACCAAGAAAGGTAACTGTCAAGATACTTACTGGTCTGTCTCTCGTATTGAAATAATGGAATCACTATAATTTAAACACTGATTCCACCAAAAATATTATTTTTAAAAAATTCCTTATGATACAAAGAGCTGATGCCAAAATATTCAGTATCCTTTAAGGATATTCTTGAAAACCGAGAATGTTTATCTTTCATAATAAATTTTAATGGACTTCATTGCATACCATTACAAGCCTAAGATGCTCTTTTTAATTTATAAACCCAGTTGTGTTGACCAGTGTTATAAACAGCATAGGGTTATTACATTTAAGCAGGAGAAATAAACATTAATATTGGAAAAAATGTTTTGAAACAAGCCCTTGGTGATAGACCTGATCAAATCTAATTAAATATTCTTTCAGAACTAAAATTCTTACCTATCTCCAAATTATTGCCTCCACTTACATGCATAAGTGAACTAAGCAGATTCAGTTTGCTGCAAATGTAGTTAATTGTCTAAATCATTCTGATCTTTTACTTAAGGAGGCATTTTGAACATGAGGATTGTGGTAAGTATATAAAAAGATCCTTAAGAATTCAAAGTAAATTAAAGTGGCACGTTTAACAGATAAATGTTTTTTAAGAATGTGCATAAACATACAGTTATATAAATCCATGTCATGCTCATTATGTGGGATTAGAAAAATTGTGGTCATCTGAATTCATCATGAATTCCCTTTTCCTACTTTGTCAGTTTTTTTTCGATGTGGGGCATCTCATTTTATTTAAGATATGCATCATGTGTAAAAGGGAAAGGGATTTGTTTCAAACACCTTTATACTGGGTTTTTGTGTTGTTGTTTTTTAGATTCCAGTCAAGAATACACTGATTCAACTGGCATAGATCTACATGAATTTTTAGTAAATACATTAAAAAACAATCCCAGGTAAAAATTAAATTTATAAGGTTTACATTGCTTCTAGAGTACCATAATTTTGTTACCTTTGTTTTCATTACTGAGTTAGAATAAGATTGCAATATTTGAAGTACACCAGAAACATTTCAGTTTCTTAGGCTAAGGTGTTGTTGGCCTCTGTGCACACGTGTATAAATATCTTTTTGCATTATGTATGTCACCATGATATAAAAATAATTCATACTCTCTGTAGGAATTTTGGGAAATACAGAATCACCAAGATATTTTTACTCTTAATTGAGATAGAGAGGTATCACTAATCATGAAGAAAGAGAGAGAGAGAAATACACCTCATAATGAAGCACTCAGTAAATAACTTAGTGTATTCATATATAACACGTTTTTGGACTTAATTGAATGCAGAATTCTTGTTCCTTCTTGGTTAGTTTACAAATCTCCAACCCAAAGATTTTTAAGGTGCTTTTGGGGTCACTTTTAACTAATTGTGAAATCCTTTGATTTGCCAGGGTACTAGATAAATAGATTTAGTTTTTTGGCAGGTCATCAACCCCATTCAGGCATTCTCTCCACAAAGAGGCTTTTCCTCAGAGTATCTGACCAACATGTTCTTGGGGTAGAAGACTCCAGGGTTAAGAACCCCTCTTCTAGATGTTAGCTTCCCAGAGTGGTAGTTATTTCACTTACATTGAAGTAGAATTTTCAGTTCATTGGGCAGGTGCGCATGAAAGAAAACATGAACAACTCTCTTTAGTCTCACTGAGGCTTATCTCGAGTGATGCTTCAAGATAAACTTTTCGTTCGGGTTTTGTTTCAGTACCATCTCGATTTTCTATTTTACATTTAACATAAACCCCCAAAGGAAAACCAGCAAAATGAAAGATCTCCTTATAGAGGCTGAAGGAGCATAGATGTGAGGTGAGGAAGAAATTAGTCAAGTTTGCATGAATTTTTTTTTTTCCAGTTCAAGTTCATCATTCAGTGGTACCAGTAGGAAGATGAATTCATTAGTTGACAATCATTTGTTGGGTATCTATCATGTGCTAAGAATTATGCTAAACGTTGTAGATATAAAGATGAACAAAATGTAATCTCTGACCCTAAAGTATTCACCATCTCTGTGCTAGGAAAAACTATATAATATATAAATTAGAATAGATGTTGTAAAAGAAGTTTTTCAAGCTGCCATAAAAACTTGGGGAGGGGACACCAACCTCTGTTTGAAAGGATATAGAGAGGCTTCACTGAAAAGATTATACCCCCACTCACTCCCCCCACCCCCCAAAAAAAGAATGGCAAACAAAAAGATTATGCCTGAGCTGAGTCTTGAATTCATAGTGCTTGGGAACTATCCATACAGAGGAGCTTGAGAAAGCCATTCCAGGGAGAGACCAGAGCATCACAAAGGCACAGTAGTGTGAGAGGGGAGGTGGCATGTCCAAGCAAGGACAAGATAGTACACTCTGGTTCTAGCAGGGAAGCATGTGGCAGGTGATTCTAGAAAGTGTTGGAATGGGTGTTGGTGAGGTAAGAAGACAGATTATTCGGCTGTCTTCAACCTAGGATAGTACCAACACGCTGGGGAGGTGAGTAAGTATGGAGTGTTACTGGGAAGCCAGGGATGCTAAAAAGATCTGTGAGACAGTAGTGAACAATGAAAAAATAGTCTTATTTGAAATTCCAGTACTGCACCGTTTGAGAAATACTGAGTATGGCATGCTACCTTGAGGGGTAATTACAGATATTTAAATAGAGTAATGCCCACAATCAGATTTGCATTTTAGAAAGATCAGTTAGTTCATTAGTGAGGGGCCAAGATCATACGAAGTGTGGGTAGGAGAAGACAGAGGAGTATAGAGAGGAAAGGACATACTGGAAAGACATTTAAGAAGCACCGTGACAGGACTTGGTGATCATCTGGCTGTGGAAGAGTTGTGGCACGGCAGAGCTGAACAGCTGCTAGTTTCTGGCTGCATTGGCAGCTCCTGTTAACAGAGGAAGGGAAGACGAGGCAGGCCTGAATGGGGCAGGGCATGTTCTGTTATAAATAAGCATAGTTTGAGGTGCCTAATGGAAAGCCAGGAGGTAAGATCTGTCAGCTGTTAAAAGGCTCTGGTTTCCGAGTAAACAAGCATGGCTGCTGTTACAGATGAGGAGTTAGCAGTAGAGGTAAAGCTTGCTCTGTATGAGTTTGCCCAGAGAGTTGTAATAATGACAAGGACAAAATCTATGGAAAGACAGTGTATAGAAGGTAGATGAGAAGGAAGAGACAGAGTCCTAAAACTAACAAAAGAATCGTGAGCACCTTTGTCTTAGTAGTCAGCCAAAGGGCAACAGTTTCATGAAAGGCAAAATGAAACAACCGATGAGACTGGGAAGCCAAGAAATTTCTGTGTTTTAATGAGCCATTTCATTTGGGGTAGGATGGTGCAGACCAGAATTCAGTGGGTTAAGGAATAAGGGGGAAAGTAGAAAATACATAGCTAGTTTGAGTAAAGCAAGATGGGATCCTAAACAGGCAGAATTTTTCTTTGCAGTGAACCTGTAAAAGAGACATCAACAAGGTCAAAGACTAGAAATCCATACTTAGATATTCCAAATCGTTTTCTTTTGTGCAGTTCTCTGTTTTCCTCTACAAATGCAAAAGTAAACTTATCTGCATATGCACTTTTGAAGTGTACAATTTTATGGTTTTTAGTGTATTCACAGATATATGCAGCCATCCTACGATCAATTTTAGAACTTTTCCATCACCCCAAAAGAGAAGCCCTGTACCCTTTTGCTCTCACCTCCCTATGCCCTGAATCCTAATTTAGTTTGTCTCTGTAGACTTCCCTGTTTTGCGTGTATCATGTGAGTGAGATCATAAATATGTGGTCCCTTATGATTGGCCTCATCCGCTTAGCATAGTATTTTCAACTTTCATCCACGTAGTAGCATGTATCAGAACTTTAATCCTTCTTTGTATGCATTTATACATATATAGGTGAATAAATATTTATTTATAAATGTATAGTTGAATAATTCATGTAATAGCTAATGTATAACTTATTAATAATGTCAGTGCGGATTAGGAAGTTGTAGCTAATGTTAAATTTAGTGAGCAATATGATTTGCAAATTAATTGATGACTCAGTGTTCT
The DNA here is from genome assembly GCF_036321535.1 of Camelus dromedarius. NCBI lineage: Eukaryota > Metazoa > Chordata > Mammalia > Artiodactyla > Camelidae > Camelus > Camelus dromedarius. The sequence continues at coordinate 18,364,045 of NC_087439.1, forward strand.
CTCAGCGAAACCCACAATTGCCAGATATACATGACACAAAATTAGTGATAAGCCTGGCAAATTTCCACCAGAGCTTTCAAGATTGGGTATTGCTTAGAGAATTCCTTTAGATGTTAAGCAGATTTTTAGTGATACTAAAATTTAGTCAACCTATTATTTCAAAATTTTTCTTCAGATCATTAAATCTTTATCTTGTTCTTAGCCCAGTAAATAAACTTAACCTCAGATGTTAAATAACAGTTTATCTGGAATTCCTGTTTGCAAGAAATATTTTCAGAAACTACAATTATTACTCATTACTAGACTGGAACCTAGGAACCTAAAGTTGTCCAAGATAGAGATTATACTCACTGACATGATTTTATACCTGTTTTCTGTTGCTTTTATACCCATTTTGTGTAAATTCTATAAAGTACTGAAGAGATATGGACAGTACAGGCTATGATTACGTCACCGATGGAGGGGAGCAGCCCCGTGGATTAATCCTGAGAATGTATATTTTAAAAGTAAACTGTTGCTCTGGGGAACATCATGTAATTGTTCTGTGTTTGAAATATTTTCTAAAATTACTTTTATTGGAGGTAATGTTTGAATCATTTTATTTCTTACCTGTTGCAGATATTTGACTAAGGTCATATGGAACATTGGGAAGGGGAGGTGGTCAGATGGAAGCATTATTGTTTTCTTCCTCTTTAGTTGCCAGTGGTATTCCAGCTGCACACACTTTCTATAAAGTTAGTTCTGATATAATGACCAGAACACTGTTAACTGAAAGATTGTTGTGCCTTCATTTTAACTTTAGGTAGTAGTAGTTTATCAACCAGCTTGATTGAGACCCTTGTTTTTGTTATTTCTTTAATAACAGCATATATTGATTCCTTTTAATGGTTGTACGATAACTTAAGTGGATGTGCCTGCTTTTGGATTCATGTGCTAATAAACCTTAGGCCTTAAGAAGAGTAATTTGTGGATCTGTTAGTTAAGGTGCTGTTTGTAATGCTTCTATAAAAGATTATTAAATTTTGACTTACGGCTATTACCAAAATACCACATCTTGACTATAGATTTGAAAATTTGGAAGCTTGGACTAAGCTACAGCGAATTAAAGGCAGGAAGTGTAAATCTTGAGAACTTAGGAAGTTAATTGGTCTTATTTTTCTAATAAGTTCTACTTTTTACTAACTGAAAATTTAGTAAACTAAGCAGAGGAATTTAATTTAAATAGTGAGTTGTCCAGGTGGTAATAGAAAATCATCTGCCAGCCATAGATCTACATGTGAAAGGGAAAAAAAAAAGCCTGAATTTGTATCAATAGCAAGTAAAATTGTTAGATTTTGTTTTCCTTCATGGAGACAACAGAAGTTCCTTTTCAATGCCAGTTCATTTACTGAAGAACATTTCGCATATCTTATGCCTTCTGTTCAGCTCAGAGAAGTCCAATTTAAATGTGTACTGTTTGATAAATACTGAATCAGTTGCCTGCCTCAGATCCCTTTTTTCTTCCCTACAATAAGTGTATAAAATACACTAGGAAAGTTACTGGAAATTATCATCTCAAGACAAACTGATCCCGAAATAATTAGATGAAAAGAGGATCTTACAGTTAAATAAGTAAGTCCTTTTTTGAGGAAAACCTTATGAAGTAAAAATTTCCCATCCTCCACCAAAAATTTAAGGAAAAAATATTAGAAACCATGGGTGAGATGCTCTGATTAATTTATTTCATGCAAATACTTTTGTTGAGCTCCTCTCTATAGTCCAAATAACTGTATTGATAATTGTGATAAGCACTATTAAAGAAAGGTATGAAAGAAACAAGTTCTAAGAAAGAATACAAGAAGTTGTCTTAGGCAAAGGAAACAGCATGTTCAAAGAAGCTGTGAAAAGAAGGAGCTTGGCAGGTACAGGGAGAAGCCAAGATAAGAGCTCTCTGAGTGAGGGGCAGGAAGTGAGGCTTAAGAGGTAGATGAAGACCAGGTCATGGCTGCCATGTAGGCCACATCACAGATGTTCAGTTCTAGCCTAAGATCAGTGAGAAGCCTGTGATAAATACTTAACCAAGGCAATGACATGTGCTCACTTATATGTTTTTAAAACATCATTATGGATGCTAGGTAGAACAGATTAGAAAGGAACAAGGAAAGATACAGAGAGATAATATACGGCTTTCCTTACAGTGGTTAAGCCAGAAATCCTGATTGCTTGGATCCAGGGTAGTGGCAGTGGAAATAGATGAAAAATGGATTTTAAAAAAATCAGGTAGAAGGTAGGTAAAATTTCCAATAGTGATTAACTACATAGGAGGATTTGAAAAACAAGAGTAATGGGCCAAAAATGCTTCTAGTACAACATACTGGATGAAAGGTGGTGTTACTTCCTGAGGTGGAGCATACTAAAAGAGAACCAGGTTTGGGAGCAAATTTGAATGTTGCTGGAATTTTGTGATAAAATGTAATCCTGTTTTCAGCTTTGGGTTTGAAGTCACCAGGTAGGCATATTTTTCTCTTCATTTTTTTCAACTAATATAAAAATATGTATGGTCAATATTACTTAGTTTTCTGAGACTTATTTTGCAGGATAGAGAGGATCAAACTCAGGGCTGGTATGTAGACTTTCAGGCAACTTAAGCAGAGGGCACCATTCCTTCTTAGAACGTGAGGGGATACGCTACTATATAGTATTTATTTGGATGGGGAACATTAACCTGTTGGCCTAGTTTCTTGATCTATGAAATTTTGGGAACAGAACTGAATGATCTGCAAAGCTGCTTCTAGCTTTAAGATTCTATGAGGTTTGTTTTTGTTTTGGTTTGGTTTTTCCCACATGCACTTGAAATTTACGGTGAACACAGAAATACTCGCTTGAGCCGTGTTCTTGGTGTGTGCGGAAGGAGGTCCTTTGGGGTGTGGTACCATTAATTTGTTATAGCCCAAGTGCACTAAATAGGACCCTAATGGTCTAAAGGAGCACATGCAGGTATTCCCCAGAGTCTATTTATTTTACCTGTTGGAGGTCTTCCGTTCATTTTGATTTTTATGGGAAAAATTCCCAAAGTCTTAAAAATATATAATAGCAATTTACAGAAAGATTTGAAATGTCCTCTTCTCCTGAGTTAGCGTTAGTACTATAGCTCATTCTGCTCTGCTTTAGTTCCACCTGTATACTAGCATTGGTTCCCACAGGAGTGTTCCTGTTGTTACTGGCATTGCATGTTCTTTAGGGTACTGTTTCTATGGAGTTCAGCATGATAACAAAGTCATGAGCCTAACCAAAGATGTCTGTTTCCCTGCTACCTCTTAGCTTTACTGAGTAAGGAAGTAAAGACTAATATGCTCTTATAATCCATATATTTACAGAACAGAATCTAATATATTCATACTTAGTAAATCAAAAGATACCTATTTTAAGAATGGCCACAAGTTGATCATTGTTGAAGTTGGGTGATATTCTCTCTACGTTTGTATATATTATGAAGTTTTCCATAGTAATTTTTAAAAGTAATCTTTCATTCTTTTAAAATACTACTTTTTTTTAAAGAAAAAAGCATGTAAATATTCTATCATCAAGCTATGGTTTTAAGAAAAGAATTAACCATATAAATCCAACATGTATGATTATTTCAGTGTTAAGTTTTACATATAAGAGTGTTCATATTTTGTTTCAGGGACAGAATGATGCTGTTGAAATTGGAACAAGAAATTTTAGATTTCATTGGTAATAATGAGTAAGTTCTGACATTTAACAAAAAAAAAATTGTCATCATAGCTCTTCAAGATTCACTCAGTTAGTTTTTCTTTTACTTGTAGGTCTCCACGTAAAAAATTCCCCCCAATGACATCTTACCATAGAATGCTATTACACAGAGTAGCTGCTTACTTTGGATTAGACCACAATGTTGATCAGAGTGGAAAGTCTGTCATAGTAAACAAAACTAGCAATACAAGAATGTAAGTATCAAGAAATGTAGTTACATGTTACATATGTGTGTGATAATACTTTTATCTTTCTACGGCACCTTTCATCTCAGGTTTTCCACATTTTTTAGTAGCTTAATTCAGCCTTGTGATAGCCTTCTGTGACAGGACCAAAAAAATACCTCTAGCTCACTAGATACAAAATGCACAGGTCTGAACTGAAATAAGACAGATGAATTGAGGACTGGTTTTTAAAAACAAAAGCAAAAAAACCCTCAAAGGTCATAATATCAGTGATGTTTGATAACCATCCTCTTAGAGATTTTTTAAATTAATATAATTTAGATAGCTATGGCCAACCACAGGCAAATTTAAAAGAAAAAAGTGAATTTTAACACCCTTACATTTAATTCATTTTCTGTCAGTTTACTATCTTTTCCACCTCTGTTTTTACTTTTTTCTTCACAAATATCAAGAAGGTGGGACTATTGGTTAATCCAGTCTTATCCATAATGTTGTGTCCCCCTTCTAGGCTATATATAATTTACTGAGGAAAATATTATAAAGAGTTAAGAGGGGTCATTTACTTTAAACGGTGATAGCTTTATAGTATGGTGAAGGAGACAATGTGCTGATATTTGCGAGCAAAGTCCCAGTGCAGAAGCACCTAAAATTGTAATGTATTCATGACACCGCTTTTGCCTATTTGTAAAAGCTAATCCTAGAGCAGTAGTTGATTTCAGCTAAAATTATACTTTGTGATGATCTACATATCAGAAGAATGTTCTATATTTCATATGTGGCAGCAATGAATCTATGGTCATGAACAGCAGTCAGTTTCAGATAGCATAGATAATGCTTTTCAGTTCATTATTTTTCTTCCTTTCTTGAAGCTAGACTTTTCTCAAGGTTCTGTCTATTATGAACCATTCAGTTTGCATGGTTATATTTAATTCACTTATGTCCCTTCTGTTATAATGGCCTTTACCCTTGTAGCTGCCATATTGTTTGCCTGAACTAAGTTGGTCCTCTAACATTTCAAGTAGTATTTTGTCAGCTGTAGATATATTGGTGGAAGCTAGTATTTTTACATGATTGTTACTACAACTAAAATTAAATTAATGAAGACAGATGTCTTTGAGAAGGATCCCATATTTCTTTATGGATTAAATTTTACCTGCAAATATGAATCTGATTTAATTTTCCTCTGCTTATCTTATTAGTCTTTTTAAAATATTTTCATCTTTTAGTCTTTTCCCAACTAGTTATATCATGGCTAAAGTAGAATGGTAACCATAAGTTATAAGCTGGACTGAAGGTGGATATAACTTGACTTCATTTAACCAGTACCTTTCAACATTACTCAGAGCTGCTGGATACCCATGCACATGCCCATGCCCATTAGCAGGCATTTTGACTAACATTTCGACTGGTGATTCTCTAAGGTTTTCAATACAGTGTAACCTCAGTTATTTGAATGCTACGAATGATGTCAGGGTTCTCTTTATCCAGGGAATCAGAAGTTCAGCTAAACACACATGTTTGTGGTGTACTTAAAGAAGAATGAATCAATAGCGTAATTATAACAGGGCATTTCAGATCATTGAAGTTACACTGTATTGTTATTTTGTATCTTCTGAAATATGAAGAAGAATGTAAATCAGAAAACCTTAGAGATCTGCTCCATATTGAATAAAAACAAACTTACCTTTTCCTCATAGGCAGATTACCCGCTCCAGCCTTGAACCAGTGGTGTTGTGGATGTCAACAACCCGGTGTCCACTGGGGTGTCTCATTGGAGCGGGAAGTTGGCGATTGCAGGGCAGTAAATTCAGGCATCAATAAAAGACAGAGGTAAGACAGTCTTAAGGTTAGCTGAAATGCCTGCTAATGCTATTTGGTGTGCGAATCCAGCTGCTCTTAGAAAAGTTGCCAGGCCCTTGGTTAAATCTTATAGTTCACTTTGGAATTACAATCTCTCACCGAAGTATAAACTCCATGAATAAGAAAAATGTGACTTTGAACAGCTACAAAAACAGTCATTATAACTAAAAGGGGCAATCGCGTGTCAGATAACAACATACTGCCATTGTCAGAACCAAATAGATAATCTTTCAAACTCCTAAAGAAAGCAGTCTTTTTCTCATCAGTTTGGTCATAAAATTGTTATTACTGTTTTTATTTTTCTCTGTAGTTGTGTATATAGCTTTGTGTGGAGATTGCTCTGTTTCAGTTATCTAAATATATTTTAAAGTGGAGGTTTCTATTATTTGGATAATTTTCATTTTTGAATCTCTTGCATCATTTAACAGGTGGCAGATACAGTACTTTATTAAAAATTCACTAGGTTAAAACAAATATTCAGAAGTATTACTTGATTATATAGTGAAATATCTGGTAAAGTTTACTGAAACTGTCATTACCAGATTTATTTGATTTAGAAATTTATTTATGGTATTCATAATATATTCTATGACTATACAATATGTTTTGAAACTATGTAAAAAAATTGCTTAGGGATTCACTTAGATTTTATTGCCACTAAATATATTTTTTATATATCACATATTTCAAAAGAGTAATTCCAGTTTTACAATAGGATGGTATTAAGTCTCAAGAGTGTTGAATTAATTTGTTGAAGCTGAGAGTGTATTTTAGAAAGTGAAATATTATATAATTATAATTTTCCAAGGATATCAACCTTATGTCTGTCTTTTGGATCTCAGTAGAACTTGCAACATTTCCACAGAGGAAAGACCAATCAGCCATAAAATTTATTAAGAGTTCTTAATATTACTTTACGTCACAATGTGAACCTTCAAAAAAGAACTTGTCTTTTTAACCTATTTCAATTAATGTAAAACTAAGAGACACCCTGCTGTAATTCTTGGTATCTTGGTTGCATTTTGAAGTAGTTCTCTTAAGTTTTAGTAAATTCAGCCACAAAATATTTGACTATCTAACACCAAGCCACGTGCTGTGGGAGTGTAACGTAAGATACAGTGCTGTACTTCTCTTTCTTTCGGAATTGTTTCTTAGATTTAGAGGAGGCAGTGCAAAGAGGATTTACAGGCTTTGAGCCATACATCCTAGGGCTCCCTCTATGGCTCAGTCATGTACTTGCCCTTCGACCTTGGACAGTTGGTTTAATCATGTGAACCTCAGTTTTCTTGGTAATATTTGTAACAGTAACAAACTTCTGCTGAGTGTTTGCTGTTTTAAGTGCTGTTCATCTATTAATTCACTTCATCCTCAGACCAACTGTGAAGTAGGTTCACTATAATTCCCATTTACAAATGAGGAAACTTGGGAAAAGAAAGGTTAATAAGTAACTTGTGCAAGTCCCTGAAGCAACTAAGTGTTGAAGCTGAGTATTTGAACCCAAGCAGTGAAATTCCAGAGCCCACACTATGTTTCATAGCCTTTCAGCCATGACATGGGATAGATGATATTTTCTCATAAGATTATTGTGAGGAGTAAATGTGATAACATAAGTATCTAGTAATGGTAATAGTGAGTGGTAATATTATCACTTTTCATAAAATGTTGTATTTAACTTTTCTGTAAACATTATGTATTATCTTTTTTGTTCCCTTGGGTTTTTTGTTTTTTTGTTTTTTTTTCTTTTTAGACCTGACCAGAAATTTAATGAACATATTAAGGATGATAAAGGTGAAGACTTTCAGAAACGATATATCCTCAAGAGAGATAACTCTAGCTTTGACAAAGATGATAACCAGGTAACCTAGCACAATTAGAGCATTTTTTTTTCTTTAATATCTATTTTTATTAAAGTATAGTCAGTTTACAACGTTGTGTCAGTTTCTGGTGTACAACATGATGCTTCAGTCATATAGGAACATACATATATTCGTTTTCATATTATTTTTCACCATAAGTTACTACAAGATATTGAATACAGTTCACTGTGCTAAACAGTGTGAACTTGTTTATCAGATTTTGTGAGAATCCTCCTGTATTTTGAAGTGAGAGACACTCTGCCAGAGTTCAGTAGGTGTTTTGTGCAATTCAGGGGTTCGTAGATACAATTCTTGGTGTGTTTGTGAGAGAGGGTGAGCTGTGAGTCCCTATACTCCGCCATCTTGGCACCTATCCAATTAGAGCATTTTTAGAGGTGCTGGATTTATACTAGCAGGTCATTTTTCCAAAAATTAACTGTGCTCTTTTCTTTAGATGAGAATACGTTTGAAAGATGATAGAAGAAGCAAATCTATAGAAGAAAGAGAAGAAGAATACCAGAGAGCTAGAGACCGAATTTTTTCCCAAGATGTATGTGCTGACTTAGATTAGTTCTTTGTGTTTAAATGTATGCTAATTGCATTGTAGGGGCTCACTCCTTTCATCTATTGATTACATTTACTTTTAACCATTTTCATTACATATAAAGTCCCCTTTTAGAAATATTACAAGCTGTCTTGTTCGTGTTAACTATTTATGTTTATAATATTCAACAAATCTTATTGATCATATCCATGGACACTTGCAATAATTTATCTCCCAAACAACCCTATATACAGGAGATGCTATCACTGCTTTTACTTTACAGGTTAGGAAACTGAGGCTCCAGGAGGCTCACTAAGTGAGATAGACAAATATCATATAACTTAAAAGTGACGGTTTGGATTTCAGCCCAGGTCTTCTGAATTCAGAGCCTAACCTAGATGTATTTCTCTCTCAGTTTGTAAGATGAATGAGGTCTCCACCCTCGATGCGTATTCGGATAATGACAGCATGGTGTATGATTTGTATAGAGACGTGAAGGTAAAATAGGGAACACAGCAGAGAAGCACCAGGGACTATGGGACATGGCACAGAAGCACCACAAACTAGAATGGAGGAGTGAGGGAGAGAGTCAGCTGACAAGAAGTTACCTGAAGGAGTGAAGTGTTCCTTGTCGAGGGTCAGCATCCGCAGGAGCCCAGTGATAAAGGAAAACGTGACACATGGGGAATTGAAAGATCCAGAGTAGCTGGATTGTAGCCTGGGTGAGAGGAAATGAGGGCCATTTCAGTTGGAGAAATAAGCAGAAAACAGACAACTTGCCCCTGAAAGCGAGTTTAGGTAGTTGGGCTTTTTATACAGCAGGGGTCAGCAAACTTTTTCTATAAATGGACAAATAATGAGTATTTTAGGCTTTTCAAGCCACACAGGCTTTATTGCAACAACTCAAATCTGCCTTGTTAATATGAAAGCAGCCATAGATAATAAATGAACGAACATGGCTGTGTTTCACTGAATCTTTATTTATAAAAACAGGTAGCTAGCTATAGTTTGCTGACCCCTGTGCTGGAATATCAAGGAGCTATTAAGGAGGGAAGAGGCATGAGCAGATTGTTGTTTTAGAGAGATTGCTGTGGCGTCTGCTGTTTAAATTGGATGAAAGGAGTGCAACTGGTAGCTGGAAAACTAGTTAGAAGACCGTTGATACAAGCAAAAATGATGGTCGCCTGAGTTAGGTTCATAGCCCCAGAGGAGTTTGGCTGGAAGCTGCGTTGAGGCATAGCTGATTGTTCATGGCTACAGCCGCTGCCAAAGCACAGGTTATCAAAATGTTTGTTGAGTGAATGAAGGGGAATCTACACTGGTGTATACCTTAAATATACAGTAATGAAAATGAGTTCACTAGTTGGGGAGAATATTTGAGTTTCTCAGACAATTTGTACAAACATGAATGGCTTCAAAATGTATATCTTTTAAAAGTAAGATAGTGTCTCCAAGCCAAAAAAAAATTTCACTATCATTTATTTGTATACCTTATCACCATGTTTGATTTTTTTCTCAGGGGGGTACTACTTTTGAAATATTATTACACATGATTTTTGCTGTCATCATTGGTTTACAGATGACATTATTTGACAAATGCTTAACTTTTTATTTCTGTTCTTTCTTTCTAGTCCCTGTGTTCCCAAGAGAATTATATTATTGACAAAAGGTGAGGGACTTTTTAACATTTATTTTGGTAAGTGTCTTACTGACGCTAATAAAAATAAAAATGTTTCATTAAAATGCCAACAGACTCCAAGACGAGGATGCTAGTAGCACCCAGCAGAGGCGCCAGATATTTAGGTATTGGAAGCATGTTTTCATGCAGTACACAGTATTGAAAATTTAAAGCATTTTTTTCCTTTATTGTTTCCCCTTTTGTCTCTGTTAGATTTTCAAAGTTTTATTTCTAAATTACAGAGTTAATAAAGATGCTTCAGGGCGATCAACAAATAGCCATCAAAGCAGCACTGAAAATGAGCTGAAGTACTCTGACCCCCGACCTTGGAGCAGCACAGATTCAGACAGCTCTCTCCGAAACTTCAAGCCCGCTGTAACCAAAGCCAGCAGCTTCAGTGGAATTTCAGTTCTGACAAGAGGTGATAGTTCTGGAAGCAGCAAAAGCGTAGGCAGGCTTTCAAAAACAGGTATAAATATCTGTGTAGAACTGTGCAGTCAGAACATTAGTTTCCCTCATGTTGTCTTAGCTCTTTTTTTTTTTTAAATCATGTGGCTTCTGTAATTATCCTAAAATAGAAGATTCCTACCAGGAGTACATTGAGCACCTCCAGAATACTTGAGGTAACATGTTTATTGACATTAGGATTTATTCTCCGTGCAAGAGAGATTTATAAACATCAGTTAAAATAAGAATTCTCTACTGCAACATAAACTTACATCAGGCTGGTCATCTCTTGTTTGAGTGCCCAGAAGTGATTGGAAATTCTTCATTGCTTGGTTATAGCTGGAAGAAATGGTTTCTCACCTAGGATTGGTTAACATTGATTGCATTTTCATGATAAAGTTCTTCACTTGCCATTCAAAAATGGATAAAATTGCTGTGAAGTTTTTGAGGATTTTAAAAACTGAGGGAAAATATTTCAACATAATTAATATGAACAAGTAGAAATTTCAGTAACATTCTTATTCTCCTAGCTTCTTTGCTTTTAGGTGACATAACATTTGGGCTCATAGCATTTTCTGTTTTCACTGTCACTAACTGGCTTTAGTACTAAAGCTCACATCTCTTTTAGGATCCTCTCACATCTTTATTTTTATCCCAAAATAAGTATGAAAATTAGCAGAAATGGCTCTCTTTATCCTTTTTGGGTAAAGCCTAAACATGGTTTTATACAAAGAACAATGAAGGGAGAGATGTAAATTTGAAGGTGACAGTATTTTTTAAATATCTGTGAATTCAGTGCTTTAAATTGCTAAGGTTTGTGAATTACACTTGTCACCTTTTTGACTTATAATGTAGATATTTAAAATGTGTTAGTGTATATGATAGAATATTGCTATGTTGCTAAAGACAGATAAATTATATGAATATAAGAAATATGCATATGTACCAAATATGCACTTACTTGATAAATGACCTCTTAGTCATCATAACAGGAAAAAACTACTCATGTGTCATGAGAAAGCCATTTGGTAATACAACCAAATTAAAACATTTTAAGAACGTGTTCTATTTATAATCTGTATCATCTTCAGAGATGAAAAGAAATATTTAATTTCTTTTATTAGGAAAAATTATTTTTCATATAGTTCTTACAAATAGTCACTTTGGCACAACTTAAAATAGAAGTTATCCTTCAGAGGCAATCTGTATAGTGTGTCATATTTGTTCATTTCTTCCATTAAAAATTAATTGTCCGTCGCAGAATCAATTTTGTTATTCAAAACCTAATTAACTATTTACAACATCAAAATCTTTTCCTTTCTTCCATTGTCTCATTATCTTTTAGCCATTATACTGAAAATCAGTGACTTCTTCAGTCTCTGTGTAACAGGAAATTAAGTAGACTGGAGGCATATAAACAATTAAAAGTAAATTATCAAATTACTTTATTAAGTACAGTGAGAAATAAATTTTCAGCCAGTAAGTACTTGGAATATTTTTATACTATCTTTGTCCCTTGCTATGATAAAAATTGAAAGTTGGTTTTATGAGTTTGAGCTGAAGATGGAAGTCTGCAGTGAAACTTGATAGTTATTTCTCTTCATAGAGAATTTATCATTTTTGTTATTTCTACACGACTCTTAATCTTTCTGTGTTCTTATAGATGAGGGGTTTCTGATATGAGGTTTTGGGCATTTGGCTGTGCTAAGTTCTTAGTCCTGGGGGAAAATTATAATCTGTATATTCCTAGGTGTTAATCTAAAAGGTAAAAATGTACATAACTTTGTCCTTTTGGGAATGTGAGTAATGTGGTTTTTGTGGCTGTCTGTGCTGATGTTATTGCAGACTTTCTTAAGTTGCATGCTTTGGCTCTGACTCCTCTGACAACTTATGTGATCAGTTTTGCTCTATTAAACTTGTTCTTGGTGGGGAGGGGAAGCAAAATTGTACAGTAAATGAAAAATAGCTGATGCTTTTGTGTGTTAACTGCATGTTATGCAATGTGAATTTTATTGTTACGTATTTAAAACCTGCGTTTTTATATGAGGTTTAAAAAAAATCCCTATTTTTCATTACTCCTCCCCTAGGTTCTGAGTCTTCTGGTAGTGTAGGGTCATCTACGGGCTCTCTCTCTCACATCCAGCAGCCTCTTCCAGGTACAGCTCTCAGCCAGTCTTCTCATGGCGCACCTGTCGTCTATCCAACTGTCAGCACTCATAGTTCTCTTTCCTTTGATGGTGGCCTAAATGGGCAAGTCGCATCTCCTAGCACTAGCTTCTTTTTGCTTCCCTTGGAAGCGGCAGGCATACCACCTGGCAGTATTCTGATCAACCCACAAACAGGTTGGTATCCAGAAAAAGGTGTTTATTTCAGTTTCGATATCAGGAGTTATCTGGAAATGAAAGAGTACATATTAAATGTATTATCTTATGTGCCTTGTCAACTTTTTATTTTTCCTGAGTGATTAGCATTTTCCCTAGAACTTCAATAAAAACACTTTATGCTAGAGAATGTTAAAAGACATTTATATCAGAAATTTATATCAGTATTTTTCACTGTGTGACATCCATGACATCATCTTTCAGGTTAAATAATTAAAAAATGATTCATTCCCCAAAAATGGGACAACCACCTTTGAAGGAGCTTTATTTGATAAAATAATTTGATCCTGAGGAAAAGAATATGCATCTCATGAAGGAAAATGTTAATAGCTCTTGTTATGTAATGCAGTGGGAAGAACCTATAAGTAATTGTCCTTGTGAACATGATAATTCCTTATGAATATGGTAATTCTACTGAAGAAAAGCTAAAGAACATGTTGTTATTAGTGAAAGAAAATAGGTAGTCCTTATGAATTAATATTAATAACACTTATTCTTTGCAATTAGATAGTAATTTGTATTTATTGAGCATTTACTATGTGTCATGTAATGTATTAGGTGCTTTAAATACATTATTTATAACAACCCTCTTAGGTAGGTGAAATCTATATTTACAAATAAGGAAACTGAACCTCAGATTAAGAAACTGCAGTCATAATACTTTTCATTCTGTATATTTGCAAAAATGACTTATTGAAAATAAAAAATTTTTGTAAGTCACGGGTCATCTGGGTCTCTAATCAAAATAACATAGCCCATTATGTTAAGATAATGAGAACAGCCTTAAATCATTTGATACCTTTCTTAAATATTCACATAAAATTTAGCTGTTGTAGTCATATCAGCCTGGTAGTAGTTGGACAAGGAAAATAAGGCAAGAATGTCAGGGTCTCTGAGTGTTCCTGAAACTTTCCTTTTGTTTGTTGTAAAAAAAACAAAAGAGGGGGAAAAAAAAACCATGGCTTGGGACTCGTTACCTTCAGATTTTATTTGCATCTCTTTTTTAAATAAAGTACTTAAACTTTTGTTTCTATTGTAAGAATTTAATTAGCATGAATCTGACTCTTCAGAAATTCAGTTTTTGCTTTATAACACTTCTAATCCTTCAAGTCTATTATATTACTAAACTTCCTGTTTTCCTAGAACAGGATATAACATGACATAATATTTTAGTATTTTCTATTTTTCATTCAAAACATATTACTTAATAGCTTTTTGGTAACATGAAGATTCAGTTGAGTATGAAATGATAAAGTAACTAATCAACCTGGTATTGAATTGTATACTTAATTTTAAGTTAGTCCAAAAGTGATCTCTTTGCTTTTTGTGAACAGAGTGACAACATGTCTAACTTTTTCATAGTCCTTAAGTTACTTTAAAACATGCTTTCACTCAAGTCTTCTCTACTATTTTTTTCCCCAGAATTATTTAACAATCAACAAATACCCAGCATGATTTGCTTTTACTTAACTTTTAACCATCACATAAATTATCAGGAAACTAACTGATGAAAATAATTTGACTTTGGAGAGCTTTTCCCACTTAATAGCGATGAAACAGTGTATTCTTCTTTCCCAATTGTTACTTTATTCTATGGTACAAGTTTATTTTTAAAAAAAAGAGAGAGTGGTTTTTCCATGAAAGGAAAGATGTTTTAAAGGCAATTTGACACTATTATTCAGTCAACTTTCTCTTATTTTGTTTTTAGTTTACTTTATTTTTATTCATCCTAAATGAGTATCATAGTCAATGATCACTTTATTCCACATAGTCCTTTTTTTTTTTTTTTTAATTCACTGTGTAGTAAGGAAAAATACTAATCTTTGAATCTGTTTCTATGTACATTGAAAAAAAAATTCTGGAAGAAGGTATCCAAGTTGTTAACTATAAAGTTATGAGGAATTTATTTTCATTTTAAACTGTATTTGTTGTTTATTTTCCCACAATAAAAATATTACTTTGTATAATAAAAAAAAAGTTGTTTAAAATGTTTGTGTAGAGAAAGTGATTAAAATTTATTTTACTTAGTTACATAAAATATTCCTCCAATAATTGGTAACCAGTAAGAGTAAGCCTCAGAATCAATATTAAAGTTATCTCTTGTTTTCTTTCTTACCTATGAATAAAGCTGGATACAATGAATAAAAAGAAACTATTTTAGAAAAATGTTTAGAATTTTAAAAATTATTTTCAACTTTTAACATATTAGAAGTTATAAAATAAGGACACTGCCATCAAGTCCACAATTTGAAATTTGAAGTTATCAACCATTTTAATTTTCACCAAGTTTTAGTCTTACTAGTTAAATATATGCAGTGTGACCTATAAATTAGATATTTCCCACCACTTAACAGGCTCTAAGTGAGAAATTTTCAGCATCCCAAAGTCAAGTTGTTTTTTTGTTTTTTCTCTTAAAACTGAAATGTGTTCTATCACTACAGGAACACAATCCTGTAACTTAATCCCTTGAGCAAGAAGTGCTTCAGAATTGAGTTTTTCAGAAAAACACTGTGTACTGGGTATTATAAAATAACTTAAACAGGATCTAAAGCTTGCCCTCCATAGTAAAACACTGCAGCAAAACTTTTGAATATTTACTCTAAATGGGAAATACAAAGATTATTAATAGCCTCATGTAAGGTCAGACTTCTTCTAAGAAAAGCTTTTGGTCTTCAGAAACTTGAGGCTTTTGGAATTGTGAATAAGAATTGAAAATGTGTTGTAAGTTTCTGTCGGATGACCTATTTTCAATCTCCGTTGTAAATTAGTTTTTTCTTCCTTTTTAAATTTTTCAGGTCAGCCCTTCATAAACCCAGATGGGAGTCCAGTTGTGTATAATCCTCCTATGACTCAACCACCAGTTAGAACCCAAGTGCCTGGACCTCCACAGCCACCTCTGCCACCCCCACCACCTCAACAACAAGCAGCTAATCACATTTTCTCACAGGTGCACATATCCACGATTACATAATGCTAAGTTCACCTGCTTTGCATATTTGGGACTAAGTTCACTAATTATAATTGAGATAGCCCAAGTAAGTATCTTTTAGAACTTTAATATTCTCCACCAGTGATGTCCCACTCAGTACTCGTAGAGGAGAGGTTAACTTCAAGGGCTTTTCAGCTAATGAATACAGAATGTATATTGGAAAGAAGGGAAATTTTTATCTCATGAGCCTGTGTGGTGAGTATTTTATCCCTATTTCACAATAGCAAGAGATAGACAAGAGAAAAGAGAAAAAAAAATGAAAAACTAAGATTGTTCATTATCCCAGTGAGCAAAATGAGTTGTGTTATTCATTCTTGCTGAATTTACTTGTACCAGTGTACACTCCTACTTTCATTCTATCTTTGAAAGTTTGGGTAATATATCAAAAAAAAAATGTGTACAGTTATTTATACCTCTTTGTCCCTGGAAGATGATCTAAATATTCCACTGGTGAGAACATGCAGAGTAATTTTCTGTGAAAGGAGTGTAGTGATAAACTTGAACTGGAGACATTTCACTAGTTTTGTTCACAGATTGTATTATTTGTACTGCAGGGGTGAAAAATGTATGAGCAGTTTGATAAAGATATCAGATATTTTTGAACTCATGAAAATAATTGTTGTTCTGACAATTAAGACTCCTAGTAGGCAACTTGAGAAGTAGGCAAGGCAAATTCTCAAAAGTAGGACTTCTAGGTTTTTCATGCACTTCTAAGACTGTACAAATGAATTCATATATGTAGAGGAAATTGCCTAAAACTGCTAAAACTGTTCCCATAGATTCCCATACCCAGTTCCCAGCCTCATTTGATTACCTATACTCAGGTACATATTAGGCTACATCAGCTCCCTCCCAGGCTTTCTCTGCCTTGGTTTCATTCAACTTGGTCATGAAGTTTTTCTCTTTAATTTGCTATCATGTAATCATCTTTGCAGTGCTGTATGTTTCACCAGGAACTTTATAGGGCTGATTTCATTTGATTTAGTGCAGTGGAAATAAGGTTAGTCTGGCAGCTTCAAAAAAATCTAAGGACTTATCTATGGTTACATATTTCAGAGTTAGAAATAGTTTTCTCTGGTACAGTTTTAAGAGACAATCCAAATGAAGGTGTAGGCAGCTAACTTTAGAAATGATGTCTTAATAGACTATAATTTGAAATCTTAGGGTATGCATTAAACGCAATGGCTGGTTTTCCTGGCGTTGTTTCAAGTGTTTTCTGGTAATTCATCATCAAATACAGAAATAGAGAACTGATGAACAAATGATATTCAGTAACTATCTTTTTCACACTGAGATAATCCATGTATGAAATTTCAAACAGCCAAACAAAATAATGCTGTGATTTCCAAAGCCTTCAGATGGACTGCATTCTTGAAACCAGTCACTTTAAGTGGGTGTTGTTTTGCAGCCAGTTACAATTTAAGTAGGAGAAAGGAAATGTTAAGCCTTTTTCTTTTCTAAGTGGTGTCAGAATTTCACTTTGATCAGCCAGTCTTCTAGCCCACATTTTTCTTATTACCTCTTGACACTCTGGCAGACATTAATTCATACCCTCAGTGCTCATGGTACTCTGCTTCCTTTTATTCCCCAGCAGACTGAAGCTTTTGTCTCATCTGACACTTACATAGTAGGTCAGGTTGTCTGGAAGAAAGTTATGTCTTAATGCTTGTCTGACTTAATAACACATCGAATAGCGTGTACTTGGCAGTTCTCAAGCTGCTGCACCTCTTTCAGTGTGGTGTGTGCTGTCTTCCGTTGGGAAGCCTGCTAATTTCTAGTCAGCAGGTTAGTGAGGAACCGATGGCTACTCTGTAGATCTTTCAGCTTTTACTTTTTTTAGTCCTTTAACTCTAGGGTTTTTTGTGTGTGTGTGGAATTCTAAACTAATCTAAGCCTTTCTCTGTTTTTTTAGAAATTATTGTATTGATTTTATGGTAGAAAGGCAACGCATCATTATACATCTTAGTCATAAGAATTTATCTTTATTTAGATTATTTCCCAAGTAATTTTATTTAATTTTGCATTTTTAAAATATATTCTTTGGAAATATTGTCCAGAAGGAGATTCATGTATATACATTTTAACCAAAAATGGGAGTTTTCATTAAATTACTTGGGTTCTGTATACAGGGTACTTAATTTCCCTTAACCTTATTGCCACCTATAAAGTGGATTATGATAGTCATTAAACCAATATGTATATTACCCCTTTGTAATAAACTGTAGTCCAGTAAGATTGTGAGACTAAATGCCAGCGTTAACCTGTAGATGGCCAGCTGTATTCCCTAAGATTTAGAAATGATTGAAACTTTTTTCATTTTTTTAAACACCTGTTTTTTGAGTGCCCTTGGCAAAAGTGAAACTTATATATATATATATATATATATATATTTTTTTTTTTTTTTTTTCCCCTGAAATGCAGGAGTATTTCGTTAGTGAAAAAAATTTTTTTTTTCAGGTAACTGTAGTGGACCCTTGAACAACACAGGTTTGAACTGTAGGGGTCCACTTACACACAGATTTTTTTCACTAAATACATCTGTGATGGTTGAAACCGTGGCATGGAATCACAGGAATGGAGGAACTACAGATACGGGGCTGACCATAAGCTATACACAGATTTTTGACTGTGCAGAGGATCGGCACCCCAAATGCTGAGTTGCTCAAAGGCCAAGTGTAGTTCCTCAGCAACTGATATTCTCTCCATAAATTTTTTTAGTTAGAAGAAAAATGTGTTTATCTTCCTTATACAGAAGAGATCTGTTTGTATGCATATGCATGTGCTTATATGTATGTGTGTGTTTTCTTTAGGCCTTTTGGGGGGAGGGGTTATTCGGTTTATTTATTTATTTATTTGATGGCAGTACTGGGGCTTGAACCCTGGACCTCATGCATGCTAAGCATGTGCTCTGCCACTGAGCTATACCCTCCCCTCAAGGCCATTATTCTTAATGGTGCTCACAGTATATTTTTCTTTAAAAATTGCTAAATTTAGTCACGTTAGTCCCTAAAGGGTTATCTAATCATGCCGTATCAAATAGAAAGGATACTTGGCATAGATACTGTATAACTTACACTGTCTGAAAAGGATGAATGAAATTTTTCTTTTATTACTTAGTGTTATATAGCTGAACAAAGCAACCCCTTCATCACACCAGGGAGTAAGATTAAATGATTTTGCTTTTACTAACTTAACCCAGAGTTAAGTTATCTTGCTTAGATAATTGGATTTGAAATATCCAAATTAACTGTTGCAGTGAATCTACTAAATATTTTTATAAAAAGAAAAATTACCTTTCTAACTCTGTTTTAAATTTAAATGTATGTTCTCAATTTTTCTATGTAGAGTTTCTTCGCTTAGTATTGTTTTTGTTGTTTCCTATAATGTTGTATTTAAGGTGACTTTATTAATGTAGTTTAAGCTGTTGCCAAAAAAGTATGACTTTCCGTTTTATGCAGTTCTTCTGACATTTATTCTGACATTAACATTGTTTGCCAACCTGTTATTCCTTAGCCTATTCGTCCTCTGCAGTCCTCTTCACAGCCTGTTCAGTACTCTACAGCCCCTTACCCACCCCCGCTCCTGCCAGTCTCACCCACCCAGCAATACTCCGTGGTACTATATCTCTCTTCGCCTCCTGCGTTATTTCTGTGGCTGGATGTGTGATGAATCCTCGTGACTGTGACTAATGTGATACGTTCTTTGGTGATTTTCTAAAGTCAGGGATGTGTGTGTACTGAAAACGTATTTCTAACCTGTATTAGAAATAATTTAAAATTTATTCTCTTCCATAAAGTATTTGTTATATTGGCTTATTATAGTGATTATATAAAGCCTAATCTTTTCCTGCTTTTTCATAATGAAATAATTTTCAAGTTGACTATTCTAGTCCTAAAATGTTATAGCCGCTTTTCTCATTGAGGTTGGTGCAGTTCTGTGCAGTCCTTGCTTGGGTGGCAGCTTTCTGTTCTTTCCTTGATGCCCCAGGTAGACTTAGTAGACTTGGTACCAGTAGTAACTGGAAGCTCCAGTTACATAAGACACCCTCCTAAGTAAATTTCCAAAGAAAATCTCTAGCTATTTAATCTGTGACTACAAAATAATGGTATCTCATTTACTCTATAGTGTGTCCCAAGTTACATCTTTCAGTAAGAGCTCAACACACCACCGCCTTGTGTTCTCTATGTGACCTTCTGTAGTTACTAAGCATATGAGACTACAGTGTAAAGACGTCCTGCACAGTGCCTAACATGAAATAGGCATTCAATAAATGTTAGTTTCCTTCCCTTAAAATGAATCTGCTTAACAACCTATATACTTTTTCCCAGTGATGCTCTTATTTTTCTGGCTATATGGCCATAACGTTTTGAAATTGCATTCTAAGTTAAGTTATAAGCTATATCTTAAAATCAGTAAACACTTTTGTTTTGTTAAGGGTGGTTTTGTTTTGAGCTGGGGGCAACAACCTTGTTTACCAGCCTTAGCTCCAAGTGATTTTTGAAAAGCACTTCCAGTCTGAAAAAAATGAAGTTTTGCCAGCATTGAGAAGGTTGGCAACATTTTTAAAAAAATAAATAAATAAAAGCCTCAAAAAAGGTTTGAAAAATGGCGGATTATTGTAATAAGAAAATAACATTTTTTCCAAGATGACTCTGATGGTAATATATAGTTATGGTATTGCTTTTTAAAGTATTTGCCCATATTACCTTATAATTACAACTAGTAGGTATATTTACGTATAGTTTTCTCTTCTGAAACTGTTTATTGAATTAACATGAATAGGCTGTTTGACAATGTTAGAGCAATCATTTGGGAAGAGTAAAGCCATGTATTTTTAGTCATAAAGTCAGGTTCCTTTTTTCAATCTCTTATCTTCTCCATAGCCTTAATTTACTTTGCAAAAACCAGCAGACTGTAGAAAATGCAGACATGTCAACTTTCTTCTGACAAATCAATTGCCAACACAATTTTTTAAGTAACTTTTTTTCAGATGTTTCCTCTTAACAAAATTTGATAAATGTTTTGCCAGTCTGTGGCTCCTTGGGAGTGAGAGAATCCCATTCTAACCCCATTATTATCATTTCAGTGCTATTATCCAGTCTAGTCAGAACTGGTCCTTATGCTGTTGAGTCAGACAAACATTTGTCAAATGGCATATAAATCGTTAACCCTATGTTGGCTGAGCGCCATTGCTTGTTCTCTAAGTAGCAAAAGTGGTAGGAAACAGCCATTTGGATTACATTTGTCTAACATCTGACTTAAGGAACAGACAGAAAGACACTAGGGAAGAGTAGAATTTATGGCCAAATTATTTTTGAGAAATAAGAAGATCAGGGTGGGTAGATTTTACTTTTTTTTTATTTCATTTCCATTAGTATATTTGATTGTTAGGTATGGTAAAAGAGAGACAGAAATGCTTAGAACCTGAATCTTGCCTTCTGGGAAGAAGGGCAGTGATTAAAAGTAAAGAGTAATTAGTACCATGCCTTGCTAGTCTCCTGGTCTTTGAAGTCTTTTCAGAAAATGTTAATTGTATAATATAAAAGTGTGCCTTTAATCTTCATTTAAATAAGTGTCTTTTCATTTTTTTTTATTGTGAAATGTTGTTATACCCTTCTCTTTTCTGCATGCTGTACACTTCCATTAGATACATTTTATAAGTAATTTGTAATGACAGCATTGTAATATTCCTACCTTCCTGCCTTAGAGTTCTAATTTTCTTGAACCTATTCTTTTATTAAATCATGTCTGTTGTAGATACATGATTTTCATTATATATACTACTGCAACTCTTCTTAAAATATGAGGTATTTTTCTTTGATAAGTTTGGTCTATGTATGAAAGGCTTATTGATTTCTCACTTCTCGCTTTTTTAGCAGGACAACCTTGGGTCTCAGTTTAGCCACATGAGTCTTGCCCGCCAGCCATCTGCAGATGGTTCTGACCCTCATGCCACCATGTTCCAGTCCACTGTTGTTCTTCAGACCCCGCAGTCTGGTTATATCATGACAGCCGCCCCTCTACCACCGCCGCCACCCCCACCTCCCCTGCCACCTGGGCAGCCAGTCCCTACCGCTGGCTATTCTGCCTCTGGTCATCCTGTCAGCCAGCCTGTGCTCCAGCAGCAGGGGTACATTCAGCAGCCCTCTGCACAGGTGCATTGCTTTTTCCTCTCTCCTCTCCCATAGCAGCCTCCCATTTAAGATCGGTTTTAACTTTAGAGAGCTTATTTTTAATTTTGCATGGATAAAATTTGTGAGAACGTGTGAACAAAGCTTGTATAAACTAAACCCAAGCTAGTCTTATTGGCATTTTTTTCCAGCTTTATTAAAGTAACACTGACAAGTAAAATTTGTACTGGCATTTTAATTTGCATTAGAAATACAGCAAAAATTAAAGAATGGAACCAGCGCAAGTGTGTATTAGTGTAGGAATGGATAAACTGGCTTATTTATATGGTGATTGCTGTTCAGCAGTTAAGTTGAATGAGCTCTAGTGGTACATGTTTCAACCAAAATGAGTCTTAAAAATAATGTTAATTGCAAAATAAGTTGCATAAGGTTATATAGGGTACCATAAATGTAAATTTTTTAAATTCTCAACAAGTAATGCATAACACACACACACTAGAAGTTTAAAAACGTTTATGGAAACTACAGGATAATAGTTTTTCTGTGGAATATAGAACAAAGAATGTTGGAGTGAGCCTGAGGCTATTTCAGTAGCATCTGGTTTTGTAAAAGTGAGAAAAATCTCAAAGCGGGCAAAAAAATTAAAATCTACTAAATCTGATCAGCAGGCAAACTGGTAGGTGTCTTTTGTTATGTATACTCTATGTTTGATATTTTTAAAGTTTTTTTCAGGTGTACTTAAACCTAAGAAAATCAGTTTTCGGATGATTGATATTGGAGGGAATTGCTACTCATTATACTCTGATGTTCCTGGCAGAAAAAAAAATTCTATTGCAAGTAAAATTGATTTTTTTCCCCCCTCAATACTTATCCTAGATGCCAGCCTGTTACTGTGCTCCGGGCCACTACCATTCCAGCCAACCTCAGTATCGCCCAGTCCCTTCTGTCCATTACAATTCACATCTAAATCAACCACTGCCACAGCCTGCACAGCAGACAGGTGAGTAGAAGTCACGAGAGTAGCACTTCTTAGCTTTGAGTATTGCTGGTTTTCATCCTGCTTCATTTCAGTCTTGCTGTTAAGATACTGCCACACTCTGTCAGGGATCCCAGATATGTGCACATACATGAATGTGTAAACCAGTGAGATTAAAAGAGTGGGCAGATCTTAGCACCCGCCAGAAAATACCACACTGTCAGGTTTATATGCTAAAGGTTGGGAGTCATAATGAGAAGATTGTACAGGTGAGCGACTTCCTGGTACTCACTGCCTTTGTAGTTGAAGCCTTCTCTGCAGCTTGGTAGTCCACCCAAGGTAAACAGCGAAAAAGAGAGGCAAGGCCAGTTAAGATGCCTGCTGAACAGCTAACTGAAAGCAAGGACCAGGATGACCGAACTTTGGTTGAGAACTCTAGCCTAGTAAAGATATTTTGATGTCTTAGTCTCCGCAGAGACTTCCTTAAAAGGAATAATGTTCTCACACATCTTTTTTGTGTTTTGTTTTTCAATTTGCTGGTTGTATAGTGAAAGGTGTTTTTAAAGCAAATGCAGTCAATCTAATCCTAGTCACGTCAAATATATTAAAACTGAAAAGATTATTTTTCTTTTGCCCCTTTCAAATTGTCTTTAAGCATTCAATGAAAACAACTGTGATCTCAGTATAAAAAAAACTCACTAATTTTACTGAACTAATTTCTCTTTATGCTTCCTACCTAGATGTGTACTTCTGCCCCAGATGTTTAATAAGGTATTCTCTTCAGCCTTTATATAACTCTAGATGTTGAAGTAGAATTTTTACTGGTTTCTTTGCAGCCTTTTTAGCTGCTTGTCACCATTTGAAGGTGCTCAGGTTATGTCCCCATGACAAGCTGAGGCCACATCACCCTCCACCTCTACTTAGGCAGTTTCTTGCTCTTGCTGCTGTGTGGGACTTGTAAGGCGTGCTGCGATTTCAGGAGAAAGGCATCTACACTGGGCGGTCTGATGAGAAGTGTTCTTGCTTCTCACTCGTGCAGTCTTCAGTGATCATTGCGACTCATCGGCTTCCTTTACCGGATGTGACTCTTACTTAACACCCCTGCAGGGGAACTTCCGGGTCCTAAGTCTGTTGCTCTTAGGAGTTGTCTTGTACTTAATATATAGGTTTTTCCCTGTGTCATGTTACTAGCCCTGTATTGTATGTGACAAGTGTTCTTCCAAAGGATGTTGAGTACATACATTGGTCATTTTGGCCAACTTAGAATTTGTTCTCTGTCTTAAATGTGACTCCCTTTAGTTTCAGGTTTTCCTGAAGTTTAGTAATGCAGTCCACTTCAAATAATGTAAACTAGTATATGCTGTAATTTTGAACGGCATCAAAAGCTGTCTTTTATACCTGGGAACATTGGTCATGACAGTGCTTACTAATTTAAATACATTGTTGTTTTATTCCAATAGAAATTATTTCCTAAGTTTTCTGTACCTCAGTGACTGACTTTTCGTGTCACAATTGTCATGATTTTTTTCTTCCAAAATTACAATACAGATTACAGCTAATGTTATGATGATTAAAAAATAAAAGAAATATACTTTAACTCTCCCCATTCATATACCTTGCACATAACTAATTATTAGTTCAATAGTACACCCTATTAACGAGGCAAGCAAGAAACCTGTGTTCTGTATTTGTGTGAGCTTCTTAATTTTGTTCTTTTTAATGGCTAAATTTTTACTCCTCTCCATTGTCAAACTGTCTACAAAATTAAAACTTTTAATCACAGGTTGGACCAGTACAGCTGCCTCCCTGCAAAAAATTTTCCCATTTAATGGAAAACAACTGAAAATGCCACTCCTTAATTGAGGGCCAAAAATCTGTGTGACAGATGGCATGTTTATCATCAGTGATGTTTTAATTGTGGGGTTTTTCCTAGTGCTGGTTATGGTGAGAAGAAAGGACACAGTAAGTCAGACTGTATCTAGACAGTACAGGCACCAAAAAGTGCGTGTGTCTGAATGGCTTTTGACACTGCGTTTGACTCTTAAGAGTCTGCTATAATGTAGCACTTTATATCTAGAATTGGTGCCTCCGATTATTTCATGTAGTATCCTGTCAACCCAAACTTAAGTTTCATGATATTCAGTTGAAGAATAAAAGGGAGGTAAATCCTCAAAGCACCCTTATCTGAAAGAGAAAGAAATGTTGTTATGCTGATGAGAGAAAATTTTTCTTTAAAGAAAAGTTTGGTAGTGCGTGTGCCACGTATTGTGTTCGTAATTATATAGAATTAGTTGGAGATGGAGGATTATATAATCTAAGGACTTTTTTTGTTGTTAGCTACAGAAGCTTACAGAAGAAATGTGAATTTATGTTTGTGTGTCTCCTAATAGAAAAGTAAAAGTGCACTGGAAAATGGAAAAGGCAGCTTTTTGTTTCTCATTTTCTTTACAGATTTATAGCAGTTTCTTTCTCAGTAATTTACATTTTTGTGTGTAAACATCATATTTTCTGAATTTCATTAAAAATTTTTTTCCTTATATTTTCCTACATACCACCATCCTTACCTGATTAAATTTAGAAATAATTTATTATGTCCCTTACATTGTTTTCTTGTCAAATAACATCCAGTCAAAAAGCATACTGTTATCTCTTATTACATAAAAGGATGAAATCGGTTATTCAGCCAAATAATGAAAGCATTGATAGATTCAGAGCAATTTTTTTTCGTGGAGGCACAAATAATTTTTAAATGTTTATATATGAATTTAAAGAAATTTTGCCCTAAATTAACAAACCCAATTGAATAATATTCTTAGACCAGATAGGATATAGGCAGTAGAAAGATAGGATTTTCTGTTATTTTCCTTTTTAGGGGCAAGAAGGAGATTGGGGTAATATCTGAAGGATAAGATACCTTTGGTCTTCTATCTGTGGGTGCACCAGAGGACTGCGGTAGCTATTGATCTCCTTGACAATAAACCCATCTATTGTGGGAACTGAATTGAAATCAGTACTAACATTCTTACTGGGAAATGAATATACCAACCTTTTGTTATGAATGTGAAATTACCAAGGTTATTAAAACAAGGTTGAGTCAGCCCCTGTCAACAGAAACAAGAAATTCTGACAACACAAGGCATCTCTATGGTATAATGTCAAAATAAATAAATAAATAAATAAAACACAACAAATCCTGGCAGCCTTTATTTGTATTTAACTAATATTAGATGTATAACTTAAAGCCTCAATTTACTCAATTGCAAGAAAAAAAGTAAGGACGTTTTCCTGTACTGTCTGTTGAAGCCTCTGTGTACTGTAAAATTCCATGATTCTGTGTGTCTATCTTATGTGAGTCCTTTCTTGTTCAGAAAGGTGGGATATTGATTGATTTGCAGTAGCTTAATGACTTACTGTCAAGAACTGGCCCCATCCAAGCAGTGATTTCAAAAGATCTGGTTACTTGCCAGCTGCAGTAATAAGATAAGGCTTTATTATCTTAACCCTTTATCATAGAAGTTACAGCTTGAATACCATAAAGCATACCTCGTATAAGGAGCTTGGTATACTATAAAGAAACCTTTCCTGCAGGTAGTAATTACAGCAAAGATTTTAGGTTTATGAGGCCTGGCTGTTTTCTATGTAGCTGCTTTCATTCTTATGACTCTTTTGAAAAGTTTGCGGCTTCACCATATATGTTTAATATTTTGCAATAATTGGCCTTGTTCCTGAGCTGTTGGATTCGGGGCCGTAGCACTGTCTGAGAGGTTTACATTTCTCACAGTGAACCGGTCTCTTTTTCAGCTGCTTCCTGGCTTCTTTTTACTCAGATTTCCACTGCTTTCTTCTTTCTTTCTTTCTTTCTTTTTTTAATGCTGTATTAAAGTACTAACATTTGCTTATATTTTCCATTAATTGTAATGCCTTTTAATCATGCATCATACTCAAATAGGGATTTGAATTTAAATAACAATCTTGACTTAGTATAATTTACCTTTTAAAAATTTGTGAAAGCTATTGCTTTAATTTCTTTTCCAAAGCAGATCTAAATCACAGATTCAGTTTGGTATGGAGCTTTTCTTAAAAGTTTTAATGTCTTAAGCATGCTAAACTTACTAGCAAAAGTCAAGTACGTCTCTTTCCCTATTGCTAAGTAACTTCTTAGGAATATTATTACTCATGCCATTAAATGGACCTAAGGACACCTAAAAGCATTTGAAGCTCTCTGAGCTCCGACTAGGGATGTAGTTTAATTTTTATTCCAAACTGTGATATCGTATGCATGTGGGAAGCAAAATGACTCTGTAAAACTAAATTATCATTTTAGTTTTGCAACAAGCTGATAAATTGAAAGATTATCAATGCATGATACCTTCAGTCTTAGCTTTCCAAATAACTTGGAACCATGAGGTTCCAAACTGACTAAGCTTTATTACCAATAGACCAAGATAGGGTCCTGATGAACCACAGCCTTAGGAGGTACATTGTATGTTCAACGGGCTGTTAAGATGTGCAGAGTACTGGCAGCATTGCGGGGCACAAATCTAAAAGTAACAAAGGTGTATAAGGCAGGCAAGGAAGGAAGGGCCATGTTGGAGGAGCAGAGGAGGGGAATATACTGATAAAGGATTTCGTTATGTTAAATAGGGACTCTAGGTGCAAAGTCAGCTTCTTTACTGACAACTTTTGGCTCGAGTAATAGGAATTTTGTATTTAAATTACTAGGTGGTGGCCCTGACTATCCTTGTTTTTTCCATTGATTTGTTAGCATTTCTTAGTATTGTGTGACCAGCACAGACTCAAACATTTGTGTATTACCTACAAATCTACCTATTTCCCTTTTCCCTTCTCCATTAACCTGCCGCCACTGAAATCTGGAGCCAAATGTATCTGGTAAGTACCCATAGCTTTCCTCGAGTTGTGTACACTCTTCCATAGGACTGTCATTTAAATAGCTGTGAGCTATAACCTCTGTGTGGCTGTGTTTATTAGATTTGTTTCTTGTGTTTGTATTTCTGTTTATTTCAGGCGCAGAAGTAGGAGAGCAGAGGGTGATAGAGGAGAAAGAGTAGTGAAGGCGTGCTGGCAACTGTGTACTCTTCTTCCATACTCACCAACAGGCTATCCTTAGCTGAACTTGCCTGCTCACTAAAATAGTGCCACAGACATAAGACAAGCCAGATTACAAACTTCAGATTTTGATGATTTGGAAGCAGTTGTTATATAAACTGTCTTGTAGATACCTAGTTAAAATTAAATTTAGAGTTGGCAAAACAGCTCATCCAAAAAAAAAAAAAAAAACAAATTCAATCTTGAAAAAATTTAATAATGCTGTTAAATGAAATAACCTTAGATTTACGGCTATTCTGAAAAGCATTTCTTTAGTTCCTTTTATTATCTTTCTGATTATGCCTAATCCACATTATTAAGAATGTTTTCCTTTAACACAAATGCTAGTTCAGGCCACCTGTGTGAAAAAAAAAGTAGCCTATTAAAGCCTGTGAAGTACTTTTCTGCTGAGCACTGTATTTCCTTCTTGCTCTCTTCTCTGTTGAAGTGAAAGAGAGTTTAAAATAGAATATTCTTTGGAGCCCCCCAGGGAAGTGCCTGAGCCATCAATTTATATTGTCCCAGTTCTCTCAGCTTGCAGAACTGATTGTGGTTTCCTCTGAAAGTGCTAGGAGAAATGGGATAATATTGCAACAGTGCAATCCTGTAACAAAGGAGAATGTCAGTGCTAAATAAATTTGCACCTGTGCTGAGATCTGGATGTGTACTCTCTTGTTTGGTATCACTTATATAGGCATTGCCTGCTTTACGAAATAGACGCTTTCCCACACGAATTCACAGATTTCTATGAAAGATATCCTGTTTTCCTCTTAAACCCAGGTTAAATCCAGATACATCACAGGAAGCATTTTTTTTTAAATTCTGATATACTGAAACACATCTTATTGAAGAAAGGATAATTTAGGTAGTAGCCAAATTGGGGATGTGTACTGAGTGTCAGACTACTCTAAATGCTCTTCTTGTAGCATTTTTTAAACGTAGTGGTACTTTTCATTCTCTAGGAATCTCCTTTACACTTCCTAATCTTCAGCCTTCTCCCTTTTTTCCAGATCATTGGAATTTTTTTTTTTCCCTCATACTTAGCAGTCTTCAAACTATTCTTTTAAAACTAGCAGAACTATTTTTCTCCCATGCCTTGGGTCTGAGTAGTTAGATAATGAACCACAGTGCCACTTCTCTAATAAGTGCTATTAACAATTGATGCACTGCAGCCTGAATATTTAAACACAGGTTTAAAGCACCTTGAACAGTTTTTAAGTTGTAAATTTTATTAAGCAAGTGTGCATAAAGTGAGGCGTGTCTGTAATTAGATGGTCCTTTATTTTATGTTGTTAATAAATTATTTTATTAATGATTTTGTCTTGCCTAAACAATAAGGTTCTTATCTTTCACTGAATTAGAATTTTATTGTTTTTTTTCTTTTTTTTAAAGTGCTCTTTCTCAATTGAATATTTCTAATTTTGCTTGTGATTATAGTAACTTCAATCAACATAGATCCCATGGTCTTATATCATTCACAAAATGTCCGATAATCTTTTTGTAACATTTAATATCATGTTCTTTAGCATATACTCCAAAATTATATACTTTTTAACCAGTTACTGGGCTGTTGTTTGTTTGGAGTTAGCATATGAAAGTGCTTAGAGCAGTGCCTAAACCTAATAAATGTCATGTAAATGTTAGCTACTAATATTATCTTGTTGTGTCATCAAAGAAATAATTATGTAGTATTCTAAATGAAAATGCATACAAATTTGGGATAAATTTGTGTTTGGGTTGAATTCCAAAGTGGACACTGGAAGCTGACATAGTTTGTTCCAAAATATTTAGTCATTTTGTCTTGTTAACATCTTGACACATGCCTTCTTCCTTAAAGTCAGTAGAGACTTCAGATCAGTTGGCTTTTTTCTCGTCCTTTGATTGTTAACTTGAGGTCTAAATATGTTCTAAGAAAACTTACTTAAATACTTCCTTCCCATAGCTTTGTAAAATCCCTATTGATTAGCTATGGAAACATTTCATGGAAAAAGTTTATGAAACAGTATATGTCATAGGGTCTTATTTCTATAAATAATGTGAGTGGTATATATATTGCTATCTATGCAGAGAAAATAAGGCTAGCCATATATATAATGTGTAAATAGTGATCATCTATACATGATTGTTTTACAAAAAAATTTTTTTTGCATAGTGGCTTTTTCCCTTTTGTATTTTCCAAATTTTCTTCCATGAAAACATACTTTATAATCAAATAAAACTTTTTTAAAGATGTTTTCAATGTCCTTTTTTTTTCCCAGAAATGTTCAAATAAAACCTTCACTTCAAGCTTTACATATTAGATATAAACTAAAACAATTTTGTTCTTTCTTTTCAAATAAACACTTTGAGGTTAATTACGTGAAATCTGTGATTCAGCTGCTGTGCATTTTTTGAGAAGCTTTGTGAGCAATTCATGAATTCTAGACTGAGGTGATTTGTATTCTTGGGATTAAGTTTCATTTTAATGAAAAGACAAATATGTTTAACCTTATTTTAAACATGTTACTTTAAAACTCAAGTATAACTTTT
The DNA here is from genome assembly GCF_036321535.1 of Camelus dromedarius. Lineage (NCBI taxonomy): Eukaryota > Metazoa > Chordata > Mammalia > Artiodactyla > Camelidae > Camelus > Camelus dromedarius. The sequence continues at coordinate 18,394,480 of NC_087439.1, forward strand.
GCTGTGAAAAGCCATTCACTAAACGTGGACAGTGAGAAACTGGCCATTCGTTCTCAGTCAACCTGTCAGCATGAAGTAAGCTCCTGGTTTTGTGTAGAAGCATACATAATTTTGATTCTATTCTGTTAAGAGTATGTTTTTCCGCATTGTTTATTTAGTAAGTATAAATACTAAGTACTCACTTTTTTGGCTCATTTTGTGATAGCTTATGTGGATTTTGGGTTTTATTCTTTTTCTTTAATGGGGTGGTTGGGGTGTTACAAGTTTCTGACCCAACCCTTAAAAAGCATGCCATTTCAGTTTAGGGTTTTGGGGGTTTTTTTGTTTGTTTTTTTTTTTTTTTTTTTTTTTATGGTGGAGAACAATTAACAAGAACAGTTTTCTGTTACCTGTAGAGTTTTAAGAGATATGGGAATAAGGCAATGAACAAAATTGTGAGAAGATTAATAAGAAAACTTCTTAGGGAAAATATTTTCTTTTAAAGTATTTGGCATCCTTATTTTTAATAGCTCCACTGTTATTTAAAAACATATTCCCAGTTTATTTATTCTACTTCTGAATGAAGTACTAATACTTGTCGTTTTCATACTTTCACAATCTTTAAAATCTGAAACTTATTGGTAGTTCTCACTGCTCTTATACTGGTAAAATCTTTGGTTCTCCAGCAAAATTCTACCTTCATCTTCTACTTTTCACTGCACGTACCACATCCAGCCACTCTTGACTATTATTCCCTGTTCCTCAAACATGTTATTCAGTTTTTACTTTTTTTAGACTTTAAGTCCAGCCTCAAATGTTACTGCCTTTGTGACTATCAGCCAGGATTAATTTTTTCCTCTTTAATTTCACAAGACCCTACTTACTGTGCTATTCTGGTAGGGTGTCGTGGGTAAGAATGCCTAATTTCAAAGATAAGGACCATGTTTTACTCAGCTTTTATCATCCACCAGGCACATCTTGAGCTCACAGCATCCTTATACTACCCTCTCTAATAAATGAGGTGCTGGAGTCAAATGTTCTAGATTTTGTTATATTGTCACATTTCCAAAATGTGATGTTTGTGTGGAGATACATAGATAGAGACAAATAAAGAGGTGTGTATGTGTGTGCATATATAAGTAGGCATTGATGTTAGTAGGGATTGGGCTATGTTAAGGAATCTAAAATACCATTGGAAACTTTTTGGTGCAATTCCAGGATGCAGTGTCCAAGTGACCCTACATTAGACCACTATGACATGGAATCTACAGCTATTTATTGAAAGCTTACTGTGTCCGGTCATTTTTTTTTTCATGAAAGAGAATTGCAGGCAGAAGGCATGCAAGGTGAATCTCCAGATACTGGCAAATTTAGATAAATAAAGCAAATCAGAGCCACATTTGAACATAAATTGGCTTTTTTCCCCAAAGTTTTCTTTTGAGGCAACCTGTAACTTTGAATATATTTTGAATAAAATAGAAAAATAATATGAAAAAAACACTTCAAGTTTTTTAGGGGGATGTGACTGTTTAAGTCAAAATATGTAAGTCACAGTATGTTACAGTGAATTTTGTCAGGTGTCCACATTTTTCAGTTTAATTTTAGTGGACTATAATCCTGACAAGTCCATTGTAAGAATTTGCTTTCCCAGTGTATAAAGAGCTGAGCCCAAATTCTGATGCTGCATTAGATGTGTTTGTGGGTGTGTGGGTGTTCAGAAATGGCGTTTCCAAAACAAGAAAGGGTCTTATATTCACATTCTGTGTCCATTCCTGGCCTTTATTTTCTTAGTGGTAGAAATGTGTTAGTGTATGTTTTGATGGGGTTTGGATTGTGAATTTGAAATACTTGACATTTGATAAACTGCAAATAGGGTGGGGTGTTAATTATTATACCAAAGAGCAAGAAAGAAGATTCCTTACTTTACCTGGCAAATCTGAGTATTACAGGAATTTCACAGGGAGAAATGTTTAGGAGATAGCATATTATAAATCACTTTATTAGATATAAGGACTATAATACACATTTTTTTGGTAAAAGCTAGATTGATAAGAAATCATTTGAAACATGGCAATAAAGCACTGTTGCCATAGAAATAGCGTCATTTTATGAAACCCTTCACTATTAAAGGATTCATTATAACTGGATTTTTACTTGGTTGTTAACATGTTGCCTAGTTACCAGATATATTTTGTATTCATGTCTTTAGAGAAGGTTGGTGCTAGAATTTATTCAACTGTTTAGTCATTGAGCAAAATCATTGAGGCTTCCAGGCAACTACAGTGATAACTTTGTCTACAGCCTACGCTTGAGATGGGATCTTTGCCATTCCTGTGGCTTTAGGGATTAATTAGGATGGAAATGAAAACTGATATATACAGGACAGCAAAATAGATATATGGTATTATCAGAGAAATCATTTCACTGATCCTTAGTTGTGGAAGTTTGTATAGGCAGTGCTATAGTTTGGTTTATCTTTGTAGAATTTTTTTAGCTACTCTGAAGCTGGAAGGTAGTTATTTTTATCTGGTTTCTTTAAAAAAAAAAAAAGCTTTGTTGTAGTTTCTGGTTATTTACATAAGTCTTGAGCTAATGGGTTTATCTAAAGGAATCCTCTTAAGGCTCCGGAGACAGAATTCATACTGACTACTCAAAGCTTATCATTGTGGAGTCTTTTTAAAAACTAATAAAGTGACCTGATAAAAGTATATTTATATTTTTAACTTACCACTTAAATTACCAGCAGTGCCTTCAGTGTAGGAAGAGCTGTCCCTTAGGTGTTTGATTTGTGAACTTGGGGCAGATTGCTTAATATCTCCAAGGATCTGTTTCTCTGTCAAGTGACTTTAATAATACAATAAGAAAATAATCTAAAAAATTGCTGAATAACTCCATTTTCCTTGTGCCCCTTGACACATTCCTAATGTAAAGAGTCATATCTTATTGTGGTCTTTTTTAAGCATAAAACGATTCTATAAAAGTGACCATTATTTTCCATCTCCAGAGGACCAATTCTACCAGTACCAACTGAGAATTCTCAATTTTTTAACAAGAGGCCCTGCATTTTGCTTTTGTTCTGGACCCCACAAATTATGCATCCAGTCTTGGTCCACAGAAACTATTTGTCATAGCAGATTGTGATACACACTGAATGGTAATAGTCTGTATAAACCAAGTCTATGGCCCTGTAAGTTTCCTCAACTACAAAGGAAATCTTTGTACACAAATTTTACTTGAATGTTATTGGGGGTGAGGGTGGGTAGCTGACTTGGCTTACCTACATAGTAAACCTTTTAAATGTTAGCTCTCACAATAGAGGGTTTTTGAGATTTGCTATTTAAACAAAATGCTGTCATTTTAGAACACAAACTACTTGCTTAAAACACACAAAAGAAATCCTACTAGTGAAATAAATTCAAAGCAGGATTTAACTCTTTGTGCCATTACAGGTTATCAAGTTATGCCCAACCAGCAGCAAAACTACCAAGGGATTGTTGGAGTTCAGCAACCCCAGAGTCAGAGCCTAGTTGGTGGCCAGCCCAACAGCATTGGAAATCAGATTCAAGGAGTGGTCATCCCCTATCCTTCAGTGCCAACTTATCAGGTACATTGTCAGACTTACCTACATCAGGTAGAGATGATTTTGAATAAATACCTTATGTGGCTACAATACATCTTCTCTCTTCTTTTAATATTGGGGAAATGCTTCTGTAATATATCACTTTATAGTCTGAAGAGTTTTATTAGTCAGTGCAGCTTTGTTTTATCCTCATTTTATTGCATTATTCATTCACTTTATTAATTTTTAGAGAAAATGTCTAAACCATATTCATATTGGGGAATAAATTTTGTCCAGCATTGTCTGTTTCCAGCAGCATAAGTATATGAGCAAGTGTCTTATTCTATTCTTCAACTGCTTAGAAAGTCTGCTTGAGGAGAGAGTGGAATGGGAGAGAAAAGTAAAGGTGGAGATAGGTACAGGTGGAGATAGGTATGAAGTAGAGTACAGATTATAAGTCAGTGTTTACAGAATAGGGAACAGTGTGCAGTTTGCCATGCTGGAACTGATTTTTTTATCCCACTTAGTCCCAAAAAGGAATAGTATGTCATATATTGAAAATGTCATGGATTTTCATTTCTAATTCTAAAGTAGAAGCACTTACTGTTTCATAAATAAGTCAGCTTTCTTTAGTAAACTATGGCACATTTTCAGAGATTTGTTTTACCTTCCTCTACTTTCTGGAGTAACCAGCAAGTAGGTTTGTTTTGTTAGCCTTGTGGTTTTCCATAGCTGTTAAGAAATCCAAAGACCATTTTCCTTCATGTCAACAAGGTAGAAACAATTTAGTTGGAAAGAGAAATGTACACGTATTTCATCTAAACATGTGTAAACAAATTGGTGGTAGTATACAGACTGATAACTGAAGGAGTCATGAAATATAGCCATGAACAGGTTAAGGACTTAATGCAGAAGTCTTCTAAAAGATACAGACCTTTAACTAGCTCTCAAAAGAAAATTATGGGCATAAATTGGTTAAGAAGATGTTCTGAGGATGGGAAAGGATATGAGGAAAGGTGGTAGCATGTTCTGTGTAATTCCAGGAAATGAAAATTGTAATTAAAATTTTAAATGTGGAATTATCAAGGACTTTTGAGCACTAAAGAATATGCCTTACTTTGAAGCCCCTTGATAATAGAAAGCAACTAACAAAAAAAGATGTATCATGAAACTAGATTTTACATCTTTCTCTTCTCTCATATCCTCCAAGTCTTTTACTCTTTATCCTCCTTGCTTAAGCCTAGGCACATGAAACTGCCCATCCCCTACTTTGTCTGGAGTTAGACAGAATCACTACCAAGCCAGGAGCCCTCCCTTCTCAAGGACACTGGTCATGCTGCCTAATTCAATCCATCAGGCATCAGCTTGATGCCTGTACACCTTATAAGTAAGATCTGCCTTGAATATAAATTTGAAATATATTACATCCTTATTAATGTAGTCTTTAAAAATGGAGCTAGATATTTTAAATGTTTCATAGCTAAGACAGTTATTATAATTTCTGTAGCATACTTTTTTTTTATAAGTTACAAATTACTTTCTCATGATATTTCATGTAATCCTCCCACTGGGTGAATGATCATGAGAAATGTTACTCTGACAAGCAATGAGTAACAGCCTGCTTTGTACTTCCTACCACGTTTGGTTAGATAAGCTGGATGGTGATAAACCATCTAAAAATTAAGTCAGAGAAGTCAGCTGTACTCAGTAGAGTGTATACTGTGGCTGTGCATTTTCAAGTACTGTTCCCTGTCTTTTGGTACTTGAGTTTTTCCTTTACCACTAGGTACAAATTTATTCTATAGCTTAAATCATTTTCCTAGATCTGCCTTGCTTATATACTAACTTAGGTACAGTCAGAAATAATAATTTCACAATATCACACTGCCTCAGTAGACAAAAAGACTGAAGTATACTGTGTCGTACAGAATTGGAGGAATTAAACCAGTAACTTTCTCTTTGCAATAATTGAGCCAAATTGAAAGTAATTAAAAGATGACCATGTAATTTGAAAGGTGCAGGTGCATTTCAAGAAGATGTTAGTAGGCAAGACTTAGAAGCTAATCATTAACTTATAAATCATGATGCTCAGATATAGAGAATCATGATGTGGTTAAAGAACTAAGACTCTGGGGGCAGTGGGCATGGGTTCACATTCCGACTTCTCTGCTATACAACCTCAGGCAAGCTGCTTAACCTCAGTTTTCCCATCTGTAAAACAGGGATAATAAAGATGCCTTCTTAGGGTTGTTAGGAGGGCTTGATGTAATAATATGCAGAGGTTTTTAGGACAGAATCTGAACGTGATAGTAAGTACTCAGTAATGTTAACTTTCATTGTCATCACTGTTAACTGCTGTCAACGCCATTACTATTGCTGACGTCATCATCATGAGAATCATCAGAAGCTTTTACATTTATATTACATTTTGTATTTACCAAAATCACTGAATGCAACTGTAACATGGCACATTTGTAAATTAAGGAACCATTGTGCCCATGTGTTTTCTATTTTAAAAACTATGGTGGGGAGGGTATAACTCAGCGGTAGCAATTATGCAGAAGGTTCTGGGTTCAATCCCCAGTAAGTCCATTAAGACAAATAAACAAGTAAACCTAATTACTCCCCTCCAATAAAAAATAAAAAGTGTTAGAGGTTATGGTAAAAAAAAAAAAAAAAAAACTATGGAAACCAGAGAATTGAAGAATCATTATGTTCATGTGGTTTCTATGTAGATGATATAGAAAACAGAGAAAGATCCACCATTTATCATATTTCTATTGTGCTAGACCCTGTAGATGAAGATTATAACAGAGATAATACCCAGTCCGCCCGGTGGAGGTGTCATTCCCATTTGTTAGATAATGACCTGGGGGGCCTCAGAATAGTGAAGTCCTTTGCCCAGGGTCACATAGGTAGTAAAGTGATGGAGGTGACATGACAGCTAGGTACCTTAGGCCCCAGAGCTCACACTCTTTCTGATCCAGTGTATCTCCCTGGTGCCCCACCTAAGTTTTACTTAGCTCTACCTGAGGTGAACCATATTACTCTTCATATCAAATGATCGTGCTTATTTTGAAAGTTTTTTTTTTTAATAACTTTGAGACATGTCATAACTTTTTAAAAACAATCTGATGCATCTAGCCTACTCTACTATTGATAAATGTTAACCAAAAACGGTAGCCAAAAAGGATACAGAAATCAAATGGTAATGCTGTAGCTAACTTATCGGGGCAGCCTATTGGCAGTTTTAACTTATTCCTAACTGCTTATTCTTGAAAAGTGTATGGTGGCTGGAGACATTGACATTTGCAGGGTTTTGAAGAACCTCTTTCCCTTTAAATTGTCTTTCAAATTTTAGGTTTCACTGCCTCAAGGTTCTCAAGGAATTGCCCATCAGACTTATCAACAGCCTGTTATGTTCCCTAATCAGTCTAATCAAGGATCTATGCCCACAACGGGAATGCCAGTTTACTATAGTGTCATTCCACCTGGCCAACAAAATAACTTAAGGTGAGTGTGACTAGAAGAACCTAATCCTATAGCTCCCGTGGTTTACCAGAATTGTGGTCTGTTGCTAATTTTAAAGTTGCCTAAGGAGCAATACCTGAGATCTTTTTCTAATATAGAATAGAAAAACTATGATGCAATCTGTTTTTCAAATATTTCAGTGTAAGCAGAGCATTACATGTGTAAAAGGGGAGTCAAAGTCTCTCATGTGCTTAAAAGCAGTAGGCCAGTCTCCTTTTACTCACCCAAAGGGAATCATAGCTGGCCATAGGCCTTGGAGTTTAGAGCATTTGTGTGTTAATATTTAAGGTTTTTGTAAGAGTTTGGGGAGAATATATTTTCTATATATAACCTCTGCAGCAAAATATCTTGCTAGAGTATTTCAGTATTTTTATTTCTCCTAAACTTCTAATTTTGTGTTTTCGGCTTTTTGCTGGCCTCAGCCATCTTTTGCAGTACTTGTCTATAACAAAGTCTCAGTCCGAACCACATCTTTTCATGAAATTTTACTTCTGTTGTTATTAAAACGGAAGTTGTTAACACTTAGCCTAGAGAAATAAAATGTAATAAGAAAGTTACTTTTGATGCTGAAACATTACCTTTTTAGAATACTTATTTTCTCTTTGTCAGATGTAACAGCTTTTTACTATTTTTGTAAGCATGTATTTATCGGCAAAATTAATTAGTAAGTTAAGTTTTATTGACAAAAATGATGTTAAAGAAAGGAAGAGGATGCTTATAGGTATTTCACTGCTTGTGACCCCAACAAAAATGAATGATAATAGTAAGATTAAAGAAATAATTTTTAAGTGGATACCTTTAAAGAATAGGGAGGGAAGAGGTGACACATTTCATGCAAAAAGCTTTATTTTCAGCCTCAGTGAGTTTCTCTTGAGAAAAATATTTCTCCTGCACCTGCATTTTATCTATTAAAAGAGTATTTTCTCTATTTAACTTACTTGGGTCCTTCTGATTATACATATGATACATAGTTATTGTAGAAAACTTGAAAATATAAAATATTTCAAAATGTGACATGTGAAAGAGCAGATGAAGTATGCCTCACCACCGGAGGTAATCACTGTTAAATTTTGGTGTCTTGACTCAAGTCATCTTCCAGTGTACATATAATATGTGAACTTTGTTAGGAGTCACTTGTTCTAAACATTTCATTTTCTATATTTTTAATTGCATTTTTCATAAGCTGTGGTTTAAAAAAATCTCCCTTACCCATTGCCCTTTGTGCAAAGCAATTGCTATTCCTCAACCAAAATAATCAATTAGAGTTTGCTATATATCTTTCTAAAACTTTTTTTTTTCCTCTAACACTTTTTCTTCTTCTAAATAGATACGTAAAAAATTTATGGTTTGAGAAGGGAGGTTTGGTGTTTTTGAGATAGATTAGGGATGTTTTGGTTTGTGTTGTGTCACTGAATATTTTTCTGCATGTGCAGAATTATTTTTATGAATGTTTTATTCTTCAGCTTTTTCGTTGAATGTTAGCCTTGAGCATCTTTCCACAGAGTATCTGAATTTTTCCTCTTAGGTTGGACTAGGGAGAAATCAGCATGAGAGTAAGAGGTCAGGCCAAGGAATTTATATTTTAGACTCTTAATAGCAAGTAATTGTGGTTTTTGAAGCGTGAAATTGATGTGATAAGGTTTGTCTCTTTAAATAAATTAGTTCAGTCGCAGTAGTTGAGGTGGATTTGAATTGGGCAGAGAACTCGAGGAGGAGAGTGGTGCATACAAGCATCAAGCAGCAGGTGCTCCATTGTGTGTGGTGGTGGCAGCAGGAAGTGGGTACATCTGGGAGGCACTTTGAAAGAAGAAAGGAATACTTGGTGATACTGTAAATGACGGTTAGGGGAAAATCTGATACCTTGATGGAAAATGTCCTACTAGCAACAATAGAGTATTAGAGTTGGAGATGAGTGTAATTTATATATTGTTTACTTTAAAATACCTACTAGATCTAGGGTCAGCACATTTTTCTGTAACAGGCCAGGCAGGAAATATCGTATGCTTTTGAGGCCAAGATATAAAATTATAGATACTATTTTTGATATTTATATGTTTATAACAACAGATAAAATAAATTTCCAAAAGAAAATTTTATTGACAAAATTCAAAATAAAATAATTGACCACTTTTTTAAAAAAAATACGGGTCTACTAATGAGAAGAATGGAATTACTTCAGGTGGAGGACCATTCTTACCTTGCAGGTCATTCAAAAGCCCAGTGGCCAGAGTTTGCCAACTCATATGCCAGATGATTAATAGCAAAAAAAAACAAAAACAAAAACAAAAAGCCAGCAGGAAATGGTCTGAAATGAAGGCTGACAGCATAAGGAAAAAGGAATATGGAAGCCAACATACTAGGAGATTTCAAAGATTAACAGTCAAATATTGCTGTGGAGGATGAGACCATTTACTGGGAAAAAAAAACATTAGAAGTAACAAGAAAAGGTCATTTGTAGCCATAGAGAGTGTGTGGTAGATCAAACAATTATAAGAAACAGGTTAAGTTTAGACTGTTCATGAACTCTTTGAGATAAAAGGTCAAGAGTGTTTATTCAAAAATAGGAATTTTTTTAAAGACAGAGGGGAAAGGACTTGTGTAAGGAGAAATGCAGATAATTTTTTTTAAACGTAAGAAAAAGGAGTAAATCTCTTCATCTTCCCACCTACTTCTGAATTATTAGTTTCTTCAAGTAAATTTTAAGCTTCTCCAAACTGTTTCTCAAAATCCATCCTGGCTTTCTTCACACCCCACGATTTTGAATGGTTTGCCATTTTATTGGATATTTCTCCAGGCCATAGGTAACCTAGATAGCAAGTAATCCCCTGAGGTAGGCCAAGTTTAGGAAGCAGGAAAGGCTTGTGTTAGAAATGCCCCTCTGGCATATTCTATATTATTTTGTGAATAATTTTTGTAGCTTGAGAGTGTGCTGACTTCTGTATTTTACTTATTGGTGTTGGAGACAGTATCAGGCATACTGATGAAAGGATCTTAAAAACCTACTGTACTCCTGGCTTCCATTTAGAAAAATACGTGAAACAACTATTTTTATTAGACAGTGAGGGACAGTACAAGTACACCCCAAGAGAGGGAGAACAAAGAAAGTGAGTCTTACTGCCCCAGCTTGCCTCCTGCAAAGAGTTTCCCAGCCATAGCTCAGGGAGAGGAAATCCAAGCAGAGCCTCTCAGTGGAGTTGAGAGTTAAGGAAGCCAGGGTGCCTTAGAGTTTACAGGGCAGAGTACTAAAGAGAGGAGAGTTAACAAAGAGATTGCTCTGGAGACCTAAGAGGGACCCTTCTGAGTCTTAGGTGATTGCTGACTGTTGCATTATGTGCAAAAACTACACAAGGCCAGGAAAAGAACCACTCAAAAGGAACAGGCAGGGCAATCCCCGTATCTCACACAAGGACGGGAATAGTTAGTTTATTTATATTCCTACCAGCCAGCATGTCAGAACCTCATAATACATGAGGCAGTGAGTCGAGGACTTAAAAGAATACTGTCTCAGCAGTGGAGGACAGTTAGCCCTAGATTAAAGATTGCTTGGGTTGTGCCTTAAAAAAGTAAGACCCAAAAGGATTAAAGTGTGTCCATATAACTGTGGCCCAGAACAAAGCTCAAAAATATTGTTAAAAAATACAAGGATATCTAACACTAAACACATAAGCCTGGCATCTAATCAAAAATCACCAAATACACAGAGAAGTAAGAAAGTAATGCCAATAATGAGGAGAAAAACCAGTCAGTTAAATAAACCTGACTGTGAAACAATGCCAACCTAAAATTCAGACAGAGGGAAAAAAGACTAGAAAAAAAAGAATAGAGCTAGAGCATCAGTGGTTTTCAAGGAGCCTAATGCATGTGCAATAGGCATCCTCAAAAGAGAACAAAGAGAGGAACAAAAAATACTTGAATAATAGCTGAAATTTTTCAAAATTTGATGAAAATTATAAACCTGCAGATCCAAAAAGTTCAACAGACTTCAAGTGAAAAAAGGAAGGAAACTTCTTACGAAGTTATAAAGGGAAAGTTGTAAAAGTAGCCAGAGTTAAAAAGACACATTACATATAGGTGAACAAAGATAAGAATGCAGGAGACCTCTTGTTAGAAACAATACAAGCCGGAGACAGTGGCACAACATCTTTATTTGAAGTAATGAAAGAAAAAAACATAGAATTCTATACCAGTAGAAGTATTTCTCAGAAGCAAAGATGAAATTAAGACTATTTCAAACATTCAAAAACTGAAAGAATTAATTGCCAGCTTATACCTACACTCCAAGAAATGTTAAAGAAGGTCTTTCAGGCAGTAGGAAAACTATACGGGATGGAAACTGGCTACAGAAAAGAATAAAATGAAAGAATAATAAAAAGAATAAGAATGAAAAGTCAAACAATATACTGACTATGAAATCAAGTATCTGAAAAAGGACTTGTGTAGAGTATATTAAGAATTCTCAAACCTCAGTAATAAAAAAATAACACAACCCTCTTCAGAAACAATTTGTTTAAAAAGGTAAACCTACCACATGGAGCACTGCTATACAGAAGTTAGAGGTACATGGTGCGAGATGGTGTGGAGATTTCTAAGATATTAGTGATGTTTTTTTCTTAATCTGAATATAGGTTACTCAGTTCTTCATTTTATAATTCTTTAAATTGCAGAATATAGTTCTGGGTACTCTTGTATATATTTCAAACCCCTAAAAAGTTAATAAAATACTGGAAGGGAGACCTAACTCTCTCTTAGGAGATAAAAGCCAAGAGAATGGGAAGGGAGGGGCTGGAGACAATAAACAGAGACAATTTTGAGGAGAATTGCTTTCATAAAGGGGGACATTGAATTTCAGTGGTGCATGGGAGAGGGGAACAAGGCTAAGAGAGAGTGGCCTGTTCTTATTGAAAAAAGAAATGTTTGTATGCTGAAGGGAAAGACAGTAGAGAGAAGATGTGCTGCTTCAGGAGAGAGGGTAGAGTTGTTAGGTCCCGAAAGAGGGTGAGAGCCAGCACTCAAGTGGAAGTGGGTTAGCCTTCGATAAGAGCACAAAGGATTCACGTATGGGGGAGTGGGGGAAAGCAGAGTACGTGGGCACAGAGATTAGTGTGTGGATAGGTGTGGTGAAGAGTTTATGAAAATACTTTTCTGATTGCTTTGTTTTTCTCACTGAGGTAGGATTCAAGATTTGAAATGCATTATCAAAGAGTAGATGAATGTTCTAGACGGGGAATGTATAAGCTCAGTGGTAGAGTGAGTGCTTAACATGCAAGAGGTCCTGGGTTCAATCCCCAGTACCTCCTCTAAAAAACAAACAAACAAACAAACAAACCTAATTACCTCCCCTCCCAAAAAATAATTAATTTTAAAGAGTAGATGAATATTTTAAAGGTTTTTTTTAATATAAAGATTCAGTACAGTTATATTAAAACAGGTTTCAAAAAGAAAACATCAAGATGTGGGGAAATGTGACAGATGTCTGGTAAAAGTTTAAACATTTTTCTCACTTCTGTATGTTCTAGAAGGATAATATTGCAACTTGGCAAATAAACAATTCATGGAAATAAATTGTTTACCCACTTGGCCAGAACTGGTAGTAAATTATCCCATGAGAAGATGTTTACTCTCACCAACAATCTGAGAAATGAAAAATTAAGGCAACTTTAACCGGAAAAGGAGGATAAAACAGTTAACAATATGCAGAGAGACGAACATTGCTGGTTGCTAGACAGATGAAGCCCATTTTTCTGTAAATCATTCTGATGACATTTAACAAAACACAAAACTGCTGTACTTCTTTTATTCTGTAATTCTGTCTCTGAAAGTTTACCACAAATATAATCCACCCCCAAAATTAAACTTGCTGCAGAACAAGTTGTAAAAGTTCTGTTATTAATAGGAAATCCAACAAAAATAATCCAAAAGAAATAATGGAGCAACCTTTGGATAGTTTAAACTTTCAATTTTTGTTTCTTCTTCCAAGCTGATTAAATTTGATTTAAATTCTAGTGAAATTTGCTCAACTTGTCACAAATGGTGGATCAGTCATTAGGACCAATGAGCCTCAAAGTGTTTGTTTTTTGTTCACTGCTTCAGTCGCATTTCATTATTAAAGAATTAAATGTGTGATACTGAGACCGCTACAGTCCCCAAATGGGTACTATCGATTACTCACAGCACCTTCAGGAAGCACAGCACAGGTCTAGAGAGGAAGGAAACTCTGCCACATGCTGTAACATGGATGAATCTTGAAGACATTATGCTGTGCAAAATAAGCTGGTCACGAAAGGACAAATATTGTCTGATTCTGCTTAAATGGGGTATCTAGGATAGCGAAAATTCATAGAAACAGTACAGTGGTGGTTGCCAGGGTCTGGGAAAAGGAGGAATGGGGAGCTGTTGTTTAGCGGGTACAATTTCAGTTTTGCTAGATGAAGAGTTCTGGAGATGGATGGTGGTGATGATTGTACAACAATATGAATGTGCTTAATGGCACCGAGTTGTATGCTTAAAAATGGTTTAAGATGGTAAATTATATGCTATGTGTACTTCACCATAATTAAAAATTTTTTTAATGTGAATATACTGATGAAGGGGAAAAGGAGAGAAACTCTATATTCTTTATCTGTCACCCTCCATGTCTTAAGCTATGTTATTTCTACAAGTGGCAAATACTCTTATCATGCCTTCCAATCCTAATTGACATGAACTTCAGAAAGTACTATTTTTTCATTTTGGCATGTGGTCCAAAATCACCTTTTGTGAAATCTTCACTTTACATCCTTTTCTTGTTCCCTTTATTGAACTACACTAAATACTGCCACAGAAAACAATGAAACTTTACTAAGTCTTATTAATTGGAGAATTGTCACCCTGAATTAGAGAATCATTTTTAACTTCTTTTTACAGATATTTGTGAATACACTTAAATATAAGCCAAAGTATACTGAACCCCTATGTACCCTTCACTCAGCTTATACATTTATTGACTAATGACTAATCTATTTTCATTTAAACTTCTACTTCATGCTCCTCCCGTATTATTTTAAAATAAACCCGGGTATCATATTATTTCATTCACTAGTATTTCACTAGAAGTATCCCTAAAAGGTTTTTTAAACCATACAACTACAGTACTATTAAACATCTTAAAAATTTCACAGTTAACCTCTTAATTATATAAAATATCCAGCTGGTATTTGTGTTACCAACTACCCCACAAATATTGCTTATGTTTTTGTACGTGTGTCTTGTAGAGCATTCCACAGTCGGATTTGACTGATGGTGTCATCGTGGTGTTTAACACTTCTCCCTGTATTCTCAGTAATTCAGTAGTTGGATCTAATGTTTTGAAGCAATTCTATGAGATGTAGTGCAAAAAAGTTGTTAAAGCTGGATTAAGAAATAAAACTATGTAAAGAAAATTGATTTAAAAGGCTGGTAACAGGGTTTTATATATAAATTAAGATTTCTGATTACTTGAGAATTCTCAGCAAGAATTCGTAATATTGCTCTATGATTTGAAATTATTTTCCTGAAAGAAATTGCTAAATGGAGAAAACTTGAAGGACATATTATGACAAATTCCATGTAAGTTTGAGTCTCAAAGATAAACTGTTGAAAAATACAGCAGTAGCTTAATGGTTTTACACTAACAGCCATTTATTTTTGTCAGCATTTATATTAGAATATGTCAAAATCATGTTCTATTATTTCCTTTATTCCTTAGATAGTACATTATGTCCTTAGTACATTTTTTAAGCAATAAAATATTTTTTCTGAGTCTCATCATTGTCAAACCGCATATTCTCTCTTCTAAAATATAGATAGCTTAGTGAGATCCAAATAAATTACCTTTTTATTTCATAAAGCTAGTGAGCTATTTTTCTTCTTTTTAAAATAATTATTTGAACAATACAAAAGGCCTATTCAGAATAAGTTGTAAAAGAGTAAGAGCAATGAAATCATGAGTTACTTTTAAAAAATTAGTGTCATTGACAAAAACATAAAGTGATTTTTATCAAAAAGGTAATTCTTTATAACTCACTGTTTAGAAAAGAGTTAAGTTTGACTTTTATTAAGCAAACCAACTTCAGAAATAATATATATCTAAATAAACTTATAGACCTTTCATTCAAAAAATCTTTACAGTCATCTCCATCTCATTGCGCTGTGTTCTGTGTTTGTTTGATTTTTGCCCCATAGCTCATCAGTAGGTTACTTGCAGCATCCAGGATCAGAACAAGTCCAGTTTCCTCGAACTACTTCACCATGCAGTTCCCAGCAGCTTCAAGGCCATCAGTGTGCAGGTATGAATAGATAATTGGGGGAACGTGCAATGGTTTGTCCATTTGAGAAATAATTAAATAAGTTCCTTGGGCATTTCTAGAAAAAGGTTTTCAACTTGTCATGTACTAAGATATACCAGGGTGCCCCGTGAAATCAGAGTTAACAGATTCAGTCCCCTCCTTCTTCCTTTTCTCCTGCCTCCCTCCACCCCTGCTCTCCATTTCTCCTCCTCAGGCTCTCCATCCTGCCTGCCCCTTAAATATTGATGTTCTCTGGGATCCTTTCCTAGGCATTCTCTCATTACCCTTCAGACTCTTCCTCAAGAATCCAACCACGGCTTTTTTGCCAGTGTCTCCCAAATCTTATTTCTGCTGAGACAAGACCATAATATAGCAACTGCCTGCTGGACGTTCCTACCCAGATGTGTCAAAGGCACTTTAGATTTAGTATTTCTCCCTCCTCCTACATCCCTTTCCTCACCTTCTATCTAGGGACCAATACAAATTTCAGAGCATGATTGATTCTCTTCTGTTGTCCCCTTTGACGTTCATTTCCTCAAATCTGGTACCGTCTTTCCTTCCCCACTGCTGCTACTTGCGGTCAGTTCTTTTCGTGTCTTATATGCAATCATCTCTTTCGTATTTTGCTGATTTCATGTTTCCCCCGTGCCCACCTTTCCTATTCCCCACCACACACATCATAAGAATTACTGTCGTGAAACAGAAGTCTCTTCATGTCTTTCTTCTGAATAAAAATTTTACATGGATGCTCCATCTAAAATCCTTAGCAGTTATGCCTCCTATTTATACTTAAATTCTCAAGTCATACAGAACTTTGTTTCTAAATATAATGTGTTTTTTCATACCAAAGATGCTTTTGTGCCTGCTCTTCCCTCTGCCTGGAATGCCTTTCCACCATCCTCTGCCAAAATCCTGCTCATCCTCAAAGTCTGACTCAAAAATCACCCCTTCTCCAGAGGCTTCCTCAGTCCTTAAGACAGAGTTTGTTGCTTCATTCTGTCTGTTTCCATAGTGTCTAAAACAATCCTTTACCATAACACCATATTTTATTGTAATGATTTGTTGACATGTGTAATCTCTAAGAAACAGAGAAACAAAAAATAATTATCACCCACATGAGTAAAAGTGGCTGCATCCAGCGTGAGCTGCTGTGCCCGAGAACATTGAGATGTTCCTCAACAGTCAGCCCTCCTGTGGTTTGCCAAGCCAGGTCTAGATGGTGCTGTTTCCAGGGAGCTGGCAACTTTACCATCACTGCAGTGCAAACAGTGGCCCCGGAGGCAGGGCACCTTACCTTTCACTGAAGTGGCGAGTGGCAGAGTACATGCCTAATTCTGGGAGTGCTGCAGCAGCGGTGTATGACAGGAGTAACTCAGACCGGAAGATAGATATTATCGTCCATGTGTCCTGTACAATTAGCAAAGTGTTTTTACATGCATGTGATCATCACAACCCTTTAAAGTCAGCCACAGAGGTGTTCCTAGCCTCCTTTTTCAGATGAGAAATTACAATGAAAGAGGGTAAATAATTTGCCCAGTCATGGGGCATTTCAGGGTTCTGAAATTGTGCTTTCTGATTCCCACATCCCAGACTTCTTCCAGTGCATGAAACTGATTCACTCAAAAGATTACTTTTTTACTGTATGTTAAAATTTCTGTAGGTTATTAGTTTTTCCCAGAGTTTTCCTTTGTGTATTTAGAATAATGCCTGTTTCAAAATTAACTTATTTTAAAAATTAAGCGTTTTTATAGATCATATCTCAATTGTGCTACTCTCTACTAGGTCTTGTAGATAATTGGACTTCCCTGACCTATTATGTTTAGGGCAAGTGAGATGTTTAGGTCTACAGAGATAATTTTGATAACCTTTTTAAACACACAGTGCTTATAGCATGAAGCATTAGGGCTTAAATCTGATTTGCATTTTTATCAGTAAAATTTTGTTCAGTGATGTAAAATTATTGCCATCATCTTGGTGTTTAAAGATAACAGCTGTTAGCTAAGGTATGCTGATGACAGTGTCCTAATTTGTATTTTCAGCTGTGCCGCCTCCACCACCTGGTGGCGGAGTGGTGATGATGCAGCTCAGCGTACCAAACAATCCACAGTCTCGTGCCCATTCACCCCCGCAGTGGAAACAAAACAAATATTACTGTGATCACCAGAGAGGACAGAAGTGTGTGGAATTTAGCAATGTAGACAATATTGTTCAGGTAAGGTGCTTCTTTGGTTTACTGTAATTTCTAAACTTCCAACATTTAGTCATATAAGATTGATCTATAAAGCTTGATGCTGAATTTTAAATCTTCTCAAGTAGATTAGTAAAGTTTGAACATTCTCTATATGCAATTTATTTCAGTATTTAAATATTATTTCCCAACGTTTTGCATATTTAAAAAATTTTAATTAAAAAATTCAGACCATAAACTAGATCTAAAATTTGATAAAGAAAAAGTGCTAAGCTTGTTATCCCACCTTTCCCACGTGAACTATATTTTACTGTAACCAGAAAGTGGATGAGGGAATACTCTTCATCATAGAAGAAATACAATGAATACATTTAAAGGCAATGATAGAATTTAAAAATCACTGTTTTAGAATCTTATTAAAATAATGAACAAGGGAAAATAATCGGCAGATGCTAGAAACATTAAGAAAAGGCTTATGGGGAACTTTAAAATGGATACATTAGAAAGACAACACTTTTAGAAACTGATGGATTGTACTATCGCTAAAAGTGGACCAACCAAACATTTGCTTCCTGATATGGTTTAGAAGGAAGTACACAGCATCACCTGTGAGAGGCTCTTCTCAAAAATATTGAACCTGAATTTAGTCAGGCCCTAAGTCTAGCTATTAATTTATTGAAAATAAAGGAAGAAAATAAAAAGCAATTGATGTGACACCATGGAATATTTTATTGGACTAATTGGTTTGTTTCTTTGACTAATAAATGACATTTTGAAATGAAGGATGAATCCGTTATAGACTAAAAGAGACTCAAGAGTTACAACAATCAGATGCAGCAAACAGGGATCTTCCTTGGATACTGAACAGTCGAAAGACATTTTGGGCCAAAAAGAAGACAGTTAAATATGTTAATTTTGTTAGTATGATAAAGGTTGGTTTGTTTGTTTTTTTAATAGTTCTTATCTATTAGATAGAAATATTTATATACCGAAATATTTACAGGTGACATGCTGTGATAATCTTAGATTTGCTTTAAATTGTTTAGAGGGAAAAAAAAAGCAGGGGTGATCACAATCAAAGCTGGATGAAGACTACATGAAAATGTGTTAGAATTGTCTACCTGTGCCTTTATATAATTGAAAGTTTACAGCATGAAAAGTTTTTTTAATTTTTTAAGATAAAAAAGTATTTTCAATGCACATGACAAAATCATATCAGAATAAAAAAGGCAAAAGTCATTTATAGAGTAGCTCACAGACTATATAAATGGCCAATGACGTTTAAACAGATGAAAACATAGAAATATTTTTTATTTGTATAATTGGGAAAATTTATGAAGACCAATAATCCGCAGTGTTGGCAGAGATACCAGTTATAAACTCTCCTGTACACTCTTGTTGATACTGTAAATTGATCCAGTCTCCTTTTGAGTGCAATTTAGTTACAGTTTTCAAAATGTGGAAGGTGCATGGCCTTTGATTTACAGATTCATTCCTAGAATGTTGTCTGGTAAAAGATGTGGAACTAACATACAAAAGTATATGTACAGTGATATTTCTTTCTTCCCTGTTGTAACGCTGGAAAACTGAAAAATAGTCTTTGATATTCATTAGCGGGTAACTGATTAAATAAATTACTGTGCCACTTAGGAAAAATGCTCTTAAAGTGTACTAAAAAGGCTGGGATACACCTATCACCCAAATGGTAGTTTCTAAATACCATTCTCCACTAAAAGCAGCCAGGGCTCCTTAGGGAAATGACTGTTGGCAGGGTTCATTCAGGGAATATACAAGATGATCCTGGAACACGTTGCTATGCCAGAAAGTAACGAAGTACTCAGAAGATGATGGAGGTGTATCAAAGGATGCAGGATCAGGCCTGAAGGCTTTAGGCATAAAGTAATTAGGAAATGAATGGTTACCCATAGAATAAAGTAAGAATCCATGAGTGCATACTGATATAAAGGAGTAAGTAGGGGAGTAAGTGAGCTCTTCTTTACAGTAGAATGTGAAGTAATAAAAATAGAAGAAATGATGAAATTAGAAAATTACCACCTGGAAACCACCAGCCAAGAATCATCACTAGAGGAGAGAGGATTCTGGGGAGATGGCAGAGTAGGAAGCACCAGGAATCTGTCTTCCTATCTAAATTGCTCTGCAGAATCTGTCCATTGTAACTGTTCTGAAACTCTAGAATCTGTTGAAGGCTTGCAACTGCCAGGAAAGAGTTTGGGTGATACATTGTGGTTAATTTTAGTCAATTTCAGCTCTTAGCACAGTAGCAGCCACCCATCTTCTGCCTCCCAGCTGCATTGACAGGCCCCTGTGCACTTGTTCCTAGGGCAGCTTGTGGGAGCCCAGGTGGGCATAAAGGACCCTGCCCTTCAATTACAGAGAGTTTATGTTCTAATCATGGATTTCTGCTCTGATGACAGAGGTGCAAACAGAGAGGTAGTAGCCATTGTTGTTGTACCTTCCCACATTGTTGCAAACCTCTAGCTCTCAGGGGATTTAAAGGGCTGGCTCTCTTTTTTCCTCCCTTCATTTTTCTCTATTAGCCCCTTTTGGGGGCCAGACATTAAGGACTAGAACATTCAAAAGCAACTGTGTGTATTGGAAAAATTAGAAAGGGGCTATGTGTGCCCAGGGAATGGCACAGGCTCAGTAAAGCCCTGAGAAGACTTTAAAGTTATGTCTCATGCTGATCCTTGGCACAGAGACAGCCTGCAACAGTCAGTAAACAAAAACTATAACAAGAGCAATAAGAAAACACCAAACCCTGGGAAAGAGGGAGAATTTGATTTCCATTGTTACCATATTACTAGATTCAAATGTCCAGTTTTCAACCAAAAAAATCACAAGGCATACAAAGAAACAAGGAAGTGTGGCCCATTCAGAGTAAAAAAATAAATCTACAGATACTTTCCCTGAAAAAACCTGATGGTAGGTCTCCTAGACGAAGACTTAAAAACAAGTGTCTTAAAGATGCTCAGAGGACTAAAGGAAGATGTGGAGAAAGTCAAGAAAACCATGTATGAACAAAATGGAAATCTGAGTTTTTTGGTACTATTTTTGCAACTGTTTTATGGATGAAATTTAAAATAAGCCATGTGAAAAAGAGAATGGGGCAGATGTATATATTCCCTCATGAAAAAGTATCTACATTATTGTAAAGGTATAAAAGCAAGATTCAAAAATAGGATGTATAGTCTGTTTGCATTTTTATAAAACAGATGTGTGGATGCATATGCATAGAAACAATGTTACCACTTGAAAATTATAAATTTCTCTACTGTTTTAATTTTTTAATAACCTATACATATACATATTACAGTGGTGTAACAAGTACAAATTTGCAATCAGAAAGAAAAAAAATTTCTGTCCAAAAGGAAATTTGCAAAAAGCCTGACTAAAATATTGACCTGTTTCCTTGATGTAATTGCAGCACAGTCCTCAGCTCAGTAGCCCCATTATTTCACCAGCTCAATCGCCAGCACCAGCTCAACTGTCCACCCTGAAAACTGTCCGTCCCTCTGGACCACCACTTTCCATCATACCCCAGTTTTCTAGACCTTTTGTCCCTGGGCAAGGTAAGTGTGCACAAAGCTAGTCACAGCCTCAGAATTTTAAGACGTCCATTCCCAGTCAGTTTGTGATTTACCTTGGTACTAACCACTTTGGGAAAAACTTTGACAGTTTCTTACAAAGGTAATCATTTACCCTACAGTGCAGCAGTCCCACTCCTAGGTATTCATGCAAGAGAAATGAAAGCATGTCTGTGCGGACCTGTACAAGTACATTTATAACAACCTTCTTTTCTTTCTTTTTTTTTTTTAACATTTTTTTATTGAGTTACAGTCATTTTACAATGTTGTGTCACATTCCAGTGTAGAGCACAATTTTTCAGTTATATATGAACATACGTATATTCATTGTCACATTTTTTTTTCGCTGTGAGCTACCACAAGATCTTGTACAACTTTATTTTCTTATAACAGCCCAACTGGATGTGACCCAAATGTCCACCATCAGGAGATTGGGTAAACAGTCTTAGAATTCCTTTCAGTGGAATACTACTCAACAATAAAAATGAACAAAGCGAGCTGCTGGCATGGTTGAATTGGAGTCATTATATTAAGCAAAAAAACAAGCCAGACACAAAAAGAAGACATACTATATGATTCTAATCAGGTGGAATCTAACTATAGGCAAACTAAGTTATGAGGTTAGAACTCAAGATAGTAGTGTGAATAGGGTATGGAATTGAGGGGAAAGGAGCTTTAGGGGACTTTTAAGGAGATAGAAATGTTTGTTTTCTTTTTTGGGTCTTGGTTACATGAACTTTTACAATTGTTAGATTTCATCAAGGCCAATACTGAAGATGGTGTATTTTATTTTATGTTAATTATATCTCAGGTTTTTAAAAATACTATAAAATACATATACACATGTGTGAGCACACATATAAAACAAGGACTGAGAAGATACACACCAAAATGTTAGAGGTAATGAAATTACCCAGGTGGTCTTAATTTTCTCCTTTATAGTTCTCTATTTCCAAATTGTCTACAAAGCCATTTACTTTAATAATCTAGAAAAAATAAAGCATGTTATTAAAAAAAAATTGAAACAGTCTGTGGATTGAAATGGCACGTGGCAGTGTACTGATACCGAGATGCATGGTCTCGTAGGGGTGCCCCAAAGGAGTGCGTAGCATGGCCTCTAAGGAGGGTCCCTGGCCACTGCTGGCCACAGTCTGATCTCTGCATTTGAAAAGAATACTGCTCCGTAGGCCTGGCCTTACCTCTGACTTCTTTGCAACTGTTTTTTACATATCTTCACGCTTCACATTGCATCTCTGATCTCGGTGCTAAGCCTCTCATCATATCTGCCCTTCAACTAGTGTTTGGGAAGCAGCAGGTATGTCATGGGCGTGTCCTGCCAGGGAGCTGCCCCAGCATCTAACAGAGTTCAACAGAAAAAAACCCACAGCGCAAAGGATGTTCACACCGTGCTTCTCCCTGTTACGAAACTATCTGGAGAAGTGCCGTATGATTTCCGAAAGATGCTTTCCTAGCGCCTACCCCTAACGCTCCTCCAGACACGTGCTCAACTTGGAGACTTATGGTTAAAATAAAATGAGAATATAACAAATGAAAACATTATTCTCCAGAACGAGGCTTTGCAGTCAGCATCTATTAAGCCCCTTCCACGTGGTGATCTTAGGTCACTCCTGCATGAAGGAAAATAACTGGAGGATCTCCGTCCTGACTGCCCCACACTTGTGGATTTAGGGAAGGGGTACCTGCTTATGAGTAACGCTTAAGCCTTGTGCCACTCTTTAAAAGCAAGTTTAAGTTACAAATACGAACTTTCACTTAAAGAGAGCTTAAGAGCAGGCCCAAGACCTAGAATGTAAATATGCCCATTGGTTAAGACTATAAAAATGTTCGTGTGAGTATGTGCAAATGTATAAATGCACCTGTACATACATTTATAGTAGTTAATAATGAATTTGGGGAGATAGAGAGGTTCATGTTTTTCCAAGGTTATTTCCTTCCCCTGAAATGTAAGTTCTGTTAATTTTTAATCATGAGAGAAAATGTGGATTTTTAGCATCTCAGGTAGGTGGAATGAGTATTATAGTTGTTTTGATGGATTTCACAGAGAATGTTAAGATGTACAGAGAAGTTTCTCTCCATGCTGTCCTGTCTGCTCAGTTCACATCACTTACCCTGCTTCATAACTGCTGTATTAATCCTTTCCTTTCAAACTTCTACCCAAGTTTTTTAAAGGATACCTGGAAACTTTTAATTCTTTAAAAAAATATGTGAATACCTATACTTTTTTATTCTACCAGATGTGTTTCCCCTACTCATCTCAACTGAGACAATTAAGAAAACAGCAGGGAGTACTTTATACCTGAGTAGAGGAAAATGTAAAAACCTTTTTCATTGACTTTCAGGAGATGCCAGATATCCGTTACTTGGCCAACCCCTGCAGTACAACCCTCCTGCTGTTCTGCACGGACACATTCCAGCCCAACAGGTGTGAGAGCCAGCTGTCTGACGTCCTAGGCTTTGTTGGCAGAACATTATGCTTCTGTTGCTGGAAGTCTCCTGGGCACCGCACATGGGAGAGCTGTGTGCCTGGGCCAGTGGACACATCCGTGTTGCCACAGGCCCCGCTGGTAGCACAGTAAGGGACGAGGTAGTGGGCTGCTTGGCGGAGCAGCAGTTCCCAAGTGCGGTCCAGATATGGAGGGGGACAGGGTGCTGGGGCTCCCTGGCTTGTGAAGGACCATCAGCCTGTGACTGGTCATAGTGATGGGCCGAAGTGCCACTGTCATCAAGGCAGAATTCAGAAGGCCTGGGACTGGATTTCTTCTGCTAACATACGAACTCTGACTGAGTGTGGTTAAGTGTTCAAACATTGCCAACACATTTCTAGCATCATTAACCATATTTCTCATCTGTTTGTGGATTTTCAGGGTCAGTCTGGCAACAGGCATGGAAACCGAGGAAGGAAGCAAGCTAAAAAAGCTGCATCCACTGACCTTGGTGCGGGAGAAGCAGGTGTGTCCCCAAGAGGCAGATGGATATGGTTCTACAAAGTGCTGGCCGTTTTGGCAGTCTGTAAAACCACCACACCACAGAAATGGGTCTTCCTCTTTTAGAGTCATACACAAAGTCATAGAAAATTATGCCGTCTATAATGTAGGGCTCTGGAATGTGTCCTTTAAATTCTGTCTCATTTCAGGTTTGAGGGTGTAATGAGGTACAGGTGGGTTTAGGAGAGGGGAAGGGACCAAAGGGTTTCAAAAGAGGTGTGAGAGGATCAGGCATAATCAACCGCGTTGCCTCGAGATTCTTCCAGAAAGAAATTCGTGCTCACACCCATAAGGCAATAGTGTGAATGAACAAATATATCGCCTTTCTGTGACAGGATGCTTTCAATTCTGTACTTTAACTTTCTATCCATCAGCCTTGGGTGGTTAGGGAAAGTGCTGTTATAAAGATAATACTCAATTTTACAATAAGGACATGAAGCTTGGGAAGCTGTGTGCCCGAGATACACAGCCGACTGGGAGAAGCCACTGCACAAGGGTGCATTTCGTTTGTGAGGCTGTCAGTGAGGCCTGCGATACGTGTAACTCTGCACCCCTTGCCTGAGGGGTAAGTAGGAGGTATTTAGAAGGTGGCCATAATAAGTATAGCTTTGTGGACTTGAATGGTTTCAGAAAATGTTGTTCATTTCCTGTGTTACATTTGGGTCTGCGGTACTTTTTGCTCACCTGTTTTCGTAAGGGGAATTATTAATTCTACACCTTTTCCATTCTAGTTGTTGGGAAGGTCTTGGAAATTACTGAACTACCAGATGGAATAACTCGCATGGAAGCCGAGAAGCTTTTTGGGGAACTCTTTAAAATTGGCGCCAAGATCCGGTGGCTCCGGGACCCCCAGTCCCAGCCCCAGCTGCGTCGTCACCCCCTCTGCTGTGGCAGCGGGGACAACACTGTCAACCCTGAACGCTCTAAACCCAGTGACTTGGCCTCCACGTATACTGTCTTAGCCACATTCCCCTCCATTTCAGCTGCGCAGAATGCACTGAAGAAACAAATTAACTCGGTTAACAAGTTTAAGCTGAGAACGAGCAAGAAGCACTATGACTTCCACATTTTGGAAAGGGCAAGTTCTCAGTAACAGCCACCTTGGACCCTTGGCCTTTGTGACTCCCCTGTCCTCGCCCATCTTTAATTGGCTTGGTATTTGGAGCTTCTGTTAACATGATAGAGACTCCTAGGATTTGTGGTCATGGTGTTACAACTTCTGAAGACAGGCCAGTGATCCAGCAAAGGGGAGGAAATACACATTTCACCCCAAGTGACTGTAGGAATCCACACCGGAATGATACAGAGTTAGCAGCTTTTTCTGAGGAAATGCTGTCCAAATGCCTCCTAACTTTTATAGTTATTTTGTTTTATATTTCTGAATTCTTGTATCAGATCCAAAGCTCTATTGTACAGCAAATTATTCTTCAAAATGATTACAACCAGTTGCAACCTGTATTTCTTTTTTTGCAGCTAGCACAGTGTGACCCAACATGGACTTTGGGGGGAAAAGAATACAGGAGTGGAATAACCAAGTCAAAACCATATACTGTCTTTTGGGAGCGCTGGAGGGTAACTGAGGAGAGCCCACAAATAGAAGATTACTCTTCCCCTGTATCTCTAAACACAGAAACAATTTCCAGAAAATACAGAACTCCCTCATAGGGTCCTTTCCTTATTCACTTAGGTTGTATGAACATAAGCATAAAGTAAATTATGTTCTTAATGCCTCTTGATCAAACCACTTAGATTCAGAGAGGAATGGGAATCATTCCAAGCAGGAAAATACTTCCACTTTTTTTTTTTTTTTTTTTTAAGTGTCCCTCCGATAACTAACTGCTACTTATTTGCATTCCCCTCCTTGTGGATTTTTTGTCACCTGAGGAAATGCATCTGATGAGTGCTGGAAACTTCCTAAGTGGTTTAAAATGTGTTTTCATTGTTTGCAGCGGATCACTGGACATCAAAGATTCATTGCACTTATGAAGAACGAACTTTTTGTTTCAATTTCTGTGTAATTTGCAAGGCTGTACAATGTGTGCTGATGCAAGCCTTTTTCAGTTCAAGAGAATAAATGTTTACAAATATAGACCCACTTTGTCTTTTGTAAATTAAAATCACCTTTTGAAATGAGAGTCAGTATGAAAGGCGTAACCTGTCTTGAAGATTTCAATTTCAGAGTTAAAAATGAAAGACAGTAAACCCCCTCATTTTACAAATACTCTACAAGCATGTTCTCTGTGAGAGTGATTACTGTGGTTATGGCTCATAGACCTTTGTTCTCTTATAAGTTAATGCCCATCAGTTGTAGACAATTTTGAGTTTGAGCATACAAATTAAAATAGAACATTGTCTGGTTAGGTGAAGAATTTGTGTTTTTAGCCGATATACTGAGCACCCAATTGTCCAGTTTAGCTCAAATGCTTTATAGAAAGCTTTCTCCATTTGTTAGCCCAGCAAATACAAACCACTGGGAAACTCAAAGGGAGAGTGGGAGGAGGAGGGTCTGCCATCTGCAGCTTGTCTGGAGCCTGGTTTGCTTCCATCCCAGACTAGGGGTTTGATTTTCAACTCAAGAGGGGTAGGCAGTGAGGGTATAGCTCAGTAGTAGAGTGCATGCCTAGCCAGCATGAGGTCCTGGTTTCAATCTCCAGCACCTCCATTAAAAAAATACACCTAATCCACACTCCCCGCAAAAAAAAGCAATAGGTATTATCAGGCTCCGGTGCAGATGTCTGGAAAGCCCCACTTGGTCCCACCCTACACACACACTCCAAAAATATGCGTGCATTTCCTGGTCTATAGTCTCCTGTTCTTTTTGATCTTATAGAATCTGATTTCACCTATAGAAAAATGGTGGGAGGAAGAGGCATTTAAGATGTGATTTGGCCCAGACCTAAGGACTGCTTCAGATACCCCACAGCCCTGCCTGAGTTTTCCCAAAGCGCTGATCATATTTAGGGGCAAATAGTACTTTTACCAATAAAATGAGTTATTCTTTACCTCTGCCAATATCGGCAGCTGCATTCCAGCAGCCCCTTGGGAGTGATAGCAGGCACTTAATAACTTCCTGGGCACTTCAGCTACGTTATAGTAGAAAGCTGAGAATATGGCTTACTGGTTTTTCAGCCCTTGGTCCACAGAGAACATGGATATATTGGGTATGTGTTTATAAATCTGGAGTACAAAGTGTGTTTGCCAGCAGTAATAAATAATAATTTGTTTGTCATCTGAGCTGATGACAAAGTAGGGATCCAAACCCTCCCCTCAAGCTAAGAAATTGTTTTCTTGATCCCACCAGGGAGGGACCTGTGGCCCGTGAATAGTGTGGAAACCTCCAGGTCTCAATAGAGCCCACGGTTCCAGGACCTCCGCAGCTACCTCAGGAAGCAGCTGAGAGTTGGGTTCTTTCTCCACGTGTCATCAGCAGCAGAAAAAATGTGAGTCTAGGACTTCAGCAGAGGCCAGCCACAGGCCCTGTGTGAAGGCGGCCAGATCCCCCACAGTCCCAGTCTACCACCTGCCCAGCAGATAATGAGACGGGGAATGTGTTGTCTCCAAAGGCAGAGAGCACAGATTCCATTCACTAGTGACCAGTGTTGGGCTAGCATGAAGGTGGCAGGACTCAAAGCTGACCCCACGTTGCTGGGAATTCTTGACACCTTCGTGAGCCGATGCTAACAGAGCCAGAGGCTCAGGTATGCACACTCTGCCCATAGTCCTCACCAGCCTACCCCTTGGCCCACATAAGCTCAGGCTGCATATTGTATATTTGTTATCTTCCCCTTTAATGTCAACATTTAGACTGATTTTGGCTTGATTTTACCAGTGTAAGAGTATTGGAGGAGTTCAAGGTAAAGACTGTAGGAGCTTCTAATAAGAAAGCTGATAAAAGTTGGTTCTTTGTGGTGGGGTGAGGAGGAAGCACTGAAATAGGTAAACCATGAGCTACGTAGTCCACCTCCCACCCCCACCCCCCAAAACATCTCCTGCTGCTTAACAAACCACCCAGAATTTAGTGGTTTAAAGGACCAATCCTGAGGGTCAAAAATCTGGGCGAAGCTGGAAGAGAACGGCTCACCTCTTCTCCACCTGACATCACTGCTCTCATCTGGGGCGGGGCTGGAAGTGTTACCAGCCTCAGGTCTGGCCACTCACTGCTTGAAAATCAATACCCACAACATTGTAAACTGACTATACTTCAATAAAAAAAAAAAAAAGAAAAGAAAATCCCAAGAGGCATTTGTTGGCAGAAAGGAAAGTTACTTTTTAAGAATGCCAGCATTCTGGGGAGATGGTGGACTCAGTGTCCCCAAAAGACCAACTCCAAAGATTCTGATCAGCCATGAAGGTTTTTAAAGGAAAAAGAGGAAGTAATCTCAGTTAATAATCAGGATAGGGGATCAGACTTGTGGCCATCTCCCAGTGCAAGTATGTACCCTATGACCTTCACCCATTCGTTCTAAACCCGCCCCTGGCAACCACCAATCTATTCTGTTTCTATAAATTAAGGAGTTTTTTAAGATTCTGTACATAAGTGAGCTCATATAGTATTTGTCTTTCTCTAATCTGTTTCATTTAGCATAATGTTCTCAAGGTTCATTCATGTTGTTGCAAATAACAGGATTTTTTTTCTTTTTCTATGACTGAATAATTAAATGCCTTCTTAAAACCTGGTCTAATAAGCAGATAGGGTAGATACTCAGAGAACAAAAGAACAAACTGTTAACAGGCAAGAGAAATAAAAGAGCAAAGATAATAATCAGTGGTAGAGGCTCCCCAGTTCTGTTTCGTTGGTAAAGACTAGTCTGAAGCACTTTTTTTGAGCTGTTTTATAGAATTTCAACCCGGCTCCAGCTCTCAACCACACCCGATCAACTGAAACCTAAGGGATGTTGCTGTTGACCTTTCCTGGCCCTCATGACTTCAGTCACCTAAAGTTTGGACTCTGTCAACCTTTGCCCCAATTCTATGCTGAATTCTTTGCTCAAGCTCCTTCAAGAATACACCCTTATCTTAAAACTTCCCCAGTTTTGCTGCTTGGAGAGACACTGGGGAAAGATCCCCAGTGTTTTCCTTTACTCCAAGCAATAAATCCTTCCTTCAGCTCTTTGGCTTGCTGGTGTCTTTTGGCTGGATACCCACCAAGAAGTGAACCCAGTTTTGGGGTTACAGCCTTCAAATCCCAGAATGTCATTTCTGTTGCATTCTATTGTCTAAAAAACAAAAAAGGGGATGTGTGTAGCTCAGTGGTAGAGTGAATGCTTAGCATGCACAAGGTCCTGGGTTCAATCCCCAGCATCTCCAAAAAAAAAAAAAAAGTACAATAAAATATATATATATTTGAGGGAAGGGTATAGTGCAGTGGTAGAGCACGTGCTTAGCAGGTACTTAGGTTTAATCCCTAGTACCTCCATTAAACAAACAAATAAATAAATAAACCTAATGACCCTCCCACCCCCACCCCCACCAAAAAAAGTCATGGGGCCAACTCACAGCAGAGGAAATAAACCCAACCTCTTGATGAGAGAAGTGGCAAAAAAGCATGTAGGATGGAAGATAATGCTTGTAGTCACCTTTGGAAACAATTTAGCACAAGCACAAATGCCCAGTAAAAATCCCCGTTGACTCTGCCTCCCAGCCAAATCCTGAAGTTTCTCTCAGGATACTGAGGATTCTCTTTATCTGCATTACCACCACTGTGGTCTGAGCTGTTATCATCCTGTGTTGAATCACTGAAAGGGCCTTTCCCAACCAGTCTCCCAGCTTCCACTCTTGTTCCCATATCTTCACAGAGTCAGAAATATCTGAAAGATTATCAGCTTATGTCATTCCCTTGCCGAAAATCCCTCAATGACTTCCTACTATTAAAATACCTTCGTTTACAAAACTCAACGTGATCTAGCCCTTCCTACATCTCTGATCTTATCTCTTATCACACCAGGATATCTGTACCTGGAATGTTCTCTCCCCACCAGCACCTATATCTTTCATGTAAATGTCACTTCAGCACAGAGGCCTTTATGAGCCACCCAGTCTAATATAGCCACCCAGACAATCTTCAACATCATTCTATCTCAGTTTTCTGCATATCATCACTAGCAGATGTTTTGTTTATTTT
This sequence comes from Camelus dromedarius, assembly GCF_036321535.1. NCBI lineage: Eukaryota > Metazoa > Chordata > Mammalia > Artiodactyla > Camelidae > Camelus > Camelus dromedarius. The sequence goes on from NC_087439.1 coordinate 18,424,771, forward strand.
CTGTCTCTACCACTAGAATATAATTCCATAAGATCAAAGATGTTATCTTGCTCGTGGCTGTATTCCCAAGCACCCATTAGTTGTTCAATAAATATTTGTTGACTGCTTTAGAGAAGCAGAGGATAAGGAGGACCCAGCCTCCAGACCTGGTTATTTCTCTGATCTGGAGCTCTCCCACTAAGTGCTGAGAGGGAGCTGGAACAGAAGCATGATTCACATGCCCTGCTCTGGCTACCTTGGCTCTTGGCTTGGTTCCTTAATGGCTGGGGCTGGGGCAAGGTAGGGGCTGGTTGGTCACAAGGGGAAATGGAATAAAATGTGCCTACGAGTCCGCTGGGTAATCTTGTTAAAATTCAGGTCCTGATTCAGTAGGTCTGTAATGCCACTGGTACTCAGGCCACACTTTTGTGTAGCAAAGCACTAAGGCATCCTTGTTTCCAGATAAATAACTCAAAGCACATGGTTAGAGCTGGGGCTTGCATCCATATCCTGAGAGAAGGAGGTTATTAATCTAGGTCATGAGAAAATTCGTAAGTAGGTGAGAATCATACATACAGCTCTGGCATATCACTAGCTTGATAACCCCACATGAAAAGAAGAAACAATCTTCTTCAAATAACTCAAGGACAAAAGCCAACAAAACACTCATTTTGGCCCCTGCAATGTTACATCAGCACAAATATCCATGAGCTATTCCTCTTTGTCTACATTATCCTGCATTACAAGTCTTTCTGCCCCAAAAGAACAGCTGGGATGACTCAAATCCCAGCTTCCCTTTTGCTCCAAAAAGCTGCGCCCTAGCGTGGCTGTGACCAGGCATGTGATCTGGGGTAACACCAGCCACGTTCACATCTGCGAGAATCTGATCAGAAAGAAAACAGGTGAGGAAGCAGGCACTAGACACAATTCCTTATTGTAGTTGGATTGACTGTGTGCAATCTCAGGAGATTTTATTCCAGCTCCTGAAGTTGTGCTATCCAAAATGGTAGTCACATGTAGCTTGTAAATTAATTTAATTAAAATTAAAATAGAAATTCAGTTCCTCAGTCATTTCAGATGTTCAATAATCACATGACTTTCACTGTCCAAAATCCTTATCACCTCCTGGGTCTTGCATGCTCTGGCCCTTGCCTACCTGCTTCTCCAGGCTTCCCTGGCATTTGCCCTCTCCCTTCCTGGGATTGAGTCACACTGGACTTCCCAAAGTTCCTTGAACATGCGTGCTCTCTTGTCTCTGGGTTCTATACAGTAGTGATCTGTTAGAAACTGGGATTCTCCCAATCTGTGGCAGAGATTGGTTAGTTTTTCAGCAAACTGTGGAAGGAGGTGGGTGTCTCTCTTCCCTGGCACATTGCCAGACTAGGTTTTCCAGCCCCCTGCACCTATGTGGGCTATGTGTCTGAGTCTGGGGCAATGAAATGTAAGTAGAAATGATGTGTGCCCCTCCATGCTTGGCCCCTACTCCTTCTAAGAGATTCTCCCTGCTCTTGCTAATCAAAGTAGGGGCTAGAAATCAGCAGTTACCAGTATCACTGATCGCCTGATACAAATACAGCATCTCATGTCCCACCCCAGACCTACTTGAATCAGAATCTGCATTTTTAACAAGATCTCCAGGTTATCTGTAGACACTGAAATTTGCTTGCTGGCTGCATGTAGAGGATGTAGTGGAGATCTTTGAGATGCCAGGAAAAGGAAGGGAGGATTCAAGAGTTCTTGAATGACTAGATGGAACAAAGCCCCTTTTACCAACACCCCCTTACACCTCGGACTGACATTCATCTGTGAAGTGAATGAGAAATAAACCTTGCTTGTGTTTAGCCACTGAAATTTGAAGATTGTTTTGTTTCCAATATAACTTACCTGGAACATTTAGTCTTCCCACCTTGCCCTCTAACTTCTGTTCATTTGTACTCACATTTTAGATCTTACCTCAAATATTTCTTCCTCCAGAGCTCCCTAATTCAGTCCTCCAGACTAAGTCATTTCTACCAGTAATAACTCTTAACAATATCCCACACTTTCTCATCAAAGCATTAACAATGGTAATTACATGAATAATTGGCCAATTAGTTGCTTAATGTTTTTCTATCCATCAGTATGTAATCTTCAGGGCAGGAAAAACATCTATAGCTTCTGTTTACTAACACATCCCCAGCTTCCCCCAGTGCCTTTCTCAGTAAATAATTGTCCAGTGATTAAATGAAGAAATGATCTGGCTGAGTCAAACGCTTTGAGTCCTGAAAGGCACATATATATTTTTCTCAAGCATGGTTTTGGCAGGCAGGCAGAAATAATAGCTAACATTTGTAAAGCAGTTAATTACTATATGCCAAGCATTTGCTAAGCACTTCTAAGGGTCCCTATTTAAACATCACAATAGCCCTAAAAGGTAAGTTCTGTTGTTATCTTTGTTTACAGTGAGGCAACTGAAGTGTCAGAGAGGTGAGGAAATTTGCCCTTGGTCATCACATAGCTGATGAGTGTTGGCTGTGTACTGGAACCCCAGCAGGCTGACTCCAGAGTTCTTGGGCTTAACGACTTAATTACTGCTTATGTAATACGGCAATTTTTAAAAATTTGTCTCATTCACCTGGATCTATAGGAGAAGCCAGAGAGGAGTGCCACCCTATCTTTACTTCTGAAAATTCAATTGTTGTGAGTGAAGCTTACAGCATATTCAGATGTTTCTTCCCTCCTTTTTAAATTTTATGTGCATCCGTAAACCTAATAAACTATTCTCCTCCTGGTCTGTAAGTGAGTGATTATGTTTCCATAATCAATTTACTTTTATTTTACACTTTCCCTTTTTCACTAAAGAAAAAACAAGAACAAAGAATGTTTTTTTCCTTTACTTGTTTTTTAATGGCTATGCGATACATAAGTCATACAGCCTCCTCTGGTGGTAAACAGGTGCAAGCTTCTACAGAACAACAAAAAAAGGCTTTTTTTTTTTTTTTAAAGTATGGTGTGGGATTTTACATTTCAAGCTTCAGTAAGAAATGCACTTTGATTTCTTTTTTTAAGCAACGGTAAAGGACTGGCACTGATTCATCTACCTTCTTGAAAATATTGGAATAAATTTCAGTGACCAGGGTTAAGAATTCAGTTTGTGATGGGCTTTTATCTGTGCAAATTGAAATAGAACAGTTTCCTCTCTCTGTGGGCAAACTCTGCCAGCGAAGAATAATGGCAGGTGTGGTAGAACCATGATTGTTGGGTGGGCTATTAGCAGAATGGGATATTTCCCCTCTTGTGTCATCCATCATCACTTACAGTCACTTGTTCAGTGCCTGTCTTCCTCTTTAGACCATGCAGTCACAAAGGCAGGCCTTTGACTGCCTCACCTCCTTATCAATGCCAGGTATAATGCCTAGTTCATGGTAGATGAGCAATAAATATCTGGTAAATGAGTGAAAAGCTATGAATGATTCTTCTAATATTTAATTCTAACATTAGGAATAATTAAAGAAGCTACTCTACCAAAAGGATGCATATGCTGATTGAATTTTAAGGAATCCATTTAAAGTTGATGGTTGAAGATCAACTTCAGTTCTTCCTGAGGAATGGTGTAACTGTCTGTAATCAGCAGTATGTTTCAGTTTATAACAACACTATATGAGAGGTCTGATTGGAAAAACGTAAATAAAAATCTGCAGTCTGTTATTTTTAGGTTAAACATTTGTAGGAAAAAGGTATTTTCAGATGTAGCTCCTCAATCTGGCAAAGGTAGTCAAACGGTGGTACTGCTGGAGGAGAAATTTAAATGATGTAGAATATGTAATATAATAGCGTATACAACTTCAAATAAATCATACAAACCTTTAGCTCATAGTTATTAGAGACCATGTCATTTCATGAAAGCATTAAATATAGATCAGTTTTCATTTTAATGGCAACCAACCCCAAAGTGCCTTATCTTGATTATAGTACATTATCACATATAATTGTAAACAAAATTGTTAATTATTCTCTTTTGTATTACCATGAAAAGTAGCTGAAAAATAAATTATCTGTGCTCTGCTTTTTGACTTACTTTAGAAAGCATCTGTAGCAATAGCATAGATAAGTGTTTTGAGGTTTGGCAATAGCATAGCTAAATGTTTGGATGCTTGGAATGATTAACCAATGACTAGGAAATTACTCAAGGTCTGCGTTCAGTAAATACCTCCCCTCAGGTACACGGGCTGTACGGTATTACAGAAGGTGACTGTTGTGGTTTTTAATCCTGTCTTTTCTTTAAGGCTGAAATTAATTTCAATAGAAATCAAAGCCTTACAGTAAATCCCTACAAGGTCCATCTAGCGCCACAGCGAGACACCCACCCTATCACACAATGGCCACTAATCATAATAGAGAATTACATAGTCCAACTAGGCAGGGTTCCATTCGGGGCGGGGATGATTTCCTCCACATTTAAGGATCGCATCCCTTGGTGAGAAGCGCCATTGCTCCTCCTCTTTATAGATTGTGAAGTGTCTCTTACCGCTGTTCCTTTAACCGTGCCAGGGAAATCGGCTACATTTTCCACAGTATTAAAGGGACCAAGCCTAAGAAGACTACGATTCCCATTATGCCTCAGGCAGGGGCCGCCGACGCCCTTTAGTGGTTAGTCATCCTTCCCACTGCCTCCTTCCACTTCCGGGACTTTAGTTGCCAGAGGCCTAGCGGGTGCGCGCACGCACCGACTTGCCAACAAGACAAGGCACGGGGGCGCGGCTCCGACGGCGACGTGTGGCGTCACGTGTCGCGGGGCGCGCCTCGCCTGCGCGCTTGCGCGCGTCCCAGGGGGTCGCTGACCGGCTTGCGCGCCTGTGCGGAGCCGGAGGCGGGGGGCGGACCTGCGGGGGCCGCGGGGCCCGACGACGGAGAGGGCGGGGCCAGCTGCGGGCCGCGGCGACAACACACCGAGCGAGCACCGGGGCCGGAGGACAGCAATGCTGTGGTTTCAGGGCGCCATTCCGGCCGCCATCGCGTCGGCCAAGAGGAGCGGCGCGGTCTTCGTGGTGTTTGTGGCAGGTGAAGGAGGCGAGGGCCCGAGATGTGGCCGGGACGCTCCCTCCGGCCTACCTCCAAACCCAGGGGCCCCCAGCCTTTCGTCCGTGCGTCGTGAGGCCCGGGCTGCCAGTCCGTGGCTTCTCGGTGCCTCCCCGGTCCGTTCGGAGCCCACCGGGCCTGGCCCCCACCGCCCGCTTCTCCCGGCGCCCGGGCGGGAGGCACGGTCCCGGTTTCCCCCCAAAGCGCACTGAGCCCCGCCGTCACTTCTCTGCGCGGGGCGAGGGGACGGGTCGAGCAGGCCCTCGAGCCCGGCCCCTCAGCTCCTGGCCCCGCAGCTCCTCGCGGAGCCTTTCCCCGGCCGCCTGCGGATTTGGTGCTCACGGACCCCGCTGCCCCCTCCCGGGCGCTCTAGATAGAGCTCCCCGTCCCCGAAGACCCACTCTGGGAGGCTTTAACGCCCGTGTAGTTAGCGTTTCGGTGGGGATAGGGACGGGCCATTAGACCGGCACTTGGGTTTGTAATCAGTGGTGGACTGTCAGGAAGAAAGCTGTGTCATCGGTCACCAACAAAGAGAAACCACCTGATGTTCCCGGTTACTGGCTTTCTAGGTTCCTGAAACGCAAACTTTTGAGGTCTATCTATGTTTTTTTATGGGGTTGGAGAATCTAGTGTGGAATAATTGCTTTGTTACAAGTTGGTTTTGTTTTTTTTTTAACCACTTGTTTAAAAGAAGTAGGCATGCAGGCCATGGTTCTTTTTGTTGTCTTCCTAGTCTCATAGCTACAGTTTCAGAACGTATACTAACTCATTTACCCTCTGTTGCTCTGGGTTATTTTGCTCCGTATTTTATTACTGAAATCTCCTGGATAATACAGTAAACCTGTGTGTGCCTCTATGGTTTTGCTAATCCTCATTACATGAACCAAATCAGTGTTTGTGACTACCGTTAATTTGAGGTGTATTATTTCAACTTTTTGTGTTTAATAACAGTTTATTCATTATTAACTTATGACTCTTGATGGCTAGGTAATAGCCGTATAGCTTTATATACCGCAGTGAAGAGCAAGGTGCTGAAATGTGAGTTTAACTTAACATTAAATTTGAAATTTTTAATTGTTTTAAATTATGCTTAAATTTCAGCCTAGTGCTGTTAATTAGAAGAGCTTGAGTAGTTTAGATTTTCTTACTCTGTTTTAGAGTTAAGTTTCACATAAATAAATAACTACTGTAAGCCTGTCAGGAAATAGGTGGATTAAAAGGGAAAGGAAAATTAAATGATACTTGGTATGCTTATTAAGAGTACAGTAATGGGGGGAGGGTATAGCTCTGTGATAGGGTTAGTGCTTAGCATGCACGAGGTCCTGGGTTAAACCCCCAGTACCTCCATTAAATACATGCATGCATACATACATACATAAACATAATTACCTCCCCCCCCAAAAGAAGGGTATAGTAATGGTTTTATGACATTTTAAGTTGTGTTTTTCACATATAATCTCAGTTGATCTTTGCAGTTGGTAGAAAAAGGTTTATTTTCCCCATTTTATAGATGAGGAAACTTAAGTCCACAGTGGTTAAGGGACATGCACCAGGGTTACAAAAAGCATTTACGTCTTGCCTTGACAAATTTTTTTAAAAGCAGCTTTAAAAAAGAATGTTTTTTTGTTTCTCAAGAAAAAAGCTGAACAGTTGTAGACTTTAGGTAATTACTGAAATTGGTGTCGAAATCAATAAAGCCAGGATTATGGTAGTTATGTTTTTAAACAAAAAGCACAACTGATGGTGTCTAAATGTTCCTAGAAGGCACTTTTGGGCTAACTAGTGAATTTGAAATAAGAAATGCTAGATTTAATTAATAAACTTTTGGAAAACCATTTGGAAACTGTAGTGCTAATTACTAAAGTAGAAAAACAAAGTTATAGGTCTTTGGGCATTTATATGTATATATAATGTAGACATTCTTCAATTAGTTTTTTACTGATGAGCATGTATCATATGCTTTTAGAATATCGTTGACTGTCGAAGGTTTGCAGGAATACTGTTCGCCATCTGCTCGAGGGGTCTGTCCCTTGACCTATTCAAAATACTGTTAGTTTTTCTAGTGTTTTAGGAAGTTAATGTTCAAGACTAGTTAGGATTCGTGTCACTCCAGGAATATATAGACAGTGAAGTCATGAAACTGCAACACTTACAGGTTGTTTAGACCTTTGTCCATGATTTTGAAGAATACAACCCGAACTCATGATTTTCTTAGATCTGAGACCTCAACAGTAATATGCCAACAGAAAATTAAAAAGATCCTTTAGAGTTGGAAGGAGTGGTGTTAAGGTTATACTTGCATATAAACACTCAGGTGGGAAACATGTTAGGCAGATTGTTTATATTTAGTGAGATTTTCACAGATGAATTTAAGAATATGTAGGATTGATATTAAGAGACTGGAGAGATTACTACTAGTTAAGTTAACAAGGATTTTCAAAGTGTTAAAACTGGGTAAATTGAAAGAAAGAAAACTAAAAAAGATTCTGATTCTCTTCTTGGGAAGGTAGAAAAATCTGACAGGGATCCTGAAGCAGAGGTGTCAGGTCACTGACAAGTGTTGCTGGCTGGCTAAAATTTCCTTGACTGACACTATTCCTGCTTTTTTGGATTAAAATAAAGCCCAAAAACCTTTAGGTTTTGACCAGTTGAGTTTTTCTAGGTTGGAATTGCTGGCTGTAGGGTCTGTAACTCTTTGCTTCAGAGTCTGTACTGTTCTTTTTTAAGTGTCTTTACTTTGGATACTGCTAATTAATTACACTGAGGATGTGATGTTTTCTCGTAAAATCTTAGGCCCACCTAACTCCACAGCATAGTCCATAATTTGATTAAAAATGAGAAACTAAAGATACTGAAGTTGGCAATTAGTAATCCCAGTGAGTAGTGTTAAGTCATTGAGTGTAGTAATTCCATTCAGTCTTATACCTCTGTTGGTCAGGCAGCTGCTTCTGCTCCAGGCTGACTCATGGACAGACATTACTGTGGGGATGGAACATTTGAGACCCTGTCCACATGGTACAGCACAAATGAGGGAGTGAAGAACATCAGCTTCAGAAGCAGCAGACCCACACTTCCGGCTGCATACTTGGCAGCCCCATTGGATGCCTCACAGGATTCTCAAACCTACAAGTATTAGTGTTTGAACCTGTTTTCCCCACCAGGGTTCTACTTCTAAGTAAATGGCACCACCTTACATCCAGGTGGATAAACCTAAGTGTGGGAGTCGTCTTTGGACTCTTAACTCTTCAGTCTCATCTTGTCTCCTGCTCCCTTTTGTTCACAACACTCCTAATCACACAGCCCTTTCTCTGCACGTAAATTCCTTCTGTTCAGTGAACTCTTCTGGCTGGTGGCATGGCTCAGCTCTTTCATCCCTTAGGTCTTACCTCAAATGTCACTTCAGAGAGGGCTTCTCTGACCAACCTAAACAGATCTATTCTTTTTTTCATAAGATTTATTAATATAATTACTTAGAGTTTACCAAACAAGTACTTTTTTTGTATCTTTAGATTTTAAGCTCTGCTGAAGGCATACAGCATCTCATTTGTTTTATATTTAGTTTATAGCTCAATGTCTAGCACAGTGTAAATGTGGACTAAAATAGTGAATGCATGAAAGAAAGAATGAATAAAAATGCTCCCTCACACCTCACAGCCTTCTCTGAGTGTAGTAAGAATGTTCCTATATAGCTCTTCTCTAGGTTGATATTCTTGTCATTTACATCTCTCACCCATAGTGTCTGAAGATGTGCTCAGAATGATCTGCAAATGTTAGTTTTCCCCATCTGCTGCTTCAACATCAAGGAGTCTGTGAATGGGCATTCTTTTGGTCTTGGTCTGTGGATGCATTCTAGTCCCTGTTTACTTCTCCATAGCCAGATTTCTCAAGCCTCTTATTACTGATATTCCTGGGTCTCATTTCACACACAAAAAGTTTTAACTGTGCAGCATTAGTCAAATAATGTAGGCATGCCAAATAGTATACCAGAGATGTAGCTATTCATTCCACAAAATACTTACCGAGAGCCTGCTATATGCCAAGTACTTACTGTATGCCAGGTTTTGTTGTAGGCATTTGAGTTATATCAGTAAATAAAAAGGAGAACAGGCCTTGCCCTCATGGAACATGCATGCTAGTGGAGGGAGACAGACAGTAACTTGTAAACATAATAAGTAAAATACATAGTCTATTAGAAGGTGGTAAGTTTTACAGAAAAAAAAAAGCAGGAAATGAGGAAGCTTTAGAAATATCTGAAGTGTGTAAGTTTTTGTTTTTGAGGGGGGAAGTGATTAAGTTTTTAATTTATTTATATGGAGGTACTGGGGATCAAACCCAGGACCTCATGCATGCTAAGCACGCACTCTACCACTGTGCTATACCCTCCCCCCTGAAATGTGTAATTTAAAAGTAGTGATTACTTTTGAAAGTAGGAAGGCTTTATTGAGAAGATAATATTTGAGCAAGGACTTAAAGGAGTTGAAAGTTAACCATGTAGCTATCTAGGGGAAGAATATATTCCAGGCAGAGGAAACAACTAGCACAAAGACCATAAAGCAAGAGGGTCTTTCATATTTGAAGGATAGAAAGGAAAAGAATAGCAAGAAAGTGAAAGGAAAAGAGGTCAGAGAGGTAACTGGAGGCCTGGGCCATTTGTAAGGACTTTGGCTTTTACTTTAGGAGAAATGGGGAACTACTGTAGGATTTTGATCAGAGGGTTGATGTGATCTGACTTTTTAAAGAAAGATGCTGTGTTAAGAGTAGACTGAGCAGGGAGACCAGTTAGGGGGCTATTTAATTGTTTAGGTGAGAATATGATAGCTTAAATCAGGGTGGTAGCAGTGCAAGTGGTAAGACATAGTTACATTCTGGATATATTTTGGAGATAGAGTCAGCTGAAGGCAAGGATAACTAAACCTTTTGGCCTAAGAACTGAAAGGATGGTGTTAACCATGAACAGATAGCTGAGATGGGGAATGCTAATGGTGGAAGAGAGCACATAGGAAGGAAGCAGTTTATAAAAAGTGAATATAGGAAGATTTTTGTAGAACCAAAAATGTGACCCCGAAAACTTTTTATCCATAAATTGGCAAAGGTTGCTCACCTTTGAGAAAGCACTTAGCTCTGCTAACCTCAGAAACGTTTTTCAGTGACTTAACTCAGGTAAGTTTCCTTTTGCCAACCAATAAATCGTTATGCCAAAATCCAGATATTACAAGTCTGAAATGGAAATAATCTTTTGATAGGTATAACTTTTAAAACAGCTTGTCACTGAGGTATGGCATATGGTATATTAAGTGAAATATATTAAGTGAACAGCTAGATAGATTTTTACAGAAGAAAACTCCTGTGTAACTGTCATCCAGATAAGATATAAACATGTCCAAGACCCTAGAGGTAGATTCATCCTCTTTCCCAATCAGTAGCACCTCCACCAGAGTAGCCACTATACTGAATTCTGTCACCATAGGTTAGTTTTAGATCAGCATAACTTCTGTGATTAGCATACCTATAACAAAGGCAGGTTCAAAACTGAAAACAGAATTGCATTTTCTTCTGTCTACCTTGGAGGAATTCTGGAGAGTAAATGCTGTGCATATGGAGGATGTTGAATTTGACAGAAAGATGCTACATAAAGGAAAACTACTGTACATTTATTTTCAAAAATCGTATGTACAAAAGCCAGAATAGTCACGTTTTTGCCCATGACTTCTAATTATGATAATATTTGCGTCATAATTTTGGTATCTTCTTTTAGAAGATACTTTGTATAATCTAAATAGCAGTATTTTTTCATTACTTTTTATTAATGTTAACAATGCATTATTCACACTATTTATAGATAAATTCAGTTTTCAAATTTGTAGAAAATAGTATTTGTGCAATTTTATTTTACTTGAAGTTTCAGATTTCCAGGGAAAAGAATCAGCAGTTACTGGCCTTATGTTATAAGAATGCTTGAAATGTTTTACAGGTGATGATGAGCAGTCTACACAGATGGCTGCAAGTTGGGAAGATGAGAAAGTGACAGAAGCATCTTCAAACAGTTTTGTTGCTATTAAAATCGATACCAAAAGGTTTGCTTATGTTTTAATCTTTCAGCTTTTGAAATATTTTAATCATTGTCTGTGGTTGTGATTTATGGTGATATTCTTAGACGATAAGAATGTTGGTTTTTGTCTAAGTCATATTGGGAACTTAAATTGATTACAGTTTTACAAATTGATCATTATATCTCACAGAAACACTTTTGAATTTAGTCTACCAAGCAGCTATGTGACATATACCAGTAATGCAAAAGAACTGTGATCCTCAGATTCTAAAAACTTTGAAGTAACTGTTAATCATATATTGAATATTTCTGAAAGGTCACCCACTCTTTTGCATCCTATTTTTGAAAACAGAGCCATTTAATTCAATAAGAATAAGGACATTCATAGGTCCATCATAGTAGCTAATAACCATGAGTCTGTTTTGTTAATCCATCTCTCTTCCACCTGTTAAAAAAATTTTTTTTATGATAGAAAATTTCAGACATACACAAAAGTGCTTGAATAGTGTAATGAACCCCCAGTACTTGTCAGTTACTTTGACAATTGTCAGCTCATGTTCAGTCTTTTTTTTTTTTTTATGGTTTATTACAGGATGTTGAATATAGTCCTGTGCTGTACATTTGACAGTAGGACCTTGTTGTTTATCTGTTACATGTTGTTTTTCTGTTGTTATCTGTAGTTTGTATCTGCTAATCCCAAACTCCTAATTTATCCTTCCTCTACCCCCTTCTCCCTTTGGTAACCGTAAATTTGTTTTGTATGTCTGTGAGTCTATTTCTGTTTTGTAAATAAGTTCATTTGTATCATATTTTAGATACCACGTATAAGTGATACCATGTGCTATTTGTCCTTCTCTTTCTTATTTACTTAGTGTGATAATCTCTAGGTCCATCCATGTTGCTGTAAATGGCATTATTTCATTCTTTTTTATGGCTGGGTAGTATTCTATTGTCTATATGTATATACCACATCTTTTTTTTTTTTTTAACTGAAGTATAGTTGATTTATGATGTTTTGTTTCTGGTGTACAGCATAATGATTCAATTATACATATATATATTCTTTTTCATTATAGGTTATTACCAGTTATTGAAAATAGTTCCCTGTGCTATACAGTAGGACCTTGTTGTTTTTCTATTCTGTATATAGTAATTTGTATCTACTAATCCCAAACTCCCAATTTACCTCCTACTTGGTAACCATAAGTTTGTTTTCTGTCTGTGAGTCTCTTTCTGTTTTGTAAATAAGTTCATTTGCATTGTTTTATTTTTTTTATTCTACATATAAGTGATTTTATTTGGTATTTGTCTTTCTCTGTCTGACTTACTTCATTTAATATAATAATCTCTAGGTTCATCCATATTGCTGCAAGTAGAATTATTTCAGTTTGTTTTTATGACTGAGTAGTATGCCATTGTGTGTGTGTGTATGTGCGCATGCATACGTGTGTGCATACGTGTACAGAGCACATCTTTTTTATCCAATCATCTGTTGATGGACATTTAGGTTGCTTCCATGTCTTGGCTATTGTAAATAGTGCTGCTGTGAACATTGGGCTGCATGTATCTTTTCAAATTAGAGTTTCCTCCAGATACATGCCCAGAAGTGGGATTGCTGGATCATCTGGCAACTCTGTTTTTAGTTTTGTAAGGCTCCTCCATACTGTTTTCCATAGTGGCTTTGCCAGTTTACATTCCAACAGTGTAGGAGGGTTCCTTTTTTTCCACATCCCTTCTAGCATTTGTTAGTTGTAGACTTTTTAGTGATAGCCATTCTGACTGGTGTAAGGTGATACCTCATTGTAGTATTGATTTGCATTTCTCTGATAATTAGTGATATTTAGCATTTTTTCATGTGCCTGTTAGCCATCTGTATGTCTTTGAGGAAATATCTTTTTTAGTCTTCTCCCCCCACCCCCCTTAATGGAGGCACTTGAGATTGAACCCAAGACCTCGTGAGTACAAAGCATATGCTCTACCATTTGAGCTATATTCCCATGCCCTCCCCCCATTTTTTCATTGGATTGTTTGAGGGTTTTTTGTTATTGAGTTGTGTGAACTGTTTGTATATTTTGGAAATTAATCCCTTGTTGGTCATACCATTTGCAAATATTTCTCCCAGTTTGTAGGTTATCTTTTCGTTTTGCTTATGGTTTCCTTTGCTGTGCAAAAGCTTGTAAGTTTGATTAACTCCCATTTGTTTATTTTTGCTTTCATTTTTTTGCCTTGGTAGACTACCTAGGAGAACATTGCTAAGATTTATGTTAGAGAATGTTTTTGCCTGTGTTCTCTTCAAAGGGTTTTATGGTGTCATGTCTTATGTTTAAGTCTTTAAGTCATTTTGAGTTTATTTCTGTGTATGGTGTGAGGGAGTGTTGTAACTTCATTGATTTACATATAGCTGTCCAGCTTTCCCAACACCACTTGCTGAAGAGACTCTCTTCTCTATTGTATGTTCTTGCCTTCTTTATTGAAGATTAATTGACCTTAAGTGTGTGAGTTTATTTCTGGGTTCTCTGTTCTATTCCATTGATCCACATGTCTGTTTTTGAGCCAGTTCCACAGTATTTTGATTATTGTAGCTTTGTAGTATTGTCTGAAGTCTGGGAGGGTTATACCTTCATCTTTATTCGTTTTCCTCAGCATTGCTTTGGCATTTCTTGGTCTTTTGTGATTACATATAAATTTTAGGATTATTTATTCTAGTTCTGTGAAAAATGTCCTGGTTTTATTTGATAGGGATTGCATTAAATCTGTAGATTGATTTAGGTAGTATGGTCATTTTAACAACGTTAATTCTTTCAAACCAAAAGTATGGGGTATCTTTCCATTTCTTTGTATCATCTTCAATTTCCTTTATCAATATTTTATAGTTCTCAGCATTTAAGTCTTTCACCTCCTTGGTCAAATTTATTCCTAAGTATTTTATTTTTTTGGATGTGATTTTAAAAGGTTGGGTTTTTTTATTTTTGTTTTTGTTTTTGTTTTTGTTTTACTTTTTTGATATTTCATTGTTAGTGTAAAGAAATGTGACAGACTTCTGTATGCTAATCTTATATTCTGCTACCTTGCTGAATTTATCAGTTCTAGTAATTTTTGTGTGAAGTCTTTAGGATTTTCTATCTATAGTATCATGTCATCTGCATATAATGACAGTTTTACCTCTTCCCTTCCAATTTGGATACCTTTTATTTCTTTTTCTTGTCTAATTGCTATGGCTCAGACTTCCTATACCATGTTGAATAGAAGTGGTGATAGTGAGTATCCTTGTCCTGTTTCATATTTTAGTGGAAGGCTTTCAGCTTTTCACCATTGAGTATTATGTTAACTGTGGGTTTGTCATAAATAGCTTTTATTATGTTGAGATAAGTTCCCTGTATACCCACTATCATAAGAGCTTTTATCTTGAATGGATGTTGAATTTTATCAAATGCTTTCTGCATTTATTGACATGATCATGTGGTTTTCATGGTCAGTCTTGTTTCATGTATTCCACCACCCATTTCCACTCATCCCATATAATTCTGAAACACATCTCAGTCATCATATCACTTCATCTATAAATATTTTAGTATATCTTTGAAAGATAAGGATTCTTAATTTTTTAACATAACAGTAATACTTCAAAAACAAATCAACAATTTCTTAATATCAAATATCCACCCAATGTTCAGATTTTCAATTGTTCCATCATAGTTTTATTATTAATCTAATTTATTACAGTTTGTTTGGTTCAGGATCCATCAAGTTCCACACAGAAGGTAGGATTCTTGGTAACTTTTTGCTTTATATTTTTCTATTATATTTTCAGATGTTTTTATGATAATCATGCTTTATATTCAGAAAAAAATGAAACAAATTTCTAATTCTTGAAAGCATTAATTTCATTCTTGGAATTACATGGTAATGTGCTGATTTCTATCACGTCTGTAGTCTGTAGGTTTCCCCTCTGTATCTCTCATTTTCTTTGCAGTTTATTTTTTGAGAAACCAGGTCATTTGTTACGTAGTTTCGTACAGTGTGGATTTTGTTTACTGTAGCCCTGTTTGTGTCATTTCATTAATTTCTCCATCCTCTGTTTTCTGTTAATTGACAGTTGGATTCAGCTTAGGGCTTTTTCCTTTCAAAACTCCTTCGTAGATGGTGGTATGTCCTTCCATTCTTCCATTAGCAGGTGCATAATGCTCTGTTGTCTCTCTATGATGTTAGCAGCAGCCATCAATGATAAATACCTGGAAACATGAATTCATTAGCAATTTTAAAGTGGTAGCTCTCTCCTTTTGATATTAATAATATCAAAATGAATAATGTTTGAAAATTACTGTCAAGGTTTAAATATTCAAAAATTTATCTATCAGTTTGTAAACTTTTATTTAAAATTTTTCTGTCAACAAAAACATCATGAATAATAGTACAATCTGCCTCACAACAGTTACTGAACTATATATTTATTGAGCTGTAATCATTTTTTAAATACAAGTCTGTCACTTTAATGTATATTGTATCATTTATGTTATCCATCATCTTCCAGAAGCACCTTTTAGAGTCAGTAATGGCAGGAGGAATGTAGGGTTTATTGGGAATGTGGAAGAAATGAGAATTCAGAGCTATTGAGATTATATACAGACTGATTTATCTAGCTTTGGATGGGGGTGTCTTTTTTTTAATTTAAAAATTACTTTTTTTTTTTTTTTTTTTTAGAGGGGAGGTAATTAAATTTATTTACTTAACAGAGGTACTGGGGATTAAACCCAGTACATGCTTAGCATGTACTGTGCCATTGAGCTATACCCTCCCCTCTATCTAGCATTTTAAAAAACATATTTCTATTAGTGGATGCAGGGATACCTGCGTATAAGGATGGTTAATGTTTGTTTCATTATGGACTGCCTACTAATAGAATCTAATGTGTCTTTTAAATTATAAGAAGTAAATTTTATTTATTATATAATAATAATGAAACTACCTAATGTTCTAGGAACATGTTAGTTTATATTTATTTATGGAGATCGCCTGCATTGAAAATAGATTGGTAGGAAATGCATCAAAAGTTTACAGTGGCTATTTCTGAGAAGGTAGGATTCTTGGTAATTTTTTTCTTTGTACTTATTATATTTTCAGATGTTTTTATGATAATCATGCTTTATAGTCAGGAAAAAAGGAAACAGATTTCTAGTTTTTGGAAGCATTAATTTGATTCTTGAAACTACTCATCTACGTTGATCAGTATCTCTTATTCATATTATAGTGTAAAGTCTCTCTCCCATCCCTG
Source organism: Camelus dromedarius (assembly GCF_036321535.1). Classification (NCBI taxonomy): domain Eukaryota; kingdom Metazoa; phylum Chordata; class Mammalia; order Artiodactyla; family Camelidae; genus Camelus; species Camelus dromedarius. Next base: position 18,441,129 of record NC_087439.1, read on the forward strand.
TCCCTAACCACACAGTGCTCTTCTCCAGAGGCAACCAAATCAAGAAAATATATTTATATTTGTTTTCCTCCCCCTTTTTGCAAAAATCTTAGCAGTTTGACACACTTTTTTTTTAATACCCTTTTCCTTTTTTGATTGCATAATTAATCAGTTTTTATTGGTGGATATTTAGATTGTTTTGAATCGTTTGTTATTACAAAGTATTATATTATCACTTGCACAGGTGAGTCACAGGTATTAATATCTTACTGGTACAAGTTAAGGATACTATAGATGCTGTATTCAGATATACTTGCTGCTGAGGAAGCAACGTAGCAGATACTAACTTGATTTTTAGGCACCAGATCCAGCCACCAGTTTGTGGCTTGCGAGAGCAAGTGGCTTTTTAATCTGTCTTTAGTCTGAAAATTATAAAACAAACCAAAAAAGCCTGTGAAACAGATTACATTTTTTTCCTTTCATTTAACGGCTATGAAAGTAGTTTCAGAAAAATACTTATAATTGATACAGTAAATTTTTATAAAAAGAACTCAGTATTTGGGAAACACTTGCATTCGTTTAGTGGTTTTCTGTTTTATTTTGTCTTACAGTGAAGCCTGCCTACAGTTTTCACAAATCTGTATCCTTTTCATGAAGAATTGGTTTTATATATATTTTGCTTGAGGATATACCTTTCTTTTGTTTAATTCTGACAGTTAGAAATTATTCATTTTTATTTAGTAACTCCTGCATTCTTGTTTATAGAAACTATATTATTAAGTGTCCTTTGCGGTAGTACATTGTAGCAAATGGGATCATAGGGAGTATTTTTATTGTGACTAGCTGGAAAGCAGTTTGGAGCAGTTTGGTTGGAACGTTAGAAGTAGCTGTCAAGAGGTAAGATAGATGTGAATGTTACGATGGATGAGAGTGTAGTGGGTGTTTTCTGCTTATGTATGCAATACAAATAAATCATAATTCACATATTACTTGCTCTATAGGCATAATTATGTGGTAGTTGAAATTATTTTGTGAACATGTTAGCTGATAATGTTGTGAAATTCACAAAGATGATTTATTTTGCTTTGTTTTCAATAGTATTCTATAAAATTATTCCCATGTTTCTCATGAATTGTTAGACTTAATTAAACTGTGCAGATCCTGTAGTGTGTGTTCCATCCAGTTTCTTTATTGGAGACAGTGGAATTCCCTTGGAAGTAATAGCAGGAAGTGTTTCGGCAGATGAACTTGTTACCAGAATCCACAAGGTTCGGCAGGTGAGAAGGAACAGAATTTTTCTTTTTATAAACATTGGAAAATGATACATCAGGAACTTGATGTTGGAATGTTTTTGGAGCCACTCTGAATGTTCAGGAATTAGCTATACTATTGAATTTAAAAGGTAGTAAATACTGTCTTTCTGGACTGGTTTTGAAAATAGCATTATGAAGTTAGAGGTACTTGTACCTAACACGTAAGTGACTTCTTACTCTCTCTTCCCTTTTCCTCCCTCACCCAACCACATAATGCACATCACTGTTACTTTGTTACAAGAGAGTTGCTATCACATTAAGGTCCCTAACAGTATATTGCTTGATGTGTTTTAAGGACTTTAAAAGTTTTTCACTTTAAGGACCTTAAAGTTTTTCACTTGGATCCACTTTGGGCAAATGGCTAATATACCTTGTAACTTTTTCTTAAATTCTAATTTCAAGGAAAATCAACAATGTGCTCTAAAAATCTTTATGCTCTTGTCACCTTGCAGTTGAATTTCATAATGTGATTTTGTCATATTTAGGCTTATACATTTTAGATTGATGTACTTGGAAAGTTTAGTACTCCTCCCTTCTGTGGAGCACAAATTGACTTACTCATATTTTGGTCTCATTTGCCATGGTAAATTTAGATTCTTATCTGTAACTAAATTCCAGTGTTTTTTATCCCTAGATGCACTCATTAAAAGGTGAAACACCAGTGGCAAATGGCAGCCAGTCAGAAAGTTCAGTCTCTACTCCATCCACCTCGTTTGAACATAACAACACTTCTGAAAACTGTCAGTCCCAAAATGGAGAGCTTTGTGAGACACCACCCACTTCTCTTGATACAAAGTCAGATTCTGCAACAGGTAAGTTGTATGTACCCTTTTAGGTACAGTAAACACTCCTCCACTTCATTTTAAAGACCATGGATTAATACCCTTAAAAATAATGTGTTTTCCCCCTTCACATTCATTTAACTTAAACTGTAAGGCCTGTTTTAAATATATATGTTTGTCATTTAGTGGCAGAAAAGGATAAAATCATTGACTGTGTCCTTCAGACCCAAATAGGCAATGATCTAGAACAGCTGATAGTAGTAAGTTTTGCTGCTGTGCTGTGCTTCAGGAACTATCATTATGGCACTCATCAGTTTTATAAATCTCTTCTCAGCCAGAGGAGTTTGAAAGGGCCAAATGAACTAATGTATTTGGAATTGTTTTTATAACTTAAAAAATACTGTACACATTTAAGAGAATTGTATTTGCATTTTTAAAATTAGAAATAAAAGATAATTGTAAAATAGAGCTTGTAGCAATAGGAGGTGTGACTGCAGAGGGGTTGATAGAAAAGGCAGAAGAGAAATTTTATATTGTATATTAGGGATCATGTGCAGTCCCTGGTCATGCAGAGCTGTTTTTTGAATAATAGCTTTGTATTACGCAGTGTAGGTTTCGATGAGTCTCAAGAAGTTAGATTATTAGTATGCTCCAGCATCCTGGGTAGATAATCATCAAGCCTCTATTTGAAAACATTTATTGACAAGAAGCTCATTACCTTGCTAGGAATCCTATTCTTTTGTCTAAGCCCTAGTTTTTAGAAAAGTTCTTCCTTGTATTGAACTGAAATTTGACGTTCTATACTTTCCTATTAACTTTAGTGGCTTAGTGCTACTTACAGAGTTACACGTAACACTCTGGATTCTGTTATATTCCCACAAAGAGTATTGATGTTTTTGTTTTAGTAGGCAATTAACTTGGTTAAACTCAAACAGACTGTCTTATCTGAGGTGAGTAGCATTTCTATTCTGAGTTCTTCGTAGCTTTTTTTAGCTTCATTATGGAAAATTTCAAACATACACAGAGGTATAGAAGATAGTATAATAAGTCCCATGAACCCGTTGCCTATCTTCTGTTTTTTTTAATTCATTCTTTTTTGTTTTTTTTTTTTAATTTTGTAAAATTTGGAGAGGGGGAGTTCATTAGGACTATTTATTTATTATTAGGTTTGTTTTTTTGTTTTCTGTTTGTAATGGAGGTACTGGGGATTGAACCCAGGACCTCATGCATGCTGGGCATGTGCCCATTTGAGCTATACCCTCCTCCTCCTCCCAACTATTTTTAACTCATGGCCGGTATTGTTTCATCTACGCCCCCTTTTCCTCATCTCCTTGCCACTTACAATTTAGAACAAACTTAGACATTGTATCATTAACATCTTTTAAAATGTTGGAATCTAAAAAATACAGTTTAAAAAAACCCCACAATACCATTATCCTTTATGAAACCTAGAAAGTTAATAGTAATCCCTTTTTATCATTAATTATCTGGGCAATATTTACATTACACTAAATTTTTCAGTTTGTTTTAGTTGTAGTCAAATACATTGTTACTTGTTGATGAGTCTTTTATTTTCATAGATTCTCAATTGTCACCAGTGGTTTTTTTCTGTAGTTTCCCACAGTCTTGATTTGGTGCATCCTCATGGTAACTTGTAAATATTCCTCTAAATTGGTAGTAAAACTACAGGCTTGTTTTACTTGTTTTATTCTGGTTCATTCTTATTCTTTCTTGGAAAGATCATTGTATAGGTGATGCTGTTAATTTTCATCAGGAGATACGTTATGCCTGATAATTCAGTTATCTTTTTAAACCTAAAGACAGAACTTCCCCTAGTCAATCGTCATTATGTTTGGATTTTTATCAGTAGTTTTAGCTTATTGCCATCCATTTTTCTTTGTTTAGGATCCATCTAACTGAATTGTCATACACAGCACTTTTTTTCACTGGTTCACAAGTTACCTTCAAAAGTTTTATTATATTTTTTGCTGATATCAAGATATAAATATCTTTGGCATTCATTTTATTTACTAAAGAAAAGTGATTAATTTCCCACTGAACACACACTGGCTGCCAGAGAGTATCCTCTGGATAAGAGGTTATGCCACCTCTTATCTAAGGGTTGCATTTAGTGGTGTGCTGGCAAATATTTAACAAAAGGGTTTTTGGGTTTTTTTTTTTTTTTTTTTTGAGTGGGGGGAAGCCCTTATTTATAGTGTTTGCTGCAAATAAATATTTGTGTAAATATTCCTGCTATGGCTGATTTCAAGCTACCTAGATGGTGCACTGAATGCAGAGGTAGGAAGAGATGTGTACCACTGGCCCTGCTTAATAATTCTAATATTTCTACTACTTCTGTAGTAACTGCAGCAGTTCCTGTGTGCTAGTCTTTGTAGAAGTCTTAGCTTTGTACTCTGTTTAACTCATATTTCTCATAACAACTCTGTGAGGTCTCTGTCCCTGTTTTACAGATGAGGTGCAGTAAGTTAAGTAACTTATTGAACTGGCAGAGCAAGACTTAACCCAGGCTCTGTTGCTCTGTAATCCTTGCTCTTTCAAAGATCAAAAATGTAAAGAAGAGTTAAGTTGATGGTGAGTTAAGGAAGGAAATGGCAGAGGTTCTAAAAGGAAGTACCAGACCGTAGCCTCCCTCTCCAGCAGGCTGGGATGAGGTTCTGTCCTTCAAGAAATTCTTAAAAGAATACTGGTGTAGGTATAAGAAGCCTCTCTCAGAAATCGCTGTGAGCTGCAGAAGCAGATCCCTCAGGCCGTGGTTAAGTCTGGGATCATACCTGGGGTCAGACTTGGCCTCTAGAGCCTCACTGTTGAGTACTGTAACCACTGCCATATGTGGCCTTTTAAATTAAAATTAAATACAATTAAAAGTTTAGTTTCTCACCTGCACTAGCCTTATTGCAAGTGCTCAGTAGCCACATGTAACTAGTGGCTGTCCTGTTGGATGCTGGACCATGCTGCTGCAGAGTGGAGCTCACCCTGGCCAGACATGCTTACTCTGCTTCTGTTGTATCGCCTCCTGCCAGGTGGATATTTTTTCTTGTTTCACCTCAGTGGCTTTCACCTGGGTGACTGCTTTACTTCCCACTTATGTATTCTTATGTCTAGATCCAAACTTAAGAATTAGTAATAGCTCATTTCTTATCTCCTTTTCCATTCTTAGGGAAAATATATAATGCTTAAGAAACAAGATTACTAACAAACATTGTAACCCCAAAGATTTATACCTTTTAAAAAATTGGCACTAAATGTAATATTCTTTTTATTTCTTTTTATTTAATAATTAAGGAGGAGAAAGTTCAGGCCATACCACTCTGTCTCAGGCACCTAGTGGATGTTCAAATCAGAGACCTATAGAGGACCTCACCGTCAGAGTTGAAAGGTTTGCTCTTATTTTTACAAATAGTATTTTGTTAGAAAGACAGTAGTTTTCAGTTATTTCACTAATTTGAATAAGAGCTAAAATTACACCAATGAAATTTTTTATTACCTGACCAACTTATTTGTATCCATAAAAGTTATATTCTAGAAATAAAAATTTCTTCTGTATCTATGAAGTCGTCGCCAGCTCTAGGTCCAATAATTTTAATATCATTGATATTTTGGTACATATATTTTCCATCTGTCATTTCTGCTTTTATCTCTGTATGCCATAGGATAAGTCCCAGATGGGCAAAAACTTGAGCTAATTTTATGACTGTGCTGAGCCTAGGTTCCGCATAAGTGGGTGTCTATTAAATTTTGTGTGTTGTTAGTTGGTCTTATAATCAAATTTCTTCCTTTTTGTGGTTTCTAGTTTTTATTTTTAATGATAGTTACCAAATCATAGTCTTATACTATGATTCTTAAAAGATGCATGACTTAATGGTAAATGGATAAGCAGAAATATTTTAAAATCTTAAAAATCACTCAGTGTTACGTGGAAGTTAAGAAAAATTACTTAGACTTGACATCTTCTTGTCTGCATAGATGTTATGGGGAAACAAGGTTCAAAGTGATTGCTAATGTTGGGTATTTGGCTTGGCTCATGGTTCGGTAAAAATGAGCTTCATTTCAGCAAATCTGGATTCTGATTGTTCTTTATAGGAATTGGGCCAGGGCTGGAGTCTGGCAGTACAAAAGCAGGGTAGGTCTCTCACAGCCAGAAGTGGTGTATGGCTGGAAGAATAGCACTAGGGGCTCATCCTCTTTTGTTTCTTTCGGTTTTGCCAACACCAAACCCACCACCGTGCCCCTTACTTGTACCACCCTGGGATCCTGGCGGGGGAGTGAAAGTGAACGATCAGGAAAGGATTTCAAGACTTGCGGGGAGTGAGAAGAAACACGGCAGGTTTCTTGGTGTAACCAAAGTGGTCATACCAAGTTATAACTCCCCTCAGCACTAAGATGTTTCATGCCTTTTTTTTTTCTCTGGTGTGTTAACAATTAATATTTCTTATGCTTTATATTCATTGGTCTACAAATTGCTCCAAATTTGCCTGATGGAATCCCCTTCATGCTGGGTCTTACTATGTCCTATTGACATCCTTTTTGTGAAAAAGAAATTTATAGACATTTTGCTGAATTTTTCGTCTGGTGGTGTTCTAGTGCACTATTCATTTTTCTCACCTAAACTGCATCATCTCTTTGGGTTCTAAACCATCATTCTCTGAGCACTCTCTTGATTTCTGGCACAAGTTATTCAGCTGAATTTTAACAAATGCATATACTTGTGTGACCCATATCCCTCTCAGAGAAAGTGCATAAGTTTTTCAAAATTAAGATGTAATTCACATACCATAAAATTCAAAGTGTTTACAATTCAGTGGGTTTTAATGTGTTCCCAACATTGTGCAGCCGTTACCACTGTTTGCTTTCAGAATCATTAGTTTTTAATTGATGAACTTCTCACAGTTTGGAATCAATTTTGGTATTATTAATTTTTATAAATGTTAGCCTTCAGCTTTTTGCTTTTATTTTTAACAATTTTGTGCCATATTCTTGTTTACCTCTATGTAAGAGATAAAGCATTTGTAAGTCATTTATTGATATATATGTATTTGAAAATGTAGATGGGTGTTTTAAAATCAGTATCTGATGAGTCAGGAGAGGAAAGGGAACTAGTGGTAAGTAGGAGGTGAAGCACTTAGAGCTGGAGCCCGGCTGCTGAGGGCGCCCACCGACTCCTCGTGGGTTCCCCTAGGGGCCAGCGACCGGGTAGGGAAGGTGATGCTTTTCCTTCAGGAGCTTTTGTTTGTTTCAACATTTCCCCAGTTGTTTTAGCTGAAGAAATCTGTGAAATGTACTTTGCATTAATGTGATATATATCAGTTAATGTATTTTTTAAACTTTTAAAATGCAGACTAACCAAAAAACTTGAAGAAAGGAGAGAAGAGAAAAGGAAAGAGGAAGAGCAGGTAAAGTTCGTGTGCCTGGCTTCGTCCTCCTCCTCCCTTAAATAAGGGAGCGTTTGATTCCCTGTTCAGTTTGGCAGACGTGGGATGGCTTCCTGGTTATACAGTTCAGTGTTACAGTGCAGTGAGGGGAATTACCTGTCTTCTGTAAGTAAGATCACAGTGTATACTTTTTTTGTGTTCTTTTTGTAAGTTGCTAGGAATAAATTAAAAGGCAGTAAGCCTTTTACACTGAGTAAAAGGACTTGAACTAAAATTGATTTGATGCAGATCAAAGTTTTAGTTCCTTATTATGAAAAAGAAATTTGTAGACACGTTGCTGGATTTTTCCTCTGGTGTTGCTGCATGTAGGAAGGGTATCCTGTCCTCAAGCCCGAATAAATGACTGCCTTGTTGTCCTTGGAGGGCACCATATTCCTCTTAGAAACCAAAGACTTGTCTGAATTTTTTTTTTTTTCAAATTACATTGACATTGACTACATCATAATCTTAACAGAACCACTGGCAAAGACATAAATTGATAGACATTTGACCATTAACCCATGCTGTTACCACATTCTACTAGACCCCTACATTTTGTGAAGTTGTTTCATTCCTTTAGCTGTACGCTACAACCATCTTTCCATGCATACGGGATAATGTTAAGAGTGGATTATTAAATTTTGGTTTTGTCTCATAAAACTTACTTTCTCTTTCATTCAGAGAGAGATTAAGAAGGAAATTGAGAGAAGGAAAACTGGAAAAGAAATGTTGGATTATAAAAGAAAGCAAGAAGAGGAACTAACAAAAAGAATGTTAGAGGAAAGAAACAGAGAAAAGGCAGAAGACAGGGCAGCTCGAGAGCGTATAAAACAGCAGATTGCGCTGGTGAGTATTAAGCGTATTGTCAGTGCTTGACTCTGGAAGATTTGTGAAACTGTTTTTCCATGCACAATGGTTTTCGCTTACTACCAGACAGTGCACAAGAAAATAGTAGATTTTAGTGACTCAGGGAGTACTAATTCCCAGTTTCCTTTTACTAGAAATTGTGTGTTGAATTAAAATACAGTTAAAGTTGAGATGAATTTTTTTGAAGTCATTTTTCTCAGTGTTATGTTAGGAATTAAATCAGTTGTCAAAAGGTAGTTTTCAAAGATTCCCTAGAAAAGAAGCTAAGAATTTGCTACTTAGCAATTTCCTCTAGGCATAAGCATTCTTTCTGGAGACATTCAAAAGATTTAGTCATATTAAATAGAAGCTTAGGCTGGTTTGCAGCAATTGCTTTTAGAATTAAGCACTTATAGTACATATGGAAGCCATCCCTACCTTAATATTGTTTGTTTATTTAATAAATATTGATTTCTACTATATGTCAGACCTTGTTCCAGGCTTTAGAGACACAGTGGTGACCAAAATCAAGTCCTCGTTTATTTAATAACAACTCTGATCCTTGACGGTTGATAAAACTAAAAAATATCAGATTCAGAGTGATGAAGTTCATGTGTGGCCTTAAGGAATTTCATGCATATTTGTGTTCCTTATGTTTGGAAATGTGTAACTAGATCTTTCTGGCAGTGAAGGATATTTAGTGTCTAACAACTGTTTTAAAGGACCGTGCAGAGAGAGCTGCTCGTTTTGCAAAGACAAAGGAAGAGGTAGAAGCTGCTAAAGCTGCTGCCTTGCTGACCAAACAGGCAGAAATGGAAATCAAGAGAGACTCTTCCACGAGAGAAAGAAGGTACTTTATTTCCTGCTAAAAGTCTGTGTGTCTGAGGCAGCTGAGGAGGATAGCAGTTGTGGGCTGCTTTTTAACACTGATGTGTTCTGTAGCTCAATAAATGGTCCAAGAAGAACATATGGATTAGTTTGGCAGCTGCCAGTGGTTTTTTCATTGAATGTGAATGTACAACATAACAGTACTAAATAAATGATGTTGAAAAGAAAGCTGAAGAAATCTCTTTTCAAAAGACAAAAAGCACACACATCAGAATGACTGTAGTGAGTATCTCATTATAGTGAGTGTCATTGTGTACTGGGATTCTTTAGTTATCAGAATCTCAGGTCAAGCAGGATTAAGCAAAAGAGGGAAACCATTGGCTCTGCAGCTGGGAGCTACATGATAGACTTGGTCAGGCATCACTTGGTCCAGGGATCTAAAAGATAGCATTAGGACCTTTTCTCTCTCTTTAATCTCTTGGTTTCTGTTTTAGCTTCATTCCCAGAGAAACTCTTTTGATGGTGTTAGGAGAGCCTAGGGCCTCCTGGCAGCTTTCGGGATCTTGAGCTGTTGATCCTAGAGAGGAAAGACTAATCCTTTCTCCTCAAAGCCCATTGTCATTCTCGGGGAGAATTCTGATTGGCCCTGCTTGGGCTATGTGGCCATCTCAATACCAATTACTGTGTCCGCCTGTGTAGGCCGTCTGGTTGGGGTAGTAGCCCTGCCCACCCCTGTGGTGAGGAGCCAGGGAATACTACTGATAATCATACCAGGATGAACGACACGTTGGAGGGATAAGGCAGTCAAATAAAAGTATGTTGCGAAGACAAACATTCAGATTTCCAGTACATACTGCTAGTTGGATTATGGTTAATATTTATTTATTTTTCTGTACTTTTCTGTATTTTCCATATTGGAAAATTAACAAACATAACTTTTTAATCAGAAAAATTACTTTTTAAAAACTATTTTCCAAAAGTAATAGACTGCTTAAGAATATATTTAATAGATGTATAAGACTTGTATACTGAAAACTAGAAACTATTGTTGAATTAAAGAAGACCTAACTAAATACATGGAAAGATACTCTGTTTTCATAGATCAGAGGACTTAATACTGTTAAGATGGAATCCCCAAACTGATTTAAAGATTCAACACAATTCCTATCAAAATCCCAGCTGTTTTTTTTTTTTTTTTTAACCAAAATTTTTGCAGGAATCTGATCCTAAAACTTATATAGAGATGCCAGGGACCCAGAATAGTCAGAACAGTCTGGAGAGAAAACAGAGTTGGAGGGCTCACACTTTCCGATTTTAAACGTTAACCGCGCAGCTGCAGTAACCAAGCCAGCATGGTCTGGGCATAGGATGGACGTGTGGATTGGTGTACATACAGGCATACCTCATTTATTGCACTATGCTTTATTGCAATGTTTTTACAAATTGAAATTTTGCATCATCAAATAAGGGTTAGCATTTTTAACAAAAAAATATTTTTAGATTTAAGTTACATACATTTTTTTAGATACGTGCTTTTGCACACTTAGTGCAAGCTATAGTGTAGTATAAACATAACTTTTATCTGCATTAGGAAACCAAGAGATTCATGTGACTTGTGTTACTGCAATAATAACTTCTTAAAAAAATTTTTTTGGGGGGGAGGCAATTAGGTTTATTTTTATTTATATTTTCTTTTTTTAATGGAGGTACTGGAGATTGAACCCAGGACCTTGTGCATGCTAAGCATGCTGTCTACCACTGAGCTATATCCTCCCCTTGCAATAAGTACTTTATTGTGGTGATGTGGAACCAAACCCACGGTATCTCCAAGGTATGCCTGTAATAGGAATCGAGTCTCTAGAAATAACCCTATGTGTTTATGATCAATTGATTTTTGAAAACAGTACCAAGACCATTCAGTGGGGAGAGAATGGTCTTAGACAAGTGGATATCCACATACGAAAGGATAAATTTGGACCATTACCCTACCTCATACTACATAAAAAATTAGCCCAGAATGGATCATTTACCTAAGTGTGAAAGTTAGAAGTATTATCTCTTGGGGGAAAAATGAGGAAATCTTGTGATCTTGGAATAGGCAGTGGATTCTTAGACATGACACCAAAAGCATAAGTAACAAAAGACAGCAACAGATAAGTTGGACTTTATCAAAAGTAAAAACTTTTGTGCTTCAAAGGACATCATTAATAAAGTAAAAAGAAAACCCACAAAATTGGAGAAAATATTTGCAAACCGTATATCTGATAAGGGACTTGTATCTGGAATGTAAAAAGAAGTCTTAGAACTCAGCAACAAAAAGCAACCCAATTTAAATATGGGGAAAGGATTTAAATAGACATTTCCCCAGAGAAGTTCCACAAATGGTCAATAAGCACTTGAAAAGATGCTCAGCATCACTAGTCATTAGAAAAATCAAATCAAATCAAATCAAAACCACAATGAGATACTATTTCATACCCTCTAGAATGCCTAAATTTAAATTGACAGCAAGTCTTGGCAAGGATATAGAGAATTTGGAACTTTTCTACATTGCTGATGGGATTGTAAAATGGTACAGCCACTTTGGAAAAACAGCTTGGCAGTTGCTCAAAATCCTAAGCATGGAGTTACCATAGAATCTGTGCAGTTTTACTCTTAAGTATAGATCCAAGAGAGTTGAAAACTTATGTCCACACAAAAACCTATACATAAACATTCATAGCAGTATTTTTCATAATAGCCAAAATATGCTAGTAACCAAAATTTCCATCAGCTGAAGAATGAATAAACATCATGTAGTATATTCTGTACGATGGAATATTATCCAGCAATTAAAAAAGAATGCAGTACTGACATGCTACAGCATGGATGAACCTGGAAAACAGCGCCGCATGAAAGAAGCCAGTTACCAAAAAGTCACACATCATATGATTCTGTTATGTGAAGTGCCTGAAACAGACAAATCCACAGAGATGGGAAGTAGATGAGTGGTTGCTAAGGGCAGGGAGAGGGAGGAATGGGGAATAACTGCTAAGGGCTTTGGAGTTTCTTTCTGGGGTGATGAGAATGTTCTGGAATTAGATAATGGTGATGGTTACACAGCTCTGACTATATTAAAAACCACTGAGCTGTTCATTTTAAAAGAGTGAGTTTTATGTGGATTACAACTCAATAAAGCTGTTAAAAATAATAAATGAGAAGATTTGACTGTAAAAAAACCTTTTTTCCTAATTGAAGAAATATTTGACATACATTAGTGTGTAAGTTTAAGGAATATACCATGATGGTTTGATTTACATATATTTTGAAATAATTACCACAACAAGTTCAGGTAATATCCATCTTCTCGTATAAAGTTGGCCCTTGAACAGTGCAGGGATTAGGGTTGGGGTGTCTCCCACACTCCGCCGCCATGCAGTCAGAAATCCATGTATAACTTTACAGTCTGCCTTCTGATCCGTGGTTCCCCATTCATGGATTTGATCAGCCGTGGATAGTGCGGTTCTGTATAAGTACTTATTGCAGAAGATCCACCTATAAGTAGGCCTGCGCAGTTCAGACCTCTGTTGTTCAAGGGCCAACTGGAGATATAATAAAAAAAAAAAAAATTTCTTTCCTTGAGACGAGAACTTTTAGGATTTACTCTCAACAGCTTTCCTGTATACCATCCAGCAGTGTCAGCTGGAGTCATCATGTCGTACCTTACATCCCTGATAATAATTTACCTTATAACTGGAAGTTTGTACCTTTTGACCACCTTCCTCCAATTCCCCTCCCCTCCAAAAAAAACCTATATTCATTACACATTTCCACTTCGATTTTGTTTAAGTTTTAATGATATTGTTGGAGAGTATGTGGAGGTAAAGATGTTAACTTTAATTTTCTTTTCATTTTTTTCATAGCACTGTTGCAAGAATTCAGTTTCGTCTTCCTGATGGTTCTTCCTTTACAAATCAGTTCCCTTCTGATGCTCCTTTAGAAGAAGCAAGGCAGTTTGCTGCACAGGTAAATTTATGTCTTGAGTTGTGGTAAAGGTTGATGAATGAGGTACTAGAACATGGGAGGGGAAGACTTCCAAGCAGAATATGAAGAGTATGAATAAGTCATGCCCTCCCCCCAGGAGGGAGGCACAGGGTGCTCCTGGAATGTTGTGGAGCTTTCGCCATGTATGAGTGCCTTATGGGAACAGTGTGTCTGCTTGTTCTTTAAGGCGGGATTTGCTGGTATTGCACAGTAGACTCTGGAAACTTCCCACTGCTTAGTACATTCACCTGGAAGAATGAAAAGCAAGTGATTTTCCAAAGGTCTAACCTAAGGGAGTTGTCTTTTGTGAAATTTTCTTGGTCCTCTCTCTCCGTGTTTTCTACAAATTGCTTAGAATGCTATGGGACTAGCCATTTTCCCACCATCTGCCAGTTGGTCAAACCTAAAGATCAAAAATCTTTTTTTTTTCTTGTATATATATATATATATTTTTTTTTAATTGCAGTATGGTCAGTTTACAATGTTGTGTCAGTTTCTGGTGCACAGCATAATGCTTCAGTCAGATGTGAACATACATATATTCATTTTCATATTCTTTTTCACCATAAGTTACTACAAGATAATGAACATAGTTCCCTGTGCTATACAGTATGAACTTGTTGTTTGTCTATTTTATATGTAGTAGGAGATCAATAATCTTTATTTGGCAACAATATCTCCAGGAATTTACTTCCAGAAAGTGGCCTTTTTAAAAATCTGAATGGGGGTGAAATTTGACATCTAAAGTAGTAAGATACGAATAATTTCCAATTAATTTTTATTCTCTGATTGATTTCTTGTTCAAAATGAATTCCAGGCATCAGATGTCCTTTTATGAAAACTTATTTTGAGAACCCTTTTCACCAAGCTTTATAGTATAGCCAACTCCAGATAGTCTCTTTCATTCTTCTTTTGCCTTGGAGCCCCACTTGGGGCCTCCCCAAATGGGCTGTCCTGGCCTGAGTCTTACTGCTTCTGCTGGCAGGTGAGTGAAGAGGGAGTCACATGAGCGAAAAAAGAGAGATCTCTGACTGCAGCAGTCCTACAGGAACTTCACCTCAGTACAGTGACCTAATTTTATGACCTTTTGTTAGAGAACAGTGAGGTGTATATATGACCTACAGTAAAAATTAACAAAAAGCAGAAGTCAGACTGTTCCTTTGGAATCTTCTAGGAAAGATGAATAGTTGTCTAAGGTCTTGCAAGTATAGGTGACTTAACATTGCAAAGGTGCTTGTGATGCTTGCGCCCTGTAAATTCCTGGGTTGGAGATTATAAGTATTGTAAGGGTTGATTACTCTTTGAGACGAGGAGGCAAAAACTCCTGTGACATTATTTGTCCATTTGAGGGAAATTCTGGTCTATATCAGATTTTTTTTTTTAATGAAAGTGCTGGGGATTGAACCCAGTACCTCATGCCTGCTAAGCACACACTTTACTGCTGAGCTACCCCCATCCCCCTCTATTTCAGACTTTAAATAGGAAATACCTACAACCCAAATGTGTATTTGTGAGATATTAATGTAAGTTTGCCAAAGATAGTGACAGCTCTAATTGCAAACTGCAGTTGTACTTAAGATACATGATTGTTCATTTTTATTGTGTATTTATATGGTTTTAGGAAATATATTCTTGCTATGTTGAGTTATAAAAGCTTTTAAATACTATTTGGATTTGATAGCTTTCAGCCACTTTTTGAAGCACAAAGTTTTTATAAACTTTTTTTGAGTTTACATTTAAGTGAACTTTTCAAATTAAATAAGTCATTTTGGATGCATATGAGTATGTAATATCTTACTTTAAAAAGACTTCACTGTAAGGTTTTAATACCTTTTGTTATGTTACAGACTGTTGGCAACACTTACGGTAATTTTTCATTAGCAACAATGTTTCCCAGGAGGGAATTTACCAAAGAAGACTATAAAAAGAAATTACTGGATTTGGAACTTGCCCCAAGTGCTTCAGTGGTACTATTGCCAGTATGTATATACATATGTATTTTTTCTTTTCTTATAGTCCTGTTTGTTCTGCTCTTGATCTTTTCTTATAATTAGAGGAAGGGAAGGTGAAAAGTATATTGTGAGTAATTAAAAATCCAAATTATCCAAAAATGTTAGGTCAGTTTATTGTTCCATTATCCAGGGCTTTATATTTGTATTGCTAGTGAGGCACTAAATAAATTTTCGGCTTTTTTACTCACCTGTGTTCATGTACAAAAAATGACCGGTAGAAGAAGGAAATAAGAATTGTATCTGTTCACCTGCTTGGTGTCTTTTATTTATGTATGACCATTGCTGACTAAGTTTTTAAAAAAGAATCTATTTTAATTTTAAAACCTATTAATCCCATTTGATAGTAACAACATTTTAAATCTCTGATGAAGAAAAGAGGCTCAGAAAACTGAAATAACTTTGCCAGATGCCTCCTTGATTCCGGAGCTGGGATGAGAGCGTGGGTCTTCCATGTCTTGGTTGCTATACGGCAGTGACCCCTTATCCACAGTTTCTCTCCGTGCTTTCAGTTTCCCATGGGCAACTGCGGTCCAAAAATACTAAATGGAAAATTCAAGAGATAAACAATACATAAGTTTTAAATGGCAGGCCGTTGAGAGTAGCGTGAGGAAAGCATTTGTGGTCCCACCCAGGACACGCATCCTCCATTTATCCAGTGTATCCACACTGTTAACGCTACCTGCCCGTTTGTCACTTTCGAGCCCTCTTGGTTATCTGATCAGCTGCTGAAATACTGCAGTGCTGGTGTTCAGGCAACTTGTATTTTACTTAATAATGGCCCCAAAGCTCAAGAGTGGTGATGCTGACAGTTTGGATAGTCCCTTACTGTGCCTGATTTATAAATTAAATTTGATCACTGGTACGTATGTGTAGGAAAAACATAGCAAATATAGGGTTTCAACATCCGCTGGGGTTCTTGGAACATATGCACTGTGGACGAGGCGGGACGACTGTAGTTTACCCTGCTCTGAACTACAGCCGCACACCTAAGACAGTTAGTGCTCCAGTACTCAGGATTGTATTCAATGAGGTTTTTATAAATCATAAAGACTTTTAAAATCAAAGCTGTTAATTTCTTTTTTTTTTTCTTTTTTTTAAATTTTTTTGGCGGGGCAAGGTAATTAGGTTTATTTATTTATTTAATGGGGGCACTGGGGATTGGACCCAGGACCTCGTGCATGCTGGGCACACAAAAGTTGTTAATTTCATTACAAAAGTTTAGTTGTCTTCAAAATACTTGGTTCATTTCACCGAGAACTACTTTCTAGTTTCTATGTTGTGATTACTCCTTTAAAGAAAAAGAGCTCCAGGAGTTCCCAGAAGTTTATATACACTTGAAAAACAGCCAAAGATGGTAGTTTCACCTTCTTGCAGTAAACTGAAATCCAGGACTTTTCCAGAGAGCGAGCTTATCTAGAACCTTGAGTGTGACATGATTGGGCTGGTGCAGTCTTTCCTCTAGGTTTCGTTCTTAATTTTTAGGCAGGAAGACCAGCTGCATCCATGGTACATTCTTCCAGTGGAGACTTTTGGACGTTTCTGGGGACAGTACTTTACCCATTCCTTGCCATCTGGAGACTGATTAGCAACTTCTTATTTAGTAATCCTCCTCCTGCACAGACTTCGGTGAGAGCATCGTCAGAACCCTCAAACCTTGCATCGTCTAACAACTCAGAAAAAAGGTATTTGTTTGTGTTTTCCCCATTTACAAAATACGTTAGTAATGCCCAATGCCTTATTCAAAATGAAGAATTTTGTTACAGACACTTGGCCTTTTTTCTGTGTAAGGGGAAAACCCCAGCATGTTCTGAAGCTTTGTTAGATCACCTCCTGGGAAGCTCACTACCTGAGTTTTCTCAGCCGTCTTTCTGAAACCTATTCCATGAGAAGCACCTTCACTTTTACTGATTTTATTATTTCATTTACTGAATTGTCTTTATCCTATAACAAAGGGCAGATATTTTTTCAGATTTAAATAGTAGTATCTTTCTTGCTATTTATGTTTTGTCCGACAAGATACTTCATTCCGTTAATTTCTCACAGTCATGTGGCATAATTACTTTAGAGGGATCATTGTGCTCCAGATGATTTAACCACCATCCCTGGGTCATTCAGAGGAGGACCAGACTGAGGAAACTGGACATTCACTTGAGAATGGTACCTCCTCCAGAAAATTATTTTGAACTAGTCCCTTAACCAAGAGGTCTTATGTTTATTGCAGATTGCCAAGGTTAGAGTGGTAACACCAGTGATCTTAGCTCATATCTCTGTTAAAATTCTACATACTTGAAAAAGGTTAACATGAAGCATTTTCTTAGAAGTTGAGATTATACCCCCTTTTAATAATTAATAGCACAATTTATCACAGTTTGTATCTTCTACTGTTAAACACTTTATCAGTCTGTAAATAGGCATTGGAGCAAATCCTCACACCAATCCTGTGTGATAAGTAGTGAAAACCCTTGCCTCTGTCTGAAGCAGATCCCTAATCTCGTATCCTTTTGAGTCTCTAGCTGAAAATTTGTGTGAATATTGTGATTGGGCTAATGTAGCCTATATCTTGATCTCTTTCTATTGGGCAAGAAGGCCAGTTATATCCTTAGTACATGACTCAGGTGGGGACACAGAGAAATTCTTCTCTAGTTTTAGAACAGCATTCAAACTGCATCTTGTTAAGTCTGAATTTTAGAGCTCTTATTGAGCAATGAGTGGAAGCATTTCATCCTGAATTACTGTCATATAGAAGAGCTTGCTGTGTGGGTCCTAAAAATTTACTTCAAATAAGGGAAGATTCTTGGGTTGGAGCAAAGGATGGGAAGAGTTACATCTGAGAGGGTGAAGCTTTGTGTTCCATTGTTGGTTTTTGTTTTTCTCTCTCCCTCCTCCTCTAGTGTTGGAGAATGTATTAGCTCAAATTTCACCTGTTTCTTTCCCATTTTCAGATGAGGAAGGCCTGTTTGTTAATTATCCATGTATAAAGAAAATCATTCTTAAAGATTATAAAAGGACTGAAGATAGCTAACTGACCATTTCTGTAAATTAGGCTCTGAAGGGAGCTTCGGATAGCCTCTGGGGTGCTGTGTAAGTTATAGCTACATGTCTTAGTATATATATCAGCTTGCATAAATACTAAAGGAAAGATTGAGTTGGCAAATGGTCTCACTCTTCTAAAGCTGAGGAAGTCATCAACAAATACATGGACATGGAAAACATGGTATGACTGGTTTGGCTTAGAGAACAGATGAAGTTAAACTACCAAAAACATATGAAGTCTCGTACTGCATTAGTAGATACAATTATCTCCCACAGACTTTCCTTAGTCACCTGTGCTAATGGCAGCTTAAAGGAAACGGCTTTGTGTTACTGCTGTTTTCGTTTTATACCGTCTTCTCTTTTCTCCACCTTTTGTTGTATCAGAGAACCAGTCAGAAAAAGAGTGCTGGAGAAACGAGGGGAAGACTTTAAAAAGGAGGGGAAGATATACAGATTGAGGACTCAAGACGATGGTGAAGATGAAAATAACACTTGGAATGGAAATTCTACTCAACAGATGTAGTGTGACAAGTACAATATGTGCAATAATCATTGTTTCTCTTATGATTTAATTCAACTAAAATTCTGGAGAAGTGGGGCTGCTTTATGTTTTCCACCTCATCTACAAAGTGTCTCTTTATTCCTGCTTAGTGGGTTACAATTGTTTAACTCAGACGAGTCAAGAGATAAAATAACTGGCTGTTAGGTCCTTGCATATGGTAACCAACTGCTAGAAGCCTAAAAAAAATCAAAAGGCCAGCAGCAGCCGCCCTTTATCAGCTTTCTTTCTCAGTATTCATATGCCCGTTAGCCCTGTGCTCTCAGATGATACGCTGTGTTCAGGGCTGTTTTGCTCCAGACCTCGGAAGCCCACACACAGTAACTGGTATGTCACTGAGTACTTTGACTCAGAGTCAGAGCATTTTAACCAGCCAATCAAATGATAATTTAGGTTTAATTTTTCTCTTTTCACTCATCAGCTGCAAGCAAAATCTTGTAGTTTTTAATCTTAAACACTGAATAAAAAAATCTTTTCCAAAAATCTGAATGATCTTACTTTTACTTTTTGTTGTCCCAGCATCTTTTTGTTGCAGGGCTCTACTGAGGTCATGTATCTCTGATTCCCCGCAAGCCCCCAGCACCGCCCTGGGGCTAATATCAGGAGAGGAAGTGACCACCTTACCTTGTGTTTGTATCACTGCAGGAGGAAATTTTCTGACACACACTGAGGCTATTTTAATCTCTCCTGTCAGAGAAGCACCACTTTGTTTGCAATAATGTTCTCATCAGATGCAAAACCCCCATTGGTCTACAACTAGTTCTCTCACACCTGTACCCTGCAGTTTTATTCTTGATAATGATAATCACACTTCGAAGAACTAAAGTGCCTGTAGTGTAGGACAAGGAGGAGGCAATTAAAATGACTGCCTTCTGTTCACTTGGTCATTCTTAAGAATCTTAAAGAGACTCTTAATCTGACTTCCATGCTGTTTTACATGTTTATGGTAGTTGGAGACACTAAACTAAGAATGTTTGAACAAGAGAATAAACTTGACTGTCCCTCTTCTTTCTAACTTCCTATGTTTAGGCTGGAAGATACTACTCAAGGGGACATCTAGGAAGACTCTTGACTTTATTTTGTAATGGGAGGAAGACACTTCCCCAGAGCAAACTTTTTCACCTGTGAAGTAACAGTGACTTTAAAAAATGGTAAGAGTGTTGGCAAAGAAACAGCGAGACCGAGTATGGAGTGAAAACTGGGATAACCTTTCTGAAAAACATTATCAGAAACCTTAAACATTTCATGCTCTTTGGTCCGTTAAGTTTGTCTAAAGAATGATCATAAATACAGACTAAATTTAGGTATAAACCTGTTAAATTTTATTTACTTAACTAGAAACCAACTAAATGCCTTCTGCAGAATTAACTTTTGCTGAGGAGAAATGACACACTACTACTTCAACAATTCAATTTAACACATTTATTGAGTACTTAAGTGGGGAAAAGAGCAGGATACAGAGCTGTAGGTACAGTATGATCTCAACTTTATAAACACATTTTTTAGAGATAGTACCATGTATCGGCATAATGTAAAGAAAAAGGAAAATGCACTAAAGATTAACAGTAATGAGTGATTATGTGTAATTTTAGTTCTTTTTTGCATCCTTATGTGTCTTCTCAATTTTTTGTAACCATACAATTTCCATAATTTAAAAAGTGAGTTTGAAAAAGAAACATCTCCAGCAAGCATCCCATGTAAGTAAAGGCTTCTCATCTTTAAAAATACGGTAGGTAGTATGTGATTTCAAAAGTTTGTCTTGAAGAAAAAATCAAATACAGATCTTAGAGACACTACATGAGAGAATGATTCACAATCTTTGAGTAGGAGGATCCTTCCTCAATTTTATATTAAAAAAAAAATGGTAAATTCAAAACCGTATAGAAGTCTATAAAGTGGTTCCCTCTTTGCATCCTACCCCCAGTTCTAGTCTCCTCTATTGAGTTTCTTTTGTAATCTTCAGAAAAATTTTATGCATATATAGGCAAATACGTCTTTATTTTTTAAAGGGGATCATATTATCTGTATATTACTCTGCATCTTGCTTTTTTATGTACACAGGTCTTTCCCCATCAACACACCTCATTTTTACTAGTACCTGCATAGCATTTTGCTTGATAAATGTTCCCTAATTTACTGATTTTCTGGTGGTGTCCATTGGTTATTACAATTTTTTGGCTCGTTTCTGCTTTTCTATTATAAACATTGCTATAGTGAACATCTTTGGGAAGGTATCTCAGCTGTGAAAATATACCTGTAAGTCACTGAGTCAAAGGATGCTCGCAGTTTGGATTATAAAAGATGCTGCCAAATTGCCTTCTCAAAAGGCTCTGTGGAGTTACAGCCCCACTCACAGTGTAGGAGAATGCCGATTTCCCCACACCCTTGCCATATTATACTTTCTCATCTTTGTCAATGTGCTAAGTGAAAAACTATGCATTTTATGTGCATTGTGTTGGTTATGAAGGAAGTTGAGCCTCTTTTAATATGATTGGTCATTTCGATTCATTCTCTGAGAACTGCTGATTTTCTTTTCCAGTTTTCATTTCGTGTTTTTCATCTTCTTCTTATTGATTTATAAGAATTTCATTAGATTTATAAGAATTGTACACTAATTAGCCTTTGTCTAATATATGCTGTAAATATTTTCTCCCTTCCTTTTGATGAGTATGTTGATGGTAATTTCTTGCCACAATTTTTATGTGGTCATATTTATCAGTGTATTTCTTTATGGCCTCTGGGTCTTAAATCTTGCTTATAAAATACCTTTCCCACTTTAAAAAGTAATTTTAAAGAAATTCACCCATGTATTCTATATTCTAGCATTTTCATGGCTTTTTGGTTTTTTTTTCATGTACATCTTGTATCCCAGTAAGGGTTGTGGCTCCTTTCCCCTGCCTGAGGCTAACATCTCCATTTATGGAGTGGTCCACCATCCCGCTCCCCTGACTGACCCCCTCCTTTGGCATGCCGTTGCTGTCGCGCACTCCGTATGTCTCCACATGTAGCTGGTTTGTGTCTACACTCTTTTCCTTGTTGATCTTTTTGATTCTTTCTCTGCTACGAAACTACTTATTATAGGTAGCTTTGCCTTACTATTCTTTTCCCCCCACATTTATCCTGGCTCAAGTTTATTTCATGTAAACTTTATATTATTTTTTTTCCATGTCTCTCCCCAAGAAAAGTTATATTGAATTTTGAGATTGAGGTATAATTGACAACTTATAATACTGAGTGAATCTTTTTGCCCAAGAAATGTCTAATACAATTTTAGAATCACTCTCACCTCATCTGATAAACTTTTCCTATCAATCAGTGGGAGAAAAATGCTTGTGCACGACAGGTTTCTGAATGTCAGGTTGGGGGCCGTCACAGTGGAACATTTTAATTAGAATTTGCTGTAGATACAATTCAGGTAGGAATGCTTATGAGAAATGAAATTTCAAGCATAATCACCCTTTTAAAACCAGTTGAAAACTACTTTTAAAAAATTTTTTTTTCCAGTTATCTAGAAAGAATATATAGACCAAATAAGTTTTTAAGCCATGGTGGTCTCATTAGCACATTTGAGGGGAACTGATAAAGACCACATCTTTTTCTATGCTCCCACGACTACTCTGTGTATGTTTTGTGAACAAACACACAAAAGGAGCAGGTGGCTTTCTCTGCCCTGTCTCTAGAGTGTGCTTGCCACAGGCAGTGAGACATGGTCTCTTGGCCTCAAGAAGCCAATAGAGAAATAGGCAGTTCCAGTATAATGTGGTCAAGCTAGAACAGGGGATTTTACAAGCAAAGTAGAGGAAGGAGGGACTCTGCGGAATTCAGGGCAGCCATCCAGAGGGAAAAGTACATTGTTTAAGCTGAGACTAAAAAGCATTTTTCAGAAGAAAGGAGACCCTAGGCAGAAGGAATAGTATTTGTAAAGACATAAAGGACTCTAGGTCTGGGTCTGATGGAAAAGCTTAGAAACCCTAAATGGGTTGTGTGGCTTCATAACTTTCTCAAGGAGAAGCACCCATAGGAGATAGGATACAGTTAACAGTTCATTTTTTAGTTTCTGAGAAACACAAGGTAAGAGGCTGGGAAGGAGCTTGAAGAGAGAGGGCAGGAGGTGACACTGCAGTTGATTTTTTATGAAAAAGATTGCTATGGTTTTTACTCACGTTTTCACTTTTTAAATCTCTGAAAATTAAAACAGCCCAGTTAAGTTGAATTAAGTGGCTCACGGAACCAGTAGACAGACGAGTTCAGTATCTACATGTTTCCACAAGAGCCACTTGCAGGGTCATCTAATGTCCACACGAATTCCTGATATTGGGGCAAGATGGTGATGTTTCTACCTTAATGAGGGACTTGAAATCCTTCAAGATCAGATTAGTCTCTAACAGAGCAGAGGCTTTTACAAAGAAGTCCTTTATGGGCAGCGTATAAGATCGTACAGAATCCTGGGGGTGGCAAAGGCTTGCAAAGAAACTAGGCCTGTTTTGCAGAACTGGAGGAGGTGGTAATTTGTGGGTCAGAATGAAGAAACAGGGCTCAATTCCTGTTCACCTGATGGTGTTTTCTTTTGCTTGGAGCGCTTACAGTACTTATAGGACAGAAATGCCACAACACAGACTCCAAGAAGCATAAGAGCAAAGAGTACGTACAGCGCTGTCCGGGCCTCTGTCGTACCCAGCGTCAGCCCCAGGAACTGAACGCCCTCCTTTTCCACGGGGCTGACAGTGGGCTCAGCACCTAGGAGAGGACAACAAAGGGTGGTGTGTGCACCAGTACAGACGTAGTTCTTGGATCTGTGTTAACTGATCAAGCTCCAGCCAGATCTGTCAGTGCAAAAGCTACACAGGTACCCAGGGTGAGCGCATTGCTAAGGTCATGTGCATCCTTTTCAGTTTTAGGAGCCTCTGAATGAAGTCACGCAGTTTTAGTTTTTAAACATCTCTACAGATGGTTACAGTAGAATCTAAAGTGGATAATTGCCTCTTAATTTATATAGTAATTAACACTTTTTTAGTCATTCGGCAAATATTGGGCACCTTACAGTGTGCCAGGCATTGCATTCTTAAAGTCATTGTATTTGATCCTTGCAGTAGCCCAGGAATTGCCTAGTTTCTTGCCAAAGGTTTCACAGCAAGTTAGCAGTCAGGCTGGGACAAGCACCTAGACCTGCTATTCCCAGACCAGGGCCTAGTTTGTATATGTAACTTTAACCCTGAATTCCTTTGTTCCAGCCTAAGAATGTCTGGAGCGTTCAGAGAAAATAAATAGTGGTTGAATGAATGAAGGGGATGGAGAAGCAGAGAGGAGGCTAGTAAACTAGAAGAAGATAGGCTGAAAAAGGCCTCCTCACCCTCTGGGTTTTGTCCCTCTCAGAGCTACATCTTACCTTCTTGCTGGAGACAAGGGTGTGGCCCGGCAGCAGGGTCAGGGAAGCCGTTGCACCGGACTACGGAGGCGTAGAACTTGGCTGATGCTTTGGGGATCCTTGGCAGAGAAGGGTTGGTGTAGTTCACAAAATGCACACCGAACTTCTCTGCGAAGCCTGTAGCCCACTCAAAGTTGTCCATCAGAGTCCAAACTGTGTATCCTCGAAGGTCCACCTTATCCTGCACAGCTGCCCAAACCAGAGACCCCTGTATGAACTTCCCTTTTCTTCCAGGACACCTTTCCACCAGACCTGCTGGGTCTGTGCCTGCCCGTGGTTCTCCCACAGTCCCCACTTGCAGGTCAGGGTGAGGTGGTTTTTTTTTTTTTTTTTTTTTTTTTTAGCTGCCCACCCTTTTTATATGCAGGAATTGTCCGCTGCTTCTCTGTGGGTGCTGCTGCCTGCCGAGCCATCCATGTCTTTCTAGACTGGCCCGGTCCTGAATGGGAGTCAGGAACAGGGATGGACTAAATCCTACTGGGTCATCTGTAATGCTCTCTGTCTTCACATCTTGGGACACTGGTGTTGGTCAGGGCCTTGGAGTGTTACTGCTCTTCCATATAGAAAAGAAGCGGCCCTTGGAAAGGATTTTCGCTAGAATAAGCTTTTATAATGGTTTCTTTTTGCTTCTGTAGTGCTCATTTTCCTTTACTGAGCATCACTCACCATTCCCTTGTCATAGTTCCATCCCAGGTGGTTTTGCTGAGCTAAGGATCTCAAACTTTTACTTGGGGAACAAAAGACCCTAGAGACAACCCCTCCAGCCCATTTCTCCTGACCCCTCCCCACACTGTCCTCAGGAGGGCGCTGCTATTCAGACACATCAGTGCCAGAAGATCAAGCAGAGCAAATGACAGGCTGGGAATTCAGGTCTAGCTGTATCAGGTAACTGGGTTTGCTTGCAGAGCTTAAATCTAAGAAGGAAAAAGTCTTAGCCTTACAGACCTCAAAAAAGCTTAACCTCAATAGGAGTTGGAAGCCTCATCTTTCTCGTTTGGGGGCTCATGGATGTAGTACCACCCTGACTGCAGACATTAGCAGATGTTTCCAACAGTGAAAGGTATGTGTGGAGGAAGGGGGGGCCTGTCATACCTTTGAGTGCCTCATTGATGTAACTGCGGAGGTAGTAGATCCTTGCAGTGTCGTTGAGGTCCGATTCTTCCCGCTGGGACACGCCATTCTCTGTTACATAAATCGGGGGGTTGTTGTACTCCTCCTTTAACCAGTTCAGGATCCTCCTGAAGCCAAAAGGTGTCATCTTCAGCCAGAAGGAGCCAGAGTCAGGCCAAGAGCGATCTGTGATGGAGGCAACGCCCCTACGAGTTCAAATGCGAAGGATTAGGTCTCAATTTGTAAATCCCAACAGACCCTCTGCACAAAGCATAAAACAGGATTTATACTAGAAAAAAAAACCTTAGACTTTTGTCTAGGCTTGAGAGTCATAACTAAGAAGAGTCAAATTGCCTCAAATTTGCCTCTTTCCACTAGTTCAAATGGCACCACTCGGTGCTGGGGTAACTTTGGACAGATAACCCAAACTGTTCCAGCTTTCCACCTGTACAGAGGAAGGGTCTTACTCATGGACCTAACCCTCCGTGGCTCTCTGTTAACAGGCCACACCTCACTGGATGTGAAAGGGCTGATTACCACAATCTCCCATGGGATGTGAGTGCTATGTCTTCAGAGAATGGGCTCCCTTGAGTCACCAACATCTGGTCAGTGCTACACGCAGGCCACAGGCACAGTCACAGTCACCAATATTTGGGCCTCCATTTGTGTGATGATGGGGCAGATACACTGGGACCTGCCTCCCTCGAATGCCCAACTCCCTCCTCTCCAGTGATGGGCAATACATTGTGCCGGAGGAGCTCTGCTGGGGCAGGCACAGGGGCTCCAGTGTCTTGAGAGTCATGCATTTCAAAAAATGGGGCAGCCATTTAGATACTTCGAACGTCTAGATCCCTCAGGAAAACAACTGTTCAGTTCTATTGGTAGCTGGATTTATCTTGCTCAGCTTGAATGTGGGGCATTTCATAAGCTTGAGCACAGGTTCCTAGGGAGACGGTTCCAGGACAATGAGGCAGCAAGTGTCAAGTGGGCGCTTGAACCGGGACCCTTCTCGGCAAGCCTGACTGGCGGTGGCAGGGTGCAGTGGGGGTGTCTGCGCTTGTTCCCAAAGAATGAGCCTGGACGTGTTCATAGCTACTCATGTGGAAAGATGCTTCTCAGAAAAGGAACAAAATAGTGTGTATACATATAATTCTGATTTTTCATAACAAATAAACATACTTTTCTGTATAAATATATACTATACAAACTATATTTAATATAAACATATATATAAAGAGAGAGGTACTATACCCATACACACATATAAACACTTCTGAAATGACACAGTTCCCTAAACATTTAAAAAAAAAACTCAAAGCATGTCTGCCTCAATGGAAAGCGTCTTGGAAATCCCATCCTGTATTACCGTCCAACTGATTGAGGTTCTATAAGGTATCTCAGGAGATGGGGCTCATCTTACAAACCCCAGGATATACGGCATAGGCAGTTTTCTGAGGCTGTACAGGCCTCCAAGTAAGAGGCGAGGGGCACTTTGCTATCTTTTCCAAAGATTGTTCCAGGTCCCCTTACCTGTCTGCATCAAAGGAAGAGATCCAAGAGGCATAGTCGAGATTGTAGGCCAGGACAGTGGTGTAGTGATTGAATCCAAAATAGTCATAGGTGCCATTGATCCTCCTCTTCTCACTCTCCGTGAACTCGGGGAGCCTGGGTGGAAGGAGTCATTCAGGGTGTGGGAATTTGGGAAGAATGTCCTAGGGCAGGGCCGGTACCCGGAGGTGACTATGGGGCAGTGAGGCCCTCCCAGCTGCTGCTGAAAGCACCCGAGTCTCCTTCCAGACCACAGACCTCACCTCCCTCTGTCGTTACCAAACCTCTTCCTGTTGGAAGTTTTTACTCTGGTTTGTTTAGGCATGCCTCTTTTCTCCAAAGTCTGTCCTTCAATAAGACTTGACTTGATTGAACTTCTGAGATACGGACTTACCTGCTCACATGATTACACTTTTTAAACATCTGGTGGAGCATTTTCCATGTATTCTTAGACTTTTCTATAATAATTTGGTTAGCATGCACTTGTGTGCAGCACTTACAGGTTCCTCTCAGCCAAATCCTGGCTACAGGCTGCCAGTTTAGGGTTGCCTAGAGATTACCCTGCTTAGGTGGCTGACACTTCATCTTGACCTTTCTGCTACCCTTCACTGGGGATCAAAACCTCTCTGGGGTTTCTGAAATGCTGAGAGAAAACCAAGGCCCAGCCCCCTCACGCCCCTCACGCCCCTCACTTCCCTGCTCAGGAGCCAGCAGTGTTTGCTCAGGGCCTGTGACATCAAGAGCAAGCCCCTGTGCCTGGCCTCCAGGCCCTCCACCATGTGGTCTTGGCCGCCCCACTGCTGCTGGGCCAGTCTCCCCACAACCAGCTGCAGGTGCCCCATTCATTCCTACCTCTAAGCCAGTGCACACACCCACCCCCGTGGATGGAAGGCTCTCTGCTCTCCCAAATGCTGTTCATTGTCAAGGCCCAGCTCAGCTGATATCCTGCCTTGTCCATGAAGTCTTCTGGGTCCACCCAGCCTGCCCTGATCTCATCTGAGTTTTTGTTACGTGAAGAAATTGGGGAAAAGAATTCCTTCGTATGATGAAGGTCACTGTCTACCCAGCCAGTGTGTCAGCAACTTGAGGAACCATACTTAGAATTTCCTCCTTGTGTAGACCCTGCTAGGCCTAGCCCTGGCTTGGTAGGCGCTCAGCAAGGTTGTGTTGGTGGACTGGAGCACTCGCTTGCTTGCTGGAGACTGGGGTTGATAGAACATACATTTTGGCTCAGCAGGACTTGCCCTAACCAGACCAGCACATGCATGCGTTGTAAGGGTGGGGACGGATAATTTCATCCTCATAGCCCGGCTGTATAAAACTCAAAGGCTGTGTTAGGAATGCTTACCTTCTGAATTCCTTTTACCCTCCCCTTATGGTCACATGAGCTAACCTGGAGCTTGTGAGTATATTCCCAGAAGGCCAGGTGACTCCGTCGCCTTCCCCACCAAACACCTCAACTCCCAGCTGGATGACTCTTAAGGCGAGCATGGGCCCTGCCGTCAGACAGCCTGCTTTCAAATTCCAGCTCCATTACTTAACAGCTGGGTGATATTGCCACAATCATTGTGCTTCAGATTACTCATCTTTAAACAGGAATAAAAGTGCCAATGGAAGACGGTTAAGTGTGAGCTGTTGCTGATGTGGCTGTTACTTCCTTGACAGGAAGTAGGACTGCTTTTGTACAAGCTACTGCCACCTACTGGCCAAATGACAAAAAGTACTCAGATCCACAAAAAGTCACTTATTGCTTCCCACATTTACTCCTAGGGTGGATGAGACAGGTTAGGATGAGCTGGGGAATCTGTTGTTGGAGTGGGCAGTGGGATGCTAAGTGGGTTCCCTGGGGACGGATTTCCTGGCCTTTCTGAAGAAGAGTAACTGCCTTTGGTCTCATCTGCCTGTCAGAGCAGTGCCAGGTCCTGGGCTAAGAGCTTCACATACACACTCGTGTCCAATCTTCCCAGCAAGCAAGGAAGCTCAGAGAGTAACTTGCCTAAGACATGCCTCTCCCACCCCAACAGCCTTGCTCTTGTCACTGCGCTGTCTACCCAGAAGCCTCAGTGGGCACTGCAGACCAGACTTCCTCCTGACCCTCTCCTGGCTGCTCGCACAGTGCCGGGACCTACCGAGACTTGTTGAGGCCTTCGGCCAAGCTCCTGTCACGGATTCGTGTCTTCATCACCTCAGGGTAATCTCCATTCTTGAAAACAGGATGTGCGAACCAGCCTCCCATAAACTGCGGGCGGAGTTGGGGGGACAGTCAGCCTCAGCATTAACAGGCAGGCCTGCAGGAGATGGCAGCCTCCCTGCTCAAGAGTTCCTGACCCCAGGACCCCTCCCCAACCCAATCTCAAACTCTCATCTCTTCTGCGGCTGTCCGCCTGCTGCAGCTTAAATGCCCACAGGTCTTTTCACCCTGCTGGGAGCTCACTGGGGGCAGGGCCATGTTCTCAACGACTACAGCTCGAGGGACATGAACTGAATTGGGCACGGGCCCTGGACTTGATAGATGCTGCCTGGCTGAAGAGGGGGAGAGACTCCCAGCCTCCAGGCCCTGATTCCCTCTCTTACCGGAAAGCAGCAGGTCCTTCCCCATCCTCACGCCTAAGGATCCACCAGAACCTTCTAGGGAGGCTGGAGATGCAAGGCTTTCCTGGTTGCCCAGGCAAAGGATGATTCTTCATGGGCTTTGGATTCACAGCCCTAAAGTGGGGAACTTTTCAGTCCCTTTTTTTCTTTTTTTTAAGTGGAGGTACTGGGGAGTGAACCCAGGACCTCATGCATGATAAGTATGCACTCTACCACTGAGCTACACCACCCCCTCAGTCTTTTTGTTGAAGGAGGTCTAGGCCATCCTTACCCTTAGTGGGTATACATTGCACCCAAGTGCTATGACGCTGTGGGTCCTGAGGGGCTTCTGTCTCTCCACATCCTCCCCTTACCTGCTGGCTGCTGCCTGAAATGTGGGGTGAGGACAGCCTTCTATTCTCAGTCAGAGATGAGGCTTGGAACACACTCGCTCTGGTAAAAGAGGCTTCAGTGCTTTTGGAGGTGAGAAGTTGTCTCCAGGCAAGCTGATTTTACTAGAGGATGTGTGGATCATAGTCTTGGGCTGCAGTATCACAGTTCACCAGCAAGCTGTGATAATGTGATTACAGCCTAACATTTCCTGAGGTTTTCTCTGATTTCAGAAAAACACTCTAATTCATCAGTTCTGTGAGTCTACAATGAGGGAATGCATTAATTTTGTTGCAAGGCTTTTCCCCCAGCTGGCTAGCAAACGGGGACATTAAGCTTTCATTTGCACTTATTAATTTGAGCACCTTTGTCAAGTTGTCCTGTGAAGAATTTGGGAAACCAAGGCCCTTGATGTCCTCTCAAAATGCTAGTCTGCAGGCTCCTCCTCAAAGCCAAAAAATGGGGACCAGTCTGGAGAGAGAGATCCTTGTCTGCCTTCCCTGATTCTGAAACATGGGAGAGGGTGCCTTCTAACCCCTTCAGAGACACTAGCAGGGGCCAGGGAAAAGCTATGAAGAGCACCATTCTCTCCCTGTCCTCTTTTAGCGACCCAGACTGAAATAATGGTGGGCTGTGTTGTTGCACCTGCTTACTGGTGTCTCTACTTCCTAGGAGCAAAATTCCATGACCAAAAGATGCATGTCCTTATGTTTGACTCATGGAATTGGAAAATTAGAGGCATTAATCAATGAGTTTCATAGAATATGAAGTCCTCAACTTAAAGGAATTCTTAGGCAGAGTAAATAAAATTAGGTGGTGACACCTAGAGGTGAAGTGTGACATTGCAGTCCAGTTCTACAACCTACTGTAGTCAAACCACTGATGGAAGAGAATTTCTATTATTTAGCTTTAAGCCAGTGTTACATCCAGTAAGAGCTACACATACAAATAATCTTTTAAGACTTAAAAGAAAACTCAACCTCAAAGAAATTTCATCACAGCAAACCTTTGAGGTAGTTAGGTCACCTCCATCTCAAAGATGAGAAAACTAAGGTACAAAAAGGTTAGATGATTTTCCCAAGTTCACAAAGTAAGGTATTAGCAAAACAGGGCTTTGATCCTAAATCTGTTTCACAATCTAATTCTATTTTATTAGATCATGACAGGAAGGGAAAAGAACAAGAATAATAACAATGCCCAGAGGAAAAACACACCTGAACATATCTCTTGGCTGCCTCCACATCCTCCTGGTTGGAGGGGTCTCGAGGCTCAGCCCAGTCGCTGCTGATGGTGATGGAAATCTTGCCACCCTGACTGGAACGGTACACATCGTTGTACAGATGCCAGGCCTCAGCATGAGCCTTTAT
Source organism: Camelus dromedarius (assembly GCF_036321535.1). Taxonomy (NCBI): domain Eukaryota; kingdom Metazoa; phylum Chordata; class Mammalia; order Artiodactyla; family Camelidae; genus Camelus; species Camelus dromedarius. The sequence continues at coordinate 18,472,344 of NC_087439.1, forward strand.
TAGGTTGTGGCCAGCGATGTAGGGGGCAGTGCCAGGCCTAAAGGAGATTCCTGGAAATACACACATAGATGTCAACAAAGAAGGAATGTGGCCAAGAATATCAGTCTCTGCTGATAGATGGCCTCTGTGTGTTCGGGAGAAAGACTGCAGATTTGGCTTGAGGAAGAATGGAATTCAAATCCTGGCTCCACTCCTTACTAGCTGGCCATGTAACTTTGGGTGAGTAATTCAGCCTTTCAGTTTCCTTCTCTGCAAAATGAGCAATAGAGAATTCCTCTGAGAAGGAAATGAAATAGTGTGTGTGAAGCACCCAGCAGCACTGTGTCTAGCAAACAGAACACACTTGATAGATGATGGTTTCTGTCCCCCTCACCCAAAGAGTGGCTCATATGTCTCAGGCAAAGTCCCCAGAAGAGTGTGTGCCTCAGGAGGTGACATCTGGGTACTCTTTGGGGACCCACAGTGAAAGTAAGAGTTGGAGAGTATAGTCGATGAGACCAGCTGACACGGAGATTCCTTGAGAGCAAGTGTTATGAGCAGACTCTTGCTTGTTGAAGGAACAGTAAACCAAAGCACCAACCAAGGACCAATGGGAGATATATCTGGTAACAAGTTGAAGCAGATCTCCCTGTGGCTGTTTCCAGTTTTTACATGTAATCTCAAGAAATCACACAAACGAATACAAATTTACTCTCTAAGGCTCAGAACTACAGTAAAGGAAAATTGGAGGGTTCTCAAGGGACAAGGATACGTCCACAACTCCTTATTTAAAACTCCTAGGGTCCAATGTGTTTTAGAATTAAAAGGTTTTGGGGTCTTAGAAAAGTAGTAAGTAGCATATAACATATATATCACACCAGCAGGGCCCAGAACAGCTCTCAGGAATGAGCATACTAATCTGCCTCTGGCAGAACTTTAAAATGTTCACACTTAGTGGGATGTCAACCTCATGTTGGGTTCAAGTCAGGTTAAGCCCACATCAGCCAAACTGAATACTGGAAACGTCCACATTTTGGAACTGCAGAAGATACTGGATCTGCACAGTCTGACGAAGCATCATTTCCTATATTGATTAGCCCACATCCCTGATCTCAGGGAGCTTCCCACCTGAGGCAGCTCAGAAGCACAGAGACAGCAAAGAATTGAAGCCATTTGGAAATACCGGGGTGTGAAGTTTATGTTCAGCAAAAGCAGTGTCAGAAGAGGGAAGCTATGCTGCCTGCCGGTCAGTCCTGGGCAGGGGGCAGGGATTCTGAGGCAATGCCTTGTGCCTCTCACAGCCTCCTCATCTAGGGCCACCTGGACCTCATGTCTTCATGGTGCTAAGAATGTCACGCTCCGAAGAGCTGACAAGTGGGGTCTGAGAACTTTACCTGGAGCTGCTGTGCCATAGCCGTAGCCCTGGTTAGCAATGACAAAGGGCTCGTTCAGTGTGATCCAGAACTTCACCTTGTCCCCCAGCCTCTGGAAGAGTACTTCTGCATACTCCTTAAACCGCTGCACAATCGTCTCATTCTCCCAGCCTCCGACATCCTGGAGTGCCTGGGGCAAGTCCCAGTGGTAAATGGTCACCTGTGAGAAAGCAAGATCAGCACTTCCATCAACCTGCTTTTCATGGGAAGATACTGATGCTCACGCACCAGCATAAACGTCTACTGCTAAAGCTGAGGATGGATGATGAGACAAGAAAGGCCCAAAGGTTCTTTGGTAGGAGGGGGAGGACAGCAGTGCTGAAGCGGGAGAAATTCATACGTCTTCATCAGAGACACCAGGGTTTGAGTCCCAGCTCTGCAGTCTACCAGCTGTGTGACCCTGGGCTCAGACACAAAGACCTCCATGTCACAGAAACCACTGTGGCCTAAATCATATGGCAGAGGACATGAAAAGTGGTGGACATCCTGCCAGCTCTTCTGCAAGTGTTAGCAATGGTTATAGTCGGGGATCAGAAATGCTAGAGCTTCAGAACCTCCTGGATAGACTGCACTGGAGTCTGAGGCTCTGAGGGTATCAGGGGGATGGAGGCATTCTTGTAAAGGGCCCCCCAAGGAGGGTCTTCCTGTGGAGCTGGGATCCCTTCGTTGGAGAGGGGTTCCTCTGGCAACATCCACGTGGTGGCCTTTTCTCCCTCCTGACCTCCTCCCTGATGCTCTTGACAGACCTCATCTTGGTCACACAGGGGTCTCCACCATCCTAAATCTGCAATGGGCTGTGGACCCTCTTCAGCTCAGACCCAGTCTCTCCATTTGCTGAAAATGCCCTCCCCTGCCTGCCCACTGATCAAAATCACTTTATTCAAGACTCACACCTCCTTGAAGCTTTTCTGGCCAAAGTGCTTTTCCTTTCTGTGATGTCTCAATGCCCTTGAGAGATACAAACTTGTTTAGCCCTGAGTTCTGCTGTCTCTGATGTTGTTCTGAATTGCTGTGTGTAATGGATCTCCTTGTCCACCCAGCTCTTGGGGTCCTGCAGGGGGCCACGGGCCATCTCCTCTCATCACAGCTGGCACTCACACTCACTGTAATCAATGCTGCATGGCTGATTTGTTCCTGCAGTGTTACCAGTGTAAGGAGAGAAGTCCAGATTGCACTTTTATTTGTAAAAAAACCTCTGCTTTGAGCGTGGGAAGAGGCAGGTTATAACACGAAGGTTATGCTCTGGCTTCAGTGCACAATCTCCAGCCACTACAGCAAAGGAAACACAATATCATAGAACTAGTGCCCTCTAGCCTTTTATCATAAATGGCCCAGAGGAAAAGGAAAAATGTTCTTAGGCTCCCAAGTAAAATTTAAAGTTTTGGTGACAGCAAAGGAAGCCCACACATGAGCTTCTTTATTATTATTCATACTAACTCAGGGCTTAAAAACACATGCACTTTTGCCTCAGCACTTCTGTTCCTAGGGCTACATCCTACAGATAAACTTCCACTCTGGTGTAATTATGTGTCTACACTTACTTATCACAGTGTTGGTTATAATGGAAAAAGTGTGACATCACAGGGAAGAGTGTCCATTGACAGGGAAGTGATTAGAGAAGTAAGGTACAAACAATTTCCACACAACCAAAAACAAAAAACCTACGTATTGTATGGAAATATCTGTAAGAACTATTGTTAAATAAAAGCAAGTACCAAACTGCATGTATTGCACCATAAGGAAAAATGAGGCGAAAAGGAATATACACACACATATACACACATGTACTGGTTACACACGCAAAAGGACATGAGAACCCAGCAAACCTGGTTGCCTGTAAGGAGGGGAATGGATGGCTAGGGGTCAGGGATAGAAGGAAAATCTTTATTGACAATTCGAAGTTAAATGTGAAAACAGCATTTTGTTTACACAATAAATGTGCTCCGCAGCCCAGCTGGCTGCCCTGTGTGGACTTGGCCAAGGCCTGGTCAAGACCCAACCTACCTGGGGCTGGATGTTGGCAGCCAGCAGCGCGTCGATGAGCCGCACATAGTAGTTCAGGCCTGCTTCATTGATGTACTTGGTGGTTCCGTGAGGGAGGATGCGAGTCCAAGAGATGGAAAGGCGATAGTGGGACACGCCCAGGTTCTTCAGGGCAACCACATCCTCGGCAATCTTGTGGTAACTGTCACAGGCCACGTCTCCCGTGTCATTGTTCTCAATCTTTAGTGGTGTGTGTGAAAACGTGTCCCAAATACTGAGTCCTTTGCCATCTGCTCTCCACCCACCTTCGATCTTAAGACGACAAGACATGGATTAATTAAGTCATGCAGTCAAGCTCTTCTGGGTCAGTGGGTGAATCCTGGGTCAGGACATAAGTTGCCATCACCTTCTCTGGCCACCCCCTGATTTCTGAACTCCTACAGCTTCCTGTGCACACTTTCTATACATCATGGTGCTGTCACGCTGCACTATGCTATTATGCACTTGCTGACTGACTGGCTTGCTTCCTGCAAGACTGAGGTCTAGGCACTGTGTCTTTCATTTTGGTGGCCCAGCAGTCAATGCAGTGGTGTCTGGTGTATGGCGGTGCTCACTAAAATTCTGAATGAACTAGTAAGTCCCAGTGATGCCAGACGTGGAGGCAGGGTTTCTAATCAGGATGTGTGTCACTTTTTCTGTGCCTGCTCTTTTGCAACACTTCAGCATATGTGGTGTGATACTCTGACTGGCTGCAGCTAAAGTAGTGCTGGCATCCTAATCAAGAACGCATGTCCAGGCTTGGCCTGCACACAAGGAGTGCACCTTGTGTGGGCCATCTGGGTGGAAAGATCACTCAGTGGTTGGGAGACTATTTACTGCAGGGGGACTGAGCAAATTATTAACTATGTTGAGGCTATTAGGAGCTAGATTCTTCATCATTGGAGAAAGGAGATACAAATATGAAAAGTGGGAAGGCTAGCATTAACCCCGTGGAGTTGGATTGGAATTGGAGGTATCAATGTGTTTTTTAACACAGGTAAAGATGTGGGTGGATGTACAAATACATAAAAGTGTACGCGCACGTGTATGTGTGTGTGCCCTGTCCACTGAGAGAGCCTAGTAGCAGTGAGTACCGGTGACCCCCCCAGTAGCAGTGAGTACACCTAGCACCCAGATCTTGGTTTCTAAATGCCCTTATCCAATAAAACAAACCAGGGCTCATTAGAGAAATGACTGATTACAGGGCTGGAGCAGAAAAGATACAAGATGAGCTTAAATATCTTGTTGCACCAGAAAGAATTAAGAAAGTGTTCAAAGAACAATGGGCCATGTCAAAAGGACACAAGACCCAGCTAAGATAATCCACCGGCAAACTGTGGGATGATTTAAGCATCTACATAGATAATAATGGCAAAAGTATAACCCATTGGAAGAAAATAGGACTTCATGAGGTCATACTGATGATATGTATCAATATATACTTAAATATAAAATATAGATAGATAAGTAGGAGAAAAGACAAAACTGAATCTTTCTGTTGAATGCCACCTAATAAATAGAAAACAAATAATGAATTTGGAAAATCACCATTTGCCAATTATTATAGTAATAACTGATTCAAGCCTATAGCCTGTGCGCTAGAATAAATCCCCAACCCTTGCCCTAGAATAAGTAAGTCCAGCTGCAAACCTGTGGGGCAGTGGTTCTCACCCAGGAGCTATTTTGTCCCCATGGAGACACTTAGAAATGTCTGGAACTATTTTTGGTTGTTACAATTGGGGGAGGAATCTACTGGCATCTAGTAGGTAGAGGCCACAGATGCCACTAAGCATCCTTCTGTGCACAGGACAAGCCCACAACAAAGAATGATCCATCCAAAATGTCAATCGGGCCAAGCTGGAGAAACCCTGCTACAGAGGATTCTGTTTGCCTCATGTAAGAGTAACAGGATCCTTCCTGTCTCTGAAATGCCGGCATTTCCTCAAGTAAACCTTTCATGTTCAGTGTTGGCCAGAGTACCAAAGAGGAACAAGAACTGTGGTTTCTTCCAGGCCACACAACAGGATACATGAGCACCTTTTGTGTTTGTGCACTTAGTTAACATATGTCTGGATATGACAGAATCTGGTCTGAGACTTCGTTATACCTTGGTAGTGTCGTTGCCTGGGGGTAGTCACCCTCACCTTCCTCAGAAATATTACAGGCAGCTATGGTCACCTAGGAAAAAATCCAAGGGCTAAGAAGTCCAGAGTCAGGGTCAGGTAGGCTCACACCACTGACTACTGCCCAGGTTCCACACTAAGCATATAGAGCCCCCACTCCTGGAACAAAGAAAATAAGTGGAGGCAGCAGATGTAAAGCAGGGTCCCACCCACTAACTGCCTGGGCAAATCACTCTTCATTTTTTAGCTTTCATTTTTCTGAGGAAAACTAAATCCTCATATTTTCTGCATCAGTGAGCTTCATTTAGCACAGATAAGGTAACGGTATGATGTTAGGACATCAGAAAAAGCTCATGCCCACGTGATAGCCATTTTGACCAAATTGTCTGCTTGGAAGAGGCTAGGTAAGAAATAAAGGTGTCCAGCAGAGAATCTTCATATTTGCATATCTTTGCCTAAATGTTTCTGCCAGGCTCCACCTGTTACCACCCATCTCAGCACAACTCTTGTAACTGCGCTGGTCTACCTGAATCTGGGCATGTGAAGAAGTCAGGCTGTCTGGGAAGAGGGCCTCCCAGACTCTCCTCAAGGCACCCATACTTCCCGCCTGCAGGTCCATGAAAATCCTCTGCTCCCGCCTGCCTCCCCAGCCCTGAGCCCAGAGCCTGGCACACAGTAGGTATGCAGTAGATGTTGAACTGCCCTCCACTCCTCACCTGATATGCAGCAGTAGCCGCACTCCAGATGAAGCCCTTGGGAAACTGTCCATATAGAAACTCGTCTTCCTTGGACAGCGGCATGCCGTTGTTGGTGATTACCTCCCTGTAGTATCTGGCAGAGGCTCTTGCTGTGCGAGGCCTATTCACGTTATTGAAATCAACATGGTGCAATCCAAACTTGATTGTGTAGCCATTCAGCCACTCAAAGTTGTCCATCAGAGACCATGCAGCATATCCTCGAATGTCGACACCGTCAAGCCTGTAGGCTGGGAACATTCCAGAGGGAGCAGAGGAGAGCTTTACACATGGAGGGGCGGGATCCCAAGAAGCCCAGCCACAGTCTGGCTCCTCGGTTCATGTAGTCCTCAACCATCAACCTGTACACACAGTAACGAGTGCCCTAAAAGGCAGATCACCTTCTCTCTTTCTTGTTGTGAACACTGATGCCCCCATAGCAAGTACTAATGACTGATCTTTGCAAAAGCAAATTGTTTTGTTGGGGTAAAGGGACATCTCTGAAATTCAAGAATCTCAACCCACTTTAGAAATTAAACAAAGAAATGTGAATTAGAGAAGAGTTTATTGCTCTGGGTTGCATGGGACCCACAGGAATATAAGCTCCATGTCAGCAGAAAATTATTTGTATTGTTCACTGCTATGTCCCCAGCACTTAGGATAGAACTTGTCACATAGTAGTTGCTCAATAATGAATGAATGGACCTGTGAAAATACTCCTGTGGGACTCTGTGTGTACACTTGGGGAGATGAACAAGCCTTTTTTTTTTCAGAATCCCAAAGGCATATGTAACCCCAGAAAGGGAAAGAATTACGGAATCAGGGTATGAAAGAGAGACTTGTTAATGGTTTGTTATCCACTCTGTCAAACCATTTCAGGCACATGACATATGGATACTGGAAGATTTTGTAAGGGGGACATGAACCCTCACATACCTTTCAAAGCTTCATTGATATAGGTTTTGTGGTAAAATATCCTATTGGTATCTTCCAGGTCAGGCTCGGTCAGCCCCGCTCCATTTTCAGTGATGTAAATAGGGATGTCACCATACTCTTCCTTGATCCAGTTGAGCAGTCTTCGCATCCCCCAGGATGCAGCTCTGTTTAGTGCTGTGGAAGGCCAGGAGGTGTCCTCCTTCTGGGTCATCTCCTGGTCGTCTTCGTAGGAGGGTGGGTTTAAGCTGGGTGTTGCATACTGCACAATTCTGGAGGAGTAGGTGTTGAGGCAGAACACATCGGCCGTAGCCCTGATGTATCTCTTCTCTTCCTCAGTGAAGCTGGGCAGGCGGGAGGTGGCTAAGTGCTGTAGTTCACTCCTGTTCCCCACTTTCCACTTCATGGCATCAGGATAGTCTCCATTTCGGAAAATGGGGTGGGCAAACCAGCCCAGTGAGAACTGCAGCATTCGGTCAGCTGCCTCCACGTCCCTGAGGACCCCTGGTGACTCGGGCTCTGCCCAGTGTGTACTGAGGCTCAAAGAGATGACCCCCTTCTGCTCTTGCCTGTATTTCTCATCATAAGTGTGATAGACTGTGGCATGAGCTTTGAGGATTGCATGGCCAATCCTGTAAGGTGCCCAGCCTGGGTCCTTCACATTTGGGGGAAAATCCCCTGAGCCATACCCCATCCATGCCTGGTACGTGGGCTCATTAAAAGTCATCCAGAACTTAACTCTGTCACCAAAGGTTTGGAAACAAAAGTCTGCATAGCTGTTAAATAACTCAATCAAGGAAGGATTCTCCCAGCCTCCAATATCCTGGAGGGCCTGGGGCAGGTCCCAGTGGAACAGTGTCACCATGGGAGAGATGTTGCTTGCCACCAAGCCATCGATCAGCCTGTTGTAATAATCAACACCATGTGTGTTGACAGAACTGTTTCTCCCAGTTGGGAAAATCCGAGACCAGGCGATGGAGAAGCGATAGGCCTTCACCTTTAAACCTCGAAGCATATTCAGATCAGCATCCAGTTGGTGATAGCTGTCACAGGCTACATCTCCAGTGGCATTGTCTTTCACGTTGCTCCCTGGTGTGTGGGTATAGTTATCCCAGATGCTGGGGCCTTTGCCGTCAGCATCCCAAGCTCCTTCAATCTGATAGGCTGATGAGGACACCCCCCACAGAAAGTCATCCCGGAATGTGCCGTGGTAGAACAAGTCCCTTTCAAATTTGGGCTGGTTGGAGAACTTTTCCCAAACTACTTTAGCCTTGGAGGGCACCTCGGACGGAAAATTGAAGGCTCTGATTTTCCGAGGAACATTTGCTACACTGGGTGATGGCAGTCTTTTTACTACCTTGGTGAGGAAACCGTTCTTTTCGATCATGCTGGTGAAAAAGTAGGCAGATTTCCTGGGGGTCCTTGGCCTGCTGCTGTCCTTGAAGTTGATATGGTACAGCCCAAACCTCTGGCTGTACCCAGAGGGGCCTTCGAAGCCATCGATGAGGGAACGAGCGATGTAGGATCGAACATCCACCGAGTCCTCTTTGACAGCTGTGGAGAAAAACAACATTGGGATTGGTTTAAAGTCTCTCTTACTAGTGTTGCTTTTTAATTATTTTTAACTTAGAGATGTTTATTTGGGGTTTGTTAGGACTACAGCCCAGGAGACACATATTCAAGAAGCACCTGAATTGTGTTCTGCTACAAAATGGGGGAGGCTTGTAAAGACAAACCCTGCAAGGTTGCATAAATTGTCAAGAATTAGGACTGGAGCTGGCAGGAAGTAAGGGTACTTGTTAAGCAAGGATTGATTGGGATCTGAAATGATTACATAGTTGCAAAGGGGCTGATGTTGCTTTTTAAAGATTTTCCTTTTGACATGAAAATTTTGGGGGTGACTTGGATTACCCTCAAAATATTAACCCTTTTTCTTCCTCATAAAGCATAAAAGGAAAAGCCACAAACCCCTGACATGTCAGGCCATAAATCTCAATCCAAAGGCACATCCTGCCTTAAAATAAATAAAAAAGAAAATATGCCCTGTCTGCTAGAATCAGAACTTGGTTTAATGCAAAATATAAAATACATAATATAATAAAATACAATATAAAATATATAAATCATTTTCTTAAAAAGAGTGCTTTTGTTTTTTTCTTATTGTAGCAATATTGACATAAAATAATCACACACTCCTTTTTAAGAGAAATAAAGCCTAAAGAAATGTATTTCCTTATACAATAGCTTAAAAGGTGGTCCCCAAAAAGTTAGATCCAAATCCTAAACCCTGATGCCAGTGAACATAGCCTTATTTGGGAAAAGGGTTTTCACAGATGCAATTAAATTAAGGATCTCAAAACGAGATTGTCCTGGATTAACCAGGTGGGCACTAAATCCAATGACAATCGTCTTCATAAAAGACATAGAGGAGAAGACCATGTGAAGATGAAGGCAGAGATTGGAGTGATGCAACCACAGCCAAGGAAGGCATGAAGCCACAGAAGCTGGAAGAGGCAAGGAAAGATTCTCCTTTGGAGCCTTTGGATGGAGAATATCCCTGGTGACACCTTGATTTTGAACTTCTGGCCTTCAGAACTGCGAGAGAATTAAAAATGGTCCAATGAGTCAATCAAGAATCAAAGCAATGGCTGTGCATGATTGTATTAAGAGGCAGGTAACGTTGCTCATTCACTCAGTAAATAATTTAGTAAGCACCTACTTTGTCCCAGGCTGTGTTAGGCTCTGGGATCATAAAGATGAATAAAGCCTCATAGGTATGGGGTAGAGTGAAGAGCTGAGCCAGGAACAGAAAGGCCTATGGTTCCACTCACTGGATGTTTAATCATCATCATTTAATCTCTCAGAGCAATTCACAGTTGTCCATGAAGATAATATCTGTTTCTATTTACTGCACAAGGCGGTTTCAAGGATCACTTGAAATAATGTCTTAAAGGGATTCCTTGATGCTGAGAAGAGTACATGCGAAGTGTAAGAGGGTGTCTAACCTCACAAATAGTAATCCTAGAGTAGGCCTCCACTCCTCACTGCAGTGCCCAGGGCACACACCACACTTACTAACTTTTTCTCTTTGAATCTAGACAAGGCCTTGAAATCTAAACTTAGCCCTCTAGGCAGACAACTAGCCACTATCAAATGATTAGGACAGACATATAAGATAAAATCTATTTGCTGCTATTCTTTACTTGGAACAAAAAGATACATAAAACAGTATGTTAGGTAAAAATGAGACTGTAGATATGTATTAAGCGGTTCAAAGTGAATGAAGGGAATGTACATTTTATAGCCAGTTAAAGGACATGAAGATCAATGTGGCTGGAGCAACGAGGGCAGATCTAACGGGCTAGAGTCCTATCCTAAGCATCCTCATGCCATCCTGTAAAGCCATCATCACCCTATACAGCACTTTTCTGTCTGGGTCCCTCTGTAGCCTGAGTCCCCTCTGGGAAAAGATGGTGTTTGTTCCATATTGTACTTCTACTCTCTTGTACAATGTCTGGCATGCAATGGGCATTCAATAAACTTATGAAATAAATGCATTAAAAGATGATAAGGCTTAATGAATGAATAGGACTCAGATGGGCAGAGTGAGGAAGAGGGCATTCTAGGGAATAGGAATATAAAAACAAAAACCCGAAGCCTCTGAGGGAGACAGGAGGCTGATGTGAAGGACTCACGCTATTACTACCAACAGTACTTTTTGGCTTCATTTCCTTGGGAAATCATCTTTGTCCTATAAAACAAAACTCTGAAGACTTGATGAAGAACCACCCATGTTCCAATCACCAGCATATCTATGTTCTTACCCTTCAGCACTTCGTTGATGTACTGGTTGAAGTAGTTGACTCTCAAGGAATCATTGAAGAGATCTTCACTTTCCCCTATGGGCATGCCATTCCCAGCCAGGTAGATTGGAACTTTCCCTCTTGTGTATTCCAAGGATACAAACTGCAGCAGCCTCCTTATACCCCAGGGCACCACACGAATCCAAGGGGATGCAGTCTGGGGCCATGAAGGGTCCACGTGTTGGGAGAAGCCTCCGATGGTATCATAGCTGGGGATGCAGGTATCTTGTTGAGTCTTGCTGATGAGGCGAGATGTGTAATGGGACAGACCCAGGAAATCAGCAGAGCCTTTCAGGAGCTGCTTCTCTGCCTCAGTAAACTCAGGAAGCTGGGCCACAGGACTGGGGCACTGTTTGTTCAGCTCTTGGATCTGGGCCCTCAGGGCTGCTGGGTAGTCTCCGTCCACAAAGATGGGGTGTGCAAACCAGCCTAGCATGAATTGCAGGAAGCGTTCTGAAGCTCTCAGGTCCTCGGGCCTCTCTGGGGACAGGGGTTCTGCCCAGTCTGAATTCAGTACAATGCCTACACGCCCCTGCTGCTGTGGGCGATGGTGGCTGTTGTAGTGGTGCCACGCTCTGGCATGAGCCTTGAGAACCAAGTGAGTCACCTTATGAGGAAGAAAGAATGAAAAACAGGTCTTAGTGACAACAACAGCTCCACAAGCCATTAACAAGTCAACAATAATGTCAGCAAGTTAACACCAAGTTCAATAATGGTAGCAAGTTAATAACAGTAGTAAGGCTGACAATGTCAACATCAATAACATCAACACTAATATCAACAATGTCATCAAGTCACCAGCAAATTAACACCAATGTCAACAAATCAATAGAACATCAACAAGTCAACAACACCAACAAGATGTTAAGATGATGATGCTAACAATGTAAACAAGGTGACAACATGGGCAATGTTGACATCAAAAACAATATCAATACCAGTGCCAGCAACATCAACAATGTGGACAATAGCTTCAACAAGTCAACAGCAACAATGTCAACAACGTCCACAACACTGTCAACAAGTCAACACCACCATCACCAGGTCAATAGCAACAGCATCACAACCACATTAACAATAACAGCTGTTAATGACTTCTCTCATGTGATCCTCACTTATGTGGCAAGTGCAATCATTATCATGATACAGATGAGGAACACAAGATTTCAGAGAGGAGGAGAACACAGATAGTCTGACCTCAGGCCTGCTATTCTGCCTTTGTCCTCAGTAAGTTCTTATTGACTAACTAGTCAACAACCAACTGGCAGCGGGAATCATTTTAGTTAACACACAAAGGAGAGGACAATTCTTTCTAACCTATCTGTTATCTTTTCTAGTTAATGAAATCCAGGAAGAGAAACCACAACCAGGATCTGTTTGTAGACTTAACTCATGTCTTATAAAAGTCAACATCTCTCCTTGGTGGAGCACCATGAGAAACTGGGCAAAAGTAGGGTGTCTGGAGTAAAACAAGCCAAGATTTAAATCTTGACTCTGTCAGTAACATGCTCAGTAAACTCAAACCATCTTGTCTCTCAACCTCAGCTTCATTGTCTGCAGGAAGTGGGTAATTATGGATCCATCTAAAAGGATTAAATCTGATTGTGTACATAGAGCACAGAGCAGAATCTTGGAGTGTAGGAGGGGGCTTGCTACCACTTAGCTCCCTTTCTTTTCCCTTCTATCATCTGAAGATGACACCTATGTTTGAAAAATTTCATATAAAATATTTCCCAGGAAGAGAATTCCTGACTGCTTCTTGTGTCCCAAATGTTAGTCCTTAACTGTCTCCTAACCTCCAAGAGCAACCTGCGCTCCTTTCCAAAAAGCTGGAACACTTTCCTTCTGAGCTCATCAGTGTCAGACAAGGTGCTAAGTGGAGTACTAGACAACCATAAACAATCACCATGACCATGTAATCACGTGGAAAAGGGTTAACGACATGCCAAGTAAAAAATGGGCACTAGGGTGATAATGTGTCAGTGTAGATTCACTGATCGTAACAAATGTGCCACACAGGTGGGGGATGTCAATAATGGGAGAGGTTATGCATGTGTTGGGGTGTGGAGTAAATGGGAAATCTCAATATCTTCTGTTCAATTTTTCTGTGAACCTGAAACTACTCAAAAAAAATCAAGTCTATTAAAAAACAAGGGCACTAAACTGAGTGCACACAGTGACAGCAGCATGAATGCAAGGAAGCCACGACTGGAAGGAAATACTGGTAGATTTATGAGAGAGATCTTTTCTTTGAAATTTGCCTTAAGAGTATTATTTTCTACTTACAAATAAAAGCAAGAATTAAAAGAGATTAGTGAGGTGGACTTTGTCATCAAAGTCTCCAGAAAAATCTCAGGAGCCACAGTTATAGGGATAAGAAGCCTACGGAGAAAAGGTTGGGATGAGCTTTACAACAAGGAGACAAACAGAAATGTTCAAACCTTCTATTTTCAGAAGTGTTCTCCCTCTCCTTGAGTAAGATCACTTGCTGAACAACAGCAGAATACAGCCTTGACTTAAGGGCTATAGTTTGGCATTTCATTGAGTCATTTATTCATAGTATCCCAGCTCACTCTAATTGAGAGTATTTTGAATTGTTCTCTAATTTTCTAATGTGTGTATCATCTCCCTCAAAAGGTTCTGATGTCTTGAGGGCACTTAACATCTAGCCTGCAGCACAGTGAATACTCATTTCAAAACAGAAGCAAACCCAAAAGGTAGCAGGGCAAAGCCAGACTAACATGTCTGTCCTGAAGAATGTTGCCAGGGAAGCTGGTAGGCTTTCTGGGAGATTTTGAATAAAAAGAAAAATGATGGAAGGGACCCATATCAAGCCATTTAAAATATTGTCTTCGGAAGTTAGAACACTTCCTCACACCATACATTTAAGTCTTTAGGCCATTTTGTATATATTTTTGTGTAAGACAAGACACTATAAACCTCATAGAAGAAAACATAGGAAAAACATCTCTGACATAAATCTTAGCAATGTTCTCCTAGGGTAGTCTACCAAGACAATAGAAATAAAAGCAAAAATAAACAAATGGGACCTAATTAAACTTATAAGTTTTTGCACAACAAAAAAGGAAACTATAAACAAAAAGACAGCCAATGGAATGGAAGAAAATATTTGCAAATGATGTGACTGACAAGGGCTTAATTTCCAGAATATACAAACAGCTCATACAACTCAATAACAAAAAAGCAAGCAACCTAATCAAAAAAATGGGCAGAAGACCTATGCAGATATTTCTCCAGTGAACATATACAGATGGCCAATAGGCACATGAAAAGATGCTCGATATTGCTAATTATCCAAGAAATGCAAATCAAAATTACAATGAGGTATCATCTCACACCAGTCAGAATGGCCATCATTAAAAAGTTCACAAAGGATAAATGCTGGAGAAGGTGTGAAGAAAAGGGAATCCTCCTGCACTGCTGGTAGGAATGTAGTTTTGTGCAGCCATTATGGGAAACAGTATGGAGATTCCTTAAAAAACTAAAAACAGACTTACCCTATGATCCAGCAAACCCACTTCTGGGCATATATGGGGAGAAAATTCTAATTTGAAAAGATACATGTATCCCATAGCAGCACTATTTACAACAGCCAAGACATGGAAGTAACCTAACTGTCCATCAGCAGATGATTGGATAAAGAAGTTGTGATATATGTATGCAATGGAATACTACTCAGCCATAAAACAGAATAAAATAATGCCATTTGCAGCATATGGATAGACCTGGAGATTGTCATATTAAGTGAAGCCAGAAAGAGAAAGAAAAATAACATATGATATCACTTAAATGCGAAATCTAAAAAAATGACACAAGGGAACTTACTTACAAAAAAGAAAAAGAGTCACAGATATAGAAAACAAACTGATGGTTACTGGGGGGAAAGGAGGTATGGAGGGATAAATTGGGAGTTTGGGATATGGAGATACTAACTACTGTATAGAAAATAGATAGACAATAAGTTCCTCCTGTATAACATAGGGAACTATATTTAATACCTTATAATAGCCTATAATGAAAAAGAATATAAAAAGTAATATATATATGTATAGCTGAATCAGTAGGCTGCACACCAGAAATTAACACAACATTGTAAGCTGACTGTACTTCAATAAAAAAATTTTTTTAAAATATTGTCTTCAGGATATACATCCCATCTTGTTGAAGTAATACTCTGAGGAAAAACCACCTTTTCCCCTCCCAATTTTCCCATCTCTCAGCCAGTGTGTTGAAGGGTAGAGCTGGTCCCTGGCCTGAAATCAATCAATGCCCCATGGTTCCCTAGCCTAGACCTCCTGATTGGTTCAGGGATGGGCATGTGACCCACGCAGAGACCAGGAGCACAGGGAGACTTTTGCTGGGAATGCCAGAACATAGGCAACCTGACTTTTCTGCTTTCTGCTGGTCTTAAAATATGAGAGAAGGACTGTGGCCATCTGGCTACCAGGTAGGCCAAGAATAAAGCCAATGAGGGGAAAAGGAAAAGAAGTAAATTTGGGTCCTGGTAACATCATCTGCGGTCTGATTAAGCTCCACTCTGATCAGCTAAAGCCGACTTCAATTTCCTGAACTCAGAAATTCCCTCCTTGCTTAAGTCAGTTTGGGTTGGGTTTTCTGTCACTTGCAATTAAGAGTCCTGACATGGAAAACTTGCTTTGGAGTCAAGTAGACTTGGGCTCAAATGTTGGCTTCAAACTGCTGACCCACTAGCTACGTCATCATGACCAAATTGTTTCTTCTACGGAGCCCCAATTTCCTCATCTATCAGAGCCGTTCTGAGGATGTAGTAACAATTTGTGAAGTGCCAGCATAGTGTTTGGATAAATAAGGTAATTGGCAATTTATGGTTACTTCCATCTCTCTGATTTCCTCTAAAGAAAAAAAAGGAAAGATTTGCTGATGGTAAGGTAAAATGATGGTCTGCCAACCAACTGTCCTTTCTCCTCCAGGGAGCAGGAACTGCAAGGATGGGACGTACCTTAAAAGAGGCCACCCCTGGGTCAGAGATGCCCGGCGCGTGTTGGCCAGTGCCGTAGCCTGCATAGCTCATCACCCACGGCTCGTGGAAGGTCACCCACAGCTTCACACGGTCCCCAAAAGTGGAGAAGCAGAAGGCCGCATAGTCCAGGAAGGCGTCCACCACACTATCATTCTGCCACCCGCCTCGATCCTGCAGGCCCTGAGGCAGGTCCCAGTGGAACAGTGTGGCCATGGGCTCGATGTGTGAGTCCAGCAGGCTGTCAATTAGCTTGTTGTAGTAAGTGACGCCCTGGAGGTTGGGGCTGTGCCCCTGCCCAGTGGGGAAGATGCGGGACCAGGAGATGGAGAACTTGTAGACCTGGGCCCGGAGGCCTCGAAGCAGGGCAACGTCGGTGTCCACCTTGTGGTAACTGTCACTGGTCACCTCTGGCGTTGCTTGGCCCTTGGCAGTGTTCTGGTGCTTGAAACTGTCCCAGACGCTTGCCCCTCTTCCATCCTCAGCCCAGCCTCCTTCCACATTAAAGGCTCCTGTGGAGACGCCCCAGAGAAAGTCTTCAGGGAAAACATCCTGCAGGAAAGCATCCCTTTCTGCCTTGGACTGGTCAGCAAACATTCCCCAGACTCTCTGATAAGCTGAGTGGGGTGGCGAGGAGTCTCCTGCTGTCTCCACGTCTAGCTCCAGGGCAGTCTGAAGGGCCAGGCTGTCAATCAGAGAACAAGACCTGCCATGGGAGTGAAGTGACATAAAGGGACATAATAAGTGATGACTCTGAGTTACAAATGCCCCCAGAATGATGAATAGCAAACACGTAAAACCAGTAACCATTCCAGAAGCACTGAGTCAAAAGCCATATCCCCAAAGCCACGGGCAGAAAGTGGCTGGTAGATGGTAAAATGATTATTACCCCTTCTTAGGTGAGTTATTATCACCCTGCATGAGTGAGAATACTGTACCAACGCTACTGTTCTCTGTATTAGGTCACCCCTGAATACTGTCTTCAGCTCAGATGAAACTTTTTCTTCTTATGTATATTTATAAAACACAACTAATAGTAATATCTTCATTTATTGAGTTTTTTCATTCTGTGTTGCCACTGCGATAAAAATGTATGTACATTATCTCATTTAATTTTCAAAATAAATGTATGAGATAGGTATTACATGATTTACCTTCATCCTACAGAGGAGGAAACTGAGACTTAAAGAAACGAGTAACTTCTGGGCATTAGGGGCCAGCAGCTATTTCCCAACTGGCACAGAAGTATTTCAATAACTGAACTACTGGTATCGCTCTACTTACGTTACCAGTTAATTATCAACCATGGCTACACCTCCTTTCTTCTTCATGCTGCCTGGGTCATGGCCATAATGGTAGGAGCTCAAGCATCCATCCGGGACAATGAGGTAGAAGTTTTATTAAGGATGACAAAGCAACAAGATAGGACCCTGGATTCCTGATGATTTTACCCACTCTAGACTGTCCATCTCCAGGTTTTATTTATGTCAACAAACTTACATCGTGCGTTTTTTTTTTTTAAATGAGAACTTCTCCTTGATCACAGAGCTTGTAAATGGTAGAGCACAAAGTCTGTGCTTTTAACCAGATACCACTACATATGTGTGTAGATGTGTAGACATTTATATGCATACATGTGTTATGTTTTATTTCGGAAAATAATGTATCTGAAATAAACTTAACAGAAATAAGTACAGCTGAAATAAAACATAACATAAAAATGCTAGTCTCATACACAATGAAGTCTGGTATATTCTATTTAATTCTAGTCTATTTCTCTCATTCTCTCTTCTTCCTTCCTCCCGCCCTTCCATGTTTATTGCTTTGTCTATCTGAGTTCTGTCCTGCAGGCTGGAAAGCACTGTATAACATGTTAGCAGTTACACCAGCAGAGGGCAACCTTGAGGAGGGGTGGGTAGAGGTGGGTGTGTTTGGTCTGGAGAAAAGAACACACATGGGCAGAGGGGGTGCAGTACAAGAGCGTCTCCCTGTCTCAGGGCCATCATATGGAGAGGGGATGACACTTGTACAAGGTTGGCCCAGAGCGCAGAACTGGTAGAAATGACAGGGACGCTGCAGAAAGAACTCCCTCCCATGGAAGTGGAGCCAGGGTCTTCTAAACCTAAGCTCCTCCTGTTTTATGAAGCATCAGCTCATCTACATTTGCTAGAAAAGTAGTGACCTATGGTTGTGGATTATCCAAAACAGATGCATGACTCTGAGCACAACAGGGACACAGGGGGTGCTCACTCAGCTGCTCTGACTCAATCCTCTGACTATAACTGTCCTCCTGGCTTGGATGAAAAGAGAAATAAACAAACTGCCCCTGGATAAAACAGAACTTGTCACACAGGTCTTGGAGTCCTGGGATCACCTAGCTTGGGAAGAGATTTAGCATAGGAAGCCTCAGTCTCTACGCCCAGCCTTCCAGGTACCCCTCGCCCCCTATCCTAAGCTGCCTCAGAGAAGCCCAGATAATGCTTTTTTTCTCCTTTCTCTATATCTCTACCACACTCTGGTGCCAGAGTCATTGGTGGGCCTCTCTGTCACACCTCTGAGGTCTAAAATTCTCCAATGAGAAAACATTGTCAGTTCTCTCAGAATGCCCCTCTACCTGCCCCCACACCCTGCAGGTTCTCCATCAACATTCACCTGAGTGAGGACCCCAAGCTGTCAGTTTAACAGTAGCCAGTGCTGGACCTTTCCTTCAGGTGATGTACCACGAAGCCAGGGTGTTAGAGAGGAAACCCTGGAGCTGGTGTTTCACATCATCTTGTGGTTTTGTAGTCAGTGTGTTCTCCAGGTGCCCCTTTTATTATGATCTCTTAAGTTTTATTTTCTCAAGACACAGCCCAGTTGATTCCAAGGGTGGTCAGGGAGCAGTTCTGACCTACCTACCCATCACACTGTTCATACTCCCAGCACAAAGCCTGACATGTAGCAGCTACTTGTGGTTTGGTGACCTGAACTGCTTATTTGAAGGGAGTTGAGAGAACTGAACAATAGAAGCGGATACGGTTGAAGACAGCCAAGTGCTGGGAGAGGAAAAGTACAAAGAGGTGGTTGCAACTGAAGTTTATGATCTTGGACCAAGCTGTGCTAGAAATGTCTGAGGTGAGCTCTAGCTGAAGGTCTGGGAAGTCAAATGACTGCCCCTGTCCTTGGTCCTTCCTTGATGCACGATGTGTGACAGTAAGGCGTGTAACACACCCCCATGGAGTGCTAAGAGTTCTGGGAAACTCCCTGCATTGGCTTCCATATCATTCTTTTCTCACTCACTCGAAAAGTACATTGGAATATGATGGCATGAGACTGATATAGTTGTGGGGATGACCTCAAATCTGCTCTTACTTTTTTTTGCTATGTCACAAATTTTGGTACTTTAGTCTTGTGCTAAGATATTATTTGTAACCCTGCAATAATTTAAAACCTTGTCCTGAGAAACTGCTGGTTAGGCTTCTGCCCTGCTGCACAGCTGGTTTTCCTATCTACACTGTCCCCTCATGGGGAAGATGTTTCACATTTCCTGTGAGAAAATGTACAGACAACTCACCTTACTTACTCAGATCTTATAACTTCAGGGATGGGCAGATCTATCCTTAACCCAGCCGGCTCTTCCACAATTTCATGCTGTCTCCAGCAAGATCTTAACCTGGAAGGCAGGTGTTCAAACACCAGTTCTGCTAGTTGTGTGCATTTGGGTGAACTAGAGGAGACTGAATGACTGGTGAGAATGTCAGTACCACATGGGGCTCAGAGATGGTGCTCCCTGCTTTCCCTCTGAGCCTTCATCCCTCATCTCTAGACTGGCCACAATGAACTTACTGGCCCGAGAGGTGAATGACAACAGTCCTTTAAGATTACACAAGTGAAAGTACAATAGAGTATTCTGCAAATATCAGTCATTAATAGTTCTACAGGAAATCTAACATTACCTTTTCTTGGAACTTGATGAACAGCTCAGGAATGTATTAATATCAAACCCAATGGTGTGCACTTGGTTATTATTTATGGCTGTAAGAGAAGAAGTTTAATTCACTCTACTTGAAGCCCAACCAACAACATGCATGACTGCCATGAACAATTTTCCTCACTTATACGCCACACTCCAACTCCAAGCAATGGTTCCGAGCCTCTCTGGAAGATTCCACGGGCTAAGGATTTAAGGAGGTCAGAAGTGATTTCTCCTTGCTAAGAGCAATGGTTCTCAGCTTCCACACGCAACAGCATCACCTGCAGAACTTGTTAAACACAGACTGCTAGGCCCACTCCAAATTTTTTGATCTGCTTCTGATCAGAGTTTCTGATCTCAGGTGGGCTCTAGAATGTGAATGTCTGACAAACTCCCAGGTGAGGTTATGCCTGTCTGGAAACCAAACATAGAGAACAATTGATTGAGAAGAACTCAAACATCAGAAGGGGGTGGAATTTTTTTTTTATGGTAGTAAACTACACATAAACATAAAATTGACCATTTTAACCACTTAGAAAGGGATGAAATTTAAGAACAGAAGTTGTTATACCATCAAAGATGAGTCAGGGGGAGTCTTATTAAGTGGCATCCATGAACATGGTTCATGAGGTCTGTGAAGCCCGCTCAGCAAGATTACAGGGGTTAGAAAGGGGACTACCAAGTTCTCCCATATTCTGATCTTACAAGAAGACTGGACTGGATACCAAGGCACCTAGGAGCATGCCCCTTAGCCCTTTCCTGCAGAGTGTCCCTGAGGCTTTAGTGGACCCCCCAACTTTCCCTTAACTGGACTGGACCAGGAACAATCTCCTGATGTACAGGCCACCAATCAGACTCATTCTCAAGAATGTGAACTAAGAGACACTGAGGAGATGGTTCATGAGTTGTGGGTCCTATACTCAAAGGTTTTGATCAGGTAACGGGGAAATAACAAAAGTAAGGTAGCTGGGG
Organism: Camelus dromedarius; assembly: GCF_036321535.1. NCBI lineage: Eukaryota > Metazoa > Chordata > Mammalia > Artiodactyla > Camelidae > Camelus > Camelus dromedarius. The sequence goes on from NC_087439.1 coordinate 18,493,372, forward strand.
GGAGACAGGCAGCCCTGCCAAGGGGGCAGAGATGAGAGACCTTAAAGGGAGGGGTAATGAAAGGGGACAAACAGGCACAGAGCAGTTGCCAAGTTTACATCCGACATCTGAGGCCTGATGGTTTTAATTTCCATAAGCACAAGGCATCCTTAGTGTCCTTGTACAGAACCTCTTTCCTTTCTTGGGTCAATGGGAGTTAAAGGACCAACAATAAGAAGGCAATGGACACTAAACCCACCTGGGGTGGGCTCTCAGACTAGCCCTACTCGGTTTGTTCCTCCCATTGGAACCCCAGAATTTCAAGATAGCTACCCCACAGGCCAGTGCACCAAATGTCACTCCCAGCTTCTCCAGTGACGGTGTGCTCACCTTCGAGAAGGCTAAAGAGCATTTCTGCTGGGTTCTCCCTCGTGGAGAGGCAGTCCTGGAGCTTCAGGCTGAAGATGAAAGCTTTCACTTTTGGCTCAATAGTCTGAAAATCATATAGGTCAATGAGTGAACTGAAGCTATCTCGAGTAAGTTTTTTGTTAATAGGGACAGATTTTCAAGATGAGAATCCACAACACTCAATCTGTTTTTGGAAATGACCGCTAGCTATCTCAGTAAGTAAAGGGAGCCAACTCTACATTTTGAGGGAGAAAAACCTACACTTTTCAACAACATAGGCCACTCTTCCCATCGACCCCCACCAAAGGGACAGGTTCATCTGTGCCATCATCTCAGGCTACAAGGCACCTCCTAGACCCAGGCACAGCATTACAACCAGGAACAGTGCAGCCTGCTCATGTCAGGGGCCTTGATCAGGAAGTTTGATCAGATGCCACTGTCACGATGTTTATGAATGTCTAGGGTTTGCTTCAAAAAAATTGGTTTGGGAAGGGGAAGGTAGGGTATAGACGATACAGGATCAGCTACTAGTTGATTGCTTTTGAAGCTGGGGATGGCTTCATTATACTTTCCTTTCTACATTTGGGCATGTCTGACATTTTCCATAAAAAAATTTAAAAGATGCTATCTTCATTGAAGTTGAAGCAGGTGTAATTTTTCTCCCATTTCTAGCCATCTCAGTGTCAAAAGAAACATTGTTTGGCTGACATGTTGTTTGACTTCACTTAGTTATCTTTTTGGGGAAGTTGGATTTGGTCATTTTTCCTACACTAACTTTTTCCTCCTCTGAGTAGCTAAAGGCCACTGAGAAATACCAATAGCAACTACTAAAAAAGGGGCCAGCCAGTTTATTTTCTCAGAGCTGCCTGTGACAATGAGATTCCTTAAGCTATGAGAAACCGAGTATCCCTCAAGACCAGTTAGAGGATCTGTGACCCATAGAGCCTTGTTCTTTCCCTGTGCTGGGTCAATGAAGAAGAGTCCAGTTTCTAAGGAAACTGAGGGTTTTCTCCTTCTTGAAATACCAATCTTCAGTGGGGTGGCTTGTGATATCACAAGACCAGAGAGCTGAAGGGGCCCTCTGCTGAGTGGGGAATTCCCTGGTGAGCAGAGCCTCTTCGGATAAGGGAATGTGGAATCCCCACATACACCTCCTGCAGGGTTCAAAACCTCAGATGTGCTGTGGCTTCTCAGGCCCTAAGACACCTGTGTGCCGGGAGAGCAGTAGCTGAGGCTCACAGAGTGGTATGCAGGTGCTTTTGGGAGAATGGACAGATTATGAGAGCTGGCTTGTGAAAGTAAATATTTACATGACCACCATCCAAGAAATGTCTTTTTAAACCTCAGAATCAATGCTGGATTTTTGATTCTCAGTAGCTTTCTACACAAGAGAGAAGAGGATTCATGTAAATATTTACCTTAACAAGCCAACCCTCATTATTCTTTCCAGGGGAGACTGTCTAATCTCCCAGTGTTCTCTAGCAATGCTTTCTGTGGAACATCTCCCCAAATGCAACTCTGTAAGTCTACGGACTCTCGGTAGAAGTTCAGTTTACACATCAGCTGAAGCATTAAGTGCCTAATATGCTCTCAGAAACTTTTGCCATTCATCATCAATATGGAAAATGGCTCAAATTACCTCCAATTTACTCAGCTTCTGCAATAAACTTGCTTCACTTTGGCATGCATAAGACACATCAAGAGAGAGGAAGTCGACTGCATCCTGGAAGTAAGTAAATAAGGTCAGCAGACCACAAGCAATTTCAAGACAAAGAACTGCTCCCAAGTATTCTTCCTTCTTTCTCCCCTTACTACTAAATGGAATACTCCAAAGTGGGATTTTCCAAGGGAAAAGCAGGATGAGGAAAAGCTGGGGACAAAGTGAGAATCTGTGTGGGGTGTGCCTATATATTGCGGGGAATACTTCATGTACATACTTAGCAAAGTGCTTGGAACACAGGAAGTGCTCAGAAAAATGCGTATGATTGAATGAATGAGCGAATGCATGAAGTACTGTATGCCAGAAATGGTGAGTTTCCACCAAGTGGGTGAGCACTTAGGAAAGGAGTCAGAGGCCAGAACTGCCCTGGGCAGCATCCCCCTCATGGCCCTTCCGCTTTTCAGGACTGAGTCAGTGAAACCCTTAGCCACCCATAGGCCACCTAGTAATCTCTGTAGACCCTACTGGGGCTTGGATTTTTTTTAATTGAAGTATAGTCAATTATAATGTGTCAATTTCTGGTGTATAGCACAATGTCCCAGTCTTGCATGTACATACATTTTTTGTTTTCATATTTTTTCCATTAAAGGTTATTACAAAATATTGAGCATAGTTCCCTGTGCTATACAAAAGAAACTTTTAAAAAATCTATTTTTATGTATAGTGTTTTTTTTTTAATTGTAGGCTATAGTTACTGGCTACTTTCAGGCCACAGTTGAAAGTCCACTCCAACTAGGCTAGGCTTGTACTATTATCCGAGAGCACAGCTCTCATGGTCCATGGACATCCCCACCCATGCTCCAATTAAGGACATATACCTCTACCCTGTCTCTGGCCTGCGTATACTCTAAAAACTACAGATTCAGAGTCTAAACATATACAGATACCATGGTGATTCCTTTCCTGCCCTTCTCAGCAAGCCATTTCTGTCCTTGACAAGACCAGATCATTGCTCGTCTTCTCCCACTCTGTTCCCTCGGGAGAAAAACCATGGATAATGGCATCTTCTGACGTCCCAGTGCACTGTGACCTTTGGTAACTGATCCTCCACTGGCTCCCTATGGCTTTCCCAATCAAGTTATCATTGGTGTTTACGAAACATTCCACCCACTTGCTCCCCTCTGCCCTCTCGGCTCTTGCTTTGTCAGTTCCACACAGCAAGTGGTTATTGATTTCATACTCCTCAAAGTCACTGTGCTGGGTACAGTGGGTAGAGATTCAGGTTTAAAGATGAGTAAGAGCCACAGACACTTACAACTTGATAGAGAGCGTTAGCAAATGTACCGATTACATGAAGAACAGGCAGAAAGAAGTGCTACAAGAAAAGTCCACACCAGTGGTCCTCAAATCTAGGTGGGGATTAGACTCACCTGGGAACTTGGGAGCCCTATGAAGACCCAGGGCTGTCCTTCCACATTAAGCCTTGGCTTCTGTGGTCTTTACTAGCTCTCCAGGTGATTCTGGTACACACTAAAGCTTGGAAACTGCTGGTCTAAACAGATAGCTAAGAGTTTCAAGCTGGGAGAGACCACAGCAGGTTGAGTGAGGGAGTATTATTAACAGAGGCCTTCTGATGGAAGACATATTCACATGGATTGTTGAAAGTGGGTAGAATTTTGTTGGAAGAGATTTGAGGAAGGCTAGGAGGATGGGAAGGAATTCAAGTGGGGAATGGAGGAAAGCAGACAGAAAGCATAACATACACATTGTGAACAAAAGGAGGTGATGCCAGAGAGAGAACAAGAGAGCCTGAGTTAGCAGCACTCTGGAAGGCCCTGAGGAATCTGCACCAATTTAGGGGAGTGTAGCTTCTCAGCAGGGAACTGAGCAAAACTCTGCTTTTGGAGGTGAGTCAGAAGCACTGCATGGCAGCAACTGGGGCAGGGAGACCAGTTCAAAGGCTACTGCTTAACAAACATTTTCCAATAAGCACTTTTGTCTCCTAAGCTCGTTAACTGATAGCAGTTATTGCTCCTTGTAAATTAATTTAGATGGCATTCTGGCCATACAGTCAGTCTGGGAGCTGGTCATTCAAAATCTTATCATGTCTGGACTTTAAATTTCTGGTTAATCTGAAGACTGAACCCTGACATATGGGGCCTCCATCATAGCACAGACACCAGGGGCAGCGTGATATCTGTACAGCACTGTCAATGCTGCCCAGCTACAGAAATCAGTTGTTTTTTCTGAGGGCTTTCCACACAGCCCAGCAGTCAACTTCACAAGGGCCAAAGCTGTTTAATTCTCAGATGTTTTAATTTTTCTTTTTAAAATTATAGTTTAAAAGTTGTATTTAGAGGAGGTAGAAACCAGGAATGGCACTCTAGGGAGAACATTATTTGTTTCAAAAAAAACTTTACCCTAGTATCTATTTTGCTGAAAACTGACCTCTCTTCTAATAAACTCTTTTACTAAAAAAAGCAAGCAGATGCATTTGACTTCTTTGTGTAGGCAAAAGCTGACACTTAATCAAGTGAGAGCTGGGGCTACAACAAATAAGATATTGTTTTAAAGTAATTACGAATCTAGAGAACATATAACACTCAGAAGAGGCATTGATAAGAATGTCAAGCCAACAGATAAAACTTCTGTCTTTTTTTAAAAATGAAAATCCCGACTTTCCTGAGAAGTTAAGGGTGATATTTTTTCAGGCTATCGTCACCTTGGCAAGCGCAGATGTGGACGGTTCTAGCAGGAGCTCGGAGACCACTTCAGCTCGTAGGACCACAGAAAGCTTTCCCCCTGAAACGAACAAGAAGGGCTGCAGGTGAGACAGGAAGGAGGCTGTGACCACGGAAGCTGCTCCGGGACTCATTTCCTGTCGACCTTTCTATACCATGTTCAACAACTTTAAAAAGGATTTCTGAAGAAATCACTCACGTGATTTTACCTTAGCTGAAAGGCTTTAGAAAACAAGGTGGCTCAAAAAACTATCCCTTTAGAGGATATTTCATACAAATCAGGACCGTGAAGTGCACTTGTAAAGTCTTTTGAAGAATAAAAGCAGTTCCTTCCTCCAACCCCATGCAATGTGAAAGGCGGAAGAAAATTGCTTTCTGAGTTCCTAATAAGCCTTGGCCTCTGTGTGCTTTACAAGCTCTCCAGGTGATTCTGATACACACTAAAGCTTAGGAACCATTGGTTTAAACAAACAGCTGAAGGTTCCAAGTGGGGAGAGGCTTTTGAAAGTCAGGGTACTCTCAGGGGACTGCTGTTACCCAGCCTTATTTCCTGTACAAACGTTCATTCCACCCTAACCACACATTAAGGGGAACATGAAGGAAATATAAACATATGCAGCTTGTGCCCACTTGCTTTGACATTTGATCACTTAACAGTGGTGCTCAAGCTTGAGTGCATGAGAATCACCTGCCCTGCTTGTCAGCAAACTGGGGTGGGCCTAGGAACAAGTTCTTTTTAATAAGCTTCCTGGGTGCCTCTGATGCAGCGGTGCTCAGATCACAATTTGAAACATGCTGCTACCACCTTGGGATTCCTCAGTTGTTGGCAATGCCATCTAACTTTTTAGGCACGAGTCTTTATCTCCCACTGTACTGTCTGCTCTTTGAGGAGCAAAACTTAAACATTTCTCTAGTTCCTCCAAATAAATAGCAAGCTTGGGGCTTTGTGCATGGGAAGGTGCTCAGAGCTGTGCTTTGGAAACAGTAAATAACACGGAATAAAACCAGAGTTTGGGACTTAAGCTGTAAGACTATATGCCTGACTTCTCTCTTATATCCAAATTTTATATAGGAGAAAGATTTCCCCAGCCAATGACCCCACCACTAACAACCACTGCCAACTGCAAAAGTGCTTATTTTAATAAGTATAATGGAACTTTGAAATCCTCTGAGCAGTGAATATCACTCCAAGACATTTAATCCTCATTCTGATAAGATAACACTATTTTCCAGTTATTCAATGATTGTGCCCAGTGGAGCCATTTCATCTTCTATACATTTCCATCACGTCAGCACAAACTGAACATCTCAGCCTGTACTAAACATTTCAAAATGTACAATTTAGTTTACCTCTAGATCAATGACATGACACAAGAGTACAGTTAACCCCTAAGCACAATTGACTCACACATCACTTCTATTTGACTTTGCAAGCTGTTTTTAGAGTGAACAAATGAACCGGAAGTTCCAGAAATTCTCATATCATACAAAATAAACTCCCCTTGACAAAAAAAGAAAAAAAACCTTTCCAACCTGTTTCCAGTGCATGCACAAAAATACTTCTTAAAATAATGTAAAATGCAGATCACTCAAAATTAGATTTTCATTCTAATCTTGCAGTTCATGTTTTCTATGGACTGAAATAGGGGAGGTAATTGCTATAGCTTAAGATAATTTATCTTGTAATTCTTGCTGAATATGGTTAAAGGTTGGTGTTCTTGTCTACAGAACTCAACATCAGTATTGGCTGTGGGTTGAGAATTAACTGTTTCGAGCCCACGTAGAAAATCACTGCATAGCACTGTGTGAATTCATGTCCCTCACAGACACTACTAGATTTCACTAAGTATAAGCTCAATTCTGTTTCTACCACAAAGGGAAGTTGCTACTCAAAAAAACCATTGCTGTTGTTCACACAAAATAGCCCCTTCCCATGCTCTCCTTTTTGCCCCAAGTGCTTCAATAAAAATAATCTGGCCAGTATTGAACTGACAGTGTCAATGCTTCAAGAGGTGGGTGGGGATTACTAATGTTGCCCTAGATTGTGTCCCAGTGTTGTGTAAGCGGAGGATGTTGTGTGCAACTCTACTCTTCCTGTGAGAGGGGTGTTCACTTTCCTGCCCTCGCTCCAAATCTGTCAAGAATATTCTTTTGTATCCTTCCCATGGCAGATCACTGAACACATCAATAGGAAGTTAAAAACACACATAAAGATTAGAAAAAAACTTTTCAAAAATTGAAGTTAAATACATATAACTTAAAATTTACCATTAAAAATTTAAGTGTACAGTTCAGTGGCTTTAATACATCCACATTGTTGTGCAACCATCACCACTATCCACCCTCAAAACTTTTCTAACATTTCAAACTGAAACTTTGTGTCCTTGAACAGTATCTCCCCATTCCTTCTCCTCCCAGCCTCTGGTAACCATTATTCTACTTTCTGTCTCTGTGAATTTGATTATTTTAGGTCCCTCATATAGGTGGAATCATACAATGTTTGTCCTTTTCTGCCTCACTTATTTCACTTAGCATAATGTCTTCTAGGTTCATCCATGTTGTAACATATGTCAGAAATTCATTTCTTTTTAAAGATGAATAATATTCCATTGTATGTATATAGCACATTTTATCCATTCATCCTTGCATGGGCATTTGGATTATTTCCATGTATTGGCTATTGTGAATAATGCTGCTATGAAAATGGGTGTACAAATATCTGTTCAAGTCCCTGCTTTCAGTTGTTTTGGGTATATACCCACAAGTCTTAGGTCATATGGTAATTTTATGTTTAATTTCTTGAGGAACTACTGTTTTTCATATTGGCTACACCATTTACAACCTGGCCAGCAACGCACAGTGTTATAGTTTCTATCTATCCTCATCAACACTTGGGATTTTCTGCTTTCTAAAAATAAAATCCATCCTAGCGGTTGTGAAGTGATATCTCATTGTGGTTTTGATTTATATTCTCCAATGATTGTTGATGTACAGCATCTTTTCATGTACTTATTGGCTATCTGCATACCTTTTTTGCAGAAATGTCAGTTCAAGTTCTTTGCCCATTTTTTAATGGGGTTGTCTTTTGTTGTTCAGTTAGGAATTCTTTATATGTTCTGGATATTAATCCCTTGTCAAACATACAGTTTGCAAATATTTTCTCCCATCCTGTGGGTTGCTTTTTCCCTCTGCTGATAGTGTCCTTTGATGCACAAAAGTTTTTAATTTTGATGAAGTCTAATTTATTTATCTTTTGTTGCTTATACTTTTCCTGTCATAGATAAAAAATCATTGACAAATCCAATGCCGTAAAGGTTTCCCCCCTTTTTTTTTCTTCTAAGAGTTTGAGTTCTTCTAAGAGATAAAATGGCACTTTATTCTGTGATCTTCCTTCCCTAAACCCATAACCCTGGTCTACCCATGAGGAAAACATCAAGCAAATCCCAATAGGGGCAGTCATAAAAGACCACATATTATATTACTCCATTCATATGAAATGTCCAGAACAGAGAAATCTATAAAGACAGAAAGTTAATTAGTGATTGGTCAGGGCTGGTATTGGGGAAGGAAATGCAGGGATGAGAAGATGATAGCTAAAGGGTACAAGATTTCTTTTCGAGGTGGTAAAAATGTTCTAAAATTGACCATGGTGATGGTTGCACATATCTGTGAATATACTAAAACTCACTGAATTGTACACTTTAAATGGGTAAATTGCACGATATGTGAATTATACCTCAATAAAACAACTTAAAAAAAAGAGGCATCATACAAAATACCTGGCCAGGACTCCTCAAAACTGTCAATCAGGTTTTCAAACACAAGGAAAATCTGATAAACTGTGACAGCTCAGAATAGCCTAAAGAAACTTGACGACTAAATGTAATGTGGTATCCAGATGAGATCCTGGAGTAGAAGAAGGACATTCAGGAGATACAAAGGAAATTGCAATAAAATATGGACTTTAGTTAATAATAATATATTAGTATTGGTTCTTTAATTGTAACGAATGTCCCACAATAATATAAAATGTTCATATTAGGTGGAACTGGGTTCAGCGAGGGGGCATATGGAAACTCATGTCTGCTCAATTTTCCTATAAATCTAAAACTGTTCTAAAAAGTAATATTCATTTGCAAAGTCTTGACTAAAAAGTAAAAAACTTCTACAAACCAAGAATGGTTCTCAGTTTTTCAGATTATCTCTGACTTTTAAATGATTATCCCTCAATCATTAAGAACTATCATAGCAATGATAGAAAATGACTTCCAAAAGAATGGGTTTAGAAAAGATAACACAATTACCTAAGAACTCAGAGATTCACCAGGGAGGGGAAATGGATGAAAACATTTGGAAACTAGAAATTCTAAAGAATGAAAAATTGAATTTAACTACTTGTAAAAAGTACCAAAAATACCAGAAAAATCAACCAAAAAAAAAAAAAAAACCAACTCATAAGTTTGTGTTTAAAATGTAATAAATTCTGTTCATCAAAGACTTCGTAAAAAGATTGAAAATATGGGGGGAGGCTATAGCTCAAGTGGTAGGGTGATTGCTTAGCATCCACAAGGTCCTGGGTTCAATTCCCAGTGCCTCCTCTAAACAGATAAATAAATAAGTAAACCTAATTACCTCCCCCCACAAAAAAAATTTTTAAAAAAGATTGAAAATATAAGACAAGAAGTAGAAAAATATTGTCATCATAAGTAACCGATACAGAGTAGATTTAAGAATATATAAAAAACTCCAGTAAGGCAATACACAAATGGATAAAAGATATAACAGGAATTATACAGAAGAGGAAATAAATATGGCTTGTAAATATATGAAAGCCTGCTCAACCTGAACAGAAATCAGATTTATAAAATCATAAAGAAATACTTTTGCATCTAATAGATTGGGAAAAATTTGTAAGTCTGGCAATTACAAGTGTTGGAGAAGGTCAACAAGAACTCACATATTGCGCAAGGAAAAGTAAACTGGTACAACCATAGTGGAAAACAATTTAATTTATCTCTCAAAATTAAACATCCATATTACTCCCAATTAGTCTACACCTGTGTAAAAATTTAAGTGAAACTTTTGAACATGAACAGAAAAAAACATGTGCAAAAATGTTCATAACAGCTATGTTCATAATAGCAAAATTTGAAAATAATTAGAATGTCCATAAGCAGGAGAATGAATTAATAAAATGTGAATGGCCACAAAATGAAATGCAATATAGCAGTGAAAAGAAGGTACTCTAGCTATATTCAACACTGTGATTAAGCCTTTGAAACAATTTTGTTTGAAAAAAAAGGAAATCCTAGAGGACTACAAAAAGGATAATACTCCTTCACAGCACTCAAAACCAAACCAAATTGATTCTATTGTTTAAGCACATATGCACTTGGGGCAGAAATTATACTTTAAAAGAGTAATGGAATTTCAATGAGATACCATCGGAATGGCTAAAATAGAAAAGATGAGAATGCCAAATGTTGGTGAGGATGTGAGGCCACTGAAGTTCTCACACATGTCTAGTAGGAGTGTAAAATGGAACAACTTCTTTGGGAAACTAGTAGTTTCTTAGAAAATCAAATACATTTCTTTCCTATGATCCAGCAATTCCACTCCTAGGTATTTATTCAAAAGAAGTGAAAATGTATGTCCACACAAAACTTGTACAAGAGCATGCACAGCAACTAATTTATAATAGATAAAAACTGGAAAAATAGCCAAAATGCCCCTCTACTGTGGTATATCCATAATAGACTATTACTTAGAAGAAATAAGGAGCAAATTACTAATACAGCAACAAAATGAATGAATCTCACAAACGTTATGTTGAATGAAATAAGACAGACACAAAAAAAGTACGTACTGTATAACTCTATTCATGTTTATGCTGAGAGAAATCAGATCCTGGGGTTGGGATTGATTAGGAAAGGATATGATTGATCAGGAAAGAGCTTTTCAGAGGTGTTGATTAATGTCTTATATTTTGATAAGGGTATGGGTTACATAGATGTGTTTGTCAGTACTAACCAAACTGTAAAATTATAATCTATGCATTTCCCTGTAGGTAAATCATACCCTGATAAAAAAATTTTAGGAAAAAATCAGAACTGCATTTCACATTGTTTATTTTCTAATCAGTAGTAAATGGGAATTTAATTTTTAAACATTTTTTAAACATGATGAGTTTTTTTTGCTAAAATTTATTTGCTACAATGTCACTCTTTCTCTAATTAAAATATTTTTATTTAAAATGTTTGGCCTTGTACGTTTAAGTCATTATGGACACCAAATGCAGGAGAGCCATAGAATAATAAAAGATGAATGAAATATTTAGCATAAAGGTAACATGGGATGGGGTGGGGGAACATAGGAGATGAGATAGAAATTTATACTTTTTACATTAAAAAATTGATATAATTTATATACCATAAAATTCATCCCTTTAAAGTATACAATTTAGTGGTCTTTAGTACATTTACAAAGTTGTGCAGCCATCTCCACTAATCCAGAACATTTTAGTCACCCACAAAGAAATCCCGTACCCATTAAGCAGTCACTATTCATTCTCTCTTCTAGCCCCAGACATCACTAATCTACTTTAGTGTCTCTATAATATGATTTGCCTATTCTGGATATTTAATATAAATGAAATCATACAATATGTGGCCTTTTGTGACTAGCTTCTTTCACTCAGCATAATGTCTTCAAGGTTTATCATGTTGTAGCATAATCAGTATTTCATTCCTTTCAAAGCTAATATTCCATTGTATGGATATGCCATCATTTGTTTATCTATCAATTGATGGACATTAGGGTTGTTTCCATTTTGGTTATTATGAATAATGCTGCTATGAATATTTGTGATGAGTTTTTATCTGGACGTTTGCTTTTATTTCTCTTGGATAAATACTTAGGAGAGGAATTTTTGAGTCATATGGTGATGACTCTAAAATTTAACTTGAGGAACTGCCAAACTGATTTCCAAAGTGGCTGCACCATAATCCATTCCCACCAGTAGTGTATGAATGTTTTAATTTCTCTGCATCATTGCCAACACTTGTTATTGTCTGTCTTTTTTATTATAGTCATCCTAGTTGATGTGAAGTGATATTTATATATGTATATACATATAAATATATACACATATATATAATTTTATTTTTTGCTTTTTTTTTAGATTTTTAAGAAATTGAAGTATAACTGACTTATAACACTGTTAGTTCCAGATACACAGCATAGTGATTCAATATTTCTGTATGTTACGAATTCACAGCAGTATTCTGTTATATTTTAACAGTGGCCACTCCATGGGTATTACTTATTGTGTGGCTGAACCATACTGAATCCATTTTGTCGGCGCCATCTTAGGCCCTCAGTCCTACCCCCTCCTCTTTCTGCGTGACTGAGCTTTAGCCTACCCTCAGAAATGAGCCCAAGCCAGATAAGTTTCCTATCAACTTTTACCCTTGGTTTTATCTGAGCACTGGAGGAATGCTCTTTAGCTGATACAGATGGTTAATGGTCTGAGAGGGATAATGGTCATGAGACCCCCCCAGGGGGAGGTAAAACCCCCGCTTCCCATTGGTGCAGATGTGCTTCTCCCTTTGTAGTCAGATTGTATTTTTAGCTTTGGCCCCTTTAAATTCCCCTGTACCCCTTTCCGCAGGGGTGAATGCAGCTGCGAATGCTTCCAGATCGCCTGTTCACCTGATCCTACCCATATGTAAGTTACCCACAATAAACTCCATAATGGCATTTTATGGAGTTACCTGCTTCACTTTTTGATTTCAAAGTTCCTTCTCAGTTTGGGGGATATTATTCAATATCTCCACCTTCAAAAAGTTATAGTATTTTGCTTTTAGTCAACATATGCTATATAACTTTTCTGTGTATATTAAATAATATAATATTTTATAAAGAATAACAAAGCTATGCCATTAGACTAAAAAGGGAGGGAAGAATGAGAAAGAGAAAGAAAGATGGAAAACCACCATTTGGAATAGTAAAGAGATTGAGAAGAGAATTTATTTTGTGTCCTGCTTTATATTGGGGGCAGATAGTCTAGTGATGTTGATGAAACACAAAATGAAGGATGGGAAGAATGAGCAGAAGAAGAAAAGAATAAAAATATGAGTTTAAGAAAGAAAGTCATTAGTAACCTGATGGAGATTAAAAATAAAATATGCAAAACATTTAAATAAATGTGTATATAGTTCTATAGTTTAAATAATTCTATGGGATCTGCCCTCAAAGACAGATTTTCCTTTATTTCAGGTGATCCAAGTTCAGCATTTCCTTCTTTCAAAGTTCATTTTACTCAAAGCTTCTTCAATAGAATTACAGCCAAGAAACATTTATTTATTTTCTCATTCAGTCCATGATAAGGTTTCTAAAGAATCCAGTTTCAAATTCAGCATCTCCTCATCTCCCACCCTATACATTTCATGAAATTGACAGCTGAGCTTCTTGCTGTTCCCTTTCCAGGGGCTTTGCACTGTCCTGGGGCCTGTGATCCTCCAGATCCTATGGTTGCTCCCTCCCTCAGTCCGGTTGGTTCAAAAGGGGGCCTGGGGACAGCCTTTTTGACAACTGTATATGGGACAGCCCCCTCCACATTCACACTCTTTCTTCCCTTGCCCTGCTTTTATTTTAAAAATGGAGAAAATGTTGAACCTCTCTATAATCAAATACATGCAGATAAAGCATATAAGGAGATAATAGTTTTCAGCTGTCAAATTACCAATGATGGAAGAAATTTTTCACATACTGAGATATGTGAAAGATTTTTAGGCTTATATGACTTAACATAAATGTTATGCTAACTAGAACATACTGTTTTGTAGCCTATTCAACATACATTATACATATACTTTCACCATTAAAGAAGAGGATGCATTGTCCAGAAGTAAACAATGTTTGTTTTGAAGACAGAGCTAAATGCCTGCCTTCCTGGGGCATCAATGTTAATACTTCTTCCATGATAAGGCTCCCTTCCCAGGTGCCAAGGCCAAACAGACTCGCCGTGTACATGCTAATCTGTCTTTTTTTTGAAACTTTGAAGGAATGTAAGTTTTCCGTTTTGACAAAACATAAAACTGCACTGAAAACCAAATACCTCAGAGCTATCTAAGAGGCTATCTCCGAGGATCCAGTTCTCAGTTTGGCTTGAATAATATTCTCTTCTATTCTTATTATAGACTGGTTATTGATTACTTCTGTCTACACCAATGATAAGAATAATTACATCATTGAAAGCTGAGTGGGGTCAGAAGAACAATTTTATAACGGTTGGTATAAACTATTACACTTTTCTGGGAAATAATTTAGCAACATCTCTGAAAGTCTTAAAGAATGTACATCTTTTGACCCAGTAATTTCAATTTTTATGAATCAGAATTTATCTGAAGGCAGGTAAGCATTTATATAGAAGAATGTTCATTGCAACATAATTTTTAATAGTGAATATTAAATAAACATATATAAATATGAAAGAATATTTTAAACTTTATGATCCATTCATAAAATGGGAACCTGTAAGAACACTGAAAATCATGTTTTCAAAGAGTTTTTAATAAAATGAGAATACACTCATAAAATGTTAAGTTTCAAAAGTAGAATATATAAGTATGCAGATATACTATATACTATGTATACAAATATACATACAAGTTTATAATAAAAATGAGAAAGCATATATAATCCAAAATTGGTTCTCAAAATTGATGTACCTCAGATTCACCTAGGAATTTAGTAAAATCATTAATGTCCTGATTCTGCCTGGACCTATTCAATTGGAACTTTAAGTTAGTATGAAGCAGGAATATGGGCAATTATGATCAAGCTCTTCTCACTGTCAGCATATCATTATTTTATTTTTGTATTTGTCTCCCCTGCTGGAATGTAGGCTTCAATTAGAACTTGTAAGTTGCTTTGCATAAGAAAAGGAGAGACTGAGGGAGGACAGACAATTTTGAATCCTAAGAAGAGTCAAGGAAGTAGGACTGGAAAAGGAAGGAGGACAGAAAGAAAACTGGTGGTCACACAAACTCAAGACTGGGCAACGGCTGCTGAAAAGATATTTTTCAAAGGGAATGGTAGGCACTACGCATTATAAGACACCCCTACCCACCTCCACTGAGAAATCTTCAGTACAGTATTAATTTCTCAATAATGAATAGATATGAGGGAACTACTGAAGGTGAGTGGGAAGAAATACCCAGTCCTATTTTAAGGAGAGTAGGGGAAGGTGGGTGATAAAGGCTGCTGGTGGGTCAGCAATCAGGGTCATGTGTACTTACCTTGAGAAGTGTATTTTTCATGGTAAATCTCATAGGCTTTCCTGTGGGCATCAGTGAGGATCTGGAGACGTGAAGATCTTGATTCCTGGTGGGGAAGCTCCATTATCACTTTCTCCAAGTCACTAAATGTGAACCAGATCTCAGCAAGGTCCCCAAAGGAGTGGAAGGCAAAGGTGGCATAGTCAGCAAAGAGATCAGCAAAGGCCTCACTTCTCTGGATGGTGCTGGCAGGGAGGGTCTGGTGGTGCAGGACCACCAAGGGCTGAAGCTGCGCAGTCTTGAGGGCCTCAAGGAGTTGCCGGTAGCACTGCACCATTTCCTTGTCTGGGTTCTTGGAGCTTCCTTCTGGGAGAAGTTGTGCCCATGGCAGAAATACTTTATAATGGGTGATCTTACAGGCATGAACACTGCTGAGGTACTCCGGCAGGAAAGTGGGCAGTGGCTGGTGACAAACATAAATTTCTTTGTCCCCTGCTCCAAAGTGAGAACCCTGGTTTCCCAGTGGACCCCTCAGGTTGTGTAGCAATTCATTGGTTAGAGGACCAGCAGCTGAAATGAAGTTTCCATCAGATTCCCAGTCTAAGCCCCAGCACGAAAAACTTAGGAGGGAAATAAAGACTAAACGCCAAGCCAGTTCCATCTTCAAGGAACTGTTAGGAAGTATTTGGAATACCTACTTTATAACTACAGCTGAGGTTGTAAAATATTATTAACAATTAATATGTAACTTGGTTATCTACAATAATGAAATCAGTACATGGTTCATCAGTGTAATATCAAAAAATGTAAAAACCATAAGAGATAACATAAAAACCTCAAACTTCTCACACAATTTCAGTAGAGAAACCTAGAACGTGTCTGAAGAAAATAAGTTCTCCACATTTTTTCTTACATAAAAATTACTTAAAAATTTGTTTACACAGCAGGACAAAAGTGAGTTCCTCACCAAACTTTTTTTCTCTTTTAAAAATATGTAAGTAAATGATGAACACATTTTGCAAAAGATTCAAACAATACAGAAATATATATGAAAACTTACTGATTCCCCTCGCCCTCTCCCCTCCTCTTTCTAGGGTAAGCACTTTCAACACTGCGCTTCCTTCCAGTTTTCTTCCTACGTATAGATTAATGGTTATTCAGGAGTTGGAATGCCAGGGTTTGAATCTCATCTGACGAAAGTTACTTAGTTTCTCTGTCCTTCAGTTTACTCATCTGTAAAATGGGGATAGATAGGTTGTTATAATTAAATGAGGTCATTCATTAGCATATTTAGAACAATACAACTCAATGATGGCTATTAATATATATACACAAATGCAAACATAACTAAGTGTATAACATTTTAAATATATAATTTAACACATATGGGATTATGTCACACATATCATTCCTCAGCTTTATTCTCCCATTTAACAGCGCTTGGAGTTATATTTGTATAAGAATGTATAGACCTGCTTCTTTTTAACAGACGCATAGCATTCCACAGTAAGGTTGTGCCATAATTTAACCTTTTGCATTTTGAACACTGGTTGGTTATTAATTTTAATATGTTGCAAATGAATATATATATAGTTACACATTTTTGTCCACATTTCTTTAAGATAGATTCTTAGAAATTAAGTTACTGACTCAATAGCATGCCCATTTGGAATTCTGGTTGCAATCCATATAGGCTTCCAAAACAGGCTTCTTCAAGTTTAAATCCTACCTACAGTTAGAAGTATGTCTAAATCTCTTGTTTGCTAATACCTGTTATAAAACTTCACATTTTTGATACTTTTTTTTTTTTCTGTTAAGAGGGGTAGCTCTTCATGTTAATTGGCTATTTGTTGTTCTGAGATTTCTGTTCATATCCTTTGTACAATTCTTATTTTAATATATTACTGATATAAAAATTCTTAACAGTGTTTGGATATCATTTATCAAAACATGATAGAACAGAGAAATGCAAATCAAAACTACAATGTGGTATCATCTCACACTGGTCAGAACGGCCATCATTAATAAGTCTACAAACGATAAATGCTGAAGAGAGTGAGGACAAAAGGGAACCCTCCCTATACTGTTGGTGGGAATGTATTTGATCCAGCCACTATGGAAAACAGTGTGGAGATTCCTTAAAAAACTAAAAATAGACTGACCCTATGATCCAGCAATCCCACTCCTGGGCATATTTCTGGAGAAAACTCTAATTTCAAAAGATACATGCACTCCAGTGTTCACAGCAGCACTATTTACAATAGCCAAAACATGGAAGAAAACTAAATGTCTATTGACAGATGAATGGGTAAAGAAGTTGTGATACACACACACACACACAAACACACACACACATACCCAATGGAATACTATTCAGCCATAAAAAGAATGAAATAATGCCATTTGCAGCAACATGGATGGTCCTAGAGATTGTCATACTAAATGAAGTAAGCCAGAAAGAGAAGAAAAATATCATGATATGACTTATATGTGGCATCTAAAAAAATGACACAAGTGAACTTACAAAACAGAACAGACTCATAGACAGAAAACAAACTTATGGTTACCAAAGGAGAAAGTTGGGGGAAGGATAAATTAGGAGTTTGGGATTTGTAGATACAAACTACTATATATAAAATAGGTAAAAAACAAGGTCCTATTGTATAGCACAGTGAACTATATTCAGTATCTTGTAATAACCTATAATGAAAAAAAAGGGAAAAAATATAACTGAATCCATGCCGTACACCAGTAACTAACACAGTATTGTAAATCAACTACATGTCAATTAAAATATAACAGAAAAAATTTCCCCATTTTTAACACCCAGGTTTATGTCTTTTAAAATATATTGTTACCATATTTTTGAAAGCTCGTGTCAACCCTATTATTTCCATACTGTTTCTAATCTTTAGCCCATCTTGAATTTTAACTTTATGTTGTTGGCAGGGTTTATCAATTTCTAACTTGTTTATCCTTCTGCCCCCACTATTTGAAATGCCACCTGTCAGAAATTAAATATCTGCCTAGACATCTGTTTCTAGACTTTCTACTGCTTGACTATCTATTCCTATGCCAATACCACACTACTTTAATTTCTATATCTGGGTGGTACTTTTCACTTTGATAGGACATGGCCTCTCCTATCATTCTTTTTCCTGGAATTTTCTTGGAAATATATGTTTATACACACACACACACACATAAACACACATTTTGTTTTATTTCATTTAGTGGAATTTTCAAGGTAGCCTAGCTACTTCCTAATAAGTATCCACTATTTACTACATATGTATATTTACATAAAGAATATAGTTTTACCTAACTAGTTTACAAAATAAGAGGTACTATAATGTGAGTATTGGTCTACAACTGGCATTTTTACCTTATAGTACACCTTGGATATCTTTCCACATTGTGTAAAAATTGATGTATCTTACTCAAGAGCTGCACTGTATGACCTTGCATGATCAGCATTTTGTTGATTAGGTTTTATGTTGTTTTCTATTTTCAGTGTCACAATGTCACAGTGAATGTCATATGTGCCTTTTTCCATACACACATAGGTACCTGATCATGGACATATCGAAGAATACAATTGTTGGATTATAGAGTAGTCAGTCATGTTTTAACTTCTAATGGTACTGACAAATTTGTCTCTGAAAGAAGCGTCCTAATTTACACTCCTACCGGTAGTATATGACATCAAATTCCCCACAAACCCACCAACACTATTATAATAGTATCAAATCATTAGTGCTTTTATAATTATGAATGATTTAAAAATTGATTTGTATCAGCTCTGTATCCATTTTGAGAAATAATCTTTTTACCACTATCAATTGAGAAAATAAATATCTTGAAATTAGATATATATGTATGTGTGTATATATATATATATATATATATATATATGTATATAGTATGTTCATCTATCTGCAGCTTATTTGTTCTGGATATTAATCCCTTCTCTAGCTGATAATCTATTTTTCCCTATTCTACTGCAAAGTTATAGGAAAAGCTCATATATCTTTTAAAAATTAATTTTAAAAATTGAGATATAAATAACACGTAACATGTTTGTTTCAGGTGTACAACATGATTGTATGCACTGCACAAAGATCACAAGTCTAGTCAACATCCATTGCACAAATTTATGTGTGTGTATGTTGAGAATGTTTAAGATTTACTCTCTTAGCAACTTTCAAATAGAGTAGTAACTATAGTCACCATGGTGTATGTTACATCCCCATGACTTATTTTTGTTAACTGGAAGTTTGTACCTTTTGACCACCTTCACCCACTTACCACCTCTACCTCTGACAACCACCAGTCTCTTCTATGTGTTCAATTTTTATTTCACTTTTTAATTTTTTTAGATTTCACATATGAGACCATACACTATTTGTCTTTCTCTGTCTGACTTATTTCAGTCTTCCAGGTCTATCCATGTTGTCACAAATGGCAAGACTGCCTTCTTTTTAGGGCTGAATAACATTCCATTGTACATACATACATTTTCTTTATCCATTCATCCATCAGTGAACACTTGGGTTGCTTCTATGTCTTGGCTATTATAAATAATGTGGCAATGAACACAAGGATGCATGTATCTTTTTAAGTTAGCATTTTCTTTCTTTTTGGATAAATACCTAGAAGTGGAATTGCTGGATCACATAGTAGTTCTCTTTCTAGTTTATTGAGAAACCTCTATATTGTTTTCCATGGTGGTTCTCACCAATAATACACAAGTGTTCCTTTTCTCCACAACCTCGTCATTTTTTTTTTTTGATAATAGCCTTTCTAACAGGTGTAACTTGATATCTCATTGTGGTTTTGATTTTTATTTCCATGGTGATTAGTGATGTAGAGCACCTTTTCATGTACCTGTCGGCAATCTGCATCTTCTTTGGAAAAATATCTATTCAGATCATTTGCCCATTTTTAAGTCATATTGTTTTGTTATTGAGTTGAGTTCTTTATAAATTTTGGATATTAACCCCTTATCGGATATGTGATTTGCATTTTATCCCATTCTTTTCCATTTGACTGATGGTTTTCTCTGCTGTGCAGAAGCATTTTAGTTTGATGTAGTCCTATCCATTTATTTTTGCTTTTGTTGCCTTTGCTTTAGTGTCAAATCTAAAAAATCATTGCCAAGACTGATGTCAAGGAGCTTACCACTTGTGTTTTCTTCTAGGTTTGTGATTTTAGATTTTGTGTTCAAGTCTTTAATCTATCTTAATTTTTACATATGATGTAAAGTAGTGATCTAGTTTTACCAACACCATTTATAGACAAGACTGTGTTTACCCTACCATGTATTTTGGCTCCTTTGTTGTAAATTAATAGACTATGTGTGGGTTTATTTCTGGGCTCTCTATTCTGTCCCACTGATCTATACGTCTGTTTTTACACCAATACCATGTTTTAATTACTATACCTTTGTATTAGTTTGAAATCAAGAGGCATGATGCCTCCAGCTTTGTTCTTCCTCAACATTGTTTTGGCTATTCAGGGTCTTTGTGGTTCCATGCAAAATTTATGATTATTCTTTTTACGTGAAAATGCCATTGGAATTTTGAGATTGCACTGATCATGTAGAATCCTCTGGATAGTATGGGGATTTTAACAATATTAATTCTCTCAATTCATAAGCATGGAATACCTTTCCACTTACGTCTTTTTCAATTTTTCACCACTGTCTTATAGTTTCAGTGTACAGGTCTTTTACCTCTTCAGTTAAATTTATTCCTAATTATTTTATTATTATGCAACTGCACATGGGATCATTTTCTTCTTTGTGATACTGTTATTGGTATATAGAAATGGAACATCTTTGCATATTGATTTTATATCCTGCAGCTTTGCTGAATTTGTTGATCAGTTCCAACAGTTTTTTGGTGGTCTTTATTTATGGTTCTCTATATTTAATATCATATCACCTGTAAATAGTGAAAATTTCACCTCTTTCTGATTTGGGTATTTTTTCCTTTTCTTGTCTAAATGCTCTGGCTTGGATTCCAACACTATATTGAATAAAAGTGGTGAGTGGGCATCCTTGTCTCGTTCCTGATCTTACTTAAGATGTTATTAGCTGTGGGCTTACCACTTATGGCCTTTATTATGTTGAGGTACATTCCCTCTATATTCATTTTGTTGAGAGTTTTAAAAACCATAAGTGGATGCTGAATTCTGTCAAATGCTTTTTTTTTTTTTTTGCATCTACTGTGATGACTATGATTTTTATCCTTCATTTTATTAACCTGGTGTATGTTGAACCATCCTTGCATCCCTGGAATAAATCACAGTTGATCCTGCTGTATGATCATTTAAACATATTGTTGAATTAACTTTGCTAATGTTTTGTTGAGGATTTTTGCATCTATATACATTAGGGATATCAGCTTGTGATTTTCCTTTCTTTAGGCATCCTTGACTGATTTTGGTATAAGGGTAATTCATAAAATGACTTTGGAAGTGGTCCCTCCTCTTCCATTTTTGGGAAGTGTTTGAGAAGGACTGGTATTAATTCTTTTAAATGTTTGGTAGAAGTCACCAGTGAAGCCAGATGTTCCTGGACTTTAGTTTGTTGGAAGGTTGACTGTTGACTCAATCTCCTTATTCCTAACCAGCCTACTCAGATCTTCTGTTGCACCATGATTCAATCTTGGTAGGGTATGTTTCTAGGAATTTATCCACCTCTTCTAGGTTGTCCAGTTTTTTGGTGAATAACTGTTCATAGTAACAATTATGATTCTTTGTATTTCTGTGGTATTAGTTGTAATCATTCCTGATTTTGAGTCCTCCATTTTTTGTGAGTCTAGCTAAAGTTTTCTCAATTTTATCTTAAAAAGAAAAAACCTAGCTCTTAGTTTCATTGCTCTCTTTTTAGTCTCTATTTCATTTATTTCCTCTCTGATCTTCATTTATTTCCTTTCTTTACTAACTGTAGGCTTCATTTGTTTTTGTTTTCTTGTTTCCTGAGATATAAAGTTTGGTTGAGATCTTTCTTGTTTCAAGCACTTATCCCTATTAGAACTGCTTTTGCTGCATCCCATGAATTTTGGCATATTTATTTCCATTTCATTTGTCTCATTTTTTCTCTTTCGAGTTCCTGTTGTTCAGTATGTTGCTTAATTGCCACGTATTTGTGAAATCTTCAGGTTTCTTCTTGTTTTGTGGCCTAACATATGATATATCCTGGAAAATGTTCCATGTGTGCTTGAGAAGAATTTGTATTCTGTTGCTTTTGGAAGGAATGTCCTGTATAGTCTGTTAAGTCCATCTGCTGTTACATGTTAAGGTGAATTCTTTCTTACTGATAATCTGTTTGGATGATCTATCCTTTTATGAAAGTAGGGTACTAACGTCCCCTATTATTATTGTTTTGTTGTCTATTCTCCCTTGGTTCTGTTAGTATTTGCTTTATATATTTAGGAGCACCATGGCTTTATTTGCACATTTTCTTTTTCATGTGTCCTGGAGATATTTCCATTTTAAACATCTTGATTTCCCTCATTTTTGTTTGTATAACCCACAGCACGCTTTATCAGTTTTTATAGTCATTTCCTTATTGATGGACATCTGTCGGGATTTAGTTAAAAACACATTAAATTTATGGATCAGTTGACAATTTACAATATTCAAGACTTCCTATTCAGGAACAAGTTACATCTATACATCTACTGAATACTTGTCTAATTTTCTTTGTAAAGATCTTGTATGTACTCCATCATCCACTTCACTTTCCTGACAAGTAACATGTAGATGAATAAGCACACTTATTCAGATGTGCAAAAACTGACTTCAGTTGTATTAAATGGCTTCCCCACTCTAATGGCAGAAGTGGGGAGAACAAATTCACCACAAAGGAACTTTTTATTTTCTGGGATTTACACTTCCCTTTGGTTCAATATTTGATCAAATTAAAGTTCAAATTCCTGTCAAGCTGTTTCTCTCTTCAGAACCTCCTCCCCCAATTTTCTTTATCAAGTTGGGAGCCAGTGCAGGGAGGGGGCTCTTTCTTTCTGTCTCCTGGGTTTTCATTAGTTATTCATTCTGTCACCTGTTACTGAATGTCCTGACTAATTAATCCAACCCTTATACTAGCATGTCCTAACTGTCTCCACAGGATGACTGGGATCATGTACCCCAAGGTTTCCTCATCCCAACAGCCTCTACTACTCCCATTAATTAGGAAGTTTTCCCAGGAGCTTACACCCTGCGTCTGCTAGCTATGCAACATCTCTCTATACATTTCCAGCCTCCTATACCCTAATGTTTTCAAGCCAGTGGAACATTAAGTTTCTATTAGTGAACTTACATACCACATACAAACGCTCCCTACCTGACTCCGCAGGCCCAGAACGCCACCTGTTGTCAAAAGCTTCAATAGGAACAGCTATATCATGAACATACTGATCACAGCTAAGTCTCAGGGACTGTTATTACCATAAACAGCAGTAATTTTTTTCTGGAAGAAAGCCATAAAATGTAGCAGTGGTTTGTAATATAGAAAATAACATATTTCCCTTAAAAAAGCCATTAGAAAATAATTCTGAGAGTTTAACTATAGGATACATAAGTTTAAAAAGTTATAAATGAGTACTGAAAAAAGTATAATAAACCTTTTATTTTCATAAACTATCTTAAAAAAAACAAAAAAACAAATAGGACTGGAATTAACCTGTTGAAGACCTCTTAGCTTTCACACTAATAAAAGGACTAATAAGGACTCTCCTAATAGGAACCTACATCAAATGTTTACCATAATGCCGTATTTCCACCCTCTCACTCCAGATCAAAAATAAAGGAAAAGATTCATATTCATGAATAGATGGAAGCAGTAATTTGAGTAGAATAAAAATAAATCCAATAGACAACTGCAAAAAAAGTTATTTTGGTGAAAAAAAGCAGTAGTTGGCAACTGAAAACAGTTATTTCCCCAATAAGATACTATGCATCATAAAGCAACAGGACCTTTCCCTACACATGAAAAGGTCTTAGTTATAGAAATGACACATTATTGCAATCCAACTTCACTTAGACAAGAAGCACACTAAACAAAATGATAAAACCTGTGTTGGTATAAAAATGCATGACAGAGATGTGACACAGAACTTGGTTCTTGTTCCTCAAAGTAAATCCTCTTGAAGCATCCCTTTCAGAAGCAGAACTTCTCTGGCTAGTAGACCCCCATCCAAACTCCAGGCAACAGGTGGAGGTACATAGTTTCTTTGGTTACTTTCAATAGCTCAATCTTCCAGCAAGTAGTTGGGGTTAACTACTAAGTAGGGATCTTCTTCATAGCTCTCACTTCCTTCTGTGGAGCCTTTCAATCCAGCTTGGGTGAGTTCAATTAGAACATGATCCTATGAAACACAAACATTTGTCCTCAGATGTCTAGCAGTACTGTAAGAATGCTCAGAAACACAGGACTTGACCCTCTCTTCTGAATGTTTGCTACCAACATTTTCTTTCATTTCCCTCTAGAAACTCTCTCAGAAAAAGGACTACACCTAAAAATACTTTATCAAGTTTCTGCTAAATCATCTTCCCATTAGGATATAGACCTTTTCATACAATAAGTCTCTTCTGAAAAATTAAGAAATATAAAAGATCAATAGACAGTATGATTTTAATCAGGTTTCCTAGTATATTACATCAAGTAGTTGTAAATATAACTTCAGAAAAGATAGAACGTAACATGAATTTTATGATCATGCAATTATATAAAATCTTCTGATAAGTATGTTTATCACACAGCTTTATCACTGATACAAGTGTTTAATTCACTTAATTCACTGATACTAGTGTTTAATTTCACTTTTAATTACTGGCCATTGAACTCTTTCATATATGAGCCATTCATAATTCAGTTAGAAATAGAATCTAAAGATAATTAACATGAAAATATTTCACTCTGATCCATTAGCTAATAATACAAAAAGTAGAACATGCCATGTGGCATTCATATACTTGATGACAGATTTCAAGCCATGATGTGTCTATAAGTCAGTCTAATATGTCCACAAATGAGAACGCCTCCTACCCAAGGCCCACAAGGTGGAACTTAGGAAACAACAACTTGATCTTAAGAAGGTGGAAAAGTCCCACAGTATGTGCACTACGACTACTGAGAGAGGCTGGACACTTCTAAGCACTCACTCCATATACTAACATACCGTAAAAGGAAGCATTTAATCAGCACAGTACAAGTTCCCTAGTCTTTTGTAGTGAGTTAGCTCAGGCAGTGAGTCAAACTTAAAA
Source organism: Camelus dromedarius (assembly GCF_036321535.1). Classification (NCBI taxonomy): domain Eukaryota; kingdom Metazoa; phylum Chordata; class Mammalia; order Artiodactyla; family Camelidae; genus Camelus; species Camelus dromedarius. The sequence goes on from NC_087439.1 coordinate 18,518,712, forward strand.
AGGTAAGTCCAATTTAGATCAGTTAGTTTCACATGTCCCAGCATAGGTTTTCTTGTGTGGGTCATTTTATCTTACACTGATCCCAGGGCCACAAGGGAGGGAAGGGCTGGCCTGGTGCAAACATGTTGCTCACCACTAGATAGACAATTTTGAGCACATACCACCCTAGGTTGGCTTTATTTTTATACATTATTATTTATTAAATTTTGAATGGAATAGCTCTTCCCACCCCCCACTCCTAAAATACCTGTAATCGTAGACTCATCTATTTCTACAGGGAAATAGTTTTTCAGATAACAAACCCTTCTATGTGACACCTATAATATTTATATAGTGAGCACTATGAAGTGAACTGCAATCTCTGCCATTTGAAGAGAAAAATCCAATCATTCAACAAATATTTGACCACTCTATGAGCTAGGTACCACTGTAAATCCTGGGGATATAGTGGTTAACAAAACAAAGTCCCTGTCCCCACGGTGCTTGCATGTTAATAAGAGAGACAGACTAAACACAAAGACTACACTGCCATACGATGATAAGCACTATGAAGAAACACAAAGTAGGGTAAGGGGGTGATAGCAAGGAAGAGGCTGCTGTGTTAACAGGCTAGGCAAGAACTTTGAGAAGGTAACGTTTGAACAGACATCAGAATGAGAAGGGATCTGGGCTAAGAGACAACAGACAAGTGCAAAGGCCTTCATGTTTTGTGTGTCTAAGGAAGAGTGACAAGGCCAGTGTCACTAAGCAGAATGGGCAAGAAGAGGCTATGTAAGAGGTAGACAAGGTAGGCGGGGGCTTGCTTGTGTAGGGTTCTGCAGGCCACAGTACAGAGAATGGATTTTATTCTAAACCTGAGGGAAGGAAAGACTGGAAGGTAGGGCACTATGACAATTTGATTTGTTAAAGATCTGCCTGGTGCTGGGCAGAGACCAGTGCAAGGGGGGACAGTTGAGAGGCTCCTGTGGAAGTCCAAGCATGGAGGCTTGGGTAAATATGACAGTGGTGAGACAAGAACAGAGAATACTCATAAGGAATGCAGGGCTCACAGAATTTGCTGCTAAAATGAGAAGCTGTGAGGGGAAAGTAGAACCAAGGAATAAACAATAATTTTAAGGTGAATGGCCTAAAAAAATAGTAAATGAAACACTGCAGGGAAAAACTGTTTTGAACATAGTAAGTGTGAGGTGCCTATTAATTTACAAGTAGGCAGCTAGCTACATCCATTAGGAATTTAGAGGACAGGCAAGAGCTGGAAAAATAAATCTGGGGGCCACTGCAGATGGTTTTAAATTTATGCCACTGAATGAGATCACTTAGGTAATGAATGTAAATAGAAGAGAGGTCTGAGGACTAAGCATAGCACTCCACTGAAAAAGTGACAAGAGAAAGACACAAGAAGAGAAACTAAAAGGAAATAACTAGTGAGAAGGAGAAGACTCAGGAGAATATGGTGACTTAGAAGCCACGTGAACACAATATTTCCAGAAAGAGTGATCAGCTATGACAGGTGCTGCCAATAGGCTGAATACTGAAAATGATCAACTGATTTGAGTAGCAAGAATGTATGTATGCAATGGTCCTTTAATAGAGTAGGAGAATGAACTGACTAGGAAAAAGTAATAGCAGCAGGCAGTGCTACTGTGAGGTTGACAAGACAGAAGTAAAAAACTATCCACTTGAGATTTGTGGTCATGAATTTAAAATAAGAGTGGGCATATGGTTGTATGCTTTTCTCCAGATACTTTTAACTGCTTAGATATAGGTATAGTAAATGAATTAGATTTAGCCAAAGCTGGAGTTTCGCCAAGCAAGTAATATAAAAAGAGAATAAAGTTGAAAGTATAAGGAAAAAGTGATTATAGGATAGACTGTAAGCTGGGTAATGGGGGAGGTAAGAACACGAGGAAGATAAAAAGCAGAAAATAGGTGACAGTGGTCAGGAAGGTTAAAGGTTTATGGTAAAGAGAGTGGAAAACAAAGCTTAAAAACACTCAAATAGGAAGACCTTAAATTCAACTTCCCAGCTTTAACCTAAGTTCTGCTTATTTTAGCAGAGAGAAATAAGTCAATTAATTGTTGTTAATTCTCTCTTGATAAACAACTCCTAATTCTGACTAGACCCTACTGATTCAAAATAAATGAACGTCTAATGAACCTACACAGATATGAGGCATGAACTCCCTCCCTCATTAATAGTCCACCAAGCGTAGCTCTATACGTACATAGTGGGTGAGTCGATAAATGACTTTCTCTATGATTCTCTTTTTGTTTATCAGTTCCTCTTCAGAATCTATTTCTGACTCGATTTCTTTCAAGTACCAGTTAACAAGTTCACTTCTCTTTAATGCAGACTCATCATCTTCTGAAAAAATAAATAAGTAAATAAAAAAGGATTAAATTATCCTTGTAGCAAACTATTGCCAATTCTTTAATTTTGCAAACACAAGACAATGTACTGATTAGATAATCATCAACCTGTCTTAAAGTACATCTGCTGAAATAGTCTCCAATGTTCCAGCGTAAGTCGAACATAACCTGCCATATTATTTGAATTAAAGTATGCCATACTTCATCCTGAAGAGAAAAACCTAAAAAAACACATTATAAGAAACAAGTGTCCTAAAGCTATGAAGATTTCAAAGTATGGAGGTGTTTCTTGCACGTTCTTATGCTTCACCACCTATGACAATGTTTGTCAACAGCAATTGAAGGCATAAATTAGGAATGAAGTCATAGCAGGTAAAACTGCTGAAATATAACCGTTCCTCTTTGGAAAGGGGAACACTGAGGTCAACCAAAGCATGAAATCCAAAGGTGTTCACTCAAAATAAAAATATTACCAATTTGCTCCAGCAAGATCAATCCTTATTGACTGAACTATCTGCCCTTTAGAGTCCAAAGCAGAACTCTAAATTCACGAAAAGAGTTGGAACCTGGATAGTATTTTAACTATCATAGAAATAAAGAATAATAAAGGAAAACTCAATCCATTTAGTCTTGATTCTAGCAATTGTTAATAAAATATAAATTCAAAATAGGAAAATTCTAGCTTTACTGATGATAATGCCTTTGAAGTTTTATTATGGCTGTACTCAAATTTCAGTGGTTTGTCCAAATGTTTTTAAGTAAGTAACCTCCTTGGTTTTAAGTTTTGCTCCCTATGCTAGGCTAGAAAACAGCTGTCTATCTGACAACTGAGAATTAATAGTTTACTTGGCCGGGTGAATAGTGTCTTTTTTCTTTTTTTAGGGAAAGGAAGAAGACCTAGTAGAATTTATCTGTGGAACACAGACAGTGTCTGGGCGCTAATCATATCTTTGCTTCATCAGTGGTTTGCTATGTTTAAAACTTAGCTGCATGAGAAGTAGAATGATGTGAACACAAGAACGTGTGAGCTCCCAAATCTTTTTATGTGAGAAGGGACTGGGACTAAAACCTGTCTGTCCTAGTGGCTTCTTTGCTGCTTCCTTTCTCCTTCCCACTGGTCCACAGTTCTCAAGGGAAAGAGGGTAGAACTAAAGGGCCCAAATCTTTAATAAGCTGAGACAGTTTCTGGTGTTCTTGTCCTTCATCAGTTAGGACACTGTGAAGAGACTGTCTGGAAGCCAGCATACTGAATTAGCCGATGGTTAATCACCAAATTGAAGTTTAAGTTCACCGCCTTGATTTCATCACTTTTCCTTCTGCCTTGTGGCTAGAGAAAACTTGGATAGCATGGTAAAGCAGTTAAAAATAAGAAGGGTAACACAACATTGTAAAATGATTATAAATCAATAAAAAATGTTAAAAAAAAATAAGAAGGGTACTAGTGTCCAGATATCACACTTCACCTATGGAGAAATGAGGATTTTACTTCATTCCTAGTCTGGAATGTACTGCTTTTTGAGTTTAAATACTTGTCTATGAAATATAAATATCCTAGGAGTCCATCCATTTTAAACAAAGCTGTTGTGAGGAACAGTGATTTTGCATCTGTAAAAACATGTTAAGTGCTTCTTTATATATTATCAGATCCCAAATTATGCTTCACAAAACTAAAATAGGCCAAGGACATTAACAAGAATTATTCATAAACCTTTGACAACAAACTTGGGAAATGTCCAGGCTGGTAGATATGCTGACACTCCCTAGATTTTGTTTGCCAAAGTGAGCTTGGTTAACAATTTATCATCTCTTCTGACAAATGAATACAATCTTTAGCAATCAGAAGTGGCTTATGTGAATACAGCTTATGTAAACGACTCAGCATGTGAGCAGCATTAGGCAGAGCCTCACCTTCTTCCATCTTTCTGAGGTGAAGCACAATAAGATTAGAGATTCGACAGTATTCAGAGAAGCCCAGCCTTAAGGTGGCTTTTGGAACAGAGTCTTGGTTCATGTCTTCACTGTGGCTGTTGATTCCATTCACAGGAGCAGGGCTGTCAGCATGACCTAAGTGAAATATCAACTGTTTGAATCTTGTTTCTGTGCCTCCAACATTCCCCTATCAAATGTTTATAAATATGCTTCTTACATTTTAATACTAATTTCAAAAGAAGCAAACACTTGTACTCAGTATTTAAACATTTTACAAACAAATTAGAAGCAAATTTACAAATGCTACTAGTGAAGTCAAAAACTAATTTGGAAGGAATGGGAAGAATGGGAGATAAGATTTCATGATCTAAAATTGCATTTGCAGTATTATAAATTTTTAAATTTGGTGTCTGTCTCTTAATGTACTCAAGATAATGTTTTTAATTCAAAAACAAAATAACAATACAAATAAAGTCAGAAGAATTAAATCTACTACCCGCATTTTGGTGTTATTTTCTCAATCTTTCAAGCATATATATTTTGTATCAACTATTTAGTTGTATTTTAACTTATAAACAGTTAATAAAATTCATTATCCATTTTCCACCGTTTTGCTACATAGACTTCATTACCATCAATAAGTGCACAGATACCGTGACATCTCAGAACATTTTGGTCCCTAATTCCAGAACAGTCATGAACAAACAACTCACCATTGATGCCATCTGGGCCCTCATCTACTTCCATTTGGGCATCTTCTTCTTGATCTAGATTAACATCAGGTGTTTCTACACGGATGATTGATTTATTCAGTAACCTGAAAGCTTCCTTTACATGTTTAGGCTGGACCTAAGCCAATCAAGATGAGGTAAATCAATAAGTCAGTCTTCTTGACATACGTAGAAGATTTTCTCTGTACAAAATTGCAGTGGCATTTTGGTTTTCTCATACTATCCCTCTCACATACAGACGTAAAATATGAGACAGCACCATAAATTCACAAGAATGGCTAAAAGGACCGACAATACTGAGTGTTAAGAATGTAGACAACTTTCATTCACTGCTGTTGGGAATATAAATTGATACAACCATTATGGAAAACCACTTTTCAGTCTTTACCAAACTGAGCACAGGTACAATCTATGACCCAACAATTCCATTCTTAGGCACACGTCAGACAGAAATGTACACGCACATACATCATATGAACCAAAAGATACGTACATCCCATTAAAAACCCATATTGGAAACTATCTACTTGTTCATCAATAGAATGAGTCAATCATGGTGATACATTCACTGATAGTTATGTATCTGGGAGGAAAAAAAAAAGTTTGAAGACAACCTAACCAAACCATCAGGAGAAGTATGGTTAGAGTACATGGCCATGAAAAAAAAAAGTTATCCTCAGAGGAGGATAGTAGTGACTGTAAAAAAAGCACAAAGAGAAGCTTTTGGAGGTGCTAGTAAGGAATGTTCGACTTCCTAATCTGGGTATAGGTTACATAGACATGTTCACTGAAAGTTAACTGAGCCGTACACTTTTGATTTATACACTCTCTATGTATGATTTGCTTCAACAAAAAAATTTGCTTAGACACAGTATCAACCCAAAGAGGAACAAACCAAGGCACATAGTCATCAAATTGACAAAAATTAAGGATAAAGAGAAAATATTAAAATTAGCAAGAGAAAACAACAAATAACATACAAGGGAACTCCCATAAGGTTATCAGCTGATTTTTCAGCAGAAACCCTACAGGCCAGAAGGGAGAGACACGATATATTTAAAGTGATGAAAGGGGAAAACTTACAACCAAGAATACTCTATGCAGCAAGGCTCTCTTTCAGACTTGATGGAGAAATCAAAAGCGTTACAGATAAATAAAAGCTAAAATATTTCAGCACCACCAGACCAGCTTTACAGTAAATGTTAAAGGAACTTCTCTAGTCATCAAACCATAAGAAAAGAGAACAAAAAGAAGAGGAAGAAGAAGAAGAAGAAAAGACATACAGAAGATTGCTTTGGCAGTTCAGGGTCTTTCATGGTTTCCATATAAAGTTTGGAATCGTTTGTTCTAGTTCTGTGAAAAATGTTGTGAGTACTTTGACAGGGAGGGGTTGCACTGGATCTGTAGATTGCTTTGGGTAGTACAGCAGAATGTATAAAACAATGTTGATTCTTCCAATCCAAGAGCACAAGATCTTTCCATTTCTTTGTATTATCTTCAATTTCCTTCATCAGTGTTTTACAATTTTCAGAGTATACAGATAACCTCCTTGGTTAAGTTTATTTCCAGGTACTTTTGATGCAATGGAAATGTTTATGCCAGTTATAAAATTCTGGTTTTTGAAGTGGAAAAAAAAAGTGAACGAAGGGCTGCAAATGGCAAAATATCCTTTCTTATGGGTGAGTTGTATTCCATTACATATATATGCTGCATCTTCTTTATCCATTCATCTACTGATGTGCACTTATAATGCTTCCATATCTTGACACTTATAAATAATGTTGCTGTTAACAGTGAAGTGTATGTATCTTTTTGAATTAATTCTTATTTTGTGGTTGGCTTTATTCCTTTGATAACCATGTAAGTTTAAAAAGCTAAAGCTCTAAATGTTCTTAGAAACAATGTACAGTACATATATGTAAATTTTTTAAATATGTGCAGTATATTGTGTATATGTATTTACATGCAATACATTGTATATGTGCAGTCAAACTGTAACAATTCTATCTAATAAAACTGAAAAATGAAAAAAAAAGCTTACTCAGAAGAAAAATGACATGTCAGCATTTTGGGGGGATTGCTTTAAGTTCTTGTATAAATAACCATCTAAATCTACTCCCTTCCTAACTAGCTGAGCCCCGTAACAACAGATAACAACAGCATAGCAGCCTCTTTTTTTTTTTTTTTAAATTCATTACCACCTGCGAGGAAAATTTAAGTCATTTGAAAACAGTCAACATCAATACATAGGCCAATGAAGTTACTGGTCTATAAAAATAAAGAAAGAATAGTTTGGAAACAGAAAAATATCAAGTTACATGAGGGAAAAATTAATAATCAAGGGCTGGCCTCAGATTTCCCCAAAGCAACAGTTAATGTCTGTTGGCAACAGGATACAGTAGAAAAATTTATAAGCAAAGTAAGTATGAGCAAGAGGTTGTAGATCAAGCCAAGCTGTCTTTCAGGTAAAGGCTACAAATAAACCCTGCTGAACCTAACGGTCAGGTAATATTATTCTCATACTCATACTCATAAAGAACTTTTCTTTTTTTTTCAGTTTTAATATACTTTTATTGAAGTACAGTGAGTTTACAATGTTGTGTAAAGAATTTATCTTTAAAACATTTTTTTTTCATTGAACTCTTGAAAGGAGGCCAAATTTCAATCAGCTAAGAGATAAATTAGGAAATTGTAATAAAATTATCTTCAATGAGCCTTGCATATATTTAGCTAAAAAACTAAGACTAAAACAAATGTGGGAATTAAGAGTGACAGAACACAATGTAAACAGTATATGCCCTAAAGACAGAGGGATACAGGGAAATGCAATAGATGAGTAAATTTGCTGATTGCCTCTTACCTGTAATAGATGAAAGTCAAAAGATGATAAATCAAGTGATGGATAAGCATATTTGACTGCACAAGGGTAAACAGTAAAATATAATTTACTAAAATCAGGTGGTTGAGAGGGAAGGGAGGAGGAAAGAAGATGAAACACACTAGTTTTATCACTGCTTATAGTAGGGAAACAGTAGGAACCAAGGGTACAATATAAAGCTATAATAATAAAAGTAACTACTAAAATAAAATACAAACTTTGTGAATCTCAAAATTGCACATACAAGCAAAAGTAAAGAGACTACATAAAGAAAAGTCTTTTCAACTATGAAAAGAAAAAAATCTCTCATACCAATAAATGGAAATGGGTTTAGGTTACATATTTTAAAAAGATTTTCTGTTTGGGTCACAAAACAAAGCCCAACTCTATGCTTTATATAAGACACACAAATTTATTCAGAAATGGTGAAAAATTCCCTCAACGGCTCTGCAAGGAACCAACCCTAACACCATCTTGATTTCAGACTTTTGGCCCCAGAACTGTGAGAGAATAAATTTTTTTTTTTCAGTCACCTCCTCCCCCACCAAAAGAAAGAAATAGTGAAAAATAAAAACTTAGGCAAAGGTATACCAAAGAAAGCAAGGTGGAGTTCAGGCCAAAAAGCATAAATGAGACAAAGCTAGAAGTTAAAAATCACAGTGAAAGTATATGTATCAGTTAATAGAAAAACAGTATTAGTAAAGTAGAAATTATAGGAGCTAAAAGGATAAATACAAAGAGACAGTAACTACATTATTGGTAGAGAAATAAAAAACTATTAACAGGAGGCTTTTACCTTTCAATCTGGAGAAGATACAGTAGACCAAGCCCTAAAGGTAACCCCTACTTCAGATATATATAAAATTATGTACATTGTGAACACAGACTAGGTCTTCCTTCAAAGTGCTCCCTGGAACATTTATGAAAATTGACACTGGGATATAAAGAAAACAACCATAAAACCAAATCCCCAAAAAATCAAAACTAAATGAGAAACAGACATCATTTTCTAATCACAATGTAGTAAAATTAAAACAAGCAACCAAAAAACCCACATTCTACCTGGATATTATTAAACTCTGAAACAGCTCATAGAAGTGGTTACTTTTCTAGGAAAATGTAACTTACCAAAAGTGACCCAAGAAGAGACAGAAAATCTAAACAACACAGATTTCCATGGCAGAAATTAAGAACCATGCACCCAAACTGCATATACTAGACAGACAGGGTTTTACTTTAAAATTCTTAACAATAAAATGGCACATCATTTTAATGCAGTAGAAAACCATTCTAGGATAGAAGAAAAAGGGAAAATCTTCCAAAAATTAAAATGAAATAATAGCGTGGTACCAAAATAAAGATTGGAAAAACAAACAAGAACACGTGGAGACCAATGTCATTTGTGAGTACTGTTTAAAAAATTCTAAGTAAACAGTAAATAGAAATCAAATGCATTAAAAAAAAGTGGGATTTACTCTAGGAAGGCTTGATATTAGAAAGTGTATTAATTTATTTTTTGTATTGATAGTACTAGGAGAAAAAAAAAATCATGATTAACTCTATAGACACCAAAAAGACACCTGGTTTAAAAAAAAATCAATCTTCTTGATAGAAACACTCAAGATAGGAATAATAAATGTTCCTATTGATATAAACATATTGTATCTCAGACACAGAGCCAATCAGGAACTAGAAAAAAAGGTCCAACGCCATAATTATTAGACACTGTATTGCAAAAGTAAAAGAAAATTAAATTAGTGATGAATATGGGAAAAGATTAGTTTAGTTTTCAGTAAGAATGGAAAGAACATATCCCACTATATCATTTGCAAGTAAGAATGAAAACCTGGAAAATCAATAGATTCAAATGAAAAACTATTACAAACAGTAAAAGGTATCAGTATGGTACAGAACTAGCACATAGAAATCAGTAATTGATATATATAAGCAACAACCAGTTAAAAGATAATGGGAAAAAAGTGTACCTTGAAGATCAAGAAAAATTACGTAATATCAAGAAATAAATTCAATAAGAAACATGCAAAAATCATATGAAGAAAAATTTAAAATCTATTGAGTGAAACAAAAGACTTAAGTAGAAAGATAATGATGTCTGTGGTAATCATCAGAACTGTTCACAAATGTCTGCTTTTTTCATTTTAAGTACCTGATAGGAAGGCACTTTTTTAACCACATGAACTTAGTCATGGCCCTGTTAATTCCTCTGACAAATGAACTGTGAGCAGTAGTGCCATGTCATTTCTAGACAGAAGGCTAACACATGATATGTGGTTTACCACCTTTTCTCTGTCTTCTGTGATCATGGAAGCATATGCCAAGAAAAAGCCTTTACATCAGCCTGAATTTCTGAGTGATGTGAAGAGAGCCTCTGGCTAACATAAACAGATATGAAGCATGTGCAAAAACTGTTTTAAACAGCTTAGATTTTTATAGCAACATAATCTATATTATAACTGCTATTGTTTTCTCACATAGGAAAAATCATCATAAAGATGTCAATTCTCCATATCACCATATGAATTTAATGTGCTCTCAATATCAATAATTAAAAAAAAACCAAAAAACTAAGCCACCTGGTTATTAAGTTCACAACAGCCAAAGAGAACAATGCAGCGGAACTAGTTGTGCATTTAAAATATAAAGCCTCATTGATTAAAATATTGTGCTACTAATGCAAGAGGAGGCTGAAAGATCAAAGGAACAGGAAAAAAAATTTCAGAAAGAGATCCTAACACAAGAATTTAATATGTAATAAAAGCATACCAAACCAGTGTGGAAAAGATAGATTTTTCAATAAACGGTGTTGGAACAACCAGAAAGCCAGATTAGAAAAGAATCAAGTGATTCATACCTCACATCTTACAGCAGAATAAATACCAAATATTTTAAAGATTTAAATACAAACAATGAAACCATCTAAGTGTTTCAGGAAATTCTGAGAAAATTCTCTGATTAAATTTTAGAGTAGTGGAGGCCTTTCTAATAAGATAGTAAAAAATGAATGAAGAATATGAACATAAAAGGAGGTAGAAATGGCTCTTAAATAAATGCAAAAACACTCAATTTTACTCAGAAAATGTATTTGTATCCACATATGTATATATACATGAGTGTATTATTTATTTTTGTATCATGTGAATTTGCTACCTATTAGGGGAAAAAAAGAAAAAAAGGAAAGAAAAATCTATTAGAGATTCTCCAAGACACATGTCAGTTCTGTGAAACTCACTTTAGGAAACATTACAATAAAAAAAAAAAAGGTACAAAGGTTAGTATAGTTTTTAAGAATTCCCCTCCACCATGACCTATTCTTTCTCTGCAGATTCCACTATATTATTCCAGACAGATACCTTCTGCTTTTTTTAAAAAAAACTGAAGTGTAGTTGATTTACAACGTTTCAGGAGTACAGCAAAGTCATTCAGTTATATATGTACATATATATAGTTTCAGATTCTTTTCCATTATATATTATTACAAGAAATTGAATATAGTTCCTTGTGTTATATACAGTGGGTCCTTGTTGCTTATTTATTTTATAGTAATGTGTATCTCTGAATCCCAAACTTCTCATTTATCTTTCTACTGCCCTTTTCCATTTGGTAACCATAGTTTCCTTTCTACGTCTGTGAGTCTATTTTTGATCTGTAAATACGATTTGTATCTTTTTTTTTAAGATTTCACATATAAGTGATATTACATGATATTTGTCTTTCTCTGACTTACTTCACTTAATATGATAATCTCTAGGCCTATCCATGTTGCTGCAAATGGCATTATTTCATTCTTTTTTATGGCTGAGTAATATTCCATCACACTCACTCACACTCACACAACATCATCTTTATCCAGTCATCTGTCAATAAACATTTACTTTGTTTTCACGTCTTGACTATTGTAAATGGTGCTGCTATGAACATTTTAGGGTACATGTGTCTTTTCAAATTATGAGTTTTCTCTAGATATATACCCAGGAGTGGGACTGCTGGATCACAGGGTCAATCTAATTTTAGTTTTTTAAGGAACCTCCATACTAGATACCCATGCTCTTGCTAAACTTCCCACTTTCACTCTAAAAATGCCTATCAAAATTCTATATGTCAGTGCTCAGTTTTAAATGTTGGCATCTCACCAAACCTTTGTCCTTCTTTAGGAAAGAATTCATTGATCTCTATATTCTTTGCTGGTGACACTCTATCATAATATCCTTCCTTTCATACTTCACATGCTTAATTAAATATATATCTTGCTCCCACCAAATTATCAGCAATGGAAGACAGAGGCTCTATTATTCATCCCTCAACCTACAAAGATGTCCACTGAAAGTCAGGAGAATCAAAGAATATCAAGTAAGACAGTGTGAAAGTTTTTGTAAATAGTAAAGCACCGTATCAGAGAATTTGAAAAATTAAATGAAAAGAAAAAAAGCCAAAAAAAATGAAGTCTATGGGATAGAAATGGTGAATGAGGTCAGAACAGTGGTTACTCATGGGGAAGGGTACAAAGGAACTTTCCAGGATGATGTAAACACACTATATTCTAAGCTGGGTAGCCACAAGGGTGTATATGAAGTTGGAGCCATACATTTTCCTCTATGTGAATTATATCTCAGTCATACTATTAAGAAAAATAGCCAAACTCTTCAAACAAAATCTTACACTGTTTAGATGACTGGATAAAGAAGTTGTGGTATATTTAAACAATGGAATACTACTCAGCAATAAAGAATAAAACGCTATCTGCAGCAACATGGATGGATCTGCAGATTGTCATTCTAAGTGAAGTAAGCTAGAAAAAGAAAAATACCATATGATAACACTCATTAAGTGGAATCTAAAGAAAAAAAAAAAAAGAGGACATTAATAAACTCATCTACAAAAGAAACAGACTCGCAGACATAGTAAACAATCTTATGGTTACCAGGGAAAGGAGGTGGGAAGGGATAAATTTGGGAGTTTGAGACAAGCAAATGTTAATCACTATATATAAAAATAGATTAAAAAACAAATTTCTTCTGTACAGCACAAGGAACTATATTCAATATCTTGTAATAACCTTTAATAAAAATATGAAAATGAATACATGTGTATATATATGCATGACTGGGATATTATGCTGTACACTGGAAACTGACACATTGTAACTGACTATACTTAAATTAAAAAAAAAATCTTAAAAAGCAGAGATGAGGGTGTGAATGTACTTCCATACTGCTCCCCGTTTACTCCCTAAATATCCACTGACATGTATCTGTAGAACCTAGGGCTCAAAGAACAATTTAATATCTACATATTATACAAACCTAAGGAGCAGAATTCCTCCTTAGGAGACTGAGGGCTACATTATCATTTCTGTATTCCTCAGCCCAGAGGCCTAGCACACTGTAGGGTTTAAACAAAATTTTCTTGAATGAATGGCATTAATCTTGAATTCACTTCTATATGTTCTGTATAATCTACATTATGATTATTACTCATTACTATTAATCTAACTACTACATTCAATAAATGGAGAGCAACCTTCTTCAAAGGAAAAAACCCCAGGGTCAGGTATCCTATGAGCACTCAACAGTTATAAAAAGATAAATTTGCAGCAAATGCTGGATGTCCTATACTAAGCCAAAAACATGCTTATAAGCCAACAAATCAATTTCTCTTTCCCATTATGTTAAAGTGATTTTGATACCTCATCACAGCAGTGCATCCGAGCCATTGCTTCAGAGAGACGGATCATGCTCTCAAGCTGTCGCACTGTAATCCTCCATGAAGACTTGGTTACTCCAGAACCATCCCTCTGGCGGAGGCGTTTATATTGTTCCACAATGAAGTCCTCTGACTCTTTAGAAATCTGTTCAAGAACATCAGTGAAGTCAGAGCATTCCTACTTAATGGGAGCTACATTAAACTTTAGTTTTTAAGAGCCTCCCAGATATTCTGGGGAAACTGCAAAGGTCAATACTTTGAAACCAATGACAAGGAATTAACACTGAAATGCCTTTCAAAAGAAACTAACACTAAGGAGGACTATGAATTCCATGTACTAATTTTATGAACAGGAAGACAGCAGAGTTAGTATAAGCGAATGACCATTTTTAAAAGATACGTGCTAAAAAAAAAAAAGGAAAAAGGATATGTACTTTTATATGCAAGATGCCAAAGATCACTAAACAAATTAGTACTCAGGCTATTCTTGAGGCTCAGTTATTAATGTACGCAGTCTTTGGGAAAAAGAAAGGTCAATATATATTGTAGTCCCCCCTTCTCTGGGGCTTCACTTTCTGTGGTTTCAGTTACCCATGGTCAACTACAGTCCAAAAATATTAAATAGAAAATGTCAGAAAGAAACAACTCATAAGTTTTAAATTGTGCACTGTTCTCAGTAGTGTGATGAAATTTTACACTGTCCAATATCCCACACCCAGGATGTGAATCATCCCTTTGTCCAGTTTGTCCACACTGTTATCTGCTACCTGCCTATTTGTCCCTCAGTAGCCATCTCAGTTATCAGATTAGCTGTTGCGGTTAACACAGCAGCGCTTGTGTTCAACTAACACTTATTTTACTTAATAATGGTCCCAAAGCACAAGAGTAATAATTCTGGCAATTCAGGTATTCTCTTATTGTTCCTAATTTAGAAATTAAACTTTATCACAGGTATATATGTATAGGAAAGAACATAGTATATATAGGGTTTGATACTATCTGTGGTTTCAGGCATCCACTGGGGATCCTGGAATATATCAACTGTGGGTAACAGGGAACTGCTGTATATGTACTAGCTATTTCAGTAAACCTTATTATTTGTTGAATAACAACAAAGTGAGGCACACTTAAAGACTCCTCAGTTTTTCAAAGCAAGGAACTCAGCATATTTAGGAAGTATGCAAAGGTCACAGAGGGACCAGCCTATAGTCATGAGCAAATGCAAACAGAAGTGATGCTTTACCCTTCCCTTGGGACAGTGAGAGTCAATCCCAATATTATGGAAAATCAAGTGAAGATGATGGATAATTAAAATCTAAGCATAATTCTCAAAAGTCAAGCCAGAAATAGTGTAAAAACCTCAACCAGAATCAAATAAAACTTTTTTTTATATTTTATTTTAGGAAAATACCAAACAAAATATGCATTATGGAGGTTTATTTTAAAAATAAATGCCCAAGTGAGTATCCTGGATCCAGTACTAATTTAATCCAGTGAACTACATCAATTACTGTATTATAATGACCTAAAGGAATCCAAGTTTTTCCTCAGAGAAAGACTCAAGAGCATTCAGTAGACTACTGATTTAAGCACATGAAGTTTTAAGATTCTTAGGAATAATGGTTAAATAAAAGGATGGCCTACTTTATTTGGCTATTCAAAACTCTTCATCCATAAATATCTTTTTATTAGCATCTAACAAGTAAAAGAAATGGAATAAGTAAATTTTTTTAGACTTGTAAAAATTTCCTTTTTTTAACTGTCTCTGAAGAAACAAAACTATTCTCAAACAAAACAAAAAAGCAAAAACAAAAAACAAACAACAAAAAACCCCAAAACCCCAAATCAAACAAAACCAACCAACCAAACAACCTTAAAAAAAAAAACCCCAAACAAGTCAGGTTCAGTTAATTTTCATGTAATACTTTGCTTAAGTACCACTTTCATATACTCCTTATGCCCAATCACAGTAGAAAAGGGCAGGTTACCTTGGGTTTAAACTGTCTTGCAAAAAGAAGATACCTCCTGATGTCATCAAGGGAATAGACACGATCAATTGAATCCTCAATTCTTGAATGCAAGTCTACTATTCGTCTGGCAATAGCATAATCTGTAACCTTATTCAAAACAAGAAAATCATTTTGATCAGTTATAGTAATATCCACTCTGGACCATCCCACCAGGCATTAAGAAATTATTTATAGCTAACAATAAGCTCTATTATGCCACCATAAGGTGTATTAATGGGTTCAAGTTTCTGAGGCAAGTACCAGTTTCATCCAGAATCAAAAGTTTAAGTGTATACCTTTGCCTCATTCTAAGACTACTCCTGAAAGAATTAACTGACTTCAACATGCCAGAAATTAGATTTCTAGGGCCCTTAGTATATGCCAGGCACTACTGCCTCAAATATGTCTAAAAACATTAATCCACGTACTCTCACAAAATCCTTTTTATTAGGTAGGTAGTATTACCCCATTTTACAGATGAGTAAATTGAGGCCTGGAAAGATTAAGTAACTTGTCCAACATCACAGTAGTAAATAACAGCAAGGATTCGAAGAGTCTAGCTTCAGTCTGTCCTCCTAGCTACATTATGTTGCTGCTTATGAATATATAAAGATAATCATGATAGAATTGTTATTAAAATTGAAAAAGTAAAATCATACTAAAAATATGCAATTTACTGTCAAATGGTACAGAAAAAAAATGTAGAGACATAGAGCAAATGGCAAAGCATATGGGGCAAAAAGTGCGTGAACTGAAAAAAGGGTAAATAGATACCATATGCACTATTGTACTTCCTGCAACTTTTCTGTAAGTTAGAAATTATTTCCAACTAAAAAGTTAAAAAAAATTAAAAAGTTAAAAAACTAATTTAGTAAAATATGTATAGACAGAAATATATAGATTTGTGAAGGAAAACAAACCAAAACATAAAAATCGAAACCCTCTAAACATTCACATTGATAGAAGACAGCTTTTATTTAGGTAATATTTAAAATTTTGCTGTAAGCAAGAGGTATGCATGTGCCTAAAGTAATGTCGGATCTTCATGTAATTAAAAGGATAGCACAATATTACCTTCTACAGAAGGTCATTTTGTAGTTCTGTGCACATCTGAGATGTGCAATGTTGTGAAATACTTAAGTATAAAAAACTAATACTAACATGTTAGAATCCAAGTAAATTCATAATTTCACACTCAATCTTAAAACTGCTACATAATTAGGGAAAAAAAGTGACACATGCAGTAACTTGATTGAAGATACATAAAGACAAATAACTCATAATTTGAAAAGAAAGAAAAAAAGAAATTTGGTCTTCCAATTCTTTCAATCTTACCGAAAAAACAAAAAACAAACAAAATTCTTATAAAAATCTTAAAGAGTATAGTTGGGAATTAACTGTAACATGCTTCCTTTTTTTTTTTTAAATAAAGAATTAAAAAACAGTAACAAGAACAAAAAGCTTGCTATTCCTTAACACAATTAAGCAGAATGAGCAAATTCAATTGACTTTATCTTGAGTAGCTTAATAAATCTTTGTCCAATCCAATGCCACTATGAGAGAAATAAAGATCAGTGCCAACACATGCACCAGCTCTTCAAGAGTGTATCCTCCAGGCCTGTCTCACTCAATTACTCAAACTGGAAATAACAAAGGAAACTCAGAGTGACAGCTCATGTGGTTACCTCATTACACTCATCCACAAGTATAAAGAAGAGATCAAATCGGGACATGATAGGAGCTGACAAGTTTATATTCTGTTTCAATGATTTTGATCTGTCGTAGTGTCCACTGATTGGGTTTGCTGCTGCCAAAATGGACGTCCTGGCATTCAGAGTAGCCTGACCACAAAAGGAAAAATCAAGACCTGTTTAAAGAGACAACTGGAATGGCCAATAGCATACAACAAAATTCTCAGTCTCACTCATAAGTAACTAAATGCAAACCGAAATAGTAAGATTATCATCTTTCACTTACTGAATCATCAAAATTAAAGTCTGGTAATACATAATAACAAGTACTACCATATGATGTTGGTGGTATGATGTGCACACTCTTTAAGCCAGTAATTTCTTATTAAGAATTTATCTTGAAGCTAGGTACAGGAAGGTGTGCACAAGGATGTTTACTACAATATTGTTTGAGTACAAAAGACTGGAAATGACTTAAATGTCACTCTATGAGTCTGATGAGCCAAACTGGGATATATACAACTGAAAATCATGGACTAATAAAAAGCCAAAGTGGATCTAACATGCACTGGTATATAGAAAGATTACCAAAATAAAATTACGAAGTTAAATGAGCAAGGAACGAAACTGTGTGTATTATGCTTATTTATGATAAAATATTCCTAAAAGGGGCATAAACTCAGCAAATACTTCTGAGTATCTATTCGTGCTGGGAGTTGGAGGGGAAGATTTCTCTTTTTAACTTATATTTTAATGTACTGCTTACATTTTTCTTAACTATTTGAATGTATTACTTTTATTTTTAAAGTTTGGTTTCTCTCTAATGCTAGTTACAACACTGTATTTATTGTTTTCATTAAATAATCTGTGGATTTTGATTATTTTTGTTACAATTGGAAGCAAACTTTATCAAAGACTATAGAAGCTCTGGGGAAATTTTCTAAGTGCTAAAAATTTCACCAGTACCTACTCTACTTCTTGTCATAACATTATTTTCACAGTACCCTAAATAGCACCTATAATTTGTATCAATAATCCTCAGGGCTGTGTTTTCCATTTCAATAAACAGCATTTCATATTGAAGTAATGCATTTTACCCAAGTGATCATCTCTAGAGCTGTATTTTTCTACAAGGCTAAAGCACAATGCAATGGAACAGAAGTGGACACACATACCTTCACTCCTGCTTTAGTGATGGAGATGGTCTGCTGTTCCATGGCTTCATGAATAGCAACTTGATCCCGCACATCCATCTTATCAAATTCATCAATGCAACATACACCCTATAACCAAACAAATCTAGCATAAGAAACTGCCTTTCGGGTGTCAAACAGGAAAGAAACTCAGTGCTACCACAGAGACCTTTCCATTCTCTAAACAATGAAGATAGGTAAGTAAGCAATCCTAATTTTCCCTACCAGAGTAAGACAATACAATAGATCCCAGAGCTAGAAGGAACCATTTGCTTCTGACTCATTTTAAACTGAGTAAAACTAAAAACATAGTTACTTACTGCACTTTTACTCAACACCAAAACCTTGTGTAAATCTCAGAATCAAAATATTCTGGTCACTTCAGTATTGATCTTAGGCTGGGGAACTGAAGGGTGAAGTTGGAACATAATGTTTCTAAGTATATACAGCTACAACTTATATGCGTTCACAGATCTAAATGATATTTGACAAATACATGTGAAATGTAATGGATGCACTCATAGATATGCCACAGTCTAGTAAGCAAAAAGTGCTGAGAAGTACTAGTCAGCAAACACACCAGCTCAGGGCATGCAGTACATTCTACAGAAGTTCAGAAAGTGCTGATTAATGATGAATCCCAATTAAATTCTAGATTACTAAAACCATGAATTATTTACTAAAAGTGCTTTTAAAAAAAAAGGATATCTTCTTAATAGACACTTATAGGTCTTTATTGATAGGGTAGGGGATATTCTGATTTACTTGTATCCAAGAGGGTAAAATGTTCTTACATTATCAGCCAGCATCAAAGCTCCAGCCTCAATGACAAACTCATGAGATTCTTCATCTCTTACAACAGCTGCTGTTAAGCCAGCAGCACTGGACGCTTTGCCACTGGTGTAGACAGCTCTGGGACTGAATTCTTCCACGTGCCTGTTCAAGGTTATCATGTTCATTAATATATGACTACTAGTATATGACATTAAAGCATCCTTTTCAAGAATCTTAGGTGATAGGATTTATGTCAAGTAAGAATTTGTATTTCTTAAAAAAAAAGAAAGAAAGAAAGAAAGAAAGAAAGAAAGAAAGAAAGAAAGAAAGAAAGAAAGAAAGAAAGAAAGAAAGAAAGAAAGAAGCATTAAGAAAAAGCAATTCATAAAGACACATGTCATAGACCAAACAGAAAGCCTTTTTTCCTTTGGTCTTTTAAATAGGTTAAACTCATTCCTGTCAAATGGAAGATGAAGTTCATACATGATAAAAACATCAATAATAAACAGTTCAACAACAATGATCTATTAGAAGGCCTTGCACTTAAAAAATGAAAATAAAACAAAACTAGATGTGAGATTTATTTTTTAAATTATTTTTATATTTCTTTGGGGGGGGTAATTAGGTTTACTTATTTTGATGGAAGTACTGGGGATTAAACCCAGGACCTTGTGCATGCTAAGCATGTGCTCTATCACTGAGCTATAGCCTCTCCCACCTGGATGTAAGATTTATTCCAAAAAAGCAAGGCTGGTTTAACATCTAAGAATCAATAATACATCACATTAATAAAGGATAAGAACCATCTCAATACAGATGCAAAAAAAAAGCATGTGACAAAATCCAACACCCTTTCATGACAAAAACTCTAACTAGAATAGAAGACACTTTCCCTCAACCTGATAAAGGGCATCTATGGAAACCCACAGCTAACATACTTAACGGTAAAAAGCTGAAAGCTTTCCTCCTGAGAGCCAGAACAAGACATGGGGCCTGCTCTTGCCATTTCTGTTCCACATTATACTGAAAAGTCCACCAAAGGCAACTAGGCAAGAAAAAGATAAAGGCACCCAGATTTTTAAGGAAGAACAATTATCACTGTTTGCAGCTAACATGATCTTGGAGAGAAAATCCTACAGAATCCACTAAAAGCAGAACTACAAAAATTAGTTCTTGCAATGTTGTAATATGGAAGATCAATAATCAATTATATTTCTAAACACTTGCAATGAACAACCTAAAAATGAAACTAAGAAAACAGCTCCATTTATAATAGCATCAAAAAGAATACAATTCTTAGGAATAAATTTAATAAAAGAAGCATAAGCTTATACCCTGAAAACTGCAAAACATTGTTGAAAGAAATTAAAGAAGACCTAAATAAATGGAAAGACAGCCCATGTTCATGGATCAAAAGACTTAATACTGTTAAAAAGCAAACAGACCTCAAATTGATCTACAGATTCAGCGCACTCCCTATTAATATCATGGCTAACTTCTTTGTAGAAATGGACAAGCTGTTCCTAAAATTCATGTGGAAACTCAAGGGACCCAGAAAAACTAAAACAATCTGGAAGAAAAACAGAGTTGGATGACTCACAATTCTTGACTTTAAAACTTACCACAAAAGCTATAGTAATCAAGACAGTGTGATACTAGCCTAAGGACAGACATAGGGAATAAAATTTAATTGAAAGTGCTGAAATACATTCTCATATTTATGATCGAATGATTGTCAACAAGAGTGCCAAAACAATTCAATGGAGCAAAAGAATAGTCTTGATTTGGGGACAATCGAATATCCAAATGCAAAAGAATAAAGCTGAACCTCTACTTCAAACCATATACAAAAGTTAACTCAAAATGGACCAATGACCTAAATTTAAGAGAACTAAATTAAAGAATACAAGAATAAAATAAATAAAAGAAACAAAAACAAGGACTTGAACAGATATATTGTGACCTGAACAGATACTGTGAAAATTCACAAAAGCCCAAAGGTAGGAACAACTCAAATGTTCACTGATGAATGGATTAATAAAATGTGATAAATACAATGAAGTATTATGCAGTCTTAAAAAAGAGGGAAATTCCAAGACATTCCACAACATGGATGACCCCTGAATACATTATCCTAAGTGAAATAAGCCAGTCACAAAAGGACAAATATACATGATTCCACTTATATGAGGGACTAGAATAATCAGATTCAGAGACAAAAAGCAGAATTTTGGTTGCTAGGGGATGAGGAGAGGGAGGAATGGGGAGTTATTGTTCAATGGGAACAGTTTCAGTTTGAGAAGATCAGAAAGTTCTGAAGATGGATGGTGGTGATGGCTGCACAATTTGAATGTGCTTAATGCCACTGAAGTGTACATGAAAGATATTTAAGACAGTAAATCTCACGTGTATTACAATAAAAAAAGGGTGAAAAACTTATACACTAATGTTCAAAGCTTCATTACTTATAAAATACAAAGTATAAACTATCTAAACTTCCATTAACTGATGAATAGATAAATATGATACATACATATGACAAAAGATTATCAGGCAATAAAAGGAAATTATGTACTGATGCATATTACAACATGGCTGAACCTTGACAATATAGTAACTGGAAGAAGCCAGTCACAAAGACCCATAGAATATGATTCCACTTATATAAAATGTCCAGATAGACACAAAAGTAATTATCCATTGCCTATGGCTAGCAGAGAGAATGAAGAGTGATTGCTAGTGGGTACAGGATTTCTTTCTGGGTGATGAAAATGTTCTAAACTGAGTTTGGTGGTGGTTGTATAACTTTGTGAAAATACTAAAATGGAGTGAATTTTAAGCTATGTAAATTATATTGCAATACAGATGCTAAAAACCCCACTAGACAGATATAAAGGCTATTTCTGCCTAAGACAATCATGTACAATACAATACTGCTATCAGAGGAAATATGTAGTACATTTTTTTTGTGGTGGTGGTAAGGAGGCAGAAGAGGACATAAAGAGGAAAAAAATAATTCCTTTTAAAATACGACTACTATCTTCAAATCTAGAACTCAGTTCCTGATATACTTAAAGGAAATAGTATTTAACAAACTCCAACTTAAGATGGTCTATATTCTAGAACACTGCCATGTTAAAAATCTCCCAAACAAATAAAGGAAAGGCAGCTTGACATAGTACAAAAAGCACATGCTTTGTAGTCAAATGCTGAGTTCTAATATTCATGGCTTAGAGTCACTTGTTAGCTATGAGAAGTTGGGTAAGTTACTGAGGCTCAGAGAACTTTTGTTTGCCTCCCTAAAATAAGAGGATAATATTACTTGCCTGTTTGAATGCTGCTAGATTAAGACATAACACACACACAATCATCAAGAACATAGCAGATGCTCAAAAACTCATTGTTATTATCTTGACCTCTAAGTTTCTTAAAAGTTTGAAAGTATTTACTATAGTTTCTACAAAAAAGCAAAAATTGCTACAGTGGTACTCATACTGAAAAGTTTAGCATAAAATGTCTTGTTTTTATAGCACTGCTTTTGGAAAGAGTGTTCTGTTTAAGAACCTTAAAATGTTTATATTCTTAATCTCAGCAATCCTATGGCTAGGAATTTCCCCCAAAGTGGGGGAAAAACTTATACATACTATGATGTTCACTGTATTAACATCTATAATCATTAAAATAAACTACTCTGTTAAATTATCTAGTATCAGGTTAGGAAAATGACTTTTTAAGTTATAGTTTACCAGAAAAAAAATTTGTGAAAATAAAGAAACACAGGAAAATATTTAGGGTAACTCAAAATTAAAAATACACATGCTGTGACTTACAATCATGTATTCAAAGTCTTTTATACAAAGATCAAAAGAATTCTATGTGGGATTGAGATTATAATTTTTCCCCATTTCAAAAAATTATAAAATGTTGTTACATTCTACTTAACAAATTAAGGTGTAATCTAAGAGTTATATAGTCAACAGTCATAATGTATACTCTTGCTCTGGTAAAGGCACACTGACTGCATTCTTGGTAGCACAGAAAGCCTGTAACTACTGTTCTAGGTATACTGTTCTCTGCTGTACTATCTCAGACAAACACTTACTTGAGAAACTGGCTCTTAGCTGTACTTGGGTCACCAACAATGCAAACATTTATGTCCCCTCGAAGAGAGGTTCCCTCCCCCGTTGTCTTTGGAACGCCACCAAAGAGCATCAGCAAGACACCCCGTTTTACTTCATCATTGCCTGAAACAAAAACCCAAGGTATTTTTCAACATGAAGTTAAACAATTTCATAGGAAACTACAAAGGTGTATTTACCAACCAAAAGAGCAGAGATAGCTAAAGCAAAGTTTAGACTGGAGTAAAAATATCTGGTTTCTAATCCTGGTTCTTGCTCTCTGAACATAAAGTCACCTAATCACTGTTCTAATGTCTTCACTTAATCACAGACACCAATGCTCACCATTCTAAGAGACTTTCCTTGTCCGTAAGTCCTACTTCCTACACAAAGCCTTCTCTGATGTCACAGTCCCCAAATATCTCTCCCAATAAATAAACTATGTCCATTGCAGCCTACCACATTTGCTAGTTCTTTCTCTTGCAGTTCTATCAAGTTTGAGGAAATGGTCCACAACTTACTTCTTTTGTATCAGAATGGTGAACCATGCTAACATAAATACATGCTAATTGAACTGAAATGGATTAGGTAAGATGCAAATGTGATTTACATCTGCTTCTAAAAAACCCAATATAAGAAGGAAATGTGGTTAAAAAAAAAGACCAGATTATTAGAAATGTGATACTGAAAGAAACATTTTCTCTTTTAATTATGATGACTTTCTGTGAATTCCATTTACACAATGCTAGGCACATTTAGACAAATCACCCCTTAAAAGCAGAAAATTAAAAAACCATTCCAAAAATAAAATTTCTATGACTGACCTATATGAAACAAATGTGTTGGAGGTGTGGTCGGTTTTAAATAGACCACAAATTCTTTGATAATCCTCATTTCCAGATAGAGCTTAATTCTCCTCTCCTTAAATGTGGATGAACTTCCAAGACTAGGTCCTGAGAAGCATTTTGTTTCCTCCTTATTTTGCTCTCTTGGACTACATGCTCTGGAGGAAGCCAGCTGCTGGGTTTTGACTACATTAAAACAGCCCAATGGAAGAGATTCATGTGGCAAGGAATTGAGGCTTCCAGCTAACAACTAGCACTAAGAGATAAGCAGTGAGTGAGTCCCCTCGTAAGAGGACCCTCCAGCCCAAGTCAAGTCTTCAGATAACTGCAGCCCCAGTTGATGTCTTGGTGACAAACTCATCAAAAACTAAGCCAGAATCACCCAGCTACACACCCAGTCTCTCTCAAATTCCTTACCTACACACTGTATGAGATGTTTGTTGTTTAAAGCCATGAATTTTGGGATAATTTGTTATGTAGCAATAGACTAATTTATGGGGGGAATGAACCAGCATAAAAATTTGACACTTATCATTATAAGGGAGGACACTATTAACATAAAGGACTTCAGTTCAATTTCACTGAACAATTATTTAAATAGGAAAAAAGGGTTAGTTTTTATTGACTAAAAATATATACCTAAGAGAAATACCCATAATCTTATAAATTCTTGCCACAACTTCAACTAAACATGGAAAATAAGGATGGAAAAGGAAAAGGGTAAAGCATAGGGCCTGAAAATTTAATCATATCCTTCAACACACAAGGAGATTTTAATGCCAGTGAGCAGCTAGTAACCAAAAGCTAAGAAAATGTGAAAGAAGAAACCACAAAGTACAGGCACAGTACATACAACTAAAAAACATAATGAAATCTCTCCGTAGTGAAAATTAAAAAGAAAAACAAGATCAGCATATTAATCTAGCATATTATCATATACTTAAGTGCAGTTCTGTCCTAAAGCCAGAAAAAGAAGACTAAATAACTTTTTTTCTTTCAAAAAAATTTGTGGTAAAATATACACAACAGAAAATTTACCATTTCAACCATTTTTAAGTGTACAGTTCAGTGGAATTAAGTACATTCACTACCTTTTATAACCATCACCCCTATCCATTTCTAGAACTTTTCATCATCTTAAACAGAAACTATCCATTAAACAATAATTCTCTATTTCTCTTCCCACCAGGTAATGTCTTTCTACTTCGTCTCTATGAATTTACCTATTCTAGGTACCTCATTTTAAGTGCAATCATATATCTGTCCTTTTACAAACAACTTTTTTAAGACCCCTTCTAAGTCCACTAAAAAACTTCCATGATCAGATTTATGTGCTTTAAAAAGTCACATGTTGCTATTTTATAACCATTACTTTGATCTCAATTTTAGACAACAAATGGATAGAACTCTTACCATGTATGGTAGGGAACAGGCTTGTACAAAGATTGTGGTATAGATTTTTATCTTGACTCATTTCAAACACTTTCTCCCACTCTTTCACAGTCATTTGGTTCTTAATGCTCTCAGCTGTCTGTTCCTCATCTCGAAGCTCTTTTCCTCCAAACTGAGGGGTGGAGAAGAAAGGAAAAAATAGAAATAATCAAAATACCCTCCCACTGGCTTTGGCCAAGCCAGACACTTAACATCATTTACATGGTTCTGTATAATTGTAAAGTTTATGTGTATAAAGTGAAGCTGTTTCTGTGAAACTGTATATTTTATAAATAAATATACTGCTACTTTGAAAAAAAAAAAAAGTCAAAATAATGTGAAAGAGAAGAAATGTCACCACAAACAAAATACAGCCTTGGGAGGTCAACTTTAGAATCTGCTGACTTTATGTAAAGGTTTTGGAAAAATCTAATCAGTATGTCCTAAGTTAATCAATATACTAAAGAGCTTGTCATTTGTCCAGGGAATTAAAAATAACAAAAAAGTTGTGGTAAGCGTGGGGTAGGTATAGCTCAATGGCAGAATGCATGCTTACCCTACATAAGGTCCTGGGTTCAATCCCCAGTACTTCCATTAAAATAAATAAACAAATAAACCTAATTACCTCCTCCTTACAAAAAACAAACAAAAAAGCTACAACCATTGTTTCATATTGCTATCTAAATGAATCTAGATGCCCAAGAGATAAGCCATAACAGAATGTTAATCACTGATACGAAGATGAAAATGAAGTAACAGAGTATTATGTTCACCCCTTGTTTTCCAATACTGGAGTATTTTCCAGACTTTTCACTGTTACCCCATCCTGGATACAAAATCAAGTTCTGAAAAACTATAATATTGGAAGTCCATCACTCTTAGAGCAATTTACTTTACTTGCCAGATTACTAATTTTTTCTATTTGTACTTTCTCAAGGAGCATTACAGAGGAACTGTGACAATTAAAAACAAAAACAGAAAAGCCACTATAGATAATTTTGTACCAATGGTCTTAAAGCACTGGGCTCTTATGTATGAAAACTAGTAAGACTTTTCCCTAAGTCAGAAAAGTAGACAAGAGATTTGGTTTTAAAACATATCTCAACCTAACCCCCTGCCTTTAACACTGAATTTCAGAGGAATATAACTTTGTGGCAGCCTCAGGGGATGTCTTTCCCAGGCATTGCCATTCTACTAAGACTCACCCTTGGATTGGTTGGTGCAACACAGCAGGCAAGAAAGACCAGCCTATATGAAAGATCCCTAACACCAAGTGCCCGGAGTCCTCGAATGCCTTCTGTCTCATATCCATCAACACCACTGACACGGGAATTAGTTTCTGCACGTGCTCCTGAAAGATTGAATAATAGGTTATTTCACAGCTGAAATACTGAAGGGGCTGAAAATCAAAACTGCTCAGATAAATGAAACTCATAAACCCCCAAATTTCATTTAGGCTTTGAAAATTTTCAGAATAGTACATTTTGTAGCAAAAATCAATTTGTCTTTATTCTCGTTACTGCTCACACTCTGATTGGTAGCCAAAAAGAAGACAAGGAAAATCCAAGAAGCTAGATACTCTGAAGTTCAGATAACTAAAAATTTGTTAAATTTGAGCTACAGATTACTGACCTGGTGTGCTAAGCTTAGACACATCAGGCACAACAATCAGTGTCCCTGTAAAGTCACACTTGTCACCAGCTTGAGCTGATTCCACAGCTTCAGCCCTCAAGATCACTTCTAAACTGCGGGGGATACTCCCTCGAGGAAGCTCAGCTTGAGTCTCTTGAATACGAACCTATAAAGACAAATAAATGGCCAAGAATGAAAACAGAGTTTCCTCAAATGCCATGCAATCTAAATTAAATGCCACAAATATTAACATACCTTAAATTATCTTACCAGTTTGTAGACTTTTGACATATGCCAACATTCATCTTAAAAATTCTCTACTGTAAAACTCCTTTCAGTTTGGTAAGAGATTACATCTATTCAAAAACCTCAAATTCACTTTTACTCTCATTAAGCAATACATGAATTTTTTTTCTCTTTGTTCAAATTGCCTTTAAATATCTGTTCTGTGTTTCATCTTCCTCTAAGCTGTTAGGTAAATTTTATGAAAAATTTCACATCTGGTATACCCTCCACCTTAATGCAACTGTCAACATTATTTAATACAAATTTTCACTGAACTATTTGAAAGAAGTTGCAAAAATCAAGATACTTCACCCTTAAATATTTTAGCACTCATCTTCTAAGAAACAATCTTCTGTGTAACCACAATACCATCAATTACACCAAGAGAATTAAATCCTTAATTCCAGAATTTCTTATATTATCTAGTCCATCTTCAAATTTCTCCAATTGTCAAGAATGTCTTTTATTACAGCTGTTTTTTTCCCCCCAAACCAAGACTCAACCTAGATTCATATTTTGTATTTGGTTGTTATATCATATTCTTTATCAAATATAAAGCATCTCTTACCAAAAGTTGTTGGTAGAGTACATGCTTCTTACAAACCAAGTATCAGACTAATGTAAGAAAACTAGGTAAGGGCTAAAAACTGAATTTAATATCTTCTTTTTATTTTAGTCTGATACTCATTCTCCCTGTGCTTGAGCTGCTGCAACTTTTTTCCTCTTTGCATATCCCAGAGTTACTAAGTCCTAAAGAGATTTGAGATCTTCTCCCTTCATTCTTACTGCTACCATCCAACTCTTGCCCAGGTAACTACCACTGCCAATTAGTCTCTTATTAAATACTATACACAACTGTCCCGTTAATCTTTCTATAACAGAAAAATTCACATTCTCTGAAAATGTACTCCCCTTGCTTATCAAGGTAAGTCCAAACTTCTCAATCTGAGATTTAAGACTCCAACTACTTCCATGCCTCACACCAAATCATCACCCAGGTGATTTCCAATTTAGTTCTTCTACTTTAACCATGATAATCCTCATTGCTATCAACAAGCATGTCTATTTCCTCCCTCCTAACCAACGACTTCGAGTCTTATACCAACAAGTCTCTAATTCTCCAGTTTTCTTAACTCCAGTTCATAACAATAACAGTTACGTTTATTCTTTGACAAATACATTTTACTTGTCTGAAGATGTTCCCAATCCAAGTTATTAAAGGTTAAAAACACATTTATATATTGACAATTGAAATCTGCATTATGAATTTTTGGTTTAAATCTATAGTCACATTTGATCCTTGACTGACATAAAAACTGAGTTTAACATTCCCTAAATAAGCTTACAGTAATAATTACAAGTGCCCAGAAGTGAATTATTAGCATAGGTTGAATCTGACCTTAATAAAAGTTAATAAATACCTTTTGAAAATCAACAAATCTTGATTTATTCGTATCCAGCAGGAATCTCCTTCTGTTGGCACAAACTGGATTTCGGCAGATGTTTGGCTGTGTGTATTTGAACTGCTGCTCTACATCCTTGATCACTGTCTGACAGTCCAAGCACAGAAAAGTTCCACTCACAAGCTCTGGGTGAACCGGGTGAGTCCGTACCACCTGCCCACTGATGCGAGTGAGCAAACCAATTCTGGATGAGGTGAGTTCTCGAATTCTGTTTAAAGGCAGATATTGCATTAGCAAATTTTCATTTCCAAACTAAGAAAATTTTTTCTTTTTTGGGGGGAATTAGCTTATTTATTTTTTGATGGAGGTACTTCCACTCTACCACTGAGCTATACCTTCATTCAATGATAATTTATGCTTAAAACAACAAAACATAAGGACTCTCCTATGAGAATGATTTATCAACATGCCTATTCCTTAAGTATAATGTACACACATCCACAACAAAATACATAAATACAAAATACATAAAAGAACAAATATGTTTTATATGCAAATATATTTTTTTGCTTACCTACAATTTCCAAATAAGCATATATTATTTTCATGATAAAATTATCATGGGAAAAATATTTTCCTGAACTTGGAAGTTCAGAAAACACCTTCACTTTATTTTACAAACCCACTTTTATATTAAATAACTTGGTAATTTTATAAGTAATTTCAGTTTAAGTTTTCAAAATATCAGTTCAATTTATTCTTTAAATAACTGTTAAATAGGAAAAGTTTTAAACTGTTTATGTTGTTTAAGCTCTTGACAAAAATATCCAAAGTTCATTAATTTCCTTCTCAGTTTTCGTATTTTCTCAGTGAACTAATTTTTCACCCAAACATCCTTAAAAGGGGTCCTGAAATATGACAATCCCCAGAAATTATTTCACTTAACTTACTTCCCATCTCATTTCCCTGGAAATACAGATTTTCCAAAACTAAACCTTTTGGATAGCTGGGTATAACTTATTACAGATCTAAGACTATAACCTTCTGAGCTTTTGACAAGTAAGTGATGCCTATACTACCTGGTGAATTCTTTTTCTTTCAAACAAGGGTTTCTTACTTGTGTCTGGTAGGTAAATCTTGAAATGCAACATAAAAATCCTTGGCAAGAGGGATTTCTTTACGGTCTTTGACAAAGGTTTTCAAGGCCCGACAAAGGTAAGGGTAAACTCTGAAAAGCAAACAAAAAAAAATCAACTTAACATCTTCAAGAGGCTAACTGAGACCTCCTTCCCCTTTCATGATTCCTAACAGCTGAAGCTAAGGAATTTCAACTTTAGAATTTAACTCTGCAGGATACTTTCATCATCTGGTCTAGGTTTAAGAACTTCTCCAATCCTTTTTTATTCCACCATAAATACATCTAAGGCAACAGAAACACCAAAGATAAAATGCTGTTCCTGAATGTCTATTATCTTTAAATAAGCATTTAGCATGCACACTGCAAGCCACTTCTCTATCCAAGATAACTCTACCTGAACCACCTGAGCAAGGCAGCCTCTCATTTGGTGTCAAGGCCTACTGTACTTTTCTAGGTTTAATTCTTGATTGATAGGAAATGGATGAGGGCAGGGAAGGAATTTGTGTACTGGTGTGAGAGCAAGTTGGTAGAAACGTTTCAACTAACTGGTTAGATGGAATTGTGCATGTCCTCTTGATTTAAGTTTTTCAATAGCTGTGGCAACTTGGTTTATTTAAGCAGTGGGATCTGGAAGTCCTCTGAAAAATCAGCTACTTTCAGGAGACAGAACTGCTGCATGGTCTGTGCATAGGTGTTTCTACCATCAGCCCCGATTTTCTACTTCCTCTCACTCGTACTTTTCAGTACAACTTTTCCTGCTACATATTTTCACAATAAATTCTACTGCTTACCTCTCCAACCATTCTTGATGGTCAGATATGACTAGAAACTTGGAGACAAATCCACCATCTTCCCGTCTACCAAGTAAAAGAACAAAACTGTATATCCTTACTCCTGGGTCTTCATTTCTCCTTCACAACTGTCTACAGCGTTTATTTTAACCTGATTTTATTTATACAGATTGTCACATTTATTTAATACAAATGCAGACAAAGATTTGTGTAGAAAGATATTTTTGGTTTTATATAGCAAGTGAAAGCAAAACAAAAGCCTAAATTATTAAATATAGTGTCGAATTTCTGCCAAAAAAAAAACACAAACCATTCAGCTTTTAAAATGTTTCAAGAGATTTTATATGACATGGGTGGGGGTGGGTAGTGGATTAAATGAACAACATAGCAACAGCACTGAATGCCTGACAATAGCATTGAATGCCTGATACAAAGCAAGCAATCCTCTTAACATTTGGGAAAATTATGTAGAAAGCAATAGTTTTCAACATCTGCATGTGAATAATTTTCAACTCCACAAAGGCCTAAATTAGTTCAGAGCAGCATTAAAATGACTACTGGCTGTATTAAAGGGCCTCTGTGACAGCTGCCCTTTTGCCTCAAAAATGAACACTTCTATTCCAAGAAGAGATGGCTTCCCAGGCTCCATGTCTAATTTAAAGTAAAGATTAATACACGATACCTATAGAACTCCTCTTGAATGGTGGTGGAAAGTTGCTGGTTAAATTGCTCGAGGTCCACAAAACTCACAACCAATGTGTTTCTCTCCGGACGAATTAGCTCCTCAGCTAACTGCAAGTACTTAATTTCCCCATCGCTGTTCTGGAACCTGCAGATATATGCAATTATGATAAAATTCGAGAATTAGGCACTAAAAAGGAGAATCTGAATGCCTGATAATTCAGCGTATTGGCTAAAAACTGTCAGCCTTATGGTCAGACAGGCCCATTTTAGTAGTTGCATAACTTGGGGCAAGTTACTTACCCTCTCTAAACCTGTCCCTCTTATTTTTGAAAATGATAAAAAAGATCAGAACATCGTCTTATCTCATAAGATTACTGTGAAGATTAAGTGGGAGAATGCTTGTAAATGTTTTGTGCAGTCTGGAACACAGGAAAACTGAGTCTTCAAATTTAAATCTGAACTTCTTTATTTAACATTTTCCAATCTTAACTGTACATACCAACAATAAAATAATTAGCATTTGTTGATTAGAAAGTATTAAACCAAGAAATTCAGGTTAAAGTACAAAGATTTAATTTCTAAAGGGAAAACTGACAGATCAGTTGTTGATTTAAAACCAGAGTAAAAGTAAATACACAGAAATGAAGTGCTTCACCGCCCAAGACCTCAGGAAAATGGAAAAATACATACACACAATGTGAAGCTGTTATGTTTTCTTCCAAGGGTATCATACAAACACACTTGCTTTCTGGTCTCTTAACATAACATGCAGTTTAGTTTTGAGGAAAAATCAATTCCTCCTTCAAATATTGCATGTTGTAACTCTGTTAAATATTTAATGAACAACATCTATTTATCTGCAGAGCACTATCCACAGGTACCGTAAGATGGAAATGACAGTGTTGCTCCTCTCCTACGGTGGACACTCTCATAGGAGACATTTCTACTAAAGAGAAGAACAAGACATCTAAATGCCTGTGAAAAATGAATAAACAAAATGTAGTATACACATAAAATGGAATATTATTCAATTTTAAAACAGGATTTTCTGCAACATCTCAACATGGTTGAACATTAAGGACACGGTGCTATATGATAAAAGCCAATTACAGAAAGACAAATATCACATGAGTCTACTTACATGAGATACCTAAAATAGTCAAATTCATAAAATCGAAGAGTGGAACGGTGGTTGGAGGAAGAGGAAAAGGTGGAGGTACTAATCAACAGGCATAAAGTTTCAGTCAAGTAAGATGAATAAGGTCTAACAGATCTACGGTACAACAATATTTAGTACAGTTAAAAATCTGTGAAGAGGGTAGATCTCATGTTAAGTATTCTTTACACAGTAAAATTAAAAAAGAAGGAAAAAAAGGAAGAGGTACAAGAAATGTGACAGGGGAATATAAACTAATTCTGCCTAACAGGAACATTTAGAAAGGCTTCAGGTATATAAAAGAAAGCACTAGAATTTGGCTTTGGAGGAATCAAAATTTGAAAGAAAAATGAATGGTAGATAGACTGGCTAAAGATGTTTCCAAGTATGTGGCAAAGTCAGAAAAGGTACGGAAGGAGTGTGGATGACAGAATGACTGTGGAAGATGAATCTGGAAAGAGCAGCTGTGAAGAATCTGGACTTTATTCTATAAGCAATGGCAAATCAAAGTCAGTATTTTGAGAGGGAGTTAACATTTTCCCAACAAATACAGGGATTATTTGTGTTGTTCATCATTATGTCCAGCAGTTAGCTGCATGGCAGACTGCAAGGAAATGAAGGCAATTACATCATTTGTTGAAATCAAACATTAATTGAGGACCGTTAACAAGTGGTGTGGTGGCTAGGTGGGGTTAAAGATGGGATTTATATTCAGATGAAAGATCTGACAGGTAAAGATATACTACCAGAGATAATGGAAAATGGTACCTTAGGAACATAAGGGAAGAAAGGAGTGGTGCTACGTGAAAGGTTTATAGGGTTTAACAAGCAGGTAGGAATCTTGAGCTGGGCTCTGAAGAATGAACAGCTGTCAGGGAGAGAATAACATTGCCAAAGGCAGGGAAATACAAATTATGGTTTCAAGTATATCAGAATTTCATAAGACAGCAGAATTGTTCACAACAGCCAAAGTGTGGAAACAACCCACGTGTCCATGGATGGATAAACAGACAAACGGAATGTGGTGTATACATACAATGAAATACTATTCACTCTTAAAAAGGAAATTCTGGCACATGTTAGGACATGGATGAACCTTGAAGACATTATGCTAAGTGAAGTAAGCTGGTCACAAGAGGACAAATACCACGACTCCAAGTCTGACAGAAAATAGACTGGTGGTTGCCAGGTGCTGGAGGGTGGGGGGAAGGGTGAGTTACTGTTTAAGTGGCTGCAGAGTTTCAGTTTGGGAAGAAGAGTTCTGGAGATGGACAGCAGTGATGCTTGTGCAACAAGGTAAATGTACTTAATGCCACCGAATTCTACGTTTAAAAAAGGTTGATTGTAAATCTCATATTACGTCTATTTTACCACAACCGAAAAAAAAGAAAGAATTTCTTAAGACATTCCAAAGTGTTTCCACATCTTCCTGCAGGTAGCAGAGTCCCTACTTTTAGGGAAAGCAGTGACATGTCGCATATCTGCCATCTGACTGGTGGCAGTGGTTTAGAGCCAGCGAAGGGGGTTTAGAGAGGCCTGGAACCTAAAAAAAGGCAACAGAAAAAAAGAAGAGTGGGGTTTGCGGGGTTGGAAGGCAAGGAAGGAAGAGAGGGAGGGCGTTCTGCCACTTCAGCAGGGCAGGCCGGCCCCCGCCTGAGTATCTGTCAAACCATAGGGTTCGCTCTAGTTCTTTCATCTCCACGGGCTCCAAGGAGCCAGGCCCTGGGTGGACCCGAGTCGGGACCCCGCCAGAATTCCAAGGCCGGTTCGGCCTCTCCCTTCCACCCTGCCGACGTGCGGCCGAACTAGACGAGTTATTCATCCCCACCGAGCCTCAGCTTCCGCCCCGGTGACCGGGGACCACGCGAGCACCAGCCTTGCAGGTCGTGAGGACCGAATAAAGGCCCTAAAGCGCTCGGCACTGCGCGAGTCGGAGGAAGGGCTCCATATGGAGTCTACCCCTAGGAACAAGGCCGGAGAGGCCCAGGTCTCTCTCCGTAGCCCGGCTAAGCCCCCGTAGGGCGTGGGCCGCTCTCCCAGGCGCGCTTCCCCTCGGTTCCCGCACACGCGCGGGCCCCGCGGCGCCCCCGGCCTCCGGAAGCTGGGAACTGCGGCAGGGGCAGTTCCGCTAAGGAAGGGGCGCCCGCCGACTTACTCCTCCAAGAAGTCCAGGAACAGTTTTTGGCACTTCTCGGCCACCTCGTCGCGGACTTCCAGATGCTGGCTGCCGGCGCCCGGCTCTGCTGCTGCCGCGAGGTCCATCGCTGCCTAGATCTGAGGGGCCGCCGGCGCCACGCTCCACCGCCAAGAGCCGCTTCTCCTCCGACGCTGGAGCTTTGCGCGCGCCGCCTCCGCTCCGCCCCTTCTCCCTCCCCGTCAGGTCGGAGCCAATCGTGGCACAGGAGGTCGGGGATTTCGCGCCAAACCTGCCCAATGAACGCGG
The DNA here is from genome assembly GCF_036321535.1 of Camelus dromedarius. Lineage (NCBI taxonomy): Eukaryota > Metazoa > Chordata > Mammalia > Artiodactyla > Camelidae > Camelus > Camelus dromedarius. The sequence goes on from NC_087439.1 coordinate 18,553,934, forward strand.
CTTCTCCCTCAGCCCCGCCCACGGAGCTGGGATTTCGCGCCAAATGCAAAGACCCGAGAAAGCCGGGAGTTCGCCGGAAAGCCTGTGCGCCTGCGCAGTGGATCGTGTTCGGGAAATTTGGCTGTGGAGCAAAAAATAGAATCTATGTTCGGTTGTTTTTTCAAATGTTCTTCAAATCGTTTCACTGATATTAATTGAGCAGGAAGCGTAAGGCCTTATGGAAGAGAGAAATGAGTAAGTTCAAACCTTCTGCGTGAGCCATCTGATTGGAGGCAATAAACTAAACCACCAGACAAAACCCCGTAAAAGCAACAAGAGATATATAAACAGTACGGGGGTGGGGGTGGGGGAGAGGATGGTGGGGAGGGGGGTTGGCAGAGTTATTCTGGTTGTTGCTGACCGGGGAAAATCAGCAAAATATTTGACACTGTTGATTAATTCTTCTCTCAAACTCAGTCTGGGCTTGCGTCCTCCTGATTTTCCTTTCCCCGTCATTGGCAATATTTCCTCTAACTCTTTTTACTTGGTTTTTCTCTCATCTCATTCCTGGCTAGCCTCTTTTGTAGGCGCCTCTTCAGGGAGTCCTTTAAATAAATGTTCTGGTCTTAGAGGCCCCCCTCCACTTTCCCATAAAGGAGCTCTCTTGGGCGACCTCCTTCACTCCGTCGGTTTCAGTTCATGTCTGGGTGCTGTTGACTTGTATATGTTTATCACCAACCAATTATCCTTCCTGGGCCTGGACCTCCAAGAGTTTAAGAGAAGCCTGGACAATTCCATTTTTGAGGTTTCCAAGCACATTAAAAAAAATTTTTTTTTTAATTTAATGCCAAACAAGGTGACAGAAACTATAGTAATTCTTTACACATGAACGTATAGACAAATACACTAGTCACAAGATAGTTACAAGGTTTAACAAAACAGCTCATTGCTTGTGTACTGTAGTGTATCAGGTATGTATTACCTCATTTGAAGGCGATGGGAATGCGTGTGAGCCTGTATCCCTCAACCCTTCACCAACTCCATGTAGAGTTGAAGACAGACACTCAGACCTTGACCTGTGACAGGAGAAGGGACACCCAGACTCTGACTTGTGACAGGAGGGAGGGGACACTCAGAGATGTGTTATGCTTTTGAAAAGATGTGCTCACTTCTAAGAGACAGAGAAGGAATTCCCACATTTTCTGAAGTAAATGTCCTAAGAAAAAGGGAGGGGGAAGTCTTTACTTATTCTCCAGGGGAAATTAAACCCTGAGGTCTGAGTATGGATTTGCTCCTACACTGCCCAGTGTGAGTCCCAGTTGGGCTGCATAGGAACTGAGTTCTCCAACCCACTTTGCAAATTCCTCTGCACTGTGGATTGATGTTTTCTGATCTATGTTTTTTTTTTCTTTTTTTTTTTCTGTTCTATCTTAATGCAGATTAAGTACCAGGAATTATTTCACTCAGTGGCGGATTACAATTGCAAAGCAATATGCTTGTAATGGAATAACTACCACCGCGATCCTCACTTCTGGAACAGCTACCACTAATATTAGTCACAGGCAAATTGACCAGGTGTGTGCATCTAAGGATGCAGAGCAGGGTGGGCCCAGGAGAGGTAGGAGGTAGGCACAGGGCAGAGGTGATGTCTCCATTTTCGAGTTCACGTTTTAGCTGGATTTTCCTGGAGGAACACTGGCGCCTGTAGATAGAAACGTCTGTGTGCCTGTAAGGTACAGGAGTGAACTTAAAAGTTAGGGACTTTTGCAACTGTACCTGGGGGTGATGTTTGTTCATTCACTCAACAAACTCGTGTTTGGGGTCAGGGACTGTGCAGGTGTCCTGAGCTTCCGGTTGGGAACGACTCTGGAATTTCTCCTGGGGAGGGGCAGGGCTGGGGTCCCTGTAGACGCCCTGCTGGATCACACCCATTCCTTCCTTCCTTCCTTCCTTCTTTCCTTCCTTCCTTCCTTCCTTCCTTCCTTCCTTCCTTCCTTCCTTCCTTCCTTCTTTCCTTCCTTCCTTCCTTCCTTCCTTCCTTCCTTCCTTCCTTCCTTCGGGCCTGAGCGAGACTGAGGTCTTTTGGGGTGACCCTCCCTCCTGCTATGATGTTGCACAGACACACATGTCCTGGAGCAACAGCAACCTTGTCTGGTTCTCAAGTGAGGGTGCCTGGTTTCACCCCCTTGGTAATTGTGGACTCATTGGTCGGACACGCTGTTTTCCTCCTTGGTCTCGTAGGAGCTCTGCCCACTGTCTTCGCTGACATCTGACTGTGCAAAGCGGCCGCGTTTATTCAGTTTGGCAAATCATGGAATTGAGGTGAAAGTCAGGGAAATCCATACCCTTGGACACCTAGGTCTTGGGTGGGGGTCCAGCTGACGTCTCAGAGTCCGAGTTCCACCGTGGGTGGTGATGGGGTGGTGGGCAGGGGCATGCCGGACAACAGTCAGGAACCGGCTCTCCAGGGAAAGAAGAGCCAGCATGAATGCATAGTTTATGGTATAAGCTGATGTGAAGGACAGCAGTACACAGATAAGAAAGATGATGATATGCTGTTATCATGTAATAACAGATAACACACAATCCTCTGTTGTCATGGGCTCCCCGAAAAGGTACCTATATGGGCACATGAGTTTATTAGCTAAATGGACATTCAGTATGTGCAGCACACAGTTAACAAAAAATACTAATGGACAGGACTCTGCTATAAATTCTAAGAGCCCGAGGCCTCACGGGATGCTTTTGTGGATGTTGCCTGGCTCCTGTTTGTAGTCCCCTAGTCGATAAAGGAGAGCATTTCTGACATGACGAATGTTGCTTGGTATTTTCTTGTAATTAGGGAGTAAGACTATGAAACCGACGTGAGCAAAACATCACTTCTTCCTGGGTGATGTCAGCAGCCTCTGCTGAATGACATCCTGGGTTTTGGATGTGGAAGTCTTCTCTCCGTCTTTACAGTGCGGCACCACAGATACACACTTGTGCAGCTCACCTGCCCGAGTCATACTTTCCCCATCACTTTCTAAGTCTACAGCATCAACAAAATGATCAACCAAGGCTGGCTTGTGGCATGTGCTGTTTGTGGCATAGATGTTTCCAACATGATGTTCCTGAACATGGAGTCAGAAGAACCCCAGAAAGCATTTCTACTACACACACTGTGGGTGGGAGGGGATAGTAAATGCAGTGCAATAACCAGTGAGGCCTACAGTAATCCTGCTGAGTTTTGAGAATTTGCTGCCTTTATTCTCAGTATAGTTTATTCAATTGTAAGTTAATGTTAGCTGGGTTTAATGGCCTGTTCACACTATTCCTGAAGATTCCGATATGGCTTTCATAACGGATGACAGCCAGCTCCAGCGCCCTCTCCCCTTCAAGGTTCAGTGCCTGGAACCCAGAAGTTAAACTGAGAAGACAGACTAACAATAGAAAAAAAGAATCGAATGATGTTATGTGCTCTTTATAAAGAAATGTTACTCAAGGAGGCAATGAGAATTGGGGACTTAAATTCCATCATAGCTGGAAAAACAAAAGGGGTTTAGGGGGATTAAGTTATGGGAATGTGGTCAGGAAAGCACGGTGAACAAGGGTATTTAGAGGATTTGTGATGCTTGATTTCAGGTTGGTGCCTTGTCCATTGATGAGAGCTGTTAAGAGACCTCCTCTTCCAGGTGTGGGAGGAGCGGTCCTTACAAATGGGTGTTTCCTTTATAAATGTGATTTCCTCTACAGAAGAAAAGCTTGCGCCCTGTTCTTAGAGCATTTCCTGAGTCTGCTGGTTCTCAGTGGCCTTCCACTGAGAATAATCCTTATGCCAAATGGGCACATTTTGGGTTGGTGAGTTCTGGTTCCTTTCATTTGAAACTCAGTGGTTTTCCCTTAAAAGCAAAATGGGGAATCCCTGTGAGATCCCAGGATTCACCTGAGTCTCTTGGTTTGGGATCGTTGAGACCTGGCCCAACTGGGATAGGATTCTGGAGGGCACGGATTCTGGTCAATACTCCAGGTGGCTGTGAAGAAGGCCCAATTGGGTGGACAGTTGGGAGTGTTGCAGACCTACCTTTGTTCTGAAAAGAACAGCAGAGGTGTGTGTCCCTACACCAGGGCTGACCACACTCCCATGTTGGGTCCCTTCCATGAAGCCATCCCACACTAGAATCCTTAAAGTGGGGTTTCAGGGTCTGAGCCTTGGCCCTGATCCACCAGCATTTTGGAAACCTGCGTGGAGGATGTGTGGGCCATCGTAGCTGGATGGCACTGGGATAGAATCACTCGTGTGTGCTGTGTGGCAGAGTCCAGTTCCAGCCACCTGGACACTTGCTGCCTGAATGTCACATGCCCCCCAGGTGGTCTGGGGTCTCACTGCTGGAGGGACACAGTTGGGACAGGGCACGAGCTGAGAGAGAGCCAGGGGACAGGCTATAAGAGAAGATGGAGGCAGGGGTGCTAGTCGAGTATTTCTCATAGGTGGGGAGAGGACTGGTCTCTGTTGCTGCTGAGGCAGAACAAGAACAAAGTTGGGTTGGCTGTTCATGTACTCGATGCTGTGCAGGGGAGGAAAACCTTTTCCTCTGCCCTCTTATGTTCTGTACCAGAGATCAGCAAATTAAACTGACAAATGACATTAACAGGAACAATAGATTTACTATGTTTGTGTACAGAGCCCTTCATAGAAAAGTAGAGACCCAAAGAGACAGTTAGACTTGGGGACTTAAGTTCCTAACACTAATCCAGGCAGCACCCCAGCTGACTTGGAAGATGGACCTATGGCTGTGATGTCAGTTCTACCACTTTCTCGGTAAGGAGTATTAGGACTCATTCATTCAATAGTCACTTAGCAATGGTCCAGCACTCCTCTAAACTCTTGGATACTGCAGTGAATAAAACAGACAGAACCACTGCTTTCAATTAATATTTGTGTCTGGTTGAGGGGAGCAGACAGTAAACAAAATGTATAATTAAATTATGTAGAATGTTAAAGGATAGTAAATAGGATGGAGATATAATGCAGGGAGGAGGAAAAGATTATGTGTGTATATGGTGATGAGTGGGAGGGTGGGGGGCCCAGTATTTAGGTTCCTCTCCACCCTGGGTGGGGAGAAATCTAGGGATTCCTTCCCACCCTGGGTAGAGAGAACTTTAGAGTTGATATTCCTCTTTCCCCTGGGAAGACAGACATGTAGACATTTCTCTGGGAGCTAGAGCTGACAAACAAGTATCTGATAAGGGGTTGATATCCAAAATATACAGAGAATTCATACAACTCAACAAAGAACCCAATTAAAAATGGGCAGGGTGGGGAGGATATAGCTCAGTGGTACAGTGCATGCTTAGCATGCATGAGGTCCTGGGTTCAAAGCCCAGTACCTCCATTTAAATAAACAAAAAATAATTTTAAAAAATTAAAAAAAATAGGCAGAGGATCTGAATAGACATTTTGCCAGAGAACACATACAGAAAATGGTCAACCGACACGAAAAGATGTTCAAAATCACTGATCATCAGGGAAATGCAAATTGAAACCACAATAAAATTTCACCTCATACCTGTCAGAATGGCTATTATCACAAGACAAAAAATATCAAGTGTTGGTGAGGATGTGGAGGAAAGGGAACCCTTGTGTATTGTTGGTAGGAATGTAAATTTATGCAACCACCATGAAAAAGAGAATAGAGGTTCATCAAAAGATTAAAAATAGAACTACCATATGATCCGGCAATTCTACTTCTGGATATTTTCCTGAAGGAAACAAAAATCACCAGTTTGAAGAGATATATTCACCTCTATGTTCACTGCAGCATTATTTACAATAAGTAAGATATGGAAGCAACCTAAGTGTTCATCAACACATGAATGGATAAAGAAGATGTGGTACATACACAATGGACTATTACTCAGCCATAAAAAGGAATGAAACCTTGCCATTTGTGACACCATAGTAGGACGTAGAATATATCATGCTAAGTGAAATAAGTGAAACAGAGAAAGACAAACACCATATGAATTCACTTATCTGTGGAATCTAAAACACCAAACAAATGAATAAACATAATAAAACAGAAGCAGACTTATAGATACAAAAAAGAAACTGGTGGTTGCCAGAGGGGAGGGGGTAGGGAAATGAATGAAATAGGTGAGGGAGATTAAGAGGTACAAACTTCCTGTTATAAAGTGAATAATTCATGGGGATATACTGGACAGCATGGGGAATATAGTCAATCATATTTTAATAATTTTGTATGGTGACAGATCATAACTAGACTTATCTTGGTGACCATTTTATAATGTACAAAAATATTGAGTAAGTATGTTGTCTGAAACTAATATAGTAAGTTAATTATTAAATTTAAAAAATTAAAAATTTTAATTTTATTTTTAAATAAAAAGATATGAAAAATTAAAAAAAAAACAGGCTGACCCATGGGCAAGACTGTTTTAATGGTCTAAATACTTCCAGATATGTCAATTGTATCTCAATAAAGCTGGAAAAAATGAAAACAAACAAAAAACCCCAAACCTTCCAGAGCTTTTATGAGTTTCTGTGACAAAAAATACATTATCTGACCCGACCCACCTATATAGTAATGTACTGTATATAACATTCACTTAAAGGAAAAATATTTTTTTAAAGTCTTAAACATGTTTCAGCTTGAGTTAACAAAGTTTTATTCCAGGAAGTACTGTTACTGTATTAAGTTAAAGAAAAAAGAAAAAAAATGAGATGCAGGAAGTTACGCAATGCAAGAGTTGGTCCAAGACAAAAGCCTCAATATAAGTTTGACTCTGAGCAGAACTGTTTGTGCTCCATGTAGCAGCTAAAGACAGAACTTCCTGTGGAGCTTGCTACCGTCAGCCACTGCAAATGTCAACTGGTAACAACTTATTACAAAAACTACTGTGCCAGGAGATAGCATCTACTCATTATTTAAGTATTATTTTCTTCATATTATAATGCTTTCCTCAAGACAGTCTAATGAGTCTCTACATGTGATAACCCTTTCTCTGTGACACATGTCAAGAACAGACAAAATTAAGAGGCAAAAATATTTCATAGGACAATATAATAAATTATTTAAAGACATAAATGACTCCATAATTGCCACCAAAGAATGAACAAAAATAGGCATACATGAGATAAAAACTAATAAGAAATTTTAGATGTGAAAAGATAGAGTCACTGAAATTAAAAAATGCAACAAAGGGGTTATTTTTAGACTAAGTATATGTGAAGAATAATTAAATACATTAGAAAACAAGACTGAGGAACTCATCTAAAAACAGAACAGAGACAAAGATGAAAACTATGAGATATAATAGAATAGTTAGAGGCCCAAATTTATCTACTTGGAGTTTCAAAAAAACCAAAAACAACAACGACCACCACCACCCTGGAGAAAGTGGTAAAGAAACAATATTTGAAGAGAGACTTGCTGAGAATTTTCCATAATTAAAAATAGATATGGGTCCTAGACAAACAGCACACTGAATACTGAACAAGATGATTAACTGTTGAACAGATCATAAGGGGTGGTAGAATATCAAAGATATTTAAGAGGCAACTTAGAAGCTACCAAGGAAAGAGGAGATATTATCTACAAGAGTATAGAACTCTTTAGATGTTACAACCAACAGACCTTAACTTAAAAAAATATTAAAGGTGGTACTTTACTACAAAGAAAAGCAAACCCTGAGGAAATATATAGATATAATAAACAATGGTGAGCACAAAACATGATGAAAGTAAGTCAGTATATTTAATCAACTCCTGAGTATAAAAAAGAAAACTGAAACCTAGCAAACTAGGGGGAAAAAACCTTAAAGAAATCAGAAGGAAGGAAAGTGATACAAGAGTGGGAATTAGTGAAAAAAAAAAAAAAAAACAAAAGAGAGGATCAATAGAATCAAAAGCTAAAGACATAAGCTGAAAAGATTTAAAGAAATAGATAAATGTCTAATAAGAATAATTTTAAAAAGTTAGAAAAAGCACAAAAAGATGGTTATATATTTTTAAAACCATAGGTGAATACTATGAATATTATCTCATTAAATATAAAATTTTCTGTCTTAAACTGTTTCAAAAAACAGAGGCTGATAAGCCATAAATATCCAAACTGAAAGAGAACAATATAAAAAAGAAAATTATTGCTATAAACAAGATATAAAATTTTAAAATATAAAACTAGCAATTATAAGTGAACTGTAAAAGAACGTATCTTATAATCTCTAGCGTAATCACTAGAACAATACAAAGAAGTTTAGTTCAAATGCCAATAGGAAAACTAAAATGAAATTCTAAAACATATTTAAATTGTATTAAAAAAAAAGGAAGGAAAGGAGAACCAGATGAATGAAAAACAGAAGAGTCAAGGAGGAAACAAAAAATGGTAGATACAAATCTAACCATACAAATAGCTATATTAACCCTTTCAGGATAAGCTCTCCAATTAAAATGTGGAGATTGTCAGAATGGATAAACAAGACCCAGCTACGTGCTGTCTGTAGGAAACCCATTAAATATAGACACAGGTGGGCTGAAGGTAAATTATGGGAAAAGATATACCATGTAAATAATAACTGCAGGAAGACGGGAATGGCTATATTAAGATCAGAAAAAACAGATCTCAAGAGAGAGCATTACCCGGGTTATAAAATGGCATTTCATTAGATAAAAGGGCAAATCGGGAAGAAAACATTCATAACAATGCATGCACCTAACAATAAAGCTTCAAACTATATGAAGCTTTATCAAATATTTACATAACAGACATACAGATCAATGGAACAGAACGAAGTTTAGAAATAGACCCATATTTATACAGTTAACTCTTTCCCACAAAGGTGCCAAGTTAATTCAACAAGGATAGGATAGTCTTTTCAACAAATGGTCTGGATCAACTAAATATCTACATGGGGGGAAAAAGTGACTTGACCCTTACAAGTACCATAGACAAAAATTAACTCAAAATGGATCATAGATCTAAATGCAAGAGTTCAAATTACTAAAATTATAACAGAAAACATAAGAAAAAAGACTTGTGAGATTGGGTTAGGCAGAGATTTCTTAAAACAGATCACAAAAAGCACAACTATAAAGTTTAAAACTTCTGCTCTTTGAAAGGAAATTAAGGAAAAAAAGAAAAGGCAAGCCAGACTGGGAGGAAGTAGTTGCCAAATGTGTATCTATCAAAGGGCTCATATTCTGAATATATAAAGAACCTTATAACTCAAGTAGAAGATAATCAACCTAATAAAAGAAACAAGGAAAAATATGAAGACACTTCACCAAAGAAGATATACAGATGGCCAAAAAACACATGAAAAGATGCTCACCATCATTAATCCCTAGGGAAATGCAAATTAAAGCCACAATAAGATACTGCTATATAACCACTAGAGTAGCTTAAATTAAGAAGACTGACATTTCTAAGTCTTGGTGATGATATAGAGCAGCTTAAACGCTCATTCGATACTGGTGGAAATGCAAAATGATACAGCTACTTTCGTATTTGTATAACTGTATGGCAGTATCTTATAAAGTTAAATATACACTTCTCATATTTCCCAGAAATTTGACTCCTAAGTATCTACCTAATAGAAATAAAAACATGTCTGCACAAAGACTTGCAAACAAATGTTCATAGAACTATTATTCACTACAGATTAAAAACTGGATGCTACTTATACGTACATCAACTGGTGAATAGAAGAGTGAATTATGGCATTTCCAATCTATAGAACACTACTGATCAATAAAAAGAAATAAAAATATAGGCAACAACATGGAAGAATCTCAAAACATCATGCTTAAAGAAGACGTCAAACACAAAAGACCGTTCTACTTGTATGAAACTCTAGAAAAGGCACACTATAGTTACAAAAGTAGATCTTTGTTGCCAAAGGTGGAGACTGAAATACAAAGATGCACTATGGAACTTTCTAGGGCAATGGAAATATTCTGTAGTTTGATTATGGTGGAGGTTGCCTGACTGTATAAAATTACCAAAATTCATCAAACTACACACTTAAGATGAAAGAATTTTGTTGTATATATCAGCAAGTTGAATTTAGTAGTACACAAAATAATATATCATGATCAAGGAGCATTTATTCCAGAAAAATATAGGAATTTCTATTACTGTCATCTATCATATTCAAAACTAAAAGAAAAAAAATCACAGCAAGTACAGAAAAAGCATTTGACAGATTCAACGGTCATTCTTAACAGAAACTCTTTAGTGGAATATTCATTAAACTGATAAAAGGCATATATTAAAAACCCAAAGAAAATATCACACTTAATCTTGAGACTTTATGAGTGTTTAAAAATTAAATCAGAAACAAGAAAAGCATGCCTCCATCACTCCTTTTATTCACCATTCTACTGAAGGGCTTAACTAATACAATAAGTAAATATGACATAAGAATTAAGACAGGAAGAGGTAAAACTATTTGCCAAACACTATTCTACTGTTTTGCCAGGCACTGTTTTGTTTCACACTTAATTCCCACAATATTCCCATGAGATAGGAATATGCGCAAATGAAGAAAGTTGAAGATACACAAGTTACTCAAGGTTATATAGCTGAGCTGGTTATAGAGCTGGTCAATAGCAAAACCAGGATTTGAATCCAGGCAGCCTAGCCATAGAATCTATACTTTTCAGTACTATGCTATCCTTCCTCACATCTGTCTATTTGAAGCAAGTATTACAATGTTAAGATTTGATAAAGCTTGGCGGCAAGTACAAGGATGTCCTCTTTTTCATGCTCTAATCTGGTTGGCATGTTTGTAATACTTTATAATAAAAATAAATAAAAAGATTACATCATTCTAAGACTTTATAAACCATTTATTTTGAAAGTAGCTTTTATTCTATGAACATGAAAAGAACAGCTCTAGGGCCATTGTTACTATACTATTTTGGGGCTTGGGGATTATGCAACACAGAAAAAGACAGACAGTAGTCCATTTTATTCTTGGTATGGCTTAAATGTATTCAACATTACCAGATAATCTGGTAGGTTATGAAAGAAAAATAAAAAAATTGAGTCTCTACTCTCAGAGATCATAATCTAGATGGTAAAATAAATTAACTTCAAAAATAACAGGCAGATGTTTATGGTCCAGGGGTAATGGCCTACCTTTCTGAGCCTCTTACTTTTCTGTATTATTTTTCCTTTTCCTATAGGAAAATATCTGTGTTACATTGTTTTGTTCCTGACCATTATGTGTGCTTCACCATAAAATTATCTTTAGGATCAACATATTTAATAATCCAGGAAAAGTGTTTGTAACTGTATTCATTACATAGAAATTTCTTTTTGAGAGGGAAATGGGAGTGCCTTTTAGTGACGTTCACTGAACACACCAGTACCGGTTAAAACAAAACAAGAAAATTTTGCAATATTTCTTAATCTATGTGAAATAAACTATTAACTCAGGCTTTTAGCTTTAAGAACTCTATCCTTACCCCCATCTGACTTATAACTTGAAATGAATACATATTATGAGTATATCAAGTTTTCATTTGCTTTTAGGCATTTACATAAACCAGTTGTATATTTTTTCTTTTCCTAAATTAAAAATGCCAAGAACCAGTTATAAAATCATACTGCCATGACAGAACTATAATTAGCTTCAAAATTTTATTGAAATTCAGGTTTAGAATTTAACAATTTAATACAGTATTACATTGAATATTTTCTAACCAGTATTCTCACCTGCTTTACATGATTTCTGGGCACAATTTTTACGAATTGATACTTTCTGCCTAATTTTCCAAGATATGCCAATTACACATACATTAAAATCTCAGATACTTCCCTAAAATTGTTATCTCAACATCAGAATTAAAAAAAATAAGATCAAATATTGAAAATTTAAGACATTAATATTGTAGCCACTGTAATATAGAAAAAACTTTATACAATATCAACTGTTTAAAATTGCTAACTATTGTAGTAATGCAGTATGAATTTTTAACATAACAATATGAATTTTTCATTAGAATATTCTACCATTTCATACTAAAGAATGTTTAAAGTTATAAAAATGTTCTCTTTTAAAGGAACCTACACTAAATTAATCCAAAAGTAATTGTGGCACTTTAGATAAGACATTTATTCTTTTGCATATTTTAAGTACCTAAAGTATAGCCTGATCAATAGCAGGTTACTGGAAAGAATTAAAAGCAGCACTTCACTTTAAGGAGTGAGTCGTTTGGGATCACGGGGGAACATTGAGGTCTGACGAACATTGTGCAGTCCCAAAAACAGCATAGTCACTCGTTCCAACCCTGGGAAAACAAAATAATCATCAATTCATTTTCTGAAAACCTCTTAGGGTCTTACTTATTGAAAACTACCAACGTAATATCACTGATCAACAAAATACTCTTCCTTGTTAGGAAGGAAAATGACTATTATTTTGAGTTTAAAATGGAATATTTTGGTTCTGATTCAGAAATACAGATGATGTTGTATGTGGGAAAGAGTAAATGAGCTATCTTTAAATTGTATGGGTTCTGTGAAATATGAACTACAAAAATTTATATATATGTTTTCAAATGAGACCAGATTCTAATTACGCAGTCCACGCCATCAGTGGTTAAGATAAGAGTCATAAACTTTTTAAAGAAATTTGATTAATGGAAGTACCAATAATTCAATATACATGTAGCATGGTGATTTCTAGCATAAAAGACTCTAAAATCCATTATTTTAGGATAAAAAACTATTTCTTTTTTTTTGGAGGGGGAGGTTATTGATTGATTGATTGATTGATTGTACTGGGGATTGAATCCAGGACCTCATGCAAGCTAAGCACACACTCTACCACTGAGCTATACACCCTCCCCCTTCCTTTAGAATACATTGTTGTACTGAAGGTTTTGAGTGTAGAAGACTCTTAGTTTGACATGTGACTTAAATACTATATTGCTGACAAGAATTAAGAATAAATAATATGTAAGAAACACAGCAAGTGAAACTTTTTGTGTGTAATTTATCTGTTTCTCTGAAGTTGCAGCAGACCAATACATCATACAAAATAGGCAAGGTCAAAGAATATTTTTATATAGTTATAACTTTCAAGTTTAAAGGAATATATTTAATATCTAAAATAGTAATATGAGAATTAATATTTTTATTGCTATTCCTTACAAAAAAAATCTGCAGATGTAAATTTGAACCTTGTATTATAGTAATCTAATACTAATTAAAAAAATCACCATTATCTCATCTTTCTCCCAAATGTGAATTATCAAAAATAGATCGGTATTTTGATAATCATTCAAGTATACTTCACAAGCAAGATTGAAACTTACACTGTCAACTAGTCAAAAAAATTTGTAAACTATCATGCAAAATGCACATTACTCAATACTCTAAGAGAAAATAGTCATAAAGTTCCATTAAAACTTAAACTATGTATATATTCAATGTAGCATTGTTTGTAATAACAAAAGGCTGGTATCAGCCTACATGTCTACCAATAGGAAGCTGGTTAAACAGGATTATCAAGCATCCTCCTTTCAATGGAGTCTAAAAAAAGCTAAGTATAATAAGGAACAAGTTACAAAATACAGTAAGTGAAAAATGCAATGTACAGAGTGGTTTATATACTACAATTTGTATAAAAATATGTTAAAAAGTGGATGTAGTTTTGCATATGCAAAGATTATCTTTGCAAAGGTAAATAGAAAACTAGAAACAAGTTTCCTATACTCTTCTGTATGTTTTGAATTTGAAAAATTTCTATTACCTGTTCACCAAAAAACTGAAAGCAAAAAATAAACAAAAACTTTGACAAAACTATAAATTCAGAATTCTTTTCAAGAGTTTTTGATATGGACATCCAAGAGCTCAGTTAAATATTTACTCATTTTAAATCACAGAGTAGTATCTTACATATACTCTAGAAGTGGTCCTAAAAATCAATAAATGTTCTATTTCAACAAAAACAATTAGCAGCAATCTGAACTTACTCGAGGGAGAGCTTTAATTTGGGCTAATCTGAATGAACTCATGAATACAGAGAGAAAACAGAATATTCAAAGTCAAATTTTCATTTAGTCATAACTCACTTTAAAAAATGCTTACAATTCAAAAAAAGTTCTTACAATTCAAATTTATATTACACTCAGCACTTACGGACTTATTTGTAAGCAATAACAATATATAAAATTTACTTTTTGGAGTCTAATACTGAAGAAATTAAGTCAGAACTGAAAGAACACTTTGCCAAGTGAAATCTGGGTTGGAAATATTAGTCGTAATATTAAAGGAATATTACCAATGCCTCCACCAGCATGAGGAGGGGCTCCAAAGCGGAAGGAATCAATGTATGCCTTAATTTTCTCCAAATCTACAAAACAAACAAATATAAAACAAACAAACAGAAAACAAAATTTATCATCTTATTTAGCTTAAAAAAATTACAAAAGCAATTACTGTACAACAAAGATTAAAACAAATGAATGTGTTTCTGAAAAGTCTTTATAAAGGGTTTAAAATGTATTTTCAGAATATACATGACCCTCCTAAACATATTTAAGTTGTTTACCAATTCCATGATGTAAGGCCCTCTCTGTCAGCAGCTGAGGATCATGTATTCTTTGAGCTCCTGACAGTATTTCTTCTCCTCTCATGAACATATCATAAGAGTTGGACTGTTTCTGCAGGAAAAACAAATAAAAAAATACCACTCAAGTGGCTATCATCTTATTTCCATCACCCATATGTGGAAAAACACACTCTGTTGCATGAAGAGTAAATCCATTTTTCCTACAATTAATGATGCAACCCACTCCAATGAACATGATTTGTTTCTCTAAAACAGGAGTAAACTAGTGAGTGTTAAATCAACTTCTTCCTTGCCTCTACCAGATTTTATGCTCCCCTTCTCCCACACCTTCCAATAATAAATCAGAACACTGTATCTTCTTTTAAGAAGGTTCTTATTTCATCTGAATCATCTGAAATGTTTTTAAGTGACTTTGGGGTCACTTTTGGAACTTCATATTATCAAGAAGTGTTAAGTCTTTTTAATTTTTAAAACGTCTTTATTTTAAGGGAAGTAAACTGGACATTAATTTACCACAGTTTATAACCTATTCCTTATCAGGTTTTAACTTACTTTCCTTGTCTTTCACTAAACAAGTGGTTCTCAAAGTGTGATTCCTGGATTGGTAGCCTCAGTATTATGTTGTTAGAAATACCAATGATTAAGCCCCACCCCAGAACAACTAATCAAAAAGTCTGGTGATGGGCCCCAAAAATCTGTGTTTTAAAAGCCCTCCAAGTGATTCTGATGCCCACTGAAGTTTGGGAACCAGTGCAAAGGAAAAACAGCAAAAGCCCACAAGACATTATTTAGATTAACTATCAAGACAGAATGTGAATTCTTAGTTCAAGGTCAATGATAAAATGATTTGGTAAAGTCTTCAAACCTTTTAGTAACATTTATTATTTATATGGTGTTTCTTCCTCATTTATCTTTAAAAATGACACATGAAAATAATTTTTAATATAGGTTTTGGGGACTAATTTGCTAGAATATTCAAATTCCACAATATTATTTCGATCTGAATTGACAGAAACTAGTAGTGATAAATAACAATATGTCTATCATTGTATTATTTTATTTTGGCAGCAGGGGGGCAGTAGTTAGGTTTGTTTATTTTTGGAGGAAGTACTAGAAATTGAACCCAGGACCTTGTGCATGCTAAGCATGCACTCTACCACTTGAGCTATACCTTCCCCCCTAACAATATGTCTATCAAAACTGCAAGTTACTACTGAAAACCCTTACTCCCATTGTACAATTAGACACAGTGAAAATAAAGTTTTCCATCTTCCCCAAAATAGGTATTTAATATCAAATTACTTACAGGATTTCTTGGGTCAGGCATGGTATAGAAAGGTCTTACAGCCAATGGATATTTATCAAGAATATAAAAATCTGTATCATACTGTAAAAAGAATAAATATGATTAAAATAAATTTTTTAAAAGTTTACTGAGAGTAAAAAGAAGTCTAACATTTTGGTAATTAACTGTCTTTTTATATATAAGTTTTGTCCTTTAAAATTACTGTAATTAAGCTCTGTGTATAGTAACTATTCTGCTTCTTTCAAGTAACATCTGTATCCTACAGTATTTTGCCACGATGTTATAAATTCTTCTAATATACTTAATTTTTAGAAGCTATTGACTAGTCAATCATAGTTCAAATATGCATTTTTCTTTTTCTTTTTTTGGACATGTCATCTCTTTCCAATTTCTTTCCCATCAGAAATTATGCTGTGATAAACTTCTTTGATTTTCATTTTTCCCATTGCAATTCTAGTCCACTTAGTTTTTCGGATGCATTTTATAACTGTTTTTGTTAAATCATCCCAATCTCTTTGGGTTTTACAAAAACTACGTTAACTCTATAAATTATTTTGGGAGAAACGGACATCTTTTACTCTATTCATTTTCAAAAAACCTTGATTATTTCCCCAACAATTAAAATTTTCATTTAGATATCTAAAATAGATTTGATAGTTTCCTTCAAATGAAAACTACAATTGAAGTAAATAACATATACATGAAATTATGACACTTTTGTTAGAAAGAATATTTACTATCTAACCTATGTTTAATTAAAAAGAAACCATTCACATTTGAACTGTTTCGGTGTCAAACATTTTCCCTAAAACTGAGTGTAGACGGAATGTCAACAAAGGTGACAAATTGGAATTAGCCCCACTGAAACAGCATTTTAAAGGTATAAACTCACTAATGTGTAGTTTCACAAACATGTTAGTTCTCCAGTCAGTTGAACAGTTTCAAGTGCAACCAGCAGGAGGAGCTCAAGGACTATTTTCATTCAATTACACAATTCTCTTAATTTCCTTAAAGACCACATCAAGTTTAGCTTTCCTCCTCTTTGGAGTTTTAGAAAACAAGACAGGAAAGTATCTTTCCCGTAAGAGGCACAGAGGAAATTCATTCACCCTCTAGTCCCATCAGTCAGCAAGGGTACTCAGGGAAGACTATTTCTAAATAATTTCAAATCATCTTGAGGTCCCCTTCTAACTAATCTGACAGTTAGACCTAGATACTACTTTTAGAGATACCTCAGTACAACTTAATACAAAAATCAAATACTGAGCTAATTATACCATCTGGACAAAGTCTGAACAGTTTTTATTTTTCTAAGGATTTTTAAAAAGTACTGACCCCCCTGGTTATTCTGGAATATTACCATTCTAGGGAGATTAGCTTCTTCCAGCTGTTCTTTAGTACCAGGATATGTTTCAGATTTAGAAAAAGAAATTCAGCATGTACAAGAGTCCTACCTTTTCCTTTACCAAACGACCCAACAGTTTTTCATTTGGTGTACTGAAAAAGAAATAGGAAATCAGGTGTTTGAAGATCGAATGGCAACTTACGAGAGTTTTAAGTTAATAAGGCACCTCTTCTATTTGAAGTTCTCAAAGGATGAAAAATGTAGCCAAAATATACAGTTTCTATTCTGTTCCTTTTTAAAAAACCAAGTACCACTAAAACTACTTAAGGATGCACCTGGGACAGTTAGTAGGTGCTGCTCGATGATATTTAAATAAAAGCATAAACAGAATTTTGCAATTCACTGATTCAGAAATAACATGAAGTAGTTTCCTATAATTAGATATAATAGAAGTTCACTACACCAACACAGACTATACTTGTCAGTAAATGGTTCTACTTCAAAATGGTCTCTCCTTTTTGTTGGTCTTTATCACAGGTTATAAAACAAAAATCAGTATTTCCAAGTAAAACATAACTGTTTATGTAGACCAATTATATTTCTATGGCCAGGAGGTTGCTACTTTAACTTCTATACTGTTTAAGAAAAAATTTCAAAATCTTAAGAAAATATTGCTTAACTTAAAAGTCATTATAGAATTTATGGTTTTCCTGAAAATATTTAGCAATGTACAGGATGCTTAAAACATATACATATATACATACACATATATGTACATATTTGTTAAATAAATAAAAGTAAATGAAGACTTTTGAGTGAAATGTTTTAAAAAAAATCCTAAAAAATAACAATAATCATCCATCCCTTCCTTCCTACACTGATATGAACTGTAGTGTTGGCTTAATTATTTTAACTTAAGAATCCTTGAATAAAATATAAGTAGACAGTAATTTATAACCTTTGTTAAACCATATCATTTGTTTTAAAATTGAAAGTTGTTTGATCTGAATTGAGATAATATAATACAGTATATCAAATAAAGAATAGTAACTTTTATAACTTTCAGAGATCTTCAATGTCTTACATCCTAATCCTTTATGGGGGCAGATTTAAACTGCTGTCTATCTTTTCTAACACAATTGATTTAGAAAGAAAGATAACATATTAGATGATAAAAATCACAGGCAAAAGGCCCTATATTCTTTAAAGCATGATAAATGGGGGGGTACCTATGGACAAAAATAATGTTCATAAACAAAAATACTGAAGCTTAAGTAAACCACATTAAATATTTTTATTTCAGATCACACATTGAACAAAACATAACACTATATAACAACGTTAATAAAACTGAAGTTTATCAACAGGGTTAAAAGAATTATTCATTAATAAATATTTATTCTTTCATATTTTAAACCTAATTACTAAAGTTTTAAAAATCACAAAGACAAACAAACCTTAGATCTTCTTCATCTCCCATTTCGATTCCAGCTTCCCTAAGCATAGCCAATGCTTCACAATACTCTAGTCTTAGAGTTGGCTCCAAAAATTTGAAGGGCTCACATGGGAATTGTTTATTCACCGTCTGAATTTCAGTTTGAAACCTATTTGTACAATGATTATATGAGTTAATAAAAATGTATGAAATAAGTATTTTCACCACAGGAGGTCACTGTGGCAATACATAAACTAAAAAAAATTTTTTTACCATTACTGGTGAAATAAAGAACATACAGCTTTTTTCTTCCATACACTGAAAACATTTTTTTAAAACAAAGAAACAACACTTTTAACATTTCACAGGAGTCACTAAATATGTAATGATGAGAAGAGGGCAACCTGAGCAGGTTCCAGGGTGGAAACATGCCCTTTCCAGCTGAACCCACTCATTGCCATGGGCCTCCCAAGCTGTCTAGGCAGCCTGTTCTCAAGCAGCCAGTTGACATGGACCCAAGAGCCTACTGTATGCACTATCTGTTCTATGGCTCCATTGATAATAATTTTGAATTCAGAGATAACTCAAAAGGAAATGCTTTCAGAGCAAAGCTCTTTTGTGTAAAATCAGCTTCAGTGTAGAAATTGCCTTGGAGACTTTCAATCTCTTCAGTAGTAGTAACAGCAGCTAAGAAAAAACATCCGGCAGTTATTGAACACCTATTTATGTCACATAAAATCATTCTCTGAATCACTGTATGTACCAGAAAAAAGTGTTATCAAGAAATTATTTAAGTTAAAAATTTATATTTAACACCTTTTCTCAATCTCTTGTTTGTCACCAAGGTGGCATTAAAGGATGAAAAACTTTCTTTATAATTCATATCAGCTAACACTGTTAGAAACATAAAATACCCACTTTATGAGATATTTAAAAAAGTGACTTTTTAAATTCTTTAACAACACCTGTTATCATCAAGGAAGACCAAACTAATGAATACTTGCTTGTCTTCCCCATTCCCATTATACTGTAAGTTTGTTTAGGAGAGTGCCTATTTCTTTCCCACTTTAATAATCACTATGGTATACTGTCTACCTTCTAAACAGTAGGCACAAGACAAATATTTACTAAAGTATGGATGAAACAATAGCTGAGATTTGCTTCAAAGTAACAAGGGGTGGGAGAAATGGGTAAAACAAAGTTGGTCATGGGTAGACAATGGTTGAAATCAGGTTATGGGTATATGGAGGTACATTAGGCTAGTCTACCTCTGTATGAGTTTTGAAATTTTCCATAATTAACAGCATTGAAAAAAGTATGTTTACATTTTATGAAAACAGTAGAAATTAAAACACTACCACTTCCTGACTAGTCTTAAAGATTTTAATGGAAGCAATAAAGTTTAGCCATTGATTTATTCAAGTCTTGATAAGAAGGGATAAAAAGACCCCAATAATTAATTTTTAAATTGCGCTGCTTTGTTTTGGATATTAACCCCCATTCATGTTAATCAATGGTAATACAAACACATGAATATCAAAATTTTAAAATACATGTGTATAATCTTCTGTAAGAGACATTTTAATGATAAACATGAGAGGGACAAGACGTAAGTCAGATAACTCAATTTACAACTGACATGGAAACTTAAAATTCCTAAATGACACAGAATATAGAAAGACTTTTATTTCCAAGCTTCTACCTTAAGTCTACCAATAAAGTCCAGTGATAACAGTGTCAGAATCTCTCATTTTTAAGTAGAGATTTGATTAATCCCAATGGCCCATTTTGTGCTTGGTCTGTTGTTACAAAAATCAAAGTGGGAATTCCATATTCCAACATTAAGAAGATAAGATATCAATACTTAAAACAACAAGTTTCATAAACTTCCTTGAATTATAAATGTAAAAAGAAAATGAGAAAAGCTCTGTACCTTCATTGTAGTTTCAAAGATATTTTGTTTTATAGGAAACATTAGTTGTTCCACAGACTATCTGAATAAAACTAAAATAAAATATGTTGAAATGTTTCAAAGAACAAAGGTTAAAAGAAAAAGGCTGGGAGGAGTGGTCAAGATGGTAGAGTAGGAAGAACCATAGGCAGTATATTCATTGATACTGGCCTTAGCAGTATTTTTTTGGATCTGTCTCCTCAGGCAAGAGAAACAAAAGCAAAAAAAAAAAACAAAAACAAAAAAACAGAAACAAAAACCAAGAAAAAAAACCCCAAATGAGACTACATCAAACTAGAAAGCTTTTGCACAGCGAAGGAAGCTATCAACAAAATGAAAAGGCTACCTACGGAATGAAAGATGTTTGCAAATGACATATCTGATATGGGCATGATATCCAAAATATACAAAGAACTCATACAATTAAACATCAAAACAAAAACAAAAACAAAAACAAAAACCAACCTGATTAAATGGGCTGAGGATCTGAATAGACATTTTTCCAAAGAAGACATATAGATGGCCAACAGACACATGCAAAGATGCTCAACATCACTAAGCATCAGGGAAATGCAAATCAAAACCACAATGATATATCACCTCATACCTGTCAGAATGGCTATTATCAAAAAGACAACAAATAACAAGTGTTGGCGAGGAAGTGGAGGAAAGGGAACCCTTGTGCACTGCTGGTATGAATATAAATTGATACAGCCACTATGTAAAATAGTAGTTTCCTCAAAAAATTAGAAATAGAACTATCATATGATCCAGCAGTTCCACTTCTGGATATTTTTCTGCAGAAACAAAAACACTACCTTGAAAAGATGTGTGCACTCCTATGTCATTCCAACATTATGATTACAATAGCCAAGATATGGAAGCAATCTAAGTGTCCTTGATAGATGCACAGATAAAGAAGATACATATTTATATACATACATACATACACACACAACGGACTTTTACTCAGCCACAAAAGGAATGAAATCTTGCCATTTGCAACAACATGGATGGATCTAGAGGGTATTATGCTAAATGAAATAAGTCAGAGAAAGACAAATACTGTATGATTTTATTTACACGCAGAATCTAAAAAAAACAGAACAAATTAACAAACATAACAAAACAGACTCATATAGAAAGAGAACAAACTTGTAGTTACCAGAGTGGAGGGGTTTGGAGGATGAGTGAAATAGGTTAAGGGAGATTGAGAGGTATAAATTTCCAGTTACCAAAAAAAAAGTCATGAGGATGAAATGTACAGCATGGGGAAATACAGTCAATTATATTGTAGAAACTTTGTATGATGACAGATGATAACTAGACATGGCATGGCAATCATTTTGTAATGTACAGAAATATGGAATCACTATCTTGTGCAACAGAACTAACTTAGTCGTGCAGGTCAATTATACTTCCTTTAAAAAAATATGTAGACACTGTGAGGAAATGCATCAAAATGTTAATGATGGTTATTTCTGTGGGATTATGAGTGACTGTTAAGTTTTACTTAATGATTTTATTTCTAGTTGTCTGCAATAAACGCATATTGTTTGTAAAATAAGAAAGAAAGTAAGTATCATGACGGGGGGAAAAGGCTGTCTACAAATAACTATTCATCAAAGGTATAATGCAATGCAGAGAGTCCCTGGAAATATTAATACTATGCTATAATATTTTTATAAGATCAATGATTAATTTCTGTGTTCTTGAAATTACTCAGACTTGCAATGGAGTAAATAAGTTTCATACTATTTTTGAACTCTTTAAGTATCAATGAAGCATATACAAAAACATCAATCAATAGTTAAATCAGTGGTCTTCAAATAAAAATTTCAAATATGGTCCTTTGTCAGTTATCAAAGCACTAGATAAATCTGTTATATCCAACTTAATACTTGGAGTACTGTCACAAGTATGGACAAAGGGGAAATAAAGACTTGATCCTAGTTAACTTGCTTTCTATCTTCTTCCTATTTTTCTCCATTGTAAACATCATCACAAGTAAACAACTTCCAATGCTCTTTTAAGGGAGAAACTATTTGCTAGTTTAGAGGGTGTACCTAAATGAACATTTTCCATAATTCAATTTTCTGGAGTCCCAGAACATGTCTAATAAGTTTCTACAAATGGGTCAATTCACCAGGCCCAAATAAGCTGAAAGTCCCTTCAGGATAGTAGTTTCTAAGCTACTGAGCACTCAGTGTAAACATAAATTGATCTAAGAATTAACCATTCCTGACATAGGCTTAATTTACACAGATTCAGTAAAGATTAGAAACTGAAAGACTGAAGGGACTTTTTACCCCTGAGGTAAGTGATAATATTACCTTCACTTATAATGGCGAGGGAAACTGAGGCAGAGAGTTAAGTAACTTGCACAAGGCCCACACAGACATACAACAGACCTGTGATGTGATCTCAGGCTACCTGGGTCTAGCTGAATCCAAGCTATAAACCACTATCTCATACTTCTTCCCAAATAATAAACTGCTATAAAAGTAACAGAGGCTCTATTTCTGAGACATTCAGGATGTCAGTACAGAGGAAAAAGCAAATCTACTTAGGTTGTTCAAAACCTAGTAAACTTCCCCACCAAAATTAGGTTAATTAGCTGCAGCCCTAATTGACTTGGATCCAGATGCACTATTTTGAGTGTGGATATTTTCACTAATTAACTGATCATTTAACGTGTGTGTGTGTGTGTGTGTGTGTGTGTGTGTGTGTGTGTATTCAACAAAAACTTAGTTTACATGTTTTAAGAATTGCCTTATTTTGAAGAATACAAACTGATTTGAAACTATATCCATCTAAGGCTATCAAATATATACTTTTACCTTTCTTGAAGTCCTCTGAATATTTGTACTAAAGTGTCAGCAATTTCTTCCACAACTTCATGGTAATGGTAATTAAAAGCCATTTCAATGTCCAAACCAACAAATTCAGTTAGATGTCTGTGGGTATTAGAGTCCTCAGCCCTGAATACTGTAACATCAATAAAAGAAATAAATAGTCAATGGTGTTTCAAATTTTGGAGAAATTGGGATTTAAATATAAAATTCTGTTTGTTAGTACTCAAATAGTACTATTTTTCATTATCATTATAGGTTGGAAAAATCTTTGATAGGCCATCTGTTTCCGCATTCTCTTGGATGGCAAGTTCATTACAAATTCTAAGTCACATAAAAGCTGTAGCAAATGTAAATTATTAAGTGAGGCTCATGAAAATCCCAAAGGAGTGCAAGATCCTTGAAGTATCTTCTCAATAATTAAGATAGATTCAATATAGTGAGTTCTCAATTTTAGTAAAACTTGACTCAAGCTAAATGAAATCTCTACAAATGAAATAACATTATACATATTCCAGCCAATACCTTGGTCCAGCTTTTATTATCCTCACCCTCCTTTCCTCCTTTCCTGTCTTCCTGATGCTAGCTCTGCTCCATCTTTCACATCACTGCAAGATTAATATTCCTAGAACACATCCTTGGCTCAGTAACTTACAATGGTTCCCAAATGACTACCATAGTTAAGACATAAAATGACAAAAAGTCTAAAACCTTTATGCTTTCATAATTTAATCCTACTCTTTATATCCCATTTCCTAATACTAACTAGTTTATTTCCTATAACTTAATACCATTTTTATTTTCACCATGCTGTTTACTCATCTAGCTTCCTCTGACTAGAATGGTATCTTCGTTGTCTATATATCCTACTCTGTCCTTAGAGCCCATTTCAGTTTGAATTCTCTTTTATGGTGAGTCTAGCAAATTCCACCTTCCCTCTCTTTTTATACTATCTATAAGATATAATTAACACCAATTTGCTGATTGGACAGCACAATCTGATTATCTGCTGTGAAAATCTGTTGATTACTCCCTGTGACTGCTATATGTATGCATGTCTTGTTCTGTCTTGGGAGCATGGACAATGTTTATTCTCTTGTCACTCAAAGCATGGTCTGTCTGATCAGTATCATCAGCAGTACCTGGAAGTCTGTGAGAATCTCAAGCCTATTGGTCAGAATCTGCATTTTAACAAGATCCCCAAGTGATTCATGCGCACATTAACATTTGAGAAGTGCTTCTTCTTCTTCTATGTACATGGTACCTGAGGCAAGGCTGTATATGTAGCAGGTGTTCAACAAGTAACTGATTAATAAATTCAGAAAATTAATGATCTTGCCAGCTTCTAGCAGGTATTTAATTTTTATTAAGCTTTCAAAAAATGTACATATATAAAATAACTCGGTCAGTTTTAAACAATGAAGTAAAGCTGGTTTTTGCTTATAATTAGCTTCATAAAAGAATCTGCAACATGATTGTGTGTCCGTGCTTGACTTGCAGCAAACAGATCTTAAAAATCATAATATAATCTATTACATATCAGACATTTGTAATAATTTTTAATGGACTTTAGCATATTATCAATACTAAGAACAATACAAACAGTAATAGTAAAACAGAACAGCTTTGGAATGAAGTTGGTAGCAAAATACACAGTGGCATATCTGTAAACTCACAACAGGTAAAGAGGCTATCAAGGACAACAAAATATATTATTTGGAAGATTGCAACTACTACTTGTTCTTTAGTGTTGTTGGAGAGCTGAAAGGACAGTCCAAATGGGAGCTAATTCTGTTCTAATTACACTTAAGTATAGTAAAATAACATATTCAGGTGTATTTCAGAGGGGGTGTATTTTCAAAGCATGCATTTTAAAAATGACATATTCGAAAGATAAAATTTTTCTTTAGCATTCTTCCATAGAAATATATAATGGTTATGATTGCATTTACATGAATGATGCTTAACTGTACAAAGAACTGCTGAGCATACAATTAAAAAAAAAATGACTACCCAAGCAATTGTCATTTTTACCCCAAAGTCTAGTGTTTATGTAGTCAGCATATAAAAGGATTCAAGCTTTCAAAATGTCTGTATGTAAAATGTGTTTCTAAAACCATTACTACAGTACAATTTATGAATTTTGAGAAAATCATAACTGTCAAAACCTTACCTGGTCCAATACAGAAGACCTTCTCAAAATCAGCACAAATACACATTTGCTTATACAGCTGTGGAGACTGAGCCAGGTATGCATTATTTTTAAAATATGACACAGTAAATACATTGGCTCCTCCTTCACTGGCAGCTGAAATACAAACATTTAATATTATAAACAACTGCAAGCTTATCTATGTAAACTTCCAGTAAAAATAGTTTATACTTTTGATTCAAGTACTTTACTTAAAAAACTTGGAATATCAAGAATTGCAGAGAAACCATAATCTATATATGTCTTATACCTGATTCTAAATAGTTTACATTTAGGACAGACTTACTTCTTTGGTTAGACCTTCATTTTACTGCTTTGGATATGCATGCTCCTTTTCTGCATCAATTTCAAATCTATTAAAGCTACTTTGCAGGTGTGAAACATTTTTTTAAAGGAAAAAAGAATATTCCTAATAATTTTCTAATTATCAATAATGTAATGTTCAACTTTTTATTGGTAACTGAAAACAATTCATAACATACTTTTTAGTGTTATTTAAGTAACTCTAAATAGGGTAAAATGATTAAAGATAAGTTTCTCATATAAGAATGAGAATTAATGAGATTTTCCCATCTGTAGTATTTAGTAATTTTACAATGCAGTTTACACAAAACAAATCGCAATACCAATTTAGAAGGAAAGTTATATAATGAAAGTAGTTTCTGGTGTACTTCATATGGACAAAAAATTTGTTTCACGTGTTACTGCCTCATTTTTGTAATCAATATCATATAATGATTCCTGAAATAAGAGGATTTAGTATTACTGATGTTAGTGACATATGACGGCTGCTACATAGTAGTCTTCAAAATAAACTGTCTCATGGCAACAAACCTTAAGAAACACTTGGGATTCTCAAATTAAAAGCAAAACAAAACAAAAACTTATTAAGCAACCTGGGGGAAAGCAAATTTATTTTTTAAAAATTAAGAAATACCTTAAAGCATACCTGAGATAATTTTAGGAGTCTGGATCTCCACAAAACCCTTGTTAATTAAAATTTCTCGGAAAAGATGGCAGATGCCAGACTGGAGACGGAAGACTGCCTGACTAGTTGATGTCTATAAGACAATAATAAAATTTAATTAAATAAATTTGACACATTAACTGAGATAGAGTATTTTTTTAATCAGGCCACCTGCCTGGAAAGTTCATAGAGAAAACAATTCATTATATGAAAGAAAATTAGGTTACATGACACTCAGCATAAGGATATAGCTTGGAATTTTTCATATTATAGAAGGAGAATGACAATTTTGCTCTTTATTTTCAACCTCTCGAATTCTTGACTTTGCTGAGACTCTATGTAAGAACTGGTTTGGGGTTAAATTAGACAATAGTTTAGATATAATCTAAGGTGTGTAAAAAATTTCAAGTCACTAATACACAGAATGCTTCCCAAAATATAAAGTCAAAGTAGGGGTTAAAAAAGTGAATGCTTACAAGGGCCAGACAAATTAACATACATGGAATGAATGAATGGTACTTCCTGGTGGTGCAGGGCATAGCAGAGAACAGAATACCCTGTCTAGAGTGCTAGCTGATGTTGCCATGTGGGCCCAGTATTGATGAGTTCACCTCCTACTTTTTAAGAAAAGCCATCTAGATTTAATGTGAAAACCCTCCATTTTTCAATGATGGCAATAAATTTAAATTAAAAAAGAAATGATGTGAGCCAAAGAAAAATATTCTTCAGGGCCAAATTCTAGAGGCATAAGCAATAACTCATGTGAACAAATAGCAAATACAGTATGATGTCTAACTACTGTGGCCAAAATTATGAAAAACTTGAGGTTTCTAGGCAGTATCAAGAGGACTTTTGATTACTGCTAGCCTTTTCTATATACTCTAAATTACAGTGAAAAAGGTAAAAGCAGACAAAAAGCAAATAATCAGGGGAAACACGAGTGCACATCAAGGGCAGACCCATACAACTGTAGAAAAGTGGGAAAGAACTCTTAAGGTGACAAAGCATTTAAACCTTAGGTAGATTATTTAAGTAAAGGAGGAAGATGTGGTCAAAACATTAAGAAAGAGAGATGACATTGGTTTTACTACAATGATGAAACCACTGAACTCTTTCACTTGCAACCAGACCAGAAAGGGAAACAGAAGACCTATGAGATTACTATATAAACCACCAGGGCCAACTACTTCTTTATTATTAATCCTGTGCTTGGGTCAAATTCAAAGGATTGAGGCATTAACTACTAATTTCCACCTGGTCGTTCTAAAATGTGCACATAACTTCTTTCACAATTTTGAGTGATATTAACAGTTGTTTTCACTTCCTGACTAACTTGTTTGAAACAGGTATCACCTGGAAGCAAGCCCATTTATTGGCTTCATGTTCTTTTGTCATTTTCAAATGAAGCAAGTCAGTATCCCGTGGTATTATTTGACTGTCCTTGCTGCCTACAATTCTTTATAGGGGAAGGGTCGGTCAGAAAGGTAAATTGTTTTTTGTATATCATAATACCTATGGGCAAATGCCAATTAGTTCTATGAGCCTGAGAAAGACATGGTATCTCTGCCCACCTTGATTTCAGCACAATCACGTCACTTAAACAAATGAGGCATACCCTAAGATCAATGACTCTGTTGTCTAATCTTGTATCCTGGTTAACAGTAGCTCTTCCTTCCTAAAGAAAAAAAAAAGATGAAAAAACAGATTTTACTGCTTTGTTTAAAGAACACAAAAAACACTTTTAGAAGTCATGTTTATTTTTAAGTGAGACAACATGTGTTCATGTGTGTTAATGTTATGACCCCAGATCAAGGATCCGAGAAACAAGAAGCAGGGCCAGAGAGAAGTTATTGTTAAAAGAAAGAGAGAGATGGAAAGAAGAGAAATGAGAATGAATTGAGGTTAATGCTTTCTTTCCATCTCCCACCCCAAAAAGCCTGACTCATTACCGGGACATCAGAATAATTAACTACCCACACCTTCACTGATTCCTGGATTTTACATGCTAGTTGAAGACTAAAGGAACAGATAAAAGCTAACATAGAGTAGTGGTTCTCAAAGTATGTTCTGGGCATCATTGAAGGTCCCCAAGACACCTTCAGAGTCTGTTAAGTCGAGCCTATTTTCATAGTAACACTTTTTCACTCTCATTTTTTTCCTGACTTCATTGAGAATTTTTCCAAAGGCTTCATTATGTGTGCTATTACAACAGAATGAATGCAGAGGCAGATATGAAAATCTAACTGTTGTCTATTAAGCTAGACATTACCAAGATTTGTAGACATGTAATACAATGTCACTCTCGACACTAAATTACCTTTTGTTTTCAAAAATACTTTTCATAAAGTGTTACTGTTATTTTCATTATTTATATAGGAATAATATAGACACATAATATAGTTGTATTATAATAAGTTAAAATAAATTAATAAATATTAAAAATTTTCTATTTCAACTTCTAATACAGTAAATATCAGTAGATACACCTACAAAAACAAAAGCTTGTGGAGTCAATTATTTTTAAGAGTGTATAGGAATCCTGACACCAAAAAGTTTAAGAACTATTAATGTAAGAGTATGTTCAAATAAAAATGAAGCTCAAGTCAATTCATAGGTACCCTTCATATAAAAGTAGGACATCAAGTTTTCAATGTTCTGCAAACTAAACATATACAGGAAGCACACTATTTCCAAAATATAATTTTTACCTCTTCTCCTTCCACCTCAGGCCGAACAGCATCGTCCAGCTGCAAGGGCAGGCGGGGTTCAGCCGAACTGATCACATAAATCTGAAAGTGAGAGATTACCAAAAATATCAAGAAGCACACAAAACCTGTTATCTTTCGCTTCAAAAGAAAGCAAAACAATCTACAGTTGACTTAAACATGAAACAATGTTTGCATACATCTTTAACTGAAACTACTTGCTAAAAATCAAACAAGATAGTATGTTTTTTCACCTAAAAAAATGAGGATAACAGTATTCCTACATACATCTCTAGGTTGTTGGGATCTGGCTTAAGGCTTCTCTTTGTCACGTGAAAGCTATTGTTAGGCAAATCACTTTACCTAGAAACTTCAATATTCTGTAAAATGAGGTCTGCAGTAAGAATCAAATGCAGTAATGAACATTAAACACTTTACTCATTAGAAGGGGACATTAAGAAATGAGTTATTCTAATTGTTAACAGAATTTGGCCACTTCTCTCACTAGGACCAAAGTCAGTCCAAATCTACTGTACCTCTCTTTCTTTTCCTCATTCTTTTTCCAAATGTCCCTTCATTGCCTTTTTTCATCAAGCATGCCATATCTCATTTCTTGCTGCTCTCCTGGCTGGGAACTGCTATAGAAGGTGTTCCTTTATGGTGTTAAAATTCCTCAATATTCTTTCACACTAATTGCACACACTTCATGCTAAAAAGCAGTTAGGTCACAAAGAATGAGCTAGTGGTTTTTAGCTATCCTTAAAAAAATGTGACCCTATGAAGTATTTCCAACTGTGCCTGGAAAACCTGTGAAAGCACAAGAAAGAAATAGACCTTATTTAGTTAATTCAGGAAAAAAAATTTTATTCTTCCAGTTGATAAGTCACATTTAGCATTTAGCTCAGACATTTCCAAAAAAAGTATCAGAATGATACTCCATTCCACTTCATAGTAAAATAGAATTATTTGTCACAACCCCCCTATATCTAAGTTGTAGTGCTTCCCTTTAATCAATTAACAGAAACCTGATCTCCAACACAAAGTTGGAGAACTGGACAGCTACCTCTTTCATTTTTATAACTAGTAGAAACTCATCATCTCCTTCATTAGGCTGAGTGCTTTCATCCCCAGAACTTCACATACTGCTTGGCACAAAGTATATACTCAGTAGCTGCTGGATGAATAAATAAATGATAAGAGAGTCACTGTTCATAATAATAATCTACTTAGTATACAATACTTTATGCTTTGTGAGATACTTTATAATTATTTTTATTAGGGCAAAATTTGTAAGCTCTTTAGACTTTAACATTTATTAAGGTTATACTAAATACTAGATAATTAGAATATTTTAGAAATACATTTACTTGCTTTATTCACTAAAATCTTATTTATTAAATTATTGAAAAAGATAAGTAACTTGGAATATGGGGGTTGTTTCTCTTGGTCAGCATGCCCTTAGGTTAGTTTACCTTTACTAGGTTGCAGACTTCCTGTGGGGTTGGTTTGAAATAGGACTTAGACAGAGAACAAAAACCACGTGATCATCCCAATAGATGCAGAAAAAGCCTTCGATAAAATTCAACATTCATCCATGATACCCAAAGTGGGTATAGAGGGAACATATCTGAACATAATAAAAGCTGTTTATGACAAACCTACAGCCAACATAATATAACTCAATTGTGAAAAGTTGAAAGCCTTCCTGCTAAAATCTGGAACTAGACACGGATGCCCACTCTCACCATTTCTATTCAACATAGTACTGGAAGTCCTAGTCCTAGCAATTATACAAGAAAAAGAAATAAAAGGGATCCAAATAGAAAGAGAAGAGGTAAAACTGTCACTTTATGAAGATGACATGATACTATATATAGAAAACCCTAAAGACTCCACACAAAAAACTACTACTAGAGCTCATAAACAATTTCAGAAGGGTATGAGGATGCAAGATTAACATACAGAAATCATTGTATTTCTTTGCACTAACAATGAAATATCAGAAAAGGAAAGTTAAAAAAAATCCCTTTTAAAATCACGTCCAAAAAAATAAAATACTTAGGAATAAACCTGATCAAGGAGGTGACAGACTTATACACTGAGAACTATAAAACACTGGTAAAGGAAATTAAAGATAACTTAAAGAAATGGAAAGATAGCCCATGCTCCTGGAATGGAAGAATTAATGTTGTTAAAATGGTCATACTATCCAAAGCAATCTACAGACTTAATGCGATCCTATCAAATCACTCAGGACATTTTTCACAGAACTAGAACAAATTATCTTAAAATTTATATGGAATCATAAAAGACCCAGAATTACAAAAGCAAGACTGAGAAAAAAGAACAAAGCTGGAGGCATAACCCTGCCAGGCTTCAGACAATACTACAAAGCTACAGTAATCAAAACAGTGTGGTACTGGCACAAAAACAGACATATGGATCAATAGAACAGAATAGACAACCCAGAAATAAACCCACACACTTATGGTCAATTAATCTTTGACAAAGGAGGAAAGAATATACAATGGAGAAAAGACAATCTCTTTAGCAAGTGGAGTTGGGAAAGCTGGACAGCTGCATATAAATCAATAAAGTTAGAACATTCCCTCACATCATACACAAAAATACACTCAAAATGGCTTAAAGACTTAAACACAATACATGACCCTATAAACTTCCTAGAAGAGAACATAGGCAAAACATTCTCTGCCATAAATCACAGCCATGACTTCCTAGGTCAGTCTCCCAAGACAACAGAAATAAAAGCAAAAATAAACAAAAGGGACCTAACTAAACACATAAGCTTTTGTACAGCATAGGAAACCATAAATGAAATGAAAAGACAACCTATGGACTGTGAGAAAATATTTGCAAACAATGTGACTGACAAGGGCTTAATTTCCAGAATATACAAACAGCTTAGACAACTCAATATCAAAAAACCCCCAGACAGCCCAATCAGAAAATGGGCAGAAGACCCAAACAGACATTTCTCCAATGAAGACATATAGAGGCCAATAGGTACATGAAAAGATACTCAGAATTGCTAATCATCAGAGATATGTGAATCAAAGAATATAAAAATGAATATATGTATGTATATGTAGGACTGAACTATTATGCTGTACACCAGAAACTAACACAACATCATATAATGTTGTGACTGACAATACTTCAATTAAAACTGACCATAACTCAATTAAAAAAAAAAAAAACAAACTACAATGAGGTATCAACTTATACTAGTCAGAATGGCCATCACTAGAGTCCACAAATGATATATGCTGGAGAGGGTGAGGATAAAAGGGAACCCTCCCTACACTGTTGGTGGGAATGTAATTTGGTGTAGCCACTATGGAAAACAGTATGGAGATTCCTTAAAAAACTAAAAATAGAGTAACCCTATGATCCAGCAATCCCAGCCCTGGGCATATATCTGGAGAAAACTCTAGTTTGAAAAGATACATGCAACGCAATGTTCACAGCAGCATTATTTACAATAGCCAAGATATGGAAGCAACCTAAATGCCCAGTGACAAATGAATGGATAAAGAAGATGTAGTATGTATACGTGTGTATATATATTTCACACAATGGAATACTACTCAGCCATAAAAAGGACTGAAATAATACCATCTGCAGTAACATGGATAGACCTAGAGGTTATCATACTAAATGAAGTAAGTCAGAGAAAGACAAATATCATACGATACATATCACTTATATGTGGAATCTAAAAAAATCAAATGATACAAATGAATTTATTTACAAAACAGAAATAGACTCAGAAACAAAACAAACTTAGGGTTACCAAAGGAGAAAGAGAGGGAGGGATAAATTAGGAGTTTGGGATTAACATACATAAAAAAGATAACCAACAAGGGCCTACTGTCTGGCATAGGAAGCTATATTCAATATATTGTAATAACCTATATTGAAAAAGAATCTGAAATGAATATATTTTTATACATATGTAACTGAATCACTCTGCTATACATCTGAAACTAACACACTGTAAATCAACTGTACTCAAAAAAAAAAGTTCCATGACAATCCATTTCAGTTAAATACATTACTCTCAAATTAGTATATACAGATGAGTCTTTTCTTTCTGTGTCTGTCCATCTGTCCATCTGCCTGACTATTCTATCTTACATATACTCATGTAACACACACACACACACACACACACACACACACACACACCCCAGAGGTGAGGGTGGGAAAAGACTACTCCTTAAGAGAAATTCAATAATGAATACTGTAGATACAAATGAGGCCTGGGTCTGAGACTGCAGATTCAAAATTGCAGAACTGCAGTTATTTCAACAGTACTAAATATATGTGCATTCACTTACAACATTTTAAAAGTCAATGATAATGAGCATTTCTAGTTTTTATGTATAAGAAAATACATGTGGAATAAATCTTATATGAAAAGAAGTTATTGCTGGAATATAAGCCCAATACGGTATTGTCTCTTTTGACTTCTTGATACTGTAAAATATCAGAAATATAATGATTACAAGGAAATATAATGATTAAGAATTAGTATAACTAGTCAGCCTTCAGAAGTACATTATCAGAGGAAAGTTCACAGCAAAATAGGTTCCTAATAGTGAATAAAGCTTTTTAGATGTGTTCTGTATTTTTCCGTATATCAACAAGCCTGGGCTAGCCAGCTGGATGAGAAGAAGCCAAGGGGAGATATGTCCCAGAAGTATCAGTGAGACCAGCTAATGAAATGTGGAGCAGACAGGCCATCCCAGATGGGCTGGCCCTAATTCCTTACTTGCACAGAAGTGTGACCAAATAAATGTTTGTTGTTTTAAGTAGCTAAGTATTGAGGTGGTTTGTTATACAACAAAAGCTAATTTATTCAGTAACCAATTTACAAATCTCAATATTTTATATCAACTCTAATTATTAAGACCATATAGACTTGACATGAATAGTTATAAGAACTACTCAAATCTATTTCTGTACACAATTTTGTATTTTGAAAAAAATTACCTTTTGAACATGTAACTCTACGTCTTGCTGCGTACAGCTTCCAATTTTCTGATTCACTTTTCTCACAACACCTTCCACATCTACGATGCTCTCTTTGTTGATGCTGTCAAAGGAAAAAATTCCCAATTTTATTCATCTCATTAGAGGTGTCAGAACTCATTTGCTGTTTCAACAGTAAAACTGAATATATTAAACTCTTCTTTAATGAAGTAAGCCACTTGAGATAAAGCCAGTCTGTTTAATCTACTTACAATAAGCTACTCTGTAGCACACCTTGTGAGATTTCTTGGAGAGACAGATGATTTTCTAGATCTTATAATTTAGTTACCATTACTTTAGACATAAGAGGCAACAGGACCAGCACTGAATTGTGAAAAAGTTTTTCAATTATTTATTAAAGAACATTTCCCCTTCCACAGTTGAGATTTACTAAGATCAGCATTTCCTATAAGGAGAAATATTGGCTTCAATAAATGCAATTACTGGTATGTAGTGGAATTAAATAATAGAAGAAGGTGAACTGAAAAGATTTCAAGGTAATAAGAGGACATTAAGGTGCGCTGCAATTCAATCCTCATCATCTATAGTTTATGAGTACACACTATCATTGAATTTGTGACAAACAGCCTATTGGATTGTGTAAATCCCATTTAAGAATGCCTATATGAAGTTTATTATAAATTAAGAGTAAAATAAATGCAATTTCTCAGCAGTTTAATTCTATAACAAACTTGAATTTTGAACATGACACTCAAATTGTGAAATATAAAATTTATGAAGTAGCTTATTAAACTGACCAATTGATTATTTTTTGATCTCTAGTATATAACCAAGGGAGAAAGAATGTAATCCAAAATGATGGTTCCCATATAAAATGTACCAGTTCTACTTCTGTGTATATTCTTGTGCTGACAGAATGTGTCAGAGTATATTTACGGAAAAGGGTAAGATTTAACTTTCAGATCCTGGAGAGTGATGTCAGCATGAGGGGGGCTCAACACTTAGGTGGTAACTGGAGTTACATAAGTGAGGTGAAAAGAGAAGGAAGAAAAATGCAAAAGTGACATCTAGGAGATAGTGGAGTTCCTGGGGCAGCTGGTGTAACAGAAAGGGCAACATGTATTAGGAAAATCTGTCCTGGACTCTCCGTCTGCTGTTGCAAGCCCCAGTTAGTTTTTCACTAAGCTCTCATGATTCAAATCCTACCCAGAATCCTGCAGAATGAATGACCAGAATCTAAACAAAACAAAACAACAAAAAGATGTAATTTTCCTAAGAAAAATTCTGTTCATTCTGATAAGGAACTGGTTCCTTAGCAGTTGTGGTGTTATCTGACAGGATTCCAGAAATCAAATAATACTTATTTTACCCAGGAAAACAATCCATTTCAATGAACATCTGGGTTGAAAAAGAATCAAAATGATGATAATAGGTAAAAAGTGGTGAGGTAAGAAAGAAAAATTTTCACTTCAGTTTGCTACAGTCTAGAATTCTAAAATGTCTGTTACCAACTACTTAAAAAAAAACAAACCTCAACAGTACACATGTATCTTCCACTATCATAAATCTCCTGCACTAGACCTATCGCCTAATATCCAGCTAAAAATCTTGTGTACTGAAGAAACTCAGAATTTATTATGGTAAAAGAGATAGTTGGTGAACTAAGATAGGGCTCCTCTGAGACCTGAAGCGATCAAGAGGCTTCATTTCATTGTTAAAAGGGCTTTCTAATACTAGCAATCTAGGGCCACTGAATCTTTCTTGAACGTGACTGCCATTTACCATTGATTCATCTGTTCGCATGGGCAAACTTGATACCTGACTATGTAATTCAGACCTTGTAAGCATTCTGTTGCTTATCTCACACGTTTCTATGAGGAAGGTTTTCTCTTCTTTACTGATCAAGATATTGTTTCATGGAGTAACCTGACCTGCCCCAACTAGAGCTCCACCTGGCTACAGTCCTGCTATGTTCCTGGCCCGCTTGGTTCTCTTACTTCACCCACCTTGGCCTCGCTAGTAGGCGGCTTTCCAGTATCAGGACGTTTTCTCCAAGCCAACTCCAGTTAACACATCTACTCTCAAGGACTGAGCACTAAACTAGGGTCCCTCCAGAAGGAAGCTGGAATGTGGTCAAATATACTCTGTCCAAGGCTAGTTAAAGGCTCAATCCAAGAAAACAAAATTTTTTCTTCTTTCTCACTCTTAAAGTAACCAGATGAGTCTTTTTATTCAGGACCTAAAACCTGGAACTAAGTCTAGTACTTTAATTCAGTAGTATTATGTGTTAAAATACTTGATCAGCTAGACTAGAAGACAACCACCATTTAAAACACTGTTTCCAGTACTAAACAATTCACAAAACAACTTCTGAAAACCTGACCTATTTCTTGAGCTTGGGCCAAAGCTGAACTTTTGCTATCACAAACTGGTCTATTGAATCAATCAGAAGGAAGACAGGATTAACTAGATGGAGAAGATTCTTAAAATTAATTTTTTTGACTTTGTAGTCTCAGTATTTCCCCTTAATATATCTAGCAGCTATATGCTATTAATAGAATAACTCTAATATCTCAATATCTATATCCATATCTATATACCTATCTGTAATTATTTGTAGACATGAATGGATTAAGAAAAAACATAAAAACAAAATTTAAAAGTCAAATTTGTCAAAAAGGGTCAGACTAGAACTTGCTAGTTAAAACTAGTAGAAGGTTATTTGAGGGTTTAATGTATATGTGTATAATTAGAGTCAACACTTGAATGAACTAACTGCCAGTAGAAGGACAAAATTCCACTCTGCAGAAAAAGTCTAACACAATTTTAATTGGCACTGTACGTTAAGGTGGCATAGTATTTTACAGTGTATATACCGCAGCCTGACCGCTGACATAAAGAAACCCTATTAAAGTTTGTTTTACATTTTGAAACTAATATGCCAGCATGTCTGTATTCTCAAAGAGGGTTATGTCTAACAGGCAACTATAAAAGCCTTCAGTTTTTACAGAGGATATGGCAGGAGGAAAAAAAATCCATGGTGTAAAGCAGAGGAACTCTTGGGAACCATTTTACTGTAGGAAGAATGGGTGAAGTAAATTAAATGTATCTTTTTCAAGAGCTAAGTCACCTATTTTTATTATTACCACCACCTCCCAAACACACTATCACTACACTATTTTATACCTCTTTCATTTTCCAACCATCCTTTTGCCCATACATGTAAGTAATCACTCTACAAATAAAATGAGTTAGTAGAGGCTTGTTATTAAAAATACCTTAACAGGCACAATAGACTTCATGTCATCCATTAGGAACTGTCAACCATCAATTTAATAGTTTACTTCTACCCTAAATTGTCTTTAGGGAAAAAAAAACTGTAAAAAGCACCATTCTTCATATAAAGTATATTATATTTTGAGTTGGCTATCAAGTTTTTTTTAAACAAATGATACAATGTATGAATAACTCAAACAATTATAAAACATGCAACAAATAGTACTCAGTTACGTGAAGGAAGAAAATCCCATCTTTCCAGCATGAATGCCAAACAGTTTACTCTTTAGGGCATCCCTAACAACCACAGGACACACATTATCTGTAGTTCTTTCAATCTTGATTATAAGTTTTCATGTCTATATTAGTTAAGAAGCAACAAACTAAAAAAAAAAAAAAATTCTGTTGGAACTATTAGAAGCAGACACAAATGCTGTATTAAGTAACAGCTGACTACTGAAGAATATATATTAAAAAACAAGGTAAAACAAAAATGGGAAAGTGGCAAACAACACATTATAACCAAGCATAGTAACAGATATTCACAACAACAGCCCTGTGTTACTAAAATGTTAAAAAGGAAGAATGTGTAACATAGACTTCAAAGATTCTTTTTAAGTTGTCAAAACAGTTTCAGTATTGAAGGAAGGAAGCTTTATAATCTAAAATAATGCACTAATGAGTAATGCCTTACTCTTCAATGTTCCTGAAACTTTTAAAAAGTTCTCAGCATACCTCTGGTTCACTGAATTATTGGTCAGTATCTCAAAACAGGGACTGCACTGAATCTGTAGATCACTTTGGATAGTACTGTCATGCTACTGAGTTTTGAGGTGGTTTGTTATGCAGTAGTGTTTTGTTTTGTTTTGTTTTGTTTTTGCAACAGCTGACTAATACAATCTTAAGCTTAAGAAAGTTATGAAATTAGAAAAAAATCATTGAGTTCAAAGCTATCATTTGATTATAATAAAGGACTCTGAAATAAACAAAAGCTTATTTGTACTTCATCACATACACACTGCAAACTTAGTTTGTATTATGCATTGTAAAGAGATTTTTTTAAAATAGATATACAAAATTTAACTGTGAAACATAGGGTTGATTTCTTATCAAATACAGCAGAATTTATCCATTCAAGTGAATACTGTCCTCAAAGTGACTGCTTAGGGAAAGGAGGTAGGGGTTATAAATGTATTTCAAAATCAGCAGTGCCTAAAACAACATTAAAACAATGTATTTGGAATTACTTCTTTGTTTTGTCATGCAAATCAGTTTTGGAGGGGACCAATCTCACTTATACCTATTGTTTCTATCCTTCAGAAATGGTGAAGACTATGATAGAACTCTGGGTGGGGGAGAAGAAGAGACAAAAAATTAAAAGAGAATAGCATTAGAGGTACAGGGCAGTAACATGTTTCAAAAAGGAGAGTATTTAATCTATCAACTATAGGATTAATATAGATAGCTATAGATAGTTAATGTTATCAACTATAGGGTTGAGAAGCTGTCTCCAAACATTTTTGACAATTTGATTTATTCTACCAGTAAAAAACTGGAGAGTGTGTACCCCAACATGTGTATTTTATTTATTTTAAAATTACATACATGTAATACTAAATGTTCAGTATTACTTTTAGACAAATATAAACTTGGGGTGAGATTCATAATTAGCATTTGTGATCCATAATTAGCAACAGCAAATCCATACTTCACATAGTTTTCCTGATAAATTTCTAATTAGGAGAGTACTGAAATCCTGTCAGATCTGATCAGATTATCATTAAAAAAACAAAACAAGCCAAAGCTTCATAATGTGGCTGATACAAAGATCTCACACGGTAAGTAGAAGTGTTAGCGTCACCATTTTCTAGTTTGTGTGTATGTTGTA
Organism: Camelus dromedarius; assembly: GCF_036321535.1. Lineage (NCBI taxonomy): Eukaryota > Metazoa > Chordata > Mammalia > Artiodactyla > Camelidae > Camelus > Camelus dromedarius. The sequence continues at coordinate 18,593,452 of NC_087439.1, forward strand.
TCTTCAATGTATAGTCTCTTGGTAGAAATTCTTTTAAGCCATCTGTCCATTTTGAGGGTCAGTTGATTATTTTAATATATATAAATAAATAAAATCCCCCCAAACCAGTTAACTAGAAACAGTAAACTGCAACTGGGTATAATACAATGAAAGTAAACCCAAGAGTTAGGGGACCAGTGTTAGCTCTCCGTGTTACTGTAGGAACCCTGCAGTTTTCCTTCAGAGACCTCACATGCCACAGGCAAATGTGACCTTCTGAGATGCAATCCAAGTGACAGGCCAGTGTTTATGTATAAATTAACTATTAGAAAAACTTTTTTTCAAATTCTTTCTTACACTTTGGAGAGAGAAGGAAGGAAGGAAGGGAAAGAAATAGAAGTGAATTATTTTCTTTCCCTTAGTGGGTAATCTTGAGCAAATTACTCTGGATACCACTGGGATAGAGCACAAGAATCATAACGACTGAGAAAAGGCTGCTGGAGCAGGTGATTTATAGGTGAAAAATATTTAACAGCATATGACTCTAGTCAAAGAGACCACCACCTTGCATATCAATGGTGGAGAAACAGATCTGGGAAAGAAATACTTCGTCTGTCTCTTGTTGCTGGGTCCCAGAGTGAGGTGCTGACTCTGGCAAGTCCTCTTGGAGCACAAAGAAGAATCACCCCCAACTCATACTGTTCCTCACCAGTGAAAGATGGGAAATGGCAGGGTTTGCTCTTATATTTTGAAGTTGTTTTTAAAACATTGTTTTAACAATTTATTTTATTATAAAAGATTATACTTATTGTTAAGAATTCCAACGTTAAGTAACACGTAAATTTAAAAATTTAAGTTCCCCATCATATACTCAACCCCCTCTTCCTATAATCACTGTTTACTATACTCCTCCACATTTTTCTCACTTGTAAAAAATATGGATGTGTCATAAATTTATGTCATTCATACAGTAGTTTTGTTCATTTTCTATTTTTTTAAGGTTGAAGAAGCAGTTTTATTTTTACAGCTCAAATGAAGTTGATCTTAATATATATATACCTAAAGTATCATTCCCATGTCACTTCAGCAATTTCCTTTTATGTTCCAATTCCTTTGTGAAGTGCTTTACACATGTATCATCTCACTTAAACCTCACAAAGGCCTACAAGGCAGGTATTACCACCATTCTAGAGTTCAAAAAACTGAGACTCTGAAAAGTCAAGTAATCAGCCTAAAATCACACAGGTAATAAAATCATGTACTGATCACTACGCTAGATAGTTCTGTTAGACTCACAAATTAGCACCTAATTTTTAATACTCCAGAATGCATCATCAGCTCACTCTGAAATAATGCATTCTCATTCTTACAAGCTCATGAACGGCCAGATTCCTTTATAGTTTATGTGAAAGAAACTGGAAATAATAGGCCCTTCACGAATAGTTTTCAAAATGCCAAAGAATCATGCTGCTTCTCCAGCAAATGCAGATACATCTGGATGTCCTGCTGTTGTTGCCAGCCTCAACAGAAATTCATCAGAATCTTTGTGTAAAACAATATGAAGTTATTAAAGTTATTTTAACCTAGAAAAATTAATCCCATAAGCTGGGAATTTTTGACATGAGATTTTAGACCTCCTTTTAAAGCACATCTTCATCAAAGTTTTTAATACAAATGTTGAACTGGACAGGGTCAAATGTAGAGGTTCTGTTTCTGTTCCAACAGATAAGTAACTTATTACCACAAAGAGGTATAAACCATATAGGTACAGCTCTTCAAAGAGTTGCAATCCACAACAGTATAATGACCTACTCTATGTTCACCAACTTACCCACATGATGCTCAAGGGGTACCCATCTACCCACCTCCCTCTGGGCCTCAACTGTAGATGATATATACATACACTTCTACCACAGCACCTATAACATCCTGCATGCAGTTTATTTATTTTTGTCCTCTTCCCTTACTAAGTTCCTTATGTTATACACACATCATTGTATACTCAAGCCCAGCAGAGTGCCTGGACCAGAGCAGGTGCTAAATAAAAGTTTTCTAAATCAATGAGACTTCTTTTGAGTACTATTTTGGTATTTATAGTTCTAAAAGTTAATGTGCAAACTTAAAATTAAACCTACCAACTAAGTAAAATAGCTATTTTTAACTGAAAGATCTAGAAAGAAAAAAAATAAACAAACTTGTATGTAGCTAGGTGACTCATTAGAGAATGAGAAACATACTTGTGACTCACCAGCTGCCAATAAATCACCTAACCACAATGACTAATATGAAGAAAATGAAAATAAAATACATTATATATACAAATAACTGTCTGAGTAAGTCTTTTTTCCCAGAATCCAAACATCTCTATCCTGGGGATGGGGTGTGTGTGTGTATGTGTGTTAGTTACATAAACACAAATAGCAAAATATAATTTTTAACTTTAATATTTCCTATTCAAATAAACTGTAGCCCTTTACAGTGGTCACTATAACTTTACTTTTAAACTTAAAAAAATCAGCATTTACATACAAAAAGGCCTCCAGGGCTGCCTTTAAAAAAACTTGTCTTTACAAGACTCAGCCATAACTAACACAGCCTATTCTGTTCACTACTTTAAAATGGCATTAAATGAACAATAATTATAAAAAGAAGGAAAGGGATGACTTCTTGCCTCAACCCAAACACCAGCTACTAAATATTAGAACATTAATGGCAATGTAAGATGGGGATTCAGAAACACTGGCCTTGACAGGTATCCCATCTTCCTGCTTGCAGAGAAATTTCATTTAAAGACTTCAAACCATTTCAGATACACAATTAAGAACTGTTCTCAAAGATCTCTAGGGAATGAGATGTGCCAACCTTCCTATGTAACTCATTTAGTTGTTTCATTTCTATATGCATTCAACCATGAGAAAATTGATCCTTCCAACAAATTGATTAAAATAATGTGTTGAAGAGTCCTGTGGCACTTAAATCCAATTAGTGCGTCAACTTTTCGGATTAGTATATTGACGAATTGGATATTCCTAGGAAAGATAATCTGGAAAAACAACTGATCTCGATTAAACTTCAGTGTTGCTCTTAAGGAAAATACTAAAAATCTAGAAACTGTTAGCAATACAATCTAGTCAGTAAGGCAAAGATAAGCACCTCAGATTTAATATCTAAAGTAAATGCTAAGATACTCACCTACTTAAGATATTAAAAGTGACCTCATATTTTGCCTTTTAAATGATTAGGAAACCCCAGCTGGAACTATCTGATTTGATATTTTTAATAGTGGAGTACTTGCTTTTTTCCACCTGGTATATGGCCAGAGGGAATAGAGTTAAATGTAGAGCCTCATGGAATTAACATACAAATACCATTATTTCTCCCACTTTGTTGTGTAGGAGTTCACGTGTTTTAAATGTCCAGTCTCTCTGGGCTGCACTATTCAAAATGGGAACACCTTGAGACTAAATAAATAGTCCTTAGGTACTCCTCTAGTACTGAAGATAATTACAAGCATTTAATATAAAAACAGATCTCAGACAGAATGAAAATTAAATGAGGATAAAAAATGGCCTGTTCCTCAGACATATTTCTAGCTATGCTATTTTCCAAACCAGAGATTCTAACAAAATGGTTAGCTGGCTCACTAAGCTGCTAACCTCCCAAAGTGAATGTGTTACTAAATATTCATTTGAATTACCTCAAGCTCTACTGATCCTCAAATTTCTAAAGTAACCTTAAAACATCTATAAGTAAGAATTTTTGCTTTATTTAAATAAGTAACAGAATCCACTAGCATTTGTATGTTGTTGTTCATATGCTGTTTTTAATAATAACAGAAGGCTGATAATATATTAAGCAATGGAATTCACAGTATTTTCTAAATTTTCCTTTTCTAATTATAATTATACTTAGAAGCTAAGGGGAAAAGAGGAATGACTGCCTAAAGAGTTCAACAACACAATGAAAACAGAGGTGGCTTATAAACCTCTGTTTATTCATTATAAAGTAGAATATATTCTACTGGACCCAGCTGAGGAGTAAAAATCAATAGTTGCTACAAATACACAATATACTGTTTAACCTGGTATTAGACAATGGGATGCTGAGTCTATGGGACCGGGAGTTAGCAGGGCATCTGAAGGGAAAAGACAGAGATGGGGAACAGTCGATATGGGTTCAGTGAGAGTAGTTCTAGGAATGGAACTGGGGTTGCGTGAGGTCAAAAGGGGACAGAAAAAACTAGGAGAAAATGGGGAGATTGATATAAAAAAACAAAACAAAACAAAAACTGTAAGTCCTGATGAGGTCCAGAGAAGATTAAGAGGCATTAGAGAGGTAGAAAGGTGGAGAGAATGGCCACTGGAGTTTAAAATGAAATTCTAAGGGTTATGGTTAGAGAGAATGGCCACTGGAGTTTAAAATGAAATTCTAAGGGGCAAAATCCAAGCTGTGACCACAGGAGTGTGTTGTTAAAATGAATTAACACTAAAGGCAGTGGAGGAAAAGTAAGGAATGTTAAAGCCAACATGTTTCATGTAGTCGCTTGAAAACATTTAGAATGAGAGGATGATGGATGCTCTGCCTTGGATGGGAAGAGCAGAATCCTATGAACCAGAAAAATATAATGATTTCAATAAAACAACCCATTTCAATCTTTAGGCTTTTTGTGAACCCAAAAGGCTAGACTTCTCTCCAATTTACTCAACATAGTAAGCAAGATTAGGAGATACTGTCTATACAAACTGCATATACAACCCCTCTTCCCTTTCTTCATTGGTAACAGAGCCACACCCTTGTTCAGTATCCTTATATGGCCAAGTGGTCTATGGGACCATAAGCCCATCCTAGCTCCAGAGAGTGAGCTGTGTTTAGTCCCAGCCCATCCTGGAATTTACTCCAGATTGACGGTGTCCTTTCCACATAGTTTCTCAAACTAGAGACCATGAAGTCATTTTCCACTTCTTTATTTTCCAAGAAGTTAGCAAACAGGTAAGTCTTACATTTTGACCTACTCACTGCACAAACATTATTATCTTTTTTAAGAATATAGTTAGTTTTACTATAACATTTGTTTTGAAAAGCTGAATTAATTCCAACATAATTGATATATTAGGTATCAATCTGAGCATAATGAGAATTTTGTGTTTCCCTATGCCAGATTTCATCAGTTAGAAACAATAGGTCAGTGCAGACAACTGTACTCAGGTGAACTTAGCCATGTAGGAATACACACACCTCAAACATCTACCTGTGTTATAAGCCATCCACATCTGGTGGTCAAACTTCTCTTCCAATTTCAGACAGCCTTCCTTTCACTACTTCATAATTATTTACAAGCTTAAATTCTCCCCCATTTTCACAAGGAAAACAGAGTGTCTTTTTAAAGATAATGTGTGATATTTATTATATTTATGTATTTCTCAACTATTTAATATGTATAAAACTATTCTATATATTTTTTAAAATTAGGTTCTTTTTATAAAACTCTGTTACTGGTGAAGTTTTTGACTGCTGTGTCATTTACCTATTTTCTCCATAAACCTTGAGGTTTTTATTACATAATTTTGCATAGCACAGTGATTTTTAGGGATGCATCTATTACAACAGAACTGACTGAATATTAGCACCACTCTACAAAAAGTTAACCCAAAAGGACACTCCTACCCAAATGTCCAAGATCTCCTCCCTTGTTGACAGCAAGCAATTCTAGGAGAGAATTTTAGTTTGTACAAGTATATAACAAAGAGCCTAATATGTTAAGGAACAGTATCAGTTATCCAGCCAAACTCTTTCATTTCCTTCCTGCATCCAGAATCTTGGTAAAGGGTAAGTTCTTATTTTAAATTTTGAGTCTGCAGTCCTATCTTCCACATCAGCTGCATACACCACACAGCTGCTTTGTTGAGTGACTTTGTGTTTTACTTCCTACAATCAGAGTGATAATAATGTGTGCAATGCACTCTGTGGCAGTGCTGATGATGATAAGATAAAAAGCAAAAGACTATAAGCAAAAGTGAATGTAAATTTGCTGGTGAGTTTTAGGCTTCATGTTTATGATTATAGCTATAAAATATTTTTATACTGAAATTATTCAAGAAAAATAACTGTCTTTGCAACCATGAAACTCTTTAGTTTCTAACAAACTTCCCCCCTTCCCCCTACTATTTTTATCACATGCTTTTTTTTTAATGAGGGGGAGGTAATTAGGTTTGTTTATTTATTTATTTATTTACTTATTTATTTATTTATATTTGGAGGAGGTACTGGGGATTGAACCCAGGACCTTGTGCATGCTGAGCATGTGCTCTACCACTTGAGCTATACCCTCCCTCCTTTCATTATGTGCTTTCTAACAGTGGGATAATTCCTTAGGAAGGCAACTACCACTTTATACTAGAAGAGACAAATTCATTAGTATTACTGATAGAAAAAATTTTAATTCCTACTTTGGAACTGTTTTTAGCATCAACTTATAACTCACTGTAAAAATCTTTATTACTTTAAAATCAGTTATACTTTTTAAAATCAAAATTATTATTTTTCACCAGTTTTGGTTCTCACTAACTTGGGAACAGTATCTAAAAGTTATTAGCACCCTCAATCAACAAAATAGCTACCTACTCCTTGAGGATATGCACCAGAATAAACTGCGCACTCTAAAAAAGGCACTTCTAAGGGGAGAAAGCAATGGGGGCTTCCCTTTCCCAGTCACCAACATAGTTCAGTGACATTACGGTTATATTCTAAGTGAGCTACATAAACTGTGGAGGGCTTTGAACTAATATCTTTACACAATCTCAGAGAGGCAGGATGACATACTATTTCAACTATTAATGTCCGAATCTGTAAAACTAAGAATAGACAAGGAAAAAAAAAAAAAAAAAGCCAAAGAGTATCTATACCTCATAGTGCTACTATGAATATTAAGAAAAAAAAAAAAACAAACAGAAGTACAGCACTCTGTAGCTCCATACTTAGTGTGAGTAACAGTTAACTATTACTGCTGCTACCGTTATATTACATAAATCTGTTACTGCCGCTGTGCATGAAATAAGGAAGCTACACCTGTACTGAACCTTTACTGGGGTGCACCCCATAAATATAAAAATGCTAAATACTCAAAAGCTTGACAAGATAAACAGCAGTCATCACACTAAATTTTAACTGTAGATTAAGTTTCCTAAATATTAAAAAGAACATTTCACATGCAGTAGAAGGCCATGTGTGTGTGTGGTGGGGAGGGGAGGGCTTTCTAATGGCCTTTCATCTAAAAAATATATGGTACTTGTTACAGAGATCCCTGAAGAGTATCCCATCATTATTCATATAATCTACTCAATATGCCCAAGAGAATGATGGAAGGTTGGCAGCATAAGCTTTGTATGAATAATGGTTTTATTTCACTTTTATTTCACATTGCTTTAGGCACCACAGATTTAAGCCCCTCCAAGGGCTTTATTATACTAGATTGTCACAATAAAGATCTAAGATATGTAAGAAATTCTATAGTATACTGATATATCCTGATTGTTACTTGTTAACAGTAGGGATAAATATGGGACTTGGAGAAAGCTAGGTGATGGCCAAAATGTTGATTTTAGGTAGTCATCAGCTCATATTTTTCAAAACGATTCCTATTTTATTCCTATTTACCCTCTTCCCCCCAAAATTGATAATGGTGAACAAGACACTATTTTAAGCTTGTCTTTCATATTTACATATTCTAATACCAACAAAACGATTATAATTTAAACACTTACAGAAACCTCAGTATTAAAGGTTTTTGGCAAAACTGGCAACAAATTTGCTACTTTTCTGGCCGTCAGAAATAATTTATTGAATCTTACTGTACTCAATGAGAAATGTGCTCCACAGGTCTATATAACCAGCCACATTCAAATTAATAATCTTTAAATCCTGGGAAAGAGGTAATAAAAGATTAGTTGAAAAGAGGACAGGCTTTAAAGTTGCTAAACACTAGTTTTTCTAGTAATGTGCCAACATAAAATGCTTCAATGATATAAATTTAATATACAATTCATTGAGGCAAAGAACTAAATATGCCCAAACATGAGAAACCATGTATTTTCTAGTTAAATTAAAATAACATGCAAAAATATATAAATTATATAAGTATTTTAAAAAATAATAAACTACTTTTTGATAATAAAAATCTATATTCCAATTCTAAAGCAGGCACAAGGTTGGCCTATGTGTCAAGTAACTTCTTTCAATTACACTGAATTAGTACCACACCCAATCTCAGACTTTAATATTTCCCAGGCATATAGAAATAGAGGTGTTTAAAGAAGGGTCTTAGTTGTAATGAATGAAGTAAGACTACCATACAATAAACAGTTTATGAAGTCACGTGGCTCATTAGTAAGAAGCCAAGTCTCTGGCTCTTTAGCCCTCTGTTATACCCAGTTGCCTTGTAAAAATGAAAAGTTTCAATCATCCCAGAAGTTCTATGATCACTTATTTTGTGAACTCATTTTTCTTCATCAAAACCCCACAAATCTTAAGTTCAAAATAAGCTTGGTAAGAATTAAGCACTACTCAGTGTGGCATAGATCAGTGGACTCCCTTTAGTGGAACTAACAATATCAGGGACCTTCGGTGAGCACTTAAACTAGTTCTATCATGTTACTTAAATACTTAAAAATATAAAACTAGTATAAATGCCTTATGCTTATAGCCCTTTTAAAAATTTTTTTAAATCAAAATGAATTTTAAAAGAAAACAAATATTAAAAACAATAAAATTCCAATCTAATTTAAAGTTTGCTAAACCTAAACTGTCAACATTTGGTTTACTGTATAAAGCTATAGTCTCAGATCCAATTCTGTATTCAATTTTTCTGTAATTGTACTTTAATATTAGCCATATGAAGAGTGCCTGTTCACAACTACATAAAACGTTAACTTTGAGGTTGGTTCAGGATAATTAAGTGTCATAATTAACCAAAGTTCTGCAAAGAGCAATCTAAAAATGACAATTTAAATAAAGTATCAGTTGATAATTTTATAAAACTATCATGTTCATGTGAAAGTTAATAATATATTATTATTAATTGAAATTTGAGTCAAATGAGTATCTAATCTGATAACTACTAGAACTGGAAATAGGAACATTTCTCCTTGTATGAAGACTATTATACTATTAGTAATCTGCTGCCTCTGTGCAGACGAAAATAGGATTCAGTAAGTCTGGTTGAAAGGCACAGACTTTTCAGAATGCCTCTTAACTATGAAGTACCACCTAGTAATGCAACTCATTCAGCATGCTGCTATTCAAACTATGGCGAAATCTTCATTTGTACAGAACAGGAATATCATTGGCTTCAGTTGGCGTGAACCTAACTATAAATAAATATGACAGTAAATGCTAAATGGAAGTACTGAATTCATACAGCAGTTCTTTGCTATAAGTTAGCCTATAAAATGATATGCATACTACCCTTATATAACTTTAGGATAATCATCAAAATGTGCACTAAGTTTTAAAAAATATAGAAAATTTCCAGTTAAATTTATTTATGGACTCCACAGAAAAGAGACAGCAATCAGTGAGGATCATGAAGGCCAGAGGCTTAAGCGACAAGAACGAGGATTTAAAGAATAAAGCCAGAACCTTTAAAATAAGAAGTCAAGTAAGCAAAGAGGTCATTGCACGTATGGAGAGTCTGCTCAACCTAACGCATGTATATTGGGAGGTAGTTGGAAATATGAAGGGGAGCCAGCAGGCAGAATTAATATTGGACATGGTTGGAAATAGGAAGCCATTAAAGATTTTAGATAAAGATAGCACTTAAAAAGAAACTTCTGGCATGTATGGACTTTTCAGGAAAAGGATTCTGAAGGATGAAGGAAAAAAACCAACATACCTTTTCCCTAAAGAAGTTCTGAAAGTTCTTCAGAATTTACATTAAAACTTCACTTTTTTATTATTATTCATGAATACAGCAGGTAATTTTCAAATAAAATTTGTTTGTTCTTGATATTCTTCTTAAAAAAGTGGTACTCTGAATGTAAGGTTATACTACTGGCTTTCTGTCAGAAAGGACACGTGTTTTAATTAGACTTCTATTACTAAGGAAGATGAGGATATCTGAACTACTTTGGAAGTATAGTAAAATTACATAAAAAAGACAAGCTGACTGACCTATCAGGAGCAAGAAATCATGTTCCTAAGAAAATTATCTTAGCAATCAACCAAAAAATTAAAAACTCATCATTTCCCACCATAGTCATGAGAATTTTCTTTTTTCACAGGGTAGCAAAAACTATTAACACATTTACTCTTAATTACTCAGGCTAGACACCTTAACATACGAGTAGTGCCAAAAGTTAAATAATTATAACCTAACTACTAATATTAGACCTATTGTATAAAACTGGTTCCATTCACTTGTATATAATCAGTCAAAGGCTTTATAATTTGCAACAGCCCTATTATGAAACAATCTTTTCCCACACAATACTAATTATATTAAGTCCAGTTTTTTTTAAGGGACTAATAGCTACATGTTCTTTGCTTTAAAAAAAAAAATCAAAGTCACATCCAATTGTGAAACCTAAATTAAGATTAAAATCAGATCTAGATCTTGATTGAGTTCCACTTGAAGATTTTGAAATCTGGGCTAAATTATCTAAATTCTTTCTATATCTAAAAGAAAGATTACCCATACACCATTCTGTTTAGATGAAAGCCTTTCTTTAGCATGTATTGTAAGGGCTTTAGTGAACTAAATTCTGTTTGCAAGCAGCTCTTCTAGCTTAGTAAGCTTTGGTTGACATCTGATAGGGTCAACTGCTGTTACTCAAGTGCCAGGAGTTTCTGAGGAGTGTCTACTTCTATAATGCAGTTTAATGAAAAAAATACATTCTATATAAAGCTGTCAGCTTCATATATTAGTCTTCAGAATCAATATAATACATAAAAGACAGAAGCCATAAAGTTTGTTGATTTTAAGTGGACTTTTCCCCAGTATTCTCCAGTATATTAAATATAATTTGGTATACATGTCTGTGGTTTTCAGCAGATCTTTTTACAGATGCCTCTCTGTGTAGGTAAAGTTTATCTCTAGGGATCAAGATTACTTATGTCCCACTTCATAGGATATAGACTGACCTTAAAAGGTTAGATGACAAATTCACCCCACAGGCATACACCCCCATGGACCATGAGATGAAAACAGCAAACCTAATCACCAAAAGATACAGGTAGGAGAGATGAAAGTTACAGTCTCTGGACTGCAGGACTGGGAGACAGGGAGAGGTGGGGCTACTGCATTAGTAGTACTAACACCTCGGCGCTCATCAGTAAATTGATACAATGGCACTGGAGTCTTTAAACCTGAGTGCAGGTATTTCTATAGTACACTAAAACTAAATATCAACCAAAACCAGTTGCTAAGCATCCACTATATGTAGAACACTATGCTAGGGTAGTCAGGGAGGGCCCAAACATAAATTAAAATGTTAAATTAGATCACTTCTTAGTTTTTTTCTAGTTCTAAAACTGGTAATTCTATCTATATTAACTCATCTTTGAAAGCATATATATATATATATATATATATATATCAAGCACAGAGATAAAAATCAATTAAAAATGTAACATTTACTTGATCAAACTTCTGCTAAAAAACATTTATGCCTATAAAGTACTCTATTGCTTAAAATGTAAAAATCACTCATTTTTCCAAGTCTTATTTGATCATTACCATGGAAATTAAATTTTGATTAAATTGAGGAAAACATATGAACAAAACTAGCCACATGAACAACTCTTATTACCTTAGCGTTCCAGCATGCACAACCACTATGCCATCTCCATATCCTGCCTCTTGCAAACTGAACAAAGCAATGGGCTTCTATGGGAACTCTGAGCTAGACAGTAACACTTCTGTGGGGGGAAAAGCAATCTTTACCTTTACTTATTTACTTATTTACTTACTTACTTACTTACTTACTTACTTACTTACTTACTTACTTTATTTATTTATTTATTTATTTATTTATTTATTTATTTATTTATAGCTTTTGGGATCAAAGTTGAAAGTTGTAACGTGTTATAATATTTGTTTTACTTCCTTCAGGATGGAACCATTTATAAAATTAAATTCTTTATTTTAAACACTTCCACTGTTCAGTTAGAAAACTTGTTGCTTAATATGCAAATCTCAAACTGGGGGAGGGAGGGAGGAAATGAAGCTCAACAAACACAACAAAATAAAGTTGCTTTGCTGTGTTGAGGCTGCCAGGCTTTTTGTTACTCTACTTGAAAGTAAATGTGACTTGTCTGTAGAGAGTGCTGCTTCAGCAGTTCCAAATGAATTCCAAGCCTGTGCTCCATATTTTCTCTTTTGTAAGTTTAATGTATTCAGCAACAGTGAACTGACAATTTAAATAACTACATTTTTAAACAAACGAAGCATTGATGTTAATGTATGAAAATGGTCCAAAGCCCTGGGAGTCTTGGTTCCCACCATTGTTCATTCTGACAACAGGATATAATTGCTTACTTACTTGGCAGCAAATTTAACCATCTGCTTGCTTGCATGGTCTCCCACCGCCACAAGAGCCTGGACGTTAAACTGCTGCTGACGTAGGACTAAGAAACACTGCTTCCCTGAACAGGACAGAAAGTACACATGAGTATTAAGGACATGCTACTTCAGGTTTTACAAAGAAGAAAAATGCCTCTCTACTTTAAAATTGGGCCAAAATTTACTATAACTCATCAGGGACATACACATGTGTATCTGGCTTCCATAGCCAGAATACTCATACTCAACTGACAAGCTTTTAAGAAACCCAAGTTCCCACTACACTTTCAAAATGCTTCTAAGATATTTGTTATGAGAACACAGGCAAATCACCAATTTCAAAAAAATATTATAAATCACGAAAATTATTCTGTCATGGTATGGACTTATTAAACGAATTTCAAGGAACTTCAGATCACTTTCAACACTGATTCTATAACTAGCATATTCTACAGGCAAAGGTACTATGCTAACCATCACGGAAACCTCAATGATGCAACCACCAAAGTGCCAGCAAAGTGCTTAGTAACAAGAACATGCTTAGTAACAAGAACATAAACATTCCACGGAGGTGGTTCATTTTATTCCCTACCAAAGTACACTGTAAAGAGCACTTAGAATAACAGGCTAGTTTCCTTCATGTTCTATTTTCCTCATCTTTCCTTTATCATCTTCCTAATCCTTCATCCTTTATAACAGTTTCACTTTTTAAAAAGTTCCAAATAGTTTACTTTGTCCATAAAAGAGTCTCTTTATGTCCTGTAACCAGCTTTATTTTTAAATAATTCTGGGCCTCTTGATTCCCCTTACTTTCATAAGGAACTGTCATTCCTCTTTCACTTCCTAATACCCAAAACTAATATTTTCCTTTATCACTTAATCAGTTATGGTATAAACATCAAAGACCTCAATGTTTTGAAGTACTTTCCATTTGTTATTTTCCCTGAAATATTCTTTATTTTTTTTTTAGGCATTGTGTTTCTTTTTTTTTTTTTTTAACATTTTTTATTGATTTATAATCATTTTACAATGTTGTGTCAAATTCCAGTGTTCAGCACAATTTTTCAGTTATTCATGGACATATACACACTCATTGTCACATTTTTTTCTCTGTGAGTTATCATAACATTTTGTGTATATTTCCCTGTGCTATACAGTGTAGTCTATTCTACAATTTTGAAATCCCAGTCTATCCCTTCCCACCCTCCACCCCCCTGGTAACCACAAGTCTGTATTCTCTGAGTCTATTTCTGTCCTTTATTTACGCTTTGTTTTTGTTTGTTTGTTTGTTTTTGTTTTTGTTTTTTAGAGTCCACATATGAGCGATCTCATATGGTATTTTTCTTTCTCTTTCTGGCTTACTTCACTTAGAATGACATTCTCCAGGAGCATCCATGTTGCTGCAAATGGCATTATGTTGTCGGTTTTTATGGCTGAGTAGTATTCCATTGTATAAATATACCACCTCTTCTTTATCCAGTCACCTGTTGATGGACATTTAGGCTGTTTCCATGTTTTGGCTATTGTAAATAGTGCTGCTATGAACATTGGGGTGCAGGTGTCATCCTGAAGTAGGGTTCCTTCTGGATACAAGCCCAGGAGTGGGATTCCTGGGTCATATGGTAAGTCTATTCCTAGTCTTTTTGAGGAATCTCCACACTGTTTTCCATAGTGGCTGCACCAAACTGCATTCCCACCAGCAGTGTAGGAGGGTTCCCCTTTCTCCACAGCCTCTCCAGCATTTGTCATTTGTGGATTTTTGAATGACGGCCATTCTGACTGGTGTGAGGTGATACCTCATTGTAGTTTTGATTTGCGTTTCTCTGATAATTGGTGATATTGAGCATTTTTTCATGTGCTTTTTGATCATTTGTATGTCTTCCTTGGAGAATTGCTTGTTTAGGTCTTCTGCCCATTTTTGGATTGGGTTGTTTTTTTTTTCTTATTGAGTCGTATGAGCTGCTTATATATTCTGGAGATCAAGCCTTTGTCAGTTTCACTTGCAAAAATTTTCTCCCATTCCGTAGGTTGTCTTTTTGTTTTATTTCTGGTTTCCTTTGCTGTGCAGAAGCTTGTAAGTTTCATTAGGTCCCATTTGTTTATTCTTGCTTTTATTTCTTCTAGGAGAAAATTTTTTAAATGTATGTCAGATACTGTTTTGCCTATGTTTTCCTCTAGGAGGTTTACTGTATCTTGTCTTATGTTTAAGTCTTTAATCCATTTTGAGTTGATTTTTGTATATGGTGTAAGGGAGTGTTCTAGCTTCATTGTTTTACATGCTGCTGTCCAGTTTTCCCAACACCATTTGCTGAAGAGACTGTCTTTATTCCAATGTATATTCTTGCCTTCTTTGTCAAAGATGAGTTGACCAAAAGTTTGTGGGTTCATTTCTGGGCTCTCTATTCTGTTCCATTGGTCTATATGTCTGTTTTGGTACCAATACCATGCTGTCTTGATGACTGTAGCTCTATAGTATTGTCTGAAGTCTGGGAGAGTTATTCCTCCAGCCTCTTTCTTTCTCTTCAGTAATGCTTTGGCAATTCTAGGTCTTTGATAGTTCCATATGAATTTTATTATGATTTTTTCTAGTTCTGTGAAATATGTCCTGGGTAATTGGATAGGGATTGCATTAAATCTGTAGATTGCCTTGGGCAGTGTGACCATTTCAACAATATTGATTCTTCCAATCCAAGAGCATGGAATATCTTTCCATTTTTTAAAGTCTTCTTTAATTTCCTTCATCAATGGTTTATAGTTTTCTGTGTATAATTCTTTCACCTCCTTGGTTAGATTTATTCCCAGATATTTTATTACTTTGGGTGCTATTTTAAAGGGGATTGTTTCTTTACTTTCTTCTTCTGTTGATTTATTGTTAGTGTAAAGAAATGCAACTGATTTTTGAACGTTAATTTTGTAACCTGCTACCTTGCTGAATTCTTCAATCAGCTCTAGTAGCTTTTGTGTGGACCTTTTAGGGTTTTCTATATATAGTAACATGTCATCAGCATATAATGACACTTTTACCTCTTCTTTTCCAATTTGGAAAAAAAAAAAAAAAACACAGAGTGGCAGACTGGATAATAAAGCAAAAACCTTCAATATGCTGCATACAAGAGACCCACTTTAGGGAGAAGGACACATATAGATTGAGAGTGAAAGGATGGAAAAGGATATTCCATGCAAATGGAAAAGCCAAAAAAGCAGGTGTTGCAGTACTGATTTCAGACAAAATAGACTTTAAAACAAAGGCCATAAAGAAAGATAAAGAAGGACATTTTATAATGATTAAAGGAGTGATACATGATGAGGATATTACACTCGTTAATATATATGCACCCAATAGGAGCACGTAAGTACATACAAGAATTACTAACAGAGATAAAGGGGGATATTGATGGGAATACAATCATAGTTGGAGATTTTAACACTGCATTAACATCACTAGACAGATCTTCCAGACAGAAAATAAACAAGGCAACAGAGAAATTAAATACTACAATAGAAAAACTAGATTTGGTGGATATTTTCAGAGCATTACACCCCCCAAAAATAGGATATACATTCTTTTCAAGTGCACATGGAACATTTTCCAGGATCGATCATGTACTTGGGCACAAAAGAAACCTCAACAATTTTAAGAAGATAGAAATTATCTCAAGCATCTTTACTGACCACAATGCCATGAAACTGGAAATCAACAACAGAGAAACAAAGGAGAAAAAAAGGAAAGCATGGAGATTAAACAATATGTTATTGAAAAAACAATGGATCAATGAGGAAATCAAAGCTGAAATTAAAAAATACCTTGAGACAAATGATAATGAAAGCACAACCACTGGGACACAGCAAAGGCAGTGCTAAGAGGGAAGTTTATAGCGATACAGGCCTTCCTCAAAAAAGAAGAACAATCTCAAAGAAACAATTTAACCCACCACCTGAATGAATTAGAAAAAGAAGAACAAAAAGCCCCAAAAAGCAGCAGAAGGAAGGAAATAATAAAGATCAGAGAGGAATTAAATACAATAGAGATTAACAAGACCATAGAAAAAATCAACCAAACCAAAAGCTGGTTTTTTGAAAAAGTAAATAAAATCGACAAACCTCTGGCCAAACTCACAAATAAGAAAAAAGAGAGAGCACAAATTAGCAAAATAAGAAAGGAAAATGGAGAAATTACAACAAACAAAATAGAAATACAGAATATCATACGAGAATATTATGAAAAACTATATGGAACCAAACTGGATAACCCAGAGGAGATGGACAAGTTTCTGGAAACATACTGTCCACAAAAACTGAATCAAGAAGAATCTGAACACTTGAACAATCCGATCACTAGAAAGGAAATAGAAATAGCAATTAAAAACCTCCCTACAAATAAAAGTCCAGGACCGGACGGCTTCACCGGGGAATTCTACCAAGCATACAAAGAAGAACTCATACCAGTCCTTCTCAAACTCTTCCAGACGATTGAAAAGGAGGGAATACTCCCAAACTCATTCTATGAAGCCACCATCACCCTGATACCAAAACCAGGCAAAGACACTACAAAAAAAGAGAATTATAGGCCAATATCACTGATGAACATAGACGCCAAAATCCTCACCAAAATTTTAGCAAATAGAATCCAACAACACATAAAAAAGATTATACATCATGACCAAGTGGGGTTCATCCCAGGGACACAAGGCTGGTTCAACATACGCAAATCAATCAGTGTAATACATCACATCAACAAGAGAAAGGACAAAAACCACATGATCATCTCAATCGATGCAGAAAAAGCATTTGATAAAATTCAACACCCATTTATGATAAAAACTCTCGCCAAAGTGGGTATAGAGGGAACATATCTCAACATAATAAAAGCTATATATGACAAACCTACAGCCAGCATAGTACTCAATGGTGAAAAACTCAAAAGCTTCCCACTAAAATCTGGGACAAGACAAGGATGTCCACTATCACCACTCCTATTCAACATAGTCCTGGAAGTCCTAGCCACAGCAGTCAGGCAAGAGAAAGAAATAAAAGGGATCCCTGAAATATTCTTGAATGGATATAAGTTGAGGTTCTAACTTTTGGTATTAAAAATTCTAAACTGTATGACTACCTAAATAAACTAGCTATTTTGGAAGTAAATAAGTTTTTAGGAAGAACAATATTGAAAGAGAATTCTCTTGTGCCAATGACTTTCATGTACTATGTACAAAATTTGAAAGGAACCACAGATATTTCAATTACTCTTTCAATATTCAGACTTAAGCTCATAAGCTTTCACAATCGAAATAAATTAATGTTAAATGTATCATTAAGAGTTAAAAATTTCTCCTTGCTCCTATGTAAAAATCTTGATTTTAGGGATGTGATACATAAACCTACTGTAAGAAATTTGATTTTTAATCTTTAAAAATATGTAAAACACTGCTCTTAATTTGAGGAAAAATATACAGATATTTGTTATATAAACAGATTTCTTTTTTAATGTAACAGGATTCTAGTTGTCATACTTTCGGCGCTATGATTTTGATACTTTCATCTCCTAATTCATGGTTTTTCAGAATTTTGCTTTACTTGAAATTGCCAGCATAGGTTGTTTTTCCAAGTCCAATTTTAATGTGTTACTACCTCGGGAGTTAAAGCAAATGAATGATTCCAAATAAGTCATATTTATTGGCATGATTTTTCCAATGTAAGGAAGAAAGGAGTAGCAGCAGCAATCAAGGTTCTGCCAATTCAATGCACAAGATTTTATTATTTTTCAGATAATCTAGTTTGGCAAAAATAAAAAACACTGACAATCATTCCTGGCAAGGATGTGGAGAAAGTGTTACTGTCACATACCTGTGGGAGTATAACTGAGTAGAGCTTTTTTGGAGGGTAATCTAATAGTAGAAAATTTTAATATGCATATGCATACCTTTCAACCTAGCAATTTCACTTCTAGATATCTATCTTGGAGAAATACTGTCTCATGTAGATCTATAACTAATATCATGGAATGATCTCCAAGAAACACTGTTAATTTAAAATTTAAAAGGTTACACAATAACTTGTAAAAATATATCATCTACATAAAATAAGACAAATTAAAATGTACAAAACAAAAATCTGTATGTATGTGCATTAAAAAGAAAGATTTTTTGAAAGACACTGAACAAATTATTATGAATTAATAGAAAAGACTGGGGCAAAGGATAGGCAGTAGAGGAAAAAAAGGAATATCATTTCTGTATTCCTGGAAAAATTCATGTGAAAATATTCATGTATTACTTGGGTAACTTATAACTTAAAAACACACACATGCATACATATATACATATATATATATATATATATATATATACACACACACACACATATATATATATATATATATGTGTGTGTATATATATATAACATATATGTGTGTGTATATATATATATATATAAAAACTTAAAGTAGGATTTTCCAAATAAAAACTATGAAAACCAGATTAATGTAAAATTCCGAAAAACACCTATTACACGTAAACTTAACTTAGTACTACACTAAAAGAATACCACCCACACCTTTAACAAATTCAGTTTATTCCAAGAATCCAAAAATGGTTCAACATTAAGAAATCCACTGAATTACTGTAAACCACTACAGTTACATACAGTTGATTCTTTCTCTATTTGTGGTAGTTACATTTTAGAAAGTCACCAGGAACAATGAATTAGCAAGTACTGAACCATTGCTCCTAGAGGAAATACAGGTCTAGGTTTCTGTGAATGTCTGGCCACAATATTTTCATCAGTCCCTCAATACGTAAATTGTTCTGTGTGTATTTCTGTTAAAGACACCTTATTTTGATGATAAAACTATGGAGAGCCAAGAGGTACTTCAGTGACAGGCTATGGGTTGTGGTAAGTACTAGTTTAACCAAAGAGGCTTTAATTTTAGTTAACATACTTTTAGTGAGTTTGGTGGTGATTGTTTGGTGGTGTTTTTTTGCAGTGGATCTTTGGGCTTCAGAAGAAGGTTAACAATAAAGAAAGAAAACGGCAAACATTGCTTTCTGCCCCCTCCAAGGGCTTATGGTTGGTTAAAAGTTTTTAGAGCAAGGAATTTGGTGAAAAAAGAATCCAGATGTAATTTAACAGCAAAGGGACACATGACAAAGCAACACTTCTACTCTCAGGCATATACATTCACTGTTACTGGTAAATTGAAATAAAGTAAAAACTTTCATAAAAATACAGTTATCTTATTTAATACATATTGTTGATTCATTAACATAGAACTCATGGCCAACAGTACTGAAATTCATGCTTGAACAAAGCTTATCTAATAACTTGTATTTTATTCTTAATGCATATTACAGCCTTCTTGCACTTAGGAACACTAGAAAACATTTCAGCACGATGCTGGAGCCCATTTTAAACAGTCAAATCAGCAACGAAAAGCGCAAGATTGTGAAGAATGAGGCACTAAATAGATTGCAAAAAAGACACTGGTTTATGAGAACTGATACAAGGCAGAGCTTCATTATGTCTGACCTCAGCTGCAAAGGTGTGCATTGGGGGACTCAAATTTCTTGCCACTCTGCACATGTGTGTCTGGCATGTCTGTGAATGACAATGAGAGCACAGCAACTACTGATTTAGAGGTTATAAATACATGTTAGCAAGTAGGTGGATTTGCAAATACACGACCTGTGAATAACGAAGATCAACCATATTTTAAATTTTTCATCATGTGGAAAACTTCAAACAAACACAAAAGCAAAGAGAATAGTATAATGAATCTCTACATAAATATACTCAATCCAATGATGTTTTGAGGGAAAAAATTTCTAGACAAGGTCTGATAAAATTTAACATCTATTCCTGATGATAGAAAACTTGGACTAGAAGAAAACTTTTTTTAATTTACTTTTAAACTTCGGCATTGTTCTCTAATAACATTTTACGCAGAACGCTGAAAGTCATGAAATAACTCAGCAGGAGTTTTTATCTCTGCTGTTGCAAAAATTCTTCATTGTGAAAACTGCTGAAATATTGGACAATCTACTAATTATTGCAGAGGGAAACAACAAGAAATGAGATAAACATTTGAAGGACAAACTGATCAATACTTGTAAAAGATACCAATGTCTACCTACAATCCCCATGTACCTCATTAATTATCAAGTCATGGCCGTTCTTGTTTCAGCTTTACTCCAAAACATTCTTCACTTTAAAAAACTTAAACTTTTGAGACATGCTAGAAAAATACCTTAAAGTCTAAGATTTCATTTGAGTTTTAAAGCCAAACTATTTTTAAGGATGTCTTAGAAGACTAAAATTAATTAATTAATGCTAATACTTTACAATGATTTAGGAAAGAAAACAGGTGAGGTATTGGCAGAACAAAAAATTCAAAGCCTTTACCAAAAAAGCTGTAATCATTAAATCACTCTTACCTTTAGCTCTGCTTGTATGAACCCTTGCACGCACCCAAACAACTTCATCAGCTTTTTGTACCGTCAAGTCACTAAGTCGAACCAAAACTCGATCTGCGCCAGATAAGTGAAACAATTTTGTAATTCAGAAAAAGATCAAACAGATCAAAATTATTTTGGTTTGATAGCTAGCCAGAGTACTTGGTGTTATCTTACACAATTCTCAATCTCCAGCAGCACTGTTTCTTTTGCTTTTTAAAACTGGTTTCTAACATTATATAGGTTTCATGTGTACAACATTATATTTCAGCTTCTGTATACACTACAGCATGCTCAACACCAAAAGTTTAGTTTCCATCCATCACCATATAGCTGACTTTGTTAACCCATTTTACCATCCCTCTACATTCCTTTCCCTTTGGTAATCACTATTCTGTTCCCTGTATCTGTGTTTGATTTTTTTTGGTTTGATTTGTTCATTTACTACTTTTATCAATATTCCAAATATAAATGAAATCATGTGGTATTTGTCTTTCTCTATCCGACTTACTTCACTTAGCACAATACCCTTAAGGTCCATCCACATTGTCACAAATGGCAAAATTTCATCCTTTTTATGGCTGAGTAGTATTCCATCTCACACTCTCTCTCTCTCTCTCTCTCTCTCTCACACACACACACACACCCCATCTTGTTTATCCAATCATCTGCTGATGGGCGCTTAGGTTGTTTTCATATTTTGGCTATTGTAGATAATGCTGTAGTGAACAATGTGGTGCATGTATCTTATCAAATTAGTGTTTTAGTATTCTTTAGATAAACACCCAGAAATGGAATCACTAGGTCATATGGTAGTTTTAGTCTTAATTTTTTGAGGAACCTCTATACTGTTTTCCATAGTGGCCACACCAATTTATATTCCTACCAACAGTGCATGAGAGTTACATCTTCTTTTTTGTTTGTTTTGTTTTTTAAATAGAGGTACTGGGATTGAACCCAGGACCTCATCCATGCCAAGCATGAGCTCTACCAGTAAGCTATACCCACTCCCCTACAACATCTTTTCAGTCACCTTCTATATGCAATTTGCCTCAAGTTATATGAATAACATTTTCTAAATATATCTATAAAATTTATCCAATTCTCTTTCATCTTCACTGCTACCATTCCAAATCAAAGTACTATTATATCGTGCCTAAACTACAGGAAAAGCCTTCTAACTGGCAATCCCCTGATCCCAATTCAATCTACATTGGAGTCAAAGAGATAATTTCAAAATGCAAATATCCTGAACTTCAATTACTTATAAAGCCAAATAGGCTTTGCTTAAGTAGACACAGTATTTCTGCTTGCCTGCCATAGTACATAAGTCAGCTATCCACAGGGGAGGATTCTCTGCCAGGCCTGGACAGTCATAGAACCCTATTCCCCAGGACACAGTGACTGATCCAGGGAAGGGCATGTTACTCAAACTGAGCTAATCAAAGTCCTTCTCTGGGACTCAATGAACAGATACTGGAGACAAAGCTGTCTTCCCTAGGGTTGCTGAGCTGGGATAGTGTAGGCCCGGGGCTGCAGGCACCATCTTTCTTACTACTTGAGTTTGCAGGATGAGAGAATAAGGTCAATGGCCTAAAGGAAGTAGAGCCAAGAAGCAGAGACAGATAGCCCTGAAGATAATGCTGGAACCTCTAAATCCAATCACATCTTATGCCTTCTTGCATTTTGTTTCCTATAGTTATTTGAACTAGTAAATTCCCCTTTTGGCTTTGAGCCCCAACAATTATGCCCTCCAATACTAATAACAAAGTATTATACCCATCTAGAGTCCCCCAAACAGGAAAATTATTATGTGAAGATAGTGAAAAAGGCAATCATGATCCAGAAAATCATTTTGTTATCATTGTAAATATGCAATAATTTTAATATTGAAGAAAAAGATTAAAGTATTAATTAAAAATGTATTAATAGACATACCACATCATGAATAGTACAAGATCTCTATTCTCAAGGATTATATTGCCTAATTGTAACCAAGTGTGACAATATCACATGCAGTAAAACCTATTTACTATAATATTTAAAAATACCTTTGTAGGGGATATTATAACGAAATCAAATTATAAATATAATTTACCTACTTTGTCTAAATATATTGAGACATTGAGTTAATGCTTCCTAAAGTAAAGATGACGCTTAGAGAGAATTTGATTTACAGAAAACCGTGGTTCTCATCACCAAAATCAAAGAGAATGAATGAGAAATTTTCAAGCACTGGGCATCAGAAGAGAATTTCTGCAGTTAAACTCTGTCAATGGACCTTATGAGTTAAGCTAACTTCCAAGTCTGCTGTGTAAACTCCGACAAAACTGTGAAAGAGAAAACACAGACAAAGCAGTGTAATATTTTAAAAGACAGATTGGAAAATGTCAAGATTGAGAAAGCAAACAACTTACTAACTAGGCAATCAAAACTCAAAACCAAACAAAACAGAATAATATAAGTCTAAAAAAATAGACTTATAAATAAGCGTCACAATTAGAGTAATTTTAATAGTACTTTGGACAAAAGAGAGTAATGGCCCTTCTTTCATGTGGCATTCCGACTAATTAACATAGGGATTCTCAACTTTTAACATATCCATATATACCAGAGGCACATATCACACTCCCACCACTATGACTGGCTGAGGCAAAGATCAGTGGCAGCAGGGTTTCAGTTTGAAAAACTACTGCCTCCTCCACACTTAAGTCACTGGCATTAGAATGAAGGAATTTGAAGAAATTGAAGTAGATAGGAAGGAAAACTTTATTTTGAGAAAAGTATTATAATTTTAACAGAGGTAAAACCAAAGGCAGAATTTTACTCTTATTTACTATAATCAGATATATACCTAGTTTATCTTTCCTTCCGGTGGGGTGAGCTTGTAAGTCAAAACGGGTAGTCTGGATTTGCCTAGGAACAGTTAATTATTGCAAAGGGTAACTGGGGCTTATGTAAGAGATTGAAACTCCAGTGAGCTTCTTTGTGTTAGAGCTCAAGGAAGTCCAGTTTGGGAAAATAGTTAAGCTGGCAAAAAGTCTCTTATGACCCTCCCTGCTTGTCCTAGTAGGGGTAGTCCTCTCTTATACTACATTGCTTGTATCACATTTTATACTCAATTGTTTTACCTCACTATCTTTATCTTTTGGAAATGGTTTATTCTTTGTGAACTTTTCATTGCACACTTTTCCAACAAAGTTGGGTAGGAAAAGTGATTTTGTAATCAAGCAATAAATCAAATCCAAAATAACAGTAAAATTGACCTTGGGGTATATTATTTCCAAAGCACACAATTCATAGGCAGGCATCTAAGTTAGAAGTACTGAATGCTTCCTTTGGGCCAGAGCTTAAAGGTCTACAGTTGTACCAAAGTTTGAAAGACATAATTTGGGGTGTCTACCAATAGAAAAACGACTGTTAAATAGTTGAGTAAGATAAATTTGTTGAAACTGCATATATACAATAGAAACAAAAGGAAGACAAATGTTTATAAATAGAAAACCTACAGGTCTGAGGGAAACAACTAACAGGTCAATTTCAAAGAAATATAATAAAATCAGGGAGAAAAGTAAAGGAAGTAACTTCATAAAGCATACAAAAAGGTTGTATATGATGAAGACAGTTATTATTAATCATTCTTTTATCTCCTAGGCCAGAGTTAAATCTTTTACCTAATCACCTTTAATATAAATTACCATTTAAAATATACTCCTTTCACATATTTTTTCCCTTTAGAGATTAGGGATCCTAAACTGACAATGTTTGCACAGGGTTGTGGCATCTGCTTGGGTTATTAAAAATGCTTTTCAGAGTTACGCCTTTAGTTACGTCAACCTTACCTAAAACTTCATGAAGAGCTTTCCAGGAATTACAAAGAAAGAAAAGCTTTATTTATTATCACATAACTACTAACCTGGTTTTTCTTGTGACTGTATCATTGAAGATACTCCATATCGTTCTTTAGCATAATCCTACAAAAAAAACGTTTTTGCATCATGACTTTTTATTTAAACACTAATAGCATAGTAAACACAGAAATACAAATGACATAAAAATGAATTGACTTAACTTTCAGGATCATTTTATTAATTCACAATGAGTAGTTTTAAAGTGTGAAAATCTGTCCTGTCATTTATATATGCACTCTATAGAAAAAGGATAAGCACCCAGTTTGTTTAGTTTGTTTTGAGGATCACCACTCCTAGAGTGATATACCATACATAAGAGCACTCTCAAATAAAATTTACACACATGTACAACACATTTTAACTACCTTCTTCAAAAAGGAGATTAAACAACTTCAAAGCAGGGATATAAATTTCCTTTGTGAAGGGAGAAGGATGAGGTACCACAGTTTTATTAACTTCCTATTACAGGAAGAGATGTTCAAAGAGAACCAGCGTTTGCGGTAAGCTTTCTGAGCACCAGATGTCTACAGTTTTTAGAAATTGGAGATGTTGGATATAAGCTAACTACAACTTTCCTTTTGTAAAACATCATTAAAAAATTCACCGGTTTCCTGTTTCTAAAAACCATCTTCGTATCAGGTTTGACACTGATAACATGACACCAAATTTCTTGTTACACATTTTAAGTTAGCAAGAGGAAACAGGAGACCTAGAGTCCAGGCTATTATTAACAAACTTTACTTATTAAATCGGTAAGTGGCCTTTTATTTTAATCTCACTTTATCTAAAAAATGATCTTTTAAAGATTCTTTTAGCTATAAAATGACAACTTTGCCACAATGTCTACCTTATTTCTACACCTACTCTATCTGCAAAAGTGCACTGCTAGTTTACATAATTAATCAGATCAAGAAAAACACAAAAATAGTTTCCTTACATTTTACAAGGTGGATGAAACAATTAGTTTCTGTCACAATGGCTATGTGTTTGAATCATCTTCTTTAAATCTGGAGGATATTGGATTTTGTGTTTATAGCAGAACAAACCAGAAACACGTTAAGGTGTTTACTGAACAATTTTGTGTGTGTGTGTATTAAAAAAAAACCACCTTAAAAACAAAGATAACCTCAGTTGTAAAAGAAAAGATTCAGTCACATAATGTAGCAGGAAGGCCGCATAAATAATTATAGCATGTGAAGAGAAAAAAGGTGTCACTTATTAGTACTGTTCATACTTCAGCAAACCTTATTCCATCTAATGGTCTTAAGATAACCTATTCTTTATTAAGTTTATCACAGATTCTTATTTCCTCAAGAGAAAAATTAGGAACCAATCAGGGATCTGAATTTTACTAACAGCACATACAACTTGTAGGATGGTTTCAAACTTTCATCTTTCAATAGCACTGAAGGACCACAGGGTATTATGAGTTACACAGATTATTTTGGGTCACTTTGTCTCAAATATATTCTCTGCAAATTTCCCTACCTAGGGGAAGAAAAGAAATAAAAATGACAAGTGTTCTCTAAAGCTGTCACATGGAAAATGGTCATTAAACGTATTGGCAGATCGTTTTACGAAGTAGTGTCATTACTTGAAAAAACATTAAGAGCGTGAGGGCTGAGCAAAAATCGATTACCAGTGGACATTAAAATTTTCCAGCGGAGAGATGGATTACGTGAAGGACGTGCCTAACCCAGGGAGGTTTAAATATGACCCCGCCGCTCCTACTTCCGGGGCAGTTGGTACTTCAGGACCACCCCAGCCCCGAGACACGCTTCTTACAGGCCAAGCCCCCCAGGTACCCCCGTAAGAAACGCGATCCGGAGTGGGTCTGGCCACGCTGTTCGGACAAGGGCCCTGGAGGACCGGTGAGGGCTCTGAGCACCCGGACTCCAGGCCCGTGGCCTGGAGACAAAGTACCGATAGGGACCCACAGGCCAGGGCCCCGCTCACCCTACTCCCTCCCTCAGCGCGGTCCGGCCCAAGGGTCTGTCCTCCCAGGCCCGGGGAAGGAGGAAACCCACTTCCGCCGCTTCCATGATCTCCCGCGGCTTCTCCTGACTCTTGCGGCAGGCGCTGGCGCTGGGCATCTGGACTACCGGACGGGGAAGCGAACACCACCCTCCCTCGCAGGCTTCCGTAGGGCCGGCCAAAGGGGCTTCTCCCTCCCGCACAGTCTCCGCCCTCCCTGCTCTCCAGTCACAGCACACACGTTAGGACTCCGCGTGGAGGGTCGGCTCCGGAAAGATCGCGAGAACCCAGCTCTCTCGAGATCCTGGATGACTGTAGGCGGACCGCCGCGCGCCGCGTCTCCACTTCGTGCCCCGCCCCTACGGATATTTGCCCGGACTTGTAGGGAATTCCCGGGAATTTGTTATAGTATCGCGAGACTGACTCTGAGGCGCAAGGTCTCGGGTTTATTAGCTGGCGCGCGCCGCTGGACTCAGTTTTGTCGTGTACCGACTGCGACGTCTGCTCAGTTATCATTTTAGCTCTGTTTACCCCTCCCGGTCTTAACTGCAGACTGTTCACTAAAACATCCGCCCAAGCTCAGAACTGGACTTTTGCTGCCTTGGACTTTCCCGCCTTCAACACTCCTCAGCGGCGGTGTAGCCGCTTGGACACGTAGGAGACCTCTTCTCAAACTGCTGCTCTGTGTGCTGGCACACAGGAGTGCTGGGTTATAGGCAGTGGCCTTGCTAAGGTAGGATTGGGTACTGGTACCCAAGTGATAGGTATAAACACAGTGACAAAACCCCACATAATCACACTGACTATCTGGACCTGTTGCATTGTTAGCGGTCGTCAAATAGGTGAATCTCCCCAAGACAGGCTTTTTGAAAAAATTGTCATCCATGAGCCTCTTACTGCAATTGAAAGTAATTTGGAGGCTTGGTTAAATACTGTCTCCTCTGCTAGGCTTCGTTGCACTTTGTCAGGTTTTAACTATCTGAATAGTCTTAGCCTGGCACAAAGTGGCACGGTTTATACTTGTTCAGGAGTGCAGTTAGACCCCAAAGTAAATGAAAGGGCTCTGTAGGCTACCTCATGAAAGTCCTGGGATAGAATAGTGAGAAGACAGACATGGTCCTTGCCCTCGTATAGCGTACCATCTAATTCCAGGTATAGAGGTACCACATACTGTGAAAGTTTCTTTGAGAACATTCACCTCAGGTTTCTCTGAGGAAGTGATACTTAAGCTAAACTAAAATAGGAGTAGGGGTCAGCCAGTTGAAGAGGGGCCGAAAGAGTAGTTAAGGCAGAGGGGGTTAAGGAGAGAAAGATTGTGGCTTAGTTTTGGATATAGTGCCTATGAGGTGCCTTTGAGTCATTTATAGGGGAATGTCCAGATAACCTCTGGCTTTGTGGGGTCTGGAGCATAGAAGAGAGGTCTGAGCTACAGATAAGGGTGGGTAAGACATCACAGGTGGGTGGTAATTGAAACCTGGACTAGGGAAGAGAATGTTCCAAGAAGAGTGTTAACATTGTCACCTGATGACTAGACCTCAAGTAAGATGATGAATGAAAAATAGTTGTTGGATTTAGCAACATAGAGGTCATTAGTGTTCTTAGTAAACACTGTTTATGGTAAAGTGGGGTCAGAATGTGCTGAGAAGTGAATGATGGTGAAGAAATAAAAGTAAAAGTGATTATAGCAAACCTTTATATACTGCTTAGTGTGTGCCAAGCACTGTTGTCTGTGTTTCATGTATACTAACTGATTTAATTCTTACGCCAAAGAGATAATATTGTAATCTTTTTTTGCGTATGGGGAAATTGAGGCAGAGAGAGGTGAAGTAACTTGTCGATGGTCTCAGAGCCATTAAAGGATGTATTTCAACTCAGGTAGCATGGTGCCAGAATCCATGTTCTTAACCACTATTACTCACTGCCTTTCCTGTCTTTGGGAGATAATGAGAAAATTGGATGTGGGGGGGAAGACAAATATAGCTGGTAGCTAATGTGGAATAAGTTAGGTGAAGCTTAGAGAAAAGACTGTTTAAAAGTCCATTTTAAAACTAATAGGCAGGGTTTGTGAAAAGGAAGACTACAAGACAGAAGGATTGAGAGATGTGAGGTTTTGTTTTTTGTTTTTTGTTTTTTGTTTTAATTAAGGGAGAGAGAGAATTCAAAACACAGGAGGTGGGACAAGGGGAGGAGGAACAGTTCCTCTTTCACAACTGGAGGCAAGGAGGCTAGGATAGTTGTGGATGTTCAGTTTTAGGAAGATGAGAGAACTCCCATTTGGTGACTTCTGTTTTCTAGAGAAGAGGAGGCCAAATTATGAATGATAGGGTTGGGGGTTAGAGGGGAGGGAGAAAAGGGAGATTGGTGACTTGAGGAGAGTGGGAGAGGTTGAAGTAGTCCTGGAGGTTATTTGGTATTATTTCTGGGCATTGTACCCATTTAGTAAAGGACCCATTTAGTAAAGACTCATGAATTGGTCTTGGAACTGAGACTTCTCCAGTAGCACAAGGCTGATATAGTGCAATCACAAAATGGCAGTTAGTTGCTTCAGTCAGTATAGGGGTTTTGGTGCTGACCCTGCTCAGCAGAAGGGAGCCCAGAATAGATCTGCCCCAAGTAGCCATACAAATGCTATACACATACAAAGCAAATGAGAAGGAAATTTTTTACCTGTAATTTTTTTGAAAGATCAACACTGGGCAGATTTACTTATCCTTACATCAGGATGGAGGCAGGTTGGAGGAAAGGACAGAGATGCAAAGAGTTGAATGTGGGTATGCAGACAGATAGGTTGCCCTGAAATTTGAAGAAAAGGAGTAAATTTTATTCCCCTTTTAATTTATCAATGATTATTTATAAGCATCTCCTCTGTGCCAACCATTATGCCAGGTTCTGGCAATAAAGGGATAAATTAGGATTTTGGTTCTCAGTAATACGTAGTCCACTTAGTAAGATAGCATGTAACTAATGATAAAGAAATGTGAAAATTGTTGTAATATTGTTAAGTATGTGCATTCCCAGCAAGAGCCCTAAGATTCACTTTGATTGGGCCAGGTAAGGGCATGTGTTCACTACTGACCCAATCCTTCTGGCCAGGGAAATGAAATGTTCTGATTGGTTTAGCCTAGGTAACATCCCCTCCGAGCTTGGGATAGAGTTAGCTTTACTTGAATCATGTGGAAACCCCTGTCAGAAGCTATGGGACAGGGAAATGGATCCCGGAAAGTCAACTGCAACGTCCACTGCAAAGGCCAAGAAGCTTTGGACTTTGGGCAGATAAGCCGATTCCAAGGGAGTGCCTCCTCTTGTCTGATCAGGAGTGCTTAGATATGCTGTGATAGCAAACTAACCCCCAAATCTCAGCAACTTAAAATCTATTTCTTGCTCATGTCTGTTGTAGGTTAACAAAGGGCTGTGCTCATGTAGTCACTTAAGGACATAGGCTGATAGATGCTCCATCTTGACACATGTTTCCATGATTACAGGCAGCAAAAAGAGAACCTGGCTCTTAAAGTGGCTGTCTAGAGGTAACACATTTCACATTCTACTCCTGTTTAATTGGCCAGACAACTCATATGGCCATTCCTGAGTTCAACCGATCAGGATAATTTCCTCATTCTTCAGGGAGCAGCACGGAATCTTCGTGATCAATGAAACATTCTATCATACTCGTGAGATTCCAGCATAGAAGGGGGTCTATGAAACTGTTCTATCTTGGCATTTTTTAAGCTTTTATTCCCTCAATTAGATATAGTCCTAATATGTGAACCGATGGTCAGAAATCTGAATAAAAATCCCATCTATTGTCCCTTTGCTAGGGTAGGGAATCCTTGCATCTTTCCATTGCCCACCCGTGAAGCCTCTCCCTGTGCCTCATCCTTACTTTGATCCCCTTACCTTAATAGATTATCATTATTTAGCCCTGGGGGAATACTCTTCTTCTGGCCTTTTCTCCTGATAGTGATGGAAAAGAAGAACTTTCCAGATCAGTGGCCACATACCATGTGCCTGAAGTCTTGTCAGTCTGCTCTAGTGAAGATACAGCTGCCATTGAGGCTCTAACTTGGTTGAATTTGTGGTAGTCAACTGTCAACCTCCTGGATCAGTCTGGTTTTTACAGGAACCAGACTGGTGAAAATCAGATTATGATGGGGACTTTCAGCTATCAGGTCTTCAAGGGTTGCACTAATCTCTGCCATCTTCCCTGGGGATGTGATACTGTTTATGATTTACCATCCTAGTTGGGGACTGGGGAAGTAAATTGGAGTTTTCTTGTTACCTTTCTTGCAATATGATAACCTTATCCAATAGACCAAGTAGCTGTAAGGGAACAACTCTGCCATGTCTTCTGACCACCTTGCAGGTATCCAAATAAGCCACATGTGGAAGGGCTGGTTTGATGTGCAGCTAATCTGAGTTTTGGAAAAACACCTTGTGATCCTCCTGTGTCAGAAAGGGGATGAAAGGCCATCTCCCACTGGATTCTGTATCTCTCCTGGGAGGCTGTCTGATAAAGTAAGGGACTTTTCTGCCACCCCCCTTTCACCAACAGAGCCACACGATGTGAAACTGCATAGCTGGAGTCTAGAGCCCCCTCAGCAACGGGGTGTCCCATAACTCACATTGCAATCCTCTGGTCCCTTTTGTTTCAGTGTTGTCCTTTTTGGTGTCTAGGACAAGGATGAGGGCAGAGGGTGGGGGACTAACATTTTTGGCTATTTTTCTTTTTACTGTCTAAATAAGTAACAAACTGTCTAAATCTAAAAGTAGTTTGTTTGGGGTGAAGGTGATAGCTCAGAGATAGAGCTCATACTTAGCATGCACAAGGTCCTGGTTTCAATCCTCAATACCTCTGTTAAACAAACAAACAAATAAATAAATAAATAAATTGAGTGATTTGTTATACCTTTACTGATGGAATCAGTCAGGGCTTGACCTTGGCCTTGCTTGTCTTGTGTATTCCTGTCTTGACAGGAGCCAATGTGTGGTTCTGTCAACTACCAAATATGTACATTCCAAACTGTACATTTAGATACCAGGAAAATGAGTATGGGTAGGCCCCTCTGGGCCCATTCTAGGTGTTGCTGTTAAGAGGTTTGAAGCACTATTGTGATTCCTGATCCTTTGTGTATGATTCATTTTCCCCTGGAAAAAAGAAGGTTATAGATTATCTGCTAAGTTAGCACTGGTTGTTTTCTTTATTTCTAATTCTCTGGAATTTCACAATGTGTACCCTCCTGTGGGTCTAAATTCAACATTGTGCAGGACACTTAGCCGGCTTTTCAATCTGACAACTCATGTTACTTAGTTCTGGGGCATCTTCTTGAAAAATGTCTTTGATGATTCTCTTCCTTTCATTTCCTCTCTGCTGTCTTTCTTGAATTCTTATTATTCAAATATTGGCCTTTTCTGAGCTGGTCGTCTTATTTTCTTATCATTTGTCTCCATTTTCTAGCCCCTTGCCTGTTTGAACTGCTTTTGGGAGATTTCTTCAACTTTCATCTTCTAATCATTCAATTGAAAGTTTCTCATTTCTGCCATCATGTTTATCATTTCCCAAAGCACCTTTTTGTTCTCTTAACTGTTCTTTAAAAGAATAGCATTCTAGTCTTTTTATGTGAATACAGTGTCTTATCTTTCTGAGTATATTAATAAAGATGATTTGAGGGGGTAATTTTTAATGTATTCACTCTGCGTAGCCTATTTCTTACAAGTTGCTTTTTCCTTTTTTGGTCTCTATCTTCCACTTCAGATATCTGGTAAATCCTTATTTATTTTTATTTTCTGTATATTGTGACATTTTAACATACATTGATTGATTGGTTGAATCCTTAATTGTCAGCTCATGTTGAAAGTAGGGACTAAAAAAGCTAATTAGAAGCTCTGAGCATTTGCATGGGGGTTGTCAATTTCAAGTTTTACTGTGTGATGCTCTGGTTAGGCCATTTGGTGTCAGTATCTTTAGATATTCCACCTGGCTGGTCACATTGTTCAGGATAAAACTCTTCTGATCGTCTGCCTGAAGAGTGAAGGTCTGCCAGTGCTCTGGGATTATTCAACATTCAACATGCATTTGGTCACTGAATACCCCTAGTTGGTACATTACCTAGTTCTTAAAATCCAAGGACCCACCTTTTCACCCTCTCCAGAGAATATACATCATGTCAGGGTGGGAGAGGACTCTTGCCAAAGAGTGGAGTAGGGAGGGATGTAGGGATCGGACTTCTCATGTCACCTTCCCCAAATTTTCCTTATTATAACTTCTAATCCCCACCTCCATTTCCAGAGGTATGTGGTGCTACTCGTCCTGAGTCTTTTGAGGTTTTGGTGGTGTAAATTAGGTTCTCAGCTTTCTTGACTGCTACCGTAGGATTCAGCTTTTCATATCCTCAAAGGTGGCTACCACTGATCTGTTTGCTCTCCAGCTTCCTGCATTTTGGGAGTATTGTCTCCCCTTCTGTTCTCCCATTCTCTTGATTATTAGGATTAGGGGCAGGAGCAAAACTGGATCTGCCATCTTAGCAAAGAAGTCATTTGTCATATTTTATAATGTCAATGCATAGAAGATCTTTAGCTGATGACTAATGCTCATTCATTCTTTCAATAGATATTGATTGAGTGTCAACTGTGTGCCAGGCATTAGGTAGGCATTTGGGAAACATCAGGGAGCAAAGTAAGATAAAGATCCCGGCTCTTGTAGACATTACCTTTTAGAAGGGGAGGCATACAATAAACAATAAACATGAGTAAGTTGTGTAACGTGTTAGAAAGTGATAATGAGAAAGCAAGCAAAAGTAGAGCAAGTTAAGGGAAATGGAGAGTCGTGGTGGGGGATGAGGATGGGGTGAGTTGCAGTATTAAATTTGGGGGTCAGGGTAGGCATCATTGAGAAAGTGACGTTTGAAGATTTGAAGGCAATGAGAGATGTGACCATGAACGTATCTGAGGAAAGAGCATTCGAAACAGGGGAACAGCCAATGGGATTTAAGGTGAGAGGGACAGTGACAGTGTTCTATACAACAGAGTAATGTCTTCAGGGCCTTTGAAGTATGAGCCTGTGACTCTAATTTGCTAAGCTATTTTTTTTTAAATTTGTGATTAAAAAACCACATAATGTAAAATTTACCCTTTTAACCTTTTTAAAGTATACCGTTCAGTAGTGTTAACTATGTTCATATTGTTGCATGGGAGACCTGTAGAACTTTCTCATCACGTAAAACTGAAACTATACTCATCAAACAACTCACCATTTCCCCTTCCCCGAACCCCTGGAAACCATCATTCTAGTCTCTGTTTTCATGATTTTAACTACTCTAGGTATTTCATATAAGTGGAATCGTACAATATTTGTCCTTTTGTGAATTGCCAAGCTTTTTGTGTTCTTGGATTGCAAATTTATTCTGGCTCCAGCCTTGGTGTCCTTCTTTCTGCTATGACTTCTCTTGTAACTACAGGTAATTCAAATCTTAGCACCCGTTTCCCAACTGAATCAGATGGGATGCCTTTGGCTGTAAGGAAGTCTCAAACTGTTTCCAGTAGTAAGGAACATATTGCTCACAGAGCGCAGAGTTTAGAAAAAGGGAGATTTCAGGCTTGATCCAGCCATTCAGCAAGGTAATCAGGGACTCAGTCCTGCAGGCTTCATCCTCAGCCCAATGGCAAGATGGCTGCAGCTAATTCAGGTATCACATCCAGGTATGACAACATCAGATTTTATTCCTCTCTCTTAGACACAGAAACCTTTCTTGAAAATCCCTGCATGAGACTTTCCTTCACATCTTGTTGGCCAAAGTTAGATCACATGCTTGAACCAGTTACTGGGATGGGTTGGGAGTGTTGCCTCTGTGGAAGCACATGGATGGATGGGAGACAGGTAGATACTAAGTAAAATCAGATTCTAGTAGAAAGGAGGAAGAGGAGAATGCATGCTGAGTAGACAGCTGTGATATTGTGATATAATAAGAAAAATATGTTTGATCTTAATCTCTGGTTCCTGGCACAGAACTTCTAACATCCTTGGAATTTACTGAGTGACTGAGGTGATATGAGTGTCTTTTATTATTCATAGCAATCCTCTTTGAACCACATCGAGTTTATGTTAATGAAATAATTGGTTGCTAAAAGCTCCTGGGTAGTTCCAGGATGGGGACTGGTTGCCAGAGGAGTCAACCAGGTGATTAGAGGGTTGGAACTTTCAGTCTTGCTTCTACTCACCCCCTAACTTTTGGGGATGAGGGAGGATCTGGGGATTGAGTTAATCACCAATGGCCAATGATTTGATCAATCATGCCTATGTAATGGAACCTCCATAAAAACCCTAAATAAAGAGGTCTGGACAGCTTCAGGGTTGGTGAACACATATTTGTGCCAGGAAGGTGGTGTAGCCCAACTCCGTGGGGACAGAAGCTCCTGTGCTCAGGATCCTTCTGGATCTTGTCCTGTGTACTGCTTCAGCTGGCTCTGTTCAATTGTATCCTTTAAAAAATGCTTTGTAATTAAACACTAATAGTTGTTGCAGGGAGTTATAGCTTAGTGGTGGAGCACATGCATGAGGTCCTGGGTTCAATCTGCAAGTACCTCCATTAAAAAAAAAAAAAAAAGACAGTAGTAGTAAGTAAAATGCTTCCCTGAGTTCTGTGAGCCCTTGTGGCAAATTATCGAAACTGAGGAAGGGGTCATAGGAACCAGTGATTTATAGGCATCAGAGAGAAGGGTGGGTAACCTGAAAACCTACTACTTAGAATTGTCAGCTAAAGTTGGGGGAAGTCTTGTGGGATTGAGCCCTTAACTTGTGGGGTCTGTGCTAACTCGAGATAGTGTCCGAATTGAATTGAAATGCAAGATACCCAATTGGTGTCTGCAGGGAATTGGAGAATTGCTTGGTATGGAAAACCCATGCATTTAGTGTCAGAGTGTTGTCAGTAGAAACAGATCATAGCAGTAATAGTACAGCCAATAGGGTCCACCACACCGGCTGTGTGATTTGAGGAAAGTCATTTAACATCCCAGATTCTCAATTTTCTCAAGAAAATGAGGATAATGGTATTTTTCTCGTATGAGGATTAAAAAATGACATAATAATTGAAATGAGAAAACAAATATAAAACCACTCAGGACAGTCCGTAGCACCTGGTGTTGACTAGTTCAGTAGCTCTAAAATTGTGGTCTCTGGACCCACAGCATCAACATCAGCACCACCTCGTGTTAGGTGCTGAATTACCGCTTCCTCCTCCCCAGCCCCCAGCTCACGTATTGAAGTCCTAACCCCAGGTACCTCAGAATGCGACTGTATGTGGAGATAGGTTGTTTAAAGAGGTAATTAAATTAAAATGAGCTCAGTGGACTGGGCCCTAATCGAATATGACTGGTGTCCTTGTAAGAAGAGGTTGGGACACACACACAGAAGGATGACCATGTGAAGACGGAGAAGACAGCTCTCCACGAACCAAAGAGTGAGGTCTCAAAAGAAGCCAACCCTGCCTGCACTTTCATCTCAGACTTTAAGCTTCTAGGAACTGAGAGAAAATAATATTTTGTTGTTTAAGCCACCCAGTTTGTGGTTCTTTGTTATGGAAGCTTCATAAACTCATATACCTGGGAATTTGTTAGGCAGGTGAAGTTTCTGGCCCCATCTCAGACCTACTAATGTCAGCAACTCTGAGGGTGGAGCTCAGCACTCCGTGTCTGAAAAGCCTTTTAGATGATCCTGATGCACACTCAAGTTTGAGAGGTGCTGGCCTAGTTGTTAAGGATGTAGGATCTGGACTAGCCTGGGTTCATATCCTAGCTCTACCACCTACTAGCTTTGTGATTGTGGGTGATTTTTAAAACTTCCTTGTGTTTCAATCTCCTCATCAGTAAAGTGAGGATATCCCAGTCCTTATCTCTGAAGTTACTATAGTGATAAATGAGTCCATCTAGGTAGAACAGTGCCTGGTGCATAGTTAGTGCTCAGCAAGTATGAACTCGTAATGTTGAATCTGAATCTCATTTTAAATGATTGGGTTTGGAAGAGGAGATAGTAGCCAAATTTATTGGAATTATTTGTAAAGTGAGGACCTGGGGACTCCCTTGAATGAACTTGAATACTCCCACCCCTACTTCGGCTGCTTGAAACCCTTTTTTTCTTACTTCCTGGTTTATGATTGTGATGTGGAAAATGTAGATTGTGCCAAATTCTTTGGAGTTTATGCAAATAATACGTAGCACACATTGTTATGTTGCTCTTCATCCTCTGTGACGGCCCATTGTCATCAATTTTGTATCCTGTTCCCATGAGAACTTTACCTTTTTCTCTTCTTTGCATTCTGTTCTTGATGGATTGTCTGCTTTCTCACTTAGGCAACTTATCCTCTTTCCCTGACGGCCCATTTAAAACCACCTTCTATTTAAAAAAAAAGTTTTCCATGGAAGGCATCTAGATACTCATTTCCCTTGTTTTTCATTTGCCTTCTAGCTGAGACGATTCCAATTGTTTTACAGTGTGCAGCTGCCACTAGATACTAATGATATTTTCACTGGGTAGGTTGCATTTCCCAGCCTTGTTTCTGTATATTTGATTGTCTTCAGTATTTTATTTGAGTTGTAAACACACTGGGTAGAAACAACTCAATAAATGACAAACAGTAAAATGAATAATAAAAAGTTATAGTCTCATAAAAGGAGAATGGGTGGGGGACCTTTCCCAAACAGAAGTAAGCCAGGGATATCAGTATGTTATGAAAATGCTGCCTAGCTGCCACTGCCTTAAAATATTCTTTCACTCACAAACTTGTTTTTGTAATCTTTCTCTGCAGTTCACAGTTCTCTTTACCTTCTACTTACCTTCTTAATCACCCTAGGAAACATACCCATTCATTTATCATCTAGGCTCCAAATCTTGGTGTCATTTCTTACTTCCTCTTCTCCCCAGCATTGAAAAATCTACCAAAATCATTCTGCTTTTGCCTTTTTCATGTTATCCATCTCTAACTTATCTCAGAGACCAGACTTCGTACAGTTGTGAGAGACTCGGGAGATCAGGGTAAATAATAATTCATTTGGCTAGATTATCTCCAATCTTATTTTGTAATTCCATGTTTGAATATAGCCACATTCAGAAATTCTGTAAAGGCCTTAAACTCCTTCCCCCCAGTAAATTGAAATGTAAAATACAAAGCAAACGTAGAGTATATTGCACTTTTAAAAGAACTGTACATGAACCAGGAGGTGGGGAAAAAACCAAAATCTCAGTAACGGCAATTATAGGACTCTCATGGGCCTCTTGATGTCTGACTTTTCCTATTTATTATTCACGTGCCCTTTTGTTGTTTTCTGCTTTGTTCATGTTAACATAATACCCTTCTGTTTTTCACTATAATCTCACCATTGTCACTATCCAGGGAGTAAGTGGCGTAAGAGGGGTTTTATCACCTACCTCTTCTTTAAGGAAAAGTTTTTACTTTTAGAAACGCTCTTCACTGATAATGATTTTCTCTAGCCTAATGTCCTTTATCTGTTTTCATTGATGTTTCTGAATATGACTT
Source organism: Camelus dromedarius (assembly GCF_036321535.1). Taxonomy (NCBI): domain Eukaryota; kingdom Metazoa; phylum Chordata; class Mammalia; order Artiodactyla; family Camelidae; genus Camelus; species Camelus dromedarius. Next base: position 18,631,838 of record NC_087439.1, read on the forward strand.
TAGACCCAAAGGAACTAATTTCCGTATTCTGAAGAATAAATTTAAGTCACCTGTAAACAAGTTATGCTAAATTAAAACACTTAATTCCATTTACTTCTTTTTAGCGGGTAACTCTGTGATCCAAGCACAGATGGGTCTGCCTAATTGAGTCACTCAATACAAACGTTGTTAAGAAAATCTAGTTCCTATTCCCTGAGCTGTGGTAGATCATGTTTCTGAAGATGACAGTAACAGTATCTCCCATCCCATATGTTCCTTTGCAGTGTGACCCTGCTATTCTTTTATTATGAAGTAGAATTTATTTTTACTCCCTATGAATCTAGAGTGGCCAATAATCTGTGTTAACCAATAGGATACAGTAGAAGTGATGCTAAGCAACCTCCAAAGCTGGGTCTTAAGAAATCTGCAGCTTCTGCCTTCATGTCTTGGAATATTCTTTTTGGAACTAGCTACCAGGCTGTTAGGAAGCCCAAGAAGCCATGGCAAGAGGCCTCATGGAGGAAAACCAAAGACATTGACCAACAACCTGAGCTAAGCTCTCAATTGGGATGTGAATGAGGCCATTTTGGACATTCCAGCCATCTCAGGACCCTAGCCAACACTCTATGAACTAGAATTGCCTGATCAACCCAAAGAAACATGAGACATAATAAACTGCTGCTGTTTTAAACCACTACATTTTGAGGTGGTTTGTAATGCAGCAATACCTAACCAGACCACTGGGACTCCACTCCCCTTGTTTTTGAGGACTTTCACCAAGTTCCCTGCTTACCTCCCCATCCTCAGACCTCTGCGAGAGGTATAGCTTACTTTCTGGGTCTTCACAATCTCCTTTTGGCTCTGTGGACAAAATAGTTTGCTCTTCATTGATTATGAGGATGGCCAAATGATAATCATAATAGTCATAACACATTTTGAATGCTTATGATGTGCTAGGCACTATTTTACCTGTGATATATTTAACCTCTAGAACAGCTTTTTAAGCTAGGTACTATTATCATCCCCATTTTACAGATGGGAAAACCAAGGCACAGAGAGGTGAAGTAATGTGTACAAGTCCAACAGGAAGTGGTGGAATCACCATCAGAACCCAAGCACCAGATTCCAGAGCCACATGGTAGCCACTGCAATGTACTGCCTCACATAAATAATGCCTCAAGCACATCTGGTTGATCGCAGGAGACTTAGGTGAGTGGGGTTTCTTTCACTTATGTTACTTGATCCTCTTACTTTCATTAAGAAAGACCTTTAAGGCTTTAATTGCCTCACTTGTTTATACTAGACTCTGGGCTATGTCCCATACTACCACTTACATTTAGGAAAGTGTAATGTTAAAAATGTCTAAATGCTTGACTGTTTCTACATTCACAGTTCAGGGGAGGTAGAGCATTTGCTTAGTTTTCATAGGTTCCTCATTGCCATGCGGCCATCCAAGAGGGCAGCAGAGTGGCAGGCAGGCAGCGACCAGGACGGGAGCCGGGAGCAGAGAGGTAGAGCGGGCAGGAGGATGGAGGCAGTGTGGACGTGGGGTGGAGCTCTCTACACATGGTGAGAACCAGGCGAGAGCACAGCAGAGTCCCTCTGCACCCATCAGAGTGAGGGGAGAAACAGCTGCTTCTTCTAATAACCCAGGCCAAGGGTGGCCACAGACGTGCCAGTCAGACTTAGTGAGGGGAAGCTTCTGTGCTTCTTAGGCAATTGCAGCCTGAGGAGGAGCTCCTCATGCCATTTTCCAATTGGTTTACTGCCTTCAGGACTCTCCTAGGCACCCATTCTACAGATGTCATTGCGAGGGGGGTGTGACTTTTGCTTCAAGTAGCCTTCAAGTCCTTCTCCTTCCTGTCTGCCTGATAACTGCCTCAAGAACTCTGGGAGAAATAAAAAAGCTAATTATAAAATTGAATAGGTCTGCATTCTAATGCTGTATTTAGAGGAAGGCCTTTGGAGACAAACAGCTCTGCGGTCAGAGCCTTCTCTGCTCCTTAATTGCTGTGTGGCTTCAGGAAAATTACTTTCTTCTCTGAGCATCAATGTCCTTAGCTGTAGAATGGGTTAGTGTTATTTACCTTGTGTGGTGGTTGTGAGGAATAAATAAGTCCTCTTGGCAAAGTGCTTGGCTTCATATACACCAAGCAATTATCAGTGTACCTATTATTTACATATGCAGTATGTATGGACATCCAGATAACCATTAATTACCATGCGGCCTTAGCGCATAAGCTGCAAAGGGTGGACCTGGTGTTTCATGCTCTATTATACAATGTTTGTGCAGGAAAAAGACAACTGCCACCATCTATTTTAGAAAAGTACTGTCTTTTTAGGCTCTTCCTTTTTACTTTGATCCCCTTAACACTTTGGAGATATGTGGTCTGAAACTGACTTCTGTAAATTTAAAAAGTATCTCAGCATCAATCACATGTTCTTAATCTGAGGTTTACCCGTCTCCAAGGGGCCACAACCCTCTTGAAATGGTATGCAACATTTTGTGTGTCTGTATGTATGTGCACTCTTTTGGGGGAAATGATTCATAATTATCAAGACTCTCAAAAGGATCTGTGCTTGGACAAAAGACTAAAAAACTCTAATATAGATACAATTTTCTACATCTCCTTCTACTGAAAGTAACTTGGAGGCCTTCTCTGACTCAAGACAAAGCAGGTGCAGCTTTGGAAGGTGCTGGAAATGGATCCCATCTTTCAGCCAGTCTCTTTTTCCCAGTGTGTTCCTAACAGAGGGGAGGCTGGCAGCTCCTGCTGCTACAGGTAATGCTGTAAAGAGAGGACCATGTGGAAGAAGAGGTGTTGCCTTCTCTCATTATAGCTGACAAAGACCAAAGCCTAACCTCAGCTGCGCCTTTTGTCTCAGGGAAATCATTCATAGAGCAGACCCATAATGAGGATTTGCTACCTGAAACATAATTCTCAGGAAGACGAATATCTAAACTATGCCCCCAGACACATACCTGAGGCAAAGCCCTGAGAGCTGGTGGCCAACAGGGGGGCCTATGATATTCTTCATTCAGGGGGATTAATAAATGAGGATAATATCACTCAAAATCTTGGAAGCAGCAGGTGTGCAAAAGGCCGTTTTGGCTTCTGCAGTGGGGCCTGACAGCCCGTGCACTGGGCTCTGTAATTTATGCCTCCAGCACAGAATCTGCACAAAGCAGGAGTGGCCACATCAGCATTTGGGGATTTAAGGCCAGCTTCTCTTATCCACAGACCCTCTCCCCCAAATCATAAGGATGATTCAGTTAATTGATTCCACTCTTTTTTTTAAATTGAAGTATAGTTAGTTACAATGTGTTGATTTCTGGTGTACAGCACAATTTCCCAGGCATGAATAAACATACTTATATTCGTTTTCATATTCTTTTTCATTAAAGATTATTATAAGATATTGAACATAGTTCCCTGTGATATACAGAAGAAACTTTAAGTCTATTTTTATACATAGGATTCCACTGTATTTTTAAAGAACATAATTGTTGGTATAAGAAGTAAATGAAAATACAGTCCTGGGGGAGGGGATTTAAAGTAATTTAAAAGTTCAATGGATGATGACTAATTTTGCAATTGTTATTATTACATCTCCTTGATTAACAGATAATTCATGAATTAGGAGTATACAATAACTATGTTAGGAAAACATTTTTGATTTGTGTAAAGAAATTGAGACCCATGGTGGGTGCACCTGTTCCTAGCCTGTCTGGGGAACATATGAAACTCTGACACAGGATGAACGTCTGTTGGTGTCAGTGTGACAATAACAAAACAAAGCTGGCACTGGGGTCAGGAAGTCTGGTGGGCGGGAAGCCACTGTCTGCAACCAGAGCCCAGCACTGCTGTGTGTTCTGATGCCCATCAACCAGGAAAGGGATTCTAAGGTTTCCAAATGATTTTCCCCTTTCACAAAGCTGTTGTAAAATAAAATACAAATCCTTCCTGAATGTTCCTGGCTTTCCTTCCTTTAGGAAGTTTTCAGTCAATGGGAAACAAAGCCTTATTCACAGGATTAAAGCCGTAGTCATTCTATTGTTTACATCTTCAATAATGTGGCTTCCTTCCATGGACAAAATTTTCAATTCACAAATCATCTGAAAAACAGGAAATTTTGGGGAAACACATGCTTATGATAAAAAACAAGGGATCTATCATGTGGTATAGAAGTTTATGCAAAGAAGAATCCAATTTTAAAGATTTTTTTTGACTGTTCTTTACTCCTGGATGCATTCTAGGAAGATTATTCCTTAAAAGAAAAAGCCATATGGTTTATAACATAAAACTGCACAGTTCTCACCCTTGCCCCCAGAGCGGGGAGCAGTGATGAGGAGGGGAAGCAGATTCTGGCTGTTTCCAAGGCTGCACTGCGGGCAGTACTATAGAGGCAGCGGGCATCTTCAGTACCCTCTTCTCCCTGCTTCCTCTCTCTCCCTGGCCAAGTCCTTGGTCCTTTCCAAGGGGATGGGGCGAGAAGGGCTAGCAACATTGGTCAGCAGGACTGGAGAGAATATGAGAGAGAGGCAGTGGCAGACAACTCTGAGCTCTGACTGTGGGCAAGAGTCATGGGGAGCCACTGAATGGTAAAGAGGTAGTGGAAACCGTCACTGCTTTCACAAGTGGGGAAAGCAGGGCTGGTGGGGGCCTGGGATGAAGCAGCAGCACTTAACTGTGGGCAAACTTATTCTGGAAAGCTAGTCTAGCTGCTTCTAAACAGACTACCAAGAGAATTCTTATCTTATTTAGATCCTTTATTTTGGTGACAATCTTTTAATCTTTTTATCTATATGCTAAAAGGAACACAATATAGATCCTCCTGAATAATAATTTAGCATATGGAATTCCCTAACATCATGGTCTTTCCTCAGTCCTCCGTCTTCCACCATTCCCTTTAACTTTCATCTATGCTTCCAGGGAAAATACCACTTTTCCCTAAATGAAGGATGACAGAATCTATTTACTTTCTAACATTTTCTTCTGTGCTCCTGCTACTCAAAGTGTGGTCTGGATCCCAGCAGCAGGAGCTGTAGCTTCTAGCTTGGTAGAAATGCAGACTCTCATGCCCTACTCTATGACTTCTGAGTCAGAGCCTGCATTTGAGGGGATCTTCAGTGATGTGCATGCAAATTAAAATTTGGGAAGCACTGGTCTATACCATACTACCGACCTGATTCATAATCCACACAACCAAGGCCTGCAGAATCCTACATTCTCTGGCCTGCCCACTTCTCCAGCCTCCTCCCATAGCACTCTACTGATCAGGCACTAGTTCAGGCCTCTAGGCTTTGGCACTCACTGTTCCCTCTGCCTGGAGTGCTCTTGCCCCCTCTTAGTATGTGGTTAACCTTTATTTCATTGTAGTATCAGCTTAAAGGTTACTTCCTTAGAGGAGGTTCCCTGACCACTCTATATGAAGGACCACACTCAACCCAGCCACTCTATCCCATTACCCTGTTTTATATTTTTATGGCTCTTACTGTTATCTGGAATCATTTTATTAATTCATTTTTGGGTCTGTTTTGTTAAGGGTTGTATTTTCAGTGCCCAAAGCAATGCCTGGCACATCAGAGGTGCTCAGTAAATATTTATTAAGGAGTAAAGTTTGGGGATTGAAAACAGTGAGAACCTATGCCCAGACAATTCTAAGGTAAGAACAGGAACCTTCTGAACCAACTCAACAACTTTCAGTTAATTGGCCCAAGACCCATGCTTTTGAGTTCCAGATCAAACCCAGTCCCTGGATCAGCAGTATCAGCATCTCCTGGGAACTTGATAGAAAGGCAGATTCTAAGGCCCCACCCCAGACATACTGAATCTGAAAACCTGATTCAGCAACTTAACAATTAACCTAAGTTGTTAAGTCCAGCAATCTGTGTCCTAACAAGGCCTCCAGGCGATTCTGATGCACTGCCCCAAACAATACGAACACCTTACCTGTGTACAGAACCTGCAGTGTCCAAAGCCCTTTCACATATATTATTGCAGTTCTGGACTCCAAAAAAGACCCTGAGACATAGACAAGGCAGGTGTCATTGCCATTTTATAGATGAGGAAACTGAGTGCTAAGAAATGATTTGGTTTGCCTATGGTCATACAGTTTTATCAGATTCATCTGGGGTACTTGTTAAAATTGCAGATACCTGGGGTCTACCCCAGACCTACTGAATGAGAATCACTGGGGCTGAGGCTCTAAAGTTTGATATAAAAAAGAAAAAAACTTCCTAGGAGAATCTGAAGCCCCTAAAAGTTTGGTAACCAATTATACTACAGGATAAAGGAATGGGAATTAGAATTCATAGCCCCTCATTTCTAATATAGTGCTGTTAGAGGGTCTTGAGTAAGTATAAATGATTAGTCTTCAGTGAAAATAGTTAAACCAAAGTCTTAATAATTCTTTCACTTCTATTAGGTTCTAACTCTATTTGCTACCCTTATAAGCTAGGGAGAGTCAAATCCAATGATAATGGGCTGTTTTTGGTATATAATTTAGTTGTGATTATTATGGAATTAGCTAAATGGACATCAATTAAGATTTGGTGGATTTTATTAATTTGTGATAAAGAATTAAAAAAAATTCTTTTCGTGCTGTGGAAATTGTTGGAAGATATTTGACCTATTTGGTGTACTCCTGCAGTCCACTACCAACTGCTGTGTTTCCTTTCCTTTGCTTATATCTTCAAATTAAGAAGCACATTTTTGAAAAAGAAGAAAAGTATTTCAAGCCAAAAGCTATGGCCGTTTAAACAATCTTTTCAACCTCAGACATCGTTTATTTACCTGCTAGCCTAGAAAAGATTAACTTTTAAGAAGACTTCCTCAAATTGTCTGGTAACTCCCATATCTCTCCTGCCCAACCAACTTGCACAAAGTGCAGACTCCTAAATTCAACTGCATGTGGAACAATTCTGTCTGAATGTCCTGCAGACATATAAAACTCGGAGTGTCCGAAACCACTTCGTTACCACCCCACCCATTCTTCCTCCTGGATACATTCTATGAGCTAATGACTATACCATCCACTGCATCATCCTAGCCAGAAATCTAGGCCTTGTCTCTAGATTCCTTTCTTCCTCCCTTTGGATAGGCAACCAGTCCTTTCATTTTGCACTTAGATCTCTCTAATCCCTCTCCTCCTCTTCGTCTTCACTGCAGCTGTACCTCAGGCCTTCATCATCTCTTGCTTGGGCCATCCCGATGGCTCCCAAAGGGGCCCCCTTATCTATGCTTCCAACTGACTTCATTTCCCACTGTTCCTTGCTTCAGTGTTACAAACTGCTTTCACTCTTAATGATGTTTTGTGCTTCTGTGCACATGCTGCTTCTGCTCTACTGATTTTTCCCTTCCTACCTCCTGAGTATGGTAAATTCTTACTTGATTTTTATACTGCTCAGTATTCTCTTGTCTGTGAAGCCTTCGCTGAGGACTCCTATTTGGAGCGGACTGGCCCCTCCTTTGTGCTCCCAAACTAGCATATAGTCTGCCTTCATTATAGTACCCCCCTCCCTAGGTTGCATGTGTGTTCATACTTCCTTCTCCCTCATCACAGCATGAGCTCCTTGAAGAAAGGGAACATGTCTTACTAACATTTGAATCACTACCTTGCGTGGCATAGAACTTGGTCAATCAGATAAACATGTATTCAAATGATTACCTAGCTAGATTTCTGGATTCCAGAGATGGCCGAGGGTATGAGAAACTAATATATTGAGCAACTATTATGTGTAAAGAGCACAACATCCATTATTTATCTGGTTTTTACAGGTACTACTTGGAAGTAAATGTTATTCTAATTATATACACATTGAAACTCAGACTTTAAGTTACTTGCTTGAGGTGTCAATTAGTAAATGATAGTGCTTGGAGTTGAATTCAGGCTTTTCTAACTCCAAACTCTATGTTCTTCTACCCATCCCATGTGGTCCCTAGTGTTACCCTAGCATAAGCCATAGGTTTTAGAATGACTTCTCACTCTTTGTTTGCAAAATATTAAAACATTTATCTCTAAAGAGTAGTGGTGATATAATTTGTGGTAGATAGTCTCCAAAGATGGTCCCCAATGAGCCCTGCCTCCTAGCATTCATGCCATTTTATAATCCACCTCCCATGTATCTAGGCTGGTCCTGGGTAGCCAATAAAATGTAGCAGAAGTTGGGTCATAAGAAACCTCATGGTGTCTACCTGAAATATTGTTCTGGGGGAAGCCAGCTGCCATGTAAGAGATCTGACTCCCTAGAACCACCAGGTTGTGAGAAGCCCAGCCTATCCTCATGGAGAGAAAGAAACCAGCCCTCAGCTTCCCCAGCCATCCCAGCCTGGCTACCAGACATGTGAGTAAAGGAGCGTTCTTAGATGTCCAGCCCCAGCCACCATCTGATGGCAGCAGCACCAAACACCCCAAGTGGGAACTGCCTAGAGGAGCCAAGTGTTGTTCTCTCTCGTGAAACCATAACAGATAATACATCCTTCTTTGAAGTCACTCAGTTTTGTGGGGTCTGTTAGGCAGTGATAAAACTAGAACACCATGACCTTTTTTTGTTTTGTTTTGTTTTAAAGAAAATAACCTAATATTTATAAGCACAGCTTTTTAAGCTTTTGTTGTTGTTGTTAGTTTCCCTTTATAGAGTACGTATACACTGTAATATAAATAGATTTCTACCTCAGTCCCAGCAAATCTCTTTATAATAATGTCACTGAGCTTCATGTGCCTTAGTTCTAAAATGAAGGGTTGGACTTAACTAGTCACTGAGGTCCATTCTAGTTCCAAAATTGTATCATTCCCTTTAAACTGTCAGCGAAAAATTGAATCTTCATCTAACAAGTTTTAAACTTGCACTAAAATTATATAGGTGCAAGAATTTTCAGCAAAGCAATGAATGCCGGGGAAGTGCTGAGTCAGCACAATGCTGTCTGTTAGCAGGAGGAAAAAGAGTCAGGAGCTACTATAAATCTGATCCTTTTGCTCCTTCTCCCTGAAGCAAAATTCAGAGATGATTATCTGTAACAAAAGATTTGAAAAGAGATTCTTATCCCCACCTGCCCCCTCCCACCGCCCCAGCTTAAAAATCTACTCAGGTCAGTAAGTGACTTCAGGATTTTTGGCAGAATATTCAGCATTGCAGAGCTGAATCAGTCTCCGGAAGATCCCTGCACACAAATGCTAAGTTTAGGGCCAGTGAACGGAGTGATTCTGAGAGGAAATAAACTCTCGCCTGAGAACAACAGCTGAAGTAAAATCCCATAAGCCAGGAAAACAACCACACAATCACAGTAACAGGTGGTTGGTTTCAAAACAAATTTCAAGGTCTGACTCTCGTGGCACCTGCTCTAGAACCACAGACGGCAGTGTAAATCTGTCTGGTCTGAGTTAGGTCATCCCTGCCATGCTGGAGGAAGATTAACTACCTTTATTAGTTGAGCTAAGTCATGGTAGGTTAGATGACTGCATCTCTGTGGGAGTAACCCTTCTGTTCCCTATCAGAAAGGAGGAGGGAATGAGAACCAGAAGGGAACTTGGAAATTAACTAGTTCAACCCCCTTGATGGCTGAGCAACTTGAAACCAAGATAGTTACGTAGAAACTTGCTCAAGGTCACATGACCTGTAGAAACAGAACATTCCTGTGCCCCCAGTTTTGTTACGAAAAATTTCAAACACACAGCAAAGTTGAAAGAATTTTTATAGGGACTACCCGTATACCCATTACCTAACTTCTACCATTACCATTTTATTAAGCTTGTTTATCATGTATCTTTCCATCTGTCCATCCCTCTACGACTCTACCTTATTTTTTGGATGTATTTCAAAGTGAACTGCAGACATCGATACTCTTTTCTTTTAAAGCAGCATTATTATCATTATTTGCCACCTCAATTTTATACACATTATGGAACCAGAAAAAAATGACCAAAAAGATCAATGCACACAAGAAATGTAAATTAGTATCAGCTAGCCTGAAAGGGAACCCAGCTTACTAACCCAAAGGCCCTTGAGAATTTTAAGAGCAAATTCCAGAGAAGGCAGAAATACTGATCAGTCTACAGCACTGCTTGTGCTGCTCCCTCCACCTGGAATCCTGCTCTTTCCTCTTCCTTTTGAAATCCTCCCCATTCTCCTTCAAATGAGCTCAGATGTCTATAAGTAACATAAAGTACTGTTAAATATGTATTCCTATTTTAGGGGAAAAAAGTTATTAAAAAAAAATCTGAAATGCTACCTCCTTCCCAATGCCTTTCCTGAACCCTGGGTTTTAATCTTTCTAATTTGAATGCTCATAGACCCTCCATGCCACTTTTCCTACCTTATTCTACCCTGTTGCAGTTAAATGTGTATTTATCACTGCTATGGCCGCTGCTACTGCTACTACTATTACCACTATTACCACTGCTACTCTTATGGTTAATTTCACTTTGTAAGAGACTATGTCTTTTTTTTTTGTATATATATATATATATATATAAAATTTTATTTAAGTATAGTCAGTTTACAATGTTCTGTCAATTTTTGGTGTACGGTATAATGCTTCAGTCATACATGAACATACATGTATTTGTTTTCATATTCTTTTTCACCATAAGTTACTACAAGATATTAAATATGGTTCCCTGTGCTATACAGTATAAACTTGTTGTTTATCTATTTTATATATATATATATATTAGTATCTGCAAATCTCGAACTCCCAATTTATCCCTTCCCACCCCCTTCCCCCACAACCTGTAACCATAAGTTTGTTTTCTATGTCTGTGAATTTGTTTCTGTTTTGTAAATAAGTTCATTTGTCTTTTTTTTTTAGATTCAACATATAAATAATATATAGTATTTTTCTTTCCCTTTCTGGCTTACTTCCCTTAGAATGACATTCTCCAGGTCCATCCATGTTGCTGCAAATGGCACTGTTTTATAATTTCTTATGGCTGAATAGTATTCCATTGTATAAATATACCACAGCTTCTTTATCCAGTCATCTGTCGATGGACATTTAGGCTGTTTCCATGTCTTGGCTATTGTAAATAGTGCTGCTATGAACATTGGGGTGCAGGTGTCATTTTGAAGTAGGGTTCCTTCTGGATATATACCCAGGAGCGGGATTCCTGGGTCATATGGTATGTCTATTTTTAGTCTTTTGAGGAATCTCCATACTGTTTTCCACAGTGGCTGCACCAAACTACATTCACACCAGCAGTGTAGGAGGGTTCCCTTTTCTCCACAGCCTCTCCAGCATTTATCGTATGTGGACTTTTGAATGATGGCCATTCTGACTGGTGTGAGGTGCTACCTCATTGTAGTTTTGATTTGCATTTCTCTGATAATTAGAGATATTGAGCAGTTTTTCATGTGCCCATTGGCCATTTGTATGTGTAAGAGACTGTATCTTAAGGTGTATTTTTGTATCTCCTGCAGTTCCTTAAAGAGTCAATGTTGAACCTTAAGTAACTTCTAATTTCAAATCAACAAAATTATCTTCAGGCAGCTCTGTGAAAGTCAGATCTTGAGGGCCACCTGTGTCAGAGTCACCTGAGGGATTTGTTTACTATGCAGATTTCTGGGCCTTCCACCCTCAGAAATGCTGATTCAGTAGGCTCGGGGTGGGGTCCAGGAAGCTGCAGCTTTAGCAAGTGCCCCTGGTGACTTCAGCATTGGCAGTGCAGGGACTGCACTTGTAGAAATCTACTCCCGGGTCTGCATTACCAACCTTATTTTGTGTTAGGCCTTTAATCACTTTTAAACCAGCAACCCACAACTGCCTGTCCCTTTGATGGATCCCAGATAAAGGTGTGGCAGAGAAGGCGCCTGTCACGGTGGGGTGTGACAGCCAAGGCATCACTCCCCACCACAGCATGTGCTGCTGGGCACCACTTCTGCTGTTGCCACTCGCCCCCTAGTTTCCCTTTGTCACTTCCCCTTGCTACCGCCAACTGCCGCTACCCCTCTGGCTCCTCACCCTCTGGAGCTGAGTCAGATCCACTGTGGAGCACATGGGGAAGCACATCTTGGAGGACAGGTTGAGGGGGTTCTCGTTCTACATTCACAGCCCCATGTCTTGGAGCAAAGGAACACCTACTTCTGACCCTGGCTTCTTAAATTGCTCTGCAAGCCTGGTTGGAAAGTTGGGCCCATGGTTTCAATTTCCTGCTGTCTTTGATTTTACAATGAGTAGAAACTGAAGTTGAGTAACAGATCTCTTGCCCAAGCATTGAGGGCCACCACAAAGCAGAGCCATGGGGCAGGAGTTGATCGAGATGGGGTTGCTTCCCTCCTCCGGCCAAGCCTTTCTGCGTAGGGAATGTCAACTGTAGTCGTTTCCACTGTCCGGTCTTACAGCATGTTCGTCATATATGCTGAAATTTACTTCCTTTTAAGTGCCAGAAGGATAATACTAAGAAAAACTATGGACCAGAGCGTTGTTTCATAAAGCAGAACTGGGAATAGGTTTTGAGTTGAATATACTTGAAATCAATTTTTCTAAGACATTCACAGCATGGTCATTTTCACTTCAACGTATTTCTATATTGTGGTGGTCCCCAAACAGGTCTCTGATTCACCTGGGGGGCTAGACCTTGCTCATAAAGTTTCTGATTCTCTAGGTCTAGGGAGGGACTGAGAATCTGCATTTCTAACAATCTGCTGGATGATGCTGATGCTCCCGGTGCAGAGGCCATGCTTTGAGAAGCACTGCTTGGAGAGAAAGCAAAATAGTTGTACTTATCAGACCACTTGCTGATTTGCCTGCTGGTCTTCATAACGGCTTACAGCTGGCTTCTCAGCCCTAGCTGTCCATTAGAATTACCTGAGAAGCTTTTAAAACATAGAGTTTAGGTAGGATGCTTAGACCTTACCTTAGACCAAAGAAATCTGCAGCTCTGGCATGAGGCCTGGGTATTTTTGAAAAAGATTCCCAGGTGACTCTGATGGAAATCCAGCGTTGAGAATCACAGGCGTATAGCAAACTCTGGCCCTATTTTTTGTTCACATGATTCTCATTTGACAGATATTTATTGGCCACACAATATGTGACACAGAAAATGATGAAGTGTCTAAGAAATGGTCCCTGACCTCAAGCAGAGATAGATCACATACCCAAACACTTAAACAAAAAGCTGGTGTGTGGCGAGTGCCAATTAGAAGAATAAACCATTACTGAAAACAGAAGGCTAGATGATCCAAGGTAAATCAATGCTGCACTGGAGCCTCACATTGTTTGTGATAAGTTGTGTACGTCGTTGCCACACAGGAAACATATCCTTTTTGTGGAGAAATTGCTCATTTATTGGTTCATTGAGGATGTTCCATCTGATTCACTATGGTAGGCATGATTGAACCATGGAAATGATGGAACATTAAATCAATAGCTAGTCAGCTGGCAACTGTTCCTTTGCTAAGTATGCTATTAAGGTTCTGTTTCAGAAAGCCTGTGCTCAACAGAGGTGAATCTTTTCAGTGGAGAAATAAAACATGAATTATGTTTAGAAACTACTTCAGTCTGGGGTTTTAAGTAAACATTCCTTAAATATATTAAAAAAATCAATTTATTGGTAAACCAAAAGATAAGTCCCTCATAAATATATACTTATTTGCATCCACTGGAATACAGAATAATGTAATGATTCAGTAACAGCTGACCCACGAAGGGGACAGTTTCTAGAAAGGAGAAAATATCCTCTGCGGGTGTTACTTATGTATTATAGGCATTGTTTAATTTAATGCACTATTTAATTTGGTTATATCTTTCTTGAGATTTTTGTTTTCATGTGGAGGAGTTTTTCCAAGGATGAGAGATCCCAATGACAACAAAACAAAATTATTTTCAAGAAAAGGAAATAAATACTTTTTAAACTGTTACATTTTTCCCATTCAAAAATACCAGAGGCAGATTTTAGTCATGGTGGAAGAACCTGAATATGACAAAGTAACTTTCTCTTAAGGAAACTTACAACCTAGTAGAATGGAAAGATATGTGCCTATTTGAAGCAAAATATAATACATGTCTTTGGAGAAGAATAAATTTTGATGAGGATTCAAAGAGCTGGAAGACAAGGAGGTCAAGGTTCAAAGAGCCTAAGACAAGGCATACAACTGGGGTTCTGGTGTAGTGCATTACTGCATGGCCAATTTTCAAAGGCCAGCTGTTCCCAGTCAAATGAAGACTGAAGATGAGGGTAGATGCAAATCAATGGGAAAATTAAGGCACCCTCTCCTATTTTCTTGGCAGTGTAGTTTCAAGATCAATAGTTTTATAATAACTATTATAACTATAATAATCAATAGTTTCATTTTAGGAAGCAAAACAAAAATGAATCTGATGTGAGGTTTTTTTTTTAGCTCACTTTTTACTAATAAAATTCAATTTAAAGAAATTTTATATCTTGGCTATATGGCCACTAATATTTGGTAAAAATATTTAGCTTCATTAGTAATTAAAAAGATGAGAATTCAAACAGTAATACCATAACTGTTTTTGGCTTATCAAATTGATAAAGATTTTATTTTATTTGTTTTGGGGGGTAGGTGATGAAGTTTATTTATTTATTTTTTTAATGGAAGTACCAGGGATTGAACCCAGGACCTCATGTATGCTAAGCACACACGCTTCCACTGAGCTGTACCCTCCTCTGGTAAAGATTTTAAATGGCTCTCAAGTGTTGGGGAGGATAGGAGAAACAGGCTTCCTCCTTCTGCCTGTGAAGTGCTCCTTGGTTCATAATAGCTGGAGGACAATTTACATCCTACAAGCTCATCAGTTCTTCCAGGAATACATTCTAAGGAAACAGTACAGACATGTACAAATACTCATGTACCTGAATATTCCTCAGTGCTTTTGTTTATTGTTGGGAAGAACCAGTAAAGAAATAAATGCCCCCCAATCGGGTAATAAATCTAAAAGGTATTATGCTAGGAAGGAAACAGTGATGCTTCACTTGCCTAGAAACCCAGAAACCATGGTCCGGAAAAAAAATCTTCCTGAATGTTTCAGTCTCGCCAAGTCAATCCCCTTCCCTTCATTTCCTCTTCTTTAGATGTTCTGTACTCCTGCCAAATAAGACCACTTGTTCTTTGTGCCCTGTACTGACCCTATACACTTTCATGCCTACCTGCCATTCCTCATGCCTTTCGCAATGTCTGAGGGTCTTTCCTGAGGCCTCACATCTTGAAGATCTAGTTTTGTAAGCCATCTTACCTCATGTACCAATGATGTTTTCCTACATCACTCAGGAGAAGAATTTATTCCCTTCTCTGTACCCTTGTAGCAATTTGGTTATCTTGCTATAGGTGGCCCTTCTCACCCTCTGTCCTGTATTAAAGTGATCTGAATATAAATTTTATTTTCAATAATAAATTTTAAACAACTTGAGGACAGGGGCCAGTCTTGTTCAGATTTATATCTCCCATATTTATAAAGCATGATGGGTATGGTTGTTGAATGAATGAATGAGTGAATGAATGCAGAAGTGCACTTGGAGCCAAACTGTAACAGACATGGGATGAGCCTGATATGTGCAAAAGATGCTCTTTGGTGCCTCCCTTTTGTGTGGCAGAGGGGAAAAATAAAAATAAAATATTTGCAATGGGGGAAAAAAGGAATCTGAAAGAGTTTTAGTGATGCACATTGATTTATATACCCCCAGATTCAGCAGACAGCATAAATGCCATTCATGTTGATGGTGAAAATGCCTTGACACTATCAATGAGGAATAAGCTGAGCAGCTGAACTACTGTTCAAAATAGTCAAGCTGAGGCAGTTTTTGTCCCCATCTGGTACAACCCAAACCTACATGTCCTATGATACTTGGCAATTACACCTGCTGGCTTTTGTGGGCCTTCAGGAAATGCCTTTACTTCCTGAAGAATGCAGCAAAACTACAACATGAAACACCACTGCAGCCAGCTGACAAACTGAACTGTGGTTCCCTTTCTGATGGTGTTAGGTACTCAAGTGATTAGTATTTGCAGGTTATGCTATGGCCAAGTTTACAAAAGAAATTCTTATATTAAAAAATTCTTATATATAGAGAATCCACATAGTATGGATTCTACTATATATGTATATATGAATGCATTGATGCATGTGTATGTGTATGCATTTATAATTTGAGGGGGAACCATTTTTTTAACTTCTTAGTGTGGCAAAATTAAGCTTCACTGAATTATTTTTATCAATAAACAGCAACAAAAACTACTTTTCCCCAGACAAAGGTCCTCCCCCTCCTCTGCCAGGTAGCAGTGATTTCCAGTTCTAACATCAGAGCAAATGGGAAATACTCTATTTCCAGACTTGGGTAATGAATAACCTCTGAGGGCTTGAACTTTTCTCCGTTCCCACAGACTGCATCCACAAAGCGGTGCTCTTGCCCTGAAAGGAAGGATTTGCCGCGGTTTGGAAGGAAGTGGAATAAATAGAACTGGAAGTGGCAAGGTCACCTTTAATATCATTTGAACTGCCTCTTAACAAGCTTCACAATTGCTTTGTTTCTTCCTCCCGCAGTGCTATAAACAGGCGAAGTCAAAGCAAACTTTCAGAGCACGCATGGTGTGCGGAGGAAGCTCCCAGAGCCAAGGAAGGAGAGGCTGCAGCCTGCACGGGGCCCAGCCCACACGCAGGGGTTACAATTGTATTACAGTGTGGGGACCAGAAGGGAAAACTGCTTGTTTTTAAAGGAAGGGGTTATATTGTCCCAAATTCCTGTGTACGAAATGTAGGACAAAAAACTTACAGTGGGAATATTTAATTGGAGTATGTGGAATATATGGCATATTTGCCTTTCACTTGGTATATCCCTACTAACTTTAATTATCAAATGGTGGTTGCATAAATATTACATGTTATTTAAAAAACTCCTATCCTGTAGAACCCTGTTGAGCTGGTATTCCAAACACAGTGCAAGCTCTTTCCTGGAATTCTGCTTTACAGACAGATTTTTCTTTTCCAAGCTTCTCCAGGCACTTGCGTTACTTCTCTGTCTGTTGTTTCCCAGCACTTCTTTTTGAATGTCTTCCTCCTGAGGGGAGGAGAATATCTAGGAGGTATAGAAAAGGCACTAACAAGATTGGGGTGCCAGAGGGTCCCCAAGACTGGTTGGGTTCCAGACAGGACTGGCATTTCAGAGAACTGGCTTTCAGTAATTCTTAGTCCAAAATATAAGGCATCTTGGAGAACCAACTGTGAGGGCAGCACCACCATTCTCAAAACAAAACAGAATGATTCAGACTGGGCTTCGAGTCTAAGAAACAGAGCCTTGCATGACTTAAGTACAGCTAGTCAAAGGGAGCATGAACCAACCAAAATCGAGCTGGCATTTTATAAGCTGTTACTCACTCCTCTTTATGGACTCTCCGCATTTGGCAGAGTTGTCCAGGAAAACCTTGCTCGTATTTTAAAATGCCATAGAATTATGAACTGTTTTGATGTCAAAAAATTATGATTAAAAGATGTGCGAAAGACCCAGCAACGGCTTCTAAGGGGTAGAAAGAGAAACCCAAAGGGCAGTCTCTGTCTAATCTGCATTTTGGCTACTTCACAATTCCAAGATAACAGGAGTTCTTGGCATTGCAGACAATGGATCACAGCTGAGCTATTGTGGGACCTGCTAGATGGAGCTAGAGCTGTTAGGTGGCCAAATATTTTGATCTGTGGATAGCACTTCATATCAAGAGATTTGATCTCTGGTAGGTGTCTTAAATTAAGTGTCTGGGGAGCAGACACTGAGGCACCAGTCTAGAAATTCTAACAGATGTGCTCTGCTAAAATGCTATGCTAGAATGGACCTGACCAGGCTAATCATCTTCTCAAGTGCCTCCTGCACTGTAATGGCTAGAAGACATTTTCTCCCCGCCTGTATGAGGGGAGGGGGTGGGGAATAAGTGTGGTCCCTTTGTCCTCCGACCACCTGGAACAGCACGGCTGATTTGCTCCGTCTAGCAAAGAAGAATCCTTACAATATATTTAACCGTGAGATTGGGTGCATGCACACGCACACATGCATGCTCACATTCATTTCATACCTGCGCCTTTTCTAAAATATGAAAATGGTGAATCCAGATTGAATCTTGCCATACTTTTCAATCGGACATTTCCTTTTCTCCAAGGACAGCAGGACCTCATCCAAATGTGTCAGCTGTGCAGTTGTGCTGTTATTTCTTTCCAGAGGACAAAATAGCAATACATTCTATGGTGATGAAACCCAGTTTTTTCTTTTCCTTTGTAGTTCTGTTTGTAGCAGGAATCTGACACAATTTACTTTTTGCGCAGAAAGTCCCCCAAGTCTGAGCTATGAGATTGTGTGAGCCCTGCTCCCTGTTCATTAAGACTGCCCCCTCTGAAATGGAATTGATGAGTTTTCAGTGGCCATTTGTAGCATTTGAGATCCATAGGCATCAGGGTTTGATGCATGGCCCTCATCTCTGTGGGCTTCGGTGCAATGATTCCCATCTGTCTTGGTTAGAAAATGAATTAATCTTGACCTTGGCCTCAGAGGTGTGGTTCTCTGTCCTCTCACACATCTTCAACTCACTTCTTTATCAGAAGCACTTCTTGTTTCAGGTCCAGGCTCCCCCAACTTCAATCCTGTCCAGCCTTTTGTCTTTAAATTACATTGCTTTGATTTTAAACAAAATGTATATTTCTAGTATTATTTATTTCTAGAAAGTTCTCATTCTGAGTTATAACTTAATTATATGGATCATTAAAGCTTTGAAGGATGCTAAAGGGCAGAAGGGATTAACAAAATGAAAGTTATTATTAGGAATTACAAATCACTTAGCATTTCAACATCACTCGTCGGATGTGGGCATTTTGTTGAAAGAGACCTTGTTTTGAACAGTGACAGTGCAGAAGACCTATAGAAAAAATGAGCTTACAACTTGATTTCTATTGTTATAGTACACATAGAGAATTATCAATGATATTTTATATCAGTAAGGTAATAGATTTAGAAATACTATTAGCAGAAAATTTGATGTAGTAGTCAGTGATATACCACTTCAGTCCAACCACTCAACTGTACTTATTTCACCCATACTTTTTTTGGATGAATATGAAATTGATATCTCACAATGAAAGTAGAATTGCTGGGTATTCTTTTTTATGCATTTCGTGGGCTGAAGGGTTAAGCCATGGTGACAGCACTGTTGGTTAGGAAGCTAATGAAAACTTTAGGCAGTTTGGGATTATTCTTATTAGCAAGCATTAGTTAAAAGTTGGGGAGAAATTATTTAAGACATTATTTTAAGAAAGTTAAAATTAGGAAGTTAAATTTAATATTTATCCAAGTGTTAATTCTTTTTGAACCACACCATACTACAAAAGGTTAATAATGAAACATTGTATGACTCCACTTATATTTCTACCAAATTTCATTGAGTTTACATATTTAATTTTTGTGCTTCAGGCAGTGACACATTGAAAGTAATGCTTGTTTGAAATCAGAAACAGAAAAAAATACTTCAGATACACAGAAAGTAGACAAGGCTGGAAAATCACTGACAAGTGTTTAGTTATTCATGTCAGGTTTAAAGCTCTCAGGTTCTGCTGATAGGCTATGCAGAGCAAATGAGAGAAACAAAATGATTTCTAATAAGAACATTTACAACCTCTGCGCACCCCCCAGCTATTCCCACTCAGTGTGCCCTCACTTAATAGGCCCCCTTCATTCAGGCCTCTGCTGGAAAGGTGTGAATGGTAAGGAGAGTGCACTCACCAGCGTCTGGCTTCACATTTACCATCAGTTCCATTTGGTGTGGCTGCAAATTGATATGGCTGTATTTTGAAGACAATGGGGGTTATGAAGATTGTTAATACTGAGTTGCAAGCCATTCATTGTGTTTTCCAAAGAATGACTAATTTCTGTGATAACATATCCACAGAGAGGAAAGAATATAGATAGATGTAATGACACATAGAAAACACTCTCAGCTTATACTGTTGATTTTGTACCATCTTGGCACATAAAAGGGGGAGAAACAGGATAAACTGTGGTGCTAGAAAAGCATGCAGATAGGGAGAAGTAGGGAAAGGAAAGAATTTGGGAGGGGCCGGTAAAAAAGAGTAGAAGAGGGAAGCGCAACCAAATGCCAAAGAGTAAGTGGAATTGCTGCAAGAAGAGATTTTCATTTCAAAATTTTTCTTCTGTTTATTTATTTATTTATAATTTTGGTGGCGGGAGTTAACTAGGTTTTTATTTACTTTTTTAATGGAGGTACTGGGGAATGAACCCCAGACCTCATGCTTGCTAGGCATGTTCTCTGCTACTGAGCTATACCTCCCCCCTGAGATTTTCTTTTGAATAAAACACTGAGATACTTTCTAAGTATAAAAGAAATGAGAAAAGAGAAACAAAAGAAAACATACTGAGAGGTGCAGTTATCCAAAAACAGGCAGGAGGTAGAAGGAGGCAAAGTGTGCAAAGACTATAGTAAGTAACTTTTCATGTAGTGGAAGATTTCTTTTATTTTATTTCTTATGACTTACCCCTTAGAAAAAAGTGCCTGCTTTATCAGTTCAGTGATGGAGGAGCTAATTATAGAGAAGACTTGAATTAAAGGGCATCTTCCCTTTTAAAACTTAACTGGTCTAATCAAGTTATTTAAAAATGGCACCAGAGTGCATAATTTCCCCTAAATCCCAAATGCTGTTAAACTACTTCGAGGAACTGAGAGTTATATTTTTATGTAATCCGTACACCAGAGTAATTTGTGGAGCCCTGGAAGGGAAATGTGAGTTCTGATGGTATCTCAGCTTGAAACACATGAAGCGGAACCTGAGGTCACATTCATAACCTATCAGGAATTAGAGGAAGTGATTCCACTTGAAAGACCCTAATGTATGTCAAAACTGGAGGAGATAGGTCCTTCCCCAGCGGGGGCAGAAAGGGAGAATAAAGATGGAGAGATGACCAAGAGGGGAAACAGTTACAGGCATTATGCCTGGATAAGTGATTATCCGGTTGTGTCCTAAATTCTGAATCTGGATGTCATCGATATCCTGTTCAGACTTCCTTTGAATCCATTAAACCGTTGAAGCCACTGCTCAGTTCCTGCACCAAGCTCACAGTGTAGGTTAATGTGTGTTTTTATTGGACTGCGATCTCTGTGGCTACCGAGGCTGAAGAGAGCAAGCAGAAGGAAGACGAGACTGACTCTGGGCTGACTCCAACCCCCGGGGAGCACAGGGCTGCATCTTTCACACAGACCTTCCCAGGAAATTCTTCACTGGCAGCGAGTGTTTGCTTTTGGTTATGTTTGAAGAATGCAGGCTGGGTTTGGAATTAGTTGTCTCTCCTCTGCTTCCTTGGATCCTGTGCATACCTCTCCAGTCATTTCTCATGGCTTATTAGAAGGCAGGGTACCAAAGTACCTAGTTAAGAGTATGGCTTCTGGAGATGGACCACCTGTGTTCACATACAGGTCCACTCTGTACTAGATGTGTGATCTTGTACAAGTTATTTAACCACTCTGAGCCTCAGTTTCCACATCTGCAGAATGGAGGTATTCATAATATATACTTCCCCAAGTTGTTGGAATCAATAAATTAGTAGTGTAACATGCTTAGAACATGGACTAAAATCTAAATCTTATAAATTTATTTTTTCTACTAGAATATAAGGTTCTAAAAGGCAGAGCAAATTTGTCTATCCAATCCCTAGCATAATATAATATTCAATATTTATTGAGTGTTACAAGGAAATTTAGGTAGGTTTGATTTTAGAGTATGATCCTACATTCACTTAGTCACTCAGTAGATGTTTTCTGAACTTCTACTAGGTGCCACGGGTCTTGCTAGGTGTTGAGTAAGCCAGATGGAGAAGATCTCTACTCTTGGGGAATTTAGTGATATAAACTATCATAAAAGAATAAACACAATAAATTTGTGACTACATTTTAAGTGCTTTGAAGGGAAAAACTAGTGAGCTATGGAACAGAAGAACTTTTGTTGTCTTCAGTCACTAATTTGCAATACAATGGGGAAAATACTGGAAGATGGAAGAAAATGTGTGTATGTGTATATGTGCTCCTCATATTACTAAAGTAAATGTGGGTGATCAAGGTAGAGACATCTGTATAACTGATTTTTTGCTGGTTCTTCTTATGCTTTGGCTTAATCTACACATAATGCTCTCTGATATCCGTGGCTGGTTAGCTCATTTGGTTAGCTAATGAGGTCAAGGTCAGAGGCCAGCATGGGTCAGTAAGCTTTTCTCCTTTCTGTGGCCAGATTGCACTGTCAACTTTAGTGATCTTTCAAAAGTGTGTTTGGTCACAGGAAGGCTATGCCAAGATATAGAGGAGCCCTAAAATTACTGCAGATGCAAATCTTGCTGATAGTAGATCGCTGTTGGCATTTTCTTATACTAATGATATCATGCTGTATTTTATTGTTCTCTGTCACTCGAGAGGCTCTAGACCCATTTTTGACAGATATAGCTGATAATTTCTACAACTTTTTCCCCAGAAAACTGCTATTTCATAATAAGCAAAGCACTTTTAAACATCACTTCTGCTGGATGGGTGCTGTAGACTAGAGTAGCTCTTCTCCAGTGGCAATGTTCATAATAATCACCTGAGCTATTGTGAAAATGCAGATTCTGGTGCAGTAGGTCTGGGTGGGGCTTGGAATTCTTCATTTCTTCCAAACTCCCAGGTGATACTGTTGCTGCTGATCCACAGACTGCACTGTGAAGAGCATGGGACTAAACAGACAGTAACGAAATCAGAGCTAAATCCAGAGTTTAGATGTACAGCACATACTAAGCCAAAGCACAGTGAGTCTGACTACTGTTACAACTTGCTGGAACTGTTTACAATCGAAGGCACTTCATTGTTTATAGATAAGCTCTCCCCAAACAATGTTTCCTTTCAGCTTTTATTTTCTTTCTAATGTGTACTATTTTCCTGGGAGGGTAAATACAAGAAAGACTTAAGTATACTTTCATTTTTAGACAGTATATCGATGTAAATATGGAGAGCTCAAAGGGCTGGGGCTGGAGCTAATTTCATGTTACGCAGCATAAAATGCCTTTGAAACACACACAAAGCCTTTTATTTTATGGAGGAGATTTTAGTTTCATCTTCAACTTACTCCATCACATGTGACAAGTGTAGTAAAAATCTTTTGTGTCTTCTGTATTTATTTTGGCTAATAAAAAGAGACAGTTCTTTTTCCCCACTGCCCAGAAGAGGCCTATTCCCCTGCAAACAAGTCTGTGGAACTCCCATTGATACTAGGACGGTCTTGAGTACGGAGCTTCCAATGAAACTGCTTCTCTGAGGAAATTTACGTGAGTGTGAAATTATGGGAATCAAAATTGATGGGAAAGCCCTTCCAAACTGATAAAAATTGCCAGGATTCTGATAGGAAAGGAGCCTAGAATACCCTGATTATCTTCTTTACCATTTAGGGAGATGCATTTCTATTACCTTTGGAGAAAATGGTCAAACTCTGCTCAGTGCCAAATGCTTCATTTATTTCTTCAGATGTTTTGGGGGGATACACATCTGTAAAAATTTGGATGTTTACACCTTAGATTATTTAGTCCAGTTTCAGCATTTAACAGGCAAGGACACCCAAGTACAGAGGAACTAAATTTTAAGGAATTTATTTTAAGATATTACATCCAAGCAAGAGGCAGAGCTCCAGTCTCCTGGTCCTTTCCATTGTACCTTCAGATGGTCACGTGGGTAGGAACTCAAAAACATACCGATTTGAAGAAAAGTTTTGGATTTGCACATACCTTGGTTCCTCAATTTATTTAAGCAGTCAGTCAGTGAATATTCAATTACTGTGTGCCCAGCACTGCTTTACATAATGTAATTTAATATTTATTAATCAGCTCAGATTTTCTGTCAATAAACTACTTTGGGGTGAATTAGGCACTCTGAATTGCTGAGTTAACTCTTGGAGCCCACTTGAGAGCTATTTATTGTAACAAACTTCTGTAAATTTGAAAACTCCATCACTTTTTATTCCTTTGTCTAATACCCCCCACATAAATTCAGTAGCTAAGATTCTTTCCCAAGTGCCTCTTACATCACTTCTTTCCTTTCTTCATCTGCTTGTCTTGAAGGCCCTGTTACACAACTGTCACCTCTAGCCTGTGGTTGGGGCTTAGGGCCCCTCCTCCCAGAGATCCTCCATACCCCTGACATCCCTATTCTCTTTTTCTTCAAAACATGCTTGTCCTGTATTTGCTGTCCTGAATCTTCTAGGTAACTGAAGCTAGTTTACTCCATAACCCTGGTTTCTTTCCTGCAGTCTTTGACCTGGATTCTTCCAGAAGTCTCCTACTCAGTGCCCTTGATTGCAGCATTTTCTCCCTATTTTTCCTGTACATAGCTACTAAATCTAGCTTTCTAAAGTGTGATCATCTGTATGCATGACCTGTCTTTCATTGAACCATGCTTGAAACACTGTAGGCAATTAATAAGTACCTCTCTCTTCTTTTTCCTGGAGAAAGTCATCCCTAGTAATTCTTTATATTTCCATATATATAAAATGAGAATAATAGTACTAATAATTTCATAGGGTTGTTGTAAAAATTTAGCTATTATTATTACTGAGAAAAATTCCAAACTATGAATAATTTTATTGTCTTCTGTCAGTTATCATTTCATATATGCTAGTTTCATTTTTTTAAAACCAGATAACAAATGTTTTCCTTGAGGAAAAGACAATGTTTTGCCTTTTGGAGCTCCCCTCATCTCCCACTCAGTTGCCTGGCATGGATTGGTGATCCTACTGAGTGTCAGTAGTAGTGTTCAGTGGGTTCACACCCATGCAGGCTACCGGCCAGGGTCCATGCTCATTGCTAGGACATCTGTTTTGATGGTCAGTGCTTGTGCCACATCGGTTGACAAACAGTTGCACATCACCCCCTGCTTGATTGATTTATGGTAGCTGGAGTTTGACACCAGCCAACTGAAAAAGTTAAAATATGTTAAAGACATACAGTCTTTTGCTTTCTCCCTTATACCTCCATGATATGAATTCTGTATTAAAAATAAGTTGTAATTGTACACATTGAATTCCTCTCATGATGTACCTTATTTCATTGTCCCTGGGTTTTAGCCGATTATTATGGGGAAGGGAGTGGGAATAATGAGAGAAACACAAAGATGGCAGGAGGCTGCAGGTGCGAGGTACACCTGGATTCCCACACTGCAAGTAGTGTGCTGACATTTGGGACAAATGCCTCTGCCTCCGCCTCCACCCCTAGCCTGCGGATGGCGCTGTGGGTGGAGCCCACATCTGGAAACCCTAGCCGAACAACAAACATTTCATATAATAGTATTAAAAAGAAGAAGAAGAAAAAAAAGCCCGAAAGTATAATGTTACCTTCATACACTTCTCCCTCAGCGAGTAAGAACTGGTATCACATAGATGATGTGAAGCACTTCGCCCATGTTACACTGTTGAAAAATAGACTCATATCTGGGGATGTTTTTCTTTTGGAGGAGACCCCTTCCAGCTTTTAAATGCTATTGCTCCTATGGGCAACTTTATGTTTCTCTTCCCAATTCACCATTGAATTTCCCCGAATCAGAACACGACGTTGAACACTGGGTCGGGGAATAGAGGTGGTGAATTAAAGGTAACTCTCTTCAGACTGGAGGACAGGGGAGCGTTGGCAAGCCCCAAAGACTCAGCGCTGACTTCAGCCTCTGAAGTTTGGGGAGTTTGGCAGACACCAGAGAAAAGCTCCCTTCATCTCTTAAATTGTTTGAGTACCATGGCAACAGCAGCCGCAAAAACTTGGAGGGATGAGGGGAGCCGGAGAAGACTGAGAAAGAGATAAGAAAAGATGACTGAATAGGCCTGGGATTTTTTTTATATGCCGCGCTTAGCTTGAGAGAGAAGGAAGCCAGTGGGGAGGAATGCCCAAGACCGCCGCTGGAGTGATCTCATACCCGCCAAAATGCAAACGAGAGCCTGGCCGCCAGCTGAAAGGAACAAAGGCGGTAGGTGGGCGGATGTGGCGAAGGGAGGGAGGTGGGGAGACAATTCGCCCACGCTTGCTTCAGCTTGCGTGTAACAGGCCCCGAGTTCTGGCACCGGGAGGGGACGCGTCCCAGCCCACAAAGGCTCTGGCCCGAAGAATGGCCTGGCGTGTAATTCAATGCAGATCCCGTGACCACACTGGAGTTGTAGCCTTTTGTGTTAGCTACCACAATGGAGAGGGAGAAATCAGGCCACAGGCTTGCAGCTCAGACGGGCTGGTGCGGATGTGTCTCGGCCCTGGCGGCAACGTGCGCTGCCTGTCTGACTGTTGCCCGGCAACCGGACGCCGCCCGCCTGTGCCCAAGATGCCCATTGAAAGCCGCGGCAGCCAGCCGGGTGAAAGCTAGAGCCTCGCTGTTCACAGGCCAGGCTAGGGGAAGAGGAAACAAAGGACAGGGAGCTGGGGCAGGGATTGCGTGGGACCCGGGGAAGGCCTTACACTGAACGAGGGGGAACACTGGGAGCCTCCTTTCTAAAGGGCCGAGTTGGTACCCTGCCTTGGTCCAGCACATGAACTGCTTGAACAAATACTGCTCTTCCTCCGTCTTCAAGTTCACAGCGTTCCTAGGCCAGATGTTGCATTAAATTGTCTGCCTATTGTGTAAAATGTGTAAACAACACCAAACAAACAACAAAAACAAACCCTGTTCAAGTGGCCAGCTGAAATCCATTTGTTAGGCCGGAATATTTTCCAAACTAGGATCACGCACCTGGTGGGTAAAAAGACAAACGCTCACTATACAAAAGTTTTTGCTAAATGCAATGGGATATCCTGGATTGCATCGTGAAAACATTAGTAGAAAAACTAGTGATTTAAAGTCTGAGGTTTATTTAATAGTAATGTAACAATGTTAATTTCTTGAATTTGACCAGGAGTCAGCAAACTTTTTTTGTAATAGATCAGAAAGTAAAACTTTGAGCTTTGTGGGTTTTATGGTCTCTTGTTGCAACCACTCAACTCTGCCATAACAGTGGTAAAGGTTTACAGATGATATGTACCAGAATGGGTGTGGCTGTGTTCCAATAAAATTTCATTTATGGACACCAGATTTTGAATTTTGTATACTTTTCATGTGTCATGAAATACTATTCTTCTTTTGATTTTTTTCAACCATTTAAAAATATAAAACCTTTTTTGCTTGCAGATCCTATAAAAACAAGCAGCAGGCTGGATATGGCCAGCAGGCTGCTAGTTTGTCATCCCTGGTTTAGACAAATGGACTAAGGTTATGAAAGATGTTAACATTAGGAGAAATTGATGAAGGGTATATGAGAACTCTCTGTACTTTCTTTGCAACTTTTCTGTAAATCTAATATTATGCCAAAATAAAAACTTTATTTAAAAATATTTAAATAGTAAGCTTTTTAGGTGGAATATTTGGAAAGGAATTTTTTATTGGGAGAGGGGTAAATCAGAGTTGGTTGTGTGTGTGTGTGTATGAGTGTGTGTGTGTGTATAGGAGACATAAAAGAATATTTTTCTTAGTATTTACTGCCATATGGTACTAAGACTTTCTAAAATGAAACTCCCTGTTACACTACCATATTGGTAATCAAGCCATTAACAGTAAACAGCCTGAAAACAAAATGGCATTCCAATAACACAGAACTCTTTGACCCTAAGAGTTGAGTGAAGAGTATTTTCAGCTTCCCCTGAACCAGGATGGGAGACACCAGGACAAAGAATCAAACCCATTTTACTCTAATAGGAAACTAGAAAATTTTTGGTAAGCTCATTTTTAACCGCACACCCACATATGTACACACACACTTCTTTTTTCTTTCCTGGTATGGCTAACATCTATCCCAAATAGAGTATACAGAAGACTTTGCTTTAGAAACCAGGATCTGTATTCCTGTCCTTTTTCCCTAGTTGTTGGAATATAGACCATTCTTTAACTTTGTCTAAAAGTGGTATGATATTATGAGATCCTTTCCTTATCTTCTTTCAATTTGAGATTTAAAACATTCTATCTCATCGATTAGGAATGGATGATCAGAAAGTACAGGAGGGCATTTACCATAAAGCACACCTTCCTGACTGCAACACTAGAAGGGTGTGGGATGCAGTATAAAGATGATGTAAAACTCCACAGGTAGCTGACCAGTGTAACACCAGGCATGGTGGGCAGAGGGAAGCTCAATAATGGGAGTTGATGCTGAAAGTGACAAAGAGACTTGCAGTAATGTTTCTTAGCAAAATATGAAGCAACTGGTAATTTGACTTAAGGGATTTTCTGTCACTCCTATCTTCTAATTTCTTTTCTTGGCTTCTTTGGATAGAGGATACCATGACTTATGATACAGGTTAGTACAAAGATATTTTATCGAACCTAGAAAGAAAATATACATTTTCTGTTTTAAGATTATAACTCTCTTATTATTATAGTCTTATAGGGATGCTATGGACTGAATTGTATTCCCTCAAAATTCATATGTTGAATCCCTGATCCCTAAGGTGACTATTTAAAGATAGTGCCTGTATAAGGAGACAATTAAGGTTAAGTGAGGCCATAAGGGTGGATCTCTGATACTCAGAACTACTCCACATAAATAATTTATTTGATTGTTTTTTTCCAGTCAGAGGTGTTTGAAGACTCATTTATTCAACAACTTTTTTCAAACACAGATTTTCCCTTTACCATGGATTGGTCCTGAATTGGGGCTGGGGATATGAAGATGAATTAAAGATGGCTTCTAGCCTCAGTTGTCAAAGATCTTGGGGTGCAGACAAGGCCAAGTGCTTCAGTGTTACTAGTGGACACCAGCATCAGGATCACTAGGGAAGGTTGTATTTATAAATGCAATCTCCTGGGCCTACCCTACACTTACTGACTCAAAACCTCTGCATAGGGCAAGGGAATCTGTATTTTTAGCAAATTCCTCAAGTGACTTTTGCTCACTAAACATTTGAGATCCACTGGAAATGTCAATAGATGTGAAAATGTCTTATGTATAATGATGCTGATGTTAACTGGTTATTATAGAAGCACAGAAAAAGGGTAAGGGTGGGGTGTGGGGAAATATCCTAAAGGTGACGCCTGAGCCTAATCTTAAAGAAAGGGCAGACAAGAGTGGGTTTGAAGGTGAGAAAGAGCGTGATAAAGGGAAAGAGGCCAGGAGACGGAATCCTGAAGTGTGATAAACCACACTTCCTTATGTAGTTGGAGTGTAATTAGCAGGGAGGATGATGGCTAGCGGCGAGCTTTGTGATAGACACTGGAGAACGTATTTTGAGCAAGGGATCCACCTTTATGTCACTCTGCCTAAATATAAGTTCAAGTCTATTCCCCAATAAGGGTATATGGTTTTTGGCAAAAACTTCGCTTTCCCCCCACACTATATTCTCTCTAACAGGCACGTGGACTGAAAATGTTTTCTATGTCAAAGGGGAGTGGCAAATAAGGGCTTATTGGTCACTTAAGCTACTCTGCTTTCAGACTCAAACATTCCTGGAAATAGAGCTATCTTCCTTTTGATTAGAATAGGGCTGTGAGCTCTGAGATGTGTAACCAAGGGAGGATATGGTTTACCCTTTAGTGCTTTTAATAGAAGGCAGGCGATGCCCCCCTTTGGGGGCATGGTTATAAAGTAGTTATGGGAAAAGAATGTGCTCTCCCTTGGCCCCCCAACATCTATTCCTAGTTTGGTCTATCATTGCATCCTCAGCTTTTGTTTTCTTCTTCCAGTGTTTCTTTTTCTGGACTTTAGCAGGTGGCCTTGGCACTGCAAAACTTTGATTCTTCTGGAAATGAGATGATTGGGTGGCCAGCCTTATCTTTTTTCCCACGGTTTTGTGTTTCCTTCCAGGTTGATCTGGTTTCTTTGACTACCCTATTTTAGGAATAAGGCATTTTGCTTGGTCAAGTGTATGAATTAATGTAGCCAGGGCAGCTAATCTAGACAAAAAAAAAAAATACACAACACACAAACCTCCCAACAGCTGCAGAGACCATTATCTATGTTGTTTTCTTTCACCAGCTAGAAAAGAACCTCAATTCATCAGAAGAGTTGAAGACACTTGAAAAGTTAGCATGGACCATCTGGCTCCTGGAAGAGAAACATTTGTGCCAAAAGTGACCCTTGGTGTATTTCATAAGAAGCCATAGATTTAGATGGTAGCAGAATGGTGACCAGTTATACAAAGGCAGAGATGAGAGTTTTGAGGTGTGGAGAAAAAAGGGAGCAAATAAATATATTCCTCTACCATTTTTATATGCCTACATCCATGCCCATCTTGAGGGAGCAGCTGTGAGAAAAATAAAACTCTGGTTCAGAGTGTCTCGACCTAGGCACCATTGTCATTTTGGGCACAATACTTCTTTACTGTGAAAGGGCTGTTCTGTGCCTTGTAGAATGTTTAGCAGCATCCCTGGTCTCTACCCACTGGATGTCAATAGCAACACCACCACCACCCACCCCATTCCCCAGGTTATGACCATCAAAAACGTTTCCAGACATTGTCAAATGTCCCCTGGGAGGTAAAAGCAGCTCCTGTTGAGAACCACTGCTGTAGTAGAATCACTTATCACTTTAATAAATCAAGCATCATTCAAAGTGTTTATGGTAGTAATGGGAGGGTGGATGCTCTAGTGCCTGCATATTTGTGGTTGGCAGCTTTCATAGGCAGATCAAGCTAAAGTGGACACGGAGTATAGCTTCACTTCAAGAATGTGACAGTCACAGCTGTGAGTTGCAGGACAGTTGAAAGGAGCAAATCCTTTTGGGTAGGATATCCTGTGAGCATAATATGTGATATTCATCGGTTTTCAGAAGTAGCTTTTAGAGTTTTTTTTTTCTTCTGAGGCTTTGTGCTGTTGCTGTCCTCAAGCATATAATTTCAATTCTTCACAGTTCATAGGAGTTGCAGGAGAAACATTTTTTTCTCCATTCACATAGTCTGTGGGTCTCCGTGACATTATACTGGTACCCATAAAAAAGAGAATTCACCTGCTCATCTAACTTGTGGTATCTGATTTTACACAGAGCTGGAGAATATTCCATACCCCAGGTCCCATTAATCTTAGAGTGAAAATTAAGCTACAGACTGGTACATCCTTCAGTAGGAAATTCCCATGGTTCCAGGCCCCTCGGGTGGGTCCCTGTGCTGATTCTGGAGGAAATCCATGCTGCCTTCTCCAGACTGTGTTAAGCCTTTCCTTTGCTCTTATCAGGCTTGCCCTGCCTTTTAATACAATAAGGTCCAAACAATGAAAAAGTAATGGGGAGATTTAGACCCAAAAAATCACAAAGGAAGGAAATTTTGAATTACTGCTTTCACTCAGGCTCTCATTTAGTGGGTCCCACTGTTATCAAAAGACCAGGGAATCATATTATACATCCCACAGCATATAATTATCTACAAATATACTATTATAGGCTTAGAATCTTAAAATATCTCAATCCCTGAACTGTTAGGTAAAACATTCCAGAGTGCTAGCCAGGATGTCTTAGAAATCCCGGAAATAAATTATGGGTTCAGTTGTAATTAAACTTAACAGAATGCAGTTAAGATTGGTAGTTTGGTCTTTGATCTAATTTGGTTTAGACTTTAATGCCATGCTTAGCTATCCTGACCTTCTTCCATTTTTATATTGTCATCACGGTCAGATAGATATGCATTGACATACCGACTTTAATATCCTGAGATCAAGTTGCTTTCATCTCTCCAGTACTGATGTTAGTTATGTCTCCTTTAAAGCAGCAGTTTAAGTCTGTGGGGTTTTTTTTTGTTGTTGTTGTTGTTTTAAGTCAGTTGTCAGTTAGTGATTGTAATTTCACTCTATTCTCTTGAGAGTAACTTAACACTGTTGGCTTTACCTTGGCATGTGAGATAGTCATAATAACATTAAACTTCAAAATCTCTAGGACAATGTCTAGAGTGTGAGTTTCCCTAATTCTTTCGCAGAGCTGTAACTTAGCTGGAAAATTACATCTCAATTGAACATTCTGTAATGTTCTGAGGTACTGCAGTAAATGAATATGAAAATGCAAAGCACATCCCATCCTGGCACTTCTTATTAAGCATATAACATTCTTGAGTGAAAGTAATATTGCAGAGTAATTTGGTTATTAGGGCAATAATAGCATATCTTGTCCTGGTGGTAAAGTTACCTTTTGTTAACAGTTTCTCTCCCCTATTGTAATGGCTGCATAAGAACAATGCATAATGAATTTTCTCTAAAAAGACTGCCTGTTCCACATTGTTTTCTTTTATCTGATTCTACCACTGTTTCTAAGGCTGGATGACAAAATCCCATCCTTAGGGCTAGTAAATCCAAAGATTTCACATAGATAATTGATAAACTAAAGACGTCTTAAGAAGGATGTATTCCAAGTACTTATACATAAGTTGTAGGGTTACAAGTGATTTTTAAAGTTTTTTTTTTACCCTTTCTTCCCCCAATTCTTTTTTTTTTTTAATTGCAGTATAGTTGATTTACTATGTTGTGTTAATTTCTGGTGTATAGCATAGTTATTCAATTATACATATATTCTTCTTCATATTCTTTTTCATTATAGGCTATTACAAGATATTGAATATAATTCCCTGTGCTATATAGTAGGACCTTGTTGTTTGTCTATTTTATACGTAACAGTTATTATCTGTAAATCTCAAACTCCTAATCTAAATCCTCACCCTCCCCTTTCTCCTCTGGTAACCATAAGTTTGTTTTCTATGTCTGTGGATCTGTTTCTGTTTTGTAAATAAGTTCATTTGTGTCATTTTTAGATTCCACATATTAATGATATCATACGGTATTTTTCTTTCTCTTTCTGGCTTACTTCACTTAGAATGACAATCTCCAGGTCCATCCATGTTGCTGCAAATGGCATTATTTTATTCTTTTTTTTTTTTAATGGCTGAGTAGTATTGTTAAGTTTTTTAATTTTTGTGCTTATCTGCATTTTCAAAAATTACACAATTAGTATATATTATTGTGTATTTTAAAAGCTTTATTGTAAGTGAGTTAATGGATCCAGGTTCCTAGCTGTTTCAAATTATTCAACCATAGAAATTAAGTACAAATTTTTTTCATCCCATGAAGGTATTTTGGTTGCTTAAAAATGCATAAAGGCAATACTTTCAGTCCTACTAAAGTTTGTTTAACAAAGAAAGGAGCAAGTCATTCTTAGCTTTTGGTTTAGGATATACCTAGGGAGATGTGACTATGTTATGTATTCATTTAAGCATCTCAGGTAGATCAAATTGAAACAAATAATAGAGTTCATTATACATTCAATTGACTTTTTTTTTTTTAGGATAAATGATAATTTGAATGTATCCAGATACATTCCTGATAAATGTTTTTAATTTGGTTAAATATGATTTAAGAAGATCATATCTACACACACAAGAGCAGTCTTGTATTGCAAAAGTATGAAAAAGTGAGCACAGCTACCTGCTACTCAATTTGCTACAAACTCTGTTTTTTCTGTGCATCTATTATTACTACTTAAAAAAAAGAAAGAAAAAAATAAGTAGAAAACAAAAATGCATGTTAGTCAACAATGTATGTTGTCTTACTATATGCAAGTCTTTTGCCTGAGTGCTGGGGAGAGAACAAATCCATGTGAATTTCTTACCATCACAGAACCTGACACATATTAGGTGCTTCATAAACATTTGTTTTGAGTGAATGCATGAATTCATAAAAGATAAATCATGATCATGAGTAAATAAGTGTAGAAATCCAGAGAAAGGAATCCTGACTGTAGTTTGGGAAGTTTCTACAAAGAAGGTAGAACTTCAATTGGTCTTGAAATATGGGTATTTCTTAGGTGGAGAAGGCAGGGAACAGATGCCTCAACTTTAAGGCCCTGGATTCACAAAGATCACATCTTTCCTGAGTAGGAGGGGAAATTGTACCTAGGAAGAAAAAAAGAAAGTGGTCAGATAGGAGAAAAACTGTTCAGCTGCAGAGATAAACTCAAACCCACCTCTGTGTTAGGTGGACCTCAGATTACGTCTTAAGGGGACTCTTGGGCTGGTCTTCAGGAAGATGGTTGAGGTCTTTGGCCTTCTATTTAGTTTCCAGTTCTTGTCTAACTTCTTAGCTCCTCATAGATGTAACTCACTGCTGCCCACCTAGGCTGACAGTTCAGGACACATGACACATACCTGGCTACAGGGTTCTTCTCTCAGGTATGAGTTCAGACTCACTGCTGCTCAGAGCATACTGAAAACTGGAGAAAACAATCCAGAGGGAATGTTGTCTGAAGATTTCCTCTAGCTAGTATTTTCATGAAAAAATTCATAATGACTATAAGATAATTACATATATCATGATGTCATATATATACATATAGAATAGTCACTATGCTTTATGTATATATAGGTACACACTTACAAACATACTTTATTTATTGCATTAAATTATATGTATTCATATAACAATATGCATGTATTCACAAAATTTACCCTAAAGAATACTTACTCTAATTCCATATGCTTACAATTTGGGGCACTCTGATATATTTTAGTCTATTCTGTTTTGTATTTCCTTTTTTAAAATGCTCATCATGACTCACTGAATTCACGCACCATAATGAGTCTACCCATAGACTGAAAAACTAGGCTCTAGTCAGAGGTTCTCAAACATCAATGTGCATCAGAATTACTTGGGAAGGCTTAAAAAAACTACATTCCTGAGGTCCCTCCCCTCTCCCCCAAAGATTCTGATTCATTACATCTTGGAGGAGGCCCAGGAATCTACCTTTTTTTTCAAGTGCCCAAGTTTATATTGATAGTATATAGGTCACATTTTGATGAACAAGACATATAGAGATTAAAAAAAAAATCCATCTGCCAATTAAGCCAGACTAACCAAAAATAGATCCTCTTGCTTTGGAGCCTCTCATTTCCAT
The DNA here is from genome assembly GCF_036321535.1 of Camelus dromedarius. Classification (NCBI taxonomy): domain Eukaryota; kingdom Metazoa; phylum Chordata; class Mammalia; order Artiodactyla; family Camelidae; genus Camelus; species Camelus dromedarius. The sequence continues at coordinate 18,666,688 of NC_087439.1, forward strand.
TATTTTCACTAATTTTGACTTTTCCCCCTGATGTTATACCAGCTGCCTGCCTACATTACTAGGTGTTTTACTCTAAGAAAATTGTTGAGGACAGTTATTGTTCACTAAAGAGCACAGTGTCTTCTACTTGCAGACCTCCAAGAGGAATTTCTCTCTGTTCTTGGTATCAGAAACTACTGGGCCTATCCTGTGAAATTGTTTTTTTTTTTTTAACCTTTATTTTTTACATTTATTCAACCTGACTCAAATATCAGGTTGTGTTCTCCTCATTGCATGCATTTTTGTACAACAACCCTACTCTTAGCTTTTATCTTATTTTCTCTCTCTCTCTCTCCTTTTTTTTTTTTTTTGCTTTTGTCTTATTTTCTAACCATAATCATTCCTTTTTTCTAATTTCATGACTAACCTATTCATAATTTTATGTAATCCTGCATGAAGCTTTGTAAACTCTTTGAAATTCTGTTTTGGAATAAGAGAGATATATATAAGAAAGAATGAAAATAATTAAGAAAAATACTTAGGACTCATCTAACTGAAGTTGTGTTTCTGTTATCAAGCCTTCACCCCTTGATTGTCTTCCTTTCTCCCTGAACTGCTTCTGCTCCTTCCTGTCTTTTTTTTTTTTAACATTTTTTATTGATTTATAATCATTTTACAATGTTGTGTCAAATTCCAGTGTTCAGCATAATTTTTCAGTTATTCATGGAAATATACACACTCATTGTCACATTTTTTTCTCTGTGAGTTATCATAACATTTTGTGTATATTTCCCTGTGCTATACAGTGTAGTCTATTCTACAATTTTGAAATCCCAGTCTATCCCTTCCCACCCTCCACCCCCTGGTAACCACAAGTCTGTATTCTCTGTCTGTGAGTCTATTTCTGTCCTTTATTTACGCTTTGTTTTTGTTTGTTTGTTTGTTTTTTGTTTTTGTTTTTTAGATTCCACATATGAGCGATCTCATATGGTATTTTTCTTTCTCTTTCTGGCTTACTTCACTTAGAATGACATTCTCCAGGAGCATCCATGTTGCTGCAAATGGCATTATGTTTTCAGTTTTTATGGCTGAGTAGTATTCCATTGTATAAATATACCACCTCTTCTTTATCCAGTCACCTGTTGATGGACATTTAGGCTGTTTCCATGTCTTGGCTATTGTAAATAGTGCTGCTATGAACATTGGGGTGCAGGTGTCATCCTGAAGTTGATTTCCTTCTGGATATAAGCCCAGGAGTGGGATTCCTGGGTCATATGGTAAGTCTATTCCTAGTCTTTTGAGGAATCTCCACACTGTTTTCCATAGTGGCTGCACCAAACTGCATTCCCACCAGCAGTGTAGGAGGGTTCCCCTTTCTCCACAGCCTCTCCAGCATTTGTCATTTGTGGATTTTTGAATGACGGCCATTCTGACTGGTGTGAGGTGATACCTCATTGTAGTTTTGATTTGCATTTCTCTGATAATTAGTGATATTGAACATTTTTTCATGTGCTTTTTGATCATTTGTATGTCTTCCTTGGAGAATTGCTTGTTTAGGTCTTCTGCCCATTTTTGGATTGGGTTGTTTATCCTTCCTGTCTTAATCCTGCAGCTGAACAACTTCAGTCCTTGCCTACTCAACTTAATTAGTCTTTTTGCCTCTAGTTTGTCCTGAATTTATTTATCCTGTATAATCCCATCAGATCAGTCTTCCTAAAAACTGTCTTTCATTTTGTCCTCATCCTGCTTAAAGACCTTTAGTGGTTCGCTATCCTGTCCAGGCCCCTTGACCTTCCACAGGGGGCCCACTTCAACTGACTTCTGTGACAAGTGGACATAAACTTGTATTTCCCGCAGGTCCGACAGTACTAGGCACTGAGGGCAGTGCTCTGTATGTGTTGATTTAAGATGATGTAATCTGCTCAAATTCTACTGCCTCTTTTATATTTAACCTCTAAAAAAGAATTTCTAAAAGTAACAATACTTAGAGTTAAGTATGTTCAATATTGAGACTCAAAGAGGCAAATACAGTCTCCATCTTCAGTTGACTCACAATTTTTGTTGGGGAGGAAGGATCTATTTACAGAAAATTAGAACTGACAATGCTAAGTACATTCTGCTAAGGTCCACATGAGAAGTTCCAATACTATGTTAACTCCAAGTTCAGAGTGTAGAGTGTTCACTGTCCTAGACAGAGTCTACAATGCACCAATTGTACCTCTCAAATGGACACTCATTTCAGAGGTGCCAAGAAAGAAAAGGCAACTCATGGAAAGAGAGAAGCAAAGAAGCTGGTTCTTTGGAGAAATGTGATTCGTGTTATTTGCAAAAACAAACTTTTAGAAGTATGACTTTATTTAACATCGTCACCTTACTAAGAATTTATAAAAATATGTTAATTTTCTTCTTTTCTTTCTCAATGTAGTAGAATAGGCTTAAATATGATTAAGTTACTGTTATGTAGAGGTGACAGACTGAAGTAAGTTAAATGCTTGGTAAACTGCCTTTTGGTTGAGAATCCCATACTGAAAGAGGACATCAACAAGTCTCCAGGGAAAGCCGGCAAAGGAACTCAATTCTGCCATGAAAACAAGCAAAAGTCCACATGCCCAGAATGTAAAACATAGTCACACAAAATGAACCTCATGATATTCAGATAGTGTCTAAGAGATGAGTGATATTTGCTCATTTGCATTTTTTTAGAGCTCTGGAAGGCCACACTTGTTTTAAGCAGCTGCAAAATAACTCAATAGAGTTATTTTAGAGTAAAATCAAAAGATTTGGTAGGAACATCCTTGTTCTCATCAAATAGTATATTTAAGCCCCAGATGGTCTATGAAATGCTTATAAATAATGTGATTTCTGTCTCTAGGAGCTGACATTTGCAAGCAGATGCTCAGGAAAAGTATAGATATAAAATACCTTTTTGTAGAGATATAATGTGCTGTCTTTTGTATAAGAGGATAATGTTCCTGACCTACCATCATTTATTTTGAGGCTCTTTTCTCTCCACATACTCTCACCTTGCTATCCTCACAACCAAGCACATATTTGCTTGCTGAAATACTAATTCATGGAACAAAACAAAATGAGATGGGCTGCATTAAGTTGGTTTATCATTTATGTTTTCAGAATTTCAGTGGTCTGTGATAGCCAAGTCAACTAACCAGTAAAAGACACTTAGATTGGAAAATGCCTTAATCTGGTTCATGGCAAAAGAAACATTTACATTATATAAATCCATTTCCCCCAAATCTTTGCATTATATACATTTTAAAAACAGCTTTCTTGAGGTATAATTGACATACAATAAACTGCACATATTTAAATATACAATTTGATAAATTTTGGCTTATGTATACACCAGTGTAACCACTGTCACAATCCAAATAGTGAACATATTGCATATTCATTACTTGCCAAGTTTCTCCCACTTCCCCCCAACATCACCTCATTACTATTGATTTGCTTTCTGTCACTATAGTTTAGTTTGCATTTTCCAGTATTTTACATAAAGTTACCATACAATGTGCACTCTTGTTTTATTTAGCGTCTTCTACTCAGGAATTATTTTGAGATTCACCAAGATTGTGCCATTCATCAATAGCTTGTTCCTCTTTATTGCTGAAGAACGTTCTATTGTGTGGATATACCATAATTATTTATGCATATACCTGGTGAAGGATATTTAAATTGTTTCCAGTTTTTGGTAATTACAAATAAAGCTGCTATGAATATTCATGTATAAATCTTTATATAGATATATGCTTTCATTTTTCTTGGGTAAATATTTAGTAGAGTGGCTAGATCATATAGTAGGTCTATGTCTAACTTTTTAAGAAACTGAAACTATTCTCCAAGGTGGTTGTACTATTTTATATTTTCATTAGCAGTAGATAAGAGTTCAGGTTGTACACATCACACTTGGTATGATTAGTCTTTTTAAGAAGCATCTTGTTTAATCTCCAAATATTTTAGGATTTTCCGACTATCTTTCTGTTATTGATTTCTGGTTTAATTCCATTGTGGTCTGAGAACATACTTTGTATGATTTCTATTTTTTAAAAATTTGTTTAGGTGTGTTGGCCTAGGATATGGTCTATCTTGGTGATTATTCCCTGTGAACTTGAGAAGAATGTATTTCGGTTACTGTTGGATGAAAGATTCTATAAATGTTAATTAGATCCAGATGATTGATGGTACTATTTAGTTCAACTATATTCTTAACTGATTTTTTTGTCTGCTGGATCTAAGATGGATGTTGAAGTCTCCAACTCTAATACTTGTCTATTTCCCCTTGCAATTCTATCAGTTTTTGCCTCATGTATTATGATGTTCTCTTTTTAGGCACATCCATGTTAAGGATTGTTATATCTTTTTGGAGAATTGACCCCTTTATCATTATGTCATGCCCCTCTTTAGGCTTTTTTTTTTTTTAATTTTTCCTTATTCTGAAGTCTGCTTTGTCTGAATTTAACACAATTACTACCACTTTCTTTATATATATATATATATTTTAATGGAAGTATAGTCAGTTTACAATGTTGTGTCAATTTACAACTTTCTTTTGATGAGCATTAGCATGGTATAACTTTCTCCATCCCATTTATCTTTCTTTTTTTCTGCCTTCTCTGGTTTTAATTGAGCATTTAATGTGATTCCATTTCTTCTCCTCTCTAAGCATATCAATTATTCTTTTTTAAAGACCTTTTTAAGTGATTGCCCTAGAGTTTGCAATGTTCCTTTAAAGCTAATCTAAGTCCATTTTCAAATAACACTATACCACTTCATAGGTAACTGGTAATTAATTCTTTCAGCTTTTTTATGTTTAAATTTTTATAAATGTTGCCTTTGTTTAGAAAGATATTTTCCCTGGGTAAAGAATGCTAGGTTGACAGAATTTTTTCTTTCAGTCCATTAAAGATGTTGTTCCACTATCTTCTCATTTGCATTGTTTCTAATGAAAAATCTCTGCTATCCTTATCTTTGTTCCTCTGTGTATAATATGTCTTTTTTTCCTCTGATTTTAGAAACAATATGTCTCTTCATCATTGGTTCTGAGCAATTTGATAATGATGTGTCTTGACGTTTTCTTTGTTTCTTGTACTTTGGATTTGTTAAGAGTTTCAGATCTGTAGTTTTATAGGTTTTTCATCAAATCTGGACAAATTTTGTCTGTAAATTCTTCAAATTTTTTTCTATCTCTCTAAACCATTTGAGACACTCCAATTATATGTATATTATGCCCCTTGAAACTGTCCTACAGCTCACTGGTTCCCTTTCCCTTCCTTCTTTTATTTTTCCTTCCCTCCCTCCTTCTCTCTCTCTTTCTTTCTTTCCTTCTGTATTTCTTTTTTAAAATTCTTTCTCTCTTTGCATTTAATTTCCAATAGTTTCTATCACTATGTCTTTGACTAATCTTTTCTTCTGCCATGTTTCTGCAGCTCTCAATCCCAGCCATTGTATTTTCATTTCAAACATTGTAGTTTTCATTTCTAGAAGTTTTAGTTATTTATTTTTATATGTAGCTTTCATGCCTCTACTTAACTTTTTGCAGTATGGAATATAGTTATAATGTTTGTTTTAATATCATTGTGTGCTAATTTTAACATCTGTGTTTCAATTGATTGACTTTTTTCTGCTCATCATGGGTTATATTTTCTGCTTGTTTATATGTGTGGTTAATTTTTGACTGGATGCCAGATATTGTGAATTCTACCTTGTTGGGTGGGAATAGTGTGAATCATGAGGTCTTCCATTCTGGCTGGTAGTAACAGGCACTGTTCCCTACCCTATGTGGACACTAGGCATTGTTCTCTCTAATCCTTTCAGGTGGCTCTTTCCCCTGACTTGAGCTTGGGTAGCTTCGTCACATACATGTGTTTATCAGTACTTAGCTGAATTCTCAAGGGAGACCCTCTGCACATCTCTAGAGTTCTCTCTGTACAGTTCTTTCCTCTTCTATATTTTGAAATCTATCTATCTTGATCTTACAGTTTCAGCCCCATCATCTCAACTTGATGGGATAGGGGAGTCACTGGGCTCTGCCTGAGGTCATTCTCTGGGTGCTGCAGCAAGAAAACTCTCTCAAAGTGGTGAGCTGGGGTAATCTAGGGCTCACCTCAGCACTTTTGACATTTGGGGCCAGTAATTCTTTGTTGGAGGGGGCTAGAGTGCATTGGAGGATGTTTACCACCATTCCTGTCCTCTGCCCACTAATAATGGTGACACTGGTTGTGACAAGCAAAAATGTCTCCAGATATTGCCAAATACCCACTGAGGGCCAAAATTGCTCTCAGTTGAGAAACACTGAGTTAGGGATTTGAACGTAGATTCCTCAACCTGGTAGTTAAGCCTCTAAAATATCTTCCCATCTAACCTCTCCCAGCCTCATTATCTAGTCTTTTTACTCATTTCCTTCTCCAGCCAGACAACTACTTGCTGTTCATGCCTTGAACACCATTGCCCCTGTGCCCCTTCTTGTGCTGTTCTGTCTCCCTGAAATGCCCTCCCCATCTCTCTGTTTTTCAAAATTCTCCCCATTTTAAAAGATCCATTACAGAAACCAACTTTTCCATGAAGTCCTTTCTGATTTTCTAACCTGATATGATTTTCCTCTGTGAGTAGATTTGTCTCACTCCCTCTGCTTAGTAATGATAAGCTCTTGATGCATCTTTTCCTTGCTTTCTACACACAGGGCACTGCCCTAAACTGCACATAGCAGGTGATCAGCACATATGTATTGAATTGTTGGTTTGTATTTTTACATATCGAGGTTCCTTTAAAATTTTATATATATATATACACATATATATACACACATACATATATATATAAACTCACAGTAAAAAGACAAATAACCCAATTAAAAATGGGCAAAGAATCTGAATAGATATTTCTTCAAAGAAGATACAGAAATGGCCAATAAACCCACAAAAAGATGTTTGACATTATTAGTCATTAGGGAAATGCTGATGAAAACCACCATGAGATACCACTTCATATTCACTAGGATGGCTGTAATAAAAAAGACAAATAATACGTATGGGCAAAGATGTAGAGAAATTGGAACTCTCATATACTTCTGGTGGGAATGTAAAATGGTGCAGTTGATTTGGTAAACAGTCTGGCAGTTTCTCATGGTTAAATCTAGAGTTACCATATGATCTAGAATTCCACTCCTAGGTATAGACACATCCAAGAGAAATGAAACATATGTCCTCACAAAAACTTATATCTGAATGTTCATAGCACTATTATTCATAATATCCCCAAAGTGGAAGCAACCCAAATGCCCACCTACTGATGAGTAGATAAATAAAATGGGTATATCGGTACAATGGAACATTCTCCAATAAAAGTAAAGTACTGATACTTGCTGCAATGTAGATGATCCTTAAAAACGTATACTAAGTGTAATAAGCCAGTCACAAAAGACCATAGATTGTATGATTCCATTTGTACGAAATGTCCAAAATAGGCAAATTTATAACAGTAGAGACAGAAAGTAGATTGGTGGTTGCTTAGAGCTTGAGGGAATGGGAAGATTGTGAGGTGATGGCTAAGAGATGGGGAGTTCCTTTTTGGGATAATGAATGTGTTCTAAAATTAACTATGGTGATCGATGCATGACTGTGAATATGCTAAAAGTCACTGAATTGTATACGTTAGATGAATGAATTATATGGTATATGAATTATATCCCAATTAAACTGTTTTAAAAAGATATGTCTGTAATTAAGATTAAAAAGAGAAATAGGTAATATTTTAAACATGTTATATATGAAATATCAATATATAAAAATTATCATGATTAAAAATAAAAGTCCTTTTCTATGAGGAAATAATTGGATAGCAAAGCCAGTTTTCTTGACAAGAAGAAAATTATATAAGCTTTCATAAATCTGTCTGTGTACTAAACAGATGAATTCTACTAGGATGGATGCCACTTGATTTTGCTAAGCCATCATCCTTTTTAGCACACTGTCATTAGACTTTGACTTGTTCCCATTTCTCACAACATTGATTAAAGTTCCACCTGAGTACTCTCCTTTACTGTATTTTACATTGTATTATGAGAATATGAACCCACGTCTTGTTTTTGGTCTTTGCAAATAGCCAGAATTGCCATTACTTTCTGCATTCATAGTATGATCATCCTGAGTGAAATAAGGCAGTCTTTACTTGCATAAGGAACAAGTACTTGAAGCAGAGTAATTTAAGAGGCGGACTTGAAGATTAGATTGGATATCCTCCTCTCTTTCTTGACAGGCTCTCCTGAATATGGCTATCTTCCTTCAGATACAAAGTTATGTGTTAGATATTCTTTGTGCAAATTGCAGTAGATTTATGTCATGAGTTTCATGGGTGGAAACACTCAGAAATCTAGGAACAGTGTTTCAGAGAACTCCAAACCAATTTTAAAAATAATTTTGTTATCTGCTGAAAAAAAAAATATATGCAAAGAATGATAGAGTTGATTAGGTATTTAAAATATTGTAAATTTGCTCTTTGGTATTGTTGTGACCTAGATTAGTGTAAACAGCTGGGCACTTAACATATTTTCTTTCTGTTCTAATCAGCAGAGTGAAAAGATTCTTACCACTAGGACTACTTTAGGTTATTAATTGGGATATTTTTCAGATACAAAAACAAATGTTATCTTATACACATTTGTTTGTAAGATAAGCATTTTAAAGACCACTTGTTAATAAGCCACTGAAATAGAATCACGTTAATTCTAAGAAATTTTCAGGAGAAAAATGCACCTTGCCAGAAATCCATCCTGCATGTGTATATGTGTGTGAGTGTGTGTTTCAGCAGAGGATATAGTAGGGGTAATTGTACCCTTCTGATGGTTAATTAGTTTTAGATTATCGATTTTACTGGAAGAGCCAAAGATATAAATGAACAGAGCTTTTGAATTTTGTTTTTTAACTAACGTTTTCTTAGTGTGTAAGTAGTAAAAGCAAATCAAAAGCCTACTTGGCTGGGAACCCCTTAGTAATCGGCTTTGATGTTAGTCTTTTGATAACGCAAATAATTTTGCGTAAACGAAAGACCAGTTCTTCAGAATTTGCTTCCATTGACCAGAGTCTGATAAACTTGCAAATTCAACTTTATTTGGCAGCACCTGGAGTGCTGGGCTTTGCCTGTGAGCAGGCAGATAATAAGCACTGGGAAAAATGTACACTATTCAGGGGAAAATTTGAAAACAAGAAAAGGAACAACAACAACAACAAAAAACTGTGGGAACAGGACACGTTTGAATTCTGAATTGGAAAAGAGTTTAGAGGTAATCTTGTTCAACATGTTAATTTTGATTATGGGAAAAAATGTGTCCCAAATAGCTTAAGTGAAATATCCAAGATCAGTAGAGAGTTAGTGCTGGAACCAGAATTAGGACCCAGTACTCTGAGATGTTTTTGCTACTATACCAATATTTATTCACTTGGTCATTCATTCATTCCACAAATATTTGTTGAGTGCATACAATGTTCTAGGTTCTGTGGTGGAGCTGGGCTTACGATAGTGAATAGAACATAAAATGATTCTCATCCTCATGAATCTTACACACACACATTCTCACACATGGATCTTATACATAACTCTGAACCCTGGAGGACAGAGGCAAGGTGCTATAAGAACACACCATAGCGGGAGGCTGGTTAGTGGGTGCAGTCAGGGAAGGCTTCCACCAATATATAAATCCACATCCCATTTTTCTTTTCCCTCAAGTCTACCTTCCTGTTTTGACTTCCAGGTCTGATTGTGTCTATGTTCACATTCTCTCTGCTTGAAACAAATCTCTTTACTTTTTTACCTGGTAAACATCCACTTGTCTTTCTGAGTGCTCCAATGTCATTTCCACAGAGCCACCGTCCTTATCCCCAAGGACTAGATTATGCACCCCCATTATCCATTTCTCATAGCACCATACACTTTTCCATAGTAATATTTCCCACAATTAATTGTGCAATTGTTTCTTTAAGATCCTGTCTCCTCACTAGAGTAAAGCTCACTGAAAGCAGAGACCATGTCTGCCCTGCACAGTACTATGAACAGTCCTGCCAGCAAATATTTATTGAACAGTTGATTGAATTAGTGACTCTGTCTCTGAACTGTCATTAGTAATGACCACTTTTTCCTTGAAACCTCAGAAGTCTGTGAAGCCAGCAGAAACTTAATTCACGTAAGGGACATCTTCCTTGTTGTCCTTTCTCCTTGTTCCTCAGTCTATCCTGAATTTTTGTAGTTCTTGACATAAAACAGTCCTCTCTCTAGACCTTGTTTTCCTCTTGTAGTCTCTGAAAGAATTAGCTAAAATTACCCCAAGGATCTAATTAGTTTTGGTTATAAATGGGAAGCTCCTTTTTTGAGGTTTGTCAACATGCCTCTCCTTATGTAGCTGACCAACATGCTCTGGGATAAATAAACCTCATCCAGCTGACTGTGGTGTGAATGTACATTCTTCAAAATGTACATTTCCTTGACATGTCTGATCAAGGGTGTGTTCTGATGAAAAGGAAGTTCTGTCAGCATGTACTAGACCATGCTTTCCTGAAGTGGCCTGACTTCCTGGTACAGATAGGGACACGAAGAACAGTTCAGAACAAAAATAAGTTTTAAAAATGAGAAATATCAAGAATTACAGAAGTCTGGAGGGGAAACCCATACAAAAAACAATATGCTGATATGGAAAATAACAAAAGATACTAAAAAAAAAAGCATAAATGAATTTTCATTAGCTATTCAGACTTTACTAATTGGCTATGTGTATTTAAGAAGAACGCATTCATGCATCTTGTTTGTCCTTCTTCAACTCAGTTCAACACATTCAAAAACATGTGTTGAGTACCTACTCTGTCTAAATCTAGCAGGATTATGGAAATGAATAAGACCATGACTCCCTTCAGGAAAGCAACAGTCTAGTGGGGGATGTAGATATGTTTATGACTGTAAGGCTAGGTATAAACAGTATCTACCCAACTAGAGGCATAAACAAAATGTAATCAGAGCCCAGAAGAGTGCATGGCCATTGTGACCAAGAGGAATCAGTTATGTTCTTCATGGTGGCTTTAGCATTTAATTAGGCCAAAAGAAAGTGGGCTTCAGCAGTCCAACAGGAGTGGGAAGGCAGAAGGAATGGTGGCAGGGAGAATGGGAGCCATGAGGGTTGCAGGTGGGGAGGATACTCCAAGCTGAGAGAATGGCTTAACTGACACTGTAGTTACAGTACATTTGAACAGTTGCATTGACCCCAATGTGCATGACATGGGCCTGAAGAGATTTGGTAGGGGAGAAGAACAGAAAAGTATTTGAGGCCGAATTGTTGAAGGTCTTCAGTTCCACATTAAGGTGACTGGGTTGGATCCAAGTAGGCTGGAGGCTTCGGAAAGTTCATGAAACCCAAAATGCCTAATCATATTCCAAACCTATAAACTCCAAGGACGTCTATTTTAACTTATTTTCATTTTATTCTTTTTACATTTGTGTCATGGCACTTAGACCACAGCCTAGCTCAGACAGACATTCAATAGGTTTGTTGAGAGTTGTTTGCTTCCTCTCAGGCCTTGTTTATACACAAATAAAAACTTCCATCGCAACATATCAACTCAATTCTATGCAGGTGACCAATCTGAACCATTTGGGCTAAAGGAACCTTTCCCACTGGCCTATGTTCTGTCTGATGAATCAAGCCAGATTTCTAGTTTATCTTGCTTTTGTAGACATAGTCAACTCCAGTTCCTTTTGGATTGCCAATATTCTTTTTGGTAAGAAGACAGCCAAATTGGAGACAGAAAAGAAGAAAATGTTTTTCTACCACAAGCTGTCCTTCAATTCCTTTTAATTTTCCTGGTAATCGCGTTAACCCTGCCCTTCAAGTTGCCTGACTTAGTTTCTACATTTCAGGGTCTGATGCACAATTTCTTGGAGTTCAGTTGACATGTTAACTTTGTGCTTTGAAAGAAGAAAAGCTTTCACTCCTGCAGTCACAAATGCCTGAACGACTTGCCTCTTTACATACAGAACAGGCTTGGTTGCCTTTGCAGAAAATTAAATAACTCATCCTTTTTATGCCAGTGCCAAACATCAAAAGGGCCAACTACCTACTGAGTAGTGTTCAAAGACCAGCTTAAAAAAATCAAGAGTGGAATGAAAGCCAAGGTTTCTGCAAAGCAAATGCTTGCAAGAAACCTCTGGTAGTCATGGAGTAAAATCCTATTTTCATAGTTCACTCTGTGCTTCTAGCTACATTGGGCCAGAGTTTCCTGTTACATGACTTACTCCCAGTAGTAAATTGGGTACTATTGCCTTTTTGGGAATGAAATTAATTTAGGCTTCTCTGATGAGATGTGCAGTAAAAATGTATCACAATGCCAATGTCAGGGAAAGGAGACGCCACTCCTGTGGAAAGAATGGTATGACCAATGGTATGGCTGAATCCGTGGAATGCTTTCCACAGGGCAGGATTTTACCGCAGGAGCCTGTTGGATTAGTCTAGTTTATGTCACCCATTAAAACTTCTGTCTTCCATGAAACCATCTCTGTTTCCCATTGGTTCTGGACTGAGTTGGAAGCTGCCTTGGACCTCATTCCTCCATGGCTTTACTTTCTGTCTCCTGGTCTTGCTAATATGCCAAGTCTTGTCATCAACACCTGTTTGTGCCTGTCAAAGACAATAGCCTCTTGCTCTGTTCTTTCTTTTTTTTTTCTTCCTTTCTTCCTTTATTCCTCTTTCCCTTCCTTCCTTTATTCTCCCTCTTGCTTGCTTACTTTCCTAGTAGCGGTAAGCAAAGTTTATTTGAAGATATCTTGTCTTTTATTTGTGTGAACGAATGTTTCCAGTAATAACAAACAAACAAAAAGTCTTGGAACTGGATTGATTTTGTGGAAGAGGGACGGAGACGAGGGACAAGAGTGCAGGGCATCAATGTCTCTACCTTTCTGCTCCCAACTGCTGCTGTGCTAGACCCTGTGTCTCACTGTCCTGACCAACCCACTGTCCCATGTGCAGTCTTGTTGAAGGGGCAGCTCTGTATGGCTTAGTGCTTCCAAGTATAGTTGATTGGATGTGCCAAAGACAATCTATAGACTGGCCAGTGACCTGTAGCATGACCTGGTGGAAAAAGATGGGCTGGGTCAGTTACATTCTCTCCATGAAGGATTTCAACAGGGGTATATTGAGAATTTCTAGTGGGAGCTGAAGCAGAAAGATCATTAAATTAAGAGATACTTAAGATGCCCTAAGTAGGCTGTATTTGGGAGGAAGCAGAAGATATGAGGCAGAGACAAAATACATAGATACAAGAGTCAAGCACTGGAGTGAAGACGACTAAGATTGCAGGTGAGGATTCCTGCCAGAACTACTGTTCAGGTCAGGCTCTGTGAGGCCTGGACCTGTTATTTATGAAAGTTTTATGACATTCTGTCTCCTTGTTAGCCATATGAATCCTTATAATAAGCCCTTTCCTTGTGCCAAACTGAGTAAGTACATATTAGAAATGTTCTCAGCTACAAGGAACAGAAAACTCAACTGGCAGCGTCTTAAACATAAGGACATTTATTATGTATGTAACAAGAATTCTAGTTCCACTGTTGGTTTCTGTAGCATCATGACCTCAAGGAAGATCCAGGAGCCTTTGCCCTTTGCATTGCCTTGTTGCCTCATAGGACAGTGCCTTCAACAGGGAGAGAAGTAAGAAGAAAAAAACCTTCTCCCTGAACTTTTATGATAATTTTTACCAGGGAGGAAAGTCTTCCCAGAAAGCCCATGACAAAAACCTTGTGTTCTGTTGGTCAAGACTGAGTCACATACCCTGGGTCAGTCACTAGCAAACTAGATTGGGATTACCCTGTTGGATTAGAACCATTGTGATTTGTGTCCTGAGGCCAGGCCCACTGTTGCCAGTAAGAAATTGGAATGATGTTTGCAAGACAAAGGGAGAATGACTGTTGGGTAGGCAACCAGCTATCACAGATTAGACTCTTTGGAAGCAGACTGTAAGACAGAATTTGGGATGCAAGATATTTATTAAGTTCAAAACCTGTGAAAGGAGAGAAGCCTAAAGAGACATAGCATCTAAATACAATGTGGTGTCCTGGATATAATCCTGGAACAGAAAAAAGATATTAGGTAAAAACTAAGAAAACCTAAATCAACTGGGAACTTTAGTTAATAGTAATGTATCAATATTGGTCCATTAATTGTAACAAATGCATCATACTAATGTAAGATGTTAGTGATAGAGAAAACTGGGTGTGGGGTATATAGGAACTCTCTGTACCATCTTCTCAATTTTTCTATACATTAAAAACTATTCTAAAAAAGAAAGTATTTTATAAAACAACCACCTGTCAAAGGAAGAGGGAGGTAACAGAATTGGGCAGAAGAAAATATTGAACTGCAATGCGGGCCCAGTAGAACCTTGGCCAACCCACTGGGGGAGTTCTGGAGACAGTGTTGCCCATCTGCATGTCTGTCCTTTATCCTGCTGCCTCACTTGGTCACCAGATGCTCTGAAATGGTCACAAGTGGCTCTCTCTAGCTGAGGCTGTCCCTGAAGTTGCTGACAGCAGGAGGCCATCCATCAGCTCCTTGCAGCTGGGAGGTAAGTCCCTCCTTGAGAGGGGATCTGAGTGGAGCATCTCTGTGTCCGCCACACCAGCAGTGTCTACCTCAGTGAACCTCCGTGATGGGCATGGAGATCTGCCACAGATTCGTCTGCAGGAAGGACTTGTTGCCTCCGCTGCTGGAGGTGCAGCCATTCTGACACTTGGAAGAGCATATGTAAGAGAGACCCCAGTGAAGATGCCTGGGGAACTCCCTACCAACCATTGCTGCCATCTCAGAGTCACGGGGTGTCTGTGACCATACAAGAATTTCCAAGAACTATACTACAGGGCTCTTAGCAATTAGAACTGTCTTTATTCCAAAACTGCATGTGCAAGTTGGTTATTTAGAACCTTAAATATATTTCCCCCCATAGAAATAGTAATGGTTAGATTTCCTAGTAAGTCCACAAAATACTACAATGTGCCTGAAGTACAGTATGATTTCACCTTTACCAGTGACTATTTATAAAACTGTTTCTGCACAGTAAGATACATTCTGGATTCCAAGAAGAACATGTCTCCCACAGTAGGTGATCTGAAACAGAGCCTCAGAAGAGAAGGCAGCACTTTATCTCTTCTTGTATAAGAGAATCAAAGAGCTAAAAGTTCTGGTTTATCATTCTGGCATGGCTGCTTTCTTAGGCATTGTTAGGGCATCTTTTTCTGTTCTGTCAAAGGATGGGGTCTAAGTAAATCATCTCTAGAGCCCCTCTGTCTCTAACATTTACTATCACTTTAGAGTAAATAATCTGAATTAGGGAACAAAAAAACATTTATATACAACAGGACAAGGACATGGTTACAAATTCATATTTTTCTGAGGCTTCTTCATATGCATAGAATTTCACAGTGACATAATTAGTAAAAATGGGCCTCTGTAAGAAATCTCATGTGAATTTCCCCTGGATATAACAAAGAGGTCTCTGTCTTTTTCCAAAGAACTGGGCTTAGTTAGACCAGAACAATGTCTTAGGGGACAGGGTGAAGGGAGTGAAATCTCCCTTCCCTCCAAGTGCTGCCAAAGATGGGAGCAAACTTCCCATAGAGTAGAAGACCAGTACTCAATGCCTTTGCTACTGTGGTTGCTTATAGTCACACAGGATCTCTTGAGAACTGCCCAGGGTCTGAGCAGAGGTACGGACCCCACCCATTGCTCTTGCTCCCATCTGCTATGGCCTGGACTTGGTCTTCTGCAGCTCCCAGACCATCCCCACTCCTCCCTTGGAGGATCTAAGGACATTTATAGCTCATGGGACTTTTGTCAGTGCCCTTGCTGCATAGGGTTATTGTGGCCATTTATTGTGTTGGTTATTTGGGGTTGTTAATACTCATATCAGAGTGTGATTTTGAAACTCTCATTTCCATATGTAAGCCATGAATTAGACAATTTACAGTTGCCATTAGAAGTCTCCATCTAAAGCTATTTGTAGGTCCACAGTGAATAGGCCCACAGCTATAGTTACCTAGCTCATTCACGAAATTGCCTCAGCTTTGGGATGAATTCCAAAGATGATTCAGGTGAATGTCCCTGCCTTTGCCTGAGCTGTCTGGGAAATTTGACAGAGCTGACATGCTTCAGGAAAATAAAATATATATTCTACTTAAATATATGGCTTAAGCTCTACTGCCTGAGATCATACAAAATTTCATTGATCACTGATCTCTGTGATGTCATTGAATCTCCTTGAAACTTAACACGAGTCATTGAAACTAGTTTAGCTTCAGCTTATTCATGCATGAAAGGAGGGTTGATAAAAACATTCTGAAACAGTAGAGTGTTTTTATATTTTTATTTTTTAGTCTTTTGAATGGTAGATTCTCTCCTTCTTGTGGATACCTGATATAAAAGAAATTTGCATTTAATTCCCCCAAATCTTATGGGGAGTGTTGACAGTGGTCATTAATATACAGGGATCATGTATTCCAACATATTGCTAGTAGTCAGTAGTTTCAAAATTTCCTCCCTGATGCATCGTTTTGTCAATGCTAACATCTAGTAGAGAGGTATTTGTGTTTATATTATTTAAGAAGAATCAAATAACACCCCACTGTTTTTAAAAAGTAATTTCATTTACCTAATGCTGAAGACTTGCTTGCATCTGTCCCCAGTGTGCACCATCTTTTCTTCTGCAGTGTGATCTATATGCATGCATAGAGCTGTGGGTCAGGCTGACCCAGCTTTTGCTTTGGCTTTGTCACCAAATAGCTTGTGGGTGCAGCATATACCGGATGCTCAAAAAAATGTGAAATGTAAATTTCTTAAATTCTCTTGGCTTCAATTTTCTCATTTGACAAATAAGTTAGTTTTTACCTGTGCCAGATGCTATTGATTGGCTGACCCTATAATCATTTGAACAACCCCTCCCCCTTTCCTTGTCTACTTCTCAGTGTGGAATAGAGACTGGAAGATGAAAATATGACTTTGCAGCTAAGCCTGGCTCATGTGTCCTAAGGGGCAGTCTGCTGGAGAGTTTCTGAGAAGGGTTCTTTTCCTAGAGAAAGTGGCAGAAACATGGGAGGAAAGTGTGTTCCCTGCCTTCTGCTTCCTGCCTTGAAAGCAGTTGTGGGGAGAAGAGATGCCTGGAATTGTGATGACCATCTTGTGCCTGTGTCTAAATAAGCATGAGGATGAAAAGCCAACCCTCTGAGGATGGCGGGACCTGGAGATAGGAAGAGGCTGGCTCTTGGCCGTTGGATCAACCTTTGAGCTGCTCATTAATGGACTTCTTTTTATATGAAGTAATCACATGTCTTTAGTTCTTAAAGTCAAATTTAACTCTTCAACAAAGTCAGGTTTTTCTCTTCCTTGCAGCCAAAGTCCATCTTAAGGTATTGTAACCACTGCAAAGGGGTGATTTATAAAGTTACTTTGCTCTATGGTTCTTTTTCCTCCAGTATTGACCAAATCAAATATTTTCTTGGTATTGTCTACTTATATGTGAGTTTCCTTTCCTTTCCTGTGTTATCTTGCAGAGGTGCTAATGAGCAGTCTGCTATTAATTAATAGGAGACAAAAAAAGTAGGGAAAGAAGACTTCAAAATAACCCACATTTACATACTAGAAAATAATCATGAGGAAAATGCACTGAGGAAACTGGGATACCTTGGGGTGATTGTTTCTATTTCCCTTCCCTGTTCCCAGGAGACTGAGGAGGCTACGTGAGCAGGAATATAACAAGATTTTAGGTAGTCACTCTCTCCATCCTATAAAAGGACTTCGGCCTCAGCAGCTCCCCTCCCCAGATAATTTTTACATAATCTGTGGAGAAGGATAACTTCCATGTACAGGATGGAATAGTCAGTGAAGAAGGTCACATCAGGACAGTGAGAGAAAAAATCTGATTTTGTATCTGCATTGTGTCTCTAATCCTGGTGTCTGATAGCCCTTTACAAAGTCCAAGAAAGTGGAACTAAAAAGAGACTCTAGGAGGACCTGTTCAAAGCCATTTTTGAGCTGCCTGGAGTATTGGCTGGTTTCCTCTGGGAGGCAGAGTGCTCAATAGCTTTGGGAGGGACAGTGTAGGTTGCTTGAGAAAAGAATCTGTACACCAGCATCTGTGAAGGTTTTACTCTGTTTGAGTCGCTGTGAATAATGGGGCTTTCCATTAACATACATTATAACCATATATATCAGGTTGACTAATACAACTTTGCTCTGGGAGTTCTTCCTGTAATCTACCTGACCTGATGCGACTAGTCAGTGTGTGCCTTTCGATGAGTTCATTCGTTTGATTAGTCAAAGCCTCTTAGGCCTCACCAAAGAATGAGTTTTTGGCTAGATAGTTTTTAGGCAATATTTTTTAAAAAATGATGAATAGTCAAAGTCATTCATAAAACAAAATTACTTTAAAGGAATATTTGTCAATCCTGCTGCACTTATATTTTTTTTCTCGCTAATCTCACGTACACACAGAGGTATAAATTCTCTCCCTCTGGGTGCATGTATGTCAGGTCTCACATTTATCTAACTTTGGAGTCAGAGGAGAAATGCAGAAGTTCTTGAGTTTAGTGCAAATGTAAGAACGCTGTCCCAGAGTTGACCAGCGGTGGGAGAGGTAATAAAAGACTGATCCTGAGCTCCTTTTATCACCTCTCTGAGCCTCAATGCCTAATCTGTAAAGTGAGGCAACTGTTCTAAAATTACCTTCAGAATGATTCCTTATAGCTCTAACATGACATGGTTCTATTGAGTCTTCTGAGTAAAGATAAGGCTATTCATTAAACTCTACAAATGATTTCAAGGGAGCAAATCCCTTGTAACTTCAAGAGGATTTTGAGTAATTGCTTTTCCACCACAATATTTTCTATAGGCAAAGTACATCCCAAACAAGCTCTCACTGTATTTGTTTGGTACTTGGTTTTTCTTTTAAAATAGTGATGCCTGCCACTGCCTATCCTATGGTAACCATTTTTAGGATAGGACTGAAGCTAGGACTTTCTTTTTTGAAAATGGTTTTACAATCATGTCTCATTGCATGTATTATAATGAGACCCAGGGGTTTGTTTAAAATATAAACAGGATGCAAATATTGTTTTTAGAGGGAGCAGGAGGAAACTTTGGGAAGTGATGGATATGTTTATGACATAACTCGTTGTGACGGTTCCATGGGTGTATACTTATCCCTAAACTTATCCAGTTGTACAATGTGTAAAGCTTTTAATATGTCAACAACACCTCAATTAAGTGGTTTAAAGATTATTTTTAGATTTCTCTAGCATATTGCTGTTAATTGGTAGGAAACATTAGAATGACATGATAACATGTTTATAGAGCCCGTGTTAGCTAGCATGGAAGAAGCTGTGAATTCTTTTGTAGAAAAATTTAAAACCTCAAGACTATAAGTAATAACTGTCTTTTAAAAACAAGTTTTAGCAGTATGCTTAGTACTCTGTGAAACGTGAGAGAAACACAGTTCATGATAACAACAATGATGATAAAAATTGCCACCGTTAATTGACTGCCTACTATGTGTCAACTATTATCTTAGCATTATTTCTAATTTTTGTAATATGATGTGAAGAAAGTACAATTAGCTCCCTTTTTCAGTTAAAAAATTGACACTCAGAAATGCTAGGGAGTAGACAGGTATTTGAACTCAGGCCTGCCAGACTCCTTCCACTATGCCAGGCCGAGAGGAATTTCTGCCCATCATTTTTGCAAAAATGATTCATATATATTAAGGAAACCTGTTGAACCCAAAGCATAGTATGAAAAACTTTGAGATAAGCGGTCTGAATGAAAGCCCTATTTTAATGGAAAAGAAAACATTAAAAGAGAGGGTAGAATCATGAAAAATAGTAGCAAACACTTGTGTAGTGCCACTTTGTATGAGGCACTGTCCTAAATGCTTTGAGTATCAATACATTTAAAGCTCATAGCAACCTTAGGGATAAATGATTTTATTATCACACTGGTTTTCCAGCTTAAGAAACAGAGGCATGGAGAGGTTAAATACCTCATTGAAGATCACTCAGCTAGTAAATGGCAGAGCTGGGATTTGATCCCAGGCAATCTGGCTACAGAGTCCCTGTTTTTAATCCCCACACTCTGTTACCTTTGTCTTGTGTTTAATTCCTCTTATCAGGTACAATCTAATAGCAGGTCCTGTTGATCTTCCTATAAACCAGGGTAAGGAGGCATTTGAAGTTCCCTTAGATGCCCACATAATTTTTTGCCTGCAATGGAAGAAAGGAATATTGCCCCTCCTGTGGCTGGAAGGTTGCTGTGTAGTCATACAATCCCAAGCAACATCATCTACCTCCTGTGTGTGGATTGGGTAGGGTTGTCATGATAATAACCTGTCTTTGTCCATCCAGTCTCCTCCAAACGCTCCCCTCCATAGTCTTTTTATTTTTCCTGTAAGCTATCTTTGATCTTTTTTTTTTAAAAAATTTTATTGAAGTGTAGTTGATTTACAATGTTAGTTTCAGGTATACAGCAAAGTAATTCAGTTATACATATACATACAAATGTATTTTCTTTTCAGATTCTTTTCCATTATATGTTATTATGAGAAATTGAATATAGTTCCCTGTGCTATACAGTAGGTCCTTATTGTTTATCTATTCTATATAGAGTAATGTGTGTCTGTTAATTCCTAACTCCTTCCCTCCATATTCTTAAACCAAGAAACAACTGACACCCCAAAGAGTTTTATAGTGGTTGTCATTAGATACACATAAGTATAAGATATTTCTATCCTTTGCAAGTTCATTGGCCAGTCAAAGAGAGAAGGAAAAAGAGAGACAGAGAGAGAGACAGAAGAGCATGAACCAATTAAACAACAGTAAGTGTCAGCGTGGTGAGAAAACAGCGTGGGCTGCAGTTGTCCAGGAGGGCTTCACTGAAGATACAGGATTAAATTGAATCTTGAAGGTTGATTACATTTTGGCCAGGCCAGCAGGGAAGGAAAGGATGTTCAGAAGGTAGAATGAAAGGAAGAGAGGGCATAGAGATGCTGTATCTGAAGGGGCACCATCTTTCCCACTCCCCCTGCCCCTGTTTCTAGCTTGTGACCTGCCACTGCTGCTGTGTGCCACTGATTTGCCCTTCCTGAGTCCCAACCCTTCCTGAGGCTCAAGAAGATGGATGGCTAACATATTCTTGTATTCAAAATGGATGATTTGGGTCCAATGAGACATCTGTCTTCTAGTGAGCTCTCTATGAAGCAGTGAAAACTCTGTATTTGAAGAAGTCAAGGGAGTAGCTACAATACTACTAGGCAATGACATAACGACTGGATGGACTGAAGCCTTAGGCTATTAAAGCCTCAGTAATTACATAGTGCAACAACATCAAATTGGACAAGGGCTCCAGTTTACTCTGCACACAAGAGCTCATGACAGCTACATTATTCCTTTGCAGAAATACACAAAGTCCTATACATACTGTGGATGAGTTTTCTCATCTGTAAAATGGGGATAATAACTGTATCTACCTCAATGGGTTGTTGTGAAGATTAAATTAGTTAATATACGCAAAATACTTAGACTAATCCCTGTTGTTTATATGTCATGCACGGAGAAATGTTCTTAGAAGGAGGTGCTAGCTAGCTAGCTAGCAGAAGTAATACATGCCATATGTGAAAAATGTATGTTGAAAGAGGTGAAATTTAGAAATGAGGCCCAGGGGGACAGATCTTTTTCCAGGGCCTAGTGGGGAATATTTAGGAGAAGACATGCTAATCTCTATTTCTTTAAGGCTGTAACCCGTAAGGAGTAACCTTCTCTAAGAAATGTCATATGAACTAGGTCTGGTTCATTGGAGCACAGTGGGATATGTAAGAAATCGAATTTGCCTCATTTTTCACACATTTTAAACAAACTGGTAGTTGTTGAACCAAGCTTTATTATATTTCACATGAAGCAAAAACCAATGATAGGCTATCAAAAGTAATCCCAATATGATGGCTCAGTAGCTCTTCTTCTTGAAAATTATCTGCACTTTGAGGGGGGAGTAAAATGAGATCAGAAGGATTACAAAGAGGGCTTCAATTAGACTGTAACATCTTATTTCTTAAAACAAAGAAGTTGAAGCAAAAAGGCATAATGTTAACTTTTATTTGATTTTGGCACTATTAGATTATTTTCTCTACTATTCTGCATGTTTGAAAGTGTTTATCTTTCATCTAAAGAGATGTAGCCCCCAACTCGTTTTCTCTTGCCATATAACCAACTTTGCACCATGTTCCCACCCCCACTCCCACTTGGGTTCCACAAATCTCTCCATCCCTACTAGAAACAGTAGAGTGTTTTGCATCTTTCTCTTTGGGGATTTCCACTTCAGCCTGACTAGTTTCGGTAAATACTAACCCAATTTTTCCTTTCATCTCAGCCAACCCACTTGGTAGCAACTATTTGCAGGGCTTCATTCTGAGAGTAAGATGTCTGCCCCCACTCCCCAGTGACGCAGCAGACACATGAAACCTAGTAAAAACAAAACTTCAAGGGCAGCCTTAATCAGGATGAGTGTCAACACTAGGAACAGCAGTGGGTAGAAGTGTTGTAAGTGAAGCAAGGTGATGGAGAGGAGGGAAATGTCTCCAAAGGGGTAGAGGGCTGAGAGTGGGGACACTTGGCAGCCAGTTCCAGGCCTACCTCTGTTGCTTTGGTGATGGCCAGGCAAGTAAGGAGGCAACTTTTTGGGTGGATAAGAGATGGTCAGATGACTTGTTAGCCAGCTGGCCCTCTACCTGATGCCATCTTGAATCAACAGGCAACTTGAGCTTGTTGGTTTCTATAGAGGACTGAGGCCCCTTGAGTTGCACAGACTCTAGGAACAACTCTCAATGCTGGCAAACCTGTAACCAGCATTGAGTCTAGAACATAGTAGGTCCTCCTAAATGCTTGTTGACTGACTGAAGGATCACTGTCAACACAGACACACAGTTGATTATAAATATTAAAATCAATAGTAGCCTTTCAGTGCATATAGACTTTTTGGTGTCCCTGTTTCCTCTTTGTTGTACTGAGTGGCCAGGGACTGTGCTCCTTGGTAGAAATGTTAGGGTGAAAACATACCCTAAAGCTTGTCCTTTCATCCTCACCAGGTCAGTTTTCCCTTGAATTCTCATGGTGAATCCTTTTAAAAATGAAAGGCGCTGAAAGAGACAGCCCATGTCTTCTGCAAGCTCTTGTGTGCCCTGCCAGGGTCTTGTGGGCTTTCAATAAGTCATTTGACAAGTTCCAGTTGGTTGGCAGAAACGAAAAGCAGCTGTCATTTTCAGAGAGAGAAATCTGTGACTGCTGAAATTTGTTATCTTTGACTTTGCATTGTCTTTTATCTCTTGCTTTAGATAACAGGCTTCACTGTTTTATATTTTACAGTCAAATAAACTAATTAAAGATCACCCTTTGACTGTTTTGCTATCTCAAGGCACTCACTTTGAGTTGCTCCCTTCAAATAGCTTGCTTCCAGTACTTTTAACTCTGAATTCCAAATGGCATCTTAAACTTGCTTGAGAAAGAAAGTTGAAAAGGATATTTTTGAAAATGTACACATTGCTCTTCATTGATTTACCCCTTCAGTTAATAAAAATGTAAGGAGCCACTCCCTAACTGTGTCATCCTGGATTAGTTGCTTACCCATCTCTCTCTGCCTCAGTTTCCTCCTATGCAAAATAGAGCCAGTAATAGTACTTGTCACATAGATTGCCATAGAGATTAAATGCTTAACATAAAAACTTGCCCTCAAGAATATGACCATCTAGTTGGGCAATGCTGACTGTAAATAATGTTAAATAACAGCACAGAATTGAGTTGCCAAGTGAGTATATGGATGACACACAGTCTGGAGCAGTTAGCCTTTCTCCCTAGCTTAGGCATGATTTTCCCTATTCAGTCCCATCCTTATTCTATTCCCAGACCAGCAGAGCCTCCTGCAGAGTTCTCACTGCCTAAACGCCCAGCTCATCCAAAGACCTCATCTGCTCCCAGTTCTGCCTCTCAGCTCTGCCTGAACAAAAGGCATTCCTGGCCAAACCCGGAGCCTCCAGGCTGGTGGTGTCCACGGTCCTCTCAACCAGCATAGGTCTCCCCTTCTCTAAGAAGAGTAGCCTCTTCCACCTACTCTGACATAGCTTTCTCTAGTGAGAAGATCTCTCCCTCGGTTGCCAGAAGCAAAATTCTTGCTTGCTCTTTACTACAAACTTATAACCAACACTAGCCATAAATAGACGTCAACCTGAGAACACCGATTAAAAAGCAGGGTACTCGGTAGAAGGGGTGTTATTTGTTCCACTTGTGGCAAAGAACAGTCAGCTTTTGACATGAGGAAGTAAGTCCCTCTATAGTTTAAACTTGTTTAACCTAAATGTATTTTTGTCTTTTCTGTTGCTTTTTGTCTTTGAAGTTGCCAATTTCAGGTATTTCTACAGTTGCTCTTTAAGCTCAAACTGATCAATTTTATGCACTTTTCTTAGCTAGTCATTTTATTCCTTATGATATTCCTAAACATATTCTCAGTAATCTCTAATGCTTACCCCAGGGCACTCTGTACCAATATTTTTATTACTTGCTATAATGTAGTTTCTGCTACCTCTTTAAGGTTACAGAATGAACTAGCCTTATTTTAGGATCTTTGGAATGACAGTTGTTAGGTGAGTTTCTTATCACTGAGATGCATTGGGAAGGTATAGTGAATGATAGGTACAATCTAAAATTAAATAGTTTGCGGCACTTGTCTTTCCATCAGAGTTCAGCGAAAATACATGGTGTTCCCCATGGTGTCTCAGCATCATGCAAAGGCATAGATCTGTCTTTCAAACCACGTGATGGCCATGAGACAAACAGCACTCTTCCAGCTTATTAATTTAAATAGGAAAAATGAGCTAATTCCTGCCCCAACCATAGCCATTCAGAATAGAGATTTGTGAAAGAAGAAACAACAGTCACGAAATGGAGTCACTTGTGCTAAGCCCTACCAAGACTTAATACCTTACCTAATTGTAGTTTCAACCTCTCCCTGGAATGTGACCTTTAGTCAGTCAACCTGGAATTACCTGGTCAGCCCTAGTAAGGTAGTCTGCCGGCTAGACCCCTGCCTTCCCCTAAAGGAAGATGGCCTTGCCTGAAACAATCCACTCATTTCTAGATACTTCCTTTTCCCAACCCCTTCTTCCTATAAAAGCCATCCATTTTGTTCAGCTCCTCAGTGCTCCTTTTTATCTGCTAAGATGGGGTGCTTCCCAATTCATGAATTATTTAACAAAAGCCAATTAGATATTTAAAATCACCCAGTTTAATTATGTTTTTTTAATAGATGATACGCATCCAGAGTGTTAGGAACTGGAAGGAGGCCATCCTGGAAGGGTGGTACTGTATCTCTCATTGATGCCTCCCCTACCCCCAAATACAGGCAAATTCTGATTAAAATAAACATTGAGGGTAAAGAAAATGAGCTGAGAAGTTTGGGCAAAGTCTCCTATGTCCAGCTGCCTGGGAGGGAGTGAGGTAGTGGCAGCCAACATGTGAGTGCTTCTTTCTTTCCTCCCTTCAGATTCTCCATGGGAGGTCTGGACTCAGGGCACTTAATTTCCACATATTTTGACAGGGTGTGTCAGTTCAAAGGCATAGAGCAGAGCTTTAGAACTGGGGGAAATTAAGCTCATTAAGGTATTCCAGTGCTCACACTGGAAAGCCCACAAGATGATTTGCATGCCTAATGAATGTGTTTAAGTCTCATTGACTCAGTAGAGCTTCCCCAGATGTTTCCAAGTCCTTCCTGGTCTCTTTCATTTCTGATTCCCCTCTGACATCTGATCTGAATCACATACCTCTCTATTCAGTTATCTGCAGCTCCAGTCCTGGAAGTGCTCATGATCAAGTGGGCTTAGCCATTGTACATAGGTGCTTGTGTACAAATCTCTGCTCCCCAACGAAATTATACATTCACTGAATGCAGGCAGGATCCCTATTAGTCTTCGTATTCCTGAAGCACCTAACACAATGCCTAGGAGAGTGAAAGCACAGTTGCAGCATTAATCCCTGTCTCCCAGATAAGATAGTTTGAATGAGAGAAATAGGAAGACTAGAGGAGGCTCTGTTGTTCTCAGGGGGACAATCATCCTTTCCAAAGCCATAGGCTGGGCAAGTGGCCTCTCGGAATGCCAAGAGATGAAAGAAGAGAGAAGGGTGCTCCCCAAGTATCAGGGTATACTAAAGGTGAGACACAAAGCCCTGTGTGAGGGTTGCCCAGATCAGAAAGTTGTATGGTCTGTTAAAGTTCACTGGTCTGTGTGACCACAAACTTCAAGGGATACTTAGTGTTGCCCACGGGTAAATTCCCACTCAACTCGCTATTCTCTCTCTCTCTCTTTTTTTTTTTTTTTTTAACAATTTTGATTGATTTATAATAATTTTACAATTTTGTGTCAAATTCCAGTGTAGAGCACAATTTTTCAGCTATACATGTACATATATATATATATTCATTGTCACATTTTTTCTCTGTGAGCTACCATAAGATCTTGTATATACTTCCCTGTGCTATACAGTATAATCTTGTTTATCTTCACTGTTCTCCTAGATGACCATTTTATACTTTCT
Source organism: Camelus dromedarius (assembly GCF_036321535.1). NCBI lineage: Eukaryota > Metazoa > Chordata > Mammalia > Artiodactyla > Camelidae > Camelus > Camelus dromedarius. Next base: position 18,693,328 of record NC_087439.1, read on the forward strand.
CTCTCCTTTAGGAGTTTGAGCCGAGTGTTAACTGAGTAAATTCGAAGATCTAATTGTCATCAGCACCTTGTTCCCCTTCCTTACTATCAGCTGATGACCTTGCTTTTCATTCTTACTAAGAATATAAATGCAATCAGAAGAGAACTTCTACAAGCCTCCACCCCCTGAACTCCTCACCCATCTCTGTCTGCATCTGTATTTCCTGTCTTCCCTATTGTGGTCTGGAATGAACTGACTGCTCCTGTCTAAGGAAGGCCAACCCTTCTCTTCTGCATCACTTGGCCTTTTTCTCTTTTCCACATTATTAGTTTTTTTTTTTTTTCATTTCTCCTGGAAAGTTCCATTAGTCTGAAAATCAGAACACAGCTTTCCTTGACCCTGTGTTCCCTTTCAACTACTTTCTCAGTTTTTGCTTCTTTTTATAGCAGGAATATTCAAAAGAGTTGTATTTCATTCTGGACTCTACTTCCTTTCCTCCCATTCTCTCTCTTGAACCAATTTAAACAAAGCTTTATCTACACCCCCCTACCAATGAGCTCCATGTTTCTAAATCCAGAGACCAACTCTCAGCCCTATCTGATGCCAACACAGTTGATTACTCCCTCTATTTTGAAACGCTTTCTTTATTTAGCCACTGGGGCCACTCTCTGAATTCCCTCCTACCTCATTCAGTTACTTCTGCTGGATCCTCTGAACTCTAACTGATGGTAGGCCCCTGTGCTTAGCCCTTGGACCTCTTTATCTGCATTGACAGTCACTCACAAGGTGACTTCATCCAAGTGCATGACCTTAAATGCCATGTCTAGGCTGATAATTCCCTTATCTATAACTTCAGTCCTGACCTCTCCTCCAAACTCCAGTGCTGAAAATCCATTGCCTATGTGTCATCTCCACTTGGATACAAAATAAGCATCTCAGATTAACATTTACAAAAACAAACTTCTGATATCTCATTACCTTCCTGTTTTAGTCCAAGCTGTTATCATCTCTTGTGTAGACAATTGGAATTGCCCATTAATGGTTTTCCCTGCTGTTGCTTTTACCTCTCTGCAGTATATTCTCCACATAGTAATTAGAGATTTACTTTTAAAAATAAAGTCAGATCATGTTACTTTTCTTGTTAAAGAGAAAACCACAGGCCCAAAATGGCATCACTTGTGCTAAAGCCCATGATACCAAACCTAGGTTTACTACCTGACTTAATTGCAGTTTCAACCTTCCCCTGAAATGTTATCCTAATCAAGCAGTCTGGAGTTTTCTGATCAGCAGCAATGAGGTAATCTGTCATGCAGGGCCCTGTGCATCCCCTAGAAGAAGAAGAGTCATCTGCATGATAAAACCTTTGCAGGTTCCTTCCCCACAAAAGATGTCCTGGCCTAAAAACAATCCTTTCTTTTCTTTTGCTCATAGCTCTCTTGCCCCACCGTTTTTACTTCAAAAACCTTCCATTTTGTACAACCCCCTCAGAGCACTCTTTAAATTGCTAATGGGATAAAGCCTGATTCAGGAATAGCCTAATAAAGACAATTAGATCTTCAACTTTACTCAGTTAACACTCTGCTCAAACTCTCCAATAGCTTCCCATTTCTTTCAGAATAACTCTGAAGTTGTCACCATGGCTGCCTGTCCATTCAGGCTGTTATAGCAGAGTACCATGGACCAGGTGACTTGTAAAGAGCGGAACTTCATTTCTCACAGTTCTGGAGGCTGCAAGTTCAAGCTAAGGCTGATAGTAAGGTCCAGTTCTGGTGAGGACTGTCTTCCAGGTTGCAGACTGCCAACTTTTCCCATAGTGGAAGGGGTGAGGGAGCTCTCTGGAATCTTTCATAAGAGCCCTGATGCCATTCATGAGGCTTCCACCCTCATGACCTCATTACCTCCTAAAGGGTCCACTTCCTAATACCATCACAGCAGGAAGCACCCGCACGTGGATGTGCGTTCTCGAGCCTGCGTGGCCCACTGGCGTGTGGCTGAGCCGTCAGGCCTCTGATGACAGCGAGTCCCATAGGGCCTGGCCCGAGGTTACCGCGAGGCTCTGAGCTGTGAGGTTTCTGCTGCAGCCCATGGGCTCCTTGCTTCCCGGGTGCCCTCCTTGCAGGTGAGGAGGGGGCAGACACGTTGGTCCTGGGGGTTCTGGCAGGTCCTTGTGGTCTGGTCAGCCCTGCACCCCTTCCTCACTTGTGTTCGGGGCTCAGCTGCTCCAAGAGCGTGAGAATGGGGTGGACAGGCTGTTCATCTTACTAGACACTATTTTAAAGTTTTGTATCAAAATTAATCCCCTTTTTCCCTGCGGCGTTGGTATTCTAAGCACTTACCTCTGCTGAGCGCCCCCTGTAATTGGAGAACTCCTGGGGGGAGCTCCCTCGTCCCACGGCCTCCCCCTGTGCTGACATCCTCTTGTGGTTTCACCTTGTTAGGAACAGATCATGTGATGGGTTTAGGAATTTATTTCCGTTCAGCTCCCATCCCACTACTCAACGCAGGGAAGGTTCCCTAACTACACCATGTAGGCGCGATTTAGAGCAACTTGTATTCTGGGACGGTGGCTGCGTCCCTGCATGTCGCCGTGGGACAGTGGGCTTTCCTGCTTCAGGTGTTGTGAGTGGGGATGTGACCAGTAAAAAGTTGGGACGGGGACGCGGGGCCAGGGCTGCCGGGGCTCCTGCTGCGTGTGTCATGGGGCAGTGGTTGCGCTGGGTCTGTGTGCTTTCCTTGTTTGAAGTTGCCGTTCCTTTGATAAGTCACGTGAGTGTTTAATTTACTATGATTTTGAAAACAATGATCGTAAGAACAAGATTCCAGTGACTGTGCTGTGGGTTTTATTACCGAGATGTTCATGCCTCTGTTTACCTGTTGACTCTTCTTCCCACTTAATGGCTTGTAGTCTTCCCTCATCATAATAAAGCTGCATTTTATTCTGAAAAAATAAAGGAGCTAGGATTTCAAAACATGAACTTTAGGGGGACCTAAACATTCAGTCCACAACAAATGCCCTACCTAATTTGGCCCTATGCCAGCTCATTGATCTCATCTTCTATCCCTATCCCTGTCCTCACTCCATTTCAGGCACCCTGGACCTCTTATTGCTCTTTAAACACTCTTAAGAGAACCCCCCTCCTTTTGCATTTGCTGTTCCTTCTGCCAGGAGCGTTCTTTGCCTAAAACCCATTGTCTTCCTCCCTAGTTTCTGTGTGTGTCTGCTCAAATGTCTTTTTTATAGATGCCTCCCCTCACTACTGTCTACTTTATACTTATTAGCCCTCCTCCCCTCATTTCCTCTCACTCTCTATCTCCTACCCTGCTTTATATATATGTAATTTTTAATAACTCTTATCATTTGACATTTGTGTGGAACCGGATCCTGGTAGGAAATAGATGACACACTCACTGGGGTAATTTAATGAAAGAACTATTTTCAAGGATGTGGGCAGAGTTAAGAGAACTAACCAGGGGTGGTTAAGCATCAGGGTTTAGCAACAGTGGGATGCTATTTTAAGAAAAGCCTGGTGGCCCTGAAAGGACAAGGAGAGAAGCTGATACTGGCCCCCAGAGAGAGCTGGAGCCACAGTGGAGAGGCCTTCCACCAGGAGCTGTGGCCTCAGGTAGAGAACACAGCCACTGCCAAATGACCACCTGGTAGAGGGAGGGCGAGAGAAATAAACACCTTTCTTGTTGTGGCCCACTGTCTCCTGCTGGTGCCCGGAATTGGCCAGACCCATCCAGAAGCTAGTGGTCAAGGAAGCCCAAGTGCGGCAACAGTGAGGTCAGCCTCCTGGAGCACAGAACAAGGTGGAAGAGGGTGGGGGAGTGGAGCTGGAGTAGCAAAGGGAGACTGTCCAGCACACGTTACCTATCTGTTTGCTCGTTGATGGTCTTTCTCTCTCATTAGATTGTAAGCCCTGTGGAAGCAGGAACTAAAACAGTGCCAGGCACAAAGAAGGTGCACAGTAAACATTTTAAAGTGAGTGGATGGGTGACATGTGGGCATGTAGCAAGGTGGGCAGCATGGTGTGATCTGTGAGGTCATGTGCTCATGTGCTTAAGGGCAAAACTACACAGAGCTCAGCCCAGAGTAGACAAGGCACTCCACCTAAACTGAACTAACCATAGTATTATGTAGGACATAACAAATATGCTGAGAGCGTAAGAGCTGCCAGCTGCATCGGCAACAGCAGTTATAGCAGGGAAAATTGGCTGGTAGATGGAGAAAGTTCTTGCATTACAATTGCTAGAAATCAAAAAACACAGAGAGCCCCCAAGAGCCCGGCAGTCATCAGGAAGATTAGGTTAAAAAGCCAGAAGCAGATAAGCCGGACCCCTTTTGGGGCATACCCATGATTAGGGTGTACAGGGTGCCCCTTATCTACATGGGCTTGGCACTGTAGCACCTGGTAGGCAGACCTGGTGCCTTAAAAATTTCCACCCCCCCCCCCAAATTTAAGCATATTTGTGTTTTGTGATTTTTAAAAGGAGCCTATGGAAGATTTTATACGGGAAACAGAAGAAGTAATTTCTCTTGCACACTACTTAGTAAACGACTACAAATATGGTCACCAGACAGGTTTGTCCAAATTCCTTTCTCCTTCTCCATCTCTTCCACCTTTTCCACTAGGCAGCTCAGTTCAGTCCCCAACTTGAATACCTCCTCAGTCTGCAAAGCAAAGACCCTCTTTGGAGGGCAGTTTGGGGAACATCTGTCACTGCCAGAGAAGGCCTCTTAGGGGTCCCACCCCAACTCAAAGGAACAAATTAAAAAAAAAAATATATATATATATGCATGTATTTTAAATGATGAGTAGTCAAAGTCATTGATAAAAACAAAATTACCTTAAATGAATATTTCTCAATCCTGTTCCCTTTTATTTTTTTCTTGCTAATCTCACATATTCACAGAGGTATAAATTCTCTCCCTCTGGGTGCTTGTATGTCAGGTCTCACATTTATCTAACTTTGCAGTCAGAGGAGAAATGCAGTATCTCTTCAATTCAGTGCAAATGTAAGAACTCTGGCCCAGAGTTGACCAGTGGTGGGAGAGGTAATAAATACTGACCCCGAGTTTCTTTTGGGCCTCAGTGCCTAATCTGCAAAGTGGGACAACTCTCCTAAAAATATTTTGCCCAAGCACCCACATGGTCTTCCTGACAAAAGGACCATAAATGGAATTTTCTCTAACATTACATATATGAAAAATTTATCTAGGACTGTGGGTTGTTAATCCTCTTCCTTCTCATCTCATTCATTTTTGCTGCTTCTTAAATCTTTAGTTAAAGAAGGCCCTCAGGTACTGTCAATCAGACATCCCAAGCTGAGTAGACTCAGCTCACCACCCAGTACTGTTGTACATGCTAAGGCTGGATAGCCCTGTTCGAGGCTGCCAGGCTGTCTGTTCCACACATGTTGGGTACAGCTCCAGTGCCAGCTGTGTTACACTGGAACCAGCTGGAGGAAATACAACAGCAAGAGGCATGGCCCTTCACTCTCATTTCAGTACCAGCATGGAAGCATAAGATGGTGTCAGAATGCATGATGGAAACAAGACAGGTAATGATGGGGAAGGGAGACAGCTGTGAATGAGAAGGATCAGACTGGAAAAGTCATCTGGAGTATGTGGTACCCAGGGGTACAAGAAGCATTTTTCAGGAGACGCTGTGTGCATTTTGCTTGTTGGAAAGATATCTGAAGCCTCTGAGTTACTGAAGAGCTTGTTGTGTTCCCAGAGCAGAGACAAATATTCAGGATGTCTTTGAAGCTAACTCAGTGTAAGCCAGTAACGGGGAAGGGGGAGGCCAGTCTAACTGAAGCAGTGAGTGGGTGATGTCTAGCCGGGGGCCAGATGGGAGGGAGAAGGCAGACAGAGGATGAAGGGGCTAGGGAAACACACTGGCTGGAAAGGGCATCATCATCCTGCCTGTCTCTATGTGGCCTTGACAGTGGTGTTTCATCTGACCTGAGGGCCATAATCCAGAGGGACGGCATGAACACCAGTTGGGGTAAGGTCAGACTTTCTCTAAAAATTCCCTTGAAGAGCCAGTCATTCTCAAGTTTTGTGATTTTTAAGAAAAGACTTTACTGTAGAGTTCATGTTCTTATTTATGTCCTGTGACATGAGTGTACCGTCTTCCGACGAATTCACCATGTCTACTTTCCCCTGTAGAGTTAATATAGATGTGTTACATTTTTTGTGTGTGCTCTGGAGTGTGTGACATGCCTTCAAAATCCTTATAACGGACTTGCCCTTTGGGTCTACATTGAATCAAAATGCGCCTTGAGTTCTGTCAGTGAGGATGAGGTGGTGAGGTGCAGGAGGAGCCGTGGCTGGGTGTGAACTCCCGGGGGGGCCTGCAGCCTTTGGTTTACTCTGATTGGCTGACATTCCTGAGCACTGACTCTGTTCTCCAGATTCAAGGCTAGAGGCTGAAGAAAAGCTCACATCCATACTGCACTGAGATGGCCTTGCACTCCAGGAGCGGGGTGTCCTAGGGAGCTAGCCTGAGAAAGGTAGCAGAAGAATCAGCCTGCAGTTGAGGCTCCCCGACTTAAACAGAGACATAATCCAGATCCACACATGGGCCATGCAGAAAAATGGCTGAGCCACGTGTGGCATGGTGTTTACTGTGTACGAATGAGTTCAGGAAAGCCAAACTCCATTCAGATGCAACACTGCTTTACACTTCTAAAAGCACTGGATAACGTGAATTTTGGCCTGGGAAACAGATTCTCACTGACAAAGTTTCAGCCAACTTCTTTGAACTGTTGAGAGTGTCCGAGGCAGCAAACAAGGGGCAGCTGGTGGGCATCGGGTAGACTGACTCGACTGTGAGAAGCTTCCAAACTCTGCCCTGTACACAGCTGCTTGGCCCAGAGCAGCTGCTCAGAAAGGAGAAAAAAAAAAAAAAAAAAAAAAAAAGGCACCACAAGCCTCCTGTATGGCTTAAGATTCTCTTCACCTCCTGGCACCTCCACTGGTATGTGGTGCTTTGGGCTATGGTTCTTTGAGTTTCTGCCTCATTCAAGGTGTCTTTGAAGCTAGACTCAGCAGAAGCCAGGCTGGGAGAGAGGGCAGGTAGTAACTTGATCTCCATCCATATTTACAAAGGCTGCTTAAAAAAGGAAAGCTAATCATGGCCTTCCAATACCCAGGTGACATGAGTGCTGCTACAAGTTGCCTCCTTGGGCACTGCAGTTCTGGGTGGTCTTCTGTCCTTTGTCTTTGCTTCAGTTATCAATTCCTTTAGGCTGTCTTCCTCACTCTCTCCCTCCTTCCTTCTTTCATTCCTTCCTTTCTTTTTCTCTCCTTTAAAAAAAAATTCATGTATTTTACATAGGGCTTGACCCTGTCACTACCCCAGGTTTGATTAACTTAGGCAAACCCTTCATCATACCCAGCTGCTGATTTCAGATGCAGACTGGGGAGATAAGAAACTGTCAGGAGGGGAAAATGGATGAGCAGCAGATAAATGGGGGGAATGGCAATTTGCTCAGGCCTGGCCTGCCACTTGCCTGGCTTATAATTGGAGGCATAAGAAATATGTTTTTCCTCCCAGTTTTGGACTCTTTTTCTTTTTCGTGAAAACATCTGAGTCCCATCTTTAGTGTGTTCTTGTGCTCTTTGGCTGGCAGTTCCACAATAGCCACCAACTCAGGGACTACCGAGAGAAGCCAGATCTCTCGGCCAGAGAAAATGCATTCCTGAACCTGACATCTGGGTCTTGCAGCTGGAGGGAAGAAGGAGACAAAAAAGAAACAGTCCTGAGTGTCATCAAAGGCAGTTGATGGTGCCAAGCGAGTATGGAAATTACATACAGTACAGATGCCATTTTCAACATCAGACAAATAATGCTGCTATTTAGGAAAAACAAAGATGTGCTTAGAAATTGATCATCCGTGTACGTGCAATGAAAATGTTCATAGCTTCCAGAGTGGGATAGGGGCGGGCTAAGCGCTCATTTCCAAACAACTCACACTCTTTTCTGACTGTGATTCTGACAGAGTAAGACTGAAGTAGTCAGATTCTGCCACCCCCACCACACCGCTGCCCCTCTTTGATGAAAACAGAAGAAAAAAAAAAGCAACTTGAAATTGAGCTCTACAAACACTCTCTATATGAATATCTAAGTTTTTCAGATTTATGCCAGCTCTCCTCGTAAGCAGCATTTTAGTTTCCTTTTGTGACCGCCAAGGGACCATGAAAGCAAGAAAGTACACTCTGTTATCTACAGGGCCATGATCAATCACAAAGAATTAGTTCACTGTGCCACTGTTTGAGGGAGGAGGAGGGGGAAGATTGGTGAAAAAGGAAATTGGAAATGCTAATGAGCATGAAATCACCTTGCCCCTCTTTCCTTTCTTTCCTCTTTGGCATTAGATCTGTTTAAGATGAGAGGCTCCGGATGCCAGGTTAGAGGCACTGCACAGAGTCACTTCGCTGGGGGGAAGTGTGGGGCACATACCAGCTCCAGGCCCAGGAACACACATTTCAGAAAAGGGCTATATTACCTTTTCAAAGATTTTGCTATTTACCAAACACACATCATCGGAGAGAGACCTTTTCTTTGTAAAAGCATCTTTGTGTTTGTGTAGCCAGCACACTGTTGTCACTTAGATTGTATAATTATTTGCAGTGGATTGAAGGACTGTTGAAGCAAAAGCCCCTATCCCTACCCCTTGACATCACCACTGACCTTGTCCTGAGTGTATTTCTCAAAGCACCGCTGGCATTTTGCAATGGGCCATTTTTCTTTATGTGGGACCATGCTGTGTTGCAGGACTTTCAGTGTTCCTGGCCCTGCTCACTAAATGTTGGGGAATGGGGTGACCATTGTGACAACCAACATTTCCAAATGCCCTCCTTGAGAAGCCATAGGTCTGTTTATCCTCAGGCAGATACTCTTTCTTTAGAGTAGGATTTGGGTGAAAACCAAATAAACACATGCATAAACAAGGCGCAGTTAAGGAGAGACAGTGTTATCTGCTACAGTGGTTCTGTATTTTCTCCCTACTTCCATACTGTTCGCATGCACAATACACTCCCATCAGTAACAACTCTCATTAAAAGGAATTGTTTTCCATTTGTTTAAGAAAGAAGTGGGGATTAAATTTGAAAAAAATCTTTCCTTAGGTTTAGCACCCATAGGAGGCCACACCTACCTCCTACCTCTGATAGTGTCCTTGGTCAGTCAAAGTGCATTAAACTAGGAAGCCAATTTGTTATGAAATAGCTGTTATATTATGTACACCATTTAACCTCTTTATGCCTCAACTACCTCATGTACAAGATGGGGATGATAATCTATGTTCTATGTTCTTCATAGGGTTGTGAGAGCAAAACTAAATATAAAACACGTTGAGGAGTTTAAAGCATCGTAGATAAAATTGTGTGACTGCTCTAAATGACAGGGTAGAGGTTTCTCAAAAAATTAAAAATAGAACTACCATATGATCCAGCAGTCTCACGTGTGTGTTTTTATTCACAAGAATGGAAAGCAGGGTATTGAAGAGATATTTGCATACTCATATTTATAATAGTACTATTCATAATAGCCAAGAGGTGGAAGTAACCCAAATGTCCATCAGTGGAAGAATAGATAAACAAAATGTGGTATATACATATACAGTGGACTATTACCCAGCCTGTAAGAGGAAGGCACTCCTGTCACATGCTACAGTATGGATGAATCTTGAGGACACTATGCTAAGTGAAATAAACCAGTTGCAAAAAGATAAATACTAGATAGTTCCACTTACATGAGGTAGCTAAACTAGTCAAATTCATAGAAACAGAAAGTAGAATGATGGTTACTAGGGACTCGGGGGAGGGAGAAAAGGGAGTTATTGTTCAATGAGTGTAGAGTTTCAGATTTGCAAGGTGAAAAAGTTCTTGAGGCCTGTTTCACAATGTGAATATACTTAACACTATTGAACTGTACACTTAAAAATGGTTAAATGGTAAGTTTTATGTTACGTGTTTTATACTGCAATTAAAAAAAATCATGATAGAAGCAGAAGGTATTGTTATCAACCTATAAAAGCAGAGGTTGGAGGAACACTTACTTATTTCCCAAGTTGGGCAAGTTCTAGTAGATCCACTGCCCTTGGATTCCTCCAGATCATATTGTAGAGGAATACATGAGGACTAAAGCAGGTAGAGAATTAACCTAAAAAAGTAATTCTTAAAGTGAGAAATATACTAGAATTCCCTAAGGAGGCCTTTTTCAAAATACACAGGTCAGGATTCCTGACCAAAAATAACGGAAGCCACTCAAATTAGCTCTATTAATTAGGATTCTCCAGAGATGGAGAATGGATGGGTATATACATAGAAAGAGGTTTATCTTAAGGAATTGGTTCACACCATTATAGAGGTTGGCAAGTCCAAGATCTGCAAGGTGGGCTACTAGACTGGAGACTCAAAGAAGAGCCAAGGCTATGGCCCAGTCCGAAGGCCATCTGCTGGCAGAATTCCTTCTTGTCGGAGGGATGGCAGTCTTTGTCTAGTCAGGCCTTCAGATGATTAGATGAGGCCTACCCACATTGGGAAGAACAATCTCGTTTGCTCAAAGTTCACTGACTTAAATGTAAATCTCATCCAAAAACACCGTAACAGAAACATCCAGAATAATGTCTGACAAAACATTTAGGTGCTGTGGCCCAGCCAAGTTGACATAAAATGATCACATTAGCTTAAGCAGAAAAGGAATTTACTGGATGTATAACACAGACCTCCCCTGATCCCTGGGAAGACCAAAGAACCAGGTTGGAAACTGGGCAGGAACTGACGTAGCCTGTGGAGTCAGCACTCCCAACTCACACCTCTGACACTGCTCTGGGACAGTGAACACCCAGCCTGCTGTACCGTCTCTGGCTGCTGAATCCCACACCCACTCTCTGTCACTTGTTTTAACTCCAACATCCTAGGTGGGAGCACCCCGTGGACTGAGCCTTGTTCATGTGCCATGGTTACCAGGGGCCCAGACAGTGAGCACCTGGCCTGTTCAGCTTCATGTGGGAGGCAGGGCCTACTTTCCACCAAGACACATGATTGGGAATTTCCCAAGCAGAAGAAGGGGACTCAGATACTGGCTGGCCAAAGAAATGAAACTACACATATTTCTACGCCCAGTCCAACGGAATGTAAGAGAAGGTGGGCAAAAATCTTCCCCATGTGGTTCAAAGTCACTTTCCGTCCACCTCAACTCCCATTGTTGTGTATCTTGCCATTTTAGAAGCAATGATCTTGACAATCATTATATTCTGTCTTCTTTTTTTTTAAATTCTATTTTCTTATATCCTCATAAATATGAAACCATCGTCAGAGCTCTGGCTAACAGTAAGAAAAACTGCCTAAATTTCTACTGCACCTGCAGGCCTCACCCTGGTGTTGACTTAAATGGGGATGCTCTCAGATCCAAGAATCTGAGACCAATTCCAGCTGTCTTAATTAATTTATTGGAGTACAGCAGGGCTTTCAGAATCAACAGGAGACCAGACGTGCAGATTTGGGAGTGGGCAGCAAACAAAGCAGCCCCCAGTGCTGAGAAGCTGGTGTTTCAGCAGCAATGGTCTGTCTCCTCCATCACCCCTGGGGCTGCTGGACTCTGTGGACTCCACTACTGTGAGATGATTGTAACTACCTCTTCTTAGTCAAGATTTAAAGGTCGTGAGCCTGCCAGGCCACTTGCCTGTGCCTTGCTTCTTAAGGGAAGATCTGGGCTTAGGTTCTCCCTTTCTCTAGGATTATACATTAAGAGGAAATCCCACCAATAGAAAGGGCCAAAACAAAACAAAATAAAACACACACACACCACACACACACACACACACACACACATGTGCAGACTACTCCTCCAGCAATCAAAGCAGTGAGTGTACCTGTTTACGTTTGGCATGGCCTCTTTGACTCTACATTGCCCTGTTTTGCAATCTATCTCTAAACTTAAGAGTCCAAATAATTTGTCCCTGTCTTTTCTGCTGGTTTATGTTCTTCCTCTTCTCCTCTGTGGTTGTCATTGATGCTGTTTGCTAAATAATTTCACTTCTGTCCCTTTTGGGTACATGATTGGATTATATTCTCATGCTCTCAAGGTGGAGCATGGACACCTATTTTATTTTGGCCAATACAAGTGAATGGACATGACTTCTTTGTGGAAGCTTTAGCAGTCTGTGCCTGATTTGCCACACTCACATCTCCCTGACGTTGTTGGTGATCACTGACACATGTGTCCAGATGGACCCTCTGTCAGCCTGGGCCCATGAGGTGAGTGAAGCCACCAGCCAACCCAGTGGATGTGAATCAGGGCGAGAAATACACCTTTATTGCCATTAAGACTTTAGGGTTGTTTGTTAGTGGAACATAACTTAGACCACCCTAACCAATGGAGCTGTTATATTCCCTCTCCCCACCCCTAGCTGAGCTCTTCTCAAGATCCTGGTTGTCCTCATCTCTCTCCCTCAAACAGTGTATCCTCCTTACAGCTACAGCATTTACCTCCACACACTAGAGTTAAGCTGTATGCCCTGCCTCAGACTCTCCCACTTCTAATTTCCACTAGATACCTCCACCTTTTCAAAATGTGAAGAATGGAACTCCTCCCAGAGTTAGTTCTTTGTGGAACTTCCCTATCTCTACCAGGTTGCTCTCAGTTTTCTAGCCACTGAGTTCTAAATCTGAGAGACCTCTGAGTCATTCTCTGTCTTTGTCCCCACTTATAATTAGTCACCAAATCCTCTTTTATCTTCATTTGTGAAGTCTCTTGAGTTTATCCTTAGTGCTACCACTTGCCACTTCCCACATTCCCTCGCAGCTAGAGGATAGCAAATGAATAAATCCACTGTATTTGATCACTAGGGCTGCCATGGCAAAATACCACAGATTGGTTGCCTTAAACAATAGAAATTTATTTTCTCATAGTTCTGGAGGCTGGGACTCCAAAATCAAGGTGTTGACAGGTCTCGTGTCTCCTGAGACCTTTCTCCTTGGCTTGCAGATGGCTGCTTTCTCACTGTGTCCTCATGTGGTCTTTTCTCTATATGTGCACCTCCTGGGTGTCTCTCCCTCTTCTTATAAGGATACCAGTCATATTGGATTAGGCCCACCCCTTATGACCTCATTTAACCTTAATTATCTCTTTAAAGACTCTATCTCCAAATATGGTACCATTAGGGGTAAACATATGAAATTGAAGGGATACAGTTTAGTCATTTATTCCATAAAAGTCTACTAATCAGCCATATTGGGGCCAGGCTCTGACTCAGGAACTAATGAGGGAAGGATACCATGCCAACAACAGTGGCAGAAGCCACGGCCATATGAGCTCTTGTTCAGAAGTCACAATGGGGCTGGAAGCAGTAGATATTGGTCTAAATTTGAGTTCCAGGCTCAGAAGTTGCTCAGAAGTGGCACAAAAATGTCAGTGCAAACAAATGGCTGGTGCTTGGTGGTAGCAGCCATGATTATCACATTAGACCAACTCGGTAATGATGTGGGCGTTATTTTTAGAAGTTTGGCTTCAAGGGTGATTCTCTAGTCTTCGTAACTATTCTCTTTGCCTCATGTATATGATGTTTATGGTACGTGAGTAAAATAATGTGGTTCTTGCAGCTTATTTGATATAAATAATTAGTTATTTAATATGGCTTGTATGTCATGAATATGTCTGTAAAAAGTGTTTTATTCAAATATTCTTTAATCCTCATTAAAATAATAGTGATTTGGATACTTTTAAGAATAATAAAACATCTTTGTGATTGAGGTCATCTACATATTAGAAATGGCTTGGCCAAGTTGTAGAGCCTGGGTCTTCCATATCCTTTACATAAACTCCCTTTCTTCTAATCACTGAGTTGACTTCCATTGCTTAAAAGTAAAAATCCTGTTGCCTAGATTATGGCAAAGTGCTCCCAACCTGGTGCTTAAACACCAATTTATCCTAAAAACGGTTGTCAAACACATATTCCTAAAACACTGTTTTCATGTCTATCGCTGTTTAAAAGTTCTTAGGAAAACTTGGATGTAATTATCTTAGCTTTTTGTCCTGTTAGTTACAAGTGTCAGAACAGGAATTCCAACTAGCATAAGCAAAAAAGATCTTTTTTTTGGGTGGGGAGAGGTGGGTGACATAGCTGTGAGGTTCAAAGAGGTAGATAAAACTTCAGGCATTCAGGCATGGCTGCATTCAGGGGCTCCAGTTAGTCCTTAGTGCTGTTTTTCTTCAGTTCTAACTCCCTCCATGTGTCAGCAAAGATAGACCCTAGCTACTTGACCTTTGAAAGAGAAAGAAATGGAGATTCTCCCTCTCTCTCTCTTTCCATCCCAGAACTCTGATTGGTCCTGTGTGAATCATGTATTCTTCACTGGACCAATCAGTGTCCAGAAGGACAGGATTCCGATAGGCTAGCCTGGGCTGGGCACCTGCTGCTAAGGTGGGAAAGGTAGCCGTAGTCCTAGGTCAGGAAATGCCAATTCTCCAAAAGAAAAGAATGTCTCAACAGAATACTTTCAGAAACACAGCCGCTTTGGGGTTGGAGGGTGGGGCGATATGTTCTCTACCTCTCCAAATCACACAAGTTATTTTCCTGTTCTGCCAGTGGGAGGTAAGCTCTGGTGTTCTGGACACTGGTGATGACCTGGGGCTTCTTGAGGAAGAAGCTGCCTGTGTCTAGGGGATGTTTCTCTGAAAGTGAGTGAAGATTGTCCTCCTGCGCCAGAGAGGCTGTATGCTGTGTTCTTGCTTTCCCACTGGATTTCGCTGCTTTTGAAGCTGGCCTAATTCACTCTCCATTGGTGCTGGCAACATCACCAAGCCCTCTTTCCACTCACAGCCCTGCAGGAGGCCCTGTGTGGTCTTTTGACAGCCCACTCCCTGCACCCAGGGAGAATTGGACCCATTGTTTCATGGAGTTTCCTTTAGGCTAATCTGAAGAGTGTGAAAGAATCCATTTAAAGGGGTCTGATGAATAAGGACAAAATAAAGATCAAACCCAAGCATAATCAAAAGCTGTTTGTTAACAGGCAAGATGTTCTTCAAAGCCTTTATCAGGAGCCAGGGGAGGCTTATCTTGTAGTGCTGTGTGGAGAAAGTAGGCGGATGTGGGGGGCATTTATTTGAAGTTCCAAACAGATGACTGCTGGCCTGGCAGCTGGGCTCAGAATTATCAGTAAGTCTCTTGGTTTAAGTGGGCAGCACTGGTAGATAAGGGCCTGGGAAAAATAACAAGTCATGCAGTGGGTAATGTTGATTGGAGAAGTCCTCCAAACCCTCCTGTCCTTGCACCCACTTCCAAGAAGGAGCCACAAGCTGTAAATTAGAGAAGCTCTTTCCTAATCCTGGATCCCTGGTTTAGGAAATTAAGCTACCCCGGTGTCATATAAGTCTGGTATCTACCTTTCAGATAATAAACGAATCCATAGATTCCTCAAATTAGGTTCCTCAAACCAGCCCAGACTGGGGCATAATAGTGCTTCCAAGATTGGTCTCTCTCATACCTGCTATTAATGATAAAAGTTAACATTTATTAAATACTTACTGTATGCCAGGCAGGCACTGAGCCCACATGATCTCATTTGATCCTCACTACCCCCTAGACTCTTATTATCCCATTTTGCAGATGTAGGAACTGAAACCCTGAGAAGTTCAGGTAATTCACTCAAGATTTCATAGTTAATACATCATAGAGATGGGAGCTGGACCGCTATGGTTTGTTGTATCCAAAGCCTCTGTTCTTAATCACTTCCATTTTAACTATATTCACCAATGACTTCATTTCCCTTTTCTTTGGAAAATGGGAACTGAGTTATTCTCATTTCAAACTTCAGTCCTAGATGGAGAGGCATAGAGGTTAAAGTGACTCACATAGAACTATAATGGTTCATGGAATTGACCATAAGAGTTGGATTTTTTTCTTATTGTAAAAGACAGACTATGAGTCAAATACCAAATAAGAACATGGGGGAGGTGGTGGCAAAGAAAGACTACCCAGAATCCAGAGTTACTCAGGTACCCATTTGATTAATGTACGTAATGATTCTTATCAACATGAACACCTGTCTCAATATTACTTCTCAAAGGAGCAACAACTACAAACTCTGTTGCCCCAAACAGTAGCCATTAGTTATATGTAGCCATTTAAATTTAAATTAACTAAAATTAAATAAAATTTAAAATTCAGTTCTTCAGTTCCATGGGCCACTTCTCAAGTGCCCAATAGCAGATACAGAACATTCCCATCATTGCAGAAAATTCTGTGGGACAGCGCTGCTACAAAACCTCCCCTAGCCCGTGCTCTGTGCTAGTGATGGTTCCATATCTCTGCTGTTCTTCACTGCAAAACTCCTTGAAAGAGTCGGCTCTACTTGTTATCTTCACTTTCCCACCTCCCTTTCTCTCCTCAGTCCACCCCATTCAGGCTTTTCATATCAACCACTGCACTGAACCCACTCTTTAAGTTGTTAACGATCCACATTTTTGCCAAAGTTAGTGGTCCACGTCCTCACCTTGACCATCCTCTCAGCTGCATTCGATGCTGTTGGTCACACTCTCCTTCTTCAAACACTTTTTTCTATGAGTTTCTGGAAGACCACATTGACTTGGTTCTCCTCCCACCTTTAGGTGGGTCACACATGGCAGTCTCCTTTACTCCCTTCTCTCCAACAAGGTGGGGTCCCTAGGGCTTAGTCTTTAGACCTCCTGTCTTAGGTATCTACATTCTCTCCGCAGGTGATCTCAACAACCAGAAAGCAGAAAGTGCAGCATACAGCTCCAGGCTTAAAGCCCTCCACTGGCTTTCCAGTGCAGAATAAAATCCAAGGTCCCTCCTATTGTGGCTTTCAAGGCTCTACATGAGATACCCTCTGTTCTGTGTTGGCTTTGTTTTCTGTCCTTTTTCTAGGCTGTTTGCTCCTGGCTTGGAGCTGTTGGATCAGACTGCTTTCTTCCAGATCTTTCTTTCATTGGCTCTTCCTTGTCATCATTTGGGTCTTAACTCCAGTATCACTTTCAGAGAAAGTTGATTCTTGACTAGTGTAAATACAGCAGCTCTCTCCATCCCACATATTCATATACTTTGTCCTATTTGATTTTATTCATGGCATTTATTAGTAGTTGAATGTTCCTCATTTATTTATATTTTATGGTCTGTTTTCTGACATCAGTATATTAGCTCCTTGAGGGCAGATCCTCTGTTTTCTTGCTCACCACTGTGTCCTCAGTACCTACCACAATGTTTGGTCACACAGTAGGTGCTCAATTAAGGCTTCTTGACTTAAAATGTTTCCTGACCAACAATTTGGCCAAGAGTCAGAGTTGGGATATTAGGACTATCGTGAACTTTCTTAAGAGTCAGAGGCAGAGGAAGAATCAATTACAGTTAGCGAAGTGAACAGCTAGCAATGGAGAGCTTTGTTGAAGGAGCTCTTTGCTCTTGGCCAACTGGGCATGTTTTAAACCAATTTCCTTCATATGTTGTGACTATACCTGTAGCTTAAGAATATCAATTTCCCTTAACCTTTTTGCTGATTTCCTCTCAAAGATGTTAGCCTAACATCAATATGATTTTGGACAAACCATCCATGGGCATTGGTTTCCCTATCCATAATTTGGTAGAGAATTCCTAAACTTTCTAATTAGGAATTATATTCCTAATTGTTTGATGTCATGAAAGAACCTCAGGTTATACTCTTTCTGAAAAGCAATTTAACAGTAATTTATAAAGACTTGAAACATAATTTTACTTTTAGAACTTTATCCTAAAGAAATAGTAAAAAATTTGAAGAGAGATTTATTCACAATTATGTTTATCTTAGATTTGTTAGTAATGATTAAAATGTTAGAAACAACTTAAATAAAAAACCTTAAGAAAAGCTAAGTAAGTTCATACTTATATGTTTGAATATTAGAGTATTGGAATATATTTGAATATTGGAATAAAAATTTCAAGAACCACCGGAAATAAAGATTTCCTCCAAAATATGATAATGAGGAAAGAGTTTTACAATTCAGTGTTAAATTGTTTATAATCTTAATCTATGAACCACATATATTTATGGGAAGAACAGTTGGAAGAAATAAAAATGTAACTTGTAATTACCTCTGTATCATGAAACTGGTCTATTTTTTTAAAGTATTTGTCATTATTTTCAATTAATCTCCCAAATAATTCTTTTTTTGCAGCCAGTGAATTGCACTTTTAGGTAGGAATGGATTCCAGGGCTATGAGTTTGGGGTCAGAAGTCTTGGGTTTTAGCATAGTTTAGCTCAACAGATACTTACTGAATGCCTTTTATGAGTCAGGGGCTGTGCTGGGGGCTGGGGATGAAACATGGGTAAGGCAGAGCTTGGCTAAGAGACAGACTGTGAGCTGAAAATTTTCCATGGAGGTAATCACACGGTGCTGTAGGAGCTCAGGGAAGAAGGAGAGGGTGTTTGGGAAAAAGGGATGAGTGGGACACAGTGTCCTGAAGATACTGGGTCCTGATTCTGGTCCCACTTACTTGCTTGTACCCTTGGACCAGTCCTTTAACCTCTCGGCTTCTCAGTTCCCCATCTGTAAGATGGAAATAGCACTACCAGTTCTCTACTAACCCAGGTTATGATTCTTGCAGGTCATATTGAGACCGAGCATAGAAATGCTTTTGGCACCTGAGAAGTGTTATCAGGAGCTTAACCTAATGACAGCAGGAAGTAGGAGCCTTGATTTAGTGGCTAACAGAGCTGCAAGGCCTGGGGCTCACTGGATGACAATTCTCTTGTGACTTGGGTGAGCTTGCTGCTTCTCCCTTCCTCTGAGCGTAGCAGCTGTTTTGTGGCATGTTACAGCTCAAAAGAAAAGCAAAAAAGCTGACTGGGGATAAAATAGGATTTTTTGGGAGATTCTCAGGTTCTATACTGTAGTGTTCCCTCCCTCCACTTTCTGGCTTCAGCTCTGCAGATGACCTTCTGAAATCATCATATTTCATAACCCAGAGGAAGTTGTGCTGCAACTGAGGACCCAGGTCCCTATCATTTTGAAATCAACAAGCCCGGGAACTGTCTGGAATTAGACTAGGGGTCTTGAGGGGTTGGTAGTGGTGATGTTCAGTTTGTAGCTGTTTAAGATGGATTTTTTTTTTAAAAGATAGATTTACCCAGAGAGATTAAAACGTGTAATATGAGACTACTGGTTCATGTATCGATGTCAATTTATCCATAAATTTCCAAAAAGGTGGTACTTCATTTTACCATTAAACTAGTAAGTGCATTAAAAAAAATCTGGCTGGTTTTATTTTATTTAGTTAATTTTTTTGTAGTAGATTTACAATGTTGTGTTAATTTCTGTTGTTCAGCATAGTGATTCAGTTGTACATACATACATATGTATGTATACACACACACACATATATATATGTATTCCTTTTCATATTCTTTTTCATTTTAGGCTATTACAAGATATTGAATATAGTTCCCTGTGCTATACAGTAAGACCTTGTTGTTTATTTATTTTATATATAGTAGTTAGTAGCTGCAAATCCTGAACTCCCAATTTATTCCTCTCCACTCGTTTTCCCCCTGATGGCCATAAATTTGTTTTCTATGTCTGTGAGTCTGTTTCCGTTTATTTGTATCATTTTTTAAGATTCCACATATAAGTGATATCATATTTTTCTTTCTCTTTCTGGCTTAATTCAGTTAGCATGACAATCTCAAGATCCATCCATGTTATTGCAAATGACATTATTTTATTCTTTTTTTGGCTGAGTAGTATTCCATTGTATAAATATACCACAGCATCTTTATCCAGTCATCTGTTGATGGACATTTAGGTTGTTTCCATGTCTTGGCTATTGTAAATAGTGCTGCTATGAACATTGGGGTGCATGTATCTTCTTGAATTAGAGGTTCCTCTGGAATGCCCAGGAGTAGGATTGCAGGATCATATAGTAAGTCTATTTTTAGTTTTTTAAGGAATCTCCATACTGTTTTCCATAATGGCTGCACCGAACTGCATTCCCACCCACAGTGTAGGAGGGTTCCCTTTTCTCCACAGCGTCTCCAGCACTTATCTTTTGTGGACTTTTGAATGATGGTCATTCTAACTGGTGTGAGGTGATACTTCTTGTAGTTTTGATTTACATTTCTCTGATAATTAGCGATATGAGAATTTTTTCATGTGCCTATTGGCCATTTGTATGTCTTCATTGGAGAATTGCTTGTTTAGGTCTTCTGCCCATTTTTTGATTGGATTTTTGTTGTTGTTGTTGTTATTGAGTTGTATGAGTTGTTTGTATATTCTGGAAATTAAGCTCTTGTCAGTTATGTCATTTGCAAATATTTTCTCCTAGTCCATAGGTTGTCTTTCCATTTTGTTTATGGTTTCCTTCGCTGTCCAAAATCTTATAAATTTAACTAGTCCCCATTTGTTTATTTTTGCTTTTATTTCTATTGCCTTAGTAGACTGCTCTAGGAGAGCATTGTTATGATTTATATCAGAGAATGTTTTTCATTTGGATTTGTTTGTGTCAGTGACATCTCACATAGGTCCCTGGGTCACCACACATTTCAGAACAGAAGGGAGGCGATGAAGCTCCTCCTGGGGTGATAAGATCTCAAATCTGCTTCCTTGGAAAGACAGTGCCATGCGGGATGGGATTTTGGTAGTTTCCTACATAGTCAGGGAGTCTGCTTCATCTGCTCTCCTTTTGGGGTGGTGCTGACTCTTTCCTAGGAACCCTGGCATAGAGTAGTCAGTCCATTCTCTCTTATGTTCTCTCGCTCCCTCTAATATCTCTCCTTTTTATTTCCTCACTCCTATTCCCTTCTTTTCATTTCCAGCAAGTATTTATTGAGAATCTATTGTGTCTCTGGGGCATTGTGTCAGGCACTGAGGGGAAAACAAATTGAAAACGCCACCAAAAGTTTTAAATCAATACTATGGAACTTTTGGAGAGCTATGACTACCAGGCAAGATGGTCAGGTAAGAGTTCATAGAGAAGAGACCTTCTCTGCTGCAGTGTAAGTAGAGCTAGAATCTGAATCTGCAGAAAGAAAGTGAGGGGAATAGGCCAAACAAGGGTATGGAAGTGGGGACCACAGGATGTGCCGCTGGTGGGGTGGAGGGTGAGGTGACAGAGTGGATAGAGGCTGGCCAGTCTTTGTTTTGCTCATCTCTTAGGAGATGGATAAAACCTCACTCAGCCATGAGAATTCCATTTCTTAGCATGAAACATTCCCCTCCTCCGGTTCTGAAGGAGTAATCTCTGTACAGTTGGGCTTTTCCAAAACATTTAACCTGCTGGCTAAAGAATTTTGGCACAAAAAATAGCAATGGCAGCATTAAAATCTGCCGTTCAAAGAAGGTCTTTCATTTTAAGTTGCAGAAAGTATTAGCATCATAATTAGCAACACCCATGTTTCGTACGAGTCTGCTCTCTCTGTGTGACACTAAATAAAACCATCCTATAATTGCAGTCCCAGACCTTAAGAACCTTCACTGTACACTGCTCTAAGCCAACAAGTGCCTTGGGAACAAGGACTGGGTCTTATTTACTTTTGTGACCCTAATATGGCTCTTCATAAACGTCTGTTGACCTACAGTGTTAATGTGACCAGACACATAAGGGTGTGTATTCTGAAAAATATGGGAATAAGAATAAAGTGCTTGCAGCCCCATTTTCCAGGAAGACAAATTAAACAAAGCACATAAAGAGCTTTGCTTAGCTTTTCTGCCAGAATTTGACAAGTTTCTCTTCCTAATTTTAGCCCCATGGCGAGCTCTGCATGGCCTTGGCAGTGCAGGGCCTGTCGTGTCTACCACATGGCTGCTCCCCACACCTCCCCCCGTGGTGCCAAAGGATGAGGCCATTTGGAGACAATCACCTTCTGTCTCTGGGCTTTGACATCTGGAAGGTGGACGACCAACAGGCCTTGGCTGGGCCTCCTGGCCTTCAAGCTCACCGCATGTTTGTTGGAAGCTGTGTTTTAGGAGAAAGCCACAGCAGTGAAGGTCACCTTCTGGACAAATAATTCTGGTCCAGGGGCACCAGATGCAATAGGAGTCTGAGACAATGAACAAATGAGCAAATGACTTTGTCTTAAGAGAAAATAAGATTTCGACAGAGCTATGTCTGTCCTTTGCTCAATAGGATTGGCACTCTGTAGAGAAGCGACCGAGGATGGTTTGGTTAGAATCCAACTTTAGTAATTAGTTCTATTCACAATAAGGCGTGTTAATAGATCCCATGTTGAGTAGGCAGAATCCCCTGTCTCAGGTGCCAAGTGCCAATTAATGAAACCAACATTCAGGTCCCACAGGTAAACAACCATTCTGCATTCATTCTCTTAGAACTGTAGGCAGGCATTGTCCCATGTAGCACAGATCATAGATGGATAGACCTCAAACCCCAAGAAGACAGGGGTCATGCCTGTTTTATCTACCAGTATATTCTCAATTGCCTGGCTTACCCCTAACACCGATATCAGATTGCAAAAAAAAACCCCAATAGTTGTTCCCTTCCCTCTACCCTTGCCTTTTGCAATATAAATTTGCAGTTTCTGCCCTTGGGACTTGCTTTGGCTATACAATGTGGCATTGTATGGTGTCATTTCTGGGCCTGGACTTCAAGAGACCTTGGACACTCTGCTCTCTTTCTTGGATTCTGCAGAGCCTCCACATGAACAAGCTTAGGATGTCCTACTGGAAAGTGAGAGACATACGGCTTGGTCACTCTTAACACTCCAACTGACGACCAGCTATCCCT
This sequence comes from Camelus dromedarius, assembly GCF_036321535.1. Lineage (NCBI taxonomy): Eukaryota > Metazoa > Chordata > Mammalia > Artiodactyla > Camelidae > Camelus > Camelus dromedarius. Next base: position 18,716,054 of record NC_087439.1, read on the forward strand.
CAGAAGTATAGCTCCCTAGATTGCCAGTAGCTGATCACAGATGCATAAGTGAGTCTACCTGAGATCAGAAGAATTGTCCAGTTGGGCCCAACCCAAAAGTTCACCCAAAGAAGTATGAACTAAAAAAAAAGGCGATTGTTTTAAGTCACTAAGTTTGGGTGGTTTTTTATGCAGTAAAAGCTATTTGATTAAGCACTCAATATATATTTGCTAACAGTTGGATGGATTATTGATTAGATGTCACCCAATCTTAAATAGCTTGCCCAGTCACTCCCTTATATTATCGTTTTATTTTCTTCCTAACAACTAGCACAAGGAGAAATTATCTCATTTGCTAATTGGTTTGTGTATTTCTTTACTATCATGTGAGCTCTAGGAGAAGATATCTTGCCTATCTTATTCACCTTTAAGTTCCTATGACCTGGAACAGTTCCTGGCACAGAGGGCTCTCAATAAACATATGTTAAATAAACGAGTAAATGGGTTTTATTAAATCACTTATAGTGAGGTTAGGTGAGCAAAGAGTTCACATGCAGGCAGGAAGGGAAGTAGATATCATGTGTATTGGCTGTGGTGTCCTTTGCTCTTTGTGTGTTTTCCTTGTAGGGTAGAAAGAAAGGTTTCCTTGACACTCTTAAGGTTCCAGGCTGGGTCTGAAAATTAAACTGATAAAGACAGATCAAAAGGAGAAGAGCATACAAATTTATTTAATATAAGTTTTACATGACATGGAAGCTTTCATAAGGAAATGATCTGAAGAAATGGTTAAGCCTGAGTATTTTTATGCTAGGTTTGATGAAGAGTGGGCAGTCGTGGAGAAATGTGACAGGGCTAAATGTATGAGGTAAATGTAGTAAATCTGGGGAAACTTAGAAAGGCCTGTTTGTTCAGATTCTTCTTGGTGTCCCTTTGTCTTTGGAGATGAGGTTGCTCCTTTCTTCTGGATATAGGAGGGACCCTCTCACAGGAGGGTTTTATGACTTGTTTCAGGGAAGAAGGGGAGATCAGAGTGACCTTCCTGTTCCTGCTGATTTTAAAAGTCCTTTCACTTAAAATATTTAATATGCCAAGGCGCCATATTTTGGAGTAGTGTGTGATGAGCCCCATCATTAGACATTTCAGAGACACTTTTGGCATTGCCACGTATTACAGTCATTTTTACTTTAGGAGGAGGGAAAAGGAGCAGGGTGGAGCAGAGAAACTTCCCTTTGGCTACTCAGATTACTGGTGGTGGATAACTGCTGTCACGGCTTCTCTTCAATCCTGGCTCTGACCATGAGCCACACATGTCATGTGTGACATGAGATATGTGGCTGGCAGAGTGCCCAGGACTCAAAAAACTCTACATGAAGGGATTCAACTGGGTCAGTTAAATTTCTCAGTTTTTAAATGTCTCCCTTGGAAATTAATGGCTTGGGTTTGCTAGGATCTTTCTTTACACTCCTCTTTTCTATGTGGGGTTAGCACATCAAGATTCTTATGGGCCATTTATTTGGCTTTCAAATCAGCCCATCAGGGCGCTGGCTTCAGGGGGTGAGTGAAAAGAAAAGAATCCAGAGGAAGGCCCACCTGCACCTCTTCCTGTCGCTGACATCCTCAGAAGGGATTTATTAAGCATTGACTTGTGCCTAATCTCCCCTAGAGTCTAAATTTATTGCTAAGAAATCTCAGACCTTAATGGGTATCCAAGTGTTTCAGATTGATTTGCAGATGAGCCTTAATGGCAATTCCAATGTTTGAAGACAGTGTTCCACAAATTCTTCTCATGCTTTTATTCAATTACTACCTGTTATTGTGGGTTTGTAAATTGAGTGCATTAGACTGACACTTGCTGAGCACATTTTTATAAAGATCTCATTCCAGAAAGTCAATGTGGGTGGGATTTTTAGGCTAACTCTTTTACTCTGGACAGCGCAACCAGCCTCTGCTTCCCATCTGCCCATATCAGCGCCCTGACCCTTGCTTGCATGTAGCCAGGACATCAGATCCTGGAAAGGCCAAGGACAGGGATCAAAATGTGGATGACAGGAGCTCAGCAGGAGGATATTAACACTAATTAGAATACTTCTTCCTGACCACAGATAATGATGGCTTTCTTTGTTCAGTGTCCTGAGTAAATCCCCTCACTACAGATTTCCATCCTCTGAACCAATCTGAGCATCTGGATGGAACTGCTGTTATGGTTGAATTAGCCATTCCAATTAGAGAAAGTAAGGAGTCGCCTCTGTGTTTCGATTCCCCCATCATGTGCAATGACTGGATTTAAGGGGGGTTTATGAAGCCGTTCCTAGAAGGAAGAAGCATTAACTATGACATGACCTATTAAGCATGTGCAAAAGTTATGAGCTCTGGAAGGGTAGGGACACACATAAGTATTTTGAATAGACACTTAATTTGTTTTTCCCCTCGCTGTGCTGGCTCTGTGCTGAATTAATTCCACTTTTATCTTGCCTTTAACTAAAAATGTATGGATGGCAGCTGAGGTCCTTCTTAGGGTCTTTATGATTTGAGATTAAATCCTCAAGTGCCTGGGCAACTCATTAATGTGCACTCTGGCCACTTGTGCGGAGTCAGTAGAGGAAAAGAAATGAGGGAGAAGGACGGGGGCAAGAACAAAGGAAAAAATAGGTAGCCATTTTCAGATAATAATAATAAACACTATTTAATATATATGAAGTATAATTCTTTTCTGAAATGATTAAAGGGCTTCCTTTAAGGGCTAAGGATCTCATGCTACCCCCAAATATAGCAGAATAAGCATCTTGGCCAAAATTTATATTCATTTTGAAAGTAAGGGTTTAAACATCTAATTTAAATTCTAAACTTTGAATTTAAAAGAATTTTAAGAAAACAAACATACAAACAACATTCTACCACATGAAAATCCATTCCAGTTCATTGGATTTGTGTTTGTTGAGCAGGGCTGAGTGGATGTGAAGATCAATTTATGACTTTGAGCCCTTCACCAAAACCTACATCCCAGATGCTCCCATGCTTGATAGTCTCCTTTTCACCCCCACTAATGATGAGGTACTAAAGCATTTGAATCTCAGCAGACTCTCTGCCATGGCTGTCACCTGCTGGAGCAACACCACCAGGAGTTAGTCATGTAGAGTCATAGTGAGGAACATGAGTTTTTATAATGCAGCTCCTTTTACAAGGATCTGATCTGGCCTATCCCTCGCCTTTTGGGGTCTGGGCAAAATGAGCCACCCTTTTCTTTCTGCTCACAGATCCATCCTGTACCTTGACAGCTGCTTCTTCCTTGGAGCTGGGGACACCCAGTTGGCATATATCTAAGTTCCATCCCCTACCCCACCCCCCAAAAGCTGTGCCTTGGGCCTAAGAATGTGCCTATTAGTGAGTGATATGTTCTGCCCAGGAGCATGACCCAGAGAAGAGACCCTCCTCGTCCTGGTAGTAGGCCCAGGTCTATTAGGGCATGAACTTATGAGGTCCTGGGTGCTGAGAGCTTGGTCTAGGGCACCTGAGTCACAGGTTCTCCTGGGCATTTTCTTTTGGTCCCATGGACTTCTTAACAGTGAGACCCTCTTCAGAGCAGGGAGGTTCCAGGAACCCAGGTGTAAGGGCAATGCTGGACTTTAAGCTACCACTCTGTCAGCCTCCTGCCTATTTTCTGTGAACTACACAGTTGGGTCAGCGTAAAATGGCACTACAGAGTTTTTGAATAGCTTCTTAAAGTGTTCTGAAGGATTTCCCCAAAAGGATTCCTTGACCCTTCCTTGGCATCTTTCCAATGTTTAATAAGCTTTCTCTCATCTCTAAGCTGCACCTACCCTGCAGTGGCCCTTCCACAGTGCTGAAAACAGCACTGTGGTTAAGAATATCTCTGTTCCACAGTGAATATTTATAACTCATCATATGAATGATTGACACATGTCAGAAAGATTCATACAGGGCTATTTGAATTAGAGGAGAACTCCATGCCCCCAAATGTTAAATGTATTTATTTACTCAACTAGTTTACACTAAATTTGGTACAATTTACAGCATATGAATGGTTGTAGTGAGGTAAGTAGAAGACAGCTCCTGCAGATGAGCTTGTTGTTTTCATCAACTGAGTCATTCAAGATGGGGCTTTATTTTATGCCTGTGCATATGCTTCAGTGTTCCTTGGAACACTGGCACATAGCTGGAAATCAGGAAGGGAGAAATTGATGCAGACTCCAACTTTTATATCTACAGAGTCCCCAAGGGCAAGACTTCATCTTGCTCATAATCACAGAGCCTGACACTTACCAGGTGCTTAATAGATGCTTTATGGGGAACTATATTAGGAACTGAAGCAAAGGGATGGTTAGTGGAAAGTGCAATTAGTGAGGCACAGTGTTTAATGATGCTTATTGATGAGGATGGCGATTGACTATTAACTTGGATTCTGTTTTAAATACAGAAAAAACATTTTCATGTTTCTTTGACTTTAGATTTTTCAAGTATAAGTTGGAGAACTGAAACATATAACCCCCAAAGTCCTTCTACATCTAAAATGCTAAGAATTTATTCCCAATTATTGTATCCAGAAAGTATTATATTATATTTAATCAATAAATACTGGGTACCCATTAGCTTGGGTACTTGGCTAACCCTGTTAGCTTGTTGGGAATATGAAACAAATATAATATGGTCTCTACTCTTAAGAGTCAGAAAAAATGGCACATAAAATGTAAAGAGAAAACAGTTTAGTGTTCAACGAAACTGGGCTCTAAGAGTCAAAGATGGCTTCATAAATGGGGAAACTTGAAGAATGGGGATAACTTGGGTAACTAGAGAATGAAGAGAAATACCAATTCAGTTGGAGGACGAGTACCATCAAAGGTGGGAACCAGCTGGTATGTTTGGGAACTCTGAGAATATGGACATGATTTTAGAAGAGGAAGTAGAGAGAAATACGTTAGGATAGATAGGCTGAAAACAGATTCTAAAGACTCTGAAGGAAAGTAGAAAATAGGAAGGCAGTAGAGATACATTATCAGTGTCTATATCTTCATATTACCAAGCCTCTTATTTGCATGTTACACAATGGGCCATCCTTCTGAAAGTGCTCTCTGCTTTGAGCTCCCACAAAACCGCACATTTTCTGGCCTTCCTCCTACTTCATTGGCCTTTCCAGTCTCCTTTGCAAGCCCATCCTACTCCACCCAACCTTTAAGTGTTGGAGGCCCCCAGGGTTCAGTCCTTGACCCTGTCCTCTAGCTACTGTACTTGATTTAATCTAGGTTCATAACTTTAAGTATCATCTGCATGGAGATATATGTGTATGTGTATATATACCAGGCCTCATGCTACCCTTTGTGCTCCTCAGATCCATATTCCCATGTATCTATTTGACATCTCCACTTTGGTATCCCACAGGAAGCTCCCACTTACACATTTATCATTCCTACTTCATACTGATCTCTCCTTATTGATCCACCAACATCCTTTATACCCTTTTTCCTTTAGTAAAAGAACTTTCCAATTTTTACTTGGCACATAGCTGTCCAAACAAAGGCTGCATTTCATAGCCTCTGTTTCAGTTAGGTGTGGTCATGTGGCCAGGCTCTAAACAATGAGATGTGAACAGAAGTGCTGTGTGCCACTTCCAGCTGGTGGCCCCCAGATTGTACTGGCTGGGATGCGATTGTGAGGGCTGAAGCTGGAATGGCTAACTTAGATCCAACATAGAAACCTTGCATTTAGGATGGCAAAGATGTCCTGCCAGCCTTGGACTCTCTACCTATGGCTTATAATGTGAGAGAGAAATGGTTCCATGTTCGGTGGGCCACTGTGCTTTGGGACCATTTTGTAGAGAAGCTTCAGCTCTACCCCTAACTCATTTACCCAGTCATCTCCATCTAAGTAAATGGTATCTTTATCTACTTAATTTCTCAAGCCAGAAACCTCCTGATACTCCACCCTTCTTCTTCAGATCCAATTTATCAGTAAGTCCTGTCAATTGAGCCTAAAAAATATGTCTCAAACCCACAATCCAAATTCATGTATGGCTATTACATTACCTCCTAACTGATCACCTCAGTTTGGTTTTGACCCCATGCAACCCTCTCCTGACTGCATCTGGAGACAGCTTTAAAAAACTTAAACACATCCTGTCGTGTTCCTATCTGAAACCTCTCATGCCTTCTCATTTTATTAAGATACAGTCCTAAGTTCTGACCTTGACCCTCTGTGATTAGGTTTCTGCTTTCTTCTCCAACCTCATCCTGTACCACTTTCTGCTTGCTCACCAGTCTTCAGCCACAGCAGCCTTGTTTCCATTTCAGTTCCTTAAACACACCAAGCTCTTTCCTACTCCAGGCCTCTTGATCATGTGTTGTCTCTATTAGGAAAGTTCTTTCCTTCATTCTTTGTCAGGTTGGCACCCAGTCATTCTGCAGGCATCAGCTTAACCCCCTCTTTCCCAGCTCTCCAACTGTACTTCATAACAACCTATCCTTTTGATGAATAGTACATCACGACTTCTGACTATACATTAGATGGAGGCTCTGTTTGTTTACGTCTGTCTTTCTCACTAGCCTGAGAGCTCCATGGTGGCAGGGGCCACGTTGGTGTTGTTCACCTCCATACACTCAGTATTATCATGGTGACTTTCACATAGTAGTTGCTCAATAAATCTAATACTTCCTCAAATGAAATAAATAGGAGGGGAATCTGATGAGAGCAGAGATTAAGGAAAATTTATCTGGAAGAAATACATAAAAGGGATTTCAGTTGGAGAGAGACTGGTTATATCAATTTCCTAGGGCTGCTGTAACAAATTACCACAAACTGGGGTACTTAAAACAACAGAAATTTCTTCTTTCACAGTTATGGAGGTCAGACAACTGAAACCAGGGTGTCAGCAGGGCCAGATCTCTAGGGGAAGGTTCCTCCTTAACTCTTCTAGCTTCTGGTAGCTGCCAGCAATCTTGGAGTTCCGTGGCTTATGGTGGCATCACTCTGATCCTGTCTCTCTTGTCCCATGGCCCCCTCCCTGTGTGCCTCTTCTTTCTCTGTGTCTCTTCTTTTCTTAAAAGGACAGCAGTCATATTGGATATATGGCCTACCCTATTCCAATAAGGCCTCCTCTTAACCAATTACATCTACAAAGACTCTATTTCCAAATAAGGTCACTTTCCAAGGTTCCAGGTGAACATGAGTTTTTTGGGGGGACATAATTCAATCAATTTGCAAATTCCAGGCAGGAGGTAGGTGAAAAAGGCCTGAACTATGTTGCAGTGAGAATCAAAAAGAAAGGATAAGACCAAGTGACACTTAAGAAATGACAAACCATAGAATTTTAGGGCTGGAAGAGACCTCAGAGGCATTCAAAGCCTCTAATTAAAAAAAAAAATTGCTTTTCAAATTAAGCTTCTTAAAATCTTCAAATAAGGTGCCTTAGAAGTGGCTAAAAAGTAGAAGGCATAGGGAAGTTTTTCCTGGCCTACCACCCCTTGTTTAATCAGAACAATTATAATTTTATGTTTTACATGCTGAACGTCTGCATAAGATCTTGTTTGAAGATTGGTTTTATTACAAATCTTGTCGAAATCTCTTATTTCTCTGATCAGGAAATTGCAGCCTATCAAAGAACAAGACAGTGATTCAGAGGTAAATTGCACTGATTGTTGGATTTAAGAATGTGGGGAGAAGGCAACCAGAGTAGTACAGGAAGCTTTCATGATAGAGAAGAGCTTTCAACCTAATGATCACACTTGTGAAATACAATGAGAAAACAAAGTTCAATGATCTCTGTTCCTACAAACCATAATACTTCTAGACAGAGACCCCAGTGTGGCCCTGTCCCTCAAAGGAGGACAAAGGACATGCTGGAAGGAACCTGGAGATCTGGGTGTAAATCTGTCCTGTCCACATCACTGAGCAACAGACTGGACACAGGGATGAAGGAGAAGGAAGTGCCATCAATGGCATCAGTTTCACAAGTAAAAGACAAGGAGGGCAGGTGGTGTAGCATGTGGGAAAAAGTGGTTTGGATGCAGATCTAGTTTATAGAGGGCCCCCTTCTGTTTTGGCCATATTGAGTTTGAAATGAGAGTGGAAAACTAAAACTTTGGTGAGTAAGCCTTTAGAAATAAGTCATTTTCTGTGTCTGTTTTGTAGTCCCCCTGATCTTTTCATTTTGATCATGGACAGGGTAGTGTCTCCTCTTACACATTGTCCTCCAGTGTGCCCATTTTGAAATGCACATTGTGAAAATTGAAGAAATAGTGATCAGTGACTGGGACCCTCATCTAGCACCTGGACCACATAGTTTCTGACTCAGTGGTCTTCCCAAATCCACTTAGGCCCGTTTTAATTTCTTTTCTGCATTATAGTCAGAGTTGTCATTTCAAAACATAAATTTGATCATGTTACCCATCCCTGCTTCAAAACACTTTCCATTGCTTTTATGAGCATCAGCTACGTCTAACCCTGCCTTGAGTCCCTAGCTTCATCTGGCACCACTTCTCCCCTGTGCTTGGAGATCTGGCCACTCAGTTTTAGTTTTGCTGATTTCTTCCTGCCCCAGGGCCTTTACACATGTCCTCCATGCCATCATTTCCTGTACTCCTTATCCTTTCCTAACACACATTCATCCTTCAGATGCCAGCACAGACAACACTTCTTTGGGACTTCTTCCCTGCCTAGGTCTAAGTCAGTTTAGGTTAGATTCTTTGGTTTCTTTCAGAGTACTAAGCTTAGTTCATAAATATGCACTTATTGCCCTGGTTATTTGTTTAATGTTTAGTTCTCTTACTCTGTGTTTCATAGGAGCAGGTATTATGTATGTTGCTATGTTCAGCACTTGGCACAGCACCTGGAATGAATGAATGAATGAATGAAAGAAAATTATAACTGAATATTTGATTCCAAATCCTAATGTTGCATTCAAAAGCATACCTTCACCCTCTGCCTCCACCCTGCCGGAACTGCTTTTGCCTATAGGGGCATATCACACTTTAACAAAAATTTAAAATTTAAATTTTCTTTCAACTATATAAATATTTGGCAAGTTAAAGTTATATTAGGTATTAAAAATGCATTTCCTTAAAGACCTTTATTTTGGCTATTAAAGCACTTGCTGAAATATATTCCTATGTTTTTAAAGTAAAGAAATTGTTTACATGGACTTTAAAACCAGATTCCTATTTTAACCTTTGAAGGTTGCAACAGTCATGGAGGTGCTCCTCAGAACTCCCTTCAAGAAATCAGTTTCCTCGAGCCCACTTAGCTGACAATCTCCAGAATGTGAACACCTTCAGGCCCCCACCCCAGCTTTCTAGCAGAGCTCTCCTAGGCAGCTCCTAGCCAATGATGAGCACTGTTGGAGTTCTAGGGCCTGGCTGTTTCTGCCCAATGCAGGACTTCTCAGCTAGGTATCCTTTCCTCTGGAGCTCTCCTCTGGGCTGGCCAAGCCTTTGCTGGATCTACACTGTGGTCTGAGGCACTCTCTTCCCAATGTTACTTTCTCCCCAAGATCACAGTCTAAAAGCCTTCTCTTCCCCTTCCTTTCTCATTGATCTTTCATGGGCTATATTCTCCAGTAAACCTCTAGCACTCCTAACTCTGCCTGAGCATCTGCTTCCCAAAAGATCCAACCCATGCTTCTAGTAATATAATGATATACAGTTAAAATGTGAGGATTTTATTTATTTTCAATTTTCCTTTCCTGGTTCATTCTCTCTGAAGATTTTTAGTAGCTCAATTTATAAGGCTTATTTCTGCAATGAAGAATAATTTCTTTGTTACTAGTCTGTAAGGTCCATGAGACCTGAGACTTTTTTACTGTTGTGTCCCAGCTCTTGACGCATAGGAGGTGCTCAATGAATATTTGTTGACTGATTGAAAGTATATTCAATTTTTTGTTTGTTTATACTAAATACAAGAGATAAGAACAAGACATACTGTAACAGCATTTTTAGATAGAGGCTGCAGTAATTTGGTAGGGCTACCATAACGGAGAACCATAGATTGGATGGCTTAAACAACAGAAATTTCTTCTCTTACATTCTGGAGGCTTGAAGTCTGAAATTAAGGTGTCAACAGGGTTGATTTATTCTGAGGCCTCTCTCTTCTTGGCTTGTAAGTGACCATCTTCTCCCTGTGTCTTTACATGGTCTTCCTTCTGTGCATATCTGTTTATTAATTTTCTCTTCTTATAAGGACAACAGTCAAGCTGGATTAGGGCCCACCCTAGAGACCTGATTTTAACTTAATTACCTTTTAAAATACCCTATCTCCAAATACAGTCACATTCTGAGGTGCTGGGAGTTAGGGCTTCAACATACGAATTTTGGGGGGACACAATTTAGCCCATAACAGAGGGCCATAAAGCAACTTTTTGGTTTAAAGTGTTTTAACTTAGGTTGGATGCTAATGGAAATAGAAATAAAATACAATAAAACAATATGAAAAATAAAAATTATATGGAACAAGGCAAAGAACTGATACCCTTCCTCAAATGTCTAACTTATAGCAGTGTGTCTAAAAAACAGACAATGAAGTGTAAGACCAAAATTCCTTGGTAATTCCTGAGTGGATGTGTACTGCTCAACCAAGTAAATCATACATCATAAAAACAATAGGTTACAACTCATAAATGACCATATGCTTGAAACTACCAATGGAGATTTGTTTACTATGTGAATTTAAAATCTAAATCAAACCAGATAATATTTTTATCATTAAAACATATTGTTTGAAGAGATTTTATATCCATACTAGGAAACTGTATTTCCCAGATATAATAAAATTATTAAATTATCACTTGTGAAAATACTAACTCCATTTTAACCATAGAAAATATTAATTTTTCCTTTCTAGTCCCTCTTGTCTGCTTGATTCCTCAGCCTATCTCAAGGAAGAAAAGTAATGAATTTGTGATATCCTCTCCACAAAAATGAACATTGGTCTTTTTTCTACTGGCATTTCCCACCTCAGAGCCTTGTATTATGTTACATCTTGTAAACCACCATTGTTGTGTGCTGCTATATTTTGGGGACTTATTAGAATGAAGGAAGTTCTTCCCTAACATGACATTTCCTTTCTAATACAATACAAAAATGGAGTATTTAGGGTTGACCATTTACACATTGTTCCCATTTCAGGCCTCACAGTATTGCCGTCATATATGAATGCCTAACCCTTTCAGAGATTTCCTTTAGGTTTTCTAGTATATTTATTTTCCTGTGGATTTTGAAAGACTTGACCTCTCTGGGAGAAGTCCTTTGAGAGACCACCAGATCCATATCACCTCTACAAGAGCCTTAATGGGCTAGCCTTGTAAAGAAGGTGCCATGACTATGCACTGATTTGAAACAGCTGCACTCACCATAAGCTCAGTCCAGCCTGAATTCTATTCTGTTCTTGTGGAATTCTCAAAAAGGCTTCCTTTAGATCATGATCTTCAGTTCAGAAACACTGAACTTTATCAAAGACTCCACTGGAAATATAATATGATTTCTACTACTAGTAAATTCTGCTAGTAGATTCTCAATACCTTCAGGTAATATAAATGTCTGATTTTGAAAAAATATCCAACTGTTTAGAGATAAACTGAGATATATGGAAAACTTGAAAAGCTTATCTGAGCAAAAATTGACTGGAATTGGGCAGTGCCAGATCGGAAGGGGTTAGGACCGCTCCTCCAACAAGAGCCAGGGGAAAGACTTACTAGAAGAGGTGCAGAAGCAAAGAAAGGAAATTATTTGATTGGGTATAGTGTTAAGCCTAGTTGGTTTTTTGTAATTGATTGTCCTTAGCATTTTGATTTTATAGCCTTGAGGCATTTAAAGGCTTAGATTTTGATTTGCTTAGTAGGCTACCAGGCAGGGCATTGGAGTCTCAGTTTAATGATCTCCTTGTTTAATTAATTTAACACTTCAAATGCCTAGTTCAGTTCAGTTCAACAGTCATTTATTTAGCACCTTCTTGGGCCTTGAGCCGATTAAAAAAAAGAAAGGAAAAGACAAGTTTCCTACTTTGGAGTGTTTGTAGCCTAGGCAGGAGCTTATATACTTCTTTATTTCCTGCCCTATGCCTTTTTAAAATGAGCTGATTATTTTCTCATTACTCATCACAGTAAGTTTTGAAATACAGAGAAAGCAAAAGAAAAAATTTTTTAAAAATCAATCAAAAAGCCTATCACTTAACTACTGCTAGTAACATTTTCATTTATCTTTTTTATATGGATAAACTTTAAAAATATTTATAATCAGACAGTATGAACAGTAGAAGCAGTATGTAACCTTTTTATTTCATGTCACACCCCATAAACATTTTCCAGTAGCCTTTGTAAACATCACTAAAGAAGGTAGATAGTATTCCACTGCATAGATTCACCATAATTTTCTTAATTTACATTTTACTGGTGGATACTTAGCTGATTTCTTGTTTTTTGTTATTCTACATGCAAAACTCAGCTTTATGCACAGAACATTTTTAATATTTAGGATTGTTTTCTGAGATTAAAAATCCAGAAATGCTCATACAACTTAGTAAGAGAAAAACAAACAGCCCAATCCAAAAATGGGCAGAAGACCTAAACAAGCAATTCTCCAATGAAGACATACAAATGGCCAAAGGCACATGAAAAAATGCTCAATATTGATAATTATCAGAGAAATGCAAATCAGAACTGCAGTGAGGTATCACTTCACACCAATCAGAATGGCCATCACTCAAAAGTCCATAAATGATAAATGCTGGAAAGGGTGTGGAAAAAAGGGAACCCTCCTACACTGTTGGTGGGAATGTAGTTTGGTGCAGCTGTTGTGGAAAACAGTATGGAGATTCCTCAAAATACTAAAAATAGACTTACCATATGATCCAGCAATCCCACTCCTGGGCATATATCCAGAGGGAACCTTAATTCAAAAAGATACATGCACCCCACTGTTCATAGCAGCACTATTTACAATAGCCAAGGCATGGAAACAACCTAAATGTCCATCAACAGATGACTGGATAAAGTAGCTGTGGTATATTTATACAATGGAATACTACTCAGCCAAAAAAATAAAGAATAAAATAATGCCATTTGCAGCAACATGGATGGATCTGGAGATCATCATTTTAAGTGAAGTAGACCAGAAAGAGAAAGAAAAATACTATATGATATCACTTATATGTGGAATCTTAAAAAAAAAAAAAGACAAACAAACTTATTTATTAAACAGAAATAGACTCACAGACATAGAAAACAAACTTATGATTACCAGTGGGGAAAGGGGTAGGAAGGATAAATTGGGAGTTTGAGATTTGCAGATACTAACTAATATATATAGAATAGATAAACAAGTTTATACTGTATAGCACAGGGAACTGTATTCAATATCTTGTAGTAACATATGGTGAAAAAGAATATGAAAACATATATATGTATGTTCCCGTATGAATGAAGCATTATGCTGTACACCAGAAACTGAAGCATTATGCTGTACACCAGACACAACATTGTAAACTGACTATACTTCAATAAATATATATATATATACAAAAAATAAAATAAAAATCCAGAAATGGTCTCTTTGGGTATAAGGGTATGAGCCTCAAAGCTTCCAGGGTGTCTGCCAGGGCTTTGGAAGGGTTTGGCCAGATACGCCTGACCAGCAGTGCTCAGAGATGCCTGGCTCACTGCGTCCTTGCACTTGGGACATTGTTACTTTGAAAATGTTTGCTAGATTATAAATGAGAAGCAGTGTGGTGTTGTTTTGATTTTTATTTATTTGGTTGCCAGTGGGGTTGAACGTTTCCTCCTATTTTTGTTTATCTGTTTTATTTCCTCTTTTATGAACTGGCACTTTGTATCTCTTCCCATTTTATTTATTATTTCTCCCACATCTGTCTTCTTTCCAACTCCTTATGGATAGGGTTTCGGCTCAGCCAGGGGTTTTTTTTTCCAGGGCCACTTTAGCCTGTATAGCTTGCCTTCCTTTACTCAGGACCGTGGTGACTGAGCAGTCATTTTTGTTCTGTCACTCAGCTATAACAGAAAACCCACTTTAAACAGAAAGCACTTTGCAATTTCTTCACCTTCTTCTCCAGTCTTCTCATCTGAAATAGAAGTTGGGCCTCCCTTCTTGGGAAGAATGTTCTATAAAGTAATGAAGTTCAGTTGGAGAGTTTTTTTAGTAAGAGACATAATACAGGCAGCCCCTTGCAGATTAGTTTGATATTCCCATGAGGCACCTGAAAGCTAAAAGGAAATAGTGGAATTATCCTCATTCCCCCCAAAGCTGAGGTCAGGTCCAAAAAGGCTTTCTGCGCCATTGATTTTTCTTGAGCTTTTGTGGCTCAGCTTGTGGCTGTGAAACACTATTCATCGCGGTGGATTATGGCTTTTTCTTTTGTCCTATTTACTGACTATCTGGGAAGTGCTGCCAAAAGTGGTGACTGGTGATTATCACTTTGGAGAAGCAAAGCTCGTGTTGCTCATGCCTGAGGAAGGTTAGTCAGTGAGCCTCAACTTTTTCTATGAATGAGCCGTCGCTGTTCTAGCTACAGGGAGTTATGAAAGGAGATGCCACTTTCATACGCGCTCTGGGGGATGAGAGTGATACGGCACAAAAATGGACAAAAAAGGCAACTCTGCCATCCTAGGCCTTTCTTCCCCAAATAATAGACCCAGTAAAGCAGCAGGATGTTGCCAACCAATAGGGCACAAATTAGCACACAGACCCACGCTGATCTCCTACCTGGGAAAGCATTTTGTAGATGGTAAAGTGCTTTGTAAGTGGTAAGTGTTGTGTTTTTGCAAATACTTACAGGTCACTAGTTTACTGGGCTTCTTGGTACCTTAAAGCTGAAAGAGTAAACTTTCCCATATTGAGAGTTTCACATATTTATTCATGTTTATTGAATTTCTACTATATTTTAAGCATTGTTTAGCCCAGACGTCAGTAAGCTACAGCCTGCAGGTGAGATTTGAGCCACCACTTGCTTTTTTATAGCCTGGGAGTGAAAATTGGTTTTACGTTTTTATAAAATGGTTGAAAAAATTAAAAGAAGAACAATATTTTACGATACATGAAAATTATATGAAATTCAATGTCAGTGTCCACAGTTTTACTGGAACACAGAGATGCTCATTCGATCATGTATTGTTTCTGGATGCTTTCCTGCTACAATGGCAGAGCTAAGTAGTTGTGACAGAAACTGCATGGCCTGCCAAGCCTAAAATATTTACTATTTAGCCCTTGACAGAAAAAGCTTTTGACTCCTGTTCCAGACACTAAAAATACAGCTATAAACAAGATAGACATAGTCTTTGCATTTACAGAGCTTATATCCATGTGTAACATTACTTTAAACATGGCCAAAGTGGGACTCACCATTGATCCTGGCTTAAGAAACATCAGGTTCTAACCAAGTGAGCTAACCTTATATAATTTTAGCCAACCTTGGTTCAGCTTTATGGAATCTGATTAATTCTTCATCAAATAAAATCAAATATGTTGATTAGTACGTTAGACTGCAAAGGTCACTGCACTTAAGACATTAAACTAGTTGGGAAGCAAAATTTGTTTAAAAATGGAAAAAAAGAATAATGATAATGACACACACAATAGCTGCTTTTGACTTTTCAAAAGCCTTTTATGTGTGCTAGTTTACATGCTGAAGACTTCATGAGCTAAGAATTTAGAGTGGAAAAGCTCACTCTGGACTGATAGAGACTGAGTAGGCTTGCCAGAGGAAGTAGGATGTGGCCCAAAATGATGGTTCTGATTTCCTTCTTCAGTCCCCAGGAACCTAACAAATTGTCTCCTGTGGACAGCAGTCCAAGAAACTGCCTTTAGGACTCTCCCATACCCTATGGTTTGGCAGAATTTCTGCTCTTATCCCCATGGTGTGGGTGAACAGCTTCCCCTGGGCTGATGAAACAGGAAGACCAGGGTTGGGAGCTTCTCACCCCACTTGTGAAGTGGTCAGAGATCTGCTCTCCCCTAAATGGGGAATCAGTGGGAGCAAGACTTGCGTGGGAGGGGGTGTTAAATATTAGGAAAATTGGGTAGGCAGGTAGAAACTTCGATTTCTTAAAATGTAAGGAATTTGAGAAGTCTTAGAGTCCTTTAGCTAACTTTCCAACATGTGTAGAACCCCAAAGGGTTACATCTTCCACTATACAATGAGCAACATTCATACCTGCCTGGCTCAGGTTTTGTTTAACTAATGGTTAAATAAAAGAATGGCTAGTAAAGAATGACATACTGCCATTTGCAGCAACATGGATGGACCTAGAGAGTATCATAATTAAGTGAAGTAAGACGCAGAAAGGGAAAGACAATGTGATATCACTTATATGCGGAATCTAAAAAATAATGCAAATGAATCTATGTACAAAACAGAAACAGACTCACAGACATAGAAAACAAAAAATTTATGGTTACCAAAAGGGAAAGATGGAAGGGAGACGGATAAATCAGGAGAATGGGATTAACAGATACAAACTACTCTGCATAAAATAGATAAGCAACAAGGATTTACTGTATAACACAGGGAACTACAGTCAGTATTTCATAATAACCTGTAATGGAAAATAATCTGAAAAAACTATATAACTGAACACTTTGCTGTACATCTGAAATTAACACAATATTGTAAATCAACTATGCTTCAATTTAAAAAAAGAATGGCTAAAAGAATAAAGGAAGGAAGTCGAGTCACATATAAACATTAATCAGAATACTTAGAGCATAGTGTGCTCTCAGGAATAGAAATTTATGGGTGTTCGTTCATTTGCTATTTAGCAAATATTTATTGGTCCTGCTATGTGCCAGGCACTGAAACCCATTTTATCTCAATGACTAATATTGAAAATCTTTCTCAAATGTCAGTGTCTGCTTTGTTGCTTTAAAAGGACAATCAGGCAAGTGTCTGGTATTGAACCCTGGAGAGGATTGAAGAGCATGGAGGATCTCTGACCTCATGGTTATTATCCTGGCTAACATCATAGAAAATAATAAAGTTACTGTGGGGGCCTGTCCTGCACACTGTATTTGCTTAAGAAGGCACACTGTAGTGTCAGACTGCCTGGTGTCAAAGCTTTACTGCTCATTAAATTTGTGCCGTTGGGTTAATTTTGCCTTTTTTCCCCTTCCATCTGTAAAACAGGCAAATGATAATATCTATTGGATAGGGATGTTGTGAGATTAACTAATCAACATCCGTTGGCAGGTAGGAAACCATCAAGGTAAACGGTAACTGTTTTTGTTATCACAAACCTGTTTTGTTATCCACCTAGGAAAGGTAGAGATGTTGAGACTGAGAACTTGAAGACATGCCCCAGAACTTGGTGGTTTTGTTTTAATGCTATTCACAGTATGCACAGAGGAAAGAGCAGAGCCCTTTTATTTGTAGTTTAACTTCTTTGACTGTGTCCTCGCCTGAAGATGGGGATAGCAATATCTAAACTATGGGGCTTGTGCAGGGATCACATGTATGAGTGTGGGAATTTAGTGAGCTCTCAATAAATATTACTTTCCTTCTGACAGAGTCAAATTAATTAAGAGTGTTGCTGAGTTGGGTTCTAGTTAATTGAACTGTAATATGTAAATCAACTTAATCACGGACTGGCTCTGCCAGATAAACACCCAGCACCTGGTATGGTTTGGTTGAGCACCTTTATTTGTTTGGTTTTGAAAAATTCTTTCCCCTTTTGTGGCTTTCTTAACATTATGGATCCTTCCACTCAGCAGTTTGCATATTCATCTGAAAGAAGGATTTTCAGAAGGGTTTAGAAGATTTTAATTGTGGGACTTAACAGGACTGATGTAAATTAATCCAAGTCAGTTGCAGACAATGGAACAATGGGCTGGTACCTCATCACTCCTTGTTTATTTTTCAAATAAAAGGAGAAAAATGGGAAGTGTTCCCATTTGAGTCACAGACTGCGGTGAGGGTTAAATGAGTAAACATCATGGTCTTTAGAGTGACAGACACTGGGTGGAAACTAGAAAATCTTCCACCATCACCTTTTACCATGTATTTCCGTTTGTGGGATATCTTCCCAGCATGGCACGAGAGAAGAAAACGACATTACGTTCATTATGACAATGTAACATTGAAATAAGAGTGGAAGAGATCTGTGTGAGTTGAGTAAGGTGGGAGTAAGAATGCCTTGAGATGAGACAGAGTAAAGGAGGCCGAAGGGAGACCTTGGGACCCTGTGCAATGATAATTTCATGGAATTATACTGGTGGGGTGTATCCTTATTTTGATCATTTTATCATTCCATAGCCATCACCTTAAAAAAGCATTCTCAGTTTCGAGCACTGCTGATACTTGGGGCTGGATAATTGTTGTGGGGGCCTGTCCTGTACACTGTAGGGTATTTAGCAGCATCCCTGGCTCCTACTCACTAGATGCCAATAGCACCTCAGCTATCCTCCCAACCCCCAGCCCCCAGGACAATAACCCAAAATGTTTCCAGACCTTACTAAATGTTCTAAATGGGGGGTAGAATCACCTCCAGCTGAGAACCACTGCTTTGAAAGGATTTGTTTCCACAACTTTATGGGCCCTCAAGGCTTCAACATTCCTTTTAGGCCATTCCTCCGACTAACTTTTGGACCTCTCCAGCACTGACTGGCCAAACCACATTGGTAGCCAAATGGTGACCTCCTCAAAGTGGGCTGGGTAAATCCCTATGAGGCCAGGCTGCAGTGCCACATTTCCAAGTGTTGGGGCTGCCTAGATTATTTTCCAAGGTAACGTGAATCTTATCTCCAGTGGTCCTTGCCCCTACTAAGTCAGTATTACCTGGGAATAATGATTACTCAGTTCTGTTTGTGGTGCCTTTATTTTCTGACAATAAGCTTGGAGAAAGTCACAGAGACTTAGTTCAATTAATAAGATAAAGCCTGTAGATTATCCTGTTAAAAGAGTACCCCAGAATTATTACTTTAATATAGGCATAACCACAAAAGGAGGCTGAGAAGTAGGGGAAGGTGAATTGCCAAGTGACATTTTAGGAAAACAAAGGCTTTGCAAGGTAAAAACATTCACTTTTCTCCCCAGTTACAGGCTTAATGTTATTAATAACTCAGATGTCGTATTTATGCCATTATTGGCAGCATGCATACAATTTAAATATTTTAGCTTCCATTATGCAACTGGATCTACATTACTGACCTTCAAGGGCTCCATTCATAAGGGGTGAGGAAAGGGAACAATCAGCTACTTCATGCAAGGACTGGCCAGCCGACTGGGTTTCCCAGCATTGTCAGACAAACCACCACACAGGGAACGCTTTGGAGCCACTTGGAACATGGCAGAGTTGGGACAGAGAATGATGGGGGTGGGGGAAGCTTTCAGGGCAGGGAGAGAGCCAAGGCTTTTGAAAAAGAGATATCCCACCTTTGTTCCAAGGGGGAATGAAATATCCATTAAGACTGGTGACACTGGGAATTTTGTTTCAGCTCAGTTCCTTTTGTTGTGACTCCAGGGCAGAGGCGAGGAATCTGGGGTGATGAGATTTCAAGCCAAGATGAGAAAGAAAAAGAATTCCTTCCAAAGATTTCTTCTATTGTCTCCTCAAGAATAAATATTTATAGAGAAAGTTCAAGTGAAGTCTTTTACAATGCTCATGCCTTTAAGACTAAGCCTTTGAGAGAGAACATGTAAAACTATGCTTAAATGAAGGGTGATCTAATTAGGCTTCCCAGGGAAAACCAAGAAACCTCAAGATAATTTCCTATATAAAATCTAATTGTGTTCTCAAGTGGACTAGGGATACCACTCTGAATTATCCCAACTCCATAGACTGCAGCAAAAATGTACAGCCAAATTGGATTCTATTTTAAGTAATTAAGTTATTTCCCTTCATAGGATCTATAATTTGCCTTCAACAAATGTGATTTGCCTCAGAAAGATAAGACATTGCAATTTTTCCTCCAAAATTGATTTTCTGTGCCAGAAACAATTATGAAAACTAGACCAAATATTCCTTTAATTATATCCTGGTTATTATCTTTGAGGCCATGCCCGGAGTGCCGTTTGGGTCGCAAAGTGAGATAGGTATGGTCACTGTAGTTTAGACATGATCTTTTTTTTTTTTTTTAAACATTTTTTTATTGAGTTATAGTCATTTTACAATGTTGTGTAGAAATGATCTTTAAATGTAAACCGGAGCTGAAATTTACTCAAGAGTCTGGGGCTTGCACAATGGTAGTGTAAATAGCTACGGGTGATGTTACATAAGACTCCAAAATCTTGTGCAAAGTATGGGTAATGGGCAGTTTGCTTCAGTGGACTTTTCTTTTGAACTCTAAAAGCACCAATTTAACTTTTTATCTGCTTGGCTGAACCCTTGAGGTGCTAGATGTTGCAATAGATTAAGAATAAGCTTGGGGATTTGCATAGAAGTTATTGCAAGAGGGGTATTTTTGGCATGGTTAATTTTATGAAGAAAACATTCACTTTTGGCTTTATTTTCAATAACAGTTCAGTTGACTTATGACCAGGTGTTCTGGGGGACAATAGTAGGCAATGATTAAGAGTAAGGGCTGGAAGGATGAATGGAGTCAGCTCTTGGTATGTCCCCTTGAAAGTGCAAGTTATGGCAAGTCTCTGAACCTCAGCTTCCTCACCTGTGAAGACAGTGACGACATCTTGATGGAGAGGATTAGAAGGGAAGAGCATACAGTGCCTGGCTGGCACAGACCTGGATTATACAAGGCGAGTAGTAGTAACATTTAAAAAATGGGACTGCATGACTTTTCTTTACACATATTTATCTATCAGGAAGATTATCTTTCATAGGAATAGGTGTTGGCTGGGTATTTCTAAACTTCTGAGTTAAGAGTGGTTTAAGACTTCAGATTTTGAAGTCACACTACCTGGTTTGAAATATTGGTTGTGCTTACTTATAACACTTTGACCATGTCACTGAGGCTTTCTGTACTTTGGTTCTTGCTCTACAAAATGTTAGTAATAATAGAACTGGAGCCTATCATAGAGCTGTGATAAGGGTTAAGTAAAATATTACAACTAAAATACCTAGGGCAGGATCTGACATGCCATAAATGTATCATTATTTTTGACTTCTGCCAGCCAAAGGAGTATCAGTAGAAATCAGAACATAACACTAAGTAAGTTTATCATGTACTTTTATTAACAATTTCATACAAACTGTATACTGTAGGTTCTGAAATCAATCTACTCCTGGAAACTGAAAAACCAGCATTTCTATACCACTTAAGGTTTTGGTAGTAAGTGCCATCTTCTACAGCAAAATCACATAGTGTAACAACACAATTTAAGAACAGGAAAAAGAAAATGTTCCACTGGAATGGAGATTATTTATGCACAGACAGCTGAGGATCATTTCTAGCTTAAGTGATTCACTATACTCTCTGGAATATTCAGTTCCCTTTTCTATGGTCCTACAATCAGACATATAGCAACTAAGAACTTGGCCACAGGTCCTGCCTAGACGCTCATCAACATGAAACAAAAAAATATTTATATAAATAAGTCAATTAAACCTCACAAAAACTAAAGGAACACAAGAAAAAGTCCAATAGTCAATAAAAACTGTACAGTATTGGTCAGTCTTTTATATCTGAAAAAAAATGTGTAACTTAAAAAAAAAAGTCCTTTAATGTATACAAGTCTTTTACATCAACATTAGCTGGAGTGAAAACTCGAAGACTCCGACTCGGTTGAAACAGAAGAATGTCCACCCCGCTTTCCCTTGGAGAGGATCTTGAGGCTAGACCCTCTGCTCACAGAGGTGAGTGCATGCTGGGCAGAGGTTTTAAATTTGGCTCCAAGGAAGGCATAGAGGATGGGATTCAGGCAACAGTGGAAAAAGGCTAGGGCCTCAGTGATGGAAATCCACTTGTGCACAATGCTCTCAAACTCACATCCTTGCTGGATGATTTCCAAGAGGATGAAGCAGTCGATGCTGATTCCAATGTAGTAGGGTAGCCAGCAGGCGAAGAAAGCCAAGATGAGGATAACTGTGGTCTTGAGGGCCTTGCGCTTCTGGTAGCCCTTGGAGTGGGACAGCTTGGAGATAATAATGCAGTAGCAGGACAGGATGACAATACCTGGCAGGATAAGGCCAACCATGATGTGCTGAAAGTGGAATACCACCATCCACAAGTTACTGGGGTATAAGCGGTCACAGATGTACCTTCCTTCCGCCTCTGTGACGTTGGCAAAGATGAAATCAGGAATAGTCAACAGGAGAGCAGGTATCCAGACGCCAACATAGACCACCTTTTCAGCCAACAGCTTCCTTGGCCTCTGACTGTTGGTGGCGTGGACAATAGCCAGGTACCGGTCCAGACTGATGAAGGCCAGGATGAGGACACTGCTGTAGAGGTTGACCGTGTAGATGACATGGACTGCCTTGCACAGGAACTTCCCAAAGTACCAGTTTGCCACGGCATCAACTGCCCAGAAGGGAAGTGTGAGGACAAAGAGGAGGTCTGCCACAGACAGGTGCAGTCTGTACTTGTCCGTCATGCTTCTCAGTTTCTTCTGGTAGCCCATGACCAGGATGACCAACCCATTACCCACTATGCCAGTCAAAAAGATGATGGAATAGACAGTGGGCAGAAAGACACGGTTGAAATGGGCATTTTCCTCCTGGAAGCAGGGTTCCTTAATGGAGTCATAGTCGCCTGAGCCCAAGTCATCCTCTGTATAATTATCAGAAGAGAGTATCTGGAAAAGAGGCAAGGGAATGGACGTTCACTTTCAAGTTCAGCAGGCATCCTCCAAGTTTAAAACAATGTTTCTGGGATTTTAAAAAAGCAATTTACAAAAGCCAACTCAGCCCATCCTTCTTCAGGAAATTCTGCTCCCACTAAAGTACCCGTGTAAGAGCACAAGGGACTTACTCTAGACTCCTCCACAGTCACTTCATTGTATCCCTCTTTAGTAGAACCAATTACAAAATTCTTTGTTCAAAACAAAGGGGCGCTGAGATTCTGACGGTTTTAAAGTCACATCTTTGCTAACTCTTCTGCCCCGCCCACCAGAGGAAGAAAAACGTTGGGAGGGAAAAAACCAAAACAAAACACAAAAAGGCCAGTCGGGTCGGGGGTAGGGGGTTGGGGGTGGGAGTAGGGGTAGAATCTTGTGCTCTGAGGAGGTGGGATTAACTTTCTCTATAAAGATTCGCCAGCACAGGGAAGCACGCGTTGCGGGGAGGGGGGGGGGGTCCCAAAGACTCATTTTCCTAAGGCATGAAACATTGTTTTCTCCACTCTTGTCTAAACACAAACAATTTTGTACTTAAGCAACACGTAGTGGGATCTTAAGCGGAGGGCTTCGGTGCTTGAAGGCAGGGGCGTCATAAGTGGATAAACCTCCCCTCCCCCCGCCCCGCCCTCGCCTCCTTGGCGCTCCTCAGGGGCGGGTGTCTCGGCCGTACCCATGTTTATCACTTGGCCCTTTGGGGACGTTAGGGAGCACAGCATTTTAATGGGATGGGAAGGTCACGGGGTCTGCACCCGTGGCCCTCGCTCCAAGTTTCATTTCCTCACTCTCCCGGGTCGCTTCCCACCCCGCCACTGATCCAGTTAATGGGGTGGGAGGTCTGCAGCTGGAAGCCTCCAAGCGGAGAGCGCGCTGGGGGCCGGGTGGTCCAGCTCTTGACCTCCGCGCTGCGCATCACGCTCACGCCCACCACTGGCGGCTGTGGCTCCAGCAGTCTGGCCCCGCCGCACGCCAGGCTCCGTCCCGCAGGGTGCAGGGGAGATTGGGCGGCTCCGCCGCGGGAGCCTTTGAATTGCGCGCCGCTTGGGTGAAACGAAAAGCCTCCCTAGTAAGGGGTTTTCAAAAGGCTCCAGGAAACCACCGACGGTTAAATGGCGTAACCAGGCTCGGTAAGAGCCAAACGGTTTCTCCACTTGCACCTGCCTGTCTGCGCCGCAACTATCGGCAGCTCAGGTGCCCTCCCAGCCTCTCACTCCACCCCTAGTCCCCGCCACGCGCACCTCGGGGTGCTGCTGCGCCGTAACTATTAATACTCCTTCGACCTCTGCACCATCCTGAACTCCCGAATCCCAGGGACCACTCGCTGCTCTTTCGACGCCCGCGAGGTCTCTCCTTCAATATCCCAAGTTGTAAGGCTGCTCCCGGGCACCTCCCTGCTGCGGCCAACGCGCAGAACTCCCAGACTAGCAGCACCGTGGGGCCCCCGCCTTTCCCGCCCTCTGCTTACAATGCCCGGGCACTGGCACGGCTCCGCCGGCAGCAGAGTTTAGCGAACATGCACCCAACGCCAAGAGGGTCTCCAGGCGCCTTTGCCTTAAGTTAACTAGGGGCGCAGTCTCCCTCTGGGAACTCCGCGCGCCGCCCTCCACCTCCGATTCAGATCCTGCAGTTCTCTCCAAAGAAACCCCCGCTCCCCCGAGGAGGAGACCCACTGTCTGAGTCCCCGGGCAGCGCGCACGTCTTCTCTGCACTTGTGCATAGAATGTTCTTATGTTTGCAAATAGCATGCAAGCCTGGCGCGCGTGGCAGAACTCAAGGGGGAGACACATGCAGCCACCGAAACAGTACTTCCAGTCTTTTCTCCTCTATTTACAGAAAAAAAGATTCCAATCCAATCCCCTCTCCTGTAGCCAAGGGCACGAAAACTCCTTTCCATGCCCCTTCTCTGGGGCACAGACACCTCCAATATTCTGGTCCCTTCTGCCCGCTCGCAGAGGGGTTACGCTCTTAGTTCTTGTGTTTGTACATTTAAGAAAAAGCAAGTTGAAACTGAACTTACATGGAACCCGTCCATGGTAACCGCTCGCTCTCCAGCCGCAGGGGCTACCGGAGCACTCAAATCTTCGGGGTCACTTTGTTACCTGCTGCCGCGGCCAACAGACTGAAGTTTTTGGCCGAATCTGGACTTTTATAAAAACACGCTCCGCGGGCGGCGCATGCGCCGCGCGGGTGGGCGGGGCGGGGAGAAAGGCGGTGGTTGGGGGAGTGGAGCAGACGAGGGGGAGGAGGACCCGAGGGTACGCTCTCAGGAGGCCCCCGTGGGGGTAATCCTGAGAAGCCCCTCAGCGGCTACTGTTAGCTCTAGCTCGCGATCACCTTGGGAGTGTCCAGCTGGGTAGAGCATCCCGGAGGCGTGCTCCAACTTGGGAAAGCAGGATTCGCCTAAAGGGAGGTGGAAAGCGCGGGCGACCCACGCGTCTGTCTGTGGCGCATCCATCCTTGCTCACGTGGATGGATTCCCAGATCTGGGAATACTACACATGGAGACACTAAGGCCCAGAGAGGGGAAGTGACTTGCCAGAGTAACCCAACCAGTAGGCGGCAATGCTGGCAGTGGGTCCAACATCTGACTCCATTCCCTGTTCTTTCAGTAGATGCAATCCATTAAGAAAATGAAATAAGTAAAGATTTTCTTCAGAGCACAACTGTGTGTAACTAGACATGCACATCCACAGTAATAGTACCAGGGCTAGGTGTAGACAATCATGAAATATTTTCAGAAGAAGGTAGGATGATTTGGCATAATTCTGGAGGGAGACGGTAGTAAAGACATAGTTATGCATTTCAGGTAACCAATTCGTGAATAGCAGTTTTAAAAAATACAAAAGTGTGCTTTGTTATAAGAGAAACTTAGCGAATAATACTCTTGTAACAGATCACAAGGTACTTGCACATAATCACTCTATTCATTCTCACAACACCCTGTGGGTGTTTTCATTACAGAGATGCAGTTAGTCAACAGATACTTAGTGAGGACTGACTGCATGCCACACACTGTTCTAGGCGCTGGGAACACAGGGAACCTGAGGACAAGGCCCCCAAGTGGAGGAAACAAAAAGCACACCTGCAGAGATGAAATGACGGGGTTGGCCGGGAGTTCCAAGCCAAACAAACCCACCGACCTACCCAATGCGGAGGAGCAGCGTTGGCATCACTAAGAAGTCAGGTTGAAGAGTTGGGCGGGGTGGAGTAGGGGTGGGGGCTGGACGTTTAAAAGTGTCCCAGACGGGCCAGGGTTTGCAGCGGGCGCCCAGACAGTGCTTTCGAGTCTCGCGCCACTTCCCGCTAGCGCGGAGCCTGGGTGGGGCTGTGGACAGAATGAGGGGCGGGGCCGACAAAATAGTGCAACCGCAGGCGGGGGTGGCCGCAGGAGTGACGGGGGGCGGGGACCGAGGTGTGAGCGTCAGCTGGCAAGAACTGTGATTGCGTTGCGACGTGGAACCCAGAAGCCTCTCACTCTGGGACGGTCCTAAGAAGAGGACTTGCCCAGACTGGACCCTAAGCACCACCCCTTTTCATCCAGATAAAACCTTTCAATCTGGAGGTGTTCCAGAGACAGTTCGTAGGCTGGGAACCGGTTCTCTAGCGGGCATAACCTTCCTCTTTTGTCTGGACCCCTTCCCTAATGTTTGTCTGTGAAGGTCCTTGTCTACTGAAGGTTGGTATTGGAATCAGGAGGTGGGACTCTCAGACACTGTCAATTTAGGACACAATAGTAACTAGATAAAATAACATAATATTGCGTTATGTAGAATTAAAAAAAAAGTTTTAAAAGCTCTTTTACTTTTATTAAATCAGCAATAAAACTTCAGGATCTTCACATTTCCATAAACTAGGTAGGACAGGCATCCTATCCGTTGAAGGGTGGGAATTTCAGACAGGTTCCATGACTTACTTTTCATGATGCTTGGTAGTGGCAGAATCAATATGTTTTGACCTAGAATGTCAGCTGCATTGTACCTCAAAACTCTTATCTTCACAATGGCTAAAACCTGAAAAGCGGAATTTCCCAAGCCCACCCAAAAAGGGGAAGGAGGGTAAATCCAGAGTAAAATGATTTGCACAATAAATATTTGTTGATTGCAGACAAAACAAAGCTCCTTTCCTTTATCTAAGGATTCCTTTAGATCCTTTTAGGTATATCTGCTACAAGAAAGAAGATAGTTGAGAGAACAATGAAATGCTATTAACTTTCCAAATTAGGCAAAAAATTTTCTTTTCAAAGATAATACTGGGCCTCAGGATTTGATAAGACCAGCTGTCTCTCACCTGTGGCTGGTGGGAATGTGGGTTGGGGCATCCTTTGTGGAAAACACTGTATTTAGTGGAAACTTAGAACAGTAATTCCACCTGTAGCAACTTATCGTAAGGAAATAGGATTTTGCCACAAAGGTATTCATGGAGGCATTATTTATAATAGTGAAATGTCTGAACAGCCCTAAATGTGCACTGTTAGTGGAGTAGTTGAGAAAATGTTGGTACAATTCTACATGGAATTCCATATAGCCATACAAATGATGTTTGTGAAGAATTCTTAATGACAGGGGAAAATGCTTCTAAAACATTAAGTGCAAAAAGCAGGATTCAAAACTGTGTATATAGTGTGATTTCAGTAATGTTAAAATTAGGAAAAGGAAGGGAAGTTGGAAGGAAAACTAAAATGTTTATAGAAGTTTTCACTGGGTACAGAATAATATGTGATTTTTTACTTTCTTCCTTGCATTTTTCTATGCTTTCCAAATTTTCTATAAATAGATATGAAACATCTTCATATTTAGAAAAAAGTCAATATGATAAAAAAGAAACAATGCCTCCCTTCTCATACCTTTCCCTTTCCTATTCAATAGATGTGATGACTTTTTCTATACCAGTCCTCCTTTCCTCTTTCCAAAGAATAATTTCGGGTCATTTTCCCCTGGGCTAATCCTACCTATATTGATTTTTTTAAAAAAAAAAAATCTTTGATGTTCTTAAAAACAAAACAAAACAAACAAAAAACTCAAACATTTACTGAAGGCTTGTAATGTGCAGCCAACCTCATATAATCCCCTCAACACCTCCTCAAGATAAGTACCACCTCTACTCCATGGATAATCAAATTGAAGTCCAGAGAGGGTGAGGAACTTGGCCTTGATCACACAGTAAGGGTCTATGCTCAGTTTGTCTGGCTCCAAAGCCCAGACTCTCCCCACTACATCACAGTGTCTCCTTTCTCTGACTGCTGAGATTCATCCTCTGAAAGCTCCCACCTGTGAAATGTCATTTGACATTTACTTATATACTGCTTTGAGTAGCACCTCTTGTGACATTTTAATTTTAAAATGAGTGTATGGCTTTTCTACTCTCCCCCAAATATTCTAGGTTCCTTAAAGTGAATGCTCAGATATCCTGTATGCAGCTAGCCCACTGATGAACAAATGATGAACTCCCTAATCATTTACTGAAGCTTTGTTTAATGAGTTAATGACTCTCCTGTGTAGCTCTGGCAACAGAGCTAGGCTTAGGGGCTGTCAGGGCTTGGCAGGGTCCCGAGGTTCTCAGGCTGGCTTTAGCCCAGCGAATAACTAGCCTTGGCCACGGTTTGGAGGGGATGCTTACAAATCCAGTGACACAGTGGCAAGCATTCTGCTACCTCCTGTTGCCCTCTCTGCAGCTGGCTAGTTTGTGTATGAGCGTGTGTGTATGTGTGTGTATCTGTATATGTATGACAGAAAGCTGTACTCTGTCCCCAGATATGCTCAAAACCAGTTGGGGGAAGGGAAGCTTAGGGACAGACCTCCTCCTGATGGTGGATGGCAGGAAGCAGCAGCATTAAAGGCCTTCTGAATGCACCAGGTCCCCCTGACCCCTCGCTGGCTCCTCCCCTGTCGCTTAAAAGGAAAACTGGCACTTTTGTTTCTGATGGAGAAAAAAGTACAAATTTCCTTGATGGCAGTAGGGTATGCTCAAAGGGACAAAGTTAATAGTTTCCCAAGTGATTAAAAAAAGGAGGCTGTTTCCCAAGGGCCATGTAATTCTAGCAGACAGTTACAGATCTCAAACTGACAATGCTATCAAATGTCAACTATTTCCAAGCCAATGTCAGGTCGGAGAAATGGTCCTCAGCCTCACTGCACCCAGCCCACTCCTCCTTCCCCAACTCCTTGTCTCCAACACTTCCAGGTGAAAAGTGACTTTGGCAAATAAACCTAAGTCTTCCATCTTGCGGTTATATACTAATATACAAAAATTATTACTAGTTTTCCAGGTACCATTTTTATCCTAAATCCAAGGCATGTCTTGAATTTCTAAAAAGTCTGATTTCGCTAAAATGAGATTAGTGATTTCCATCAAAGCTTTGTAGTAGTCAAGAACAGTTAAAGAAGTTTCCTATATAAAGAGAAAAGCTAGACTGGTAAACAAACAGCCAATTTAGAGTTACCAAGTAAGTCATTTTAACAATGCAGCCATGTAATTTACAATGCAATGATCATTACTTGACTAGTTCCACTGCAAGGAAGATGCGTTGCTCTCAGAGTTTGCCAGGCTCATGTGACAGGTGTGATGTGGCTTTGTGGATCTGGAGAACAACAAACACACTCAGTGCTCTTGCCTCAAAAATTATGTTAAGCTGGGAAAGAGGGCATGACTTTAGGAAATAATAGAGTGAGCAAACTCTGTTCTGCATGGAAAAGACTTGTCATTGTTTTCCTTAAACCAGTAATTTATTGGCAGTGACCTCAGGCAACTATATAACAAGAGGAAGCACCTAGAGCCCTGTGGACAGTCTACTTTCTAAAGAGAACTCTGCATCTATAGCAGAGCCAGGGTGCTCCCAGAAATGTGATGTTCTGATCACCCACACAGATGGGCTTTGAGATCTTGCTGAGCTCATTCCAGCAAGAGTTTTATATTAGCAGAAGGATAGGATGAGAAATCGTGTACGTGTGCACGTGCGTGTGCTTATGTGTGTAGAGGAACCCACATAATGTTCTTGCATGAGCAATGTTCTAAATCCAAAGCCATGATTATGCCTTATGGGCTTCTTATAGGTCTAAGGTGCAAGTGACAAATTCTAAAATCTTGCAGATACTGTAAATGAATGAGGCAATAGGGAGTGGTGGGGACCTTGAAGAACTGGTGGGTACCTGCCCTGTCCAAAGTGGGTAGCCACTACCCTTGATTGTCCTATGTGGGAATTTGGGCCATATCTTCCAATTTTTTAAAGAGAAGCTGAAAATCCTGATGTTTTTAAAATGTGAAATCTCTCAACTTTAAAATGTTAATTCAAAACAAATAAGGAAACCAACAAAAACTTTATAAGCTTCCAGTTTATAGTGGCCTAAGGTACTGGCACTAGGAATCTAAAGAAAAATTGGGAGTTGGGAGACATGGAAGGATAGAACAGATACGTGCAAGGGCAACACTGGTAAATAAGCAGAACTGGCTTCAGTCGCTTTGGATTTCCCAAGCTGATCCTCCCTTGTAGCTCCCACTGTACTCAGGTTAATATTTAAGACCCTGAAGAGAATTAACTCAACTTCCATGTGGCTCTGTTTTATTTCCCCCCAACCCCTTCTGCATCACTCTCAGCCTTTGGCTACCCTGATGCACGAATGCTGGGATGTTATTCCTTTCAGCTTTGTAGGACAACATCTTTTGGAAAGATGAACAGTCCTTTCCTCTTCTTTTTAAACAGGAGGACTGACGGTAGAAAAAAGGATGGCCAGCTGAACAATGAAGCTTAGTGGTTCAGAGCGCAGGGCTTTGGAGCTGGCTTTTATAGTTAATTGAGTGCTGAGGCTACACATCTTTCCCCGCTCCACTTGCAGGGGCCTCACATAGCTGGGCAAGTGTATCTCTAAGTCTATTTCCTTAGCTGTAATATGCAGATAATAATAACATTTCCCTTTTTGGATTGTTGGGTGGATTAAATAGGATAACGCATGTAAAGTCTTTCACACAGTATGAGGCACATAGTAAGCGCTCAATAAACATTACCTGTTAGAGATAAAGGCTCATATCTCAGCTGCTGAAATGTCTTTCTTGTCATTGAGGGCTTTGATTAACCAGGCAAATGGTTTTCTCCATCATTACCCACAGAAGTGAGATAAAGGGAAATGGACCCTTCAATAAAGTGTGAAATGTTCTTCTATTTGTGGGGCAGAAGAGAGACATGTGATGGAGGAAGGAAAGAGAAGTAATAAAGTTTCTCATACGTGCCTTGAAAGCCCCCTCTTGTAGTTGCGAAGACTCATATTTAGGGTTGGGAAGGGTCTTTGAGCCCATTTGGTCTACATTCCAAGTTGCTCCTTCTACAGCCATACGGAGTGGACTCATCTCTGAACACTCCCAGGGGTGGGTGGCCCGTTACTCGGAAACAGAGCCCATTCACTGGTGAGTGAACTTGATCACTGGACAGCCCTCTTTCTTATGCCCCACCCCACCCCATGTTCTATCTACTGGGTCTAATTTAGAAAGAGCTCGGCTGAAGGAGACACTGTGAGAGGCAGCCAAAGAAAGCGGCAGCCAAAACCATCCTGGGGCCAAAGCAAAACCTGCCTTCCTTTCCTGAAACACTCGTTTCTGCAGCCGCAGGGATGAGTCCAATGAGAAGCCTCTTTTTTTTCCATTAGCGAGTTTGAGAGCGGAATCGGGCCAGGTTAGGATTTCTTTGCATAAAGGAAATTATCTCCAAACATGGAAGATTTGGGGATTAAGTGACTCAAAAGATTTAGTGCTGGACTTCTTAAGGCCTCCTGAGACTTTCCAATGTACTGGTTGTGGAAAGAGAATGTAGGAAAGTAGCAGCTAATCAAGAGAGAGAGTAACCCTATCTTTGCTTGGTAGTAAATTAGAGGATGCCGGGTTAAAATGGATGCTTTAAAAATTGTCTGAAGATCCATACCTAAATGGGTTTCTTTTTAGCACGTGCTGACCTGTCCCTCTAATCCCGTCCAATCAAAAAGCTAGGGCGTTTCCTGGAGTCTCTGTAAATGGGATGGCTCTGTGTTGGAGTTTATCTATCTATCTATCTATCTATCTATCTATCTATTTAATTTTTGGTAGGGGGAGGTAATTAGGTTTATTTATTTTTTTACTCTCATAGGAGATACTAGAGATTGAACCCAGGACCTCATGCATGCTAAGCACATGCTCTACCACTTGAGATATTCCCCCTTCCCTAGCAATTTCTTTTTGAATGGAGGGAAAGATGTTGTTTTCAGAATTATTTAAAAATATCAAAGTGGTGTGTTTCAGGTTGTCTTTCTTGTTCTTCCACTCATTTATCCCTGTGGTTACCTGGTTGTGGCATCATCCTCTGAGCTGTGTTTACTTGGGTCCTAGTTTCCGAGTACAGCCCTGCTTGCTCCTGAGAGCTGTGGTGGGGCAGCCGCTCAGAGGTTCCCAGGCACCCAATGTCCTGTGTTTGCCTCGTTGTCCCTTTATGGTTCGGAGATATGCTTACTTGTGGATAGTTTATTGCTTATTTGGGGGCAGAGGAGAATGACCTCTGTAGCAACACTCTGAACAGCTGTGAACAACTTGGATGCATCCTTTCCACTAACAGCTGTCCATATGCATGTCCAGATTGCTGAGAGCTTTATCTTTGGTGATAAATGGGAGGGCATTCCAGCTCCATATTCAGGCTTCTCCGTAAACTGATTTAAATTAGGCTCCTCGTGACTGGATAGGATTTTTCTTCTCTGTCAAGTAAATTTTCACTTCAGGGTTATAGTTCTGGCAACTGGTTACTTTATTGAGGGGCATTTTTTTTCTGATTGTCTTCATTCCACCCCATATGGGGTGTGCTAAGGTTGTTGTTATACATTGGCAATTTGCCAAACAAAAAAAAAGACCTATTCTTCTTCCTTCAACCAAAGACCCTCCCCCAACTCTCTCTGTCACACCCACACTGACACACACACACACACACACACACACACACACACACCCCACCTCATAACCAGCCAGCCCAGAAGCCCACGTTCTCCAGCATTTCTGAATTGTTGGATGTCCTAGTAGCTCCTTCTTTCTCTCTTCTTTGTCATATGTCTTCCCTGTGCCCCAGCCTCAGTTCCAGTTAAGGGGAAGGCTTGCTTGGGCGCTGCCATGAATTATATCAGGACTTCCATTTAAGAGTTCAGGTGCTGAGGGTCACCAGACTGGCTCCCTGGTCCCTGGTAAGTAAAGACCACCTTTGCCCTTTTAGGCTAAACACAAACATTTAATTGGCCTTCCTTTCCAATAAGTCCTGTGAGAAATCTCCAGCCTTGTCCTTGAAAGCATGAATATAGAATGCCCTGCCCATTCTCCACCAGCCTAGAGGGTTTTGAACTTTGCTTACTTTCTATAGTCTGCCCTGTGAAACAATAGGTTGTTTTCCAAATCTGAAAAATGATACATGATTAGGTATATTTTTTCCAACTGTACACTGTATTTTCTCTTGAAATTTTCTGCTTTGCTTGAATCAGAGAAAACCGCTTAGAATGCACTGCTGCTCTTCTTACCTGGGGTCTGCAGTCTCTGGCCCCAGGCCCTTGTGTCGTGTGTGAACAGAATGAGCTGTTGTGAATGAATTCTGTAAAAGAAAGGGCTAAAAGAAGGGGCATGTGAGGCATCCACAAGAATAAAAAATTGACAAAAATAAACCAATACAAGTCAGGGCTTCTCTCCTACCCACTACTGTCCCACTTTGTCCTAAGTATAGAGTTCTCCTCTTGTCTCAACAGCAAGGGAAGTAGGTTTTACTGTGTGAGCTCTCCTTTTTCTGTTTTGCCAGGGGCAGAAGTGTACACACTTGTCTGTTTCTTCACTGGCCAGAGGCAGTGTTGTGGGTCCCATAATCTCCCTGGTCCTCAGGCCTCTTCCAGATTTTCCACAGAAGCTGAAGCAGCCACCGAATGCCAGGTGGTCCTGTCTAGTGAGGAACACCCCCTGCCCCCAAGGGAGAATTCTAGAAAGTCCCTCTGGGGCTGCTACTCCGGTTCCCCGAAACCACCCCCCCCGCCCCCGCAATGAGACCTGGCTTCTGGAGCTGAAGACTGTGAAGTACTAAAAAGAATTCTACCAGGAGAACTATATTTACAAAGACAATGAAGTGTAAAGCAGCAGGCTGTGTCCCGGAAACGGGAGGAGATAGGTTTCCCTGGGTGTGACTTGGGTTTAAGGGACTAAGGATAGGTGAGTGAGCGCCACATGAGATCACCTCATCAGATGAGTTGCTTTGCATACTCCAAAGTGCCAGACATCTATCAGGGAATAACTATTATATTAACCATTTATCTTGTGGCGTTGATATGAGGACCATAAAAGGGCATATATGAGGCTACATTGTAAACTGGAATAACACAAATTAAAAGTTAATTATTAGAGACATAAGATGTTTTCATTAAATCTAGCTGGAGTGTAAGAAGGTAGCCGGTAATAGTTTCTAAATCACACAGACCAAGTTTTGACCTGGAGACCTCAGCCCTGCTGGGAGAGGTGGAGGAGATAACAGAATGACAGAGTCTGCCACTGGGATCAAATCAAGGTTGGTGTAAGTCCTCTCATGGTGCGAGCAGGTTTCCTTGGTCCTCTCCTGTGGACCTGGAACACACACTCTCAACCTGCCCAGGGTCTGTCACACAGCATTTTATTTGATTTTTCTATTTCTTTTTATGATCTGCCTTCTCCTCCCTTAGTGGATTCTCTTCCTGCTCTCTCTCTGGCCCCTTCTGAGCTCCTTCTTTTCTACTTCTGAGGCCTCTTCATCGCCTGTCTCCCTCCCTCCCTCCGTCTCTTCCTTCTTTCCTTTCCTTCTTCCTTATTTCCTCCTTTTCACAAACTGTTGTGAAGGCCTACAATGAGCACAGCTCTGCTAGGCATTGGGGTAGATACTAGATGAATAGCATACAATCCTTGGTCTCAAGACACTTAAATCCAGCATGGGAGGTAATACAGGGCCACAGATAACTGTAACATAAGCCAGAGCAGGATGGACACTGTGAGCCAAGTAGGTCCAGTAGAGAAGGAGGTCTTTCACACAGGAGAGGCATACAGAATACGTAGGATTTTGACTTGGAAAGAATTAGGCAGGAAGGAGAACATTCTGCCCAAAATGAGTAAGCCTGAACAAAAGGCTGGAGCCACAAACAGGGATCAGCCAGCTTGACTGGAATGTGGATTGGAATTCTGTCTGGAGAGGTACTTGGAGGCTAGAGCATAGATGGTTTTATAGGCAAGGCTTTGAGGTCTAGACTTTTTTTCTCTAAAATAATAGGAAAACTGGGAAGATTTTGAATTGGTAGATAATATGGTCAGAGCCATGCTTTAGAATAATTAACCTGCAAGTGGAGGGTAGGATGGGTGGGAAGGAGGAAGCCAAGGTGGAGAGAGCAGACAGAGACCTATTTGGATAGCTCAGGTGGGAGATTGTAAAGGTCTGGGCTGGGTGGAAAGTGGTGGCAATTGGAAGGAGACTAATGGATAGAGAAGATCTCGGGGGCCCAGCTAGCATCTGGTGGCTCATTGACGTGGGGATGAGGTCAGGGTGACTGGAATTTCAGCTAGGGTGTGATGAACAGAGGTGAGGGAGAGGCTACTGGGGAGGGGAGGTGATATTGTTTAGAGAAAGTCTGAAAACTCACTTTTTTATTTTTCCGAGTTTGGGTGTTGATTGCACCTGCCTTGTGGGCTTTTATGTGGCATGAAGTGTCTGATGATATCCTGTTACTGGTGTCACCAGGTGACTTCATCTACTTGTACGTCTTTACAAGGTAACTATCAGATGTGGCAAAACTTGACAGACCAGAAAAAAAATGTAGATCTCAAGATCCTTCTTACAGCCTTACACTTCTAACGCCTCTGACTGGGTATGATATGGAATTGAATTTCTGGGATGGGACACTATATCAGATCAAAGCTGATCAATATGTGGTTATTGAACACCATTTAGAGCTGGGTACTATATTAACAGCTATAGAAGAAAAAGCAGAAGGAAAGAAGAGACTGTCCTAGAAACTTAAATATGAGTTCAACATCTCTAAGGTAATAACAGCTCAGATATAATTGTAACTTTCATGGTCACAGATGAATTATGCAGAACACAAGGAGTTGCTGGCCTCCGCCATCCTTAGACTTGCAGAATCAGAATCACCAGGTCTGGGACCCAGTGGTTCAGAGGAAGGAGTCATTTCAAACCAATGTGCCCGGGGAAAGCCTTGCAGAAGAAATGGAATCCAAGCTGACTGAGCCTTGCAAAGAGGTTATGGTGTGCTAACTCTTTCACCTCCTGGCTGGGCACATTGCTGGAAGTCCTATCCAAAACGCCTGAAGTTAAAGTAATTGCAGGGCCCCTTAACTGCAAACATAATTTTTAGCAGAACTTTGAAAATAACTTGTTCTAAACTTGTGCCTTTATTTGTACATTGTGCCACAGTCACTTTTAAGTGGCTTGCTTCCAGACCTTTACTCCATTATAGGAGTTGCTTTGCTGAGTGTTCTGGTCTACCTTTGGTTCCAACTTTGGTTCTTTTGGCTCAAGGTTGGCTTTAAAAATAATTTTCTATAGGCAGAGTTTATTTTCAGATCTATTCTCTTTTCTTCTTGGCCTCAGATCACTTTTCTGGCTCTTTGGTTATGCACTGGTGGCTGCTTTCAAACACTGTTGTCCCACAGTGGGATTCTTTGGGGGATATTTACTGTTCAGAAGCAAGTGAGTACAGGTGGACAGGCAACTGGGCTTTGAATCTGACAGGGTGGCACATGCTGGTTCCCAATCTTTGAGCAGTGGATTACCAGGGAAGTTATTGTAAAGGGTCCAAATATTTCCAAGTTCCAAATCTTGCTTCAGACTGAAGAAATAATGCGCTGCAACTTTTCAAATGCATATGGATACTGTTGTGATGAATAAAATACCAAATTTATTTGAAAATGTCTTAAATTTATAATTTTGTTTGGGGGGATATGTGTGTATATTTAAGCATGTTCATCAACAGGCACTAATGGTATGACCAGCTTTCCTCTGGTGGTTCATGAAACTTTGTGGTTGTTAAAAGTGATCTTTTTTTTTTGGCAGAGAAAAGGCAGCCTAAGGGGAACAGAGTTTTTTTCTGGTGCCTGGAGCCCACCCCTGTTGGGGCTGCCAGGGAGAGAGCTCTTAGATAGCTGGAGTGGGGTAGGTTGGAAGGAATATTTCTCTGTGCAGTGGTACCACTCCGCTGGCAGCAGGGCCCTGCCAACCAAGAAGCAACCAAATAAGAAGGCTGTCATTTGAGAGGCAGCTTCCAGGTCCTCAAAATCTACCTCCCATCCTGGAAAGAATCCCTTATAGAACCTTCTGGAAGGGTGAACATCTAGTTCTGCTCAGGACCCTGCACAACAGATACTACCACTAGCTAGGTAAGGGAGTTAGTACTACCCCTAGTTTGACCGCTAGGTAGGTTAATTAGTACTACTACTACTATGTAAAATTCAGATCTCTGGGCTGTTTCTGCTTTGGCAGGACTGAGGTGGGGCCTTTGGTGTTTGTATTTTTTAAAAATGGTCTAGGTGATTCTGATGTCAGCCGGAGTCAAGATTGACGGCTGTTAAGAGAAGACATGAATACTTTGTTACAAGGCTTTTTGTTTGTGAAGTGCTCACTAATGCGTGAAGTGTCATGGTGAGCCTCCTGTGGGTTTTATATTTATGCCCCTTTTCTTACTTCTCACACCCACCCTTGTAGATAGATCCCTATTTTAAAAAACGGATGAATTATGGCACAGGGAAGTGAAACCAGTGTGCCGGCTGAGGAGTGACAGTTGGAACCCCAATGTACAAACGAAACCGGGGAACACTGGGTGTGACGAGCTCTTGAGGAGGGGTAAACAGTTGTGACCTTGAACCCACAATGGAGATTGGCAAACATAAAACAAGCACTAGTCCAATGGTAGGAGACTGGTACTGCTGAAATCAGGGGAGGGAAGTGCTCTTTAAGAAGGTTCTGACACGCCCAGTTCCTCCGTCCATCCAGTCTACCTTGGGCAAAGGTGTGGAATCAGTTTGTTTAAGAGCTGGGGCTCTGGAGCTAAATGATGTGGGTTCACGAACTGAGGGGCTTTGAGCAAGTTCCTAATGTTTTAGGGCCTTGGTTTCCTCATAAAAATGATGATGAGGCAAAGTGGTGCCTGCCTCTTGCCATGTGTCCAGCCATCAACATTAACATGTGACACACCTGCCCTGTGCTGGTCCTGGGCTGGGTATACCACTCTCCAGAAGCTGATAGAAGCCTGTGTTGAGGATGCAGGGGAAGGAGAAGGACAAGGGCTTCAGAAACTCACATCATTCTTCATGTGTAGGATCAGGGAAGCCTGATGTTCCCATGCTCTCTCCTGCACTCCATAGCAGGGGGTGCCTTCCTGGGTTTCTCCAGAGGCTAGTGGTGAGCAGGAAGATGGCAGCCACCACTTCTCATGGCTGCTCCAGTATGTGGGTGACAAAGCCCTGCTTCGGATGCAGCAGGTCACCCCCACATCTCCTGCCTGGTCCCTGAGGAGTGAACGTCTCATTAGGAGAGACTTCTTTCAGTCACGTGGATCCCAGAGATCACTGGGACTTGGATTGTTTGAGATACCACTAGAAGTTCTGATCTGCTCCCGAATGGGCCCCAAGAGAGGGAGGGCTACCATAGTGAGGCCCATCATGTGATGGGTCCCCATCTACGTGGGGCCTTGCTGCCTTGCATGCAGTGACATCTCAGCCCACAGGACTGTTAAGGTCTCTAAACTTAAAACCTCTGGGTGACCTTCCTCTCGGGAGTAGCAGAACCATCATGAGCCTGTTTAGGGCTCTTCCTTAGACATGAGTCATACTTTCCTACCTAGTCTGCTCTAGGTCGGAGTAGATGCCACCTAGCAGCTAGGCGTCCATAGGAATACGCCTCCTCTCTCTTCCAGCCTCTCATTTTCCTGCTATTTCCTCCAAGTTAACATCTTGCTGAAATGGTGTGAGTTGACACTGAATATCTGCTACATATGGCTGCCCACAAGTAACACGTCAGCCTTGGGTATGGGGGAGGGACATATTTTAATATCCCCAATCCCACTGTTTTTTGGGACTCTTTGTTCCTCCTTCATATGCCTTTCCCAGGCAACTGATTGGGCTTTTTGATTTGGATAACCCAGTGAATGAACCATCAGAGAGCAGAAACCGAGCCCTCTCTGCTGTTGGTAATTATAGTTCTTCTTCTCGGAACCCCTTTCTTTTTGTAAATGCCTACCAGGTGCCCCCAAGTGAAAAATGATACTCAGTTTGTTTGGTAAAGGCATCCAGATAAGGGGAGTCAGAACCATCAGCTCCCTACAGAGAAGTGGTTTCCTTGGTCCCTGCCACCACGTTAAATGCTCACCCTGGCTCACTGACTGAAATGAGTCAGTGGTTCTTTCAGAATTCCCTTTAGCACAGCGTTTCAAAGAAATCTGTGATTCAGATCACGGTTCATTTTTTTCTTCACTGCAGCTGACTATTTTGCATTTTCCTAAGGTGAAACACAGCCTGTCTTTTCAGGTGTTGAGAAAGAGTCAACGCTTCAAACTTGAGAAGAGGGGAAAAGCCCTGCTATCAAAGGGAAGCCTGAAAACTTTCTTTGCAGGAGTAGGAATACGCTTCTCAAAATCAGATTCTAAAACTGAGCTGAGTGGTTTGCTGTGTGCAGCTTTCTCCTGGCTTGGATTTTCTCAAATCCCCTTCTTTTTAAAGGGCAATACACCTTCCTTCTGGTCACCATCATCCATCCGCTTAGCCTCCTGACCTCCTGGAGTCTGGCTTCCTCTGACTTACCCAACAGCACCTTCCTGATCCTCTTCATCAAAGGTGACTGCTCTGTTCACAGAGGTCTCCTCATTGACTTCTCACCGGCACAGACTGTGGTGGCTTTTCTATAAGTGAGGTATTATCCGCCTATTTCTGGACCCCCTTCTGCATTGATTCGAATCCATCTCATTTTACAGTCCATCACCAGTCCCACTTGCTGGCTAAAAGGTTCTCCATTGACATTCAGCTCCCTTCTTCTCCAGACATTTACTGAGCACTGACTATGTTCCAGGCTCTAGACATGGGGTTACCCAAGGCCGACCAGGAACCTGCCATCACAGAACTCATGGGAACCCAGACAACCTGGACCAAACCCAGGAAGCCTTCCTGAAAGAGGTGACCTCAAAATGAAGACAAAACCAGTAAATTAGCCAAGTGGAGGGAGTAAAGAGGGAGAGCTTTTTGCTTTTCGTTGTACTACACCGTCAAGCATCTTCTTACACCCTATTTTGCATTTATTTGCTTTGTTTCTGTGCCTAATGTGTACATGTTTTTACCCTCAAGATACTACAACTTTTGAGGGCAAGCGTCTGTGGCACTTTTCCACTTATTCTTCACAAAGCTTAGCACAGGGCTAAATACTTTGCAAGAGAGGAAAGTAGCATATATTATGCCTGCTCTGCGTGCACCATAGTGTGTGCAAGTGGTTGTTTAAGTTATTATGTTACTGAGAGGAATTGGAGGTAGTGTGTCTAGGGCAATACCCGCAGCCTGGAAATCAGAGTGCTGAGTAGTTGTGCGGATGAACACCTATAAACTTCCTCTATAAATCTGGATGAACCTCTATAAGTTTCCTCTGGGCCTTGATCTTTTCATCTGTGAAATGAAAGGATTCCACTACAGTGTCTTCCAGCTCCGTGATCCGCTTTTTCCTGTGTCCTCGCGGGGCCATCTGGTTGTCGTTAAACCGGTGGGAAGACAACTGCAGAACAGGTTCAGTGGTTAAGTCAGGAAACCCAACATGGAAATGAAACCACAACCCCAAATGTTAAGTGCTAGGCCAGTTGGAGACCAAAGAAAGGATGTCCCTGAGAAGTGACACCAGCGTGAGCCCAGCACCTCCATCCCTTTCTTCGTGCCCAGTGCCAGACGTGCTCAGCACGAGCTGCCAACCAGGAAGGGACAATGCTCATTTGGGTTTTGTTCTAAGGGGCCAGTGGAGCATAAACACCTGTGGTCTCGTAACCAAGGCTACAGAAATAGCAAGTGGGTGCGCAGAAGGCAAGCTGATGAGATAGACAGTGCTGGGTACAGACGCTTACAGCAGAGCTTTGGTGCCAAAAACACCTAGTTTGGGACGTTATGTACTAATTCAAGGGTGGCCCCCCTTTTCTGTCTCTCAAACTTTTCAAAACAGGAAGAAAGTTTTGTTAACTCTAGACACCAATAACCTATGTCTTTCTAAAGAGATCTTTCTGGAAGCCATCCAAGAAAGCTACCTTCACTAAGGGGATGCTAATGACTTTTTTTTTCTCCTTTTTTTTTTTTTCTTTACTCTGAGCTTCTGGTAGCGTTTTGGAAGGTTGGCACAAGGCCATCTGAAACCACACTGGGGTGTTAGGTAATCATTTCTCATTAAAATGCTGTTCTGTGGTTTAATTTTCAACGGTTTCTTTGCTACTTGGAAATGCACATACTGTATTTTTGAGGCAAAGAGACTGTGTTTACAGGCAAAAAGGCGGGAAGATGGGCTGCCCATAAGATACCTCCTTGTTTCTTTCCAGAAAAGAAACAACCTTTTTTCATTCTAAAAAAAGGCAAACTAAGCATAAGTGTAGCACTCATGGAGTTTCCTAGAGATTGATGATATTTAATTGACCCTGGGGAACGATGTCTCAAAAACATCCTATGACGGTACAGATTGAAAGTATCAAGGAGTATCTATTCCTGACCATTCATCCACTTAGGTGCTGAGTTGAGCACTTTTATTGAATGTTAACAAAATTCCAAGCACTGGACTAGGTCCTAAGGACAGAGAGATAGAAACCACTGCCCACAAGTAAATCAGCACAATTTGGGGTTGGCAGCTGAGTAACTGGGCACGGAGTAGAATGGGGTAAGCAAGCCATGTCTCTTCTCATTTTCATCTCTGAAGAATTCAGAGGGCCTCAGGGCCTTTTGAATTTTAACAGTGAAGACAGCAAACTGAAGCCCAAGGTAATCATTTTCTTTTAAAAGAAGAGGATAACGAAACCTCCAAGCGTTCCCATGAGACAGTCTTCTAGGAACTGCCTCCAACTCCTCCCTTCTCCATTCCGCAGACCTGGTCCCACCTGACCAGCTCTGGCTCTGTGACCCTGACAGGTCCTTGACTCAGCCCTGCTGTTTGCACATTCCCAGCGGTAGGATCTTGGCTTCCTTCCTACTTCTTCCATTTGATTCTCTGCTTCCCCAGGGCCTCACAGAAACTGGGCTGGCCCCTGTCATGTCCTTTCAGAGAGACAGACAGAGAAGCACCCAGGATGCTGTCCAGGTGTGATGAAGATGGCCCCACGTACACAGAGCTGACTGAATTCAGCCCCAGGTAAACTGGACAGACCAATTCGGCCCCAGGTCTGATTTGACTATTTGAGATCAGACCTCTTCAAGTAATAATAGGTGAATATTCTACCTGTTCCAGAAATGGGAGATAAAGAAATCTGTCTTCGAATCTTTTTTCTCCTCCAACATTCTCCCTTTTTCCCTTCCCATCTGCCCTCATTCTTTGAAGGGTATTTGCCCTTTCTCTTGTTCTCTCTTCAGTTTTGCAGTGTCATTGTATGCATATTAATGGAGAAATTTGCATAGTTACTTTTGGCATTTATTTTGAGGGATTCAGGTTTTCACAAAGTACTTACCACAGGTTGAAATTTAGACATACCTAGTTTTTCCTTTTTCAACCATTAAATACTTGAGTGAACTGAGATATGCAAGCAGGGGTCTTTAAAAACATTTAAAAACCAACGTGAAGGCTTTGGATTTAATTAAAACTGCTCTCACTGGTGAACATTTTTGAGGCAAGTCAAATTTGCTGGCACTTCGCGGGAGGTATTTTACATACCCCAAAAGGTGAGTGTGAAGTGAACTGGACTGATTTCACGTTAGTTTCTCAAAACATTTACATTAAAGCAGGTAAAAATCAGTGCGGCTTACTTCGTGGGGTGTTTCACTTTGACTTTCAACCTTGAATCTGAGGGTTTGATGAGCCAGAAATGCAAAGTGAAACTTGGGAGTGTGAGTGCATATCATAGCAAACAGACTTCTATGAATGGGAGCTGAGTTCCCATTGAGTTTCTTATCAACATTTACCATTTGTGAGATGTTACTCTCTACTCTTCACAGAAAACATGGTCCTTTGCCTTGAAGGAACTTACTTTAAAA
Organism: Camelus dromedarius; assembly: GCF_036321535.1. Taxonomy (NCBI): domain Eukaryota; kingdom Metazoa; phylum Chordata; class Mammalia; order Artiodactyla; family Camelidae; genus Camelus; species Camelus dromedarius. The sequence continues at coordinate 18,758,957 of NC_087439.1, forward strand.
TAAGATTTATTGTCAGATCAACCACACATCAAGGCATTTTCTACTTCTTCTCTTCAAAGTTCCATGATTGTAGGGACTATTTAAACCAGAGGCGCCATCTTTGGAGAGTAGGTTGCAAGACTTTCTGCCCCTTGCTGTCTGCAAGATTGGAGGAAGGGGAAAAGCGAGTGCTCTGCCTAACATTGTTACCCTGTCTGGATATGGTGCCCTCCCCGCCATTCCCCTACCCACTCCCCAACCTCCTTTGGCTACAGCAGCTCTGAAAAGTAGTGGAAAAGTCAGAGAATGTGGACGAGAGGCCCTGGGCCACCTGAGATCAAGTAAATCAATAAAATAGCATAATGGAAGCTCACTCAGCATATTGCTCTTGAGTATACATTCAACATCTTGAATGCTGAATTCACTCAGACTCCTGAAAGTTGTGTGGTAAAAAGTGGAAAATGTACTAGAAGAACTTTTTTCATAATAGGTTAACCAGACCTAGTGTCCAAGGTGGATGTCTGGGTGTTTGCCAGTGAAATGAATGTGGCTCTTAGGTCCTAAAATCCTTTGAGTACCTGAGTTGGAAAGAGGCTCTATCAATCCTCCCTCCTCCCCCCAATTGCTTGCTTACAGTTGTTAAAGTCTAGCCCTGGAGGGATGAAAATCAGTGATCAAATGGCAAGGTGCTATTGTGTGGCTCAGTGAGAGAGTTTAAACATGCTCAGAATTTCAGACGTGATTGACAGAGGAGTGTGTGATTCAAACCCCTTATTCTGTTTTGCAGTCACAAAGAACCCTTTCCCTTTGAAACCCAAGAAGGTCTCTTTCTAGGGACCTGTGGAGGGAATTAGGTAGCAAATAACCATGAATATTTTCTCAAAAATCCATTAAAACTTTAATTGATGTAGCATTTAAGAGCATTTAGGAATTTGAGGATGACTTTTTTAACCTACCTTTCAAATGTAGCTACCTAATACTAATGTTAATATTAACAGGTATATTTTCTTCTCTGAATCCTCTGATCTGACCTTGGTTATTATTTAAACTTTAACTAAATTTGTTTTTATCTAATTAGATGATATTAAGAGAAAACTGACCCAATGATCAAAGGCTTTCTTTCTTTCTTTTCCTGATAATAATTCAGACTAGAATCCTGCACAGAGATTAGTGACTCTGTGGGACAAAGATTTTTCTGTTTGGCTTTCAGAAATGGTTGTGCAAATATTCGGTCTAAAAGCCCTCTTAATGGCCCAAGATGGAGGAGTTGACAATTGGGAAAGGCCAGGTGGACCTGAGCTGGGATGAGTGGTTTCTTGGCAGGGAGCCCATTCTCATGATGAAAGCTGGGAAAATTTGCTTGGGGAGAGTAATCCAATGATATGAAAGGATTAGGCAGGCTTACATTTAGCAAACTGTAAACCATGAATCTGAATCGTGCACCTCTTCCTCACCAGACAGCTGCTTTGCTTGTAAAATGGAGCAACAAAAATTAAGTAAGAGAAGAAACTAAAGAGAGAGAGAGTGGGAAGAAAGAAGGACCAGGTGTTTCAAAATGATACTGCATGCTTACAAACCAAGTTTGCCTGCAGTAATTCCTGGTCAGCACTAACAGAAGACTTATTGCAGCGGAGAACAGCTCCCCAGTATCACCGCAGTGATGGGGGGCGGAATTTCTACCACCTCGAACCTGCACAGACTCCCAAGTTCACCTTCCACCTCTGGTTCCTATTGGTCCAGCCACTTAATTATTTCACCTCTGAATGCTCAGCTATTAGTGACACTAATTAAAGCCTGCCTTGACCTTAGATGTATTATGAAGCTGTTTGTAAAATGCTGTGAAAGCAAATTGTTCCCAGAGCTATTAATTCTGGTAAAGGCCATGTCAGCTTCAGTTCTGTGCTTGTAAATGCAAACCCAACTGGTCAATAATCTCTAGGGAAGGTCTAAATTGCATAGTTGGCTTTTTAGAAAATGTGTGCGGAGGAACATGAAAAGATGGCTGAAAATGCCTAAGTGAGGTTAGGTAATAAATGGGACTGTACTGGGCAGGGGGAGGGTGAACAAAGAAGTTATTATTAGGCATCAGCTATGTACTGTCTTGTACAAAGGGGCGATTTAGGCTAGGTTAGTAAGGTATTACGGAGGAGGTTATTAAAATAGGAAGTCAGCACAAAGCATAATAAGATTGATGAAACAAGTTCCCAGCAGTGCCTGCTCCAGGTCCTTTTCTTTACTCGTCATCCTCCTGTCATTACCACCTGGAAGAACCAAGGAAATGGAGTTGGAAGATGACTCATTCACTCACCAGTTTGTTGGGTCTGTGGACTTTCACCTTAGGACTCTTCCACCAGAATGTTATTTCACAGAATAGAAATCTCTCTCTCTCTCGCTCTCTCTCTCTCTTTCTATATATATATATACACATATGTATGTATATATATGTATATATATATACATATCTATAAACCTTACTCAATCTTTAAAGGAGATAACAAAATGAACTCACTAGCATGCACGGCTTTCTCATGTGATGCATACATATGTACATGATGGATAAATGGATGGATGGATAAGCAAAAACTTCATTCATTCACTTATTCAGGAAATATTTAGTAAGAATGTACTATGTGCTTGGCATCATTCTAGGTGATAAGGGTACAGGGGTGAAAAGACAAGGTCCCTGTACTCAGTGAGCTTATATTTTAGTCAAGACAACATGCAACAAACAAGTAGACACATGCACATGATAATGACAATGAGGAGCTACAAAGATAATAAAACAGGGTACTGTAATAAAAATGGGCAGAATAATTAGATAAACTTACAGCCCCTGCCAAAGGGGTCCAGATAATTTAGTGTTGTGGTTTCAAACTTGATTTTAACACCAAGATCTGTATCTTTTTGATTGAAAATACACATCCTACAGGGAAATCTCAACAGTTAATAGACGTAAAAGCGTATCTATTATAGTTAAAGGGTGTGTGTGTGTGTGTGTGTGTGTGTGTGTGTGTGTGTATAGGGGTGTCAGACCCCTACACACCAATTTAGGTAAATTGTAACAAATTGACTACAAAATCATATTCATCATAAAATAAACATAAAACATAATATGTTAAAAATCAAATGATACTTGTCTCATTGCAATGGAATGGATAATGTTGCCAGTGATCTACCCTTAAGACATCTGTAATCTATTTGCATCGACTACTTGCGTCTTTGATCTGAGCTGGACGAAAGTCGCTTTCTTTACCTATATTCTTTTCTTCTTTCTTTCTTATATTTTAATTTATTTTCCTATTTTATTCAACTAGAAAACCACATCTGACAATTATGAAGGTTTGGGGAAAGGCACGTATATTTGCCTCTGGATATTTCAATCAGAGACAGATCCAGAAATTATGGTGAAGTCTCCCTCTGAAGACTGCATCTGATGTTTGTCACGCTCAGTGGATGAGCTTATCACACTCAAATGTGGGACAGTTGGATGCTGCAAATCAGGAGATAACAGCATACAGATCCTTAGTCTATTCTTGGGTTCCATTTGGCTCTGAAAAGTATTTATTTATGTCTTACTGCCACATTCAAGTGTGTTTTTAAATATATAAAATAATACATAATAGGTTTTTTCTCCAGTGAGTGAGGAAAGCCATTAAATGCTGGCAACAAATCTTTTTTTTTCTTTTCTTTTCTTTTTTTTTTTTTTTTTTTTTTTTGCCATTTCTGAGCTCTTTACCATGGTTTAGTCTTAAAAAAAATCCCATATCTTATCCTTCACATGACCATGCAGGTTCAGGCTGTTCAATATATTAAATATATCAATGAGATATATTCTATAATAAGCCACTTGAAATCATAGAAATGGTCATGAGGAAATTACTATTTATTTTTATTTATTTATTTGTTTTACTTTTACTTTATTTAAATAACTCCCACCCCCCACCCCTTGCCTCTGACAATAACCAATCTGTCCTCTGTATCTATGAGCTTGGTTTACAAATTTTTAACAGATTTTTTAGATTGAACATATAAGAGAAATCATACAGTATTTGTCTCTTTCTGACTTATTTCACTTAGCATAATGCCCTCTAGGTCCATCCATGTAGAAATTATTTTTATCTCATCTCTCATTTCAAAATCTTCTTCCTCATAAATATCCAACATTATCTCTCAGTGACTATCAGTGTCTGCCGGTGTCATTATCTATGAATGACTGCAATTTCTACATGTTTTCAATTTTCACCATTTCCTTTGTGGTGGGCATGGTGATATCCACCACCCAAATCCCCATCCAGTAGTGAAAAACTTGTCCTTCATCCCCCACAACTCCCAGTTCCTGGGAGTGCAATTGGAAGACAGCTCTCAGCCAATAGCCCTCTTTGGGGATGCCTCTGCTGAAGAAAAATGACTCACCCAAGGTCATGTTTCCTTTCAGGGACTGACTGATCAGTGAGGGAATAGACAGACCTCACTCATTCATCCTAACTTAAGACAACTCTGACAGGTTGTCCCAGCCTCTGAACACCCCACAGGGTTGATTTAGGACTGGATCACAGCTCAAATTCTCCCTCTGCCCTATCTTTCCTTTCTTTCTTTTCCATAAGTGTTGAATCTGACAGTAAGTCCTAATAAATGCCCTGCATGTTAACATCTGTCTCAAATCTGCTTCCTGGGGAATCCAACCTGTGATAGCTGGTACCAAAAGACGTAGAAGGGAGCAGTCACTGGGATGGGAGTTTGGGTGTAGAGCACATGCTGCCTGGTGGCAGTGAGGACCCCATCGCTGGTGGTAGGTGGAGCACAGAGAGGCTCTGGCTCAGTGTGGCAATACAATTGTTAGAACTCTTACCAGTAGTGAACTACTGATGATGATACAGGTGGGAGACAGTGTGATAGCTCATGCAATGTATTAGGCTTTTGGAAATATGAGGTAAATGGCAACTTTGAGGACAGTGAAGTTTGGTGGCTATAAGTAACTCCACTCTGAAAAAAGAACTGAAACCTGAGAGAAATTAACTGGCAGGTAAAATCTAAGTGTGAAATCCAGAGGGCCTTCTTGGTATCATATAAATAGGCCTTCAGCAGGAAAGAGAGTTGAGATCAGGCCCAGGATTTAATTGCAAGTGTAGCCAAACTCTGTAGAAACTTACAGTCCTCAGTCAAGGCTGAACTGCTGTTACAAGGTGAAGCCCTTGGTTGGAAAAGGATGGGACCCTGAGATGTGGGCTGGAGGCATCTGGATTCATGCATCCAAATATCTTCAATCCTGGGATTCACCGGAACCCTCTGAATCTGCACAGGTGGCCCACGTCTCCCTATGCAGGACTGATGCTTCCCACTTGCCTGAAGATGATGCAGATACCCCTCCCTGTAAGGCATCATGCATCTCTTCCTTCCCCTCTTTTTCTGTCCTTTAAGCCAATGACTAGGGCTGAATCACAACATAACCCAGCTGAGGACATGCTGGCCGTGCCCAGGGAGGGGACCACAGGACCTCACCAACTTGTCCCAGCAGAACCCAGGGGAGGACTGGATTCTGAGGATGCAGGACTGAGAAGGACAGAACATACATTTGATAAATGAGAGTCTATTGATATGAGAGCACTCTTCTGAGATATAGGATTTAACACTTGGTAAGGATTCCCAGGAAATGGTACAAAAACAGTGCTAGGATGGCTCTTGGAAGCATGGAAAAAGTGGTGATCTATACATAATTGCTGTGGCACATGGTGGAAGAAGAAACTAAAAGGCTCAGAGAAGTGGGCATATGAGAGTGGATATCTTATGTAAGCATAAAAACCCCATGAGATGATTATGTTCTATGAAGGAGCCAGGAGGACACACCACTGACCAAAGCAATAAGGAATGTGCTGGAGAGGGGAGTACCAGCATCACTAAGAAGATCAGTGGTGATTGTGTTCTGTATCCAAGGCCTGACAGCAGGAGATGCTGTTACAGAACTGGGTTCACAGATAATACTGATGTCAAAGGAACCCAAAACAGTGAAGCCCATTGGCAGTGCGTTACTATCAGAAGCCAGGTGGGGACAATTATTGTAATAAGCACCAAGGTCAAATGAATTCCAAGGGGGTGTGACCCACAGATGGTTGTTGAGATAGTTAATAGAATTTGGTATCCTTAGGGGCAAAATAGATGGGCAGCCCATAAGGGTACTGATTTAAAGAAATCACGGGTGGATGATCAAAAGGCTGAATGTCATTGTTTCAATAAAAATTCATGATCCCTTGCCCCAGTTCTGGTCATGAGTCAATTTTAGAGCCAAAAACAACATCTACTGAGGGAGAGTTTAGGTTCCCAGGAAGGAGGATCCTAAAACACCTCAGTGTGTTCAGAAATGAATCCCCCAGTCCTTTTCCAAAGGGACCTATGGCCACTTACTCTGGTAACTTTATGTTGGGAAAAGAGGAATATTCAAATATTTTCAAGGACTGTTGGCCACAGAACCAGAGTTGCCATTGATACTTGGAGACTGAAGCATCATCGTGGATCCTCTTTTAAAGAGGGGGTATATGAGAGCTAGGTAATAAGTGGGGTCCTGGTTCAAGTCTGGTTCACAGTGACTTTACTGGATCTGTGGACCCACCCAGTGATCACTTACCCAGTCCTTGAATGTGTGATTGAAATAGACACACTTGGTAGTTGGCACAACTGGATTCTCAGCCTGTAGGGTAAGAGATATGATTGTGGGAAGGTCAAATGGAAGGTCCTGAAATGTCTTTTATCCACCCTGCCTGCCCACTGACAAGATAGTTAAAAATAATAATGCATTCTGTGGATAATGGCAGATATTAGTTCCACCTTTAGAGATACCAGCTGGTGGTCCCTTTCATATCACATTTAACACACCAAACAGATCATGAAAAATGACAGTGGACCACTGTAAAGTTAACCAACTAGTAGCCCCAAATGCAACTTTGTTGAACAGATTAGCATGGCCTCAGGGCTATGATATGTGCTCTGGCTAATACTTTCGTTTTTAACCCTATTGGAAAAGAGGATCAGAAATAGCTTGCATTGACTTAAGGACAAGAATATCATTTGTGGTTTTGTCCCAGTTAACGTTCCTTCCCTCTGTCATAAAATAGTCTAGATTATCTGGGCATCCCATGGAATATCACTTTGGTCCACATACAAATGATATCATGCTAATCAGATTAGGTAAATCTTACCTTGGTAAAACACATTCATTCCCAAGGGTGGGAGATAAAATGTACAAAGATTCAGAGACCCACCACATCAGTAACATATTTAGGGGCTCTTACTCTGGGGCATATTGGGATATCCCCTCAAAAGTAAAGGACAAATGATTACAGCATGAGTCTTTCACCACAAAGAAGGAAGCACAGTGCACAACTCTTGGTGGGCTTCTTCTGGTTCCAGAGGCAGCATATTCCAAACCCGGAGGGTACTGCTCTAGTTCATATAGTAGGTGGTGTGCAAGGTGGTCAGTTCTGACTGGTGCCCAGAGCAGGAAAGGGCTCTGCAGCAGTTACAGGCTTGGGCTACGTGACCAGGTAGACCCCAGGTATTGGTGGTATGAGTGGTGGGAGAAGGTCCCTCGTGGAGTTTGTGGCAGTAAGAGAGCTACAGTATACACCTGTAGGTTCTGGAACAAGCAATGCTATCTGTGGTGAGATGTATATACCTTCTGAAAAACAGCTTGTGGATTCCAGTAGAGATTTTATGCTTGAACTTGGTGCATCAAGTGACCATATGTCCAGAAGGGCCCATAGTAGACTGAATTCTGTCAAACTCCAAAGATTGGAAAGGCCTAGTAAGAGTCCGTAGAAAAATGAAAGTAGCATCTAGGACTGAGCATGAATAGGACCAGAGGACAAAAGCGAACTGCAGAGACATGGTCCCACATCATCTACCCTGTTTGCACCACTGCCCCTCCCTCAGCTCACTTCTCTGCTGCATGGGGACCCTTTATGACCAGGTGATAGAAAAGGAAAAACCCTGACTTGGTTCTGGTATGTCTTGACCAGGTATGCCTGTTTAGTTGAAAATGATGGTGACCGCACTACAGTCCTTCTTAGGGTGGCCTTGAGGGAACTCGTGATGGAAAACCTTCCCAATGAGTAGAGCTTTGATTGGTGCACCTTTGTGGAAGGAGACATGGCTTTGAGATTAGAATCTATTCAGACTCAAGATCAACGGTGGCTCTTCAGGGGCCTGAGAGGAGAGAGATTGAAAGATAAGGTGTAAGGAGGTCAGGTGTAAATTCATGTGGATGGATATATAGGAGTAGGAAAGAAGGAAAAAGATCTTCGTCTTTTATAATAAAACTCACCAGAGAGCATCCACTGTGGAAGAGGCACTAAGCAACCAAAGTGACAGTGTGACTTGGCCAGTTGACATCGACTGCCCCAGTGCTGGCCCAATGGGACGTGAATAAACTAGCCATGGTGGGAAGGATGGAGACTGTGCATGGGACCAACAGCATACAGATTTGTGCTTCTCATCCCCAGCACTCTGGGCTTTATGGTCGAGAGATCCTAGCTCCTAGAGGGGACCATGAACACTTCTGTCAGGGGACAGAGCAATAGTCCCATTAAACTATAAGCTATGGCTGCTGCCTACAGCAGGCTCCTTATGCCAAGGGATCAGCAGGAAGAGTCACTTAGATTCTGGTAGAGCCTTCATGCTTGGCCCTGGTGTATCAAGTGACCATATGGCCAGAAGGGCTCATGATGCCCTGAATTCTGTCAGACTCCAAAGGTTGGGAAGGCTTAGTAACAGTCCATAGTACAATGAAAGTGACATCCAGGCACCATCTTGGCAGGGATAATTGGACCATATCATGAGGATGAGATAGGGCTGCTGTTACACGGTGAGGGCAGGGAAGAATGTGGCACCCAGGTGATCCACTTGGGTACCTCTTTGAGCCTCATTACTAAATTTTGCTGGTAATTGGACGAACTTAGCCACCCTGACCACCAGGGACTCAGCCTCTTCATGTGTGAGGGGTAGGTCATGCCCCAGATAAGCCAGTGAGACCAGCTGATGTGTTAGCTGAGGGGGAGGGGAATCCAGATGAGTTGTAGGGGTGGGAAATGACAAGTGTCAGTTACTGCCCTTAGACCAGCTGCAGTGATATGGGCTGTAGTTCATCTCACTAACTTTACTCTCCTGAGTTTCCCCTAAGAATCTGTAGGAGCTGCTCCCAGGGCTTATACAAAGAAGTAGATATGAGCAGAGCAGAGGGTGGGCCGTGCTGGATGTACTTCCCAGATCTTCCCTTAGGGATATAGGACAAAGTCCTCTTGCTGTTGAGAATGTTGCAGGAAGATGGCTCAGCTGTCAGCCCTTTTAGGGCTTGCCTTGGCCGAGGAATGTTGTGCTCAAAAGACAGCCTACGTCCAATGTCTAATCAGTGAGGGAGTATGAAGCTTGGTCCCCTCACCTCAATTCAGTTGAACTCTGAAGAGCTATCTCCTAGATCCACAGCTCTCTGGGAGACCAGCTGTGGACTTTGTTGGGGTGTATTTTGGCTCATCTTCTCCCTCTGCCCAAACTTGCTTCCTCTCTCTCTCTTCAGTGGGTGTTGATTCCAAGCATATGCCTTAATAAACCTCCTGTATGCTCATCTCCATCTCTGAGACCTCTTCGTAGGGAACGCATTTGAAACTGAATCAAGATGGGGAGGGTATAGCTCAAGTGGTAGAGCACATGCTTAGCATGCACAAGATCCTGGGTTCAATCCCCAGTACTTCCATTAAAAAACTAATAATAAATAAATAGACCTAATGACCTTGCCCCCTTACAAAAAAATGAAAAATCTTTAAAAAAAAAAAGCTGAATCAAGACCCATCAAGGCATGTGGTCAACAGCCAACTGGTCTTTTTGAGGGAAACAGTGAATAGAGTGGTGTTCAGATGCACCCTCTTCAATTCATTGGAACTTCCTTCTTTGATGCACACAGAGATGGAACTTGTCCAAAACTGATACTAACACACTTTCCCACTTTACATCATGGCTTGCAGAATAAGTATTGACCAAATGAAAATTATCTCCATGTAGAGCATGGATTTTCAGTGATAGACAGTCATCAAGTAGATTGTATCTCAGTAAAAGAGTCTCGCAGATAGTGGTGATGTGGCACAGCATGGTAAATGTATTTAATGCCACTGCATTATCTGCCCAAAATGGTTCAAATGGCAAGGTTTATGTTATAATATTTTACCACAATTTTAAAAGACCTATAATGTAATATACCAAAAACTATTGACTTATATATGATCAGTGGGTGAATTTTATGGAATAAAATTATATCTTATGAATTTTATGGAGTAAAATTATATCTTGTCAAATAAAATTGTATCTTATAAGTTATATCTTAATAAAAGTGTTAAAGAGATTTTGGAGGAGGAAATCATCCATTTCTTCTCTTGCATACATGTGCCTCCCACCAGAACTGAATTTTGTCTACATATTAAGTGAAATAACTGCACAGACATGATACCAACCTTTCTCCCATGTTATATACTGTTGCCATTCTGCAACATTTACCAATGTTCGTTGATAAAGAAACTTCCCTGGGAGTTCTGCTTTCTTTCCAAACGTAGTATTTATCGTTACCTTTGTAGCTGGTTTTACAAACTTCCTGGCCATAGTGCAGCATATAACTATTCTTCTGAGGAGTGAGTCCTTTGTGATGTCTCTGTAGTTTTGGTTAACTCCATCACCTTGAGCAATAAAATTCATCTACTGTGTACTGGGAAACACTTACATGTTTGCAGTTATTCTGGAAAAACTTTATCGTTCTATCAGAGAAGTCATTGTACTTTGCTGGAAAATAACACTGAAGCTTTCATGGCTTCCTGCTGTTATTGGAAAACATTTTTATAAAGGATGCCACCCTGGAGGTCTAGGGGCAAATATACCACCAGTCCAATACAATTCTGTTTTCAGATTTTTCTGGTCATGCTTCCTATCCTTAACCTACAGACTTAGATTTTTCTTAACTTGATCATCACAATCATATTCTCACTTCTCCCAGCATGAACTGCTTCGCCTCCCTTCATTTGTCTTTAAATCTGTTCTTTACATTCAAGATGCTATCCTGAGTTATGGTATTTACATTATCATTTTCATCATCACCACTTCTGAACCATTGATCCATTTTTTTTGTCAATTAAGGACAATCATAATATTAACAACTGAAAATACAAATTCAATAAGCAAAAACAATGACATGTTAGCTGAGATAAAATCCACACCATGTAACTGAGCGTTGGTAGAGATGAACAGATGGGTTGCTGGGGTAACCCAGGCTCTGAGGATCCTGTGTCGAGCAACCACACCTGGTCTTTTCTCTTTCCCTCTCTCTTCTTCCTTTCTTTCGCTGTTGGTCCTAGCTGAACTCCTCACCTACCCACTTTCCCTTCTTACCCTTCTCTCCATTCCCCTGTTCCTCTGCTTCCTTTTTGAGAGTTATGGCATTAAAATGGAAAGAGACCTTGGAGATCTTTAAGTTGATGACTTTATTTTACAGGTGAGGAAACTGAAGCCCAGAGAAGTACAATGATCCAATCCAAGTCAAAGGGACCAGACCTGGTCCCCTAGTTCCTCTGACTTACGGCCAATGTGTTTCCATTTGTCATGAAGCCACTAAGCCTGCTCCTTCAGCTCGTCTTTCTGGTCCACTCTTGGCACTGACAGAGATTGGACGCATAGTCATTAAGGTTGGTTGTTACCAGAGCTAGACAAGTAGAGGCTTAAGGGAGTCAAAACTTCTCTCCTCTGTTTCCTCTTACCCTGTGCCCACTGAATATTCAGTAACTGATAGTCTTTCTGCATTTTCCCTCCTAAAATATCTGCCAGAATTGCACACTGCCTTCTGTACTGCTCTGTGGCAAGTTTGGGTGACTCTCCAGATGACCTATTCTCCATGCAGCAACTCAGCAATCCAGGCTGCTTGGACACATGGTATTTCCATTTCACCAGGTGTCCTCCATGATTGCCATGGAGGAGGAAGACAGAGGTGGAAGGTGGGCATGAGCTCTTCTGAGCTTCAGCCTCGTGACACCCACAATCCACTGGTCAGAGTTTATCACTTAACTCCAAGGGGCTAGGAAATGCAGGGAATGTTTGGTGATCATGACTATTTCTACTGTGGTCCTTCTTTGCAATTGGAGCTCTGGGAAGACTTGACTACTTAGTACTCAAGTACAAACTCTTTTAAAGCCTTCATGTCTTTCCACTGAAGCATTTCACTCTGCCGAGAATATCCTTCTTGCTGACCTGACAAACTCCTACAAACGTTAAGTCTCTATTTCTTCTAAGAAGCCACCTCTGAATTTCCCAGGCCAACTTAGTAATTCCTTCTCCAATGTCCCCAGTGATGGAGGTAGTTACCTCCATCACAGCTCTTTCTATATTGTTATAATCCTTTGCCTAGCTGTTTCCATTTAAATAGAAATCTCTCTGTGAATAGAGAAAGTATATTTTCATCTTAGGGTCCTGAGTTTTAATACAGTGGTTCACAGAGACTCTTCATAGCTGTGGTTGAATAAATTAATGTACAAATAAATTTAAAAAATAACTAAAACACAATCTAATTTTTTGTTATATTCCATCCACACCACCACCACCTTAGCCTAAGAAACCACCTTCTCTGGCCTGGACAACCACATAGACTGTTTCTGATATTCCTCTTCCACTCATGCCCTTATCCAATCCATTCTTCACTTAGCAACGACACAATTATGGAACATGAATCAGAGTGGTGTTTTCTATCTCCTTAGAATAAAATCCAAACATCCAAATTCCTTCCCATGACCCCCTGCCTGCCAATCTGGCTTCAGTTCACTCTCTTATCCTGTGGCTCCCACCCACACTGGCCTCCAGTTAGTTCCCTGAACACACTAAGATTTTTCTTCCCCCAGTGCTTTCTCAGGGCTAGTTCCTGTGCCTGGAATACTCCTACTTTCTCTTTTGGTTAGTTCTTTCTCAGTTTTTAGTTTAAATGTCACTTCTCTAGTTCAATTGTTTTGTTTTGATGGCAAGTGAGAAAATCCCACTCAAACTACCCCAAATAATAAAGGGAATTTACTACTGCCTATATCCAACAACCCCAGAAATAGTTCTGGATTCGAGAAAGGCTTGATCTATGTCATTGAGGACCCTGTTTCTCTCGTTTACTGTACAGATGCTCTTTCCTCATGATCACAAAATGGCTGTCATTGTTCCAAACTTACATCCTCATACCACAGTCTCCAGGAGTAGAGAGACTACTCTTCTGGTAGTTCCTGCTCAAGTCCAGGGATTCAGTCTCCCTCATTGACCTAAGCTGCATCCCATGCCCATGTCTAAACCAGTGACCTTGGAAGGGACATGAAGGTAGGGGGTAGGGATTAGACTTGCTTAAGCCAATCAGAATCTTGCTTGGAGCTGAGGATGGGACCACACATGATGTAACAGCATGGCTACATATAGGGGAGAGTTGAAATTTCCAAATGGTGAAGAGTACTTCTGGTGGGAAATTAATTTTGGAATACAACAGCAACAACAACAAGAACAAGAACAACAACAACAACAACAACAACAACAACAACAAAAGTCCATCACGTTTTCTCAGAGGAGCCTTCATTGCTCACCCTGTCTAAGGAAGTTCCCTCTGTTATCTTCTTTTACTGAATCCTATGTCCTTCCCTCATTGTACTTGCGACTGTTTATACTATTTATTTTGTTTTTTACTCGTTCATGGTCTGAATCTCCCAATAGGCTCTAACTTCATACGAGCAGATGCCATGTCTGATTTGCTTACTTAGGGCTAGAACATTCTAGAAAATTCAATAAATAAATAAGATATTAATGGGAGAAAAATAAACAATTTTCTTCTTTTGCAATTTAGCCCTGGTTTTCAACCAGGAGATGCAGGCAAGGAGGGGTTGAAAGGAAAAGGGTGACTGTGAGCACTGTGAGTGTTAATTTGGCTTTTCTTTGTCTAGAAGCTTAGTCCTCTGTCCTTTCCAATAATCCCTCAAATTCCGCATCCCCAGGCCTTTTTTTATTAACCCACCTGCTCCTGGCACTCCAGTAATTTGATGTTTCTTTGAGTTTTTTTTTTTTTAAACCTAGCTTGAATGAGGGTCTTCATAGAAATCTTGATTTTTAAAAAAGAGTTGTTGGTGAAATTATGTTTTTCCAGAGAAGGTAGGAACCAAGTTTTCTCTTTTTGTGTTCCCCCAGCTCCTACACTATAGTGGGTGTGCTTCACTGAGTAAAAATTCAATCTCCTTCATGGAAATTGAGACTGGAGTCAATGCCAGGTAGTAGAAAGGGGGAGGAAAGTTGGGAGGGAGCCAGGAAAAAGAAGAAAAATTGCCAGGAAAGAATAAAGTTCGGTAAACAATGAAGTGTGAGGTCTTTGGGTTAAAGGGACATATTTAAACAGAAGGAAAGTTAGAATAAACTTGGGAAATGGAGTAAAAACTTACAAAATAGAACTAGAGCCTGAGGAATCTGCCTTCTTATATTTCTTCATTTATTCAGCAACACTTGTTGAGCACTTAGTCTGTGCAGACACTCTTCTCGGAGCTGAGGCTACAGAGGGGACCAAAACATGCCCATTTCTGCCATCACAGAGCTCATATTCTAGGGAGGGAAGCTAGACAGTAAAGTAGCAAGCAGATACAGACCACGGGCTCCTGGATACAAATGTCAGATTGCAAACACACATCTACTTTTACTCCCTCCTGAGACCCTGCAGCAGGAAATAAAGGCATAGATACTCATGAATGAGGAAAAGGGGAGGAAAAGTGACAGGGCCAAGAGGGGCAAACTCAAGAAGTCCGCATCCTGAGTGGGCAGAGGAGAAATCGGAGAACCAACTTGGTTTACACCAATCACCTCCCCAAGTGCAGGCAGTGGGTGTGTCAGCGGAATCTGGAATGAGGGGTGTGTGTGTGTGTGTGTGTGTGTTTGCAAGTCACAAGATAAAATAAAGAGGATCAGTTCAGAATCTGCTCTCCAGACCCTCTCCTTTTCTCCACAGGGGAGAGCCGGGCACCTCCGGCAGAAGACAGGGGCTCTATTCCCTGGAGAAGACTCCCCGCCCAGCAGAGGATGGCAGGCTGGACACCAGTGGGGGATGAGGTGAGTGTCTGTGTACTGGATGCTGGGGCCCCTTGCCCCAAGGATGATGGCAGCCAGACCTACACTTTCCAGCAGTTTGGAGGAGTGTTCTCTGGAGAGTCTGACCATCTCAAGAGAGACCTAAAGATATTGATATTGGAGTTTTCCAACCAAAAAGTGCAGCCTGATCACAGCCTATAGTGAAATTCTCCAGTCAGCAATCCCCACCTGTGTAATCAGAGATACCAATCAGCATTTTAGCTCCCTGCTCCTCAGAGGAGCAGATGGCCAGGGATTACCAGACATCTGAGGAAAGGTTCTAATAAGAAAGACCAAACAAAAGCTGAATGCACAGAAAAAGCAACTTGGAGGATACAGACTATCTAGGGAGAAGAGAGCTTGTAAGAGAGAGAGGTGGAGGAAGGGGGAAATTCTCATTAAATACTCAAAGAGATAAAAGATATTACAACCCTGAAATAAGAACAGGATGCTATATTAAAAAGTAATATTCAGAGGGAAAAAAGAGCTGTTGGAAATCAAAAATGTGATGGCAGAAGTGAAAATCTTGGGTGAGTTGAAGAGACCTCTCGAAAAGTAGAATAAAAAGACCGAGAGGTGGATAAATAGAGGAGAAAAGATGAGAAAATCAGGAGGTCCAAATAAAAGGGGTTTCAGAAAAAGGGGAGAAAGACAACAAAGTAGGATTGTCAAAGAAAGAATTCAATAAAAAGTCCTAGAATTAAAAAACGTGAGCTTCCAGATTGAAAGGGCCACCAAAGGCTGTCACAACTGCCAGTATGTGAAGAGTCCCACACTCACATCATCATGAAATTTCAAGACACTAAACAAGAGGAAGAGCTTAAAACCTTCCATATCTTGTAATAACTTTTAATGAAAAAGAATATGAAAATGAATAGATGTTTATATGTATATGACTGGGACATTATGCTGAATATCAGAAATTGACACATTGTAATTGACTGTACGTCAATTAAAAAAAAACAAAACACTACCACAACAGCAAAATCTTCCAGACAGCAAAAATATGTCACTTACAAAGGGTCATTAATTAGTATGGTTTCTATTGAGAAACTTTGGGAGATGGAAGACAGTGGCGCAATGCTTTCAAAATTCTGAAGGATAATGACTTCTGAGCTAAAATTCTACTTCTAGCCAAATTTACCTGTGAGGATAGAACAGAAGCATTTTCAGATGCACAAAGGCTTAGAAAAAAATTTGTCTTCCACGTAGACTTTCTTAGGAAGCTTTTGCAGTACATGCTCCACCAAAATGATAGCGTAAACCGAGAAAAATAAAGATGTTGGAGTCAGCAAACAAGATGCCTAGGGCGATGGAGAAGAGACATTCCAGAAGTCAGGAATGTCTCAGATACACAGGGAAACCATCTTAAATGGGACCATGTCAGAAGGTGGAGGGAGGAGAATGCTTCAAGAAAGAGCCACCTGAAGAAGTTTGGTTTTTATTACTCATGCAAACACAGAAGAAAAGAAATGATAAAACAGGAAACTGTAAAGTTAGTAACTCCAGGCAAAACAGAAATAATTGGAAATAAAAAGCAATAATATAATACTATGTGAATCATAGTATTTGCATAGTCCTAATTATGTAACACTGAATGTTGATCTATCCCAAAGTACTAGGAGGAAAGAGGGATGGAAAGTACGTGGCTGCATGGTGAGGGCAGAGGGAAAAGAGAGAAAAGATCCTCACCTTCCATGGTGGGAAATCAGTACATAAAGCCCAGAAGCGTTTTTAAAAATATTTATTTATTTATTTGGGGTTTGTGTTTTTGGGTTTTTTTTGTATATCTTTTTTTTTAAATTGATGTATAGTTGATGTACAATATTGTGTTCTTTTCAGGTGTACAGCATAGTGATTCAGTTTTTTTTTTTGGCAGATTATACTCCATTATAGGTTATTGCAAAATATTGGAGATAATTGCCTGTGGTATACATTAAATCCTTGTTGCTTATCTTATATGTATAGTGGTTTATATCTGTTAATCCCATACTCCTAATTTATCTCTCCTCCCTTCCCCTTTGGTAACCGTAAATTTGTTTTCTATGTCTGTGGATCTGTTTCTGTTTTGCTATATACATTTATTTGTATTATATTTTAGATTCCACATGTAAGTGATATCATATAGTATTTGTCTTTCTCTGTCTGATTTGTTTCATTAAGTATAATATTCTCTAGGTCCATCCATGTTGCTGCAAATGGCAATATTTCATTCTTTTTATGGCTGATTAATATTCCATTGTGTGTGTGTGTGTGTATGTGTATCTATATCTATATCTCCATCTATCTTACATTTTCTTAAGTCTGTTGATGGGCGCTTGGGTTGCTTCCATGTCTTGACTATTATGCACAGTGCTGCTATGAACACTGGGGTGCATGTATGTTTTTGAATTAGAGTTTTTATTTTTTCCAGATATGTACCCAGATAGAAATGCTGGGCCATGTGGTAGTTCTATTTTTAGTTTTTTAAGAAACTTCCATACTGTTTTCCATAGTGGCTGTACCAGTTTACATTCCTACCAACAGTGTAGAAATTTTCTCTTTTCTTCACATCCTCTTCAGCATTTATTATTTGTAGACTTTTTGATAATGGCCATTCTGACTGGTATGAGATGATACATCGTTGTGGTTTTGATTTGCACGTCTCTAATGATGATCAAGTGATTTTGAGCATCTTTTCATGTGCCTGTTAGCCATCTGTATGTATTCTTTGGAAAAATATCTATTCAGGTCTTCTGCCCAGTTTTTGATTAGGTTGTTTGGTTTTTTGATATTGAGTTATATAAGCTGTTTGTATATATTTGGATATTAACCCCTTGTTGGTTGCATTGTTTGTAAATATTTTCTCCCATTGTCTAGGTTGTCTTCTCATTTTGTTGGTGATTTCTTTTGCTGTGCAAAAGATTTTAAGTTTAGTTAGGTCCCATTTGTTTACTTTTGGTTTTGTTTTAAAGATTTTTGGGCAACTGTTAAAGTTGAAAGTGGCTGGCGTGGGTATGGGCTATATAAGGGTAGAATATTTTTACTCCTCATAGTAAGCTTTGTAGATCTTGATTGTTTCACTCTGTGTGCAATTAACATTGAAAAAGAATAAGATCAAAAGAAAGGAAAAGTACTGGAAAGAAATAAAGCAAAATGTTAGCTGTTTTTCTCTTAGTTTATGGTAATGGATTATTTTTATTGTCTTATTTGTAGTTTTTCATTTTTTTATGCAGTTTCTGAAATGAACATGGACTAGATTTTAAATCATAAAATACATGTTTTAGGTTAAAAAGAGAGACAGCTGTAGTGAGAAGAACCAGTTTTGATAGGAGGATTTGGGAAGACTTCACTGATGGTGACATTTGGCCATATCTTTGAGGGAGAAACCATGTTGGTACTCAGAGGAAGAGCATTCCAGAAAGATGTGCAAAGGTCCTGGGGTGGACATCTGCTTGAACCATGATTGGTGCCTGTGAGAAGCAGAACAGGGGCAAAGTATGTGATAAGTGTGGAGGGTGAGAAACAATGAGGTCAGAGAGAGGGCTTGGGGCCAGACCCTGAAGAATCTTGTGGGGCATGTTAAAGACTTCAGACTTTAGTGGAGAGGGTATAGCTCAAGGGTAGAGCGCACGCTTAGCATGCACAAGGTCCTGCATACATAAAGTCCTCGATTCAGTTCCTAGCACCTCCATTAAAACAAGCAAACAAATCTAATTACCTCCCCCACCAAAACAAATTAAAAAAATTTTTTTAAAAACTCCAAAACTTCAGACTTCATCCTAACTAAGGGAAGCTGTAAGAGTTTTGAGGAGAAAAGCAGCATGATCTGATTTGCATTTTAACAGGATCACTGTGGCTGGGGTATGTGTGCGCGTACGTGTGTGTGTCTGAGTGTGTGTGTGTATTGAGGGGGAGGGGGAAGAGAGGAGGGAGGTGGCAAGAGGGGAAACTGGGGGACCACTTGGGAGGCTCTTGCTATAGTCCAGGTGAGAGATGCTTCAGGGTTAAGCACTAACGTTCAAAATGTTTTAGTTTTCTTTTAGCAGCAGAAACCTTTTTTCAAACGAAGTCTTACGTTCACCTCTCACTTATATAACATTAAAGTGAGTTATGAAAGTGCAGGGGCTTTAGTTGAAGTAGGAAGTGGGGAGTCCTGATCTCCTGCCTCATCCCCTCATCCCTGCCTGCTTATCCTGGTGATCCCTGGGAGGTGTGCCTTTGAAGCTGGGGTCCTGCCAATGGTCATCAGAAAACTGACTCACCCAGCTGCCTCCTTTTATTGAAGAGATCCAGTACAGGGAGGAGTTGGATGAGGAGTGGGGTTGGGTGGAAGCACTTCCTGGGTGAGGTGGTGGGGTGGTTCATGCTGTGGGAAGAAGTGAGGAGGCAGGAAAAAAGACGCGTGCTCCCTGCCCCTATGGGGCAGAGCAGTACCCAGGCATTTTCCCTCTGGCTCAGGTCATTTTCCACTGCATTGTCGTGCTTCTGGTCACTTTCAGGCCAAGTGTAAGATGTCAGGTTTTTACCGTCTAGCTCTGCACCCCCATCCCTTCCCCAGGGGGACTTGCTTTGACCCAACTTGTATCCATAAGAAAAGCTGGGATGGGGGAGGAGAGGACAAGTGAGGATAGTGGGTAAGGAAATGGTGAGGATCTTCCATAGAGAGAGGATCTTGGCTCTTAGAGCCTAGCCCCATGGTGTCCTAGTAAATGTTTGACAACTGCTCTCTGAAAGGAAGGAAGGGGCCCTGATTAGCAGCATTGAAGATTTCTGTGGTGTCAATAGTCCCATCATAATGATTGAATGACATCAGCATGACGTCACTGCACATGAAGTTGGGGCGTTGCTCATCACTGTACAGTATTCCCACTGTATAGATATGACTGACGCAGTGAAGAATAGTAAACTATTCTAGCACAATTGAATGTGATGAGTTTGATTATTATTACCTTCATTTTTTATTTAATTTAACTTTTTAATGATTGTGGTTAGCAACTGGCTGGCACAATTTCTGAAAAGTTAGCACTCGACTCTCAAGAGCCAGTTTGAGCCAGCACCCCACTGCCCCACCTGTCAAAAACCCTTCTAAACATTGAATAAAAAATTTCAGTCTCTAAACAAACTGTGGTACATCTATAGATAGGAACACCACTCAGGAATAAACAGGAACGAACTACTAATACACCAAAATCTCAAATGACTCTCACAGGCGTTATGCTGCATCTAAGAAGCTTGTATTAAAGGCTTCAGAACATATGAGAGGCTCCACTTTTCTGATAGACTTGAAAGACAAAACTGTCATGACAGAGAACAGATCAGTGGTTGGGGCAGGAGGGAGTGACAGTTAAGGGGCAGCATGAGACAGTTTTTTGGGGTGATGGAACTGTTCTATGTCCTGAATTGGTAGAGATTACACGAATCTATACTTTGTTAAATTTCATAGACTTGTATAAAAAGTTAATTTTCTGTATGATAATTTGTTTTTGCACTTGAGATGATTTTTTTGTACTGTATAATATTTTTTTAAAATAAGAAAGAAAAGTCAGCATATTCTTAAAAACAATAACAACAACAGAGTTCCTGTCTGAATTGGGCAACTTATTCCACCATTTTTGGCCTCCTTAGAATCTGCTGTGAAATGAAACATCTAGACAGTCAGGAGCTGCACATGCAAATGCCTGTGAGGGGGAAAGTGGCTAATGTAAGTGGAATACAATAGGGAGTGGTGGGGACTGTGGAAAAGTGAGCTTTCATCAGCCTGTATGGAGCTGCTTCAACTTATGTCTCAGCAGATGGCTGCAATGATGGATTATGTGCCTAATGTGTCTGATTTTTTGAATTTCAAGATAAGTGAAGGCTCTGGATTTTTTAAAAGGTGAAGTTTCCTTATTTGTAAGCACAGAACCCAACAAAACATGTTTGTGAATCATATTCAGCTGAGGGGCTGCCAGTTTGTGGCCACTGGATAGAATGCTCTGTACCATCTTTTTTAACTCTTTGGGCCAGGATTGTAAACCCTGATAAGGAGCTTCTTTGTCAGAGATTGCATCAGAGATTTGAAGTAACTTTCAAGTTTCTTGCACCACTGAACGTAAAATTAAGCCCTGCTTTACCCCATTTAAAAGTTGTGCAGTGGTAAGTACTGAGTATTATTGTGGTTGTCAGAATCCATGCGTGGGGAGGAGAACCCAGTGCTGATGTGGATTCAAGTGGCTCTGCTCCCCTTTTGACAGCCCTGCAGGGGCACTGGGAAACGTCATTTAGTCTGTTATAGATCATAGCCTCTCGTAAATAGGCCGGACTTCTCTGCACACACTACCGATTTTGTGATGATGAGTGAGAATTGAGTTCATCTTTCATCCCCATTGCTGGACTGTGATTGATGTTCTTGCACATTTAGATTTACACTTTGCATTGTAACAGGGGAAGGCCCATTATAAAGGGCTGAAAAATGGAATTGGGGTAGGGGACAATATGCACCCAGAGCAGGAAGCTGAGGGATGGAGCACAGACATGAGTAGGACAGATAAACCTAGGAGCTGAAGGGCCTGGTCTCAGGCTGGAAGGATGGTGCCCCTCCCCCACCATACAACTGAATTACCCACCAGCATTGCACACTAAGGGGAAAACCCCATTTGGGAGTCTGTTCGGGCAGATCTAGGGCTGGGAGGGGAATGGAAAGAGGCTTACCTGAAGGCTCTTTAGTCCTCAGAGTTGCATCTCTAGGAATCCCCAGACCCAGGATGAAGGAGGGTAATAGGAAGAAATCTATAGATTGAGGAGTCTCACTCCTGGACCTCAGAACCCATGAAAGGAAGTTGGACCTTTTCTTGCTAATGAACTGTGGCACCACAGATTTGCCCAACATGGTTTCCCTTTCCCGCTTCATCTAACAATCTAGTTCAGGGATGGACTTGTGATTCCTGCTGGTATAATCTGAGTTCCTCCCAGTACTTGTACTATAATTAAACAGAAAGAGGGACTTTTCTCTGTGAGCATTAGCTGTAAGAATTATATAACCCAGAGCATCTTGCCACCATATGGAAGGGTCTATGAAAGAAAAATTAAAATGATAAGTACATTTAAATGGTCTTGATGCTATTGATTGAGGTCCTGGATACAGCCCTACCTGAAGTCTATGTCGGAACTTTATACTTAAATGTGTCAATTTCTTTCTTCTGCCCTTTCTTCACACTTCTTTTTCTTTTATCATATGCTAGTTTGTGCTCAGTGTCTGTCATTTGCAACCTGAAAGTCCTAATTATTGTATTTCCTTATATATATGTCAAATGCTAAACAGGTTGACACACATATTGACTATATTAATAATAAATTAAATATTATATGGATATAAGATTTAGGTCATTTATTCAGCTAATATATACCATGTGTCAAAACTATGCTAGATACTACGGATCACATTATGAACAAGACAGACAATACAGTATTAGGTATTTTGTGACTATAACATTCAAATCATTCATTCATTCATTGCCTACTATATGCCAGGATAATGCTATGATAAAAGAGGGAACAGGACAGATATGGTTCCTTCATGAATTGTAACATTCTGCCTCAGTTTCCTCATCTGTAAAATGGATATGATACTTGTCCCTGCTTTGTAAGGTTGTTGTGATGAAATGAGATATATAAAATGCCTAGGATAATCTCTGCACTTGACCAGTGCCCAGTAAATGTTAGATTGTAGTTTCTAATACTGAACTTTTTAGATATTCAAGGGTCTTTTTTTTTTCCAGGTTTGTTTTCTTTTCTGCCACAACAAGTAGTAATTTTGGGGGTTGGATAGAACTGGTTCATATCCTGCTTCTTCCAGTTACTAACTAAAAGACTTTGGGCAAATCACTTAATTTCTCTGAGTCTCAGTTTACTCATCTGTAAACTGTAAAGAGGAGTAAAATACCTTCTTTGAGAAGGCACATAGCAGGTAGTTAATCATTATTAGTAATCCAGCCACAGAAATACAATGATAACGTTGCTTGAGAAAAATTATCTCAGAGGAAGTCATAATAACTATTATTATTTTGGTAAATCGCATTCAAAATCACTACCTAGTCTGGTTCTTATACTTTTCACCAAAATACTTGTGGGGACAGAGGAGGAAAAGTTATCCTGAGGGTGGGAGTCTGGGGGAGGGTAATGACCCAAAGTGGCCTCCTGCAAATGAGAAACCAATTTGTCTAAACTTATAAAGTTTTTTGTTTGTTTGTTTGTTTTTTTTTGTTTGTTTGTTTTTTTCATTCCAGTCTGTAGTAAATTCAGGCCTATTTTAATATGAAGCTATGTTGAATTACCTACCAGTTAAATTGCTTCCAGCCTTCTTCTCCCTACCTGAAGTGTCAGTAGGAAATGGCTGGTTTATCCTGTGGCTTCATGTGCCCCCCCACCCCCATTCCTGTACACTGTTCACTACCACCCAGTGGGGATCTGTGCCCCAGGGTTGAGAAACCCAGCCTCAAAGCATTCTAAGTGGCAGTGGGCTTGGAAGTGATGTCCTACTCAATGTCGTGTCACAGAGACTCCCCCAAGGCCCCTGTAGCACTGGAGTGGAAACAAGGGTGAGTGGGCCCAGGTTAGCCT
Organism: Camelus dromedarius; assembly: GCF_036321535.1. Taxonomy (NCBI): domain Eukaryota; kingdom Metazoa; phylum Chordata; class Mammalia; order Artiodactyla; family Camelidae; genus Camelus; species Camelus dromedarius. The sequence continues at coordinate 18,782,657 of NC_087439.1, forward strand.
CCCTACCTAAGTTGGTAAGTTTGTGTTACAGGCAGCATATATCATGTAATTCTGTCACCAAGATGAAGGAAAAAGACAAGATAAAGATGTGGGAAAGTACATCAGTCAGGGCAATAAATCCCTAAGGAATATTCCCCCCTCATCAGGCTGTCCTGGAAAGATGCTGGCAAAGGAAGGCCCAGACAACAGAAACCAGGCGCAAGAGTCAACAGGCGGAGAGGGGGGAGCAAGAGAGCGAGGAAGGAAGGCAGCTTGGTCATCGAGAGTGAATTGCAGGCATCTGGGGAATAGGGGTGATGAAACACTTCAGAATTGGGCACCCCACAGTCTTTAATACCAGCAGGGTGAGATGAACGAGCATCGAATTTGCCAGAGTTGACCCAGAGCCGGCTGCATGGGCCATATGGTTTCCCTGACCCATAAAAGTCACTAAGTGAGGAAGTAATTTATTGCTGGAGATCACTGTCTGCACCAGAATATCCTGGTGTGTTCGCTTCATTGTTTCCTTAATAAGGGAATGGGAGAGGAGCGGGCTGGGCAGAGTGGGGGCGGGGTGCAGAGGGAAGAGCTTTGAGTTATTTCTAACAGTTAGACCTGGTTTGTAGGGGAGAAGGAAGACTGGGATCCTTATGCTTCTGCCCCTTGGTTCACATTCACAAGGGTTTTTCCTGCCTGGCAGCCCAGTAAGTTGTGGGAGAGGGAGAACCAGGAACATTAAGAGGAAAAAGGGGCCAGGAATTTCAAATGCATAACTTGGGATCTGCACAGTTTGAAAAGAGAATATGTCCTAAATGGCAAATCGTTCGGGAGCCCAGGGAAAGTTGTTCTAATGAATTGGTGCTAGAAAGGAGAGCACCGTTTCCTCCCCTAAACACTGCACAGGGAGAAACATCAAAACAATAGTCGCTGATAACCTTTCAATGGAAGCTGGAATTCCGACAGTGATTCCTTTGCTGGGGTAGCTGCCCTGTTTAACAATGAGCTTCTCACAAAGGCTTTGGAGCTAAGATGGAAGACCAGACAGCAGGCAGCCCTGAAAGTTTGCTGGTACAATTGAAAGTCTTTTCTTTCTTCTTCTTTTTTAAACAGCCTCAGGCTTCTCAGCAGCAATTATTTCAGTGATTGCGTCCTGGGTTTCTTACCTCAGTCTTATCTGAAGATGTTATCGTATGAACTTGAAATAGGAACATTTCTCCAACACCTTATCTGATCTGCTTCTGCTTTTAGCATGGAAACACATGTACTGACACTCAGAACATTTCTGAGTTTCTGTTTTTCAGGCTGTGTGAAAACAGATTCTGCTGAACTGCTACCCAAGCATTAAAAAAGCTCTCTCCGAGTATTCCTGACTAGCCCTGGTAATTTTAGCTATCCCATTGGGCTAAATGAACCCTGGGGTCATTTGTCAGCCCTTTGGTAAGTAGGATTTTAAGAATCAGGCCTAGTTAAAATGTATACAAATACTACTTTCAGGTGGACATTTCACCTTTATAGCTCACACGGTCCACAGGGCCTCTGTCTTCTCTCAGGCTGACTCACACTAGCCATGTTCTCTTAGGCCCCTGCCCATGGATCTGTCCAGCTGCAGGTAATTAAAAGACTGGGTGCCACTTGGAAGGGTTTGTATCTGGAAAGGAGGAGATAGAATTCTGAAGGAGAATACAAAACTCCAGTGAGGCCCCTAAATGGCAGTCCTTTGTCCTCTGAGGGTGGCCTGAGGAGAAGGAATTAGAAGAGAGAGACGGGTGTAGGTGTGCTCTGTTCTGTATGCCTGTTTTAGGTTTTGTGGTGGTACAGCCTTAACCTTCCCAGTGAAATTGTTTTGTTTTATGAAAAGATCAGGGGCTATGGAGTCAGGCGACCCAGGTTAAAATCCCAGCTACATTAGTATCTGGCTATGTAACTTTGGGCAAATTTCTTAACCTCTCTGAGCCTTAACTTCCTAAGCAGAAAAGCTGAGCTCTTAATACTTCTTTGGGTTGTTGTAAAGATCAAAATCTGAGGCATGTCTGGAAAGAACCTGGGATCAGTCCTTCATGAGAGTCCAGCAGGGGGTTCCGTCTTTCTTTCCATAATTATAAGAGGCACCAAGGCCCCACTCATTTAGTTTATCATCCCTCAACTCAAAATCATGTCCCTAAAATTTTCTTCCCTGAAGTTCTTTCTGTGGGTAAATTTCCAAAGGCTTCCATTAATAAAACAAATATTGTCTTTAGAAGGGTACCATCCGTTAACACTTTAGCTTGAATTAATTTAGGGACCAGCTAGATTGATGATGACAAAGAAGGAAAAACACAACAGAGAGGGCTATGGAAACAAAGTGACGGCTTTTTCAGGACAGGGAGCTCTGTTCTTTGCTGTGACAGAGGGGAAGTGGACAGTGGGAAGGGTCTCAGGGAAGTGTTGAGTAGAGAGGGAGAAACTTAAAAAAAAAAAAAATCAAGAACCATGAGAAGATGGGAAAGGAGTACAGAGGAGGCCATGATGGGCATAGTGTGGCTGTTAGCTCCAGAAAGGAATGACCAGTCCTCCTCTGAGATACAGGGATGGGGAGAAAGCCTGGGGGGCTGTGAGAGAATCCAGGAAGAGAGAAGGAGACTGGTAGAACCACTTCAGCAGGTCAGAGGCTAAAGGACTAGGCTTTGGAGCCAAGTAGGCATAGATGTATTCCTTGTCTGGAACACCAGCCATATGATCTTGAACAATCTATGTATTTCCAATGATACGTCAGTTACCACATCTAAAAATGGGATGATATCAAATTGTAAGAGTCGATCAGTGAAACGCTGCGAAGTGCCCCAAACATGCAGGCTCTCAATAGATGACCCACTGCATATCATGTCATCTTCATCCTTATTGTCTGCTGACAGTGGGGACTCTGCATAGCCTGGGACTTGAGGAGAGGGACCAATGTTTGGAGGAGCCATTGTGGGATAATAGTTGTAAGGGGCAGCTAAGACTCAGTGGAAGTGAGACAGAATGGATTAATAGTGGACCAAATTCATGGTGTCCAGTGCTGTCCAGCAACATCCCCAGCCCCAAGATTAGAACTAGAGAACCAGAACCAGGTGAAGGGATTCAGGACAGGGGCCTGGCCTTCAGACCCAGCAGATGGTTATAGGAGGACAGGAAACAGGTTGCTCCTATGGTCTGCACTGCTGACAGCTGCATGAGGGGAAGGTAAAGGGGTCCAGAGAGGTCTAATGATGCTGAAGAGCTGATGCCATGGTGGAGTAGAAGGATGCTGTCAAAAGGGAGGGGCCTTAGGCATTCAGCAGGGAAGCAGCTCAGAAATACGAATGTGAAATGAAGCTGTGATGTAGGGACTGCAGGGGTCAGGAGTTCTGACTGTGCTGTCAGTAGGGATGCTGCATACTTGAGAATCCCTGAGTGCCCAGAAATAATATGGGTGGCAGTTATCCAAGAACGAAGAACTGTGTTATGGGGAGGTCAGTAGTCAAGAAAAGCCATGACGTGAAAGAGATGGCCTTACTAGACCTAGCAAGTCCACTAGGGAGAGGGAAATGCTTTGATGGGGGCATAAGGGGCAAGATCTTGAGCAGAGATGTGCATATTGTGTTTAATGATGTGCACATTATTAAAAAAAAAAAAAGACTGAGCCAATATTTTTATATTTTGTGAAAAAAACCTTGATTTCTGACTTCCGTAGAAAAGTAGGGTCCTTTGGCAATCCTGTGTCTGTATTCCTCTGTCAACACTTTATCATCCCCATTAGAAAGGGATGTATTTTTTCAGTTTGCCACACCCTCCACCATTCCCTGTTAATCCCCAACAGGTTAAGTGTCATTTGTTATTTGTTCTTGAACTGTCCTTCAGTTTATCTATTATGTGTGTATAGAAACATGCACCTGGAGGTGCTGAATTTGTGACCTTGATTTGAAACATGAACTCTACCAATGAGGCTAGGCTTTGATCCAGTGGCAGAAGAGGGACCCTAATTGTCCCAGGAGTACCTCGTGACCAAAGTACCAGGTAGAGAAGGGGCACAGGAAGACAGAAGTTGTGGGTCAGAAGGGACTGAAAGAGGATGAAGGAATGTTACCAAAGGAGGAAGCCGCCGTTCCTAGGGCTACTCACTTGGGTCCCTTGAGAATCTCGTTCACTCAGAGTGGCTGTATCTAGCTCCCCTCCCTGTTGTGAGGACTGAGCCAATGAGATTGATGGCTTTGAGCAGATCCTTCTGGTTACGTGTTCAGTGTGGGGTGGTGGAGCTGTGAGGCCCCCACACATCTGCTTCCTTGATAGTAGAACTCACCTTCTACTACAGAACATGAAAACATCTGATTTTCCTTTTTCCCGTGTTCCTTGTAACTAAGGCTTGAGCACTGTCTTACTTTGTTTGGGCTGCTATAACAGAATACCATGGCCTGGGTGGCATATTAAAAAAAAAAGGCATTTATTTCTTACAATTCTGGAGGCTGGGACACCCAAGACTGTGGTACTGGCAGATCTGATTGTATAGTAAGGGTAAAACAAGTTCCCTTACTGAGTTTATGATTAATCTCTCTATCCAAAACTTTATTCCCTTTCTTGTCCCACCCTTGTTCCCCTCAGGATTGAGAAGTGTCAAAGAAAAGGGGGGATTGAAACAAAGCAGGACCCTGTGGGGCCTTCCTGAATAAAAAAGCCCCTCCATGCCTCCTGTTTTTTGTTTGTAGGAAAAAGGCTTCAGTTTCTGAGGCCTTCCCTGAGTTCCAAAGAGCAGGCTCAAGCAGTTAAGGATTAGGACCGCAGAGTAACAGGACTCCTAGTTCCTCCTGAAAGGATGTAGATAACAATCTGATGTGTATCTTTGAGTTGTTCTGCAGAAACTAAGACTCCCACCCAGGTGGAGGATGGTGACTACAGGCTGAGCACAAGCACATAGACTCCAGACTGGTTGGAACCAGAAGGTTGAGATTCTGGAAGCATCACCCTGTACCTCACCACCACCAAATTAGAAGGTCCAGGAGCTGATAGGGTGTCCTATGACCCTCCTCCCAACACCGTCTTTAAAAACCTTTGCCTGAAAGGTATTGGGGAGTTTGGGTCTTCTGAGCATAAGCTGCCCATTCTCTTTGCTTGATGCAAATAAGCCCTTACTTTGCTGCAAACATGCACTGTCAGAGTTTGGCTTTTTTTTTTTTTTTTAACATTTTTTTATTGATTTATAATCATTTTACAATGTTGTGTCAAATTCCAGTGTTCAGCACAATTTTTCAGTCATTCATGGACATATACACACTCATTGTCACATTTTTTTCTCTGTGAGTTATCATAACATTTTGTGTATATTTCCCTGTGCTATACAGTGTAATCTTGTTTATCTATTCTACAATTTTGAAATCCCAGTCTATCCCTTCCCACCCTCCACCCCCCTGGTAACCACAAGTCTGTATTCTCTGTGAGTCTATTTCTGTCCTGTATTTAACACTCCCTTACACCATATACAAAAATCAACTCAAAATGGATTAAAGACTTAAACATAAGACAAGATACAATAAACCTCCTAGAGGAAAACATAGGCAAAACATTATCTGACATACATTTCAAAAATTTTCTCCTAGAAGAAATAAAAGCAAGAATAAACAAATGGGACCTAATGAAACTTACAAGCTTCTGCACAGCAAAGGAAACCAGAAGTAAAACAAGAAGAAAACCTACGGAATGGGAGAAAATTTTTGCAAGTGAAACCGACAAAGGCTTGATCTCCAGAATATATAAGCAGCTCAAACGATTCAATAAGAAAAAAATAAACAACCCAATCCAAAAATGGGCAGAAGACCTAAACAAGCAATTCTCCAAGGAAGACATACAAATGATCAAAAAGCACATGAAAAAATGCTCAATATCACTAATTATCAGAGAAATGCAAATCAAAACTACAATGAGGTATCACCTCACACCAGTCAGAATGGCCATCATTCAAAAATCCACAAATGACAAATGCTGGAGAGGCTGTGGAGAAAGGGGAACCCTCCTACACTGCTGGTGGGAATGCAGTTTGGTGCAGCCACTATGGAAAATAGTGTGGAGATTCCTCAAAAGACTAGGAATAGACTTACCATATGACCCAGGAATCCCACTCCTGGGCTTGTATCCAGAAGGAAATCGACTTCAGGATGACACCTGCACCCCAATGTTCATAGCAGCACTATTTACAATAGCCAAAACATGGAAACAGCCTAAATGTCCATCAACAGGTGACTGGATAAAGCAGAGTTTGGCTTTTTGAAGAACACTTGCTTGGTAACAAGGGCTGCTTCCTCATAGACAGCACCCTCTCACTGTGTCCTCCCAATGTGGAAGGGGCAAGGGAGCTTTTTCGGGTCCCTTTCATAAAGCTCTGCCTGCATGATCTAATCACTTCCCACTTCCCAGTACTATGATATCGGGGGTTAGAATTTTGGGGTGACATGAACATTCAATCTGCAGCAGGCATGTGACTCAATTATGGCCAGTGGGGCTTGAGGGAAGGTTTCCTAGGTGGGGATTTGGGGAAAGACTTTCTTCCCTAATAAAGCATGGCTCAGGATAGGAAGCATCTCTTTTCTTCAGCTAGATGTTACTGTGTTAATATAGAATGTCTGAAGTGTGTCACCCATTCTGTGCCTGTGAGAGGACAAACTGAAGGCTCAGAGAGAGGGGAGAGCTGCCAAGAGCCTGGGTCATTCATCAATTTCTGAGGTACTCAAACAACTTTGTACCATCTATCTCTGGAATTTTTTATGTGCAGTAATACATTTTTATCACTGTTATGCTACTTTAAATTGGATATACTGTTACTTGCAGCCAAAAGCTGCAAGATAGAGATAGAGACTTCATCCAGAGCTGGAATTATGAATGGGATATATAGGCCAGGGAGCTCAGAAACTGGGTGTGAACAGTGTATTTTCCTAGTGGATTTGTTAACTTGATGATTGCTTAAGTAGGACTTTCACATGAAGACAGACATGGATAATACTGGTATAGAGTATAAAATTCACAAGATAAAACAAGAGTCTCATGACTTCTTCCAGGCAAAGATCCTAGGAGCTTGAGATATTATGTGATGTAAGTACATGGTGTTTGTCTTTCTATTGAGTACAAGACATAAGACAGTTGTAATTAAACTGCAGTTGGAGGGATTAAGTTAGACACAAGGAAATATTGTGTCCATTGTGATTATTAAAGGGCTTCTAAATTGGAAACACAATAGGGCAATGGAAAGTCAGAGCTTTGGATGTTTTCAAGAGAAGGGTATTGTGGTTTCAAATGCAGTTTTGCCTGGACTAGTTTTCTCAGCTTTCTAGGTCCTTGTCAATGTCTTGCCATTGTTTTGCATTTGTGAAGAATAATGATTTTTTTTTTCTTAGATGATGACTGCATTCCAGACCCTCCAATGTTTCTTTGGTGATTTATCCTTTGTTTTAATTCAATGTGCTACTCAAAATGCTGCCCTGGAGTGTTCCTTTAAGTAGTTAAAGTGAATGAAAGCAGAAAACTGCCAGGAGTCAGCCAAATGTTGAGACAGATTGTAAATACCTGAAAGCATTTAAACATTTCCGATAGGAAGGATACTGTAAATTTTACATGCGAGAGCTCTGCATCAAAGCCCGAATCCCAGCTTTTCTTCCCACTTTGAGATTTAGACAAGGTCAGCACAAAGGATCTACTGTTTCCACAGGCATTTACATCACCACTCTATCTTGTTATTCCTGACTTCTTGCCAATCATATTGAGAATTTCTCGAGGGGAGCAAAACAGAATAACCAAACCAGCTTTGCCTCCTTGACAGTGAAGAATAGAAAGAAAAGGCTCTCCCAGAGACAGGCTTTTCTTTCCTTTTTCTTCTTTATTTAAGCTGTATGTTTTAACTTGACATTCTGCCTTTGACAACCCCAGGAGTCCAAGCTGATGAAAAGCTGAGTTAATTTTCTCTTCCACAGCTCAACTTCACATTAATTTTTTTTTTAAACAGGAATTTTTGAGAGACATTGATTTAGGGAATAGGTCCATCAGATTTCTTCACTTGGTTATAAACGCATACTCTAGGGCTATAAACTCATACCCCAAGACTGAGGGCGTGGTTACTCCCTTTGGTTCTGTCGGCAATGGCGGGTGTGATGGATGACAACAGGAGGGTGGAAGGAGGGATGGAAAGTCTCTGACAATTGCATTCCAGGGGTATGTGCTCTCCCTTGTGCCAGCTTGTCTCTCTGGGCTAGACCTGCTTTGCTCTGCTCTATCAATTCATTGCTTTGATCTTCAGCCTCTGGGCAAGCTAGAGGTGTCCCTCCTCCATTACACCCTCATTCAGTCAGTCTTTCAACAAATTAAGCACCTCATCATTGTTGCAGTGCTAGAAAACTAACATTCTGAGGATCTTTTGTGCCCTTTCTCAAGAGGAGGAGTTGGGTAGAGCGGTTAAGAACAGAGAGTCTGAAGCCCGATTGCTTGGGGTTGAATCCCGGCTAGCTGAATAATCTTGGCCAAGTTACTAAACCTTGGTAGGTCCTGGGTAATAGCATCTCGCCAGCTTCTTGTGAGGAGTGAATGAGATATGGTGTCCTCAGAGCTCAGCCCAGTACCTGGGAGGACAAAACAAGCTGGTTGATGGCCATTGTTGGAATCCTTGTCATCATTGTCACTGGGGTTCAGGAATTCACAAACATGACGGCCTCCCCATGAGGTTCTCCTCTCCTGGGCATTTTCATACCTGTTCTCCTTCCTGAGCCCTCTTCTGCCTACCTCAGTGATTCACCAAGTGAGCATTCAGTGTCTGCCAGGAGCCCTGCACTGTGCCCAATGCTGTGTGGTGACAAAAAGGCCAGGTATCACCGAGCCTCCAAGGGGGTCTGCTGTCTGCTGACACACACAACACCAGGCAGGACTTAATGTAATGCTGCTTTGTGTGCTAGCCGGTGGGAGGGAGCAGGGGGTTGGCAGGTTAGGAAGGGGATGGAGAAGGGCTGGATCCGGCCCCACCCACCCCCTCCACAGACCCAGGTCGGCCTGGGTAAGTCATCATCCCTCGTAGGCCTCACTTTCTGCATCTGAGAAACCAGAGTTTCGGTCAACAACTTTCAAACTTTTTAGACCAAGACCCACAGTAAAAAGTGTCCATGATTTTACAGCATGACCCTCAGAACTACATACATAACTGAAACAAATTTTTATGAAACAATAATTACCCTTACTATGTGAAATTCTCTGTTTTTCTATTTAAAAAAAATGCTGGTCATAACCCTTTATATTGACTTCCTGACCCCCTAATGGTTCAGTTTGAAAAACACTGGATGAGATGATTCCTCAGGGGCCTTTCAGCCTGTACTTTCTATAATTTTAGATCTCTATGGGCTATATGGATTTAAGAGAAGAAGGAATAATTAATCTCCCAGGGTAATGACTGGCTAGAGCCCAGCTAGATCAATACAAAATATATATATATGGTTGGCTCCCATACCGGCTTTCTGGAATTCAAGGGCATGATCTAAAGGAAAAGAAGCAGCTAGTTGCTGGGATTCATTCGCTGGAGCATGGTGAGGCTGTAGAGAGCTCCCACGTGCACTGCTCATCTGAACTGGGTTTTCATTTGTGGAAAGAGAAGAACGAACCCTGTCATCAAAGTTTGCTCCTGATCTCTGAAGTATGGGAATTCTGGAAGGAATCCACTCACCTCAAGAGAGAGAGAGAAAAAAAATAAGGCTAGCTTGTTTTAATCCTTAAATGGATACAGTCCTGTGAATTAGGGGACTTGGGAGAAACGATTTCCCCGCCTGTGTAAATGTTTGTTTTTGCCCTAATGTGTTTGTTCATTTGCTTGACTGCTCAAGAGATAGTCATCTAGAAACACAAGCTGCAGGAGAAACTTAAAAAAAAAAACAAACAAAAAAAAACCGAAACAAACAAAATCCACCTCCCCAACCCCTCCGACAAAAATCTCCTCCTCCAAAATCCTCCACCTCTCTTTAGTTCACTTTTCATAGAGAAAACTCACATGCCAGGGGGCCCTGTGGGAGTAGGTTCTGTGTTAGGGCTTACCCACACCAGGGCATTTCTGTGACACAACTTCATGTTACCTGGAATCAAATCAATTAGAAGTCTTCTCTCTCTCTCTCTCTTTTACTGATGGCTCTATCTGGGTCTTTGCACCCCAAGGAAACTTGTGGAATTTCCAGTGACTTCTTTCTGAGATCAAATGCCCTTTTTAACATCTTAAGCCTTTTAAAGTGCTTTCCTCTGTCAGAGGGAAGTCTGATTACCACCTGCAGAGATGGGCCCTTTAGGAAAATGTCAGCTGGAAGTCTCATGGATGCTGACTTCAACTGGAAGAAGTCGAGCTTTTCTGCCCTTCCTATCTGTTTTCTGGCTTAGATTTTGGTTAGGCACACAGGGTTCTGCGTCCATGGGTTTGGCAAGTTCCTGAGCCTCCCGTGCCTCTGTAAAATGAGGTTATTAATGGTATCACATTTATAGGATTAAATTATATAATGCATGTAAGAGCATTTAGAACCATATGGTAAGTTATTCAGTAAAGAGCAACTGTTAGTTTTACATACACATTATCCCAGGAAGCAGATGAAAAATTCTAAGATAGAGCTAGAGAGAATGAGCTAAAAGAGGTACCCCTTGTCTCAGGCCATGGTGTACATCCAATAGTTTGTGACCAAGACAGTGTTTGGCGCCTCTGATCCAGTGCATTCATCTAACTGGGGCATGGTAGGGAGATGGCCACATAGTCCTGGTGAAAAGGGGGCGAGAATGGGGTCTTTGGGAAATGGGATAGACACCAACCCTGCAGGCTTGCTAAAAAGATGAGCAAACCAGTGCATAAAGCATTTGATTGGAACCTGTCACATAGTAGGGGCTGGATTAAACAGTGCAAACAGTAATAGTCTTCTCTGACTATAGCTGGGCCCCTTCCTCAGAGCTTTCTGAATTCAGAGCCTTCCTCAAGGTAAGGAAATGGCAGTTTGCTTGAATACAATGGTCTTTTTAAGGCAGCTCAGATGTTTATCTTATTCCAATATTTACCCTTGTGAATAGGATTTTTGGGTGGCTTATTTTTTATTGCTCTGGGGAGTGAGTTTCACAGTGTTAAGTTGAATCAATCAACTTTTAAGTGAAAAATGGATAAAACTGAGGGAAAACCCTTTTTTGACCCAGGGGAGAAAAAGGCTCTGGTAAAATCTGGCCTGGATTCTTCTCCACATGCCACCTTGGGGACAAAGAGCCCAGGGGAATAGCTGGAAGGGGTTTGGATTGCTTCAAACATCCTCAAAGCTTTAGCAGAAACCCTGTCCAGGCCTGTGGCCAGCAACATCTGGGATGTTCTAGCATCTGATTTCCTATCAGTGATGGTAACTTGTCCTGAGCCCAGAGCAGCTGTGAACTGAGCCAGAGGTCCTGACCCCCCACTGCCAGGTGGCCCTAAGTCTGGCCAGCCTTCCTGTTTTAGCCTAGGTTAAATCCTACACCATTCATTTTTTTTCCATTTTGGCTGAAATCACCTTCAGGAAATAGGACTTATGAGAACAGCTTCTTCAAGTAAGAAGGACAATGGCCAAATTAGCCCTGTGAGTGTAGGTGTGTGTTCAGCTATCAGTACTTCCCCTTAGAACAGGAGACTCCACAGTATCCTTCAGAACCATCACCAAAAGTTTTCCCTGCTGGGAAGACTCAGGACAACAGGTGTATATTCAGAACATCCGGAAGTTTTGACTGTTTCTTCTTTGCCAGGACTGGCTATGTTTTTTACTCAGTTAATCCTCTCTCTCAATAACTCTATAAAATGAGGTTTTCCAGATGAAGACACTGAGGCACAGCAAGGTTAGGTCACTTTGGGATTAAATAGCTGGTGAGTGGCAGAGCCAGGAATTTGAAAGTGTGTCTCTCAGAACGATACTCTGTTGGGAACAAAGCATCAGTAGGTGTGTTGAGGTGGTGGATTTTATTTTCCTTAGTGAGCTTCCACCAGGGTTGAGGGACAGGACTGGCCAGATGAGGTGAGAGAAGAAAAATATTGCTTGTAAGATTAGGATTTAGTACCCAGCATGTGCTGTCTATTATGGTACAAACTAACTTCCTTTTGATTTCCAAGATGCTGGGAGGCAGGAAGGACCTGAGGCCACTTCCATCCCACCTGAGTGATTTCATCTGTTCTCTCTGGTAGATGAGGGAGCCTTGGGCAAGGAGTCCAGAAAGAAAAGACTGGAGTTGTGCCAGATAGTGAGCATCTTTCTTGTCTGGTATACATGAAAGTTAAGAGAGTAAAGTCCTAAGAGTTCTCATCACAAGGAAAAAAAATATATATATATTTCTATTTCTTTAATTTTGTATCTACATGAGATGATGGATGTTCACTGAACTTACTGTGGTCATCATTTCATGATGTAAGTCAAATCATTATGCTGTACACCTTAACTCATACAGTGCTGTATGTCAATTATACCTCAGTAAAACTGGAAGGAAAAAAAATCAATAAGGAAAAGACACAATAGAAAACTGGGCAGAGAATACGAACAGGTTAGTCTCAGAAAAAAAAAAAGGCTCTTGCTTTTGATTCAGAGTTTAGCAAGGGGGAAAACTGATTCTCAAGTGATAAGTGCTATAAACAGGAACAGGTACAAAGAAATCACATCATCTGTGTGTTAGTTTCTGAAGTTCAGTGGTAGTAAAAACCAACTGAATAAAAATTATCCTTACTAGGTCCCCTAAATTCTCTGTGAATAGTATATGTGATCTTGTGTATACAAGCCTTTACCTCTTGGTGTTTAAGAAGCACTGGGACAGACTAGATGAAGGAACAGAAAAAATGCCTACTTGCAGAGGTCTGGAGATTCAGTTGATTCTTTCCTTAAAGATAATGGAGGGACCCAGGCTGGTTTGGGGCCTTTGGGTTGGAGGTGCCCCAAGACCTCCGGTTGGAGCTGTCTAGCACAGAACACGGACCCAGGCTTCACACGGGGCTAGGAAGAGACACTGGCCCATGCAGTAAGACTCAGCCCCTCCTGTATGTAGGCTGGGAGTGAGGAGACGTGGCATCTTCTGCTCAGTTCTGTGGTGAAGTCTTCCTGTGAACCCCTCTATAAGGTGTGAATGACCTCATCAACATCCTTCCGTCTCTGAGGCAGAGCTACTGGAGACCCCTGGGTGTGTGGCCCAAAGCAGGAGGCCCTGAAAGGGCTGAGAGAAGACCTTGGAAGATACCACTTGACTGCTTTTCACTTAAGTGACCATGTGTCTACCCAGGGATTGGAGACCTTGCACTGCCTGAGGTAGGTGTGAGGGTAAAGAGGCAGGAGACACACCATGGCTCCTACCAGCTGCCTCTGTAGTGTAACCTTCTTCAGGGCCTCCAGGAACTGCAGTGAAGGACTCTCAAGCTTTATTGACCATAAAAATCACCTGGTGAGCTGTTTTTAAAAAATATTTTATTTATTTTATTTTTAGGGGGAGGTAATTAGGTTTATTTATTTACTTATTTATTTTAATGGAGGTGCAGGGGATTGAACCCAGGACCTCACGCATGCTGACCACACGCTTTACCACTGAGCTATACCCTCCCCCCCTGGGGATTATTAAACTTCATAATCATGGACCCTATTCTCAAAGGCTTTGAATCTGCATTAGTTTAGCCTAAGATCCTGGAACCTGCATTTTAATCAAAACTCTAAGTGCTATTAACGCAGGTTCAAATTGGCTTAAAGATACACACAATATAGACATAAATTAAAAAATACAGGGAAGATAAAGGTAAGGCGATCCTTTAAGAACATCAGTCTTAAAGACAGTCCATAGGATGGAAGCCACATGTATGTATGTTTAGTAATGGGTGTGGCTTTGTGGAAAGGTGCTCTGGCAGTTGCCTTCAGCCTGCATTGGGAAACCTTACCAGAAGTTGCATGAGAGACTCATGTTTGTGTTTGCTGAAAGGCTGTTGGGAGAACCCATTCTGCCACATCACAGAACTTCCCCTCAGGGAGTCTACGGAGCAGTGTCCCTGTGTCCCAGTGCTGGGAGACCAGTGCTTCTCCTCACTGACTGGTTTGCTCTTGTCTGGTGGAATATGGGAATCTCTAACTGATTGATTGGGTTTCCTGGTCTGCTTTCGTCAGGAATCATGGTGGTTCAACCCAGCAACCATGGTTTACACTTTGTAACAATCACTACCCCCACTCTCAGGCTTGGTGTTAATCTCTTACCTTTTGTTTTCCCTTCATGCTTTGTTCTATTTTTTTTTTTTTTTTTGAGGTAAAATTCACTTAACATAAAATTCACCACTTTAAACTGTACAACTCATTGGCTTTTAGTACATTCACAATGTAGTGTATCACCACTATCTAATGCAAGAATATTTTCATCACCCGAAAAAGAAACCCCTTATCTATTAAGCAGTCACTTCCCATGTCTTCTCCCCATCAGCCTTGATAACCACTAATCTGCTTACTGTCTCTGTGGATTTTCCTGTTCTGAACATTTCTTATAAATGGAATCATATGACATGTAGCCATTTTTGCCTGACTTCCTTCACTTAACACAATTCATTCAAGGTTCGTCAGTGTTGTAGTGTGTATCCATACTTCATTCCTTTTTATGGCTGAATAATGTTCCCTTTTAATAGATATGCCAAATTTTGTTCATCCATTCATCAGTTAGATTGTTCCATGACTCTTTTTTTAACATATACTTTTTGTATTGCAATAGCTTTTAGCCACCTCAAATTCTTTTTATAATAAGGCAGAACATGGATAGGCAATTGAAAGTCATTTGTATGTCTACATATATATCTCTGCGTGTATGATTCTGTACAGCAGTCAATAATAAAATATTGTCTTCATTTCTGCGCTCAGATAATAGAGTGTAGTTTCTAAGTATTCAGCAAAGTATTAATGTATCATTTGTACACAGGCCTAAGTCTCCTGGGAACCCACCTCTCACTTAGAGGTAAAGGCAGAATAGAGGTGGGATCCATTTATCCTGGTGATAACCGCTCACCTGAGCCACTGCTGCTCACTAGCCTGGACACCTCTTCCTCCTGAGAGGCAGGAACAAGAGAAGGAAGTGGGATTAGACCGCTCTTCCTAAGGCCATTTTGCTCTTTACAAAGATGGATGAGTTTCAGTTAATATGAAGTCATGGGATATTAAGATGGCTGCACAGTCTGTGGGGGAGGGTGAGTCACCTGAGTGCATGTGAACTGCCCGTGGCTGTTTGGTAGAACTTGGGCTTCAGTCTCTGTTTTCTCCTGGAAGTGGGTTTAAGAATGGGCAGCAGAGGCATCATTGGAGATGAATGTGCTCTGTGCAGGATCTAAGATCACCTCCCAGCCTCCGCCTTCCTCCTTGTCTGGATTTGCGGAACAAAACCACGTGAACACAACAGAGGAAACAGTGGCCAAACTTTAGCTGGTTATGTTCTTGGAGACCTCCATCCTCTGCAGCGCCCTGAACCAGAACTTGGTGTTGGGAAATGGGGACAGGATCAGGCAAGGATGGGCAGTGGGTGTCTTGAGGGCCATGCTCAGTTCAGCCACACTCTGCCTGGTTGGTTCTGGTAGGCAGCTGAGGAGGCTGGGAGAGATTCTGCTTGGCTGTCTTCAGCCACTAGTGATGGCTGGATATGCTAAGGGAGAGTCAGGGTGCTAAGCTGGTCTCTGGAAAAAAACCAAAAAACAAACCAAACTTCAGTGTCTGAAATCAATTTAAGACATTCAAGGATGGGCCAATTCCCTGTGGCTTCTTTTTTTTTTTTTTTGGTGTGTGGCGGGGGTGAGTTTCTCTTGGAGGACAAGGCCCTAACCATTGAACTCTTACCAGAAAGGGTAACTGCAGTCCTCTGATTGGATCACTCAGAGCTGCTCTATAGATGGAGAAGTCCAGGCTGACTGAACTGTGCAGCTGGCTCCAGTGAGCAAGTTTAATGTTCTGATCATCTCTGGGACCGTCCTGCCTGGTCCAGTGCAGCCCCCTCAGCCCTACTCCCAGCTCTAAGAACAATGTGGTGGAAGAAGAGGGGCTGCCGACACTGGGCCGGTTCGGTTAGTTAGGTGGGATCCTTTAAAGATTTGAGTAGGAACATGGATGTTTCAGATCTGGATTGCAGATCTCGTGAGAACTAAGGCAGGTTGAGTAAAAAGCCATTGATTGAAGACAGCCCCGTTCACGTTCCAGAGGGCTCAAGAGTAAATGCCAAATGTGAAGGGCCAGGCCTGAGGGTTGAAGTACAGGGTCACAGAGCCAAGACTTGAAGGATTAGCAATCAGGTAGGGCACGGCGTGAGAGTGTGTGTGTGTGTGTGTGTGTGCATGCGTGTGTGGGCACCAGCACATGCACACAGAGGGTGTTCCTGTGTGAGCATGTGTAGGCTGAATATGGTGTGTACACATGCATGTAGGGTGTGTGTGTGCAGGGTGTGCTGGAGGTGATTAGATGTGGAGACAGTGTGTAGATGTGAGCGGTAGAGCCCTAAGCACTTGTGTGGATTCTCTTGTGTGAATTTAGAGGCTGACAGGTGTGCGGCGATGACTGGGTTGCGGTTGGGCTGCTTGTGAACTTGTCCCTCATATATGGTCAAGGCCAGTTGTGCTCAGTACGTTGCTTTATAAGGGTTGCTATTTTTTTTTTTTTTTTTTTTTAGTGGATGTACTGGGGATTGAACCGATTGAACCCAGGACATCTTGTATGCTAAGCATATGCTTTGCCCTTGAGCTACACCTACCTACTCAGGGTTGCTATTCTTAACAGCTGCCAAGAGTACAGAATCTGGGGTTATAGTTAGAACTTTCTAGGGTTGTTTTTACTAAAATTAATGGAGCAGTGAAGTCTACTAATGTAAGAATTACCAGGACCTTAATAACAAATGTGTGTTGACAGTTCTCCAGGAAACATTTTTGCCTCAAACCTCTGACTTCCAGTTTCTAGATCTAGGTTCTGAATTCAGATGCCTTCAATGGGCTATAAATTCAAAGGCAACTCATAGATTTAAACTGCATCTTCAACTCTTGGTAACTCTAGTGGGACACACTTGGTGTGGGGGGGTGGGGGAGGAAAGGGGAGAGTCACCTTAGGTTCACGAGAGGCCTGTGGAGCTGTAGATGAACTCTGGGGTGGGCATTAGGAGCACTGGGTTCTGGACCAGGCTCTGTTAGGTGACCATGGACAAATAGATGCTTCTGGTCCTAGTGTCTCATCTGTAAAACCAGGATGTTGTTGGAGATGGCTTCTCCAAGCCCCCTTTAAGTGTGGCAGTGTCGCGATGGTAGGCAGATGGCTGCCCATGGTTTCAGGCTAAATGGAGGATTTTCCTTCCTCTAAAGCAGTGTTGGAGCTCGTTTCCCACCACTTTGGCAAGTATAGCAATGCAGGTTTCTGGAAAAATGATCAGTTGTTCCTAATGGATACCAATATCAATAATTTTCCATAAAAAGTGTATGTTTTCTGGTATTTCAGGCTGGGTTAAAAGACAGAATAAAATCCACTGGCACCTTCCACAGGCTGAACAGCTGCTGAATGATATACAGTAGGTTCTATACTGTGGGTTGGTATTTACTCAATCCTCACAACACCCTGTGAGGCAGGCACTCTCATTCCCCTTTCGCAGGTGAGCAGCAGAGGCACCGAGGGGTACAGCAATGAAAGCTGCATGCTCCACCCTCTGCTCATTCCTCTTCTCTTACATTTCCAAGGTCTTGGTTACAGAGGATCCCTTTCTTGATCTAAGAATACGATGATGAGAAAATGCATTTTGTTTTGAGGGAGAAGTAAATTCCCAACAGATTCCACATAGTGACAAAGTCCAGACCATCTACCAGCAGGAAAACTCTAGGCACAAAGCATTTCTGACAGCCAAATCCGGAGCCAGTTTCCTGCCAGCCGTAGCCTCCTGGAGGCGGAGGGGGAGAACCTTGGGTGGGGGCCGAGCGGGGCGAGCGACCCTCTCAGTGGGTCCTTTGGTTCCCAGTCTTATTCGTACAGAGTTCTCAGGATGCAGCGATAGATGGGAGGATTGCATCCATCTAACAAGGACCTTTCACACATTTATTAGTGAATTATTAAGCATGATGTTTAGAGACATTTTCCTATTAAAGAATAATCCTCAAGTCCATGAAAAAGAATCAGCGCCCTTCCTAGCCCCCTTTCAAAGTCTTCCTCCCACCCGGGAAGCTGCGGGATTTTGTCCTCGGAGACTGACAGAGGTGTCCTGCTTTGGTCGCCGCTCTTTGTTTTCCCCTCCACACGAGTTAATTTTCCCAGGGTCATGCAGTGACGCTTCACTATGGACACAGCATTTTCCTGCAAGGTATTTTCTGAAGCCACCAACAGTCTTTTGGTTTTCAGGCTTCTTATTTAAAGAAATTTGCATTAATGGCTCTTTGGGCCCCTCATTTCCATACATGTTTGAAAGGGCAGGAGCTTGGGGAATGCAAAGAGAAAAATGTGAATGGGCTGGCTGGTGGTGCCTGCTCTGCAGAGATGCCCACGACTTGCAAAAAGTAGAAATTTAACTTCCAGTTACCTTGGTATGTTCGTGTGCAGTTATGGAATCTGAGGAAAGAAGAAACGCTGTTAATTTTTTCTTACCTTTGCCACTAGGATGGTTATTAGCTTTTGGTTACCTAGAAGAGAAAAAAGTATTTTGTATAATGGTTTTTCCCAGGGTGGGAGAAACAGGACATTAATTAAGACTCAGTAGGGAATGAAGTGAAATGTGTTCTAAGGAACCAAAAATGCTTTGTAGTTAGCACCAGATCTGATTTGGTGCAGCACCCTACAGGCTAGATTTCTTTAAGTTTATGATTTTGAAAAAGATGGGCTCAGGGGTCAAAATACAATCATTTTTAACCAGTGATGTTTTATATTGTTTAGAAATCAGATTGGATCTATGACATTTGCTAAGACCTGTTGAGACACGAATGCGAGTATGTCCTGTGTTTCCTATAGTAGACCCTAGGGTAATAACCAAACCACAAGTATAACTCATTCCAAATTTTAAAATGAAAAAACAAAAACAAAAACAAAAACAAAAAAAACAGGCAAGGAATCATGCAGCCATATTTTTAAAGGAATATGAAAAATAAAATGAAAATATAAACTTGGCACGAGATTTATTTAGACTTATTGAGCTTGTCTTAACCTGGGGTCCGTGTTCAGAATTCTGAAATTTCTCTAATTGAAAATTGGCATGTCCTTTAATTACAAATAGAGGTGACAACCCACAGTAACATTAGCAGACCTATGACTGTCACCAGAAGAAATCACAGCTATTTTCAGAGCACATTGAAATTGTTTCAGTTATCTCAAAAAATGATTTACTTTGCTACTTCAAAATTATGGCAGTTACTAAGCCAGCCCCTCGATTTTGTTTTATGTGCTTTAATATATAATAATGTCTGTCATTGCTATGTGTTACTATACAAAATAATTTTTTGATAACAATATTTCAGTGTAGTTGGTTATTACTATTTTCATCACTATTTTACAAACCAAAACACACAGCCTCTAAGAGGGTCAGTTACCCCAAACCACTTGGCGTGAGTGAGAGTGTGTGCACTGGGAGTGGAGGTGGGGAAGGATGCTCCCGTGCCCCCCACTCCGACTTGTGCCTTTACTCCCACTGTCCTCCAAGTCTTGCTGATGACAAAGAAGGGGTGAAGCCCCAGATTCTTCACTTTCTTATGCCATGGTCCCCAGGGCAGGCTGGAGGAGTCTCTGAACATCTCAGAATAATGTTTTTCAGTGCTTGACATAAAATATCTAGCATAAAAAGGAAACCAACTACACTGAAATATTGATTGTACCTGCGATTTTCTTAGCTTTTGATCCATTTGGGCTTACCTTGGACTTTCCAGCTTTTTGAAATCCATCTTTGGGACTGAATAAACCTTATCTTAGACTGGTTTTCTTTATCATGGCTACAGGTATAAGTGACCCTCATTAGCTGGATTCCAACAGTGAAAGGGTAAGTCAGGAGGTAGGAGTGTGGGTATGTGGGTTGGATAATGTGATTAGAGGGGATAACTCATTCTCAGCTCTTCCTGGCTTCACCTTTGCCCTAGGTGTTCGTCTGTCTCCTCCCTGCTCCAGCCCACCTGTGTGAGGCAGGCTGTTTATAGCGTGAAATTGGCCACAGTGGGAGTATTCACACCATGGAAATCACAAATGCTACAAATCAAGGTATTTTTTGTTTCTTTGTTTTCTGGAGAATCTGTTTTTGAGCACACCTCTGAATGCATGATTTAAAACAATACTGGCAAATGCCAAATTCATGTAAATTGGGAATGTCATTCAACCTCTCAGCTATCACTGTACAAAACTGAGGGAACATAAGTCTAGATAAAAGAATGGAAATTACCCGTAATTCCACCACTCAACCATAACCATGATTAATGTTTTGATGCGTTTCTCTCACGCTATGCATTTTGCTGAAGTATTTGAGATTATATAATTGGGCGTCCTTTTCCTCGATCATCATTGTATCATAAGCATTTTCTGTGTTTTTGTTAAAATTATTCAAAACACGTTTTTTAATGCCAGTGTAATATACCACCCTTGGGATTAAATATTTAATTGATCTGTGCTATAAATAATGTGGCAAGGTCTTTTTTCCTGCATTTTTATTGTTTTCTTAGGTATATTCCCAGAAGAGGAATTACTGGATCTCGTTTTTGAGGCTTAAATACAGAGTTCTAAATTATTTTCCAAAATGTTTGTACTAGTTTATATTCCCTCCAGGAAAGAGGAAGTAACTCCTTTTAATTACTGTGCTAATCAAACTAAGAACTCAGTTTTAACTTAAAAAGTGGCATTTTGGCATGTTGCATTTGGATGTCTCTTTGTTGCCTGATAGTTTTAGAGGGAGATGACCAAATTTGGAATGTTATTTTTTTTTTAAAGGCATGATATACACGCTGTAGTACACTCTCCTTTTTTTCTCCCTTTTGCTCCCCTTAAACTGAATAGACTGTAAATACCTTTCCATGCCATTTAACAGCCTCCTAAGCATCTTTATAAATGTCTGCCCAGTGGGGGAGGGTGTAGCTCAGTGGTAGAGTGTTTGCTTAGCATGCTTGAGGCCCTAGGTTCAATCCCCAGTACCTCCATTAAAAATAAATAAATAAATAAACCTAATTATCCCCCCCAAAAAGAAGAAATTAAAACAAAATGTCTGCCCAGTATTCCATATATGGATATACTGTTTTTATTTATGCCACCCTTTATGGTTGGACACTCTTGCATCATGTGTTTTCCATTATTATCAGTAATACTTTTTGCCCACTGAACTCTGCGTTTTATAGCTAGCAGCCTTGTTTGGGAACCATTTGGAGAGTGGCTAACTCAATTTTAGAAGGTCCCAGCTGACCAGTTCCAAGATGGAATCATGTGCCTGTCCTTTTCCCTTCTTCTGTCCCCTCTGATTGTCCCCTCTCCTCCTGTCACCGGCCTATAACAGAGGGAAGCACAGGGCTTTCTGTCTTTCCTGGGCTCACTCTGCCTTGCTCCTCCTCTCTGGAGCCCACAGAGCCCAAGGCTGAGCTAATTCTAACTATACCATGCTGCTGCCTCTCCTCCTTCATTTGAAATAATCAGGGGCACAATTAAAGAGGAAGCCTAGCACTGTGAGGGTTAGGCATGAAATGTAGTCGCCTGCCTGACTCCTGCCAACCTCCAGTTATCTAACATTTCTCAGATGTAGCCAGTTACACATTTTTACTTCAGATGTTGGCCTCTTTATTTTTATATAACATGCTTATATATAATAAATTTTTTTCCATATTAATGTTTTATCTATTGTTTTCCTACTATAGATTTAGAGAGTATGCTACTATCTTAGAGTCTCCAGTTCCCCTTTTTATAGTCTATTGATGGAGTTATATAATGGTTTTAATTAGATCACTATTTGGTATTTACATCACTGACTAGATAGACATTGTTCACAGCTGAGCCACAAAGGGCACTAGAGTTATAATTCCTATTTTGTGAAATAATTTATTTCCCCTGTAGTTAATAATAGCCATTTTGTTTTTGTGTTTTCATTTGAACGTGTTACTAATATGTACCTAAATCTTTGCCAGAGTTGAAAAATATTTCTCAACATGGTCAAAACTATCAGATAATTTATCAGTCTTCCTAGTTCTCTTTTGGGGAGACATTTTCCCTAGAACTCTCTTTCTCCTCAACTGTCCCAGGATTTCTCTTCATCATTATCTTTGGAATTCACTTAGTTTTCTTCCTAAGTAGGATTCCTATTTCCAGGATGCCTTGTCTTTCTCATTCTTGATTTATTTCAGTAGTGTGATAGTAAATGTTTCATGACCACCTGGGGATCGGGGACAGTCAGGAAAGGAAGCCCTAGTTTGTAGTGTTGCTGATTTCTGTGGTATCAATATTCCCTCCAATTCTAATAATCTTAAAATTAAAGTATAGTTGATTTACAATGCTGGATTAGTTTCTTTCTGGTGTACAGTATAGTGATTCAATTATACATGTATATATGTATTCTTTTTCATTATAGATTATCACAAGATACTGAATACAGTTCCCTGTGCTGTACAGTAGGATCTTGTTGTTTATGTTACATTCAGTAGTTTGTCTGCTAATTCCCGAACTCCAAATTTATACCTCCCCCACTTTCCCCTTTGGTGTCCATAAGTTTATTTTCTGTATCTGTGTGTCTGTTTCTATTTAATAAGTAAATTTGTCTCATTTTTTAGATTCCACGTATAAGTGATATCATATGACTTTATTTATGTTTCTCAGTCTGACTTACTTCACTTAGTGTGATAATCTCCAGGTCCATCCATATTGCTGCAAATGGCATTATTTCACTCTTTTTTATGGCCGAGTAATATTCATATATATATCTTCTTTATCGAGTCATCTGTCAATGGACATGTAGATGGCTTCCATATTTTGGCTATTGTAAACAGTGCTGCTATAAACATTGGGGTGCATGTATCATTTCAAATTAGAGTTTTCGTCTTTTCCAGATATACGCTTAGAAGTGGAATTGCTGGATCATTTGGTAACTCTATTTTTAGTTTTTTAAGGAACCTCCATACTGTTTTCCGTAATGGCTGTACCAACTACATTCCCACCAACAGTGTGTGAAAGTTCCCTTTTCTACACTCCCTCTCCAGACAGCCATTCTGACCAGTGTGAGGTGATACCTCATTGTAGTTTTGATTTGCATTTCTCTGATAATTAGCAATATTGAGCATCTTTTCATGTGCCTATTGGCCTCCATGGCCAATTTTAAGCGACTACTACAATGTCACTAAATTTGGTATATTAGTCACAGTAACAGAACCAATAGAATATCTATCTATCTATCTATCTATCTATCTATCTATCTATCTATCTATCTATCTATCTATCTATCTATCTATCTACCTATCAGAGATTTATTATGAGGAATTAGCTCACGTGTTTACAGAGGCTGAGAATTTCCACGATCTGCTGCTGCCTGCAGCTGCCCAAGCTGGGAGACGGGGAAAGCCAGTGGTATAATTCCAGTCTGAGTCTGAAGGTTTGAGAACCAGGGGAGCTGATGATATAAATGCCAGTCTGAGGGCAGGAGAAGACCGATGTCCCAGAGCAGCAGGCAGCCAGGAAGCAAAAAAGGCAAATTTCTCCTTCCTCTGCCTTTTTGTTTTCAGGCCCTCTATGGATTGAGTGATGTCTATACACCTTGGGGAGGGAGGACAAGGTACTTTACTGAGTCCACCAATTCATATATTAAGCTTATCTGGAAATACCCTTCTGGACACACCCAGTAGTAATGTTTAACCTGGGCCCCCCTTGGCCCAGTCACACTGACACGTAAAATTAACTGTCATGCTCAGAATTGGGAAGAAATGCTCTTGCGGGCTGAGATGAGCCAGCTACAGCATAGCACTGGGGCACCTCCCACTTCTGATACAGCACAGCTTCCGGTGGCTTCCTGAGAAGGGGTCCATGGGAAGTAAATGTTTTGAAACCTTTCCTTTTTTGAAAATGACTGTTTTACTCTCACACTTCATTGACATTGTCTTAAAATTGAAATCTGGGTGGGAAATGGTTTTTACTCAGAACTGTGGGGGTGTTGCTCTATTTTTTTCTCCTTTTAACTTGGTGGTTTCCAGTGTTGCTGGAGAGTGTCATCCTGGGTCCAGTCCTTTGTATGTATCTAATTTTTCTTCTTTGAACACCTCTAGAATATTCTCTTTATTCCTGATGATAGGAAATTTCATGATGGTGCATTGCTGATCCCCAGTTGTCTGTACCCCTAGCAGACCCTTTTCAATCAGCAAGCTCATGCCTTTTAGTTCTGGGAAACTTTCTTATATTTCTTCAATTTCCTCTTTTTTCCTAGAACTCTTATTTGTTGGAGATTAGATCTATTGTTTTGATCCTCTAATTTTTCTTTTCTTTTTTTGATTGCTGGGAGCTTTTTCTCAACTATATTCTAGGCCTGCTGCGTACCATTAGCTGTTCCTGTCAGGGTGATGCCACCTTGGATTTGGGCTCGTGTCTTATGTCTGTGTCTCTTCCAGCTGACCTGTCTGGCACCATGCTTGACAGGATGGAGGGGTAGAAACAGCAGAGGCTTTTGATGTGGGTAGATCTGGTTTTGAATCACACACCATGGACACATTATTTGACGTCTCTGTTTTGAAGTTTTCTTGTTCAGAGCTGAGGGCATGTCACCCCGAGGGGAGGGAGGCCAGAAGCCTGAGAGGTGGTCCGCCAGATCTGGTGGAAGGTCTATTAGACCCTCCCATTCTCCTAGCCTCCCCTCAGCCTGCATTCTAAATAACGCGTCTTTTCTTAAACATGTAAAATCGCATGAGAGAGTACCTTTTTGTAGTTAAAAAATTCCATCTGAATATAAGGAACATTTTGATACTGATATAGAAGTAGTGCTTTTCGTTAATGAAATTAAATCTTCTTCCAGCTGCCTCCCACATCCGACCTCCCTTGACCAAATTAATGACAATAATAATGATTAAGATTTATTAAGCATTTACCATGTGCCAGGACTTGTTCTAAGTACTTAGCCTATATGTATTTATTTCTTACATCAACCCAGCGAGGTGGGCAGTATTGTTATTTCCATTTACAGTTGAGGAAACAGAGGCTCAGATAGGCATAGGGCTTCACAGCTAGTCAACATCATGTTTGGACTTAAACCCTGAAATTAACTATGGATCTTATGCTGCTATGAAACCTTCATGGAAAGGTTTCTGTTTGTGGATCCCTCATTTGAGGGAAGCCAGGGACTCGGGGAAGTTCTTTCTAATGGGGACGCTGAATATCCAGTGCCCAGCTCTGACGCTGGGTGAGAATGACAAACAGGTTTAGCAGGTGTCCCAACCCACGAGGGAGGAGGCTCCTTAGGGCTGAACACCATGTACAGCTGTCCCCAAGAGCAGCTTGACAGGCCCAGCCAACAGTGGGGCCTCTCTTGTGTGAGCAACCTCAACCACTAACACACAGTTTCGCCTCAGCGGCCAGGCCCAGCTCCTGGCAAGCCTTGTTTAAACGGGTGGCCCGTAACAGCTGGGGCTAGCTCAGTGGAGCGTGCTGGCAGCCAAGGATGCTCTGAGTGCAGGTGCCTGTCTCTGAATGTGCAGCCATGCACATCCGAGGACCAGACTGACGTGAACTGAAAGCCTGGTGTTTGGTTCCAATAAGCTCAACTGTCTGTTGCCAGAACAGCCTGGACTGGCAGTCCTCGACTCATCAATTCAAGGGAGCATGTATGGTGATTGAGGAAAGAAGTGTGGGATGAATTGCAATCAGAGCTTACTCCCTTTGGGCAGGCAGCATCTGGGACAGGCTCGGGCACCTTTCCGGGAGTAACTCTTATTGGAACTTGCCATGGGACAGGATGTGTTGGCAGAGAAGGAGGTTAGGGAGGCCATGCCCTCTGGTCACAGGGTCTTGGAGATATCTGCTCTTCCCTTCTCTTTGTACAGAGGAATTACATGAAAGCCAGAAAGGCTAAGGGACTTGCCCAAGGGCACGCAGCTCACCAGTGGGCTGGGCCTCCTGATCTTGAGTACTGCTTTCCTTTTACCCATTCCACTCATCATGCTGTCTCTTCCAGCTCACTGCTTCAAGTTTCAGGTCACAGGGTAACCTAACACCTACCCACGGCTGTCTCCCTGAAGCCACCTGGGGAGACAAGTGATAGCAGACTTGGTACACTGTGAAGAGCTGAAAGTGTTGCGTGCAGCACAGAAAAGGGGAAGCTGAGGGCAGGTCTTGACGCAAACGTCTGGGCACTGTCTCAGCGATGGGGCGGCTGCTAGCCCATAAGACTTGTCACCCTCTCTCCTGACGCTCAGTTCTCATGGACTCTCAAGGAGCCCTCAGACTGGATCTGAACTATTAAGTTTGCTGTGTAAGTTAGAGCCCTTGGGTTGCTAGTAATAGGAAGCAACCTCTAACAAAAAGAAAACCCAGGCATCATTTCTCCACCAGCAGAACAGCGTTCTCTTCTTTGGTCCACCTGGTCAACCATGACAGCCCTTCAGCCCAGGGGCCCTGTTACACAGACCTTTGTCAACCCCCCACTGTCCCTCGCTGCACAGCCCTGGCCTGGCCTCCAAAGTCCATGTAAATGCTCTAAAGAGGAGTCTTACCGCCTTCTGATTTGTAGGAAGTGCCAGGATCATGTTATTCAAACACCACAGAGGCCAGTGCAAGGGGAGCAAATGAATGGTATGGACTTCCCAGCTCTGAATCACCAGTTCAGGAAGTTATCTCCAATGCCATCTTTAAGCTCACTGGCCAAGTTGGTCTCTACACTTAAGCCAGCACACCGTCCCTCCAAGCCAGGCAGAGAGGCTATGCCGGCACCCAATGGTGATTATATTATTCTTATTTTTTCACCCCACCCCCACTCTGTGTATCACATCCCAGGAGAAATGGTAAATGTTTTGTTGGGCAGACAACATGTAAGCAGCTGGAGCTGTCTAAGAATGAACCCCTCAGATTTTAAAGTTCAGAGGCTAGAAAGAATGGATGGAGGATGTGCGTGCATTTTCTGTCCTGGCCCAGGGCAGCCCACGAATACATTACCATTCCAGTCTTAGGTGGAAGCTGACTTGTCGTCTCAGGATCCCAACTCTTAATTCCTGGAAGAGAAGATCTGACTGGCTCTCCATGGGTCACATGTCTATTGATGGCCCAGTCATCAGGAGGGCTGGGGTCACCAGCACTGCCACTGGTATCCCACCCATGTGAATTGCTTGGGGGAACGTTTTTAAGAGTAAAGGGAGTTTCTGACAAGCTGAGCAGACACCTAAAAGATATCTACTTCCAGTGCTTAATAGTCAGGCTAAATGGCCTTTCTGTCACCAATTATTTTATTTGAGTTTGGGGACTGTTAACCAGTTTTTTCAAGGCCGGACCACCCTGTATTAAACAAGCCCCTCAAATGCCTGGAATCAGGCTCTTTGGAATGGCAAGAGGGAGCAGCACCCTTGAAATCATCTCCTTACAACTCAGACTTGCACGCTTTCATCTAAACCTTGTGTTTTCACATATAAGGAAACAGGTTCAGAGAAGAGACGTGCCCTGCTCAAGGTCAGCCCACCCCCAACAGGTACTTTGTAAAGTGGGGAGGCTGGAAGAACCACCTTGCTAAATCTTTCCCTGGCCATCAGCAGGCTGTGGAAATGCTGACCAGATAAATACTGTATCTCTGTGGCAATATTTGTGGCCCTCGCAGGCCTCCCTGTAACCATGCCTAAGGAGGTTTTAATGATCTGCCTATTCTGAAGCATTCATTTTAGAAGGAGCCAAGGTGCTTAGTCTAGAATTCTGAAGCTAATTTCTCCCTGGACTCTCATGCACTGGCAGCACAAGCAAGGAGAATGACTAGGATTGCACCAGCCCTTGACCGTTGTACTTTTGACCTTGTGCTGCAGAAAGAAGATGGGCTTGGAGTGATTTTTTACACCTGCTTCAAAATGTTTCGGAGGGCACTGAAGGAGGGGATCAGAGAGCCTGACATGGTCCAGGGCCTTTACCTGCAAAATGTCTCCCTTTAGTTCTTATGCTCTTAACCCTGAGACCAGACTACCCCTGGGAACCAGTGGAGCGTTGGATTGAGCTGGGGGTGGAGGTGGGAGTGGGCTGATGTGAGGAGAGCACATTGTCACAGCTGCTTTGAGCCCGCTGTGTCCCAGGTCAGGGGGAAAGCTGAGGGATTAGGGAGGAGAAGATGAAAGGTAAGCTGGGGAAAATAGGTGAAGGAAGTAGGTATTAAAAGTAAAAAGTGAAATTCATGGGAAGCATAGCCAATGCTTTGTCCATGCTCAACTGGATTAGGAACACCTGATGAAAGCGAATAGCTTTAATGGGCTGGGGATGATTAACGGTGTCTCACTATACATAAGGAAATGACTTCGTCCAGGAGGAGTGCTCCAAGAGGAAATTGAACTTACTTCTTATCTCCTTGTGATGTTTTAGTTGCTTAACTTCTTAGTACACACCTGTAAAACCAGAAGACAAAGAGGCCTGAGGTTTAACGTGCTGTTTGCCAAGTAACTTGAGATATGAATGTCTTGAGTAAGTGCTTCAGCTTTATCACAGACTAGGTTTTTTTCCTAGCCAATTACTGTAGTAAGTGGATGTCCCTAGTGGTACTAGTGACTGGTTAAAAGTCACCTTCCAATGACATGAAAGTCCTTTTCCTCTCCATGTGCTCAGTCCAGCCATTTGCTGGCTTCCCAGGGCCGAGGTGCAGTTTTATCCACACCATAAACCTTACAACATGTCTCCCCTCCTTGAAGTCCTTATAACGTGTCCTCTGCATTACTCATCTTTGAATTGCATCATATATGGTTTTGTATTGCTAGTGCACTGTAGTGGGATTTGAATTTTTCAGACCACTCTAATATGGGGACATATGGCAGAAAATGATAACTGTACCTTCCTTACTATTAAGAAGACAGCCCTGTTCCCTTGTAGAAAGTAATGGTTACCTGGCTAGAGTCTATGTTTCTCAGCCTCCCTTGCAGCTAAGTGTGGCTGATGATGGGCTATGAATAAAATCCTCAATTGCTCCTTACAAGGAAATTGCCTGCCCTCCGTTTTCTCCGCCCTTCCTTTCTAACTAGAATATAGACCAGTGCATACTGTGGGATAATGGAGGAAGAGGGGGACTGGAGTCCTGGGCTGGCTTTGTAGAATGGTATCACCTACTTGCTCTGAACTGCCCTTCTACCTCTTGATAAGAGAGAAAGAAACTGATGTCTTGTTTTAGCGTCTGTAATACTGGTCTCATGGTAGCAGCTTATCATGCATCTAAACTAATGAAGAAGTTAAATGCTTTACCTTTCTTCCTTTTCCTTGTTGGTATACAGATGTTTCCCCCAACTTCCTGGGAGGATGGGAGGGCTCTGTCCTTCTTGCTTCTCGGGGAAGCGTGTCTGATTTTTCTCTTATTTGAATTCTCATCTGTTGGGCATCATGTTTATTGTGAAGGAGCAAGAAGAGTTTGAGGAGGAGTTAGAGGGAAGAAAGTACCTCTGTGAAAAAAAGGATTTCGTTAGTGCTAGGAAGGATATGTGGGGAAGAGGGGCAGAATAGAAAAAGGAGGGAGACCCAGGGTGACCCCAGGATCTGGGATTGAGGCTGGAAGATGCTAAGGAGGGAGAGGGTCTACTGTCTGGGTAGAGTTGTGAGAGAAGAGCTGGCAAAAGACTAGCAGGAGGGGTATTGTTCAAGCACTGTGTGGAAACTGAGGCATGCCATTTGAGATGAACAGCAGAACTTTCTGTAGGCACCTGGTGAGGCCTGTCCTTCATCAGCATCTGGGACCTTGACCTGTCACTGCCTGATGGGAGGGACATCATCTGCACTCAGCCCCGCAGCTTAGCCTGCATAGCTCTTCTCTGAAGCCTCTACCCTGGGGCACTCTGGACTCAAGAAAAGGCCAGTGGTAGTAGAAGTTCCCCCAACCTCTGAACTTGGGAGAAGAGTTACCAGATTTAAGGAAAAAAGACAAGATGCTGAGTTACATTTGACTTTTGGATAATAAGGCATAATTGTTTGTATATGTGTGCCCCAGGCAATAATGCATGCATTTTATCCGGCAACCCTTCTTGGAGGCAGGAGGATTGCTAGACATCTCTAGAGCTAGGCCAATGGTGATCATACCCTGTGACCTTACTCTTTCATGAGCGTAGATGCTGCAAATCTAAAGTAAGAAGATTAGTTCTAGTGCCACCCATGGCATGAGGATGAAGTCAGGGTCCCCAGCCTGATGAACCTTCTTGGGGGACTGGCACTTGGCAGACACATCTGAGTGCACAAGCACAGGGCTGAATGCTTCGCCTTCAGTGAAGCTTTGCTGCCGACTTGATTGAAAGGCCTTGTGTTGAGCTAGAGGAGGTGCTAAATCAGGAGCCAGGAGCCGGGGTGCTGCTCTGGGTGTTGTCTTTGACTTGGCAAATGCACTGGAAGTGATTTTCTTTACCTCTCTAGGCCCTCGTTCCTTTAGGTGTAAAATAAGGGGTTTGGATTAGAATTTCCGGTTGTGTTTTGCGCCCTTTAGGAAAGTGGGGGAGGTGGGAAGAGAGAAGGTCCAAATAGGTAGGACCAGATCTCTGTTGCCTGCTTAAAGCGGACCTCTGGCAGCAGCCCAGTGTAACACACTGTCGTCTTTCTATTAATCGTCGGTGAACATGATTTTTTTAAAACATTTTTTATTGATTTATAATCATTCTACAATGTTGTGTCAAATTCCAGTGTAGAGCACAATTTTTCAGTTATACATGAACAGATATATATTCATTGTCACATTTTTTTCTCTGTGAGCTACCATAAGATCTTGTATATATTTCCCTGTGCTATACAGTATAATCTTATTTATCTATTCTACAATTTTGAAATCCCAGTCTATCCCTTCCCACCCCCTGCCCCCTTGGCAACCACAAGTTTGTATTTTGTCTGTGACTCTATTTCTGTTTTGTATTTATGCTTTGTTTGTTTGTTTTTAGATCCCACATATAAGCGATCTCATATGGCATTTTTCTTTCTCTTTCTGGCTTACTTCACTTAGAATGACATTCTCCAGGAGCATCCATGTTGCTGCAAATGGTGTTATGTTGTTGGTTTTTATGGCTAAATAGTATTCCATTGTATAAATATACCACATCTTCTTTATCCAGTCATCTGTTGATGGACATTTAGTCAGTGAACATGATTGACCTTGTTTTCTCCTTCCTCCCCACTGAGTGGATTTGGAGAAGTCCATTTTCCTGTGGTTCTTCTCCCAAGATGTCCTTGGGGACTTCCAGGGTTGCCACCCTGTCCTGGGACATCAGACTGGTTACCACGGTCAGGAAGTCTGGCCAGTCTGCCCAAGGCCCTGCCATCCACTGCATCAGGGTTATCATGACACCACTGCTGAAACTGCCAGTCTAGCTCAGCTGCAGGCCTCTCTGCTCATGGCTGCCTCTGTGACCTTGGTCCCAGACATCAAGGAAGAACCAGCCGCTCCTAATTTGCTCCAAGCTCAGGCACAGACCCCTCCCACCCCTCCTGAAGTCCAGCTGGGGGTGCCTTCCCTAACCCAAGCTACTGATCCATAGTGCATCTCTCGTGTGTCAGGTATTTGTTCTTAAATAACCTCACTGAGCCTCAAGATTGGGGAAAGCAGATAGTCCAGTGTGAATTTCTCTCTAGGAAAAGCCATCTTTCTTCTGCTTTCAGGTGCATGGTGTGGCTTGGGAGATCACTTTACATTTCTCTCTGTTGCACTTACAGGCAAATGTAAGAAGCCCTCATGGTTTCCTCCTAGGACGATGGTGGGGACTGGTCTTTTAGTGATGGAACTGAAAGGCTGAGGAACTTCCCCCAAATAAAGGGAGTGGGCTCTAACGGAAATGACAACCTCTGCATCTAGAAACCCAAGCCACAGACCTCCTCCCAGATAACAATCCCCTCACTGAAATAAAAAAACAAATCCAAAATCCCTCTTCACCTGCTCTACTATATAGCCAGTATCATTTTGTGTTAGGTTTCTTTCCAGTAAAGTTTTTTAAAAATTTGAAAAACAGTAGAGGCTGAAAATCTAGTAGAGAAGGGAAGAGTAATATGAAACAAAACTGCAGGGCTTGGGACAGGGATCTGCTGAATGGTATCAGAAGCTAGCCTTGGGAAATGTGAGGGCTGGGGGATTAGAGGGGAGCCTGGAGCATCTGAGGAGGAGAGAGAAGGTAAACTGGGCCTTAAAGGAGGACTCCACTTTGAAAAACAGAAGGAAGAACATTTGAATAGAGTCCTGACATGCGATGAATCAGAGGTTCAAATGAGCGTGCTGTTTGTGGGATGGTGAGGGGACCCAGAGAGTGGTACCAGCTGTCCTTTCTCCCTTTAACTAACTGGGATGGAAGGAGGGTTCATCTATGTGGTTACTCAGATCAACTGGGGGTGGTCGCCCAGAGTGCTGTGCTGAGAATGGTACGTGATCACAGTGTTCAGGAGGGAGGAATGCTGTCGTTGATTAGTGATGTCTACCATAGATGCAGGAGGGAAAAGGAGTGACGTGTTTCAAGAGTAAGTGACTTTTACCCTAGAAACTGTTTGGTGTATGTTCAAAAGAACCTCTGGTGTGGGGACTTTCTTCCTTTTTCTCTCAAATTTGAGTCAATGGATGCTGAGAGTGAAGTTTGTGACTTTGAATAGTGTCTTGTTACTTTCCTGCCAAGTACTCAAGCCCAACTGTTCCGACTCCGTACTCTTGCTTCTCAAGCTGCTAAGAGAAGCCAGGGTCCTTGGCTCTGCTGCAGGGTCATAGGAGAGAGCAGTCTTTTCAGTGGGCACAGATAACTTTGGTTCAAGAGAAGACAATGAAGGCACTGAAAGGTGGATGAGAACAAGGGAAATCCTGACTGTGGACACTTGCTGACACTCACGTAAGTGTGCTGTTATCTAACGTGCGACACAGTCCTTTATTGCTTCATGTACCCAAGCCTTATCTCCCTACCAAGTTTGTAAGGTCTTTGAGGTCAGGGACTGTGTGTGCTCGCTTTATCTCAGGGGTTAGAGAGAGAGGAACTGGGTCTGTGTTCTTTGTGTCTCTATGGTGCATTGCATGTGGTGGACACGGTGTCCCTCAGAGTGTTAGAGGCTTCTAAGAGGACTTTTGAACTGCTTTGAGTATCCTGCTGATGGCTTGTCTGCTTTAAAGAAAAAAGAGAAAAGGCACGCAGAAGGGGAAGATTGTGAACTGGAGCTGTGGTGCTCAAGTCTGCCCAATGGCAGATCATAACAATGCACCATTCAAATACCTCCTTTCCGGGCTTTTTCTTGGGGCCCAAGCCTCCTTTCAATTCATAGGATCCTCCCTGGAGGGTGGAGGAGGATTGTGTGGGGACAAAGAGAGGACTGACTGGCTGGGGCACCTTCATAAATATTTCCCCTGGAGCCTGCAGAATGGCATTTTTTTTCTGTTTGCACTGAAGTTGTCTAACTGGTATTTTCAAAGGATGGATTTCTGGAAAATTGGAGCCTGGAGGGTGACTTTTCAGGAAATGGGCTCCGATCTTTGATCCATTTAAAAAACTGCACACCGGTAGGAAGATTGCATCACTGCAGCAATAAAGTGACCCTGCACACAAAAGAAGGGGGAGGGTAAGATTCCGCATCCTGGCATTAATGCTGAAGCAATGTGGTAGCGCTGTGGGAGGAGGGGGCACTGTGGAGGGCTACGTCAGTCCCCCAGAGCAAGTCAGTTCGACTTAGAGAGTATACAGTGGAAGGCCAGGTTAGCCCACGTGCAAATGCTTTATAAAATGAGAACGTAGTTTTAGAAGTATGTACAGCTTAAAATGTGATGGGAGGTAACATCTCTAGAATATTTATCAATATCATTACGTGTCCTTTGAGTTTGCCAGCAGCTTTTTAATGATCAACATTTAAATCTTTGACAGAAGAGCATTATAGCAAATAAGATTAAGAAAACTCTCTTGACTTCCAGATTTTTCATTAGAGCTCTTTTCCCAGGAGGGTTGGGGGTTGACCAGAGGGCTAAGCAGGTTGTCCTGCTGGAGGAGTTTAGAGCTTCAGGGAGCACTAGTGGCGAAGCTGCTCCCACCCACTTTGGGTTATAGATGAGAACTGTCAGACCTATTTAGCCTGTTCACGTGCTTCAGTTAGTGGCCAGACGGGGCCCAGGACTAAGTGTTCCCACCTCTAGGTCTGAGCCCCTTGACTTTGTGGTAGACAGCTGGTTTTTGCTCCTCTGAGTCTAGAATGGAGCCTTGGCCACTGTTCTGCTCTGAAATGTAATCCTGCTGAACTCAAGTTGCCACGCCATCTACACAGTGAGGACAGTGTCAGACACATAACACACCTGGAAGGAGAGTCAAGCATGGAAAAAGAGAACACGCCTAAAATTCATCTTGAGCTCATTTCAGGAAGGTGCCAAAGCACAGGGGACCCTGTCAGTGTTAGCAGCTGTACAGAGATTAAGTGTGTGGCCTCTGGACAGATCACATAAACTCTGTGTGCCTTAGTTTCCTCATCTGTAAAATGGTGCTAATAACAGTGTCTACCTTATTGGGCTCTTGAATACACACACACAAACACATACACACATACTCTTTATAGTCCTTATAATGGTGCCAGTATATATAAGCACATGAGGACACTTGCTAACACTTACGTAAGCGTGTTGTTACCTAACTTGGGCCACTGGTCTTGTATTGCCTCATGTACCCAAGCCTTATCTCCCTAACAAAGTTGTAAATCCCTTGAGGTCAGAGAATGTGCTCTCTTTATCTTAGGGAGTTAGAGAGATGAGAACTGGGTTGATTATTATCATATGGATTGTAATGTATCTTTCCAAATGGTTTTGGTTGTTGTAGCTACATTCAACAGCAACAACTGGGCACCTATCCTGTTATACACAGTAGCTTGCTGAACATCTCCAATGTCCATCTGAACGAGGTATTATAACCACCCCCTGGAGGGGTGCTGTCGGGGCACCATGTCTCACCTCCTCAGCCAGGGCCGTCAGTCTCTCTCGTGAAGGCTGCCCACAACAAGCACTTGCTGAGTCTCCCAGCTTTTCTTGTTCAGGGTTTTCTCCTAAACCATGGAGATTTGTTAAGCCTGAAAATGTAGAAGAGTACCCACTTCCTTGACCAGTGAGGGACAGGAGCCTCTTGTCTTTCTGAGGCTCAGTACCAAGGTTCCTTCTCCTCTCAAACTTGAACGTGGGCTGGAATCACCCGTGGATCTAATTAAAATGCAAATTCTGGTTCAGGAGGTCTGAGGTGGGACGAGATTCTGCTTTTCTAACTTGCTTCCAGGTGATGCTGAAGCTACTGGCCCATGGACCACACTGACAGGGGGAAGTCTTTACAGGGTTTCCTTTGAAAGTCCCTTAGGCATTAGAACCAGAATTGCCCACAGCAGGACCCAGCTCAGTATCATGCTTTTGTTGGTCTTCCCTCCTTCCTGTCTCTGGCTCCTTAGGTCACCTTCCAAATCAACCACTTCTTTGCACTGAAGTTCTTGCTCAGAAGACACCATCCTTTGTAGATGATCCTCACTGTTGCAGGTCACACACAGTGACTGCAAAGGTGGGGCTCCAGTCTGAGTCTGATCCCCAAGCTCTTTGTACTATACCTCTGTACCTTTGTACTCTACTACCTCTCCAGGAGTCTGTGGCTGCCTTGAGTTTCAAGTTCAGCTGCAGATAACTGAAAATCCAAATAACAATGGCTCAAACATAATAGGAATTCATTTTTCTTGTATAAGGAGAACTCCTTAGATATTGAATTGATGATGTCAATTTGGGTTCAGAAATTTTAAGCTGAGAACTCTATGACTCTCTTGGCATTTCCCTCATGGTTACAAAAGAGCTGCCATACGTCCCGCCTCAAATGTCTGCATTTCAGGATGAGGAAGACTGAAGGCCAAAAGGGTACCTGCCAGCTGACAATGCCCTTTCCCTCCTTTTAGGAGCTTTCTCTGAAGCCGTACCTAAAAACTTCCACATATGCTTCAAAGGTTGGAACTTTCATGCGGTCACTGCAGTTAATAAAAACTTTGAAAAAATGTGGTTTTTCTGAAAACTTGGACTGTTGTTGCCCTAACACAATCAACTTTTGCCAGTCACTCTGCTAGGAAATTAATTGAGGGTTTCAGGAATTCTTTTTGAACGGCTTTAATGTGATTTTCCCAAAGCCCTCTGAGTCAAGTCGGCGGCAGGGAGGGAGGTGGTGGGGGCAGAGGAGATAGGGCATTGTATCCTGGTCTAGGCACCTCACTCCCTGGTACCATATAAGGATGAGAGCTGGTCTGGAGGATTTTGGGGGTGGGGGTGGGAATACAGTGGGGCTTTAACTCCAGGCTTTCTCCTGAAGTATAAGAACTTAAATACAGCTTGCAACCCCTGGGGCTAAGCTATATTTCTTCCTAAGACCCCCATCTAGTCAACAGGAGAAATTCATATTCTTCCTCTCAACAGAACCTTAACCCTATTTCTATGGACTAATAATCCTCAAAATAACCTGGCTTTATTATACAAAGAGGGCATCTGCCTCCTCCCTGTCTAGAGCATACTTTAAGTCTTTCTGACCCTGACTGTCCGAGATGGACAGCTAGCTCAAATCATTTCTCCCTGATCTGAAGTTTCTCATTTCCTCACTCCTCACAGCACTTCCTTCTATCCTACTCCACATCTCAGCCAGGCAAATATTAGGTTATTTAAGCAGGTGTCTTTTCGGCTGGCTTGTGAGCATCTGCACTACTGTGTCTTAATTCTTATTCTCCCAAATGCCTGCAACAGTCAGTTACATACAGTTACATAGAGAGGAGTCAGTTATATACAGAGATAGCCATGGTCTAACCCAGATCCCCTTCCTCCTGGA
Organism: Camelus dromedarius; assembly: GCF_036321535.1. Classification (NCBI taxonomy): domain Eukaryota; kingdom Metazoa; phylum Chordata; class Mammalia; order Artiodactyla; family Camelidae; genus Camelus; species Camelus dromedarius. The sequence continues at coordinate 18,819,519 of NC_087439.1, forward strand.
ACTTGGAAGTCTTTTTCTCAGAGTAGGGACTTACAAATGTTTGTTGAATTGAACTGGTTAATCAAAGAATGGTAACAATTTACATAGAGAAGGGTTCTTGGAGATTTTTTCTCCTAGGCTTGGAGATCAGGCAACTCAGCTCTAACACTTAAATTCACTGTGTAAATTTAGGCAAATCAGTTCACCTCTCTGTCCTCAGTTTCCACACCTATAAAATGGAGCTAATAATAATAATAATAACAATAATGTGAGTGGAGTGTGTTGAGTACTTATTATATGCCAGGTGCTGTTCTAAGAACTGTACACTTACTAACTCATTTGGAGTCTTATCATTAAGTTCTCACAAGGTATAAGTGAATGAAAAACATGGAAAATACTTACATGGCATTTGGCACATGGCAAGCATTCATGTATGTTAGCAATTGTTATATAATCAGTTCTCAATTCTTGCCTATGATTAATGTTTGGGTTTGAGATCTGTTTACAGCATCAATTTTCTTTTTCTTCTTCTTCCTCCTTCCCACCTCCCCCTCCTTCCCCTCCTCCCCCTCCTCATTCTCTTTCTTCTTTTGATTTCAGAGCAGCATTTGACTGTCCTCTGGACTTTGAGCACCTCTCCCCACCTCTATGCTGCAGTTACCCACATCTGTTCTTCTAGGCTACTTCCTTCAAATGATCCTCTTATTCTTCATCCCACTCCTTCTCTGAAAACATTTTCTTCTCTTGGTGGTGGATAGAAGATGGCCATCGTAATATGTTATATCTGAAGTGTTTTCTAGTTTACAAAGCCCTTGTCCCTGTATCTTCTTGCTCCTCTCAGCAACTCAGGTTGTCCTTATTGGAATCCTTGGGATACAATTGGCCAGGAAATTTCGAGGTGGATTTCCCAGGAGAGGACAACAGCCTTATACAGTCATCCGGTGGATTCTTGGTTTAGACCCTGTGACGAGCTTGAAAACGGCTGCTATGGGTATGGAAGGCACACTGCGTTCCAAGTGATGCGCTTCATGAAGGAAGGGGTGATATCTCTCTTGGAGCATCCCCAGGGCTCAGGTTAATAGATGCTCATTCAATGAATAAGAGAATAAATGGTGAGAAAGAACTTTAACATTTCATTATTTGACCACAACCCAAATTATTTAAATTTTAGAAGCTTAAACCTGTTTAGTAGTCAGTGAGTTGTCCGCCATGAAAAGAATCAGTTGCAGACCTAGGGACTCTCAGTCCCCCTCTTCAAGACCTTGAAGTGTTTATGTTAGGGTGGGTAAAGATGGCTTTAGGTGAAGGAAATCTTGGATGGGGTCTTTGAAAATTTGGATGCCCTTTTCAAACGATACTTACAAAGGGCTTACCCAAGAAGGGGTTCCTGACTAGGAGACGTTGGACTGAACACGGATGAAGGAGGTAAATGAAACCACAGAGCCAAGAATCTCTGCACACTCGTGCTTGAAGGCAGAGGGGCTGGACCTCGTGGTTGTTCAACTTTGGAGTTCTTTCCTTGTGTGTTGGTTCACATTTGACCTAGTTTCCTGGGAAGCCACCTAATGACTCTTCTATTTTGGTGGAGGTGGGGTGGTGGTGGTGGAGGAGGAAAGGAAAGTTCTGGGACCCTTTTAAAATTCTGTTGACAGGCACTCCCTCTAGAAAATGGACATACACACATAAAGACAACTTTGCTCGCTGTATCAGAGGACCTGGTTAAATCCCCTCTGTCTCTCACCACACTTCCCAGAAAAAGGGATTAATTGTCCTTGTTTATAAGTGTTCTTACTGTGCCGCATTGTTCCCAGCTTTGTCCTCTTTCTGAGAGCAATTATCACCCCACAGCCGAAATCACTCTTTGTGCTATCTTGGGCTGTCTGCAGTTCAGCACTTTGGTGGTGAGCTCTGATGGCTGCTGGGGAAAGGCAGGGTCATCCTGTCCCCAGTTGCTGCCTTACCTAGGAAGTACCTATTGACTGCCTGCTCTCCACAAAACTGAACATAGTCCTTAGCTTGGGCTGTATCTCTGAAAAGAAAGAAGGTGTGGTGGATGCTGGGGGAATTTGCTGAGGGAATTAAAAAGTCAGCTGTGATATTTGGGGTTGGGGAGAGCAGAAGCAGGGCTGTGTGTGAGGGGGAGAGATGAATTACATCATGATTGATGGTGGATGACATCACCACATTTTTTCTCAAATTGTCCTTGAAGGAGATGATTCATCAAAGGCACTTGAGTTCCATCAGACTGTTCCCTCGCTTGGGCCACATTTTAATTCTATGATAGTGATCTACCAGGTGATTGGGCTTATATTGATTCCCCAAACTGAGCATTTTTGGCCAGTTGAGGCAAGGCACAAAGTAAATCTGTTACTTTCCTTCTGCTGAGTCTTTTGTACGAGTTTCCCCGGATGGCCTTTTTCCTTCCTGAGCTTCTGATTGACAGCCTTTGTCAGAGACTCAGTGATTTCGGATTTCCTGTAGCTGAAAAAGGAAGAAAGAAAGAAGAGTGGTTGGTTGGGGCCTTCCTTAGAGGCACTGGGGGCCGTCCCCTGAGTTCACTGTTCCTACTCTTTTGTTTACCTTTGTAAAAATAACATGAAGACATGTAGGACGCATCAGTAGACCCACCCACGTCTGCAATGAAAGCTTATTTCTAGTGAAAATAAATATACTCGACTAGTCACTCAAGCAGTGCTTACTGAGATCCACCACCACAAGGCACTGTGTTTGTTTTAAGCGGAAAAAAAGCTGTTGAAAATGTTCTCGACGAGCTTTTCATGCTGTGTGAAGAGCGTTTGGAGAGTTCTGCAAGTGTCCTCAGCTTCTTTCTTCCTACCCATCTTCCAGGTGCTCAAGGGTCCAGATCCCCTTTGATTTATGTATAAACTTGAACTACCTCCTGGTGTTCATGGGTCTCTTTGGAGTCCACATCTTTAGCTCTTTGTATCTTGGGAGAATTTCCCTTTTTCTGACATATTTTTCAGTTCACTTGCTTGTCTCAAAGATAGCCATTAGTCAGCCATGTTGAATTTTACTTTGCTGTCATACAGTGGTAGAAATCTCACATTTCTAGTTTTTTTTTTTTTCTTTTTTGCAAGTGTTACCTCAACACCCAAAATGGTCTCAAAAGTTTATTGAACCACCCAGGGTCAGAAATATGAGCTGGGCTCTTTGTTGGGCTTGACCTATTGACCCAGGAGAACAGCTGGTGTGGTTCCTACAGCTGCCCTCGGCTTGTGGAGCCTTTTACCCTGAGGAGCTTCCTTTGATGGACGTCTCTGGAAGGAGGGCCATCCCTGAATAAATTTCCCTCTGAAGGCTCGCCTAGGCCTGGCAGAGAAAACAATGTTAAGAAGACAAACAGAGAGCTGAAGGATTACTTCACAGAAACAACACAACAACAATGAGGAAAGTGGCTTTGAAGTGAGATGAACCCCTGAACTCTATTAATTGTTCTACTGCCACTGGAGGGAAAAGATGGAGGAGCACAAACTCTTTGGGTTGTGTGGGAAAGACCATTCTGTCAAGGAGGCACTCTGCAGAGGGGAGGTTAGCACACTTGGGCTTAGCTGGCTGTGGGCCTTTGTTAGGGATTACCCAGTGAATGCCGGTTATCCAGTAACTGGGACCCCTCCTCCCCACCACACACACATAAACACGCGCGCGCGCGCGCACACACACACACACACACACACACACACACACACACACTCACTGAGCTCTATTCAAATGTCCACTAAAGCCTTTATCTGCTGATCACATTATGCTAAGTTAATTGGCTTCACTGGCTAGAGAGCTTCTCCAAGAAAAGGACCTCTCCCTCCTCCCCTTGAGTCCCCAGGGCCTGGCCTAACGTCAGGCTGTCCACACTGACTAAATGCTGCCGCTGCCTCCCACACCCACTGCCAGCCAGTACCCTCTTGCTTCTCTGCCTCCACTGCTCTGTGAGAATTTAGGAGACCAGAGACCATGTCTCAATGCCTTTGTCTTCCCAAGACGTAGAGGAGCACCCTGGGCCTCGGAGACAAAGCACAAGGCAGTGTTTGTAGAGGCATAGACTGAACAAAGTGGTAGCCCTGGCTCTTACATCCACCATATCTGACATCAGAGGGGAGTCACCCTACTGCCTATCAAATCACCTTTACTGTTTTAGAAGATTCTATAAAAGTTGAAATTCAAGAAGCTATTGGAGGTATCCCTGGTGGGGTGAACTGTACAGACAGTTAAGAGTTAGAAGGCCTGGGTTCTGGTTCTGAACTAATTGGTCGTGTGTCCTTGGGTAAGCCATAGAATAAGGTGGCAGTAATGCTTATAATATCTACCTCATAGAATTTTCATTTTTAATAGTTTTATTGACTCTTTTAAAGAAATAGAAAAGGAATAGGTGCTTGTGATAAGAAGTAATACATTGTAGAAGAAAATAGGGTGAAAGATCAGAGTTCCATCCTCCTATCCGTGATCAACCATCTGACATCCAATTTACCTGCCACTCATTGGGGCATTTTGGGGATCTGGTGAGAACCCGACTTAACGTGGAAATGAAGTAGTGTGCAAATGTGTAATGCTCACATAGATGCCAAGTATTGCTGTTACTACTACTACCGTTAGCAGTAGTCTTGGTGGTTTTAGATACGGGATTTATATTTGAGAATTCCAAAGCAAACTAGTTGGGAGGTAGGGTAAGTGTTAACTAGCAACACCACCTACAACAGTGATCATGTTCTCCGGTAAATCCCTAGATTGGTTTAAAATTGTCTACTGCCAAACCTGTCCAGGTTAGGAGGCAGGAGGGATGCATGGCAATTCTGTTTTGGGGTCAGAATGCCTGTGGCAGACCTCACTGCACCACTCCACACCACGGGACCTCTAGAAAGGGCCTTAACCTCTGACTCCAATGTTCTACCTTTGGAGGAAATGAAAGTAGCCTCTTCAGAGCATTGAGATAGGGATTAAATGAGTGAGGTTACCAGAAGCACTTAGCGCAGGGACTGGTATACAGTGAGTGCTCAGTAAGTATGAGCGCATGATTAGTGAATTCCTGAACAGATGGCCATAGGAGAGCTGCCCCAGAAGCTCTTTGCCCCTAGATCTACTTTTAAACTGTGCTGGGATTTGGTGCTTTCTGATGGTTCAGCACATATTCAGAAGAAGAGATACCAGGTTTCTTGCATTTGAAAGCAGCCCTCCCTGGATCACTAAGGATCCTCTTGGGGTTTCTGTTCTTGATCATCTCACCCTCCTGAACAAGTTATCACCACACGTCATTGCATGTATGAAACCCAGTGAGAATTCACTTCTTCAGCAAATGTACCCAGAACTTCCTTTGGGGAGAATCAGTGGGCACCTTGCAAGATGGCCTCTTGTATTTTTATTTTTCATCAAAAAAAGAAGTTAAATTGACCAGTGGATAATACTATATATCAGTGTGATGGTATTCCTAATTAATTTATTGGCTTTTGTTCATACAACATAGGATTTCTTGTAAAAGATGTTCAGTTGGAGGCGTGTCTTCAGCATCTTGAATTTCTCATTAGATTTTCAAATGAGACTGCTGCCCTGACTGATGCTTTCTGGGGAAGGCTTTCCGCCTTTTATGTGCTCCCTCTACATCTCCCTGCTATCAAACCAGTTTTTGAAGTCTCAACTTTCCCTGCTGTAGTTTAAAGCAGTTTCTTTTCCTTATAGTTTAGCCATCAGAGAGCATGGACTTTGCCTAGAATTCAGGGTTGGGGGCAGTTCAGAAAGATGGTGGGGGAGGGGCAGGCTCTGCACCACACCCCCAGCCCTCCCTGGCAGGAGTCCTGTGATGTAACATCCCAAGGACCCTGGGTGTTTGTTTATTTTTGGTTTCCAGGCTGCAGTGAGGGTGATTATCACGTTGTTTCCTGTGGGCTTCCCTTCGCCTCACATCAGTTCTGCCTGATGCCCATACCTTCCAGGTCTGTTTTGACACACAGTATATGTCTGGGATCCCTGAAAACATTTGCTTGACATAACAGGGCAAACCTCCCCTTTTCTGGTGAGACACGGCTGGCCAGGAGGCAAGGGCTGGAGGACTTGGGACCTTCTCCGCACCGTCAAAGATGAGATTCCAAATGTCAATCTTGACTGCGGCTTCTTCCCAACTTCTCTTTCTTCAGCTAACAGCTAGGGGCCAGTTGGTTGCCTGCCTTTGCTGTCTGGCTGATGGAAATTTGAACTCAGCTGTGAAGTGTGCTCCTCCTAAGGAATAAGGAACAGAGCCCAGAAGCCCAGCTTTGCAACCACTGTGGCTTGTGTTGAAGCACTTGGGCTCATTGGACAGAGATGTAGGTAAGAGCCTGAAGAGGGGCCTGTTTAGGACATTAATCTACATTTCATGGAAGGCCAAGCACAGAAGGCTTAGAAAACAGCCCAGGTTTGGCCTTGAATGCCAAACAGGTACTGACCACAGTCCTTCCCCATGCATCACTGGCATAACACCCACAGGAACTGGCCACTGAAGCAGGCAGCTTAGGCAGTGCTCCTGGCTCTGGTTGGGGGAGGGGTGTGTGTTTGTCACAGGCATCCTTTGGAAAATGGGTGAACTCTGTGGACTGGCTTCCCAGGAACATGAATCAACATGTTCCGTGCTTTGCATGAGAGATTTACTCCCATCTCAGGGAGACCCCTGGGCCAAGGTGTCTAGGGTTATTACGTATTGAACACAAAGTACTCAACACAGGGCATTTCCTGGCCTCTGACACGGTCTCCACAGGCCATGTTTATGCACTTTGAGCAGCTTTGGGTAAATCCCAAAGCCAAATGATCATCAGATGCAAGAAGGACCCAGTCACTTGACACTGAGAGAACTTAACACAGCCATAAATATTTTATGCAGGTCTTTACCACTGTTATTTAATTGTGCCACATTACTGTGTGCCAGGAGGGCTACACTGTGCAGCTGGGTGACAGATGGATGGCCAGGAACAGGAAGGCACCATGAGGAGGTCAGTGTGTCTGAAAGAGCACCAGCTTTGAACTCAGACAAACGAGGGCTTGAAGCTTGGCTCAGTTCTGTGACTCTTGGAACCTTACTTTCCTCACCTGCAAAGTGGAATCAACTCAATAGACACTCCAGCAAGGTGAAGATTTGTTACCTGATGTGTGTAAAGTCCCTTCATGGAGCTCACCACTAGGGTGTACGGAGGACATCTGGCCGGCATGGGGCTGGTGACTCACAGTCCACGTGTTATCTTGGTTTGGACGTCAGTCCGGGCACAGGACTGGCACTTCTGCTTCATGTAGCTAGTTCACAGATTTGTTTCTCCTTATTGGAGTTTCCTAGTTTCATATTCAAGATTTAGCAATGCTGAGGAAATGCTGGTCTCATGATACAAAGAGATTCTGTGGATACACCGGGGACACATGGGTTGGTAGACAACAGAGGTGAGGGTGTGAGTCCACCCCTATTTCTTTCCTGGAGGGTGTTGATCGACCCCTCCTGTCCAAGGGAGAGAGCTGGCTGTGCCGGAAGGTTCTGTATGACAGCAACTGGTGAAACCAACCAGTTCATACCCTGGTCTTGCTATTTGCGTGTGTTCAACGACTGAGCTTGAAGTATACAAACACAGCTCAGGAAATCCCCGTTTCCAAGAACTTCTTCCTGTTCTGTGGATTCAGACACAAAGGTTACAAGAAATTTAGAAGGAAAAATTCAATTCATCAAACAGCTAAAGAGTTGGGTTTACATTTTTTCTCTCTTTCTGTCTGTTATAAATAATAATAAAATCTCTCTGTGTCTAGGAAGATGTTGTTTATATACATCCCTTATCATGGAGGTAAAAAACCACTCTTTGCTGAGTCTTCCCTCATTGATATGTGAAACTCCTTTGTCTCCATCCAACCATTCATTCATTCATCATCTGTCTGTCCGTCCATCTGTCCATCCATCCATCCATCCATCCATCCATTCATTCATCTGTCTGAACCTACTATAGTCAAGGTACGCTGAGGACTAAAAGATTGTGGATACTATAGTTGTCTTTTCTGTGGAGCCAGGTTAGGTTAGCACTTAAGTTCTTCAATTTTTGGAGTCCAACAGACTGTTTTGGGTTTGTAATCCTACTCTTCCTTCACTAACTGAGGAAACGTCAGTAGACTGTTTACCTGTTGAAGCACCAGTTTCCTCAGGAGAAAAATGAGGTAAGAATATCTTCTTGTGAGGAGCCAATGAAATCATGTATGTGCAGTGTTTTGTCTTGGCTCGAGCATGTATAAAATCCTTTAAAAAAAAGTAACTGGCACAACGTGTGACTGTAGTACATGCTCGTTAAATAGAATACACCTGTGTAGTTGGTCTAGTAGTGAAGAAAAACACCTGTGAAATGCTTAAGTATTATTTAGCTTGTAAAAATTCAGTGTAGGTGCAAGTTTAGGCACAAACCTCATGTGCATGCATATGACCATTCATGCTTTGTGTGTGTGTGTGTGTGTGTGTGTGAGAATCAAGGAATCTATCTTATGGGGCAAAATTTCCCTATGTGTTTATGGTGATAAATTCTGTATGTGTTAAGATTCTCATGTTGGGGAATTTAGAAGGTATTGCCCTCCTCCTCAACACCAGTTTTATAATATAAAAGGCCTTCAGGAATATATATTTCACTTGTATGATCTGTGCTATTTGTGGTTCCTTGTGTTGTTCTTGGTTGTACTATTCTTTGTAAAGAACTTTGTCTTCTGTGCCTGGAATACCAATGATAATAGTATTGACAATTCATTGTTCCTAGTTATTAGTTGGGTTCTTTCTTTCTCAATGTCTTTATTTCTCAAGTATCTTTATTTCTATCCCTGTTTTATTCAGACTCTCCACATGCATCTTATGAAGTAATTAAAAAAAATCCTCAGTATTCAGGCAAATGAGAAAAAGGAGATTTGACTTGCAGGACATAAGGGGAAGATTTTAATGTCTTGATAAAGGAGTCTCTGGAAGAGGCTCTGTCTTCAGTTGAAACTGATTTGTCCTGGTGTAATCGTTGCTGGAGGGAAGGTCTGGACTCTCATACCACATATTTCCCATTTATTCTTACCAGGTTGGTTCTGACAGATATTTTATCTCCAGTGTCTTGATAGCAAATCCTAAAGGCGTAGCTAGAGGATTATTTAATAACATCTGGAAGCACAGACAAGAGAGATCAAGCAAACCAAGGGAGCGGAGTAAGCCTGGGACGTGGCAACCCAGACCCTGACGAGGAATGGGTAATGGTGCTTTTAGCCCAACTGTGGGGAAAGGGATTAGGAGAAACAGCTAGGGAAACAGACCACCCAGGCTGAGATGTGTTCATTCTTGTTTTACAATTTGAAGTGTAATGGAAATCCAAATTAATTTCTCAGGAGAGCATCCACTCCTTTGTGGAAGGCAACAAACAATGAGTCGGATGTGCCATATGAAACCCAATAGCAGTGAATTGATTCTGTGCCGAGGTTCACAGCATGAGAATGCCACCTCCCCAGCTCCACTGCATGTTGATGGGAGGCAGAGCCCAACACCAAGGTGCCTGGGGGTGGCATCTACTTGAGTCTGTTCTTTTCGGCCTCACTGATCAAAGTTGCCTGGCCATGTCCTTTTAAGTCATGGACAAGATGGAAAAGGGCCAGAGTTCAGGCTGAGGCAACCAGGGCTGCCTTGGAAAGAATTTCATTGTATTCAATTCCTCTGGTATTCAGTGTCCAGGTGAAGATAAAGAGGATATTTGGACTGTGAGCGAGGAACCATGGGCAAGAATGTTTCCACTGTTCGTAATAATCAAAACATTGGAATTAACTTAAATGTCCAGCAAGAGGAGGCTGGATACATGAGTTGGGCTGCATTTGTGCAGTGGAATAATAGACATTGATGACAAAAGAATACCAGAGCTAAAACATTAACATGGGTGGTGATCAGCTTTACAGTGCTGAGCTGAAGAGCGTACTGAACAAAACATGTGGTACAAAACCATTAGTAGAAAGGTCAAGAACATGTAAAGCAATGCTATATATTATGTTTGGATATTTACCTATGTTGCAAAAGTATTGAAAAATTCACGGGAATAATAAAAGCCTAATTTAATTTAGTGATTATCTTTGGGGAGTTGGGGAGGGGGATGTCACCAGGGAGGAAGGGGGACACATACAGTATTAATTATACTGATGCTTTATCCCTTAAGATGGGCAGCAGGTACACAAGTGTTTTGTTATGTTGTGGTTTATAGCTTTTTTGGGAAGTCTGAAATCGTTCACAGTAACTTACACACCTCCTTCCTATGAGCACAGAATGTGTTCAGAATCAAGAGAGAAGTGTCACTCGGGGAGAAAAATGGTATTGGAGTGTTACAAAGAGAGAGAAAGTACTTGCAAGAGTAGATGCTTAATCCGTATTTGCTGAATTAATGAAGGCTGAGAAGGAAAGAAAATAGAGTCAGAAAGTAATAGAGAAGGTGAATGAGATGAAAGGGGTCTGGGGAGAAGGAAGTTTGGAGCCAGTGATGTGTGGAAAATAGCAGCACATGCAATAAAGCAAAGCAGGAAGATCAGCAAGTTGGATGGAGGCTGTGACCCTGCTGTGAAAATCAGCCAAATGCCCCGCTTCTGTGGCTCCAGAGGTTAGAGAGAGCTGTCACCTTGTTGGAAATTCCTGCTGCCAGAAGGTCACCCTCCAGGGCTGCTCATCGCAATGTCTTCGATGGTTTCTTAAGAAATTATTCTTGCAAAGAGAAAGGGAGAAAGAAAATGCATTTGGGTTTGTCCCTACAAGAAAGTAATCAAAAATGGCGTTATGATGAATGATCTGCGATACAGTAATGACCGGCACAGGATGGGTTTGGGGGTTTGCACCCTATGTCTTCATTATTATCATTTCTTTGCTTGAGTGATTTACTCTTCTGGACTCTGAGAACACAAGTTGGGCTTTTAGAGTTAGCAGGCAGGAAAATGTTCATTTTTTTACCTGACTTAAAACTGGTTAATGGACAAAATCCACTGTGCTTTGAGCTCCTTTGATGCTGCTCAGTAGACATTGTGAATGTATCAGACAAATTCATTTTTAACTGCTCGCAGAGGGCTTTGTGATTGTCATCTAGTCGTTGTTCTAACCGTTTGGACCGACCTTTGCTGAACAATGTGGAAGTAATCAGGCGGAACAGAGCCCGACTCGCTCCATTCCTTTAGTCAGGATGCAGTGAGCCCCGGACTCAAAGAACATCAAATTCTGGGGCTGAGAAGGTTTCTGCCTGTGCTTCCTTTTGTTATTTTATTTACTTTTAAAATTTTACTTTACCTTCTTCCTCCTCCCTTGCCTTGAGCCTCCATGGCTCGAACTATTAAAGGTAGTTCGAGGAAGGAAATGCAAAGTAGCTAGAAATAGTTCTGCTTGCCGATGGCCCAGGCCCTGTTGCTTTCTAGGTTAAAAGGACTGTCTGAGGGAGATGAATTCTGCCTCCCCAATGACATTGTTGAGTTTTGCATCCTATTTTAGTTGGAGGGTAAAGTGAACCAGGCCTGTTTCCAGCCACTTTGACTCTTTGATTCCAGATTGGGGGCATCCTCAACAGGGCTTTATAACCTGCTGGAATGCAGGGCTGCTTTAGGAAATCCGTGCAGGATTGAGAGAAAGCTGTGGCATAATTATGGTGACCAAACCAGGTGCCCAACATTTTCCTGGATGGTCCTCAATTCATGTCATTTGAGGCTTTTCAATAAGTGCAGCTTATTTTATGTGTATCAGCACAGAATTTGATATCTGTATGTGAAATATATATATATTTAAAAATAATATATAAGTAATGTAAATAATATGAATAATATAAATAAATAAATATATGAATTTCACACACATCATATATGTGATGTGTCGGTTTATTTGTATGAAGTCTTCTTTAAGATCTTGTGGCTTCAGAGCACATGGTCTAGTAAGTATTATGGAAATAGCTAACTAGCTGAGTGACCTTGAACAAGTCACTTCCTGCCGCTAGGTCTCAGTTCCCCACCACCCTGACACACAGCAGGATTTCAGTAATTGCGCTGGGAGAACCAAATGCAGGCCCTTTCAGAGTTCTCTCTCCATCTCTGCCCTTTCTTCTCCCTCTATGTGGAAAGTTCCATGGCCTCGTCCTTTGTGCTCGTCCCAGTCTTCATATCATATGATGTGTCCCTGTTATCTGGTGTGTTTCCCTCACATCTTCAGAGACTTGAGGGCTGGGAGGGGTCTTTCCATCTGTTACCCCATTGTCTAACACAGAACCAGGCAGGGATACAAGAAAAAAATGACTAGAAGGAAATATACCAAAAAGATAACAATGATGAGATAATGGGTAATATGTTATTTTAAAATACTTTTCCATATTTTCTTTTAAAAAAAACTATTAATAGGTATTACTTAGAGAATCATAAAAATAAAAAAAATTTTTTTTTCTTTGAGCGCTTAGGAGCAGAGAGGAGAGGAGTGTGTGGAACAGATTTCTATGTTAAAGTCTATTGCAGCATCATCTGCCTCAGCTTCTGACATGTGGGGGCAGCTGACTTTTCCTCAGACACTCCCACAGATTGGGCCCTGCCACTGTGACAGGTGGCCACGTGGGTGTCAGAGCCAAGGATTAAATCTACTATGGGCTGTCCCCATCCAGACCATGATTTGAGCTGTGTCATGATAATCAAGCAAAAATCAAAATGTGCACTAAATGTTTTATATACAAAGTGTCCCAGCAGTTAGAAGGCACTCAGGATTCTCAGCCCCAGCCTGTGCCTTCATTGGGGGCTGAGTTGAGCAATGGGCCAGGTCCTGTGCTAAGTGTGAAGGTGAGTCCAAGGAGCCAGGACGTGGTCCATGCATTCTAGGAGGCTGATAAAGAGTTGGGCTAATAATTTGTGTGCTGTAGAAGCTAATCAGAATCACAGTGCAGGGTTTAAGCTTCACATGAGTGATAAAATCAAATGGGCCATGGGAGTTTCTAGGAAGGAGAGAGAGTGGAAAGGCTCCGTAAGAATGTGGTGTTTTGAGATGGGATTTGGAGCTTCCCCATCAGTGGAGAAGAGAAAGTGGCCTTCCAGGGAAGGAAACAGCTTGCAGAAAGGCCTGGTAGTGGGAGTAAGGTCAGCCTGTGTGTTTAGTTTTAGGGGCTGCCAGGGATGTGAGCAACAGGTGGGAAGGGGGGAGAAAATGTGTGGTCTAGAATGAAAGCTGCTACGATAGGGAGGCTGGGAAATTAGGATGGAGAGCTGGAGATGGGCCAAGTCTGGGAGGGCTGTGAGACCAGGACAGAGGCACAGCCTTGAACTGGGAGGGGAGGGGAGTCACTCTCAGGGGAGGGGGTGATGTAAAGTAATGCAGCCTGAAAATAGTTATAAACACGGGCTCTGGGTGATGCTGCCTGGGTTTGATTCTTGGTTCCAAGTTGTGTTATTCAGTTTGAGACTCAGTTTCCCCGTCGCAAAATGGGGATGATGATAGCTCCTTCTTATAGAACTGCTCTGAGGATAAGGGAGATAATCCATGTAAAATATTTAGCACACTAATCTGAAAGGACACCTGCACCCCAGTGTTCACAGCAGCACTATTTACAACAGCCAAGACATGGAAACAACCTAAATGTCCATCGACAAATGACTGGATAAAGAAGTTGTGGTATCTATGTATCTATGTATCTATGTATCTATGTATCTATGTATCTATCTATCTTAGCCAAAGAAGGAATAAAGTAATGCCATTTGTAGCAACACGAATGGACCTGGAGATCGGCATTCTAAGTGAAGTTAACCAGAAAGAGAAAGAAAAATACGATATGATGCCACTTATATGTGGAATCTAAAAAAAAAAAAGAAAAAAAGACACAACTGAACATATTTACAAAACAGAAACAGACTCACAGACATAGAAAACAAACTTATGGTTACCACTGAGGGGAAGGGGTGGGAAGGGATAAACTGGGAGTTCGAGATTTGCAGATACTATTATATATGAAATAGGTAAACAAGTTTCTACTATATGGCACAGGGAACTGTATTCAATATCTTGTAGTAATCTATAATGAAAAAGGATATGAAAAGGAATATATGCATGTATAGGTATGACTGAAACATGCTGTACACCAGAAATTGACACAATTTATAAACTAATTATACTTCAGGAAAAAAAACACAACAAAATATTGAGCACAGTGCCTGGCCTGCTAAACAGCTGTTATATGCAAATTAATATTAATACTCATCTCATCAGTATGATAATAAGTTTGAAAAGCCAGCTATTAAAAATAAGTAGAAATTATTCCCCTAAGGGGTTGAGTTTCAGACAACCTCAGGCAGATCTTTGAGAACACTTCAGGAAAGTCCCACTCCCATCTCACAATTTGGCTTTATTTACTATCACTTAGCTTTTGTGAAATATTTAGGTTGGCAGGTTACTCAACTGTATTTTTTGTTCGTTACCCGCCTAAGCTTGCTGGGGAAGATTGGTTTGTTTATCTTGTATTGCAGAAGACACACATAGATATAAACACAATGACATTTAGTTACAACATCTCTTCCATCAGCATTTACCACCCTTATCAGCCAGTGCTTCTCTGGGTGAAAGCCAAGTGTAGGAGTGATGGTGGTCAGGCTGTTCTACCCTGTGAAGAAGAAGGCTGTGAAAAACTCGAAGGGGTCAGGGTGATTTCTTCTCAGCCAAACTTAAGACCCCATCCCTGAAGAAGATTCAGAATGACCAGAATTGCTCAAACAGAACTGGCAAAGCAAATCAATACCATGTGATCTTTAGAACCTTAGTTATTCCTTTGGAGGCTGTGGCTTAAATTATCTTTCATTAAAATGTAACTACCTTTGGAAGAGATGTTATTCCTATGCTATTATCAGTGGACTTCTTAGTGGAGAATCATATCCTAAGCCAAAGAACAACATCCTCAAACTTGCCTGCCATTCCGACATTCCTCTGTGCGGGACATACGTGACTCTTTTTAACTGGTAACAATGGTGAGCTGAGAAGGTCCCCTGGGGGGTGTGACTCACGGTGAGTCAGGTGCACATGGAAGCTTGGTCCAGCCCTATTGTCTGTTGCCAGCAGGTCTTCAGTGTTCCAGCTGGAACACCAGGGCAATTGTGTGATGTGGACGTGATGGAAGGAAAGGCGTTCCACAGCAGTGCTCTTTGGGGATGCTTGGCAGCAACAGGTAACCCTGCAGTGTCTGGCCCTGGGGCCACATGTGCTGGCTAGTCAGACAGAGGATGGTGGCAACTCAGGTGGGCTGTGATCAGGGGTTGTGATTCGGTCTGTGGGTCCCAGAGGAGAAGGTGTGGAAGAGGGGCCTAAGAGAGAAAGAGGGGGACACCCACAGCCTGTCACTGTTTTGCTCAGGACACAGCCTTAACATCAGCTCCCTCCTGGGTTCCAGGTCCCTCCCATACATGATGGCTAATACTTTCCATGGACAAGCTAAGCTTCCAAACCTGATCTGTGGAACCCTACTCTTGTGTCCTCTTCCCTACCACATGCTGTCCTCCTTGCAAGGAGAGAGGTCCTCTGCAGGAGGAAAGGAATAACTCCCTCTCCTTTTAGTTCCAGAAACATCTTGTACCACAGGATCTGGCCCTTTGCATTTGACCCCAAAGCTGGGTAGTGTCTGTTTGTTGTTTTCCTTGCCATGCACCCATTTCCTTTGCCTCTAGAAACAGCATTCTAGTTTTCCTTTGGGTCAACATCCCTCCCTCAGTCTCAGCCCATGTGGGCCAGATGAGGCTGACTCCCCCTCCTGAGTCCTACATGTGTGCGCTCACATGGCATGTGTCTTAGACCTGGCCCATGGGCACCATAGTGCTTGTTTCAGGGATGGACACATACATAAGTCGAGGCAGACTGATGGCTATTAGTCCTGGGGCTTTTAATGTCACTGTTGGCAAAGAGGTGTTTTCTTTCTCCTGGGGTTGCTAACTTGATAAATGAGTATAAACTTGGCAGTACTGGTAGGAATCTAAGGGAACAGGTAAGAAGAACTTTCCCAGAGAATAAAGTAAAATAAAGAAATAGAGACCTATCCCTGAAGATAACATTTGAGGACCTAGATCCACCTGTTCCTCAAGACATGATATGAATTTTTTTTCCTTCTAGTTACAGGAGCCCAGTAAGTTATCTTTTGCTGTTTGAACACCGTTGAACTGGTGTGTCTGTCACACACTTACAGTCTTAATAATCTTGGATAATATAGACCATATTCTAGATCATCCAAAAGTTGTACAATAAAATTTATAAACTTACATTTTCCTGATGACTGTGCCTTCACGTATCTGCTATACCAGCAACCTGCCACCCATCCAGGGAGCACAGCAGTCTTGGGTGGCAGGGAAACATGGTACTTTCTCATCTCTAATACCTGTGGCTGTTGGCCATTTGGACATAGGAAAGAGAGCCAAAGGGAACATTTAGTTGAAGATCCTTCCTGAAACCAAGATTTTCCAGAGAACTTATGTTTTTCTCAATTTGTATTCTTTGTGTTGTAATATTGAAAAATCCCCAGGCAATATTAGCTCTCTGGGTTATGCAGAAAAGATATAGAAATCATCTACTGAACTGGAAAATCAAATGTATCCTGAGTAGTGTTTTCAGGGATCTGAAACATTTCAGAGAATATTACCAAGTTCTGAAATCACAGTTTCAGAACTTGCCTGGACCCTAGATTTCTTCTCGTCCAGCTCCCTCGTTTCAGAGGAAGAAAGATTCAGAGAGATAAAGAAGCTTTGCTAAAGTCTCCTCACCAATATCGCTACAGATCACTATTACCAAGAACTCACAGAAGAGAGAGGAGGTCCCTCTGAACACCTTGTGGAGACCAGAAACGAAAGCCCTGGTTTACTGTATTAGGACCCTTCAGCAGCAAGTGGCAGATCTCCCCCCAAACCCTCTGAAACCAGCAAACGGGGACTTGATCGCTCTCACAGCTGAAGAATACCCAGGAGCATGGGCTAATTTCAAGTAAGGATGGATCCTAGAGTTCATAATTACATCATGAAGACAGTCTTTTTTTCCCCCTTCTGTATTAACTGTACTGCTTTCCTCTGTGTTGGCTTTGATTCTCTAGCAGAGTCTATCTGTACAGTGGCTTTTGGCAGCAGTAAGGTTTTATACTATCAGATTAGTAATTCTACTTGATAAGGAGCTTCTGTTTTCTGAGAGTTCCAGCAGAATCCCAAGGCTCACGTTCATGGACTCAAAGAGGGTCAGGATGGCTAGGGATAGGCAGTGCTTTTGGCATTGCGAAGCAGCCGGGGCTCCAGCAGCCCGGGGCAGGGCGGGCCGCACTCACACAAGCTGGAGGGAGACTGAGAGTGGGGGAGGGGTGACTAAAGTGAACATACTGCCGTTACCTGGAGGAGGAATAACCTTTGCCAGAAATGATAGATGCCGGGTACTCTAACCTTGAGCAAGGAGGGGGTTTGACGGAGGCCAGAGCTTTTATTTTGGGAGCTAACCCCAGTGCTTAATAGTGGTATCTGGCTTGCAGTTTGCACATTCAACTCAGCAATAGAACTGCTAAAGTTTTACTCATCTGCAGGGATGACATGGTCCTGCAGTAGAGGGTATCCGTTTGGCTATTTCTCATGTCCTTGCCTGTGATAAATAGCCTCACCTTGGCTGCACTTTTCCACTTTCTGGCCGTGTTAGGGCACCATGCCAAACATATCTCAGACAAATATCTGTATTGTTGGTGGCGTGATTGTGACTTCCTGTCTTCCAATTTAGTGTTCTGCCTTGCTTTTTACTGTCTGGGTCATTTGATATTACATCTGGCGCTTCCTGTTTTTAAAGACTGACTCTAGTCATCCGACTGTAGAAACCAGGGGTCAACTTCTTCATCAGTGATGCTGGCTTTAGTCACTTGTTTTGGTATACTAATAGAGATTTGCGTAAGGAAAGCTGTCAGGTGTCTGCTGGTTTTCTCAGCTTCGGATACTTCCTTATTTATGAGTTTTTGTTTTTCAGACATGGGGACTTTCCCTTGTGTGGATGTGGTGTTGGAGGGGGTGACTGTCCCACCCCACCCCCAACCAGCTCAAAGGCGCTTCTCTCTCCCTGAACAAGAGCTCCCCAGCCCCTCAGGTCCCAGGCCCCAGGGATCCGGCTCTCACAACGAGGCTGCTTCAGGGGTGACAGGCTTAGCACCCCCTTCTGGTGCCTCCCCTGCTCCTTTCTCAGCCTAGGGGCCACTGGTCCCCCTTTCCCTCTCCCTTCCAAGGGCTCAGCTCTGATGAAATGCCTCTAGTCAGGCCCACAAAAAAGCTCCTAAGTGCAAATTTGCCTATTTTTGCCAAGAAAGAGAAAGGTTTTAGTCACGCAAATATTCACTTCATTTAACCTTTCTTTCCACGGAATGGCCTGACTTGGAGGAATGGGATAAAGGCCCCAGGACATTTCTATCTAGAAATAGAATATTTATGATATTGCTGACACAGCTTCCTGGCCCTCTGGGGAAAGGAGCTTTGCTGGCCTGAGCTGTACCAGATTTACCTTATTTCTTTTTTGGTCAAGGCAGAGGGCCGGATCCTGGGAATTTAAGATAATAGGGAGAGAGGAGATTTATTCTGCCCTAAAGGCAGTGGCAGCTTTTGGCAGGAGTAGGGGTGGGGTGGGGGAGGGCTGGGAACCTATAAAAGCAACAAAACCAGCCCTTGAGACTTGACATTCTGCTCCTTCTATGTGCAAAGCCTTCCCTGAAGGAGAGACTGGTTGGTTGGACATGGTGGTTGTGAAGGACTGGAACATCATAGTGGGCAGTTCTGTTGGGGTCTCTCAAGTCTGTAGTTGGACTCAATAAGGCTCAATTTTTAGAGGAAGGGCCCGGACCACTCTGCTTCCCAGGGGCATGAGGGGCAGAGGCCAAATCCTCCCTCACTCTGCCTTCCCTCAGGCCTAGGGACCACTGGGGCGCAGACAGCATCTAGGCCTCTGACATTTCTGCCAACATCAGCACACGAGTGAGGAAATCCCCTCCTGCCTGAGTCCTCCCTTCATTGCCTTTTCTCTGGGTGACAATGTGGGGATGTTGGAAATCTGGCCTGTCGTGTAATTCTGCGTGTGTGAGATGGGCAGACTCAACAACTCAGCCTTTTATATTCCTCGGTCACAGTCAAGTGCTTCCCTGAACTCAGGGAAAGAGAGGCAGTAGGGCTCAGTGCCATGACTTAAAACAAGAAAAACCCAGTAAAATCCCAAACCCCAGAAACCCCCTTTGTTTCTGGTAGTCCTTTAAATGACCTCATTTCTTCTCTGAAGTCACCCCATAAGGTCAGGAGGACAGGCCTCACTGGTGGATGGGAGAGTTCAGAGGGGCCCATCCAATGTGAGTGGGCTTCCAAGTTCAGGGTGGGTGTGGAACAGTTGGTAAAAGAAACAAAACCACACAACAGAAAACGTATTTTCACTCAGACAGACAAAAGATTCAGATGTGACTGAATTCAGATTCAGATTCAAATTCAGATTCAGATTCACATGTGACTGAAAGTTTCAAATGTGACATTGCTGGGAGAAGGCAACATTGCTAGGAAGTCTTGTCTTCTGGATGTTCTGCCGAATGCTCCCTTGTGGGAATCTGTAGCACAGCAGAGTGGTTCAGGGCATAAGGATTCAGAGCCCTGGGTTCAAATCTTGATTCAGCCTTTGTGTTACTGAATGACCTTCAGCTAGGCACTTCATCCCAAGTCTCAGTTTATGCGTCAAACAGATGTTTCGCAATCATGCCATTTGCAGCAACATGGATGGACCTGGAAAGTATCGTACTAAGTGAGGTAAGTCAGGCAGAGAAAGACAAATATCGTATGATATCGCTTATATGTGGAATCTAAAAGAATAACACAAGTGACCTGAATTACAAAACAGAAACAGACTCACAGACATAAAAAACAAGCCTATGGTTACCAAAGGGGAAGGGGAGGAGGGATAAATTAGAAGTTTGGGATTAGCAGATACACACTACTATATATAAAATAGATAAACAACAAGGTCCTACTGTATAGCACAGGGAACTATATTCAATAGCTTGTAATAACCTATAATGAAAAAGTATGAAAAAGAATACATATGTGTATAACTGAATCACTGTGCTGTTCACCAGAAACACATTGCAAATCAACTGTACTTCAATAAAAATAAATGAAGTATAAAAATTAAAAAAAAACAGGTGTTTTGTATGGATTTCTAAGAGTGCTTTGTACGGTACCTGGCACCTAGTTAAGTACTCAATAAAAAGAAGATATTATTAACATCCTAATGGATGCACAGTCCAGTTTTCCTAACCCCAGGTGAAATTCCAGTGAACTGCCACTTTTGATTATTATGATAATCACAGATACTATGATTTTTAAACATCTTCCCTTTCAAAAATATGTTTGCATACAGCTTAGCATAACAGTGAAGCCTCTGGAATGTGGCAGGCCTGGGTTCATGTTGTGGCTTCACCATTGATCTGCTATATGTGAAAATTTACCTCTTTGAGTCTGTTTCCTCATCAGCCTGGGCCTCAGAGCAGCTCAAGATTGTATTGGTTATGAGAACTGTACAAAAAGGGCTCCATTGATGGTCATCCTGATTAGGTCTGATTAAGTGCTGACTGTGTGCTCAGTGTTCTCACACCTCATTTCTCATTTTGTCAAGCCAATAATCGTATGAGGTTAAAAGTGTTGTTACTCCCATTTTGTGGATTAGGAAATAGGCTCAGAGAGGCTAAGTAATTTGTCTGAGGTTGTGAAGGAAAAGCCGGGCTGGTCTAACAAGATAACTCACAAGTCTAGGAATGTGAAGGAGAGGCTGGGCTGGGCTAACAAGATAACTCACAAATCTAAGTACTGGAATACTGATCTGAGTTCTGCTAGACTAGCTTGTAAATCTAGGTTAATTAGTGTTGGTTTGCTGTTCATGTTTTTTGCTAGCCAGCTGGGTTTTCAAAGATACATATCTGGCTTTGGAATGTTGGTTTGCTGCCTCCCTGCCTCCACTTTTGTGATGATGCTGCTGCTAAAGCTGTTCCATGCCTATTGGCCGAATACCCCAAGCTTGTACTTTACCCTATAAAACCTCATGCGTGCGTCTTGGAGGTGCTCAGATTGGAGCAGAAGCCCCTCTGAGCCCGCCGGCGTAATACATCTGAGCACTCCAACCCTCCGAGTGGTGCTTGTTTCTTGACTGGCCTGTCGTTTCCGTAACAAGGTCACAGAGCTAGTAAGTAGTATAAAGTAGATCCGTCTACATTGCTCCCCGCCTGAGCCCTATGCAACTTGTTTTACCCTAAACCCAGGGCCACTGTTTATCTTTTGGCATTTCTAGGTTTCATTCTTCCCTGGGTATGTGGCTGAGTCCTCAGCCAGGATGTCCAGAGTCTTCCTGTCCTTACCTCTGTCACCTCTGTCTCTTTCCAGGCTTGCATCCCGTATCAGCCTC
Organism: Camelus dromedarius; assembly: GCF_036321535.1. NCBI lineage: Eukaryota > Metazoa > Chordata > Mammalia > Artiodactyla > Camelidae > Camelus > Camelus dromedarius. The sequence continues at coordinate 18,840,907 of NC_087439.1, forward strand.
AGGCATCCTTGAAGCCAGGGGCTGGTCATCTCTGCTTTCTCAGTGCTGGTGGGTTGCCTGGACCGTGGCACGCCTGTACTCTGTGTGTGTAAAATTAGTAACTGATGAAGGCAAGGCAGTGACCGTGGGTGTTTCAGGGTGTGAGTCCATCCCACGCTGTCTGCCTGCCTCCAGCCCTGTATTACCTGTTACCAACACACTGCCTGAGATGTCATGACTGTCTCTGTGGCCTGTGGACTCCACTTCCCCTGAGTCATCAGCACTCTGTGTACTCTTAGCTCATCTGCCTCTCCTTGGCAGGATGGCCCCAGGCCCAGTGCCTGGCCTGGGGTCCCACAACCTGCCTCCATCCTGTATACCCTTTGTGTGATACTAATTCACCCAGAGATTCCAGGCCATACAGCTCCCCAGGCCTCTGGGCCTGCTGTTGACCACAACCACACACAAGCTTCCAAGCATTCATGCTTTCATTCATTTATTCAATTTCCCTACTGATCTAAGTCCTCCAAATATCTAGATAAATAAGGAACTCACAATTAAGGGTAGGGTCTCTTAAACCTGGATATGCCTTAGAATCTCCTAGAACAATTTTTATAACTACAGATTCCTAAGCCCTGTCTGAGACCTACAGAGGTGAGTCACTAGGGATAGTAATCTTGTAATTTCAGGAATCTGTATATTTAAGATGTGCTCAGCGCAGCTCTGAGGCACAGCCGTTTTGGAGAACCTCTCCTCTGGGAGGTTTTCCCTGCAGAGCGCATACCCCGAGGGGGCATGGGAACCTGGGCAGAGTGCTGCTAGAGGCAGATGTTGCCCTGTCTCATCCCTTATCTTTTGTATTTGGTTCAATGGCCCCTAACCGTCCTGCAGTGCTTACTTCTTCCTCGAGACTCTTGTATAAAATTGCTGCCAACCAGTCTGCCCTGGGGACAGCGATGATGTCTGTTTTCCTCACTGTGGCATCCCCAGTGCCACACACAGCCTGGGACCGAGTAGGGGCCCAGTAAATATCTGTGAATGAATGAAGGAAGAAAGGAAGGAATTCCCCGTCCCTTTAGGTGCATGATGGGCCCCTCTGCTTGTCTTTTCCTTAATACTGACTAGAAGGCTGACTGAGAGTTCTTTCTTAACTCTGCGGCCCAGTGGGCCTCCCTCCAGCCCTGGCCTCTGTGATCCTGCTAGGACAAAGGAGAGTGTTTGGACAGGCGTGTGCCCAGCCCTCCGGGAAGTGTGGAGTTGGCCAGAGACAGAGATTGGCCTGGGCTGAGCTTCTGAGCCAGTGAGAGGCGGCTGGCACAAGGTTGTCATTAAAATGGTGGTTGACCTCCCGGCAGCTCAAGTGAGGCCCTGGAGCCCTCAGCCCTCCCCTGCCGGCCCCCTGGGACCCTCAGAGAGCGGCCCATCCATCACGGGGGTCCCCTGAGAGGGCCGCGGGCATTTTGCTTCAAGTCAGTGATGGGGCACTGTCTTCAGCACAGATCTTGTCAAATTCAAGCTGTCAACCGCACAGACCCTGAAAGCCTGTCACAGACCCTGGGGACGAGCGTGCGGTGGGCAACCTTGAGGGGGCTCTGCAGAGTGTGGCACTGTGGTGATAAGAAGGACAAATGGGAAGAAGCCACCTGGGCCGATAGCCCATTGTGCTGGTCCCTCTGTTTCTGTCCTTGAGGGACCTCTGGGCAGCTGCGCAGAGTGTGTCCCCCTTGTCCCCTTGGCCGTCTCTCACTGGTGACATGGAAGGGGGCAGTTCACGGAGTGCGTGAAGGACACCGACCGGCTGCCACTCAGAAGCTGGGTGACCTTGGGCAAATTACTTAAGCCCTCTGAATCTGTTTCCTCAGGCAGTGGTGAAAATTGCATGAGATGAAACACTACTAAGCATAGGGCCTGGCCCACAGTAATTGCTCAATATTATTATCTATTATTAGCATTTTTGTGGAGTTGAAGCCCAAAGCAGCTTGAGTTTTTTGCTGGTTTTCCCTCGTTTCAGTTAGTATTTCAACTCCACGTGGCCTCATTACATCTAGTGCCCATGTAATGATGAGTCTGCAGACTGGATTTGAGGGCCAGGTCTCCCACACAGTTGCTTCCCATCTTGGTCTTCAGGTGGTCTGCTGAGGGACAGGACAGGCCCGCCGGCCCTGTGTGTGGGCACAGCCATGCGGGGGTCTCTTCCGAGGGGCAGGGTGGAAGGAGGGGCAGCAGCTGGTCTGATGGATGGCTTGGCCCTCCTCAGGCTGGCTCTGGGCAGGGGGAGATCTCATCTGGGGCCGCGGGCAGCTCTAAATCTGGACCCATGAGTTGAAAGCGGAAATCATGTCAGCTAAAAAAGAGCTGCCTGAGCAGGCCATGAACCATGAGGAAGGCCAAGAGCAGCTGCGAACTCTGAGGAGTCTGAGGGCCCAGGCAGCAGGAGGCGCAGCAGCAAGACTGAGAAGGAAAGCTGCTCACGACAATGGCTGGGGGCACACACTGATGTGTGAGGGGCTTGTTTCTGCCCTCCGGCAGTGCTCTTTTCAAAGGGTCAGAAATGTTCTAGAGGGCTCCTTTGAGGGGAAGCCAGAGTCCCCTCACTTCACATCTGTGGTGACTGTTGGCTGCTGGGACTGATCCCAAACACCCTCCTCCTCAGGAGGAAATAGTCCTGGTTGGAGGAGACCAGAGGGAAACAGCAGGACTCTCACACCCTTGGCTGCCTCTTCACCAGCATTCATTAAGCTCCTGCTGTGTTAGGATAAGACAGAAAAAGTAGCAGAATAAGAGCTGTTAGCCTGACCCCTCCACCTCCTGGGAGGGTCCCTATGTCTTGCCAGGAGAAGGAGGTGCCCCTCTGGAGGGTGGTTGACCTTTGATCCTCTCCTGAGATCAGAAAGGGCAGCTGGGGGAGGGCAGCCAGAACCAAGCTGTCACCCAGGGGGGCCTTGAATTGTTGGCAGGGGAAACTGCCCTCCCAAGGAAAGGGCTGGGAGGTGCAGGCGTCAAAGTCAGCTGGTCAGCATGGGTTATCTGGTTCTGGAAGGGCACCACCTGCCTCCGCAGTTACTCAAAGGCAGAAGCTGCGTTCCCTACTGGCTCTGTAAGAAAGGCACCAGCCTTGTGCCTTGGCAAACACCAGGGCAGAGTGGATACCAGAGAGTGTGACCAGATGCCACTCCCTGTGTGCTGACAGTCACACAGTCTTGAGTCCAGGCCTGTGAGTGACATGGAAACTTGTCTATGCAGACATCCAAGTTACCCCAATTCCACCGACCCACAGAGCTTACCCAACAGCCCTGGGCTGCCTCTGACCCTGATCACATGAGTCATGGACCAGTCATTTTATTTCTTTCTTGGGGTCAAAGGGTTTACAGTAGGTTTGTGTTTCCCAAAATGTGGTTTTGTGTCCCACTGGCAAAACACAAGCTGAATTTAGGTAGTGTGTACATGAGCTATCTTAGGTATTTATTTTAATACTTATTAGGAAAAAACTTAATTGGCACATCAAACTTGTGGTTTCATGGTTATTATTAGTCTAAGAGAAGGCCAAATTTTTTTAAGTAAAAAAATGGGGGTCAAAAGAAAAAATCAGTTAAATATTATAGACTAGTGCTGAGCACGAGAACTACAGTGGGAACAAAAAATATGAACCACATATGTATTTAAAATTATATTTTAGTCACATTGAAAACAAAGAAACAGGTAAAAGCAGTTTTAATAATAGATGTTTTATGTAACCTGATATGTCTAAAATATCATTTTGACATGTGACTGGTAGAACCATTATTGAGAGGTATTTTGTATTCATTTTTGGTATTAAGTCTTCAAAATCTGATGTGTATTTTACACTGACGTCACATTTCAGTTTGACCTGGCCACGTTTCAAGGGCTCGTTGACCACGTGTGGCTTGTGCTTTCCATGCTGGTCGGTCTAGGTGACAAGCAGCCACAGCGACATCATAAAGGTGGCGTGTGGATTTCTGCCATCTAGAACCTCCCAACTCAGGTCTAACATCTGTGCTTCTCCCACACACTCGTTCTCTGCCCCGCTCAGAATTGTTCTCCTTCACTTTTGAAATTGAGGCCCCTTTCTTGCCTATCATCCCCTCAACCTTCCTCCCTTACCCAGCAATGTACTTCATCAGTTGGCCACCAGAAATTTCATGTGTGGAGGTTCATATTGTACGTGTCTGGTGAATCTTTTGTAAGAGATAAATCAGGGAGACACTCCTTTTGGAAACCAGATAGAAATGCCCTTTGGGTTATCCCTGCTGCTGTCTCTCAATCATTGGTCAGTGGCAACTTGCAAATCTGGGTTCCTCAGTGATGGTTCTGCCTTCTCTGATTCATTTGGCAGGTGGCCTGAGGGGATGTGACAAGCTCTTCTGCAAGTTTCTTAACCTCATTTGTTATCAATGTTTTATACTCGTCAGAGTTATCTGTGGAAATTCTTAAAAATGCAAGGGTGATTTTGATGCCATTGGATATGGGGCCTATGATTATGATTCTGGGCGTGTGATTCTGATACACATGGAAGTTTGAGAACCACTGCTTGAAATCTATTCCTACTGTGTATAGGCTGGTTATGGAGTGCTGGAGAACTCCAAATTGGAATTTCACAGGCCTTGTCTTTTCAGACACAAGCACTAGAAGAGGAAGTGTGGGCTCTTTCCATACCACGATCACGACAAAACTAATTGGAAATGCCCCTGAATTTGCCACAAAGGCCTGAGCATCAACCCAAAATTGCCTTAGAAGAAATACCTACTAAACTCTAACCAAACCAGGCATCAGCTCCCTGGGCCCTTAGTAACTATTATTTCCCAAAAGGGTTCTCACTCTCATCCCCCATTTGTTATCCCTGCCATTTTATCCCCTGTAATATTCTCCAGGGACCAATTAATATTATCTGAATGGAAGTATGAGTCATAAGTGGGAATGAACTTGTCCTGGATTGGATTTCAGTGTGTGTGCATGTGTATACGTGTGTGTGTGTACCCGTGCACAGGCACGTAGCATTACATCAGAGGGAAAACTGCCTGTACCCAGAATCTCAGTCTCATCAGGAAAGCCATCCTCCCATCCCACTCCAGGAATAAAGCCCTTGGGACTCATGGGTCCCAGATGGAGAGGTAAAGTGAATTCAATTCATGTGAAGGAGAGGAATTAGAGAAGGATTCCCAGGCCCAGATGCGATGAGCTAAGACTAGGACCCAAGAGAAAACAGGATCCTTACAGTAAGGGGAGAGAGAATTTAGATCCAGTAAATGTGTACTCTGTACCAGGTATTAATACTTGTTACCTTTTAGTGACCCTGTAAGGTGTAGATATTTTTAGCCCTATTTAACAGACTATGATGTTGAGGCCCAGAGAAGCAACTGTCCCTGTATCAGCTGGCAGGTAGGTAGTAGAGCTGGGATCTGAGTGATTGGAATGCTGACCCCAAAGCTACTGTTTTTCTCTAAATGCCAAGTGCTGTCTCAAGGTAGCAACTGCTCAGCCCTTTCTGGGTTCACTATAAACTGCTTGACTTAGTCCTTGGGAAAAAAACAGAAGCAAGAAGATGAAGTTAAACTACATCTTTGTTGAAGACAGACCCCTGTTCTGGATCCTTATGTCCTCAGAGGAGGCTGGCCCCTCTCCACAAGCATCAGTTTCCATGGTGCACGAGTGAAGGTGACCCTCCCAGGGTGGGTACTGCAGCATCATTAACTAAGTTCACATGACCTGGTACCAGCCAGGGAGCTGCCAGGAGGCGGATGGAACACACAAAGGAATATTGGAGGAGAGTTCAATGATAAAACCAGTTTACTGGGGCTGGGTAGGGTTAGGGAACCAACACAGTATGGGAAAGAACCCAGGGGAAGCTGTTACCACTATGAGCCTGGAGGAGCAAGCAGTGGAGTGTTTTCCCAAACCCAAGGAGAACCAGAGCCCTGGGACAGGGGCCTCCAGATAGGGACTGTGGGCATAGTTAGAGGCACGCAGCTCCTGCCAAAGTGGTGGTGGGTGGGGAGCAGGCAGGGGAATCAGTCCCCCAGCTTTTCTCCTCTCACCCTGTGATCCTGTGCCTTGGTAAATGGGACTCACCCGCACATACCCAAGCCTGGAGAAGGGACAAGTGAGTGCTGGCCATTCTTCCCATCAGTGGTAGCTGTGTCCTTTGGTCTGGGTCTTGCCTGATACTGTTTCTCTAGAGAATGAAGAGAAGCTCTTTTCTCTGTGCCCAAAACTAGTAGCAAGTGCTTCTGGAGATGTGGAATTTCCTGCTTGAGCAAAACCCAGTATGGTTCCCCACCCACGTGGTTGGCTGTGACCAGGTGCAAGTTATGAGGGTAATTCTTGTTGGGTTAGCGGCTCAGTTAAATGACTCCAAACTGGGCTATCTTTCTGCTAAGATATGTGGAGACTGACCCTGGATCAGGAAACTGATGAGCTTTTTATCAAGAGAGGATTTATGCTGTTTGCCGCATGTGGTGTCTGGTTGAAAGACGCACTGATTCAAGCAGGAAGCAGCATGATATGGAAGGAGAGCCACTGTGCTGATGATTTGCCATTGGCACCCCTACCTACCTCCAACCCCCGAGTCAGTCTCCTCTCTTTCCCACCCTGCTTTCTGCTCAGCCGGGGCTAATTCCTAAGGATTGCATCCATCACCCAGGTTCCCTTACCAGCTGCCTTCCAGTTGGGTTTAGCAAATAGGAAAACAGAGCAGGAGATCTCAGCATAGGAAGAGAGAAGTTGGCTTATTTCTCTGTCCTGAGTCTCTGGCAGTGGCTGTGTCCCTCCATCCCTACGGTTCCCACCAGGTAGCCATCCTTCAAGTCTCCAGCTCCCACTGGGCTCCAGTGATACAACTTCCTCCTCTTGTCCCTTCAGCCCTAGTGTGGTATGGCTTCCCACTGGTGGCTGGTCCCTGGGTCCCCACTGTCCTTGGTCTGTTCCCTCAAGCTGGCCCACATCTCTATCAGGAGTCCTCTCATTAGAACCATCTGTGATGGATTGTGACCTGCCTACTTGCTGACCTTGACTTATGGCCTCTTCTAATTAACCCCCTACCTAGCAGGTGCTCAACCAAGTATCTGGAATGGAACAGCTCGGTGGCCTTTGGGTATCCCAGAGGACATGACTAATGTTTTTATGTAAATACGATGTTTCTTGCTCTGTGTGTGGTGCACGTACATGAGTAAATGGGCTCTAACACTTACTTCAAAGATGTAGATATTCTATGGTAGATTTCAAAGCCAGGAGATATTAGAAATGGTTGTCAGTATCATGCATGACCTTGTTTTTCACTGGCCGTCGAAAGTGTAGTCTATCTTGGTCCTATTTAACCTTAGAAAGGTCAGAATAGTGAGGATTCACCCTCACTACATCTTGGGTTTACAGGACAATTCTAGACCTTCAAATATTTTTAAGTTTTTATTAAATCCTGCCCATTTTGGACTGAGGACTTCATCCCATTTTATACCCCCATGGTGTCAAATGAGGAAAAGGAGATATTAGGGTCCTGGTTTCTTAGGCCCTCAAGATGCCATTGTGCAGCCATGACACATTATTCCACGCCTTTCTCTCTGGAGTCTTCCTTGGTCATTGTCATCAGCATTTGGCTGTACTTGAAGTGAAGTTCACCGAAGGGAAAGTTGGCTTTGAAACTGCAGACTTATTGAGGTTAGAGTGGTTTCCTGTCCCCATTAAGAATCATATCTGTCACACATGTTGATAGATGATTCTGCTTCTCAGAGTTTTGCCTGATAAAAGGACATGGAGATATATGGGATTCCCACACCCTCCATTGCCCCCCAAGGAAATGAGTTATTCCCAGAAAGCTCTAGCGTCTTTAATACGGGGACAGAGTTTGGCTCACTTGCCTTAAAGTCAGCCTGTCAATCTGGCTTTGTTTAACTTCCCTGAGAAGCAGTACTATGGGAAAGACTGTTAAATGTTTCCAAAACATGTTTTGAAAAGAAGCCACTAGAAGGAGAAACAATTTGCCAAAAATAAGTCACTCACCCATTGCAGGGCTCTTGTTGTTGTTTGCTCTAAAGAAACGAAAACCCCAAACCCTCAAACCCAGGGGTGGCCCAGATTTTATGGGCTGACCCAAGGAGTTTCATTTAGAAGGACATACACAGAGTTATTTAGGGCTCTCAGGGTTCACAATGGAGACGAATGACGGCCGAGGGTACTGTGGTGGCAGGCTGCGTCACAGGAGCATTGGTCCTCGATACTCTCCCTTCCTTTCTCTCCAGCTGCCAGCTGCAAACAACTGCCCTCGTTCTCAGGAAATAACATAGACCCCTTCCCATTGATTTCAGTGTACTTCGCTCTTGTTCACCTCTCTGACTTAGAGTTCTGACTCCGCTCCTTCTTGGGTCCCCTCTCTTTGGCAGCTCTTTGGCCTGTCCTTTTGGAATTCAGCCCTCTGTTCTGACCCTCATCTGTGCTTGACCCCTAAGTGAAAAATCCCAGCTCCAGCCCAGGGTCTCTGGAACCTCACCATCTGGGCTCCCACACTCTCCCTGCCTCCACCAAATGTGGGGGGGGGGGGCTTGGGGTGGGGAAGGGTTAGCTTCTATTCTTGGCCTCAAAAACTATAACTGGTTCCCCACGATAAGAGAAATGTAAATTGAAATAATGAAATACCACTCACATGGACCAGATTAGCAAAAATTAATTCAGTCTGATGACAACAGGGATGGTGAGATGTGGGCATAAAGGAACTCTGGTGGGAGCGTAGAACAATGTGGCAATATCTATTGAAGTCGAAGATGTGTTCTTGCTAAGAAATATCAATTCAGCTCCAGGGTATACAGCCCAGAGAAACTATCTTATACGTGTACAGATTTGTGTTTGTGCATATATGTATGCATATACACATATGTAAACACATATGTGAACACATACGTACACACGCGTACGTGAACACATATATATGAACGTATATATGAACATATATATCCACACATACACAAAAGAATAGTAATTGCACAGCCCACAAACTGGTTTATGGAATGTGTTAATGGAAGATAATATCACTCTACACAAAAATTAATATAAGTGTACTAGGCTAACTTTTTCTCAAAATGTATAAATTCTAAAACAATGTTGAGTGAAAAAAACAAGTTATAAAAGGATATATGTGTGATATACATATACATAAAAATAGATGTAATTTATATTAAAATATAAACAATATGATTTTTATTAACTCATTCATATTTATTAAAAACTAAAACATACATGGGAATGATATAGGCCAACTTAAGGTTAACAGTTCCTTTGGGAAAGGAAAAAGGGAGTCTGAATAAATGGAACTGTATCTGGACATTTTTATATCTTCGAAAAGAGAAAGAGAGAGAGGTCTGAAGCAAGATTGGTAAAATATGTTTAATCTTGGTGATGGACTTATAAAAGTCTAGTTTGTTATTTTCTTTATTCAGCATGATTGAAATGTTTCTTATTTACAAATTTAAAACAATAAGAAAACTACTTCTCAGACTTACTACTGTCTTAGATAACTGATGCTAGTTTGAGGATTCACAGAAATATACTTTCAGGTGGGGAACAAGGTCTTTGGGAACATCTTGTCAACTTCTGTCTGGTTCCAGAATGTCTTCTCTGACTTGTCTATGGCCTAGCCTTGATGCAAATCTCCAACCACCGGAGCTTCGCCCCAGTGGAACTCTTGGAAAGTTATTCCTCCATGGAAATCAGCCTCCTGCTGGTGTCAGGCCATTGGTCCCAGTTCTGACCTTCCACCCTCAAGATTCCCACCACAGCAGACCTTGGAGCTGCTAGGAGTCAGGGACCTGGGGGCCAGCCTCACAGGGGAGCTAGGGAAGGAGAAGAAGCTGAGGGGCTGGAGCCAGCCACCCCCAAGCGTTCCTCTTTGGAAAGGCTGGCTCGTGAAGGGACTTGCCAGGACCAGACCTCTGAGAGGAGGAAGCCTGGTTCTCAGGGCGAAGATCCGTTGATGAGCAGCAAACTGTGCCCCTGTGTTGCTTCCTTCCCAGGCCTCACTTCCCTAAATGCGGGCACGTGAACGGTTGCATTTGCCTGGTGGTAGCACCCTGGGATCTTTAAGGCCTGGCCAGCAGAAGGGTGGGATCGGAGTCAGTGACTCATGGGGACCATCCAGGGTGCCCTCCTCTTCCCCATCTTTTGTGAAGTCAGCCGGAAAAGGAGGTCACATGCCTGATTCCCCTCTGCCCTGGCCAGCCTTAAAAAGAAAATCTGTCACCAAAAATAGCTGCTTCTGATTCTCCTGTGTCCTCTTAAAATGTAACCACACTCTTGTGTCTTCTTAAAATGAAGCCAAACTCATGACTGACTAACAGGTAGAAAAGATTTGTTTTTTCCAATTTTCAGTTAGTTTTAATTTTTTTAATTTTTAAATTTTTTTATTGAAGTGTAGTTGATTTACAATGTTGGTTTCAGGTGTGCAGCAAAGTAAGTCAGTTATACATATACATACGTACATATGTATCTTTTCAGATTCTTTTCCATTATATGTTATTACAAGAAATTGAATATAGTTTCCTGTGCTATACAGTAGGTAAGAAAAATATTTTATATGCACAAATGAGAACCTGTTCTCCATATTGCAAACAAAACATTGACTCCCTTAATTCTTCAGGACCGCCATCTGTGTACTTTTGGTGAGCTGGGTTTTTTAAATTAAATTAAAAAAATTTTAGGTGCTTTTTTTTTTTAAGGAAAAAATGGTAAAGGATTTGGTTCCCCAAAATTAGCTGCTAGGGAGAGATCTGCAATTAGCTCAACTTTGGCCTAATCTCTTTCATTCTAATTATTTTGGAATAAGAACTTGAGATTGCCGAGAACAGCTGTAGGTTCTTTCTCAGTGGTGGCCTCAGTGAAGTAGGGAGCTATGTGATGGTGCAGTGGCTGTAAGCTTGGCTGCCTGCTGGTCCTTGCCTTACCTGGTCTCTAGTTATAGATTCAATTCTGGCCATCAGTGATTTGTCACTTTGTTGCCTGTAGGATCGCCTAGGAGATTTATTAATGGGAGCCAGGTCCCAGGTGCACCTTAGACCAACGGAGCCAGAATCCTTGGGACTGGGACCCAGACATCTGTACTTTAAAAAAAGCCCCAGGAATATATGTATGTATACGTATGACTGGAACATTATGCTGTACACCAGAAATTGACACAACATTGTAAACTGACTATACTTTAGTTAAACAAAAACCAAACCAAAACCAAAAGCCAAACAAAAAAACCTCCCAGGTGATTCTCAGCAAGCCAAGGGTGAGAACCAGTGCTAGGCCTTGAAATATCTGGGAGGTGTTCTTAGGGCCTTGTGAGAAAGTGCAAACACCGAAGATTTCATTATGTGAATAATGACATTAAGAAGAGTTGAGGGCTCAACACTGGCCAGGCACTGTCCCAAATATTTTCTGTTGATTATCTAGGTAAGATTTTAGAACAGCATGTGAGGAGGTAGTTTATTTATACTATAGAAGAGGAAACTGACCTTCAAATAGGTTAAGGAACTTTCCCAACATGATACAGCAGAAATGTGATTCCAGGGGCCCTGACTTCATAAGAGGATGAACTTGGCACTGATGATATTTACTAAGGTGGGAAACTCTCTCTCTTTCTCTTTCTCTCTGTCTCACACATACACACATTTTCAGTAATAAGAGTTTTTAAAAAAGGTCTTGCCCATCCATTTCTTTCCAGTTGATATACAGACATCTGAATTCCCAGGGCACCACAGTTCTTAAGCTTTCTGAATATGAAAGTTTCAGAGTAACACATGAAGGCTGGTGAGGCATCACATCTGGTTTTTCGGTACAAAGGGTCAGAAGTTACTTTCATCACTGCCCTCAACTAAAGGACAGAGAAGCCAGTAAGCTGAACAGCCACTTTACTTCTAGAAGACCTGGAAAGTTGGTGACATTTCTTGTTTTCAAGATGGTACCATGATGTAATGCAAAGGACGGGTGAGATCAGGGTTTGTCTTAGTTTTTCCACCTATGAGCTGTGCAACGTTGAGAAAGTCACTTCCTCTCTCTGGGCTTCCTCATGTGAGAAAGAAGGAAACTGAACCAAATGTTTGCTAAGAGGGCTTCCAGCCCTAACTATGATCCAAGGGATAAATATCATTAGAACAGCCCTCCTGATTCTGAGGTCTCAGCAGACTTCTCTGTTGCTGTAGACCCATTTATTCCTGTTTGAGCACCATATTTGCAGGACTGATTTTCCCAAGGGACTGACAGCCTTGCTGACTTGTGAGGGATCCATCTTGCCTTGGAAAGTTTGCATTTGACATCTGGGAAGAACCCTCTGCCCCAGCCTAGGGAAGATGGATTGGAACTGGAAAGGTGGCTAGGTGAGCGTGGGATCAGGTCAGAGGGACAGCATCAGGAAACATTCCCTCAGACCATGTTGTGGATATTGACTGCCCAGTGACCATTCCCACTCCCCAACAGCACCCCAGTTCCCTTCTAGGGATGTTTCTCTCTCTCATTGTGTCTAGGCTTTGGGACTGATTGGTTCAACACATCCCCTCTTATGTTAAAAGTGAAAATCTCCTTCTAATGGAGCCTTCCACTGAGAAGGAGGCATGTGACCTCAGTTTGCTCCTCTGTACTCTCTCCCCCAGGACTTGGCTTCTTTTATTAGGAACTGTTTATTTTCTGTCAACCTACTTCCATTTTAAGAGTTTGTGGAAGAACAGCTTAAGGCCACTCAGTGGTTGTTCTGACCCACTCAGTGGCCTGAGCAGTGGGAGATGCAGACCAGTCTTCAGTGGTGGGCTGAGCACTCCAAGCTTCAGTAGGGATCTGCTGAATAGGCATTTAGGGCATCCGCATGCCTTCAGACCAGTCTGCCACTTCAGGTTGAGTAGCCGTGAACTCAGGGGTTAGAGCCATCCACTCACACTGTAATCCCTCCTTGGTCACAGCCTTTTCAGCTGTGACCTTCTCTTCCTTTTCAGTCTCTCCAGGATGTCTCTAGAAGTAGAGATCAGGCATGACCACAGGAGATGGTGCTGCGCATGCTCAGAACTTCTGGGTGAGCATCCACCACATCAGACCCACTGAGCGAGCTCCCTTGTTGTTGTACGGGATGGCAGTGTTCATGTAGTGCGGGGGGGGGGGGTGTCTGTGTGACCCAGAGCGATGGTAGGCAGGTTAGTGTAAGATGCCTCTGTGAGAGGCTGGTGCTCAAGTCTGGAGTCAGTAACTACCCAAAGTCTCAGCTCCCGGAAGGCTGCCTGGATCTGTTTAGTGAAGTCTCCAGGTGTGAAGTGGCCAGCATTAGGGGTGGTTTCAGTGGCCGCAGCAAACTTCAGCACAGCTCTCTGGCCAGTACTGATGGAGGTTGTGATACTGACGTCAGCTGGGTTTTCAGTGGCAACAGTGGCACCAGCTGCCAATAGAAGCTTCTCCCAGGTTCTCTTCAGATTTATGATTTAGATGCCATCACTCTTCCTTTTGTAGATGTACTGCTTATTTGGAAGTCAGGGTTGGTGCCATGTAACTAGATTCCTACTGCAAGGAATTTGAGGACACCCTCCTCCGTCATTCTCAGGACATCAAGGGCTGAAAGTTTCCCTTTAAGTTATGATGGGAACCCAGGACAACACCATATGGACCCCTGTCTGAGTAGCACAGAAAGGAGGGCTTTGCTTCTAGAACAGGAGTAATGGTTGGAGTTGATTTGTACTGGGGACAGAACCCAGGTGACGCTGAGTAGTAGCTTCTATGAGCAATACCTTCAGGGATGGCAGGGGTCTCATCTGTTCCAAGCCTGGTTTGCCAGCCCCTGTGTTAATCCTCTATACTTTTCTATATGTTTTCCCTTCCAATAAAGCATACCCCACCCCACCTCTCTTTTGTTCCTAAAAGAGTCCAGTGTCGGCTGCTGTGTTGGAGTCAAAAACTTGACAGAAAGCAGATCCTGGTTAGACCTGTGGAGCAATCCTTACCTCACACGGGGTACATACTTCTAATGATGAGACTCTGTCCAGCTAATTGTCTCTTTCCTCTGGAAGTCATGGGTAAACACTGCCAACCTCTGACCCAGCTGGTTTTCCTTTGTCCGTGAATTCTGCCATCTTTCTGTGTATACAAAACCTTCCCCGGCTGTACACAGAGCAGCTGATTGCTTCTCCTTTTTCTAAATCCAATTGTATTTCAGTCCTGTCACATTGAAGGGAGTCTTAGGTGTTTCCAAACTCCTCAGGCACACTGGCAGAAACTCTTTTAGGTTTTTGTTTCCCCCTTTCTCTTAGTATAATCACTCTCATCCATTGGGCATGTATTTTACCAACCTAACTTTCCAAGGGCAATTGCATTTCAAAGTTCTTGGAAATTAGCCTCACATCCATTCCTTGTGTACCATCTAGATGCTTGAATTTGACTTGAATTGATTAATAGCTTTGAAAATTCTGTCTTCCGTGATTCCTCACTCTGAAGAGGCTCCTTTGTCCAAGCTCATATATCAAATCTTTATTGTACCCTATGTCCCCAGTGACAAGCTAGAAGATGCAAAGGTATATGGGAGGCAGGTTTCTTGCCTTTAAAGGTTTAAAACCTATCAAAGGTGAGATTTGTGTACATGAAATAATTAGAGAACAACCTATACCTCTGAGGAACACCCCCACCCCAGTGGCCTGTGACAGTGGTCTTCAAATTGTGTTTCTGAAGTCCTCCTTGTTGTGTGATGCCATCTGGGGGGATAGCTGGTGGTGGGGTGGTGAGAAGAGGGCCTGACCATTGTTCTGTAGGATGTCAATGGAACAGACACAGCTGGGAGTTCCCAAGGCTGAGCTGTCTGCCTTTAGATAAACACAATAATAAGTGACTGGCAGTTTTGCCAACTTGCAATAAGGACTCTTTCTTTCCTTGGAGAGAAAAGATTGTATCTGTCATTGAGAAGACCCCTCTGCCTGGCACAGGGAAGGTGGACAGGAGTTGGAGGGTGGCTAAGTGAGCATGGGGGCAGGTAGAAGGCAGAAGGATGCCCTCAGAGGACATTTTCTCAGACAAGGGTTTGAGGACCGCAGGATCCCATCTTTTGCTGATATACAAGGTCATTCTTGATCTCCCCACAGCTACAGATCCAGACCCATGTCCCACTGTCCACACCTCGGCTGGGGACTTCAGACTCCTGGGCCTCCGTGTGGCCTGGCCCTCCCCTGTGCAGGTCTGTCTGCTTTGTTTGCATCACCAGCACCCCCCAAAACCATACCCCACCTCAGTGACAAACTCATTGAAGATGGAGACCATGTTTTATCTGTATGGGCCCCACAGTAACGAAACGAGGGCATGGTACACATTTGTTGAGTTAAGAACTGGATTTCATGATGCCATCTGTTCGCATCATCAGAATCTGGAGATGAGGAAGATCATTCCTGGCTGGGGGTCTGGGAAGGCTCCTTTAAAAAAAAAAAAAAAAGAAAGAAAGGTCTGGCTTGTCTTAGGCCTTGGGAAATGTGGCATATTAAGATTCCTGGAAAGGCAGAAGGAGGGCATTTCAGGCATGGAAAGCATTGCTGAGCAAAGGCTCAGAGCCGGTTTATGAGTATTCCATAGAGCAGTCCAGAGCTGCAGGAAAGAACTGACAAGAGACCATTTAAAATATACCCATACCTGGACCCCACTACAGACCAAGTGAGTCAGAGTCTCTGGAAGGGGTCTGGGCCTCTGCCCTTTATCGCTTCCTTAATGAGTCTAATGTGGAACAGGGATGAGGACAGTCCTGTGACTCTCAAGTCATAGAGAAGGAGTGTAAGAAGGGCTGGGGTTTGAAGAATGCAGACTCCTGACAGAATCTCTTCCATTTTGGGCCAGGAGCTTTGGACTTGAGCTAATGCATATGAGGGTGCTTTCACCCTCTGGTGCTTTTCATGTTTTGCAAATGATTTTTTATGGCAGGTCAGTCAGATTGAGGGAAGGGAGTGGGAGGCTTGGAAAACCATAGAGCAGGATGACACAAAGTTCCAGGAGAGTGGCCTGTGCTCGCTGGTGGGGAAGTAGAAGAGAGAAGATGAATCCAAGAGACACTGAACAGGAAAAAATTAAGGAACATGGTGGGATGAGGAAGTGAGGCCATGTTCTCTAATTCTAGCTATGGAAGCCATGATAGAAATCTCCCTCTATATGGACAGTCCCAAAGTGATGCAGGCGAGCAAGTAAGGGATGGTACTAGGTCTCCACACCCATGCTCCTCCCTCCCTCATGGCTCCTGGGTATTAGGAACTCATTCCTTCTTTTAAACTGTCATTGCATTTTATTTCCCTCATTTCTTCCTTGAGAAGATTCCTAAAAGGGGGATCTACACTGATGTCCTTACTCCCTCATCGCTTATACCCTCTCTAACCCCCGACAGTCTGTCATCTACCCTCATTCTCTCTTGATGGTCCCCCGTGGCCTCCTACTTGTACCAAAATCCAGTGACTTTTTTCCAAGCCTCATTCCACGCCCCTCTTTGTCTATGTTTAACTCTTTATTAAAGCTTGACACTCTTGGCATCGGGGCCAATGGATGTTCCTGGTTTCTTCCATTCAAGTGCTCTTTCTCCAATTTGAATTTTCCCTTCCACCTGTGCCAGATTGACCTAGGATTCATCCTTGGGCCCTTTCTTCATTTTTACTCTGTTGGCCCCTCTCAGCTCTTGCCCAGATTTCAGTTTTTCATTTCCAACAGTCAGCAGAATATGGTCCATCTGGATGTCCCACCTATACCCCATACTCACCGCCATTGCCATCAACAGTGTTCGCAATGTCCGTTATTGCTTAGAAAGTGCTGTGCTGCCAATGATTCCCTTGAACTCCGTTGCCCTCCCAACCCTGCTTATTTCATTCTTCTCTTTCCCGAATTTGAATCTTGGCTTTGTTACTTGCTAACTGAAACCTCAGTTTTCCAATCTTTAAAATGGGGATAATAATACCTGCGTCATAGGGGTATGTCAGCATTTAACAAGAAAATGTATGTGAAAATGCCAAGCGTGCTGTCTGTCACAGCCCTACTTCTCCTTTTTCCTTGAAGGCAAGATCTAGGTTTTGTTTTGTTTGTTTTTTTCTCTCTCACCCTCAACGGAAATGCTCCTAAAATAATAGAATGAAAAAATTCCAAACACTAGAAAGAGAAGTTGCCTAAGTGATGATTTGAGTAAATTTTGAGGAAGTGACAAATTTCAACTGAGCTAGGTCTGAGCTTATTTTTCCTTTTGAGAATCTTCTCAAGAGTCTGAGGAAGCTGTAAACATTTTGGGCGAGATGTTGCTGGAAGGGTCTAACTTTTGACAAGGTTGGCTCAGTGTAATGTACAAAGAAGGCAATATGAGTGCCTTTGCTATTGGTGGCTTTGCGTGTCAAGGTGAGGTTCTGTCTTATCAAGGGATATCAAGTGTTTGTCAGCCTCTGAGAAAACTTGATGGGATGATTTTCACTGTCTAAGCTAGTCTACTAATATCTTGTCAATTTTGATTTATGAGTTGTTTTAGGTCTGTGAACTGCTGGGCAACTCAATCCGTGATTTGCTACTTGGATTCTGCCTCCAAATATTTGGGGTGGGGAGGGGGTTGTAAGCTGATAAGGTCCTGAGGAATATGGTCAATAATCAGATAGTCCCCATGACAGGGCTATAGGGGACTTGCTTGTAATATGATCTAGCATACCATAAAAAATTACCCAGCCTTGAGACCTAAAATGCATCTAGAATTGTTCTGGAATATCATCTGGCCTTTCTTTAATGCATCACTTTTAATTTACCTTAATTTACAATAGTGGTTTAGAACATTGTAATCAAAGCTTGTTGGATTTGGTTCCAGAATTGCAAAGAAATCATCTGATTGTTTTGTTTGAAATTCTTTGGTAGACATTGTGAAGGTATTGGATCAAGCGTGGTACAAAGTGAGAACATGGACTATATTTATATATATTTTTTGCTTTATGTGTGGGAAAGCAAAAGACAGTTTTCCAAATACATCTTCACTAAGCTTGATCACATTCTGTGATTATAGTTACTCATTTTCACAATGTGGGTGAATGTCCAATGAAATAGACAAGAATACCTGGTATTGATGACCAATGGACTATGGAGATAAGGGAGCAGATCACGTCAGAAGAAGCTGCAATTTAAGTTCGGTTTCGGCAATCTTTGTGCTTCCTTTCATCAAGAGGCAAAATCTGTTATCTCATCCCTTGAATCTATGTGGCCCCGTGACTTTTTTTTTTAAGCTCATAAAATGCAGCAAAAGTTGTACAGCTCTGGGGCATAATTCTTGAGAGGCCACATAGCTTCTGCTCTTGTCTTCTTGGAATGCTGCCCTGAGTCTGCTGCGTGGAGAAGCCACATGGAGCAGAGATGAGCCATCCTAGCTGAGGTCCCCTGGACCCACCAGCTGAGAGCCAGCCTCCACCTGCAGACAGAGGAGTGAGGCAATCTTGGGCCATCTGAGGCAGTCCAGCCCCAGGCAAACTCCAGATGACTGCAGCCACATGAATGACCTTAGATGAGATCAGAGGAAGAATCGCCCAGCTGAGCCCAGCTCAGATGGTTCACCAGAGAATCATGAGCAAACAAGAAAAGCTTTAAAGGTTGTTTTCAGCCATATAATTTTGGAATTGTCTGTTACGTAGCATGGGTCACTGAAATAGAGGAGAAAACTGAGAAAGCAAGCAAATGCTGTTACTCTTAAATGTGTACTAAAAAAGAAAATTTAAATAAACCAGACAGTGACTTAGTAAATCCCAGACGTTTAGAGCGGAAGGGACTTTGGAGGTCCCCCCTCTGACTATTTTGATTCCTGACACTGCTTTTGTGGATCCCTGTTTTGCCAGCTGGGTGACACGAGCTGCTTTTGAGGGCTGGAGCTGGGTTTTATGCTTCTTGGTACCCCTCCAGAGAGTTCAGAGTCCAGGTCTTACATTGGTTCTCACTAAATCTGTATTGCTTGCTGGATTATGCAGGAAACAGCATGAAGGCCCTGAGGCCATGAGTTCCCAAGAGGTGTGACCCAGGGCCTGTCAGCTGCTTGGATTTGTTTGTAGTTTAGCTTTGTTAGGCATCTTACATATTCTTTTTTTTTTTAAACCACATCTTTTTCTTAAATTATTTTATTTTTTTTTTATTGAATTATTGTCTACAATGCATCAATTTCTGGTGTACATCACAATGTCCCAGTCATGCATGTACATACATATATTCATTTTCATTAAAGGTTATTACAAGATATTGAATATAGTTTCCTGTGTTATACAGAAAAATTTTTTAAATCTATTTTTATATATATAGTGGCTAACATTTGCAAATCCCAAACTCCCAAATTTATTCCTTCCCACCCACTTTCCTCTGGTAGCCTGAAGATTTTTTACTATTTCTGCAAGTCTGTTTCTGTTTTGTGGATGAGTTCATTAGTGTCTTTTTTTTTTTTTTTTTAGATTCCACATATGAGTGGTATCATATGGTATTTTTCTTTCTCTTTCTGGTATACTTCACTTAGAATGACAATCTCCAGGTCCATCCATGTTGCTGCAAATGGGCATATATCCAGAGGGAACTCTAATTTGAAAAGATACATGCACCCCAATGTTCACAGCATCACTATATACAATAGCCAAGACATGGAAGCAACCTAAATGTCCATCAACAGATGACTGGATAAAGAAGATGTGGTATACACAATGGAATACTACTCAGCCATAAAAAAGAATAAAATAATGCATCTTATATATTCTTGTGGGAGTGTTCAGAAGATACTGGGTTTGAGTTGCTATAGTGTATATAGTGTATAGTGTGACTACGCACATTTGTAGGTTGGTGCCCAGGAGGTCAGAGAAGGCAACCTTTAGCTTTTTAGAACCACATTTTATGTAACTATTATTATTTTTGAAAATAGTGGTCTTATTCATGCCTTAGTCCAAACAGATGGACTAAGGCATTCCTGTCATCTGTATCCATAAGGGATACTGAATTGAAACTCCAAAGTCTGGTTGGTTCAGAACCTAGAATCCTAGGCTTTGGGAACTTTCCACTAGAGGGTCCACTAGAGGGATCCAAACTGCCAGTTACCATATACAGTTAAGGAAAGTGTGACAGTCATCAGCCTGAGGGTGGTTAACAGTAACAGTTCTTTGAGATTCTTGCAAAGTGTTTTAACGTTTCCAAGAATTTACACAGCATTTGACCTTTGCTTGCTGCAGAACTGGGGGAAAGAAGGGATCACTGTCTTTATTTCCAGGAAGAAAAACCAAGGAAGCCAGTGCCAGTCTTGGAAGGAATCCCTGGGCCTTCTAACCATCAGTTCAAGTTTTGTTCCTACAGACCAGGCCATCTCAAGGACCATTAGAAAGGGGCTTTGGACCTTGTGACTCTACTACATACCTAGCTAATTGTGTTATACTGAATCTGGGATTTTGATTCTGTTTCTCTGGCAGACATGATATGCACTGTCCAGATGTCCACACCAACCTTCAAAGAAGGACATGCTGCCCAGCCATGAAACAGCCTTTAGCACTGAGCTCCTTCAGGGTCAGTCTCTGCTGCTGGGAGCTACCTTGCCAAGGTCAAACCCTTCCTAGGACAATCTGTATCTGATGACCAAGCAAGGAGGGTTATAAGTCCAGCCATTTGGCAGAAGACCTAAATAGACATTTCTCCAAAGAAGAAGTACAGATGACCAACAGGAACATGAAAAGATGCTCAGCATTGCTAATTATTAGAGAAATGAAAATCAAAACCACAATGAAGTATCACCTCACATTAGTCAGAATGGCTATCATCCAAAATCTACAAATAATAAATGCTGGAAGAGGTGTGGATAAAAGGGAACCCTTCTACACTGTTGGTGGGAATGTAAATTCATTCAGCTACTATAGAAAACAGTATGGAGTCTCCTTAAAAAACTAAAAATAGAATAATCATATGATCCAGCAATCCCACTCCTGGGCATATATGTGGAAAAGAAGAAAACTCTGATTCGAAAAGGTACATGCACCCCAATGTTCACAATGGCAGTATTTGAATAGCCAAAACATGGAAGCAACCTAAATGTCCATTGGCAGATGAATGGATAAAGAAGATGTGATATAGTTATACAATGGAACACTACTCAGCCATAAAAAGATTGAAATGTTGCCAGTTGCAGCAACATGGATGGACCTAGAGATGATCATACTAAGTGAGGTAAGTCAGAAAAAGACAAATATTATATATCATTTCTTATATGTGGAACCTAAAAAATCATACAAATGAATGTATACAGCAAAACAGAAACAGGGTCTCAGATACAGAAAACAAAGGTTACCAAAGGGGAAGAGGGGAGGAGGGATAAATTAGGAGAGTGGGACTAACAGATACAAACTACTATATGTAAAACTGATAAACAACAAGGATTTACTGTACAACACAGGGAACAATATTCAATATCTTATAATAACCTATAATGGAAAATAATCTGAAAAGAATATATAACCAAATCACTTTGCTGCACACCTGAAACTAGCACAATATTGTAAATCAACTATACTTCAATTTTAAAAATGTCCAGCCATTTGGGACTGACATGAGACAGCTCTGACAAGCAATATTTGGCCTAGAATGTTTTGCTGGGTTGGCAGAGACTTGGTCAGGCAGGCCTGCCTTCTCCCTTTGTCCAGTCTTGTTTCCGTGCCCTCATCCTTCCACAGATATGATCCCTAGTGAACACCCTTCCCCTCACACCCCATCTGAGCACCTGCTGCCAGAGACCCAGCCTGTGACAGTACCCTCTCTAGTGACTCCTATTTGACAGACATCACTGTCAGGGTTTATAGGGACAGGAAGCTGTGGACAGACAGCCCACTGACATACTCTGATTGGGCTATGCAGTGTTTACAAAAATGAGTCAACATACAAAAATTGGGAGAGCACACATAGAATCTGAATTTCTAATTTCTATTTTAAAAAATCAATGATCTGGCAACATTGGCCCTTTGTTCTCGTCAGTATTGCTTGGGGGCCCATTTTAGAGAAGGGAGTTCACCAGCCTGTCACAGTCCCCAGAACTTCCTACTGACTTGTATTTGTCCACTTCCCTCATTTGTGTTACCTGCCCGCCCCCTGTGGACATCTGCATTTTTCCTTTGACAAAGATAAATGGATCAATAGGTGGAAAAAGGAATCTTCCTCTCCCCTAAATACCTTACGGATCCTATGTGAGTCTCCAAGAATTGAGTTCCTCTTAGTTCAAGGCCAGAAGAGCCTTTTTCATGGACCCTGGAATTAAGCTAAGTAGTCAGGGTCCCCACTGCTGGCCCAGCCTTGCCTTATCCTCTGCGACTTGCCACACCTACCAGAAGGCGTTTTCGTCAGTAAGGTTCACATCAGATACCTCTCATACCACCTATTTCTCTTTAAAAAGTATGTTTTAATTTTTCCACTATAAAAGACATGCTCATTATTGAATATTTGAGAGAGATGCCATTCCGAGGCTGTTAACATTTTGCTGAAGATAAATACATCTCTCAAAGTACCCTTAGGCTAACAGTCAACCCCTCAAGCCAAAGGAAAAGAACAGGCAGGAACCGCTCAAACAAACTCCCCACCCCCAACTCCCCTCTCACTACCAATACTGCCTGTGGCCAGATGGGTCCAGGAAAAGTCCTGTTGCCAGCCAAGACTGATCACCATCCCCTCAAAATAAAAACTGCTGCTGCTTCTTTGGGGAGGTGGTAATTATAAGAGACTCAATTATATAGCAAATTATATGTATAAAAGACTCAATTGTATAACAGATTGCTTTGAAATAATTATTTAAATTGCGTATTGGCAGGAATTGGCTATTTGAATATAATGAGTTACATTGATTATAAAAGTGTCTTCTCTGAGCTGATACAGTAACTGCCTCTTGTCTGCAGATTGCTGCCTGAAGTACTGGTCAGCTGGAAGACTCCAAAAACTTAGCTTGTTTGATCCCATTCAAATATATAAGGGGATTGACTCCCTTTGTAGCTTCTGTTCCTGAGTGGTAAGAGTTCCTAGAATAGATCCTTGACCCCAACATGGGGCGTTCGCTCTGGCACAGTTTCTTTCCAGGACAGGTGGGGCTGGTGCCCAAAGAACCAGTACGGTGCGGGGCTTGGCATGGGGAGCTGGAGGGTGCTCGAGAACTCCCGGCATTTACTTCCCTTTTTCCCCCACCTGCTCAGCCCACCTGGGGAAGGAAGTGTTTGTTCTGTGGGCTGTGTGCTGTGCTAAACTCACCATGGCTTCCCTCAAGGCCTGGCATTTAGGGGTGGTGGATGCCAGGAGTGTGCTGTCATGTCTGCTTGTCCTGTGTGCTTCGTTACCGTGGGGAGCATTACAGGCTGGAACAGACCCACAAAGTTGGACGCGGAGGAGGATTAGCAAGAGCCCAAACCCCTCAGCCCTTAAACTGGCCATTCCCACACCCAGAGCACCTGGCCAGACCAGGTGGGGGCCTTGGCAGCCAAGGGCATTCCGTTTTCCCCAGAAGGACCTCCAGGAAACCTTGACAAATAAGGGTTACACTTTTGGTCACTGTGGTCTGGTCCCAGCATCGGCAATTTTTTTCTGTAAAGGGCCAGATGGTAAATATTTTCGGCTTTGCAGGCCACAGATTTCACTGCCACCGCTGCTTCTCCTTCTTCCTCTCCTCCTGCTCCTCCCCTTCCCGTACCCCATCCTCCTCTTCTTTCTCCTCTTTCTTTTTCTTCTTTGTTCAACAGGTACAAACCAATCTTAGCTCACAGGCAGTAATAAAACAGGCTTCAGGCTGGATTTGGCCCCAGGGCCTTAGTGGCCAATCCGGCCCCCTTTAATGTATTTGGTGACAATGCACTGGCTGTTTTTGCTGTCCACACTGAAGGTACTGAGATGTGATGGTGGGCACCCAGCAGTGAGTCTGGGTACCTTTGGGGAAAAGGGTACCCAGATCTGGATACCCCTTTTGGAACAAGTCAACAAGCACGAGAAGTCACATGATTCCTCGGATCCTCTGACCCAACCCCGTCTTGTGGTAATCCTGTTCTCCTGCAGGACCTTCTTGGCTGGTAGCCAGTACTACCTGGCATCTGGAAGGATCGTTTCCTGTGTTCAGGTGCATGCAGGCTGTTCAACCCGCCTCCCTCCTGACTCCCGCACCTGCTCTGAGGGCCCCTTGTGGGCAGCAGGCTCTAAACCTCCTCACCGCCTGCCAGCACCCAGAGCTGTGTCTGCTACACAGCTTACATCATGCAGTGACTAAGTGCACGCCTCATGGTCTGTGCTGGGTTCCCATTGTTTTCCCCGTCCCTGCTGGTGAACCTCAACAAGTGGAGAAATTGAAGATATTTTGTGCTTTGTGGAGTCCTTGGCAATATGTGACCGCTTGAGTGTTTCTTAAGGCTGCTGTCTTGCTTCAGAGTGTTACCCTGTCCAGGCCCTGCAGCACCCTTCATTATCTTCTCACAAAGTGTGGAATGTGGCTGCCCCTTGGTTGAGGGGAAACCTGGAGCCCTCCTGAGCCAGGCTGTGGCTCTGGCCTGGACAGTCTGCAGATGTGCTGCTTCAAGAGTTTCCGGGACTGTTGGTCAAGAAGCCAGGATGGCAGTGGAATCAAAAGCCTCGGCTGCTCCTTCCTGACACCATGGTTACCTGTTTAGACTCAGGTGTATTGTGACTGGCTTCACTCTGTGCTTGCAGAAGTATTTGTGTTCAAGCCTCTCATTCAATTCAGGTTGTTTGGTTCTTTCCCAAAGTGATTTAAAGATTATTTCCTCTCGGAGGTTATCTTTTTTAAGATAGCAAGTTTGCCAGAATATTCTTGGGTGCTAGCAGTAGAAATTATGGACTCAACTGGCTTGAATAGCTAGGAACGTTATTATCTTACGTAACAATAAGCCCTGAGGCAGGGTGCTGCAGAGTTGCTTAATTCAGGAGCTCCAGCTTGTCATTAAGGCCTCCACCTCCCTGCCTCCTTAGCCTCACAGCATCTCACATCCTCCCCCAGATCCCCATGTTGGGGCTCAGTGTTACAGGCTGCACCTGGCCTTTTGAGGTTTTTGGTCTGTGCGCCTTAGTGTGAACAGCATGCTTGTCAGCCAACTCTCCCTGAAGTTTTAGTCTCCTTCTGCGAGCCGGCTGCAGAGGGAGGTGATGGGACATCCCTCTCTGGGGGGCAGCAGCCCATCCTTGGCTTCCTCAGGCTGTAGAGAAGTACAGTTCACTGTGCTAAGCGTCCCTGGAAAGAGATGTGCCACCAAGTGGGCCGGGGGAATCCTCCCGCTGGGCTCTTGCCTTTCGTCACTGGCTCCGGCTGGGAAGTCCCCATGCTTGGGTTTCCTCTCCTCGGAGCTGGGCAGGCCTCCTCAAGTCTCACTGTCAATCCCCAGAGGGTAGAAACGAAGATGGGTGCCTGCGAGAAGCAGGGTGTCCCAGTCCTGTCTCCTGGGACACAGCTCATCCATCTGGAAAGGCTTCTAGGGATGCCTGCTGCCTGGGAACTGAGTGGCCCCATCCATCTCTGGGAGATAATTAAGGCCCACAAAGCCTTGCCGGGCTCTATAGGGGCAAGGTGCTTTCAAGAGCAAGATAAAAGCTCAGAGCCTTGATTTAATCTTAAAAATGAGGCCCACGTAGGCATTTTTCTTGGTCGTAGTATCATGGGAGAAAGGAGAGTCTTGGGGAAGAAGGAAGATGAAGAAGCAAGAGGAAAAAGCAGTTTTTAAGACAAGAGACTGAAAAAAGGCAAAAGCGTCTGGAATGCCCTGTGCTTTCTGATTTCTTTTTGGTGTGAAGAGGGACACTGAGGGCCCGGCCTCTCCTTTCTGTCTCCATTGCCTCAGGCAGACGATCATCCTGACCTGATTCCTACAATGGGAGCTTGTTCAGAGGGAGATTTGATGATGTTCATGTTCTCATCCCGGGAGATGCAGGCCTCTTAGTACCTGGCACTGCTCCGGGCCTCCTCCCTCTTTTGTGTGCTTTGCTGGCCTGTTAATAGGGGCAGGTCTCCTGGGAGGATAGCCTCAGCTGGAGTGGCTTCCTCTCTAGCCCTCAGAACTTTATTGAGCATTTGCTCTTTTTTCCCTGCTGGCCTTGGGCAAAGCCAGCTCTCAGGGCTGAAATCCAACTGAGGAGATCCGATTTCTCAAAAGCCATTTTGATCTTCTCATTTCAAAGGGAGTTCTTTTTACGCCCAAGCCCCAGTCTGGTGGCCCCAGACTGTCCCTTTGGGCTGTGGGTCTGGAGAGGGGCTGTGGGCTCTTCTTTACATCCTGCGCCCAGAGCCCAGGCTCCCGGCACAGTGGCCACCTGGGAAATCTTGTGAGGTGGCCAGACTTGTCCCCAGTGACCCTGGTCTCTGGCACCTCCAGGTGCCTTGCCATTTCCTCTCTTTGGCTCTGCCCCATTTATCTTCCAGTTTGCAAAGTCTCCCTGCTCCCCTGTCCTCACTCATCAAAACCTGCTCTGAGACAGGGAAGATAGCTGGTATTTTATAATAACTATAGATGGAGTATAATCTATAAAAATTTCGAATTACTATGTTGTACACCTGAAAGCAATATAATATTATAATTCAACCTTGCCTCAATGCAAAAAAGAAAAAAAAAACCTATTCTGGGGACAGACCTTATCTCCTTCAAACAGCCTTTCTTGCTAGCTCCGACCTCTGCCACTCCCGCAAGGTGAGGTGCCTCTCACATTTTGCATAATTATCTCTTTCCTGTCCATGACCTTGAAGAGATGACAAGGTCCTTGAAGAAAGACGCTGTTTATTCTGGCACCCGTGGTCCTAGCATTGCACACAATGCCAAGCACACAGTGGGTTCTCAACCCGTATCCAATGAATTAATGAATTCCTTCCTGCAGCTCTTCCAAACTGTCCTAGGGTTTGGCTTAGGTAGACCAGGGGTGATCCAGCTTGGGGGAAGCGGTGGGCGGGCAGTGGGAGTGGGGAGGGGCATTCTCCTCTCCCACTGTCTCCTACCTACCAGGTAATTTCCAGACCTGACCCCTGCTTTGTCCACAGCAAGTTTACTTTGATCTGCTTTATACATACATACACATACATAAATACACACACACACACACACACACACACAAATATTAAATTATATATACCATGTAGATCACATGTAATATATATAATATCTGTACAGTATATAGGTAATGTTCATATTACATACATGTATATGTAACATATCAAATGTAAAACATAATATGACATATATATGATACACATGCACCCACGCACAAAGATATCTTTGCCAAAAGGGTTCTTTTTAAAAAGAAGTTTGAACACAAAGACCTTGTACTCTTAATCCACGGTCTTCTCTCTCCTAGGGGCATTTGTTTTTGAAGTCAATACTAATTACCACTTAGAGAATGGGAAGCTTTGTCCCAGTTGAAAGCATTTTCAGATTTTACTGAGCTGGTGGAGGCCTTTTTGGATGGTGACTTCTTTCCAACCTACCTTCTGCCCACCCCTACCCACCACATCAGCAATCCTGGCTGGTTTAAGGAATGAGAAAGGAATTGGATTATCGGAAACCACAAAGCTGTTAATGTCATTTATCTCAGAGGGTTTTTGTTGTCGCTGTTATCTTGTTCAGCACTGGGCCAGCTGGGAGGCCAGTGTTGATGGGGTTGTCATAGGAGGGATGGGGGTCCTTGCAGACACAGGCCAAGTGCTAGCTTCTCTCCCTAACCTGCTAGGTGGGAGCTGATTTTGTCAACTCTTGACCTCTTTTCCTCTGAGCCGCCTCCTCTTCCCCTTTGCTCTCTGAAGGAGAGAACCTTCGTCCCTCTGCGTCCCAGAGGCCTCCTCCTACGAGGGATTCCCCTGGGCCTGCCCTTCCTCATACAGGAGACTGAGCTCTGGCCCTTCATTCCTTATCAAAATTCTGCTGGCCTCTGTCCCTGGGATAGTGGTTGGAGCAGTGAGTGAGGAGTCCAAGAACCTGGGTCTGTGTCTTGAATTACTCCCTAGTTATAGGACCTCAGGTTGTCACACATTCTCCAGAGTCTCAGTTTCCCCATCCATTGGTAAATAGGAATGATCACCCCAGTCTTCCTACCATGAGGTGAAGCTCATCTGAAACCCCAGGTCAGTCTGTCTCAGCTTTTCCTGCAGTTAGAATCTCCTGGGGAGCTTCTAATATCCCAATTCCTGAGTCATTAAACCAAGTAAATCCTACTTTCTGGGGCTAAGACCCAGAAATCAGCATTTTTTAAAAGCTCTTCAGGTAATTCTCATATGCTGTTAAGGTTGAGAACCACTGTTTAAGGTCAAAGTATTGTGGACATTCAAAATATAAGCAGATTCTGAACTTCCATCTGAAAGGAGAAAATGTCTGCTGACTAATCTGCAGTGGTTCTAAGTTCTAATTTGGCTCAGAATCTAATTAAAATCTCCTGGAAGTTGTGTATGCATTTCCCCAGGAAGGGACACAGCCACAAGTAATTCAAGCATATAATGTCACCTTCTTAGTGACACTACCTGCTGCCCTATCCAAAATTGTGCCATTACACCTGTCCACACCCACACATATTTCCTATCCCCCTCCCCACTCCCCGCCCCACTGCTTACTCTATGTGTTCTCTGTAGCCTTTATCACTGCCTACGTGAACGTCTTCAAGTCCCTCCCTGGGGCAGGGTTTCTTCTAGTGTGGTTCCTGGACCGCCTTTACTTAATTAAGATAACCTAGATGGGACCCAGGAATCTGCATTTTCAGAATCTCCCTGCTGCTCTCTCCTAGACCATCTCTTGCTCCTCTGGACCGTGCCCTCAGATGGGAATCTTGTCTCCCTCAGCACATCAGTGGTCTTGGGTAGAATCGCTAACATTCCAGAGAAATCCTAGGCATTTTCTGAATTATCTTGGGAGTGTGTGGGGAAGTGGTATCTCTGTTGTGTGATTTGAGGGGCTGGCATTAAGGTCCCATATCTCATGGAAAAGTTATCCCCTCCCCTCACCAGTCGTGGTATTGGAATGCCACTGGGTACAGTCATGGTACTTGGAAGTCCAGTCATTCATCTTGAACTCTTCAGCACCCACCTCTAGTAGGAGGAATAATAAAAACCATGAATGGTGGGCATATTGGATCCCAGCTCTTCTGCTCCAAGTTTTCTGCTAGCTTCCTGTTGCCTATAGGGGGAACCATATCCCTGTTCTTTGTTACTCAGAGGCTATCCAAGATCTGGCGCACCTCTCCAGCCTTCGTACCCACCACCCTCAGGACACCCTCCAGCAGGATGTAACTGCATGAAGTTCCTGGAGCATCACATACCGTTTCCTTCCTGGGGTATCCTCTGGGATGGCTCTTGCATCTCTTTCCACGTGTCACTCCTCTCCCCAAACTCTCAGATGACTCAGAGTGCAAACCAAGTCCTCGTGTGGCCTCACAGGATCTGTCTGTCACCTCCTTACCTCTCTGCCCTCATCTTCTGCTACTCCCTGCTGTTAGTTTCCTGGGGCAGCTCTAACAAAGCACAACAAACTGGGGACATTTATTCTCTCATGATTCTTAGAGCTAGAAGCCCAAAATCAAGGTGTTGGCAGGGCCATGCTCCCTCTGAAACTTGAGGGGGAAGGATCCTTTCTTGCCTTTCTAGCTTCTGGTGGTTGTTGCTGTTTTTAGCATCTGTTGCCTTGCAGCTGCAGCTCTTTAATCTCTGCCCCTGTTGTCACATGGCCTTCTCCCTGTGTGTCTCTGTGTCTTCCCTTGGCCATCTTCTTATAAGGACAGCAGTCCTATTGGATCAGGGCCCACCCCACTCCAGTGTGGCCTCATCCTAACTAATTACGTCTGCAATGACCCTGTTACCAAATGAGGTCACATTCTGGGGTAGTGGGGGTTAGGACTTCAAAATATCTTCTTTAGGAAGGACATAATTCAACCCATGACACTCTCTTCTGCTTCATTCTGCTTTGGTCACACTGGCCTGGAGCTGCCAGAGTTAGCAAATAAAACTACAGGATACCCAGGCAGATTTGAATTTCAAATAAACAACAAATGATTTTTTAGTATAAATATGTTCCAAATGTTGCAGGAAACAATTTTGCTTTTTTAGTATAAGTATGTCTCATTTCATGTTTGGGATATACTTATACTTAAATGTATATGTTGTTTATCTGAAATTCAAATTTAACTGAGCATTTTGTATTTTATCTTGTACTTCTTGTTGTTCTTTGAACACAACAAGCATGCTCCCACCTCAAAGCCTTTGTCTTGGCTGTTCCCTCTGATTTGGATGCCTTTTCCCAAGCTCTCTGGGATGCATATTCTCAGACTGCCTTCAGCAAGGCCTTTCGGGGAACCCCTCCCTCATACACATATATCCAGTCCTCCTTTCTTGCTTTAATTTTCCCCCCTTATTCCTTATCACCGTCTAACAGGCTGTATGTTTTACCTGCTGATTGTGCTTATTGTCCGTCATCTCCAGTAGAATTTAAGCTCGATGCTTTTGTTCACTGCTGTCTCTCCAGGGCCTAGAACTGTGCCTGAAGCGTAGTTCAGTAAACATTGATGGAATGGATGAAGAAACAAATCCTTTCACTTTCATGCACTGGAGAGTGGGCATCTGTGGGTTTGGCTTACCTAGGGTCCACTTCCACGTCTGGGAAACGTGTCTCTCCCTCACTCTAAGTTTAAGTTAAGATTGAGATGAATCTGTTAGTTCTGTCCACTTGGCCAGTCATTGGTTCAGGGATGGATGCAGGACCCAAGTCAGTCTCATCAGAGCCAGTCCAGGGTTTCTGCTGGAACTACTGAGACAGAGCACTCTGTCCCCACTGGTGTTTCTGAGAGAAATAGGATGTTGATCTGGAGCTGCTAACAGCCATCTTACCACTGTAAAGGAAGAGCGAGGTGCCTTCCTGGCCAAAAACCTATGTGTGATCTTCCAGGCCTGACCATAGGCAGTTAGAGAGGCTTCATGTCATCTCAGGCTGCTGTAACAGAATATTGTAGACTGGGTGGCTAAACAACATGAATTTACTCTCACAGTCCTGGAGGCTGGGAAGTCCAAGATCAAGGGGCTGGCAGATTCTAGTCTTGGGGAGGGCCTGCTTCCTGGCCTGAAGACAGGCGCCGGCTCCCTGTGTGCTCACGTGATCCTTTCCTGTGTATGCACATGTCAAGAGAGGGGAGAGCTCTGGTGCCTCTTCCTCTTCTTATGAGGACACTAATCCCATCATGGGAGCCCCACTCTCATGACCTCATCTAACCCTTATTACTTCCCAAAGGCTCTACTGTCAAATATTATCACATGGGGATTAGGACTTCAACATATGAATTTTGGGGATGGGGGACACAAACATTTAGTCCATAACTCTTGACCTGGCAGACCTCATGGGGCAACACTGCCCTCCCCACACCAGCCAGTGCACGGTCGGCCCAGAAGGGAGTTGCAGTCAAGGACTAGGCCCCATGGCCAGCCTGCTCTGATGCATATCTACTTTCCTGGCCCAGGCACCTCCATCAGAGGCCTCTTTACTCGGGGTGTGGGAGGGCCTCGGTTGGAACCTTCTTGTGGGGGAAGTGGGCAGAAACGTGAAGACACTTTTTCCCACTCTGACTCAGTGCTCAGCCTCCTCTCCTCCTAGGTATCCCCACCCGCCTCAACCCAGATCTGTAGAGAGGCAGGAGCCTGTTGTTTGGGGCTCCTTATCAGTGAGACAACTCCCCCCTCAGTGCTGATACATCTGACCCTCCCCCGGTGCTGTTTCATGGGGAAAAACGGAACACTATTGGGGCTGGTGCTCTAGTCCCTTCCTTCAGCTGTGGCAGTAAAGGAAATAAAGCTTACTTGTTACGGTCATTTTGCCATGTTGTCTTAATCGACTACTTTGACACTTGGCAGATCAGCTCAGCTCTTGATAAACAGTCTACTTGAAATGGAGCCAAAATAGGGGAAAAAGAGCTGAGAGGCAGAGAGGGGGTGCCTGGGTCTCTGTAGTATCATCTGAGCTCCCCTAAATCTAGCTGTGCTGAAGCCAGCGGGATGCTTGTTGGACCTTTTAGTTATTGAGCAAAAGCCAATTAGATATGTTTTTGTGTCACTGAGTCCTGAGTCAGGTACATCCTTTCAGTGACACCCCAGTGGGCCTCAGGAATTCCTGCCCCTGGGTTCCTATTCTCTCTTGGACTGGCCTTCACTGTGGTCCAGGTCACCCGGTAGTATTCTGCATCACATGCCTGCCTCCCTGAGGGACATCTGCTCTTAGAAACCAGGGACTTGACTTTTCTCTTTCTCTCTTTTTTACATTTTTTGTTTTTTTTTAAGGGGGGTGGGGTAATTAGATTTATTTATGTATTTATTTATATATTTATTTATTTTTAATGGAGGTACTGGGGATTGAACCCAGGACCTGGTTCATTCTAAGCACACACTCTACCACTGAGCTATACCTTCTCTCCCTTTTTCAGGCCACACCTCATATATGCCCTTGCGCAGACTCAGACAAAAACCTCTTTAGAATGAGGACTTAACAGAATGAAACTGTGGTGGTTTTTTTTTTTTTTTTTTTTTTTTTTTACAATTACTCAGGTAATTATAAAGAGGAGGAAAACTCTCCTTAATATTTTTAAAATATACATTAAAATATTTTTTTATTCCTTTAAGAAATCAAATCTGTATTAGGGGATAAAATCTGTATTAGTTATCTTTTGCTGCATAGTAAATTACCCCAAAACTCATCAGCTTAGAATGACAAATGTTTATAGTCTCAGTATCTCAGAGTCTGGAACCACGTGCAGCTTAGCTGTAGTCCTCTGGCTCTAGCTCTCTCATGAGGCTATGATCATGGTGTTGCCAAAGCTGCAGGCATCTCGAGGCTCAACTGGGAAAGGGTCCACTACAAGCCCACTCGTGTGGCTATTTGCAAGCCTCAGGTCCTTCTTGGCTGTTGGCTGGAGAAGTCAGTTCCTTGACATGGGCCTCTTCATAGAGATGCTCACAATATGGCAGTGGGCTTCCCCTAGAGTGAATGAGCGAGAGAGAGAGAGAGAGAGAGAGATACAAGATGGCAGTCACTGTCTTTTTATAATTTAACCTTAGAAGTGACATCACAACACTTTCCCCATACTCTATTTGTTAGAAACTAAGATCTACCCCACACCCAAAGGGGTAGTTATATAAGGACCTGAGTATCAAGGGGCAGGAATAATTTGAAGCTATCTTAGAGGTTGTTTTCCACAGCCTCTGATGATTCATATCCCTCCCACATGCAGAATATACTCCTCCCCTACCAAAGCCCCTAAAGCCTCATCTCATTACATCAGTTCAAAGTCAAGAATTGCGTCTAAGTCAAGTTCAGGTGTGGATAAGCCTTCTCAAATGTAGCACCTTAAACATAGACCTTTGTGATCTATAGACCTGTGGAACTAAAGAGATAAGTGATCTGGCCCTCTTATACGCAACATACAGTTGTGTGTCGGGAATATATTTCCATTTAACAAGGTGGAAAGTTGGAGGCACAGGGACTCATTGGTCCATAGAAATTCTGAAAGCCAGACAAGCAATTGTTGGAAGTTCCTTGATCAGATCCCAAGGCCTGGGATTATTTCTTCATGGTTTATGGCTCTCCTCCCTGGGCTATTGATTCTGTCCTCTTGGTCATCTTTTCTTTTTTATGGAAAGTAGTACTTTTTGCAGCTGAGCAGCTCTCTTAGCCTGCTTCCTGCCAGTAGAATTCTGGGAATCAAAAAAGTGTATCCTCCTTCTGTTCAATCTCTGTCTCCTGCAGTCCAAGTTGGTTATGTTTTTAAATATAAGTCTTTTAAGAAACTTGTAGGTCTCCTGTGAATTTCTTTGGGGTTTGCTCCCTTAGACAAAAGCCATACCTATGATTTTTTTTTTTTTTTTGAGATAAGCCCCTTTTCCTCTCGCTGAGATGGCTGAGGTCCAAAACCCTTAACTTCCTAGGGGCCCTAAGAGTTTGAGAGGATTTGTGAAGCACACCCTTAATATCTTGTGATATTATAAGAAATATGTGTTTGGTCTTCATCCTCAGCTCCTGGCCAGAGCTCCTTAGGACATTATAATGTCCTAAGTGATAATAACATTAGGAGCCTCTTTTGTTAATAATATTTGGTTTTTGTTCCTGGCTCCTAAAACAGCTCCAGAGTGCTAAAGGTAAAAGGAGCATCTTTTATCATAACAAGCCTCTTTCAATCACACCTGAGTTTATGTTAATGAGGCAACTTTTGGAAAGCCCCAAAATATGGGGAGCTGGTTGCCAGGGGAACCAACCATATGATTAGAAAATTGGGACTTTCAGCCCCACCCCCTGACCTCCAGGAGCCACTAAAGATGTAATCAACCATGCCTAGGTAATGAAGCCTCCATAAAAACCCCTAACCAAAGGGGTCCAGAGAGTTTCTGCATTGGTGAATACACCGAGGTACTGTGTGTGGAAGGTGGGTGTGTCAGGAGAGGGTGTGGGAGCTCTGTGCCTCTTCCCACATACCTTGCCCTATGTGCATCTCTTTCATTTGGCTGTTCCTGAGTTGTGTCCTTTATAATAAATAGGTAATAAATAGTAAGTGAAGTGCTTTCTTCAGTTCTGTGAGCCATTCTGGCAAATTATCAAACCTGAGGATGGGCTGTGGAAACCTGCCATTTACAGCCCGTTGGTCAGTAGTACAGGTGACAATCTGGGACTTGAGATTGGTGTCTGAAGTTGGGGGAGGGGGAACAGTCTTGTGGGACTGAGTCCTTAGCCTGTGGGGTCTGTGCTAACTCCAGGCAGTTAGTGTCACAATAGAGTTAAATCGTAGGACACCCAGTTGGTGTTCTCCAAGAACTGGAGAATTTCTTGGTGTGGAAAACCCCACACATCTTAGGATTGTAAGTAGAGGGAGACAAGAGTGTTTCCTTTCCTCTCTAAGGGTTTTTTTTTATAGACTCTGAGGCACCACCATCGATCTTTTGGAGTCTTAACAAAAAGTTTTACTTTCATACCCTCAGTTTTATCTTTAGACCCTGTTTTCCTAGCAGTGCCTGGATTTGACATTTGCTTGGAAATCATTTCTTAATTTTAGCTTTGTTGGCTGGCTGGAGAGGCTGAGAAATTCCCAAACCTGTTTTGTTTTGCCTATATTACAGTATTTCCCTCAATTTATTTCTCTCCTCCTGCATTTTACTATGAATAGCAACAGGAGACCAGGTGGAACCCGCATCACTTTGGGAACACTCTTTAACTCGATTACCAAGTTCATTAGGCACATTTTTTACTTTCCACATAAATGTAGGCAGCAGTGTTGCTAAATAGTGAGATTCTTCTTCCTGCAATTTGCAATAACGTGTTTCTCATTTCCTTCTGAGCCCTCACCAGCAGTATCCCCAGAGTCAAGGTTTCTCCTAACAGTCTACTCAAGACAATTAGGCTTTCTCTAACATACTCCTCAAATCCCTCCCAGCTTCTGTCCACTGTTGGGTTCCAAAGCCACTCCCATATGTATGTTACAGAGTCTCCCTACTTCCAGGAACCCAAATCTGTATTTATCCTTTTCTCATTTGACCTCCAGAGGCAATTCTTCTAATGTGTTTAAAGGAAGTCATTTTGTTTGTGAGGACTTCTTATGAGTGTTTTATGAGTGTCCATTTTTACTTTCCTAAATGGTATTGTTTTATGCATCTTATTCTGTTTCTCACCTTTTCAACCATCTCCATGCTTTCAAGACTCATCTATGTTGTTCTGTGGACTAGTCAGTTGCTTCCAACAGTGTGTCGTACACCATGGGTTCCACCACCTGCCCCCATATTTCACCTGTCCAGTCTCCTAAGCATGGACACCCAGATTACCTCCAGTTTCATGTCATCATCACAAATGATGTGGCCATGTGCATCCTAATTCATGGCCCCTTATGAGTCTGTGTGAGGATTTCTTTGGGATTTGTGCATACCCAGAACTAGAATAATGATGTATAGCTCACACATATGCTAAATTTGACCAGGAATTACCAGTCACTCATAGTATAGTTACACTGGTCTTCCTCCCCACAAGCCAAGCAAAAAGAATCCTGTATCCCACCTCTAGGCTGACACTCAGTATTATCATCCAGTTAAAAACATTTTTTTTAAAAGTCTGTTTGGTATGAAATCACATCTCATTGATATTTTGATCTGCACTTTTCCTGACAACTGGTGAGTTTGAGCATCTCTTCATAAACTTTTGACTTCGCTCTTCCACAAACTGCCTGCTCATATCCTTGTTTGTATATTCTTTAAGGTCAGAGACCAGGTATAATTTCTTCTGTGTTCTCCCCTGCTCCCAGCACATTGCTGAACCTGGATTGATGATTGATGAGAAGGTCAATGTGACTGTGTTATTTGAGCTTCTGGAGTTTGAGGCCCACTCTTCCCCTACAGAGCCTGAGGTGTTTGCCTTCATTCATTCAGAGCACATTTATCAAATGACTACCCCATGCCAAGTCTTCCCAGGCAACTCTCCCTTCCGGCAAAGCCCAAATGACCCGTCAGTCACTCTGTCAATTGAACAGAAGAATGAAACTGGTCACACGAGTCATCTGCCATCAGACAGACTCTAGTAACATTTTAAATGCCCTTTTATAGATTCTTACATTCTATGATCCTCTGAGTCTAACTTATTGATGTTTGGTTTTTTCTTTTGTTGTTGGTTTTAACTGCCATGTGCCTACAGCAAGGCAAGACCCAAGGAATCTTGGCAATGTCTTTGCACATCAATAGGAGAATCAAAACTACCTTTTGTTATGTTTCTCTGCTTGTGAAGAGCAATCCTGCATCTTAGTGAACTGATTGCTGAAAAATATCCTGGCTTTTACAGTCAAAAAGTAAACTCCTCTCCTTAGTGCAATCTATAAAGATCACTAGTCCAATATGACATTTATCTACATTTCCAGACAGGGCAGTGTCCTCAGCCCTGGCCTAACTACTTCCACACCCGCCCACCCCAGGGCAGGGGTAGGTGCCCAGCTCTGGAAGTCTTGACTGAAACACCTCCACCTCATATTGTAATTATCTGTTTATTTGCTCTTCCTCCTCTAGATTGGGGAAATATTGAGGACACAGTTGTTGTCTTATTCATTTCTTTAATTTACTGTACTCTGCAATGCAATGTCACCCAGCAAGTGTTCAATAAATATTTATTGATTGAATGAATGGACACATGAAAAAACATTAATTGAGCACCTACTTGCCACGTGCTATGCCAGATGCTGGGAAATCATGGATGAATAAGACACAGTTTAATTCTATAATAGTGTGGAACATGTGCAGAGGAGGGGCACCACATCCTAGGGCGAGGTGAGCTTCAGATAAAGAGGGGATGCCATTTGTAACACTCATCTTTTTCATCTCCAACAGAGGCCTTCTGACCTTAAATTTTAAATGTGACTTGTATTTTAATCACAAGAAATAGGCTTTCTCTGTGTGTATATGTGTGTGAGAGATGTGGATGTGGACATAGATGTTGCTTGTCTGACTGTGCCCACCCTGTCCTAGCCTGGAGTCAGGATAGAGGTGGAAGTCTCTTTGCCCACCATCCAAGGGGGCTTGGACAAATGGGTGGGACATCTGTGCAGCCATCTGGGACTGTGATGCAGACTAACAAGTGAGTCTCGCAATATTGGACACTTAACCCCCTTGCTACATGATCCAACAAGTGAGAAAATTTGCATTGGCCCAGGAGGGAGCTTTTCCAGCTCACTTTCACCCCAAATCCATGTCAGTCTTTAACTCTTCTGGTCAAGCCAAAGAGATGTGGGTCAAGCTCTGTCCAAAGGACTGGGGTTTGAGGGAGACTTAGACAACTAAGTTTTCTATAAGGTCTAGTTATACCTACTCATCAGAAGACATACAAGTCAGAGCTCTGCAGGGACCTGGTCTCACTTCATATCAGACTCAGCAAGAAGGTTTTTAACAATGACTTTAAATAACCGGTAGGCGTGGGGCACAGTCAGGAGCTATGCTAGATTTGGCATTATGTATTCTGTGGAAAAACAAATACCCATTTCTTTGTTCTCATTTTAAAAGTTACTCCTTATAAAACGGTGTCTTTGTGAAGAATCATCTAATAGTTGGTATTTGATCAAGCAAGACAAATGTGGGCTCTCTTGAGCAAATCCCTAAAGATTTCCTTCATTTTCATATCTGTGGACTTTGGATGGTGGAGTCTGATATGAAACAATCTTCAATAACTTCTTTTACATTGATATTCAACAGGGCAGAGTTCTTTTATCTTTATTTGCTCCATGATTTTAGAGCACTTGCTCAATAATCAGTGTGGGCTTCAGTTAAATATGCAACCTACTCCTTGTCATTCTTTAAAAAAAAGATTATTGGACTAGTTTGCTTGTGTGTAATTGTAAACTCAATCCTTCATGTATGTAGCCACTTAAAAACCAGGACCTAGTCCATATGAGTTTCCTTTTCTGGGTAGGATTATGTGAGCCTTTCCATCATGAGCCAAAATAGCCAATAGCAGATGAATTGATGAATGCCACTACTAATAGTAACTGGAGATGTGGGGACAACCAAAAGAGCAGGGGTGGGCAAACATTTTCTGTAAAGGGCCAGGTAGTAAGTATCTTAGGCTTGGTGAGTCATATAGTTTCTGTCATAACTACTCACCTCTGCCTTTGTGGTGCCAACACAGCCGTATACAATGTGTCCATGAATGTGGCTATACTCCAAAAACTTGATTTACGAAAAACAAGCAATGGGCCAGATTCAGCCTCTAGGCTGTGTTTGCTGATCCCTAATCTAGAACAAGTGATAGACACAAATAGCTTTAACTATGAAAAATACCCAGCCAACGCCCTTGGCCTTTGAAACCCTCACTTTGAGCTCCTAGCATACAGCACCTGCTGCCAGTTTTGTTTTTTGAGCTTTACGTTTATAGGTAGAGTGAGGGGTTTGAGTGAGAGTGTTGACAGGTATTTGATGACCGGAAGCTCTATGAGTGGTACCCTGTCATCTCATTTTCAAGGGGAAGCCTCTTGTCCTGTCTTAGCTGGGCGACAATAATGAGCTGAAATAGAGAAGGGTCTGGAATGGAAAGCAGGCACTTCACTGAGGATCTCCCAGGGGAGTTTGGGTTGGCTAGTTGGGAAGAAAGAAGAGGTATGCTTCCAGGAGTCAGCTAGGAGCTTTATTCTCTAGCAACGCAGAGATGAGCAAGAAGAGAGACTAATTTCCCCCAAATTCTCCTGGGTACAAGGTTGGTTCTGGTTTAGGAGAGGTCAATATCAGGGCACAGTGTCTAGGTGTAGAGTCCCAGGTGTATTTCACTGGGTACAGAGGCTCCTGTGATAGCTGTGGGACTCCCTTTGCAGCCGTTGACAGATGTGAACAACCCATTGCCATGTGGACTCCTTGTAATATTTTAGCATTTGCTGAGGCAGTGATTTCACTGTCTGCATGTGATTTCAGAGGGAATCCCAGTAAGACCTAAAAAGAAAGGCAAGAAACTGAAGCTCAGGTATCCTTCTCCTGGAAGAGGACAAATAAATGCATTAATGCATGGGGTGAATGTTGCAACCAAGACCCAATTCTAAGACTGGTTAATTTCCCCTCCGCCTTGGCTAGATCTGTCATCTTGTTCTTTGCTCTATCTTTTTTTTTTCCCTCACATCTGAGCAAACCCAAGCCATCTTTGAGTTCCTGGTCCTCGTAGGCTCCCAAGTGAGCAGCATCTGTTAAATAGAGGAGTAGTTCATGCTCAAGATGTTTTTAGAGGGCTGACCCAGCCCTGGTGTGAAGGCCATCAATTAGGCAGTGGGAGAGGGGAAGGCAGAGGCAGCCGTGAGGTTGATAATTACACACTACAGTACAGTTGACCTCCAAGAGCAGGTGGCGGGAGCAAGTGAAATTCCAGGCTCTGTCACTCAGGATTCATTTTCCCCCTTGTGTTTAGGCCTGAGGCCATGCTCATTGATCTGGAAGAGACTGTCTACACTGGTTTGTTAATAATAAGGACAATAAGAAAGTAATGCATTTAATACAGAGGATAGTTTCCCCTTTTTTAGTTGCTTCAAATTTGACATTACATCTTTAAAACCACTTTTTCTTCTCTCTCTTTATATGTACGTGTGTGTGTGTGTGTGTGTGTGTATGCACACACATATATACAAGTATATGTATATGTATATGTGCAACACTGGGACGATCAGGATCTAAATCTATAGCACGGGTTCAATACTCACTACTTTCACAGAACTGGCCCTGTGCTGAGGCCTTGGCAGCCCTAAGATTGTCATTTTTTCCTAGTTGCCTTCTTGTGCAGAGCTCCTGTTATCCTGTTTCCCAGCTCCAGGGAGGAGGGCCCAGAAAAACGGCAGAAGACACCCAAGCCCAGGCAGCAGGCCTGGTGACCAGCCTGCAGCCTTCCCAGTTCTGCTTTCAGTTTTCCATTTCACTCTGGGCTGTGGTTCATTTCTGTCCCCCTTGTCCCCGGTGACTCTCTTTCCCTCCTTGCTTTGCTCTTGGCCTTCATTGTGTGTGGGGGTGGGGTGCGTGAGTTGGGCTGGGTGCGCGCAATCTGCCCCGAGCACAAGAGAACTCCTTTTTCCTTCGCTCTTAAGCCCTGTCAAACACTTCGAATAATAATAGACACCAATGTGCAGTAGACATCCAGGACAGACTGAGGTCTGGGCAGAAGCTGAGATTACTTTCCAATTTCATTGAGGTTCATTGAGAACGACATTTTGGAACTTTAAATCCTAGCACTTATGACCCTGAGCATTTTCTTTTTTCTTTTTCATCACTCTCTTCTTTGAAGACCAAGTTACCTGTTCCTTCAGCTTCAGACTGTTTCAGGTGATAAGAAAAGACAAAATATTGGAAACCCCAGAGGTGCTAATTAACCACCCCTTTTGTTGCTGACAACTTGCATTTCTACTTATTGGTTTATAAAAAAGTACACACCTCTTTCTCACAACATGCTGGGGCTGGGGGAGGGCTTTGTCTGTGCCAAAGTAGCCACAGCAGACTTTAATGAGCAAGCATCAAAAAAAAAACAAAACAAAAAAAACAGGTTAAATTGACTTTTTACAGGGAAACAGGCCATTCCTCAAAAACTATTAAAGATTCTGTCATCTAGAATATCCCTATCCTGTTGACTTTATTTACAGATTTCTTGAAAAATACATCATTGTAACATTGATATATGGATCCTGTAGCATCCAATTTCTTGAAGGCATCTGTACCTGATAAGGATGCCGGTCATGCGCTCATAAACGCAGGGGCCATATAAATGAGATGATGCTCCACGGAATATAATCCACACAGATGCTTTCCTAAAATGTGTTCATATCCTTTGGAAATAAGGCAATTTGGCTGTCTACCTTGGCTCTGAATGAAATAATGTCCTGGGCTGGGGAGGCAGGTAATAAAAGCGACAATTGTGAAGTGTTACTGGCAGTATTTTCATTTTTACTGCAAGCCTGGCATACATTTGTCCTCATTGTCAGAGTGTTGGGGTTGTTTACATGTGAAAGACAAGGAAACAGGAAAGCTTATTCAGTTCTCTTCGCCAGGGAAAACACCATTTCCTCATCAAGAATCCAAAACCACATCTTGAACGGGAATGAGGCGTCAGATTTGGAAGGTTCCTTTGGAACTTTGCCCATACCTGCCTTGCAGAGTTTGAAATACCCAGTGATGGTTGCTATTAGAGCGTGATATAAAAACAATCGTGGCCATGTCTACCCCACTAGGTTTTAGCTGGCTGGGTGTTGAGAAGAGCCATGAGGTCCAGCCTTTGACAGTCTGGAAAACTTTTACTAACTTTTCTCTTCCTTCAGGGGAAAGAGAAAGTGGGTATAGTAATTTTGGAGGCAGAGTGATGGTTGTTCAACTCATTTGCCTCAGACAGTGATGTAGGTAGAAAACTTGATTCCGCATCCAGGCCTCTATCTATCCGTGGTCAGTCTTGATTGGCAGGACAAATCTCAAAACAAGGAGGTACATTACTCTTAGACTAGCTCTCACGCGTATTGGATGAGGAGCACGAAGGAACTCATAATCCTTCTTTGTGCTTTGGAGAAATACAGCCCAGGCCTTTCTGCTGGAGGTATTTATTGGAGGAATGAAGCTGGAAGGGAAACGTGCACCTGTGTGCCCACGTGCCTGATTCCGGGCGCACACATATACGCGCACACACACACACACACCTCAAAACAAATCTAAAATGCAAGAAGGGAACTTCAGAGGTGGGAACAGGGACAGAAGTCCCAGCTCAGAGCTTGCAAATTCTCAGCCACCAAACAGCAACCCTCTGTGTGCCCTGTCCTCATTTATGAATGGCCAACAAAGCAACTGCAGGTGATCTGGGCTGATGCCGCGGAGGCCTCTCAGATGGCTGGGCCCCTGCAAACTTATTCACCGCCTCATTAAAGCAATTTCAAAATCAATTCGGGATTTGACAAGCCGTCAGTACATTGTTGCTTCTCCGTGATGGGAGTGACATGTTAACAGCAATTAGACCTTTGCACGTGTGCATTGGAGCCTGTTCAGCGTATTCTTTATTAGAAGAGCCTAAAAAGCGTTATTATAATCATCTAACCTGGGGTCATGGACACATGCTCTGTGGTCTCTGCCTCCGTCAGCAGACCCCTCAGTGAAATTTTGCCTATTGTCCATAGAGATTAAAAGGAAGTGCTTACCCCAGATGCGATATTGGAAAATCAAAGGTCAGAGCGAAGCTGGTGGTAACCTCCATGTTTTTTAATAC
The DNA here is from genome assembly GCF_036321535.1 of Camelus dromedarius. NCBI lineage: Eukaryota > Metazoa > Chordata > Mammalia > Artiodactyla > Camelidae > Camelus > Camelus dromedarius. The sequence goes on from NC_087439.1 coordinate 18,883,566, forward strand.
AAGTTGTAGGAGCAATCCGATTAGCATGAACAGATACTGCTCCTTCTAACAGATGGAGCAGGATTCTTATTCAAATGAGGAAGGACAGGCTATAGTCATTTGGTGGCGATATTCTAGGGATAGGAGCCAGGATGCTGTTATCCCACGTGGGATTGGTCAGCACTCAGACAGTGAGGACAGCAAAGCCTGGATTCCAGTTAAGCAGAAGCATATCAGTCTTTCATCTCGTGGAAAACCAGTTCCTTCTCTAATAAAACCAGCTGATCTGTTTGGAATGTTCTCCTTTGCAGCCAGCTCTATTGGTCAATTAAAATCATCAGTGGGAGTTGCTGTCCTCTCTGCTTTGGGTGCCCAGCAGAATCTACTGAAAAAGAGTAGTGTATCCTGATTTTCCAGCCAAATGAGATCTAAATAGGTCTCAGATTTCACTGGACCCCATTTATTTCTGGGGAGGGAGGAATCCCACAAGAAAGTGTGCACATAATTCCCCTCTTGGTCTTCTCTTCTGATTTCTGCTTTGATGGCTACCAGCTGGGAGTTGTTTTATGCCTAGTGTCCAGTTGGCTCTCTGTATCTGCTGTTGGTTGAATCAGCAGATGCAGAACCCATGGACTTGAAGAGCTGACTGTACCAAATTATTTTATATGAGACTTGAGCATCCTTAGATTTTGGTATTCATGAGGGGTCCTGGCACCAATCCCCCAAGGCTGCCCCCTGAGCAAAAACTGATCTCCACCCAAGGAAGCCACCCTCGCCCCAAGATCCCAAAGTTGCGGAGTCTTCAAAGTTCCAAGTAAATGTTTGCTGACTGACTCACTGAATGGATGAATGTTGATTGACTTTATGATAGCCAAATTTATGCAAAGCTATATAACATTTAAAATTCCAAGGCTCATTGATAGAATTTGCTTACAATGACCAGTCTGTTTAAAATTGCAAATAACCTTCAACTTTATAGCCCGCATTCCCCTTCCCTGCTTTAGGTTTCCCTATGACGTTTATCACTACTATGTCTGATATTTTATCTATCTCTCCCACTAGAATATAAACGCAAGAATGTTTTGTTGTCTTGTTCCCTGCTGTTGCAGTGCTAGAACAGTGTCTGCAACAAACTGGGGTCTTGATAACTGTTGAATAAGTGAAAGAGTTAGTATTTCAGGTGTAAATGGGCTAGAGGCTGTGTCCTGTCTTTGGTTCAGAAATATATCCTTAGACCTATGTGCATTACTGGTGAGAAATACAGCATGAAAGAGCTGGAAGGAACTTCAGCGCTTTTCTTACCCCTTTGTTCTTTTCAGAAAAAGTCATTTGCTACCAACACCAAGCTGATGGTAGAACTAGAAGTAAAACTCCTTGTCCGGAAGCCTTCCCACCTCATATCCCACCCAATTAGTATGACCAGATCTAGGGATTTCCTTTTCCACTTAGCTCTTTATTAAAGGTCTTCTCTGAAGGCCCCCAACTGGTCTAATGCCTCCCCTGCCCTCACTTTGGGTTGCGTCCTGGTTGGATGACTGCAGGGGCTTTAGAGGGGCCCTGTTGTTCTGTTGGATCCGGGGGTTGCTAGCTTTTGAAGCAGGCCTGCTCATTGCTGATTTCCCCTAGGCGTTTGTTTTTGAAGCCAAAGCTTCAAAGGCAAGTAACTTTTGAAATTCCTCAGCTATTCATCCGGTTGGAGAAGCTAGATGCAGACCCTCAAGAAGCCATTTGTTACTTTCATTGGGTTCCATAGATAAGCAGGAAGCCACCATTTGGAGGATGAGCTGACACCCTGTCTTAAGTGGCTGGGTCTCTGCAGAGGGTCTGCGTGGGGTGAATATTTTGACTTGCAGTTTCTCAAGGAGAGGTTTTAAGAAAGTCGAGTGTGGAAATTCCCCTTGTTTGTGTGTGTGTGTGTGTGTGTGTATGTTTTTTGTTTGTTTTTAGTTTTTAAATTGTGGTCCAGGGATCCCTGGGGGTTCCAAAAAGCCTTCCAGGGGTTCTGTAAAGTCAAAACAGTTTTCATAATAACTCTGAAACATTATTTGCCCTTTTCACTTTCATTCTCTCACCATTTACTGAGGAGTTTCCAGAAGGTATCTGACGTGATATTGTAACAGAATGAATGCAAAAGCAGATATTAGCTGTCTCTTGTTAGGCTGGACATAAAGAGATTTGCAAAAAATTTTAAACAATGACCCCTCTTCTCACTTTCCATAAAAGTAGCTACTTTCCATAAAATCATACTTTTATGTTAACATGGAATAGGCTTAGTATTTTTAAATGAACTAATTTAAAAATTTTTCTTATTTTAATTTCTAATACAATAAAGATATATATATGTAATATCCCTCTAAAACAAAAGGAACTTTCAGATACTCAAATTTTTTTAGAGTAAGGGGTCCTGAGACCAAATAGTTTGAGAACCACAGTAACAGAACTGTCAAAACTCAGTCTGAATAAACCACAGAAAATCATATATTTCAGAACTAGAAGATCTTTGAAGGGTGATCTGGTCCAGTGCATTGCTTCAATGCTCAGGCATGCTAAGTATTATCCCTTTTTACAGATGAAACAACTGAGACTCAGAGGGTACACAGACTTCCCCACAACTCTGCAGCTGTTGAGGGCAGAGTTAGGAAGAGGTGAGACACTGAGACAGGACTGGGACCCAGTCTTATTTCTTCCATGCAGGTACAGCTCCACCCACTCCCGACTCTGCTAGGGACACGAACGGTCCTTATTAAGAAAATGTAAACAGCAAATAGACAAACCCATCCTCTTCCTTTTCTCTTTTTATTTGACTGTTAGGTTTATCTTTGGTAAGTTTGTTGGTGAAGGAGCTGAAAGGTCTGGGAAGAATCATTTATTTGCTTAATTTGTTGGGTTTAGAACCTGATGGCCGAAGTTGAGATGTTGACAATGCTAGCTGCAATCCCCTCAAGGCCCGACTTGTGGAGGGTCTTCTTCCAAGCTCACTGGCATGGCTGTTGGCAAACCGTGGCTGGCTGTTCCCCAAGAGACATGAGAGACATTCTTCCCTTGCTGCATGGACCTGTCCATGGGGCAGCTCACAATATGGCGGCTGGCTTCCCTCAGTGAGTAGAGTGAGAGGGGCTCCAAAATGGAAACCATAGTCTTCTTGCAACCTAGTCTTGGTAGTGACACCTCGCCACTTTGGCCATAATTTAATTTTTAGACTCAAGTCACTAGGTCCAGCCCACATTCAGGGAGGAGGTAAGGCATATGGGCCTAAATATCAGGAGGCATGAATCCTTGGGAGCCATCTGAAAGGCTGCCTACTACAGCCTCTAACCTAACATCTGATCCTCCCCTCATCTAGTGAACCCACCTCATCACACAGTGCTTTCCAAGGATAAATAGCTTGTGCTCACTACCTTTGGGCCAGTCTAGTACAGAGGTGAAGAGGATGGACTTTGCAGCCTGTCTTCCTGGGTTGAATCCCAGCTCTACTACTTGATGGCTGAGGAGCCTGGGCAAGTTACTCTGTGTCTCAGTTTCCTGTCCATAGAATGGGGCTGATCACAGTTGCTCCTTGATGGTGGTTCTTGTGAAGATCAAGACAATGCATAATGTGAGTGCTTAAGACATTGGCTGATATGGAGTAAGCACCATATGGTTACTTACAGTTATTACTGCCATGCATGAGGAACGTTACCTGAATTATCTTTTTTTTAAAATATTTTTTATTGAGTTATAGTCATTTTACAATGTTGTATCAAATTCCAGTGTAGAGCACAATTTTTCAGTTATATATGAACATACATATATTCATTGTCACATTTTTTTTTCGCTGTGAGCTACCACAAGATCTTGTATATATTTCCCTGTGCTATACAGTATAATTTGGTTTATCTATTCTACATTCTGAAATCCCAGTCTGTCCCTTCCCACCCCCTCACCCCCTTGGCAACCACAAGTTTGTATTCTATGTCTATGAATCTGTTTCTGTTTTGTATTTATGGTTTTTTTTTTTTTTTTTTTTTTAGATTCCACATATGAGCGATCTCATATGGTATTTTTCTTTCTCTTTCTGGCTTACTTCACTTAGAATGACATTCTCCAGGAACATCCATGTTACTGCAAATGGCGTTATGTTGTCGGTTTTTATGGCTGAATTGTATTACATTGTATAAATATACCACATCTTTATCCAGTCATCTGTTGATGGACATTTAGGCTGTTTCCGTGTCTTGGCTATTGTAAATAGTGCTGCTCTGAATTATCTTATTTATCGCTAACATCCCCATGAAGTAGGTATTTTCACGCCATCCGACCAATGAAAAACTAAGACTTAGAGAGTTTAAGCATCTTGCCCAAGGTATCATCACTGGTAACTGATGGGACTGAGATTCTTTACCAGGTTTGTGTACCCCAGTTCTGGCCTTCTTCTACTCTGTTACATTGGAGAATGCACCATGGAAAGAAGATGGCCACAGTAGAGTTCAGAGAGGATTAATAAGAACATACTTAATATACTGTTGATATAATTCTGAATTAAAAGGCACACACTTTTTAATCATCCCTATATATATCAATGGGAGTTTTTCTAGGACTGAATTTTACTTTGAAAATAAATAACTGGTAGCCAGGCAGACTCAAAAATAACGAAGCCCTTAGGCTGTAATTGTTTACCATGTGATTTTCTCATCCTTTCCATGGTAGTTACCTTGCAATTAAATGATCAACAGTTATCCTGTAAGTAGCAAGTTTGCCCATGAAATTTGTGACCTGGAAAATCAACCGTCATAAGAGTGGAAGTGTTAAATGGTCTGGAAATGATCAGGGCCATCAAATCCACACCAACGGGAAGGTGAGGCCACCTCCTCCGTTTGACACATCTATCAAGATACTAAGTGCAGTACCCAAATAAATTCCTGGCTGCGAATTGGCACTACCTGAAGGCCTTTCCATGTGGGAGCTGGAGCTGCCTGTGGCAGTGTCTCCTCCCAGGCCAGGGGCTTCTCCTTCACACTTTGAGAGGGAGGTACAGCTCTCTAGCACCATCAGCAAAAATTTCATAATCAACTTTCAGGCCAGTGCATGACTAAGCAAGGACAACTGTGGCTCACTGGCCCACTGAGTTTGTTGCTCTCACAGAGCTAGATGTGTTTCCTTGTGACTTCCTTGTAGAGAAACTTCAGGGAAGGAACGTATATGTGGATGGGCCTTGGGAAATTGGGGAATGCATGCTCACTCTAATATCAGTGCAGACTGACCATATGGGATGGGAAGGCAGCTACTGCCGATATCCACATTCTCTCTGAAAAGAGAGAATTAATCCCACAACTGCTCATTCAAGAGTAAGGAAGAAGGGTAAAATCAGTTCCTCTCCCTTAAGAACTTGCATCTTTATTGGGGATTTATGATAGATTCACATGAACCAATACAAAATGTTATAGGGCCATGGGACCCTGCCAGCAGTAACTGGGAATATCAGAGGTCAATGGGAAGGGTAGAGTTTGAGCAGTTGAGCAAAGAGGAAGGATAAATCCAAGTTCTTTAGCTTCCTAGGGTATGGATCTACAGATTTCTGTAATCTGCCTTTTGGAGTCTCAGATCCAGGAAGGCATCTTCGTACAGAGAAGGTGGGCGGGCTTTGGAGTTGGGCAGATATGGCTAAAAGTCCTGGATCTCCACTCCCTAGCTGTTGGGACCCAAAGTGAGTCACCTAATATCTTTGGAGCTCTGTTTCTCCATCTGCAAAATAGGAATAGTACAACCCACGGAGAGCAATGGTATAGATTGTATGAAAACATGTGGACTTGCACATTATAGGTGCTGAATAAACATGGGTTCCTTTCCTTTTCACTGTTCCTTCAGATCCTTTATGGGACATATCAGGCCTGCAGGTCCAGCTCAGCCAACCCCTGTTTCCACATCATCTTATGCCAGTCTTAGTCTCTTGAAACCCTCTATCAAGGCTGCCACCAAATGCCACCTCCTCCATGAAGCCTTCCTCACTCCTTCCGGCCACAAGGGATTTCTCCTTTCTTCATACTTTCCTAGCTTCACCCCAACCTCCCTGGGTATTTGCTACCGGAATTACTTGGCTACATGCCCCATCTCCCTTGCCAGGAAATGAGCTCCTTGAGAGCCTTGGTGGTATCAGGTTTCTTTTTCTAGATTCACAGTACCTAGCCCTGTGCTGAACCACAAAGCGTGTTCAGGAAATATCTGCTGCGTGACCAGTAAAGAACTGAAAAGAGGGCAGAAGACAATTCTGGAAGAGAAGTCGGAGTAAGAGTGAAGGCCTGGAGATGGGCATGGCTGGGGTGTGTTCAGAGGTATAGCATCAGCCTGGCTCAGCGTGAAGGTTTGGGTCAGGGCAGTTAAAGACGTGGCAGCTTGGGAGCTTCAAGGCATTCGTCCCAATCCCTCTTGCCCCACTGAGCACATTACCCCCCTTCACTGTATTTGAGGTTGACTTGATATAAATCTGAGTCTAGTTTACTTTTATGTACTTACACTCGAACTGGAAACTCTCTTTCCTGCAGAGCTGGTTATAACAGCTCTCTGGAGTAGAGATGATTATATCTGGGTCACTGTTTTAATTAGGACAGTCAACTCAAACGGAAATGCTCTCAAAGAGAGGTTGGGTGTGCCCACCTCTGCCAATTAGGAAGCAGATTTGGGCTGTCCCCAGTCACAGGTGCTGTGTTTGTTAAGCCCCCAACATAGTTCACATTGCAGCCACTCAGTACTTGCTTACTCGTAGCATTAAAACTCAAGAGTGAGGAATGGACCTGCCTGACCCTCTGCTAAGGGTCTGATTTCCTCTCCAAAGCCAGGACACCCTGAGGGAAAAATTCTAAAGTAGACCTGAGACTCCCAGAGTTGGGGAAATGGAGAGGAGTTGAGTTTCACTACGTGAATCAGAGCTAGAACTGACTGCAGATGATCAGGCCCACAGAACACATTGTGGGGGACATCTGATTAGCCAGACAGAAAGTACTGGCTATTTAAATTTGTCTTTGATTTTTTTTTCACAGGCTCACAGTATTTTCAGAAGGGCCTTTAGCGGTTATGTTCATAATCACTAATATCACACTGCTAGTTGGTGAGCCCATTGACTTTGTGTTTTTTATATTATAAAGTCCTTTTACATACTTTTATTTCTCAAAAACCAGTTATGTAGGGATTCCTATCCCCATTGTAAAGATGACACAGTTGAGGTTCAGAGCAGTCAGCTAAACAGTAAAACTTCCAGTTAATAGCTGCTTGCTCTGTTCTTCTCAGCCTCCTCTTAACGACCTATTCCAGGGAGATTGAAATTAGTGCTGAATCCAAGGATGGGTGTCTGCATAGATGCTGCTACCAGGACTGTCTGTGTGACAGAAAGAGACCCCTGAGCCCTTCGGGGAAGGTTGGGAGCATCGCGCGTTCATCACTCAGCCCTGGAAATACCTGGGCTGCGGAGCCCAGGGACGCTGTGCACCCCCGGAGCGGTTCCGATGACAGCTCCTGCCACGCCATGCAAAACCTCAGGCACAGATTTTCAGACAGCCATTAGCAGGCCACAGAAGTTTCCCCAAGACATTTGGTAAACCTTCCTCAAATCTGTTCTGACTTTGTGTGGGTGGCTGGTTTTCATCAAGAGGGCTCTCAAAGTAGCAACCCCCGAAAGGCTGAATTTGGAAGGAGCAGATCCTCCGGTGGGGTCCTGCCTTCCCTCCTCAAGTGCTTTACAATCTCCCTTCCTGAAATGCAAACATGGACACACGGTTCATGTATTACACATGCTTTTTTATTTGCCAGCTCTGCCAGGATGAGCTACTTTCAGATATTATGAGATATTTTCTCTAAATCTGCGTCCAGTTCTGGGTGCTCAAATTCTGCAGAATTATGTGTGTGGCAGGGGAATCCCCTGTGGGCTCTGTCATTTCTTAAAACCCACTTAAGAGACTCCAGGCTCACTGGGCATCGCCACTAAGTTCAATCACTTTTCCTAATGATTTCTGCAATTAGTAAGTTTGAAAAAAAGTTTTTACTTGTTTTCAGTTTTCATTTATCATCAAGTCTCAGCTTTCCAAAAAAGTTACTGGACCTTGCTGGTTTCATCAACTTAAAAACAACAAGAAAAAGCTGCCTTTTTTTTCCCTCTTGTTCACAAATTGAGCTGCTAGTGACTAGGGTCAGGGCCGCTAGCACTGTGGCTCTCAGAGACTAAACAGATGGCTTTATAAACAGATTCCCTGGGTGGCAGGGGCAGAGGTGAAGACAGACAATGAAGATGGGGGGTAAGAGCAAAGCTGGAACATCTCTTGAAGACAGAAATGGGAAACAGGGAAGCAAAACATCTGACCTGGTGTTTAAGGAAGGCTAAGTAATGAGGCTACCGGTATCAGACTGTCTCTACAGAGGACCTCAGGAGACACGTGTCTAAAGTTCCCATAAACCTCAGATAGATAAATTCTCTTGCCCTTCTTCCCAACTTTCAAAAATGGTCTATATTACTCAAGAAAAACCACAAAGCTTTGAGCTGGTACTGGTTAGCCTAATTTAAGGTCATTTTTGCATAGAAGATTCAGACACAGGAAATACATTGGCGTAAAAACAGTCAAGAGGGCACTGAAGTAATACCACCATTTCCACAGTCTTCACATCAAGATATGCTATGTCATCTGCGGGCATTTTTCTTTTGATGGTTTGTTTGCGAAATGACTACAGTGCCTTTGCCGGTGAGCCTCCGTTGTAAAATCCCTCAGAATGAAAGAAAAGGGAATTTTACTGTGAACCTTGAGTCTATTCTCATTTAGGAGGGAGGAGAAAGAAGCTACTCATCTCACTGATAAGTTTGTTTCCTGAGTTAAACAAAATAGAATATTCATCTCTCTTCTCACTGGAAGTGGCATCAAAATTGTCCAAAAGAAACCACCACCCTTTTTTCATGCACTTTAGCAAACAGACCTTTGGGACAGCATCTTCGCTATGTACCTTTTAAAATGTTACGCCCTTAAAGCATCATTCATCCCTGACAGTTCTGCCAGGTTGGCCTGTTAAATTTTAAACCACTGAATTTTCATAATCCTTTTGTAAATGAATATACTCCCAACTGGCTATTACTCCTGAGACAACAAGGAAGTCATCTGAAAAAGATGATAATTTATGATAATATAAAGCAAGACCAATTGTTCCTCTTGGATTAAACAGTTCAGAGTTGAAGTGAAGTCCAGGACTTGAATTTCTAATCAGTATTAGCCAGTGTTAAAACTTTCTGGGCCAGTTTGTCATTGGTAAACCTTTCATTTAATAGACAGTAGAGTCTATCTCCTGAGAAGGATTGATTTAAATATATTGGTCAGCTATTTCACACAAGATTATTTATTAAATTTTTAAATGATAATAATACGTATTAACAGGAATGTTCTGATTTCAAGTTGAGGAGTCAAAGATATTTCCAAATATATTTCCCTATTAAGTCAACATATCTATAAATTAGAATTAATGACATTATCACAGGAGTGGTAATATCAAGGTAATGTTTATAAACAAGGCTTATTAAGAATTTTATGAAAAAAAAAAAAAAAAAAAAGAATTTTATGGACCAAACTAAGAGATTCCCACTCTACATCAAAGTGTACATATTATAAAGCACCCACATTTCACATTAAACACACATATACACACAATTTTATGAATTTTTTAGATTTTAAAGTTATATTGCTATCATAACTTATTTGTAATTGACTATAATTGCATGGCCACAATTCATGAATAATAAGAAATTCTCTTAAAGTGAGAAAAATCTAACCTACAAATTCTTTTCAAATATAATTCCAGTTTTATATATAGTAAATATCACAATTAGTGTCATGTTTGTTATATTTGTAGATCTTTAATTAAATATTTGTTTAGAGTTCGTGATTTTATTTTTTTGTATTTTGAAACCAATGCATCTTTCCCTGTAGTCTCTAACACTTCTATAGATTCTTGAGAAGCCTTGTGTTCATAATGCCTGATATTTATAAGGGCCCAGTTTTTAAAATCCTTTAAAGTCATAAAGTATTTAAAAAATTCATAGGACAATGAAGAAATATTATTGTATCACTGTTCCCTTTTGCCTCTTGTCCTCAATAGCTAGATTACATAGGTCCAGGAACTAAGAGGATTGGCCCCTTATATCAATAATACTAGTGACCTATTCATGGGATTCATACTTCTTATCCTTGAAAACTTAAGCTGGGCTAGATTAGAAGGCCTGGTTTCGATGAGAGGGTCTGGAGAACTACTGGTGAGGGACCCAGCAAAGATTCTACTCAGTCTGAAGCTATGACTACCACCTGGTCCATCTGGGCTCCTTATGCCGATGGACTGTATTTGCAGGAGTGATTGACTCTGATTATCATTAAGAACTAGAATTGCTGCTACCCAGTGGGGAGAGGAAGGGCTATGTCTGGAATGAAGGGAAGTCACTGGAGTGATTCAGTGCTAACTGTAAATGAGCCAGTGCAGCAACCGCAGTCCAAGAACAGTAAAGCCACTGAGGATTCTGATTCTTACGGCATGAAGGTCTGAGCTGTCACTGCAGTGCTGGCTGAGGGTAAGGGAAATCTCCAACAAGTGATGGAGGGGAGAGATGAAAAATATCAGATTTGACCTCCTTGGTATCAGCAGGGGCTAGAGTTTATACCACTAAAGCTGTTTGAAGGTTTTCATGGAGAGTTTGGCTGGGTGACACCTTGAAGATCCTGTGATGGTTTTTGACTTCAAGTAAGGCTTGAACAAAGCTGAGCAGTGTAAGGGGTGGACTGTATCTGACAGCTTATGTGCTTTGTTTCATAACATCTCGGCCCACCTTTATAATTTCAGTGCTGCTGTGGTCACCAGCTGCATACAGGTATATCCTGAGAGCACCTTTCTTCAACTGTTCCTCATTTCTCTTGCTTTCTGCTTTAGACCTTCTCTGCTGCTTCACAAGAGATGCTCAGCCACACTGATGCATTAAAAAACATTAAGTATGAGGTATTACCCTCCTATGGGGCAATCCTTGACCAAGGTTGATGAAGGCCAGTGGATAAATGTCTCTATCTACTTTCCTTCAGTTGTACAATCCTAAGGTGCATTTACACAGACCCTCAGAGAGTCCCCAGTGGGATTGACCCCCAGGTACTTAACTGTGATGATTAGTTTGGAGATATACTCTTGTATTGGCTTTTTCCTTTTCTCTGTTTCATTTTTCTTATTTGCCTGCACTATTCCGTGGGATCAGTTCCTGAAATAAACTACTTGTACAAAAGTCCTTGCCTCACGCTCTGAATTTGGTGAAACTCAGACCGAAAAACTGTTTTTTTTTCCTATTCTGAATTCGCTGTTTTTTTTTAAATTGAAATATAGTTGATTCACAATGTTGAATTAGTTTCTAGCATATAGCATAATGATTTATATATTTATTTATTTATTTATTCTTTTTCATTATAGGTTATTACAAGTTATTGAATATAGTTCCCTGTGCCATACAGTAGGGCCTTGTTATTTATTCATTTTATATACAGTAGTTTGTATCTACTAGTCCCAAACTCCCAATTTATCTCTACCCACCCTTTCCCATTTGGTAACCATAAGTTTGTTTTCTATGTCTGTGAGTCTCTTTCTGTTTTATAAATAAGTTCATTTGTGTCATTCTGAATTTATTGGTTTTTTTCCTTTTTCAAGTGTGAAATATATACTTATAAAATTAATTAACTTTGAGATTTTGCAGTGAATGATTGACAGACTCAGTTCTCAAATCTGGTTAGTCAATGAAATTGCTTGGGGTCTCCCCCACCCAAACCTACTACATTAAAATCTCCAGGGTTGACATCCAGAACCTTTCATTTTCTTAAAGTTCTGTAATTCATTCTTTATCATTTGGGTCTGAGACTTCCTGGCTGGGATGCTCTAAGTCTGTTCCAGTGATGGAATATTGAGAATCTATGAGCTTTCAAATACTCTTGAGCAGCAGAGGATTGCATAGGATTCTACATTTCCTTTAGGCATAGGGAGCCCAAGGAAAGGCAGAGACATGTGAGTTTTTCAAAAGACTCTGTGCTCTGTCAGACTTCCCACAAGATTGGCTTGATTTACTTGAGGTGGCCCATATTTTGGTTTGGATTTATATAAGTGCTCTGTGAAGTTACTGGCTTGTTCCCTATTCGAAGCTGGTGTGACATTGCTTCAAAAGTTCTTTCTTTTCCCTCTATAGATGATTGTATTCTTTTCTTCACCTGGGAGCCATCTGTTTGTGTCCAAAGGTGGTCAAGTCCATGACCCAGAGAGAAAGCAATGATAATATTACATTTCCACTTGTTCAAAGTCCTGAGAATATTTTTCAGCATGTAGATTCCATGACTTTTGGAAACTCTTTTAGTGTATCAGCTTAAGAATCGGAAGGGATGGTCCGCATTGATATTGTCTGAAAGAAACTCTCAGAATTTTATGAATAAGGCCATTTATCTGCTAGGCACTCCAGTTACAGTGCAAAAGTCCTTGAGCTTACAAGGTCTATGAAGATGGTGGAGGCTGAGGGTGCCTTCCTCACCAGTGCTTTTTTCTTCAGAGGGTATGCCCTGTAGGCCCTGTTGTTTTATATAACAACTCCACCTTCACATTTCCGTGTTTCTGAGTCTTCCATTCCTCCACTCCTCCCATTACCCACCCAAGACAGTCTGGTACATCTCTCTTGCATTTGAGTCTCATTGTTGCTTCCAGGTTTCAAGGAGACATTTGAGCAGTGTATTGGCTCCACGTCTCCTCACCAGGATGTTAAATCCAGATTCAGGGTAAAATGGTCTGTTGTCAGTAAAATTCTTCCTTATTCAGCCTTCAGTTTGACTTTTCAAGATTCACTCTCACCTGTCCTCTCCTTCTGGCATGTCGAGCCAGGCTTGTGTACCTGTTAGAAACACACGTGCTAGGGAAATAATGGTTCTATCAGAAGCGGGAGACAGAGGGTAGCCACGAGGTTGGTGCCCCTCCTGGAGGGATCTGAGCATACACCTCCCACCTCACTCAGGAATGCGTGGGGGGCTTGTTTCCAGAGCAATGTGCTTCTCCCTGAGCCGAAGCCAGCCTGGAAGGGGCAAGAGGGGGGTCCAGGGTATGGGCCAAATCAGATTGCTAAAAGTCTGTCTGTTTGAAATGGTGTCTATCTCCCAGATTGAGGCTGGATTAGACCCCTTTTTAGCAAGAAGTGGCCAGAGCGGTTGTCACCCCATTTCCTCAAGATTTGAGGAAAGTGAAAACAGGAGTAGGGGTTGAAACCGAGTCCCCCTAAAACTGAATTCCCTTACTGAGTTAAGCTCTCTAACTTTATTCCCTTTCTTGTCTTGTCCCTGTTCTCCTTAGCATTGAGGCATGTCAAAGAAAAGGGGGGATTGAAACTAAGCAGGACCCTATGAGCCTTTCCATGTCCCTAGTTTCTTGTTTGCTTTTTTTAAAAAAAAGACTTAAGTCTCCTAGGCCTTCCCTGAGTTCCAAAGAGCAGGCTCAAGCTGTTATAACAATTAGAGCAACAGAGTCATGGGACTCCTGGTTCCTCCTGAAGGGGTGTAGCTAATAACTTGATGCATATCTTTGAGTTGTTCTTTTGAAACTGAGGTCCCTTGCCAGATGGAGGATGGTGACTATGTGTTGACCACAAATACATAGACCCCAGACTGGACGGAACCAGAAGGTTGAGATTCCCGAAACATCACTCTGTTATCTCACCACTAACCAGTCAGAAGTTGGTCCAGGAGCTGATCGGGCATCCTATAACCCTCTCCCCTAACACTGTCTTTAAAAACCCTTGTCTGAAAGTTATTGGGGAGTTCTGGTGTTTTGAGCACAAGCTGCCCATTCTCCTTGCGTGGGGCCCTGCAAAGAAACGTTTACTTTGCTGCAAACACCTGCTGTCAGAGTTTAGCTTTCTGTGCCAAGGGCATACAAGCCCTGGCTCTGTAACACAGTTGTACTGGGAGATGAGGAACTTGGTGCCTCTGTCAGAACAATAATAGTTCCTTAGAATGAGAAGCAATTTAAAAGAGGGCTACATTGCCTGGCTCCACTGTCGTTTTACCTGAAACCTCTACTCCCTCCCCACCTACTGGCCTTCTTCTCAGGTCCAGTTCCTCTCCCAGGACCAAAGTCCCCAGGCGTCAGTAGAACCCTTCTCTTTTAAGTTGTGTTAACTAGGTCTTCCAGGCTGGGGCTGGCCCACCAACCAGACCTGTGAAGGCTTCAGAAAGAAATACCCTGGGAGGAAAAAATGATTCACAGAGACTGCTCTCATCCTGAACAGCAGTTCCCAGGTTGGTTTCGGTTCAAGGTCAAGAGTTGAACCAGCCTAGACAAGTGATCCTCTGTGCCTTCAAAGTGAGGCCCTATTGAACCTGTCTGAGGTTTCTGGTCAGGCATTTGTGGAAGTGTGTCTAAGCCTCACCTTTCGTATAGTGGAGGGTTCTGAAAAGTTGGAAATTTTCATGAATTATTTTGAAAACATTCAGACAGGTCCAGCTTTTCTGTGGGGTGAGAAGTAGCTACCTGATTTGTCATTTCCATTTTTTAAAAAAAAATTGGGGCAAATTAATATAACACAAAATTAGCCATTTTAAAGTATGCAATTGAGTGACATTCTGCACATTCACAATGTTGTGCAATCACTGCCTCTGTCTGAGTCTGAAACGTTTTAATCACCTCAAAAGGAAATCCCATACCCCTCAAGCAGTCACTCCCCCTTTCTCTGGCCTGGGCAACTACTTCTCTGTCTTCTGTCTCTGTGGATTTATCAATTCTAGATATGTCGTAAAAATGTGACTATACAATATGTGACCAGTGTGTCTGGTTTCTTTCACTTAGTATATTTTTGAGGTTCATCTATATTGTAGCATGTATCAGAACTTTGTTCCTTTTTATGGCTGAGTCCATTGTATGTCTATAACATTTTATTTATCCGTTCATCCATCATTTCTATTTCTTTAAGATTAAACTACTGAAAACTATTTTTATTAACTTATGAGGCACATGAGAAGATTAAGTTGATTAGTGGCTCTTTCAAGGCACAAAACTAGTAATTTCTTTTTTTTAATTAAATTAAATTTATTCATCATTTCTATTTTTGGTCACCACTTAAGATCGTGGACATTGAGAAGTGTGAAACTGGGTGTTCAGGGCCGTTCTGTGTTCTTCAAAAGGAAAAGCAACTTGTAAAGGAAATGAAGACAGCCTAAGGTGTGATTCTCCAAAGTTGATGCCTTCAGTTGAAACACACCTTTAGCTGGTCAGGATGTCTCCATCCTCTGACTTTGTTGTTAAGGAAATGTGGGAGAGACATTTGCTGTATTTTAATTTTTTCCTATTCAGGAGAAAGCACTCAGCTTGAATCCTCTAAATGGGGGCTCCTTTACCTGATTCGTAATGCTCTTAAAGGAGACTTTTTAGGCAACATAAAAAGATGGTTGGTGAACACGGTTCTCCAAATCTCTAAGTATAAATGTAGCAGGGCTCAGACAGAGAGGAGACAGACACCTGCCTGGGGATGGGTGTTTGGGTCTGCCTTGTCTCCCACCCTGGGGAGTCCAGCCTCCCCCTTATCTTTAGCTCACTGTTTGTGCCAACAGACCTGGGGACCAATGAGGGCAAGAGAGCTGCTGTTTCTGTGACGCGTTTCCTCACCCAACCACAAACTGCAACAGAGGAGATGAGATAAAGAAGAGGAACCTCAACAGGAAAGATCACATAGGGAATGGATGTGAACAGTGTGTTTTCTGTGCCGTGACAAGGGACCAGCTTGGGAAGGGCAAACCAAGGCATGGTTAGACCTGACTGGGAGGCGGGATGACCCCCCATCCCTGTATGGGGGGACCCTATGAGGCCATCAGAGCTGAGGGATCAGAAAGGGCGAGTGCCCCTTTGATTTTTATCCCCCGAAGTTGGAGTCCTGGATGCCAAGGCTAAAGTTTACTAGCAGATTTTTCTAGAAGAATTTTCCTCCGAGTCCATTTCCCTGAATGAAGTACATAGAGTGAAGCTGGGATCTGAACCTGTTAATTAAATGTGATTAGTAGGAACATCAGCTGTCTGGGGCTACGTGTGTTACAGCTGAATTGGCAGTCACTTTCTCCATTTAAAGTAGCACTCAGGTTTAATTTACTGTTAATGCCCCTCTTTTTTTTTTTATTGAAGTATATACAGTTTACAATGCATCAATTTTTCCTGGTATACAGCATAATGTTTTAGTTATACATACATATATATATATTCATTTTCATATTTTTTCATTATAGGTTACTTACAAGATATTGAATATAGTTTCTTATGTTGAGCAGAAGAGACTTGTTTATTTTACGTATAGTAGTTAATATTTGTAAGTCTTGAACTCCCAGTTTATCCCTTCCCACCCCCTTTCCCCTGAGTAACCATAAGATTGTTTACTGTATCTGTGAGTCTTTTTCTGTTCTGTTGATAAGTTCATTAGTGTCTTCTTTCTTTTTTTTAGATCCCACATATTAGTGATATCATGTGGTATTTTTCTTTCTCTTTCTGGCTTATTGTAAATAGTGGGATATATGTATCTGCTATGGGTTATATGTATGTTTTCGAATTAGAGTTCCCTCCAGATATATGCCCAGGAGTGGGATTGCTGGATCATACAGTAAATCTATTTTTAGTTTTTTGAGAAATCTCCATACTGTCTTCCATAATGCTTAGAGCTCCCACTGGGGTCTTAGCCCTTTTCTGGGAAAGTGAGGGGCCCTTCAGCATGGCTTTATCTACACCCCACCTAACACTGCAGTGCACTGCTGTGAGCAAAGAGAAGAGGCAGGAGACTGGAGTTTGAATGCACTTCTTGCTCTGGATAAATCATTTACCACCTCAGAACTGTAATCTCTAAGTGAAGGGCACTGGGGAAGTGTTTCCCAAGGTTTGCTCTGTGCACACCAACTCCTCTCAGTCATCGGTTGGTGGATGATACCTGGAGGCTTTGACTCCCAGCATTTGCCATTTGCCTCCTGAAGGGGCAGAGGAAGTCCTCAGGCAAAGAAATGCAGCCAAGTTAAGGCTCTGAAGTGGGTAAGGCCTGTCTTGCACAGGTGGTATAAATTTCCCTAGTGTTATATATTTAGGATACTGTCAATTTTTATATTAAAAATAACGGTCCACTTCACCAAATGATGTTGGGAAAACTGGACAGCAGCATGTAAATCACTAAAGCTAGAATATTCCTTCACACTTCACAAAAATAAACTCAGAATGGATTAAAGGCTTAAACATAAGACAAGACACAATAAAGCTCCTAGAAGAAAACATAGGCAAAACATTACCTCACATACATCTCAGCAGTGTTCTCCTAGGGCAGTCTACCCAAGAAATAGAAATAAAAGCAACTGGGATTTCAAAATTGTAGAATAGATAAACAAGATTATACTGTATAGCACAGGGAAATATATACAAGATCTTATGGTAGCTCACAGAGAAAAAAATGTGACAATGAATATATACATGTTCATGTATAACTGAAAAATTGTGCTCTACACTGGAATTTGACACAACATTGTAAAATGATTATAAATCAATAAAAAAAGTTAAAAAAAAAACAAACGGACCTAATTAAACTTATAAGCTTTTGCACAGCAAAGGAAACCATAAGCAAAACAAAACAACAACCTACAGAATGGGAGAAAATATTTGCAAAAGATGAAATTGACAAAAGTTTGATCTCCAGAATATATAAACAGCTCATACAACTTAATAAGAAAAAAAAACCCAATCCAAACAGGGGCAGAAGACCTAAGTAGGCAATTCTCCAATGAAGGCATATGAATGACCAATAGGCACATGAAAAAATGCTCCATATCACTAATTATCAGAGAAATGCAAATCGAAACTACAGTGAGGTATCAACTCATATCAGTCAGAATGGCCATGATTCAAAAGTTCGCAAATGATAAATGCTGGAGAGGTTGTGGAGAAAAGGGAACCCTCCTTCACTGTTGGTGGGAATGCAGTTTGGTGCAGCCACTGTGGAAAACAGTATGGAGATTCCTCAAAAGACTGAAAATAGACCTACTATATGATCCAACAATCCCACTCCTGGACATATATCCGGAGGGAACCCTAATTCGGAAAGATACATATAACCCATAGCAGATACATGTATCCTACTATTTACAATAGCCAAGACATGGAAATAACCTAAATGTCCATGGACAGATGACTGGATAAAGAAGGTGTGGTATATTTATACAATGGAGTACTATTTAGCCATAAAAAACACAACATAATGCCATTTGCAGCAACATAGATGTCCCTGGAGAATGTCTTTCTAAGTAAGCCAGAAAAAGAAAGAAAAATACCATATGATATCACTCATATGTGGAATCTAAAAAAAAAAAAAGAAGAAAAATGAACTTAAATATAAAACAGAAATAGACTCACAGACATAGAATACAAACTTGTGGTTGCCAGGAGGGTGGGGAGTGGGAAGGGACAGACTGGGAGTTTGAGATTTGTAGATACTGACAGGTATATACAGAATAGATAAACAAGTTTATACTGTATAGCACAGGGACATATATACAAGATCTTGTGGTAGCTCATGGTGAGAAAGAATATGAAAATGAATGTGTGCATGTTCATGCATAACGGAAAAATTATGCTGTACACCAGAAATAGACACAAAATTGTAAACTGACTATAACTCAATTAAAAAAAACCCTAAAAAAATGGTCCAATTGAACAGAGGTTTAATTCATTATTATTGTTACTGTTGTTATTTGGCATTTTAATGATATTTCCTCACCAGTGTGTCCCAGAGTGGGATTACTGGGCCAAAGAATATTTTCTAACTTGTAATGGTTAGGACACTGGTTAAATTGCTGACAGTAAAGCCTGAAATACAGTGAGACTCAAAAATATAGTGACTTCACAAAGAAGAAGGTTTACTTCTCTTTCATACAGCAGACAAGAGGTGAGTTAGTTCGGGGTCTGAGGCTCGACTCTGCCATGTCCACACCGACTTGCACCTCTGGTCCTGGATGGCTCCCATCATGTCCCAGCCAACCAGGGATGAAAACATTAATAGGGCACATGTGCTTTTCTTACGAGGGCATGGCTCATAAGTGACGCTTATTTTTATACCCACATCTCATTGTTGGGACTTAGTACCATAGGTACGTTTAAAACGGCAAGAAGGCTACAAAATGTACTTTTTAGCTTGGCTAAGCCTAATTAAAATTCAGGAGTTTAAAGATAGGGAGAATGACTATTGGTGGGCAACCATATTCTTGGCTGGGAGACTCTTGCCAGGTTCTTTTCCAAAATGATTTGTGCTAAATTTCAGTTCTACCCAAATTGCATGGGCATGCCCATTGAACAATTGTTCTTTAAAAACCTTTTATTGTATAAAACCTCCAGACCTTGTAGGGAGATTGATGTAGAAGACATGTGAGACAGTTTTGTACACAGGAAGCAGGTGGAGACAGAGATGAACTGAAGTGCTGAGTTGCAGGGTTAGACTCTGCTTGGCTTGGAAAGGGTGGGTGCAAGGTAGAGCAGACAGGAGATTCCCTGGAGGAGGTGACTTCACATGGTGGTTGCAGGAGGATGTTCCTGGTCAACTCTTGGTCATCTTTGCTAATAGGGCCAGGAGTCATTGAAGGAAGTCTTCACTCAACCCTCAGTGCCATTCTAGCCAACTTTTTAACTTCTTACTAAATCTTTGCACTGCCAATAAGTAGCCAAATGGTAGGGTTTTGAAATGTTCTTCCTTTTCTGGATCTTTGACAAACTATTGAGTGGAATAAAGAAATCAAAGGGGAGGCAGGAAAAGAGAACTCATGCATGTGAGAGGAGTTTAGGGTTACTGACTGGTGCAGAGAAGAGAGGTTTTCCAGCTGCTAAGGGTGTGTGCTTCTCCTAAGCCACAAAGAAACCCTTGTGAACAGTGAGGTCTGCCCTAAAGATCTAGTCTTGAGTCCAGTTACTAAATATCTTTAACCAGACAGTCTCCCCTCTGGATCCTTTTCCTTTGCATTCCATGAAACGGAGAAAGGAAGGGACTAGTGTAGTTGTTGGATGAATGGCTGGAATGAGATGATGGTGAATGTAGCTGAGGTTCTGAGTCCAAAAATCTTCATCAAAAGTGTGAAGAAAATACTCATTTTAGTCCGATCTCTCCTAGAATCTCCATCTCCATCACTTCCATTTCCATCTTCCATTCTTCACCAGTACTCTCATGATTGTCCATATCTTCTCCTGTCCAAAAGGTGGGCAGTATCTCATCTTCTCTGTTTTTCTCTTCCTACCCCTACTGATGTGTGTCCTACCATCTTATTCTACATTTTCTGGAGCCTAAGCCTTCTCTCCATTCCTCCATCTCTCCTTCCATCCATCCGTCTTGCCATCCACCTATCTATCCCATCATCCAACCAACCATGCAACCGTTTGGGTAAGCTAATTTAAACTACAGTGCTAATGGCTTTTAAAGTCTCAACATTAAGCCTTCCCCAGTTTAAAAGATTTCTGGCATGATAAGAGGCTAATGGGGTAAATATTTAGGGAGGAACATATGGTGAATTTAGCTGTCATATTCTCTACTTAATCATAGAGCTAGTTAGCTTAAATCTGTTATGTCAGCCAATTTGAAGATGGTTTTGCTTAGTCCAAAGTCACCTCTGCCTAATTGCTGTCATAATGGAATGTGAAATCACCTCATAGCCGCAGCCACAAAGGCCCTATTGCTGGAAGGTCCAGGTTTGCAGCAGGTGAGGAGGCCTCTGCAAGGCACCTGCCCTGGGGCTCATTGCTGACCTCCTTGGAGAGTTTCAGTGGTAGGGCTCCTTCTGTGGTCAGGGTACCCAGATTGTGGATATGATCTGTCCTGTCATCACTTTCACTCTGATTAGCTTCATTCGGAAGAACATTTGACAGCTTCTCACAAATGCAGGTCATCGTGGGAAAACCAGTTCCTCTGTATGGGACTGATTTAATCTCTTTGCATAGAGGCTGATCTTGGGAGAAAAATATGCTCCTCACGTCAGGCACGTAGGACATGTCAGCCCACAGCAGCTCCTGAGGCATCTTGGGTTTTCTCACTGGGGGCCTCTCGGTGTCATGGGACAGTCAGCTAAGAGGTGTCTGGCTGGCTTGGGCCCTGGTGCGTCAGTCACCACTTGGCTTGGTGCCACTCAGCTCTGGGAGTAATCACACAATCTGTAGCTTAGTGGGACATCCTGCTTGCTTTGGATGACTCAGAACTCCCCAGCAGCTGGTTGAAGCTTTGTTTATAGCTGTGCCTCCTGTTCACTCCACACCCCCAACTCCCTATAAGCCACTCCACAGGTGGCTTGACTTTTGGTGCAAATAAAAGTTTGAAGTTTGTCAACTGTTGCTTTCTTTCATGTGTGTGTGTGTGTGTGTGTGTGTGTGTGTGTGTGTGTGTGTGTGTAAATGTATCTAAACAAAATTAAGCTGTGGGGAGTCCATTAATAAAAGGTTTCTATTACAAAATTATTGGCACTCTGTAAGGCATTTTGGAGGAGAGTGGGACAATCAATATTACCTAGACTGAAATAGCAGGGCAGACATTACTCGGGGGAAATAGACTCTTAAGTAGAGAGGGAATATAGATTTCTACCCAGGCAGTCAATGTTTGAATATGATGAAACAGCACGTTAGAATCCATGGTCTGGCAATTATTTGAAAAGTCTGGGGGAGACTCTAAATGTACTTTAAGAAAAGAAAAACACCCTCCTCCCCCCAAAAATAAAACCCTCAGCTAAAGTGTCTCAGAAGGAAAGAGTAAGCATTCCACAGAAGATTAGAAACCAAAAATGCACAGCCTTTGATTAACTTGTGGAGTTAACTAAGGCCACAGAAGTGGTGAGCTGACCTGTATTTGCTTGGGTAGGGGGAGGGAGGGGCCAGGGAGCCCATGGAGTCTTCTGGAGCAGGGTGGTTAATGAGAAACTATTCCTCAACTTTAAGTCTGTGCCTTCACTTGTCTTTTGGAAGCTTCGTGAAAACGAGAGGGGAGCACAGTGGATTGTTACCCAGAGAGGATCAATTGAATGGGATGCAGTTTTCTCTCTGTCTCTGTCATGTAGGCTGATTAACCTGCAGGCTGGTGAAGTGCAGCTGGCAGCTAATCAGGTCATTGTTGGGTACCATTTGCAAATTGCTGAGCTAGGGATCTCTGGATGGCTCCAGGGATGAGGGGAAACTTGAATGAATGAGGAAAGGGAAGGAGGGAGGGAAAGACTACAGCTTTTCCTTGGTGTTTGGGGAGGACTGGTTCCAGGACCCCCTTGGATACCAAAGCCCTTGGATGCTCAAGTCCCTTATATAAAATGGTGTAGTATTTGCATATAACCTACACACACCTTCCCGTCTACTTTAAATCATCTCTAGGTTACTTATAATACCTAATACGATATAAATGCTGTGTAAACCATTGCCTGCACGCAGCAAATTCAAGTTTTGCTTTTTGGAACTTTGAAATCTTATTTTTTTATTTTTTAGTACTTTTGATCTGCAATTGGTTGAATCCAGGGGGTGTAGAACCTGCAGCTACAAAGCTACTGTATAATACTTTTAGATGCTGCCTTTAATCTTCAACGATAAATAGCTGAAGGGCTCATGCACCCAGGTCAGCTTCCCCCAGGTGTATTCAGAAGAGGGTTCACGTCCTGTATAGTATAAATTGGTGTTTTATGGGGATTTTTTTTTTTTTTAATGGAGAAGAGATGTCCTATGGTCTCATCCATTTGGGAAATATTCATTCAACAGGTTTCTTTAGTGTAGTCTTTCTCTGAGCTTTCAGTAAACTCAAGTGCCTTATGGGGCTTCTTTATGGGCTCATCATGGCCTCTCTTGAGATTATTTTATTGGGGAATTACTTCTTCAAGGACAATATCCTGGGACAGGCATTCTGAGAAATGGAGTTTCGGAGATAATAATCCAGGCCTTTGTACTGCTTGCAGGCAACACTGAGCCACTTCCATGCTGGGTTCCATCTTTAAGCTGGACGACCCTGTCATCATCCTTTGATAGGAGCCCAGAAGTTTCCTGCCAGGGCATGTTCCTGAGCAGTTCTCATGACATCAGCCCTCTGCTCATTCAATCATTCATTCATTCATTCACTGATGTACTCATTCATCCAAACTCCAGCCTTGTTTACTCTTGTGCTGCTGGTCCTGACTCTGAGCACTTACTCTGTCCTCAGACTTAGACCCCATGCCCAGCTCCCAGCCCTGCAGGGTTGGAAATGCCCCGATTCTTCCGGAATTCTGACATCCAGTGCTGCCATGTAGTTTTGGATATGTTCTTTGGCTTTGCCTTGTCCTCTGAGTTCATTGTCTCTAATTGTCTTCAAGGTCAAGACTGTGAGCCAGTTCAGCTCTTGGCCTTGTATAACCCACCTCTTACTCAGTTTTCTCAGCCAGGATAAGCTGAAACCCTCATCTCTTCCTCTTGAGAGCACAGATTTGTGTACCATTCATCCTCTGAGCCTTTCCCAGCATCTCAGCTGTTCCCAGAGTCAGAAAGTTTTGCCTGTAGTGACATAGATGTTTCTTCCAATTGATGAGTAAGTTACTTCCTCCTGTTTTTCCACAAGAGCAATGGAGACTAAAGGGTGTTGGACATTGGCATTTTAGTGCAGTGGGCTTGCTAAATCTGCTTTCTTCTTCTGGAAGGGAACAGCTCCCACCCAGGTGTGGCCCTTCAGAAGCCCTCTGAGGACCTCCCCTGGGGTGGAAAGGAGCCAACAAAATCTTCTCTGGCCCTATCCTCACCTCCTCCATTTAAATGGTGTCATTTAACGGTCACAACCCTCAGAATCCCCATCCTGGAGAAAGCTCCTTTTAGAGACATGGCATCACGGCCATGTGTCCAGTGGGGACAGTCCTACTACACAGGCCTATGAGATGATGTCCCAAATGTCTTACTTTTGTGTTGACTCATTATTTCCTTTAGAGACCCAGAGGGTCCAGTTCTCTCTGGTGAAGGTATTTACTCCACCTGTTTTATGGGAGATAAACATGGCAAGAAAATTATTCCTACCCAGAAGCTCAGGGTAAACAAATCAAGGAACTGAAGAGCTCAAGATTCTCTCATACCCAATCCATAAAGTCTGGGAAGAATTAGACAGAGTAATTAACCATCATTAGCAGCTTCTTAGGTCCATTTTATTTCACTTTCTGCAAATGGCATTCTTTATCCCACCAACCAATAGGACCAATCAGGAACATATCATGTGGGGAACACATGTATCTTTCTGTCTCCAAAATTAATAGGAAAATAGGCAGTGGGAAAGGGAGGACACGAAGAAACTGTATTTTTGGACAGATAATTTACCCAAAGTGCAATTGCTATCTGTTTATTATAGACATTTTGGAAAAGACAGAAGCAGAAAGAAGGAAAATTAGTCTATGAGGCTAAATGGTAAAAATTTCACTCTGGTGTCGGCACCTGGAAGGGCTGTATTTTTCTTGAGCAACTGCTGGGTTTTTACCCACAAGCAGAATAGATCTTGTATATAATCGTATCGCCAATTTGTACTAGTTCCTAGCAATCTCTGCACTGTTCATTCATGGAATAACCAATTATTTATTGAACAGTTTATGGAATGCCTACCATGTGCCAGGAACTCTGCTGGGCCTTGTGGATACATCAGTGAGCTAACCAGACATGGGGCTGTCCGTATGCACACACCACCTCGGTGGTGTGGTCTGAAGGATGTTGACGGGTATTAATATGACTCATTGAGTCTGTAGCTAGTACTGTGTTAGCAGTTGGAATATGTGTTGGGAAAAGTTAATTTCTCTAATACTGTATGTGTATTCTCTCCAAGTTTTTCCTTCTCCCCACTCCAAGGCCCACGCTGATGTGCTCTTGCCTGTGGGTGAGGTTCATGTTGCTCCTCATTTTTGGTGGAGGCCTCTGGGAGGACCTCTTGCAGGGGATGGTGGCTGGAGTCCCAGAAAAGGTGGGAAGGGAGTAGTGTGGTCAAAGGAGATAGAGGTAGAAATTAAGAAAGCCAATAGCTTCTGCAGAACTGAAAAGGGGACAGATGGGGCCAGCTGGAGGTGGTGGGAATCTATGTCCTTCTCCCTGAGGGATCTGGAGGGAGAGTCAGGCAGGAGGACTCCAGCTGCCTGTGCTCCGAGCAGCAGCAAAGGTCATTACACCTGCCTGTGCAAGAGAGAACTAAGCCACCCGCCTCACAGGACCATGAAGACCTTGGCAGTGGGCATCTGCCTGCTGACCAGTGTGGAGTGATGACTGTGGGGTCCCCAATGTGTCATGATTCATGAGGTATTTACAGACTTTGTAGAGCTTTATGTAAGCTACTTTGATTACACACCAGTCTTTGGAACATAACAGCAGCCAGCATAAACTCACTACCAACCTGGGATAAAATCAAATTCAGATCAAATGTGGCCACACAGCAATCAAGGTGTATCAGGACTGCACTCCCTCTGGAGGCTCTAGGGGACCATCTGTTCCTTGCCTCTTCCAGCTTCTAATGTCCGCTGGCATTCCTTGGCTTGTGGTTACATCACTCCAACTTCTGCCTCTATCTTGACACCAGCTCCTTCACTTCTGTCTGTATAATCTTCCTTTATAAGGACAGTTAGCATTGAATTTAGGGTCCATCTGGATAATCTAAGATCATCTCCTTATCTTAAGTTCTCTAACATAATTACATCTGCAAAGAGCATTTTTCCGAATATTTCACTTCCACAAGTTCTGGCAATTTGGCCATGGACATATTTTGGAGGTCACAATTCAACCCACTGTATCAAAGAAACCTCTTTTTGCTATTTAGGTGCTAGATAGCAAATCTGCTGATGATCACAAGGTAGATAACAGATGAGTGAGTAGTAGTTGCCCCTGGAGTGTGGCCTTTCTGGTAAGTACTAGCTGATCGCCTGCAGAGTGGGACTTCATGAAAGAGCAAGTGGCAGCCCTGGAGAGTGGCTTAAATAAACAAATAAACACTTTTATGTCACCCTACGAAGTAGGAGACAACCCGAATAATGCTTGTGACTGAATTTACTACTTTTAGGGTGGGGATTCACTGTTAGATTTACTTTTATCTTAAGGGAATATTTCTTGCATCCAAGGTTGTGCTGGAAAATTCCTGCCTTATACGCATTATCATGGTTAAGTCTCACAGCAATGCCAGGTGAAAATGATTAAACACATTTTGTAGGTAAAGCAACTGAAGCTAAGAGACACTAAAACTGTCACACCAATAGAGAGGGTAGGGCTAAGACGTGGCCACGTTTCTGCCTGACTCTAATCGGATTGCCTTACTGTATAGCTAGACTGCCGTCTTCAAGGAGGTCCAACCCACCGAGAATGATCTGCCCCTGCCCAGTTTCTGGTGGTACTTGCAATTCTACCTTCTTTGGATAAGTACCCCATGGGAGAGATAACACAAATGAATAGGAAGACAGAAGAAGAAGTGTGTAAAGATAAGAAAGTGGCTGGAGACAGTGGGGGTTCAGAAGAAATCATCCAACTGTTTCAGTTGTTAAAGAAGATGGTTGAGGGGGTGGACTGATGTCTTAGTCAGTTTGGGCTGCTCTAACAAAGTACCATAGATGATGTGGGTGGCTTTCAAACAACAGACATTTTATTTCTCACAGTTCTGGAGGCTGGAAGCTCGAGATTAGGAGGCTAGCACAGTGGGGTTCTGGTGAAAGCACTGTTCTGTGCTGCGGACTGCTCACTGTATCCTCACACGACAGAGAGCAGAAGGAGGGTGCAGACTCTCCCCTGATTCTTATAAAGGCACTAATCCTGTTCCTGACGGTTCCACTCCATAACCTCATCTAATTTCAATTACCTCCCAAAGGCTCCGTCTCCTAATGCTATCACATTGAGGGACATGGCCTCAACATATGAATTTGGGGGGAATATAAATATTCAGTACATAATGAGTGAACGAGAGTTCTTCCAGAGCCTCCACCAACCAGCAGGATGGCAGACCCGACAGGCTGCCACGGCATGAGAAGAGTCAGGACAGGCAGCACTGGGGATCCAGACTTGTCCCCCACTGGGTATATCCTGGCTGCCCCGAACCTGGAGTGGATTTGTCCCATTGGTCTCATAATTCTTCCCTGGCTCTCTACCGCTTTGTGGTCCTATTTGAGTTATTGCAAATTCTTGATACCTTTGGTGATTGTCATGTCATCTATGTGATAGTTTGCATTATTGGCATTGATTCTTCACTCTTCCTTGTTTCTATACCCAGTGCCCTGTGAGTTTGCAGTTTCCCTTCCTAGAAGCAGAATTTCTTCTCATCCCATTGATATGGGCTTGGCCACAAGACTGGCCTCTGCCAATGGGATGTTATCAGATGTGATGTGAACCAAAGCTTGAAATATGCCTTGAAATCGAGTTCATGCACTTGCACTGCAGCCATGGGCACAAGAAGAATATAATCCAGCTGGACCACTGTTCCAAGGTGGATTAGAGAAACAAGGAGATGACACAGACCCAGCCTTTTAGCAGTTTGAAACCCAGCCAAGCTGAGCCCAACCTAGGTGCGCTGATCCCCAGCTAACCCACAGATACTTAAGTAAGAATAACTCATCACTGTTTTGAGCTACTTCATTTTGGGATGGCTTGTCATACAGCCTTACTGTGGCAAGGGCTGACTGATACATCCTGTCTCTGTAATTGTCATGTCCACCCCTTCCACCACTGTCTCTACCATCATGGCTACATTAGTGTTTTGGGGTGACAGCAGCACTGGCAGGAGGTAGAGCCTCAGTTGCTAAGGCAGCTTCTAACCATAGAGCTGAATTCTTGAAGGGCACCATGAAGGACCAAGCCCCTCATAGCACCTCCAGACCCTGGAAGGGAAGGAGATGGGTCCTCTTCCTACCTTGCACAATGCTGTAACCACTCCCTCATGTAATCCCTCTGGAGTGGAGGGAAGGAGGGTCCCAGCTTCTACCTGAAGCCAGGTTTCCAAGGATGCACCTGCAGATCTAGAAACCCCCCTCACTCCACCTGTAGATTCAGTGTTTGCCCTGCTAGTTATGGACACAGACATCTGCAGCTTGAATTGAACCAGACAATTTAAGTGGTCCTCCATCCTTTCTACCTCCCTAATTACCCACATCCAAGCCTTCGCTTCAAGCATTCTTAAGGGGAATGGCATCATGGCAGAGAAGCTGTTTGGAGGCAGAAAAGAGGACCATCAATCTAAATCCCTATGACTTCAATAAGGAATAGCCAGCAAGGGTGGATACCAATGATTTTCTCTGAATGATGGAGTTAAGGATTTTTTTTAAAAAACAACTTATTCACTCTTTGTGTTTTCTAAATCCTCCAAATTGGGTACTTTTTGAATCTGAAAAACAATAAACTCTAATAAAAAATAATGAAACAGCCCCCGCAGCTTTGAGTGAAGCCCTGAGGAGTGGGGTGAGGGGAGGGGGACAGAGTGGCTGTAACAGCAGTTCTGACAGGAGCCAGGGGTCACGCCCAGTGCTTTTGGCAGCAACAACCCAGGATTGTGGAGTCCAGCCCAGTCTGTCACTTGGCGCTGGCTTTCACTGAGGGTCTGTGCTCCTAACCTTGGCTGGGCAGCTTGCAAAGAACTCCTGTTAATGAGGTGTGGGGAGACCCTAGGATCTGGTGAGGGAGCATGGCTAGCTCCACATAAATCCATCTGCACTATAGGGATTCCTTGCTTTGTGTGGTAAATGGGTTTTTGAAAAATTGTGAGAATCACAATTCTAATAAAAAAACGCATTTTACATGTGCTAGGGGAGTTTCCGGAATAAAACGCTCCTATTGTGAAGCCATGGGTAAAGAGAATAATCCCTCTTCATTTTAGCTTTGGCGTAAATCTTGATTTTCACTTAGGGTGTTGTGGGTTTCCATGAAAAACCAGAGGACAGGTGTTCTGGAAAAGCCTATCCTGGAACTTCTGCTGAGGGTTAGTGGCCAGTGGCATCATCTCTAATTGGAAGGACAGCCTGGCCCTGGTTTAAGTCTTAGTACCGGTGCTAACATGTTATATGCTTTGCAGGTCCTGTTACTCCTCCCTAGAATGCTATCTCTCTAAAAATGCACATGGCTCCCTCCTTCCCGTCCTTTGAACTTATGCTCAAATGCCATTCACCTTCTTAGAGAGGCCTTCCCCCATCATCCTACTTAAAACTGTGACTCTTTACCACTGCCCTTCCATTTTGCCTGCTTCATTTTTCTCCCTGGTACTTTTCACCATTTGACATACTGTATATTCATCCTGATTTTGTTTAACATACTGTATGTTGTCCTCTTATTGTCTGGGTCTCTCGCTAGATGTCAACCCTACAAGGCCAGAACTGTGGGTTGTTTTGTTCACTGTCGTATCCCTGGTGCCTGGAGCAGTACCTGGCACAGTCTGTGCCTTAGTAAATATTTGCTGACTAAATTGAATTGATGACCTTGGGCATGGGACTTAGACGTTCTGCATATCTAAAACACAGCGAGTAAAGTGGCAATGCCCTTTGGCCTGAGAGTTGGGAGAGAGTAGTGGCTGGCGAGGCAGGGGCCAACTTCTGGGAGCAGCTCCCCCTTTGCCAAAGGCGGCAGACCCTCAGCAACTCCAGCCAGCTCTTGTCACAGGGAAGCTGGCCCAGTACTGCCAGATTTTAGGTTTTTTTTAAGAAAAGCCAGAAAGTGAAATTAAAAAAAAAAAAAAAAAAGACCAAAAAACTGAAATCACCTGATTTTTAAACATTGGTAACCAAGTCTCATTTTTACAAAAACTTTGCATTATTTAGACAAAACACATCGGCGAGTCAGGTCTGAAGGGTTGGCACTAGGATAGGATCTCTGGACTAGATACTCTCCTTTTAAAGTGCTGTTTTATTCCAGCATATCCTCTTCTAACGTTCTATACTTCTGTTACATTGTTTTTATCTTTCACACTGTAGTGGGAAGCCTTTGGACGAATCAAACTCAAATCAAATTATTTGACTTAAACAGTAAAGATTAGGCCAATATATTTTCTCCCCAACTTGACAGGGGAAAGTTTGCTCCCTAGAAAACCACTGGCTGCCTCTTAAAGAGGTTCAAGTAGCAAGGCACCTGGACTCCTATCTTAACTGTTTTTCAGAGTTATAGGATTGTGGAGGATTTCCGCCAGGCAAGATAGTAACTCCTCTGGGCCCCACCGCTGGGCTTACTGGGTCACTTGGGGGGCGGGGGGAATCATTCCCTTTCCACTCTGTCACTCCAAAATCTCATTTTATGCAATGCATTTTATTCTCACATAATGATTTCTGCTCCTTGGCTGCTATTAACAATCCTTAATGCATGTATTTGATAACTTGTGAAATGTCCCAGTGAGTCCACCGGGATCTGTAAAAGACCGCGATGAAGGGATGGATAAAACACACAGGAAAATGTCCAACAAATGGAAATGCTCCGATGACCTCCAATCCCATGACCACTGTGATGAATGACTCTCTTTCGCCAATTATGTGGGTTGTAATTGGACCCCTTCCTGCCACAGAGTGAGTTATTTTATGACTGTGGTATGCTATATGATATGGAAATATGGGCCTTGGGACTAATGGGGAACTGTAAGTTGCTGGACAGGACCAGACAATAAGAGGTGAGAGAGAGGAGGCAGGAAATGTTGATAGGTGCTAGTGCAGAGGTAAAAGGGGTGTTGTGGGAAGAGGAGTTAAGAAGGAACAGTAGGTAAGCAAAAGCAGTTATCATGGTGTGCAAGAGCGGCAATGGAGCGGCACAAGGAGCCTGGTTTTAGACCCACAGAGATGTGGGTTTGAATATCAGCTCTATCTCTTACCAGCTGTATGTGTCTGTGGGCAAGTTACCCAACCTCTTTGAGCCTCAGTTCCATCAACTATAAAATGGGGCCAGGAAAGCCTTCCTCCCAGTGTTGAAATGAAAACCGAATGAAATATGTATGTGTGGTGCCAGGTACAGCATAGGGACTCAACACTTCCTATGCCACCCAAGATTCTAGACCTCAGAATCTTCAATTATAAAATGGCAGCTGGTAATGAACTAGACCAAGGATGCAAACTCAAATGCTTACGGAGTTGAGACAGATAATGTAAATGAGTGAAGGCAGCCAGGTATAAAAACTGCTGCAGACTGAGAAATGGGCTGGAGCTGAGCAGAGCCTATCAGCTCTGCTGAGTGTTCTCTGATCTTTAACATTTTCAAGAGAAGCACCACTCTGGTCTTAAGGTGAAACATCCTCATTTATAAATATAAGCACGTAATTCTGCCCCCTGCCCTTTTTTTGTTTTGTTTTGTTTAGAATGTATTGTTTGGGCTACCAGTGTGTATACATATCAAACAAAACTTGGGTCATTTCCAACCTGTGGGTCATCATTTTGTAGTCTATAAATGAAGGATTTAGAATGGGAGAGGGTAGAGCTCAGTGGTAGAGAGCATGCTTAGCATGCACGAGGTCCTGGGTTCAATCCCCGGGACCTCCATTAAAAATGAATAAAAATCTGATTACCTCCCCCCTACAAGAAAATTTTTTGTTAGTTAGTTAGTTTATTTATTATTTTTAAAAAGGAAGAATTGTAGAAGGATTTTTACTTTTGTTTTGAGGGGAGGTAATTAGGTTCATTTACTTACTTATTATTATTATTTTTTAATGGAGGTACTGGAGATTGAAACCAGAACCTCCTACATGCTAAGCATGCACTTGCACTCTTCCACTGAGCTATACCCTCCCTGCTAGAAGGATTGTTTATCAGTGCCTGAGTATATAATTCTGGGGTCAGATGACTACAAAGAATGTAATTTTGACTTGGAACCCAAGCTTGTGCCTGGAACTCAACAGAAAAGTTAGAAAACTTATATGCTCCAAGATCTCAGATTCAGAGAGGGTACATTCTCTGTGGATTAGGGTAGAACTGGAAAAGTAGGACATACATCAAATAAATGATTTTCCAGCCTCAACCAATTGCATCAGAATTTTCAGGGGTTGAGGCTTCCCTGGGAGATTCAATAACACGACCAGGTTGAGAACCACTGTAAAAATGTTTTTCCAGAGGTAACCTGTGATTAAATAGGAGAATAATTCTAATTTATCTAAAACACATATTTTGTGGAAAAAAAAACACAAAAAACCAAGCAAATTTGTTTTCTGAGAACTTTTTCTTCTTTTTTTTTCCACACAGCCCCGCGTGGGATGTTGGTTGCTAGGGGCCTAGCCCTCCATGGCCAGGGCCAGGTGCCCTAATCTCTCTAGTGCATTGCTCCGTCTAAGAACTTTTTATTTTGTTTTGTTGTCTTACCTCTCAAATTGGAAAATCATAAATATACCTGCCCGCCCTTCCTACCTAATTTTTTGGTCAACAACTTTATCTGCATGAACACATTAACATACACGTAGCTGTGTGGCCAATATATACAACTAAAAAAAAAAAATTCATTGTTGGAGAATTGCATTTACATTTTTAAACTATGGAGGCTGCAACTACCTTGGGTGATAGGTTAAGCTTGGCCAGAAATGAATTAAAGCTCCTCTATTCAGAAGGTGGAGCCTGTTTCCACACTTCTTGAAGCTAGGCTGGCCTTGTGACTTGCTTTGACCAATAGAATGCCAGACAGTTATGTGTGCCTTCCATGCTCAGCCCTCAGGGGCTTTGAGAAC
Source organism: Camelus dromedarius (assembly GCF_036321535.1). Taxonomy (NCBI): domain Eukaryota; kingdom Metazoa; phylum Chordata; class Mammalia; order Artiodactyla; family Camelidae; genus Camelus; species Camelus dromedarius. Next base: position 18,916,186 of record NC_087439.1, read on the forward strand.
TTCCATTCTCAACCCTCTTGGAACTGAGCTGCCACATGCAGAAGCTGAGCTGCCTGTTTGAGAGGCCAAGGAGGAGAACTGAGTTATTCTCACCAGTGGGTCAGTTGTCAGACATGTAGGCAAGATCATCCAGGACCAGCCAGTCTTCAGCTGACCTGCCAATTGAGGGCTGACAACAGTCTGTAGATACATGGTGAGTCCAGCTGATATCATATGGAGCAGAGATGGGCTGTTCTGGCTGAGCCCAGCCCAAATTACTGACCTGCAGAATTGTGAGCAATTAATCGTCATTGTAAGCCACTAAGTTTTGTGGTGGTCTGTTCCACAGCAATAGATAATGGATCCACCAAGGCTATCTCTTAGACATTCTCTAATCACAGGGAAGCTTTCAGAGATTTGGACTCTGTGGGTGCTTGTTATTTTCTGGGAGGCCTAGAAGTTGGTGAAATATTTCAAAAGTAATTCTTAAGGCTGGGATATTATTTATATTTTGAATAATGGAGAGGTATCTAAAGGAGGGGAAGAAGGTTCTGAGGTCTGGGGAGAATGCAGAGCTTTCTGGGTAGAATACAGTAGGATATTTTCAGCTGTAAATGGCAGAATATGCAAATAAAAGTTTTTTGAGAAAACGCAGGCACTGAACATCTCACTTAAGAAGTCAAAAAGTAAGTCAATATAGGCTCAGTGCAGCAATTCAAGTTTCCAGCTTCTATCTCTACTTCTGCCCTGCCACCCACAGGGAGTCAACAGTGTTTCTTCTCATGGTCTCAAGATGGCTGCTGCAGCTCCAAATTTTCTTACAATGGCACCTGCAAAAGGAAGGGAAGGTGGTGGGAAAAAAGATCTACTCCTGTGTTGCTCTTTTTATGAGAGGGAAATATGCTTTTCCCAGGAGTGTCTCAGCAGAATTTTTCTAATGCTTCATTGGCCACAATGGGATCACTTAGTCACCCTGCTGCAAGGGAGGCTGTGGCGGCAGCTATCTGTGGTCTTCAGTCTCTGCTGTGGGAGGCTGACTGCTTGTAGGGGAGAAGGGTAAGGGTGGCAGTCGGAAGGCAACAAATAGAGCCTTTCTCCTTCCAGAGAGGACGATCCCAGAGAGGACTGAGTGCCCAGGATCCTGAGGTTGTACTACTAAGCCAGGAGACCGTTTGGACTACAAAACAAACATGATGTACAGAATGTGTACACGTGTCAGATTATCCAAGATTTTAGCTCTATGAAAAGTGATCTAAAAAAGAGAAATATTGCAGTGTTTTCCTCAAGACTTCAAGACATAGATACTTCATATCTACTTGCCTCTTGTATGGCGTGCTTCTTCTGAAATTACTCTAACCATAACACGGAGACGTTAGCTGTTGTAGGAAATGGCGTTAAGGGTTTGAAGAACTGGCTAACCACATCAGCAGAATGTGGAGTGGTGTCACAGTTTGAAGTAAAGACTTCCTTTTAATCCTTTGTGTTTTCGTGCCAGAGGCAGTCAGAGACGGGGCAGCCTTTGATGTGAGATGCTTTGGGAGGCTGAGTCAAAACCAAGATGGTGGCTTAAGTGATCTCTATACCTTCAACTATATTAGAAAGGAAGGTAATTCTCCACATCTTTTCAAACAACCTCTTGCTTTAGGTCATCTGGTAATGGAGTTGAGAATGGGTTTGGAGCCTAAGAGAGACATACAATTGTTGCATTCCGCATTTCCGTCAGACCTGCGTTAGGCCACCAGGGTGGTTAGTGCTCCTTCCAGACTGGCTGGAGACTTGACCTCTTCAAACCAAAGTCTCTTACTTGCATCAGGGTATTTTTTTCTTGTTATTTTAAAAAGTAAGTTTGTAAAGCTTCACAAATCACCTGTTAATTGTGACCAGTTACATTTTACACTTATGGCAATTTGTTTACCTTTGTCTTCCCTCTTACTTTTTAATCCCTTCAGTTCAGACTTTTCTCTTTGGACTCTTGCTCGACAGCTTCTTAATGAATATACCAGGAATTATCCCCATGGCCTCTCCAGGTGGAGTGCAATTAAGGATTGGAAAATCAAGTCCTGTGGGATATTTGCAGCTGAGATCTAACTGGGAACAGTACATGTAACCAGCTTGACCATTCTGTGGCCAACCCAACAGTTTGCTTTTAAAAAAATTTTCTGTTTTTGATTCATTAAAAAATAGAGTTACCATATGATCAGGCAATCCCACTCCTGGCCATATATCTGGAAAGAACTATAATTCGAAAAGATACATGTACCCCAATGTTCACAGCAGCACTATTTACAATAGCCAAGACATGGAAGCAACCTAAATGTCCATCTGTCCAAATAACAGATGACTGGATAAAGAAGTTGTGGTATCTATATATATATATAATGGAATGCTACTCAGCCATAAAAAAGAATGAAATAATGCCATTTGCAGCAACGTAGATGGACCTAGAGATTGTCATACTAAGTGAAATAAGTCAGGCAGAGAAAGGCAAACATCACATGATATCACTTATATGTAGAATCTAAAAAGAATGACACAAATGAAACTTACTTACAAAACAGAAACAGACCTACAGACATAGAAAACAAACTTATTGTTACCAAAGGGAAAAGTGGAGGGGAGGGATAAATTAGGAGTTTGGGATTAGCAGTTGCACACTACTATATACAAAATAATGAAGTCCTACTGTATAGCACAAGGAACTATATTCAATAGCTCGTAATAACCTATATTGGAAAAGAATCTGAAAAAAAAAAGATATATATGTATGTATCACTGAATCACCATGGTATACATCAGAAACTAACACAATATTGTAAGGAAAACTTTACTTCAATTTTAAAAATTTTCCCTTCCTAAAATTTAAGGAATATGGACTAGTAAGAAAATAAAATAAAAATAATTTATAATTTTAGTTTTCAGAGATAACTGCACTTTCTATTTTGGTGAATATCCTTCCAATCTTTTTTGGGGGGGAATATTTCATATATATATTTACAAAAATGGAATCACACTGGACACACTGCTCCATGCATCTTTTTCATTTCACAATGTCTCATGAACATATTCCATGAACATTTTTCTCATGAACATTTAACTCTTCTTTAACCAGATATTTACAATGATTATGCCATAATGTGTTTAATTAATCTTTTATTTTGAGGCATTTACATTGTTTCCATTTTTCCTATTATAAGCAATGCTGTGATAAGTAACCTTAGGGTAAATATTTGATCACTAAACATTGGTGATCATATGTTTAGACCAAATTCCCAGAAGTGGAGTCCATGGTTTTCTAATAAGCTGTGGCCTGGTACCACAGAGAAGTGCAGTGGAGCAGTATGTGTGGAACGTGGCCAAGGGCTTTTTGAGGGGCATCTGTGATGGGGACACACTGGGGATGCTGGAATCCTCCAGTGAGGTCAGTTTGAGATAGTCGAAACTCAGTGAACAGGGCAATCAGTGTTTCTAAAGTAAATTCTGCTACCTTAGTTTGTTGAGTGACAAATACTTGCTCAGCCTTGGCTTTGGTCCATGGGGACTAGCAGAACAAAACTCATATCGTGGAGTCAAATATAGATAGTTTTCCTGATAGTCTCACGTGTATGGTTGAAAAGAAGAAAAAGAAAGAAGATAAAGAGGAAGCAGGAGAAGCCATCTGTTTCAGGAATAAGAACTGGAAGGTTTAATGCTTAGAAGGATGACTTGGTCAAATTTTTGGCCACAAGTCTAGCATCGGTTTTGTAATTTTAGGATTGTAATCTAGGATCCACGCATCTAAAAAGTCAGTAATTTAATAAAATAAAATAGAAACTCAGCTAAAGTGGTGGTGAATGCCGCTAATTATTGCTTTGTAGAAATTTTTTTCCTTGGGGTCTTCCCAACTGGAACCACTGTTTGCATTTCTGTGTTCATTTTACTCTGCCATGCATTGTGATGTAATATATAATTTAGTAAGAGGGTTGCTGGTTAGCCTCTTGGGACATTTGATAGAAATGGGTAAATTAAATGAACAATTAGTTTAGGTCTCTGATTGGGAGGTTTTAAACCAGAGGGATGAGTATGGGTATTAATAGTAACTTTTGAATTTCTCTTCATACCTTTCAAAGCATATATATTTTCTTTCAAAATTATTTTTATTATTTTTTTAATTCTGATGGAGGTACTGCGGATTGAACCCAGAACATTGTGCGTGCTAAGTATGCACTCTACCACTGAGCTATACCCTACTGCATACACACATATATATGTGTATATATATACATAGATATGCACATTCTCCTCCTCCTCTCAGCTGTTTGAGCTCCCAGGAGGATGCAAGGAGTGTGAGGACACGTGAGGTATAGTGTGAAGCCACACCTGCCCGGTTGTGCGTCTTGCTTTGTCATCTCCTGGCTGCGGAGGCCTTGGGTCTGTCATTTACTTCCTTTCAGCCCAAGCTTCTTTATCTGTGAGATGAATATTTCATTGATTTTTTTTTGTTATAATAAATGAAATTGACTAAGCCAGAAAAAGATCTACAGGTCACCTAATGGATAGCTCCTGAAATGGGAGAAAGAGCTAAACCACCAGGTCCTGGGAAGGGCTGGCTCCGGGATTCAGCCTGGGGATTCAGCTGGTAAAAACAGGAGGCACCTGCCCTAGGCCCTCACCTGTCTCCACTCAAGTCGGGCTCCCAGGAGAAAGAGCCTAATTGGCTGGGATTGAGTCACATGTCCTCATCTGACTCCTGCCTCTCCCTGAGTGGGTGGTACTGGGCAGTGTGATTGGCAGATACACTTGAGTCAGCGAAATGGGGGAAGGGCACTATCACCAGAGTGAGGGATATGCAGTGCACGTGTGCGAACCCAGAACACCACCCTACAGCTCTTAAAGAAGACTCCAAATGCTGCACCTGAGGTCCTGGAATATAGTATGTGCTCAATAAATAATGGCTATTGTGGTTACTATTGCTGTCAGAAGGCCAGGATTACCCATTGTTTTAGTAGGAGAGCACAAATAAGAATTATGTTATTTATTTTTTCCTTTGAGTCCAATGCTTTCTCGTTACACCACATGTGATTAAATGCATGTTTCCTGAGTCCCTTCTCAGACTCATGGGATCAGAATCTCTGTGGCACTGGGTCCCTGGCCTCTTCCTCTGTGACAAGCATTCCAGGTGACTCTTTAACACTCTAAATTTTGAGACCCAGAACCCTTAGTGATTAGGTGGGAGAATTTGACTCTCTGCTTGGGAAAGGTTTTGGAAGGAGAGATTTTCTTCTACCACCACAGCTGTGGAAGAATTGTTTTGCTGAAGGAGTAAAGCAGCCCAGTCTGTCAGTGTGGTCTTTAAGCTATGCCTATCAACCCTGGCTCTACTCTGGGATCACCTGGGGAGCACTGATAACGCACACGACCCATCCCGAGAGCCCAGGTGTGCTGGGTCCCACCAGCAACCAGATGTTTTCCTTGTTCACCCAGGCTGGGACTCTGGAGATGTCTTTTAACATCCACTTGGGAAGCCCAGTGACCTCGCCCTTCTGGGAGATGCCTAAGGATGTGTAGAACTTGGGGTTTCAGAGCACGTTCCCCTCAATTACCCTATCTGATCCTATGGCAACTGAGTCTGAAGGAAGATGGAGGTGGGTGGTAATCTGATTTTAGAGATGGAGGAACTGACCACTCAGAAAGATTCACTGACCCGGGATTCTACCAAAGTTGCACCACTCAGAAAAGGCAGAGCCAGAACCCAGCTTTGTTCTTCTGGGTCTAGGCTCAATTCCTCTCGGAGACTGGAACATTCAGATCTCCCAAGCTTTCCTTCAGTTATAGTTTCAAGGAAACCTGAAGGTGAACTCTAAGACCTTTACAAAAGAGCTTATGTGAAAAACATCCTTAGGGGCCTTCAACCACTTTCTGGGAGGTCTTTTAAGTCATTTCTGTCCCTCATGCTTTGATTTAGCTACCAGTTCTGAGTGTCATGCCTTCTGGGGCTTAGAGGAGTGAGGGTGGTGATTATGACACCAGCGCCCCTGCCAGCATTCTGTGGGGTGGGCTCCTCTTCTGAACAACATTCCCAGATGAGCTGTCAACTCGGCTGCAACAGAAGTCTGCCTTCGATTTTCCTCCCCTCCACGCAGCACTGAGCAGAGAACTAAATCCAGTAAATACTTGATGATTAGACAGAAACCCAGAATGGATTTTCTCACCCTCCTGACTTCCCCAGCATCTGCTGCCTCGTAACTCCTTTGTTTTTTCATTGTAAAAACTAACGTGTGGTTACCAGAGGACACAAAGAAATTCAGAAGAGAAGGAAAGCACCACTTTGTTATGAACACTGTGTATCTAATAAACTTTGTTTTGTTTTAATCTGCCCAACAGTCAACCTCCACAGGAGGACTTTCAGAACCTGAACTCTTACCCACCATCCACCCCCCCATGCACAGCTGCCGGGAAAGCACACAGCCCTCCTGAATGCTCTGGCATTTTCCTCTGGCCTCTGTTTCCACCTGTGCAAGCTCTTGCCCCTCCCCGAGGGAGACAGGTGTTGCGTATCTCTGAGTCTTGGCTCTGCAGGGCCTGACATTGAGAATAGTTCCTTGTTCTGCTCATCTGGCTGTTTTCAGGTCTGCTGTCAAAGCACAGCCAAAGGCAGCCTCTCTGTTCTGGGCTGAATGGTGTCTCCCCCAAATTCCTTTGTTAAAGCCTGAAACCCCAGTACCTCAGAATGTGACTATATTTGAAGAAAAGATCTTTAAAGAGGCAATTAAGTTAAAATGAGGCCTTAGCAAATATATGATATTACTTATATGTGGAGTCTAAAAAGAAAAAAAAAAGAAACAAACTTATAAACCAGAAATAGACTCACAGACATAGAAAACAAACTTATGGCTATCAAAGGGGAAAAGTGTTGGGGGGGGCGGTGATAAATTAGGAGTTTGGAATTAATATATACACACTACTATATATAAAATAGATAAACAACAAGGACCTACTGGATAGCACAGGGAACTACATTCAATGTCTTGTAATCACTTAAAATGTAAAAGAATCTGAAAAAGAATATATATATGTATATGTATAATTGAATCACTTTGCTATATACCTCAAACTAACACATTGTAATCAATTGTAAATCAATTTTTTAAACTGAGGTCTTAAGTTGGGCCCTAATCCAATCTGACTGGTATCCTTATAAGTGGAGAAAATGTGGTTCCACATAGAGACATCAGGGATGCATACACACAAGGAAAGGCCATCTGCAAGCCGAGGAGAGAGGCCTTCGGAGAAACCAACTCTGCAGGCACCTTCATCCTGGACTTCTAGCCTCCAGAACAGTGAGGGAGCACACTTCTATTGTGTATGCCACCCAGTCTGTGCTGTTTTGTTATGGCTGCCCTCGCAAACCAGTACATTCCCTGAAGCCTTCCCTGATACCCAGCCCCACTCCCAGGAAGAACTAACACTCTTTCCTTGGTGCTCTCTCCAGGTTGCCTTTGTTGAATTGTTTTCCTGCTGCCTGTTTGTCATTTGCTCTGGGCCACAAGTTCTTGAGGACCATACCTGGCTTGTTGCTAGCACCCAGCACAGGGCTGGGCACATCCTGAGCTCCCGAAAAGGTAGGTGAACAAATGAATGAATGAGCAGGGGCTCCGATGAGGGCTCTGATAACTGCTCCTGGGTAGATTGATTCTTTGTGGGAGTTCAGGGAAGGGTGGAGGGACTCCAGAGATGGAAAGGGATGAGGGAGGGGGCAGGACACGGGGGTGGTGGTTGCTTAGCCCCTCACCCACTGCGCTGCCTCCGGCTGACTCACACGCCTTGGAACAGTCCTGCAATGTGCAGCCTCCGGGCCTGGGCCTCTGGCTCTCAGCCCTCCCTCCAGCCTGTCAGCCACTTCATCACACACAGAAGATGTAAATTCCCCACGGCCCCATTGTGTGGTCCTCTCCTCAAAGTCTGTTTCCTCACCCCAGTTTCTGGAAGTCCCTTTCGAGGGTTTGACAGTCTCCCTTTCCCCACTTCCAGCTGGACAGGCTAAGGGAACAGAAGGAGTTTTCTGGGAACAGACTGGGGAGGAGGAGCCAGGAAAACTGACAAAGGCACGAATTTGAGCTCACTGTGTCCTGTACTTGCTGCCCAGACACAGTTCTGAGCTGCCTTCCAAAACAGTCCGTTGGTAATAGGGGAAGCAGAAGATTTGCTAAGAGCAGGGCACTGACTCACAAGCTGGCTCTTCCTTGAATTCAGCCCTGTTGGTGGACAACCTCTCTGCATGAGGAAACCCTCTGGAGGGAACTGTTCTAAGAGAGAAAGAGACCAGGCAGACAAGCCTGGCCTGGGATCAAAGCTCTGGGCCACAGAGGGTGGGCTGAGTCAAGGATTGGCTGGCTCTAGCTTCTGGGTGGGCGCCATGAGCAGGGCAGTCCTGGCATGACACGGGAGAGGACAGCACCCCGCCTTTTTCACTCTCAGGACCTGGCCCTTTGGGCAGCTACAAAAGTTTGGGTGTCATAAACCAGCAGAGGCGGAGTGTGGTGGCTGCAGGGGGTGGTAGCACTCCAGGGGGTGGGAGGCGGGGCCAGTTTCACCTACAGGCTCAGAGCCTGGGGCCTAGGACACTTATAGGGGCCAAAGTGATGTTTTATTTTCTTTCAAAATCAGAAGGAAAAAAATAAAGAACTTTTAAGACACAAAAGATCACGTTTCATGATTCCATTTATTTGAAATGTCCAGAATAGACAAATACTAAGAGACAGAAAGTAAATTAGTGGTTGCAGGAGCTGTGGAGAAGTGGGGAGTGAGGAGTGACTGCTAATAGGTTTGAGGGGGGTCTCTTGTTGAGGTGATTAAAAATGTCTTGAAATTAGATAGTGGTGAAGGTTGCACAATCTTGGGAATATACTAAAACCCACTGAATTATACACTTTAAAATGGCCTATTAAATGGTATGTGGATTATATCTCAATAAAACTTTTTTTTTAAGGCAAGGAAGTCAGGGACAGAAGGGAAAAAAGAAGAAAACCAAGAACCTTAGTACAATATGTAATCTTTAGCCAAATAAACAAGAAATGTGTTAAAACAGAAAAAAAATGAAATGAGGTTATACAAAACAAAAATTGGAAAGCAGGTTTCATCTGGTGTACTAACTCCATTGGTGGCTTTTTAGAAGGCTGAACTAAAGAGAATTCTGAGGCTGCATCATTTAGACTCAAAAAGAGCGAGCAGCATGATCAATTAATGATGTCTGCTCTGGGCACAGGAGGCAGAGGAGGTGCAGGGGGCAAGTATTTGCCACCCCTACCTGCACCTGATCTCTGTGGTCCCTCCCAGCTTTCACACTCCTTGACCCTAGACACTCTCAGCAGGAATGGGGAGAGGCCACAGGGGCCACAGGGATCTGGGTTAAAAGAAGAGGGAGGTGGGAACAAGGCAGCTGAGCATCCACGCCCCCAAGGGCTCGCACGCACCTTCCTCACACCAGCTTCATTCTTGTAACTGCCCTCTTCCCCCCAGCGGAACCCGCTGCCCCCCAAGAAGTAACAGTTCTCAAGGGCAGCTCCTAACTAGCTCTGTGCAGCTCAGCCGTCATACCACCTCTTTTCTAATTGCACCCCTACTCCCCATTTTCTTTGCAAGGTGGAGAACTTTCCTTGGAGAACAGACAGTTGAGCAAAGGGTTTAGACAATCCCTTCCCGGAGGCGCAGACTCTCTCATTAAAATATGTGTGTTGTTAGCACTCTTTTTCCACTGGGGCTTAGCAATTAACATCTCCCCTCACGAGTATGTCAAGAGATGTGCGCTCTGGGCAGCGAAGAAAAATACATTTGTCATCAGGATGACAGCCACAGCAAGTCAAAGCCATTTTTAGCTGATGGTGGTAGAGCTGGCCTTATCCCTTCTGGGAAAAATAATGAATATTAGAGGTTCGGTTTACAAATATGCACCTTTTGCTGATTTCTCTCACTGCCCAGCAATTTTTCAACAGGACAGCTTTCTTGGAAACTGTACCCAGCCAAAAGATGATAAAATGTGATATCCAGAGAGACGCCTGGGGCTCTGTTTGTTTAACTGGGTAATTGGGCATGTAGATTGTGAAAGGTCATCCTCCTGTATCCAAGTCGCCCCAGGTGCTGGCCTGGGAGGAGGCTCTCTGGTTAAATAATCAGGTCTAAAAGCACCCTTCCCCCTCTTCACCTGTTTACCAAAGGGCGCCCCTCTAGGTCATGTTTACAAACCTGCTACTGACCTTTATGCAAGCAAATCTTGAGCTCACTGATGCACATGAACCTTTCTGGAAAGTCAAGTGTGTGAGGTTTGTTTCCCCCATCCCTTTGCCATTTGGAGCTAAACCCACTTTCCCTCCCTGACTCACTAATACACTTAAGCCCTAGAACTGCTAATGAGATCAGAAGGTGATTAGCTGTCAGTCCACAAGTGAAATTGATCAGTGATGGTTTCAGGCTAAGGGAAGATGTCCCCAGTGACAGTCCACAGATTTTCTAATCCTATTTGCGCTCCTGTTTATCATCTCGGACATTTTTTTAGGGCCTATTGTCTCGACAGGATTGTCTACAGAGCCTCATGGCAGGTCCTGTCCACAGGTAAGTGCGCGCACACTTTAGGAAGCCCACAAGCCCACAGTGATTGTTACCAGAAACTGAGCTCAGGGTGAAGGTACGGCCTTCTGAGTTTGCTATAGCTGATATACTTCTATTTAAGAACCAAATATCCACTTTGCAGGAGGCCACAGGGTATAGTGGGGAAAGCCAGACACACAAACTCGGGTGTGAGTCCTTGGCTCTTACTAGCCCATGCTGTGTGACTTTGGTAAACCACTTGCCTTCTCTGAGCAGCCTTGCTTCCGACGTCTGTAAAATGGGGATGCCTCCTTTGTAAGCAGAATATCAAGCAGTGTTCTAAAGGAAGGAGACAGAATTAAAAAATTAGCAATTGTTACTAATTGCATTTCTAAAGACCACCCCAGCCTGGTGTTAAAATAAGATCACTTTAGATTCAACAGCTCCAACTTCTAGAGCCTGTGATGACAGTGGTTCTGCCTCAAGAGACCACCTCACAGGGGGACAGTCGGCCCTCACCACCAACAGGGCTGCAGAAGGCTTTTGTGGGCCCCCTTTCCATTAAAAAATATATATATTAACAATTATATTTTATAGCTCTGTTGGTAAAAAGATGAATCTAATATAGGCTAGATTAAAAATAAAAACAGTTTCAACTCTAAAATTTTTTTAATTGAGGCAAATTCACGTAACATAAGATTAACCATTTTAAAGAGTATAATTTAGCATTTAGTATATCCACAATGTTGTGCAGCCATCATCTCTCTCTGATTCCAGAACTCCCAAAGGAGACCTTGTACCCACAAAACAGTCCTTGTTCCTTTTTTCGCTTAGCTTAATGTCTTCAAGATTCATTCGTGTTGTAGCAAGTGTCAGTACCTCATTCCTTTTTATGGCTGAGTAATATTTCACTGTATGGATGTACTATATTTCATTGATCCATTCATTGGTCGATTCATTGGTTGTTTCCACTTTTTGGCTCTTAGGCATAATGCTGTTATAAACATTCATGTACAGGTTTTTGATCTGGAAATTTGTTTTCATTCCTTTGGGTTTATACATGGGAGTGAAATTGCTGAGTCATATGGTAACTCTCAGTTCAACTTTTTGAGGAGCTTCCACTGTTTCCAAAGCAGCTGACCATTTGACATTCCCACCAGCCGTGTATGAGGGCTCTGATTTCTCCATGTCCTTGCCAACACGTTACTGTCTTTTTATTATAGCCATCAAAGTGGGTGTGAAGTGGCCTCCATCTCACTCTAAGGATGAATAAACTGAAGACCAGAGACATGACCTGTACAGCCTTATGTGTTGCCTTATTCCCATCAGACCAAATGTCCTCTCTCTTTGACACTAAGAGACAAGCAGAGTCAGACTAGGAGAGTGATGCCAGAATAGGGCCAGGCTCCCTCACTTGCTGTGATGACTCCCACAGCTCCCCAGAGGTGGAGAATCACAGCTGTGGGCTTCAGGTGGGAAGGGGGGTCTCCCCACCCAGCCAGCAGTCTAGCTGGCATTTGCCAGGCAAAGTTGCAGGACTAAGTTTACTTTCTGAGCTTTCCTTTGATGGAGGAGAGCTTTAGCAGTGACATATGTCTGTTCCACCTACACATTTATTGAGAGCCTATTAGATGCTAGTCATCGTTTTACACATTGGAGGGACAAAGGTAAAATAAGATATGGTTTGAACCTAACATATTAACATATCTCCTCCGCATTATTCTATTGGATGTTAACAACTGGGGGAGATGCAGGACACAAGGGGAGTGCAGATAAGGGGCACTAACTGGTCTGGGAAAGGGGATCAGGACCCGAATGTCGGAGGGTCAAAGCAACGGTGGGAACCTTGCCAGGCCTACTCTGCACACTGAGGTAGGTGACGTGTGTGAGCAATTTCTCTGGATGGGTGTGAACAGCTTGAGTGACGTAGACACTCAACAGCACAGGCCTCTTGGAGCATTTTGACAGAGCTCAGCACAGGTGAGAAACCATTCTCGGGGTGCAGGCCGGTCAGCCTGGTGGGTAGCATGGCCTGTGTAATCCAAGCTGAGGATTTTTGCACATGTGGTCAGAGGCAACCATCGCCTACCTGAGCAATCACGTTCACAGTCACATACTGCGTTCTGACCTGGAGTGTGAGTTTATAAAGTGCTGGGCTCTCAGACTGGCTGTGTGGCTCACACCTCCCCCCAACACAGTGTGTATACCGCTCTCAGTTACTATCAGAACTAGTAGGTCTCTAAACAACTGTACAAAAAAAAAAAAGCAACCCATGCATGATTCATCTTTTCCATCTGGGTTTGTGGAGTACCTCTTCTTTTACATTAGCCTTTGGCTGTGTGGTTTCTTCCTAGGTGCGCCTCTGCAAAACTGTGAAACAGGTGAGGATTTTTCCTTGGACCCACCTGCAAATCCCCCTGCTAATGGTCGAGGCTGGACAGTGCTACATGACACCCAGAGTGCTGCAGGCACTGCTGACTGTGTTCTTGATTTTAAATCTTGGTTTGGAAAGCTTTTACTCGTCAAAGTTGTGTTTCCACTGCTTGGGGCTGGTAGAAATATCTGACGTGTTAATTTGGGTTTTTTTGGTTTGTTTTTTGTTTGCTTGTTTGTTTTAGAAAAAGCCCAGCGATCTGGCAACCAAGGGTAATGGCACGTAAACATTAATGTCATTTGAAGCAAATGTCAGCCTATATTTATAATCAGTCATTCCTATGGGAGAATCCTGGTGAACCCTAGATTTTACACCTGGGAGAATGTAGGAACAGCACTCTTATTGGGCTGTAAGAGGGTGGCAGAGAAAGGTCCTGTTCAAAGCTTGAAAAAAAAGATACTTAGATGATGTAATACTGATCAATGAAGAGATGACATTTTTCCTAAGACATATTTCATCACATTTGAAATAAAAATGATGAGATGGCCTTTGTCCATGTCACAGAATGTTACCATTTTAAAAAACTGGAATTGCTGGGTGGGTGCCATAGGCCCTTAAAATAGCATCACTGTCAGGGAAGAAGCCTCTTTCCTTTAGAGAATGAATATGACTTTCTCCTGAGTTGGAATGAGGGTTCATCTCTAGTGCGTCAGAATAGAGGCAACCTGTGTGAACCTGGTCTCCCTCTCTTTTCCTCCAGAGGAGGAGGAAGTTTGTGGAAGGATTCTAGTGAAGGCACCAGCATCTTTGTTTCTCTGTCTCACCAGTGCTGGGTCAGTAGGTGGAAGACCAGAAGGAGGCTGGGAGGAGGCTGCAGAAACGTGGCCCATCAGGGAGGAGATGGGCAGGCTGTGTTTTGGGGGCTTCTGAAGTGGGAGTAGGGGTGTGGGGGGTCCTGGGGTGAACATCAGAGTGAGTAGTGGTCCTGCAAGTAAGCTCAGAAGTGAGGGTGAGGGGTGAGGGAGATCTGGAGTTTGGTGTTTTCCCCTCCTTTCCTCTCTCTCTCCATCCATTCCTTCCCTCAACATTTTTTTTACTGAGGACCTCCTACATGTCAGAGACCATGGAAGATACTGGTGTGTGAGAGATGTGTGAGCCAGGGCTCCTGTACTTTGCAGTAGGTCAAGCCAGAGATGTCCCTGAGGAGCATGTGGTCTGGGGAGAGGGTATGCTGAGTGCCAGTCTTACTTCTTGTTTTCGGGCACTGTGGGCGGTTTGTGAGTGATTGTGGTCACAAGAGCCCGGCATTTGCTCTCACTTGTCTTTTCCTGGAATTTAGTTTGCTCCACAAGTACCTGCTGTTTTTCCCCAATTCAGCTGGATCATCACTTCCCTGAGAATACTTCTGACAGCAGACATAGATCACAGCTGTCATAATTCCCTGTTTCTGCCACTGCCTCCTGCATCTAGATGGTGAGGTCTTGACATCCGAGACCACGCCTTGCGCGTCTGGCATTCCTGCCATACAGGCAAAGATGGTGCTCAGCAATTGTTCTTGAGTGGATGAATGAATAAACCTCAGATCTTGGATTTTGTTTCTCAAGCATCCATTGTTGAGGTCATTTTCTCCTTGATCTGCAGTTTCCTTGAGTCACCACCCAGCCATCTAGTTTAGCCAGGGCACCCAAGGAGAAGACTTGAAAGCCTTCTGGTTATACAAATATTTGTCCTGTTAGTTTTCTATTTCTGCAGTTACCACAAACGTAAGATGGGCCCCCTGGGCTGTAACTGACTCTTAGAGACTGTGAAATCCCAGGAGAATTTTTGGTGACACATGCTGACCCAAGGTGATGGACTCTACACTTAAGGAAAGTCATTGGAAGGAGAAAAAAAAAAAAAAAAAAAAAAAGAAATGGAATCAGAGGCTGGAAAAAAAAAAGGTACCATAAACTTAGTGACTTAAATTAACACAAATTTATTATCTGACAGTTTTGGAGGTCAGAGATCTGATACAGGTCTCTATGGGCTAAATTCACGATGTCAGCAGGTGGGGGGAAGGTATAGCTCAAGCAGTCGAGCACATGCTTAGCATGAACAAGGTCCTATGTTCAATCCCCAGTACCTCCTCCAAAAGTAAACCTGATTACCTCCCCCAGCCAGAAAAATAATAATAATTTAAAATGCTCAATATCGCTAATTATCAGAGAAACATAAATCAAAACTACAAGGAGGTATCACCTCACACCAGTCAGAATGGTCATCATTCAGAAGTCCACAAACGATAAATGCCAGTGAGGTTGTGGAGAAAAGGGAACTCTCTTACACTGTTGGTGAGAATGTCGCATGGTGCAGCCATTATGGAAAACAGTATGGAGATTCCCCAAAAGACTAGGAATAGACTTACCATATGATCCAGCGGTCCCAATCCTGGGCATATATCCAGAAGGAACCTTAATTCAAAAAGATACATGCACCCCAATGTTCATAGCAGCACTATTTGCAACTGCCAAGACATGGAAATGACCTAAATGCCCATCAACAGATGACTGGATAAAGAAGCTATGGTATATTTATACAATGGAATGCTACTCAGCCATAAAAAATAATAAAATAATACCATTTGCAGCAACATGGATGGACCTGGAGATTGTCATGCTAAGTGAAGTAAGCCAGAAAGAGAAAGAAAAATACCATATGATATCACTTACATGTGGAATCCAAAAAAAAAGGAACTTATTTGCTAAACAGAAACAGACTCTCAGACATAGAGAACAAACTTGTGGTTACTAGGGAGGCGATAAATTGGGAGTTAAAGATTTGCAGATACTGATATACATAAAATAGATAAACAACAAGTTCATGCTGTATAGTGCAGGGAACTATATTTGATATCTTGTAGTAACTTATGGTGAAAAAGAATATGAAAACGAATGTATATATGTTGATGTATGACTGAAGCATTGTGCTGTATCCCAGAAATTGACACAACATTGTAAACTGATTATACTTCAATAAAATATATATATACAACAAACAAACAAACAATGTGAGCAGGGCTGCCTTTCTCTGGCAGCTCTAGAGGAGAGTCTGTTTCCTCACCTTGGCAGCTTCTCGAGGCCATCCTTGCTGCTCACCCACGGCTGCTGCTTCTTCCTGTTGCTTCTTCCAGCAGCAGTGGGTCCAGTCCTCATGATACCATCTCCTTGGGTTACAGAACTCAAATCCAGCTGCTTGCAGCTCACAAAATCAATGCTTGAGAGAGACAAATGTTGGTAGAAAGGACAGTTGCTTTTAATCGGAACGCTGGCAATGTCGGGAGATGTGGGCTCAGTTTCCCCCAGAAACCATCTCTGAAGATTCTGCACAGCCATTAAAGTTTTAAGGGGAAAAGGGGAAGTGATCATAGTTAACCACTGAGCTAGGGGGTCAGAGTCGTCGCCACCCCCACTGCGTGCAGGCTTGCTGACTTGTGATCTTTCTTTAGATGCTGTCTTGTTCACAAGGTTTGTTCACAAGATGACTGAAGGAGAAGCTAGGGAAGAGATCTGGTCATCTGTTAATTACTTATTCTCCATTTCTACTTCTTCGATCAATGGTAAAAACCAACAGGTTAGGCAAGGTATTGTGTGATCAAAAGATATGAAGTGTGTGCTAGGGCCAGAGATGAGTAGGGCATGGGGGCTCCTGGGTTAAGATTAGTGACAAGACAGAAGGGGCCTCCTGCAGAGAGCTCTTTCCTGCCAAAAGCTGCTTGTACCTGGTTTTCTCTCTTCTGCCTCCCTCTTCCACTTACTAAGACCCTTCTGATGACATTGGGCCCACCCCAGGTACAGGATCATCTCCCCATATCAAGGTCAGCTGATTAGCAAACTTAACACCATTTGCAACCTTAATTCCTCTTCACCAGGTAACCTATCATATTCACAGATTCTGGGGAGTAGGATGTGGACATCTCGGGGGACTCATTATTCTGCCTGCCACAGCCTGTGATACATTTCAAATCCCAAATACAGAATCTTTTGTTTACTTATCTATCTTACTCCATTTGGGCTGCTATAACAAAATACCATAGACTGGGTGGCTTATAAACAATAGAAATTTATTTCTCACAGTTCTGGAGGCTGTACCAAGACCAAAGCCCTGGCAGGGTTGGTATCTGGTGCAGGATGTCTTTTTAGTTCATAGGTAGCCGTCTTACTGCCGTATCTTCACATAGTGGAAGAGGGCAAGGGAGCTCTCTGAGGTCCCTCTTATAAGGGCACTAATCCCATTATGACCTAGTCACCTCCTAAAGACCCCACCTCCTGGCACCATCACATTGGGGATTAGTTTTCAACAGATGAATTCTGGGGGGACAGAAACATTCAGCCCAGAGCACTCACATTACCACTAGCTCGCATCTATTTTTCTGAGTAACTGAGAGTTAACTGCGTAAGGTCTTGCCATCCAAGCCAAATACCAGTGTTTGATCCAGAAAGAACCAGATAGGTGCTGTGGGTCTTCACCTCCTTCCACAGATGTGGGCATGGCTGAGACTTGCCAGGCTCTGGCTTCTCTTTGGCTCTGAGTCAGCACCACAAGGAGGTACTTGACCACAGATGAGCCATTTCTGGGGTCAGGATGACTGTTGATAATGACAACCCACTGGCACTCTTCTGCATATATCCTTTCAATTACTACCATCACCGAAGTGTAGGTATCATCGTCCCCAGGTTCAAATGAGAAGATCAGGGTTAAGTCAAATAGAGTAACTTGCCCCAGGTCACAAAGTAAGTGGCAAAGTTGGGTTTAGAGCCTGGGCTTGCCTGATCTCGCTTTATTTATGGTCAGCCCTGGGGAAACAATTTCTCTTAAAAGTTTTCCCAAATGATCGCTGTCAGTCCTCAGGGAAGAGGCTGCACGTTAGAATCACCTGGTGTGCTTTTAAATAATACCAAGGGCCTGCTTCAAACCAATTGTATCAGAATCTTTGGGAGTGGGACTTGGTCACCTGTATCTTATTTTATACATTTACTTCATTTTGTTTCTTTTCATCTTTTTGGTTCCCTAGTCACTATATTGTGTGGTTAGGGTTAAGAACGGCTGCCTTGGGCATATTGTGTGTGCTTCCAGAACCCAGTTTTGCATCAGTCTGTATCCTTAACCTCTGCCCAGAGCTGCCCTCCTTGTATTCTGTGGCTGAGAAGGAAGAATTCAGCAGGTGAGGTTTCTGTAGTTTCCTTGGGGCTGCGTGGCCCTTTTTTGCTGCTGAAGGCCTCAGTTTAGCAAGAGCTTCTGTTTAAGTGTCTTTTGCCCTGTTCTGACTTGGCTGCCACAGGTAGATGCTTTTGCCTGGGTACCTGTGTTCACCCAGATGAACAGGGAAGCAGAGACAGGGGCCCACTGAATGCAGGAGTAACACTCTATACTTCGCAGGAATCAAAGTACCTCATTTTCACTCCCTTACTCCCCTTTCCTTCATTGATTTTATGGTGGAATAAGTTCTCAGTACCAGCAGCACATAGTAATTTGCAAAGACAGTGATTTAAGTTTCTCCTCTGACTTCTTGTTGGTTTAGTAAATCCACCTAACACTTTAGAGTGGAAATAACTTGATCGCTTGCCCGGAACAGCAGACATGAGCTGTTTCCAGAAAGAGCAGACAGTTGTGGTGGGGCGGGGTTTTAACCCGTTTCTGTCACAAGTTTTCTCTTAAACGTCACAAAGGTGATTAACATTCTGTGCTTTCACTGCAAAAGTGATGACCCTAGGAGGGACGGGGGAGGCACCTGGGGACTCCTCAACTTTTTAGGCCAGATGGTATGTTAATATGTAAAAACAGTTTCTTATTCACCAAACACTTCAAAAAAAAAAAAAATGCAGGCGATTAAAGAAAAGAATAGAATAGACCCTGATGTATCCATCACAGAGTTTAAACAGTAGTTGTTATTATTATTTTTTGCCACCTTTGCTTTAGAGTTCTTAAAAGAGAGAAATGAAAGTTAATATCCACACAACTATTACCCCATCTTTTTCTCCTCTCTCCCTCCTTCCCCAAAGGTAACCACTCATTTGAATTTGACGTATGTTATTCTCATGAATGTCTTTGTATCTAACTACAATTTATGTTCTCATAAATGATCATGCTACATTGTTTTGTGTTTTAAAATGAATGTGTATTTCCTTTTCCTTTCTTTCTTTTTATGATTTGCAAAATCCTTCCCTGTCCCTGATTCATAACAGATATTTTCCTTATGTTTTATTTTACAAGTTTTGCAGTTTGGCTTTTTCACATTTGTATCTTTAATCCATTGAGAATTAATTTTGAGGGAAAGTATGAAGGAGGAGCTGAATTTTATTTTCTTCATCCTTCCTTCAAGAGTTCATCCATTCCCTCTTATAATGTCATCTGTGTCATATGTCTGGCTTTTGTGATGTACACCCCTTTCATGCTCTGTATTTAGTTCTCTTGGTGAAGATGTCTATTTCTATACCAATACCACATTGTTTTAATTACTATAACCTCACAAGTTATTAATGATTATTTTAAATGTAGATATATGTACCACAGAATTCGCCTTATTAAATGTAAAATTGAGGTCATTCACAAAGTTGTGCAACTACTGTCACTAATTCCAGAACACTTTTATCACTCCAAAAGGAAACCCTATACACATTAGTAGTCACCCCCTACCCATTTCTACCCACTAGCTCTTGGCAACCACTAATCTACTTTCTGTCTCTATCGATTTGCCCATTCTGGACATTTCATATACATGGAATCGTACGAAATGTGGTCTTTTGTGTTTGGCTTCTTTCACTTAGCGTTTTTCAAGTTTCATCCGTGTCATTGCTTGTATCAGTACTGCATTCTTTTTTATGGCTAAATAATATTCTATTGCATGGGTACATCACATTTTATTTATCCATTCTTTAGTTGGTGAACATTTGGGTTGTTTCCCCTTTTTCTGGCTGTTATGAATAATGCCACTTTGAACATTCATGTGCAAGTTTTTGTGTGGACATGTTTTCACTTCTCTTGGGTATAGTGCCTAGGAGTGGAATTGTTGCCTCAGATGATAACTTTATGTTTGGCATTTTGAGGAACCACCAAAGTAGCTACACCACTTTACTTTCTTACTGGTAGTATATGAAGGTTCCAGTTTCTCTGCAGCCTCACCAGCACTTGTTATTGTCTTTGTTTTCGATAATAGTCATCCTAATGGGTATAAAGTCGTATCTCATTGTGGTTTTGATTTGCATTTCCCGAGTGTCAAGTGATGGTGAACTTACTTTCATGTGCTTATTGGCCATTTGCATATGTTCTTTGGAGAAATGTTTGTTCCAATCCTTTTGCTATTCAGTAAATGATGCCTTCATTTTACTTCTTCAAAACTGTGTTACTATTCCAGGCCCTTCACTCTTTCATATGAATTTTATGATGAGCTTATCCTATGCAAAAATTCATTGGGATTTATAATGGAACTTGAATTTATAGATTAATGTGGGAAAATTGATTTCTGCAAAGGTCCATAAATATGGCGAATATCATTAGTTGCCCCAGTTTCTGTACCAGTTCTGGAATACCTGCCTCCAAATTATTACAGAAAGAAAGAGAAAGAGACTAACAGATTAAACCACTGTTATTTCAAAATCTCTATTTATATCCAGTCAAATCCATATCCCAAATAACAAATGGTACATCTCTCCATTTATTTAATTTCTCTAAGTGGATTCTTAAACTTTTATAACATGCTTTCTTCATATGTGTTTCTACATCATTTGTTAGACATATTTCTATGCTCTTTATAGCTTTTGTTGCTATTGTTACATGCATCTTTTTCAAAATAATATTTTCTGTCTACTGCGAACATGGAAGAACATTACTGACTTTGTGTATTGTTTGTATGTGCCAGCAAATTCACTGAATGTTCTTATTAGTTCTGTCAGTTTGTCTATAGATATTTTTCACTTTTCTGTGTTGATCAACATTACTTGGGAATTATGACTTTTATCTTTTTTTCTAATCCTCACATTTAACAATTTCCTTTTCTTGTCTTAACTGCACTGGTTAACATTGACAGTACAAGTTTGTATAGAAGCAATAATAGCTGATATCTTTATATTCTTCCTCATTTTAAAGGGGGAACTCTAATTTTTACCATTGTTATGTTTGTGATTTGTTGTTTGATAGATTTTCTTTATCTAGTTAAAAAGAAATCCCTGTTACTTCTACTAAGAATTTCCTCCCCGGAATGGGAATTTAATTTTATCATCTGCTTGTTTTTGCTCCTATACCATTTCTTTTTCTTCTTTAATTTTTGTTGGGTGGATTATCTAAATAGGTCTTTTTTTAAAAAAAATTCTTTCTTTTAAAAATAATCTATCTATATATTTAAATCTATATATTTTTAAATCTATATATATATAACTATCTCTCTCTATACACACACACACACACACACACACACACACATATATATATATATATATTTTTTTTTTTTTTTTTTGCATGGGGAGGTAATTAAGTTTATTTATTTATTTTTAGAGGAGGTGCTGGGGATTGAACCCAGGACCTTGTGCGTGCTAAGCATATGCTCTACTACTTGAGCTACACCCTCCCCCCTTAAATAGGTCTTCTGATTTTAAACATTCCTAGGATGAAACCTACAATCAAGATTTTTTTGTTCATTGCTAAACTTAGTTTGATAGTTTATAAAATTTTTCTGTGTGCTTATGTTTGAAAGATTGACTTATGGTTTTTGATTCTCACACTGTCTTGTCTGGTTTGGTATCAAGGATGTGCCATTCTCATAAAATGACTGGAGGGCATTTCCTCTTTTTCTGTTTTGTGAAACATTTTGAATAAGATTGAAAATATCTGTTCCTTTAGTGTTTGCTAGAACTTACGCATGTAATCATTTGAGGTTGAGGTTTTTTGTGGATATGTTTATATATATGTATGTGCATGTGTGCTTGTGTGGGGATAAATTTTAAACTGTTGAATCATTTTCTTTACTGATTACAGTTCCATTAAAATTTTATACATCTTCTTGGACAGTTTTGGTAAATTATAGTTTTCAATATTGTATCTTGAATCTAAACACTCAAACGTTGCTCATAGTTTTATTGCTCATAGCATTTTGTTGTGACTCTGACAATCTCTACTGTAGGTGTAACTAGCTTCCTTTCTATTTTCTTTATTGGTGGTTTATGTGTATGTGTGTAATTTGTAAATCAATCACCGTTTTCTTAATCTTGTCAGAGGTTTGTTTATTTTATTTTTAAAATAAAAAGTGTTTTATTGATTTTTCTACTGTTTCTCTTTAAAATTTCCTTTATTATCCAGTTTTTGATTGGGGGAGGGTTACTCTGTTGCTCTTTTCCCAACTTTTTGAGTTGGATGCTTAATTCTCTAATTCTCAGTCTTTCTTAAGTTCTATTATATGCATTATAAAAAATTACCTTTAAGTACTGCATAGCTACATTCCCCACACCTTGATATATGGTATTTTCATTTACTTTCAGCACAAAATATTTTCTAATATTTATTCAGATTATTTCACTCACTCATGAATTATTACCAAACATATGATTTGAATGGTTACCATTATTGGTTAGAGATTTGGATAGGATCTATAAATGTTTATTTGAACAGGCTTGCTAATCGCATTCTTTAAAACTTCTACAGGCTGCCTGCTATTCAACTTTTCCAAAGGTTTCTTCTTTATTTTTTAATCAGATATTTAATTACTTTAAATACTACACGGTGTTTTTAGAAATTCTTTTTCAGATTTTAATTCCATTATTTTAGGTTCTTGAGAATCTAGTCTTATATTTTGTTACTTGGTTCTTCATATAACATGTATTTATTGAGCATATGCTATAGACCAGACATTGTTCCAGGATCTGAAGATAATACAGTGAATTAAACAGAGAAAGACTTTATCCTCATTAAGCTTATATTGTAATGAGAGAGAGAGAGATACAATAAATACATATTGTGAGGTAGTTAAATGCTGCTAGTCTTGTATTTATTGTGTGTTCTGCCTTGTGTATATGTTAGATCTTTTCTTGTGGATTTTGAACATTTTAATTGTGAGCATATACTTATTAGCTCTTTTTCCTCCCTGAATTCCTTGTGGTATTAATGGTTTTGCTTTTTTCAAGAGCCTCAGAGTTACCCTGGTATAGGATCCATTCTTCTGCTGATTTCACCACTGAGGAGTTCCTAGAAAATGTGGGTAAATTTGAGCCTCACGTCTGCCTGAGATTTCTAATTCCCTAAGGAGATGTGTTTGCTCATCTAGAATCCGGAGACAGACTTCTTGTTTATCTGTGCTGATAGATTTTGTTCTAGTCTATCTTTTCAGAAGATACCACTTTTCCAGAGTTCCAGTTTGGGAGTTCTCAATTCCAGCTCTCCAGTCTTGCATTGGGTCCAGCATCTTTTCTCTCATTGTTTAAAACTCAAGCCATTGTGTTATTCACTCTATGGTAACCACAGCCTTACTAACATCTATGCTGCCTCTCTGGTGTCATGCTCCTTTTTGGTACCTGAAATTTTCCCCTTATTTTTCTCTTGTGAGTCTAATAATATATTTTAAATATATTTTAAAATTTATATTTTATCAGCAGTTCTTAGTTTTTGAAGCAAGTGGTTTTGTTGTTGTTATTGGTGCTATCTTAATCTTCCGTATTTCCAAAACTGGAGCCGTCCTTAGAATTTTTTCATTGTGAAAGGTGGAAGTTTCAGGACACCACAAGACAAATCCCTATTTGTTTCCTATTGAATTTAACATTCCAACAATATTTAGATAGGCCCTTCACTGCATGGGCCTGAAGGAGTCATCATCACTGCTCGTGTGGCTCTTGTGGAAAACCTTGGTGGAGGTCAGCAGCCTATAGTGGGACCTCTGGAGGGAAGGAATCTCCAGACAGTTGTTCTCACAGATGGAGGAGATATTTTATCTCTTTCTTTTAACACCTCTCCTGGGGCTAAAACAGCAGACTCATGATGAAATGTAATTGAACTGCTTTCCTGGTGAAGTCCCCTTTGACTTCTGCCCATGGGGAGACGCTGTTAGGACATTTTTGTTTACTTATTCCAGAAGGAAAAGAAAAATCTCCCTGATTAAAAGAGAGAGTGAGCAGGATTCCCAAATGAGGAGTCTTCAGGAGAGAATCTTCTGTTATTCATTCTCTCTATTCAAATATACAGATACCTTATGGGAAAATGTAGAGGCCTTAGTAGGCATTCCTTGCTTAAGAAAGATGATCACATTGATTAAAAATCTCTATTCTTGTAAATAGGAACAGTTATTTCACAGCAGATGCCAGAAAGCTAAAGGGCTTTCCCATAACAACCAGGAGTAATAATGTAACAAAAAGAACTATAATTTTAGTGTCTCTTAAGTGCTTGTCTTGATTGTCTTGATGCTAGGAATCGAGAGACAGAAGGTAGTCTCTGCCCTCAAGGAATTCACTGTCTAGCAGAAATGAATAGACAATCACCAGAGAGTTAAAGGAATGATACAATCAATTTTTAAAAAATTGATGGATTATTGTTCATGAAAATTAAAATTTTTTGGTTTTCAAAAGACTACATTAAGCGAATAAAAATGCAAACCACAGATTGGGAGAAAATATTTGTAAATCATATATTTGATAAAGGACTTGTGTCAAAAATAAATAGAGAACCCTCAAAATGTAATAATAAGAAAACAGTAATGGAATTTTTTAAATGGGCAAAAGATTTGAAGAGACATTTCACCAAATAAGATATGTGGATGGTGAAAAAAACACATGAAACAATGCTCAACATCATTTATCATTAGGAAAATGCAAATTAAAACCATAAAATACCATGACAGACCTATTAGAATGGCTAAAATGAAAAAGACTGACCATATTAACTGTTGGCTAGGATGTAGAGAAACTGGAACTCTCATACACTGCTGGTGGGAATGTCAAATGGTACAACCACTTCGGTAAACATTTTAACAGTTTCTAAAAACACTTACTCCTACCATATGTTCATTTCAGTCATGCGTATTACCCAGGAGAAAAGGAAATAATGTCTGTAAAGAGATTTCTACACAAATGTTCATTAGAAGCTTTATTTATAATAGACTCAAATTGGAAACAACCTAAATATCTATCAACAGGTGAATGGATAAGCCAACTGCAGTACATCCATACAGTGGAATACTACACAGCAATAAAAAGGGATGAGCTATTAATACACACAAGATGGATGAATTTCCAAATAATTATACTGAGGATGAGAAAGGACAGACAAAAAGGAGTCTGTGCTCCATGAGTCTTTTAAATAAAACTCTAGAAAATGCAAACTAATCTGTAGTGATAAAAAACAGATCAGAGGTTGCTAGGGGGATGGAGTTGGGGCAGAGGAATACAAAGGATCAATACAGAAACTTTTAGGGGTGATGACTTTATTATCCTGATTGTGGTGGTACTTTCCTGGGTGTATACTTATGACAAAATGTATCAAATTGTTCACTTTAAATATGTGCAGTTTACTGTAGGTCAATTATACTGCAATAAAGTTCCTTAAAAATAGAGTAAGTGCCTTGGAAGAGGTGAGTTCAGGGTGCTATCAATAGACAGTACCTGGGAGAGTTCCTTAGCTGAAGCTACCCAGTGGTCAGGGAACAGGGCATGCCTGACCTGAGATTCAGAATTTGAGTCTCTGTTATTCAGAGTTAGCGGGTGAAGAAGGGCAAGAGGGGCAGAGAGCAGCTCTGTACGTTGAGGCTACACCAAATGTGAAGATTCCAAAGCATATAAGTGTGTGGTGTATTTAGAGACTTGCACATGGGCTGGCATGACTGAAACCTAGAATGCTCATGAGAGGAGGGGACAGGAGAGGGAAGCCAAGTAATGACTCTCAGATTTCTTTCCAGTTCTGTGAGCTTATGAAATTCTCATTATAATATGCCACCTACTTGTGTAACCATCTTGTCCAGATATCCCCATCCCTAAACACAGAACGGGGTCACATCCCCATTTATGTGCAAATTGCAATCTGCCATGTTCTTCCTTTCCAAGACACTTTTTGACATCTACTGCCCCACAAGCCGACCCCAGAAGCCACCTTCATTTTCCTGTTCCTGTTTTGGAGTTCTGCCCACTGCGAGAACTCAAGAGTTTGTGCCAAACTTACTGAAACACTGGGTGTGCCCCAAACTACCAGACTTAGGTGCCAGAGCAGAGAGAAAATCTTGTCGTGCATTTGCATTCTGTCAGCTTAGCTCAGCAAGAATGACCTTTCCCAGGATCCCTTTATCTTTTTAGGTTCAGGTTAGCATTGCTCAGGAGAGATGTTTTGCGTGAGATTTGGAAGGCAGGGCTGAAGCAGCAGCCATTTTTCCCACTCTGATGGTCAGCGCAAGCACTGGGGCAGCTCACTCACGTTTATCCCTGGTCTGCTCTCTGGTTGGAGCAGCTCCCTCCAGCTCCTCTGCTTCTGTGTGCCCTTGGCCAAGGTGCACGTGCAGCTTTGAGGTGAAGGTGACCAGTGACTCCTGCAGATCGCCGAGGGTGTGGAGGCTGGAGGCAGTGGGAGATGAGTGCAGGTCCCCATTTGTCCTCGCTGTTGTCCACATCCATCTTTCATCCTTGACTGATAGTCTAGCTGATCTATACCAAATTCAAGTTTAGCACCAGATGCAGACGCAACATCCTGCAGAGACTGCTTCCCTGCCTCCCATAGCTGGGTGAGTTCTGTCTCCTGTTGTAAGTGCGTTATTCCATATCACTCACGGGGACTCTGCTTCTCTGATTGGACCCTGACTTAGATAGGTCTCCCTCCCAACTTTGGGTTACCTGGACCCATGAACAGCTCTGCTTTGTTAAAACCTTTATACGGCCTCTCATGAAAGCAGTGTCCAATGCCTGACCATCACCCTTACAACCAGAGACTCAAACTACAGGGCTGACTGGGGGAGAGGTGCCAAGACAAACTGTTCGTTTCCTCTCTTCTCCCATCCCCACCCCAACCAAATGCCTTCCTCCTCTCGCAGTTAATAACAACAAAAGCTCCCTGCATGTCCCTGGGCGTGAACAGATGTCCCGTGTGGGCGTGAGTGCTGGTGGAGGGCTGCTTGGGTCTCCCCACCCGCTGCCTGGGGCCTGGCTCAGACCGCCCCCAGTGCCCTCCTGGCCATGAGTACCTCCCCCCGGAGGCTTTGATTCTCCTGTTCAAAGAGTACGAACAACTTGACCCTTTTCTCATATGTCTTTGTACTCATTTCCTTTCCGTGGTGCTGTGCCAGAATTCTGGGACCGATTAGGCCTCCATGAGAATGGAGCAGACTCGGGGAGCAGAGGGATTTCACCGCTTTTGAAGGTCACGCAACAGTGTTTCTAGTAAACGTGAGTCTACAGGGCCCAGCAAGTAAGAAAATTCTCAGGATAGAAGAGGATGGACTAGAAATGAGTAATTAGAAGACCTGAGCTCAGATCTTCCCGCGTGACTCCCTCAGATTCTGGGCAAGTCTCTTTTTGTCCTGCCTGTGTCAAGAAGGTCCTGTAGACTTACAGTATTTCCTTCCCACTGGCCACACAAGACATTGTAAATATGACAGAGGACATACTCTGAGGCTGGAAAAGCCGTGTTATCTGGTGCAGCCATTTCTAAACTGACTGACCACTGGATCCCCTCAGTTGGGTGACTATTCCTCCATAATTGTTAGAAACCAACACAGCTTTCCAGCTCTACCTCTTCCTCCCCAAGAGTTTAACCCAGTAGGCTGGACTGTGACACGGAATCTGGACTTTAAAAACAAAACCAAAAGACAAAATTCTGCAGGTTATTCTGATGATAAACCAGATCTGGAAACAACTGATCTAGTGGACTCATCTGGTGAGGAAAGGGTCTTAACAATGTTTAGGGCTTCTGTTGCCAAGTCCAAGGAAAATGGAATCAATTAACCAGATAATAACAACACAGAAACAGATTTTCGTTAAAATTATGTGAACCACAAGTAACTATTTCTGAGACATTTGGGTGGAAAACATGCTGACGAAGCAAAAAAAACTCACCTCTTTCAATTTGGAGCAAGCCTCTGGAAAAGGTGACAGTGGTGGGAGGTTGAGCAGAGACAGAAGAATTGCATTTTTTTTTTTAACAATTTTGCTCGCACCGTGGTTGCCACACATTCTGGATGTGCGGGATGTTTCTTTCATACATGTTCATGGCTAAGAACTCACACCTCACTAACCATGAAGCCCCGTTTTTAACATGCAAAATGATGCCTGTTACTTATAATACATCGTGCTTTGGCTAACTACGAGGGAAGAGATTTGGGGACACTGCTCCTTTTGTTTAGAATGTAAACATTTTCCTTCGTCTTCAGTTTCTTTGTGACTAAGATGGCTATATATCCCAGATGCTTTGGGGCGGTGGGTGGGTCTGTGGATTTATTATTCTGTCCCATTGACTGCTCCCATCTGAGCAGTCAGCGGCCCTGTGTTTCCTAATTTGAGTGCGGGAAATGTGGTTCTGTCTTTAGAGACTGAACGGAATGCACACTGCCCTGCTCTGGGTGTGTGTTCCAGGCTCTGCCTTTGCTGGGTGGGGAGTGTCTTCAGTGCCAGGTTGGGAGGGAAAAGCTGTAGCCTGTTTTGGTTCCATTGAATGTATTAGTCTGTGGCTTATTGTCCTGCTCTAGGTAGTCACCCCAGAGGAAGGCAGGTCTGTGGACCCAGTCTGACGTCTCCTGTGAACACCGGCTAAGCCCTGCCATCACGGGGCTGCACAAATTATAAAGGCTACCAGTGACTTTAGAGCAACCTTCCAAAAAGGAAACATGTTCAGAATGCAGGTTCTCTACCTGCACAGCAGAGAAAACAGACCGTGAATTCCAAACTGCCCGTCCCTGCTTTTCCACTTCCCAAATAAAGAAAGCAACTGTTGTTATTAAGGTAGAGTCTCCCCTGCTCCTTTAAAGAGAAAGGAATTCATTCTTAGTTTTTTTTTAATTGAAGTGTAGTCAATCTACAATTTTGTGTTAATTCCTGGTGTACAGCATAGAGATTGATTTATACATATATATATATCCTTTTCATATTCTTTTTCATTGTAGGCCATTGTAAGGTACTGAATATAGTTCCCTGTGCTATGTGGTAGGACCTTCTTGTTTATCTATTTTATATATAGTAGTTTGTATCTGCAAATCCCAAACTCCCAATTTATCCCTCCCCACTCCCTTCCCTCCGGTAACCATAAGTTTGTTTTCTATGTCTGTGAATCTGTCTTCTCTGTTTTGTAAATAAATTCGTTTGTGTCTTTTTTTTTTTTTTGATACCACTTTTTTTTTTTTTTTTTTTTTAGATTCCAAATCATTCTTGATTTGGTTTTAGTTATTTTTGGATCAGGCAATATTTTGAACCAAGGTTTGAAATGTTAGTTGGGGGAGGCCTTAAAAATAAGTATAGCATCCAAGACCTAAAAGAGAGGCTGGAAATGGAGACAGGTGAGTCCTGTCCCTGGGGCGGAGGTTCTCAAAGTGTGGTCTCCACACCAGCAGCGGCAGCAGCAGCAGAGAACTTGTTGACATGAACATTCTTGGCCCCCAGCCCAGACCTGCTGAATCAGAAACTCTGGGGTGGAGCCTCAAAGTCTGTGTTTTCAGATGATTCGGATGTAGGTCAAGTTAGAGCACCACTGTGTCAGGGAATAGAAACCACTACTGGACAGATGAGAAGGAAAGGCATCCAGCATCCATTTGGTTCTCCCTGTACTCATCCCTCTCCCTGTGCCATTTAGTCAGTAAACAACGCATCTTCACTGAGCAACTGCTCCTGGGCCTCCACGTCTCAGATGGTGTGGATACAGGGTTGGTCTGAGAGTGTGCATCTCCAACAATTTCCCAGCTGATGCTGATGCTGCTGGGTCTGGGGACTGCATTTTAGGAACCCTGGTTTAGAGAAAAGAGCAGCAGGCCCAGAAGTGCTTGTGGTTTTCAGCTGGACGGTACAGTTCAGGCCTCTCGGATCCGTGGGGCGGGTGGTGAGACCTGCTCCCCGACCCTCCTGCCTCTTACCGCGGGCACTTGGGATATGTGTTTATTCCCATTGAACTCCAGTCCGTTACAAAGAGATTGAAATAACATGCTGTGATTTCATCACCTGAAGGTTAGGCAATTCAAAAGCCAAAGCACCCAGGCGATTATTAAAGGGCCTTCAAGAAAACTGTCGACAGGCTCGGAAATTTGGGCCATGCCTGAAAAGACCTGCTTTGTGCTCTGAGTCATCTCAGCTCTATCAGTAGTGCCGGCATGTGGCACGTCCCCCTCGTGTTTAATTTGCCATTTACAAGTTTGGTTGGTCCAATGAATCTAAACAGTCCTAAAGCAAAGAATAAGTAAGAGGGACAGCAAATCAAACTGGATCTCAGGGGGGAAGGTATAGCTCAGTAGTAGAGTGTGTGCTTGCTTAGCATGCGTGAGGTTGTGGACTCAATCCCCAGTACCTCCATTAAAAAGAGAAGAAAGAAATCTCAAAGCCGTGAGCAGAACTCTTATCGCAGATTAGGATATAGATGTCTGCTTTGATGTCATAGGCAGTCCCTCCTCTCTGCTGACTGTAAAAAGTGCCCCCTGATTAATTTTCTAGCCAATGTTGTCTGGAAAGGTAAGAGCTGGGTTTTACTTTGCAAAATCTGAAGTCTTCTAGATAGAGCGAGTGGGGCCAGTCTGGGTGGTGGCTGAAACTCCAAGCTTTGGGGTGAAGCAGAGTTTGCTTCCAAATCCTTTCTACCTTGTGGCAAGTTATTTGATGTCTCTGGATCTCATTGTCTTCACCTGTCAATTTGGGACAGGGCCACCTACTCATGGGGTAGTTTTAAAACTCAAATGAAAAAAAGGTAGACAGGTACACAGTAGGTGCTCAATATTCAGGAGTTCTTCCTAAACTCTCAGTTTCAGGGGCTGGGCCAGAAGAGGCAGGGAGACCAGCATCTACACTGACAGTCTCCAGGCGCCGGCCTTCTTCTCCCTCTTTAGGTAGCTGTGTGTTAATAGTGTGAGTACAGGAGTCCTGGGGTGGGGGGAGCACCCCCCGGGGCTGTAGGAGCTGTTACTCCCAGGACCGCAGACACGCTGGTCACAGTGGAGAACCAAACACAAGACTTCACTACAGAACTGACCGCAGTGGCCCCTGAGGACTTGGCTGAAATGAGATGTACTCAGTTTGTAAAGGGATGTCCCATATGCGTGGTAAGTGCGTGCTCCGGACAGGCACTGGGTTTGCAGGAGGAGTTCCTCCTGGGAAAGTGGCTGAGATCAAGGATGGTGGCAGAGCAATTAGGAGGGAGGATGGGAAGGCCTGGGTGGAGGCGGCTGCGGAGGCATTGAGGGTCCGGGCTGTGATGTGGCTGGGAGAGCAAGAAAAGCAGTGTCTGGAAAAGTGTGGATGGTGGGTGTGGGACACTGGAGATTGGACTTAGAATTTTTCTGAAGAAAGACCCCTCTGGGTGAGTCCTACAGTGAAACACTTTTCATGAATCATGGGTCAGTTCTCCCACATGGCCCTGTGACTTAGTGAGTTTATCACTGTGTGAGTGAGAATCCAAGAGAGGGAAAAATCATCTCGGAAGCCATGTGATGAATATGTAGGGGAAAGAGTTTAAACCATGGGATCAGATTTGGTCCTGAGTTAGAATCCAGATCTTTGACTTCAAGCTGGGTCACTTCAGGCTGGTTGTGTAACTAATCTGTGACTCTGGTCTTACTGTAAAATAAGATTAATAGTAGACCTATCTCACAGGGCCATTGTGAGGATTAACAGGGATAAAGGAAGGAAGCCTTTAGCAGAATACCTGGTTGAAGGCGAGACTGCATACTAACTTATGTTATAAGAAAGAGCTTTTTTCTTTAGGTCCCTTTGTATGGGTTTTTAACTATGTAACCTTCAAGAGGTCACCTCTTCTCTTTGAGAATGAGATACTTCTGCTCTTTTAAAAACAGAAGTAGCCCCTGGAACATGCAGGTGGTCCGGTGACTCTGTGGTATGGTTCTGGATGTGTACAAAGTCATTCACTACCAGGCTGAGTTGGAGGCAAGATGCTTTAATTGGTGCATCTGGGGAGAGTTGGGAGGGGCTCTCTCTGCAGCATCTCAGGAGGAGTTTGTTTGGAAAGGAGTGTGTCTTCCGTTTCGACTGAGAGGAAATGGGGAGGGGATGTGGTGAGGCAGCCAGAGGCAGGGGCGGCTGACGAAACTCCATGGTCGAATTTCTCAAACTGCCGGCGTGGGTCCAGATTTGCAGGCCAGGCTGTGTTTGCACCTGTCACTTACGTCCTTGTTTGACTTTGGAATAAGTTGCTGAAGCAGCCACAGCAACTGGGGTCTGGAAAGTAGCCCTGCTATTTATATATAGATCCACACTCCAAGTTCTGCTGATTTTCATTTATTAATTCACTGCTCATTTATCAAACACTTATTATATTCTAGGTGTAGGGGGATTCAGCAGTGAGCAAACAGGTACAAATCTTGCTCTCAAAGACCTCACAGTCTCATAGGGGATAAAGGCAACAGAGAGATAATAGCCAACAGACATGTGTAATTAAGATTTTTGCCATGAAGTAAAAATACAGAATGGTATGAGGCTGTACAATAGGATAAAACCTAATTTAGATTTAGGATTCGGCAGTGAAAAGAAATAAAATGGGAGTGAGTTTACATGAGAGAGAGACATTGAACTGGAGAGTTTTTTGTTTTGTTTTTTTTTGAAAAACACTAACCTTTTCACGGACAGACATTGCCCATGGGGAGAGCAGTGTCCCTGCTTCCTGGTACTGTTGTCCTCTGAATACACACAGTCTGTTCACACACCCCTCAGTTCACACACCTCCCTCCTTCAGTTACTCCTGACTCACCCCCAGTCCCACTTGTATGCAGCCTTCTGCACCCCTGCTCCCCGAGCTCTGTTGTCCTCCAGACTCTTCTCAGGGTGGCTAGACTGCTCTTTCCACCTTGATTCCACTTGGTCGAGTGGCATATTTTCTGGTGATTCCTGTGTGTCAAGTGTGTTTGTTGGTTTGTGTGCAGTACATCTGTGCAAATGTGTATGTAGTGTCTGCCGAACAAGAATATTGATGGGCCATGGAATAAGCCTCCATCTATAATGAGCCATTATAGCTCTTATCCTCCAGACTGCTTCTCCTGAAAAAGTTGAAGATGAAATTCGCAGAAGTTAAAGGACCCGTCACTGGATCAGAACCTAGGGCTTGGAACATGTCTTTTAATTTAATCTTTTGCATGAATCAGGATGCTTGTTCTCCAGTCGGAACTGAACACACACTTTCTACTGTTTACTTCTCTCATGGGACCATACATGTGCTCTCTCGTGTTCTGCCTTTACTCACTTGAAGCAGTGGAGGTAGCACGTGGTACCCTTAGGCCTTCTGGGTGACTTGATTACCTTATTTATCAAATAGGTGTAGTACTTCAAATGAACATTTATTAAATACTTCCTGTATATCAAGAACCTTGCAAAGCTTTGGGTATAGAAAGCTGGTAAGATAGATCCAGTCCCTGCCTTAGGGGAGCACACAGTGGGAAACTTGGTAAGGAGCAGATACAACACAGCAAAAATATTTATCGTAAAGGGATATGCAATGTTTGGGAACACAGGACCAACTGATTTTTCTGGGGAGAATTGGAAAAGTTCATGAATACCCTCTCGACTCCCCTCACCTTTGTATTATGAGACGCCAATGTGACAATGCAGTGAGTATATGTTGCAAAACAGAAAGGATTATATCTGAGCACACTACCCAATGGATGGTATTGTGATTTGGGAGGCTTCAGAGAGAGGTCAAAGAGGAAAATGACGGCTGAGAAAGGAAGGGGAACAGTTATCCATTCTGTTGAACCAGTGGATTTTACACAGAGGAAATTCAGGTCCGTGGCCATAGACCATTGGAGTTATAGCCACCCAGCTTGTAAATTGAAATTTTTGCCACAGGAATGACTAAACCTACTCATTCCCATAACACAGCTGAAAGCTCTTTGTGACCCAGAGTGTAGTCATTATTATCTTCCCATTGGAAGAAGATGGCTGGGAGGACCCATGATAGAACAGCAGATGGGATATTGGTGGGGACTGGACCTTTGGGATGGGAAGCCCAGAGCAATGGCCATCGTGTCGGAGCTGTGAGCCCTATTTTGGCTGCTGAGAGATTCAGGTTCTCTCCCCTCGTCCCCCACATCCCGGAGTCATGGAGATTTGAATAGTGTGTTGTTTTGAAATAAGTAGTTTGCAAACATGAGCAGCTGTCGTAATGAAGGCACAATATTCAGAGAATTATTCCTCGGTTAGGGTACACAATAGCATGGGTCAAAGGACATTGCCAAAAGCAAAATAATTATGTATGGTGAGAGTCTGATATCATCCCAAGAGGCAGTCTTAAGAAAACAACCCCCCCCAAACCCTTAGTATTAATTTGCGTGATGCACTTGACATTTGGTTCTGTCCAGACTCAGAAGGGACAGCCAACCTAGAGCTGAGGGAGAGGGAAAACTGACCACAGGGCACCCTCTGGTGGTGAGGCTGACCCACTACAGTTCATGGCCAGAGTCCATTGCCTTAGTGGGACAGAAAACTGGACATCTCAGGTTTTCAGTGTCCCAGATGTGGGGGGAAGTCTTCTGTTGAGCAAAGATCTTGCTGGATCCTCTTGCTGGGCTGTGTGGCAATAAAACATGCAAGCACCGTGGAATCTTCTATAAGTGGCTCATTATTGGAGAGAAGATGATGCAGGAAAAGCCCCACTGTAAATCACTGTGACAAATGCTAACTAAACCAGCACTAGGGGCCCTCTGCCTTATACAACCGTCTTGCCTTCCTTCTTTGCTTCCTTCACTTTGCCGACACTAGCCAGCAAGGGGTTCTCTTTCTTTGAAGTTGAATCAGTATTATAGTGCTGTGGAAACAGCAGTAATTGTGGTACCCCAAACCATTATGGGCTCTTCTCTTTGTGGCTCTGTGAGCCTTTGGGAAGGACAGATGGAAAGAGAAAAGCGGGAAAGGAGATAATTCAAATGATCCCTTGTCCTCTCACCCCGGGAGGGATGCCTTTAATGCTGATCAATACACAGATGTCACATCGCTTTTGGCAAAAGTCCCTTGAGTGACGAAGGGCCTGTGATCTCTGGGATCATTGCTGGAGCTGTCCTTAGCTCAATTTCATTGCAGCACCTTAAAAATGAGGGGAGGTCATATAAACAACAATGGCACCTCAACGCTACTGGGTTTTATTTATCTTTGGCCAAAGCTGATTGAGACACCCAGGAGCAGCTGGAGATGATCACACTGGCAGCTCAGCAGGACAAATTTCTCGATCTGTGCGCAGACGTCCTTGGTTATCTGTGTCATCCTTTCAGGCTGGTCTTTTGTGTGTCCTGACACAACAGCAAAGCCAGGTCAGAATAAATACTATCTGGCAACCCCCACTTTGCAAATAACTGAGACCAGCCCGCTCTCACTGCAGCAGAAGTTTGAGACAACAGGTACTGGGTGGGCCGAGACGATTCTCTGTGGGAGGTTTTGCATGCCTGTGCCTCAGCCACTAGGTTCTTTTTCATCTAGTGAGTCCCTCAGGTTTATTCTTTGGGGATGGCAAGGAAGGCACAGTGACCAATGGTGATTTACCCTCATGCTAGCTTTGCTGCCACCACCCGTAGTCCTCTGAGCATCCCTGGGTGAGGTGGGGAGGAGGATGGGGCCGGAGGGGAGAGGTATTCCTGCTGGCAAGGTCTCCTGTGGCAGAAATGCGTCCAGGAAGACCCTGGGCCCCAGAGGACTCCACCTCTCTTGAACAGCATCCAGAGTATGTCTCTTCACAGACAGCCTCGAAAGACGTACTTCTAGCCCATTTTGTTCAGAGCCAGTGACTCTCTTTGGGCAGTGATGCAGAGGTGTGGGCCTCATGGACAGATGCTGACCTCCAGTTGGGAGGATGCCCCAGAGGAAATCAATCAAACCACAATTTGTCACTTTTCTTTTCTTTTTCCTTTCCTTTCCTTTTCCCTTCCTCTCTTCCCCCCTTTTCCTCCCTCCCTCTTCCTTCCTTCCTTCCTTCCTTTCTTCCAATCCAAATACTTTAAACATTTAAGTACTTTGCACAGTATACACTTTTAACTAAAACATGTAAACCTGATGTCATCACATGATTGTAAAACCATTTCGATAGTCAATTAAATTTGAAATTTAAAATATTTTAATATTCAGACAGCTCCTGCCCAATCTATGCTACGAATCAGAACACTTGTTTCTAACTTAAAGGCCTCCCGGAGTCATCCTATCATCAAAAGAAACATAGGAAGTTGACCTGCCAGGAATGTGGTGGTCCTTAAGGGGATTTTCCCACTGTGCTTTTGAAGAGGATTTCATCCCCATCAAAAGTTCCTTCCCTGCAGATCCTCAGGGAAATCACTGATTGTGAAAGTTCCTTAATCAATGCCTGTGGCTGGGTGGGGGGCTTGGGCAGAGTAGCTGAGTGAGCTGGCCTATGCTGTAATCTATTATAGGCATTTGATTATCTCCAGGCATCAAACCATCAGATCAATCTGCTAGAGAGCTCCAGGTAACAGCCGTTTACTTTGACTCCCCCTCACAGATCCCCTTGTGGGGAGATGACTCATGTTGACAGCTCTGAATGCTGCTGTTCAGCTGGACGCCTGGTCCTCACCCATAGCAAGTTATTGGACTCACTATGGGATACTGGGAAACTCTGGGACTTGATCAGCAGGAAGAGATGCTCTTTAGATGTCAAAATTTCAAGTTGACAGGCATTCCAGATCAAGAGGCTAGGCGCAGACTGAGAGTCCAGGGATTATCACACAGGTGAGCCCACACCTTCCCATCTAAGAAAGTCCAGGGTTTCAACTCTGAGGAGCAAAGCACAGCTCCAAAATAATATACTTAGCTGGGTGCTCACCAAATTATTGCTCTTATGTGGAACTGTTCACTGATTCGTTCAACAAATAATTGTTAAACACTTACTACATGTCACTGTGGGGATATGAGTGAACAACAGTTTTAATTTATTTTCTCGGTTTTTTTGTTTTAAATGTTTACCAAAGTCATAGTACAGAAGAGCTTATCATAGCAAGCAGCATTCTTGTGCCTGGTCATTACCCCTCGCCAGCCAGCTGTTTATCTTCTTATAATATGCTAAACCTCTATTTCTTGAAGTATGAATGTTAGATAATATTTTTCAACTCCCACTATGAAAAATGAAGATTTATCTCACTTATCCCATGCCCATCTACTCTCATCTCTTGTCTTCCTCCATCTGCTGAATATTTGATAATTATTATCAAATTCTTCTTATTAAAAATAATTCTTATTATATTCTTCCTTCTCACCCCAAGTTAAGGGAGAAAGGTCTTTAAGATTACCACTCAGAAAAAGTGGGCGTCTCTCCCAGAAAAGGAGACTGGCAGATGTTTCCTCCTTTAGGTACCGCATTTCTCTGAGTGACCTTTTTGTGACTGTTGCTTGTGGTAATTGTCTGAGGTCCTGGATTCTAGTTCTCTGTCTCTCACTTCACCTTTCTTTTGTGAGCTGATGACTGATTTAGACTCCTTGCCTGAACGTCTGCACAGTGGCTTAAGTTCTTGCCAATAATATGGAACCGTATCTTCCCCTGATATGCAACACATCCACTGAAACCCTTTCTTTCCCTCTTTTCTTCATAAGTATAGGTAGGTTGTGCCAGGTCTTTGGGGATGGAGGGCACAGATTTCTCCTTAACTCCAAGAACTCAAACTCTCAAACTCTTCACCAAACAAAAGGATTTCCTCTCCACTTCTCTCACTCCCTCACCTTTCCTAAGCCTTGCTCTCTAGTTGCCTCAGTTGTTGACTCTTCTCCCAGTCCCAGGATGACCGGCAGATTTTTATCTCTGGTGCCACTTTGATCAGTAGCTAGTCGTGGGTGCCGTGATGCTAGGAAGATTTAGATTCCCATGGGGGATAAGATGATTGATTTCCCAACATCCATTCCAACTCAGATGGATAAGCCTAGGACAGATAGGACTATCTTCCCTGGGCCAGTGAATGATTTAGAAAAGGAAGAGCAGCCCAACTCTGAACACTGACTTGTGAGAAGCTTGCTGGGGGCTTCTGGGAAGGGTCACTTTTATCCCACACTTAGGGAGTGATGATCTCTCTGCATCCTCTGGGCCATGTTCTCCTAGATGTGATTTCTACTGAATATAAAGCCCTCTTTGAGGATTGAAGGAGAGACAGGGGAAGAAACTGGGTCCTTGACAACTTCCTTGAACCACTGAATCAGCCATTCCTTAAGGCAACCCCACTCTGGCCCTCTTGACTTCCTGCTATGCGAGGTGGTACATTTCCATATTGTTGAAGCCGGTTTGAATCAAGGTTTCCGAAGTCAAACTACCATATGGTTTTTAAAGTCACTTCTGGAATCAGTGTGAAAGGGAGCTGGGCTTAATTAGCTATGTCGGTCTAATGGATCTGATGGAGGGGTGGACTCTTGCCAGCCTGAGCCCCGTGGCTCCTCACGAACATCTAGTGTAGGGATTCTCTGTTGTGTTTGGCTCTCACTACTTCCTAGAATTGCACTTTTTAAATGTGCACCCAGTGATTATTGCTTAAAATGAGCCCCCTGCTTTTACATCTCATTCTGTGCTTTACTTCCTGAGCTGCCCAACCCAACCTACACCTGACTTCTTTTATTCCTTTTGACTCCCCTGGGTACTGACCTTTGGCTTATTCCCTTCTCATGACCATCTCTCTTCATTAATGGAGGGATTTAAAAAGCCACTCAGGAGGTGGGGTAGGAACACAGAACACTGCAGCCTCTTGGAAGTGCTAACCAGATGGGTAGTGCTGACAAGATCACATGTGAGGCCCATTCGGCTGCTGCACTGGTGATTCCATCAACTGCTAGGGCTGAGCTGGTGGATCCAAGGGTCTAGGCTAATGCCCCTCCATCTGGCCCTCAGTGATCTGTTGGCAGCCCCCTGGGAGCTGTATGTCTGGTCAAAGAGGATGCCCTTCCCAGAGAGGAAGAGCTGTCCTTTGGTCAAGGGAACACAGACACTGTCCAATGACCTGAAGAAACACAGCTTTTGGGCTCCTCTGCTGACATTATACTATGAGCCTTTCTTAATTTCTGGAACCCTCAATGCATTTTCTGGGTCTATAAACAAGAATGATGAGGGGCTGAGTGGAAACAATGACACTGCCATTTATCAGGTCTCTTCTCTTTTATTTAATTTGGGAACAAGTTGCAGGGGCTTAACTTGTGTTGCCTGTAAACTCAACTGAGAATAAAAATGGACAATACACACAATTCATGGAAGAATTCACGGTGCCCCCCAGCAATAGCCTTGCGCTTTTTTCCCGTTTGCTAATCGATTAAAAATACGTATGTATTGCAGAGTTTATTTATTGATCGAGAGGAGAGTGAAAAGGATAGCTTCTTTAATTAAAACCGATTGGGGCTGTGAAAGTTTAATTAATTGGATGCATGTCACTTCATTTCCATGTTATGTTGCACACAGCGCTCTATTTTCATAATTAACGTGTGGTGTCAGGGTGGCGGGTGTCTGTCTAATTAACAGTCTGAGGGAAGAGTGACGTATGGGCTTGCAGAGCAGGCAGAGTGGGTGGAAAGAGAAGTCCCAGCCAGAATCCACAGTTTCTGTTCCCTGTGGCCTGTTTCTGGCTATTTTATCACTCTTTGTGCAGTAAATGCGGTTTTGGTGAATCTTCCCGGAGACTGTTGTTTGTTTGTTTCTCAGGTGTTTCTCCACCAGAGGACAGGAGGCTGGATGACACTTCCAGAGACAGCAGGGTACAGATGCCCCCAAGGTTGGGGAGAGTCCCTCTGTCCCCTGCCCTCTGAAGTCCCCCAACATTCATTGCATCTGTTCCTGGCAGGGCAACCAGCACTTGCCCACTTAGCCATGACAGACTTTTACTGAGTGTCTGCTCTGTGCAATGTATGGTGATGGGTGAGTGGCTCTGAATCCAGACTGAAGTTCTTACCAGACCTGTGACCTTGGGGAAATTACCTACCTTCTCTGCGCCTCAGTTGATAAAATGGGAATCCCTAGTAAAGGTGTCATGAGGATTAAATGACAGCATAAGTGGCATTCTTAACACACTGTGTTATCAGCCTGGAGTTACTGAAAGATCTTCTCCTTTTCCTGTGGAGCATTTGATTAAAAGCAATTCTCATTCAAATGGTTCTCTTGTAGATTATAACTCCTGACTAACTTCACTCCCGTGTCCTCCTCCTCAAATCGAAAGTCTACTTTGGCAACAGAATTCATTTCTCTCACGTGGAAAGTTGATTGTATGGATGCTTTGCTGAGACCCTTAAAGGCACCCAGCATCTTGTGCAGATGATGTCTCAAACCTGTAGCATAAGGATTCCAGCCCCTGCACAAGCTGGCCTGCTCCCCACTGCACACCTCCTCCAACCCCAGATCTCCCTCACCCCCAAGCACAGCATGAGCTGTCCTCTTCTGCCTGGAAGGCTCCTTTTCCTGGAAAAGCGAATATCCTACCAGTGTTTTGACGTTCAGCTCAAATGTCTCTTTTTTGGTGACATTTGTTGTTTGGAGTCTCTCTTTCTGACTAAATAGGAAGTTCCTACAGGCAAGGGCTGTGTCTTGGTCATCTTTGTGTCTTAGTGTCTAGCAGGAGTATAGCGGGAAGCATGATTGTTGCATGATGGATAGAAAAAGCAAAAGTTTTCTTCATGTGAAATTATAGTTTCATATCTGCCTTCCCACCACACTGTTGGCTTCATTCTGGCAGGGAACTTTTCTTTTTTTCTTTTCTTTTTTTCTTTACTATTAGTTACATTTTATTTTTGTCACATGGTGTGGTTTTGTTTATTTATTTATTTATTTATTTGATTTGCAAAGTTGTATTAGTTTCCGGTGTACAGCACAGAGATTCAGATATATATATATATATATATATATATATATATATATATATATA
This sequence comes from Camelus dromedarius, assembly GCF_036321535.1. Taxonomy (NCBI): domain Eukaryota; kingdom Metazoa; phylum Chordata; class Mammalia; order Artiodactyla; family Camelidae; genus Camelus; species Camelus dromedarius. The sequence continues at coordinate 18,957,099 of NC_087439.1, forward strand.
TATATATATACATATACTTTTTCATATTCCTTTAAATTACAGGTTACTATAAGCCATTGAATATAGTTCAGGCAGGGAACATTTACTTTGTTCTTCATTGTTCCTTGTTGCCTGGTCCTGGTACATGGTAGGCATCGATGACCTGGTCTCTATACCGCGTAGGTTTGTCGTACGGGCAAATTGATGATGCATAGAAAAGTTCTTCAGGTTTCAAGATGATTGAAACTATAGCAAGATTATTTATACTAGAACAATAGGTGCTACTGACATTATTACCATCAAACTTTTAAAATTATTACTGGCGGGTGGGTTCTTTCCTTTTAAGGGTAGATTTCCTGAAGAGCGGTAGCCTCTGGGTCTTTCTGAATGTTGTCATCGCAACTGGGGTGACGACACACATAGAGCCGGAGGCGGCCCTCACAACCCTCAGATGGGAACTCTGGAGCCTTTGCTCAGCGGCACTCACCTGAGCTGCTTGCAAATCCCATCCTATCCCTTAAAAAGAAATCCTACAACTCTCTGGTTTTCCTAATATGCCCTTCTCCTCCCTCAGTGATCTGTACAGTAAATAATGCTTCTGGAAATTTTAGAAAATCATTTGCTTTCCAGGCACCTGTATAGAGTCTAATCAATACTGATACTTATCCAAAGGGTTTTCTTTCTTTCTTTCTTTCTTTCTTTCTTTCTTTCTTTCTTTCTTTCTTTCTTTCTTTCTTTCTTTCTTTCTTTCTTTCTTTCTTTCTTTCATGAAGAGAGGTTTTCTAACTCTTCTGAATGTTCAACTTTGTATGAAATAGCAAGTCTAGGGGGAGGTATAGCTCAGTGGTAGAGTGCATGCCTAGCATGCATGAGGTCCTGGGTTCAATTCCCAGTACCTCTACTAAATAAATAAACCTAATTACGTCTCTTCATTAAAAAAAAAAAAATTAAAAAAAAAAAAGAAATAGCAAGTCTTTTTTTTTTCTAGTGTAAACCCCCTCAAACAAAAACCCAGCCATGAGGATTGTCACTGTGCCCCTTCTCACAGACTCGGGAGTACTTACAGGAAATCAGTCCCCATCACGTGTTCCATTTTTGCTAGCTCTTCACATTTGAATACAGTTCAGAAAACTGGATCATAGACTAGGCCCAAAGCCACTGCCATTGTCTCAGCAGTATTTCCAGCACTGGGAGCTGGAAATGACAAAGACCCAAGGTGATTAAAATAGCTCTGGATTGAAAGGACTAAGTTGTCTCAGAGGCCCTCTACCTCCACACCAAAATATAATATTAATTACAAAAAAAATTCAAGCTCTAACTATTTCCCTAAGTATATCTTGAATCTGATAGAAAAGTAAGGAGTAGCTGGTGTGTGAGGCATGGGCTGAGGGTTGAGCGCCCTGGGGGTCTGAGGGTCCGGGTTCCAGGCTGGCTCTGCCACTGATCAGCCGTGTGACATGAGGAAGTCACTCAACTTTTGGGGGCTTCAGTTTCCTGCTCAGATGAAGGAAGGGTCCGACTGGTTCTCCTGGGAGAGTTTGCAGGCAGCCCGTCCGCAGGGAGAGTTACTGCATCCCCACCTGGGACTGGCCCCGAGCTAGGTGCTAGGAAAGCAGCTGAGGAGACTTGCTGGCCAATGTGATGCAACAAGACATGGGTGTGCTTGGCCCTCCGTCCCAAACACAGCCTCTGTACCCCTGACACTGGCTTGGGCCAAAGTCGTCTTTTCCTGTGACTCTGTAGGCGTGTGCGTGTGTTGAGGCCAGGTCACCAGGTCAGGCTCCCATCTCGCACGGCACTGGTTTCCCTCTGCCTGGTTCCCTCTCCTGCTGCCTGACTTTGCCCCCAATGCAGAACATGGGAGAACTTCTAAAAATGTTGACTCAGAAGAAGAGGAAGTGGTCAGAGCTCAGCTCTCTTCCCCGAGGCGTCCTGACTCTGCTCTTCTGCTGGGGACGGTGTGGGGTTTCCAGGGCCTGCATGGGAGTGGGGCGAGGAAATTGAGCCCAGTTCCACAAAAGCCCCTTTCTGAGCAAGGATGCCTCCTCCTTTAAGTTATGGAACAAAAAGGACCCCTCCAGTGTTCAGAGGAGAGCTGAAGAAAGTCTACTGGAGGTGATGTGCTATGCCCACTGAGAAAGTGGAGACTGCTTTTCTTACTGAAAAAAGGCTCTCTTTGGTTCACCAAGTGAAAAGAGTAGCAATTAAGAAGGCTTCAAAACATACAAGAGGTCGCAGGGACAGAAAACAAGCTACGGTTACCAAAGGGGAAAGATGAGGAGGGATAAATTTGGAGTTTGGGATTTGCAGATACACACTACTGTATATAAAATGGGTGCACAACAAGGACCTACTGTGTAGCACGGAGAACTATATTCAATTTCTTGTAATAAGCTGCAATGAAAAAGAATCTGAAAAAAAATATGTATGTGTATGTATAACTGAATCGCTTTGCTGTACACCTGAAACTAACATTGTAAATCAGCTGCACTTCAATAAAACACAAAATTAAAAAAAAAATATGTTAGAGTTGTGGAAAGAAGGCCGGGGGAGGAGGGGCAGGGGCTGGATGGTGCAGACAAGGTCGGGGTGATATTTATACCTCTTTTATTGTCCTAAAACTGTGGGTCTCAGACTGTAGCGAGGGCCAGAGTTTGTTCAAGCACAAATTCCGCATTCCTGATTCAGTAGCTCTAGATGGAGCCTGAGAATTTTCTTTTCTAATGAGTTTATAGGTGCTGCTAATTCTGTCACACTACTGGGCTAAGCGAGAGTAGTTTGAAGGGCGAACAATCTTAATGACTACAGTGTTGGTTCAACTAACCTCTTCCTTGGAATATTAATAATCGGAGACAATAGCTCTGGACATATTAAAAACAGTAGAAAGTTCTATAACAGTGAGACTTTAGAATTGTGCTTCTCAAGTGTGTTTCATAAACTATCTTCATCAGAACCGCCTAGGACCCTGCTTCTCAAAATGTGGTTCCCAGACCAGCAGCCTGGGAGTCACCTGGGTGTTGGTTAGAAATGCAGAATCAGATACTGACTACTCTAGAGAAAACAGATAAATAACAAGGTCCTACTGTACAGCACAGGAGACTATATTCAGTATCGTATAATAACCTATAATGAAAAGGAATATATATATAGAGAGAGAGATAGAGAAGCATTGCTCTAGGGGTTTCTCAGATGTGTCTCTAGAGTGGGTATCATTGGGGGTGAGGGATTGGGAGGTGGGATATGCCATTTTTATAATCCAGAATTGTTGCCCACTGGCTTAACCTAGGTATTGGGGTAAGAAATTTGCCAGGGTCAACGGCTTAAGTCTTCACAGAGCATAGAAACAAAGCCCATAGAAGGTAGGGTGGTTTCAGTATGTAATCTGTCAGTACTGACAATGTCTTTTTGAAGATCAATATGCAATGTCTTCTGTCGCTTCTGTGTGACAGAGAAATGATGGAAGGTTTAGAAATAGATGGTGGCTGCAAGGGAAGACCCTGGAGGGGAAGGAATGGACTCAGATCAGGCTCCTGAAATGTGTAGCCCAACCAGAATTGCCCAGTATCATACTTCTTGTTATTGCCAAATTGTATTCCATTGTGTGGATGTGCCACATTCTGTTTATCCATTCATTAGGAGATGGAAGTTTGATTTGTTTCCACTGTTTAGCACTGTAAAGCTGCTGTAAACATTCATGTGCAAATTTTTCCGTGGACCTATATTTTCCTTTCTCTCGGGTGTATACCTAGAAGTAAAATTGCTAGGTCATATGGCAACTCTATGTTTAAACTTTTGACAACTACTAGACTGTTTTCCAAAGTGGCTGTAACATTTACATTCTCAGCAGCAATGTGCTGGGGTTCCAGTTCCTCCACATTCTCACCAACACTTTTTATTAACTGTCTTTTGATCATGGTCATCCCAGTGGGTGTGGATGTCTCACTGTGATTTTGATTTGCATTTTCCTGATAGCTTATGGTGTTTGGATATCTTCTCATATACTTGTTGTTCATTTGTGTATGTTCTTTGGACAAATGTCTACTCAGACCTTTTGCCCTTTGTTTTTTGAAGGCACTTTTTTATACTTTATTATTATTATTATTATTATTATTATTATTATTATTATTATTATTATTATTATTTTTAAACACAGCTTTTTTGGGGGGAGGTAATTAGGTTTGTTTGTTTGTTTGTTTCTTTAATGGAGGTACTGGGGATTGAACCTGGGACTTCATGCATGTTAAGCATGCGCTCTACCACTGAGTTATACCCTCCCCACCTTGCCCATTTTTGAAGTGGGTTTTTTTTGTCTTTTTATTATTGAGTTATAAGAATTCTTTGTATTTTCTAAATACAAGTCCCTTAGGTGATATATGATTTGCAAATATTTTCTCTGCTGTGTGGGTTGTTTTTTCATTTTCTTGATGGTGTCCTTTGAAACACAAAAGCTTTCCATTTTGATGAAGTCCCATTTATCCCTTTTTCTTTTTGTCCTCTATGCTTTTAGTGTCATATCTAAGAAGGCTTTGCCTAATCCAAGGTCACGAAGATTTACTATACTTCCTTCTAAGAGTTTTTATAGTGTAGCTCTTCCATGTAGGTCTATGATCCATTTTGAGTTAGTTTTTGTGTTTGCTGTGTGACAAATGGATTCAACTTCATTCTTTTTCATGTGGATATCCAGTTGGAAGAGACACCACATAGTTGGTGCAGAAAAAAGCCCTCAAGTGGGTCCCCAGACCGATGTCAGCAGAAGTAGGGTCAATGGAAGCTGGGAATCAAAAAAGCACATGCCCACTGCCCTCGTCCTCCCTGGTTGGATTCCAGACCTGCTTCTCCTCACAGACTGATGAATCTTACGGGCATCACACTGATAGAACACCACTCTTCTTCTAGTCATGGGGACAACAGTTTAGCTTGGAAGTGGTTTCAGAATTTGAGATAGAGAGTAAAAGTTAGAATCTACAGTTGGCTGAGGGTATATAAGTGGCTAGAACTTTTCTTGCAGACAGTTTGGCACTTTGTATTGCCTTAAAAATGGACATATTCTTTGACCTAGTAATCTTAAGACAAGAATTTTTCCTAGGGGATTGATCTGATATGTGTGGGGCAAGCTTTAGGTAAAACATTATTTATTGAATTATTTATGTTAGTAAAAACTGACCACAGAAAAAGTCCAACATTATGGGATCGATTAAATTTCAGCATATCAGCATACCTTTTGGATGGAATGTTATGTAACTACTAAACATTATAAGGAATTTAAGTCCATGGGCAAATGATATTTTTGCATACTTTGCATATTTTGCATATTATGTATTAATAGTATATTAATGCAATTAATTTAATATAGCATATCATCCAAATTGTATCAACCAGGCTTAAATAAAAAGACTGGAAACACATATACCAATATAATAACAGTGTTATCCTGGTGGTAGGACAATTGGTGTTTGAATTATTTTTCTTACATTTTTGGATATTTTTATGAATCAGGATGCTGTCACTGTGTCTAATCTCCAGAGTAAGACCCAGAGGGCAAGGAATAGAGTTCTTTTATAATCAGGGAAAATGTTAATAAAACAATTCCTTAGCGGTGTCATCTACATCAGTTGAATTAGATGCCGGTCCTCGTACTGTGGGGAGAGTCAAGGGAATGAGTTTCTGGGCTGCATTGATTTAACCTTCCTTTTCTTTCTTGCTTGTAACCAATAACCCACTGAGGGAACCTTTAGCCATGTGCAGTGAGCCCTCTTAGAAAGTGCCAGTGGGAGGTGCATATCAGAGGCTGGGACAACCAGGGTAAGGCTTGTCTGCTCTGTGGAAGAGGTCGCACTCCAGAAGGGAGGACGCATTGGAACCAGCAATTCCCCTGGATTAGCTCAGTGGGAGTGAAGAGCCCTGCGGGTCTCTCAAATCTGGGAGGTGTAAACTTTTACCAGCTGGGCATTTAAACTTAAATCACTGCTGAGGATTTAAGGAGACCTGAGAGGTTTTTCTGAGGTCTTTAGATGCAGCCTCCATCTTCTTTGGAAGGCTGGACTTGTCTCAGGCCGGGCCTCACAGAAGCTGAGTCTGGGGAAATGGTCCCTTGGTCTCCTCCTTTCCCTGCCCTCCCTCAGTGAATGCTCAGTGCTTCTGTCTTTGCAATCCCACAGTGCTCCCTCTCCCTGTTACTCCTCCCTTTCTCTGAGTCTACCAGCTTCCGTGGTACCCCAGTCCCTGTGTCTGTACCCCCGTCAGATTTACTAACTTCCTTGTCCAGGGCCCTATACCTTCAGTAGTTCTGATCTCTGCCAATCTAGAAAACTTAACTGCAGTTCTGGGAAAACCGACACATACACTGTACCCCTTCCCAGATCATGCTGAATTTGCCTTGGAGTCGTGACCTAATGGCCAAGGACAAGCAGGGACCCCAAGAGCCAGAGCGCCCTTTTCTAGGTTTCGCATGGCCAGCCCTGGCTGTTCCTGTGTTACTTAGCTTAGTGGAAGGAGAGAGTACTCCTGTCCCCAAGAAACCAGCCCCATCTGTGGGATTCCAAGCTCTCCTCCTGGACAATCCATCTTTCATCACTCTGGAGAACTATTTATTTGTCTATCTTTTTTTTTTTTTTTTGGCCCTGTAATTCTTTAAAGTAGGTAATACTTTTGAGTCTGTCCAACTTCAGAAATTATGAAGGCATGGAGAGCAGAAGTCTCTGGCCCAGCTCTGCTCCCCATCTGCCCAGTTCACTCTTCTCACCAAAGGGGATGGAGGGCTTGAGCCAGCTTTTCCAGATGGCAGCCCAAGGGTCTCAACTCCATTTATTGGACAGTCCATTTTTCTCCACTGACTGAAGAGACGATTATAATGTCCCATATGTATTTGGATCTACTTGTGGGCTTTGTATTCTGTTGCACTGTCTGCCTGTCTATTTATACGCCAACATCATGGAGAACTGAGGGCACACAGCAGCCGTGGAAGCCTGGGGAAGGTGTACAGCTTCCTCCTCCTCACCCTGCTCTAGACTTCTGTTTTCCTCCTCCTTTCATGCGCAACTGCTGACATGCATAGTACTCCTCACAGGGAGGTCTGTGGTTCCTACTGTTATCCCCATGTTATGGATTAAGAAAATGAGGAACAGAAACACTGAGGTAAGTCACTCAGGGCCACATAGCTGGCATGTGAATGAGCAATAGGAGTCCCGAGACAGATATCTAGCTACCATGTTACCTGTATTTTTTCAGAATACTGTGCTGATGATGAATGCAGTGTATTGACTGTAATGTGTGATGATGAATGCAGTGTATTGACTGTTTAGCGACTACAGTTTATTGAGTGTCTGCTAGACATTGTATTGAGGGCTTCAGGTACGTGGCATATAGCGTCCCATTTCACTTACTCTCCATTACAACCCTACGTGGTAGGCTTGATCATCAGATGTGTCCGCACGGGAAACCAAGGCTCAGAGGGGTTATCTAAACTGCCAAAGGCCATGAGACTGAGTGTTGCTCCAAAGACCATGCTCTTCACAGTTAGGCTTTACTGATCCTCCATTGGCATAATCACCATCAAGATCAAATACTCTTCCTTATTCCTTTGATATCCCTTCCTTGGTCAGCCGCCGGATCCGAGGCAGTTTTGAAAGGCACAGAGGTAGAGATGCGCCGGGATGTAAGGCTCTCTCTTCTCAACTCTGGGGGCAGCCCCGCTCTCCTTACACTTTCTGACACTTTCTTGCTCTCTTAGGTTGTGAAATTCTTTCGAACAACATGTGACCTCTCGTTGCAGGCTCTTTGCCTTCTAAGGTAATCAACAAGTTTGTTGATGCTGAGAAGGCTGGTTGGGAACCTCAGGTAAAAGAAGGAGAACAAGGAGTGAGTCGGCTAAGGGAGAACGTGAAAACCCAACAGGGAAACTCAGACTTGATGGGATGGGCAGTGGGGAGCCTCAAAAGTTTCTTGAGTGGGAAATAAACACAAAATTGTGTTTAAGGAAAAGCCATCACAGCCCATATATGCACTCTGTATAATCCCTGCAAAGAAAGGAAAGAACCAGGACAACAACCAAACCCAATTAACCTTGCTTGTAAAGGTTTTGATCTTCAGGGCACTTCACTTTGTCTCTCTGACCTGAACACTTTATCATCTGATTGGCCTAATACCCTACTATTTTTCTCTATTGGATTAAAAGTCCAAAGGGGGACAGCAAAAGACTTCTTCCTTTAGAGCGAGCTCTTTATTCCTAAGACTAAGAAGAGCCTTTGGCGGACCGCAGAACCCTTAACTCAGACGGCCACATCCTTCATCATCTGGCTCCCGCCTTGTCTCTCTGGCCATCACTTTCTGGCTTTCTCCACAGTGCCTCCACCCAAACTCAACACTCTCAGTTCCCACATGCTCTACATGTCATTTGCCCCTGAGCAGTTTTTGCCCCTTCTTATCTACTTCCTCATCTTCCTTAAGTTTAGGAGATGATCTCAAGGAGATGCCCCTCCTTAAGGAGGTCCCCCTTGTCCCTCTGAGGCTGGTTGGGTCCTCCTCCTCTGGCTCCCCATGACATCCTGCCATCTCCTGGTCATTTCTGCAGCTCGTTATGGGCTGATGGCTCACTTGTTTCCTGGACTCTGAGCTTCTATTGGGAAAGGGCCATGTCTCAGTTGCCTCCAGGCCTGGAGCACCACAGCTGTCCAGAAAGTGCTGGCTCATAGATAATGAAGGAAGAGTGCCACCAGCTGGCTGTCCCCATCTGCTGCACCAACTGATGGCTGGTTGGTGGCATTTGGCTCTTTGAATCTCCTTGTTATTCTAACAGGAAAACCTTAGCTCCCAACTCAAAGGCAAAAGAACTCCTTCCTTCCCAAGAAGACCTTTCTGGATTCCTGACCTCGTGCCCTCCTAGGTCCTGGCTCTTTGGAGGAGCCCCTGTCTCCCCAGCACTGCCAGCAGTACCCCTCTCAGCCTCCTTGCCTTGGGCCAGTAAATCTAAAAGCAATACTTTCATTGGCCATGTCACTCCCTAAAGCTACCAGGCTACTCTGACAAAGACTATCTGTTTGGCCAAACCTGAGTCAGCCTTCCTTCGGTGTCATCCTTGACTTTGGGCTCTGTCTTTGACCTGCTTAGTCCAGTTTTAGCAAGAATCCTGCTGAGTCAGTTTAGCAAAAACTTCCCACCCTTGGTGTCTGATCACTCTGATACCTGATCTAACTCCTCAAATTTTCTCATTCCCCTACCTTTGGTATCTAATCACTCTGGCCTGCCTTCAGCAAAAGTCCTGTCAAGTCCGTTTAGCAAGAACACCTGCACCTCTGATGTTTCCCTTAGAAATCTTCCATTCACTGACCCCCACCCTGCTCATTGGCTGTAAGTCTCCACTTGTTCTTGTTGTATTTGACATTCAGCCTGCTCTCTCTCCTCTACTGCAAAACCCCCATTGCTGTGGTCCCTCCTGAGTACAGTTTTCGTTACCATCTATAACAAGTGTCATGAATCATTTTTCTTTAATAGCATCACCCCTGCCCCAACCCTGTATACTTCTGTCCTGAGCCTCAGGACCACTTCCCACAGCCTCCCTTCTCCTCCTTCTCCTCTTAGTACCACTTCAGACGTTATTCTCTCTCTCAGTGAATTATTCCCTTCCTCTAACTTCTGTGATCTCTCAGCACTTGGGTTTCCTCCCCTTCTTTTTTCTCCCCAAGCTGGTTCTTGTCTACCCATTTCTTAAATACTGATTTTTTTCCCCAAGCTTGTGTTTTTCACCCTCTGTTTCTCTCCCTCTGAGCACATTGCCTTTCCAGTGAGTGACCCCCAAAGCCTCAAAGTGGATATTGTCTCAGGATGGTTGAAGCCTCTTAGAAGATGCTCACTGGTTATCCGGGAGTCCAAGTGCAGGAGGTGTTATCAGGCACCAGCACAGCCGATGCCTCCAAGATCAGAATCCCTCATCCCTTGGGGTGAGGTCGGACCTCAGGTGTGTCTCAGAGGGCATCTGAATGAATGGTGGGGGTCTGCTGTTGTGGCCCACAGTCCTGCTGTGAGTCCATCTAGGACTTTCCCTACTCCCGGACATCCACGGGACAGCCAGTTGCAGGGACCACCACTAACCATTGAGGATGAGGGCCCAAGGAGAAGTGGGAGGAGTCAGTGTCCCGGGTGCCCAGGGAGCAGGGTATGTTGTCCAGGGTGTGGGTCAGTCAGGGCATCCTGCTGGGCACAACTCCTGGTGTCTTCACATACACTGGATAATTATTTTTTCAATTTCTATACCTTTTGATGGCATCCAAGCCATCAAAAGCTATGGAAGTTGATTGTTCTAATAAATCATGTACATTTTGCAAATATACATGTCACCATTATTTTGAAATACTTGGCATAAAAAGAGTTGATTGAATTTGAAATCTGTTTGCATTATCACAAAAATGTCGATATAGTTGATAATACTTTATTGTATAATTGAAATTTGCTGAGACAGTACATCATAACTGTTATTACATCAAAAAAAGGTACCTATGTGAGTATTAACTTGATTATAAAAATTTCACAATATATATCAAACCATCACACTGAAAAAAAAAGTCAGTATTACTTATTCATCAATAAAGGAAAAGAGTTATTAGATTATTCCAAAATAATTCCAGTGTAGATTTTTGAATAGTTATAAAAATGATTTAAAAATCTGTGTTACTTCCTTGCATGAACAAAGTTTCTTGTTGATGGAGATCACCAAGAATTTGAAGAAATGTCATTAAAGCATTGTTTCTGAGTTAGATGTAACCATTTCCAACCTGTGTGCCCCCGAGAGAAGGGGAAGAGGTTGTAAAAAGTATGTTCATCGACACAAATTTGAGTGCATCACTTAAATATTTGAAAACATTTTATTTGGAAGTTTTATATAAATTCAATATTTAATACCTTCCCGCAATTTTAGCATTTTATGTTTTTTATACTGATATAAATAAAGTACAATAATTTTTTCCCACTAACCTCTAAATTTTCTTCAGTTTGCCCCAGGGCATGATACAAAAGCTATCATTTTCTCTGTGTGCTATAACAAAAAATGTTGGGAATTTTTAAAAACAATTTTATTGAGGTATAATTTACAGACTATACAGTTCAGCGTTTTAAGTGTACAAGTCAGTGATTTTGAGTAAATTTATCGAGTTGTGCAACCATCACCATTCATTTTTAGAACGTGTCCCTCATCCCAATAAGATTGGAAGTTAGTTTTGAATGAGAGTAAGAAGGGACCAGAAGATGTTCCTGGGGAGGGCAGACCTTTGGGTCCTGAGCAGCTAAAGGGCAAGTATAAAGGTGCTGAATTCCTAGGAGAAGCACCCAAAAGGGCTGGGAACGACCAAGGAGATGGGTGCTGCTCAGGGGAGGATTTGTGTCTCTGCTCAAATACCAGCTCCTCTGGGAAGGTGTTTCTAGCTCACGTGCAGCACACCTGCCTTCTGTCCTGGGCTCCAGTGCTCACTCTCGTGCTACAATTATAGGTAGATTTTTGGTCTGTGGCTCTGCTGTCCCCGCTAGACTGTGAGTCCCTGCTTTGTGTCCCCAGAACTGATCTCCATCTCTGACACATAGCAGGGTCTCAGTCATCAGTTTGCCCAATGAACAAATGGTTTCCAGCCCTTTGTCCCCACCTCTGAGGTCACCAGAGCTGACCAGAGGCACACGGGGTGGTTCCCAGCCAATGACGGTGCCTGGAGCAGGATCCGATTGTCTCTGAGAGTGTGACCACAGGCCAGGCCAGGCGCAGAGCTTCTGACCCTTTGTCTCTCTGTGCTGGCACTGAACCTTTTTTAGCTGTTCCATCGCTTTGGAGATTGGAGTGTGGGATCTTACATTGTTGGGTTGACCTCCAGCGGTAAATCCCCACGATTCTGAAGGTGCATCTTTCTCTCAGCATCTAGCAGAGCTGCCTGCATTTGAAGGGACAATTTCCAGGAAGCAAGTGAGGCAAACTTAGGGGCTCTAGCTCCTGGCTCTGGCTGGGGACTTGGCATCATACTCTTTTGCCCAGAGTTCTGCAGCCATCCCTAGACACCAGTGAAAATGGCGAGGGGACAAATTCCCTTTGCCACCTCCAGAAGCAGGTGAATTGGCAAGGTGGCTTCTTTGTGGGCAGGAAAAAAGCGAAGAGGTTGAAAGCAAACACATCAAGCTGTTTTCGAGTGCCCTCAACCGCTGCCCAGGCTTGCAACCCCCATTTTTAAGCAGGTTTACTTCGCTAGTAACAGCGCTCCATTATGCTTTATCCCTAGGCTCTCAACTCTGCTCCGTACTTCTCCTGGGTGTTCTGCTCACTAACCTATTTATCCTCTCTTATAAACCTACACTTAAAGCGACACAAAACACAGCTGTGACACCACGGGAAAGCTTTCTGGCAATGCCTCGAGCTGGCAGAGTGCTTGTGGCCATGACAGAGAAGCTTCTCTACTTGCGGTTCCCAGGGGCTTCAAGTAGGTTTCTGGGGTGGCTGTGGGAGCCGCTTCTTGGTGCGGTTCCCTGGTGCAGGGATCCCAGTTGAAGGGATTTTAGGGCCCCGGTGCTGAGCCATTGCTGTTGGAGCAGAAAGGCAGCCGGAAGGGAGACAGTGACCACGTCCTCAAACACACACATCCTCCGACACCCTGAGCATCACAGGACCAGTCTGGGCACCTGGGACGGATCAGACCTGACTCTGGTTTTCCTGTCTTGTCATGTTGTTAAATTAACATAACAAATCTTCACAGCTGGTGGCTGCCCTCTGCCTCTCATCCCTCCTCCCCCTCCCTTCTGTACACTAATTAGTGCAAAAGCGGGGAGCAAATCTTCAAGCATTGATTGGCCTTTGTAGTAATGATTCTGCTGGGAACAACCCAACCCTCTCCAAACAGATAAACACCTCCCCCACCCCGAGTCTGAACCATGTGCTTCCTTCCTCATAGATTTTTGGCTTTGCAAGTCCAGGATAGAGAACTCAGTTACTGAAGAGCATAATACCACATTTGTCTCCTCTGGGTCTAAAAGACAAAAGGGATTGTGAGACGAAAAGGGGAGGGAACACCTCCGGGGGATGTGACTCGTTTAAAGGTGTTGGTTCGTCTTCTTTGCAGAAGGTTGGCCCCTCTCTACAAAGGCGGAAACTTTGTCTAGCCAAGTGTCAAGTGGAACGTCTTGAAAAAGCCTCTGCTAACACCTTTCTGTCTATAAAGTGGTTCCTGCCTCAGACAGCTCTCAGCCTTGCTGGCACATCCGGCCCACAGGGGCCGGGGACCACTCGTGTCTGTGCCTGAGGAATCGTGCATAGCAGCAGCCTGGAGAGGGATCTGAGGACAGAACTATGGAGAGGGTGCCCCTCGAAGGGGTCCAGGGGCAGGCAGACCTTTAACCCAATCTCTGGGTCCTCGCTGGGGCACTGGCCAGCAGACCCCTGTGGCTAGTTAGTCCCCTAGTAATGGCTATGTGGTGACATGGCAGTAGAAAAGGAGTATTTATCCTTCTCACTAGGCAGTGTTTTGAAGACTAGATAGTCCATAGTGCGTTTGAGGGGGTTTCACTTATTGTGCCTTTTTTCCTCCCTTGAACTCCCTTCCATCCTTGGAGGGTAATCTCCATCATTTCTCCCCTACTCTCACTCCCCTTCTCAAACATACAGCCACATAATCTTAATCATTTCACTTTCTCCCCATCTCTTCTCATGCTCTTCTCACTGGTTTCAGGGGTTGGGAAGGCCTGGGCTCTGTGTGGGAGTATTCAGTAATCAATTAGCAATGTCTGCCAGGGGTAGCAGTGTGCGCAGCACCAAGCAAGCTATCTACCTACCATTCCTAACCTTTAAAAAGTTTTTTTTCCAATTGTGACACATATCTTAATGTTTACCATCTTAACCATATTTAAGTGTACAGTTCAGTAGTATTAAGAATATTAAGTATATTCACATTGTTGTGCAACCAATCTCCAGAACTTTTTTATCTTGCAAAACTGAAACTATACTCTTTTATCAACAACTCCCTGCCCCTCCTGCTTCCTTGCCCCTGGGAATTACCATTCTACTTTCTGTTTCTATGAGCCTGACTACTCCAGATAAGTAGAATCATACAGTATTTGTCTTTTGGGGTCTGGCTTATTTCACTTAGCATAACGCCTTTGAGCTCCATCCATGTTGCAGTATGTGTCAGAATTTCCTTCCTGCTGAAGGATCAGTACTATTCCATTCTGTGTATTTTCCACATTTTGTTGATCCATTCACCTGTCAAAGGACATTTGGGTTACTTCCATCTTTTGGCTATTGTGAACAATGCTGCTATGAACATGAGTGCACAAATATGTGAACCTCTCTAAAAAATTACCAACAATTCAATGATCTAACCCAGTGGTTTTCAACTTTTAGAGAGCTTCTAAAAAATACTGTCTCTTGAAACACCACTCTAATTAAATCTAAATGTCGAGGGGTAGAGTCCATTGATCAGAATCAGAGGTGCTTGTTAAAAACCCTAATTCTCTGGAGACTGTGTTTCAGTAGGTCTGGGTTAGGGCCCAGAAGTCTTTGCATTTAAAAAAGACCCTGAGGATGGTCTCATGATTGGACATTTTAGAAATTACTGTCTATATCATCAGTTAAAGGTGTTCTCCTGCTGTTTTATGTTAATAAAAAGAGAGAAGATAAATAAAATGCTTAGCATAGTGTCTAGAAGCTCAGTAAATGACGATGGTCATCACCACCATCATCATCATCACGACTTTATATAGCTCTTATTATGTGCCAGGCTGGCACATTTTAAAGCCCTTAACATAGATTTATTTGCAAAATACCCTTTTGAGGTAGTGCTATTATAACAGATTTTACAGAGGAGGAAACTGAGGCACAAGAGAGATTACATAACACAGAGTTATATAGCTAGTAAGTGAGAGATGGAATTGAAACTGGAGAGTCTGGCTCCAAACTTTATGCTGTTAACCAGTGCACTCTGCTGCCTTCCCTGTGGTAAATGGTAAACACTGCTAGTACTAATGATCAGTGAAAAGGCCCTCAGTTTCCTTCAACACAGCCATTACCTGCATGCTTTCCTTGTAGATATGCCCTTAAGATAAAAATAAATATAATAGACTCAAGTGTCCTTTTCATGCCTCCCCTTTGTGTCCTCTCAAAATTCTTACATGGTTCAATCTACTGCTATTTCATGACATCTGATTTCTTAGTCATTTTGGAAGCGACCTCTGGGAAGGGGATATTATCAGTATCATTACATTTTTTAACCTGGAAGAGACCTTTGGGATGCTCCAGGACAGAAGTCTCTAATGTGCTTGCATCCTACAGGATGCTCAAGGTTATCCACTGGGATTGGGGAAGAAAATCCTAGTATAAAACCAGAGAAAGTAAGGGCCATGGGGATCTCCCTGCTGTTAAGTCCAACAGGCGCCTAGACATTATTAAAGTTTCTCCTCGGCTCTGTGGACCGCCCCTGCTTGATGCATGCATCTCCCTTAACTGAGTGAGGTCACTCTTTTTTTTTTTTTTGATTTGTTTTTGTTTTGTTTTGTGTTTTTTTTTTTTTTGGTAGGGGCAAGTAATTAGGTTTATTTATTCATTTATTTATTTTAATGGAGGTCCTGAGTTTAATCCAGTGCTAAACATGCACTCTACCACTGAGGTATACCCTCCCCCTAGAGTGAGGTCACTCTTGTACCTTTTCTTCTTTCTCTCTCGGGCTGCTCCTTCTCAGTTTCCCAGCCCCTGTATTTAAAATGATTTTTAAAAATTAATATATGGATTGACACGGCAGCTTCACTTGCTCTAGGGGTCATGAAGAGTAGGTCCTGGGAGGAGGGTATAGCTCAGTGGTAGAGTGCATGCTTAGCATGCACAAGGTCCTGGGTTCAATCCCCAGTACCTCCATCAAAAGTAACTAAGTAAACCTAATTACCTCCCGTCACAAAAAGATCAAAAAAAAAAAAAGAAGAAGAAGAAGAAGAAGAGTAGGTCCTGTACCAGAGGCAAGGGTGGAGCTTATCACGGGGACAAGGCTGCCTTCCCTGTTTCATTTCCTGTCAGCATATGTACGCAGGCTGTTATGGGTTGAATTGTTCCCACAAAAAGATCTGTTGAAGTCCCAGCACCCCAGGACCTCAGAATGGGATTTATTTGAAAATAAGTTCATTGGAGATGCAATGATTTAAGTTAGATGAGGTTGTATTGAATTAGGATGAGACACCTAATATGGCTGGTGTCATTATAAGAAGAGGAAAACAGACACAGAGGCAGAGAGAGACACACAGAGAGAAGACGGCCATGTGATGATGGGGCATACATGGGAATGAAGCATCACTGAGCCAGCAAACGCCAAGGAAACACCAGCAGCTGGAGGAGCTATGGGAAGAGTCTCTTTTACAGGTTTCAGAGGGAGCATGACCCTGTTGACACCCTGATTTCAGACTTTTAGGCTCCGGAACTGTGAGCCAATACATTTCTGTTGTTTGAAGCCACCTAGTGTGTGAATCTTTGTCACGGCAGCCACAGGACTCTAATACATGTGCCCATGGAGGTGGATTTACAAATTGTATTTCCCATTTGAAACAGAACTCTCCCTCACCAGATGAACACTCTGCAAAGGCACCCCCATATGAAGATTGCACCTCTGATGCAAGTTCAAGTGGGCCACAAGGACATGGCAGCCCTGCCCCTCTCCATCATGAGGGAAAAATGAAGATGGCCCCATCAAACCTGGTAAGAAGTCAGCCAAAATGTCCTGAAATTGTCAAGATACTTGGTCTGTAGATTATCACCTACTATTATTATGATAAATCAGTCTTACCTCAGTTCATATTACGCCTTGAGGTACTAGCTGATGCCAGTATCAAGAGCCATCACAATCAACAGGACACTTAATATTCCTTACTTCATCTTTATCTCGTCCTATGAAGTATTTTCTTTTTATGCCTTTTAATAATACATACAATATTTCTTCATTAAAGCACCTTATAAATGAAAGGATAAATAAATGCATGTATATTGGCAATATATACTCATTTTTTTAAATTGATGAGGTACATGATCAAGTCAATACCCACCCCCTTTTATGCATGAGGAAGCAGGTCCAGGATGGTTTTGTGAATTAGTTACTCAAGTTCAGAAATTGAATTTGGTTCTTCTAACTCTGAGCTGGGGTCCAGCTTCTATACCACTCTCTCCCCCTCAAAGAGGAGGTGAGATACACTCTGCCCTATTTTAGCATCAGGAGGCCTTGGGCGATTTTGAGTAAGACACTTCTGTTCAGCAAGCCTTGTGGGGAGCGGAGGTGTTACAGCAGGGTCAGGCACACGTGGGCTTGAATTCTGGCTCTGCTTCTCACCAGCTGTGTGACCTGGGGCAAGTAATTTTACCTCTCTGATACTCACCTTCTTCAACTGTAAGGTGAAAATAAGTGTGTTTTTGGCATAAGACTGTTTTTAAAGAGAAAATTATATGTTGTCCAAGTGTAAACTATATGCTTCTTAAAATCCAGTTGTGATAGTAATAGCTGATGTTGAGATTCTGAAGGTATGAGATATATAGTTCTGTCTTCTATATGGAGGGGTTCCTGCAGACCAATGGATGAGACCCATGTCCAGATGTGAGTATGATTTGCCTGGCCGGGCATGTGGCACTGGTGACCTGATGTTCCCACTAGCTCTTCCCTTGAGCCCAGGTCACGTTCTTGGTACTAAGAAATCCACATGTCTGATTGGGAGTCACATTATTTCTCTTGCCTTGGTCACTGGCAAATTACCTCTGATTTGATGGGGAGGCCTCTCTCTCACCTCTGTCCACTCTTGAATCCACTGTAATCTGGCTTTTGTCCTTCAACTGCCTAGAAGCTGCTCAACCCAGCGTCTCAGTGACCTCCTTGTTTTCAGGTCCAATAGTCACCCTTTGAGTGTCACCATGACATCTTGGCCATCTTGGCACTATTTATCACTGTCTGGGGACACTTGACCCCTTCCTTCTTCCTGAAGCATTCTCTCTTTAATAATTGAGGAACACCACACACTCTTGGCTTTCTTCCTTTCTGGGGACAGTCCTCCTCACTCTCTTTCACTGGCTTATCTTCTACACTACATGTATATTCTGGGACTTCTCCCAGCTCTGCCCTAAGCCTCTGTTCTTCCTGAACAATTCCGCCTATGGACTTGGCTTCCAATACCTTTGGCATCACTGATTCTCAGACAGAGGGAGTATTGTCTAAAATCACCTGCCAGGAGAGAGGCTTTTTCACACTACACTTGCCACTGCAGGGGTTCTGAATGCACCAGCTATCACTGACATTCACTGTCATAGTGGTCCTTTTTAGGGCTGCTGGTTCTCATTTTGTGTGTGTGTGTGTGTGTGTGTGTGTGTGTGTTTGTGTGTGTGTGTGTGTGTGTTGAGGAGATCTTATTTAATGCTGATAGATCCCAATCTGTCACCTGAATGTGTAGGTGCTGCTATGAATGTCCACTTGGATATTCAAGCACCTTACCCTCTGTCTGACCCAGTTGACACTTAGCTCTCCTGTAAACTTGTTCCTTTTCCTGCATCTCCACTTTTGGTGAGTGATACCACCATTCAGACAGTTGCTTAACCCAAAACTTCATTGTCATTCTCAAGTCATCCTGTTCCACTGCCCTCCATTTGACACCCACAATCAGTTACCAAGCTCTTGTGAGTTTACCTCCAAAAAATCATTTGCATCAGATCATTTCTCCTCCTCCCCATTCATGCTACCCTTCTCCCTCCCATCCAGCCTTCCCTGCTCCAGTCCATTGGCCACATGCAGCCTTCTCAATGCCATCTCATCATGGCGCTGCCCTGCCTGAGTGCCTTTTTGGTTCCCTGTTGCCCTCCAGATTCATTTGAGCTTCTGCCCACCTCTCTGGCCTCATTTTTTGCCTCTTCTCACCATACTCCACACATTTTGATCATACTTAGGCAGACCTATAGTTGATGGTCCAGACAAAATATACTTGAGAATGAAAGATGGCCCTGTTAGTGAATATTCTGGAATAAGACAAAATTAGAACTCTTCCAAGGAAAGCAGTAGGTACAGTCAACACAAATCATACTGAACCTTTAGTTCTTCAAATGTGCTTTGTTTTCGTTCCTCTATAGACCTTTTTTTCTGATGTCCCCTCTTTGCCTTTGTGAGACCTCCACCCTCTCTGTGTTCTTAGCATCCTGTACTTCACCGATTTTAGCATGTAAAACCCTTCATTTTAACTGTCTTTTTTCCCCCACCCTCATCTGAGAGAAAAAAATGAAGTCAGTTCAGATCTCAAGTTACTTTAATGCTTTGACCACTCCCTAAACTGCTTTCTCTAGCACAACCCTGCCCTTTTTCAAATAAGAAAGAGTAGGTTTCAAGCTTAAATTGACCATGTAAGTGACAGAATCTAGCCAGAAATTTAAAATGTCATCTTATTTTTATTTTAGTTATTGATGTTTATTTTCTCTTTGTAACAAGTAATGATTTTCTGTTTGTGCTAATGACATAATTTTTCTTTCAAAATGAACTAATTTAAGTAAAAGAAAAGGAAACAACTGAAGTAAAATCATTACGTTAATAATAGCCCAGCCAATATATAAATATGGACATGTTTCATGACAGCTGGTTTATCTCCTAAGAATAAAGACATTTTCCTGTGATAAGACAATAAATACCATTAACACACCTAAGAAAATTAGCATAATGCAAAGGATGTAATTTTTGATATGTACTAAATATTAATATTTATAAATAAATCTCTTACATTAATCTCTTAAATTTATCCAAGAGGGTCTAAAAACCATAGTACTTTGATAGTCATCATTATTTTTTAATACCTAAACAAGTTCTTTTTTAGCATTTGAATATTTTACGTCTTACTCTCTTCTCTTGAATTTATATGTTTTTTTCTGCTTACTCTACAGAATCTCGTCCCAATGTATAATTGTTTATGCTTGAAAGTTTTTATTGATCATCCTGGCATGTTCTAAAATAAGCAAAAAAAAATGCACTGATTAAAATTGAATCATTCCTTTATATCTTGTGATCACAAAACTCCCAAGTATTAAAAAAATTCTTCTTGATTGAGATAGCATTGTAATGATTATTAGTAGTACACAGATACACTGTTAGTACACTGTTGACCACAACATCATAGTAACATCCCAATTTTAATATTAGTCAGAAGGTGTAAAAAAATAGGTTTGGAAATATATCTCCTAAATGACATGACTGGGGCTTTGACGAGTTCCTGTATTCATGGATGAGTATGACTGATTGCTGGCAAGAATTGCAGCATCAATTCTATTTCCATTTTTTATAGATGCAAATAAAAAATTTAACATATAAAATAAATAGTTACGGAAGAAGATTTATTATACCAGTTTGAATTCCTTTGCGGTTATAGGACAAAAATCACACAGTGATACATCACAAAATTTATTTTAATAATGATATATCATTTGCCAACTCAGTTAGGTCCTCTTTCAATTTTATTAAAAGCAAAGAAATGGAAATAGCCTGAACTCCTGAAGATCTGCTATCCAGCTCTTAGACTTACTCTCTTGATCTCTTGAAATTATACTGAAAAGTATTTATTTATCTTTATCAAATTATTATTAGCATTTTTTCACTGGAAGACATCATCTTTAACCTGCTATACATATGAATGATTGAGAAAATAAACATATTGGTTATTGCAATCCACTTTTGCCAATGCAATTTTTTTTTAATCAAATGCAAAAGCTTCAGCTGTATTTGGATGAAACTGCAGAGTTATAGAATTGAATTTATGGAAAATGTCCACCACGTTGAAACTCATCAGCCAAATCTACTTGCTTCTGGCTGGAAAACATCTGACTTCATTTTCCAATTCGAGCAGACATCTCTGTGTCAACTCTCTCACTTCTGGTCTAACTCTAAGAAAGAAAGAGAGGAGCGGTAAGTGGGACCTGGACCATTGCTAGGAGCTTATTGCCTGGGGTCCTAAGGCCTTTTCTATACTTTGCTCCCAGCCTCACTTTCTTTGATGCACATTGGGGATAGACGAGGAGAGGATGTTAAGCAGACGTTTTCGACATTTGAATTCAGAGCTTCCTAACATGGCCAAGATACCTTGTTTCTAAGGCCCTAGTTTGCCCTTAACAGGCTGTGTATCCCCGGAAGAGAGCAGCAGCCCTGCGCTGACGCCTGCCCCCTCCCTGTGCTTAGGGCCTGTGCCCAGGAGCACCTGGGCCAGGTGCTGTGAGGAGAGTCAGGCTGGGTAAGAGGGCTGAGGTTTACAGTGAGCCATGGGTGACTGCGGGCCGGCACCAAGCTTCTACTGTAGAAGTGGCCACGGGGAGGTCAGTGTAGAAAGAGTGGAAATGAGAGTGGGAAATCTGCAACTGGGTTTCCTTAAAGTTACCATTGGCTGTGGATCCCTTTGACATCGTGTTTTTGTTTCGAGTTCCCCTGGGGTGCACATACCAATTCTCTTCCCCCTGTGAAGCCTGCTGGGCTAGCCAACTGACTTTGCTGGAGTCTGGGTTGAGGATGAGCTGGGGGAAGGGAGAATAGGAGCAGAGGGGGACCAGTGAATGTCCCTGCTGATCCTGAGTGCACTGGGCTGTGGGCTCCTGACTCGACTCTGACCGACCCAGGAAGACCTTGGACCCTGTCCTCCACTTGAGAACTTCTGCGTAGCCGGGAGGAGCGTGGGGTGTGGGAAGCTCCAGGCTGGCCTGGTTGGTTCTTCCCTGGTTATTGACCTTCTTAGGCAAAGTTTTTGACTATTCTATTTTCTTGAGAAACTGTAAACATTTTAAAACCTTTTTTTTCCAGTTTTACTAAGATACAGTTGACACACAGCACTGTTTAAGTTAAGATACACAGCGTGATGATTTGACTTACATATCTTGTGACATGATTACCACAGTAAGTTTAAGTAACATCCATCATCTCATATAGAGACCAAAAAAAAAGGGAAAAAAAATGATGTTTTTTTCCCTTGTGCTGAGAACTCTTAGAATTTACTCTAGAACGACTTTCATGTGTACCATACAGCAATGTTTACAGTCATCATGTTGTACATTTCATCCTTAATACTTATTTATCTTAAAACTGGAAGTTTGTAACTTTCGACCACCTTTATCTGATTCCTCCTTCTCCCATCCCCCACTCTGGTAACCAAATCCACAAATTTGATCTCTTATTCTAGAAGTTTAGGTTTTTGTTTTTTTACGATTCCACGTATAACTGAGATCGAATAGTATTTATCTTTCTCTGTCTGATTGATTTTACTTAGCATTATGCCCTGAAGGCCCATGTTGTCACAAATGGCAGGATTTCCTTCTTTTTTAATGGCTGAGTAATACTGTGTGTGTGTGTGTGTGTGTGTGTGTAGACTGTATGTATACATATATATATATGTTTTGTGTGTGTGTGTGTAGACTGTATGTATACATATATATATGTGTGTTTTGTGTGTGTGTGTGTGTGTGTGTATGTGTAGACTGTAGGTATACATATATATATATGTTTTGTGTGTGTAGACTGTATGTATACATATATATATATGTTTTGTATGTGTGTGTGTGTGTAGACTGTATGTATACATATATATATATGTTTTGTGTGTGTGTGTGTGTGTGTGTGTAGACTGTATGTATACATATATATATATATGTTTTGTGTGTGTGTGTGTGTACCATAACTTCTCTACTCATTCATCCATAGGTGTGTTTCCATGTCTTAGCTATTATAAATATTGTTGCTGTGAACATGGGGATGCACATATCTCTTTGACATCGTGTTTTTGTTTTCTTTGGATGTATTTTCAGAAGTGGAATTGCTAGATCATGTGGTAACCATATTTCTAATTTTTTGAGGAACTTCTGTACTATTTTCCATAGTGGATGCACCAATTTACGTCCTCATCAACTTTGCACCAGGGTTCCCTTTTCTCCACACCCTCTCCGACACTTATCTCTCATCTGTTTGACGATAGTCATTCTGACAGGCATGAGGTAATGTCTCATTCAGGTTTTGATTTGCATTTCCCTGATGACTAGTGATATTGAGCACCTTTTCATGTACCTGTTGGCTATGTGTGTAACTTCTTTTGAAAAATGTCTATTTCTGTCCTCTGCCCATTTTTAAGTGGATTATTTTTTGGTTTTGCTTGTTTTTGTTTTTGCTTTTTTGCTGTTGAGTTGTATGAGCTTTTCTATGTTTTGAATATTAACCCCTTATCAGACACATGATTGGAAATTTTTTTCCCACTTTGTAGGTTGTTTTTTCACTTTATGGATTTTTTTTTTCCTGTACAGAAGCTTTTCAGCTTAATGTCATCCTACCCTTTTATGTTTCATTGGGTTGCTTGTGCTTTAGGTGTCACATCTAACAAAATCATTGCCAAGACTTATGCCAAGCGGTGTTTTGCCTATGTTTTCTTTTAGTAGTTTCACGGTTTCAGGTCTTACATTTATGTTTTCAATCAAACTATTAACCTTTAGTCAAGACTCAGCCAAGGCTGTGGGGACAGGGTGGTTTTCACAAAATGCATATTGAGGAACCTCTTGAGTTTCTTCCTTCTAAGAGTGAGACTTTTTAATATGTTTGGGGAACTTCTGGTATGCAATAATCTATTCTGAACCTCCATCAACAGTTCTTCAATTACTCTCTTGGCTTCCTAGACTAGGTAAAACCTGGCCATTTGTTCCTCTCTCTCAGTTCTGCAGCGACACATGGAAGGAGAAGGAGGAACTCTTCTGATGTGCCCCTTCCCTGCCTCCCCTCTGCTCTGGCCATTTTCCAGTTTGGTCAAGGAGAGGTCTCAAATGCATACCATCTGGTTAGTTCAATATGAACTTTAGTTTGAACAAAATGCTCACTATTCAATTAATTTTTTCCCTCATGTAAAAATCAGGAGATTTCACGTTTCATCCCCAAATTCCAATTTCAGGTTTCCCTTTAAAAATCGAAATAGAAACAGCCGTCACATGGCAATGATTGGCTTGTGCTACGTGATGCTGTCCTTTTTAGATGGTAGCATGAGATCTCTGGTTTTCCATAGTCCTCACCCCACCCCTGACATTCCCTGCCTTTTTCCTGTAGAAATTTGAATGTGTAACCTCTAGATGAAGGTTTATTGAGATAGTTTTTTCATTTTGCTAATAAATATTGATTGAATATCTATAATGGCTAGCCAAACTCACAAAATCCCTGGCTGCATGGAGCTTACATTTTAGTGTGGGAAGACAGACAATAAGCAAATAAGTAAATTATAGAGTATATGGGAAGATGATTGTTCTAGGAAGAAAACACAACAGAAAAGGGCACACAGCATGTGTGGACGGGTGCAATTTAAAAATAGGATAGTCAGGGAAGGGTTCACCAAGACATTTAAACCAAAACATGAAGGAAGTGAAGGAACAAACCATGCAAATATGGCTCGGGAAGAGCATTCCAGGCAGAGGGAACAGCAAGTGCAAAGGCCCTGAGGCAGTGGGATGTTGTAGAGAGAGCCATGGCTGGGGACGTGGACACTGCTGTGTGTTTTAGGTGATCACTAGCCCCGCTCTGAGCCTCACTTTTTATATGAAAATGAGGGTTTGAGTTAGGAGATTTCCAAGGTCCCAATCAATGCTAACATCTGATGATTTTACAACAAAGCCATTCCCTTAGGAAAAACAAGAGGCTGCTTGCCAATGTAGATGTGCTTTTGGAAATAAACAGTCTTTTATTGATTGTCTGAGGAGAATGGAATTTGAGAAAGGTAGCTTTCACCCTAGACTTCTCTCACCGAGGAAAAAAGCGTGGTGCTGGGGCTAGCTGGCTGAAACATGCGTGCTCTCTCTCTCTGAGGGCTGATGCACCCAGGGCACAGGTGGGTCAGAAATGAATGGAATCAGCAGAGTTGATGGCTATCTTTTTTATGACTGTTCAGTGTTTGATTTCTGCTGTAGCTCTGGCCGATGACAACAGATTGCTGGGCATGACCAAGAGCAGATGATTTCTTATCTGGTCATTCTTTGTGTATATTTGGGGTGACCAAAGGTTTGTAATATTGGAAAGTCAAATAGCATGGACCGTTTCACCCACCATCAGCTTAGCCGGTTATTTACTGTTCTGGTCCCTTAACTTTACAGTTGTGAAAAAAGGAAAAATCAGCCATTGGCAGCTCAGCCTGATAATGTGGGAAGATGAAAGCTGGAGATAAACACATATCCTTCATGGCTCTTGGGTCCCTTCTGAGAAACTTTGGGTTTGACACACAATCCCCTTCTTGTGACTTTTGTGGTTGAATCCCGTAAGAAACCAGGACCCCGTGGTTAAATATTCTTGAACCATGTTATACCGAGGCTTTGGCCACAGCAGGGAGCTTAGTGCCTGGAAGGATTATTTCTGCAAGTAGAAAGTTCTTAAAGATGCATAGAGAATTATTTTGAGATTTCTATGACTCGGTTAAAAGCATTAAAATATTTGTATTTTCTGGAGATGACTGGAAGCTAAGGACTCTGTGTTTATACTTGGGGAGCAGGTCAGGGAAGCTGGGTGAAGAGGTCATGAAGAGGAAAGGAAGAGGAAAGACTGTGAAGAGTCTGAGATTTTACTCACCTTGCAACTTGCAAGCCAAACAGTTAGCCCACTGCGGCCCAGATGCTGATGGGTTCCTGGTTCAGAGACAAAGAGCCTTATTACTTTCCCCAGTAGCAATAGCCAGGGTATCAGCGTTTGGGGTAATGCCCTGGCCCCATTCCCACAGGGTGACATGAAGCAAGCCAGGTAACACCTAGACATGTAGTGGATTGTGTTACAGAGAGGCAGCCTGAGCTTAGGGGGCTGGAATCTTTTATAATGAGCAGTCAGCTTGCCTGCCCTGAGCTCTAGAGGAAGACATATTTATTATACGGGCAGGAAGCAAATTTGCCCTTTGCTCTGGAGACTCTCTCTCTCTTCCAAGACTGTTCTCTCTACAGACATCCTGAAGCAGATAGTCTGGAACAAAAATAGTCAGTGCCTCTGCTTGTAGGATTTGCAGAAACCCAAGAGATACATGAAGACTGTCTTCCAAAGACATGTTTTTGCCCTAAAGTTGCAATGTCCCCTCTTCCTCCCCAGCAGCCTCAGGTGAATTCACCCCTGGTTTTGGATCCTAATAGCTTTCTCTAATTTCCAGGGAAATTTAGGCAGGCAGATTTCTGCCTGAGCTCAAGGCACAATTCAAACTCTTCCTAGGGGTAGAGGCTGAGAAGAATTTTCAAAGTTTTATTCCCTTTATGACCAGTGTCTCTCTTTTACTTTGGTGCTCTTGGAAGGGCTGTTGGACACTCCAACTATTGGAAAAGTTAATCTCACATCATCTTTGAACTCAATGGGACTGTAGGTAGTTATGTAGGCCAGTCCTCCGCAGTTGAAGCAGGTTTTATAATTGAGGCAATTAATCTCCTTGAGAATCAACTGTCTTATTCAAAGTCATTCATTAAAGATGTGGTGGAACCAGGATTCCAAGTCAGGTCTATCGAAATGGACAGTTTCCTGTGGTTTGCCTCATAATCAGAGTTTAGACCAGGCTTGACTAAGGAAGGTTGAGGAAAGATAGATGGGGGTCCGTCCTCAGAATATCTTTCTGAAGCTTCAGCAGTCATCAAGAAACCAGGGTGTGAAAGAGATCACTAGTTGACTACCCAATATCCTTTTTAAGGATAGAGTTCTATATATTTGAGCATGGCAATTTCCCCAATTAAAAAAAAGTCACTTCATTTGCCAGTTTTCCTTGAGGCTGGGGGAGTCAGTGAGGTGTGGGTAGAAGTTACTTCCAGCAGAGTTCTTTCAAGGGGACTCACTTGGCTGGCAGGAGACCCTCACCTTATCCCTGTCTCTCCTTCCTGACTGGAACGTGGCTGGGATGACTAGGGCCACAGTGATAATCTATCAAGGAGAACTTGTAGATCGAAGTGTGAATTAAAGATGGTGGAAAAGGAACATAGGAGCAGCCTGGACCAATGTGAGCATCATGCAGCCACCACACCAGCCCTGGAGGACCTACCTCTGGACTTCGTCAACGTGAAAGAAAGATAACTCTCCCATCTTTTCTTGCCACTGTATTTCTGGATAGCAGAGGCACGGGCCTCCTGGTAGAGTTTATGTGCTTATTGATGCCTAATTGTGAACCCTGAATGTTCGCTGTTGACCCCACTGGTTGGGTTTTTTTTAACTGCAAGTAACAGAAACATTGGCTAATTTTAGGGACTAATTATCCTTGGAGAAGTTTATGGGGTTGCTCATAAGATTGGAGTGAGGGCTGAAGAACTAAGTCGGGAGCAGAAGGGCACCAGGTTGCTCTGGAAGGTCCTGATAGTAGGCTCTGCTGATCAAGCTCATCAGTGCACCCCAATTTCTTGCCATTTCCCTTGTGTCTTTCTGTCAAGATTCAACATCTCAAGGAAGCAAGTATTCGATTGGCTGAGCCAAGGTCATGTGACCGTTCTGAGCTAAGATGGCATGGCCATCCTGTAGCAAGCTGGAGAGAGGGAGGACAGAGCAAAAGGGGCCTCCCAGGAGCACTTCGGCTCCCACTCTGGGAGGACAGGCCCCTGGACTTACTGTCCCACCACGATGGCATCCAGTGCGAGGCAGAGGCAAGTCCCTACACAAAAATCAGAGTGCTTTAGGGAAAGGAGTGCCCAGCTTAATAAAGCTGCACTGAGTGTCCCACCTTCAAAAAAGCAAAACAAAACAAAGCTGCGTGGAATAGCAGAGGATTTAGACCTTTCTGTGATGAAGTGAGTTGGTCAAGATAAAAGGCAAAGATTGTTGTGCACAAAGGCTTCAGGGATGAGCAGTTCCTGACAAGCCCACCCATCCCAGGAACAAAGGCTTACAAAATCGGCAGCACCTGTGGGGAGGGCAAACGCGTCATGTGAAAGAGCTCTTTTAATCATCTCCGGTTTATGTAGACATAAGCGATATTTCATGGTGAAAATACTAACACTTCTGTTTCCTTGCTTGCCTTTTCTTCTTCTCTTAACTGGGTTGCAGTTTCTAATTCACACTCACTTACCCACCGCAGCAATTGTGGGTCTTCAGGGACCTCCTTAAGTGGGGGCAAGCAATCTTGTCCTTCAGTAGTGAAAACTCAGAACTCCAGAAAGATCAAGGACTGTTCCCAGGGCCAGGAGGTGTGATGGTAGCATAGTGAGGTTAAAGCAAATTATAGAGTCTGCAGTTAAAGTGGACGTAGGTCATCAGTTAAGTAATGGCTGCCAAGGAGAGCTGGCCTCAGTGTGAGGATGCTCGTGAGTAGAGAAACGGATATGATGCTCTAGCGTCCGAGATTCTAAGTGGGCACAGAATATTAGTGAAACGTGGCTGAGAGTACAGAAACTCTGAGACTTGGACCTTCAGGGTCCCCACCAGCCTTTGGTTTCTTGTTGTGACCATATTTAATATACCTCACTGAGGAAGGCTATCAGCAGGAAAGCAAAAGCTGGAGTCTCTTCCTTGGTTATAACTCTTTAGTGGCTTCCCATAGTCAGCAGAATAAAATCCAGCCTCCTCATTCCAGCCAGCCAGGTCTTTTACGATCTGATCTTGCCTTCCTGTGCACTCTCCTCTTTCTCTCTGACTCCACCTGTGGCTTCAGCCACTTTGGTCTTCTTTCGGTTTCTGGAAGCTGATTCCTGCCCCTCTGCATTTGCTTCCTGGGCATGCTCATCCCAGAACTGTGCTTGGCTGACTCCCCCTCACGTCTCGGCTCCGATGTTGCCAGCCCTAAGCAGGGACTCCAGAGCCCAACTGCCTGGCTTCCATCTTGGCTGTATCATGTGTCAGCTGTGTAATATTCAGCTGGCACTTAACTGCTCGGTGCCTCATTTTGTTCAGCTGTAAATGAGGATTATGATATCCTTATATCGCAAGGTTGATGTGAAGTTTATAGAAGTTAGCGTCAGTGAAGCCCTGAGGACAGTGCCTGGGTGCAGTCCGTGCTACACAAGTTATAGGAGCCCCCACTCCAAGTCACTGTCACTAACCCTGGTCTGTTTTCTTTATAGCAATAATCACTGTTTGAAATTACTTTATTTGCTTATTTACTACCTCTGTCTTCCAGGCTATATGCAGATTGAATAATTGCAACTACACAAAGTTTATTTCTCAGATGGGGCAAATGGAGGAAAACCTCATCAATGGCATCCTCCTGTGTCCCATCCCCCTTCCTCCCCCGCCCTGGTCCTGGTTTCCCACCCTGTGTAGTCAAGGGATGGAATCACTCAAGTGATTCTGTTGTATATCCAGTCTCCCAGGAAGCCTGTGAAAACTAGAAGTGCCCAAAAGAACTCCCATATGATCCCGCAATCCTGCTTCAGAGTTCATATCTAACAGAACTGAAAGCAGAGTCTTGAAAAGATATTTGCACACTCATGTCAACAGCAGCATTATTCACAATAGCCAAAATGTGGAAGCAACCTAAGTGTCCACTGACAGATGAATGGATAAACCAAATGTAGTCTATCCATACCATGGAATGTGGTTCAATCTTAAAAGGGAAGGAAATTCTGTCACATGCTACAGTGTGGATGAACCTTGAGGACATTATGCTAAGTGAAATAAGCCAGTCATGATAGGAAAAATACTGCATGATTCCACTCATACGAAGTATCTAAAGTTTAATTCACAGAAAGAGAAAGTAGTGTGATAGTAATTACCAGGGGATAGGGGTTGGGGAGAATGGGGAAGTGTAGTTTAGAGTACAATTTTAGTTTTACAGGATGAAAAAGTTCTGGAGATCTGTTTCATAACAGTGTGAAATACTTAACACTACAGAACTGTACACTTGAAAATGGTTAATGTGGATAGGGCAGTCTAACCAGGCAACAGAAATAAAAGCAAAAAGAAACAAATGGGACCTAATTAAACTTCCTTTTGCACAGCAAAGGAAACTATAAACAAAAAGACAACCTACAGAATGAGAAAAAATATTTGCAAATGATGCGACTGACAAGGGCTTAATTTCCAGAATATATAAACAGCTCTTACAACTTAATAACGAAAAAACAAACAATCCAATCCAAAAATGGCAGAACACCTAAACCAGCAATTCTCCAATGAAGACATACAAACGGCCAATAGGCACATGAATAAATGCTCAATATCACTAATTATCAGAGAAATGCAAATCAAAACTACAATGAGTTATCACCTCACATTAATCAGAATGGCCACATCAAAATGTCCACAAACAATAAATGCTAGAGACGGTGTGGAGAAAAGGGAACCCTTCTATACTGTTGGTGGGAATGTAGTTTGGTGCAGCCATTATGCAAAACAGTATGGAGATTCATTAAAAAACTAAAAATAGACTTACCGTATGATCCAGCAACCCCACTCCTGGGCATATATCCAGAAGAAACTAATTCAAAAAGCTACATACACCCCAATTTTCATAGCAGCACTATTTACGATAGCTAAGACATAGAAACAACCTAAATGTTCATCAACAGATGACTGGATAAAGAAGTTGTGGCATATATATACAAATGGAATACTAATCAACCATAAAAAAGAGTAAAATAATGCCATTTGCAGCAGCATGGATGGACCTGGAGATCGTCATTTTAAGTGAAGTAAGCCAGAAAGAGAAAGAAAAATACCATATGATATCACTCATATATGGAATCTAAAAAAAAAAAAAAGCCACAAATGAACTTACTTACAAAACATAGACTCTCAGACATAGAAAACAAACTTATGGTTACCAAAAGAACATGAAAAGGAATATATGTATGTATATTTGTATGACTGAACTATTATGCTGTACACCAGAAATTGGCACAACATTGTGAACTGACTATATTTCAATTAAAAAAAGAAAATAGGTGGAAATTTTATGTTGTGTGTTTTTTACCACAATAAAAATAAATATACCATGCTGTGCCTAGATTCTGAGTAAATAGTTTGGAGCAGGCAGATTATTTACATTTTAAAACCTCTCCCTGGAAGATTTCGACACCCACCAAACTTTCAGAATCACTGGGTCATTTTGAAAGATGTGTCTGTGGTTTGGATTTAGGGCATTTAAGCCTTACACCATCCTTGATATAAAGCCTTAATTATATGGAGGGGGAAATGATCCCCAAATCCTCCTCATGGATTCTCTTTAATTTTGCCGAACTAATCTGCTTCTCATGTGTATTGCGGTCTGTCTGCTCTCAGTGAGTGGAGAGTGAAAATCGGCCGCCCGAGGGCCCTGGGAGCCAGCCCGCCAGGGTGTTTTCCTCGTAGCGTCCACAAGGTGGCAGGCCAGGCACTTGGATTTGGGCGCCAAGGGCGCGCGCAGCCTGCCGCCGGGAGCGCCGCGCAGTTCTCCGAAGGCGTGTGAGGGACCATGTGCCTTTGCACGGTTTGGGGGTGCCTGGAGGAGGTTGTGGGGTTCCCGTGGATGCTCAGGCTAGAAGTGAAGCCGGCGGGTCACGCAGCAGGCGTGCGCTTGTTCTCGGGGGAAGGTGAGAACGCCCACTGCCCCTCCCCCCGTGAGTGGCGTCACCGCAGCCGCCTGCCCCGGGGCCCCACGAGCCTTGCTCTGAGGGAGGCAGGCGTTCGAGCGTGTGCACGTGTGGAGGCATACCGTTCACAAGCGGCTGTTTCTTCGGAGGGAGTGCGATGTTTTGGTGATATATTCTTTCAAATAATTAAAAGGCCCGAGGCGGAATAGATGTTCTGTGTTTGAAAATGCCTGGGTGTTGGTGGACGGTGACGTCGGTTAACACGCACTAGCTGTTGGCTGTTTAATTGGCATCTTAAAAACATGGATTTGCTGACCCACTTCAGGCCTTGACCTAGCAAGGGGTCACAGTCTACAGTAAATAACTCGGCAAGTGTTTTGGTGACACGTCTAGCTGAAAAGTGGAGGCTTTTGAGCATGATTTTAATGGCTGTTTGTATCTCAAGACAGGTGGATGGCTTTCAGTGGGTACCAGATGTTCGCAGGTGAAGAGGGAGATGACGGGAGGAGGCAGTGGTGCAGCCCAAAGAACACAGGCTTGAATTTGGATGGTTGGGAGCTGGGGACAAGTCCTTCGTCCCGTGTAAGCCTCAGTTTCCTCATCTGAGTGATGGGGATAAAAACCAGCATCATGGGTTGTGGTGAGGAGTGAATGAAACATGGAAACATTCATTCAGTCATTCACTCATGCAGCAAATGTACTTGCATTCCAGACCTGTGCCCCGGGCACAGGCTAGGTACTGAGGGTGCCGCAACCATAAACTCTGGTCCCTTGCAGTCAGGTGGGAAGATTAACGTGTCCATGAATGTTTCCAGTGCAGTCGGAGAAGCACTCTACCTGAAGTTTGCTTGAGGTGCCCCAAGGGCCAGGGGTCTGAGTAAAGAATGTTCGGGGAGGGAGTGGAGAGAGATCCATACATCAATCAGAGGCAGCCGGTTTCAGTCTGGGGAATGCGGGTAGAGTCCAGCACAAACACACCTCTGGTTTGGAATGAACAGTGTTTGCGACCGTATTTTATTTTTCCTAAAAATGCCACCATCATTTGAAAATGGAGAGATTTCACTTGGGATTCTGGGTTTCTTTGTTAAGCCAATGTGTCTGCATGAAATTATGGTCTAACACTAAGTGGTAGCTGCCTTCTCTGGACAGAGTGTGTGCCACAGTCCCTACCACGCCCAAGTGCATGCTCAACTCAACCCGCTTCACTTGTTCATTTTCTGTCCCTGACCCTATGGACATTGGAGATGCAACCTCTAATATGTAGTGTCTAGAACAGCAGCACACGGTGGGTACTTCATACCTGCCGTTTCCTTTCCTCCTCGAGAGCTGAGATGGCCTCCCAGGCCGCTCCCCCAACAGTGACAGACATCTACGCAGGGCCTAACGAGAGAATGGAGGAAACAGAACACTGTAGATTGAGCTACAGCCATAAAGTCAGAATTCAGTCTGCTGGGTTTTCTCTTTCATTGTGGGGCCATTGCCAGGGGCCCAGTGAAGGTCTGGAGGCTGGCTAAACTTACAGTTGTATGCAGGTCTTTGTCAGCCATGCTTGGCTCTTTTTAGAGAACCACATGCAAATCCCTCTCCCAAGTACCATTTCCCCACAAATAATAGCGAACTATTGTTGGGAGGAGGGTGAGCCTGGGGTTCCATAATCATAGCATTCTCATGAAAGAAAATCACAGCCCCACCATGAGCACAGCTGAGAGCATGAAACCTACTACTGAGACATTCTGGTTAAAAGAAAGCATTAGTCCCTAAGATGGGCCTGTCTGTGGGGGTCTGTGGGGAGCCAGGTGAGAGGGCTTTGCAGGTCCTGCTGGAAATGAGTAGGTAAAAGGCATCCATCCATCCACCCAAGGAAGATTAATCTCGATCATGGGCCTGTTAGGAAGCCCTGGCCTTCCCTTCCTGGCAGGGGGTGAAAGTGGATAATTCACTTTCACAAAAGGAGCCGAGGGAGAAGGCGTGGGGGTGGCTAAGGAGAAGAGGGAGCGGGCAGGAGGCTTCCCTGTGAGGTCCAGACTCCCACACTCAGGGCCTTTCCTTTTTGGGGCTCGAGGAGGGAGCCATCTGTCAGTGACAGTGGGTTGATGTGTTTGCACCACGTTCTACAGGTCCCCCTCCCCTGCTTGGGGGACCAAGAGGTGGGGAGCCAACTGCAGGCAGAGCGCCCTGGGACTAAAGGACTAAGAGGAGACCAGGGGGTTCTCTATCCTCAGACAAGGGGGAGCAGGGCTGCCCCTCACCCCTCCTCATATGCTTAACTACCTTTGGTCCCCATTGCATTTCAAAAAAAACCCATTTACTTTGAAAATTATGCAGCATACTCAGAAGTACGGAGAATTGTATGATGTGTGGTTCCTGCATGTTACAATCACTTAGGGATCTTTTAAAAATCCCAACGCTGAAGTATTGTCCCAGACCATTTAACTCATAGTCTCTGGGGTTGGAACACAGTATATTTATTTGAAGTGTATTTGAAGCTTCCTGGCTGGTTTCCCTGTACAGACACATCCGGGAACCACTGATGTCCCCTTCACCCTGCTTCCACGATTACGAGAAGTGGCCAGTCTTGCTGATGTTGCAGCTCTTCCAAGATCCCCAATTTTCCATTGCCCCTAGATTATTTTAAAGCGAATACCAGACTTATCCTTAAATGCTTCACAATACATTAAGAACTTGAAAGCAAAATATAAGCATAATAACATTATCACTCCAAAAAAAATCAACTATGATTCCTTAGTATCATGTAGTGTCCTGTCTTTGATGTTCAGTTTAGCTTTTGAAGTATTTCTTTCTCTCCTTTATCCTTGATTTAATTTGATTCCAAAGGGATGAATAATACCCCCTACCCCCCACTATTTCTGAGGTTGTGGAGTTGGTGAAAGGGGCAGGCAGTTGACTCACCCCTGGTTTACCCCCCTTTTTCCTCAGTGTGACTCTGTGTTCCCAGTCTTTTCAGGGACAGCCCTGCCCACGTTTGTAGGTGAGAGGACAGCTATAGAGGCAGAAGACGCTCAGATATTCATTTGATAACTGTTGATTGGTAGCTGCCTGTACGTCCAGGCACTGTCAGGTGCTGGAGAGCTAGGTCTGTCTCTGTCACCATTAGATTCTGTTTAGCACTGAGTCTGGCACGTGGTAGGGACTCAAGAAATATTTAGTTTGGTGATGAAAGTGTGTTTGTGTTAATTACCAGGACAGTCAGATGACCATTGCTGACATGCTGGGTCCGAGGATGTAATATTCCTTTAAAAATCACAAAGGGACGAAACTTCCACATTGTATCTCTTTACTTGAGGATCTGAGAACACGTTTTTTTCCTTTTTAAGTAATTTGCACATCATGTGGATTCCTCAAATGAGATGAAACAGCTCAGTGGAGTGAAATCTCAGTAGCAGGGAGCAGGGGGCAGCCTGAACAGTTGAAATGCAAACCTGCCGTCTAAGCCTCATTTCAGCCGCGAGGTTTTCTGCCTTCTCTTTCTAGTGAAGCCTTTCAAAGGGGTGCAGACATGCAGCAGAAATTGACTGGTTCGAAGCTGACCTTCGTTTATTTTCTTTGCCCCACCTCTAAGTGAAACTCTTGGGAACAGAACAATAAAATGTTCAGAAGGCTGCTAGTACAGCCAGGGAAGAAAGTGGGATCTCACTGACCCACACCTTTTTTAAAGATGATTTTTCTGTTTATCACACTTTCATTGTAGAAAATTTGAAAAATATAGGATAAAAGTATGAAGATGTGAAAATCATTTGTATCTTATCATTACAGCCACCATCTACCAGAAAAATTGGCCATTTTGGTGTATTTCCTTCTTGTCTTTTTTTCCCCCCTCTGCTGAAATACAGACTGTATTTTCTGATTTGAGAAAAGTTATTTCTTTAATTTCAATGTATTGAGGACATGATGCTTTTTTTTAACATTTTTTATTGATTTATAATCATTTTACAATGTTGTGTCAAATTCCAGTGTAGATCATAAATTTTCAGTTATACATGAGCATATATATATTCATTGTCACATTTTTTTCTCTGAGCTACCATAAGATCTTGTGTATATTTTCCTGTGCTTTACAGTATAATCTTGTCTATCTATTCTACAATTTTGAAATCCCATCTATCCCTTCCCACCCTCCACCCCCTTGGCAACCACAAGTTTGTATTCTATGTCTATGAGTCTCTTTCTGTTTTATATTTATGCTTTGTTTGTGGGGGTTTTTTTTTTTTTTTTTTTTAGATTCCACATATGAGCGATCTCATATGGTATTTTTCTTTCTCTTTCTGGCTTACTTCACTTAGAATGACATTCTCCAGGAGCATCCATGTTGCTGCAAATGGCGTTACGTTGTAGGTTTTTATGGCTGAGTAGTATTCCATTGTATAAATATACCACATCTTCTTTATCCAGTCATCTGCTGATGGACATTTAGGCTGTTTCCATGTCCTGGCTATTGTAAATAGTACTGCTATGAACATTGGGGTGCAGGTGTCATCCTGAAGTAGGGTTCCTTCTGGATATATGCCCAGGAGCGGGATTCCTGGGTCATACAGTAAGTGTATTCCTAGTCTTTTGAGGAATCTCCACACTGTTTTCCATAGTGGCTGCACCAAACTGCATTCCCACCAGCAGTGTAGGAGGGTGAGGACGTGATGCTTTTATAAGCCATTTTGAAATCTGTTTTCTCCTTATAATTCAAGAAAGGATGTAGGAAAGATGGTATTCTCTTATTACAAGTGAGAAATCAAGGTCCGGAGATTAAGTGATTTTTCTCAAGGTCACAGAAGTGGCCCAGGTGTCTCCATTGTCATCAAGGGGTCTTTCTACCTGATCCTAGTCCTCTCTGTGTGTAGAGGTCTGACCCATCAGTGGGACAGCCCTAGGGTTATTTATGGCCAAGGGACTCACTGTTACTCCTTTCCCCATCTCCAGAAGTTTTGAGTCAGAGAGCAAGGACCCACAGACCTCTGGGTACAGTCTCATGATGGATGCAGGGAGGGCAGGTATAGAAGATGAAGTGCCTTCATTTATGGGGTAACCCAACCTGCATTCCTGATACATCTTGTATTGAGCACTTGTGGACTGTACCCTGTTTTATGACCTTTGACCTCCAAATCCTGACCCACCCATCTCCCCTTCCAAGAGAAGCTGCCCACCCATCGCCTCTGCTGCCTCAGCTGCCAGGCTTAGGGCCAGGGTGTCCTGGGCCTCAGGCCCATCTTATCGATGGCCCAGAGGTGGGTTATGATTACGATCTGGTGTCAAAAGATGACTGAGGACAATCAGATGTTCTTTCCCAGGAACATAAACTGCTATAAATGGGGAGGATTTACTGGTGATCTCCTAAGGCAGAGTCAGGACTGCATCATGGCCAAAGCCACGTGTAAAATGACATCATGAGGGAGCAG
This sequence comes from Camelus dromedarius, assembly GCF_036321535.1. Classification (NCBI taxonomy): domain Eukaryota; kingdom Metazoa; phylum Chordata; class Mammalia; order Artiodactyla; family Camelidae; genus Camelus; species Camelus dromedarius. The sequence continues at coordinate 18,993,936 of NC_087439.1, forward strand.
AAAATAGGAATATGTCGGCAGAGAGGAGAGAACTGTGTGGATCCCAGAGAGAATCAGAAGAGCCATGGAAGAGAGAGAGGGAGGGAGGAAGAGATCAAGAGACCAGCACCCACTCTGCTCATTCCTGGGGTTTCCAGGTTTGTGTCCAGCCCGTTTATCTGACAATCCTATTCTTGACCCATCCCCTCCCTGGAGGTATCTTGCTCGTCTTTGCAATCATACAAGGCAGCCTGTCTGAAGGGTGACAAATCCACAGCCTGATAGACTGGACGAGACCTTCTGGAAGGCCTGGCTTGCCATCCCAGTTTTGCAGATGAGAGAGCTCAGGCTGCAGAAGGGAGAGGACTTGCCAGCAGTCAGCAGGTCTCCTAAGTCTTATCCAGGTTCCTTGCTGCTCCAGGACACATGCTTCTTTGATTCCTCCTTGCATCTCAGCCTTGGCTTCCCGTCATACAGTTAAGCTTGAGGGCTGAGCTCATGCTTTCTACATCCATTTCTTCCACTTCCTCTTGCTGTGTCTGTTGCCAGACACTGAGTAGGTGCTCAACAAGTACTTATTCAATTGAAGGGTAGGATGCTCTAGGTTTGAGGCAGTGATGGAGGTCACCATTGGTGAAAGTTCCCATAACTGATGGCCAGGCTGGCATTCTGAGTGAGCTTGAGACGGGACCCCGTGGATTTTGTGCAGTCACTAGTCTTTGAGGTTAGAGATGACTCTTCATGCTGTGGATTTGCCACAGCAGAACTAAACAAAGAGGATGGTTTCTGCTGTGCCTGACAGGGTAGAATCCATCGCCAGCAGTGTGTATATCAAAGAGAAAGCGGGTTCAGAAAATGTGTGCCCATCTGATTAGACTGTGTGTCTGCTGGGCAAAACTGAATACGGTGCATTCCAGTTAGCGCTGGTTTGGATTCTCTGAATCTTTTCCAAAACAATATAACCAGAATTTAACTTGACTGGAGTAAGAGGGGAGGGAAAGGTAGTTCAGAAATGGTATTTTAGAGTGATGTCTTCATATTTTTTTTCCAACAAATATTTGTCAAGTGCCAATTCTATACCAGGCATTATTTTAGACACTGGCAATACAGCAGTGGTCCAGACTTTGAAAAATCCCTGCCTTCTTGGGGCTTACATTCTATTGGGGTTGCAAAGTTAATGAAAGGAAACGTGACATGTATTAGTTTGGTAGGGCTACAAAATCAAGTATCACAAATGGGGTGGCTTAAACAACAGAAATGTGCTGTCTCCCAGTCCTGGAGGCTGGAAGCCTGAGATCGTTGGCAGGTTTGGTTTTTTCTGGAGCCTCTCTCCTTGGCTTGTGGGTGGCCATCTTATCCTCACGTCTTCACGTGGTCTTCCCTTTATCTGCGTCTGTGTCCGTATTTCCTCTTCTTAAAAGGACACCAGTTATGTTGTCTTAGGGCCTACCCTAATGACCCCATGTTAAACTTAACTAGCCCTTTAAAGACCCTATCTCCCAGTGCAGTCACATTCTGATATACTGAGTGTTAGGGCTTCAACATACAAGTTATAGGATGGACATACTTTAGTTGCTAGTATGGTGTAAATAAAAAAGTGATGTTGGTATGTGATGACTCACCATATTTAAAGCAAGAAAGTGTTGATGCTTTTACAAATTAGGGAAGGGATGCTTGTCCACCCATGATGTCTGTGGTCTGTGCTGGCTTGGAAGGAAGGCTGACCTCAGGCAGCAGAATGTTCTGAGGTTTTGCGCCAGGTTATCCTCAGTGAAACTATGCAGGCCGTGTGAGAATGAAACCACTGATCTGGACTTAATTAATACGATAGTCTAAACAACTGAGAAAAAGGACTTATATATAGAGAGAGAGAGAGAGATGTATACACACATACACACACACACACACACACACACACACACACGTATTTAGCATATCTTGAAAATAAGTAAATTTATCTTCATAAACAATGACTCAGGGGAAGACTGCAGCCATTTCCACAGAGAGCATTAAAGCCTTTTTTTTTTTTTTCTTTAATCACCTCCTGTTTCCTAATGGGATTGGAGTGTGTATGGTTCCTGCTGTTTTATATACTTTGTTGCCGTGTGGCTCCTTGGCTTATCTTTTCATTTATGCTTTTGCACTTTTATTGAACAAATCACCTTTTGTGTCATAATGAGGTCCTGGATCTCCACATGCTGATGAGCATAAATCCACCAAATCTGGAACTCTTTGCTCTGGAAGATTCAGTTTGGCTTTTGAAATAAGCTAAAGGTGCTGGAATAGTTGCTCAAGCTCGAGGGCTTTGATGCAACAAATCTGTGGCCTTAGCTGTGATGTGGGCTTGGTCTGTCTGTCAAATCAGAAAACCCGCCTATCTGCCAATCTGACAACAGAGCCTTGTCTCATGGGCACCCTGGGACTAATTTGTTAGTAAAGAGCTTTGCAGACCAGTGAGTTCTAGGGAGAGTTGGTTGAGCAGTAAGAAGGGTGCGAAGGCTGTTTTTTTTTTTGCCAGAGCAGCCAGTTGAAAAATAAAGGATTTAGATAAAACAGGGGGAACAGCTGGGCTGACTAGAGAGTTGATTAGGAAGAGGAATTTTTCTTTGTGATTTCTTTGCTCTTCTTTTTTATGGCCTTAAAAAATCTTGGTAGGAACTTCTCTCTCTGCTGACTGATTGTGTCACAAAATTAATCAATAAACTATCAATAGTAAAAATAGAGGAGTTTTATGGGTGCCAAACTGAGTACTAGCCTGGAAACCCGCTTCCCAGATGACTCTGAGAAACTGCTATGGAGAAGCAGGATTTTCAGCACAGTTTTATATTTTGTCAGGACAAAGAACATTAAACAAGTCAGGAATATGTTCCTTCAAGGTTTCAAAAAAAAAAAAAAAACAGACCAGCATGTACACGTACAGCACGTACAGCCTGGCCTTGGCACCTAGGAGGGGAGTCTTATCATCAAAGGAGAACCAGCATTGGCGTCCCAGGAAGAGGGACACTTAATCTTTATTTTTAACATGAACATTCTTTACTTCTGGTCAGTGTTCCCTTTTCTTTAATGATGAATGCCGATGTACAATATATGTTTGATCAGCCACAAACAGGCTATATTTTAGTTGGCATAAAATTCAAGTTAACTCATGTATAAGCCAGAATGATTGTATATGCTATTCCCTATATCTCAATATGTGAGAATTTCTTTTATCAATTGATTCTTTTGTTTCTGTATTTGTTAATTTACTGAATACCTATTAGGTAAGAGGGCCTGGGATAATATGTGTTACCTTCCTTCACCTGTGTGAGGGGGGTGAGTCACTAAGATGGCAGAGTAGAAGGCCCCAGCCTCTGTCCCTCCGTGAAGATCAGTAATTAGGCAGATATCCAAGAACAAAAACAGCTTGGCCGAGCTCTGGAGTCCGCTTAAGAAACTCCAGCAATATAGTAATGTGAAAAAAAACAAAACAAACAAAAAAAAAAAAAACAGAGAATAACCACACAAAAAGGGAAGGAAAAATAGCTTCATTTTGCCTGTGTCATCCCATCCCCCAGGTTGGCACTGCTTGGCGTCAAGAGGGAACTCCCCATCTGGAAAGTGGTCTCCTTGCCAGGAAAGGGAGAGCAGGGTGAGTGACAGCTTTCCAGACCCTACACATAGGATTCACTTCAGCTTCACCCTACCCAGAAACCGGCAAAGCTGAGATATGTAAAGATGGGTGGGAGCAAGGAAGAAGAGCAGAGGTTACCAATATCAGCCATACAGCAGGCGTGATCATGGTGCCCAGTGACCAGCTCTGCAGAGAACCTCAATGGCTTTCACCAATGAAGAAGCCAGCAGGCCCTGCCCCAGATGTCACTGGTTTTCACCCCACAGGTATTTGCATTCACTAGTCTGAGTCCCTCCCTGCTCACTACCTCTCCCCCATCCCCACCTGACCCACCCTCACCCCAGAGCCTGGGACCTACACTGGAAGCTGGCTCCAGCCTCTGTGTTGCACAAGTGCCAAGGTGCCTGCCAGCCTAGATTCTCATGGCTGACCTCACCACTGTGTGTGTGCTGAGTGCTGCTTCTCCAGCTGTGCGCTTGCACACCACTGACCTGATTCCTGTCACCAACCTCCACTGTGTGCACAGCAGCCATGAAAGTGCACACTGACAGTCCTCCCCCCAACACCCCTGGAGCTGCTGTGGGCCTGGATCCAGCCCTGGCTCCTGTCACTGGCCTGCACCACTGGGTTTACCTACAGCTAGCCCCTTCCACTGTGCATGTGTACCCTGCTGGTCTGACTCTTTGTTACCAGCTTCCACTGCTGTGCTCTTGCCTGTGGTGAGACCCTGTGGCCACAAGACTGCACGCCGGCAGTCAGGGCCCCTGCAGCTACTTGTGTACCTGAAGTTGGCCTTGATCCTTGCTGTTGGCCAAGGCCCTTGCCACGGTGTGTGTGTGTGTGTGTGTGTGTGCATCAGCTCCTGACATTACAGTGGCACCTGCAGCTGAGTGTGCATCACCACCTTCTCTGGCCACTACTGCTGCCTGTCCTGGTCCCTAAGCTGCTGGACCTGGAGCTGCTGCTGAGGACCCCCCATAGCTCTTGCAGCCACTAGGACTTCTATGGCACTCACCTAACAGCACACAGTTGTCAGTGTTGTGGATCCCAGTGGCTAAGCCAATGAGACATCATGCCCTTCTGTATCCAGAGATGCCACATGCCCCCCACTTGATGCCCCGCACCAGTGGACCTGGGAGGACAGCATGCTCCAGTGTGTCCCCATCTGCAGATGAAGCACTTTCCTTAGCAAAGTCAGTCTGTAAAGTATGGACCTTTTCTGGTCTACTTCAGATGTGCAGACATCTATACAAGGCTATGAAGAATCAGGGAAACACACCTCCACCAAAGGAACATGGTAAATCTCCAGTAACTGATCTCAAAGAATGGAGATCCAGGAATTGCCCAACAAAGTTATCAAAATAATTGTTCTAAAGATATTCAGAGAGCTACTTGAGAACACAGATGCACAATTTAATGAAATCAGGAGAACAATACAAGAACAAAATGAAAAGTTCAACAAAGAGAAAACAAAAAAGAACCAAATAGAAATTTGGAGCTGAAGAATACAATGACCAAGCTAAAGAATTCAATAGAAAGCTTTAACAGAAGACTAAACCAAGCAGAGGAATGAATCAGTGAACTTGAAGACATTCACTTTAGCCTCAAGGACACACATAGGCTGAAAGTGAAGGGATGGAAAAAAATATTCTATGCAAATAGAAACCAAAAGAGAGCAAGGGTGGCAATACTTATATCAGACAAAATAGACTTTAGATCAAAAACTGTAACAGGAAAACAAGAAGGTAATTACATAAAGGTAAAAGGGTCAATTCATCAAGAGGATATAACATTTATAAATATTAATACACCCAGCATAGGAACACCTAAATATATTAAGCAAGTACTATCCATTTGAAGTGGGTGAGAGACAGCAATCCAATAATAGATAAATACAATATCCCACTTTCAACAATGGATAGATCACGCAGACAGAAAATCAGTGAAGAAACACTGGACATGAACTACACTGTCAATCAAATGAACCTAACAGATATTTATATAGAACATTCCATCCAACAGCAGCAGAAGACGCATTCTTCTCAAACACACATGTAACATTCTAGGTAACATGATCTAGGAGAAATCATATGTTAGGTTACAGAACAAATTTTAACAAAGTTTAAAAGGTTGAAATCATACCAGGTTAACTTTCTGACCACAAATGGTATGAAATTAGAAATCAGTAACAGGAGGAAAACTGAAAATTCACAAATACATAGAGATTAAACACCAAGCTCCTGAACAACCAATGGCTCAAAGATGAAATAAAAATTTTCAGAAATAAAAAAATACGAGAAACAAATGAAAGTGGAAATACAACATGTCAAAATGTACAGGAGGCAGGAAAAGCAGTGTTAAGAGGGAAGTTTATAGTGATAAACGTCTACATTAAGAAAAAAGAAAGATGTCAAGTAAACAACCTAATTTCATACCTCAAGGAACTAGAAAAATAACAAACTAAGCCCAAATCTAGCAGAAAGGTGGAGAGAATAAAGATTAGAGCAGAATTAAATGAAATAGAGAAACAATAAAGAAGATCAACAAAAATAAAAGATAAACAAAATTGACAAACTTTTATCTATATTTCCAAAGGAAAAAAAAAGACAAATAAATTTATAAATGAAAGAGGAGATGTTACAACTGATACCACACAAATACAAAGAATCATAAGAGACCACTAGAACAAACTGAACAACCTAGAAGAAATGGACAAATTTCTAGAAACATACAACCTACCAAGACTGCATCATGAAAAAAGTAGAAAATCTAAACAGACCAATAATGAGTAAAAAGATTGAAGCAGTAATTAAAAACCTTCCAATAAAGAAAAGCCCAGGACTGGATGGCTTCACTGGTGAATTCTACCAAACATTTAAAGAATTAAAGCCAATCCTTCTCAAACTCTTATAAAAAATTGAAGAAGAGGAAAAGCTTCCAATCTCTTGAGGCCAGCATTAATCTCATACCAAAGTTAGACAAAGACATTACAAGAAGCAATTACAGGGCAATATCCTTCATAATACAGATAAAAAAAAAATCCTCAACAAAACACTAGCAAACTGAATTCAACAGCACATTAAAAGGATCATACACTATGATCAATAAAGATTTATTCCTAGGATACCAGGATGATTCAACATGTGCAAATCAGACCTGATTCTCCACATTAATAAAATTAAAGATAAAAATTATGCTGTTGTCTTAATAGATACAGAAAAAGATACAGAATTTGACAAAATTCAACATTATATTTTGGTAGAAACTCTCAACACATTGGATATAGAAGGAAAACACCTCGATATAATAAAAGTCAGGTACAACAAACCCACAACGAGCATTATACTCGATGGTGAGAAGTCAAGAGCTGTTTCCCTAAGATCAGTAACACAGTGAGTGCCCATTCTCACCACTCTTTTTCAACAGAGTACTAGAAATCCTAGCTGGAACAATTAGGCAAGAAAAAGAAAGAAAAGGCATCCAAATTGGGAATAAATAAATAAAATCGTCTCTGTTTGCTGGTGACATGATCTCTCTGATACACACAAAAAAATCTTAAAAGATTCCACCTCTAATATCTTGTCTCTGAAGTTCTGCCTCCACAACTAGGCGTCTCGTCCCCAACTACAGGTGCAATCATGCTTCTGCCCTCTTAGAATCTTATTGTGGCTCCCCGTTGGCTACAGTTTGGATTCCTCAGCTTGGCAATTCCATCAGTCTCCCAACTAGCCCTGCCCCGTCTTCCATCAGGCTCTGCTCTCATCAGCTAGAGCATGTGTACCTTTCACATCTCTATGTTTTCTTCTTCATCTTAAAAATCTTTTCCCTGCTTCCTCTGTCTCTTGAAATTTTTTTTTATCCTTTAAGCCTCAGTTGAAGCTGCACCATCTTTGTGAAATCCTTTTTTTATATCTAGTTCGAATGAACTGTTCTTTACTGTAACTTAATAGCTCTTCTTCGTGTTCTACTGTGCAGTTGGTGCTTACATCCTAACCCTCTCCAGGTTGCATGCTGTTGGATACAGCAGGTGCTGTATCTTATTTGTCTCTGTATGTAGTCAGGTGATTAGTGTGTATGTAATTCTACAGGTGAATTAGGTGTCCAGTAAGGGCTTACTGGGTGAACAACTGTCATCAGCCTATTGGACTGTTCCCCTGGGAGGTCCCTTCATCAACCTTAAGCTCATCATGTCCAAAAATGAGATCAAGAGTTCCAGCCACCCCCAAACTGGCTCTCCTTCCCAACTTCCCTAGTTCTGTCAGTTGCTGCTTAGTATCTGGGGCCCAAAGATTTTAGCCATCCTTAATTTTTCTCTCCATTCTCCCATAATACATGTTAACCTCTAGGCCTTGCAATTTTACACAAGAAATGATAAGTATCTGCCATTTTCTCTCTGATAAACCTGGCCCTTATCATGTCATGCTCAGTGGATCTTAGAATTTTAGCTGGTCTCTCTTGGGTTTCATCTTCATAGAAGCAGTTTAGAGTAGGTGTGCTCTGAGCCAGCCATAAAACAAACATAGACAGGGCTCTTTCAGGACCATGAATCAGGTCTGCATTTCAGTGAGCACAGCCAGGGCTTCACTATCACAAAGTAGTTTTCATAAAGTTTTTGTCTTCTCACAGAAGCAATGCATATTCATTGTAGAAAAATTTGAAATATCAACAGGGAAAAAGGAAGGAAAAAAATGACATAAAATCCCACCAGCATACATTTTGATGTATCTCCTACTTTTTTTTTTGGTATGCACGTATGTGTTTTGTGTGTGTGTGTGTGTGTGTGTGGTGTATGTGTATAGATACACGTTTGCCTGCATGTGTCTGTTCTCCAGGTGAAGGTTGCATATGGCTTAAAGTGATAGAAAACCGAACTGCAAGTGTTTTCAACAAACAGGCATTTATTTGTCTCTAACAAGAGATTTGTAGAGAGGGGGTACATGGCAGGTTCTGTGGTTCAGGGCATCAGTGCTGGATCCTCTGCAGTTCCCTTGGCCGTTTGCTCAGGTGGTGATGATGGTGGCTGCCATTGTAGCCACGTCAGCTGCGTTCATTGCAGGAACAAGGCAGAAGGTGAAAGGCAGCACCTGCAGACATTTTGCTGCGTGTCATGGGCCAGAACCCTGTCACATGACCACTCCTAGCTGCAAGTGAGGCTGTGAAAATGAACACTGAGCTTTTACCCGTCTCTGTACAGCGGGCAAGAGTGAGATGCCTGCTGCTGGTATTGGGGAGATTCAACTGCAGTGTCTGCCTCACAGACAATGATGCATTCAGTATCCAATATTTGTGTATAGTTAGGATTGCTTTCTTAGGATGATTTCTAGACATGAAATGTATGGCTTAAAAAGTTTATCACCTAAAGAAAGCTTTGTAGAATTACTTTCAGACTGTGTCAGTGGCAACATTGATGTGTGTGGAACAAACCTGACCTTGGGGATATAATCAAATGGAGCTGCATTTTTATAATCTCTCATTGCTCCTTTAAGTTCTATTGGATGGGGTGGGGGAATGAAGTTCCCTTGCCTATTATAAAAAATTTGGGCAGGTCCATGGCTCTTCTGCTCTCAGGCAGCGGACAATCCAATGGTTGTGTTAGTTGTGAACAAATTTCAGAAATTAAGCTATCCAGATCCAACAATAGTCAAATCTCTAAATTTAATTAATGTCACTGTGTACCTCCCGCAGCTGGACCCTCACTGTGGCTGATCCCTTGCTAGAGCAGATACACATCTCTCTCCTTTTGTCTGTGCCTCTGTCTGTCCCGTATAACTGCTCTTACTGACCTCTGGGTGGGAAAAGAGGAGAGTAAGGAGGGACGGGGGGCTCTTCCTTGAACTGCCGTTTGCTCCACACTCCCATGCCTGGCAGATATTTTTAGCTTAATCTTTCTTTGATGCTCTGGTGGGCTGCTTGGGACTACCTCTGCTTGGGGACCCCCTGCAGCTCCCTTGATGCAGACGGTGCAATTCCTCCCCTTCCACACGGCTCTCCTCCTGTTTCTCTGATGTTCTCCACACACTGTCTCACTGTGGGAGACCTCATACCCTCCCAGGTAGACCTTTTGGGCAGGATTTAAAATGGACCCAGGCTGGCTTTTCCTCATGGTCTGCATCTCATTCCTATAAACCTTGGGGGTACTGGCCAGACCCAGCTGTACGTCCTCTCCTGCTGCCATGTGCTGCTCGGTTCTGTCTACGGAGCAGTGTCCCCTAGATACTGGGACCATCTTCATACTTCTTCAATGGCCCAAGGGAAAGCCCTCCCCACCTCACTGCCACCAGGCTGGAGGTGACAGAAAGCACGTCCTTTCCCTGCACGTAGCAGTGTAGGGTGGGACTCATAGCATGTTAATAATTCCTTCAAAACGGTCACTTCACAAATTCCCCCTTCCTCCACTCTCTCAAAAATGTTATATTCCCAAAGCAAACAAAGGCCTCTGGGTGAGGAGCTCAAGTCAGGAAACTGGTTCCTAACCATTTCCTAGAAATTCTGCATTGGAAGCTTGTCTTGGTCTGTTTGGGCTGTTGTCACAGAACACCAGTGATTAGGTGGCATGTGAACACAGATTTGCATCTCACACTTACAAAGGAGGGGAAGTCCCACAGTCAAGGCGCCGGCAGATTTGGTGTCTGGTGAGAATCTGCCTTCTGGTTTATAGGTGATTCTCCTCTCTCTGTGTCCTCACGTGGCAGAAGGGAGAAGGGAGCTCTCTGGAGTCTCTTATAAGAGCTCTAATCCCATTTGTGAGGTCTCTGCCTTCATGACCTAATCACTCGCAAAGGCCCCACCTTCAAGCACCGTTCCATTGTGGGCTAGGATTTTAACACAGGAATTTGAGGGGACATAGATATTCAGTCAATAGATAGCAAGGCTGTTCTACACTTATACTGCTGTCTGCTGTCTGTGGTGTCGGCGTCTCAGTTGAAATGGATAGCATTGCAGCCTGGCATCTTCTGGGTGAATGTGTGAGTCTGTGTAGCTGGTGAATCTCCCCTCAAAGCTTCTCTAAAGTCGGGACAAAGAAGATCCTGTTCTCTCTGGAGCTGAAAAAATTAAAAGTGAGCAATTGTCCTGGTGGTAATAAGAACATGTAATGATTTATATAATCCAAATGGCTGTGAGACCTGAAAATTGGCTTCTACGGGAGGTTGGGCAAATTCTTGCTAAGGAGTAGAATGCTGCAAACTGTCGCTGTCTGTTTAGACTTCACAGGAAGTGCCTTATGGATGAGACAGCCAGAACTGCCATGTTTTTTTTCAGAGAATAGAATGTGATGGCTTCTCACACTTAGTGCTGTCCAAATGCAAAGGCAGTGGCTGCTGGTGATCGCCAAGTGTTGGAGGTGTCCTGAAAGCCAGGTAGCTGGTCTCTGCATCTTAAAAAAGATGTGATCTGTCAGTATCTACAAATTTTGAAATCCCATTCTGTCCCTTCCCACCCCTCTCCCCACTGGCAACCACAAGTCTGTATTCTATGTCTGTGAGTCTGTTTCTGTTTTGTATTTCTGTTCTTTTTTTTTTTTTTTTTTAGATTCCACATATGAGCAATCTCATATGGTATTTGTCTTTCTCTTTCTGGCTTACTTCACTTAGAGTGACATTCTCCAGGAATATGCATGTTGCCACAAACAAGATTATACTGTATAGCAGAGAAAAATATATACAAGATCTTGTGGTAGCTCACAGTGAAAAAAAAATGTGACAATGAATATATGTATGTTCATGTATAACTGAAAAATTGTGCCCTACTCTGGAATATGACACAACATTGTAAAATGACTGTAACTCAATAAAAAAAAGTTAAAAAAAAAAAAAAGATGTGATCTGGCTACAAGATCAGTGGCCCTGCCATGTGCAAAGTTCCCACTGTTGAGTTTGGGGAACTTACTCCACACTAGATAAAATGCTGCCTGCATTCCTCTGGTTGGCTTTCTGCTGGGCACTTGGGGTGGGGGAAGGCACCCTTTGTGGTGGAGGGCTGAAATCGTCTCCGTGTATGTTAGCTCATATCCTGTTCCCTTTCCAGGAATCCTGACCTGTTCTCCCTCCATCCACGCAGCCTAGGCATCTTCTGAGCCTTAGCTCAATCGCCCCTCCTCCATTAAGCCTGGAAGCCATCTCTTTTTGAGATCGTGCAGCAGTGCTGCTATTTGCTTGCTTGCATTGTTGCTGTGGACCCTGGGTGAGGACATCTCTGCTGTTGTCTTATGTGCCTTTTGGGAAGAGCTGATGATGCGCACATGGAAGGCAAGAGCCCCAGGGACCTCTAACAGGGGACAAGCTATAAAAAGTTACATGGGACTGGGATCTTCTGCTGTGAAATTCATCTTTGTTGAATAATTGAGCCCTGTCCATTTCAGCTTAAAAACTACTGATTATTCGTTTCATTTCTTTACTTTCAACAGAGGTTAACTGAGTACTTGACAGTGTATCAGGCCCATGGCTGGGACCCAGGCACTTAAGGAAGGACTATGGTACTTGTACCTCCAAGAACCCAGTCTTGGGGGAAGCTTGGCCTGTGTGTACATGTAATAAGTGGATAATTCCATTCACTCAGGTCTAGGGGCCACTTTCTGGCAAGATGAGCACTCAGAGTCTCCAGATGGGCTGCCCTCCTACAAAGGATGAGTCTGGCAAGGAGGCTCTTCTGTCAGAAGCAAGGGTGCTTGAGCAGTGGAGGCTGGTGTTGTACATGGGAATGGGTACTACAGCAGGGAGGGCGGTGAGAGGAGAGATTTTTGAAAACTGCCATGGGTGGGAAGCTTTGAGAAGAGGGACAGATGTCTAAAGAGGATTTTATGAGGCTTTTCTATGGATTGTGCCGTGTAATCCTCACCTCCCCCTAGCAGTGTCCTTTAAGGAAACATGGTAGATTTGGGGAATGGCAAGTGTTTTGGATAGCTGGGTTCAGAGTGCTTTACAGTGGCAAGGGGAGGTGAGGTTGACCAGGTGGCCAGGCAGGTCACCTGTGTGTTGACATCAATACCATAGCCCATATTCTTCCTGCTACCCTTTGGTTAAAAATGTGTATTGAGCATAATTTATACATTCTAAATAATTTTTATTTTGCTATTTAATCTTTTTCATATGTACCATTAGCTAATATTATTTACTTTTGCCTTTTTATTTACAGCTTTTTATTGTATTATCTGCTTTTTTATGATGTAATCTTACTGTTTATTTTATCTTGGCCACATTTTTCTAGTTGTAATGTTTTAAGTGTTCACCGTTCAACTTATCAAATTTATATTCCATTATTTTTTGATTTGCTGGTATTCACTCCAGCATATTTTAAGCTAATGTTTACTTATGGCTGTTACTTTTTACTTGTTCAAAACTGTTTTTGCCCTTTTAGCTTATTTTGTCTTTTTGCTGTCACAGATAGCTGTGCTGATATCTGGCCTCCTCCCACAGTCCCTGGCAGTGCCATGGACAGAGCAGGTGGCCCTGCATCTTTACCGAGAGTGATTGAATGTATGATTCACTCATGTTGAGTCAGTCACTGGGTCCTGGCCATTTTACCTCCTGAACATTTTAAATCCATTCCTCATCTCCTTTGCCACTGTGTTGGTACAGGCCACCACCATCTCTCACCTGGGCCCTGCACAACCTCCTAGAGGCCTCCTGTCTCGTCTCTTCTTCTCTCCAATTTACTCTCCACTCTGCAGCACACTGATATTTTTAAAATATGGAAAAAAATACGCAAACACGCTCCCGTTTATTTTGTCTGATGAGTTAGGATAATATAGCATTTTTTAATTCCAAGAATTAAACATACATGCTTCTGATTTAAAAAAAATAACTCATGTTAGTTTTTAAAAAGTATTTCTACTATGGAAGATTTCAAACCTAGATGAAAATAGAGTGAATGGTATAATGAATCCCCATGTACCCATCACCTGCCTTCAACAGTTATCAACGCTTATCATTATCAACAGTTCACCATTTTCTCATCAATCCCCCTTTTTGTTTTTATTTTGTTTTATCTTTTGCTTGAGTAGCAAATCTTTATATTTTGTAATTACCAGGCATCAGGTCATTTCAGTGTGATTATTCCTGAACACAGACCAGGACTTGTCACTGGTCTACCTACACTCTTTCAGTGTCACCCCAGAGCCGCCAGATTGAGTGCCAGCACTACAGCCTGCACCTGCCGGCCTCAGCTTATCAGCAGCCTTGTCTCTTGCTCCTTGTCTCTTCGTCCTTCCCATGCCACGTCCCACGGGACCACTTGCTTTTCCTCAAATTGCCATCCTCTCTCTCTGCCTGCAGGTCTCCGTACTTGCTAACGTCTTTACCTGGGGTCCAGTCTCTCCCATCCTACCCCATACCCTATACACCACTTATTTCCTTTCTGTATTTTAGATCTGACTTTAAGGTCTTGAGCTCTGGGGAGCCATATTGACTACTCTTCTTTATTTATTGAAGTATAGTCAATTTACAATGTGTCAATTTCTGGTGGACAACATAATAGTTCAGTCATACATATACATATATATATATTCCTTTTCATATTTTTCATTACAAGTTACTACGAGATATTGAATATAGTTACCTGTGTTATACAATATAAACTTGTTGTTTATCTATTTTATATATAGTAGTGTGTATCTGTAAATCAAACTCCTAGTTTATCCCTTCCTACCCCCTTTCTCCCTTGGTAACCATAAGTTTGTTTTCTATGTCTGTGAGTCTGTTTCTGTTTTGTAAATAAATTAATTTGTCTTTTTTTTTTCAGTTTCCACATATAAGTGATATCATATGGTATTTTTCTTTCTCTTTCTGGCTTACTTCACTTAGAATGACAATCTCCACATCCATCCATGTTGCTGCAAATGGCATTATTTTATTCTTTTTTATGACTGAGTAGTGTTCCGTTGTATAAATATACCACTGCTTCTTCATCCAGTCATCTGTCAGTGGGCATTTAGGTTGTTTCCGTGTCTTGGGTGTTGTAAATAGTGCTGCTGTGAACACTGGGGTGCATGTGTCTTTTCAAATTAAAGTTCCCTCTGGATACATGCCCAGGAGTGGGATTACTGGATCATATAATAAGTCTATTTTTAGTTTTTTGAGGAATCTCCATACTGTTTTCCAGATGGATGCACCAACTACATTCCCACCAACAGTGTAGGAGTGTTCCCTTTTCTCCACACCTTCTCCAGCATTTATTGTTTGCAGACTTTTTAATGATGACCATTCTGACTAGTGTGAGGGTGATACCTCTTTGTAATTTTGATTTGTATTTCTCTGATAATTAATGATATTGAGCATTTTTTCATGTGCCTGTTGGCCATTTGTATGTTTTCATTAGTGAATTGCTTATTTAGTTCTTCTGCCCATTTTTGGGCTGGGTTTTTTTTTTATTATTATTAAGTTGTATGAGCTGTTTATATATTCTGAATATTAAGTCCTTGTCAATCTCATCTTTTGCAAATATTTTCTCCCATTCCATAGGTTGTCATTTTGCTTTTCTTACGGTTTCCTTTGCTGTGCAAAAGCTTATAAATTTAATTAGGTCCCATTTGTTTATTTTTGCTTTTATTTCTATTGCCTGGGTAGACTGCTCTAGGAGAACATTGCTAAGATTTATGTCAGGTAATGTTTTGCCTGTGTTTTCTTCCAAGAGGATTATAGTCTTATGCTTAAGTCTTTAAGCCATTTTGAGTTTATTGTTGTGTATGGTGTTAGGGAGTGTTCTAACTTCATTGATTTACATGCAGCTGTCCAGTTTTCCCAACACCATTTGTTGAAAAGACTGTCTTTACTCCATTGTATATTCTTGCCTCCTTTGTCAAAGATTAATTCACCAAAAGTCTGTGGGTTTATTTATGGGCTCTCTAGTCTGTTCCATTTATCCATATGTCTGTTTTTGTACCAATACCATGCTGTTCTGATGACTGTAGCTCTATAGTATTGTCTGAAGTCTGGGAGGGTTATTCTTCCAGCTTCACTCTTTTTCTTCAATATTGCTTTGGCAGTTCTGGGTCTTTTGTGATTCCATATAAATTTTAGGATTATTTGTTCTAATTCTGTGAAAAATGTCCTGGGTAATTTGATAGGGATTGCATTAAATCTGTAGATTGCTTGGGGTAATATGACCATTTTAACAATATTAATTCTTCCAATCCAAGAACATGGGATATCTTTCCATTTCTTTAAGTCATCTTTAATTTCCTTATTGACTCCCCTTCTTTTACTCCTCTCGCTGCCGCCTTTTCCATCTATAACACGCTGGACTCTCTTGCCATAGGGTTAACTACACTCTTCCATGATTGCCTGTTTACATGTTTATTTTCCTCCTAGACTCTGAGGATGGGGTAGGATGTTAATACCCCACTCTTTTTAATTATGGGAAATAGGGAATGAAGGGCAGTTGAACTTGTCCTCAGGATATCCTGGCTACCTGGGATTATTGGGATGCTCCTGACACCCCTCTGTCCCTCATTCATTTTGCATGTTACCATTCGTTGTCATTCACATGTCCCCATTCATTGCATTCAGCTTCAGACTACTTTGGTAAGAACTGAGGGCAAGCCAGGACATCCTTGGATCCACCCTCCCTGCTTTCCTGCCAGGTTGGGAACTTTCTGAGGTGTGAGAGGCCTGTGCAGCCCCCACAACGTGGGCTGCTTTGTGCCAGGGCCCCGTCCTTGTCCTGGGACCTGAGGACTGGGGAGCATGGTCTGGGTCTGCACATGTAGAAGATGACAGGCTGAGTCACAGGCTGGCGCTTCATACAAATATCCGAGGATGCCTTCTGGAAGTTGGTCAGCAAGTCTGACAACCAGCTCTCCTGTCTCCATGGAACTGCTTTTTGTTAGAGGCATAAATGCTGGACCATTCGCTGCTTTGGCCTTTGTGTAAGAACAGAACGTGTTCTCCCGTGGGGCTGTGTCTTACCCATTTGCCTTGCATACATTCACATTGGGATGGATTAGATGAGCCCGGTGAATGGTCTCTCTGCTTCTCCAAGATAGGGCAGACTTTTTACACCCACACATAATCTCTTCTCTGAGAATATGGTCCAAAAACTAGGTCATCTATTGTAAAGGAAATTAGGCCGTAATTAAATTTAACTGGAAATGATAGTATTGGTGGTTTCATTTTAGAGGGAACATGCCTCCCTAATTATTGCTATACCTACACAGGCTTTTTTTTTTTTTTTTTTTTTTTGACAAGGGGTGGTGGTGGAAAAGGTGGTATTTAATAATTTAGATGATGGTTTCCAGACTTGAATTTTTAAACGGCAGAGTCTCACCTTCAAGGGTGAGTTCTGTTTCCTTGTGCCCTTTTCAGGTCTACCTGATGGAAAGCCAGTTCAGTTCCCTGCAGGGCCTTTGGCTCAGCTGCTCCAGGATGGGGTATCTTTTGGCAAAAGAGCTGTGTAGACAGACAAGACCAGACTAAGAAGAAAAGCAGCTGTTTGGGGTGGGTTCTTTTCACATATGCAGTCAGATGCCCCAGCTGGATGAGGCCCCAAGATCGCCTACTGTCTTCCTTCTTTATTTGCTAGTTGGAAAGGGCCCAGAGAGACAAGTCCTGCAGAAGACCGGCCCTCTATTTGGGTGGCAGAACTAGTGGAGGGACTCAGGTTCTGCTACTCCAAGTTAAGTGATCTGCCACTTGCCACCTTCCTGCGATGGGGCCCAAGGTCCGGGCATCTAGGGAGAGTTGGGCACGATCATGTCCATTGGAAATGCTGAGTAAATGCTTGTGGAATGACAGGGCCGCTCTGGGACAGCCTGACCGCTGCACCTTCCATATGTGGACTATGTGGCTTCCTCACATTTCCTTTAGATCTAAGATCCACCTAGATCATCCATGACGACTATCTGTTAGATCATCCATTACATCCCCTGGACAGCAGTCCCCAAGCCTGCCGAGCTCACCATTTGCTTTCCACCCTGTCCTTCACCCAGATGTCTTTGACACCAGGTCTCCTCTTGCTTCCTCTGGTTAAGCATTCTAGACAAATCAACCAAGTAAAGACCATTATGCAGATACAGACTATTATATATAAAATAGATAAACAAAAAGGTCCAGCTGTATAGCACAGGGGAGTATATTCAATACCTTGTAATGGCCTATAATGAAAATGAATACGAAAAGGAATGTGCGTGTGTGTGTGTGTGTGTGTGTGTGTGTGTGTATGAATCACTATGCTGTACACCAGAAATTAACACAATATTGCAAATCAATTATACTTCAATTTTAAAAAAAAAGACCATTAAAATTGCCAGAGTTACTCAATCCCATTTTCCGATGACTCCTTTCCTTGGGGCTATTATCTTTAGTGTCGGTGAAGAAAACTTACCATTAAAAGCTTGCTAAGCTCCTTAAAAAAGTAATTTACTTCTTCTGAAGGCCCACAAATATGGTCCAATGACCCTTTCCTAATAAGTACTTTTCATGCTGACTACCTCTTCCTTAATTAGACTGTGCAGGGGACCGGGCAGCCCGCCCAGCGAGTTGTTCTGTGTCTTTGTGTGGAAGTTGCCAGCTTCAAATGGAGACCTCTCCAAGGAGGGTGACATGGGGGTTGTGCCTCAGAGCCCCGTCTTGCTCTGTCTGTACACGGGAGATTCTGGTAGAGCTGGACACTTTTCCCAACCGAGGGGAAAGATATAAGTGGCAAAATCATACCTCAGCTCCGGAGATTCTTTGAGGAATAAGGAAGGAGCCCACAGAGCACATTTTAGCTGGTTAATAAGGAAGCCAAATACAATGGGTCCGTATATAACCTGCTCCCATGTTCTGTCAATATATAATTACCACATATTTTCCAGTCTGCCCCTGGGAAACGTGCTAGGTAAAATAGATTGAGGAGAAAATAATGGTGCCTGCTGCGCAGCATATTAGGTTGATACCTGTTAATACTTGAGCAGGCTCCTTGCAGGATGATTGGAAGGCCCAGATGCTCTCAGTACAAAGTGACTGTTTAAGCTCTTTGTTCTGTTAAATACCTCTGTACACACAGGCCTGTGCAGCGTGCAGTCCATGTAAATCTATTAAGTCTTTCTGTCTTAGGGGTTGGAGGTCTTGCTAGACTCCTCCCGGGGAAGCCCTGGTTCTGTGGACAAATGATTTGTTTCCATCTCTCTCCCCTGTCCCTGATGCCAGGGACAGCACTAGAGGTTCCTTCTCCTGTGTTGGGGTTGGAGGGCCCTGGGAGGGGCCCTGTGGTGCTGGAGTTAGTGTCATGCAGGTTATCACCAGACTAAACAGTCTCCAAGCTGTTTCCCCTGCTTTCTAGTTCCTTATTGGGGAAAAAAAAGAGGAATATTTGGAAAATGGGAATAGAATACAGATATAGTCACCTAGAATCACATTGTTTTACTTCTTTTTTGTATATTACCTTTTGGTTTTGTTCTTAAAAAGATAATAAAAATATAAATATAATAATAGATACACATTTTTAAAGTTACAATTTTAATATACACACACTTTTTGGAATTTGGGTCTCTTCCCCCACATCATATGTCACATTTCCCCCATGTTTTACCCAGATTTCACACTAAAAATAAAGTAAGGCTGCCTAACATTTCATCATGACAACATATCAGAATTTAAGTAAACACAGATATGTCTATGAGGTGCCCCATGACTCTAGGTATTAATTCAGTTGTTTATTTATTCATTCATCAAACAACACTTATCAAACATCTATCGTCGATAGTACTGGAGAGGAGCTAAATAAGACACAGACTTTGCTTTTAAGAATTCCCAGCACCTTGTAAACAAAGAATGACTTTTTTTTTTTTTGGAGGTACTTTGGATTGAACCCAGGACCTCATGCATGCTAAGCAAGCACTGTACTACAGAGCTACACCACCCTGCCCCTGGAGAGATGGTCTTTTCCTACTCACAATACTTCTGAAACCAAATGTATGGGAAGTTTTCCTACACCAACCAATTTCCAACTGTTCGGATACCAATTGGGTTTCCTACAATTCAATTCTGACACTGCCTGGAGTTAGCATAGACCCCATAGGTGAAGGGCTCGGTCCCACAAGACTGCCCCCATGTCAGATGCCAATCACAAGAACAGGCCTCCCGCACTTCTGTTGGACCCGCTATAAACTGGGGTGTTCTCTGGATCCCCTCTTCAGGCTTGATAATTTACTCTAATGGTTCACAGAACTCAGGGAAACAGTTTACTTATGATACAACTCAAGTACAGCCAGACAGAGGGACGTGGTAGGGCAAGTTATGTGGGAAGGAGCTTGGAGCTTCCCTGCTCATGCTGGGCTGTCACCTACCCCACACCTTGATGTGTTCACCAACCAGGGAGCTCTTGGAACTGTGTGATTGAGAGTTTTTAATGGCGGTTCCATTACGTAGGCATGGTTAATTAAATTAATTGAATCATTGGCCATTGATTCAATCCCTGGCCCTTCTCCCCTCCCTAGAGGTCAGGGATGGGACTGAAAGTTCTCACCATCTAATCATAGGCATGGTTGGTTCCTCAGGCAAACAGCTCCCACCCTCCAAGAATCACCTCATTAGCATAAACTCAGGTGTGATTGAAAGGAGCTTATTAATAAATAGCAAAAGACTCTCCTCTCACTGCTATAGGAAATTCCAAGGGTTTCAGGAGTTTCGTGCCAGGAACAAGGAGCAGAGACCAAATTGACTGTTTCTTATTATATCATAATATCAAAGCCATCTGGACAGATACACTTGAGGATGCTTCTGTGCATTTATGTGCTCTCTGGGGCTGAGGGTCTGTGCTTTAAAGGGTGGAGGAGTTCTCTCACTTGGAGTCATCATGTTGCTGATAGATGCAACCGGTATTCCAGGTTCTTGTCCTGTCCCAGAAAGAATTCAGAGACAAGACTTAGAGGTTAAAAAAAAAGTAAAATGAAAATTTATTAAAGGATGGGATTTATACACTCTCAGGGGAGAGCGGGCAGGCTCAGGTGAGTGGCTGCCCTGAGTTTCTTTGGCAAGTTAGTTACATAGGGTGTAAAAATGAATGGGCGGAATATTCATTGGGGAGGGAAGGGTTTGGGGTCATATTCCCTGATTATCATCCTAACTCCACCTTCCCAAAGGGAGGAGGGATTTTTGTCCTTATTTAGTCGGAATCGGAAGTATCATGGCATCGGTGCATGATGGGTACTTCTGATCTGCAAGGCTGATTTTATTGAAATGAGGGCATAATGAGCAAAAGGTGACATTCGATCCTAGAAACTCCTGCCTTTTCTCACCTTTCTTTGTTCTTCTCCAGGCCACTTGTCATCCCAAAAGGCATAATCCCTTATCAGCCCCAAGGTTCCTGCTTTTCTTTCTCTGCCCAAGGATCCCTGCCGCTTACATGATGTGTGGTTTCCTGCATTTGGCCTGTGCCCCTTCTTTCTGCCCAATTCCTGCCATTTGGTCTGTGTCCCCCTTTCTCTGCTCATATCTAGCTATCTGCCTGCTCTAACAATCAGACAAGGCTTGGGGGTGGTGCTTGAGCTGGGCCTTGGTAGAGAGGTGGGGGTTCAGCACATGCAGGTGGGGACACGGTGTAATTAGTCATTCTCAGTGGAATCCTCTCTCAGAACCACAAGTGTATTAGAGCTGAGGGTAGAGTGGGAGGTGCTTGTTAAAGTGCAGCTTTAAGTCCACTGTCCTCCTCCCAAAAGGTCAGAGAGGCCTGGAATCAGCATTTTAACAAGCACCAAGTGATTCTGATGCAAAGAGTTCATGGACTATGTTTTTTTTTTTTTTATTAGGAGACATTTAAATTTATTTTTCAAACTTTTTACTGTGGAAATCTTTGAAAATACATAAAAAAGTAGAATAAAGAATCCCATATGTGTTCATTCACTTCCAACAATTAGCAACACATCTTCCTAATGTTGTTTTACCTAATTATCCCTCTACATTTTTTTTAAGGCTGGAGTATTTTCAAGCAATTTTCAGATGTTATTTCACCCATCTCTAACGTGGACTTTTTTATATGACCACAATGCCATTACCACATCTAACAAAATTAACAATAATCTTTAACATCCTCTAATACTCCATCATTGTTCCAATTTCCCTCATTGTCTCAAAAATGTCTCTTTAGAGTTGTTTTTTTAGGATCCAGAAAAGACCCACACACTGATTTTGGTTGTTATATTTCTTAAATCTGAAACATTGGGGAAAAAAAACCTGTGCTGTATATTTATTGAAGAAGTAGGTCATATGTCCTGTGCAATTTCACAGATCACATCTTGAGTAATACTGATCTAGTCTTTCTTATCTAAGTTGTTACCTTGCTTTCTGGAGTGTGTGGCTATGGACTGGTTGGCCCCTGTACAGACTCACAACCCCCAGAGGTGAGCATGTCGGCTATATGGTGAACAAAGTTTCTAGGGAGACTTTGTTCACTCGCATTCATTCCATTGTTCATTCATTTTTTTCAGCTAACCAGTAATAATATGTGTCAGTCACCTACAGATTCAATGATGTAAAAGAGAGGTTCCTTCCTGTCTTCCAGGAGTGTAAACATGAAATCTAACCGGGCCGGTGGGAGAACAGTGGAGAATCCTGGATGCTGGACCCACACAGGTGTGGAGGGAGGAGGTATGTGGAGCTAGATGTCAGTTTCCCCATCTTTATATGTTGGTTACTTTGGACTGTATCATGCCTTTTAAGACCACGACACATCTTTATGGTAAGTAGAACAATCCCAAGCTGAGTGAATACTGAGTTGACAATTTCCCTCTTACCCTCTTACAGTCTCAGTTTCGGCATCATCCATAGCAATAGTTTGCTATGTGCCTCTCCTTGTCCTTGAGCCAAATCTTGTCAACTGAGAGGGATTCCCTAAGGGACCGAGGTGGACAAGGGCTTGTGGGAGGTATCTGGCTGCGGAGGACTTCCTTGGTACGTCCTGGGGGCAGTGGGAGCCCTGCAGGACTGAGAGCTGGACGGCGGCATCCTCACTTGTGTGCTGGGACTTGTGTGCTGGGACTTGCGTGGCCACGGTGTGGCCTGGTGAGATGAAGGGCACCTGAGCTAGGCCACTAGCTGTGGGACTGGAGAGAAGGGAGCTGTGTGGCAAAGGGGGTGAGGCGTGTCCTTTTCTCACTGGGGGAGTCTTGTCCCCACTACTGGAGCAGTGGTGTTTGCTGTCCATCACCTCCGCTGGACACACTGCACTAACCAAGGGCACCACTTGGTGTGCTCATGCTGCCCTGGGGTGGGCTGGCAGCAGCTGCTTACAGGCAGGCTCTCAGCAAGATTCTGTGTCTGGGAGTCCAGGCTCAGCAGGACCCTTGATTGTTAATCAGTGATGAGTGGGCCTGAGAGGGGAGTGGCAGTGTGTGTGGGCTGTTCCTGGCTCAGCTGCCACGGAGGGTGGTAAGGGCCAGGGCCAGGGCCAGGGCCAGGCAGCTTGTGATACTGCAGGAGCCAAGGCAGCAGCATCGGAGATAAAAACATAAACCCTAGCTTTCCCACCAGTGTGAACTTGGACCAGTGACTAACCTGTCCTGACCTCCAGCTTCTGCATGTGTGAAGCGGGCTGGGTGACACTTGCCCTGTCCACCATCTGGACTAATGAAATGAGAGAATAGACCCAGGGTACCCAGCACAGTGCCTGCACACGGGCAGGTGGTTCTTGTTATATTATGACATTATGTCACAGGTCTGTCCCCAGGCTGTGAAGCAGGATAATTTTGAGCCCCCATGGCCTTTGGGGAGGAGGTTGCCAAATTGTTGCAGGCTTGGCAGCCAGCAGGCAGCTAGAAATGGTTCCTGCTTAATGTCAACTCCCCTCTTCTCCTCCTCTCTTACCCCCAGGCTGGCTCTGTTTTCTACTTTTCACCCCTGCCATTGCCATCTTTGTTGTGTATTTTGTGAGATTTTACCCAAGATAGGGTCTGGCTGCGAGGCTGGTGTTTCATATCTGTCTGCCTGTCAATCCATCAGGCTTGAGAGTGACAGGCACCCACCATGTGTCCCACTTAGCCCTTGGCTTGTTATGATCTATGCCTTGGGACCCAAAAGGACACTGTATTTACAGCATCACATCTGCTTGTCTCCTGCCTGACCTTGAAATAGTGGCTTTAACTTATGTTAACCCTTCCTGAGGAACAATGGGCTGGTTCTTAGCATCCCTTCCCCACCCTGTTCCATTTCTCTGCAAACAATACCACCTTGTTTGTAGGGAAGAACTCGAGCATCTCCGCTCACTCACAGGCTGATTGGAAACACTGCCTGCGGGGCGTGGGGTGGGGGCAAGCTATCTGGGAGTAGAATATGTCAGGAATTCCTGGTCTGTTTTTCCTGAAGCTATTACTTGTGCATGGAGTTGGGGACAGGAGAAGCCACTAAATAGCCCACTTTTCCTTGGGAAAGAGAGACGTCAGCTTTGTTAGTAGTAAATAACTTGCTGCAGCTTCTTGCTTGGTGTTATCTGAAGTTCAGCAACTCCTTCTGGTTCCTGAATGCCGGCTTATTAAATCAGGGCCCCTACCAGATTTGCTCACTGATATGCTAGGGTTCACTAGGACAGTGTGGTGGCTCAGATGTAAGGGGGAGGTGGACACACATTTTCTAGTGGCCTCTTTCTTGTCATTGTTTTTAAGATAATGTGTTGTAATGATGGTTGTTAAGACTATATTGGAAACTCCTTTGGGAAGTGGTATGAAATAAGCAATTGCAATGTCAGTGGGCGAGTGGTCAGATAAAGGAAAAGGTAGCTCGTGGGGGCCACCATTTCTATGTGCTTGTTCATCCCCCTAGACAAGGGGGCAGGTGTGATTCACTCTGGCTCATGCTCTCTACACCTTTGCAGGTACCTGGGTTTTATGGTGATCCTTTGTCTGTGTGGTTTTCTAAGCTTTGAGACATAGCTTTTTCTTTCCTTTTCTTTCCTTTCCTTCCCTTCCCTTCCCTTTCCTTCCCTTCCCTTTTCTTTTCCTCTTTCAGTGGCAAATGGTAGAAATCAAGATCTGGGTACTAGGTGTGCTCGTTGCTCCTGGGGTATCACTTCTTCCAGGCTGCTCCCAGTGGACAGAGCTAGGGACTCTGTGTGTGTGTGTATACACACATTTAAATCTGCATTTGTTTCAGTATTTAGCTATACATATTAAAAACCATGAGTTCATACTGGTATCTCCTATTCCAGTCCAACACCACAGAGTTTATTCTAGGTTTCTCCCTTTCTGTGTTTGTAGCTCCCTGCTTTAATGGTGAGAAATCTGATTCCCACTATTTTTACACTATTTTATGTTTTTGATCAACTTCTCCATCTATATGACTAGCTTCGCATCACCACTGCTGCCCCACTCCCTGCACGGATACCCTCCACATCTCACTTGGGATCTGGCACCCATGCTGGCCCCTGCCACTACTTTGTCCTGCACAGATGCCTCTCACCCTCTGGGCGCAGATACCCCATGTAGGGGCCACTTCTCCTACACAGATGATCTCCTTACCCTGCTCGGACTTTGACACTTTGTGTTGGGCTCCCTCTCTTGTGCACCCATGAATGACGTCCTCACCCAGCTATGGCTCTGATACCCTGCACCACTGCCCTCCCTGCCTCACTCAGGCTGTGAAATCATGTGCTGGGCTGGACCACCAACCCTTCTCCATCTCTTGTGAATGCCTTACTCACTGCACTTGGGCTCCAACGAACCATCTTGGGTTGTTCCCCTGTGTCCCCACTGCCACCCCTCCAACGTGGGGATACTTTCCTCACCTTGGTAAGGCTCTAACATCCCACTTTGGGCCACTTCAAATTGCTCTCCCATCCAGGTCTTCTGGTTTGAATTGTTCAGGAAAGAATGGGAAGAGGAAAAAGAGGAAGAAGAAAATACGCTGAGGTTTTAGTGTACTTTAAAAATCAACTTATTTACCCCCAAGATCAGTAGATTTACTTTTAGCATTTGCTTAAGCAGGATGCAAAGACATTTCCATTTTTATCATAAAGATTATGAACCACATACTGTCCTAAAATAATAATGTCTTTATTATACATAAAAGGTTCTTAGAGGAATTGCAAATGTTTTTCCTGCTCAGGGGAAATTTGACTAATATGGTAAGATAGAAACAGTTTTTCCTTGGTTCTCTGAGAATCCTTGATTTTTAGATCTGCACAATATCATTACCTTGTTATTTTTGTTCTTCTTGTCATAGTTGGGTTATATCTGTGCCTTTCCTGTGTGTTTCTCACCCTCACTAGACACACTAATGTCTGATTCATGTCCTGAGGGCTTTTCCCTTCTCTATCGTTCAGATCTGTGAGCTTGGGTCACTGCTTCAGAGGCAGCATCTAAGAGCCTAAGATGCAAAGAAAGAAGCTGCTTGTAAAAGTGTCAGATGAAGGAGTCAGGCGCAAGATTTGGAAGCAGGCTTGCTGAATGAATTTTCCTGTTTCTGTGAACAACATACAATTGACATGGGGGAGGAGGGGAAGGAATTTGAAGGACTGAGGAAAGAAGAAAGAGTGGGAAACCCTCAAACCTGCGTTGGAGGAGGGGTGATGGCATGACACTTTTTTGGAGGGTACCAGAGGATGCTGAGAAGGTGGACTCAGCCATCCTTCTTGTTGCTCCTGCCAACAGCCAGTGGTTGGCCTATCAGCCACAAGTGTCTAGGGCAAAGTGACGCTTGTCTGGGCCACAGAGATTCTGTCCAGTCTCTCTGCCTGTCCCAGTCATAGCTTGCTGCTGGTCATGGGCCACTGTAAGCCCTTTGGGGATAGAGACTAAGGAAACTGTAACCCTCCTGGGGTTGACAGGGTGGTGTGAAGAGAAAGCCTGGCCTCTTGATCATCGTGGGGCCAAGTGGGGTCTGGACAGAACCAGTGGGAAATTGCCCCTTGGGACAGGACAGTGGTGAACTGATGCTTCCTGTTATGTTATTGTTATTGTAGTAGATGTACATGGAAACTAAAATATTAATAAAGAATTGTACAGCATGAATAGTAAAACTCCCTCAGCCCAGTTCTGTTAGTGTTATGAAAGCATAATTCTAAATAATAAATAGCTCAATTAATTGATTTATCAACTTTAAATTGTATTTATTGATGCTTTAGCAAAACAGATAGGGTTAAAATTCACTTCAATTAACATTTAATCTGATCTCTCTTCCTCCCAATTTTTAAAAATTGAGGTATAGTTGATTTGCACTGTTATACAAGTTTTAGGCATACAGCATAGTGATTTATAATTTTTAAAGTTATATTCTATTATGGTTATTATAAAGTGTTGGCTATATTCCCTGTGCTGTACAGTATATCCTTGAGGTTTATTTATTTTATACATAGTAGTTTGTACGCCTTAATTCCCTACCCTTATCTTGCCCTTCCTTCCTTCCCTTTCCCCACTGGTAACCACTAGTTTGTTTTCTATAACTGCAAGTCTGTTCCTTTTTTCTTATATTCACTAGTTTATTTTTTAAATTTCACATATGAATGATATCATATAGTATTTGTCTTTCTCTGTTTGACTTATTTCACTAAGCATAATACCCTCTAAGTCCACCTGTGTTGTTGCAGATGGCAAAATTTCATTTTTAATGGCTGAGTAGTATTTCTGAAATCTGATGGCTTATCTTGGGGTGTCAGCCCCTTTGAGAGCCCCAGCTTATAGCTGTCAGATTACTTCTTTTCTTCAGAGTATTTTTGTGACTTCAGCCTTTGGGAAAATGCCATCACTGCACAATTCTTCAACCAATGACCTTAATTTCTGTCCCTCATCTCACCCATGTTCTGGGCTCCTGCTGACTTTAAGGAGTTCTTCCATGAAGAGATACTCTCACCTCCACTGAAGCCTTCTTTGGTGCATTCTTTAAGCAGCATATTTCTATGGTAGTTCATATTGTTTGCCTTCTATCTTTAGGAAATTTATTTAAAACGTTGGTCTCCTGGTATCCCTCCCTACAAGTTTCAGTCCTTTGAGGAGTGTATTCCTTTCCTAACTGCCGCTACAGTCTGTTTTAAGACTGGGAAGGTAAACATGTGCATTCAGCCTCACATTTTAAATTGGGAGAGATTTATTCATCTAATTTCATAGTTGGTGGGTTATCTCTTTAAATTTTTTGACAGTATGTGGAGGTTATATTGTATAAAATCCTATGTACCTCAGTGTAGCTTTCTGTTGTTTCCACATAAGCAAGAATTCTTAGTTGGGTATAATATTCTTGGCTCAAAATTTAGAACATTATGCTCCATATCCTACTTCAGAAGAGAACTGGAGTACAGCCTAAATACTCTTTCTTGCAGGTAGCACCCCTCCACCATGTGTTTCTGCTACAGCACAAGTGAGATTTTTAACTTCACTTAATTGTTCAAAAATTTTAGCACATTGAAACCATGTGTGAATCTCTTTAAATTATTTTTCCTGGGATGCAATTATGTTCACCTCTGTAAACTTGGCACATAATAGGCACCCATTAATAGCAAGTAAATAAATGAATGAGTAAGCCATTCCAAATTGAGGTCTCAGTTCCTACTCAGGTTTAGGGATGTTTTTTTTTATTATTTCTTTGATATTCCTTTTTTTTTTTTTTTTTAGTTATTCTGATTTCTTTCTCATGATCTGTTATAATTATTACTTTTTTTCCTCTTTGTTATTTATTTGACTTTATAAATGCATTTCTGTTATTTACTGCCTCCACTGTGGGTTTAAATTCTCTTGCTGCATTCTAGGGTCCTTGTCATCTTTCCTCAAATTATCATTTTCATCTCACTCTGTTATTATTACATTTCAGTCTTTCTTCTTACGGTTTTTTTAATCCTGTTCCACAACAGCTGTGTGTCTAGAAATTTTAATGTGGGGAGAGAGAGGTGAAGAAGAAGGCATGCTCCTTGCATTGGACAATCTTTTGTCCTTGGGAAAACATGATATCATGTTTAGCAGAAATCAGACCTAGGTGTAGGACCTTGAGCATGTGCCTGTAACTTCCCCAAATCTGCATTTCCTCATCTGTGAAATGTGTACAGTGTGGTGAGCATAGGGGCTGGGGAATAGCAATACCTTCCTTGGAGAATTGCCGTAAAGATTAACTAAGTGTAATATAAGAAAAGGACCTATGTTTTGCACAAAAGTAGCTGTTCAACTGGTGTTATTTTTCTTTCCCTTAAAAAGGTGAGATTGAAAAATGGACAGCTACAACTCAAACCAGGCATTCACTTTCAGTGTGACTAGGGCACATGACCCTTTCTCGTAAAAGGCAAATATTCTGAAATGAAGAAACCATAACTAAAATCATCAGTGAGTGGCATTTACTGTGGATTCTTGCTTGCATAGGCAGATTGCTGATTATCTCCAAACCCATGAAGAAACTAATATATCACACATGTGTGGGTTGTAATTCTCAGTCAATTAGTTCTTTGTCAACCCATGTTTTAAAAGTACAGGAAAGTACCTGTTATCTAAGGCTACATATACCCAGTCATTGTGACTACACACACACATTCACATACACACACAAAACACACCACATAGTTTTCATGCTTTGATGATTCAAAGGCTCATATAAATTTTTTTCACAATCTTTATCCCCTTGCCTTCCAAATTTTATTTTTATGTTTTGATGAGGCACAAATTACTGTGATCTCTTTAGGTAAGAATTATAAACTGCCCAGGAAGGGAACTTGAATAATGATACTGACTGTTACTTCTCTTTTAAGACCCTTCCCTTGGGCAGAATGCCCTTCCACATGTTTCCATGTCTGTGTAGACCTCAATTATTTCATCTCCAAAGTGTATTTAATTATTTATGTGTCTGTTTCTCCCCACAGATTGTGAACTCCTTGAGAGCAAGGAGTGCCCTATGCATTTCATGTCTCTGGTATCCTGCATGTTACCTGATTGTGGCAGGGACTCAGTAAATGTTTACTGAGTTTAATTGAGCCCTGGCCATTACTCTGAATTAGTGATCTCAGCCTTCTCCCCTTTTGCCTGATGTGGACGAGGATGATCAGTACTCTATACAAAGCTCAAACATGATATGAATCAAATGCTTCAAGCAATCTTGAGAGTGCTGGAATATTTTTTCATTAGTTGGAAATGCTACTTAGAATGTTCAAAAAAAATCACTCAGGTTGATGCCATCATTGATTTATTTATTTTTTAGTCTCAGTCGCTCTAGAAGTGCTACTGAGTACACGGATGTGGATTCACCTTGTCTCCAGAAGGTCACATCTCAGACCTTCAACATCATGATGTTGGCACAGTCTGTCTGCATTACGACTTTTCAGCAGTGAAACCCCAATGGTTCAAGTACAGGCCAGAAGAACTGCATCCTCAGTTCTGCCCTCTTGTTACCAGTTTTATGGTGAGGGTCTTGAGCCTTGATGCTTAGGAGGATTCAAGATGATTTGATCCCCCCCTTTTTTTCCCCCTAGTTGCTCTCCTTGCAGAATAGAAAGGGATTTTGACAAGAATGTGTATGAACTCATGTCTGGTGACAGAATGATGAGTAATTTCTAAGTGACTGAGCTAAGATGGGCTGAGATTAGGATCGGTTGTTTTTAGCAAAGGGGTGAAGACTATAAAAAGTCATCAATAATCAGGCAATGTTTCCTTGCTTTCTTTCAACAGGAAGCAAATGTTAAACCCACTAAGTCGAGCAAAAACAATCAAACAGAACAAAGCCAGAAAACCCCCAGCAATCCATGTTTTAAATGCATGGAATAGAACTCAGTGTCAGCTAAGAAACAGTTTGTTTTGCCAACACCTGAAGTAAGAAGGGCCAGCAAAATAGAATCCAACTTTGTAGTGTCTAGTGAATGTGTTAGAGGAATTTACTACTGAATTTTAGGTAGGCACTTCCATAAATCTAGCCTCCCAGTCTTTTTGACCCCATATTGACTAAATGGACTCAACTCAGAGAAGTGAGTCAGTTCCTTCTGAGAATGCAATTTAGGGAGAGAGCCAGTACAATCCTAGAGACAAGGATTATTTATTGCATGCCATTGTACACGCAGTGAAATCACAATTGATCAGGGAGAGGGGGAAATTCTATCAACAGCTTAAATAAAGATGCAGGAAAGGGTAAAGGTCAGACAGCAAGAGGAAATAATCCTTTGCTGGAGAACACTGAGGTTTAATAAATGACAAATGAAAACTCCAGCCCATGGTAATGTAGATGGCATAGGGTGAACAGTGAGGTATCCCCGGAGCGCTGTGACATAAGCTAGAAAAAAAATCAGCCCTACATGGTGAGATCAGATATCTGCAGGGGCACCTTCACAAACAGACCCCAAACCGGAAGAACAGGGCAAAGCTAGAGCCAGAAAGATGGGTAGACATGGCCAAGGAAAGATTGCTTTAAGGGAGGGGGCTGTTGTCATAGGTTTACAGGAAAGGGGATCCAAGGATTCAGAGTTTGGTTGGCTTACTCTTGCTGTGCGGGGGATAAAGCCAGAGCATCTGGGAGCCTTTAGCTCGTCAGGCTCCTTGGAAAAGTCTGCTCTGTCAAGGGAAAGACCACATGGGGCTACAGCACGGCCTGCTAGGTGTTTCAAGGAAGCGGTGTGTTCTGTGTTGGCTGGCCACCAGAGACCTCCATGTCTGTGAGGCCTCATTCCTCACCCTGCCAGTCATCCAACCAGGATTTACTAATCATTTCCCGTGCGTCCTGTTACCTAGGATTATATCTCTCCCTTCATCTTCCTTCTGTTCTCAAGGTGAGCTTTAAGACATTAGGCACATTTAAAATTTTTTTTCAGTTTTTTTCAGTATAGTTTCTTCTAAGAGCACTCCAAGAAGTTCCCACACATGAACACTGGTTACCTTTGCCAAACAATAATAAAAATGGATTCATTTCCTTATTCTTTCATTGGGCATAGGTTGAGCTGCTGTTGTGTGGCCAGGCTGTGTTGGAGGACAGGGACATTGAAGTAAAAGACAGGGGAGGTCATGATCCAGTGTGGGAGATGGACAGTGACAGAAGAGTTTGATAAATATTCTGATGGAAGACAGTAGACGATACAGAGAGGAGGGGAGTTCAGCTGAGGTTGCTGGGAAGGCTTCTCGGAGGAGGTGACAAGTAGGAGTTAGGTGAAGATGGGAGAGCAGGGTATGCAGGAAGCACCATTCACATTAACTTAACCAGTGATCACTGAGCATCTGGTACATACCAGCCACTGTTCCAAGCTCTGGAGATACAGTATCTGCCTTTATGAAGCATATATTCTAGTTGAGGGGAGCGGCTGGGGAGAGAACCAACAAATATTTAAATCATATCAATAATTGATACACGTTTAGAGGAAGGTCCTATGGGGCAAATAAAATGGCACGGGATAGAGAATGACTAGGTGGGTGGCAGGGGATGGGTGCTGACACTTCAGTTATAAAGGATAGGAAACATTTCTCTGAGATGACCTTGGTGGTGAAAAGACAGCTGAAGGAAGAGTATTTTAGGTAAATAGGCAGCAATGGCATGGGGAGGGGGTGGGAGAAAGCTAGTGGATGGGAGTACATTGGACTGTGGAGGTGGAAATGAGGGATGGAAGGGGCTAGGAGGTGAGATCAAAAACAAGGCTCTGCTTAGGACAGGCCATGTGGACAATGGTCAGACTTAGGATTTTATTCCAGAGTCAATGGGAAGCTTTGGGAGGTTGAATCAGAAGAGTGATTTATGCTTTGTGGTTGCCACATAGAGAAGTAGGATGTTGGGGGCAGGAATGACAGTACCACACTGGGGTCCAGACCAGACTTGATGGTGGCTTGGGCAGAACTGGAACAGCAGAGGAGGTGAGGAATGGGCCAGGTTCAGGATGCATTTTGGAGGCAGTGCCAGCAAGATTTAATGACTGATTGAGGCAGGAATCGGAGATGATCCCTGGGTTTTGGCAAAAGTACAAAGACAGGCAAAAGCAGGGGGCATTAGGGACAGGTGAGCAGTCAGTTTAGGGCACTGAATAAGATACTTGGAATCAAAAACCCATTTTAATCCTCACTTTGCTACTTCACAGCTGTGTGATCTTGGACAAGAGACTTACTCTCTCTGGGCACTGATGTCCTTAAGGAGACAGTATTTATGTCCTCTCAGGATTATTGTAGGGATTCAATAAGCTAATGTTCGTCGGCTTTTATGGCATCTGGCGTGTAGTAAGTACCAAATAAACTGTAGCTCTTATTATTGCAGGCTTAAAAATGCCCTGTCTCTTGTCCTCACAAAGATTGTACATTAAAATATAAAAATGCACATATTACATCCAGGTTTTCCCAAGTCTTTGCATGTGTAAGTGTTTTGCTTAGAGCTCAGCGAAGGAGAAATCTGCTCTCTAGGACGGCTGTTCATTTATTACCAACATTCTTTCTGTTTGTCTAATTGAATATCCCCCCTCATTCTTCCTTCTCCTGTTGCTCATATTTATTTCTTTGCTTGGTAATGATTGACCTTATCTGGAATTAAAATACTTGTTATGCACTGAACACCCATAGGTGTGTTCCTTTTATCAGCGGGGGTAGGAGCCCTGAGCTGAGCCCTTCTCAGCATTCCCGGGGCTGAGGCTAATTCACAAAGGAGACAGTCACTTTTTTCTTTTATATCCTTAGTTAAGAAGCAGCTTATAAAGGCAGTACAGTGAGGAGAGATGAGAGGATTAAGTGATTAAAGCAGAGTGGGAGGGGGCTGCTAGGCAGGCTCTGAAAGATCCAGAAGACCCGAGGTCCCACTGCGCATGTGCTGCGCAAGGGGCTGGGTGCAAAGTTGGAAAGTTAGATTTTAGACCTGGCAGGAGTTGGCCAGGGTAGGAGTGGGCGGGAGGTGGGGCAGAGACTGACAGGTAAAAGCCAAGAGGTGAGGGAGGCTGAAAAGAGAGCTCTGATAACAAAGGCAATGAGGATATGGACAAGAGGGCAATTCACTCCAAACTGGTGATCTTAGAGGCTCCGTGAAGGAGGTGGTGGCACTGGAGCTGGACAAAAAGGGCATTGGCTCTTTTGGCTGTAGGTCTGGATTGAGCCTGGGCACGAGATTCTTTTTGTCCTTCTCCATCACCTACCACAGTGTCTAACACAAAGCAGCCTTTCAACAAACCCTCATTCTGAGTGGGGAAGGTATAGCTCAGAGGTAGAGCACATGCTTAGCATGTGCAAGGTCCAGGGTTCAATCCCCAGTACCTCCATTAAAAAAAAAGATAAGTAAATAAACCTAATCCCTGACCCCCCAAATAAAACAAAACAAAAAAGTCTCATGGACTAATTTACTCTGAAAGGCTTGTGTGTAGAAGCATACGGAGTCCAGAGGGGCTGGAATGTGGTAGAAAGGGAGGTACTTTACTGTCTATAATTCTGTTTTGATTTCACTTTTTTTTTTAAGTTGCAGTATATATAACATAAAATTTGTGATTTTAACTATTATTAAGTGTACGGTCCAGTGGCATTATACAGTGTGTACAATCATCACCACCGTTTCCAAAACGTTTTCATCACCCCAACCTGAAACTCTATAACCATCAAGCGGTGAATCCACATTCCCCTCTCCCCTCAGCCCTTGGTAGTCTCTAACCTACTTTTCTGTCCCTGCAAATGTTCCTATTCTAGATACTTCATATAAAGGGAATGATACAGTGTTTGTCCTTTATACCTCCTTCTCTTTTATTTGCAACCTAAGAATATAAGAACGTGCTCAGACATCTTCTGCTTTAGCGGGGCTTTAAGCTTTATTAAAGTCACACAGGGTTGTGCTATCTTGTTACTGTTTGATTTTCATGAAATCAATTTATAAAAAGCTCAACCCAACTTCTTCTAGCAGAGTCATGGGTGTGCGCATCTGGTCCCTCTCCTAGACTGTGTACTCTGGGCAGGCAGATGCTCCACTGTCACATGTCTGGACAGGTCCATGTGATACAGGAAAAAAATGTGGGGCAGGAGGAGGGCCATGTCCCAGGTCTCGGTTGAGTCCCTGGGATGCACCCTGCCAAGTGTGGGTCCTTGGCTTCACACAGGAAAGAATTCAAGAGCAAACCAGAGTTGAGTAAAGGTAGATTTACTGAGAGAGATACATACTACATAGAGTGTAGGCTGTTTCAGAAGGCAAGAGAAAGGCCACGAGATGTGGGGGTTAGGTGCTCAGTTTAAAGTAAAGGTAGACACACAATCCATAGAGAGAATGCGGTCTGTCTCACTCAGAAGGGAGAGCGGCATGAGGTGCAGGGTTGTTAGTTTGTATGGGCTTGATAACTTCATACGCTAAAAAGAGGGAGGATTATTCCAACTCCTTTAAGGAAGTGGGTGGGATTCCCAGGAACTGGGCCACTGCCCACACTTTGACCTTTTACAGTCAGCCTCAGAACTGTCCTGGCACCTGTGGGAGGACCATTTAACCTGCAATTGTATTACAGTGAGTGTATATTGAAGCTCAAGGTCCACTGGAAGTTGAATCTTCCGCCATCTTGACGCTAATGGCTGTGTCCTTCTTTTAATGACTGTGCCCTGCCCTCTTTCCTCCTGTCCCACATGTGCACAGGCATGTTTGCTGAATAGATACTTAAATCAACGCAGGAAACATAGAGAGACACATAGCTCTACTTTTTGCAAAGTTTTAATGGCAGGGACCTAGAGGGACTGATACTTAGACTGAAGGCATTTAATAGTCTTAGGTGATAAAGCAGAGAAAGCACCCAGGAAAATATGTAGAGCTCGGAACAACACTAAAGTCCTCTAAGCTATGGAATAACAAAGCAATAAGAAAAGCCCCAGTGATATCTTACAAGGCAGGACGTTGACAGAAGGGGTCAGTGAGGACAGGTGTTAATGATGTGACTGATTAGAATAACAGCTGCCTTTCCATGAGGTCTGCTATTGGCTGGAACCTTCCATACACTATCTCTTTTTGTCATGGCAACCTTGTGATATAAATGCTATTTATTCCAATTTGCAGTGATCAAGTT
This sequence comes from Camelus dromedarius, assembly GCF_036321535.1. NCBI lineage: Eukaryota > Metazoa > Chordata > Mammalia > Artiodactyla > Camelidae > Camelus > Camelus dromedarius. Next base: position 19,029,364 of record NC_087439.1, read on the forward strand.
GAGTCTTAGGGAGAATGAATTGCCCCTTCTAACTCATCAGCCCAGAAAGTATGTGCGATGAGATTAGAGTTAAGGTGCATCTGGCTCCAAAGCCTAGTTTTTTCCATTATGAGAAAAGCTGTTCGTCTGACATGGAGTATGGAATGGGGACAGAGACAGATAAAATGACAGCCCAAGAATGGAATTAATAAAGCAGCAGAGACACATTTCCTAAAAAAAATTGGTCCAACATGCCCCAGAAGAGCCAAAGAAATATTGGATACCATAGTGAAGGATAATAGAAAAAATAAAACAAACAAACAAAAAAAATAGCACTCTGCCCACAGCGAAACTTGAAGAGGAATGATTATGAGCACAATGCTAGTATAAACACTCGAGGGGTGAGGACTTGTAACAGCACCCGCTCCTGTGTGTTCCTTGTCATCGTGTCTTGCAGAGGCAGCATGGATTATTAAAAATAGTTCTGAAGCCCATGTTAGATCAGCTACTTCTTTTCCTTTTGGGTCACTCAGGCTAACACAATAGCAAAAGGAAATTTGTCAGTTTGTTACAAAGTGCACAACAGGCATTTACCCTGAGATATTAAAAAAAAAAAAAAACCCCAAAACAGCCCAGAAGTATCTGTACTTAGAAGCTATTAGTTGCTATGAAGTTTGCTATGGTTGGTTTTTCCATCAGGAGAATCAAATTTCTTATTGTGCTATGAGCCTCCTGCCAGATCATTTTTTTTTCACACCTTTATTGTGGTTCGGTTTCTGTGCAGTAAACTAGACATATTTCAAATGTACAATTTGATGAATTTTGATAGATGTATACACTCGTGAAACCACTACCACAGTCAAGATAGCTAACATTTCCATCACTCCCCAAGAGGTGCAGCTTTTGAATTCCCAATTTATCCCTTCCCACCCCTTTTACCCCTGGTAACCATAAGTTTGTTCTCTATGTCTGTGAATGTGTTTCTGTTTTGTAGAGAATTTCCCTTGTGTCCGTTTTTTTTAGATCCCACATATAAATGATATTGTACGGCACTTTTCTTTCTCTTTCTCCACCAGATCATTTTTAAAGGCAAGCCATAAAATGTTTCTCTCTACTCTGGCAGCACGGAGGAAAACTTTATTAGGAGAAAAGTAATGCAGTTTGAAAGAGTCCTGTAAACCAAATCTGTTTAGGGAACTTAATTCTGGGCTTTACGAGGCAACCACGTCTTTCTTTGCCAGTAAGCACACAGCTCTCCAATGCCTATGCCAGCGGAAAGGGTGTTAACGTGGTGGTCGGGCTGTACCAGTTTTGTGGCAGACTGGAAAATGTGGGGAGGGAAAGGTGGTAGTAAAGTCCACTGCCCTTCTGCTGTGACCCACAAAGGTACATAACAGAGAACTGGGAACATGGGCCAGATCAGCCTGATAAAGATGTTCATTTGCTGCTCACCATGTGTGGCTGGAGCAGATGTGGAAGCTGAGTGTGTCTGAGCATAAGAGTGCCTTAAGGTCTTTTTCTTGCCTATCCCCTCTCCTCATTTTAAATGAATAACAATTAGCCTGGTGATTTCCAACTGATTAGTGATTTTGACTTGTTCTTTCCCTCACCACCAAAAAAAAAAAAACACACAAAAATCCCCTAACCCTGATAAAAGGAATATATGTACATTCATCATGGAAAACTCGGACAATATAGAAAAGCAGAGGGAAGGAGAAAACAATTCATCATAGAACAAGTAACTGTGCTGGTTTTCTTTGTGCTTTTCCATACATATTAAAAAAACATAATTACAATCATATTATATATACAAAATTGTTATGTCCTGATATAAACATCTATTTTTGTGGCTATGAAAGTGATATATATGCTTTGCAGAAAACTTAAAAAATATTAAAGTATAAAGAAAAAATAATTACACAGAATTTCAGAGATAAATGCTATTGCTCCGTTTTATTGCATGCATTTTAAAATGTCTTCATTTCAAAGTTTAAAATTGAGTAAATGCAGGGACATCTATAATTGGTAGGTGGAAGACGATAAAAAGAGGGATTGAAGAGGATGATATCTGCTATAAATGAGTTTATTATTTCATTTTTACCAACAGAAAAAACAAAAATCTCTGAGATTTAGGTCATTCAATATGAGTTTTGAAGTTGCAGAAAGTAATTATTTGAGTTCGTTGGCAATGGAAATGGTTATTATGTTACTCTGTGCAGCTATGCTTTCAGGGAAGAAGGAAGAAAAAGTACTTCAGTGATGCTCCCAGCACAGCATCTTAACCATGTAGTTTTTTATTAGAGCAAGTGCTGGAACAGAATAATATAAGTTACTTCAAGTGGTAATCAAACACGGCAAAAGCTTTTATCTGAACTCTGGGATAAGGAACAGAACTCAATAAACATGCTTTCTGGCACTGGTAAGAGAGAGAGAGCAGCCCAGGGTAGGATTGCAGGGCCAACCTGTATCTTGAGTTGTGGAATCCATCTTGGAACATAAAATCCAACAGACGTACTTGTTTAAGGCCCAGCCTGAGTAAGGGAAGACTGGTGAATCATTTGATACCACAACTGACAGATTTTTGATCTCTTAAATGTGATTCTTCTCTTGTTTCCTGGAGCATATTTTTAAGTGATTTCTTTTTCCACAGAAGAATATGTGGTAGCATATTTTACCTTTACACATGGGGGACAACTTGGCTGGGTATAAAATTCTTGGCTACTCTCCCTCCCCCACCCAATAGTAATCATAAAATAGTCGAAAAATTAGAATTCTAATACTGATGTTTGTAGTAAACTCAAGTTTAATGTTTCTTTACTGTTCTTTGCCTTTAGAATATACACCGTAAGGAGGTACAGCCATAGCTTTGTATTCAAATAAATTTTGAATACTTCTCTGTGTGGATACCAATTTTATATGCAGTTGAGTTCATTTTGTTTCTGATTATGTATGATTTTAAGGCTTATTCTTAAATTTAATTTAATATTTAAATATGTGGACTATTTACACACTTAAAAAAATCAAAATTATGAACAAAAGTATATTTAGAGATGTTCCTATCCCTTTCTTCTCTACCCCGTTATCACCACAGTCTGTAGACAACCATTAACTAATTTTTACATTTCTTTCAAAAATAAGCAAATTTTCTGTGTATACTCACCCTCTTTCCTATATAAAAGACGTCTAACTATATAATATTTTATACTTTAACTTTTTAACCAAGCAATATTTTTTAGAAGTTATTCTGTATTAATTCATAGAGAGCTTAACTTTGCTATATGGTTTTCCACTGTGTATTATGGGCTATTCACCCAGCCTCTTACTGAGAGATGTTTGGGTTTCCAGTCTTTTGCGATTACAAATGCCTCAGCCATGAACGCCCTTGTGCACTGGTTGTTTCATATATGTGGATGTTTGTCTTCAGGGTCTTTGTCATTGTACTTTTGTCCAGGTGGTCTCTGTTCTGGGGAAAATCCTATGGTTAGGCTTTCTCAGGTCTGCTTTATTTGCTTTGTAGTGTAGAAGTAAATAAGTAAATTCCTTTTGGATATTGGTATTAGGTTGCTATCAGTTTAGACTTCAGTATTTTTGTCTCTTTCTTTAGGTCCTAAGTATAGGCAATTCTTTCCTTCCATGTGTAAAACATTTTTGTAAATTTATACAGGAGTTACATGTAGAAAAGCCAGACAATGGACTTACTTTGATATAAAGAAGGTAGGAGTTCCATTCCCAGAGAGCTAAAACAGTGATAAGATCCCTAATTACACCTCAGTTTTTAAAATACAGTCATTTATGATTTATTGCCAACATTTGGTACATGTTCTTTAATTGTGTTCTTTTCCTTCACAATTTTTGAGCACACAATTGACCTGCCTAAGTCCAATGAGACTCTGATTAAGGTGAAAGATTCTCTGTCTTCCAGCTCCTTAATGATTTTCATCTTTTGTCTCAACTGTGTTACATTTAGATGCACTGTACTCCTTATCACTTACATCAGCACTTCATTCTTCTGTTCTCTATTCAGTTTCATAAAACAGTAGGGCGAAATATGATAAACATCCAACTAATCACACACACATCTCTGAACTGAAACAGAACAGTTCACTTTGGGGTAACACCAGCATGCGATAGCTTGAATTGATCAGTCCTTGGCTGCGGAATGAAAATGTTGAGTGAAAGCGTGGGAAGAGGTTTGGAGTGATAACATATAATGTGTGAATGTACAGACTGTTTGAAAGTTGAACATGAAAGTTGAGCCCCGTCTCTATTTCATGAAGAGTAGGAAAAGGCAGCCTGGACAGCTGCTATGTCAACGCCATTTTAAAGTGAATGATGAAAATGCACCAAAGAATGTGTAGGCAATCTTCAAATGATGATCTAAGGTGTGTGCCAATTGCATTACAAAGTTGGTCATTTGATATGAAGTTCTAGCTGTCCTCCTCACCTCTCTCTTACCTCTTTCCCTCCATCCCCACCGGTCCCCAGGTTTTACTTGAATGCTGAGAGGGCACTAAGGAGAGGATCATTGATGGCTGGCGTCTCCTAAAACAATGTGTGAATTAGAGGCATTTTTGTTCTTGTCCTACTTCTGTGTCCTACTTATAGAGTTTTTATAAGGCAAGTGATTTTGCCTCTGCATCTTGACTGTTAATTATGACTTGTGAAACATATAGAATCAGCTTTGGATGGTACTTGAAGGAAGGGTTCTACTGGCTTCAGAAAACCTGGATGGGATGGCAGGAAACACCTGCTGACTTTGTGGGGAAGTAACATGTGGTCTGGAGCAGGTGCCTCAGGACGGGCAGGAGAGCTTCAGAGTATGCACAAATGAAACCACAAGCCAGGGTCAAGATCAGGAATCCATGGCTGAAAAACATAAAATGAGATGAAAAGGAAAGTTCTGAAACAGAGCAAAGACAAGCCCTGGGAGTGGAGGTAGAATCAAGACTGGAGGCTGAGAAAAAGAGGAAGACACCTGATCACAAGTTTAAAACAGGGGACAGGACCCAGAATGAGCTGTCATTACCAGAAGAATGTTCCAGAGGCTGTGGCTCAGAGACTGAAGCCAGCTGTGCAACCCACATGCCTATGCTTATAAAACTTTTCCAAAGGACACTTGTGTAATACAAGGATTGGTTAAACAGAAAAAGCAAGGAGAAGAAAGCAGACACCTAGGAGATGGTATGCACATCCAGGGAGTGAAAGCATTAGAATCCTGACTATGATGATGATTTAGAAGAGTGGTTTTTAACCTCTGTCCTATAGAGCTACTTTGCTGTTCCTTGGCCACTGGGAGGGTGCCTTCAGTGTCCCCGGTCCCTGGGAGAGTAGGAAGGTCTGTGGGAGGAGGTAGGAGGGGAGAGATGGCCCGTGATGGGAGGCTACTGCTACCTACCTGTGTTTGACGGTAGTTCTCCTTTGGTCCTGTTTTGCATATGGGGTTGTGACGATGTCATTTGAAAGAAAGGTTCTACTATGTGTTAGTTTGCTGTGACTGCTGTAACAACTGACCACAAACTGGATGACTTAAAAAGACAGACGCGGAGTCTGATATCAAGGTGTGGGTGGGACCACACTCTTTCTAGACCATCTAGGAGAGAATCATTCCTTCCTTCCTCTAGTTTCTGGTGGCTTTTGGCACTCCTTACCTTGTGGCAGCATCTCTCTGCTCCGTCTTCCTATCACCTTCTCTTCTGTAGATGTGTGCCCAATCTCCCTCTGCCTTTCCCTCTCTCTTTTTTTTTTTAATTTAAAAAAATTTTATTGAGGTATAGTTAATTTACAATGTTAGTTTCAGGTGCACAGCAAAGTGATTCAGTTATACATATACACACATATATATTTTTTCTTTTCAGATTCTTTTCCATTATATTTTATTACAAGAAATTGAATATAGTTCCCTGTGCTATACAAGAGGACTATTTTGTTTATCTATTTTATATATAGTAATATGTCTATTAATCCCAAACTCCTTATTTATCCCTCCCCGACCCTTTCCCCTTTGGTGACCATAGTTTGTTTTCTATGTCTGTGAATCTGCTTTTGTTTGTAAATAGAATTTGTATCTTTTTTTTTTAAGATTCCACATATAAGTGCTATCATATAATATTTGTCTTTCTCTGACTTACTTTACCTCTGCCTCTCATAAGGACACGTGATGGCATTTGGGGTTTACAGAGATAATGCTGGATAATCTCTTCATCTCAAGATACTTAATTACATCTGCAATTAAATACGCTTTCCAAATAAGGTCCCATTCACAGGTTCTGGGGATGAGGACTTAGAGATATCTTTTGGGGGGAGGGGCAACATTCAGCCCACCACATGCAGCCAAAAAAAAAAAAATCGGAAAATTTCTGAACTAACATGATAAACATCAATGAATTGGTTTGAAAAAAGAAAATGTAAAGAGCCCCTGACCTTTTGTGTTGGGAGGAAGGCAGGCAGAGAAAGACAGTTATGCTACAATTTGATCCTTAAATATTAGGCAGATAAAACAGGGTAGGAAGCTGATTTAAGCAACAAACAAAGGGTAGCATATTCATTGAGGGACTGAAAATGACCAGAGCTGCCCTGGAGCCATTGGCAACGGTGAGGACTCCATCAGCTCATTCACAGCCTCTTCCGTTGCCTCTCAACCCCGAACACTGGTGTCTTTGAAGAACAATCAGGTAGGGCTCATCTGAATGTGGCATGGTTCTCTAACAAAAACCTAGGCTTAATAAAAAAAAGGGAAGGAAGTAGTTAGAAATGACCCTACCCCTGTGTACATGTAGCTAGCACACTGACGTAAGCATGGCATATATAACAAAGATGTAAGTGATCCAGTCGCTGAGTTTCTTATCTTATTCCCCATACCTTTCCTACTAAGGAATGAGTGAAGATCTTTGGCCATGTCTAAGGGAGTGGTCTTTATTTTATTCCATTTTCTCTACCATGTAGATCCTGTTTTTCCCTTTGTAATTAATAATGTGGGGAGATACTTTGAGACCACATAAATATCCCATTCCTCATCAAACTTTCTAGATTTTTTTTTTTTTTTTTTGCTTTAGCATCACTGTTGATTTTTTTTCTTTTTGCCTTTTTGCTGTGATGGTTTTACTAATGCTATCATTCCTTCTATACTTATTAGTCAATAGTCTACTAAAAGGAAGAGCACTCCCTTTTTCATGTTTATTTATTTAATCATCTGGATAGACTCATATACTCTTATTTTATTCAGTGGATTATAATACATTAATTTTTAAAAATTTATTTTCATACTCTGATTGTCCCAAATTTAGCCAGTGGGAGCCCCTCAAAGCTGCTGCCTGTGTCCTTTTCACATGTTCTCATCCTTCTTTGAGCACTTCTTCACTTTTTGGTATAAGGTGTTCCATGACCGTCTTGTATTTTCCCTGCCCCAGCTCTGGAATTAGCCTTTCCTCCAAGGGGCATGGTTCCGTTTAGTAGGCTGTGGTATTTACAAACCATGGCCTGGAGGCGATTTGTTTGTTTGTTTTGCAATACATGGATACTATCTAAGAATTAAAAAAAAAAATCTGTTGTAGGTCTTGTCTTAGTTCTTCAGGCTGCTATAACAGAATATCATAGACAGTGGCTTATGAACAGTCAAAATTTATTTCTCACAGTTCTGGAGGCTGGACATCCAAGATCAGGGTGCCAGCAAGGTCAGGTTCTGGTGAGGGTGCTCTTCTAGGCTGCAGACTGCTGACTTCTCTTTGTGTCCTTATATGGTAGAAGGGGTTTGGGAACCCTGTGGGTTCTCTTTTTTTAAGAGCACTAATGCCCATTCATGAGAATGCTACCCTCATGACCTAATCACCTCCCAAAGGCCCCACCTCTTAATACTATCACCTTAAGAAAATTAGATTTTCAACATTTGAATTCTGGGGGGACACAAACAGCCAGGTCATAGCAAGTGGTCTGAATTTGGGTCCCCTAGAAGCTACCTTTGATCCAAGAATTCAAGGGCAAGCTGTTGACCTGGCAGGGCGGTGTTAGGTGAGAGAGAGGCGAGACAGGAAGGGTGCTGTCAGGCTGGCTACCATAGTGGGGCACTTTGAAAATGGTGCAAAACCCACACCTCAAAACAACCCTGGCCAAGGGGTGAGATGGCTAGAGTTTACACCCACCACCTGCCAGGCCTAGTCTAGAGCTGCTGTGTGGGGTAGGGTGGGGGGGTAGGTGCGGATGAGGGGTGCGGGAGGCATTCACATTCCCAGGACCCTCTAGCCCCAAAAGGTGGCTGGAAGTCAGGCTGGCTCACACAGACATGGAGATGGGGTTAGAAACTGGGCACCAACACTGTCGGCCACCAGGTCCTGGCACCACCAGCAAAGGGGAGTGAGAAATAAGAGAGAAAAGCTTTGGGCCCTTTGAAGGAAAGTGCTTTTGGAGGCCTGGAGGTTTCCTGACTTGGGTACAGCCTTCAGGTAAGAGGCCTGAGAACTTTACACACCAAGACCACCCTGGCTTGGCTATTACCACTCCCATTGTCTCTCCTCAGAAATTCCCAGGCCTTGTATTCAGCCTCATCCACTCTTGGCCACGTTGATCAATATCTGGTTGTAGTGCTGGGCAGATGACTTTGAAGAGGGCGTACTGGGAGTGTTGGGGATGGTGGCAGGAAAAATTACTAATTTGGGATGGAAAATAGGAGGAAGGAGGAATAGGTGTCATCTTGGACACCTTACTTTCTCTGTCACGTCATATTCAACATCTCAGCAATGTTTGTATCCCAAATTGGTCATGTCCAGCGCCCCTACTGCTGTGTGCTGATCCTGGTGGCCACCACCTCTCACATGGATCACTGCCATCATCTGGAACCTCTCTGTCAACTCCTCCCTTGCCCGCTATTCTCCATGCAGCAGGTGTAGTGCAGATTCTGGATATGTTACCATCCTGCTCAGAAACTTCCAGTGCCTTTCTGTGACACTGAGGAGGAAATCCAGATTCCTTCCCATGGCCGACAGGCCCCATGCCACCTGGCATCTCCTGCCTCTCCACTCTCCTCCCCCAGCTCTCTCTGTGCCCTGTTCTTCTGCTCACTGAGTCTAGAACACACCAGCTTCTTTTCCCACTGGCCTCCGTGTTGCTGTTCCCTCTTCTTGGGATGCTTTTCCGTCAGAGTGATATGGCTCCCTCCATCCCGCCTCCTGTCTTCTCATTTCCAACGTCACCTCTTCTCCAACCACCCCATCTGCTCATCACTCTGTTCCTTTAATTTATTTTGCTTCAGAGGCCTATGGAAATAAATGAGAACCCAAATGAGAACAAGCAAAGGCCACGTATTCAGAGTTTGCTACAGCAAGGGAGTCAGCTCCATCCCTTGTATTTGGCAGAGATTCAAAGGCAGGCAGAGTGGGAAAGCTTTCTCGTGAAAAAATGGGAAGGCTTCATGTATGACCTGACTGGAGGCTGATGTCCTAGGGAGGCTGGAGGTGGGCTACCTAGAAGGGGTGTAGTGCGTGAATGGGTAAGGCTATATTTGCTTCTCTGGTTGGTCCTACGTTGGAAGCAGGGGCAAACATTAGGGAAGCTGCCAGTTATTAATCAAGGCCTGGCCATTTGGGGCTAATTGTTACAGGGTTATTGTTTGGCTTGTGAGCTATCACTAGAGATAGTGGTCTGACCTCCTACAAGTCTGATGATAGCAGGCTGGCTTCCTGGGCTGGTTTCCTGGACAGGCTGCTGCAGGTTGTATGTCAGAGTTCTATTTATGTATATATTCTGGCCATCGCCCGTTTGTGTACTCAGTCTCTCAGCACTCACCGTTTGTCAGATGTGATGCATGTTTGTTTCTCTAGTTAGTGCCTGCCTCGCAAGCGAGAGGAAGCTTGGTGAGGGAGGGAAGGGACCTTGTCTTGTTGCTGTAGCATCGCGAACTCTTCTAACTGTACCAGGCACATGGTGGGTTCTCAACAGTTATGTATGGAATGAGGACGTGCTGATGCCCGATCCTTCCTCTATGTAAGTTTCTATAAAGCTTCTGCTTTATATCTCTTTCTCTCTTTATGGGCTGGCATTTTGGACCAGGCCAACCACCATCTGGAGAAAGTTGCAGAGAAGATCTGTGTGGGTTTTAGATCCAGGGAACCAAACTCATCCATCTTAGAAGCGAGGCAGGTGAAAGAACGACCAGCCTGGTGGGTGGGGGTGGCATCCTCTAGTGAAAGATGGCAGCCTTGACTCAACACCTACCGATTCTTTTTTTTTTTAATTGAAGTATACTCAGTTGACAATGTTGTGTTAATTTCTGGTGTATAGCATAGTGATTCAGTTACATGCATATATATGTAACTGGAAGAATATGGAAAGGAATATATATATATATATTCCTTTCCATATTCTTTTTTTCATGATAGGCTATTACAAAGTATTGAACTTAGTTCCCCGTGCTGTACAGTAGGACCTTGTTGTTTACCTATTTTATACATAGCAGTTAGTATCTGCAAATCCCTAACTCCCAATTTATCCCTGCATCCTTTCCCCCCCGGTAACCACAAGTTTGTTTTCTATGTCTGTGAATCCTCGTTTCTGTTTTGTAAATAAGTTCTTTTGTCTCTCTTTTTTAGATTCCACATATAAGTGATATCATATGGTATCTTTCGTTCTCTTTCTGGCTTACTTCATTTAGTATGACAATCTCCAGGTCCATCCATGTTGCTGCAAATGAATGCTTACCAGTTCTTAACATGTCAGAATGTGGGCTTCCTATTTACAGAACCTATGAATTGTCAAAAGAATCTTACACCCTGGAGTTTTATGTAAATGCTTCCAATATTTAAATATTAGCCACCAATAAAATACAATGTATTGGGGTTGGGAGAGGGAGGCAAGAAAAACCAACTGTGTTTGTGGACTACCTTCAGTCCTTCCGCAGCCAAGATCGACCTAGGGGCTGGGTTGTCTCCTCGGGTCCTCTGTAGAAGTCTCTGGGTCTTCCTCTCCTTCCCCAAGATGGAGATTGGAGGTTAAGGAGAAGACAGCTGGTGTGAACCCCTAAGCTCCGGCCGTTAGACACCACTGGCTAGGTCTCAGCGTATCAGTTGCCTTCGAATGATTTTCTTCATTAGGAGTCATCTGTAGACTTGAGGAGGGTGATTGCATGAGGCCGTTTTGCCCTGAGCTGATTGTAAGTGCAGCCGCAGGAGCCATCTCCCTGATTAGAACTGAGATTCTGAAGTCAGATGAATTAATAATGAGGTGATGGGGAGAAGTGACTCTGCTCTTGTTTATTTTGAGAAGTTTTAGGTGCTTTCACTTAAAAAAAAAAGAAGTGATTTCTCCAATCTTTAAATCACAGATTTGTACCTGGAGTAATTAAGCTTATTTTCCCAGCATATGACCCTTTAGGAAATCTTTTACCTAAGCACCATCCATTAGAGTGTGCACAAGATTTAAAGGTAAGGATTCTGGGCAATGCTGGTTATAAAACGGGAGAGGAAAGGGAACACGAAAGAGTTACTGGTTGTTGTTTTCACAGCTGTCACTTCAGAGCCCCACAAAAATTATTTTCAAAATGGATTTTTTCCCTCCAATTTCAGGAAAATGCCAAAATGCAAACCAGCTTCGTTGATATTATTTAAGAAGCCATTATCCTTGGTTAAATCTAAGCACAACAAAAAATGCTATCCAGTTTCTTCAGAAACAGGAGATAAACTGTATTTGGGTAAGGTTAACATTTTGCCAAATTGTATGGCGGTAGCAAACCCCATATTTATTTGAAATTGCTTAAAACTTATCTCCCCCCCAGCTCTGACTGAGCTAATTAGAACCCACAGGGAATTATGTGGGTAGTGATGGGAAGAGGGGAAGTATAAATATGCAATGCAATTAGCACCTGCTCTTTTTCTGTTCGATGCAATCTGGAAGCTCATGAGTTTGCAGAGGCTTGGAACAATAGGATCCTTTGATACCCAAGCTGCTAGGGGAGTCCATAATTATGATATAATAGCTTGCCAGCCTCTTACATGCACGAAGGTAGAATGGAATATGAGTAAATAAAATCCAGCAATTTTCTCCATCCGTAATTCTTTATATCAATAGTATATTTTCTCTGTTCTTTTTTTTTCCCCCTAAGGAAGATAGAAACTTACATGAACATTTTATGTACTATCGAAGGACTTCATCTCCATGGGAATAAATTTGGTTTGCAATCGGTTAAATGAGAGGTTTTCTTGGTGTTACTACAAGTTGAAGAAAGCTATTCCACAATGACCTCTTCCTATTACACACAGATGTCTTTGACTTTGCTTGCTACTGTTGTGTAAGCTCATGCCAGTAGATAACCTGAATTTTGTCATTTATTCCTTGATTTGTTAGGACCGTACCCAGTCTGGGCTGACCTCTTAGGTATGTGACTTGTGAAGTCTCTTATAATTGCATTTAAAGCTAGCATTATTATAAGGGGCAATCACTTTCTACATGATATATTTTTGTAAGGTTGGAATTCTGTTCAACCATAGACTGTTTCTTTTGTCATCAGAAAAACCAATAAACAATAAAGATAAATGTCATCTTTAAAAGGAAATAAAGCTAGCTCTATACAATATAAAGATGAACAAGCTTTTTGCTAATAATTTAAATTTAATTTTTTCTTTATTTAGAATGACATTAAATAACAAATGACAGGTGAAGAGAGAGACCACAAAACAAAGGAGAAAGCTTTATATTTTAGTACCTTTAACATCACTTTTTTCCTGCTTTTTGAACAAGGGGGGCTTAATTTGCATTTTGCCCTGAGCTCCATGAATTATGTAGCTGGCTCTGTACCCAGGCACAGATAGATGCAATTCAGAGATTCATTCACTCATTCAGCAATGGTTTATTGAACATTTATTGAGTATACCACAATGCCAGATACAGGAGATGCAAAAAAGAAAAAAAGCGAGGGGAGCTGGTGTCTGCTTCCTTCTGCCTTAGCACTTGTTTTGGGGAGAAATGCCTGCGATCTTGTAGATACTTATGGAACCTCATGGCCAAGGTCTGGGGGCAGGAGTGAATTCCCAGTTTCTCCTGGTGATGGAAGGAGTCCTGAATGAATTTGTAGTGTTGCTATTTCTGATTGTATCTGAGTGTTCAAATTTGTATGACACTTTAGAAACACTCTTTTTGTTAAGACAAAACCAAATAATTAGAGCTAGCAGTACAGAAATTGGAGGCTTTCACATCTTTTAATCCAACTTCATAAATTAGAAGAGAGACCCTGCAGATATCTTTAGTCAAATCTGTGAGAGTGACTGTACCCTGCTAATAATTGTCAAAAGTAGGACTAAAACCTAGGTCATCTGGTTGCAAAGTCTTTCCCACTGCATTCCAGTGATCTACTCGTTGCAATCCTTAATTCGACCACTATTCTTACTTTCCTGTTACTAACAAATGCTGGAGAGAATGTGGAGAAAAGGGAATCCTATACTGCTTGTGGGAATGTAGCTTAGAGCAGCCATAATGGAAAACAGTATGGAGATTCCTTAAAAAACTAAAAATAGACTAACCATATGATCCAGCAGTCCCACTGCTTGGCATATATCCAGAGGGAACCTTAATTCAAAAAAATACATGCACCCCAGTGTTCATACCACCACTGTTTACAATAGCCAAGACATGGAAACAACCTAAATGTCCATTGACAGATGACTGGATAAATAAATTGTGGTATATTTATATAATGGGATACTACTCAGCCATAAAAAAAGAATAAATAATGCCATTTACATCAACATGGATGGACCTAGAGATTATCATTCTAAGTGAAGTAAGCCAGAAAGAGAAATAAAAATACCATATGATATCACTCATGTATGGAATCTTAGAAAGGAAGGAAGAAGAAAGAAAGAAAGAAAGAAAGAAAGAAAGAAAGAAAGAAAGAAAGAAAGAAAGAAAGAAAGAAAGAAAGAAAGAAAGAAAGAAAGAAAGGGAGAGAGGACATTAATGAACTCATCTACAAAACAGAAACAGACTTGAGACATAGTAAAGAATTTTATGGTTACCAGGGAAAAGGGAGTGGGAAGGCATAAATTTGGGAGTTTGAGATTTGCAAAGGTTAACCACTATATATAAAAATAGATAAAAAAATTTCTTCTGTATAGCACAAATTTCTTGTATATTCAATATCTTGTAATAACTTTTAATGAAAAAGAATATGAAAATAAATATATGTATATATGTATATGCATGACTGGGACATCATGCTGTACACCAGAAATTGACACATTGTAACTGACTGTACTTCAATTAAAAAAAAAAAAGAAATTAGGAAGTGGTACAATACTTTGTAGATTTTATTTTATTTTTTGCTTCATATTGAAATTTATGTAAGAGTCTTTTAAAGAGCAAATTTTTTTGGTGCACTTAAATTATAATTTTTTTTTCATAAAAGCCAACTTCTCCCTAACCACTGATATCCTGTGTGAGGAAATGCCTGTGTTCTAGAACCGGCCTTCTGTGTGGAAGAAGCACAGGCTTGGCAGGCAGGCTAGGGGGAATCTGAGTCTGCCTTTGAAGAGCCATGTGCCTTTGGAACTGTGATCAGCCTCCTTGAGCCTCCAATTCCTCATCTTTAAAGCAGGGATGGTAATGACTGTTTCATCATGATACTAGAGGGTTTAATGCAATGAGGTTATAGAGTACCCAACAGATACTGGGTGCTCAGTGCACGTTGTTTCCATCTCTTGAAAGACAAAACGTTTATTCCCCCCACCTCTTTTAAGCCTTCTACCTTGTGATATTGCTCATTTTACATCCATGGTCTGTCTGTTTTATCTGCGTTTGATACTTAGGAAATGTCTATGACTTTTAACTTTCCATGAATGTATTGATAAAGAGAGAAAAATGTGACTCTTCAGTTTCAGTATTTTCCTTCTGTGTTCATTTTCTGTCTCAATGGTGAAATCCCAAAATACTAAGAATTTTAGGGGAAGTATCAGAGTCATAGAGTTGAATAATTCTAAAATGAAAAGGCACTTTGGGGATAATCATAAAAGCTATGATTTAAAGAAGGCCTCTGAGCTAGGTTCCCTTCTGGGTACTTTACACGTATTAATTTGGTTAAATCTCACAAGGAGTCTTTGAGGGAAATCTGTTACTGTTTCCATTTCACAGGTAAAGAAACAGAAACAAGGAGTTAAGTAACTCATCCAAGGTTACTTTGTCTAGTCCAGGACCCATACCTTAACCATTATGCTGAACTGTCTGAATCATGAGGCATTCCAGCCCCCTGATTTTACAGGTGACTGAGATCTGCAAAGAACAATCGACTTGCCCAATGCCATCTAGCTGCTTAAGTGCAGGGGCAGGACTGGAATAGGACCCTGACCTCTGGAGTCTGACCCCCAGTACAGGGTTCTGTCCACTCCCCCCAGAATTACTAGCAGGACAGGCTCATGAGAGGCTCAAACTGGGAACAAGCCGAGCTAGATAATAATATTTCTATTCCTGTGCTTTTCATTAAAGATGCATGATTTTTGTAATTCTTTCCTTTAACAGTAATTGCTATGTTTTGTCTTTCAGGAACCTGGGCAGGAGGAGATAAGCCAATATATCTGCCTGTTGAGCCTACAGTTAAAAATAATTATAAAGAACACTAGGGATGCTTCAGAAACTATCAGGTGATGTGACATTTTCAAATCATACTTTTTTACATTATTCTGTTTAGTCTGGAGGAATTACCTTCAGGTAGAAGGGAGAAGAGTGGGAAAAGAAAAGTCAAATGTTGTTCACATCTTTCTTTCATGGAAAATACCCAACCACTAATATAAAAAGGAAGATGCAGATGAAATTTGGATCTACAGGTGAAGCAAAATTACTTACTGACTGTACTTACCCTTTTCCAAAAAGAATTTGGTGTTAGGAAGCCAGTTTCATGACCCATAGTGCAGCCATGAAATAAAGGGAAAGCAAAGAGGCCAGCTGTAAGGTAAGAGCCAGTACTCTCCCTGTGGTTGAGCAAAACCTTGTGTCTGAGCTTCCTGGCTGCCATCCTCATTCTCCAGAAGGGAAGGAACAGAGCAATGGTGCCTACAGGCGGCAACGTTCATTTGAATGAAATTCAAAAAGCAGTTTCTCCCTAAGAGTGTGATGTAGGGAATATTAACCAGTAATGGAGCAACCACTGTGCTAGTATTCAGGATTCTCCAGAGAAACAGAACCAGTGGGATATCTGTCTCTGTCTCCATCAAGAAACATATTGTAAGGAATTGGCTCCTGTGATTAGGCAGGCTGCCAAGTCCCAAGATCTACAGTCAGCAAGCTGGAAACTCAGGAGTGCCAATGGTGAGCTCTAGTCTGCATCTGAAGATCTGGTTAAAGTAAGGGTTAGGGTTTGGGTAAGAATTTTTTCCCCCGGTCTGTTTCATTTATCAGTGCTGCACCACTAAGAACTGATGGTGTAAGTTCTAGTCCGAGCCCAAAGGCAGGAGAAAACCCATGTCCCAGCTCAGCGTCAGGCAGAGAGAGAGAGAGAGAATTCACCATTACTCAGCTTTTTTGTTCTAGTCAAGCCTCCAGTGGATTGTGTGAGGGTCCTCCACCACTGGGGAGGGTGGTCTGCTTTCCTGTCTCCTGATGTAGATGTTAACCTCACCTAGGAACACTCTCATGGATACTCCCGAAAAGATGTTTCATCAAATACCTGGGTGCCTTGTGGCTCAATCAAGTTGACACATAAAATTAACCCTCACCATTCCCCTCTTCTCCAAACATCATCTCCTGCAGGTCTCTAATTCATGACGCACGTCAGAATCAGGATTTTGAACTAGCGTAAATCTGTATTACACCAAGAGTTCTAGTTTATAATTTACTTCTAATAAACAGTCAATGAGGGAAAATGAGACTGTTTTGGTGAACACAAAAATATGCAATAAGGGGTTATGGATGGCAGTTACAACCTTCCATCACCCTCAGTCCCAAATGTCTGCATTGTGATTTGATTGCACAATACTGAAACAAATTCACAGATAATTGGCTCTGTACTATAATATTCTTTTTTTGGTAGCCTGCCTTGATGTAACAGAATACATTTCTATTCAAGTCATTTCGGAACTGGAAAGAGGAGCAGTAGGAAATGTTTGTTTTAACATTACATCAGTGATGACATTGGCTCATGTCTGGGGCTTATAAGAGTCAAAGGGAAGCACTAAGGACTGAGAGCAAGCTGGAGAGAGTCCACATTATTACTCATTATGGTGCAGCTCTTATGGTTGGATCCAGATCTGAAGAGATGAACTTGGCTGGCCTGGCGTTTCAGCGGTGGTCATGTGGATGGCCCTCATCTTTTAGATCCTCTTATGTGATTTTGTATCCACAGGTCTGAGTTTTTAACGTGCAGTGTAAAACTACAGACTTTCAGATTAATAACATCTTTACTACTATGAGTACCTAATAGTTAAGTACTGACACTTACATGTGCTGGATACCTTTTTGAGTGGTGGTGCCTCCCTCTCTCTCTACACATACATTGGGTTGTTTCAACAACAAAAATTTATTTTCTCATGTTTTGGAGTCTAGAAGTCTGAGAGCATGGTGGTGCCTCCTGAGAGCTGTGTGGGAAAATCTGTTTCTGGTCTCCCTCCATGGCTTGCAGATGGCCATCTTCTCCCTGTGTCTTCACGTTGTCTTCCTTCTATGCATGTTTGTGTCCAGATTTCCTCCTTAAAAGGACACCACCCATACTGGATTAGGGCCCACCCCAATAACTCCATTTTAACTTGTTTACCTCTATAAAGACCCTATATCTACACAAGCTCACTTTCTGAGGCATTGGGGGTTAGGACTTTAACATATGAATTTTGGGGGAACTCAATTCAACCCATAACTATACCTGTATAATTACATATATTATAATATAATATATAGTATATTATACTATACTATATATTATACTATATACACAATATATAGAATGTATTACACTATATAGTATATATTACATATTACACATATAGTATATAATATATAAAATTATAATATATCTAATTACATATAATGTATATTGTACTATGTATACATATAATATATGCAGTATATATAACATATATAGCATATATATTATATAATACATAATTATGCAGGTATAGTTATTTGCACCTGTATATAATTATACAGATATAGTTATATGTATGTATACTTAGAGAGTATATATGTATGTGTTTCTGCATGTGTGTATATAAATTCAGGCAGATCTCAGAGATATTGTGGTTTTGGTTCCAGGCCACCACAATAAAGCAAATATTACAATAAAGTGATTCATACCAATTTTTTGATTTTCCAGTGCATGTAAGTTATGTTTAACACTATACTGCCATCTAAGTGTGCAATAGCATTATACTTTTAAAACTGTGTATGCATCTTAATTAAAAAATATTTTACTGTTAAAAAATGCCAGCCATCATCCAAACCTTCAGTAAGTAGTAATCTTTTTGCAATAGTAGTGTCAAAAATCACCGAGCACAGATCACCATAAGGGATATTATAATAATAATGAAAACATTTGAAATATTGCAAGAATTACTGAAATGTGACACAGAGACATGAAGTGAGTAAATGCTGTTGGAAAAATGGCGCTAACAGACTTGCTTGATGTAGGTTTGCCATAAATCCTCAATGTGTAAAAAATGCAGTATCTGTGAAGCACAACACATCAGGGTATGCCTGTACACACATATGTAGAATACATGTACGTACACACCAACTCATCCAATCCTGAAAACAAGCCTATGAGGTAGGTACTGTGATTACTATCCTTTTAAATATGAGGAAACTGAGGCACAAAGCCCAGTGTCCCCCAGCTACCAAGTTCAGGAGCTGAGATTTGAACCCAATCCCTGGCCCCTGAGACTGTGTCCAGGCTACACGACAGTGAGTTTTCCTGGTGGCACAAAGTAACTCGTCGGTGGGCTGCAAAGGGGTAAAATTAGAGATGTATGCTCTTGAGTTTTTAAAAACTAGGTGACTGAATTGTGAGGAGCTGTACCGGTGACAGTTCTGCAGCCCCCAGAAGCAGCATGTTGTTTGGAAAACCTCACATCCTTGGGATGCTTATTTGAAGTGGGTGAAGGTTGGCTACAGGCAGCCACCCAAGGCACCTGGGCTGACCTCTGTTTCGCTCCCCTGGCCCCTGCCAGTGAGTGGCCTGTGCACTCAAGTTCAGCTGGCTCTCTTGTCTGTGCACAACCTTAAGTATCCCTGAAAACCAGAGCCAGTGAGTAGTTACTGCTGACGCCAAGTGTGAAGACCCCACTCGGGACGTGGTGGGTGGGTCATGGGGTGTGGGGTCACAGACAGAGGCTCACTCAGTACCTTCCTCTCTTCTTCTTCCATTAGTAGGTGGCTCGTCCCTCAAAAAGTCATGTGATGGGAAGAGTAAAACGAGTAGGATCTGACACTTTGGACCATAATCTGATTCCCCGTTGCCTCTCTGACCCAGGGCATACTCTGTAACTGCTCTTTTCTTCTCTCTCCTTACATGCAAAGTGATACTTGTTGGCTAAATCATCTTTCCGTTGATGGGTCTTTGTGGAGGGCCTTCCATGTGTTCGGCACCGTGGGGCTCAGAAGTCTGAAATACAGGGGGTCTGGTGGTTAAGAGTTTGGTGTTGTGAGTTCAAATCTCAGCACAGCAGCTGACCTGCTGCTACCTGGGCAAGTTACTGAATCTCTCTGTCTCTCTGCCTCAGTTTCCTCGTCTGTAAAATAGGAATTGTAAGAGTAATGACTGTTGAACAAGTCAATGTTTGTAAAGATTTAGAGATGAGGTTGGCATGCTATGTTATTATTAAATGATCAGCCATCTCTGGCTGTAAAGAATTTACCCTGTTGTTGTGTGGTAGGATAAATGGATACTCATGAAATGAGACAGAATTGCTAAATCAGCACCATCATGTTCTAGGAAGAGGTATGAGTTGAGAGTCTGGAAGAGTCAGGGGGCCTAAGAGGACAGAGGACAGATAGAAAAAGGCACTGGGGCTCACTGTGTGCCATGCATTGAACTAAAGGACTTAGCATGCACTTCCTCCTCATCTTCAGAAGAATCCTGGGCCGTCAGTGTTGTCTTTCCACCTGTGCAGCTGAGAAAACTGAAGCTTTAGAGAGGTCAAGTCTGGTACTAAACTTTCCAAGTGACAAACCCTGGGTTCTCTGGAGGCTGTGAGTCCAGGTGGAGGCCAGGTGGGCCGGATGGAGACACCCATGTGGTGAGAGTGGTGACAGGAATGCTGTGGCCTGGGCACACTCGGGCATTTTAAAGGTCCTGAGCCAGCTGCTCACACGTCCCCTTTCAGAGGCCTCCCTGGACTCAGGGGAGGTGACAGGTGACTTGCTTTGGATTTTGCTCCTTACTGCAGCAATAATCTGGTGTCAATATTTTATAGAGATTTGATTATACTTTGTTCCCCAGGCTTTCAAAGAAAAGCATATTTTTAAAAGATTCATAAATAAATGTTTCAGCTCTCTGTGTTGTTAACCACACTTGATGCTGATAGAGTTTTCCTTGACGAGCAAGAATGATGCTTTCTGCTCGTGGATTTTGGAAATCAATTATGTTTTTGTTAACTGAATTTTGTTCCCCTTCTTTCAACCTTCCTCTCACACAGAAAGTAAAATCTGGGGTTAGGGCTCTCCCTCGGATGGATGGCACCTAGGGGCAATACAGCATTTTTCACTAGTCTACTTTGTTTTTCCAGAATTCTCTGAGTGGCCATTACATAAGTCTGAAGGACCCAGGGTCAGCTTCTATTTATGTGACAGATTCCTCATGTTGGTTTATTTCACCTCAAAATCTAACCCAGTGGAAATGTTTCAGGATGTTGACCTTTAAACACTGTGGATAAAATCATGCTTCTTTCCCACACATAACAACAAAAACAACCACCGCTCTTGTAGCAGTGGCTGCTCCTCACTGAATGTTTAATAGATTCCAGGTAACCTTTCACACATAATCTCACTTCTGTCAGTAACCCTGTGAGCTCGAGACGTTTTTATCTCTATTTTACAGATGAGGAGACTGAGGCTTAGGGAAGGTTAAGAGCGTGTACAGGGTCGCATGTCTAGCTAGATATTGGTGGCGAGGGAATTCCAACCCAGTCCTTCTGCACTGAAATTCTTCAAATTCCTCACTATTCCTTAAATGCAGATCTAGAAGGTCTTACCTTCTCCAGCAGTTCAACAAGCACACTCTTGTCTGTTCGAGGTTCTCAAAACAAAGTAGGCAGACCCATCTCAGCTCAGAAACTTTGCAACATTGACTTATTGCCAGAACTAGCAAACCAGGATGCAGGGACCAGCCACACAACCTGACCCACCAAAGGGCCAGGTAATCTTGAGGTCTTAAGTGTTACAGTGGGAGGAATCACCCAAAACCACTAACTCTTACACACACTGTCTTCCTGTTCAATCGTCTTCCCTGGAAGCCTGGTGCCTCCACGTAGGGGGATTATCAACAAGTCCTTGTTGGCCTGATTTTCCCCATTTTAGCACCAAATGTCTCCCATCGTGGGAAAGCCCTCAGTCTTGGGGAAAATGGGATGGGTGCTTTCACTACCTCTTAGGGAGAGTTCAAAATCACCAGCCTGATTTTTGACCTCATTATCAATCCGATCAATCCACTGCTCTTCCACGTAGAGAGCTCTGTCAGTGCCCGGCCAGCTAGAAGCTGTTCTCCGTCAGGGACTCTCTCCTTGACCAGACTCTAGCCAGGCTCCTCCGGGTCCTCTTCTCAACCTTGGCCTGTGAAGACTTGAACAAACACTAAAATAGTTTCTAACAAACAGCTCAAGGCTGTATCCTGGGAATGACCCTAGCCCCTGCCTTAAAGTGCCTGCCTGAGAAAACTCAGCGCTGTTAAAAGAATTTACTCCTTGTTCCAGCCAAGACCTGAAGATGGGGTTCCTGCCTCCAGACTCTGTGGGAGGGTGGAGCCCAACTTTAATAAGCACCAGTTAGCAAACCCAGACGGGTTTCCCAGGGACTGACTCCTTCCAGCTTACTGTCATTCTCCACTTCATCCTTGAGCCTCCGCTCATCCCCTCCCTAGTCACTCATCCTCCCTTTAAAATGCCCAGTCACCTCTGTACAAATCAAAATTGAGTTCAGTTCCTGCTGGACCCTTTTCCCTATTGCAATAGTATATTGCTGATTAAAAATCTGTCCTTATCACTCTAAGTAATATCTGGCTTTGTTTATCTTTGGCACCTTCTGTATTCTGTCTGTGTTGCCTCCAACGATTGTATTCATCACCTCCATCCCCTCCATCACCTTTCCTCCCCTCAAGCACACAGGATCATCCCTCTAAGGTCCTGCTTAATTCCCATGGGCCTGCAGTGCCTGCTCCACCTCTGCTCATCCATTCCAGCTCTTGGTGGTCTCCTTTTTTTGACCTCCTGTGGCACTTGGACTTGGTGCTTCTCCCTGGGGAAGTAAGATATGCTATATCATATTGCTTTCTGTGCAGAGATCTTGTTTCTGATTTAGGGCCTCTTGAACGTAAGAACAATGTCTCTTACTTTGTGTAGCTCAGGCCTCAAGAAGGCTTGCACAATGGGCAGTCAAAAGTGTGTGTTGTCAGTGATGGCTTAGAATAGGTGACTGTCCAGTCCATGCACTACCTAGCTTCCCTTAGAAAACAATGGCTGTACTTTTGAAGAACTCTTAGTCCACTGGAAGAGACATATGGAGATATATAGATATTCCTTGGATGGACAGTGTAATGAAGTAGCTAAGAGCACAGCCTTTAGAGTCACATGGCCTAGAATTCCTTGCTTTTAATTCACCTTAAGAAAAATCGTGAACAAGCTTATGTCACTCCTCTGGTCCTCATTTCATCAACTATAAAAAAGTGTATCATATTTCTCACTGCGTGATTGTGGTCATAGCATTACATGTCACAACAGTACCTGCCACGTAATAGGTATTGGTAAATGGAATCGATGAAAAACATACACCAATCACACAAAACATACCAGTGCTAGAGAGTTAAACAAATGTGGAGCTGGAGGGGAAGAAAAGAAAGGCTGAAATAGAAGCTGGAGAAATTGAGGCACTGGGAGCTTTGGGTCAAGAGATCTGCAAAGCCTTCTTCAAAGACGGGGTGGGAAAAGGAGAAGGAAAAACGTCTTTTACTTACTGATCTTCTATCTTGTGCACCAGTATTTTATACACTGCACTCCACTGACTTCTCAGAACAGTGCTGTAAGACACGTATTTAGCCCATAATTTACAGATATGGACACTTCGCTATGGTCACAGAGTTTACAAGAGAAGAGCTGAGAGGGACTTGAGACTAACTCTTTCCAGATCCATGTTTCTCCACCTTGTTAACCTCCTTGCCTCACCAGTTACAAACATGTGTGCATACACTGTGTGCATACGTTAAAAACTTTGAACTTCCTTTGCAGCTGTGAACAGTTGCTCTATCTGCTCTGATTAAAAAAATGTATGGGGTTGGGTTAAGACACTGACTTTACCTGGAAAGTCCCTCTAACCTGCTTTTAATAAATTGGCTTGTGCACATATATTTTGAACTGTAAGGAACAGAAATCTAAAATAATTTAAACAATAAGGAAATGTACTACTTCTTGTAATGGAGGATAGGAGGTAGGGCAGGCTCCAGGCACAGTACTCAAATCCTGGGGACTGTGGCTCTGTCTCTCTGCAAGTCTTCATACTCCCCCTACTTCCCCTTATCTGTTTATAGGCTCTGTCCTGAGTTTCAAGAGGGCTGCCATTAACAGCTGGGACAAGTGACTTCTTTGTTCTATGTGAGTGAGAGAAAAATCTTTCCCTCAATTATGGACCAAGTATTCATTGTCTCCAGTCCAGTTGGGTCATTTAGGTTGTGGACTCAGCCCTGGTCCAATAGCAGTCAATAGGGAGAATGCTCTATACTGATTGGCTCAAGCCAGGGTACCTAAGCCAATCGCTGGCAAGGAGGTTAGGATTACTGTGATTGGCTGACACTAATCAGGGCTCATTTCTGTGGTCAGGACTGGTTCTTAGACTATCTCGGGAAGGACTGAAATTCTAATTGTGTTATGTCTAATACAGTTTGGACATGACCAGTCAGGCTGGATGCTATCTGTAAACAGCTGTAAGTCTGTCTGTTGTCTACTACCTGAGTATCAATCCTAGATACCTAACTGCTTAATGTAAGTTTTCCTCAGAAGGAAGAAGGGAGAATGGTTCCTGGGTAGGCAGCCCACAGTGACGACTTAATGTGTTCTGAGAGTTAGGCTTAATGTTCAGCAAAGGTAATCCTCCATCCCAGTTGTCTAGCCTGATAGCTCAGTATGTGTGGCCTCGGTGATTAGGCAATCTCACTTTTAACTTGCTCTGTTAAAATTAGTCTCATGTAAAATGTGAGCCTAAATGTGACATGTGACCTGACCCAGCTAAGTCCAGCTCCCTCTGGTGTAGGGACCTGAGAGCAAGTCAACCAAGCTGCAGCTCTGTTTAGAGCTCAGGGGGAAACATAACCCTATTTAACACGCACACCAAATGAGTAAGCCTAGGCCCTGGCTAGTGGGATCTCCCACCCCAAGTGAAAGCTTTAAAGTTCTTAACCAGTCTTTTCTTCAGTTTGCTCAGTCCTTACAAATCCTGACTAATTGGGAACATAGGCAGCTTAAATCAGCTTAAGGGTCTGATTACCAAAGATGTTAAGAGATGTACAGTCAGATCACTTTCAAATGTGAGCAGTAAGTCAAATTAGATTATAAAGAGATGTCTTGTAAAGCCCCATATATATATATATACACGTATATGTAGATAGATAAAGATGATTTATAATGAGCTTATCAATTATTTGTGTTTAATTCCTTGCTTTGAAAGTGCTTCTGGTGGCTTAAAACCAGCATGTTCTGTCAATTACTTTAACCTTTCCCCCAGAAATCTTGTTTGCACTATTGATTTGGACTATCAGTACAGAGTCTGAAATAATAAGGTTTGGGCCTAGTCCTGATTTTACAAGGAAAACTGCAATCTTATGTGTTCATCAGGTCGATTTTTTATTGGATACACAAAAGGGTGTTTGGTCTTTGGGATGCTGGTAATTTGTAAAGTCAGCTGGAAAGAAGAGTTATTTTTTGCTATTATTATTGTTTTTTAAGGGAAAATGTGGACACTCGATCACTAGGAAATGTTAAATGAAAAGTGCAAGGCAGGGGGCAGTTTACACACCCTGAACATGAATAGTCAAATCAGTCCAGAGGAATGAGTCATCTCTAGGCTGGCAGTGTGGACAAGTTTAAGGAGAACCAGATCACAAGAAAACCTGGGTACTGCTCCTTGCTTTGTACTTGCTGGCTGTGTGACATCGGACAAGTTACTTAACTTCTCTGAGCCTTAGCTTATCTAGGGTTTCACTAGGCCAGCAGCAGCAAACACTCCTAGCCACAGAGGTGAGACAGAAAATAACATGTGAAAAAAAGGAGGCCTTGGAAGAAAAGAAAACAAAACAATAAAACAGAAAGCCAACAGAACCCCAACTTTAATGTGAAGCTGGGGGGGCAGTTGAGGATGGTGGCGACTGTGGTAGAGCATAGCCTCATCTAGTTTAATGTAGGCCTTGTGTGACCACATTTTCTAATTTTTTTTAAATGAGCTCAGAAGCCTGTTCCAGGTGGAGAGTACTGTGGCTCTGTGAGTTTAATGTGGAATAGAGTCACGCCAGTGTAGGCGGGTGCAGAGTTCTTCGCCGTTTTCTGATTTGCCTCACACATCCCTGGCAGTTGTGACTTAACCTCTGTTTAGTGATTCCACAAGTCAGGCTGTTCTGGAAGGGACTCTGAAGTTCCTTCTTGTATCAAGAAGAAACCTTTCATTTCATTTCGTCTTCATTCTAACTCTGACATCTGGAGCAATACGGAACACCTCCTTTGTCTCTTAAGGCGTTAGACCTGGGCGAGCCCGCTCCTGTGCCCCAGCCCACGCCAGGCAGCTGCTTCCTGGGCAGCAGGGCTTTGAAAGGTCATCTTCAAGCACAGAGTGTCAGGTAACCTAGAAATTCTCCTGGAAGAGAATTCAGATGGAACCCGTTCTAGCATTGCTTGTGCTACGGGTAAGCCCAGGTTCAGACTGCTGGTGGCTAAACCAAATTTCCCTCATTCTCGGAGAGGGGAGGGGGCTGGGAGGTATGGACTGAACAGCTGCCACCGTTAGCCTGTTGGGAGACGTGAGGGGTGCGGGTGCAACCTGCCTCCTTCAGAGGGTCGCCATTGAGGGGATCTTTGTTCTCTAGGATGGATGGGTCAAACTGGGAGCGTCGTTTTGCCCCAGAAGGGCAGTCCTGTGACCTGTGTCCTGTGTCCCCGTTTTATCTCCTTGTAACCCTAGAACACTTTCTCTTCACCCAGGGCTGACCTGGAATTGCTTCTCCTGCAGCCCCTTGCCAGGCTCTGTAATACAGCAGCGGGTGTATGGTGGGGGAGGTTTGGCCCGGCTGGAGGGAGATGGGGAAGTCACTGCATTTGCGTCTGCAGGTGTGCAGTTCCGGGACCACTGGGAGCCTGTGCCTGGCTGTGGCTCAGAGTCTTGAAGAGAAGCAGAAGGGCTCAGCTTCTGTTCAGAGCTATTCTGTGGGGGGCGAAAAGCTTCTTTTTAAATGTGACTCTGCATTAGAGTTGAGTCTTTATGACATATTGTGGGGATAATCTTTCACATGCTTTGTGATTCGACCCATAAGTCCAGAACAGGGAAATTAACTAGGTGTAATAAATAATATAGAATCTGGTGAATATTTAGGGTCTGGTAATGATGATAAATCAGGTTTGAAATTTTCCTTGAGGAGATGGTAAGATTCTGAGAAATGAAGCCAGGAAGATTGATTAGAACCTATTGCTGTCTGGAAAATCTACTGCAGAAAATACAGGGAGATATTGCTAGGCTAATAGGAACGGTGAATACAATCCACCTTGGCCTCTGAAAATCAAATGGGTGTAATCAGCAAATGTCACTGCTCTTGAGGGGTGAATGCTGAGGAGAGCAAGAGACACCCACAGCACAGGGCTGGAGGGGGTTGTTGATTTGATCGGCAACTGCAAAGAAAGAGTACACTAGGCTTTCTGCATGGTCCTTACTTCCTTTGAAGCCTTATTTATTTATTCGTTTATGTTTAACTGTCCAATTTTAAGGAAAGACCCTGATTGAAGAAATAAAGGTTATGTTTTTAAGGGCTTGGGCCACCCAAATTTGTTCTTTTTAGGGGTCACATACTTATTTTTCAGCTCTTGAAGTGAGGATTCATATCCTACATTTTGTACAGCTTTACCGGGTGGGGTTTACATCGAATGCTTTGGTGATAAATCATCCCATTCTCCCAAAAGCTGGCCCCACTTGTGAGATGAATTTAGGAGTAATGTAAAATAGCCCTTTGGAAGTTACCTGGGAAGAGAGTTACCCTAATGCTATAGTATTAAAAAGAAGGAAGCCACCAGATAAAGTGGTGACCATTTGTGAGTAGAGGGAATGAAGGCCTGGGGAAGAGCAAGAGTTAATAGTTGGCAGACCAGGGATAATTTGTGATCTAGGAGGAAGAAGATGGGCTTGTGTTCATAATTGGCTGTGTGACCTTGGGCAGGTTACTTGACTCCTCTGAACCTCAGTTTCTGAATGGATAAAATGGGGAAGAACCAATTTGTATCTCACGGGAATTAAAGGAGAAAATGTACATCTGTGCCTGGCACTGAGTGTGGTACTGGGTCACTCCCTTCTCCACCTGCACCGCGCCCCCGCCTGTGGGCTTCTGTCTTCACATACGCATCGTTCAGTCCTTTGCACATAATGAGCATTTCATATTTGTTCGTTAGTGCACAGAGGTGGAGAGTTAGAGCACATTCTCCAAAACCTGAGGGGCAGACGACCTGCCTCAGTGCTACTCTCTGACGTCTCATCTGGGACCTGGGATAAATCAGACGTGCGTGGTTTCTCCCAGGCATGTGCACACACACAGGTACCGCAAGCCAGGCCAACCTTGGTTAGTGCGTGTTCCAGTATCTTCCCTTCCTTCTGCTCCCACTCCCCAGAGTGACCAGAGGTGATGGTTCCAAATTAAAGACTAGAGATTTAAGAAATTCTTCTTAACATGGAGGAGAACAAATTTATGTCTCGTGGGAATTAAGGGAGAAAATGTATATCAGTGCTTTCTTTTTTTTTTTTTTTTAGTGTGAAATATGGATAGAAATGTCAATTCTGTGTAAATAAATTATTCGATTAAACAGGACATCAGGGTGCTTAGTGGTTAAACTTGTCAAGAGATACAAAGCAACCTGGTAATAATTTTCCTAATTTACCAACGATGAGTAATGCAGGAAGCTCGTCGGATTCATCTGCGGACAGATTTGAAAGAATTTGCTCCCCAAAGCTAGGGAAGTAGGGAAGGAGGAAAAATACTGCCATGAAGCTGGTTTTAATGCTCAAGAAATCTGGAGCTGCAAAAAGCCATGTTAAAAATCACATTACAGATCCGTCTTTGACCAGAAAAGGAAATTGAAAGTTAAAAGAGAAGCTTCTCTCTCTGACTTGATTCTATTATTAATTGGCCTGGGTGATCTGTTTAAAGATTGGCCCATTAAGGCCATTGTGCATTAACGGGGCCCTTCAGCAACGGGCCATCCCTCGGTGTGAGTCCACTGTGTGACAGGAAGTGGATTGGCGTGAGAAGAAGTCTCACGAATGAACAGCGGTGTGTCATTGTTAGGGTTTCTAAAAATATGCGTGCTGTCTTCAATTGGCTGCAAATTGTGGCTGTTTGAGGGCACCGGGGTGTTTTATGACAGATAAATGGGAAGTTAAGATGTTCCTGCTGTCCCTGCAAGGGGATGAATGGACAACTGCTTTTGGAATGTGAGTCACCATATCGTGGCCCTGGAAGGTTTCTACTAGCTACTTCTTTGAGGTGTGAAAGGTTGAAATTACAATCCTTCATTAACATCGGATTAATTTCATTGATTAGCTTAGCTCCTCCCCTGACCCGTCCTGGCTCCCCCTGCCCTTCCCCTCCTTCCCTCCCTCTTTCCTTTCTTTCTACTCCCTACAAATACAGGTCAGGCAAAGTTCTAGGCTCTGGAGGTACATCAGTAAACACCACAGAAAAACTCCCTGCCCTTATGTTTTGGTGCTTGCATTCTTCTGTGTTTGTGTGTGTTTGTATGTGTGTAGGTGGAGGCAGACACTAAAATGTATATATTTTTATGTACACATAATTGTCATAATTGTACATGTCAATCTTTTTGTCATTTAAAAGGTGATCTTGTGACGAACTAGACATTAGAAAACTAAGTAGAGGCATTCGAGACCCCGAATATTTTTCCAGAAGCTCCCCACTACCTCAAAAAATGGTAAAAAGGGACGAACTACAAAATGTCTGCTGTATGATTCCCTGTGTATGATCTTGGGCCCCCTCTGGGTGGGAGAGTCAGATGGCTGCCTGGGGGACAGGAGGCAGATGTTACTCAAAGTCCAAAGTACTCCTGAAGAGCTGAAGGGCCCCGAGGAGACAGGAAGGTCTTTAATGTCAAGAAGACTGTAGGGTTTGGTTCCAGGTAGCTTAGTGCGGGAGGCTCAGCTTGACCTTGGTTTGGGCAAGTGGTTCTCAAGGTGTGGTCCAGCATAGACTCCAAGCTCTGCATCAGAATCGCTCAGGATGCTGGTTATCTGCTGCTGTGCGGAAAAAAATTTTTTCCTGTGAGGAAGTTATTTTTATTTCCATTTCATAGATGAAGCAAATGAGGTCCAAATAAGTTACCAAGGTGAGACCAGTGAATGGCTGAGCCGGGTGCTTTTGACATCAAGTTCGTTTCTTGTTCTATTCCATTATACGTGAAGGTGAGATTTTGATATTTTGTCCTTGGCAAGAAGCAGCAGAATTCACCTGGTGTCTTGGTCAGCTCGGGCTGCTGTAATAAAATATCGTAGACTGAGTGGCTGAAACAACATTTATTTCTCACAGTCCTAGAGGCTGGAAGTATGAGATCAGATTGCCAGCAGGGTTGAATTCTGATGAGGACTCTGTTCTAGGCTGTAGACTGCTGACTTTTCACTGTATCCTCACATGGCTGAAAAGCATCCAGTTGTCTCTGGCCTCTTTTTATAAGAGCACTAATCCCATTCGTGAGGGTTCTGCCTCATGACCTAATTACCTCACAAAGGACCTTCCTCCAAATACCATTACACTGGGGATTCGATTTCAACATACGAATAATGAGAGGCCTCAAACGTTCAGTTGTAACACCTGTTGTATGCACTTTCTATTGCTGTGTAACAAATTACCATAAATTTGGCAGCTTAAAACAACCTACATTTGCTATTTCACGGTCTCTGGAGATCAGGAATCTGAGCAGGGCTCAGCTGGGTCCTCTACTTAGTTTCTCATGAGGCTACAGTCAGGATGGTGACTCTCTGGACTGTGGAGGAATCCACCTCCAAGCCCACTCAGGTCATTGGCAGAACTCACAACCTTGCGGTTGTCGGGTGTGGGTCATGACTTCTTGCTGCTGGAGGCTGAACGCTGCCTCAGCTCTTAGAGGCCCCGGCAGGTCTTTGGTATGTGGGTTTCATGGAGCCAGCAAGGAGGGTCTCTAGAATGTCCTTTAACAGGTAAAGTGTTAAACTATGGTACATCCATACTGCAGAATACCCCTCAGCAATAGAAAGAACAAACTATTGATACGCATACAACTTAGACAAAAAGCAAGGGCGTTATGTTGAGCCAAAGGCAAAAAAGCCAGCCCAAGAAGCTACTGTTATGTAATTCCATTTAGATAACAATCAGAACATGACAAAAGTTAGGACTGGAAGACAGATTCAGTGGTTGCTAGGTGTTAGGGGAGATGGCTGTGATCATAGAAGAGCAAAATGTGGGATCCTTTGGTGTTGGAACTGTACATTTTCTTTACTGTCATGGTGGGTCCATGAACCCACACAGGTGATGGAATTATATAGAACTTTATAGACACACATGAAAATGAGTACAAGTAGAACAAGGGAAATTGAAGTAAGACTGGTGGGGTGTATGTCTGTCCATATCCTGGTTGTGGTTGTAGAGTGTAATTTTGCAAGATGTTACCTTTGCAGGAAGCTGGGAAAATATATAGGGATCTCTGTGTATTATTTATTGCAATACATGTGAATCTATAATTACTGTAATACATTTTTAATTAATAAAGTGGGGCCTGTATATATATACCATATCTTTATCCAATCATCTGTCAATGGACGTTTGGGTTGCTTCCATGTTTTGGCTGTTGTAGTGTTGCTATGAACATTGGGGTGTATGTATCTTTTCAAATTAAAGTTTTCTCCAAAAAAATAAAGTGGGGCCTGGACTTCGGCTATCTCATCTCATCTGTGCTGTCCCTCACCCATCTGGAGTAGATCTTTGTTAAAAGTCCCCTTTCTTTTTTCTTCCTCCACCCCCGGGGAGGAACTCTTAGCTTTGGTTAAGTCACTCTCTTCTTTTTACAGGAATAGCCCTCCTCGAGTGACTACCATTTCTGAGAAAGAGCTGGCCACAGCAAACTCAGAAAGCTGAGACGTGGAGTTTCTTGTTGGGGGCGGGCGGCGAGTGAGTGGAATCTAGCCTCTTCTTATTTCAGGGCTACAACCTGCAGCTGCAGTAAATCAGGAGCAAAAGCAAGACTCCAAAGGCATGGCCCTGCATAGCTTCCCCTGACTGCACACTGAAAAATTAAAATGCATCTTCCATAATGTGAGAGATTCACTTCTACTGTAACATCATCCTTCCGTGTGGCTCTGAGTTAGTGGCATTGTTTTCTATCTTGCTGGTTAGATCGGGAAACCGTAGACCAGCAATCTGTCAGGTTCATCTCTGTCCGTCCTAGCACAGGGCTGTCCAATAAGTGTGTATTGAAGGAATGAATGAGTGAATGAATGAATGCTGATCCTGGCTTTATGACTGTCCAGTTTCACTTGGAGGAGGCAAGCAGCAAGACCCACTGGTTCTCTAAGAAAATGTTATGTGGCTCCTGTCAGGATTCATTTCTCAAGGCTGGAATCAGTGTCTGCAAGATACTGTTTTGTTTTTTTCCCCCTGATTTGCATTTCAGGAATATGTTCTGGTTGAACAATTCTAAAAAAATGTTAAGAGGAATATTGGGCTAGGCTTGATGAAGAGAGTAGGCTTCGCCTTTTGGATCACAGCAAATTGTCCCCTTTGGTTTGTGAATATTGGCAAAGAGCTCTATGACCACACTGGGGATTAAGGATTGGGGCAGGAGTCCTTGTTTAGTTGGCAGCCTTATCATTCTCCTTAGGTCCACTCTGCCTCCCCACTCCTCTTCTGAGCTGTCTTTCCAAGGAACTGACTCATCTAAGATGTTTTGCAAATTCTCCCTGACTGATGGCTTGAAGCTGCTCCTTTTCGTCTTTGCATCTCTATAAAGCCAGCTCTGCTTGCAACAAACTGCTTCATTCCTTCACAATTTCAAAAGTTTCACTTCATGAGTTCTGAAATAAAATACCTCTGAGTGAAGAATATCAGCAGAAACATCAAACAGCCTATTGTATACAGGAAGGAGGGTTGTATCTGGGGCCCCTAAGAGTGGGCACTGCAAACATCAGAGTTGAGGTCACTGATCAGATTAGCCTTGTATCTTGTCTGTGAGCAACCAGCCTAACCAGACAACTGCACAGTGTGTGTGTTTTGGCCTCAACTTGATGACCTTGATGACCACTAAAGACTGATGGTGCTGCGGGCTGTCTAGTTGGTCTTGGGGAAGCAACTTCTAGCTTAAAATATGCCCTTATTGGCTTGTTTGCCTTCTAGATTTATGTAGACAAGACACTTAATATTGGGTACTGTTAGTATTATTGTAGGGATGGCAGTGATGGTAGAGTTTATGTTAAAGTGTTAGGAACCCAAGTACGCAGACCCATAGTGGGCAATTGATGGACTGTAGACCCCAGTGGCAGAAGGCAAGGGGGCTCCTAGAGTTGTAAATCTGTAAGAAAACATTGTCAGCTGAATCAACACCATGTCTCACACCTGCAGGTAAGTCATGTAAAATCCCAGCATCCAGAATAATTGGAATAGGAATTTGAGGCCTCTGCAGTCTCTTTTGAAAATATCAAAGGGTGGAGAGTGGAGAGGGGAGCAAATCTGGCCAGAAAATCTTGTTCTGTGCTCTCTGTGAACTCCCACAGACTTTTTGTGACACTTAGCCTGAAGAAATCTCTCTCCACCAGTCTGTCTTTACTCATCAGCCCTTTAGAGGGCATGGTTTGGGATGTAAGACAGAAGGGGGAAAGATGGCAACTTGTATAATTTAAAATTACATTTTATCCCTAGGACACATGCTTTGCTATATTTCAAGGGTGTATAGGCTACTGCTATGATCAATATAATAGAAATCTGTTTAGTGGGTTGCTGAATTCATAGAAGCTTTTCATCATTTACATTTTCCTAATCAATAGATTTTAAAAGGACAAATATTGTCAAGTAGGTACTCTGGGAAATTTTCGGTTATTGAAACAGAGTTTTGGTTCTCAGAAAGGTGGAGGAATCTATAGGTTGAACTCTGCTACTTTTATTTATTTATTTATTTTTGGATAACTGTCTCAAGGGTGCTTCTGTGCTAAAAAATGTTAACTATATATTTTTTTGATTTAGCTTAATCAATGCAAGGGTAAATGATTTCACTCTGTGCTATACATATGTAACATGAAATGACTGATTAATTGCAATAAAATCCCCAATAGAATAGTGACTCTAGGCAATAATGATCAATGGCTGCGCAAACACTAGGTGAAAGTTCATGGGGGAACTTCTCAGGGGGTGGGTCAGGTTGACATCACCTGAACTCACTGATTATCACAAAAAGTGCAACAATCAGACATTGTATACCTCCTGAGGTGATGCAGTAGGACATCGCAGCATTATCTACAGCATCTTGTTGCTAAAAAAAAATATTGAGTCTATATGTAACCAAATCTCTAGATCCAACTACCAGTTTATGGGAAATGCAAAGGAAAAGGGAACATGTTGGATGACACCACGAAGATATATTCAGCCACTGGACACATGACCAGTTTTCTTCAAAAATAAATGGCACAGAGAAGGAAGGGAGAGAAAACTATTTTGGATTAAAAGAGACTTAAAAAAACTAATTGAACAAATGCTTTTTGTGAACTTTGTTTGGATCCTGATTTGAACAGATTAACTATACAAATATATTTTTGCAACAGTCAGGGGAAAATAAGGGAGGTTATTAGATAATAAATTCTTGTTAATTTTGTTGGATGAGATAATGGCATTGTGGTGAAGTTAAAAAGAAAAAATACCCAATCATTTAGAGATACATACTGAAGTATTTATGGGTGAAACAGTAGGAGACCTAGGCTTTGAAATCCAGTAAGAAAAAAGGCGGGAGGCAGAGATGAAATAAAAATGGCAAAAATTGAAGCCAAGAATAAGTACTTGGGGTTCATATTGTAGTCTTTCTATTTTATATATTTGAAAATTTCCACGATAAATAGTTAAAATGGTCTAGTTTTTGCTTTAAGGCCTCAGGGAAATGAAGCAGAGGACATAAATCGCAGAATAGGCTATGCCTCTAATTGTAGCCTCCACTTTTCTTTTTTTCTTAAGGGTGTATTTTGTGGGTGTTTGTGGGATTCGGAGGTGGGAAGGCCATAGACACAGGCTTGAGCTGTCTTAGTTGAGGGGAACAGGGATCTGGAGAAGGTGGTGGTAATTGCTAGTCTGCTAGGGGAAATATAGGAGGGCCAGCACTGGTTTAACTGTCTGAAGGTTGTTGGGTGCTATGGTCTGAATGTTTGTTTCCCTGCAAAATTCACATATTGACGTCTGATGTACAATATGATGGTGATAGAAGCTGGACCCTTTGGGAAGCGATTAGATGATGAAGGTGGAGGCTTCAGGAATGGAATTAATGCTTTCATAAAGGGGAACCCATAGAGCTCCCTAGCCCCTTCTGCCATGTGAAGATACCGCAAGAAGTCTGCGACCCAGAAGAAAGCCCTCATCTGACCACACTGGCCCCCTGATCCCAGATTTCCAGCCTCCAGAACTGTGTTTGTTCTTTATAAGCTACCCAGTCTGTGGCATTTTGTTATAGCAGCTGGAAGGGACAAATACACTGGGCCATGTTTGATTCAAATATGTTCCCCTTTTTCTGCTAAACTTGAGGCCAGGGACTATGTCTTAGCCATTGTCCTATCGTCAGTGCCTGCTAGAATGTCTGGGCAAAAGTTGGACACTTAATAAATGTTGATTTGATGAATAATTAAACTTCAATTAATTGTCACCCACCTTTTGTATGAGTGACCTAGATAAGGCTTTAAAAAATAACAGATGCAATGAGGAAGTTGATATAAATGAATCCATGGTGTTGGAGAGAAAATGGCCACTATTAGGTGTCAGGAACATTACGCCAAATAAATACAAAGCATCTTCATTATCATTAGGTACTGGGCTCTTTTGGAGATGGACTCAGTCTGTACCTGCTTTGCAGGCTCATGAATTCTCATTATCATCTCCCTGATTATAACAAAGAAGAATAATGCTAAAAATACTCCTTTCTTAAAGATCATATTACCACTTTGGAGACACAAGATTACCTGCAAACGAGGAGACAAAAGAAGCTTCAATAAAAATTACTTCCTATCAAGTGTAATAAACATGTACAATAAGTTATTATTAAGGACCTTTGAGGCAGGCCACATTAATGAGATATGGAGACACCGAAACTAGATTTCAAGTTAGCAAAAACAAAACAAGCAAAGAGATAGCAAGAATAAAGATGAATGTAAAAGAGGAGAGGAAAATGGAAAACTGAAGAAAATAAAAAGGAGCAGGTAGCATGAAAATTGCCCTGCCGTTCTGTGGCAAGAGTGAAACAAGTCTAATGACTTCCTCTGCTTTCAGTTTTAAAAATAAGACACATTTCTCAGATATGAAATGTGGTCCATTATCTGTCAGTGGTGTTCTGAGATGTCTTCAGGCAGCAAATATATGCTAGAAAATAAACTTCAGCCTCCCCACCCCTTCCTTTTTAGGGGTGGCACAAATCTAGCCTGTTTGGAAAATTGGTTCTTGATGACAGTTTTTCTGCCCTCGCTGGAGAAATTTGTTGACGTGTGTGCACGTGTGCATGCTGTGGTTCAGAGACTTTTTGATGAACACTTTTTTCACATTTCAACATCTCCGAAACCAAGGTGTGTGTCAGGGTTTAATTGGCAGCATTTTTTTCTTTTTTGATGGCTCACAAAATAATGTTGCATATTATAATCAGCCACATCTTATGTTGTAAATTTGATTTATTTAGAGGCAGGGTTGGGTGGAGAAAGAGGAAAAGGAGAGAAGTGGGAGAAAATGAGATGATGCTTTGTATAATGGCACAACGTAGAAAAAAGACTTTATTATTATTTTTTTACTTTGATTCCTACTATTTTTTGTGTGCCTAGGAATAAAAATGGCATTTGCTTATGTTCTTTGGATGGATCCGTGAAAATTATTAAACTCTTCCTTCTGAATTCTCATTTACTTGTTTCTCTCTCCCTTCTCTGCTTCTCATACACGTGCAACTTTGGCTTGGTGCGAGCGCCACATTTACAACTTTCCAAAATGTGCGTGTGACTTAGATCAGCTGTTAGTTTGAGAAGAATCAGCCATGAAGAGATCTGAGAACAGTGTCAGAGCTGTATTGTAAGGTGGGACAAAGATGCCTCTTAATATCTTAGAGAATTCCACTTCTGCTAAGTGCGAAAGCGTTTGTGTGTGGGGCTTCTGCTTCTATTTCTCATTTCTGGTTTTCTGGGCACAGCTCATGCTAGATGCCAAGTAACTGCAGGCTTCAGTTCAGCAGCTATGAGATAAAGGGGACTTGGTTCTCTCCCACAGAAGGGAATTGCTTTTAACCCTTCAAAGTGATTCCTTTGGTTCACCTCTCCAGCCATAGGTCTTGGGGATCCTATCTTTGGAGTGAGGGCATCAACTGCCATGGGCTCAGCTGACATGTCGTCCTTCACACAGAGGGAGAGGAAGTGCAGCTAAAAATCAGCCTTCTGGAGCTCAGGAGCCTTGAATATTGAGTTCCCATGCCAGACCGGGCATCTCTTAAACTGGTTTTGATTTTGTGATATAGCTGAACTCAGATGAATGGGTGATAGACTATGGCTCTGGTTGGATCAGCAAGACGGCACTGCTGGAGGTTATGGAGCAGAGAGCAAAGGTGTCTATCCAAATATTGGCTGCTGAGAATCAGTGATGAGTTTGGATAACAGGTAATCGAGAGAAAGCAGTAGCATTCAGTCTCTGGCTGTACCTCTCACCTAGAAAACAGGCAAAAATTCAGTGAAAAATATCCATCAAGTCAATGGAACCAAATTAGTGTAGGCAAGGTTTGAGAGTTCTGGGCAGACACTCACTGCAGACAGTAGACATTTGGTGATGTTCGCTTGCATCCTTTGCAAATGTTCTTTTATGCATCCACATTGTTACCGGTTTCATTAGACCCAATCTTCCATTGCCAGAAGCCAAACAAGATGTCACCTCCCTTTTGGAGAGTTTTCGTCATTGATGGAAACATAATTTCACTTATCCAGTGAAGAAATGTTGACACTGACAAGAAAATAGTACCTTTTACCTTCAAAACTGTTTTATAGGAAACAAGTTAAGCTAAAATGGCTTTTGCTTCCATTTCCTCAGTTTATCAGCAATGAATACTGCCTTTGCTGGTCTGCTGTGTCAACCATCCTCTGAAGTACCTGAGATTGATCTGATCAGTGTCTGGTTGAAAATGAAGGTTAAATGTTCACAGACCGGGTCTGAGAGTCAGGGCACCCACGAGGCAAGGTTTAGGGTCTTGGTAAGATTAACCTGGTAGCTGTAAGGAAGTGGAGGGGACGTGACATCTCAAAGCCATGAGAGTTGCCTCTCTGAGCATCATTACCACGTCGAACAAGGTCACTGCAGGGATAGAGCCATCCCAGGTCCCGAGCAGGGATGTCTGTGGGCATAAGGGGAAGCAGTGAGTTAGGCAGGGAAGAGCCAAGGAGAGTAATAAGGGAATGGACTGCTTGTCTGTGTCCTCGACAAGAGGCAGATACCTTTGTGGTTAGGAGTGTGCCTTGGGAATCACACTGCCGACCTTTAAATCCTGATTCTCCCCCTGAATATCTCTGTGGTCTTTGTGAGCTATGAACTTTCTCTGAGCCTTAGTTCCCTCGTCCGTAAAATGAGAATAATAAGGATTCCTATTGCAGTGGAGGCTTTGATGATAATGCATATAAATCAGCTTAGTTCCTGTCACATAGTGAGTGCTCAATAAATGTTACACTAGTGTTTTATTCCTTCATCAATCATATCGGTTTTTCTCATCAGACTGTGAACTCTTCTGGGAGGAGAATTCTGTCTCATTTATCGTTTTACTCTCGCATCTTTCTTCACCTCTCAGCAACCTTAGCGTAGCCTTTAAGATAGCCTCTCTCCTTGCTTCTGTGACATCCTCCTCCCCTGTTTCGCCTGAGACATCACTGACTGCTCCTTCTCTGTTTTCTTTGCAGCCTCTTCCTCCTCCACCAGACCTCTAGACGTCAGCTTCCTCCTTGGGCTTCTCCTCGGTATTTATTCATTTTCTCAGCTCCAACATTGATTTCTCCTGAGCTGACCTCTCTTCTGGATCCCAGACTCACACAGCAGGGCATTTACTGGACATCTCCACTTGGATGTCTCTTAAGCAAGTCGAATTTCAGACGCCAAGAGTTCAAAATCAAAACTATTGTTCTCCTTCCTCTCCTACCAAATCATCTCAGTAATGACACCGTTATCCATCTCATTTCTCCTGCAGAATCCCAGAATTCCCCTACCTGAGCTTTTAGTTAGTCCTTTAGGTTCAGCCTCCAAATGCCTCAGAGCCAGCTACTTCCCTCCACCTCTGTGGCCACCACTCTAATCTAGGCCATCTTTGTCTCTCCTAGAATACAGCAGCAGCCTCCTGGCAGTTCTCCTTGTCTCTACTGTGGGCTTCCGAGAGTCCATTTTCCATGTGCAGCCAGAGAAATCTTTCAAAAACGTAACTGGATCACATTCCTTCTCTGATTGTAATCTGTCATGGCTTCCTCTGCATGTAGCATAAAACCCTGAGTCCCCAGAGAGCACACCAAGCCCTGCAGGATGGGGCCCCGCCTGTGTCTCAAGCATCCTGTGTACCCCCGTTTTCTGCTCTCACCATTGTCCAGTCCGACGAGCCTTCTTTAAGCTTGTTTCACGCTCCGGATCTTTTCATGACTTGTTACTGCTGCTTTGAATCCCTTTCTCCCAGCCTCCATGTTTGCCCACCTTGTTCTACAGAGCTTGCCTTGAATATCGCCTTCTAATGCGGGCTACCCTTTCCCTAGTACTCTCTGTCCCAGCCTCCTGTTTATTTCTTTGATAGCACATTCCAAATTTGCAGTTGGTAATTCTTCCATTGTTTTGTGTCCCTTTTCCCCCACCAGGGCACAGGGATCACATCTGGGTCATTGGCTGTGGAATCTCAGAGTCTAGCTCAGTGCGTGCACATCAGTGAGACTCTGTAAATACCTGGTGAATGAATGAATCCAATGAAGTGCTAAGTAGATGTGCACTGAATGAATGAACAAAGCTAATGACATCTAAAAGTATGTGACCCTTTTTAGGGGTGATGGCCTTGTTACGGGGAGATGAAGTGTTAAGCCCGATGGACACAGCATGGTGAGAGGGGGAAACACCGGGGACTTTGGTGCAGAAAGATGGAGCGTGAGTTGTGGCTCTGCCTCTTATTAGCTGTGTGACAATAGAAAGTGTTTCTTAACCACTCCCAGCTTTAATGTTCTCATCTGCAAAATGGGGATTAGACATCTTTGCCTCAGAGGATGCTACGAGAAGTAAATGAGATAGTGTATGTCAACCCCCTGGCATGGAACTAGCATGGGATAGGCACTCACCACCTGGTCCTTCATTGCTTTCCTTCTACCAGCACAACTAGAACTTCAGGCCTCAGTGAGTGGATGGGAAAGGTAGTTTTGGAGGAGAGAAATCTTCCAGGTGCCAGCTCCTTCCCCGACGCTCATCCCACCCAATCACATTGCATAGCAATCTCAGACCACGTTCAGAAGCACGTTTGTTGTAGCAGCAGGGGTTCCAATCACTGTGGGACACAGGAGCTAGGCAATGCCTTTGCTTACCCTTCCTTGAAGTTGCAAATTTCAAACTCTCAGATCCTTCTGTTCAGAATATGACCATATTTTGGGGTGAAATCCAGTGTTATTTTTTTCTAATTTTCTTAACTATATTTCCTGATACCCTCCTGACTCCCACCTCCGTTATCTGAAAAGTCTGCTTGAACAAATACCAGCGGCCTCTGAGAGCTCCTCACCCTATTTCAGTAAGTGGCCCTGTCCCATTTGTCTGAAAATCTGCTCTCTGCTCTTTATCCTGGTCCCCTCAGCAGAAGGACTGACTTTTTCTGAGGTCCTAGCTGCTCCCTCTCACTTGGCTTCAGGACTCCTTCCATCTCCTTCTTGTCTCTGTTCCTATCATCTCTCTTTTTATTTTTCCCTCCATTCCCTCCTGATCCTCACTGTCTCTCCATTTACTGTTCATCTCGTCATTTCTCTGCTCTGTGGCCTCCTTGAGTAATATGACTGGTGGAGCAGACACTTGGGTGTCCTCTGTCACATCCTTGGGTCTACTTGTGATTTCGGCCATGGCCTTGGAGGACAGCCTCAGGTCCTCCTTGCTTCTGTGCTTCTCCAGTGCCAGGGCAGCCTGGAAGTGCAGGGCAGTTATCGCCCCAGGGTCAACTCTCCAATGGGAAGAGATTGCAGCAGCGACCCTGGGTCTTAGTGACTAATTGGATTTGGCGTTTGAGAGACAAGGAGGAGTGCAGGATGACTGCCAGGTTGTTGAGACTGGGGAGACTGGGAGAGTCCCGGGGATGGTTCTAGCTGTCAAGATAGAGGACACAGGTGAAATAGAAAGTGAGGGCAAGTGACCTAAGAATCACTTTATTTATCTTTGCATTCCCAACATTTAGCATAGTTCTGGCATCTAAGTGTTCACAAAGTGTTCACTGAAATAGCCAGCCCATTTCTTCATGTGCCAGTGTCTTTATGGAAAGCTATTATGTTGGGATCACTTTCTTCAGAAAGGCAGGTGCAGCTACCCGGGCACCATAATGGTATCCTGGAGATACTGATAGATTTTTCTCTTTTAATATTTGTTCCATTGCAGCATAGAACATCAGTATTAGATTCATAAAACTGCTATTTCCTTGTCATTTATCAAGCCACTTTGGAAGTCATTTGCTTTTTGGGGGGATTAATCTTCCAGAATATCTGTATTGCACAGTATTTCAGTAAGCATCCTAAGTGGTTCAGCAAACATAAATTGTTTAGCATTTATATATCACTTAGATTCTCCAGGAGCTCAACATTAGTTAATTCTCATGATACTTAGAGATAAGAGTCAAATGCAAGTCATGTTTCAAGTTTATAAGTGTTCTCTGTCTGCTTTTTTTTTTTTTTTGGCAGTAGCTATTTCGCTTTTGATCACTGAGATGTCTATTTAATTTTGTTTATTGTACCCTTCCGGGACTGCGAACACATGATGACTCCTGTTTGATGTGCACCTGCTATTTTAATAGCTGTGGCTCAGAGCTGACCTCAAAGGGCGTATGTCCTACCTCGGCATGTTTTTTGGAGCCAGAGGTGATTGCAGTGGCAGGGGATAAACCAAGAAGTTGTTTCATGAATGGCAGAGTCATCTTGGGTTCTAGCTGTTCCCACCCTTGGGAGAATATCTACTGGGCTTCACAAAGACACCCAGCCCTAAGTCTCCCCGACCTCCACCCCAGCCTCTTGAGTGGAGAAAGTGTCAGCGGTAGCCCAGCAGTGAGATGCTTCACTGATACACCAAGGAGGATGCCCTGGAAGGCATGTGCCGCTGGTGACAGCCGCAGGGAGCCCTGGCTAGCCCTTTAAGGGTCTTCACCCCTTTGAGGGCTAGGAGATAGCTGAATGATGCCAGGGAAAGCTGTGTCCCACTTAGACTAAGGCACAGTTGCAGGGATCACCAACCTTAGATCAACCCAGGAATAAAACAAGGAGTCCTGTCTTCCTCCTGGTGGCCCCAGGCTGTGGCTGTGGCTGGCATGAACACTTCCAGCACATGGACCAGAGCAGATATGAACTCCAGCAAGGGGCTGACAAGATGGTCACTGCTCCCTCCTAATACCATGAAGAATCCCCTTGGACCCAGATGCCTCCCAGGGGTGGAGAAGTTTGAGGGATGAATTTTAATTTAAGTCAAACTTTACCCCCAAAGTAAGTCTTGAATTAGAAAAGACCAAGTTATCTTGCATTGAAAGATTAAAAGTTTTCCACCAGCAGCAGAAATGGAAGCCACAGAGCTGAGCTGAGGTTGGTTACAAATAAATTTTTTAAAATCAGTTTTACACGTTTTATAGACTCTCATGACTGTCAAACATTCTATCAGTTAGTTTGCTGATACCCCATTCAGCAAATGAGGAGATTGAGGCTTTGAGGTGGTAAATAACTCACTCGAAGGCACCCAGCTAGTTAAGGGGGTGCTGTTTTCCAAGCCAGGTCTGTGTGACTCAAGTCTATCTGACCCCTGGTCTGTCTGATTTTTTGCTCTTATCCTTTACTCCAGTGGATAATTAGTGCTTCCTAAACTTTCCCACTGAAGTGCTCTTAAGAAGCAGAGGACTGAGATGCATAGCCCTCCCATGGTGGGGTGTGGGTGCAGGAGGGTGAGGACTGGTTAGGGGTTTAATCAGAAACTGTAGGTGACATGGAATTTCTTCGAGTCTGATTTTTTTTTCAAAAATTTGATTTCATATGAAAAACTCACACATTTTATATTCTGCTACATACTATGTTTTTCTACTTTTGAACTATTTTAAATTGTGTAACGTTTAGAAAAATGAGTTATCTCAGATAAGCCGTGTTTCTCCTGTGGCTCCAAGTATAACTCAGCAAACCATTGTGACCCCTCCAGGGTACATACATCCTAATTTGAGAGCCAGTGGGTGGTCTCGGGCAGGTATAAGGTGGAGAGATGAAACATGGATTCATGCAATAAAAGAAAGCTAAAGCAAAGTAGAAAATATTTGGACCACAGTATGAGAAAACAAAGAAATAAAGTATGGTGTGTGTGTGTGTGTGTGTGTGTGTGAAAGACAGAGACAGAGACTAGACAGAGTAGGCAGAAGAGACAGATGGAGAAAGAGAGAGGATATTGATTGATTGGTTGATTGGCCCAGAAGGTTAGAACAGGGTGACAGTGAAGGCTATTGGTTTTGTATCCATGGGCCTGGGTGAGGGATTAACTTTGTAGGTTAGAGCAGGAGGTGACTGCTGCTGAAGTTGTTAGTCTGATCATCATGTGGGTTGTCCATAGTCACAGACCCCTTTCCTGGCCATGTCTGGGAAGAGAGGGGTTCTCTGGATGGGCTTGGCAAGAGTAACTGTCCTCAAGACATGTGGAGCTAGAGAAAGAATTCACCAGTGGGGGGACCCTGACTCTGCCTGCAGATGTGTTCTGGTCTCCAGAAATGCCGTCTTGCTGCTCCTCTCTGTCTCTGGGGATATATTTTCAGTCATCAAGTTACCTTCTGATTCCTAGTTTGTTTTGCAGAAGAGAGTATCCTAGTTATTGGACATGACTATTCCCATTATTGGAAAGATTGTATTTCTTTATTATAAATTGATGAATTCACATCCTGGTCTAACAACCCATCTCCTGTGAATTTGCTTAGCAAACCTCTATCCCCAGAGCGAGGACACGCTTGGGTGAACCGAAGCAGTAGGGTTTTGCATCTGCAAAGCTGAGGTGCATCCCCTTGAGCCCATGTTCGAACCTGTGGGTGTGAAGAAGGAATCTCTCTCTGAGGCCAGGTCTGAGCAGCGGGCCAGCTGGTTTCAGCCACCACTTTCAGTGACATCTCTCTGTAGGTGGACTGATCTTGAACTTAGTCATGGATATACTGATAAAAATGTTCAGTCTCCTTAGTAAGCAGAGGAATACAGATAGAAAAATAACATGGTGTTTTTTACTTAGCAAATGGCAAAGTCATAATAATATATAGTGTTGGGGAGGGTGTGTTGAAAACTGTCCTTTGGTACTGCAGGTGAGAGGATAAATTGGTGAAACCTTTTCACTTTTTTTTCTTAGGTAGTAAAATATTAAAACATTCCTATGCCCTTTGATTCACCAATTTTACATCCAGGAATTAATCCCAAGGAAAGCAATGATGATAACAGTATGGCTTATAACAGTGAAAAACCGTACGTCCCCCACCATACATGCCCTTCAGTGGGGAGTGGCTAAGTCAGCTGTGTTCACATACCTGATGGAGCACAACAAGGCCCCTAAAATGATCATGCAGCAGTAAATTCACAGATACTGAAAGATGTCCCTGATCCAGCTGAGTGAACAAATGTTGGATAATATATATGTAGTCTAATCCTGTTTTTGAATACCTGAGAGTATGTGTGTGTATATGACCACACACGTATGTTTGCATATATGTGCATATGCCCATTAACAGTGGCTTCCCTGGGATGTGGGATGCAGACTGCTTCCAGTAGAACTCCAGCTGGTCCCTTAGCCTTGCTGAGACATCAGAAGACCCCTTGGTGTTAGTCTACTTAGGCTTCCTAGCTTTGCCCACCATCCCTGTGTTAGTGGTCACTTGTTCCTGAGTTTTCAGACCTGGCCAGGCTGGCTTTCGGCTGCTGCTCTAAACTTCTGCTT
The DNA here is from genome assembly GCF_036321535.1 of Camelus dromedarius. Taxonomy (NCBI): domain Eukaryota; kingdom Metazoa; phylum Chordata; class Mammalia; order Artiodactyla; family Camelidae; genus Camelus; species Camelus dromedarius. The sequence continues at coordinate 19,074,110 of NC_087439.1, forward strand.
GCTCTGTGTCTGATTATTTCAATTCTGCCCCATGTCCCCCTCCCCATTAATCCCAGGCCCCTCACACCACTGGGGTTTGATTCTTCACTAATCCATGAACTTCTCCTTTAGTTTCCTGGCTGCAGTTGTTCTTTGCCAAGCTGGTGCCCCTGGGGCTCGACCTCTTTGCCCCCTCCTGGTTCTTTGGCTTTGCATATGCCCGTTTAGCCAGCTTGCTGCTGTGGCTTCTTAGCCACCTGCCGCGAAGCCACGCCATCTGTTTGGTTTTTGCTTACCCACAATGTGTTTCTTCCATCTCCCATATGATTTCCACCACCCCCACGCCTTCGACTGCCCACATGGCAGGACCTGTCACTCATGCCTGGAGAACGTCCAGAACCGTGGGGTTGAGCAGCAGTGAGCTCGCCTTCCATGTGAGAGGACCGGCTGAGATCCAGGTGGCTTTGCCGATGACCCTGTCCTGCCATTCTCTATTAAGCCTGACTTGTGTCTGGGATGGATGGCCTTATCTTTCCATGGAGAATTGGGCTTAACCTGGGCCTGGAAAATGGCTCCACTGACGGGTAGAACTGTGGGATTTAGGGGGAAAAAGTTCCAGAGGTCAGGAATGATTTAATGCTGTACTTTGAAAGCATTACCCAAACTCCTTCTCTCTTTTTCATTTAGGATTTCTACTCTTTGTCCAGGAGATATCACTGGAAAGTAGGTGCCAGAACCACAGATATCCTTGGGCAGATGAAGGTGAATGTGAGTACCGGTTCTAGTACTTATATGATCATCTGGGGCAAGCTGCTGACCCTCTTTGACTTTCAGTTCATCACCGGATAAAAGGAGGGTTAGTAATAATAATAATGCTTATAATAGTTATTGTGTCTTTAATATAAGCCAGCTGCTATGCTAAACCCTTTAATTTAATCTTCCTAACAGCAATATAGTAGGTCCTGCAATTTTTCCCTTTTGTAGGTTGGGAAAAGGACATTTTAAGGACCTTAGATAACCAAGTTCAGACAGCTCATAAGGCATGGAGCGAGAGTTTGAACCCAGTCAAGCCAACTACAAGCCTCCACTCCAATCTGTATTCTTTGCCTTTTCTGTGAACCAGTGTAGGTGGAATACCTCATTCAACATCAGCACATACTAAGTGCTCAAAAATTGCCCTCTGAGGGACGTCCTGAATTTGCGTGAGGTCAGAGTTTAGACTCAGACACCTTTCTCTTTACGGATAGTCCAAGACTTTACCCCCAAAGCCCAGGAGGGGGCTGGCAGCATCTGTCCATCTCGTATCTGAGGCTGTGGGCTGCGTCTTCCCTTCCCTGTGTGACAGCGAGCAATGAAATTCCAATTTATGATCTCCCTCTTTCTTTATGGAGCCTCCATTCCTACACCCCATCAATAATTGTCACTTCGAATTTTTGCAGTGTTTTACAAAATCAACCTATGCTGATCTTGCTGTTGGTTTAAAGCTTATGTGATGAAGAGCTATGCTTGTCTTGTCTTCCTGAAGTAGGCACTGTAGCGCATAGAATCTTCAACAACAAACCCTCATCCAAGACAACCAGGACAATACCTATGACATCAGCCACCACCCCAGCTAATGTTACCCCAGACCCCACCGTGCAGGCACCCACCGTTGGGTGCTCTAAGTGCTGAGCTCAGGGGTCTCAAACTCAAATTCCCGCCAGGCCAGCAGCTTAAATGAGGAAGCAGGCCAGGTAGATGGCAATGAACCTAGAGCCTGTGACCGCAGCAAAAAGGAGACTGCTCTGAGCGCTGGCTGGGTGTTACCGAGCAGGACTACAGGTTCATTTTTGTCAGATCTTCATTTTCTCAAGGGAGATTGTAAAAATGGATTTTTAGGTGCGATTTCTTAATGTAAAATATTGGCAAATAATTCATGTTTAAAAAAAAAAATCCGTATCTGTGGGCGGCATACCATTTGCTTTTAAATTCTCTAACCTAGAGCCCTTTTAGGTTACTGAGTGAACATGACACCAAAATACCAGTATTAACCATGATTCTGGGAAAGTGGACATAATCAAAAGTTTATGTATCTGAGGTCTCTAAAGACCATTGTCAGACTGTTGCCACTTAGAGAGGCAGCCCAGGACCCCCAAAGGGCTCACCAGGGTGACTCCACTAATGGCTGTGGTTTCCAGGCTAATTCCAGGCTCCCGTTCTGGTTTCCTCATTCTTGTTTTTTTGGCTTTGACATTCCTGTGCTCTCTTCTGGCATGATCTCCTACCAGCTGAGCACAGTTGTGTGCGTTGGCATGCTGGAGCTCGGCAGAGGGAAGGTTTTCAAAACCTGGGTGTGCTCCACGAGCCCCTGGAGCCTCCACTCCTGATTGCCTGTGCTGCTGCTGCTGCTGCTGCCTGGCCAGCTTCACACCTACTCCACTGGGAGTCTTTGAGGTGGAAACCCACGTGTGGATGCTAGCTGTGTCGCACAGACACAAGAACCCCAAGCAAAGATCTCACCCAGTGCTTCTGGGGCCCAGCTGGGTGTTTCCGGTCATCGCTAGATGCAGCCCAACCTCGGAGTTCTGAACAGTTGGTTCAGATGGGATGTGGGCGTGCTTGGTTCCTGATGTGTCTGGGCTCTTCACCAGGGACGGAGATGAATACGGTGGGAGCATTGGCCTGAGATCCAGTGCCAGTGGATTGGCCAAGAGGGGAGACAAAGTTATGTTCTGATAGGAGAGACATCTGGCCAGAAGCCTGTGGGATCAGGGCATTTGGATTCTGGTTCACTGATGGGTTAGAATAGGTGCTTTGGGATCAAAGCAGTAAATAATCAGAGGGTATTCAAGGCCTAATTTTGTGTCAGCTTAAAGAGCACAGGCCAAGCCAACCTTAAAATTCTCTGGTCTTTTAAAGTTGATTGTATCATGTTGGTTCATTTTCTGACCTGTGTATTAAGTGTTCTGTTTTTTATTTTTTATTTATTTTTAAACACCTTTATTGTGGTATGGTTCCTGTACAGTAAACTACACATATTTCAGATATACAATTTGATGAATTTTGATAAATGTATACACCCATGAAACCACCACCACAATCAAGATAGCTAGCATTTCCATCACTCCCCAAGAGGTGCAATTTTCAAATTCCCATTTAACCCTTGGTAACCACAAGTTTGTTCTATATGTCTGTGAATCTGTTTCTGTATTGTAGATAAGTTCATTTGTGTCCTTCTTTTTAGAGTCCACATATGAGCGATGTCATATGGCATTTTTCTTTATCTTTCTGGCTTACTTCACTTAGAATGACAATTTCCATGTCCATCCATGTGGCTGCAAATGGCATTATTTTATTCTTTTTTAGGGCTGAGTAGTATTCCATTATATACATATACCACATCTTCTTTATCCAGTCATCTATTGATGGACATTTGGGTTGTTTCTATGTCTTGGCTATTGTAAGTAGTGCTGCTGTGAACATTGGGGTTCATGTATTTTTTTAAATTATATTTCTTTCTGGATATATGCTCAGGAGAGGGATAATTAGATCATATGGTAAGTTTATTTTTAGTTTTTAAAGGAACTTCCATACTGTTCTCTGTAGTTGCTGCACCAATTTACATTGCTACCAACAGTGTAGGAGGGTTCCTTTTTCTCCACACCCTCTCCAGCATTTATCATTTGTAGACTTTTTAATAATGGCCATTCTGATTGGTGTGAGGTGATGTACCTCATTGCAGTTTTTATTTGCGTTTCTCTAACTGTTAATGATGTTGAGCATCTTTTCATGTGCTTGGTGGCCATCTGGATATCTTCTTTGGAGAGATGTCTATTTAGATCTTCTGCCTATTTTTTGATTGGGTTGTTTGTTTTTTGTTATTAAGGTGTATGAGCTCTTTGTATATTTTGGAAATTAGTCCCTTGTTGATTGCATTATTTGCAAATATTTTCTCCCATTCTGTAGGTTGTCTTTTCACTTTGTTGATGGTATCCTTAGCTGTGCAAAAGCTTTTAAATTTAATTAGATCCCATTTGTTTATCTTTGCTTTTATTTACATTACTCTAGGAGCTGGTTTGAAAAAAAATTGCTGTGATTTATGTTAGAGTGTTCTGCCTATGTTTTCCTCTAGGAGTTTCATAGTATGTGGTCTTATATTTAGGTCTTTAATCCATTTTGAGTTTATTTTTGTATATGGTGTTAGAGAATGTTCTAATTTCAGTCTTTTACAGGTAGCTGTCCAGTTTCCCCAGCACCATTTGTTAAAGAGACTGTCTTTTCTCCATTGTATATTCTTGCCTCCTTTGTTGTAGATTAATTGACCATAAGTGCATGGGTTTTGTTACTGTCCTGTTTTGATTACTGTAGCTTTATAGTATAGCCTGAAGTCAGAAAGCATGATTCCCCCAGCTCTGTTCTTCATTTTCAAAATTGTTTTGGCTATTCAGGGTCTTCTGTTGAAGTGTTCTGTTTGAAGAACACTTACAGCTTCTCAACATGTTTGTTATTTTGCATTCTTTCTGGACCTTTTGCAAGCACTGAGTAGCACAGAAGTTAACAAAATGAAAACATGTTAGTTGATGCCTGTGGAACTCATTTTCTGGGAAAAGACAAAACCACTGATATATACTGTTTTTTAAAACTCTGAGGACGTCCAATAAACGAAGCCCCATCTTCCTCCTGGTAAAGCTGCCAGAGTCATTTGAAGCTGCCAGCTCATGGCCACCAGGTACAAGGAGAAGACCAGTGCTTCTTGCCCTTGCTGGGCTTGACAGACCCAGCGTACCGAGACCATGCTTCCCCATTGGTTGGTCCTGCTGGGCAGCTTCCCCATTGATCGTGTCTTGGCTCCCAGAGTTTACAGAGCTAGAAGGGATGGCATCTGGGTCTTGCAGAGCCTTCAGGCTCCAAGTTTCTATTTACTACAGCCAATAGTTTTCATTTCTGACAAATTAAACTGCCTTCTTGGTGTATTGGTGATTCACTGCATGGTGTCAGCACATTTGTGCAGAACAGAAAGTTCATGACATTGATTTGTTGAAATGAGGTAGGAGAGATGCCAGGTTCTTAGAAGAGTGAGTGTCTTAGGGCCAGCACAACTGCTGATCCGGGACTCAGGAGAGGAAGGGTATCAAACTGTGACGGGTGGGACCTGGGCTTTCGCTTGTTTTCCCAAAGGCAGTGAATGATAATGGAATCTGAGCCAGACACTCTTTCACCTGGGCCTCTGTCATGCATTCCTCAGACATTTACTGAGCACTTACTATGAGTCAGGAACTATGCTAGGTGCTGAGGGTAGAGTAATGAATAAGAAACTTCATCACTGTCCTTATGGATCTTTTGTCCCAGTTGTGGAAGGCAATAAACACATAAGCAAATGATGTCACATAATGCGATATGCTCAAAGAATACTAAATAGACTGATGGGATAGAGAAAGGTTGGGGGGGTGCTGCTTTGTGAGAGTTGGTCAGTGAAGGGCACTCCAAGGGGAGGTGACATTTAAGCTGTGACCTGAACCAGGAGGAAGAGGCAGCCACGTGGAGATGAAGGGAAAGAGCACATGGAGCAGAGGGACCAGCAGGTGCAAAGGCTCTGAAAGGACAACATAGCTTGCCATCTTTGAGGGAAAAAGAAGGAGCCATGCAACTGGGAGATCGTGAGCAAAAGAGAGAGTGAGGGGAGACGGGCCAGGAGAAACTCAGTTCAGATGCGGCCTTATGGGCATAGTCACAAATTTAGATTTCATTCTAATGGCTTCTTTCAATTACCAGGAAGGAAGGTGCTGGGTTTAGAAAAACAACGTTAATCACAGGTTCATGGATCTGGACAACTGTCCTTGTTAGTCACATGTCCCAGGTTTACACAAGAGAGTGGCCAAATCCGGGTCTAGACTGCTATCTGTCTCCCCCAGAGTGTGTGCCTTTCAGACCTCACTCTGCCTCCTTTTCTCCCTGACACTGAAGAGAGAGGTCGATTGTGATGGAGGGTGTTGTTATGGAGGTCAGCCCACCCCCACTGTGGCCACATAAGGCTCCGAGACTCAGCGTCCCCATCACACAGAGAGGCCTCAGATGAGCATTACCTGTGCCCATCAGCTAGGCATTACCCAGGTGGAAAGTCTTTAAAGTCCATGGTAACAGGCCTAGGAGAGGATTTCATTGCAGTGTCAAAATAATTGAAGTGAGGAAGCATTTTATGAGGGATAGTAAGTGTTACCTGTTTTCATTGAAGACAGAATAAGACAATACATTTCTTTTATGTAGACTTTTATGTTAACTGATGTCCTTAGACCTTGAAGGGGTCCATGAAAGCAGTTGTGGCATCCATAAGCTTTTTCCACATTTCAAAAATCTCTAATGTCTAGCAGAACCACTTTGGCAGAGTCTACTGTGTAGCAGAATCTGTCTACCAAAGCTGAATGCTGAATACACACATTTTCTAGGGCCCAGCAATTCCTCTGCTAGGTATGGATACCAGATACAGGAATGCTTATATATATTCCCCAAAAGACAGGTACCAGAATGTTCAGAGAAGTACTCTCGAAATAGCCAATACCTGGAAATTACCCAAGTGCCCAACAATGGTAGAACTGATAAGTGAATTGTAGTATATTCATACAATAGAACATACACTAGGCACTGAGAGCAAATGATCTTTAATTATGTGTAACATGGATCTTATCCAATGTTGCTCAAAAGTAGCAAGAGAGAAAGAATACATCCTGTAAAAACCATTTACGCTGGAAGTCAGGATGGGGATTACCCTTAAGAGGGGCTGGTGCCTAGTGACTAGAAGGGAGGGCAAGGGTGCTAGTGGTGTTCTGTTTCTTAATCTGGGTGCTGGTTATGTGAGTGTGTTCAGTTTGTGAAGGTAAATTGAACAACATACTCTGATATGCGTGCTTTTAATTTTAATTCAATTAAAAAATTTTAAATGGTTACTGGAAATTCTGTGATAGCTGTTTCTGGTTTGTATTGCATGCCCAGTTAAATACAACTTTTCATTGTAGAAGATGGGAGAGGAAATTAACTATTGCTGGAAAAATTGTTTGGAAGACAATATTTTTTAAATTATGGGCCCAACCCAGGGGAAAAATTGATGAATGATTTTCTCGGGGGACCCCTTGTGAAAGCTTTGGAGCCAGTGGGCTGAACTTTCAAAACAAACTGTCTCATTGATAGTGTGTTTGTTACTGAGGGAGTCCGCGGCAAGTTAATGGTATTTTCATGAACATTATGAGAGAATGTTGTCATTCTAAGATGACTTAGATCCAGACCTTGCAAGACATAAGGAGATGGTTTAATGATCTTTTCCTGACAGTGTTTTTCAGATTGGCTTGTTATGAGTTTCTTGTTCAGTGAGAGTGAGTTGAGGGTCCCAAGTTCCTCTGGGCTCCTCTCTTTCCCTCCATCTGGAGAACTGCAGATGGCCATCTGTGTTGTCCAACACTCTGATGCCACCTCCTGGTCAGTGGCTAACAAGGAGGACCTCAGGAAAGGGGGGGAATTGTGTGCTGATTGAAAGTGAGTTTGTCATGTGGATTAATGAGACAAAGGGCTTATGTTCTGCTAGGACTCTTGCTTATTGCTTCTCCTGGCAACTGGGCAACCCTCCACCATCTGCCAGCCACTCCTTGCCACCATCTGCCAGCCAACCAGCCAACCCAGCTTCCTGCCTGTTGTGTGAGTCAGTGGGGGGGTGTCAGGCAGTCCATGTAACTGATCCAGCCTGCCCTGGTTTTCCAAGGACAATGCCAGAGTGGCAGCATTGCTGCAGGTGGCGGTGGGAAAGGAGACACCACCACACTCTCCTTTTGCTGCATGGAGTTAGTTTCTGGTCCATGGTGGTAACTTCACTCTGGACACCTGGAAGAGCTGAGGGACAGCTGTCTTGTTGAGAAGGACACAAGATCCCAAATGCTGGAAAGGAGGTGGAAAGGTCCAGTGGCCAGAAGGCAGCTATCTTCTGCAGGAGTCATGTGACAGTAAAAAGAATTGAAGAGCCACCTGCCTAGGTTTTGGACCCCTAAGACTCAGCCTGTGATGCAAGCTGGTGAGACTGCTATCCAGCAGCCATACTTGTCTTTAACTGAGTGTCCACTCCTCCCCTTCCTGACTCAGGGGGTAAATCCAGATTTATCTCAGACAGATTGAGGAATCCAATTCTTCTAGCTAATGACTGGTTTAGGGAAGAGAATTTATCCCAATCCTAGTCAAAGAGAAGAGAAGGGAAATATATTGGAGGATATCTGGTAAATATTCCTTCACAGGAAAGAGTGGCTTCATTGTCATGTCTTGATGTAATCCCTGAAGTGGCTGCAGCCATCTTATGACCATGTGGATAACAGGTCTAGAAACAAACTGACACATTTAGGCTGATGGGGGAAAGACAGAAAGAACCAGGATCCCTTGCCATACCAGAGTCCTTAAAGTAACTAATCCTGAGCTTTCCCACCTCTGGACTTCCCATTGTGGGAGCTAATCTGTTGCCTTTATTGTTGAAGCCTGCTGAGTTTGAATTTTTGGTTACTTGCAGCCCAAACCTCCCCAATTAATCTGAAACTTCAGTCCAACTTTTCCCTAACTGCATATTGTCAATTTTCAGCAGGAAAATTTTACTCAAATAAAGCCTGTGAACTGTTATTTTTGAGACCCCAAATATCTAAAACTTAACTACTCATCTTTTCCTCAAATCTGCACCTCAAATGTGTATTGAAATTAGTAATTTTTGACTTCTCCTACTTCCAGTCTATTAATACACCACAAACACACACATGTATAAACAAATAATCACACAATTTTATTTTAACAATCAAATGCAATAAAATTTTCTAACATTTATGAAATGCTATGCGGCAGGATCTGGGCTAGGAAGTTTATGTGGATTTCTATAAATTATTATAGATCCTTAATGCAGACAGAGGGATGGATAGACCACTTTATCCCCACTATGTATCTTAGAAAAATAAAGCACAGAGCTGTTAGGTAACTCTCCTTAAGTCACACAGCTTATCTTGGATGAATAGAGATTTGACTATAGTAAATGCTCCTCCCCTATGAATGCCTTTCTCTCATCACCTCTCCCTTCAGACCTGTCTTGCATCTCCATTGTCATCTCCTCTCACACTGTCACTCTTCAGGTTTAGGTCAAGTGTCTCATGCCTGGACTGTTGCAGTGGAAAAGGCTTAAATCTAAGCTGCACTTTCCTACTGGACTGATTTCCCTACGATGGTAGTCATTCCACTTTCCCGCTTGAAAATCGCCTGTGATGTATCATCTGTGGCAGCAGTCACTGTGGACAGCAAGTAATATAAATCTGTAAAGTCGTTGAATGTGAGACACTAGACTCTAAACTGCTTGCATTGGGACCAAACACCTTTAAAAAAAAGACATAACTTTATCCAATTTTTTTATTCAGTGGACAATGGAAACCAATTAACAGCTATAAACGTTCTATAATATGTGTGATGATCTAATAAGCAAATTCTCCATTTTTTGTTATTGAACTTTAGTTGATTTACATTATGTTAGTTTCAGGTATACAGCAAAGTGATTCAGTTATATGTATATATTCTTTTTCAGATTCTTTTCCGTGATAGGTTTTTACAAGATACTGAATATAATTCCCTGCAGTATACAGTAAATCCTTGTTTATTTTATGTATAGTACTGTATATCTGTCGGTCCCATACTCCTAATTTATCCCTCCCCTCCTTTCCACTTTGATAACCGTAAGCCAAACACCTTTTAAAACACTGGGCATTTCAAGTAAAAATCCACTGGTCGGCTACCAGTTTATTACCAATGGCCTTTAAGACAAAATCCCCACTTTTTAATCTTGGCATTCAGGTCATCTAAAATTGAATCCCTAGCTAAGTTCTCCCTGTCATCTCCTCATCACTGTCCTTCTGGAAGCCTCTCATTCAGACTTAGGCCTTCATTCTCCCCCAGTGATTTTGACCCCATGGTCTTTGTCTTCACTTTACCCCAGGACTTTTGTCCATTCACTCTTACGTGTTACTTGGTGACCATGACCCAGCTCTAGTCTCTCTTCCTTGACAAGGCACTTTTGGGACCACATGGGAGAGACTCTCTGGCTTGAGAGAGGGTTCAGGCTCCTAGATCATCCTCCCCAGGCATTCGCCACTCCTTAGCTTGAACTCTGCTGGGACAAATACCTCACAACTTGCTAAGATGGCTCATTGCCGCTGCTGGGCAGCATTGCTGGCTCCATGTCCTGCCATATGTTTAAACAAATCTTATCATCCTAACATCTATTTTTTTGACATCAGATGGTACAAGCCTGCTTTTTCCTTTTGAATATAGGAAGAACAATGGTCATGTCCTCCATCTTCTCAGAATCCTCTGTATCTAAAACTCCCTCTGTCTTTCTCAAATCTTGGCTGTGTTCTTTAAGAGATCAGATGCAGTGTTTTGATTGTCCAAGCCAATTCTAAAGGTCCATAAGGAAACACTTGGCTTTTAGCAGTGCACAGGTGGTTGACCAAAGGAGGAAAAAGTGGCGAGAAATATGAAGGGGACACAATTCATAGAGCAGAGAAGCCATTCCATTGAAAAGCCTTCCCCACAGAGTAATAACGTGTATGTGTGTGTGTAAGGGGAGGTCCTTGTGCAGGGTAGAGTTGGGGAGTTATGAGTGTGTGTGAGTGTGTGTAGGGGGTTGCTTGTGCTGGGGTGGAGTCAAGGACTTGAGAGTGGGGTGGAGGTTCTTCTGAAACAGCCGCCTCAGGGAACCTGAAAAAATCTGTTTTGCTGATAGCTCATTTGATCTAAATCTATAGATTAGGCAGCGGCCAGAGTGGATGTTGGTGTTTTTATTCATCCCCTGGCACTGATTATCTGTGGCACTTTCTTGGCAATTAACCTTAATCCTCCTTGTGATATTGTGAGCTGCTGTGTCATCGTTGGCCATGTTATTGAACCTCCCACGGTGTCTATTGTTTGCCTAGGTAGAGAGTAACCCCCTCCAAGGAAGGGACTGTGGTCCTAAGTCTGGTGTCCCTTATAACTCCTAGTAGAGTTGGGGGCAGAACCCAGGTGCTCACACACATTTGTTGCCAGACTCTCAGGGGATGGAAAGAACCGTAAATACAACAGAACAACTGCCTGATGGGCTCTTCAGGTTAAATCAGACCATTACAGGTATCATTGCAGCTCAGGGTTAAAGGACTTGAAAGGCTATATGTGAAAAGTCTTCCATTTAACTGAGAGGTGTTTCCCTGTGGCTTCTACCAATTAGTCTACACGGAACAAGGATTTGTATTCCTTAGCGGGGCCCTTAGGCTTGACAGCCATTATGTCTCTTTTCATAGATGCAGTGTGCGTATGTCCGTGTATCTGTGTGTATGTAAGTGGTGGGAGCACCATCTTACCTGTGGTAAACCCTTGTAATAATGGGCCACGCCAATCAAGGGGTCAACAAGTAATGAAAACTTTTACATTGCAAAAGCAAACTTAATATATAATTCACATATTCAAAAGGAGAATATGAAAAAGGAGATATGACTTTGCCTTTAGTCATGTTGGGGTTTAGTTAGAATTTTTATTTGCACTTCCTCTTTTCTGTATCTACTGGTATACATTTAAATTATGGGCCTTCAAATAAAAAATTTTTTAAATCTCAAAAAGAACTTCTCTGTTGTCCTGAGGTGATGATAAGTAAGTGGAATCCCAGCAGAGGGGCTTCCATTCTTTGGAGACCTCATCTCAGGAAAGACTAAGTTGGGCAATAATTTCCATTTTTTTGTCTCTTGTTCTCACTTTCTGAAGGCTTCCAGTATAATCCCGTGCCCTGTCTGGACAGTGAGCTCCATTAGGACTGCCTATCACCAGGCCCCTGCTGAGCTAGACATATTATTCAGAAACGGTGCCCAGCCTACTAGAAGGGAGGCAGAATCTGTGCATTTAAGCTTTGATTTCTGCTTCAGGCATGAGCCAGGACAAGAAAGGATGTAAATTCAACAGAAACAGACTTAGAAAACAAACTTATAGTTACCAAAGGGGAAAGTGGGGGGCGGGTAGAGGATAAATTAGAAGTTTGGGATTAGCAGATATAAACTACTATATATAAAAAAATGGATAAACAACAAGGTCATACTGTATAGCACAGAGAACTATATTCAATAGCTTGTAATAACCTCTAATGAAAAAGTATATATATATGTGTATTTATATAACTGAATCACTATGCTGTATACCAGAAACTAACACAACATTGTAAATCAACTATACTTCAATTTAAAAAAGAATGTAAGTTAAAAAGGGCCCATAACTTGTTCATCAGTATATTCCTTGTGCATTGGCCATTAATTGAAAAGAATAAGTTTATTTTCTTCTGAATATTTTTCTGTTTTCTAAGTTTTCTTTAGTGAGCATATATTCATTCATTTACTCCTTTATGAAGCATCTACTGCAGTACGTACATTGTGCTCAGCATGTGCTGAGTACTGAGTAACCAGTAAGTAAAAAAAAAGTTCCTGTCCTGAAGGAGAACAGTTCATTTTAGTGGGCGATGCCTACATGCCAGGTACTGCACCAAGCATTTTACTTATGTGATCATTTATTCATCACAAGAATTCCATGGTGTAGAAATCATGATCCTCATTAAAAGGTGAAGACTCTGAAGCTTAGATTAAGCAACTCTGCCAAAAGTCAGTAAGTAGCAGGACCAGGGTTGGAGCTTGTGCTCAGTTGTCTTCCTGGTCGCCCGTATTTGGTGTCTCTTCCCCATCCTGTTGACCTCGTGCAACGCCATGCAACTGACTTTGACCAGTGAGAGAGTGGACGAGGTGTCCTTCCTGAGCAGCAACTTTAAGATCAATCAGTTTGATTGTTCTCTGCCACGATGACAGTTCCAGGTAGAGGCTGCTCAGTGAGCCTGGCTTCCAGAGTGAAGATGACAGAGAGCATGGCCACAGACCATCTGTAATCAGCCCATGGAGTGAATGAGAAATGATCCGTTGCTGCTGGAAGCCACTAAAATCCTGGGGTCATTTGCTCTGCAGCATGACCTTACGGCTGACACAGAATCTTAAAACCATTAGACCAGAGTGTCTTCTTTTATATTCTTCCTCTAATTAGGAATAAAAACAATAGAATTTGGAGAAAGCATCACCTGGGCAGGATTTTTTCAGTGTAAAATGTTTATGTGAATGTCAAACGGTTTTCTTTCTTGTGCCTTATCTGCTCCCATCCCTCCACTGTTCAAATCTTCCGTAACTAGAGAGGTTGACTGATCATCACAGGACTCATCCTGCATCTTGCTGTCTTGGCCCTTGCTGATACCACTGTCTGGAATGTTTTCTCATTGAATTCAATTCCACAAGCATTTACTGAGTTCTTTGGAATGTCTGTTAACCTGCCCCTTTGAAGTCCCCAACTCCTACCTCCTTCATGAAGCCATCTCTGATGACCCCAAGCCCATGTGCCCTCTCCCGCTCTCCTCTAGACTCTAATGTCATTATTTGCCGTACATTATATGTTAGCTATTATCGTTTTTAATTGAAATGAAACTCACATAACAAAATCTACCATGTTAACCTCTTTAACGTGGACACTTCAGTGATTTTTTAAAATGTATTTACAATGTTCTGCAACCACCACCACTATCTACTTCTAGAACACTTTTATTGTCCACAAAATAACATCATACCCTTTAAATAATCACTCCCCATTCCTCTCTCCCCGCTGCCTTTGGCCACTACTAATATACTTTTTTCCTGCATGGATTTGCCAATTCTGGATATTTCACATACAAGGAATCATATAAATGTGGCCCTTTGCATCTAGCTTTTTTTTGCTTCATATAATGTTTTCAAGGTTCTTCCATGTTGCAGTATATATATGTGTGTGTGTGTCTGTGTGTGTGTGTGTGTGTGTGTGTGTATTAGTACTTCATGCCTTACTATGGCTGAATCATATTTCATTATATAGATATACCACATTTCGTTTATTCATTTGTCTATCGATGGACATTTGGGTTGTTTCCACCTTTTGGCTCTTCTGAATGGTGCTGCTATGAACACTGGTGTACAAATTTTTGTGTGGATATGCATTTTCTTTTCTTTTTTTTTTTTTAGTACATACCTAGAATTTCTGGGTCATAAGCTACCTCTGGCTTTTTAAATCTCTGCCTTTTATTTTCTCTACGAGATTGTGGACTCTTAGGAGCAGGAGTCTTCCAACTCTCTCTATTTGTGCTGCTGCAAAAATTCATTCCTTTGGCAAATGTGTGTTGTGTTCTGTGTCTACTTAGTGTCTGGTACTTCCCAGCCATTGCAGGTTGATAATTACAGAGTCCTAACCTATAATCTGAGAGGTCAAATGGTCTGGCTTTCCATCCAGTAGAAGAATCCTATCTGGGTCATCTGGTCTTTGTATAAACATTCATCCTCAAACCATACAGCTCAGCCCCTTAAAAATAATTTCGATAGCATTTTGTGATTACAGAAACAGTATATGCTTACTGTAGAAAGCTTGAAAGTAGAAGAACATATTTAAAAAAAACAAAAATTATCATCCATAATCCTATAGCCCACTGCTAGCATAGTACTAAAATTCCTTTCAGACTTTTTTCAGTCTGATACAAGCATTTCATGTAATTGGAATCATCCTGTATTTATCAGATACCTCTTGTGCATTGCATCCCATCTTCTCGTTGTCACCAGCCACAGTGATGTGGGCTTCAGCCAGTTTCTAACAGGTGTAACCTGACAGCCTCACCTCAGGCACACGCCACGTGCCTCTCGCTTCTCTGACACGGGGGTGTCGGCGTGTGACACATCTGAGGGAACCGCTCAGCAGGTGCAACCCTAACCTTTGACCAAACATGCCCCTTTGTTTCCTGGGCTTCTCAGAAAGAGACAAAGCAGTTAGTTCCTCTTGTGGTGGCCAACACGATATTTCATCTTTATTTCCTCTCTCCCTTCTCTGCTGTTCAGTCCTCCTACTTCTCTGCTTTGCTTCCTGGGATCATATTCCTGAATAAACCTCCCACACATCAAACTCTGTTGTAGATGTTACTTTTGGGGAAACACAAGCTGAGACATTATATGTGCAATTTCAAACACAGATTTTATTTAAACATTATGCCATGAATTTAGGATGGATATACATTTCTCTAGATGTCAATTATAATGAATATACATGTATGCATATGTATATATGCACATATAAAATATATATATATATGCCTTCACCATGCTTTCTTCCAGGATCTCCCTGTATCAGAGGGGCTGGAAGCCTAGGACAACATGTCCCAGAATCCTTTGCCAGCTGGGTGCTAATTTAGACTCTGTCAATGAGAGGACTCAATGTGATTGGAAAGCAGGGAGAAGCAGAAATAGTATTGTTCCTCCAGCACTGAGGAGCGAGGAGGTTTAGGTGAATGTGAATTTTACAGCATATGGTGATTGTAAAGTTTTGCAGCAGTAGAATCACATGCAGTTGCAAGAAATAATACAGATAAATCTTGCATACCTTTTACCATTTCCGCCAATGGTAACATTTTGCAGGATGGTAGTGTGATATCACAATTAAGATATTGATATTGGTACAATTCAGTGATACTGTTCAGCGTTCCCCAGTTTTACTTGCACTAATTTGTGTGTGTATTTAATTCCACAAAATTTATTAACGTTTAGAGTATACAGTTCAATAGTTTAGTATATTCATGAAGGTTTGCAGTCTTCACTACTATCTAATTCTAAAACATTTTCATCAATCACAAAAGAAACTCTGTACCCATTAACAGTCACTCCTCCCACCAACTCTAGGTAACCATTAATCTCCTTTCTCTCTGGATATGCCTATTCTGGACATTTCATATAAATGGAATCATACAATGTGTGATCTTTTGTGACTGGCTTATTTCACATAACATAAATAACATTTTCAAGATTCATTCATGTTGTAGCAAGTATCAGTATTCATTCCTTTTAATTGCAGAATAATATTCCGTTGTGTGAATGTACCACATCATTTCATCCATTCCTCAGATGATAGCATTTGGGTTGCTTCCACTATCAGACTATGATAAATTATGCTGCTCTGAACAGTGATGTGCAAGCTTTTGCGTGGACTCATGTTTTCATTTCTCTTTGGTATATACCTCTGAGTGCAGTTGCTGAGTCACAGAGTAGCTCCATATCGAACCTTTCCAAAAACTTCCAAACTGTTTTTCAAAGTGGCTGTACAATTTTATAGCCCTACTAGCAGTGTTTGAGGATTCCAGGTTTTCCACATCCTGCCCCAAACTTGTTACCGTCTTATCTTTTTGATAGTTCTATACAATTTTACCACAGGTGTAGGTCCATGAATGCCCCACCACAGTCAAGATACTGAACAGTAAGTACCATCACCACAAGGACCCTGAATGTTGCCGTTTTGTAAGCACATCCACCTCCTTTTTATGCTGCACCCTCCAACTCCCACCAACCCCTGGCAATCACTAATTTGTTCTCCATCTCTAAAATTTTTGTCATGTCAAAAATGTTATGTACAATGGAATCACACACTAAGTAGCCTTTTGGGACTGACTTTTATCACTCAGTATAATTCCTTGGAAATGCATCCAAGTTGTATGTATCAATAGTTCGTTTCATTTTATTGCTGACTAGTGTTCTATGGTCTGAACACAACATTGTTTGTTTAAGGATTCATCTATTAAAACATATCTGGGTTGTTTCCAGTGTTTGGCCATTACAAATAATGCTGCTGTAAACATACATGTACAGGGTTTTGTGTGAACGTAAGTCTACATTTCTTTAGGATAAAGGTCCAACAGTGTGGTTTCTGGGTTTTATGGGTTTTATGGTCCACAAATGTTAAGCTTGATTAAAAATTGTTGAATTGTTTTCCAAAGTGGCTCGACCATTTTACATTCTCATCAGCCATGTATGAGGAATCCAGTTTCTCTGAATCTTCACTAGCATTTTGTATTGTCACTCTGTTGTTTATTGTATCTTTACCTAATCTTTGTTTATTGTATCCTTCTGTTTGCAAAATTTCAAAAATTCATCTTGTTGAAAAAAGAGCCCTTTTCATTCATGGCAGTGATCTCCATGTTACGGTTAGGAAAGTCTTTTAAACTCTGATATTATGAAAGCGATTTCTTTTATTTTCTTCTGATATTTTTATGGAGAGGCAATGTAGGGTAGTGGAGTTGAGAATGGTTGGTATGCTCTCTGTAGTGAGATGTCCTTCATTCCAGCCCTGGCTCTACCACTTGGCTACAGTGCCCACTTTGGTTTACATGCTCCTGTAAACTTTGCTCTTTTCTTAAATGGTATCACCTGTCCTTCAGCTGTTACTAGGTGATTTTTTTTTTCATTCTGTTTTCATCTTTGTCATCCTGGAGAACATCCTGCAAGAAGTTCTCCAGTTTGACAGTGTCTGTCTCAAGATGACATAGCCAGACCTGAGCACTCCACCTCAGATAAATTTTGGTAGTGCAGAGAAAGCACGTCTTGAACTGAGCTGTTCTGCACACCATCAATGTTAGCCAACATTACACTGCCTTTTGGATGCAACTGTGTTAACCCCTTGGCCATTATTTAATTTATGAAAGTAAAACCTCATCATTTTCACATGAACTGCTATTAAATTGAGATCTTCTATCCTACATTTCTGCATGTAATTTAATGATTGTTATCTGTTCCTGGGGTAGTTCCTTTGATTAATGTGTAGGGGCCCTATTTATTCATATTAATGCTTTTCATCTTAATTTCTATTTTGTCTTATAAAAATATTACTGTGTTAGAAATTTTCTGCTAAGATTTTTCCTACATTTTTAAAACTTTTACATTATTTTCAAATTTCCAGTAGTGCTAGGTTTGGGGGGTTACTTGTGTATAATGTATAGCTGTTTTTTTAAATACTATTTGATACTCTGAATTTTAACAAGTAAGCTTACTCATCTGTATTTGCTGAAAAAATTGATATACTTGAACTCATTTATGTCATCTATTTTATGCTTTTGTCATTCCTTCTTTTCTTCTTTCCTGTTTTCTTCCCTTTCTTTTTTCTCCTGTTTGCAAGTTATAGATTATATTTCCAGCTTCTAAGTGCTAATCTGTCACAATGTTAACATTCCTTCCTAATTTTTTAAAGCCTAAGTTTATTTAATATCTTCATCCTATTCCAAACCTATATTTCTTCTCTTCTTTCTGTAGCCCCAGGGAAGAGCTTTCTATTTTTCTAATTAAAATAATCTTATTAGTTTCAATTCATCCTGCTAGGCTGATGAATGATTGTGAGGTCGTGATCCAGTCCTCTAAGTCCTCTTTCTGTTTGGTGTCATCTTCAATTTTAATATGCATGAGTTTATGGGAGTCATTAATTAAAAAAAATCACTAACCAGTCAGAGCTGGGTTCAAGGCCCTGTGTTTCCCATTTAGGAACTCTGAGCCTCGGGGATGGAAGGGTGGAAAGTCAAACACGAAAATCCACTCTCCTGAATCCTATGAGCCGTGTCTAACTAGGACCAGCTTTCTCTTCCTTGACTATTACAAGACGATTTCATCACTTTTCCCCTAAAGTTCTTATCACATCCACTCCATCATTCAAGGCTGACTGTTGGTCAAAATTAATTGAGGGAAAGCTGTTCCTCTCATTTCTCCCTGATTCTTCTGACTGATGAAATTGTCAATGATGCAAGGCAGGAATCCATCAGAATCTCAGCCTGCAGTTGAGTGAGACGGCAGGCCGATGTCTGGATAAGAGTCATGTAGCTGCAGTGGGGTGGAGTGGGGTGGAGTGGGGAGGGGAATAAATGTACACAGAAAAGACATGTGTGCCTTCCAGCATGGTGTAGTAGATCATGACACCTGGGAGGGAGGACACTTGGGCTGTCGCCTTGGCTTCTGCTGATGGTATCAAATATCAGGTATTGAAAACTCTGTGCATTCATACACATACAGATGCTAGATGTGATTTAGTTACTGTGGAGATTTTCCCTCACTTTTTAACCCCTTGCAGTCTCTTTTGTTTTCACACTTCTGTTGAAACTGTCTTCTCCTCCTTGACCAAAACCCCAGAGCCTATTTTTTGTCCTAATCCTAGGAACCTCTCTTTTGTATTCAGCATCAGGGACCCTCTGTTTTCTTCCTGAAATCCCTTCCTTTTTTGTTTCTCTGTCACTGTATTGTCCTGATGTCCCCGGCCCTTTTCCTTTGCTGCTGCCTCTTGTCCCTTCCCCCTGTTCCTTAAGTGTGGGATTCCCCCAGGCCAGGCACCGCCCCAACTGCCTGCTGGGTGTCTTCCTTCTGCTCTTTAAAAGTCAGTGTGCCCCACGTGAAATTCTTCACAGTATACCCAAAAAGAATTTATCCTCCATTTCTCTGTTTTCCTTAAGAGTATCATCATTTCATCAGTGATGTCAACTCAAGATCCTGAGCCCTAGACTTGGGTGCTGACCGGTCTCCAGTCTAATTAGGAATTAAATAAGTGCTGAGTGCCCGTTGGTGGTACTGGGTTGTAGGCTTTCCCATGGAAGAGCTTAGGGCCTGGAGGATCAGCATGAGAATACCGTATAACCTTGGCTGCAGTCAGCAGGTTAATGTGCCGTGGTAGCCCAGAGACAGGAGAGAGGGGACCATGGCACATATCCATGGAAGACCTCCCAGGTGCCATTTCCTGTGCCAAGCTTGTCATATAGAGCATGTCAGGTGAAGCTTATGACCCTCTGAGGTAGATAATACAGCTGAGGAAATACAAGTTCAGTGGGGTCAGGGTTATAGGACCACATAATTAATGCTGGAACCAGAATTCATAATGAGATTTGTTACTTTTTTCAAGACAACATTGCTCTCTGGGTTGTCACAGAGGAGGTGACAAATGTACTTTTAACCATTTCCAGGTTAAATTCTCAGTAGTTCATATTTAGAACAGTTTTTTTTTAGGGTAGGAAATAAAAGATAAAAAGGTACAGAGGTGTGAAAGGTATAAAAGTAGAAATAAGGAACGTAAGTTGGGGAGGAAGTTTAGGGAGCGAGATGCATGTCAGCTTTTGAACATGTTGAGTTTGGGGTGCTCGTGGGCCCTTCACATTGGCAGGCCTGCAAATAGTAGGAAAGATGACTTTGGAATTTAACCAAGAGATAGGGAATTAGAAATTTAAATGTACATCACCAGTGCAAGGTAGGGGTTGGAGCCATGGAGTTTGTAAAATTATCTAGCTGGGAGGGCTAGGGGCCAACATAGAAAATGTATGAGCAAGGAACTGTGGAGAACAGGATGATGGAGAGGGAGCTGTCAGAGAAGCAGGGAGCCGCAGAAGAGAGCAGATGATGAAAACCAGCTAAGAGCCCAACAGGATTTGGCAAAGGGATGATTTGGAATCAGGACTGAAAATGGCGATTGAATCTGGCAATGTAGCAGGTCACCGGAGAAATGGGCGAGAACAGTTTTAATTTGGAGGTGGGAGGTGGAACGGAAGTTTCAAGGGGCTGACACATGAGCAGGAGGTAAAGAGCAGAAAAAAAATATGGCAGTGGGCTATCCTTTTAGGATAAGAAAGTCTGAGTTTCTCTATGTGGTGTCTCCTCCCATTTTCAGGGCCCAGCGCAAAAACAATCTCACCTATGAAAGTTCCCCCCACACCCGTTTCCCTCTCTGTGTTTCCAGGTCATTCTTGCCTCCATTGTAACACTGACCACAATCCAGTCTGTGTTTGTTATTTGAGTACAGCTTCCAGAATTAGACTGTAAACTCCTCGAAATGTGAGACGCTCTCCTTGGTGTCACCCAGCAACACCCAGCCTTGAACACAGTGGATGCTCACTAAATACTTTGTACACTCATGAAATATTTACTGAATTGAGTTAGTTAGAGGCCATGATTACAGAAAGCAATGTAAATTCTTATAATAATTCTAGTGAGGTTTACTTTTTTTTTTTTTTGAGGAGAGAGAATATATGCTGAGTAAATAAAATGTAGATAGGTTTTCTGACTGGATTTCTTCCAGATAAATGAGTCTGTGTTCTCAGCTTAACTTGATCAATGATTGTTTCAGTACTTTAAATATTTCGTCTACATTAAACCACACAATTAACATGAAATTTTGTTCAACTTGATGTTTTCTTCAATTTGTTAAAGTTTTTCAGCCTATTTATTTAGGAGTTTTGACTTTGCTGAGAAATGAGCTTTCAGGGGTTCCCCTCAACCTCAGTGCTTTGGGCAGGTTTGAGGTCATGAAGTGGAGAAGGGATGCTAACCAAAAAGAGGGGAACATTGTCGTGCAGTGTTCTAGAATGCACTGGACTTAGAGTCAGGATATCTGATTTCTGGTTCCAACCTCGCTCCTAATTAGCGGTGCTGCCTTACTCAGCTGTCTCCCTGTATCTTGGTTCCACGTCTTCAATGTAAGGCAGTTAGACAAGATGTGTCTAAGATCATCTTTCCTATTTTTAACATTTTGTGAATCTACGAAAAAGATTTTTATAATTGTATTCTACACAATATTTCTACCTCATGCTTGCTGCTTTCCAATATCCATTTGGCAGTGACCATGGAAGTACTGAAGGAGTAAACTCAAAATTGGCTCCTTCCCTCCCTCCCCTCCACCTTAACCCTGCCTTGCTGTCATATGAACTAAATGCAATTCGATGGACCCACTTTGATCACTGAATTGAAAGCTCTGCAGGGAAAGGGACTGTGTCTAATCTCCTGTGTGTTTCATCCCAGAACCATGGTTCCAGATCCTGCATGCACTGTTCAGCCTGTTTGCTTAACTGACCGTTTGACGCGCTTGACTGTGTTGAATCCGTGTGGTGACGTGTTGAAGGTGCATTCTCAGTTTGGCAGGTAATTTATTTGTTGCTATTGATTTTAATTATGTACTGTATTTCTGTAAATATTCTACAGAGACCCAGAAGCTTCCAAAAGCACATGGGATAGATATAGACATAGATATTTAAGACTGAAAATAAAAACCAGCAGAAGAGAAGACAATCCCCAGTAATGACTCTCTGTTACATTTTCTATCACAATTTAGGTGACAGCTCCTGCTGCTTCTGGCCTCCTGAATTCTGAGCAATTTCTCAGCTGGGTTCTGGGAATAAAGTAGGGGTGGGTGGATAGTAAGAGCCTTCTTATCTGAATGTGACAGGATGGGTAGTTGTTTTAATGTAAAGACTGGTTAAAAATGGGAATCTGAAGAAATGATGCCTACTCAGCGCGAACATTTTATTTCAGTTTAAAAACCTGGGAAGGCATATTTTTTTTCTCAATCTTTTGATTTAGGGTCAAAGCCTTACTCTTCCATACACATTATCAAAACAGGAGCTTTCTCTCTCGAGGAGGGGAAACCTAGCTCCTTGCAATGCACAGAAACCTAGATATTTATAGTAATTTTCCCAGGTTTTAAAAATTTGTTCACCTTCCTCTCAACCTGCCTTTGGAATCTTTCCATAGTTTACAACCTCGTTTTTATAGAATTAACTTTCTTTTTAAGCTCACATTTTATCAATTTTTGTAATAGTTATAAAATTTCATATGCATTTAAAACTTTGACAGGGTAAGGAACAAATTCACATGCTCTTGGCAGGCACAGGATACAACAGGTGGGCTCAAAAGCGTGAGGGCTCCAATACGTGGCCTCTTAGCCACGTGCCTGGATTGTGCCGCAGGCATCAGCCACTGTGCTTTGTAGAGCAATTGGACGGTGCCAAACCTGTTGATTTGGTTAATGGAGATCTCTTATAAGAGTGTCGGCTGTACATTGAAAGTATCTCTTCAGCCCAAAAGCCAGAGATATTCTTGATCTTGTCCAGAAGATCAGCTTGTGGACCAAGCTGATTTTTGTCTGGTACTTACCCCATTGATTGGGCACACTCAGGGGTTGATTTTCTTCTCCTGATCTGTGTAGCCTGCTCATGGGCAGGGGCAGCTGACTCAGTGCTTATTAAGCACTGAGATTACTGAGATCGTCTTGGACAAATCTTGATCACTGTCACCACTGGTGATAAATATTTCATTGCACTTACAAATGGGAGGGATTATGTAAGATGCTGAGAATGCAGAATATGAATTGTGGTTTCTGCTCTTAAGAAGCATGAAATCTAGTTGGAGAGGAAGGATGCTTATGTGTAGAAATGTACACACATATGGAAAGACAATAGTATGAATGTATGCAAATTCCCAAATGAGTTGTATGGATAGTAAGGGCTGTAGGAATTCAGACAGTTGGACTGACTGTTATAGTCCTAATCATGTTCACACACAGGGCTTAAATCACTCTTAATGTATCTTGTGGTATATTTAGACATAGGTAGGATAACTGGACTTGGACAGGAGCATTCTAAGAGGGGAATGGACATGGTAGTGGACAAATCACTGGGTAAGAGCAGATGCAAAGTGAGATCCATGTCATGTGCTGGGAAAAGCCTAACCCAGATGGTAGAAGTCAGTGTTCTGAGCACCTGCACACAGGCCACGGGTGCTAACAAACATGGTGTCCTGCCATGGGGCTTCTGGGGCCCATATTGTGATAACCTACAATGAAAAAGAATATTAAAAAGAATATATATCTATATATGACTAAATCACTATGCTGTACACCAGAAACTAACACTGTAATTAAATGGTACTTAAATAAATAAATTAATTAAAAAATAAAAGTAGAAGGAATTAACTATAAAAAAAAGAAGATAAATAGCAAGGTCCTACTGTATAGCACAGGGAACTATATTCAATACCTTGTAATAACCTATAATGAAAAAGAGTATACATATAAATATATATACACATATAACTGAATGTTGTACACCAGAAATTAACACAACATTGTAAACTGACTATACTTCAATTAAAAAAAAAAAAAGATATTGGGGCAGGCAGGTGAGATTTTCTGAGGAGATAAGGCCCATGCCCCAGTGCAGGGTTCATGGGGACTGCCAGCGAAATGTAACCAAATTGAGGACTCTTGTCATTAGACATTTAACCAAGGAAGGGAGGCTGAGTTACTTTGGGACTAGAAAGTGGCACGAACTTCCCTTTGTCCCTGTCTCCCACTCCTATTCTAGGAAGGAAAGCTTTTACAGTTTGTGCTTTTCCCCTTGAGGATGTGTGTGACCAATGGAAAATGGGGCTCCTTCTGGGTCAGTGTTTGTCTGCTCTGAGCCCCAGACAAGTCTCCTGTTTAGGAACGAACTTAGAGGAGCTGTGCTTAGTCTCAGATTGTCATCTGGAAAGGATGAGTAGAGTGTCATCCCCACAGGCTCGCTCCATGGTGATCGATCCGTGACTCCTGTCCTTCAAAACGTGACTGCTCCACCCCACCTCAGAAGCAAAAATAAACTCTTTCTTAAGCTTATCTTTTCCTAAGACAGAGAATGTAATTATTATTTTCTTCACTCGTTTACCTTATTCAGTAAAGCATTTGGCCAATACTGAAGTCAAAACCTATTTCTAGCTGGATCTCATTGAGTCATCTATACTTTCTCTGATTCCTTTTATGTTTTAAGCCATATCAGAAACTCAATATCTAACTCTAAACAGAGTGATATTATTTTCAAGGTGAAATAATTATAGCACTCTTCAGGGGAAAATGCTTTCACACAAGGTGACTCCTGGTTTTCTCTCCCTGCATCTCTCCTGAAAGTGATCACAAAAAACAATATTAAGAAATTCCTCTATTTTGGGAGCAATTCCAGTCAGGCCTGAGATTGGGTTCTGCTAAGGAATATCAGACCTGGAAAATGGAACTTTGATTTCTTTTGTGGCACAGTTCACGCAGATAAATCCACTGGCCTCTGTGAAGGAGGCAGGCTGGGAGCTGAAGCCTGTGGAATAGTCTGGGTGGTGTGTAACTGGCAAAAGAGGTCACTTTGACCTGCTGGCATCCTCACTTCTCGTTGTGGGATCACCAGTTTTTCACAGTCCTGTGGGGACTTGGGGGTTACATTTCTGTGTGGGAGTCTGTCATGTTTCCTTTTATGTAACATCCCTGAGTGGCATTAAAGGAGCTCTACATCTGTGTACTGTCTGTCTTCCCCATGAGAGTACAAGCGCATGACTTTCATAGGTCTTCCATACTGTCTAGAACAGAGTCTGCACATACAGGGCACTCGATAAATATCCGTAGAGTGAAGCGTTCTCTAATTGTGCATATTGGTGCATTCCCATCAGCCCACTCTCCCCTTGTGTCAGCTGCACACTGGACAGCAGTCAAGATGCCAGGCACTGGTGGGGAAGGGGTTAAGTGAGGTCCTTGATGACAGCATCACAAGGCCCTGGTGCCACAGGACCTGGGACACAGACAGGTGATCGAGGTGGGTCAGCAAGAACCCTGTTACCAGAACCGAAGCTAGGAGTTGGAGTCTAAATTCCCCCACTCTAGGTTTCAAACCCTGGGAGGGCCCCCGTCTCAGTATTGGAGCCACTGACGCCAAACTAAGCAGACACGAGTGCTGAGGGACAGAAATCAAGGCAAAGCACAATAGAGCTTTGTCTCCTCAACTCTCCTGGACAATGTAATGCCTATGAATTGATTGGAATCAGGCATCTTTGGTCCTTGTGGGACTGAGGAACAATTTGGTTGTTAAACAGCTGAATTTTGGGCAGATAATTGTTATTTAAATCTCCTTATTAAGAAAAAAATTTAAAAATCACCTCAGTACCGTTTTTGCTTGCCTCTGAAAACCAAGTGCCTCATAGGAGAAAAAAAATCTCATTTTTTCCCACATGATTCTGCAGGATACTGGGAGAAGAGAGCAAGCAACCGCCAAAGAAGTCATTTCAGGCACATAAACAGTCATACTGGCTCACAGCCTTGTATTACTCCATGAAACAGAGTATTTCTGGTGTCTGCCGTCCCATCTGTCTCCACGGCTCCACTGGAATGGGGTGTCAACTGCCCTCTTTCCTTCCTCTAATGTATGGGGTCTTTGGGCCAATAAGATCTGTCTCCTGGTTGCTAAGAGCCCAACCCTTATCAGTTTGGCTTGGATTTATTAAACTCCATTACGAGGAAATGATGAATCCCAGGGACATCAAGGCCATATGTAGTGAGTCCTGTCCTGTATTTTTAACCCGCCTTTGTGTTTGCACCTCTCTGCCCAGAATTTTTGTGTCTCTGAATTTCTAAATCACCTGCCGTCAAGCGCCCATTTCTCTTTCCCAGCTGCTCCCTTGTGTTATTTATAATAGGCCCAGGAGAAAATGTTCATTCAAATCAGACAGAGATTATGTCAGAAAAGAGAGAGATTTGGCAGTGCTATTGGGAGTCGAAATCTGTGACATTAAAAAAAAAAAAAAAAAAAAAGACTGCGGCAGAAGCTGGAAAGTTCTCTGGTCTGATGACAGGCCTTGGGCACAATTGAAGGTGTGATCCCAGAGCTTCAGCAATTGATGATTTTCATGGGAAAGAATTGTTTAAGAATAAGCAAGTTAAAATTGTTATTGTCACTTAGTTTTTTTTTCACCAGGGGCTAAAATAAGTAAGTGAATAATCTTTTGAGAAATATGACAAAGAAGCAGACACTTGGGGGAAATGAAAGCTTTCTGCTTGATCTTGTTCAATCAATACAAACTCCAGGGGTCTCCGTTCAATGAAAAACATTCAAAAAACCTCTGGCATTCCCACAAGCTTTCTGAAAACCTTAGCATAAATTCTGTAGCGACTGATGGATTTGTTTGCTCCGGAACGCTGGTGTTCAGTGTGAATTCTACATTTAAAAAGACCTTGGGACAAGTGCCCAGGACACAAGTGGATAAATCCCTTGTTTCTAGAAGTATTAATGATGCCAGTAATAATTCAGAATTTGCTGGGACTAACACTCTACCTTCAAATTTGGGATGGATGATTCCCATAGATTTGCTGTTTTGGTTCGAAGATCTGCATGATTTTTTACTGCCCTGAAACTATGTAGTTCCATGATTGATGGAGAAGCTTCTAAGTTTCTTTATCAATGCATTTTGAAGTTGAATTGCGCTAAGAACACATCTTGTTTGCAAGGCACCAACTCGGATGTTCTGTACTATAACCTGTACTCACCCATCCCTCAATATGTGCCCCTGCCACCACCCTAGTTCTGCAAGTCAGTAACCTCTGAGTCCACCTTGGTGTTTTCTCCTTTAGTCTTTACACCAGTTCATCATCAAGTCCTGCTGTTTGTTCTCCCTATACATCTCTTGAATCTGTTTTCTTCTTCCCATCCGCTGTTTCTCTCTCTCTTGGACTACTACAAGAGCCTCTTAGTGTCCTTTCTGGTAATTTTGCTCCCTACCTAGTCTTAACTCAGCCTCCCTAAGGCAACCTGTGTGCTCATTCACAGTATCAACTGTTGACATCAATCCTTGGCCTAAAACATTTTGTGGTTTCAAGTCCTATATCCTCAACGTGGCTTTCAGTGTTCTCATGATCTGACTTCTCCTTGCTTCCCCAGCCTCGTCCCATTCAGTCTCTCCTTTTGAGTCTTGTTGGCTGTCCTTCAGCAACATGCCAAGCTCCTTCTTGCTTCTGGTCCTTGGCAGATGTACTTTCCTCTACTAGGAATGCTTTTCCATCTTCCCTTCTCCCCTTCACCTAGCCAACTCCTAGTCAACATGAAAATTCAGCTTAGACTTGACTTCCTCCATGAAGTCGTCCCCATCTCTCTAGCTACATTCGGATCACTTGCTTTAAGCCCTTACAAAATACTGCACTTTCTAGTAGCACAGATCTAATATTTGACTGATAAATGCCTATTGGGTTGTAGGCTATATGAGGGCAGGAGTGGGGTCTGTCTCATTCACAAGGCCTGGAACATATCAGATGCTTAGTAAATGTTGCATGCACAAGGGACCATAGAAATGATTGTTCACCATTCCTTAAATGTGTTTTTCATGTAGAAGAAACCCAAGTAAACAGAGCAAGCTAGTCAGTATAGGTCAGTCCAAGGGGATATGAGGGTAGCTTTGATCCATGCTCCCAAATTTGAATATCAAATTGAATTTGACTCCCAAAGTGAATTCCCCAGGTACAATAAAATAACCTTTAGTTTCTCTCTCTCTCTCTATATATATATATTATATATATACACACACACACACATATATAATATTATATACATATACCTGAGTATAACATCTGCATCATGAGTGAGTAAGTTTGGTTTTAATTAGTCATCTTGTGCCAGTTCTTCTGTGGTCATTTGTGTTCAGGTGGAAATGGAAATGTAGTTGTCCTCCATTCCTTGACTTTTTTTTTTTAAGTATTTTTCAAGGTCTGTGTCTTTCTTCTCTACTTCCATATGCTTTTCAAATGCCTAGAAAGATGTTTTTGTGGCATGGAAATGCATTAGAGACATACATCTTATACTATTTTTTAATCTCCCAAAAGCCTGTCATTTAACATGTTGAAATTTACAACCATCCCAAGCCACAGTCCCTTTCAGAAATATTGTTGAGTAAAAAGTTCAAGTAAAAGATAAAAATGTTTGTTGGCCTGCCCTCATTCCAGCTATGGAAGTACTCTGGGTGACTTGCCTTGGGGCTGAATCTCAGCCTCTGTATTCAGGAGTATGCGATCATAAAAAGAACTAGGTGAGAAATGGTGCTGTGCTGTGGTCATGGGTTTGCTTTGGTGAGACAGACACCATTTCATCACATAAAATACCACGGATCTTAGCATCTGCAGAAGCTAAACCAGTTCAGCTTTCTATCGTGATACTTGGCACTTTCAAGTAATTGTTATTGTTTTGATTTGCTGTTAGCCTTGTTCTTGCTGGGGCAGAATCTCCTTGGGTTTTACAGGAAGGACCCAATGCAGCTCTGGTCTTTTGAAAGACAGGTGGAGGCTTCAAATGCTTGTGTGAAAACGGCACTCACCATGTTCCTGGGAAACTTCAGTGTTTTCATTTATTACCAGCAGGGACATTCAACATCATAAATAAATCTGAATACCTCGGTAATGAATTTAATTTACCTCTTTGAGTTGAGAATGATTTGCGGGAGAAATTTGAGAATGATTTCAGTATTTGATTTCAGGAAATATTTTATGTCTACTTATTTGCTTTTCAGAGAACTACCTTTATGTATTAGGTTTGCTGAAGCAACATTTAATAAATCATCATAGTTCTCAAAACAGATTTTTAATGTAAACTGCATTGGTCATCTGTATATTTTCCCTTTATGTATACAGTAAAGTCAGGGTTATTCAGACCATTGTTTGGTTGCTTGTCCAGTTTCTGCAGTATCATGGTCCCTGGCTTCTCCTTTCCTTTTTTCTTGTCTCTCTCTGTCTTTTGACCTGTTTGCATCTCCACAGGAGGAGGAATAGGGCCTTAGAGTCTGTCATGAAGTCAACAGATACTTATCATGTATGTATGCCTAGTACTTCCTCAGCTTCATGGGAGCTCACTGGTCCCCTGGGGAGGTGATATTCATGAAAACTGGCGATCCATTCAAATGGCTTATTATCAGGTTGTGAATTGGTGGTTCAGACTACACAAGATGGGTAAGAAGTTGATAAGACCCAAAATGGAGGGGCAAGGTGGAGGAGAGGCAGCATCTGAGTTGTGTGGTCTTCAGAGGGTAAGGAGGATTGAGCAGAAATAAGATAATGAGGAGAAAGTATCATAGACCTTCACGCAAGCAGTCTTCAGCCAGGAAATTGGTGATGAACAAACAGGAGAAATGACTTTGGGGGCAGAGTGGGCTGGATTACTAAGGGCTTTGATGGTGGGACAGGGCCTGACTTTAGAGGGAGATGTAAGAGGATTTTTGGCTTTGTGTGGTAGGTGATGGTATGGCATTGATGATTTTGATCCAGTCTCTGAAATTCAAAAGCGTTAGCATGATTCCTTGTAAGGAGCTTTGGCTAAAGCCCTGACAGAGCAAAAACTGAATGAAAGTTTAAAATTAAGTTTGGGGAGATTTGTCAGTTAACTTTAAAAGTTTTAATCCTTTTAGTTTTCAGAGATGACTGAGAATTAGCTTAATGTCATTTTTTCTCCTTTCTTTATGTGTTCATTGATAGGAGATTTGCATTTGAAAAGTTGTATTATACATTCCAGTAGGAAAATTGCACATTGTTGATAACTGTATCTTTTATAATTCTTGCTGTTATTGGAACACTGCTAATTTTATTAACACTTTCTCAGAGAAAAAATGAAAGTGAAATAAAATGCCTTTGCAACCCCTTCATTATCTTGTCTGCCCCTGCCTTACCCACTTTGCCGAAATTCTAATGGAAAAAAAGGGGGCTGCCCAGTAATTTTCTTTTCATGTGACATTTCAGCACTCCTCCAGTCCATCGCTGTAATGAAAATTGGCAGCTCTTGGGAAAAACAGTAACCATTCAGAGGCGAGCACCTGCTACGTGAACCGTGAACAGGAGAGGAAGCTCTCCAGCCCAAATATGATGCCATTCTTCAAATGTATTAGAGGCAGCTCTGTTAGATGTTCAAAGATGAGTCAGTCTCAGGACAGGAGACAGGCCGGCCATCCCATCCCAAATGTCTAGTCATCCGTGATCTTGCTTCCATGAGCAAGAAGTTTGAAGTTTAAAGGTGATAATGTCCCAAAAGCATTGTCACTTCTCTTTGGACTTTTCAGCAAGAAGTTATGGGCACACGAAGCTTTAACAACATTTAACATTGAAGACTCTTAGGTGCTTACCTGTTTTTCTTTCTTTTTATGGACGTTTCATTTGCCAGTGGTTAAAGCAGGATCAGACTGCTTTCCTCTGAAGAATGACTAAAGTATGATTTTATTGTCACGAGAGTGATGTTTTAACAAATATACCAGTTTAATGTTGAGCCTTTAAGGGGTTATCTTAGGTCTCCATGTTTATTACAGTAATGATTGATCAGAATCCGCTAGCAACTCTCCTCTGAGAATTCCTCTGAGACAGTAGATAAGACACACACAATAATCATACTCCTTTTCTTTAAACCTCAAATGGTAGCAATGTCCCCCAAAGTTTTTAACTAGTGTCACTCCAAGTGATTTTTGCTGTTCCCTGA
The DNA here is from genome assembly GCF_036321535.1 of Camelus dromedarius. Classification (NCBI taxonomy): domain Eukaryota; kingdom Metazoa; phylum Chordata; class Mammalia; order Artiodactyla; family Camelidae; genus Camelus; species Camelus dromedarius. The sequence goes on from NC_087439.1 coordinate 19,105,032, forward strand.
ATAAGCTCCACTCTCAAAGCATGAGAACATGTCATCCACAAAGATAAGCAAAAGAGTGTGCTTGAGGCTGTCATGGAAGTTTCCAGAGTGGGTCCAAAAGTGATTTTCACCAATGGATACATCACTGGAACAGCATCATGTCTCAAGATGACTAATTTGAACAAGAAAATAGACAACTAAGTGTACACGTTCTTTGGCATTTGTTACAAGTAAGTGGTCTAGTAATTAATAGCATAAGATTTGAAGTCAGACAAACTGGGTTTAATTTCTAATTCTGCTACCTTGGAGAAGTCACCAGCTGTGAGAGTCTCAGATCCTCAGGGTAAAAGTGGAATTGGAGCAGATGTTTTTTAGGATTAAGTTTAGTGGAATGAAGTTAAACTAAATTAAATGTGTATTTGTATACTTATTTATCCATCCATCCATCCATCTCACACAGCAAAAGCCGGATAAATGGTAGTCATTGTTACCAACATGAAATTGTCATTGTAATGATCCCGCCTGTTCTCTGTGGTCTAAACTTGCATGCCTTCATCAGTTACTATCACCTCCTTTCTCCTCCTTTTCCTCTCATGCCTTCCTTATCCTTCTATACGTCTTCTTCCTCCCCCTGTAGTCATTTCCCTCTTTCATCTTTTCCTCTTGTCCGTCTCTTCTCTCTTGTGGTGAGTCTACTTCCACAGCACATCAAGGCAGTGAGGGTGAGAGGGTCTGTTGAACCCCCTTGGGTATCACCACTTGTGTTCTAAGCTGGACATTTGCTCAGTTCCCTTGGTAACCAGGGCCAAGTTTGGAGGCCTCGCTTGCCTGCCTTTCCACCTTCTTTAGGGGAGCCCTGCACTGCTCCTCCGAAGGGAAGGTATACACCCTCCTTTTGTGTCCATCATCAGCACCTCTCTTCTTAAGCATTTTCTTGTGTGAAGGAAAATAGACCAGTCCTGATGAAATTAGACAGTTTCCTCACCTGTCTTTGGAGTTAATTAAACTTCAGTGGAAACTGTGATTCTCAACCAGGGTGCCAGGACTTACTGGAGGGAAAAATCAGGATTTTTCTGAGGAAGGAGCAGGTGGGTTGTGTGCAGTTTGAAAAGTATATCCACTATTATGCTGCGATATTAATACAAAGCCAAACAAAACAAAACACTGTTATCTTCTTGAATAAAACTGCAGAAAACAAGCTAGCCATACCAGCCTTGCTTGGTGCAGATACTCTGAAGATAGACTTTGTCTTTGGAGCCATAGAAATTATCAATAGGAGAGTTTAGTGTCCAATTATTATTTTTTGAGTGGGGAACTACATGAGAATATTAAATTCACCAAATGGGGAATATGCTTTAAGAAAGTACAAAAACTGTTAAGAAACACTGTTTATTTATGAAGTTAGCAAAAACAATCATCACAACCCAAGCAAGACAGCCTGACCTAGAGGCTCCTGGGAGACCCATTCCTATGTTTAGTGAGAAGCTGGTGTAAGAGAAACCAGCTGAGACTGACAGGCCCATTGTATTTGTTTGGGGAATTTTAATTTGATGTTAACCTGCTCATCACAGAAAATTCACATGAGGTCTCAATCATAATACGTACCACTCTGTACTTCAGTAAATAGAATTAATGATCCCTGCATGAACTGGAGATGTGAAATTGATGATACCCTCCTTTGCGTTTTTCCATTTGCCCCAATGTCATTGAGTATTTCATCATACTGAAGGAAAACTGAAACCGTTCTAGTGTGCTCAAAACCATAAAAATCTCTAGTTTCACTAAAGTGAACTCCCCAGATTTGGATACTTTGGATATTCAGCTTTGCTTTTATATCTTATTTACCCAATGTTATATAATTAATTGACTATTTTTTTAATTGAAGTACAGTCAGCTACAATGTGTCAATTTCCAGTATACAGCACAATGTCTCACTCATGCATATATATATATGCATATATTAATTTTCATTTTATTTTTCATTAAAGGTTATTACAAGATATTGAATATAGTTTTCTGTGCTATACAGAAGAAATTTGGGTTTTTTTAGATCTATTTTTATATATAGTGGCTAACAATTGCAAATCTCAAGCTCCCAAATTTATCCCTTCCCATCCCCTTTCCCCTGGTAACCGTAAGATTGTTTACTATGTCTGCAAGTTTGTTTCTGTTTTGTAAATAAGTTCATTAGTGTCCTTTTTTCCCTTCTTTTAATTCATTAAAGGGCAGAAAAGTATTTAGTATAAGCGTAAACTCTAGAAAACATCAACTTTTGGTTGTAGCTCTTCTGATTGACATTGTGAACGCCCCTTCACATAGGATATCTAGGGTTCTGAGGAGTAAAGGGGGAGAAAACATCATGTAATGGAACCACATTGGATTTAAACAGACATAAGTCTGAATCTTGGCTCTGATATTGAATGGCTCTGACATTTAATAATAGACTTGGGTGCTACATCTAACATTTTTTGAACCTCAATTTCCTCATCTATTAAATAGTGATAACATGACTCTCTGCAGAGATTTTGTGAGATCTGAAGACATGCTTGAAAAGCACCTGGCAAAATACCTGCTGTGTAGCAGAGCTCAGAAGCTCATTTTTTTTTTATCATTATGCACATTGACTAAGTTATCTAGCTAATGTTGGAGTTTAACTTGTTGAATACTGTGTATGATATATTCATTGCTAAATACGCATTCTTACACTGAGCCCAAAGCATTGTCTCCTGTGTCCTGAAACCCTTGCCTGTTGATGTGTATATCTTAACTACTTACTGATGAAAGTATGTGCAGATACCCACGCTTTCACAAAAATAAGTTCCACACATTCAGATAATTGCATTCAAATACATATAAACCCACTCGTTTGGGGGGTAGACTGAGTCTGTTTTCAGCATGTGCTAGTAAGACATGGTGCACAAGGGGCCGAGAAGCTGAGAAGCCGATTTATGCTCAGCCCATTGGGGATGCTGCTGTGACACCCAAGCAAGGGAAGCTGAGAGGCGCCCCCAGGAGCAGTTTCTGCCCCTGCTCTGGTGTCTGCTCCAGCAGGTAGACGCAGCCTGACTGGGCTCCAGCTCTTTGGAGCCTCTGACATTGCAAAAAACCCCGGCTCTTTAGACCTCGAAGTGGGTAGCATGATATGAAGATAGGGAGGCTGACCTGATGCCGGGCAGAGCTGAGTTCTGAGAACTCTGGGTTTTGTAACCGGCCGCCACACCTTTACCAAGAGCTGCTGTGTGCTTTGCACAGCTCCTAAATGGTGTGTAAGCTCATGCAGGATACGACCCATGCCCTCTGGCTCTGGGTCTCTCTGGAAACTCTCTGCACTCAGGAGAAACTTACTGACTCAGAGAGGGGAGCAGAGATGTGGTCCTAAAAGCTGGTGGGTTATTGATTGCCAACTGATCTGGCTGTCGAGTGCTGACGCTTTAATGAATTGGCTGTCCAGGCTTTCTCTTGCTAAGAACCACATGCCTTTTTTCTGGCCCTTGGTGAGGAAGGTTCTCTCTAGGTCAGGCAAGGGAAGGGAGACCAGGGAGATGCTGATCGACCATGATGGTCTTTGTTAATGGCACAGGAGTAAGGTTTGGTAGGGTGACCAATAAATCTATTGTTGAAAGTCATGTGTGTGAACTATCTATTGATTTTCTCACAAGGAAAACCATCTTTACTGTGTTTTTCTGATAATGTGAATAATACAGATTCATGGAAAAAATATTCACACAATGCCAGGAAATAAAAGGAGGAAAGTAGAAGTCTCCAGGAATGCCTACAATCTGAGATAGCTCCTGTTAACATTTGGTGGCCTAATCTTTCACGATACACTTTACACATATACTTACAGAAATAGCTGACTTCAAGCAAACCATATCACAATGCTGTTTGTTAAATTCATGAGCATTACTTTTTTTCTGTCTTTATATTAAAATGGTGTGCATACACTGCTCTGCATCTTGCTTTTCTCGGCTAGCATCATGTTAACAAGAATGGGTCTAGCTCATGGTTTCTCAGCCTCAATGCTGCTGACATTTGGAACTGGATAATTTTTTGTTGTGGAAGGGCTGGGCTGTGCTTTGTAGGATGTTTAACAGCATTGCTGTTCCCTACCTGCTAGATCACAGCAGTGCACAACCCTACCTGCCCACCCCTTCCCCAGGTTATAACACCAAAAATGTCTCCAGACATTGCGAAATGTCCCCTAGAAAACAAAAATTGTATTTCTTTGAGAGCCACTGATTTGATTGTTTTCAGTAGCTGCATAATATTTCATAGTACATACCACTTCTATGCAATCATTTCTTTCCTAGTGGTCATTTAATTTGTTTCTAGTATCATTTTTTTGCCAAATTCGTGATTTAGATGGTGCTGCCCTTGGACCAGGTTATCATTCAGAAAACTGCAAAGTTTGCAGAGACAAAACCCACCCCTCTGCCTCTGCAAGCACAGCATTGGATGTGCCTGGGCTTCATTCACTTTATTGCTGGGTGAGCCCATAGAGTGACCATAACTGAGTAAAGCTGATGGCTGGCCTGTGACACATTGGAAAACCACACCCCATCTGTCACTGGCAGATGATGGCAGCCAGGTGTGAATGAAGGCCCAGTGTTACCAAATATTCTAATTTTACAGGGAAGCTATAAATCTGTATTTTTATGTTGAAACAAGTCCCAAATTTAAGATTGGAAACTAATTTAATTTTTTTGGAAAACACCGGACAGGCTAAATAAAACAGATCTCCTGCCCACATCTAGTCCACTGGTGGCTGGTCTGCAACCTCCAAAATAGATACTTGTCTTTGATTGTGATCCCTGTCTTCCTGGCTTTCAGTCCTTTGAACAGTCACTAATGGTAAGGACCTAGTACAGCTTTTTGGCAGTGAGCCTTGCCCTTGACCCACCTTGTCTGCCGTGATGCTGTCCTCAAGCCAGGTTCCGTCCTCTTTTGGAAAGACCCTGTGCTCCCATAGCCTACATTGTCTCCATGTCCAAATGCCATCTGAGCCACCCTGGGTGCTTGGGGGCTGCTGACTGATGTGTTCTCAGGAGATTCAGGGTCACTGTTGCTGGATGCCTCAGAAATTTTCTATCTCTGGCTTCAGAAATCATCTCCATGGTGCCTGGGGTAGCTCTGTGGGAGGGGTCGTTTACTGGGATTTGGTGGCTTCTAGCAGCGTGAAAAGTACACACCTCTTCGGAGATGTTGTTCATTGAGAGAGCGTATAGCTAATTTATTTACCTGGTTTTCCTCCCAGATAAAATGTTAGAATGGGAAGGGTCACTGGCAGTCTCCCAATGCAACACTTTCGTTTCACAACTAGGGAAAGCAAGGCTCAGGGAAGGGAAGGGACTTAGCAGCGGCTTCACAGTTAGTGCCATAGCGGGGGCAGCACTCCTGCCTTCTGCCTCCCTTTCTAGGCTGTCTTTACCACAGCCTCTAAGGAATCTTTCAAAGAAATCCCCTTTCTCTGTTTCTTCTTTTCAGCTGATGTGTCTGATTGTCCATGTTTCTGTGATCCATCCCTGGGAGGTGACCCTTGGGTGTGAGTGTTAATTTGAGTTTTTGCCAAGCTAATTAACCCCTCCTACCTCAAGTCTTTTAAGGCAACAATAGCCTTGTTCTTCTATTCAGGCATTGTTTTAAAGAGGATTTAGACTTGGGAATAGATCAGAGGAAGAATTTGTGGTGTTCTACTAGCTGAAAGACTAGATTATTTCAGATTTGCAGAAGCTAGTAAATTAGATGCCAGGCTAGTGATGATTTTGAAGACACAGGGAACATGTGATAACTAGCAAGCTTTCAGTGGGATTGGATTGATAGACACCTTGCCCTTTTGGTTGAAAATATGTTGCATTGCATTTCCTGTGGATTCAACTTACTAGTTTTCTGCACCCGCAGCTGCCAACAGCTCTTAGCTACTTAAGAAGGCAGGCACATCAGGCAACCCAAGAGCAGTGTCATGTGTTGGAACTGGCTTTTATCCCAGTGCCCACTCTGCTGCCAGGTTGCTGTCAGCACAGCCTGAGAAATGCTTTAGGGACTGCCCACCTGCTTGGCACCTGTGTTGGCCAAAGTCAGAACTCAGGAATCTGACTGCTTGTTGGCAGTTGCAACAGCAGAAGTGATGGCTTCAGGAGAGATACGCTGCTTCAGGAGAGATACGCTGCTTCAAGGAGTGTAAAATGTGCTCACTTGAGATTCTAGAGGCCTGGATTCCCCTAATCCCTTAATTTCTCTGAGTCTCAGGGACCAAACTAAACTGCCCTTTACATCCCTTAGAGATGCTATCAAAGCCAGTTGTGCACATGCACGTGTGCACACACACACACACATACACACACACACAGTGTATGTTTCTTTTGGGTTGAATTGTGTCCCTCCAAAATTCACTTTAAAGTCCTAACTCCCAGTACCCCAGAATGAGACCTTATTTGCCAATAGTGTTGTTGCAGATACAATTAGTTAAGATGAGGTTATATCGGAGTAGGGTGGACCCCTCATCCAGTATCACTGGTGTCCTTATAAAAAGGGGAAACTTGGACACAGCTGTGCATACAGGGAAAATGTGATGATGATTGAAGTTATGCTACCACAAGCCTAGGAACTAACAAAAGCTAGGAGAGAAGACTGGAACAGATCCTTTCCTTGCACTTTGAGAGGGAGCATGACCCTGCTGCCACTTTGATCTTGAACTTCTAGCCTTTAGAACTGTGAGGCAATAAATGTGTTTACCACTCAGTGTATGGTACTTTGTTATGACTATTTTAGAAAACTAATACAATAAATATATACATACACACAAAATGACTTGAAAAATTTAAGGCTCAACAGCAAACTATAATATGTGTCTTGGGCTGGTATAAACCTGGGCATGGCAGTGTGAAGTTAATTTGTTCATAATAGTAGACTGGGCTGATGGTGGGGCTTAGACAGATGAATGGACAGACAAGACAGTAAGACCCCTGCGGGCCAGGACTGTACTGGTTGTACTTGGCACTTTATGCTTAGCACTCAGTTCAATATCCAGCCCAATTTTGGTGCTATTTGTTGAATGGATTAAATGTCATGATCAGAAAAATTATTGTGATCAGATTTTCTTTCTTTTTCTTTTCTTCATTGAGAGAAAATTTGTATAACAAAAAATTCACCATTTTAAAGAGCACAATCTAGTGTCTTTTTTTAAACTATATTCACTAAACATATATTCATATATATTCTCACCAACACTTGTTATTTTCTGGGGTTTTTTTTAATAGTAGCTATTCTAATGTGTGTGATTGTGGTTTTGATTTGCAGTTTCTGAGCGATTAGTGATGTAGAGCATCTTTTCATGTGCCTATTGGCCATCTGCATATCTTTGGCGAAATGTCTATTCAAATTCTTTTCCACGTTTTTAATTAAATTTTTTTGTCGTTGTTTAGCTTAGGAATTGTTTATACGTTTTGGATACGAATCCTTTGTCAAATTTATAATTTGTGAATATTTTCTCTCATAGTTTAGGCTATCTTTTCACTTTTTTGATAATGCCCTTTGATGCCTAAAAGTTTTTAATTCTGATGACATCCAGTTTATCTATTTTTTTCTTTTTTGTCTTGTGCTTTTGGTGTCATAGTTAAGGAACTGTTACCTAATCCAGCGTCAAAATTAACTACTCCCAAGTTTTCTTAAGAGTTTTGTAGTTGGAGCTCTTACATGTAGGTCTCTGATCTATTTTGAGTTAATTTTTGTATATAGTGCAAGGTAGAGGTCCAAATTAATTCTTTTGTATGTGGCTATCGGGTTGACCTTACATCATTTGGAAAAACAATTCATTTTTGTGTGTGTGTTCAATTGCAGTTTTTACTTTTTTTAAATTGAAGTATAGTCAGTTTACAATGTTGTGTCAATTTCTGGTGTACAGCACAATGCTTCAGTCTTTCCTCATGGAATGATGTTTGCCTCTCTGTCAAAATCATTTGGCCATAGCCACGTGCATTTATTTCTGGACTCTTAATACTGTTTCATTGACCTGTATGTCCTTCCTTATGCTAGCACCACACTCTTGATTACTTCCCAATTGGGAAGATTGCATGCAATAACTTTTTTCTTCATATTTCAAAATTGTTTTGACTGATGAGGCTTTCTTAACCAGCAAGAATAGCTAGGTCTTGGTCAAGAACGTGAGTTCAGCAAATTCATAGCAAGATAGCTGTGCCCTTCAGATCTGAAGACTTTCTCTCTGCCCTTGATAATAGCTCTGACATGGAAGAGAACCTGACCACACCAGAGCTCTTAGTGAATGAAGCAGTTAATCAGTTTCATTGTTTCCCTGAGACTTGGGTCAAGTGACCTTGAAAATCAAAGATATCATCAAATATGTATCTTAAGCAGGTAAAGAAAATGTACTTATGCCATTATTTAGGTGGGGAAAGTGAGTGACAGAGTTAAAGACTTGTTTAGATCACAAAGGCATAACATTTACTAAAAGCAGGCACTCTTATCTCAACATTGTCTACTTCTTGTGTAAAAAAAAGTATATTTTTAAAAAATTTCATGAATAGTAGATGTTGACTATAAAAGATCATTAAAGATAAGAAGCAGGAGGAGGAAGAGGAGGAAGGGGAAGGAGGAGGAGGAGGAGAAGGAGGGGAGGAAATTTACCTGTAATATCAATACTGAGAAAAGAGCTAGAAATTGGGGATTCCCCGTTGGACCGTAAGTGTGATAAATGCTGATAAATGTTCAGCAATTTGAAATGGAGTTGACCAGAAAAGATAATGCCTTGATTTGTGTTGTTTGCCAATTTCTGTTGTGTAAAAATACCTCTTATGGCCAGTTTTGAATGCCTAACGTGACATCACTAAACGTGGACTTAGGAAGAGATTCACATGATCGCCTCTCATGAGCCGGGGCCTGCAAACCACTGTAGGGTATGCTAGGTCCTTGATGCCCAAAATGTAGTGTCATGAACCATCAGAGTCAGTGGCACTTGAAAGCCTCTGAGGATCCCAGAATCTCAGGACCCACCTTGGCTTAAGATCTGAAGACTTTCTCTCTGCCCTCGATAATAGCTGGCATTTTAACGTGATCCTCAGGTGGTTCCTATCGACATGAAAGTTTGACAGCGTTGCTGTAGAGCCACACTCTCCTGTGTGGTGGCCACTCGCTACATGTGGCTATTCAGCACTGGAAGTGTGGTCAACCCCAACTGAGATGATCTATTGGTGTATAATACACTCTCAATTTTGAATAATTAGTGTGTCTCTTTGTCAGTTTAAGCTGCTATAAAAAATTATCATAGAAAAGAATCTGAAAAAGAATATATATATGTATACATATAATTGAATCACTTTACTGTACACCTGAAACTATTACAACATTGTAAACTAGCTATACTTCAATTAAAAAACTACCATGGACCGAGTGGCTTAAACAACAAGCACTTACTTCTCGTGGTTCTGGAGGCTGGGAAGCCCAAGATCAGAGCTCCGGCAGACCTGGTGTGTGTGGGGGGGCCCACTTCCTGCCTTGCAGACAGCTGCCTTCTTGCTATATCCTCCCATGACTGGTAGAGGAAGCTCTGGTTTCTCTTCCTCCTCTTTTAAGGACACTGATCCCATTGTGGGGGCTCCATTCTCATGACCCCATTTAAGCCTAGTCAACTCTCAAAAGCCCCACCTCCTAATACCATCTGATTGAGAGGTAGAGTTTCAACACATGAATTTGGGAGGAGACAATCATGCAATCCATAACAGCATGGAAAAAAATGAAAAATAGCTCATAAATAATTTTCACATTGACTACATGTCAGAATGATAATATATTGGGTTAACCAAAATATATCATTAAGAGTTAATTTTGATTGTTTCATTTTTACTTTGTTTTTTAGTGTTGCCTTTAGAAAAGTTCAGATTTCTCCGTGGCACACATTATACTGGACAGCACTGCTCTAAAGCACAGAATCCTTAGAACTTGATAGCTCTGTGTGCCCCTTAGGCCCACCTCTTTCTAAACCTCAACTTAAGTTGATCCAGGCGTTTGTAGTAACACAACCAGTTGTCACACTGCTGGTGGCGGCCAAAGCCAGCTTCCCTCTCCTTCACCACTGCTCTTGTGCTCCACCTCTGTGGACTCTGAAGATGTTAATAAGCTGAAATAAATAATTAGTTCTTTGCCATTGAAAGGTCGACGATATTCTACTTGCAGAATGAGTGAGGACTCCAGAAATGAGGAATGTCTTATATACCTCTTCTTAAATCCGTTGTTAGCCAGTAGGATTCCCAGGCAGTGGTGCTTCAGATTGAACATCATTTCTAGAGCCCTGAATGATGTCTCAGGGACTCATCTCTGCGACAAAGAAAGAGTCACTAAATAACCCCTCTTCCTAATAAACAGCCTGAGAGCAGGTACAGCACGGCTCAGCACATTAACCGTATTTACCGTCTAAGAGACAGAAAGCAACCTGTCTCATTTGATGAGGAAGCCGTAAAGTTTTAGCGAATGGGGAGTAAATCAAGGCTTTCAGTTGCCTTGTAAAAATGCACTGCCTCACACTGCATCTCACCCTTTGCTCACATGAGTGTATTTTTATTCCTTTGCATAAATTAAATATCCTTCAAAGCCACCCTCTTGACTTGCTCCTGGTGCTGGGTGCAACAGCCCCAAAATTAAAGTTGGCACTGTGTTCTGATAAGGCCTGAGCACTAGTATGAAACACCTAAAATACTTGCAAGGTGAAAAAGGCTTTAAACTGAGAAGGACAGAAAAAGAGGACCCTCCCCTCCACTCCCACCACCTACAAAACGCCTGCTCTAGTCCTAGGCCCAAAATAAGACCACAAAGCAGGCTGCTTCAACTTTCTTTTCCATGTGTACAGCCCAGAGCATTTGAGGATAAGAGCAGGTAAATAACCAAACAGTGAAATTCAGTCAAAAACCAGCTTGTAAAATTGATTCACAAGATCAATGGCAGGTGCTAAACTCTGTTCTATAGTCACATGAATAGGGTGACTATTTGGAGACCTAAAATTTTTTTTGTTGATTTCAATCAGCTATTTTATTCTTTTTTGACCCAAAAGATTTCAAGGCAAAAGCTGCTTTGTTGGCTATTAGTAACTCTGATCCATCAGTGTGTCTGTCTGTCTCTCTTTTTCCTGAACTTTAATTTTGGAATTGATATATACAGAAGATCAAGAATCAAGTGTCTCGTAGGGGAGGGTAGAGCTCAGTGATAGAGTGTGTGCTTAGCATGCATGAGGTCCTGGGTTCAACCCCCAGTACCTCCATTAAATAAATAAATATATAAACCTAATTACCTCTCCCCCGCCCCCCTCCAAAAAAGAATTAAGTGTCTTGTATAGATCCAGGGGGGGTCCTGTGTTGAGAAGGAGGTGGGTGCATGTCCAGTTCCACGGAGCTGGGGATGGAGCAGTGGGGGTGGTGCTTGGAAACAGAGGACAGATATGAGAGCTGTGGAAACTTGCTAAGTTTGAGCTTTTGAAACCTGTTCAAAGTGAATTATAAAGCTTGCAGCCCTTGAATTGAATACTGGGAGCTGAGGTGTTGCCTACAGGTGTCTGGCAGCTGGAGTAAGAGAGGTGAAAGGAGTCTGTCAGGGTGAAAGTCAGACCAAGCAGGTCCACTCTACCCGTCAGGTTCTTGTACCGCTGGTGAACCTTTCCCTGGATAGCTTAGGTTTCTTTAAAGTACCTGGAATGCATTTGAGCAAGAATATCATCTATTTATTTTTTCTGATTCTATCATTTTTATTTATTTATTTTTGTTTTATTTAAATGATAACTTTTTTAGGACATGTACTTTCCCTTTTATATATTTGCAAATGTAAAATTTCTGCTATTAGGCATTATATTCATGTCAGAATTTTATATAAAGCTTCAACATTTAGAATAGCAGGCAATAAATGACACTATGTTCCAAAGAGGGCAGTGGGCATGGTCCCCTAAACCTAAAAAGACAACACAGAAAAATGACAGAAACCACAGCACTTGCTTAGACTGTGTACGAAACAGCCTGGATGGTGGAAGGATATGGGTTGTGGCTTGTCGACTTAGGGAGGCATTTACTCTCTACACTCCCAAAGAGCTTCTCTCCCAAATCAAAGTAGAGCACTGTAGAGAATGAGGGCTGCCTGCAAGAAGGGGAGACAAGCACCCTACTCCTCACCTAGTTGGTTGCATGTGGAAAACCCATGGTTCTGCTCTGGGCCACCTTCGGAGCAGAGTAGGGTACAGTGAGAAAGGCCTCTGCAGCTTGCTGTGTGTCCTGGGAGTTGGAGGGTATGTGAGAATAGAACCATGACTCCCTACTGCCCGGAGAGTCCTGAAGTCCACATGTTGTCTGGTGCAGCCCTAATGGCAAGATGAGGAGAGGGGAAGTAGTGGGGCAGCCTGCATGCTGCATTGAGTGAGTTTTTTGTGGGTCGAGTGTTTATCACAGAATGTACTGGTACCCTGCCCGATATGATCAGGATAAGATGCTGTAGGCACACCAGCTGGGATAGGATGGAGGGAGGTGTTAGAAAAGTCAGCCAGAGAGTGTATCACCCTGGGAAGGAACTAGGAAAAGGTCCGCAAGGAACACACTCTTGCATCCCATGAGAGAGCCAGCTCTGAAATACCTCTTCCCAGTGCTGCACTGATAGCCCACAGGGAATCAAGACAATGGGCACAGTTAAGGACTTGTTGCCTTTCTTCTACTCCCCTTCCCTCATGCCCAGCAAGAGTCAAAAAGAAGAGAGAAGAGATGCATAAAGAGGGAAAAGCAGAGCACACCTCCTTCACCACTTCTGATCTTGATCCGAGGCTCGGGACTGAGCAAAGAGCAGGTTGGAAGCTTTAAGTTGCCTATGAGGTTCAAATTTTGATGTATGCTGAAGTATACTTTTTAAAAATGAAAAGGGAGTCAATCCCAGAACGAGACTTGTTCTTTTGTAACTGAAGGTATCTGGAAAGTTATTGGATCTGCTCAAACTGAACTTTCATCAAGGGGTGATTTGGCAGGGCAGGGAGAAGGTAGTGGCTGGGGAGAAAAATAAAACCGTTTCATGCTTAGACTCTGTTGAGACTTTTCAGAATGTTCAGTAAACCAGTTATACCTGTTAAGATAGTCCACCATTTCTATGACATGGCACAATAGAAAATGATAATTCCATTTGTAAGGCAAACTAAAGCAAATAGACATGTCTACTTGTGCCTAGAGGTCACTAGTGGAAATTTTTTGAGGATTTTTAGCCTCATCTCCTGCCCCAGGCCCTGCCCAAAGGGCTGATGACCATGTCCATGGATTGGGACACTCTATTTTACACTTATAAGATTAGAGTGACCAGGAAAATTCCTCACCTTCTTTTTAGGAGAAGGGATAATTTTTATTCCTATATATAGCTTTCTTGAGGTTGCCTGTGCAGATCCCTAGGTTTAAATTATCAGCTGCATTTTTGTGTAGAAACAACAGAGAATAATGGAACACGTATTGGCTTGGGAGACAAAGTTCCAGCATTGTCAATGGCCAGCTATTTATCTTGGGCAGGACATTTAATCTATCTGGGCTTTTGTTTTGCTAATTGTCAAATGAGGGTATCGGGGATCATGTGTTTAATAAATGGCAACAATCACCAGCAAGATCACCACTCCTCTCCAAGACTGAACTGTAAAGGGAAGGAACAATAACCATCTGGTCAAATTGCTTCATCAAATTTTGATTGGGTGCCTACCACCCATGGGACATAAAAAGTGATTTGAAGCTTCTTGAATCACGTGAAGTGGGATGTTTTGTACCCTAAGGCGGCAGAGCTCTACAGAGTCTTCAGTGTCATTCTCTAGGGTAAATGATATGTGATCACATGTCTTTCTGTGGCCTCTGAGACCTTTCCTGCAATGTTTGTTTACTACATGCTGCAGCACATCCTGGCCACACATTGGGGTTGATTCCCTGCCATGGCCAGTCTTAAACCTCAGATCTCTACTCCTCTGGTCCCTACAAGCACCCAAAGGAGGCGATATGTCTAGCAGAGTGTTCAACTTCATCAGATGCCTGAAATATTAAAAATGGATTTGGGATATCCATGGCCTATCAGTACTGTGCTTGGTCAAATATCAAATTTTAGCTGCTATTTGCCCAAAGGTCTGAAAATTATTATCTGAGGGGTGAGTGGTATGTGTCTGGTAGGAATGGGAATCACTTTATGGGCATTCACTTTTCTCAGGCAAGAAACTCATTGTCAGGAATCTGGGTAGAAGGAACTCATAGTTCTTTCTTATGAACTGACTTCAAGCAATGAATTAATAAATATCAAGTAATTTGTTCATTGCCGCCTTCCTTCCCTTTTTTTTCACCATTTTTATTTGGGTTCCCCTGAAAGAAAAGTCTTGAAAGTAGGCCTTGAGTGCAAGTGGTTTATTTGGAGGTGTTCCTAGGGATAGGAGTGAGAGAGAGTACAGAGATGTGAGTCAGGGAATGAAGAAAGTCAATATAAAGGTGCATTATTGAGCTCATTGCTCTAAGAAATGGGAGCTTGATTCCTTCAGATCCTCTGAGAATCCCAGAATCATCCACTGGAAAGAGGAGAGGCTGGAACCTTTATTCATCAGCTTCCTTTCCTCACTGTTTGATAATTACCCCCAGGGACATTACCTCTCCTGCACTTCTGAGTTCTCAGTACTTTGAAGAGGCCCCTGGGGCAGAATGTACAATGCTCTTGAGGCAGAACCCTGGCTCTGGGAGTTGTCCACTCATCTAGTGCTGAAATCGGATGAGGGCTGGAGAGGGAACAAAGGTACCAGAAATGTCTTCTTACTCTAAAAAGGATTTATGGTGGCCTACAAACATGCATATGTGAACATACACTTTAATATATATTCAAATGAGTTGAAAATGAGAAGGCAGTAACAAAGTTATTACAAGAACATATGTCATCTGATCCTATACACTACTTAGATATGGCGCTTAAATAAAAGCCTCTGAACTTTGAAACAGTCAACACGAAGAGGGAATCATGATAAAGTACAAACTTTACAATGACCAAAAGACAAAAATGAACCAGCTGTTCAACAGAAACTTAACTATTTTTAAGGCACAAATATCAAAGAAAAATTTTCCTGTGAATCCTCAGAGAGGGCAAGGGGATGTGATGAATTACATACTGGGCAAAATATTTACTGTAAGTTTTGGTGTGAGTTTCATAATGCCATTTCATCTGTTTGAATATAGGCAAATACTTCCCCCAAAGCATGATCAGTAAAAGAAAACCAAAGGGGAAGGAGATATCAAAAAGATGCAATTCACTTGGTGGTCCTCTGTTAGCTCCAATAATAGATAGATGGTTTTAGAGACTAGAGGAATGAATCAGCCAATGACTTTTAGACTTACTGAGTCTGTTTCTTATCATACCTCTCTCTTTTTCTCTTTCTTTCTTTTCTCATATGTCTGTCATTCCCTTTTCTTCCTTCCTTCAAATAGCAGAAAGAGTGTGGGCTTCGAAGTGAAACTCAACTGTGAAAACTCATAGCCTATATATTCATCAATCATTAATGTAGGATGAGATAAGTTATTATATTTACTTTCAAATTTGTTACTTATTAGCTGTATTGCCTTTTTAAAAACATTTTTTATTGAGTATAGTCATTTTACAATGTTGTGTCAAATTCCAGTGTAGAGCACAATTTTTCAGTTATACACGAACATACATACATTCATTGTCACATTCTCTCACTGTGAGCCACCACAAGATCCTGTATATATTTCCCTGTGCTACACAGTACAATCTTACTTACCTATTCTACATTTTGAAATCCCAGTCTGTCCCTTCCCACCCCCTATCCCCCTGGCAACCACAAGTTTGTATTCTATGTCTATGAGTCTGTTTCTATTTTGTATTTATGGGTTTTTTTTAGGTTCTACATATGAGCGATCTCATATGGTATTTTTCTTTCTCTTTCTGGCTTACTTCACTTAGAATGACATTCTCCAGGAGCATCCATGTTGCTGCAAATGGTGTTATGTTGTCAGTTTTTATGGCTGAATAGTATTCCATTGTATAAATATACCACCTCTTCTTTATCCAGTCCACTGTTGATGGACTGTTTCCATGTCTTGGCTATTGTAAATAGTGCTGCTATGAACATTGGGGTGCAGGTGTCATCCTGAAGTAGGGTTCCTTTGGATATATGTATGCCCAGGAGCGGCATTCCTGGGTCATATGGTAAGTCTATTCCTAGTCTTTTGAGGAATCTCCATACTGTTTTCCACAGTGGCTGCACCAAACTGCATTCCCACCAGCAGTGTAGGAGGGTTCCCTTTTCTCCACAGCATCTCCAGCATTTGTCATTTGTGGACTTTTGTCATGATGGCCATTCTGACTGGTGTGAGGTGATACCTCGTTGTAGTTTTGATTTGTATTTCTCTGATAATTAGTGATATTGAGCATTTTTTCATGTGCCTATTGATCATTTGTATTTCTTCCTTGGAGAATTGCTTGTTTAGGTCTTCTGCCCTTTTTTGGATTGGGTTGTTTGTTTTTTTATTAAGTCATATGAGCTCCTTATATATTCTGGAGATCAATCCTTTGTTGGTTTCATTTGCAAAAATTTTTTCCCATTCCGTAGGTTGTCGTTTTGTTTTCCTTATGGTTTCCTTTGCTGTGCAGAAGCTTGTAAGTTTAATTAGGTCCCATTTATTTATTCTTGCTTTTATTTCTGTTGCCTTTTTCTGATGATAAAAGCAGTGCATTTTCTTTTAGAAAGAATTTGAAAAAAGAAAAAAATACGTGAAAGAAAATTTTAAAAACCATCTTCAGCTTAATCATCCATACAAAGAAAATTTAAAAACCACCTTCAACTTAATCATCCATACAAAGTAATCATCCATACATTATTACCATGTCAATATTTTGGTAAATTTTTTTCTAGTTTTGTTTGTACATACAGTTTTTTGCCTATATTATATATACTGTTTTTTCTGATTTTTAGCTTTGTTATTATATTATGAATATTTTCCCATGCTAATGAATATATAAGAATATAATCACTTTTAATGATTGCATTATCGTTCATCAAATAATGTGCTATCATTGTTTAATCATATATGATTATTAGATAATTGGATTGCTTCCAGTTTTGGATTATTATAATTAAAGGCATGATAAATATCCTTGTACATAATTTTGTGGGCCCATCATCCAAATGTTTCTTTAGAATCAACCCTTAGATTTGGAATTGCTGGGATAAATGGTGTGAAAATTACAAGATTTGATACATTTTGCCAAATTGCCTTTCACAAATGTTGTATCCACTTATTCCCCTACCAGCAGTGTATCAGCATGCCTCTCTCACCAAACTTAAGTATCATGACAATATATAAACAGTATGTATCATGGCTATAGACTGGCTTGATCTAAAGTTAGCCACCAGCTAGAGAAATAACATTCTAGGTACACAGAGAGTGGGAATTTCATACAGATATTGGTTGCACAGGTGATGGAGTAGCTGAGAAGCCAAACGGAATGCTATGGACTGAATTGTGTCCTTCTGAAATCTGTATGTTAAAGCCCTAATCTCCAATGTGATAATATTTGAAGATGAGGACTTTGAGAAGTAATTAGGTTTAGATGAAGTCATGAGGGTTGGGCCCTCATGATGGGATTAATGCCCTTATAAGAAGAGACATCAAAGTGTTTTATTCTCTCTTTCTACACATATCAAGGAGAAGAAAGGCCATATGAACACACAGTAAGAAGGCAGCCATCTGCAAGCCAGGAAGAGAGCCTTCACTAGGAACTGAATTGACTAGTATTTTGATCTTGGATTTTTCTGTCTTCCATAACTGTGAGAAATACCTGCATGTGGTTTAAGCCATTGTGTATATGATATTTTATTATGGCAACCTGAGCTGACTAAGACTTAGGCTAACTCAGAAATTACAACAACTAAAAGGTATTAATCTCCCTAGGCTAGAATGACAAGTGAAGAAGGCAGCATTATCAGAGCCCAGGGCCTGGAGTCATCTGGAGGAGGCTGGAACCATGGCAGCCTATCATTTGGGAGCTGAAACTACAAGGAGATGCAGCCTAAGCCAGAGAGAAATGGGGAGAAACACCCTGACCTTTTCCCTCCCTCCTGTTTTCCAGTCTTCCATCAGGGCCTCCCACTAGCAGAACAATGTTAAACAACTGGTGTAGGGGCATGGGAAAGCTGCAGGGCTGTGGACCGTGTAACAGAGCAGGGAAGGGTAGGGATGGATCTGAGGACACATAGATCCAGGAATGCAGAAGATGCTTTGTTTGGTTGGCACAGGGGTGTGTTTGAAAAGTTCCACTGTCTTGCCTGTGGATGGGGCATGGTCTTTCAGGTTAGGCTGGGCACAGTGCTGGCATAAGCTATTACATAGCTGCTTTAACCCCTGCTTTGACTGATTGGTGATGGAAGGCAGGAAAGGGCATTTTATGAGTGGAGGCAGTAAGGGGAAAGGCATGGAGGGTGGGATGGTATGTCACTGAGGCCAATTTCTCTACTTTTTCTTAGGTAGCCTGGCCCTTTAAAGTTGTAATTTCTAAAAGACAAATAAACTTATTTACAAAACAGAAACAGACTCACAGACATAGAAAACAAACATAGTTACTGGTGGGGGGGGAGGGGAGAGGGAAGGATAATTTGGGATTTGTAGATGCTAACTACTATATATAAAATAGATAAACAACAAGGTCCTACTGTGTAGCACAGGAAACTGTATTCAATAGCTTGTAATGGTTTATAATGAAAAAGAACATGGAAAGGAATATATATATACATATGTATAAATGAATCACTATGCTGTACACCAGAAATTAGCGCAACATTGTAAATCGACTATACTTCAATTTAAAAAAAAAAAAAAGAAGACATTGCTCTTGACCTTTAATATTCCATAGTAAAATCTAGAGAGTGAATAGATTTCCAAGTGGATCCGTGAGCGCCTTCTATTGTGTGAAAATCTGTTTCATGTGCATCTGGAGTGGACTAAATTAGACAGTATGATGTTCACATGGGCTCAGCCTCGTTCTTGGTAAATCATTTCAGCTGTTTAGACAGCAGGCCCATATGACCCTTGACCCTGAGTCCCATTACTGATGCTAGTCCGTGAGCCTAACCCACCCAGCTTGGCATCTTTTTGTGCCCACTGCGGGGAACCCAGCAGATGTTTAACAACGCGGAGAGGAAGTGAGGCTGTTTGAGAACTTCCACCGAGGCCAAGACAAATGGCAAGGTTAGTCAGTGTGGCTGGGATGGTCTGGCGAGATCCAGGCTGCAGGCCTAGGAGGTTTCCTGTCTGACTACAGTGCAGCCTGTGGCTGCGCCCTGGGCACGAGTAGGGGCTAGCACAGGGCTGCGTCTGCCTAGAGAGGAGGGGAGCACCTCTTTCTCAGACAAGGTGCCGTGTGGTGGGCCTGCCCGCTCCTACAGTGCCCAGACTGTGGAGATCTTGTCCTTATTTCAAACCCCTCATTAAAGTCAACTTGTCCTGTTTGAACATTTCCAAATGCAGAGATGCAGACTAGACCCATCCTAACCTTTCTTACCAGGTGGTTCCTGGGCTCCAATTTCACATCCTATTCTGGTCTCTCATCTTCCCATTCAATTTGGCTCATGTTTCTATTATTTTGGAAGAGTCTCTTGCTTTGGGGTGACCTGGTTTGGCTTGAGGAGGGCAGAGTGTGGGCATAACTCATTCTAACCAGCATTGATTGCAGGGGCCACAAATGCAAGTCCCTCCAGGGCAGGGTGGTCCCAGGAGCAGGTTAAACAGGCAAGGGGAAGGGGACCCACCAAGCCTACCTAAAGAAGGATCTCTCGGCCTGAGTAGATCACAGGCAGTGGGAGCTCAGGGCCCGTGTTGCTGGCTTTGATGTAGTTCAAGAAAACCTAGAGACCTCTGTGAAAAGTTTTAAATATGACAAATTAATCCTAAAATTTTTAAAACAATGTGTTGGCTATAGAATCCACTTTGATGGTCAAACTCTGGCCCAGGGTCCAACAGCTTGCCATCTTTGACTTGTGGAGTGTTTCCTGTGCCAGGCACTGGGCTGTGGGCAAAGCCATGGTGAGTGAGACAGCATCCCTGTCCTGAAGGGACTTCAGTGAGGCTGTGTGACTGGAGAATCTAAGACATGCTGTAGAGAGATTCCAGGAAATGCCGTGGGTACCTCAACAGAAGAGATCTTACGAAAATATTTTTCTTTACATGGTCTTAACATGAAATATTAATTTCACCTTCTACCATTGAACTTCAAAATATAGGAAAGCCTCCTCGGCTGTTCATGAGGTCCGTGGTATGCAACAGGCATACAGGTGAGACCACTTTAATAATAAGGCCTCTTGGTGCTTCACTAAATAAACCACCTGGGGGAAAGGATTTATACTTTACTAATTTCCACTATGGAGTGTTACAGTTCCATTCCTGTGCAAATAGTGAAATAGGATTTTAAAAGATCGCTTGTTCTAGGCAAGATGACTAATGAGAGAGGTAATCCCTTAAGAAGTGTTCACCTGCTCAGCAATCCGACATTTCCAGAACTCTCCCAATGTGGAGCTTGGCAGGTCATGGCAAAGCCAGACCTGAAGGGGCATCTGGAGTAGGGCTTTGCTGAGAGGCAGGTCCAGTTGGGCCAGATAGTGGGAGAAAGGCCAGAGTCAGCAGAACACCCAAGTCATGATCTGGTGATTATCCCCTTATCCCTGGGCCGCCCTGACACTGGATTCCTGTCTCTTCCAAGGCTCTTCAGAGGCTGTATTACAATTATCTGCACTTTCTCTCCAGCAGGACATGAGCATCTTAGGATAGGGCCAGTGTTTTCCTATTCTAGTGCCTAGCAGACAGCTGGTATGAAGAGATATATTGAATATCAGTTGAACGAGTAAATGATAAAGTGAATAAAAACCTAGGCAGGTGTATGGCATCAGGGGGATTCAGCGAGAGACAGTGGTGCTGGCTGCAGAGGGGTGGAGCCCCGTGACAGGCAGTTTGGAGCCGTGCTGTGCAGAGACCCCGGCCTGGGGATGGAGGGTGAGGGAAAGAGCAGCTTCTCAGTTCACGGCAGGCGGGGTCACTATGGCAGTTTTCAGCAGGAGGCAACACAACATGGATTCAAGTAGTGGGACAGATGAATAGAGCACAGCTTTAGGACAGTAGAGAGCAAGGGGTAAGAATGGATGCTCTGACATCTAAGAAATTCAAGTTCAGACCTCAGTGCTGTGTTTTCCTCACTGGGTAACTGGGTAATAGACTTGACCCTTCTGCGGCTCCATATCCTCATCTCTTAAATGGAGGTATAATTGTTAGGAAGAGCAAATGAGATGTTGTGAGTGAAGCATTTAGCACCTGGCCGAGAATTATTAATACAAATTTAGACAGAGCTTGATTAGTAACGGGGTACTTGATGCTGAGGCATTCCAGCAGTAACCAGGAGCTGGGGGTCGATTGCAGGTGTTTTGAAAACCGTACATCTCTTCATCCTCCCCCCAACCAGGGAGCTGCGAATAAATACTTCATTTCAAAGGCTTCCTAGGAGATTCTGATAACTCCCTCTCCATGCCCTATTCCCCAAATCGCTTGCATTTTTATTTCTTTCAATTGCCCACACAAAACCAGTATAGGTGTAACATCTTGTTAGAGGGTTTTCCAGAAGATGAAGGTAAAATAGCCCCGGACTGTGGGGATTAAAGTGATATTAGGGCAGGCAGGGCGGATGTCAGCATGAGACACAGCGCACACAGTGCCTGGGGCCCACGATACTTCTAGGGACCCACAGAAGTGTTTTCTTTCACAGTGAGAAAAAGAAAAATGAACTTTTCAGGTTGGGGAAGATGTTTTCATATGTAATATTCATTAATATAGTCGTATTTGCACTGATATAGTCATAAAATATTAAATGTATATTTGATGAAGGAAGTGGCCTACAAAAGCAAGTGAGTAGGCAGACATAGAAAACTGATGGTTACCGGGGGGAACAGGGGTGGGGAGGGATAAATTAGGAATTTGAGATTCGCAAATACTAACTACTGTATATAAAATAGATAAACAATAAGTTTATACTGTATAGCACAGGGAACTATGTTCAATATCTTGTAGTAACCTATAATGAAAAAGAATATGAAAACAAATATATGTATATATATGTATAACTGAAGCATTATGCTGCACACCAGAAATTGACACAACATTGTAAACTGACTATAACTCAATTAAATAAAAAAGAAAAAAATAGCAAGTGAATAGGGCCCACAAAAGTCACCCATGAAAGTCACAATGTGGTCTTGGGGACAGGGACCCCAGCAAGTCATTACATTGGTAGTTCTCTAAGGGATTTGGGAAGCACCTAGAAAGTTGATCAAAATGTGTATTCCTGGGCCCAGATTCCTGGCGGTCAGATGCAGCTTGTGGTGAGCCCAGGAATCTGCATTTTAATGAGATACCCAATTCATTCTGAAGCAGACTGGAGGACCCTTGAGAAACCTGGACCCTTCTCTCAGACAGTTGAGGTCCTGTACCTGGCAGTATGTTTGGAGGATGGGACAAATCCATCAAAATATCTGTCAACCCAGCCAAAGTGTTATCAATTCAGCAAACAAGCCATCTGATTCTGTAGCCCAAATAACTAGCTGAATTGATCAAATTTTTCTTTCTTTTGCCAACTGTGTGTTAGGACCTCTGTCTTATACCTGCGAAGAGAAATGTTTGAAGCAGCTTTCCTTTAAACTAATGTGTTATGTCATTGAGAGATGTTACTTTGCATTTAAAACCCAGCTTTAAAAGATTATCTTACAAAATCATGGAACTTCCACGTTAAACAAGGACATTACCTAGATAGCTACTTTTGCTCCACTCTCTACGAATAAGCAGATTTCTTTAATTAAATATATGATTTTCTTTAATTACAACAGTTGGTTGGAAAGGTGATAACTAAATGAAATTTTATCCTGCAAAATTTATAGAGGAAACGCAACATTCACGTTGGCCTCTTTCACCCTGTAATATGCATTGAAGTTTCCACCATATCTTTCCATGGCTTGATCGCACGCTTTTTAGGGTGAGTAATATTCCATTGTCTGTATGTGCCACAGTTTCTTTATCCATTCACTACTGAAGAACATCTTGGTTGCTTCCAAGTTTTGACAATTATGAACAAAGCTGCTATAAACATTTGTGTGCAGGTTTTTGGGTGGGCATTTTAACTCCTTTGGGTAATGACCATGGGGCATGATTGCTGAAATGTATGGTAAGAGTATGTTTGATTTTATAACAAACCACCAAACTGTCTCCCAAAGGAGCTGTACCATTTTACATTCCCACCAGCAATGTTTTGTGAGCTCATGCTGCACCACATCCTCACCAGCATTTGGTGTTGTCTGTGTTCTAGATTTTGGTCATCCTAATAGGTACATAGTGGTATCTCATTGTTGTTTTAGTTTGCATTTCCTTGATGACATATGATGCGAAGCACTTTTTCATATGCTTATTTGCCATCTATTGTATCTTCTTTGGTGAGGTATCTGTTAAGGTCTTTGGCCTAGTTTTTAAGTCAAGTTGTTTTTTTATGGTTGCATTTTAAGGGTTCTTTGAATATTTTGGATAATAGTTCTTTATCAGATATGTCTTTTGAATTTTTTTTTCTCCTAGTCTGTGGCTTATATTCTGATTCTTTTGACATTGTTTTTCAGAGAAGTTTTTTATTTTAATGAAGTCTGGCTTATCAATTATTTGTTTCATGAATCATGCCTTTGATGTTGTATCTAAAAATTCATCACCATTCCCAAAGTCATCTAGGTTTTCTCCTATGTTAACTTCTAGGAGTTTTATAGTTTTGCACTCTACATTTAGTTCTGTGATCCGTTTTGAGTTAATTTTAAAGTTAAAGTATGTGTCTAGATTCATTTTTTACACATGGGTATCCAATTGTTCTAACAGCATTTGTTGAAGAGATTATCTCTGCTCCATTGTATTGCTTTTGCTTCTTTGTCAAAGATCAATTGATTCTATGAGTGTCTATTTCTGGGCTCTCTATTCTGTTCATTCATCTGAATTTGTCTATTCTTTCACCAATACCACACTGTCTTGATTACTGTAGCTTTAGAGTAAGGCTTAGTCAGCATCAGTCCTTCATTGTAAAATTCTTCCCGTTCAATATTGTATTGGCTCTTCTGAGTCTTTTGTTTCTCCATATTTAGAATTAGTTTGTCCATGTCCACAAAATAACTTGCTGGGATTTTTATTGACATTGCATTGAAATTATTAGACTAAGTTGAGAAAAACTGATATCTTGCATTAATTCTTCATTTACTAAAATGAGGAAGAATATCTTGGTCTGCTTAGGCTGCTAATAACAAAATATCATAGACTGAATGGCTTAAACAACAGACATTTATATCTCACAGTTCTGGAGGCTGGAAGTCTGAGATCTGAATGCCAGCGTGGCTGGATACTAGTGAGGTCTCTCTTCCTGACTTGGAGACAGCTGCCTTCTTCCTGTATCTTCATATGGTGGAAAGAGAGTGCATGCTCTCTCACTTTTCTTACAAGGACACTAATCCCATCAGGAGGACTCCACCAATATGATCTCAGTTAAATTTAATTACCTCCCAAATGTCCCATCTCCAAATAGCAGTTGAGGGTTAGGGCTTCATCATATGAATTTCAACATTGCATTTTCAGGAACACAACTACCAGGGAGACACAATTCAGTCCAAAGCAAAAGACTTCTGGTAAAGTTCCAAATAAAGCAAACTATATTCTTCCCTCAACTTCCTTGGTAGTTGTGTTCTTGAAAATGCAGTGTATGTAAAAAATGCAGAAATACTTGTGACTCCATAAAAAACAGAATTTGGTTCTAGGCTCAGATGACTTTCAGTGAGATGTCACCTTCGTTACTTGAGCCACCACCCTTAATTTCTCTTCCCCAAAATGCCAGTAGCATCAAAAACAACATAAATTTTCAAAACTCACCCCATTAAGAATCACTGGAATAGATGAAAAAAAGAGCATGGTGTCAGCACAGAACAGTAAAGAGAAGGGAGAAGGCAGTAAACTAACACTTACTGAATGCCAGGGCACAGATCAGAAACAAAGATTGAATGAGATTTTGTTTTCAGAATCCATTTTTAAAAATTGAATTTGAATGCCAATCCACCAGAATTTTCATCACCTTTTATGGCCTTACATCTACCCTGCTTTACTTATTTGTGTTACCTTCCAGTCTCCTAAAGACATTTAATTTGTTTTTGCTGGTCTATGGTGACTCAGGAGCTGAGCATCCATCCATTTGTTTAATTCCTATAACTGCCCATCCAAGGAGAAGTCCTATGCTCTCCATTTTATAAATGAAGAAACTAAGGCTTAAAGAGATTAAGTAACTCATCCAGTATCACACAGCTTGTAAGTAGAAGAGTCAAGATTTAAACCTTTTAAAAATTTTGAATAAAATGAAAACTGTACTTTTTACACAACACATTCACCTGTGATGTATCACCTGTCTACCTGTGAAGTTACAGCTCTTTGGAATTGATGTTGGAGAAATGCCAACTACGTGAGCTTTGAAAATGGTACCCTGATTTCTGACACTGATATCTGGGATGAGTGATTGGTGGTCCTTGAACAGGTGACATGTGATGACATGTTTGTTTGTTCCAAGGGGGACTCAGAAACATTTAACTCACATTGCATTTCTTACCTGCTGAGTTTTTCCACTCCTGTTTAAGCAGCCCAACGGTATCTATAAAGATTTTTCTCCACAATGTGCGGCTGTAAATAAGTGGTTTATCAAGTAAGACCTTCCAACAAAGAATTCGAAAACATGCTGTATCAATGGCCCCTCACTGAGTGTCTGTTTTATGCAGGGATCCTGGTGAGACTAAATCACTTCCCATCAACAGTTGCATTGGCTGAGGGTCTTATTGTTTAACAGGCTTTAGATGAACTTAGGTTTGCAATTCATTTGAACCATCCCAGTCTTCTGACTATATCCTAAGGAATAACTACCTTGGAATTCAATAATGTACTGCAAAACATGATAAACAACCCATTTCCCTGGGTTTTTCTGTAATTATCTTTGGGAGATAAATCTCACGTGTATAAGAAGGCAAGGTTATAGGATGAACGGATGGTATTTATTTATCCTGGCGTTTGGGGCAGTAATAACTATAAAATTCATTTATCAAGCACCTGAGCAGTGTCAGGCTCTACAAGGATACTAGAGTGACCATGTTTGTAATTTGTGTCCCTGGCCGTAGCTGGCTGGACTAGGGTTGGACATCTGACCTAGTTTGACTTTCCTCTGGGGATTTGGAATTGTGACCATAAATGGATAGTCAGCATTCATTCTTGAATTTGAAGACTCTTTTGCAGGTGTGTTTGGAATGGAGAGTGTCTTTCCCACTTGAAGGAAGAAGCATAAAGCAGAGTGAGATCCAGGATCAGAGAGAGGCAGAGGTGGGGGCCTGTAGCCCCAGAGAGAAAAAGAAACTTCTTGAAGCACTGCTTTGTTTCCTGAAAGTGATTTAGTTGTTGGTTTTAATCCCACAGGAGGAGGCCCAAATGCATGTAAAGCTTTTGGAGTTAATTGCAATCACTAATATTTGAAATTAACTATTTTTTTGCTTAAGTGAATCTGCTGTATTCTACTATGTTCAGGCAAACAATTTTCTGATTAAAACCACTAGGTTCTTAAAATACATCATTTTGTTTAATCTCTTCAATGACCCTTTGAGGTAGGTACCCTAATTTCTGTTTTGCAGGTGAAGAAACTGAGAGTTAGAGCTATTAACTTCCCCAAGGTCACACAGCTAGCAAATTATAGAGCCGAGAAGTTAAAACCAGGGGGAAGGTATAGCTCAATGGTAGAGTGCCTGCTTAGCATGTACAAGGTCCTGGGTTCAATCCCCAGTAACTCCATTAAAAATAAATAAATAAACCTAACCATCCCCTCCTAAAGAAGAAAATACATAAATAAAAAAATTTTAATGAAGTTAAAGCCACAAAATTCCTTGTGTTTACCTTTATTGATGTTAAAATAACCCCTTATTCTTGTGTTTATATTTCCAAAACACATGTGCTGTATTACTTAATCCTTGCATTGATTTAGAGAAATGGGTATTTTACAGATGGATATATGTGGAAAGGTTAAGCAAGCAGCTGAATATGAACTTATATATTAATATAAAATTTATATATTATTTGTATATGTGTGTATACACATTTCAATTTTTTAAAATTACTGTCGATATTTCGTACATATAAAGAAATAGGTAAGTAAGGTGTGAAGCCAAATGAAGTGAAGATCTGTGCAGACCACTCTTTATATGAAGAGAAATATTACTGACATGATGGAAACCGCCTATGTTCCCTTCCTGATCATAACCTACTTCCCACTGGCCTGGGATAGCCAATGTTCTGATTTAAGTTTATCATCTTCTTGCTTTTCCTTAGAGTTTTCTATCCTTGATGTACCCTCAGCAATGTATTGTTTAGTTTCATTCCTGAATTTTGTATTTAAAAAATGCTGTCTATATGATTTTTCAACTTGCTTCTTTCATCCAACATGTTTCTGAGATTCATCCAAGGTCATGCATGTGAGAGAATTTCATTCATTTTCACTGCTCTCAAGCATTCCATTGGATTAATCAAGCACAGTTTATCCTTCTACCCCCTTGTCAGTGAACATTTAGGTTATTTCCAGTTTTTTGCAACCACATACAATGCTGCTTTGAAGAGTTAGTGTTTGTGCCCTAGGGCACAGGTATGAAGTTTCTCTAGAGTGGATACATAGGAGTAAAATTTGCTGGGTTATAAGATATGTACCTCTTCAACTGTACAATAAACTATTATCCAAAGTGATTATAACATTTATACCTTCATCAGCAGTCTATAAGAGTTCTTATTACTTCACATTCTTACCAACTCTTGGTATTGTTTGGTTTAAAAATTTCTGCCAATTTGGTGACTGTGAAATGGTGTATCAATTTATATCCTTTACCCATTTTTCTATTAGCATGCTTGTCTTAATGACGTATAAGAGCTCTTTTATGTATTCTGGATGTATGTGTTAACAAATTTCTTCTGGTTTGTGGCTTACATTTTTCTTTCTATTGTATCTTAACAAAAGGAAATTCTAAGTCTAATGTAGCCAAATTTGTCAATACATTCCCTTTGGTTTGTGGTTCTTTGTGTTAACACATTCCTCCTCTGTAGACAAAAAGATATTCCCCTATATCATCTAAAACTTTTACAGTTTGCTTTTCACATCTAATTATTTCACATTGCATTTGTTTTTAACATGGTGTAATGTAGGTCCAATTTTATTCTTTTCATATTATAACTAGGTATCTGGGATTATTCATTACCCTTTCCCTAGTTATCTGACATGTTCTTTACAGCATGTATCAGGTTTCCATATATTTGTGGTTCTTTCTGAATTTTGAAGATTATTTAATTGGTCAGTTCATCCCCCCCATCTCTCAATATGTAGAAATAAATGTGATGAGAGATATGAGAAACTTCGCATTGTCATGAAATCTACTAAATCCTCCTACCTGCTTTTTCTTGAGAAGTGTTGAGGCAGAGAGTGGCTCGCTCTTCCCCAAACCCTATTCCCCCTTTCCCTGGGCACGCTGCTGGACTTCAGTTCCCATCTCTTGCCGTTAGATGTTTCTAGATCGAGTGATATGCATCACTGCTGGAATAAAACAGATTAGAAGTAGTTTATCTCCATACTCTCTCCTCATTGGCCATCTAACCCTGGGGACTTTGAATCCAAAGGACCACCTGGAAGATTGCTGTCCAGTGATAATGGCAAGTCCACCCATGTTGGACTCTTACACGAGAAATAAGTCAACCAGTGAAATATTGGATCTAATGTGTTTGTTACAGAAACTAACAATACCCTGATTCTTCTCTGATGGTTGTTTTGTCCTTGATCTTCAGTGCAAAGCTTTTGAATCATCTTTATAGATGCATTCATACACTAAATCTGTTAGGATTTTAATCAAATTTTATTAAACCAGTGGAAAGGACTGATACATTTATGATAATTTGTCTTCCTATCAATGATTACAGTATATTTTTTCATTTATTTAGGTCTTTAATGCCACTCAATAAAGTTCCCTATTTTTTTCATATATATTTTTATTGAAGTATAGTCAGTTTATAATGTTGTGTCAATTTCTGGTGTACAGCACAATGCTTCAGTCATACATGAACATACATATATTCGTTTTCATATTCTTTTTCACTATAAGTTATTATAAGATATTGAATATAGTTGCCTGTGCTATACAGTATGAACTTGTTGTTTATCTATTTTATATATAGTAGTTAGTAAATTCCGTAATTTTATTAAATTTATTCCAAGTTATTTTATACTTTGGTTGCTGTGGCAAATAATCTTTTTTTTTTAAATGATCTTCCTTTTTTTATTTGGTGCTTATGTATAGGTATACAATTTTTACATAGTAAGCATGTGTGCTGTAACTTTACTCTTATTACAAAATTTCTTTTAGTTTTTTGGGGGGTGTTCTATATAGAAAACCATATCATTTGCAAAGAATGATGATTTTTTTTCTTTCTTTTTGATCCTGTGTTACAATTTTTTCCTTGTCTTACTAAACTGGCTAGGACCTTCAACACAATGTGAGATAGAAACAGTGCGATAGGGCAACTTTGGCTTGGTTCTTATTTTGAAGGGAATGTTTCCACATTTTGAACCTGCAGAATGATGTTTGCTACAGTTTTCTTTGTTTTGGGGTTTGTTTGTTTGTTTTGTAGCTCTCCTTTATTAGATTAGGATAATTCCTTTTATTTCTAAGTTTCTAAGAATTTTTATTAAAAATACTGTATTTTTATCAAATACTTTTCCTTCATCTTTTGAGATAATCATGCATCATTTCCCTTTTGCTATCTTGGTGAATTTTATTGAGTTAATGTAGATGAACAACATTTTCTAATGTTAAGTCAATTTTATAGGATACCCAATGTGGTCTTGATGTATTGTATATTTGTAACTTTTTCTGGATTGGTTTGCCGATATTTAATATAGATGTATCGAGTCTGTGTTCCTGAAGGAGGCTAGTCTGCCCTTTTCCTTTCTCATACCCTCTCATTCTCTTTTCTCCTTCAGGGACCCTGAGGAGACACCCACATCAGGTCTTGTCATCCCATCCTCTGTTTCCTAAGCTCTCTTTCATACTTTCCATCTCCTTGTCTTTCTGGGCATATTCAGTATAATTCTTCCAAGTTTATAATTTTCTATTTGTTACAAATTTAGAATTTTCTGTGTAACTCACCTATTTTTAATTTAAATGCTTACATTTTTTATTTTTAAAAGTTTTATTAGGTTCTTTTCCCAAATCTCTGGAGGTATTTTTAGTTATCTCCTTTGTCCTTGGATTTTTTGGATAACATTTTAATTTCTTTAAACCATTCTATACACAATTTTTCTACATTTTTATGTGGCAATTCTAAGTTATGGTATTGTGGGGATCATATATCTTGTTTATTTGTTCACTTGTTTGTAATATTGATTCTTACTCATGGCAGCCTATTTCTTTATATGTTTGGTCTTTTGTTTAATTGTGAATTTGTATTTAGCTGAATTTAATCTGGGTTCTTGAGAGGCCAAGTTTGCCCTGCTTTCCTCTGAAGAGGATTTGTGTTGACTTTCAACACAAGCCAACGGGTACTGACAACTTGGTTCTCTTCAGTTCTTTGATTATTTTTCTGGATGTGAAGATAATATAAACTGAATATCGACACCCATGTAGGAGACACCCATGGCAGGCCCATGGTCACCTGTACACAGCAAAGACAGTGTGGTTTTTATTATTATTTCTGACAGCTGTGGCAGAGATAGGCAGATTTTCTTGTCACCTCCCTTTGCTGCAGGCAGAGTTTTTTTTTTTTTTTTTCCTAGCTTCCTCTTTACTTACAAGGCTCTAGCTCTGTGTGTGTGTGTTGGTAAGGAGAGCATCTCAGGTCCTTAGATTAAGCTTTGTTCAGACTTGGGCGATCCTAGTCTCCAATTTCCTGCATGACCAGCCATTAATCCCAAACTGCTGAATTCTTGGTAAAGGCATTTGTTTGGTTGTTTGCTACCCTCCTTTTATTCACCCCCACTTTGTTGTTGTTGTTTGTATTTGTTTTTGCCCTTGGGGATTTCTGTTTTTGTGAGCTCAGCAATGTTTTTAATTTGTTGTAATTTATCCAATGTCCAGCTCTTTTGGAATGGGCCATTTATTTTGGTCAAAGTATCTAGTCCCCCTCCTTCCCAAAAACAGAAGTTCCATAGCACCCTTTTCTTTTCTCTTAACTCGGCCCACCAGTTAGCATGTAGATGAAATCCAGTTGTCTTTCCTGGGTCAGAAGATCAGTTTGGGAGTTAATTCAGAGGAGCCTAAAATTTAGGAGCCATAGGTCCAGGTCTGGTTGATGAAAGTCCAAACTGGAAGACAGCGAGACTCAGAGTCCACATGGGCCCTGAGCAGATGCATGAAGCAGGTGGTGTTTCAGTACCTGCTGGAAGGCAGCTAGAAGGCTGCTGGAAGGCAGCTAGAAGCTTTTTCCTCCCCTGGAGGCTTTTACAGAGGTCTCTGAGGTTGGTCTAGCTGCTTTTTGGTTGGTTTTGCTTATATGGGCTTATTAACCCACTCATCTAACCCTTAGTGGCCAATTTTCCCTAAAAAAGAGCAACAAATCTTAGTGATGGCCTGTTTGTGTAATATGACCCAGAACTCCCCAAATATTCAAGTGGTGTAGAACTAAAATCAAACAGGTGGCCTAAAATAAGTTGATCAGTTTCCAATTTCTCTTTCATTTTGAAGTTTATTTTTAAAAATCACAACATGTACCTCTGGTAATTATGAACAGGAAGCTGATTGTGTTTATCCAGCCTTCTGAGCTGGGAGAAGATAGATACAGAAGTGGGGAGCAGAGGAGGCTGGTCTTGACTTTTTTCCATTAAATAGGTTTTCTGGACAAAAGAAGCATAATTTTAGAAGACTTTTCAAGGCTGAGTTCATTCTTTTTTCTTCTTCTTTGAAATATACTTTGTTACTTGGTGAGATTTTCCTTTATCATTTTTCTACCTCATGAAAAATAAGCCAGTAGTACCTTCCTGTCTACTCAATTCCCTTGAAAATCCAATTCTGGGATCCAATAACAGTCCAGCCAATTCTAGGAAAACCCTGTGTCGTAGAAATTGAGTCCGTGGCTAACAAGAATAAGAGGCAATTCATTAGAAATATAGCATGCATTTGGTAATTTTACTAAGGAAAGATTCACTATCCAGAAGACTGGCTGAATTATAGATAGTAAGAAAACTTTAAAAACAACTGAATCAAGGGATTCAGAGTATACAATATTAAATCCTGGATCGGTGGAAGCAATTTTCACTATATTTATTAAACTCAAGTTTGTTTGAAAAGAGTAGATAGTGATGAATGTGGATTTGCTTTTGCTGCCAATTTCAGTCATAAAATCTTTTTAGTACCTGGTAAAGGTGACAATAAAAATAATGCTACCTAGGAGAAAATGTGAGTGTGTGTGCAGGTGCCCCCCAGTTACCTTTGGGGGTGTGTGTGTGTTTGAATAAAATCATACATACATACATATGTATATATGATTTAGTCCCCGTCACAGGGTCATCTTGTAGGCTCTGCTATTGCATACAAATCTCACATTCATCTGTCACCAAGAAGATAATGGTAAACCACTTATTCTCTGCTTACATAGCACTGCTCTGTGATTATGTGCTCCAAGTGATGTACAATGCACATATCTTTAGCAATAATGCAACAGCTGAAGAAAATGGTCAAAATAAAGCTTTCAGTGCAGTGAACATAGCCCACCCGCACAAAAGACTGATATAATCTAAGGAGATCTGGAGCTATTCCTGTTGAGAAAAGTGACTCAGACCTACTCCAGGGGTTTATCACTAAAGAATCGCCTGACCTGTTATGACTTCTGTGTTAACTGAATCCCAAGTCCTCACCCCTTCTCCTTTTCCAGCACTCTCTTAGTTTAGCCTGATCCAAGGGGTGAGCAGTGTGGGCATAGCAACAACAAGTTCTTGAATGCATTTTAGAAACAACTCAGGAAACCTAATTTCGTGGATGACCTCTCCCCGCATCCCCATGTAGCCCCAGAACAATCCAATCAGGCATCTACGCGTTCTGTATGTTCAAAGATGAGGCAACCTGAGGATGTAATTCAGCCATGTGCTGAACTTTCTTTATTTCTGCAGCTCACTGAACATATTGCAGTATTTCAAACCCCTCTGCCTTTGTACACAATGTCACTCTTCCAAGAATGCCCTCTCACCTTTTCATGTAGAAAACGACTCATGCTTCAGAGTCCATCCTCCCTGTAAAGCCTTCCCAGGTATCTCTGACAGATAATTAGTTCCTCTCTCAAAATCTACCTTATTTCTCTCTTAGTGAAAACATCATGCTAAATTTAAACGATTAATTAATAGTTATTAATAAATAGCTTGTCTTATCCATTAGACTATGAGCTTCTGGGTGGCAGGGACTGCCTTCTATACACCTGTATAGCCCCCTTGTCTCTATCACAGGATGTGTTTGCTCACAGGTTCTTGAGTAGAATTGAACCTCATTGCAACAGGAGAATTTCCTGTGCCTCTCGGATAGTCTGATGTGTGTTTACCAGTTATGGAATGGGCTGCCCCAGTCCTCAGACCTCTGCTCTGTCCATCTAGACCCCAGTCCATAACACAAATTGGAGGCAGCCCACAGTAGAGGATATATTCTTCCTTCTGATTTTCTCTGGCCTCTTGAGGAAGTGGTTCATTAATCTCACTTCGAAGCTGTGAACTATGTAGGTAGACATTATTCATGGTCTTAGGTTGAAGGTAGAGGCCATTTCCATTAATTAGGTTGCCCACAATTCAAGTCCATGGCTTTCCAGGGGCACTTTTACCCCAGAAGGGCCATGGATAATGATTTCCGAGTAAGATCCAAATTCTAGATTATTTTCAAACAAGGTGAAATTTTCCTAGAGCTAACAATTAAATAGATTTATCTTTCTTTTCCCCCAGACACTTCTGCCTAAAATTCACTGTGGTTAAGCTGCTGTTTAATCAGACTCAAGATTTAGAAGCATTTTGGTGTATTACTGATACTGACTTTTAAAGAGCAATTTCCCACCAATAACAGGAATCCCCCAAAGGGAATATCCTCTGGATTCACAGCCTGTCAGATCCCTATCCCTAGAGACTCAGTGGTTTTTTTTCTGCTTCAAAAGATGGTTGGGAGAGGTACATAGTATCTGACTAAAATGATCTTTAATTAAAAGCAGGCAATTCATTGTAATCATTCACCAATTATTTTTAGAGTGTTTTGTAGTTTCACTTGTTTAGTTTTTCCAGGGGATTTTCAAATGTTTTATTAAATTTCAAAGGGAAATCAGCTATGATGATGGTGATATGGTAGGTTAAGAAGGCAGAACCTTTCTCTTTTTAAATACTGTTGGCTTCCTTCCTTCTTCCATCCCTCCCATCCGTCCTTTCTTCCTCCCTTCTTTAAATAAGGGCCTTGGACTCCAAGAGAAATAATGCCTGTCAAGTGTTCTCAATTAGTTCAGAGTGGAGGAAGAGGGAGGAAGAGGCCAAAAGAAAGGGAAACCAGGGATGAGGTTGAGGGAGGGCTTGAAGAATGGATTGGGTGCCTCACCACATTTAGGCCATGGGGAGAAGTGGTCAGGGAAGACTTTCTAGAGCCCTGACTTTACTACCCCATCTTCTACCTTCAAAAACACACACATTTCAGAGGTGGTGGATCAGGCTCCACCAAGAGGAAAGTGCGTGCTCCAAGCAGGAGAAAAAGTACATGCAAATGCAGGGAGGCCTAGGAAGAAATAAGGGTATCTTTGTCTTGGGAGTGAGAGATTGACTTATGCTATAAAATCAGTACATTCTAAAGTAAATCCTGAAAGTTAACTTAGGAATGGAGAGGGCAGACATTACAAACAGTAATTGAAGCCAGAGATTGGGGAAGAAGATTCTTGGGCCCACATAGTGATTCTGGGGACAGGAGAGAGCAGGAATGCAGACTGAATCGGGAGAACAAGAGAGCCATGTTTAATGTGAGCGCTGAGTAACAGCCCAGTGCAGCAGCAAGAATGGGACTATGGGATGTGAGTCCATATCAGGGATCAGTAAGCCAGGTGTCCTGTCTCTGGATTCCAATCCCTGGTCCAGTGTTATACACATATGTCAGTAGGAAGGTGAGGTGATGATAATGGTGGCGATGCTTTCAGTTGCTATGAGAAGGTGTGTCTCTTGGGCCTGTGGGTGGGGCGAGGAGGTTTAGCTCACAGATGAGAGTGAATGACGTAGGAGGCTTGGCCACCAGATAGTCTCTGAAGGGAGCCCATTTCAAGGATTTAATGATACTATGTAACATTTTTCTCCCAAAGTCAAAGCGATTTGTTATTCTCTGCTAGATTAAACAACTTCTTGAAATAATCAAGCTGTGGAGCAATACTGGAAGAATCTGAGGACAGGCATACCTCTCTCTGACAGGAAACTGCCCTTGTGATGTTTTGAGGGGCCATTAGTGGGCTTGATTGATTTTTTAATTGAAGTAGAGTTGATTTATAAGGTTGTGTTAGTTTCTGGTGTACAATATACTGATTCAGTTACACACATATGTATATATGTATTCTTTTTCATATTCTTTTTCACTATAGGTTATTATGAGTTACTGAATATAGTTCCCTGTGCTATACAGTAGGACCTTGTTGTTTGTCTGTTCTGTACATAGTAGTTTATATCTGCTAATCTCAAAGTCCCCAAGTCCCCTTTGGTAATCGTAAGTTTGTTTTCTGTGTCTGCGAGTCTCTGTTTTGTAAATAAGTTCGTATGTGTCATTTTTTTAGGTTCAACAAAGAATTGATATTATATTATATTTGTTTTTCTCTGCCTGATTTACTTCACTTAATATGATAATCTCTAGGTCCGACCGTGTTGAAAATGGCATCATTTCATTCTTTTTTATGGCTTGAAAAAAAGTTGTTTTGCAGTGATCGTATACTAGCAGGAATCATTAAAACATTAAGATGAATGAATTTAATTGGTTATAAATAAATGAAATTGAAACAAGTAAAAGTGCTAAGAGACAGATTAACTCCCCAAACCTTCATAGGGCAAAAGGATCTCGTTTGCCCTACTTGGGGTGCAGTAGCAACTGGAGTCAATTCATAAAAGTGAAAAATTTCTTGTTTCTAAAGAATATCAATTGTCACTTGCTCCTAAGCCAGATGGAGGTCTAGGTCATGTCACCTGAAGCCTAGAGACTTTCTGGAGAAGTTACTGTCATCAGGCTCACATCAACCGGAGGACAGCCTTTTCAACCTGTCTGTCTCACCCTCTACCCTAACTCATTCAGAAGATACTGGCATTCCTGGCAGTGAACATTATTTTATAATGACCTGGGGGCTCCAAAGGAGGAGAAATGACTTGGTGGTGAAGGCATGCTAACCAAATAGACTGTGCTATGTTATGTTGTGCTCATTGTAATGTAATTTATAGTGTACCTTCCATGTCCATGTGAGACCACAAAGCAGATTATATCCTAAATATTTAGAAAGCACTGTATCAGAATCTATACAAATATTGAGTTGAGGGCAGTTAATTCTTGCCTACAGGGAACTTATACTCTGGCTGGAGAGATAAACAGTAAACTACTTATGAAAGTTAAACACTTTGTGTTCATTACTATTTATCAAGACAAAGTGGAAGCTCAAAATAGTTGTTTAAAACACTGGTAGAAGAGATGGATTTCTTACGAATTCTATCAGGGTCACAACCTGGCAGACCAGAGCTGTAGTTATTGGTCTGACATAGTATTTTTTTCCCCCTCTTTCCTTGCTTTAATTAAACTAGGATGCCTTTATGGGAGATGAGTTCTCTCCAGTTTTCCCAGTTACCCATTTATGCTGCCTGGCTCCGGGAGGATCTGAGTTGCATCTGTAGGTAAATGCCTCACTCAGAGAAGAAAAAGAACACTTAGAGAGAGAGCAAAGGAAGATACTAAGGCAAATATGGGCCTTACAGAATGAGTAAGATTTGGATGGATGAAAAAACACTGAGCCATAAATCCTCCTCCTCTAACTGCTGAGTTTCACATCCATTGAAATATACACACAGGTATAGATAGGGACTCAATGTAAACAGTAACTTTATTACATATGTATTAGTCAGGATAGATTGGGTTATTCTGTGATAAGAAACATCTCCAAGGTCTTGGTGGCTTGATACAACAAAAACATTCATTTCTCATTTCTGCTACAGTTCCAATACAGGTCACTTCTGCAACATGCCCATTGTAGTGATGCAGGACCCAGACTGATGGGATATAGGTCTTTGAGCCTGGATATGTGGGCTCTAGGGAAATAATTTTCCAGATCTTCAGCCTCTGATTTGGCTGACTAGTTTGACAGTGAAGGCCACTCTTCCTGTTAGGTTATATGGCAGACATTTTTTGTGAATGAAATGAGCAAAATCTGCAGCATCAAGGTTTTAATGAAAATATATTTAAAACACACATACAATATACAGTCTGGAAATTACATACTTCTAAACTATTAAACATATGATAAACATTTTATATGTAAACTTTAAAGTTGATGAGAAGATACAGAAGCTTTTTAAACAAGTCCTTTAGTTCCATCCATGCAAATGGCATTATTTTATTCTTTTTCGTGGTTGAGTAATATTCCATTATATATATACACACCACATTTTCTTTATCAAGTCATCTGTCAGTGGACATTTAGGTAGAGATTATCAAATTAAATAAGTCAGATAGAGAAAGGCAAATATCATATGATATGACTTTTATATGTGGAATGTAAAAAAAAATGATACAAATCTTATTTGCAAACCCAAAATATACTCATGGGCATAGAAAAAAAACTATAGTTACCAAAGGGGAAAGGGCTAGGAAGGGATCAATTAGGAGCTTGGGATTAACAGATATGCATTACTATATATAAAGTAGATAAACAACAAGAACCTACTGTATAGCACAGAGAACTATATTCAGTTTCTTGTAAATAACATATAATGGAAAAGATCTGAATATATGTATATATGCATATGTATAATTAAATTGTTTTGTTATACAGCTGAAACTAACATTGTAAATCAACTACATTTCAATTTAAAAAAATTTTTTTAAAGTCCTTTAGGGAGGGTACTAGCCAAAAAAACCAAATTATGTTTAAAGACCACTATCTAATGGCCTCTTGGCATGGTGACAGGGCTGGCGCTCCTGTAGGTTGAGGAGGCTGCTTTCTAGGTAGTGGTTTTGCAGGCAGCCTTAGGGAAGGCAAATTGTGAGGAGGGCCCAGAGAGAGTGTGAGATATGGGTGGTCGGGGAGAAGATGAGAGCAGAGAGGCACTTGTCACCACATGTCCCAGCAGCTCTGCTGGGATGGTGGTGCTGGACCAGTGAGGCTGAGGGTCCAGGCCTATGCTCTGAAACCCAGAGCTTCCTTCCCTTTAGGGGTTGACATTGGACCCCAGCTGTCTCACCAAGGTCTGTGCTGTCACAGACAAGGCCAGCAAAGGTGACAAGTCTGTGTCTTAACCAAAAGCCATCATCATTTGTATAAAAAGAGCTCAAAGCTAACGTTCGGAAGCCATATGATCAGGGATGTGTATCTGCGGGAGGGTAGAAGAACTTAATAACAGATCTGTGGAAAGCACTTTGTAAACTCTTATTGAAGACAAAGATGGGAAGCCAGGTGTCCCCTCAGCACACAGGTCATCCTGCCCCAATCCCTTGGAGTTTTCCAGAGAGCCACACTAACCCCATGTTCCCTTTGAGAACTCCCAGAGAGGGTGTCCCCAGGGTGAAGTCAGCAGTTCTAAGTGAAGACCATCTCTGAAGTGTGGTCCAGGCCCAGAGGTGCCTGCATGGGGAGAGGCTTTTATTTTTCTCATTTCTGGGGGTGGGGGGGTAATATTTAGGTGTCTTGAGTGTAAAAAAATAATGAAGAAGATCACTGGCAGGGAATTTTTTTCTTGTCTTTTTATTTTCACAAACAAAAATTAATTTGAACATGTTAAGGCACATCGATACCAACTTCTACTATGAGGTAGAACTGTGAGAATGGAGCAGGACCAGGGGAAGAGGTGCGGAATCTGAATGAGTCAGAGTGAAGGGGAGAGGCTGCGTTCAGCGTGTTCGTTTTGTGTGGAGTTTCTGATTCACTGTCTTACTGCCCCGCTGCCCACAGGCCCCAGGTCTGCAGCCCCACCCTCAGCCTCTGCTCCAGGGTTGGCAGAGCTAGTCCAATGGCAGAGGACAGAGCAGGGTTAGAAACAGGCTTGAGTCAGCCAACCCATGGCTCAGACCTCAGCTCCAATGTCACTGGAGACTTCGCCTCTTAACAGTAATTAATAATAATAACAATAACATATTCTCACAAATTTGTGGAGTGCTTAATATGGGCTTAGCCTGAGACTAAGCTTTTTATAACTCATTTAATTTTCCAAGCAGCCTTGCAAAATCAATTCTCTTATGAGGAAAGTGAGGTTTAAGTCACACACCAGGGTCCTATAGGGTGGTATATCAGATTCCAAAGCCACACTCTTTACCTTAATTTACTTCACTGTAAATTTGCTGCTTTAATTTACTTCACTGTACAGTGGGAGCAGCGTTGAGTATCTCTGTAGTAGAGTTGTGTGGATTCAAGGAGCCCGTGCATGTGAAGCAGAGGGCATAGTGACCATTTTATTAACAATAAGTATTGGTGCCTGAAAATGCCCATCACTAGTGCTGATTGCCTGCTTCCTGCACCCCAGCCATTGTTCTGTGCTCTCTTTGTGTATTCACCCATTTAATAACTACCGTCCTAGCAGCCCCATGAAGTAGGCATCACTGTTATCCGCACTTGACAAATGATGAGCTCGGGGCTTGGAATGGTTAAATAACTTGTCCGAGGTCCCAAGGCTAATCAGTGATGGGGCTGAGATTTGCATTCATGCCATCTGGCTCAAAAGCCCAAGCTCTGATTAAGCAACACTGTCTTTATTATCATCACAGTAATAGGATGTATTAGTCAAGATTCTCCAGAGAAACAGAACCAATAATAAAACCAAAACACACACACACACACACACACACTACACACACATGTAAGTCCCTTTATAAAGAGATTTATTATAAGGAACTTGTTCATGCAGTTATGGAAGGGGGAAAATCCCAAGATCTACAGGGTGAATTGGCAAGCTGGAGACCAAGGAGTGCCGATGGTTTAGTTTCCGTCTGAAACCAAAGGTCTAAGACTGAGGAAAGCTGCTGGTGTAGTTTCTGGTCTGAAAGCTGGCAGGCTTGAGACCCCAGAAGAGTCAATGTTTCAGTTTGAGTCCAAAGTCAGGAAAAAAGCCAATATCCCAGTTTCAAGACAGGCAGGAAAGAGTTCTCTCTTCCTTGGGGAAGAGTCAATCTTTTGGTTCTATTCAGACCTTCAGCTGATTGGGTAAGTCTCACCCAAGTTAGGGAGAGCAAGCTGCTTTACTCGGTCTCCAAATTTAAATGTTAATTTCCTCCAAAAACACCACAAAAGAAACCCCCATAATAATGCTTGATCAAATATCTTGGCATTCTGTAGCTTAGTCAAGTTGCCATATAAAATTAACCATCACAAGTCCACCCTTTTCAACCTGGTCCCCATAAGCATCTCCTTAAACTGTGCTTAATCTCCAAATGAAGGCAGTAATGAGGTCAGAATTCCTAAGTGTATTTTCTGATTAATTCCCTTTTTCCTTAAGAAAGCTGTATGGACTTCTTGTGACATAGCTTTACTGATTATATAATAGAACTATTTGTGAAGACGCTTGTTTGCCCTACAATTCTGCCTGCTCCTCTATAGCAAGTTGGGCCTTCCTTATCTTTGATTCCAACCACTTAGCACAATAAATCCTTGTAAACAGAAAATGAAGCCTGCTTATATGTTAGACACCACCCCAATGCTAGAGTAAGATAGTATTTTTTTTCTTATGAATATAAAAATGGAATGGACATGACACCAAATAAGCAAGCAGTGAGACTGTACCTGAGGGGCAGGAATGAAGCCATGGTGAGTGTTTCCTGGGACAAAGAAGCCCCTTTACCCCCCTGACGTTGGGATGGAATATGTTATGGAGTGAAGTATGGCATACAAGGTAGCTTCCAGAGAAGGTAACACTTGAGATTGGACTTGAAAGATGGAAAAAGTTTTCCAGGTAGAAAAGACCTAAAGTCTATGCAAAGATACCAGCATGCAGAAGGAAATATCCAGAAAAGTCTCTGGAGGAGCGATGGGGAGGAGCTTTGTCTAAATGCTAAAGAATGGGTACTTTCTCACTCCTGGGGACCTGCTGAAGGATTTTGCACAGGACAAAGGTGTGATCTGATTTGATTTTAGAAAGATCTCTCTTGCTGTATGGGGAATGATGGATTGACTGGATGGGGTGAGACTGGAGATGAGGGATCACTTAGGGGACCATTACCGTCAAACAGGGCAGTGATGGTAACAACCTAACCTCCGCCCATCTTGAGGCTGACTCCGGAGGAGGTTTGGATGAGCACGATGAGAGCGGGCCCTTCCCCTCTGCCTCCTGGTGCAGCTCCTGCGTGGCAGCTCCATCTGTGAGAGGGAAGGATGCCTTAGTGTTTGCAGATGCACCCTGGGCCTGGCTGCTCCACTCCTCCAGCAGGCATTTGATAAAGAAACAAAGGAAAGCTGCAGGAGCAGAGACTGAACAAACAGACCAGTGACTGCCAGGTGCCGCCTCCCTGTCTTCTGGAGAGAAGATGGATGAAGGAGCCACTATCAGTCGCACTCAGGGAAGGAGGAGGGGTGATGTTATAAACATGTAAGGGTTCTAGTTTGGGGGCCATTATCTCAGTAAACTCTTACCTGAAGGATACAAGTTGCCAGGAAAAACTTAAGGAGGATCTGACTTCAGGTGAAATGAGGCTTTGTTCTGGTCACGTTATTTTTGTGGCTGTTTGAGCAGGAATAAACTAGTGGAGTACAATAGAAACAGGTGAAGTTGGCCGGAGCTTGTAGTCTAAAGAATACATGTCTTAAAATGACTTGTTCCAGGCCACGGGAAGATTCTTACTGTGTTGTCTAGCTACCAGAAAGTCCCTTTGGTTGAGTAGATGTGGTGAAAGTTTTTC
This sequence comes from Camelus dromedarius, assembly GCF_036321535.1. Classification (NCBI taxonomy): domain Eukaryota; kingdom Metazoa; phylum Chordata; class Mammalia; order Artiodactyla; family Camelidae; genus Camelus; species Camelus dromedarius. The sequence continues at coordinate 19,147,213 of NC_087439.1, forward strand.
TGGAGAGCAGTAAGGCATTTTCCTGTGACTCTTGGGCATGTACAGATGCTCCCCTTCACTTCAACCATACTTTCCACTGGTGTTATTGTAGACTTTGTAATCGCCAATAACTGCATCACCTCCAAAATCTCTATTGTAAGATTGAGATTGTAAGATCACCCTCTGATCACTAACCCTACCTTTCCATCTCACTCTTTAGCATCTCAAGTACAATTCTTGAGCCACAGTAGGGCCTTCAGTCTATTGTCCTTACTATTTTCTCACTATCCATCTTCCTGCATGTCATGTATTTACCCTAGATACCTCCCTGGAGTCAGCTAAATTGTGATGTTAGGGACCTCATGCTCCAGACTGCTGAGTCTGCCCAAGACTTCCATCACCAACTTGGGGATTTTTTTCTTAGAAATGCTATAACAAAATACCACAGACTGAGTGGCTTAAATAACATATATGTGTTGTGTTATAGTTCTGGAGGCTAGAAGTCCTAGATCAAGATGTTGGGATGGTTGATTCTTTGTAAGGGTTGTGAGGAAGAATCTGTTCCATGCCTCTACCCTAGACTCTAGTGGTTTGCTGGCAATCTTTGACTTTCTTGGCTGGGAGAAGCATTGCTCCAATCTCTGCCTCCATCTTCACATGATGTTCTACTTCTGTGTGTGTCTGAGTTCTAATATCCCTTTGTTATGAAGACACCAGTCATACTCGATTATGGGCTCACCCTCCTCCAGTATGTCTTTATCTTAACTTCACTAATTACATCCTCAATGACCCCCATTTCCAAATAAGGTCACATGCTGAGGTCCTGAGAGTTAAGACTTCAACATATCCATTTCAGGGGACACAATTTAACCCACAACAGAGGGATTTCCAAAGTCATCTTCATGATAATTTGCTGGAAAGACTCACAGAACTCACTGAAAGGTATTATGCTGATGATTATGTTTATTATGAGGAAAGGATGATTAAAATCAGCTGGAGGAAGAGACTCATAGGGCAGAGCCTGGTAGGCTTCCAAACACAGAGCTGCCATCATTCTCAGGGCGAGTTGCCCTCCCAGCATTGCTATGTGACAGTACTCACGGAGTACTGCCAACTCAGGAAGCCCATCCAAGCTTTTTATTGAGTTTTTATTGAGCGTGATTATGTAGGAGCGATTGATTGATTGGCTGTCTAGGTCGTTAAACTCTGCCTCAAGGTTGACTGATACCACATGACCCAAGTCCTTGCTTTCTAAACACACAGTGGATTTTTCTGTAGTGGCCAGTCTCCTGTCTGATACTATCAAAGGTGACCAGCCCCACCCTGAGCTATCTTCTCTCTGTAAACTGTCAGGTGTGGTCTGAGGGGCCCACCATGAATAACAAAAGACACGCCTGTCACCGAGGAAATTCCAGGTATTTGGAGGTTACCTCCCAGATGTCAGAACAAAGGCCAAACCTCTCTTTCCATGAGGCCACATTGCTTATTCCACAGCATCCATCCTTCTTAGCCTGCTGCCCCCCAATAAACTCATCTGATTAAACCCTGGTCTAGTGAAATCCAAACCCTCCTCCTCTCTGCCTGTGCCCGAGCAGCTGAGCAGTGCTGAAGAAAATCTCCAAACTGGGTAGGCGGGTCTCACTTCCTGGACACACATCTCACATGGGCACCGCCTTCCAGACACTCCGCTACACTTCCCTGCTCCAGCCCTTTTTCTTACTGTATGGTTTTTATACTTTTCTCCACATACACCTCCTGCCCTATTTCTGCAAGCCTCTCTCTGAGATGATAAATATCTTATTCTTCATTGAAAACAATGGTTGCAGTAAGAGTAACTTCATATTTCTTTGCCCAAATCTTTCAGCCTGTAAGATTCTTGACTCCACATGGTCTGTCCACCCACCCTCCTGACACAACAAACTCATCCAGTTCCATAGCGTTAAGTAGTATCTTTACCTCAGTGATTCTCTTCTAAGTGCCCAGTTCTCATATTCAACTCTCTACTGGGACATCAGCTCTTAGAAGTGCCTCTTCACATCTACTATGGCCAGCCCTGAAACTACTTCTCTTCTAGATTTCCCATCTGAGGAAATCTCACATCCTTCAGGGCTCAGACTCAAACTAAGGAGTTATCTTTGATTCCTTCAAACCCCACATTCCATCTATAAGCAAGGTTTAGCAGTGATACCTTCAGAACATCCTCTGAGTCTGACCACGTCTCACCATCTCCACTGCCAAAGCCTCAATGCAGCGCTTCACCTGGAACCAGTGCAAACACTTCTTAAGCAGTTCTCTTGCTTCCATTATTTACCCCTTAGTCTCTACACGGCAGCTAGATGGAAACCATATATAGTCAGCACCCTATTGTCAATTAGAATCAAATCCATCCTCTTTTCATGACCTGTGCACACACTGAGATTACTTCAGTCTTGGCACCTGTGGCACACACTGGCTAGTTGTTGACTAAACCATTTCCTTTTTATTCCTGGACACACACATACTTCCTTGCCTCCTTACAGGTGGGTGTCTGAATTGTAGACAATAAAGTGTGGGTGGAAATGGTCCTTTCTGGTTCTGGTCTGTAAAGCTGTGTACATGCAAACTTGTCTTCTCTTTCTTCAACTACGACTTGAATGCAAAGGAGGCTGAGGTGAATGAATCAGATGGTGAATCCACATTTGGGAAGGAGTCTGTGCCTCAGGGACGTAGTGGAACGATCAGCATTTTCCCTCTCCCTTGAGGCCTACATTGGGCTGTGCTCTAGTCTAGGTGAGAAATAGACTTTGATTGTGTTACACCATTGAGATTCGGGGGCTGTTTGTTCCAGTTATTACCGTAACACGACCAATACAAATCTCTTGCACTTTCTCTTCCTCTTTTTTTAAAAATTCTCTTTCCCACAGTCTTGGTGTGACTTCCTCTCAAGGTTTTGGGCTCAACCAAATGTCACCTCCTCTTCAAAAGAATGTCCTCTGACCCCTCTGTCTAAAATAGTTCCCCCACTGTCCTTTTATATCCAGTTGTCCCACCTGGGTTCTTCACTACACTAACCATTACCTGAGATTACACATATGAATACGAACATAAACGTATTGTCTGTCGTACCTATGTTCATATGTGTGTCTTCCCAGTAGAGTGTAAATTCTGTCAGGGTATAAATCTTGCTAATCTTTTCCATCCCGATAGTCTCTGCTCCTGGAACACTATCTGGCATATGGTTAAGCATTCAACCATTACCTTTTTTTTTTAAAATGAATTAAGGCATTTCAAAAGACCCTAAGTAGATTTTAGAATGATAGTACAAATTCCCAATATGATGTTACACTTCTGTCAGAAAGAAAGACTTGCTTTCAATGTTTTGCCTTACAACTAAGAAGGGACTGAAATGGAGTCTAGGCTGCGGGGCGCTGTGGGTCAGCGCCTGGGCGGGGCAGAGGCACCGCAGTACCACGAGGCATCGGTATATAAGAGATTATGGCATCTGAAACCCACACTTTTTAGAAAGAAAGAAAAGGAACTTTTGTGATAATATTGAGGATCATTCCATTGATCTTCCTAGAAAAAAGGCTCTCTAATTTCACTAACAAGAACCCGAAAGAGTTTAAGAAATCTCCAAGACAGTTGGCTGCTTACATAAATAGAACAGTTGGACAAGCTGTGAAAAGCCCAGATAAACTACGTAAGATGATCTATCGCATAAAGAAAGTTCATCGTCCCTTTCCAAATCCTTATTACAGAAGAAACCAGTCTTTAGAAGTGGGGGCTGTGACATGGCAAATAAAGAAAATGGACTGGCTTGTGCAGGCCGCCTCCCTGAGAAATTATGCCACAATATTCATATTTGGTTCATTCCAGTGATTCTGGTTGTTCACAGACAGAAAGCGCATCATCAAAATAGAGTAGGTTTTGTTTTTTCCTCTGAGGTTTCTCAGGACCAGGAAACAATGACACACGTTTTGTTCAGCAGGAATTTGAGACTGAATGTAGCTTTAACTTCCTGGAGAAAGAGAAGTGTAAGTGAACTTGTAGCTTCTTTGGTGAGGATAGAAGACCTGGGACTTGGGGTAGTTCGCCTTCCTGTGCCAACCAATAGTTTACAGGAAGAAAGGCAATACATCTCACTCAGCTGCTGTGTAGACTTGTTGCCTCTGGTAAAGTCACTACTTAAAAGCAATTTTGAAGAATATATAACAGTTGGTTTAAACTGGCTTCAAGCAGTTATAAAAAAGATGGTAGTCAGAACTATCATCCAAAACAGGAATTATAAATGATGGAAATACTTGAATTTTAAAACAACAAAGAAGTTGATTGTGGGAACAGGAAAACCATCTTACTTTGGTTCCAGGATATAAGGTAATATAGCCAAGGATGTAAATGCTTATTTATTACAGTTGCATTGAAAGACTTCATCTACTAAATAGCATTTGGTAATTCAGAACATCCCTGGACTATATGATTTCCCCAAAAGTGTCTCATCAAAGAGCTATGAACTGTAGAAGAAATCAAAGCCACTTTTTTCCCTTTAAAAAAGCCACATAATGAAACCACTAACAAAATGCTAACAATCTACATCACACTGAAGTGGAAAAGAGCAACTTCAACTTCAATGAGGTAGAAGTATACTATGAAGATTATTTGCCTTTGCTGCATTTGGGATTTATATGGTTATTTGGTAACATTATTTAAGAACTGTTGGATCTTAATACAATCCGGCATAAGACTATAATTTATACTATGTGAAAAAATAAGACAGGACTTATTACTAGGAATCACAAAGACCAATCATTATTTTTTTAAGATGTATATATCTATCAAAATTCATCAAATAGTACATCTGAAATATGTGTAGTTTACTGTACAGCAAATAACATACCACAGTAAAGGTGTTAAAAAACAAACAAACAAAAAGACCCAAACAAAAAAACAAATAAATAAAAAAGCTTTTGACTTCAATAAATGGGGAGGGGGGGAGAGCAAATGAGGAAACTCCATCTTTGTCTATCCGAGTACAAACTACTCATTGCTTCTCCCAGACCACAGTATTTGGCTTCAAATGTGGCTCTACTGTCCCCCTCCAAATGTTAATTTCCCCTGCCCCCCCCCCCCAATTTTACTCCATCCAACATCCAGAGTGACCTTTCCAGAGCCCAGTAGTGGTCACAACAGTCAGTGGCTTCTTGTTGTCCAAAGCTCTTTTGGGTCCATCCAGGTTTACCTCTCCAACTTCATGGCTTCTCTGCTTCACCAGGGCACTGTGCTCCGGAGACCTTTGTTTGTGTGATTACGTGGTTAACAACATTTCTTCTCACTAGAATCCATGAGGTTAGGGATCATGTTCATTTATGTTTACCATTTTATCTTCATTGCCAGTCACTGTGCCTGGCAAATAACAGATGTTCAGTAAGTATTTGAATGAATTGATGAAAGAATGAATGGGATTCAGGTCATATCTCACTGATGTTAAAGAAAAGGTTAAGGCTCACAGAAACAGTCAGAGCAAGTCAATGATCTTTATTGTATAAATGGAATGGTGAGAAATATCTGTCATCGCATCAGCTGTGGCCAGTCTGTAGGGGAGGGAGGCAGTAACCTAGGTAGTCAGGTCCTTGCTGTGAAGGTGGTCGCCCTCTTGCTGGCAAATTCCTTGGAATCATCAGTGCCCATAGGCAGTGTGATCGTCTCAGGGCCAAGGAGAAGTACTCACAGAAGATTCCTGGAATCCTTAATATTCAAACCTAATCACCTGCATCACAGCCTCTGGTCACCATGGTGCAGACCCATGGAGTGATCTGGACAGATTAATTAAAAAAAAATCTTGTGTGTCACCTTCTCAGGTCACAGCCTCCTAGTTGTCTGATTCACACCATTACATTTATGTTCCATAGAACCAGTGGGAAAAACAGAATGAGAAATTCTTGCACCGGCTGTTTTGCAGTAGACGTCAGCTGACATCCATGACAGACAGCAGGTTGAAGATGCGCGTGTATTGGAGCCTGTGCCTTTTGGTAAGTAAAACAGATTTCAATAGGGAAGTAGACAGCCTGTTCATCAGAGAGGAAATCAAAATAGCTAATAAACTCAGAAAACATGGTTAACCTCTTTAAGAATCAAAGATAACAGAAAATAAAAAAAGATACAGAAAACAAAAGAAAACATTTTTGACTATAATGATTAAAGATTTTTAAAATGATGTCAGGGTTGTCTGCAGTAGATACTTTGATAGAGTGCTTATGATCATGAATTCCTTAAACTTTTTTTAAATGGCAAGGCATACTGGTGATATATAACAGGACTGTGGAAAATATTTTATACCCTTTGCAAATCGTTTTCCCCAAATCAATCCATAAGATGTTTGACACAGTGTTATTTATATTAAAAATGAAACCCCATGAAAAGCCATCCTAAATATCTAACAATAGGGGAGTCGTTTAAAAAATGTTTCCAAAGATCCACGAAATCTTTCTGAAGAATTTTACTAACAGAGAAAATGCTCAAAAGGCTATTTAGTAAACAGCATGGTACAGAGCTGTACAAAGTGTTAGATGTCAACTCTGAAAGAATATTTGCATGCAGTAAAAAAAAGAAAAAACAAAATGTTTTTATGTTTAGACATAAAGAGGAAAAGAAAAACCAGCATAATCTCACAATTCCCAGTACAGATATAAGACAACACAGTAGGGTTCTTTATACTGACTGTGTATTTCCAAACTTTCTACACTAATCATGTATGTTCAGAATATCATGGGGAAAAAAAGTTAAGAACACAGACAGTGTTTTGGGGTCAGCTAGGCCTGGGTTCTGATCTTGGTTCCTCTACTTCTTGTTGTGACCTTGACCAAGATCGTTAGCATCTGTAAGTTTCAGTTTTTGCATGTGTGCCTTGGGTGTAATAGTGCTCCTTCGGTTGCTAGTAAGGTCAAATGAAATAAAATATGTAAAGAGCTTAGTATAGTACATGACATAGAGTGGGCCTTCATGAATGTTAGGATGCTCAGAATCCCAGAATTTGAAATTTTCAATTGCTGGGGATTATCCTATCTCACCTTCAAGTTACACAGGGAGGGCCACTGATGATGTTGGTGGACGTCAGTGGCTCCTCTCAGTGGCACAGCTCATAAGCAGCAGAGCCTTGTGATTTTGCATTCCTGTTCTGTGTCCTTTTTGCAATGCCTCCTTCCTTCCCTGGAGAAACGGAGTTTGGCCTTGAATTGCTTATTTTTTGTTTGTTGGTTGGCTTTGATGATTTTTTTTTTAAATGCCATTCATCCCTGCAAAGCTGGGCAACTTTCCTAGTGATTGTTGATGTGAAAGCCAAGTCAGTTACATTCTGCGAGAAGAATTTAAATGACATACTGCTTAATATCAGTGGAGGATCACTGGGTGCAGGAAAAGTGATAAGCCAAGTCAGAAGAGGTTGCTTAACCTGTGTAGAAAGTTAAACTTTACCTTGCCGCAAAGCAAAAACGCCTGGGGAAGGGAGGTCTTAAGTTCACCCCTGTTAGGCAGCCTACTAACCAGTTTCTTTCTTCTAGCCTCCCTTCTTTCTTATCCAGCTTGTACGCTACAGGCAGAGTGAGTTCTATTAAATTAACTGCTACTTAAAACCCCTCCTGGCCTTTTATTGCCTGCAAGATAAAGCCTGAACACCTAGTATGGCCTGAGCCCTTCATGGTCTGCCACCTGTTTATCTTTTCTGCTCTGGGTGTTTCCCTGGACTACCATGCTTCTTTCCCTTATTAGTCTATCTGATGAACTCCTACTCATACTTTAAGACCTAGACTAAATGTCCCTAAACTGTAAGCTCCTGGACTAGACTGTGAATCCATTATGTCAGGGAGTTTGAATGTCTCAAACTACAAGCAATAGAATACTGGTATAGTGGCTTAAACCGTGCAGGAGTTTATCCTCTCACTTAACAGGAAGTCTGGAGATGATGGTTCCAGGATTGACTCTGTGGCTTGATGACCTCTTGTCCTCATCTTTTCCTTCTGCCAGCCTCAGAGGGCTAGCGACATTTGCTTTGGTGGTTATGTGAGTTGCTGCGACTACAACCACCAGATTGGGTTCTGTTAGAAAGAAAAGATGTGTAGTGTTTGGTAGGCAGGATGGTGTGCCGATACAGAAAGGCAGAAGTGGTGGATCAAGGGCCATTTTTTCTTGAGCCGCCTTCTTTTTTATTAATCAGGTAGAAAATTTTCCTGAAGCTGTCTAGCAGGCTTCCTCTTACATCTCATTGGCTAAAAATGGTTCACGTGGTCACTCCTGAATCAATCACAGGCAAAGGGAAATGGGATGGCTGTGACTGGTCAGACCTCACTCAACTCATTGCCTTGGTCTAGAACTGCCTCTCAGGGATCTGCCTGATACCTGAACAGAGGGTATCTGTTAGGAATGAAGAAGTGTAATGTTGTTAGCTGAGTCACCAACGGCTTTTGACAAAGATTCCAGTGTTGCTCCAGATTGAGTGTTCTCTGTAAAACCCTCTGTAAAGTCCTACACTACTTTGTCCTCTGTGTCTGCATAGCCTATAACTCTTACTGTATCATAATTTCTCAGATTCTATTAAGTTCCTGTTACTGTATCTTAAATCTGCCTGTCTGTTTCCTACATTGATCTGTGAACTCCTTAAGGGCAGGAAACATATTTTATTTAGGTCTAAATGTCCAGCATTAAATGTCCATAAGTTCTCAATAAATGTCTATTGATTGATTTTCTGTACAGCTATTATCAAATCTAATTCCTTTATTTCCTCCCTCCATTTTTTTTTTCTTATTCTGTCCTTATTAAGGCCAATAGGGATGTTACTAATGCTTAAATTTCACATGTCTCAGATCACACGTTGAAATGCAGTTCTGGTGTCTGTAATGAAGCCTGGAGCCCCTCTTAAAATGACAATGACTGTATAAACAGATTTTGACTGAAAAATTTATTAATGATTCTTTTCTTTGGTAGATAAAAGCGGGCATTTAGCTTTATCAGAGACAATATAAATTGAAAATTGAAAAGTTCACATCTTTTGCATGAAAAATGGGTTTCACGCAACCAGAAACCAAGCCAAACAAAAAAGTTAATCTAGCTTTCTTGAAAATGACAGCTTCAGTCAAGCTGATTTATAGAGTCTCTGAGGGGCTTTTGTGGCTTTTTCTCTCTCCTTTGCTCTGCTTCCATACCACCCATTTCTATCCATGCTGGGAAAATATAACTATCTACAGTGGAATGAGTGAGGGGCTGCTGCTGTCATTCTCTTAAATGACTGTGTCTCAGAAGCTAGGAAAGAAATTCTGTGACATTGTTCTTGCAGTTGGCATCTGTGCAAGTGAGTGAGAGAGATCACTGTAACTTCATATTTCGCATCTTTTTCTCCTTCGGGGAGCTTTTCCTGACCTTCTTATCTGGGTTAGGAAATGTTCCTCTCAGTTCACTTAACACCCTCCTTATGCTTTGCACAGGGCACGTGCTAAAAAAGGTTGAGTAGGTAAGATTGTGTGGTGAAGATAGATGTGCATTTCTGTATGTACACACTTGTTTTTTTAGCAAGCACACGCATATGGCACTTACCCTGTACAAGGCATGTTTCTGTATGCTTTATACATATTCATTCAGAATTTTACAATTGACCAAAGCACTTGCGATACATTGGCTCATTGGTTCCTCACTGTAACTTTAGTGAGCAGATGGATAGAAATTATCCCCACAGTATAGGTAGGCAAGCATACTCAGAAACTCATCTATTTACCCACAATACCATGGTTTGCAAATAGCAGAGGTGAGATTTTAACTTACTTGTTCTGACCCTTGGCACGGTATTTTGCTGGAGGAGGCCTGGTAGAGTCCCTTTAACATTTTGAGATTACCACATCTGTAGTAGGTGAAGTTTTGGCTACTTTAAGAAGTTATTTAAGGAAACAAAGATTTTTTTTCCTATGTTTGAAACCAACTTTAGTAGTATTTTAGTCTGCAAATGCTACATTACTGCTAGATAACAAACAGCCCCCAAGTTTAATGTCTGAAACAATACTACTGTTTGGCTAGGAGTTGGCTGATCTAGGCTAAGCTTGGCTGAACAGCTCTGCATCAAGTTCTGAATTTGATGGGGCTTGGGTCCTCAGAGCTGCCTAGGTTGAGAGCAGTTCCAGACATGTTCATTCTAGGGAAGACTCCCCAGGAACGTGGTGATGGGAAGAGTACAAGAATTCAAGCCCAGCTACACAAACCCAATTCAAACCTCTGCTTGTGTCATGTCAGCTAACCTCTCATTGGCCAAACCAATTTTCACTGTCAAACCCAATTTAAGGGAGGAAGCACCCTCTACCCACCATGAAGCCAAAGCAAGTTACACAGTTCATATAAATTTTGGTGGAGTGGGAACTTAAACTCCCACATTGAAGATGAGGGAGGGGTTGGACATGATTATTTTTGAACAATAATCTAGTCCACTACAAGGGGATTCCAAGTAGGGTTGCCAGATTTAGCAAGTAAAAAATACAGAGTACCCAGTTAAATTTGCATTTCAAATAATCAAATATTTTTAAGTATAAGTAGATCCCAAATATGGCATAGGCTATACTTATACTAAGAAAAAAAAATCGTTTTACCTGAGATTCAAATTTAACTGGGTGTGCTGTCTTTTATCTGGCAATCCTAGTTTTAAATGAATCAGTCGCTCTACACAAGGTGCGATTAATAGTGAGAATATGTCATTGACCAGATTATACAAAAAGTATGCTTGTGTTGATTTCTCTAGTAACCACCCACCCTTCTGCTGGGACTGGCCTGGCTCTCAGAAGAAAGGCGCAGGCTTTCCTGAAAATATCACCAAGTACTTTAAGGGGCCAGATAAGTGGAGTCCTCAAGGCCAGTTAGCACTGGCCTTCTTGTTAAGCTGTCAACCAAGGAGGCAGTGGAAGGTGCTGGCGATTTCATAATTTTCAATGCTATTGGTGAGCAAACCTGGGCAGCTCGTCTCTGTAATCAGTCCCTGCAATAGGATTCCAGGCTTGGTCATTGTATATTTTGAGAGTGTTCATCTTTATCATGGCTTTTGCCTCCTCCACACTCACTAAGTTGGAAAACTACGGGTGTCCTCGGCACCAGATGAAGAATGGATGCCCACTAACTGGCTGTAAAGACCAAAGCAGATTCATTTTCATTTGGGAGCCGCTGGCATTGAAGTGGTGTGAAATCTTTATTTGAGGTGACCCCGGCTTTATCTCTCCATTGTTGCTCAACCTCAGATAATTACTTCTGGCCCCCACACACCTCTGCCGTGGCTATTAAAATGGGAGGACAAAAGGTACAGTTGTGAATTGCTCTAGCTAGTCATTTGAAGGTCTTTGTTGGAGCAAATTACTTTGTTGGGTGTTGCAAGGGTACCTGCAGCTTTTTGGACCAGTACAAAGGGTCTTAAATTGTGTGTGTGTGCATGTTTTTAAAGATTGAGGAGGAGGAGGGGACATAAATATTATGTGAGAAGCCTGGGATTCTTTTCTCTAAGCCTTGCTTTTTGTCCAGAAATAATTATATTTAAATGTGGTTCCTGGTTTTTGTAGATGAATGCCAACTCCATAAACTCCGGATGTTAATTCTCATTTCTGCAGGGATTGGTCATGATTCATGGTTTGCAGGAGTTAGGGGCACCAAAACATTTTCTATTATCACTTGCAGAGGTGTAAAAGACAGGTCTCCTAGAAAGACATTCTCCAGGGAAGAAAAATGTCATTTTGGTGGAGGTTTTCTATCTTGTTGCGAAACGTCACTGCAAAAAATCTGTTTGAAAAAATAGTGAATCGTCTTGCTGTTTATTCTCCTTGCTGTGTTCATGAAACTGTCAGCTTAAGCATGTGGTGAAAATTATGGGAAAATGAGCCAGTTCCCCTGGTTTTGTAAATGATGGCAGTCTTTATATTTCTCAGTTTCCACAAAGGAAAATTTCCCTTGACTAGCTGATTAAATAAACATCTATTTGTAGGAGCAGTCAAGAGGTGAACAGGAAAAAAAATGGCAAAATAAGCAGGCACTTCAGTCTACTCATTTCTCAGGGAAGCACTGTGGCCTGGCAGCTGGGAGGCATCTGGGTCAGGAGTGCAGATTTTAATCTTACTGGGGCTTGAATCTTGTCTTCCTTGCTTTTCACTCTCTGTGGACTGCTAACTCTAATCAGTTTTTAAGAAATCCTGATAGTTAAGTGGATAGTAATGATCATGATAATTATATTGATAAGGGAATAATACTAGTCATTGTTCTATCATTAGTTAATCACTATGTGGAAGACACTATCCTAAATGTTTTTTATGCTTTATCCCATATTTAATCCTCTAAAAATCCTAGTGTGAAGATGATACGGTCCCATGTCACAGTTGAAAGGGGTAAGGAGGTTAGTAACTTGCCTTTGCTTCTTGTTATCAAGTCATAATTTGAACTCAAGCCTTCTGATTCCAAAGCCAAAATTTTTAAACTCAAAATTCCACCATAGCTTTTGGTGTTGGTATAAAGCAAAAGACTCTCAGCTCCAACCATGTCTCCCTTATTGGATCATGTCTCTGCTCAATATACTACTTTTTCTGGGTTATATTATGTTTTTTTCAATATATGACTATTTAATGAATATGTTACAATCTTCCCTTAAAAACTCAGTGCAGCAGTACAGAATATTTCCAACGTTCACTGGACTAGGTCACAAGCTCATCATTTGGACTTTGAATGATCCTGGAATTTCCAGAATATTTTTCTTAAATATTTAATTTTTTGTGTGTGATTGAAGGATTTGATACATAGCCTTTCTTGGGGTTGATGGCACTAATTTTCTTAAAATAATCCAGAAATTTAATATTATATTTTTCCTCTCCCAACTTTATTTTATACGCTTTCCTAAAATATCTGGGTTATACTATGAGCCTGATTTTCTCAACCTTGACAAGTCACCTGGGATGTCAGGTAGGGAAAAATTTTTCAGAGCCAGGGATTGAGAAGTAAGGTGGTCATGAAGAACTAAGAAAAGCTGTGGGAGGAAGCACATATTACATCTAAAAAGGTGGAAAGTGTGACAGTTTGAAAGAGGAGGAGAAGAGGTGGCAGGAAGATGTAGAGTATTGGCTGTGACAGCATCAGTCTCCCTTCGGCTGTGTGTGAGGTGTGGGGGGTGCGTGGGTCACCTATTAAAGGTCAGGTGAAGGCCGGGGTCAGCAACTTCACGTGACCTCACAGAGGGCTCCTCCGGGCTGCATGATCGCCACCCTTTGTGCCTGTGTACATGCGATGGGGGGCAGAAGTGGATGTCAACAGGGGAGCTGTTTGTCGCGGGGATTGGTTACTTTCAGATCAACAAGTGGATTTCCTCTTGGGGAAGTTTGAAGTTGAGGTTTTGTATCTCAACAATGTTTTTGTTGACTTCAGACATGATGCAGATAATATCTTGACTCATTTTTGCATTACTGTGGATGACTCAGATACAGGAAATTTTTGATGGTGAGAAAGTCAAGGCCAAAAATGAGCAAGTGTGCTAACTTTCTGAGTGAGCGCAGGTGCAGGTGGGGCCTCAGAAGTGGGACCTGGGCTGGTCTGAGCGCAGTGGGCACCTAGTAGGTCTGCACTGAAGTGAGCCTCAGAAGGAAGGTACTTTCTACTTCACAATTTCCCACAACCCATCTCTACTGGGAACAACACTGCCTTCATCTGTCAGGTTTATGGGTGGGTCAGGAGAAGTGTGGAGGCACCTATAGCACCCCCAGTGGAAAATCATTCCAACCCCCAAAAGATCAGATGGAAACAGCATCAGGACTTAGTGGGCTTTCCACTCTTAAATCCCTTGTGCTGCCAGTAGCATGCCTTCTGTGTGGTGTCTTGCAAGCAGATTGCAGGTGACATATGCAGAAGTGGGAAGTTCTATGAGGAGGCTGGTGGCTCTGTAGCGTGGCTGGACTTGCTTCCTTTTTTCTTAGTGCCCAGCTTTCACTGTGCCAGCCAGTGGGTGGGAAGGCATCATTCCATTGCTCAGAGATGTGGCACCTGCTCTACCTAGGGGCACATGCTTTGAAATGGTTCTGGCAGAGGAGACCCAGAGAGCCAGCTCCAGGCACTGTGCATGGTCAAGATGGGCCTGGATGCCCAGGTGGATGGAAAGCTTTGGGGAGAAAAGCGCCCAGATAGATGACTAATGGACACAGCCTTAGAGTTTGAGATATGACATCCTCCCCACCCTGCCTCAGCTTTCATGACAATAAGACCATCGAACAACACTATTCAATAGAATGATCGGTGATGATGAAAAGTACTATATCTGTGCTAGCAAACACTACAGTAGCCACTAGCCATGTGTGCTCTTGGGCACTTGAGAGGTGGTTAGTGTGACTGAGGGATTGAATTTTTAATTCCATTTAATTTTATTTCATGTCAGTTTAAATAGCCACATGTGGGTGGTGGCTATGGTATTGTGTAAATGTACTTTGGAATAATTTTATTATGGCTTGGAGATGGCTTAGTAAAATAAAGAGCACATGCACACACACACACTCACACACTTATACTCACACACACTCTTAACATTCTACCAAGTCCCTGCATATGCAACACTTCATTATCACATCCATTATCTCACAGCACCAGAGGAAGGTGATGTTCTTATTTTTCATATTTTATAGATGAGAAAACTGATTCACAGAGAAGTTAGGTGTTTTATTTAAGGTTACTTAGTAAGTGAGCAGTGCAACCAGGGCTCAGATCCAGGCCTGCTTCTCAATCCTGAGGACTGAAGGTGGTGATCATGAACCTCTCAAGAAAGACCCAGCCTCACAGCTCTCTTGTCAGAGCTGTTACTGACCATGTAACTGGGATGGCTTTAAGGTGATTCACCTGCAAAGCACTCTGTGACAAAGGCTTGACTCACATAATTTACTTTGGGAAGTGACCCCAAAGGAACAGAATTGAGGGTCTGGGAAATAGGAAAGGAACAAAAGCCAATGCAAGGGCGTATTATTGAGAGTAGGCACCTGGGGCTCCATCCTACAGGAACTGACTAGGAACTGTGCATTAAGACCCCCTTCTAGGGTGTTATCTCCCTTGTGCTTCCAGGTTGGTTCACACACCGGCACAGCTGAGTGGGTATCCACGGGCTCACCATATGGTGGTGCAGAGCCACCCTGGGCAGAATGCAAGGGGCACCTGGTATAAGGGAGGCAAGGAGCAGTCAGATGGTACTCTTGCTGGCTGCCACAGCAAAAGCTGGAGCTAAAAATGTGGCTGAGAGGCTATGAGATGGGGCATCAAAGATGTCCATGGACCAAGGGGAAAGAGCTAAATAGCACAGCTGGGAGTCAGAAATTAGGAGAGGCCAGGAAACTCTGAGAATGGATTCTTCCATAAGAAATGGAAATAAGTGGACCTAACCTTTTGATGCTGTCAATGAGCTATAGTCTACTTGGTTGCTAGCACAACTAGCTTTTGTGCTTATTGCTTTATATTTTGTGCAATATTGCTTTTGTGCATCATGCAAGGCGCAGTTTTAATGTAAGGCCTGATTTTTCCCATTGCCCCGTCTCTTTCCAGTTGACTTCTTTGTACCACCTAGATGGAGCAAGCTCAGGGAAACCAATAATTCAATGTATTCCAAATTTAAATCGCTATTATCTCTTTCATTCATTTATGGACAGCATGGCACAGAGGTTAAGAGCATTGGCTCTGAAACCAGACTGCTGGGTCACATCCTGACTCTACTACATACTAGCTTTGTGGACTTGGGCAAATTATTTAGCCCTCAGTTCTTTTCATCTGGAATTAGGGGTTCTAGTCCCGATTTTATAGAGTTATGGTGTAGAGTAACCGAATTAACACACAGACTGGACTTAGAACACTGCCTGTCAGGTAGAAAGCACAATATGCACGTTTGCTGTTGTCTGTTCATTCATTAATTGGTCAATTATTTCATGTCTGATTCATATGAGGCATCGCTCTCCTTGATCAGCGTGCATGCCTGGGTCTGACAGTGTCTCCGTGGCTCACTCCAGCATTTTGAAATTCTTTATTCCCTAAATTCCCAGACCACTGTCCTCTCCTTTTTTTTCATGCTATTTTCACTGATGAAAACGTTTTTTCCTTTACCAGTTCTCCCCTCCCCCGCTTCAACCTTTTCGACATTGGGACGTTTCAGGACTCACTCAGTCTCGGGCCATCTTTCTTATCAACACATTCTCCTAGGGTATCTTGTCTGATCTTGTGATTTTAAATACCTCTCTATAGGCTGATGACTCCCAAATATGTCTTTCTAGGTTTGACAGCCCCCGTGAGTTCCAGGCTCATAAAATTCTCGCTCAACATCTCCATTTTGATATTTGTTTGGCGCCTCAAACTAACGTGACCAGAAGAGAACTATTGATTTTCCTTCACCCTCACCTCAATCCCACCACTGAGTCTTCCCTTCATCTTCCCTGTTTTGGTAAATTAACTAATTGCTCAGACCCCAATCCAGCAGTCATCTTGCCCTCACATCTTGTCCACACCGAACCCAACACTATCCAAAATTGCTTAAGTTTTAAAAGAACCGCTTCTCAATATGACCACTGCTAGTATCTCCCTGTATGACTGTGCAGATGGGACATTCCCAAGGGAATTCCCACTCACATGATAGACATCATAGATTTCTATTTTTTTATGGAAAAATTTTATCAAATGGTCAAAGTGTTTCTTCTTTTAAAATAAATATTATTTTTAAAAATAAAATTAAAATACCTTGAGGACTAGGTCCCTCTTTTTAATTCTCACAGGAGTGCTGTAAGAACTAAGAGTCACCTTAATCATTGCTATAATTCTAGTTTAGACCATCACTTCTTTTAATTCTAATTTTTTATTGAAATGTAGTCAATGTACAATGTTAGTTTCAGGTGTACAGCAAAGTGATTCAGTTATATGTGTGTGTGTGTGTGTGTGTGTGTGTGTGTGTTTATTTTCAATTTCTTTTTCATTACAGCTCATTACAAGAAATTGAATACAGTTCCCTGTGCTACACAGTAGGTCCTTGTTGTTTATCTACTTTATATTAGTAGTGTAAATCTATCATCATCACTTCTTGCTCAGATCATGCCAACAACCTCCTAATCAGTACCCAATTTTCCCCTTTGCTTCCCCTGTAGCCCATTATCCACACACCAGTCAGATGGATCCTAAGGTATAAATCAGATGATACCACTCTCCATATTTACCCCCTCCATATTAGTTATCTGTTGTCATGTAACAAATTATCCACAAGCTTCAAACAACAGAAATTTCTTATCTCACAGTTATATGGGTCAGGAGTTCAGGAGAGACTCAGGTGAGAGGTTAGATCAGGGTCTCTCACCAGGTGCAGCCAAGATGCTAGCCAGAGCTGCAGTCATCTGAGCACTTGACTGGGCCTGGAAGATCCACTTCCAGGATGGCTCACTCACATACCTGTGAAAGGAGGCCTAGTCTTTGGCCTGTGGGCCTCTCTATAGGGCTCTTTAATGTTGTCACAACATGTCAGCTGACTTCCCTCAGAGTGAGTTACCTGAGAGTGAGAACAAGGCAGAAGGTACAATGTCTTTTAAGATCTTCCTCAATGGCTCTCAGCCAGGGGTGATTTTGCTTCCTGGCCTCCCCCAGAGACTTTTGGCAATGTTTGGAGATACCTTTGGTTGTAACAATTGGTTGAGGGGGTGCTATTAGCTTCTAGTAGGTAGAGGTCAGGGTTGCTGCTAAACATCCTGCCACATTAAGGGCAGTTCCCCACCACACACACACACACACACACACACACACACACACACACACACCCAAAGAATTATCTAGTCTACAATGTCAGCAGTGCTGTGGTTGAAAAACTCTGATCTAACCTCAGAAGTCACATATTATTTCCACCGTATGCTATTGTACACAGACAAATGCTGGTACAGGAAAGGGATAATCCAAGAGTGTGAATACCAGGAGGCAGGAATTATTGACAGCCATCACTGGCTACCACCGCTCTCCAGTGGCTTTGATTGACATTTAGTAACAGAAGGCAAACTCCTCACTATGGTCTTCCAGTTCTGACAGATTTGTCTTCAGCCTCCTTCTCCCATTTTATCTCTGATCATGCTCCTCCTCTTCCACTGTGATCCCACCACCCTAGCTGTACCTCTGTCCAACATGCCAAGCTTGACCCTATTTCAGGCCTTTGCCTCTATCCTGGATTGTCTCCCCTGATCTTTGGAGGGCTACTTCCTTCTTTTCAGGTCTAGCCTCTCAGAGAGCCCCCACCTTCCCTCAGGTTCTAAACTAATGTTGAGAGACACATCTCTTAACCGACACCAGTCACTCTCTATCCCGTAGTCTTATTTTATTGTGCTCATAGCATTGATCACCATCTGAAGTTATCATACTTATGTTTGTGTTTGTATGTGTATTTCTGTCTCCTCTTAGTAGAATGAAAGCACCATGAGACAAGGGCTTTGTTCTGTATTCCCAGAGCCTAGAGCAGTGCTGGGTAGTAGATGGTCAATAAATATTTGTTGAATAAATGAATGTGCTCTCATTTTTTAAGTATCATGTAGACGATTCTGGCAGATTGTGTAGATGAATTTCTTAAATATATGGGGAAGGAGTGAGACAAGCAGAGAAGTAACACCCTTTGGAAGTCATGTCAGAGGAGACCTCTGCATGTCTTGAGTTGTATATCTTGTTATGCCTGATAAATTTGCTATTCAGATTTCCTTCTTTTCCTTTCCCATATTCATCACCCTGTGACCTTGGCATGCATGTACAGGAAAGTTAAAAGACACCATCTTTGGACATGGACTAGGACAAGAAAATTGATTGCCTGACCTTGGCCTCATTAATCTAGTACTACAGCCATTGTCCCTAACTAGCCAAGGATTCACTGAAATCAAGTCCAGCTGCATTAACTGCTTTGAGAGTCTTTGACTAAAGAGCTACTTTTACACAGTTGGGAGAATGCACTGCAAACAAAGAATCTATCTTTTATGGGAATAATTAAAAGCCAAACTCACTGCTCCATACTGCAGTGTTAGTAGAGTCAGTCTGCACAGTTCTGCCAATCCCTTGGGTATTTTGAATTTATAGATACTCTTTATCCTGAGTTTGCTTTTGGACTCGGCTGTCTCTGGTGTCGTGATTCATGCAACTTTAGTCCAAGAATCACCTTCAGACAGATCACAGCTGAATTCCTAAGCCCTCAAATCTTTACTCAACCTGACAGTCCCAGACAATCCTAAGAAAAGGAAGATGTCTGCATAGAATAAGTTGTTTCTTAGGACAGGAGCTGCTAAATATGAAGATGAAAGAAGCAATGCCCTCAGTGAAAAGGGGATTCCTGGGCAGAGACTACTGGTCAACCTTGTCTCAAAATTACCGCATAGACCTAAGTCATTCCCCTGCTGGCTTCAAACTTTGAGATTTCAGTTTGGAGCCAGAGTAAATTACTGTGGAATTCCCATTTATTGGATGAGAGCTCCTAGAACTAGACTCTTCCATGGGAGGACTTGGGAGAGAAATCAGTGTTGCCATTTGAAACCAGAGTCTGAAAATTCTTCCTTGCTGGGCATCAGGGTGTCACGTAATGACCTCCATGCTGTGCTGGGGAGCAGACTTGCTCTGCTTGAAATAACATAATTACAGCACTTGGCAAAAAGTGGAGGACAACAGAAATGAAGTTCAAGAATTCAAGCACATCAGCCAGACAGAGAGGCAGAAAATCTCAATCTAGACATCCTGGGGGAAAATAAGGTGATGGGGCCTGAACTGCGCACAAGCAGTTGTGCTAAAAATGGCAGCTGCCTCAAGCAGAAATTGTTATTACAGGACCGAAAGAGGGATTTGATGGCACATTGATGGAGGTGAATGAGTCAACACAAGTTTCCTTCCAGACTCCTGGGTCACAAACTCGAGGGAGGCTCTGAAGATGGGAAAGCACAAAATTGGAATATAAATTCCTGAGGTTTGGGAGGAAGGTGATTTGAAAGATTTGAAAGTAGAAGTCTGACTTGAGTTTGATTCTGTCTCTGCCACTGACTAGTAGTGTTGATGGATCGCTCAAGCCTTCACCATCTGTGGAGATCTTCAAGTCTCTCCAACAGAAAATCCTCCTGGACTGGAATTCCTTGGGTCTTTCCTGGCAGGACTGTTTTGTTGTCCTCTGGGATCTTGCCTGAGGGTGATGAGGAGAAACAACACAAACGAGTTTGGTGTGAAACACCAGTAAAGCAACTGCCATCAAGACAGTATAAAGCTACTAAATTCAGGTCACACAGAGTTCATCTGTGTAAGCTTCAGTTTTCTCCTCAGTGAATCAAGAAGATGGAACTCGGTTACTTTTTTGGACCCTCACAGATCTAATTGATGAGAATATCCCAAAGTAAGTGAAAAATGAAATCACTGAATGGAGGATTTTCATCTACATCATTTATTCAGAAATGTTTTTGAAGCTCCAATTATGAGCCAAGAGCTGTATCAAGATCTAGAAATTTAGAGATAAACATCCATGGTCTCCCCCTCAGGGAGCTTGCCTTCACTCAGAGATGGTCAAGCAAACATCCCATTATACACAGTGTGGTGATGACGCTAACGGAAGAAGCACCATGGAATGCACTTCATTTTAAAACCCAGGTTTGAATGAGGGATCTTGTTTTGTTTATTTAGTTGTTGATAGAGTTTATTTAGTTGCAACCAGACTCTACTTCTGACACTTTAAAAAAGCAAAACTTTTAAATATTAATGTGTAACCACACTGATTCTGTTCCAAGATCAGTAGAAGATCAGTAGATTATGATTCAACGAGTAGACAACCATGTGGCTGAGGGGTCGCTAAGCAAAGGCAGGCACTTTGCATCAGTTTTCCTGAGAAAGGAAACTCCGTTGTCATCATGCAGTGCAGAGAAACTGAGCAGGAGGGCAGGGCGAGGAGGCTGCCAGCATCCTGGCTTCCTAATTAGGCTCCATAATTATTTGTGAACTCGCAGAGCTCAGGATGCCCTACAAATTCATGGGTCTGAATACTTCCCCAAACCACATAGAAACAGTCCTTCACTTACCATCATTTTGGAGTCTGCATACTTACCCCCGCTCTTTATCTGAGTAGACAGGCAGAAAGTGAGCATTCTGAAATCTCTTGTTGCATTACACCATAAAACCAAAAGAACACAGTAAGTGAAGGTCAGCTTCCTTCAGCAACCCAGGATTTCTCTGTTTCCCACTTATTTTGTCTGTATTCTGCCTATCAAGTTCTCCATAATGACTTCTTCTCCACAGTGCCCTTTCGGTGGCCCAACTCGACTTGCTCTGTCACTAGTGTTGCCACTGTGGATTATGGCATCTTTGTGAATTCTTTGCTGAAGTGTAACTCCCATCCTTCAAGATCCATTTGTGTATTTCTGCCCATCTCTGATGAAAATGACAGGAATCAGTCACACAGCCCTGAGCCCAGAGGAGGAAGCTCATAAACACCACTGATGCAACCTTTGGGCTAATACTGATGAAAAGTACCCTTAAAAATATTTCTGGCAAAGAAAATGTATGAGAAAAAATTCAGTTAACTTTGTATGCCTGTTAGTGGTGGAGGGGAGAGGTGTAGGTCATCCAAATGTCGATTTTATTAATTTTGCCCAACTTACCACATGCTCTGGCTGACAGAGGAGGCACGGAGGTTTATAGGTAGAGGCTGTGCACGGGATTCAGAGGTCCCCTTGTGGGCTCGTCTGTGATGTCTGAGTTCTCTTCTTTAGAAGGTGGAACTGTGTCTCAGTTCTCTGACTGTATGTGTTTAGTTTAGCACATATTTATTAAGAACTTACCATATGCCAAGCATGGTTTTAGGTACTGAGGATCAGGATGATTGAGGTTCTGTGAGGGCGGTGTGGGTGTGAGAGTGACGGACGCAGACAGGGACCCACACACCATCAGTGTGTCTGTGTGGTTCACTCCTGCAGTTGAGCAATAGTGTTGATAGCTGTC
The DNA here is from genome assembly GCF_036321535.1 of Camelus dromedarius. Classification (NCBI taxonomy): domain Eukaryota; kingdom Metazoa; phylum Chordata; class Mammalia; order Artiodactyla; family Camelidae; genus Camelus; species Camelus dromedarius. Next base: position 19,169,146 of record NC_087439.1, read on the forward strand.
AGTGCCCTCTATTCTCTGCAGGGCATTCCCTCCACACGTGGAAAGTCGTCGGACATTTTTCCCCTGAGTTTTTGAGTTTCTGAAGTTTTTCTCCTACCTCGAGGTCTATTCCTTTTTATCTTCTTGGCAGGAATATTTTCTTCTACTCAGCCATTAAATGTAGAGTTCCTTAGTCCTAGGTTCGAACTCACTTTATTTTTACTCTGGGTGTTTTCCCCACTTAATCTCAGCCATTCTCATGGCCTCAATTAGTATTTTTTTGTACATAACTCATACATATGTATCTTTAGCCAAGAGTTATCCTCTAGCTTCAGGCCTGTGAACCAGAAACTTACTAGTCATTACATCTCAGGAGGTTCCAAGGTAACCCCTTACTCAGCATGTCCAAAATCCACTCTCAGTCATTCTCGCCAGGCTTGGTCCTCTACCTAGACTCCTCATCACTCATCCCTCTAGAAACATCATGTCAGCCTAGATACCTCCCACTCCCTCGGCCTCCGTACCCAGTGCATCACCAGGTCCTGTTGGTTTTACTTCATAAATGTTTCTGCAGTGGACTAAGTTATTTCCATTGCCACCACCACTACCAATGTCCGTGTTAATCTCCCCTCTTGCCTAGACCAGCAAGTTTACCCACATCTACTTTGGATCCTGTCCATTCCTTTCTTAATGCAGCCAGAGTGATTATTTCAAAACACAAATTTTAAAAAAATGTTCTTATCATTTGGAGATGCACACTGAAACATTTCTGGATGAAATGGTATGATGTTTGGGGTTTACTTTAGAATATTCCAGAAAAAAATAATGAGCAGCAGAAAGATCAAACAAGACAAGCAAAATATTGCTTACCCTTGAAGCTGTATAATGGGCAAAAGGAGGTTCATTTTACTGCTCTCTCTACTTTTGTGTATGTTTGACATTTTCCCTAATAAAAAGTCAATATGTGTGTACACACACTAATGTAGTAATGCTACCTCCCTACTTAACACATCTGCTTCCATTGCTCATCGTGTAAAGACAAAATTCCTTAATAAGAGCTCAAATTCCTGTGTAGTCTGGTTTCTACTGGTCTTTCCAGACCCCTCTTGCACCACGCAGTCTCGCTCTCAGCATCCTGCCTCTCCCTCTCCTGTGTCTTTCCCTCCCAGCTGCAATCTATGCACCTTCTCTCTTTCCCTGACTAGGTCAAATCACTCTAAGAGACACTTGGTACTTCTTTTCCTAACATGTGTCACCTCTGTATGATTATGAGAGCCATTCAATTACTGTCTCTTTACTCTACTAGACTCTAAAACCCAAGAGTTGCCTTTTAATCCCAGCATGGTACCTAGACAATATCGTGATTCATGTTGGCGCAATGAATGAATGAGAGGGTGAAGAGTATTTGGAGGTGGCATTCAATTTGCAACTTGACCATAGAAGCTCCAGCTTCCAGTGAAGATGAGTTACAGTGAGCCTCCTGGGGGCACTGGTTTGTCCCTCAACAGTGCCTGTGGGGCAGTGAGGTACTAGCTCTTAGCCCTGACTTATCCTTGAACCAGTAAACAGCAGAGCTGACTCAGGCCCAAGATCAGAAGAGACTCTCAGATCCAGAATCCAGCAGCTATTTTGACTATTGTTCCGAAGTCTCATTTTTTCCAATCGTCCCTGGGACTCAGTGCTCCCAGGAATGAGCCTCTCCCCATCCTCTGGTGGACCAGGTCTGGGATTCATCCTTGGTCTTTTCCTGGTTCATTTCTATGAGTTCTGACCAGTTACTTGGTCTCATGCTCTAGGTTTCTCTAAGGCAGGTCTGACTTAAACTCCCTCCCAGTGGAGCCTCGTTTGCATATTCTAGCCCAGCTAGCTGGGTGCCTCACCTGCACCCCAGTCTGGTGGCAGGGACCATCCTGGGTGGACAGATCACCTAGCTAATGACTATCACCAACCAGTCTGCTGAGCATTGCTTGTATTACCTGAATTCTTTACCACCATCCACTGTCCTTTTGCTCAGGTCTTCAGGAACAGTTTATAGGATTATGTCTGAGGTTATATTGTCTTCCTTGATGCCTCAGTCATCACTCCTGAGTCTCAGGGCTGCCTAGAGAAGTCTGCTGTTCGAGTCAGCCTCGCAGCCAGGCAGGGCCCCCAGACTGTGGACATCTGTGGTGAAAAAGCCCTGAACCAGCTCAGTATCACCTTTTCCCCATCATGACACCATTAGGATGAAACTGAAGGAATCCAGGATCAGCATCCGGGAGACAGCTTCAGTCTCCGATTTGTGATTATTGAGCTGCGTGATCTTAGATGAGTCATTACACCTCTGTTGGTCTCAGCATCCTCCTTAAAGGAAGAAGGGAGGGAGGAAGGAAGGGAGGAAGGAAGGGAATGGAAGGAAGGAAAGAAAAGACCTTTTGCTAGATCCATGTTTCCCAAACAGTTACACCAATAAATGGGTTTGGTGCCTAAATAAGTTTGGAGAACACTTGGGTGAAATGAACTTGAAAAGATTTCTTTACAGCAGGACTTCTCAGGGCTTTTAATGTGTCTCTCCATTAGAGAAGGATAGAATAAAGTGTTTGCCACACTTACTTAAATACTTGTAGAAATCAGTTTGAAAATACTGGGTTAGATTATTTCTGATTCTAAAAGCCTAATTTAAAAATTGTTTGGCTTTCTTATTCATATTGTATGTGATGTCTAAGTGTCATATGGTCTGAGTCTTTAAAGAGAGATGATGATATTCTAATGAAAGGATTCACCATTGAAATGAGGCATGAAACTAGTTCAGGTCAGGACTTCCTCTGGGTAGACTGTATGTTCAGAAAGAGAACATCCAGTACCTTCTCAATCAAGGCAAATTCCCTTATCATCTGAATGCACCACAGTCATTAACCTGAGAGCACCAAGTGCTCATTTTAAAGGTGAGTCAAATCTTAGTGGCCCAGATCAGAATCTCTTTTGGAGCATGGCAACTACTGAAGTCTCCTGACCCAGTGCCAGCCTGTCCGCAAGCCTTCTCCAAGCCTGTGAACACTGGGCTCATGTGTCCAAACAACATGAACTCTGGGATTCAACAACAGAGCAGTAAATCCTATTTTAACCTTCCAGCTTGATCTTTTGAGCCAAACTTAAGACAGTTGAATCAAAAAATCCATTATTTCAGTAAAACTAGGGGGTCTATCTTGGCTAATTTGGTCTCAAAAGATCAGTTTTGTAGGCATGGACTGTTTCGCCTGCCAGAACAGTTCAAGGTCTGCTTCTTGGCCGAGACACAAGCACATCACCTACCGCCAAGAGCTCATAACCTCAGGCCTGAGACTTTCAGCTTCCCCAAATCCCCACTAACTGCTGGGCTTCTCCAGCCTTTTTGTCTCTGTCTTCCCATAGACTCCCGACTTCTGTTGTCCAGTTTAGCAACTCACATCTCCCAACCCTTCACCTCATCCCCTGCCTGAGTTTTCTGAGCTGTCTTCCTCTTGTTAAAAGCTTCCTCACCTGGCAGCCCCGGAACTCTCCATCCCGTTCTCTGCTGCTGCTGGTGCACCGCCCCAGGTAGGTTTTCCCCCATCTTTTCCCACAGTCTCCAGTTCCCAAAATTGGACCCAGACTCCACAGGATAGAACTCTAGAAACTCCTGCCTGACAGCATTTTATTTCTAAATAAAATAAAAAGAGGAGGAGAGAAAAACAGGAGATATTAATGGACCATGACAAACTCAGGCTACTTGCTAACAACCCTTGGTATTTGTCTTTATTTTTAGAATATCCTCCTGCTGTTTTTACTATCACTCTCTATTTGTTTTTGACAAGGTTCATAGAACAGGGGAGAAGGGAAAGAGGCAGGAGGGAGTGGAAAGAAACAGCTCATTAAAAAAGGAAGGAAAAAAACAGAAAGGCAAGCTGCTACCAGGAGCACAACCCCAGCTGATGGGAGCCTGGCGATGAGCGGGCTTCTCCTGTTAGCATCATGCATCCCCTGTTATGACCTTGGTTCTTCACTCCTCTGTGCTGGTCTGCTGAGTCTTAAATAGGATGCACCATTGTCCTCTGATAACCAATGGCTTCTTGAACTGAGAAGTGACGTGGAAATCCTGGTTTGGTTAGAACAATAGGAAAAGAGGGTAGTATTATTATTTAATGTTGAGGTGCTATGAGGAAGATTTTTGTTTTCTTTTCCTTTCAATGAAAAAAATGATTGAAGCTCATTGGATGATTGGGAAAACCAAGGGAAGGTCATACATGGACCTTGTGGCTCCTCAGGAAGACTTTCCTAAGTAATGATCACTGGTACCCCTGGCTCCTGGCGCTTGAACAAGAAGCCAACAACTATTTTGGAGTGTGTCTTATATAAACCATGCTAGGAACTGTTGTGTATCAAATGTCCTAGTAGAGTTTATCATCTGGTTGTGGGTATAAGATATATACACTGGAAAATATTAAGAAATGATGCTGGATGGTATGAATTGCAAAGCTTGGTCCCCCCATATAGAGTCATGTTACAATACAGGATTGAAGGATTCAGTATATTTTTCCTCCTTACCTCTCCCCTCACCATGAATCTCAAACGACTTCCCAAGTACTTTATTCAAGGGAGATTTCCTGCAGATGAACAATTTTTAAAGAAATTGTTCTCAAGCTAGAAATAAGTCATGATACCTGAATTTTTTTCAATTAAGCATAAATCTTGATACCTTTTTCTTGTATCTTCCAAGAAAGAAATGCAGACTTTATTTAAAAAGGGAACAGTTCCAGAGGAATTGTTGAACAGGCAAAGGAAAGCATCAATGTTGGTTGATCTGAAATGCCGGGCAGTGCACCACTGGGCAAGGTGCAGAGGTGGTCTGGCTTTGCTGGGAGCCAATCCCAGCCTGCATGGGCTGCACTCGGCCATCCTGGAAGACCACTGGCCTTTATTACTTCCTTGCTTTCTGACAGCACATCTGCCCTATATGAGAGGAGGTGAATTGGGGTCAGGGTCTCCACAGTATACCAATAATAAATGGGCAGTAAACTGCCTTTCAGGCCCCGACCAATCAATTCTGAATGAATAAGAAATTAGAGAGCAAGTAAAGTACACACATGAGATCAGCCAGCGGGAAAATGGCAAAGTTGGTGGAATGTGTTGGTTACTACCCTTCAGTGCCCCCTCCTCCCTCCGGGCACTCTCTCCTTCCCATCAGTGCCCAGCCTCTCTGAGTCTTACATGCTCGTGGTCTGGCTCTGCCATCTCTGAATTTCTCAGCTGATGTCAGACACATGTGGTACTCAGAAAAGCAGCCCCAGGAATTTGTGACTCCATCTCAACCAAGATAGGCGGGGAAGTTGTACTAGTCTGGCCCCCAGATTTGGCAGGGGCACTGGCATTCTGCTCGGCCCTTGTCCTCTGGTGTGCACACTGGCCTGGCACTCTGTTACAAGCTGTGTGGACAACCACTGCTTCCTGACTCCACTTGATCAACCCTGAGGGGACTCCTGTTGGTGTGTCTCACCCCAGAGATCAGACCCCCATGGATGTGGACACACCTGTAGTTCAAGACCAAGTTCATAATTCCTTTTAGACAGTGTAATCTGAACTGCTGACATATCCCTACCTCCCAGGACAGAGACCCACTGTTGTATTCTCCCTGATTCCATATTCTGCAGATTTTAGAACTCCTTTCTTTCTCCACTGCCTACCGCTAAAGTTAGTCTGCATTTAGTTAACAACAGTTATGGGATGAATGTTTGTATCCCTCCCGTATTCATGTGTTGACGTCTTAAACCTTAGTGTGATAGGGCCTTTGGGAGGTAATTATGGTTAGACGTGGTTATATGAGTTGGACCCTTAAGATGGGATGAGGGCCCTTAACAGAAGAGACGCCAGAGGGCGCACTCTCTCTCCCCAGCAAGTGAGCAACACAATGAGGAGGCAGCCATCTGCAACTCAGGAAGAGAGCTCTCACCAGGAACCAGACAGGCAGGCACCTTGATCTTGGACTTTCCAGCCTCCAAAATTGTGAGGAAGAAGTGTCTACTGTTTAAGTCACCCAATCTACGGTGTTTTGTTATGGCAACCTGAGCTGACTGACACAGCAACCCATTTCCTCTGGACTTTGCCTAATCTGCCTGCCAATAGAAGATAAGTTAGAAAGGGATAAATAAAGTCCACAAGAGAGACAGAGAGAGGCTTAATCCAAAGTGATAATGGAATTTATATGCTCCAATGACTGGTTACTGGGGGAACTGGCAGGAGGTAATACAGACCCTCCTGGCCGCTTTCAAATTTTCCCACATAAGTGGTTGGCTACCCTTTTGCCAACCAAAACTGACCTGGTAAAAATCTATTTAGGAAATTAACATTTATAAATACTTTGCTCTGGTTTTCCTCCCACATCACAGGGTTTCTGTTAATTTTAAATGATACTGCCTCTTCACTGGAGATTAACAAGGTATGAAGCAATCCCAATATTTTAATCAGTTTGGGGATGGTTCCTGCTGAATAGCAGGAAATGTGGTTCTTCTAGAAATCCATTTTTCATTTGTTTTCTCATTTGCATCCCTGGTTTAAAGAAAATTAACTTTTTAAAAGTGAGTGATAACTAATCTTTGAAGACACTGCAATTGGTTGGCTTTATTGCTATTTAAGAACACTAGTGTGTATCCAAGCCAAGCAGAGCTCTGCTGTGGGGAGGGGCTGGGATGACCGGGTGAGGAGCAGTGGTGGCATTAGGCAGCACGCCAGTCTAGCTGGCAGGGAGAGGCTGAGAGGTGTGAGACCAGGTCTCTGCAGCTCCCTTAAGAGTTCTAAGAAATGCCTGTGCTTCTCAGAAGCATTTTACGGTTTTTCTGCAAGTTGAGAAATGACCTACTCAATTCAGATTAACTGCAAGGCCAGACTGATGGTTCAGAAATGTGTTGTAAAAATTGGATTATAAACTGATAGATTTCATCTCCAGCAATATGACAGGTGGGCAGATAAACCCCTCCAGGTATAGAACAGATAAAAATGCTGGATAAATTATTTCAACATGTATTTGTATAGCAAGATTGAGCTGGCAGTGAAGTAAGAAGAATAAGCAAAGTCTATAAATGATAAGAACATGCTGTTCTGTGAGGAAAATAAGCATTAGAGCTGGTGATTGTCCTGAAGGCCTGTGCTTCTAGAAAGACTTGGTCAAAGGCATGTTCATGTGGACCACACCTGGCCATGCTTATTAAATGAGAGCTCAGAGCTCTAGTATCCTTGAGCCTGGGTTTCAGGCACTGTGAGGGTTCATGCTGTGTAGGTGATAACGCTTGGGGCTTGAGAAGGTTGGGAGGTTGGACTAGAAATTCTTGCACAAAGGTTCAGCCCTCAAAGGTCCTTCAGTAGGCGAACTGGAACATAAACTGCCCTACGAAGAATTATTTGTCTCTGCCTTGTTTCTATGAGGAGTGAAAAGAAAAAGAAAGCAAGCTCCTCTAAGAATTCTTACTTTATAAGCCCACCCATCAGGTCTGAGGGTGGTTAATTGCTCACTAAATACTAGTCAACTGGCCGAATGAATAGAGTAGGATCAGTGTTTTAGTAGAGTTTCATACTGGGAAATAAGTGAGTTCAGGACGGAGACGCAGCGGAATGGCTGTCAGCTCAGTCTGAGAGATGCGCCCAGGAAATGTTTGAACTGACTCTACTAATATAAGCTTGAACTATCTTGAGAGGAAGGACCAGGATGTAGGGAAGAACATCTGAGATGAAGAGCATGCCGTAAGCAAAAGCTCATTTGGGGAAGTGTTAGCAAGATGCCTAGAGCTAAGAGTATGTGTTTGGAACACACAGAAATGTCTCTAGCGAGGTCAGGTTCTCCAGAGCTTCAGAGGGCAAGGGTCAAATTTGGCCATTTTCCTGGGGGGTGGGGAAGCCTTGTAGGGCCAGATTTATACCTCTGAAAGATCACTCTGCAAGCCACGAGGAGGATGACCCAGAGAGGTGTGGGACTGGACACAAGAAGACAAGTTGCAGGGCTTGCAGCCATCCAGTTGATAAATGACAAGGGCTGGACAAGGACGACAATGGTTTGTTAGCACAGAGGGAAGCCGCGTGTTCTGACCAGAGGGCTGCAGGAAGGCACTCGTGGCAAACCTGAATATTCTGTTAGGACTGTCATTTGGGGGATTATCCAGCTGTCAGCACATTTGCTGGCCTGGCCGGAGCTAAGCCGATCGTGTTTGTGTCTCCCTGGAACTGCTTGCTGGAGGTGGTGGAGACACCTCCCCCCTCCAGAAACCATCTGGAGAAGGTCAGTCTGACCTGAAGGATTTATTTTCATTAAAAAGTTCACGAAAGCACGAGTCATTGCTCACAAAGGGAGAGATGGTGTCAACTTTGATCCTTTCTGTTGTTCATTGTCTTCTGCTGGTTTTATTGTCATTTGGCATCATTCTTGACTTTGAAGCTGAAAGTGAAGAGTGGCTATATGTCTAATACTATTTAAATCTAATTCTGATGTTAAAATTAAAACCCATGCAGACTTCTCTTAGCATTTTGAATACCTTTTGTGGAAGCTGGTAACTAATTGTTAAAGAGAGGTTAAGGCTCAGAGGTTGGTTGTACTGCATACTTTTTTATAATCTTCCTTTTTTTGAAAAACAATGTTTCAGAATATACTAATTTATTAAGCAAACACAGTAATCTCCACAGACTGTTATCTAAATATTCAATTTGCATACTGAATCAGACACCTGATAGGGTGGAATAAATGTGATTCAGTTCATTAATATAGATGTTCCAAGATGAATGTTTTCTTTGCTGCACTGAGATGGTTTTCAACTCAGATTTATATTAGAGCCCACTGGCTTTTAATGCCACATATGACTACCTCTGCTGTCTTTAATGGATAATGTTGTCGATACAGCTAAGCAAGCAAGCACTGGCCAATGAGTTGTGTGTACCTTTCGGCTCCCAAGAGAGAACCAAGTGAGTGGTGGGGATTGAGATAAGTGCACTGCAGCAGCCTCACCGTAGCCTAGACAGCTGTGTGCTTATTTGCAGGTGGGGAGGGCTACAGCCCTAAGACATGCTGGGGACTGGGTCATAAGATGGACTTCAGAGGAAAATAATTCTTTATCTAAATGAGTGTTAGGGAATCCAGAAGAAAACCAAGACTAAAGCACAGTGTGCTGTACCAATGCATGTACCAGATTTTACTTAGAAGCAGTATTGCATAGAGGTTAAAGGGGTAGACTTTTTTTTATTGATTTACAATGTTGTGTTAATTTCTGGTATACAGCATAGTGATTCAGTTTCATATATATTTATATTCTTTCTCATTATAGGTCATTACAAGGTATTGAATATAGTTCCCTGTACTATACAGTAGGACCTTGTTGTTTATCTATTTTATATACAGTCGTTGGTATCTACAAATCCACAACTCCCGATTTATCCCTCCACCCTCCCCTGTCCCTCCTGGTAACCATAAGTTTGTATTCTATGTCTGTGAGTCTGTCTTTCTGTCTCTGTTTTGTAAATAAGTTCATTTAGTTCATTTGTGGGTTTTGGGGTTTTTTTAGATTTCGCATCTAAGTGATATCATATGGTATTTTTCTTTCTCTTTCTGGGTTGCTTCACTTAGTATGACGATCTCCAGGTCCGTCCATGTTGCTGCAAAGGGCATTATTTTATTCTTGTTTATGGCTTAGTAGTATTCCATTGTATAAATATACCACACTTCTTTATCTAGTTATCTGTTGATGGACATTGCTTCCATGTCTTGGCTATTGTAAATAGTGCTATGAACATTGGGGTGCATGTATCTCTTCGAATTGGAGTTTCCTTCAGATGTATGCCCAGGAGTAGGCTTGCTGGATCATAGGGTTAGTCTATTTTCAGTTTAAGGGATCTCCATACTGTTTTCCATAATGGCTGCATCAAACTGTATTCCCACCAACAGTGTTTCCTTTTCTGCACACCTCCTCCAGCATTTATTGTTTGTGAACTTTTGACATTAGATTCAAAGTTCCTGGCTTCCTATCCATGCCTCAGTTTCCTCATTGGTAAATGGGATCTTAGTGTTACCTCTCTTTCTGGGTTGTTGTGAAGGCTAAATGAGTGAATACACATGGAGAGCTTAGAAATGCCTGTCACAACATAATGAGTCTTTCTCCTTTTCCCATTGGTGTTTTGCTCTCTAGCCCAGGGTCTAGCCAAAATTCAATGCACTGGCATTCAGTACACACTCACTGAACACCTACTAGGTGCCAGACCTTGGACCAGGCATTAGGAACACAGTGATAAGACACACTCTCTGCCTCAAAGAAACCAAAGTCAAGTGGAAGAGACAGACATGCAAATTGATAGATTCAGTTCTGTGTGATGAAAGGAGTAACAGAGGCAGATGTAAAGCTTGAGATGTAGTAGAGTGCAGGGTGGCTCTCTGTTGATTTAGGAGGGTTACTAGGAAATGATTTACATAGGTTCTAACAACTCTGCTAAGCTTTGAGGAGTGGCTAGGAGTTGGAGTGTCAGGAGTGATGAAGAAGAGTAAAAGGATTAAAGAAAACAGGCATGGAATGAAGACTAAGGGAGGAAAATATGCTGTATCTTTCATCCATTTTTTGTTTCTTTCATTTGGCCATGAGATTCACAATTCTGGAGTGTTACCAGTTCTTAATCTAAATTTAGTAGCAGTTCCATGCCTAATGGGAAGCATCATATTGGAGAATTCCCTCCTTTTCTGGAAACTGGTGTGTTGTTGTCCAGCTGCATGTGAGCTGCCATTTATAGACCACTGGCTTCTCTCCAAAGACGGAGTCTAGATTTGGTCCATTAGTGTTCTTCTGAAATGATCTTTTGGCCAAACCAGATCAAGAAACTGCATATCAAGTCCAACTTTTTTTAGCTATTCAGAATTTTGTTCTATTGGGAGAAATGGGATGCCAAAACTGAGACAATTTATGGATTTCAAAGTATAACCATCTCCTTTGTGGGAGGGAGACGGAAACGTGGGAGTACAAATGCTCACAGTCACTTTCTTTGTTTCTTCTGCCCTTTGTCACTTGCCTGACTTTCAACATACTATCAGAGTGAGAAATGGATTAAAGAACACCTAGGTTTTCAATTTATTAAAATTAAATGTGCCACATCTTATAAGTGAAAGTACAATTTTCAGGTGGGAAAATGAAAACTTTTTTTTCCCTGTTATGTTGCTAATATCGTCCCTGTAGCCTCACAGTTGACAGTCTTAACTTTAAAAGGCCATTTCACACAGATATGTACAGAATTCATACTGTGAGCATTTGGAATTGGAAGGGAGGGGAGTTCACATGGTGTTCATAGGGGAACCAGGTGGTGAAGGACCCCTGAGCTGGCCATGAGAATCACATCCCTTGCCTGGCTGAATTCAGTTGGTTACCAAAACATTCGTAAATCATTTCCCCAGAGCTGTTAAATATAAAATGTTGTGTATTGTTTATCAGCTGGTCTTCTTCTTGCCCCTGCTTCTACCTACTGGCAGAAGGAGATACACAGAACTGTCCATTTTCTTCCCTAAATCTCTTCTTCCTCTTGGATTCCCAGTCAGTGATGCCCCATCTTCCCTTGTGAGGAATCTGGGAGTCAGCCCACGTGTCTCATTCTCTTTAATTTCTTGTCCTATTTGGAGACTGTTACTCCTATTTCTTTAACTTTTCCCCCACCTCTCTCCCTTTCTTAATTTCCTTATTGGCTATATGGAGAGATGGAGGCTCTTAATGGAGAAAAATCACCATTTTTACAGCATATTTGAAAACATCACTCACCTGGACTTCTGTAGTAGCCAGTCAGTGGGTATTACTGCCTTTGGTCTCATAGTTGCATTCCAGATTGATAAAACTGATCACGTTTTATATTTTAGTGGCTGTAAGGTCAAGTCTAAACTTAGGATGACACAGAAGGCTTTTTGTCATTTGGCCCACCCTCCTCTCCAACTTTCTTTCTTTCTTTTTTTTCCCATTCCTTCCATATATCCTATGCATCAGGCATACTTAACTATGAGCAATTCATCAAATATGCCTTGCGATCTCTCTTCCTGCCTTTGCATGTGTTCTTCCTGATACTTGATTTTCCTTTCTCCTCTAATCTCCCTGTCAAACCCCTTCAACTCATCTCTCTCTGAATTCTTTCTTGAATCACCTGTGTGAGTCTCCTTTTGGCAGGAAATAGCTCATTCCAAGTGGGGAAATGGAGGAGAGTTGAGTAAAGAGGATATTTACAAAGATGTGAGCAGGATGTGGGGAAATCACAAAGGAGAGTGGTAAGAATCCCGAGGCTAAAACAGGGGGCTACCATCTGTCCCCTCCATGTGCAAGGGAGCTGTTACCTGAACCTAAAGACAGAGAAGGCTGTTTGAGAGATGAAACCAACCCATAGCCACCTACCTACCCACTTTGCAGGAAGGCAGTTAAGGGAGCAAATATACTAACTTTACTCTTTTCTCTCCCTTCAACCTCCTGCCAGCACTCGGTGTTGGCTGAAATCAACAAGAGTAGGACAGGAGAGGGCAGGGAGCTTTTGACATCCATCATATTGGTCAGCCTTCTGCGGCACAGAGCATGATGAAGAAGAGTGAGGTGTGGATCTGAAAGGGTGTTTTTGTTTTAATCTTTGTGTTCCTGTTGCTTACTGCAGTGCCTGACATGCAGCAGACACTCAATAAACTTTTACCTAAATTCAATTGGTTTATTCAGAGAACCATGAAGAAAGTAATATCCCTGGAGGATGAGAGAACTGACTCCTCTATCATTGGATACTGGACAGGAGGGGACATGTCACAGGACACTAACAACACTTCTTCATGCTCACTGCCTTCTTGTCTGACATTTTTCAATTCTGTCTTCACTTCCTCCCTCCAGTCCCTTGGTCCACTTTCTCAAAGGACACCAATGTCTGGAATCTCTAAATCTCAAATCATTATCCAGCTACCCTGAGGTACTCAAAAAGACACAGACAAACCACTTCAGAAAAATAAGAACTCATTTTTTTCCCAGTTTCTACACGATGTCCTAGTGCACTTCCGCTCTGGTTAGGTGGGCTGAACCACTTATGAACCTTGAATTTCCTCCTGGTTGATCCTTCTCACTTAAAACCTAGAGTAGAGTCATCCCACAATCAGCCTCTTAGCTGTTTCCTTTCTGGGTGCTACCTCAGTCTTTACTTGGCCCTCTTAGACTGAGGGTGTCTTGGCAACAATATCCCAAACCTAAAAGGTATAATCTGAGAAGAAGTGAAAAGGACCTCCCCTACTGCTGCCCTGCATTTCAACCCTCCAACTGGATGGCCCATGTCCTGAATAGCCAATATGGTGGCTCCAGTTGGTTTCCTTTGTGCCCCAGATGCATGTCTGAACCCTACCTGGGTTTGTATTGCAAAGGGAGAGGCAAAGGTCTTGGAACCAAGACTTGAAAAATGGAGAAAAGAGGGTCCTGATGGAAAGAGCAGATTTTCATTGTACAGTGTAATTTCCAGATGGACCCCCTTAGCATGACTCTGGAAGTTGAGTTTCCTACTTTGGGTGGGGACTGCAGCTCACTGAGGATATACTTGGACTTCTGTATGCTTTAGACTCTTTTCTACCCTTACCATAATTAAAGTCAACATACATTAATTAGGTACTATGTATTCAAGAGTCTTTTTGCTGGGTACTGTCTTCAGTACACAGAAGGCATATGTTAGCAGTGTCTATGGTGATGAACCTCAGTCTTACCCCAAAGAACAGGAGATGGGTACAGAGAGGAAAGCTGTGATGTAGTTGAGGATAGAGAGAGGAGAGAGGCAACAAACCTCTGGTGTGGGTATTCTAGCCTGGGATGGGTATTCTTGCTATGGACTTCCTGTTCTTTCCCTATTAGATCCTTTACTATACTTTATTTCATTTCCTTTTAAATGTCTGTCTGTTCCACTAGACTATATGCCCATGAGGGTAGAGACTTTGTCTTACTCATAACCCTGATATTTATCACAGTGACGCATAGCAGATATTCAGCAATTATTTGTGTGAAATAATGGATTCATACTGTTTGAAGAACATCTTTGTGCCAATGGGAGGGCTTCACTTTGTTCAGTAAGTGGGGCCAAGTCTATGGTGTAGTGGGTAAGGAGTGTGGCCATGGGAAGGAATATTTTATTTCTTCTGACTTTCATGGATGGATAGTGTGCAAGTGATTTTCTTATAGCTATAAAATAAGACCAAAACAGAAGGGATGATTATGATGTCATATACTTACTCTGACTTTAAGGCTCTTGAGGTCTCAAAATACTACCCCTCACCGTTTGGGTGACTCACCTCTCAGCCTGTCAACATGGAAATGTGTATCGAGGCATAGAAACAGGATGATTCACAGTAAGCCATGGACTTGTTAATTCTAATATCAAATCAGCTGTGATAAAATGTGGGCCTGGGACACAGGATGGGTATGTTTTGATAAAGGTGAGGAAGAAAGGAGAACTTTCATATATTGGTCTTTAGAGTAGGGTGAGAATAAAGGAAGGCAGTTCTATGTGGGCTGGAACCAGACTGGTGTGTCGTCTGACCGTCTGTGACAGCTGGGCTGTCACGGCAAAGTGGGTCTGGATAGAACACCTTCAGACCAGGTGCCTGAAGAGACAAGAGAGAGTAGGATGAGAGGAGGAGGAGGCTGCAAATATTTCAAATCTTACCTAGCACAATGTTGGGAAATTTAGAAGATGGGCTGGAACACTTGAGTCTACCTTTGACATCAATGGTCCTAAAAACACACATGCAGACCCTGTGTAAACTCAAATGGGAAACTGAAGCTAAAGCAAGGCTGTTGGCCAAAATAGATTCAATATAGTTCAAAGTGATTATGAACACCTATTAAATGTCACTGTTTTGTGAGCACCATGAGACATTGTTTTGGGGCACACATGAGGCATGTAAGACACCATCCTTTCCCCCAGGATCTCACACTGCAGTTTTGAAGACTTCATAACAGAATATCAAACTGACCACTTCGTTGCCTTGTATTTAAAGCGTATCAGTCTTTGCTCCATCAATAACATAGGCCATCTGCCTTCCAGGCTCTTGTCAGAGAAAATAACCTCAAATCGTCAGCTCTGTAGCCCTTATCAGAATCCAATCTAAGAGAAGAGATATTTAAGGTAGAGAGTCTCTAAGGAATGGTTTTCAAACTTTTTTTTATTATTTTTTGCATCAGGTCTTTTTCTTCCAATGATATCTGACCTGGAAACTCAGTGTGGGAAATGGGGAAAAGTAGGGGATCTCTGACCGAAGAGGGTGAGAAGTTCTTGCAACCCCTCAGCCTCCCTGTGATCCCTGAAGTATCTGCATGTGGCCCCACTGCCCCTAAGGAGTGCAGTGTGAAAGCCACGGGTCTAAAGGAAGAACTCCTCCTCAGTTCTGCCCCTGTTAATGTGTAGCAGAGAATTACAACCAGGATTCATTTAGCTTAGCATGTGCAAAATTGCCTTCTCAGAGTTATGCCCTTAGCTTACTCTGAAAGCAAGAGCAATTATGGTCTTAGGGTTTTTTTCCCTTTATATATTTTTGAATTGATAGAGAAAAATTATAAAGAGAGCATATTACTTTTGCAGTTAAAAAAAACCAGAAAGGGTTGATGTGTAAAAAGCAGTACCTTTCAAGATTTGCAGATACTAACTACTATGTATAAAACAGACATACAACAAGTTTCTTCTATACAACACAGGGAACTATATTCAATATCTTGTAGTCACCTATAATTGAAAAGAATATGAAAAAGAATACATGTATGTATATGTATGACTGAAACATGCTGTACACTAGAAATTGACACAACATTGTAAACTGACTATACTTCAATTTTTAAAAAAGCAGTACCTTTGGAAGATGGATCTGGTAGTGGACTTAGAGTAACTTGAAAATATTAAAGACTACAAGCTGAGAAGAGGTTGGAATCTGATATCATCAGCCAAGAGTGATGCTGTAGACACCTGGACCAGGGTGGCAGCAGGTACAGGATGGAAGTCATTGTTCATGAGACGTATTCAGTGTAAGAGTAGATGGGCAGGGGACTATCAGAGACATCTGGAGAACAGAAGGATGGAGGGGCCGTGGCCTATGTGGGGAAAATCCTGAGGGACCTTTCAGTGGGGTTTGTGCAAGGAGGGGTGCTCACAGACCTTTAGAAGTCAGAATCAGAGAGAGCCACAGTTCTTGAGAACAACACCCTCTCTTGTGTCCTGAGAGCCATAGAAGTGCAGGGAATGAGAATGGATTGTATGCTTGGAAGTGACGATATCAAGCACTTATTGGGGATTCTGTTCACTGACACAAGATGCTTCCTGCCAAAACTCCTTCCCAATGAGATAGTTGCCTATGTCCTGAGATCCCTTCTGACTAAGACACTTTAACCAGATCTTAGTGACTCAATACAAATAATTATTTACATTTCTGTCCATTGTGGGTGATACATTTCTCCATAGTGATTTCACATCTGTTCTCCTGTTCAGTTCTTCCAGCAACTCTGGGAGGGAAGTGAGCTGATAGGGTCTTGATTACATGGAAAGAGCTACAGGGAGAAAGTGAAACAGTACACTTGTAGGTGATGGTAGAGCCAAGTCTGGGACCCAGGACTTGGCCCTGCACTTAGTCTGCCCCATCACTAGGGCTCACCAGGTAGGGCTCTGCCACCCTGTCTGTCTGAGTACACACGAGTAGCTGACTCTTAAAATCATTCCGAGTTTCTGCTCTGTTTGGTAGTCTGCACGTCACCTTTCCAAACTTTTCTGAATTGGATATTGAATGTTGGCCACTTGGCTTGAAGGGCTGTGTTTCATTTTTCCAATGGCTCAATTTTATTCATTTAGCTGATATCTGGTCTCTCCTTATCCATATTTTATCCACACTAGCAGCAGCTCGTGTGTCTGAGCTCTCATTTAATACGCACGGCCAGGTGTGGTCTGCATGTTGATGACTTCGAGGATGTCTTCCTTGAAGCTTCCTGTCCTCCCATTCTGGATATTTTTGCTGGTCCCACAGCCTGTCTCTGGTTCTTGTCAGTGCGCTTACAGAGATGCCCTATACGCTTTGTGTAAATGTGGCCTTTGCAATGTTTTTTCGATTAGCCTATTTCACTAATGAAGAGTGATTCCCCTTGCTTGTGAAAGTGTGTGATTAGACATTTAAAAATACATACACACATATGTGTATATATATATAGTACTTAGTATATATTACATAGTATATGTGTGTGTGTGTGTCTGTCTATCCACACATGCACACACATGTACCTTACATCCAGGACTAGGTCCTGAAGTTTAGATATGAGAATGTCCCTACAAGTGACCTTGAATATAAAGTATCTAGGGGAGAATGTGGTGAGTTCAGCCCCCTGAAAGGTTATTTATACAAAGGGGAACATTTACTTAGAAGCACTGAATTTGGGGTATAGAAGTGATCTTAGATGCTATTAAGCCCAAATGCTCATTTTGTACTTAGGAAGGTTTTTTAAAAAGTTAAGGAATTAGCTTAACGTCACCCAACTCTCCATGACTCAGCTGGGATTGGAGCCTAGGGATTTCCTAATTCCTATTTTAATTCCTACCGTATATCCCTTTCTCTCTTCCCTACGTGTAACTTTGTTTCCAGGGAATATATTTTTAGGAGAGAAATTAAAATTAGAGTTTAACATCATTATCCCTTAACATTTTATGGTGGGTGTGGCCATGAATGATCATGTTTGAACCTAAATTTGCCTGGGACCCCATAGTGTCCAAAGATCTAGAAGACAGAGGCAGAGAATTTAGACTTTCATAGGAGGAAAGGAAAGTTTACAATGTGGTAAACAGGAAGCAGGTGCTTGGGGCTACATCTAGTCAGAGGCATCTCTTCCCCTACCTTGAGTGAGACAAGCCACTCCACTGCCTTCTCTTGTCTTTCTGTGTCCCCATCACCCCCTGCATATCAGAGCTGTGCAGACACATTACCTGCTTCATGAAGAAGGTATAATTGCCAAAACATCTCCTGTTTCCACCACCTCGGCGGTCTTTTTGTAGTTACCCCAGGCCAAGAGGCGATTTTAGCATTGAAGAATTAGTCAGGTTGGCCTGATGCTGAAACAACACTTGTTATGCAATTTGATCAGACCTCTGGTAGAATCACTGAAGACAAACCAAATTGGCTAAACCTACTGGTGTTTGAAACAACTGGTCACTTGAATCAGAACCCTCAGTCTGGCAGTTTTGTGCTGATATGATACACACAGAACACCAAACTTGCCCTGTCCTCGTACAGATTTGATGCAGTAATAAAAGACCATGGATGTAAACTAGAGTGGAAATTTTATAAGGGAATTCTTTCGAAGTGATTCTTGCTGGTGGGGATTTTCTACTCTAGAGAGAGATAGTTAAGAGAGGAAACTGATGGGATTAGGCCAGCATGGGGCTATGTTTGTGCCTGGCTAGAGGTCAGACAACTCGTGTTTTCCCATGGCCAGTGGTGATTCAGACCATTAAGGCCATTTAGAAATGCTGACTGTATGGCCTGGTTACCAGCTTGTATCTACTTAGTAACTCATTTGTTCAGCTAAATGAGATGCACTGGTTAAGTACATAGGCATAGCCAACACCCCCTGGTTTTGATGTTTTATGAACAAAGCAGGTCTAGACTTTGTTCCTGCCTTGCGTTCCTGGAACCCAGAACACCAAAGCTGACTGTGTAAAATTACCAATTAGCCGTAAGACCATTATTTTTTCTACTTAATAACAGTATTTATCTTCCATTCCTTTAATCATTCTTTATCTTTGATTTTGAGATACTTCTAAATTTACAGAAGAGTTACATTTCCTCTCTCCCTCCTCCCTTCAAATATTTGTGTGCATTTCTTAAAAATAAGAACATTCCCTAATATAACTATAGTAAACCATATAAATATCCTCTTTCTCATCAAACTTTCACCCATTAATTTTAGCATCCATTCATGATTCTTGCCTTTTCATTCTTGAATAACCAATCTAGTGAATAGCTACTGTGTTTCAGCTAAGGGACCGACAGACACATAGATCAACATAACTCAGTCTCTAACCTCACTCTGTTAGGAAAAAGCAGACATGTAAACAAATACTTTATAGTCAGAGTGGCAAGGGCAAGAAGGACAGTGAAAGGGCAGTTCACAAGAGGTCAGGACAGACTGTGCCTGGGGAGGGAGGTCAGGGAGGACCTCACAGAAGAGGTAGTTCCTACGGGGAGTGTCTCCAATTAGAGCTGAGGGTATATTCCAGGTCCTACACCTTATTATGAGATACAAAGTCCTAGCCACTCTAAGTGTAAGACATCCCTACTACCTGCATTTCTGTTTTAATCTCAGTGTTTCTCAGTGCTTTCACACATTTTGACCTTCATGGTAAAACATACACATTGTGATATGTCCACGCGTGTGCATGCACACACAAATATACACACACATGGAGAAATACGGTCTCTTAACTTGACTCATTGTGATGCATTTTTATGTTTTCTACTCTATTCTATTAATAAGTGCAGAACTAATATATCCAATATGTGGGAATGAGGGCGTGGAGTCTACATTTCTGACAAATTCTCTGTCATCCTGATGCTGACCTAGAGTACTGGCTTAGGGAAGGGTGGAAAGTATTCTAAAGAAGCAGAAGTGGTCATAGGTGGCTCTGTTTAATAGACAAATCAGTGGATTTCAAAGATCATCCATAGAGAACCCTGATCTAGTTGATACTTTAGATCTATGTCATCAGAGCTCACTTGCTGGCTTGCAGCTCCTAGCACAGGGGAGGGAACCAAAGCCAAGATTTCTTGAAAGCTCAGGTCCACATGTATTTGTGGGTTGATGTCAGAAACTGATGAGAACTCTTCAGAAGTAATGGGAGCATTCTCCCATGAGAAACAGGGAAGGTTGCAGTGGTGAAGTGATTCATTCCATTCTGCTAATGTTTCATCTATTCCCATCACACTGTTGTGTTGAAAGGCATTTGGAACTCGGAAAAAAAGATTATGCAATTCTTCAGCTCCGAAAAGGGATTTCTTGTGCTTGTATAAAATGCTTAATAATGTGAACCTTTGATCAAGTGTTGGCTTCCCTCCAACAGTCAGATACTTTCTCTCTCTGTAACACGTTTGACCCAGAATTAGATCTTCCAAGTTCCTGTAAAACAGATTTTTTTTTAAGGACACAAGACCCCAAATGGCCAAGACTACAGAAAAATTGTTACAGGAAACTAACATAGAAGTTAACCTAGCAGTTAAGGAGGAGGATTGGATATTCCAGAGAAAGTAGCATGTAAAGAAGGCAAGAGGTGGAATATCACATTGTGCTGGAGTTGCACATTTTGATAATTATGGCAGGAAATGTTTCTAGAAATCATGGAGGTGCTTTAAAAATGTTAAGAGTACCTTAGACATTATATTGTAGTGACACTCAGTCAGTTGAGGGTGTTAGATAGGAGGGAGGTATGGTCATTCGCTGACTCCAAAGTGAAAGAGAAGCTTCCACATCTTCTTCCGAGAAGGAGGCACAAAGAAGGAAAGATCAGTTAGGTGGTTATTTCAGTGACCTCAATAGGAGATGCCAAAGAGCTGAAAGCCAGGAGTGACAGGGGGAATGATGGTTCGATCTTCCAAGCATCCTCTTCCCAACCCAGCGGCTATAATGTAAGCTCTGAGAAGGAAGGCACTTGGTTTTTCTCTTATCTCAATTTTCAGCGTGTAGACAATTGCCTGATATGTAGCAAGCCATCAATGAAAACTTATTTAATCAGTATCAGTAGAATTTTATCATATCATTCAAACAACCAGTTACTTATATGGGGAAACATACCATCCAGAATAATCACTTGGCCTAAATCACAGGTTCTTAATCCTGGCTGCTTATTAAAAACCCTCAAGGGCTTCTCTTAAGATAGAACAGCCCATTCCTCCCCAGTTCTCCTCATTGTAACTGAAAAGCACAATAAGTCTCTAAAAGATGGAGGAGCAACAAAGCAGTGAATTCCTTGGGTCTCTTTATTGCCTCCCATGTATCCTGAACTGCCAACAGCACAGGCTAATAATCTCCAAGAAAAGCCAGTTCGCCTGGCCAAAGAACTGATTAAAAGATGGCCTAGCAACAGGAAACCTTATTGGCATTATCACCTGCTCGAACCAAGTACTAGTGTTAAACTGCACCTCCTCACTGCCTCTCCATGACTTCACCTGACCCAGCAAGAAGCTGATCTTCCACCCCTACCAGTGGAAGCATAGGTGCACTGGATGCCCTCGCTGAGTGGTGTCCCCAGGGAACAGAGAACTAATTTCCTCCCCCATCTGGCAGAAATAGGCGGTGCTCTGATACCCCTGCCAAGATAGCGTTGGCAGGGTGTAGCAGCACAATCTACTGCTTCACCCCATCTCCATGTGTCAAAGAAAACAAGTGAGGAGCTGAGTTTCCACCTCTACCCTGTAGCAACAGTGGTGTTGAGTGGTGTGAGTCAGCCCTCTGCTTCCTGCCTCCCCAGGGTCAGCAGGACCAACTGAGGAGACAACAAGGTGATTTAAGTCAATGCCCAGCTTTGGCTGGGATGGCATCATAGGGGCGCTGTCAGAAGCTGAACAGAAAAACCCAACTGGCCCTCAAGCTGTGCCTCAACAAGGAGCTATCTGCGAGAAAAAAAAAAAAAAAGAAGAAGAAGAAGATTAAGTAGGATCTGGAGTCTAATAATAGCTAAAATTTTCAGAATATAACAAAATCACATGTCACGGGACAAACCAGGAAAATCACAACAGGGATGGGGAGGGACAAACAACAGGTGTCAACACAGAGATAAATTAGATGTGGGAATTCTCTGAGAAGGATTTTAAGCAGCCATCATAAAATATTTCATAAGCAATTATGAATTCTCCTGAAGCAAAATGAAAAAAGTAGAAATCTCAGCAAAGAATAGAAATTAAAAAAAAAAAAAAGTAAATGGAAGTTATGGAATTTTAAAATACAATAACTGAAATAAAAACATTGCTTAATGGGCTCAATAATAAAGTGGAGATGACAGAAAACAGAATTTGTGAACTTGAGGAAACATGAATAAAACTTACCAAATGTGAACAACAGAGAGAAAATAGCCTGAAAAAGGACAAAAAGCCAAAACAGAGTCTTAGGTACCTGTTGGACTATAACAAAAGAGCTAATATTTGTATTTTTAGGGTCACAGAAGGAGAGGAGAGAAAAGATGAGATTGAAAAAATATTTGAAAAAGATAATGGTGAAAAACTTTGTATTTGGCAAAGTACATAAATCTACAGATTCAAGAAGTCAAACAAAGCTCAAGTAGAATAATCCCAAAGACATCCCCACTGAGATACATCATAATTAAACTTCTGAAAATTAAAAACAAAAACTTTTGAAAGCAGCCAGAGAAAAATGATACACTTTTTGTACTACCAATTTGAATGACTGTGTATTTCTCATATGAAAGCCTTGAGGCCAAAAGGAAGTGGCACAACAATTTTCAGTTATTGAAAGAAAAGAACTGTTGGCCAGGAATCCTATATCCAACAAAAATATCCTTATAGAAGGAAAGGGAAATAAATACATTCTTAGGAGGCAGAAAATTAAGACACTCTCCTGCTAGCACACCTACCCTTAAAGAATGGCTAAAGGAAATTCTCTAAACACAAAATATAACAAAATAAGACTCAAGAACATGAGAGTAGGTAAAAGATGAATATAAGAGTAGGTTTTGGAAAAGGGAGATGTAACAGACTATTCTATTTCTCGTGAGTTTCTTAAATTATATTTGATTGTTGAAGTAAAATTTGTAACACCATCAGATGTGGTATTCTGTATATAAAGAAAATACTTTTAAGAATTCCATTGAAAAAGTGGGGAGAAAATAAGATTTCTGTACTCAAAATAAGATAGACACAGTAGACTGTGACAAGTTACATATACATATTGTAATACCCATAGCAACCATTAAGAAAACTATATAAAGCTAAATACTAATAAGTACTATAAATAAATCAGTATTAAATTTTTTAAATGTTAAAAAATAATAGAAAGATATGAAAAGAGAAATGGGGGAACTAAACCAGAGGAAACAAACAGAAAATAATAAAATGGTAGACTTAGTCCTAACATATCAATAATTACTTTAAATGTAAGTGGTCTAAATATGTCAATTATAAGGCAGAGATGAATAGAATATATAAAAAATATATTCCAAGAATGTGCCAGCTACAAGAAATTTGCTTCAAATGCAGCAGCATATTAGGTTGAAAATGGAAGAATGAAAAAAGTATCATGAAATACTAATAAAAAGAGGGAGTGACTATGTTGATATTAAATAAGTATATTTCATGGCAAGGAAAATTGCTGGAGACAGAGGGACATTGCACAATGATGAAACAACATACCA